>NC_057828.1:70725734-73125734 GCF_910594005.1 Cervus elaphus | reverse complement strand
AGGGGAGAACAACCTGAATAGATGTATTTCAAAACACTAGATTAACAGTTATAGTAAAAACCTTGAAAAATCATGTACCCTATCCTCTTACCTTTAGGTTAGCTGATACCTATCCTAAAAAAGTTCTCCCTAATACCTAATAAAATAATTTTATTAACTTTTTAAAAAACAAGCTACTAAATGATGTAACTCAACTGGAACTAAACAGTTACTAAGATGCTTTACTTATTCATTTGGTTGTATTTGTTATTTTCATTTAGGGAAAAAATGGTGAAGAAAGTTAATTCACTTACCTAAGTATTTGTCGATCTCTTGTTTTTTATAAGGCACTGCATTAGGCACTGTGTGAGGGGGGACAGAGGCAGCACCTTAAAAAGAGGAAGGATAGATTTTTCCATTTACTTTTTAAAAAAGAATTTATAGTCTAGATGTTAGAAGACAAACTGATTATAGATTTATAAGTGAAGATATTAATAAAACAAGTGGCTGTTGTTCAAGTAGGGTAATCAGAGAACACTTCCTAAAGGAGGAACTTTGAGCTGAAGTTTCCTAAAGGGGGACGTTTCAGCTGAAGGGTGAGTAGGATTTTTGCATACACTAAAAGGGCAGATGGAAGGAATAATGTGAACAGTGGTTTGATGTTGAGCAGTGCATTCAAATATAAATCCAGAGGGGAAAATTAAAAACACTGGATATTCCCTGAGCATGTATTATGTGCTCATTATTGTGCTGATCACGACTGAGAGTTCAGTGGAAGCATAAAAACTGCTTTCTGAGGAAGCGTGTTGTCTACTTGGGAAGGCATACTTGGCTGCCGAGGATGAACGCACATGGTGTATGAGAGGTGTTAAGAAGGTGGAGTTTAACAGGGACGTCTTTGTTTTATAAACCAGTGGGCAAGACCACCGTGAGAGCTAGGAAAAGCTTTTGTGAAAGCTAAGAAGAGAAGTTTGCCTTTTAAATTAAGGCAAATGAAGAGATCATACAGTTTTTTCAATTTAGGAAGGATGTAATGAGAAATTTGTGTTTTAGGAAAGTTATCCTGGCCATGTTACATAAGATAAATTAGCAACTTTAGAGCTGCTGAAATACCAGGTATGTGAGAGATAAAATAAGCGGTAAAGAGATATTGGGTAGTATCAGGTATTAGTTGTAGGAATGGAGAGCAAGTGATAAACCTAGAGAACATTTGCAAAGTAGATGTTTATGTATCTCCTTGAAAGTATATGAGGGTGTTGCAAGGAGTGGTGGTATGTTTGATTATGCTTTGATTTGTTTTGGGTGAAGCTTAGGTAAGGGGCAAGGAGATCTGTGAACCCAGAAGGAAGAATCTGAGAAAGGGGTGCTTTTTGAAACTAGAAGTTTCCAAATCTATGGATATTTTCTTGCATAGGTGTGTGAGATCCTTTCTCTGTGGACGTTGGGTTGAATTTTCAATGTTGGGTAGCCTGGTAACCTTTTTTAACTCTTCCAAGTCAGAGGTAGTATGAAACTACTACTGACAGAAATGGGAAAGATGTGAAGAAATTTAGCCAGGGGAAGGATGCAGTAAAGATGCTGAACTCGCCAAGGATGCTGTAGATTGTTCTAGACGGCTCTTTGGGGTCTTTTACATTATTGTTGATATTATATACTGGATTGTTTTACATTGCTGTTGTATTGTTTTTAAGAAAAAGAATGTTTTCAGTTTCAGGTACCTTGTAGCTAGCTATAACTACCATAGAATTTTAGATTCTTGGATATAGTCTTGTTGTCCTTTCCTTAGGTTAAGCACATCTCTACCAAACTTTCTTGGCCCTAAAATATAAAAATCAGTAACTTAAAGGAATCCTGTATGTTTTTAAAATGTTGACCCTCTCACTCCTACAGCCTTCCCTCTCTTCCATTGTTTCCATTTTGTAGCACATAGACTGTTTAATTCCATACAGTTTCAAGTCCTCCTCTGCATTTTTCCACTGAAGCATCTTCTTAAACGTTAACATTGGTCTTAATGACCAAATTCCACAGCTCTAACTCATTTCCCTTGCCTATTTCTGAGCCTTTCACATAATGATGACCTCCTTCTTACTTTAACTTTCATGTTTGTAACTATTATTTTCCCTTCTCAGCTATAATTTTTCTTACTCTATGTAAATGAAGACATTCTCCAAGTTTTTATCCTCAGGATGCATTTCTCTTCTGTTTTGGAAATCTGATACAACCTCATCACTTTGCTGTATTAAAGTCATATCATATATACATTTAGATGACATAAATTCAACAAGAGAGAGTATGTTTAGTAACAGCAAGTGCAGCAGTGCTGGCAATTCTGCCTGAACTCCATTTATTGAGTGTATGACCCAGAGTGAGTAGTTACAAGCTGGGAACTGTGAATCCAGCATTCCTTTAGTCAGTTTTAGCTTTCACATGCCTCCTGAGCATTTCCTTGAACTGAACGATGTTCTAGTATTTACATGAGTATTTATATTTTTCATTTACTACTGTGCTAAATTCGAGCCAAAGGCTTCATCTGGGGTATAACTGAGAAACTAGTGGCCCTTTCCAGTACTGGAGGAGTAACTGCCGGCGTGGATTTTCTGCGAGACTGCCTATCTCCACGGCTGCCTTTGTAGGAACATTTCAAGAGTAATTTTGGAAGAAACAAAACTTTAAAAAATTTAGAGTCTGATTTTAGAACCTCTCATCTGAGTAAGCTGATTCCATTGTTTTCCCTCATAAGCATTTTCCAAACACCATTCCAAACACCTTAAAAATTCATCTATTTGAATAGATGAATCTTTTAGCTTCCTGCCTAATACCTTATTTTCAGTGTATCCCAAGTTAAATTCCTCCTCTTAGCGTTGCCTTCCCACATCTCCCAAATCCTAAGTCCTTTAAAGTATCACCCTTCTCCCAGCTTTCTAGACTTAAAAGTCTTATTTTGCTCATAATCCTACCCTTCTCTCTTTGCTCCCTACTTCCCCCAGATTGCTTATTAAATCTAGTATGAACTCGTCAGCCTTGGTGTTTTTAGCCCTTGCAGAACTGGACCTCACCATATTTTGGTTTAGTTAAGTACCACCAACCTTCCAGACTTATTTGTCACTGCTTCCTAACAAAAATCCTCTTGTTCCCTGAACTTGGTATGCCTTCTCCTCATTTTTGCCTTTTAGGAACTTAAGTTCTTAAATCCATCTCTGACTCCAGTCCCTTCAACTTTCCTTTTTCCCCACTGTAATCATTTTGACTTTTCCCTCTCATCTTTGAATCCCCAGTATACTGTTTGCAATAATAGTTACTTGTGTTTATCCCATCTCCTGATTTGCTTATAAGCCAAAAATAAGTCATCATAGGGCTTGTTATTTCTTTTTTACTTTTTGTTCCCTTTTCATTAATGATACCTTTTCCTCCATTTTCTGCCTTTCAGGTTTAACAAACATTGATTGATCAACTTTAATTTATGTTTGCTCAGGCACTGTGTTTGATGTTTTTGTTATTGTTTGTTGTTGCTGTTTAGTCACTAAGTCATGTCCAAGTCTTTGCGACCCATGGACTGTAGCCTGCCAGTCTCCTTTGTCCATGGGATTTCCTAGGCAAGAATATTGGACAGGTTGCCATTTCCTTCTCCAGGGGATCTTCTTGACCCAGGAATCAAACCCCCATCTCCTGCATTGGCGTGTGGATTCCTTACTAGAGCCACCAGGTTACATATGTCCTTATATATATACTCCACAGATATACTAACTTTAATCCTAAGAACCACTTGCAATAGTCTCACAAGAGATGTTCAGTATCCAAATGCTCATTAATCTAAGGGATAGATGGAGAAGCAAAGGTTGCCAAACAAGAAAGTATTCACTAGTGAATTGAGCACTTATAAAGTTAGGCTCTCCTCACTAATTCTTCCTAATTAACTCTAGCTGTTATCCTTTCCATCCAAGACAGCAACGTCTTCCTCTGTTATTCTCTTACTGATACAGTGCAAATACAAAATGAAATTGTAAGCCTTGCAAGAGATGTGAAACTTCTGAAGTCTCTGAAGGTACAGAATGGCTTTAGTCACTTGCAAAATTGTTGACAGATGGGTATGTAACAGAATTAATGATGGGGAAAAAAAGGATAGTGATTCAGGCATTTAAAAGAAGAATAATTTGAGTAGCAATAAAGAGAAGAGAAATTTGAGAAAATCATTGACATCTTCAGAGCAAAAACGAGCTGTGTTCTGCAGTCATGCTGTAAATCTCACAGCTGGAGAGTGTTATGCCACTGCGTAACCAGGAGAGGCATGCCAAGGAATGAAATTAAAGCTGATAAGCGGAATCAGTAACTATCTTTTAATGAACTAAGTTTCCTAAGTTTTAGTTTCATTTTTCATATTAAGTTACATTCAGCCTTTTATTTTTTTAACCATTTATCCTGAGATATTTGGACCTGTTTTAAATAGGTCCCAATACCAGTTATCGTTGGGTACTAAGGACCTCTTCTCTCTACCTTTCACGGCCAAGGTAGCGTCACATTGCCTAGGTATTAACTCAGATATTACCTCCTACTCCATTCTTACTATTCCTCTTGGGAGACCATATGTTTAAAATTGCTGGTTTTCCCTGTCTTCTGAACTTTTTTCTTTGCACTCTTTTAGTCTTGGTTCACCCTTACTACTCCTGTACGTCCTGTTTCCCCTCTTTCTCTCTGCCTGTTTCTTGTTATTCCTTTGCCTCCTCACAAGTACCCTAACCTGGAGGCTTGTCCATGTTGGCTGGCCTGCCTTGCTGTCCTTTTTAAATCTTACCATTTGGAACTCAGTGATTTGTATTTTTGATTTTTCCCTCCTTTCCTCAAGGTTTTTTTTTTTTTCTTCTTTCATAACTTTTTTGGAATTTATGTTTGATTCTTTCTTCTAAATGCTTGCTTATATGTCTTCACTCGTGGTGAAAAAGTTGATATTACCCAGAACCTCTGTGTACTTTGGAGATTCTTATTGCTAAGACTGCAGCTGAGATAAGACCTCAACACCCCTTCTTAGAGGAAACCCTACTTTCTATTTTGCCCAGCATGTGTGTGTATTACATTGGCCATTTTATCTGGGCAGTTTCTACTGTAAACCTCTGTAGGCTGGAATGCTTATTTCTGTCCCTCCATCTACTGCCGAAGGTTCTTGATTACTAAGAAGTGGGTGTACACTAGTGAAATTTGGCTAGATGTTTAATACTGTAATACTGCCATGGTCAAAATCTTAAACTGAGAAATTTTTAAACAATACTGGGATGAATGTAGGAAGTGTTGGGGGAAAATCTATTCTTATACTCAGTCACTCTCTGCTTTAGAAATTTAAAGAAATATTAATTTAGGGCACAGGCCTTATCTACAGTTTTACATTAATTTATACAACACTATTTTTGATGGAGTAAGAATAGGTTTAGTTTACATATGAAGAAAAGAAATTTGAGAGTCACAGATCCTTCTATAAAGAAAACAAAATCTCTTAAATGTTAAAACTAGGCTAAAATTAACATGTGCAGTGTATGATAGGAACATTGTAGTTGGAAAATGAGTGATTAATAGATTTTCTCAGTTTTGATATCTCTGACTAGGGTGTAAGTGTGAATGTTTTTCTTTCTCCCAAATTGGTACATTTCCCTTTCATTATTTTTTTGTGTTGGTAAAAGGTAATTTAAAATACATTTTTAAAGTCTTATAAAAATGAAATCCTCATAAATCAGAGTTTTAGTAATCTCTTATCTATGATTTGGTGAAAAGTTTTTAAAAAATAAGCACTTTGGAAAAATGTCTGTCTTCATATCCTCATTAGGAAACTTCTCTTTAATTTTGTAGTCAAATCAGAAAATTAATGCCCGTTGGACCACAGAGGAGCAGCTTCTAGCAGTGCAAGGTATATTAAAGATAAGCAGTTATTGTTGTTAATAATTATTTAATTTGTCATGAAAGGTGACTACTGTAGTTCTCCCCTTCCTTTAGAAGTGGACCAAGAAAGGGGTGTCGTGTTCCCCGTACAGTGTTGGTGACGTGCACTCTGACTTGCACTTGTGGGTGTGGTACACTGAGTCTGTGTGCGTTCTGGGTCCTGAGCATCATGTGAGGCCTCCCCAGCACTAAATGAACGATGGTGATGACAGGCTTGAACGAGTCAGCTGGTCTCTGGGTGCCTCTGCTTTAGTATTCCTGCAGCTGGGTTCATTCTTACTGTATCAGTCAATAACTCTTTATCACAAACATAAACTACTGTGTTCCTGGTTTCCCTGATTACTCTGTAGTTGATAATAGTCAGGTACTGAAAATATTCATGATATGCTTAACTTTCAGTGTACCGTAACTTACTTAAGAGATGTGCCACTGAATGCTATAAAACCTGACTTTAAATATATCTATTTATACAAAAGAAAGACTTAATATATAGATATATATACGTGTGTGGTTTTAAATGCAATTATTTGTAAGAATGCTTGGTTGAATTGTATGGCAGAAAACTTTTTGTACTATGAATATCCATGGGCAAATTGGAAGCACTATAAACTTGGATTTTCTTGTGTTTGAATTACTTAAGGGCAAATTGTATGTTGCAATTCAGTGTTGTAGATTTGTTTTCCTTTTAAGATGAACTGTCTACAGGACTGATAGTGTGGTTTAAGTTTGGTCTACAATTTGTTTCTTCTTGGCTGAGCCCTCTGTGTTGAGTATCCATAGCTATTTTATCTAAGTTAACTGCTATAAGAGAGTTGGGCCCCAGTGAAACATACATCTTTAAAAACAGTTCCGAGTATTCAAACATAGAGAACATATTTAACTCGAAAAATGTGCAAGTATCATTCAGATATGAGAATAATATAGTTAAAGATTGATTAAGACTTTGCAGTTTGAATTAAAGTAAGGATTACGTACCCAGTGTGATTTGAAAATGTACAGTAGGGTGCCGGTAGGATAGTGTCCGCCTTCCCTTCAGCCTGCCCAGCACAGCACAGCCGTTTCATAAACAGAAGTACTGGGTTCCATACAGGCAGTGCTGGACATGCGTGTAGCACATCTGTAATTGTAGAACTAAGTTTCTGAATGAGTCAGAACAAAAACTTATAATGTTCAATAATAGCTCTTTGCAACAGACAATTTAAAGTTTTTATTAAAAAGTATTTTATACAGCTGGCTCATATTTATTTAGAATTATGACCTATAGTTCTAACATAGTTTCTGAGTAGGCATTCCTTTGACTGATGTTAAAGCCTGTCTTCCTTCATGGTGCTGGCCTACAGAATTGAGCCCCATTTCCCAGTATTTGTTTTCTTACAGGTTAGTATACTAATCCTGTACTCTGATATGAGAATTGATCACAGTGAAAGCCTTTTCTGAAGAGAATCACCTAGGAAGTCTGGATTAATCTTCCTGTGTAGGTTCAGAGAAAAGGTTTGATACTGTCCTACAGCACTACTTTAAGTGGCAGGATCCATCAGATCTCCTGGCTGGGTTGGCTACTGGGTATTATGGAAGCTGCGTTCAAGAGAGAGACAGTAGCAGGATTTACCTGGAGAGTTGAGCTACATATGCAGACATTATTTCAACTTACAAATATTAAAAGAATGGAGTATTTCTAGAAATAATCAAACATATCCTCTCTGCTGAGGATATTCAGTGTTATTATATTGTTATGTTCACTTAAAAAGTAACCTTTAAATAAGTTACACTAATGCAGCAATTTGTATGGAAAGATTCATGTTCTTAAGATTTTGAAAGCACTCTCAGTATATTTATGTCTGTTTTTTATTTATTTATTTTGACTGTAAAATTTTTACTTTGAGTTTAGGTTTTTTGGTTTTGTCTTGTGATTTTTGTTTGGTTTTGTTTTTGTTACGTAAACTAAAGCAACTTAAAGGTATTTATGTCCGACATAGTTACTTTAGGGAGAGTTAAAAAGTGCCATTTTTGCCTCATGTGCCCATGTATTTATATAATGTTCAAAAGTGTGTCTTATCATCGTGTAGTAATGTCCCCTGTACCCGAGTCTTGGTGTGGGTAAGGTACATAACTGCAGTTCTTATTTTAACATCTGTAATCAAGAAGTACTTGCCTTAGCAGGCAAATGTTTTTAGTTTTTTCTTCTTCTTTTTAATCTTTATTTATAATAAACCTTTATATGATATTATTCCTATGGCCACTTCAGTGTTTTGATATTAACATGTTTTAATTTATATAGAACTTTTTATTCAAGACATTTTACATACAGATTCTGATTTAACTTTGATTTGTTAAATGCTTTATTTTATCTTGCTCATACTTGACTATTACAGTGACCTGGAGAGAGAAATGTTGACTCTTGTGTCACTAGTGAGCTCCACTATTAAATAAACTTTGTATTGTAATTCTTAAAATCAAAGAAGTATATTAAGTTCATTTCCTATAGATTAAATACATATTTTCCATTTTACTTCCCATCTGCTCATGTTGTTGTTAACTAAGTACCAATCATTTAAATAGTAAATAAATATTTAAATATTATTTTAACAGTAAATATTTAAATAAATAAATAAGCTGTTTTCCCTTCTTTCTCCCTTATTTGGAAGGGGAAAAATCACACTTAGACCAAATAGGAATGTCTGCCTTTACTTGTGTAATTTGTCACTTTATTATGTTAATTTTAGTCCTGGCTATGTTATGACTTCGGTAACATTCTTCAGGAATCCCCAAATGGGATATTATAAATGCTGCTTTAATTTAATCCTCTTAAAATACTTACCAAGAATGGTATTTCTACAGTTTTTATGTAATCTGTTCCAGCTTTGAGTATCTAAATTTTCTATTACAACAAATTAGTTAACAGAAAGACCAATTACAGTCTTCACATATTTGTTTTAATGGGGAAATATCCCTGTTTGTAGCTTGTGCCATATTTTTCCTAATCTGTGGTACTTTTAGAAATTATCCTAAGATGAATCTTGATATTCATACAATCAGTTCAGTTCAGTCGCACAGTCATGTCTGACTCTTTGCGACCCCATAAACCTTCTTTATTAAGCAAGAATTAAGAAAGGAATTTGACTATGGTTGTATTTTTTTTATGTAAAATAAAACATTTATTAACTGTTTTCAAAAAATAGCAATGATAGCGCAAAACATCTACTCTTTAAAGTATATAGAAGCAGAAGCATAGTATACAGTATTTGACATGTTTATTTTAGGTCTCCTCTCAAATATATTCATTTCATAGTCATTAGTGGTTAAAAAAAAATGTTGCCAAACTAAAATATTGTGCTGTATTAGGATAAACAGCATAACATTTTTTTTTCTCTAATTTTATCAAGAAGTCAAATTTAATTTTTAGTTTTTTTTTTTTTTTTTTTTTCTCGTATTTCCTGCTTTCTCATATGAAACAGGAATGACAGAACTATGTTCAAATGAGTTAGGCCTATGGTTAAATGTTACCTTCTCTCCCTATATTTTATATATTCATCCCTTTTTAGGAGAAATGAAGTTGCAAGTTTAGAAATTGTCTTCATTCTAATTTTGTCTCCTACTTTAAAAAAAAAAAAAAAAAGCTAGAATGGTCCCTAAAGTGCTAAGGGGGTAGGGGAGATTCAGCCTTTGATTAAGACGTAAGGGTTGTAATGATCCTTACATGATGCTTAGCACTTGAATGATCAGAAGGAGGTGGAGATAGATTTGTATTTTTCCTCTAAAAGGTTCCTGTTTGTACTAGAGTTTCTTCTGTTATAGATGATATCACAAGAGTGGAGTCCCAGATGTGTGATTGTCAGCCCTCTGATGCACTTGCTTCAGATAGTTAATGATTCCCAATTCCCAGCATTTTGTGATGGAGTTTAAACTTGGAGCAAGGGAGGCGGGAAGATTCAAAAAGTGATGTATGATTTTGACTTTTAGCTGTTGCCCAGATGCACCAGTCACTGTCCCACTGCTGTTGATATATTTTTTACCTTTTTTAAAAGGAATTCTTGATGAGATTTACAGGAGGTGAAAAGAAATGCATGTTGTTGAATGGTTTGAATTTAAAATTAATCTCTTATTGATAAGAAAGACCTCACATCCCTGGAGTTTCTAAATGTAACTGTTATTTCAAAAAATAGATTTTTGAAAAATTAATACTTCCTAATTATACTAAGTACATGCTCACTTTAAGACATTTTACTGTAAGAAGCAGGGAAAAATATCCCCCAAATTTTTATTACCTAAAAATAGCTTGTCACTGTAATGTTGGTGCTTTTTTTTTTGTAGTCCTAAAGATTTTAAAAATAACTTTTAAACACACTGAAAGCAGATTTATGATATCCTTTCTATCTAAGGAAAAAAAGCCTAAATACCATGTCCAGACTTGGGAAACAGCATATTTCAAATGCTCCTAAAGTTACTGTCTTGCTAGTCAAAACTCTAAATACATACATTTTTTTTTTCTTGGTCGCATAATATAGAAGAACATTGGTTGGAAAATGAAATGTCATGATAACACAGTATCCCAATGAGTTATATTTATATGTTAATTCCCAAACAAAACTTTTAAAGTTTATATTATAAAGATTATACAGTATCATCTGGCAGTGTAGAAGCCATGTTGTTTCATTGTAACTTTCAACTGAAATTTAGAAATTTGACTGAAAACAATTTTCTCCTCTCCTTGGGAAATACTTACTTTCCCTCTTCCAGGGTTCTCTCAAGTTTTTTTTCCCTACTAAATTTTGAAAACTGACCTCTTGCCCTAAAAAGTGAAAGTGAAAGTCGCTCAATTGTGTCTGAGTCTTTGCCAACCCATGGATTATACAATCCATTCTCCAGGCTAGAATACTGGAGTGGGTAGCTGTTTCCTTCTCCAGGGGATATTCCCAACCCAGGGATCAAACCCAGATCTCCCACACTGCAGGCAGATTCTTTACCAGCTGAGCTACCTGGGAAGCCCAAAGGTCACAAGTTTAGTTTAAAAAATGGTTCAGATAGACCTAAGCCTTTTACATCTTAAGGAGGAGAGAGAGATTTAATCTTTTTTCCTTTTTTTTTTTAGACATTTGAAAAGTATTCTATATTTATTTGTTAATTCATAATGACTGCTTAGATGATTTTGACTTATTTGCTTTTGATACCTTTAGTGAATTGTCACTTAAAAGTGATCACTTTAAGTGTCACTTAACAGAAATCTACAAGTTGATCCATCGTTAGCATACAAATTAGGGTTTTCAGGTCATTAATATTAGCATTCACATGTTGTGTGTTTGTTTTGCCTAGAATTTTTATCAAGTTGAACATTTTTTAAAGCATAGCGAAATTCTCATACCTATAATATTTAATGATGAAAATGAAGGAGAAATTTAAAGTTTTGTGGTAAGAACTTCCCAAGTTGTTTCAGCGCTAATTCATATATATATATATATATGAGGGACCTTGTTTTTAGTAAATTGAGAAAGAATGGACCACCCTCCTCCCAGGTGCAAGTTGTAACTAAAGCAGCTCTGAGATCATAGATTGTTAAGTAGTTGCTCAGCACTGCTACCTTGCTAGGTTGACTTCCGGAAGCCTAGATGGGGGTTCGTCTGAAGGTGGAGTCAGTCCATTAAGTCTTCAGTTGGTGTTTCACTAGAGTTTGACTAGTTAACCAGCCACAGTACAGAGCTTAAGAATTCCACCTTCTCACCAAAATATGCTGTTGAGTGACGTCACTGGGAATGTAAAAATGATAGAGATGTCAGCCAGGTGTGACTCTTGTAGCTTGGGGAAGAATAATAGAATGAAGCTCCATGGAGAATGAAAAAATCAATCGTATTTCCTAAGTACTTCCTCTGTACTCAGCATTGTAGTATGCTGGTGGTAATTTGTATTCCAACCTTGTTCACGTCATGGCATATGGAGAAAATGATGAAATTTTTCATGACCCACTGAGACAGGCAGATGAGGCTGCTGTCTGTCCAGAGGAGTCTGCCAAGGAGCTCTAGCTCTTCCACATACGGCCCAGGCATCCTGCAGATTAAGGGCACTAATATCCGGGCCCATTTATTCTCAGGACGTGATTGAGATCCTTAGCCAGACTGCAGAAGTCTGCAGTATAGTCTGAACCTTAACACTTTGCAAAGTAGTTGATATGAGACAAGCATACATGAGTTAATAATAAACTTACCTAGGTGACTCAGAACCTAGGTGAGCTGAGGAAAATCCAAAGTGTCTGAGTAAACTAAAGTTCCTGTAGGAAGTAGTTTTGGTTTGGGGCATGTAATTCTGGAAATGCAACAATATTAGTGACAAGGTGAAGTCCATTGAGCAAGGGAAAATAAAGTGGAAGACCAAAAAAAAAAAAAATAGGGTCAGAAGAGGGGACAGTTAGATAATGGATCTAGACATGGGGGCAACTTAGTGGTGTGTTTTGGAGTATTATTTTGCTGAACAAATGAGTGTTTGGAGAGTTTTAATTTTGTCAGACTTAGAGTCAGAGTTACTCTTAATGTGACTTCTTGTTAAGAATATAGAAGATCTAATCCTAGATTTATTTAAGTCTTCATTTCTAAATTCATGTGTTTGGTATCTTTGGTCATTTCTAGAATGTAAATTAAATGTTATGAAAATTAGTACACTGTTAGAACACTGTGTGTGATTTCCAGTTAGTATTTGCTTCTCAGTGCAACTGTCTCAAGTTGAGTTGCTGTTTTCTAAAGTACAAATAGTAGAGAAGTACTTGAATATGTAGCAGTAATTTTTAATATGAAGTGACCTTGGGTTCTTATTGTCAGATAAGCCCTCACTGGAGCCTAGTCACCATTAGAATTTATACTCAGTTATGAAGTTCAAACTGGAAATCAGCTCATGGATTTAAGAGAATATAAATTCATTTATGTTTTAAATGAATATAAAATATTGTAAACAAAGTTTTAAGTATCATTATTACTCTGTTGTCACGCACGTGTCTTTCTCTTTGAGAACGGAGCGAATGAGCATAGTTTACAAATCCCAGACTGTGTATTAACAATGGGGTTATAGTTTAATATGTCAGGCCTCCTACCCAGAATGTTCTAAGAGGAAGAAACTCCCCGTAGAGTCAAGTCTAGCAAATTGAATGCAGCAAGAGATACCTATTCCCAAGTTTTCAACATAAAATAAGTGCAGAATTTAAAAACATGAATTATATTCATGCTGGTTCTTTAAGACAATAGGTATATCATCCAAATAGGTATCAGTAAGAATATGTCTTACATTTCTGCTGGGGTATTAATGTGTCCTTATGTTATGCTCTTATGTGTGATTGTAACATATTAAGTTTATCTAAATCCCTCTATTTCTGGCTGCTTAGATTATCATAGACATCAGTATTTTCTTTCTCCTTTCTCATCTCTAATTAATGAGTTACTGTTATCTGGTATTTTAAAAAGCAGTTATCAAATTACAAAATAAAAATTTTGACAGCTTTTATATTTTAAGCTAGGTATATCTCTTTCTAGAATGAGTAGGGTGGATTTCTTTTAGAACTCCCTAAGAGCAAATTATTATCCATTTGATTATGTAAAGTCACTTTAAATTCTGTAGCATAATTGACTGTCTCAAGTTCATAAATAAAATATTATCCTACATTTAAATAAACTTCCATAATTTTATATGTTAGGTCTTTTTATACAACAGAATGTACAGTCCTTCTTAAATTTAAGGTAGCAATGATAAGCACAGTATCTACAAGTAGTCACCACTATAATTCTTTAGGCTACAGAGCATAGCTAGGAATCTGTCATATATACAGTCCTTAGAACTATTAGATGAGTTAAAATCCAACAAACTGAAAAATAGCTTTCTTTTTTTCGTCCATCAGATTGTGATGATTCTCCTGTTTTTTATGTTAAATTTCTTATCTCGGTTTTTTTTTTGTCGGTACCTGGTACGGATAGGCAAGTAACTGTATAGAAGTTGGTGTTAAGATCAAAATGACAATGCTTTTCTTAACGGGGGAACCCTAAGACTACTCACTCAGTCCATTGAGGGGATAAAAGAGATGGCTCATTCCCATCCAGTTTTGTTTACAAACGATGTTGCTCAAATTTAGGTGACTGGCTACTAGGGAAATAAATGAATGTGGAATTGAGGATGGAACAAAGAATTCAATGCTTTACAATAAATGGACTGTATTTGAGAGTTCAAGAGAGGATTGGAGAAAATAACTGAGTATGTAAAAAATGGTAAGTTTCTGATTGTTCAGTTGAAGGCAAGTGGCTGGCTCAATGAAATGACATAATTGATAGTTTCCATCTGTGACCCTGATATCTTAGTCTCTATCTCAGAATTGAGACGTGAGCAGTTTATCAGAAAGGATTTTCATTGCTGGTATGTTGTGTGTGTGCGTGATGTATAGTACACACAGCTCTCCTTACTGATCCTTCACAGGTGTATTATTTACTTTGCCTTCCAGGTGTCCGCAAATATGGTAAAGATTTTCAAGCTATTGCAGATGTAATTGGCAACAAGACTGTTGGCCAAGTGAAGAACTTCTTTGTAAACTACAGGCGTCGGTTTAACTTAGAGGAGGTATTGCAGGAGTGGGAAGCAGAACAAGGAACCCAGGCTTCTAATGGTGATGCTTCTACTTTAGGGGAGGAGACAAAAAGTGCTTCTAATGTGCCATCAGGGAAGAGCACTGATGAAGAAGAGGAGGTGTGTTTGTGTATGGAATTTGAGCTAATATGAGCTGAGGAACCACCATTTCGTGTGGTGTTCTGTAAGGTTAATTTGTCAGAGGACTAGCTCAACGAGCATGAAAGGTTGACAATACACTTCCTCAGTGGTGCCTCTCTGTGACTTAAGTCATAAAGACACGCCAAGTGCTGACCCTAGAAGAGTGGAGAGTGTATTGTTCTTTCATACATTTATTTTTATTTCCAGTGTTAAGCTGTTTACTAATAAAGATGCCTGTTTGGTAGCTTCGTTGCTTTTTTTGGTTTGTTTTGTTTAAAATAAATGAAGCTTGTGCTTCCAAAAAACACTGGTGTTATGTTTTTGTTTTGATTTGATTTGTTTTTCCTGTGACAGCCCAAACTATATTGTACTACGTCCATTAGGAACTGTCATCTCATACGTGTATTTTTGTTTCCTCACCTCTAGGCACAGACCCCACAGGCTCCTCGGACTCTGGGTCCATCACCTCCTGCCCCGTCATCCACTCCAACACCAACAGCCCCCGTGGCCGCTCTGAACCAGCCGCCCCCACTTCTTCGTCCAACACTGCCTGCTGCCCCGGCTCTTCACCGGCAGCCTCCTCCACTCCAGCAGCAGGCTCGGTTCATCCAGCCCCGGCCAACTTTAAACCAGCCCCCGCCACCTCTCATTCGCCCTGCTAATTCCATGCCACCCCGTCTAAATCCAAGACCAGTGTTGTCCGCGGTTGGTGGCCAACAGCCACCGTCACTTATCGGAATTCAGACAGATTCACAGTCCTCACTGCACTAAAGTTAAATTGGACAGAGCTGCAGTAACTGTTCACCCCGTCATTACACCAGTGCTCCTCTGACTGTTGATGCAAAAGCGGGAAGAGTAATCCTTCTAGATGCTGAGGCTGCAGACTAGTTCTGTGGCCAGTGGGCTCTCATAAGTGGATGTCTAAGGAATTTTTTAGTTCATGCAACTAAAATGTTATACAACAGAAGGCCTACAGTTAGCCTCCTTTCTAGAGTATACATTCAGCGACATGATCTCGTTAAAGGAAAAGAGATTAAGTATTCTATATGCCGAGGTTTTTTGTTTTGTTTTTACTGTATTTATTTTATTGAGAATCTTTATATTCCTGCCTCTTCATAGTCAAGGCTCTTAGTACGGTAATATTGACTTAGGAATTGTGAAAACTCCTTAAGTTTCATAAGTTAAGGATGTTCGACTATTTCTCTTTTTTCTTTAATTTAATTTTTAACAACATTTTCCTATGTTAGGAGTGCAAGAATAGATAACCTGCATTTAAGAT
This sequence comes from Cervus elaphus, assembly GCF_910594005.1. Taxonomy (NCBI): domain Eukaryota; kingdom Metazoa; phylum Chordata; class Mammalia; order Artiodactyla; family Cervidae; genus Cervus; species Cervus elaphus. Next base: position 73,109,827 of record NC_057828.1, on the reverse strand, counting down.
TTTGACGTATGTTCCTTTAATGCATATTTAAGAAATTATAGCTGCATATCCCTTTTTTCAAAGACTTGCTTTTTTTTCTAAAGGAATTTAAATATATTCCTTTAAAAGAAAGCAATTTTATCAATTGCAAAGCAATTATATGAAATCACAAAGAATGTACTGAACCTACTAACCCTTTAACACACAGTTTAGGGTCCTAGTGCAAAGTCCTTGCTTAAAGGTCATTGACTTGCCATTTTTCAGTAGTAAGAGGATGGGAATAATTATTTTACATACAATGAGGACTTCATTTGTTAAAGTACAGTGTCTTTAAGTTCCTTGAAAATGGAGTTAATGTTAATTTTTTTTTTTTTTTTTAATTTTCTAAATGCTATCTGCTTTTAACTAGTAGTTGCCTCCATTTGGGGACTTTAGAAGAGAATTATATTTTGTCAGTTATGTGGAAATAGTGGTTATGGAAGCATTTATTTACAATACCCTTTTTGTGTTTAGGTTCTGAACTTTAAATTGCCCTCATACTTATTAATATGGTCTGCATTTAATATAAAAGATGTTTTCTTGATCAGTCTCTATTGTACTATTTGGATACATTTGTGTATTCCTTGCAGCCGACCTGTACTCATGGGTTTGGTTTAGGGTTAAATCATCATTATTTCATAAAATAAATTTAAGAATTTGTTCTGTGTTATCCAAAGATATATCAGTATATTGTCACAACTGTGCTGTTAAAATGCTGAGACCCTTTTTATAAAGAAACAAAAAAATCTCAAGTCTAATGAATTCAACACATAATCATTAAGCACCTACAAAGAATATTTTACAAGTGATCGTATTTCAGCAGTGTGTTACTAATATTTTTGATACAGTGATTTCATATTGGAATCATGACCTGCCCGTGCAAAGGGACAGATTGCTTAGATTGCTGTACTAGTGGAACTAAAGATAAATGTTTGCACATTCACATTCTCGCATTTAGAGCTATTTCACAAAATGGTCTACATCAGAGGCCCTAGTTTATATTTTGAGATGTCAGGTAGTCTCCAGATATTAGAAAAATAGTCCCTACCTTTGGCTCTAAAGCGTTAAAGAGCTATTGAAGTTCAGACCATTTATTTCCATAAGGACCTTAAGTTCTAGCATAATCTAAAAACTTTTTTCAGAATGTGTTCTTTCTCACTGGATCATCCTGATTTAAAATTCTTAATATTCAAGAATTTATACTTATTTTTACTTTAATAGCCATGGGGACAGTTATATATCTTAAAGGAAAATATCTAAAGCATTTTTAAAAGTATTTAGATTGTCTTGCATATGTGCATACTATACAGCTTCTATTGTCTTGTCTCTTGTCAGTAGACCTTCAGTATACGGTGTGTGGGATATGTGAGTCGAGTTGGTCAGCACCAGCATCTGTCCAGCTGTTGAGTATGTTGTGGTTCATTTAAAATCCGTTCTCTCCCAACCATGAGCAAAGGTGCTGTATCTGAGGGCTGTGCTGTGATTTTATTTCCGTACACTAGAGCACACAGTAGAAAATTCTTAGCTTCATTAGTAATATGACACATGTATATAGTGAGATGTCTTTATTGTGTGCTTTGCATATTTTGTAAATATTTTGCACGTCATTATTTTTCTTTTTTGTTTAAGCAGTGTTTGGCCTGGAAGAGTGATATGCTTGCTGCTTAATCAAAGGATTAAAGAGTTAAAGATGTCTATGTCTTCTATTTTTATATAATTTCATGTTGTATGAGAAATTTAGGACCTCTTCACTGTGAAATTCTAAATACTGATTTTTATAAAAAAAAGCAAAACTTAAAAATCTTTTAATGACCATTTCATTAATTTCAAGTTTTATCAGTTTAAAAAAATCTACACCCAAGTATTTTTTTCATTACCTAACTAAAAATAAATCACGCTGTTGACACATCTGTTACTATTCATGAAAAAATATTTTTTCTATATGAGTTAATTCCAGTGTAATATTGATGGAGGTAAAGATAGGGTACTATTGAAACGTTTTCTGAATAATCTTACAATAAAGTGAGTAAAATATAATATAAAATAAAAATGAAAGAATGTCAAATTTTGTCTTAATATAGGCCTACATTGTTTTTAGGAATACATGTAGAGAACAAGCAAAAAAATACCTGACAGTAGTGATCTTCAACTATATTAAGAATATCGCAAGTACTTTGGTTAAAGTACCAGGTTTAGCTATTAAACACATTGTATTCTTTTAATGTTTCTTCCTGCTATGAAAAGAGTGTTATCCATGAATATTACTAACTGCTGATCATTTAACACTGGGGTGGCAGCGTCTTCTCAAAAAGAATAATCTGACTTAGAACTCAAAGGAGTATCTCTCTCTCGTGCTTTCCCAGAATAAACGACAAATATATTCTGATTATAGGAAACAGAAAAAAATGTGTATTTTTTAACTTTGACATTCATTATAGACACATCATTCATAAGATTACAGAGTAAGTGAATACAGAAAGAAAAGTTTGTGAAACCATGCTATATTATATAATGTCTACAAGAAACTACCTCATTTTTTTATGTGTTTGTGGTAGTACATCTCTGCTCTCAGGGAAAAAGATTCATGTAACTCCTACCAGCTTAAATCCTGATTAGCTGCCTTAGTGAAGGGATGTTCAGCAACAATAAATTTTAGTAAATTTGTGTTTTGGGGGTAAACATTAAGAGGAATGCTTCTATACGTATGCATGCCAAGTCACTTCAGTCGTGTCTGACTGTTGGCGACCCTGTGGATTGTAGCCCACTGGGCTCCTCTGTCCATGGGATTCTCCAGGCAAGAATACTGGAGTGGGTTGCTGTGCCCTCCTTCAAGGGGTCTTCCCAGCCCAGGAGTCAAACCCATGTCTCCTGTGGCTCCTGCTTTGCATTGCGGGTGGGCTCTACCCCTGAGCCACTGGGGCGGTGTCTAAAAGGCCACGTGGCATTAGCTTCCCTTTTGGTGTTTTCAGAAGAACACTTAAGGGAGAAACAATGAAGACCAGAAATTAGTGTTGGATTGAGATGTTTGCAAATTATCATTGCCAGATTTAAAGTAGGATATTGATAGGGAATGGATCTTTGCTAAGTGATGATCAGAACTTTACAATCCTAAAGCTGGAATTTGAATGAGCAGGCTCAGGAAAAGATGTTGGAAAGTAAAGATACCTAGGAGTGGTCTTCACACTGTAAATGGCATAAAGGGTAATCTTCAGAATGCTTTATATAATGTCTTTTTTCTGAATCATTTTAAGAAAGGTTTAAAGTCTATATAACTTAATCTTACTTAAATAGATAAGGTACAACTACCAGTAACTAAGAAAATCCTGAGTAATACCACAGTACAGGGTATCTATATATCACTGTCCAGAGCAGTTTTCATAATTGGCAGAATTTGACTTAAAAAGGCCTTTATTCTCAAGACTGTTTCAGTCCACATGCTGTGCCTTTCCAAAAGAGAATTTAGAAACAATCAGAATCGTTGAGGGATTTGTCACTTACATATAAAAAGAGTTCTCCCTCTACCGAAGTGACATTTTTTCCAACTCCACTGAAAGTTACTTCACCTCTCTCTGCCTCAGCTTAGTTTTCTTCCCTAAATTTTGGTGAAATGACCAGTGCCAGGAAGCAAGAGAAGGTGCCACCAGCAGATGGAGACCAAAATCTCACAGAAAAAAAGAACCTCTCAGCTCCACAAGGCAAAAGAGCAGGAAAACACTGACATTCCCAAAAGGATCCATAAATACCTCAAATTCAACGCAGATACACAGAGCAGACTCCAGGGATTCATGCTTCCTGGTGTTTGTGTCATTATGACTGGGCTGGACTTAGTGTGGACCAGACTTAGTGACTTACTTCTGACCAACAGAATACAACAAAAGTGATGGTTAGGCTGAAAAATGGGGTCTTCTATCTTAGACTTCGCTGCTTGCGTGCTTCCATGTTGGAGAGGCCCTTGGGGCAAGGATCTGAGGCAAGCCCAGTGCCAATAGACAGCACAGAACCGACTCTCAGAATAACAATCTGCCAGGAACTGAACCCTGCCAACAATCATGTCTGCTTAAAAGTGGATCCTTCCCCATTTGGACCGTGGGATGACTAGAGTTCAGCCAACACCTTGGTTGCAGTCTGTGAGAGGCCTTGAAGCAGAGAACTCAGCTAAGCTGTGTCTAAATTTCTTAACAGAAACTGTGACAACACTGTAAAATGTTGTGAGCTGCTAACTTTGGGGTAATTTTTTATGCAGCTGTCTTGTGTGTGTGCACGCTAAGTCACTTCAGTTGTGTCCGCCTCTTTTTGATCCCCTGGCTTGTAGCCTGTCAGGCTCTTCTGTCTATGGAATTCTCCAGGCAAGAATACTGGAGTGGGTTGCCATGTCCTTCTCCAGGGGATCTTCCCAACCCAGGGATCGAACCTGGGTCTCCCGCATTCTTCACCATTTGAGCCACCAGACAAACTATTTCTACGCAGCAGTAGAAACTAATACAATGGACAAAGATACACCATCTTAACAATGAAAAGAAAGTTGGAGTGACTAAACGTCAGACTTCTAAGCAAAGAACATTGTCAAAGATAGAGATGTTCACTGAATAATGATAAAGATGGATAAAGAGGATCCCTGATAGAACTGCAAGAAGAAAAAGGCAAATCTGCCATTAAAGTCAGTTATTTCAATACCCATCTCTTAAGAGATGATTGAACATGGAAACCAAAAATGAGTAAGAATATAGACGATTTGAACAACACTATCAACCACTTTTACGAAATTGAAATTTATAGATCATTCCACCCAACAGCAGCAGAATAAACAGTCTGTTCATGTACACATGAAATATTTCCAAGAATAGACCATATTGTGTGCCATAAGTAAGTTTTTTTTTTTTTTTTATTAGTTGGAGGCTAATTACTTCACAACATTTCAGTGGGTTTTGTCATACATTGATATGAATCAGCCATAGATTTACACGTATTCCCCATCCCGATCCCCCCTCCCTCTCCACCCGATTCCTCTGGTCTTCCCAGTGCACCAGGCCCGAGCACTTGTCTCATGCATCCCACCTGGGCTGGTGATCTGTTTCACCATAGATAGTATATACATGCTGTTCTTTTGAAATATCCCACCCTCACATTCTCCCACAGAGTTCAAAAGTCTGTTCTGTATTTCTGTGTTTCTTTTTCTGTTTTGCATACAGGGTTATCGTTACCATCTTTCTAAATTCCATATATATGTGTTAGTATGCTGTAATGTTCTTTATCTTTCTGGCTTACTTCACTCTGTATAAGGGGCTCCAGTTTCATCCATCTCATTAGGACTGGTTCAAATGAATTCTTTTTAACAGCTGAGTAATATTCCATGGTGTATATGTACCACAGCTTCCTTATCCATTCATCTGCTGATGGGCATCTAGGTTGCTTCCATGTCCTGGCTATTATAAACAGTGCTGCGATGAACATTGGGGTGCTCGTGTCTCTTCATAAGTAAGTTTTAATAAATGAAAAAGTGTTCAAATTATCCAGAATATGTTCTCTAGGTACAATGGAACTGGAAATCACCAACAAAAATCTGGAAAAATCTTAAATCTTTGGAAATTAAACAACTCATTTTTAAATAAGTTATGGATCAGAAAATAAGTTACAAGAGAAATTAGGAGATATCTTGAATATGAGTAAAAACTATATAAAAATCATTAGCTACAGCAAAGTTGTGCCTAGAAGGAAGTGGATAACTTTAAATGTTTATATTATACAGGAAGAAAATATCTATCATCTACAGTTTCTCCTTTGAAAGCTAGAAAGAAAAGAGTATATATAACACAAAAGAGGAAATAAAAATCATAGTTAAATAGATACCAGGAAAATAATAGAAAAAAAATCCCTGAAACTAGTACTTGCTTCTTGAAAAGATCAACAAAATAAAAAATCCTTCAGACAGAAAATGCACTAGATCAAGAAGAAAATTGTGGTAAGGCAGAAAACATCACAATGTTCATACTTAATCGCTTCAGTCGTGTTTGACTGTGTGACCCTATGGACCGTAGCCCATGAGGCTCCTCTGGCCATGGGATTCTCCAGGCAAGAATACTGGAGTGGGCTGCCATGTCCCCCCTTCAGGGGGTCTTCCAAACCCAGGGATAGAACCCACGCCTCCTACATCTCCAGCATCGGCAGGCAGGTTCTTTACCACTAGCACCCCCTGGGAAGCTGCCAGAATGTCTCCAGCCATTACCAAATGTCTCTTCTGGGAGCAAACCCCTCAATTAAGAATCATTGTAATGCGTCATATTAATAAAGGGAAAAGGCAAATGATCATAACAATAGACACAGAAAAGACATTTGACAAATCCAACACTCATTCATGATAAAAACTCTCAAAGAACTAGAAATACAAGAGAACTTCTCAACCTGAGTTTTAAAAAAAAATCCACAAGAAGCCTCTAAGTAACAGCACACTTAACTGAATGCTTTACCCTAAGATTGGAATCCACTAAGGATGACTGCTCTCATTATTTCTAATAAACATTTTACTGTCAAGCCAATTCAATAAGGCAAGAAAAATAAAGGCTTACAGATTGGAAAGGCAGAACAAAAATTGTCTCTATTTGTAGATGACATGATTATGCAGGTAAAAATTACTAATAAACCTCTAAAGCACTTAAAGAATAATGAATTCAAGAAGGTTACAAGACACAAGATTAATATAAAATCAGTTATATTTTTATGTACTAGCAATGAATGATCTGAAAATAGAATTAAGAAAACAAGTTAATTTACAATAGTATTAAAAACAGGGAGGCCTGGCGTGCTGCAGTCCATGGGGTCGCAAAAAGTTGGACACGACTGAGCAACTGAACTGAACTGATTAAAAATAATAAAATATCTAAGAATAAATTTTATCACAAATGGGAACAACCTGTTTGCTGAAATACATTAAATAGTCCTGAGACAAATGAGGATCTAAATAAATGCAGGGGTGGGGGGGAACCACATACCATATTCATGAATTGGAAGACTTAACTATTGTTAAAGTGGCCGTTCTTCTCAAATGGATTTATATCTTCAACCCAACCCCTATCAAAATTGTAGTAGACTTATTTTGTACAAGTTAATAAGCTAATTCCAAAGTTCATATAGTAAAGCAAGGAGCTAAGCCAGGAGCCAGGAAACTTTTTCTTTAAATGGCCAGACAGTAAATATTTTAGGCTTTTCAGTCTCCACTATTCTTGTTGCAACTATTCATCTTTACCAATGTAGTTCAAAAACAGTCATAGAACATGCACGATGGACAGGTATTGCCATATGTCAAGAAAACTTTATTTACAAAACAAAGTGGCAACCTGGAACCTAGACTAGCCAAAAAATTTTTGAAAAAGAAGAAAAAAAACGGAGTTACTTAACACTAAGGATTTCCATACTTGTTATAAAGTTGCAGTAATGAAGACAATGTGAAATTGGTGTAATGATGGAAATTTTGATCAATGGAACAGAATAGAGTCCAGAAATCACTCACAAATATTTGATCAGTTGATTTTCAGTGAAACTGCCAAGGTAATTCAGTGGCGGAAAGGGTAGAATGTATGGAAAGAAAAAAAAAAGTTGTGCACAAAAATTAACTTGAAACAGATTATATGCCAGAGTGTATAGCCTAAAACTATAAACTTTTAGAAGAAAATATGTAACCAAAAGCATGATCTATAATAGAAAAAAACTGACAAACTGGATTTCATCAAGATTTTAAAAGATCTTTTCAAAGGATGCAACTAAGAAAATAAAAAGGGGAAGTCATTTGACCAGGAGAAAATATTTACAAAACATAAAGCTGTTAGAAGATTTGTATCTAAAATATATATGAACTCGGAACTAAACAATAGTAACTCTTTCAAGTCAATAATATGAGAACAAAAAATATAGGCAGAAGATTTGAATAGACATTTGCCAAAGAAGATATGCAAATGGAAAATGAACGCCTGCAAAGATGTCGTGTTGTTAGTCATAAGGGAAATGCAAAGTAAAGCCATGAGGTGCATATAACACCCACAAGAATGGCTCATTAAAAAGACTGATGATATCAACTGTTCTCACGGATGTGGAGAAACTGGAACCCCCTCACATAGCTGGTCGAAATGTAGTATGCTGCAGTGATAAGCCACTTTGCAAAACTGTTTGGCAATTTCCCACAGATTAAATATGCAAGTACAATACAACACCATAATTTTATTCCTGGGTCTACCTAAAGAAAAAGAAAATTTATGTCCACACAAAAACTGGTATTCAAATATTCACGGAGGCATTCTTTTTTTTCCTTTTATTCTTAGGAGCATTATTTATAATAGCACAAAGCTGAAAATAATCCAAATATCAATCAGTTGGTGAATGGATAAACAAAATGTAGTGTATCTCTACAATGGCATACTATGCAGCAATTAAAATGAAGAAACTACTGATATATGTAACAAAATGGATGAACCTCAGAAACATTATGCCAGTTGACACAAAGTGGAATCTATTTATTTACAGAAAATTTCCGGAAAATACAAACCTACAGAAACAGGAAGCAGATTGTTCTTGCCTTAGTCCAGGGCTGGGAGCCGGGACTGACCCCCCCAAGAGGACACAAGGGGTGATGGATTTGTTCTAAAATTTCATGATGGTCATGATTGCATAACTGTATACATCTAATAAAATTCATTGACTGGGTGAATGGTATTGAAAATATAACAGTGAAGTTGTTTAAAAATGGAAAAAGAACAAAGCAAAGTATGTGCAGGGATCCCAGTGCTTCCGCAGCGAGAGACCCCCTCGGGCCCACGGAAGACCGGATGAGATTTATCAGGACATAGGGGCAGGTCACAGAATACTGAGGTGTGGCTGGAATCAAAGATATCTGAACTTTGTCAGATTTTCCCAGGATAACCACCTTCCTCAGCTTCTGCCTTTCCTTATTAATTCTTCTGTCCTGTTTTCTATAAAACATAGGATCTGGTCAACAAAGTTTACGCGAGTATTGTTTAAAATCTCTTCATATAGCGTAGCCACAATTCTCAGAAAGAAGAAATATTAAAAAAAAAAAAAGTCTTCCTTGTTACTAACTTATTACAAAGTCTAACAAAATCAAATCACGCCCATCAAGCCCCTGATCTTACTTGATACTTCCTAAGTGTTAAATAATAACCTGAAACTGAGCTTGCCTGGTGACTCAGAGGGTAAAGCGTCTGCCTACAATGCGGGAGACCCGGGTTCAATCCCTGGGTCGGGAAGATCTGGAGAAGGAAATGGCAACCCACTCCAGTATTCTTGCCTGGAAAACCCCATGGACACAGGAGCCTGGTGGGCTACAGTCCATGGGGTCCCAAAGAATTGGACACAACTGAGCGACTTCTTTTCTTTCTTTCTTTCAAACCTATAGTTTAATGTCTTACAGGGATTAGGCAGAATTAATACATTAAAATGTCTTTCTAAGCACTGATGGGAATTTGTATGTGTGAATCTTATTAAAGGAACTGTCAAATGGGCAGAATCCACATTTAGCCAAGTATACAATGAAGACTGGGGAAGGAAATGGCAACCCACTCCAGTATTCTTGCCTGAGAAATCCCATGGACAGAGAAGCCTGGCGAGCTGCAGTCCATGGTGTTGCAAAGAGTCAGACACGACCAAGCAACTAACCAGCAAACAACAGCAACGATGAAGACAGCAGGCCTAATTTAAAAAAAACAAAAATCTCATTTCTCCTACAGAACAGAGAGGGGAGTGGGTCAGTGTGTGTACTGAGTGGAGACCCCCTGGAACAGAGACAGAACATACAGGTACAGTATAAGTCTGTTTTCCTTAAACTGGTGGTGAACCTGGACGAGACCTGAGTGAAGCGAGTAGAACAAAAGAAGTATGGGCCTTTCTTGAGCTACTAAAGCTGAAAGAGCACCTGCTGGATGCCTGTGCTTAGGAGATGTGTGCTCATACCAAAACTGCACGTGAGTTTTTATAGCAGCTCTTATTCATAACTGCCCAAACCTGGGAGCAACCATCAGGACTGGGAAATCAAATCATTTCTGGGGGGATCATCCCAACCCAGGGATCGAACCCAGGTCTCCTGCATTGTGGGTGGATTCTTTACCAGCTGAGCCACGAGAAGCCCAAGAATACTGGAGTGGGTAGCCTGTCTTCTGCTGTCTTCTCCAGCAGGTCTTCCCGACCCAGGAATTGAATTGGGGTCTCCGGCATTGGAGGCAGATTCTTTACCAACTGAGCTGTCAGGGAGCAGCCAAGATGTTCTTTCAGTAAGTGAATGAATAAACAAACTGCGATACATCCAGACAACGGATGTGCATTTGGGAAAGGAGTTTTTTTAAAACAATTTCGCTGGTCCTGGTTGAAGCCCGCACCCCCGGCACTCCCAGCCTCTCTCCCTGTGGTGGTCAGCGCACTGACGGCAGAGTCAGTGGGTGAAGGTTGTTTGATGAAAGCAAAGGGACCACGTATCACTGGATCAAGAAATTAAATACAGAAAATCCACAGGCATGCGTTCACTTATTGTCTCAAGGCAGGACTTGTTTAAAGAGCAGGGAAGCCTTCTCTGTGCTCAGGACCCTGCGGTTTTGCTTTTTGCCTGGGAGGTGTTTTGCTGCTGTATCATGCTTTCCACGTGTGGTTCCATTGCGGGCAAGAACTTTCCATTGTAACTTGCAAATGATGTCAGACGTGCAATCTACGGCCCAAGGAGAGGATTCTTCCTCCTTATCTCATCTTACCGATCTCTCCATGATAGAAAATATGACATTTTACCCTACTCTAACTAACCCACAATATTGATCCCTCTGCAGAAAGGGGCAGCCTGAGGAAAATAATGCATCCATCCATCATTCCAGCAGGTGGCGCCCTCTCCCTTCCATCACCACCTTCATTCCGTTGACCGCCAAGGCTGCCATCCCTCATCCTTAACAATTTACCTGGCAAATTAAACAGCTGAAGGCCAGGTCTGAAGTCGGGAGGTAATCTTAGGGTGTTCAGAACCTACCCAGATTAAAAATTTATCCCTTCTGTGCAAAAATTTAGTGTATAGTCCAATCCTGCCCTTATTTTTGTAGATGAATTTAGCTTGAAAACTGGATTCTGTTTAGAATACTGCAAATATTTCGAGAACACTAAACCCGCTAAAATTCATCTCCTTCTCAGGTGTTTTGTCTGATGTCACATCAACCACTTTTTTGAGGGGCAATGTGGTGGAGTGACTGAAGTGAAGTGAAAGTCACTCAGTCGTGTCCGCCTCTTTGCAACCCCATGGACTGCAGCCTACCAGGCTTCTCTGCCCATGGAATTCTCCAGGCCAGAATACTGGAGTGGGTAGCCGTTCCCTTCTCCAAGGGATCTTCCCAACCCAGGGAGTGAACCCAGGTCTCCTGCATTGCAGACGGATTCTTTACCATCTGAGCGAAAAGTCCACAAGAATCAGACTGCCCATATTCAAATCCCACCTCCCCCAAACTAAGAATTTTACAATTTGAGGCAAAGGGTTCAAGAGATGAGCTTTTCAAACTGTAAAAGAGGGCTGATGATTAAATGGGTAAATGTAGATAAAATACTGAGCACAGTACCCAATGTATAATAAAACTTAATATGAGCTATCATCTTCTAATGTTTAATGTGTGTTTCTACGATTTAATGTGTATTTATGTCCTCTTCTTCCCATCCATCTTCAAGGTCCTTGAGGAGGGAGAGAATGTCTCCTTCATCAGCTAGGTCCCAGGATTGGTTTTCTCTCTTCTCCCAGACACCTTGCCCAGGGCTCTGTGATCAACAAAGGGAATTGGGAACTTGTTCTTGAGTTCTGACCACCACCTATCTGAAATTCCTCTATCTTCCCACTGAGACTCCCAGCCCTGGAGTGATGTGGGCTCCCCTTCCCACCACTCAAAGATTCACTTTCTATCCCAGAATCTGATCTCATCATATTTAAAGCTTGGACATCATTCTTGAGACAAATAGGCTGCTTTATTTAACTGATGGGCAAGAGGGATGGAGAGAGACAACTGAATCATATTTAGTAACAGTACCAGGGCCCTGAGCCTACCTGCATACACGCATTCAAGACATTGTGTTTTTAGCCAGTGTAAGATATAACCTTACAAAAACATATTGATTTGTAGGCACGCTGGGGAGCGTGGGGGTAAGGGGCGGACGATGAGAAAGGAGGTGCCTATAGGCAACCACAAGAGAAGGTGACCACAGGCCCTATCTCTCCATGAAGTCGTTAATCTGACTTACCAACCAAAAGGTCTGAATTCGGATTTCTGGCTCTTGTTGAAAAAGAAGCAATCAGACAAGGACAGGCTGGCAGGGAGCCTGGCTGCTCCTCTGGACTCCACACGTGGCCTTCAGTGCAGCGGCGTCCCTCGCCTCCCCAGTGGCCACACCTTTCACCTCTCTCCTGTGTGTTTCCCGCCTGGCTCCTGTGCACATCGGAATGTTGCATGTTATTATTAACCCTGTTTGACGAGTAACTGAAGCCCAGGCAGTTAAGTAACTTTCCCAAGGTTGCCTAACTGAAAGTGAAGGAACTAGAATTGGAATTTTGGCCCATTATATTCTAAAATGCATGATCTTCGTGCTCCATCAACCTTCTACAGAGGAGATTTATGTGGAATACAAATATCAGTTAGAACATACACTCATGGAGAGAAGTGGTGTAAGAAAGAGTCCAATATTTGGGAGTAGGGAGACCTGGATTCAGGAGGAAGCTCTGGCACTTGCTGGGTGTCACACCTTGGGCACATCACTTCACGTCAGCTCTCTGGGCATCGGATGGCTCATGTGTACAATGGGGATGCCCAGGTCTACATCACAAGGTTTTTAAGATCAAAGGAGATGTCTGGAGAGTCCTAGGTACAATGGCAAGCCCAACAACTCTAAGGGATTGCTGAGCCAGCAAGGAGGGGGCTGGCAAATTGGTCCTGCTGTGAAGGAAGGTCAGCAGGGCTTGATTTGAACCAGACCTGGTGGCTGAGATGTTGAAGAATCTGCCTGCAATGCAGGAGACCCGGGTTTGATCCCTAGGCTGGGACGATTCCCTTGGAGAAGGGAATGGCAACCCACTCCAGTATTCTTGCCTGGAAAATCCCATGGAGAGAGGAGCCTGGCAGGCTATAGTTTGTGGGGTCCCTAAGAGTGGGACACGACTGAGCGACTAACACATTTTCAGGAAAGGAAAGGGGAGTCAGTCAGTAGTGTCCGACTCTTTGCGACCCCATGGGTTGTAGCCTACCGGGCTCCTCCGTCCATGGAATTTTCCAGGCAAGAGTACTGGAGTGGGTTGCCATTGCGTCAAACTATGAAAGGACTGGCTGAGCCTGGTTTTCCCTGATTGAAGGGTAAGACGAGTACAGTTCAATGCACCCAGGGAAATCAGAGATGATTTTTCTTTGCAGATACCCAAGATTCGAGGGAGGGTCGGTTAGGTTTCCAACTGGCCGGCTTTCTACCTGTCTCTCAGCATCCCGCCAGCGCCTGCCTGCGCGTCGGCCCTGGCGCGCCCCTCCCGGCGCTCGCTCCCCGGCCCCCCAGGCCCCGCCTCTCCGGGGCCCCGGCCCGCCCCCACTCCTCGGCGGGCGGGGCCCGGCCAGAGCGCCTGCTTCGCCTCCGCTGCCTCGGAGCAGCCAGGCGCCCGCCGAGCGCCCGCGCGCCGAGCCCAGGTGAGTCCCGGTGGGTCGCCGCGTGGGGCCGGAGGGAGGTCACGGAGCACCAATTCTCAGCGCGTCGCGTTGACTTTGAAACCGAAAGTACGTCGGCGGCAGGAGCCCAGCTGCTGCCTCCCCGCAGCCCGGCCCGGCCGCCCGTCCCCTGCTCGCGCCCGGCGAGTCCCCGACGGCCGGGAGGTGCGCGCGAGGAGGCCCCGGGGCCCGGACCCCGGGTCGGGAGAAGCCGGCGGGGCAGGTGGCCCCTGATGCGGGCGAGTGGGTACGGTGTGTATGGGGGGGGGGGGGGGGCGGTTGGGTTCCGGGGCCCGGAGCGAGTTTTCTGAGCAGAGAAGGGGTGTGCCGAGGATGGAGACTGGGGGTCCCGAGCTGGGGAGCGCCTCCAGGGCGCGGGTGTCCACTCCGGGGACCAGAGGCAGGTCGGGGTGCGCGGGCCGGGGAAGGACTTTAGGCGTGCCTGGCACGCGCGCCTGCAAACCCCTGGCTTCCCCCATCGCGCCCTGAGGCATCCCCTCGTTCCACTTTTGCACGACTCTCCAGCCAGAATATTCTAGAATGAAGCTTAAATATTGGCATGCATGGAACCTCAGGAGAGCCGTTCGATTGGGCGTGCTCATTTAGAACTACCCTCACCCCCAGCCAAGGAGAGCTCAAAGGGGGTCTTGCAGGAAACCAAGACTCAGGTAGGAACGAGTTGCCCAGGGAACACCCAGAGAATTGGTGGAAACTGGGCTCTCCACAGCAAATGGCCTCGCCCTTGTTACTGCTCTGCAGGGTTTTGGCAGTTCTGAGAATTCTCAGTGAATTCTGGGGCCACTGCTCTTGCTATTAACCCCCAGGGCGTCTCCTCTGACTCTCTCGGCTGTTTCTGCCCCCTCCTGCAGTTTCCATATTTGGCTATTTCAGATTTACTTTCATCAGAAGTCAGTTACCTCGCAGTGACAGGCTGGGCTGCTCTGCCCTCGCGGTGGGGTTGGTGAAAGGAGGAGTGGCTCCCTGCCGGGACTGTCCCCTGCGCACCCCACCCTCCACAGCCCCGGGCTCTGACCCGTGTTCCTTCCGGACAGGCCTCTAGTAACCAACTGAATTCAGTAAATATTTATTGGGCACCGGTGCTGGGTGAGAAGTGGGCAAGGGCCAGTGGAATACATACTTTCAGACATACTTGCATTTCAAAAGGAGACATAAAATGCAAAGAAATTGGTTGAAGTGCTTCTGGGTATAGAACAGTTCTGGGGGAGGGGGGTGAGATAATTTTAGGCAGGGAAAGCCTGGGCTAGAACCTTTCAAATGCAGCATGCAAACTGCCTGCCCTGCCTTCCCCAAAGACAGCTGAAGACAGGGGTGTTAGCACAATTGATGGTTTGGGTGAAAACCTGACCATCTGAACACTCCCACCTCCAACTCCAATTTGAACAAGAGAGACAGACGTTGCTGCAGAAGAGATGAAGGTGTGTTTGAGGCAGAAAATGTCCAGCCTTTATCCAGGTGGTGGTTGTTGCTGTTTTGGTTCTTGTTTTGGACTCGGTGGAGTGGGCTGACCCTCAGATGCTGGAATCTCTGTCCCTGGGTTCTCGACACCGGAAAAGAAAGCCTTCTGTCCGAGCCAAACTGTGGAAGCCCTGCCAGAGGGGTGGTGGTGGAGGGGGTGACTTTCTCGGGTCCTCTGGGCTGAGGTCTGAGGACAAGCAGGGTTTCCATTGGTCCGCACGCATCATCCACCAGCCCTGGGTGGCAGAGTAGTGGAAAAACTATGGAAAGGCGATGGGGCCCCATCCACTGGAAGTACTCGCTGTCGCCACTGGAATGATTGCAGAGCGAGGGGGCTGGATGTCTCTGAGTCAGTCCCATCAGGCTAGCCTGGGAAACAGACCTCCTGTGATTATCTCAGCTTTACTGGAGAGGACTCTGAAGAAGAAAATATTAAAGCCTTGTTCATAAAGCCCTTCCCCTTTCAAAGCATTTTTCCCATTGCTCTGGTGATTTTGTTCTCATTTTGTCCTCCACGATACCCTTGAGAGTCAGGCCAACGCAGGAGTATTGTCCACATGGCCCGGATGGGGAGGGTGAAGCACTGAGGGTGAAATAACCCTTTGGGCACCACCGCTGGGCCAGGCCTGGGTCTCCGAGGACTGTGCTTCCTCTGCCCCGGGCCCCTCACCGTGGTTTCTCAGAGCTGCATCCACCCACCTCCGGCTCAGTGAGGGGTGGAAAGGGGACGTACCTGCGTGGCTGCTGTGCTTGGCTGCCTCTGACTCTTTGCGATTGTAGCCTGTGGACTGTAGCCCACCAGGCTCCTCTGTCCCTGGGATTCTCCAGGCAAGAGTACTGGAGTGGGTTGCCATTTCCTCCTCCAGAGAATCTTCCCAGCCCAGGGATCAAACTCACATCTCCCCAAGTCTCCTGCATTGTAGGTGGATTCTTTACTGCTGGGCCACCGGGGCGTCCCTGTTGGCTCAGATGGCTAAGAATCTGCGTGCAGTGCAGGAGGCCCAGGTTCAATCTCTGGTTTCGGAAGATATTCTGGAGAAGGGAATGGCCACCCACTCCTGTATGCTTGCCTGGAGAATCCCAGGGACAGAGGAGCCTGGCAGGCAAGGAGTCAGACATGACTGAGCAGCTAAGGAGCAGACTCAGACTCTGATCATGCCTGGATGATCTGTTCCCAGTAACCCAGAGCAAGTTCTCCTGGAGACCCTGGCCATGGCATGAACAGACACCCCCGTGTTAGTTCTACCTCCGCTAGCAAACTCAGGGTGAGACCGTGTCTGGTCTTGTTTGGAGGCTGGCGTCTGGCACAGAGGAGGACTGAACAGATGCTGTTGTTGAATTCCCTGGAAGTGTGTCTCCCTTGGGCTTCGCGCTGCCGGGGCCTGATGGCTGGGAAATGCATCCTGGGTGGGGCTCTGGAGACACCACGCTGCCAGCAGGGCTCATCTGCACCCTGAAGTCAGCATAGCGCTGTCCAGTTGACAAATAGCTTGTCTCACCTGCTGAACTTCTCACCGCCTCCCTGAGAGCAGGGAGAGGCAGCTGCTGTTCTTGCACGTTATCGGGCTACAAGCTGGGCCTCAGACGTGACTTCAAGCATCTCACAGCACGTGGGGAGCGGCCAGGACCCCAGCCCATGTCTTCTGACTCCAGTTCATGAGCTCTGATAGTTTTGT
This sequence comes from Cervus elaphus, assembly GCF_910594005.1. Classification (NCBI taxonomy): domain Eukaryota; kingdom Metazoa; phylum Chordata; class Mammalia; order Artiodactyla; family Cervidae; genus Cervus; species Cervus elaphus. The sequence goes on along the minus strand of NC_057828.1, from coordinate 73,092,960 downwards.
AGCTAGAGGAAACCAGGATTCTGGCCAGGAGGGTAGGGGGACCCGAAGGGCGTTTATCAAAGGTTGCCTGACCCCTCTGTTACCCATCCGGTTTCTTTAATAAGAGTCAGGAGACCAGGGGGCGGAGGGCAGTGGCTGAGGCCTCCTCTGAACAGCGATACCTGTTCAGATGGTGACTTTTCCCGACATTCCTCTGGGGCAGGAGCTGTCACCCCAGCAGTGTTGTAGGTGGGGTGTGTGTGTGCATGCGTGTGTGTGTGTGTGTGTGTCTCGAGGAACAAGCTGCAGGGCAGAAGTCACCCCCAGGGCTGCTGAGGCCAGAGCCAGGCTACAGCGTTTGCTGCTTTGCTCAGAGTGAAACTGCGTTTGGAGGGCCAGACAGCAGCCGTTCCTCTAGGGTCCCCAGCAGGCCCTGTCTTATGAGGAAGTGGGCTGGAGGGCCAGGGGGAAAATAAAAGTGAAAACACCCAGCGGTTCTCATAGAAAAATTCAAAGTCCCTTTGCGGTGACAGTGATAAGTACTTTCTGCCCATTGTCGCCTGGAGGCCAGCGGTGGTACATACAGGCTGAGACAGGGCTGTAGAGAGGACAGCGTGCAGCCGAGAGTTGGTGCAAGCCCTGTGGCCCCGGGGGTGACTGAGGGAGCCCAGTGAGCGCCCTGCCCCAGGGTTAGCGTTTGCGGGAAGGAGTACCCGCCTCACTTCTCGCAGGAGAGACTCAACGCCTTTTTTCTTGACCCGCGTTCCATCAGCACCCCTCCTCTCCAAGTCCAAGCATCCCTGAGGTTTCCCCTACAGCTTTTCTTTTTTCTCTCTGGAGGAAAAGGAGCTCTCTTGACCAGCAGGAGGGCACCTTCTCCATCTACACCCCGATCCCGCCCTCGCCTCTCTCTGAGATAGAGACAGACCCGGTCCCTTCTTAATTCCCTGGCCACTGACTCCTTTCTCTCCTCCACATGCTCCGTCTCTGTTAAATAAGATGCCGCGCTTCCTCGCCCTTTCACCAACCAGCTTCTGGAAAGAGCAGCTGGCACTCGCCCTTGCCCTTGGCGTTCTCTTCCTCGTCGGCTCCGTGCACCTGCCCCGCTGCCCAAGTTGCCCTTTGCAGGCTTCCAGGGTTGCTAATCCTCAGTCGCCAGCCTGCTCTGCAGCTGCTGCTCGGCTCCTGGAAGGGGGCCGCACTGTCCCCACGGATGTTTCCTTCCTTGACCTGGAGCTCCTCGTCCTCTTCCCGCCCTGAGCAGGGCCATGGCTGTGTCCTCAGGCTCCCCTGGAGCCCTGCAGTGCAGCCAGGGTTAACCAGCGCTCGTAGGGAAAGGCTGATCAACTCGCTGCCTCTCAACCAGCTCTATTCTTAGCTAGTTTGATTTGTGATGTTTCAGGAGCCCTTTGTGCTTCCCTTGTGGCTCAGCTGGTAAAGAATCTGCCAGCAATGCAGAGACCTGGGTTTGATCCCTGGGTTGGGAAGATCCCCTGGAGGAGGGGAAGGGCTCCCCTCTCCAGTATTCTGGCCTGGAGAATTCCACAGACTGTATAGTCCACGGGGTCACAAAGAGTCGGACACGACTGAGCGACTTTCACTTTCCCAGGAACACCTTAGACACTCCACCCAAGACACTCCTTCCCCCACATTCTCCCTGAGCCTGGCAGACATCCCTGCTGTGTCCTCGTCACCTCTGTCCTGTCTCCAGCTGGTCCCGATATGCTCTCTTTCCCCAGGGCTGCTGCCTGAGTTCCCCAGTCCAGCCCCCTCCTTCCGGTACGACCTGAGCTGTCCGTTCACTCACTTCCCTGCTCCTCTCTCTTCTCTTCACACCGCTGCAGCGGGGCCTCCTTACTGCGCGTCTAATCAACACCTACTCCTTCCACTCATGGCGTGGTGAAAGTGTGGACTTCAGATCTGTTATTTAAGACTTGCCGGTTGTCGTTGTATGGTTGGGGCAAGTTGCCCAGCTTCCATGAGCTTCTGTATTCTCACGGGTAAACAGAGATAGTAATGTCACCCACTTGGGGTTGCTGGAAGGATTAAATGAGCCAATTATATACACAGAGCTTAGTGTCTGGCAAGTATTCAATGAAGCTGGTTTTCTTCTTTTATGTTTTTGACAGCATAGGGGTTTGTGGGGTCTCTGGGGAGGTGAAAAATGTTTGTCTAGCCTGAAAGCATTCAAATTTAAATTAAAACCCGACAAGCACAAGACCTGCCACATACCAGGGTAGACCATCATCTAAACTAGCCTACTGCTTCCACTCTGCAATCTCTAGGCCAGGCCAACCTCAAGGTCAGAGTAGGTGAACTGGCCCGGGGCAGGGCATGGTGCAGATAAGTTGGGCTGAGCCCACAGCAGACAGAGGGCAGAGAGGGCGGCTGACAACCCCAGATAAAAGAAGGCCCAGCTCCAGGGGGTGGGTGTCACAGGGAGATTTCCAGTCCTGAGAAAGACTCGTGGGCAGAGCAGTGCAACCTTGGAGGAATAATAGTGCTGGGCAGTGAGGCAGCCCAGGGGCCCAGCAGAAGAAATCAAATGGATTTGGGAAGTCAAATATAGGCACTGGCTTGGTCACCAGGAACAGAGCCGTCACTTTGGTGGAGTCAACCTTGAGGTCAGAGCAGAATGAGGAGTGAGTCGACTTGGGGCAAAGCTGCCAGCCGGAGCCGTCTCCACGCTCCCTTCCTGAGGGGGTGGCTCGGGACACCCCCGTCTGTGCCCTGAGCCTCCATTAGAGGAGCCCTTGATGCTGGAGGATGGAGGTGGGGGTGGGCGTGGAGTTAAGCTGAAAGTTAAGTCATGAAAGTCTGTCTTTTGCCTTCAGGATGTGGGGACTCTGAAGAAGAGACTGGGCAGGTATCCCTGATACAACCTAAGATAACGTCCCATGCTTCCCTGGGTTCAAGGCAAAAAAGTGAAGGCTTGAGTGCTAAGTAGATGCAGAGTAAAAGAAATGACTGAGCAGCTGATGGGATCATTCCAGGAAGCCCCTCCTGAGGAATGGGAGGATGGATAGTTGGGAGGAGGGCGGGGAATACTGGGCCGAGGGCAAAGGCGTTTCTGAAGGACGTAGGAAGGAGTGTGTGTGTGCGACCCCATGGACTGTAGCCCTCCAGGCTCCTCTCTCTGTGGAATTTCTCAGGCAAGGATACTGGAGTCAGTTGCCATTTCCTCCTTCTGGGGATCTTCCCAACCCAGGGATTGAACCCTTGTCTCCATCTCCTGCATCTGCTGCATCGGCAGGCAGATTCTTTACCACCAAGCCACCTGGGGAACCAGCTGAATAGTTGTTCTTAATGGATGGAAAGTAGATTATTCCAGAATGGATTGATACTGAGGTAGTTGTTATAGAGAGACACCCAATAATTTGGAATTTGCTTCAGCCTCTCCATAGCATTCCCACAGACCTTCCTCAAAAATGTCCAGTGCCATGTATTTGCTTTGGATGGGCAGACGGTACATTCTTTCAATCTTTCCTTGATGCTGACAGAAATTCCATATATGTGAATTCAGTGGTTCACTGACACTGGATCTTTCTAACAAGTGTGACTTCTGTAGCCCCTATCTCTTCCACCCTGTGACTATAATGCTGGGTTACATCAACTCTGGTTATGCTGTGTTGAACAGCTGCAGGGCCTTGTCGACTGAAAAAAAGATGCACAACCTGAGAGTTCTGAGTTCCCTTTTATTTGGGGCAGATTGAGGACTGCAGCCTGGGAGACAGCACCTCAGATAGTTCTGAGAGACTGCTGCAAAGAGGTAGTGGGGGAAGGTCAATGTATAAGATTCTGGTGAAGGGGAAGTTCAATGCAATCAAATGTTTACAAGAGGTTTTCTGCTAGTCACAAGGAGTTGTCATCATGAAGGGATTTGGTGCTTTTCCAGATATGAAGAGAGGCAGGGATTTGGGATTATGAAATCAGTTCCTGAAAGTATCTATCTAAAGACTTGTTCCCAAAACCATCCCAAAGAAAAAGAAATGCAAGAAGGCAAGTGATTGTCTGAGGAGGCTTTACAAATAGCTGAGAAAAGAAGAGAAGCAAAAAGCAAGGGAGAAAGGGAAAGATATACGCAACTGAATGCAGAGTTCTGGACAATAGGAAGAAAAGATAAGAAAGCCTTCACAAATGAACAATACAAAGAAATAGAGAAAAACAATAGAATGGAAAAGACTCGAGATGTCTTCAAGAAAATTGGAGATATCAAGGGAACATTTCATGTAAGGATGGGCACAATAAAGGACAGAGATGATAAGAACCTAACATAAGCATAAGAGATTAAGAAGAGGTGGCAAGAATACACAGAAAAGCTATATGAAAAAGGTCTTAATGACCTGGATAACCACGATGGTGTGATCACTCACCTAGAGCCAGATGTCCTGGAGTGTGAAGTCAAGTGGGCTTTAGGAAGCATTACTACAAACAAAGCTAAAAATTTGGAATAGTCAGCAGTGGCCACAAGACTAGAAAAGGTTGGTTTTCATTCCAATTCCAAAGAACATTCAAACTATCATACAGTTGCTCTCATTTTGCATGCTAATAAGGTTATGCTCAAAATCCTTCAAGCTAGGCTTCAGCAGTATGTGAACAGAGAACTTCCAGATGTACAAGCTGGGTTTAGAAAAGGCAGAGGAACCAGAGATCAAATTGCCAACATTTATTGGATTGTAGATAGCAAGGGATTCCCAGAAAAACATGTACTTCTGCTTCATTGACTACACTAAAGCCTCTGACTGTGTGGATCACAACAAACTGTGGAAAATTCTTAAAGTGATGGGAATACCAAACCACCTTACCTGCCTCCTGAATGTAGGTCAAGAAGCAACAGTTAGATCCAGACATGGAACAAACGGATTGGTCCCAAATTGGGAAAGGAGTACGTCAAGGCTGTATATTGTCACCCTACTTATTTAACTTAAATGCAGAGTATATCATGCGAAATGCCAGGCTGGATGACTCACAAGCTGGAATGAAGATTGCTGGGAGGAATACCAATAACCTCAGATATGCAGATGATACCACTCTAATGGCAGAAAGAAAAGAGAAACTTTAGTCCCTCTTGATGAAGGTGAGAGAAGAGGGTGAAAAAAACTGGTTTAAAACTCAATATTAAAAAAAAATAAGATCATGGCATCCAGTCCCATCACTTCATGGCAAATAGAAGGGAAAACAGTGGAAACAGGGACAGACTTTATTTTCTTGGGCTCCAAAATCACTGTGGACAGAGACTGCAGCCACAAAATTAAAAGACACTTGCTCCTTGGAAGAAAAGCTATGACAAACTTAGACAATGTATTAAAAAACAAAGTCATCACTTTGCCAACAAAGGTCCATCTAGTCAAAGCTATGGTTTTTCCAGTTGTCATGTGCAGATGTGAGAGTTGGACCATAAAGAAGGCTGGAGCGCCAAAGAATTGATGCTTTCAAATTGTGATGCTGCAGAAGACTCTTGAGAATCCCTGGGACCGCAGGGAGATCAAACCAGTCAATCCTAAAGGAAATCAACCCTGAGCATTCATTGGAAGGACTGATGTGGAAGCTGAAACTCCAATAGTTTGGCCACCTGATGTGAAGAACTGACTCATTGAAAAAAGACCCTGATGCTGGGAAAGATTGAGTGCAAGAGAAGGGGGTGGCAGAGGATGAGGTGGTTAGATAGCATCACCAACTCAAAAAAGATATGAATTTGAGCCAACTCTGGGAGATAGTGAAGGACAGGGAAGCCTGGCGTACTACAGTCCATGGGGTCACAAAGAGTTAGACGGGACTTAGAGACTGAACAGCAACAAAAGCTCTGTTCCACCAGTTTCCCTGGAACACAGAGTGCTTCACTGTCCACCCTGATCTGCCTGCAGGTGAAGGTCAGCAGCTGGAGCAGCACAGGGCTCAGTCTCCGTAGAGGTAGATGGCCAATGCCCTTGGCAAGCACCAGTTTGTAGTTGATGGCCTTCTATACCTGACTTATCTGTTCCTAACTTTCTTCATGTCATTTCTCCTGCCTGGAATGCCTCCTGTTTTAAGCTACTATTCCATGCCTCTTTCACTCTTTTCAAAGGAAACTCAAAATTTGTTTCTCATTAGAAAGGCCCCAAGACCATGCCCAGGTTCAATAATCTGTTAGGAGGACTCCCAGGATTCAGTGAATAGTCGTACAGCTAAGGTTTTTCACAGTGAAAGGATGCAAAACAAAATCAGCAGAGGGAAAAGGCACTTGGGAGAAAGTCTGGAGGAGACCAGGTGCATGCTTCCAAGTGTCCTCCCCCAGTGAAGTCACACAGGACGTGCTTAATTCATCCGCACTGAATTGTGGTAACACCTGTGAAATGTTGTCTATCAGGAAAGCTCATTGGAGACTCAGCGTCGAGGCTTTTTACTGGAGCCTGGTCATACAGGCACCTTCTGCTTAGCATACACCGAAAATCCCAGACTTCCAGGAAAAAAAAAACAAACAGCAGATGTTCAGCCTAAACCATATTGTTTGCACAGTTTAGGTACAAGGAGCAACTCAGGGTGGGGAGAGCCACCCCAAATCCACTTTCCCAGACATCATGCAAGGGCCGTCCTTGTAAGCAGACCTCTTTGGGGCGGCAGTTGCAGCCGTGCTATCTTAACCCTTTTCTGCCCAGCTTCCCTGCATAATCCCACCTCAGTTGGTTCAGTCACTCAGTGGTGTCCAACTCTTTGCGACCTCATGGACTGCAGCACGCCAGGCTTCCCTGTCCATCACGAACTCCTGGAGCTTACTCAAACCCATGTCCATTGAGTCAGTGATGCCATCCAACCATCTCATCCTCTGTCGTCCGCTTCTCCTCCTGCCTTCAATCTTTCCCAGCATCAGAGTTTCTTCCAAGGAGTCAGTTCTTTGCATTAGGTGGCCAAAGTACTGGAGTTTCAGCTTCAGCATCAGTCCCTAACTAATCCCACCTCAGTGCCTAACTATAATTATGCTACAGAGAGAATCCCCCTACGTGAGGGGCCAGGAGACCCGGGTTCCAGCCCAACATGGCCACCTACTGCTGGGTGACCCTTTGGATCCCGCAGACTTCATTTTCCTCATTTGGAAAAGGAGAGTTGTAGTTCTTGTTTGTAGATTTCCAGGGTGACTGTGAGGATCAAGTGAGATGACTTGGTGGGTATCCACCCTGCTTGGTTGAGCGCCTGCTATGTCCGGGGCTGTGAGTGAGCATGGAGGGCGTGGAGGGAAGCGTAGTGCAGTGGCTTTGCTAGGAGACAAGCCCGAGGTTGAGTCCCAGCCCGGCAATCAGCCGCTGTGTCACCCTGATCATGCTTGTCGAGCTCCGTGAGCTTCAGGACCGGATCTGTAAAAGGTGAGCATGTGTCACGAAACTAGTGCCCGTCCTTCACGGGGCTGCTGTGCAGAGTACGTGCAACAACCCAAAGGAAGCAGCTAGCCACAGTATCTAGCACACTGCAGGCAGCCAAAGGGGCAGCTGTTCATTTACTCAGATATTCGAGTGCTTGCTCGAGACACAGTCCCAGCCCTGCTTTCCATGTGTGGATGCAGATTGATGTTGAACAGATAATCGCATTTAAAATGAGTGTATTCAGAAGTGCGATGAAGGAGAGGTACAGTGTGATGATGGGCTTGTGCTGAGGAAGAAGGGGGCCAAGCTGGCTGAGGAGGCCTGAGAGGCTAAGCTGCATAGTGAAGCTTAAGCTGGGCTCGGATGACTTGAGTTCAGTGAGAGTGGGGGTCAGGGAGGGGATGTTTCCAGAGCAGAGACAAGAGCTTGAGCAAAGGGAGACCAGCCTTAGGATGAGGGCTGGAGGAAAGAAGGGTCTCCACTCCTGTGAGGAGTGGCAAAAAAAGCCAGAGAGCCTGGAGAATAAGGGGTGGGGAGGGAGATGCTCTGGAGAAGTGGGCGGGACCGTGGTTAGCTCGGTGAAGGGTTTGGAACCGTGAGAGTGATGGGAGGTGGTGGAAAGTCTGTGGGAGTAAAAACACCGTGACTTTTTCAAAGGCCAGTCAGGCTGCTGTGTGGGGGATGCCTGGGGCAGTGAGTGGGGTAGGGAGACCAGCTTTACGAGGGGAGGCCCATAGCAGACCAGTGCGGACGGGAGGGTGGTGTGAACTGGGTGTTGGAGGAGAGAAGATGCTACCAGGGGTGATTCCAGTTGTCTGGCGACAACAGCAGGATAAAAAATGGCCCTTCATGGAGAGGGAGCCCTGCAGAGAGGAGACATTGGTTCCATTTTGGGTGGGCTGGTGCTGGAGTGCCTGTGAGACACTGAAAAGGAGACGCCAGGTGGGTCCAGACGCAGTGGAGACACTGGGGAGTGGTTCGATTGTTCACGGTCTTTGATGGCAGGACACTGGGGTTTCGGGGAAGCTAAAGGGAAAGAGTGTTCTAAAGTGTGCGTTTGGGGTGGGGGTGTGGGTCGGGGTCCCTAATATCTGATGTAGCTGGGAAGCCAGCTGAGATAAAGATGGGAAATTGACTACTGGCTTAAGTGACCCAGAAGTCCCTGGGCCCTGGGTGAGAGCAGCATGGGGTGCTTGGTGGGGGTGTGAGCCAGACCCGAGTGGGCTGAGGATCGGGTGGATCGGCTTGACCAGAGGCTGGTGGGGATGATCACTCCGCTGCGTGAGGTGGGGCGGGAGGGGTGTGTCAGGAGGTTGGGCTGGGAGAGGAAGGCAAGCTCCAGCTTCTTAGGCAAATATGAGAGTGGGAATTTGGAGGGTGGCTTGCCCATCTTAGAAGAGACTTGTGCTTGTGTGAGTGCTGAGGAAGAACGCAGCTGAAAGGGAGAGGCTGTAGGGGGTGAGGCTGGAGGCTGGGGCGCGCAGAGAGCCTGGCCTGGTGCAGAGGTCACCTCTGCGAGGGGGTGTGGGCCGCGGAGCAGCCCCCCTCTACCCGCACAGGGGGACAGAGCCTGCAGGCCCTGCTCAGTGGCAGGAAGTGGAGGTAGCTCTGGTCGGAAGACTTCTATTTTCTGTGCAGTAGGAAGTGAAGTTTCCTGGTGAGATGAGGGGGGTGTGGTCGAGGTCTGGGTAGAGGAGAGAGGTTTGCAAGAGACGTTGGAAACAAGAGAGGGAGCTGAAAGGCAAGCTGGCCCAGAGCCCTGTGACCAGCTCGCCTGAAAGAAGCCTCGGGTGAAGGACTCGCGCCAACGCGATTTTGAATCTAGAACTTTGTGAGGCACCTCCATGAGGACCCCATACCTGTTTTTTGAACAGAACGTCCTTCTCAGCATTTTCCCACCTTCCCACGTACCTGTCTGCCCACCCAGGGGCTGCTTCATGCTGGTGGGAGTGACGAGCATCATTGAGGTTCCACTCTTCCAGCCCCCTCCTCATGCCTGCTGCCCCACCGCCCACCAAGTACCCATCATCGGCCAGCTTTGCCTTCTCCAGCTGTGACCGGTAGACCACCAGGACTCAGACGGAGTGTCAGGCCCTGGGAAGCTCGCTCAGTGGGACAGAGCCTGTCCTGTCTCCTCCGGAAACTCTGAGGCTGTTGTTCAGTTTTCCCGTGAGTTCTTACTGAGCGCCCGCCCAGCATGTGCCCTGTTCTAAGTATTGCTTACCTCCGGAAGCAGAGGAAACATTCCCGCCCTCACGGAGCTTATATTCTGGCAGGAAGGTAGTGAAGAAGCAAGCAGCTGCCATGCTGCATGGTGATAAGTGCTTTGAGGAGGAATGCAGCAGGCTAGGGGGCTGCTAGGGATGTTATGATTCCAGGTGGGTCGCGAAGTCCTTGGCTGTGAGCTCGCGTTTGAGCAGGGAAGTGAGGAATGAGCTCTTCAGGGGTCGGGGGTGCGAGCATTCCAGCAGGGAGACAGCACGCAGGAGGCGCGTCTGCCAGTCAAGAGAGAGCCAGGCTCCTGTGACTGGAGTGTGTCCTGGGAAATGGAGATGGAGAATGGAGACCAGGTCACAGGCCTCTGAGGACACCGGCTCACGCCCTGAGTGAGATGGGGTCCGTGGGGCAGAGGAGGGACACATATCTGACTCTGTTTGACTGCTGGGTTGTGACCGCACTGTGAAGGGACAGGCGCAGAGGAGACCAGCCAGGGGACAAGGGCTGTACCCAGTGGGAATGACGGTGGCTTAGACCCGGACAGTTATGCCGACAGTAGTGAGACGTGCGTAGATGTGTTTGGAGGAACAGCCAATAGGATTTGGTGTTGTGAGATGGGGAGTGGGAGGAGCCACTTCACAGCTCTTGGTCCAAGCTTCAGGGGGATTGGTGGTGCCCATTTACTGAGCTGGGGGAAGGTGGTGGGAGGAGCCAGCTGGAAGGAGGAAGGCTGGATGTGTCACGTTTGAGATGCATAGTGAATAAATGTGGAGCTCTGGAGTAGGCAGTCGGGATGACTCGTATTCAGGATGGGGACCCAGCCTGCAGATAGGAACCAGGAAATTGTCAGCCTTAGATGACATCTGAGGCAGAAGCCCTGATGAGCTCACAATAATAGCACCAGTGTAGATGGAAGAGGGAGAGGTACAGCACCAGCCTGGGTGCCCGAGAGGTGGGGCAGTGAGGAGTGGCCAGCGAGGAGAAGGTGACCTGGAAGCCGGCACACGTCACACTGTAACGGGCTAGAATCGAGCCGGGGAACTTGTTAAAAAGGCAGACTTCTGGGTACTACTGAGGGATCCTGATTCTGAAACATGTTAATTAGGGCACTCTAAACTATTCTGGGCTTCCTTAGGTGGCACTAGTGGTAAAGAACCTGTCTGCCAGTGCAGGAGACATAAGAGATGATGGTTCAGTCCCTGGGTCGGGAAGATCCCCTTGGAGAAGGGATGGCTACCCACTTCAGTACTCTCGGGCTTCCCCGGTGGCTCAGATGGTAAAAAATCTGCCTGCAATGCGGGAGACCTGTGTTTGATCCTGGGGTTGGGAAGATCCCCTGGAGGAGGGCATGGTAACCCACTCCAGTATTCTTGCTTGGAGAATTCCCGTGGACAGAGGAGCCTGGCGGGCTACAGTTCGTGGGATCGCAAAGAGTCAGACACGACTGAGCGACTAAGCACAGCACAGACTATTGTAACAAATGGGCCCCCGAAACAGAGGTCTGTTTCTCTGGGTATGGTGTCCAAGCCAATATTTTTTAAAAATATTTTATTTATATGTATTTTTATTTATTTGGCTGTGCTGGGTCTTAGTTGCAGCATGCAGGATCTAGTTCCCTGACTGGGGATCGAACCTGGGCCTCCTGCATTGGGAGCACAGAGTCTTAGCCACTGGACCACCAGGGAAGTCCCCAAGCCAGCATTTTGATCATGTCCCAGGGCACATTCTTAGCAGAGCATCCAGGGACGGAGCCAGTCTGGAAACTGTTGCTGTGCTTTTCACCTAGGCATGCTCCCCACTGAATTGAAAACCCCTTGGAAACAGGAACTTGGGGTACTGTCCCACTGCACCCTTTCCCACAGTAGAATGAGATTCAGACCTCTGCATGTAGCAGGCACTGAATAAATGCTGGCCAAGAGTGAAGAATGGACAGGCATGGATATGAAGTGTTTATTTTTGTGCCACACACTGTGTGCTGGCAATTTACGTGAATCAACACATCTAATCCTAACTCTGAGCCTTAAAGGCAGGTGCCATTATTGTCTTATTTTCTAGATAAAGAAAAGGTGACACAGGTAAGTGAATGGCAGAAGAGTTTGGACCCCAGTGGTCTGGTTCCAGAGCTGGTCTCTAACCATCAGGCTGTACTGCCTGTCATTCCACACCTCCTTTTTGGTACCAGATGGGATGTGATACCTTTTCTTCCAGCCATGACATGAAGTGAACAGCACTGTATTTGGAGGTAGAAAGCCTAAATCAGATTCTTGCTGCATCACCTGTTAGCTGTGTAATTTGGGGGCATAGGTACTTCACAATTTGGGGCCTCAAGTACTTCATCAGAAACATGACTGTGATTTCCCCCATGGGGTTCGTATGAGGACTGGGTGTGATCTTGTCTGTGAAAGTACAAATTGCAAAGTCCTTGTGCAGGTAGGGTATTATTAACTTGAAAAAAAAATCAAACTGTGGAACCCCTACAATTGATTACCGAAAGAGCTGCCAGAGGGGTGTAGACTGTAGGAAACCCAACATGCCTTGTTTAACCAGACCAGTTCCTCTGTACCATCCTTTATGTATTGATGTTTCTTCCTGACATTTGGTTTGACAGGTTGGCTGTTTCTGAAGAACTGTGACACTTTTGTTTAGCTGATAACCCTTAAGTACCCTCCACAGCTGACTGGCTCAGTTGTGGGAAGCCACTCTTCAGATTGTCTTCTCTTGGGTGCCCCTTCTGGGCTCCCCACCCACTTCCCCTCTCTGTCTTCCTGATCAAGCCCATAGGCCCCAATAGCCTGACGTCAAGAATTGAACTGAGGGGACTCTAGGCTGCCTGCCCATGTGTGGGCTGGGCGCCTGGGGCAGTGGGCCTCAGGGAGCTTCTCTTCCTGGGGCTGGGCTGAGAGGACCGCCTTTGGTCCCATCTGCTTCCTCCCCAGGTCGCTGGTCAGACGGGGATTGCCCATCTGCCTCTCCCAGGCCACCGACTCATGCCCCAGCCACAGACTCTCCCAGAGCTCCAGGCGCTTTTTGCAGCTGACGGGATGTCACTGGTCTGTGGTCAGCTTTGGAGACAAGAACCAAACACAATGGCAGGTGTGTGTGAGCTTTGTGGGAAGCTGAGGCGCAGCTCAGATGAGGTTGGCCTTTGGTAGCTGAAAGTCACCGAAAGGTCAGGTCAGGGTTTCTGGATCCTTCTTGGCACGTCTGTTCTGTAGCCTGACAAGCGTGGTCCCAGTCTCTCCTCTTTTCTTAGCACCCTTAGGCCATGGAGGGTGGGACCTGCCCCAGTCCTCACTCCAACATACTTTGAAGTCCCAAGCTAAAATCTGAACTGCTGTTCTTTGGCGGTGTTCCCAAACTCCCGTGTCGCTTCGCTCGTGGGGCCGCTGGAAGTCTCCATCACTTTCTGAGAGCGTGTGCTCTGCCTGCCCGTCTTTAGGAGAAAAAGGACCATCGGAAGGGAGAGAGAGCTGAGTCTGAGATAGTAGCCCAGTGACCCGCTGAAGCAGGGACCCTCACCCACACTCAGAAGTACAGTCTGGCTGAGGATGGGGGAGCCTTTTAAATGAGGGGAGGTGGGAGTTGTGGCAGGAACTAAGGGCAGAGGGCTGAGCCTGCCCCAGTGCGAGCCCTGCAGGGAGCCACCCGGAGGTGTGGTCTGGGGTGGGAGGGGAAGCAAAAAGTACAATGTCCCCAGGGGAGTTCTGAGAAGGAAGTGCCAAATGCCACATAAAGGGCAAGAGGGCTCCAGGTTGGGAGAGGCCAGGTGGCAGGTCTGATTCTGTGGTTATGGTTTAGAGTTTAGATCACCGACTGAACACAATGTGCTTTTCCAAACCGCTTACGTAGTAGGGCCCAACACCCAGGTGATTTGGGCCCCCAGCGTGTCCAAGCGCAGAGGGACGGTGGCAGGTGGATGAGATCTGAGGAGGGACACGGGTCTGAAGGGACAGCTCTGGAGCCAGGAGGGGAAGGGGGGGGAGAAGTGGCTGGTGCCGGTGTTGCTGGGCTGGTTGCTGAGTAGCCTGGAGACCACTCCCTGCTATGGGGTGGTGGTGCTGCTGTGAGGATTCCTCCCCGCCCCATGCTACGTTTCTTTTTCCCCATCAGTGTCTGCATGTGATGGTTTCTCAGCAAAAGCATGATTTACAAAAGTGACTGATTGACCGTGTTTAGTGGGAGATCTTCCAGTGTAACCAGGAATTCGAAAGGATGCATTGGGTGAAGCGAGGAGGAAAATGTGTTTGGAGGATGAAATGGAGACATGAGAAAACTGCAACAGAAAGGGTAGAGGAGAAGCAGTGAGCTTAGTCAAATTCCCAGAGGAGAAGGGGCAGCACCTTGTGGGGTGGAAGGGGGGGTGTGGTCTCTGGAAAACCCACCTTGCTGCATGCATGGGAAGGTGAGTCAGCAATGAGCTGTGCCCACTCACAAGATTATCAAGGCCTTAGTAAGAGTGTTGACTGAAGCGGGGTGGGGGTGGGGAAGTAGGGGACATGGGGGGAGGGTTGGGCTCACAGGACTCTGTCATCAGACTTACTACTCATCATTTTCACTTCTGAGTGAGGGCATGGGGGTAGTAATGTGGGTACTTGTGGTTGAATTGCTAAGTTGTGTCTGACTCTTGCAACCCCGTGGACTGTAGCCCACCAGGCTCCTCTGTCCATGGGATTCTCCAGGCAAGAATACTGGAGTAGGTTGCCATTTCCTTCTCCAGGGGATCTTCCTGACCCAGGGATCAAACCGGGGTCTCCTGCATTGCAGGCAGACTCTTTACCAACTGAGCTACAAGGGAAAAAGCCAAGTCCATTCACAGCAAACAGATGAGTGAGGAAACATGAAAAGATGAGAAGAACATAGGAAGGGTTTGGGAATATTTAAGCAAGTCTCCATGGACTGAGGTAGTTGTCTTCTCACCTGAAGGAAGGAGTGTCTTCAGAAAAGGAACCATTGATGGAGGGCTCTGTGTGGGCTCTTGGCTGACTCTGGGGCCTGGAGACTAATGAGGACAGCCCCCTCCCCCAGCAGCTTGTTGAGTGGACCCCAGACCTAGAAGTGGGGATAGCAGTGGACATGCAGCTGAAGCTGAGGGTCCTTGAGTCAAAGTTTCTTCTAGAGGAAGCTCTTGTGGGAAGATCAGCAGTCCTTTCTCCTCTTGCTCTAACTTCTGAGAGCACATCCCAGAGGTCTCTTGCAGCATCACCTGGAGCAGGTGGACTCTGAATGGTTCTGAACAGGAGAGAGAGTTCCCTTCAAGGCTTCCCCGAGCGAGACTTGACATGAAAGCAGCAGCCGCCACAGAGCCAGGAGCCGGGCAGGGGTGCCCTTCAGCCCCTGACCACCCCCTTCTCTCCACCAACAGTGCTCTGCTGCTCTCCCAGGAAAATAAGGAACCAGAGGTTTCCTGACAACTTGGAGAGAAACCACACTTCTCTTCAAAGGAATTAAAACCATGCTGTCATCTTTCATCCAAGAAAAGCCTCTTCTGCAAAAGTATAAGGAAAAGAAAAGACACCCTCCTTCTGCCTCTGTGACATCAGAGCCAGCCATCCTGTGGGTGGACGGCTGGGGTTGGGGGCCTATTGTCATGTGTCATCAGGCAGGAGTCACCTGCTTCCTATGTGGTCTCCTGTGTGGTCTCCCGTCCTGTTAGACCTGATGGAAAAGGACCTCGCTTTGTCTGCATTTCTCCAAGGCCCTTCCTCTTGGTCTAACCTTCGTGGTTCAAGGTTAATGAAAATAAACCCGGTCTGGGCTTCCCTGGTGGTCCAGTGGTAAAGAGTCTGCCTGCCAACGCAGGGGACATGGGTTCCATCCCTGGTCCAGAAAGATTCCCACCGGCCTGGTAGCAACTAAGTCTGTATGTGAGCCACAACTATTGAGCCTGTGCTCTAGAGCCTGGAAGCTACAACTGCCAAAGCCCTCAAGCCCTAGAACCTGAGTTCCACAAGAGAAGCCTCCGCAATGAGAAGACCGCACACCATGGCTAGAGAGTAGCCCCCACCTGCTGCAACTAGAGAAAGGCCCACACATAACATTGAAGATGCAGCACACCCATAAATAGATGAATAGATAAACCTTTAAAAACAAAAAACCCAGTCTGTCCCAGAGGTCACACGGTGGTGGTGCTGTTGTGTTAGGTTGTGGGAACAGCGGAGAGGCAGAGAAGGTGGCAGGTTGGAGCAGAGACCTGGCGGTAGTCTTGAGGGCTTTTGCCTTCAGAGGAAGCAGATTTCTGAGCCATTGCAGGCAGAGGCTTTGGGGACAGCTTGGGGCCCATCTCGGTTCTCTCCCTGTGGAGGCAGCATGCTCCATAAAGCGCTTTTCTTTTTCTTCTTCCTCTTTTGCTGCTGCCTCCTTCCTCCTCCTCTTCTTTTTTGTTTGGTTTTTAGTTATTGTTGTTGTTTTAATTTTCTTGCTTGTCACCCATCTTCCTGGAAGAGCAGTATCTCAGAATTCAAGGGCCAGACATGGCGTTGAGAAAGTGGACTGCCTGTCCTCCCATGGGTGGGCGTCTGGCCGTCCCTGTCGGGGCTCTTCTGTATCAGATCACAGGCACAAGTTCTGGCATCTCCCTGAGTCACCCCATCTTGGAACTCCACATTTTAACTTTTCCTCAGGACTAACCACCATCTCCCCTCCCTTAACTTTAAGCCCAGGACCCGTTGCTGGGTTTGGGGAAATAAGGTATTTATACCTGCCCCCTGTTGCCAAATGTGCCCTTCAGGGGGTTGGCATCTCATGGTCCCGAGGAGGCCCTGAGCAGAGCTGAGAAATGGGCAGTTTGCCATCCGGCAGCCCATCCTGTGACTGGCAGCTTCAGGGACTGATGTGGTACTACCCGTCTGCTGCCCACGGCTCAGGGACCACCCTGGGGCACCTGGCCAGCCTTTGTGCCCCCATCTCATCACCCAGGCCTGCAGGTCTCACCTCCCAGAGGAAGCAGTGTCTCAACTCTCAGAACCCTGTCTTAAACAAAGGGGCCTCAGGAGGGGCTGCAGGCCTCTCCCACCTTCCCCAGACCCCCGCCCCAGGCACTGAGGTACATTTAACAACCGTCCCTGGACCCTGGGAACTGTTGTCAAATCCAGTCATTGGTTGTAGGGATCTCACAGAGGGGTGGGGGTGGGGGTCACACTGGCTGAATGGGGGTTACCTTGGGGGGAAGCAGCACCTATTAAATCTCAAACAGGAGGCTTCCCTGGTGGCTCAGTGAAAAATCTGCCTGCCAGTGCTAGAGACACAGGTTCCATCCTCGATCCAGGAAGATCCCACATGGCGCAGAACAACTAAGCCCGTGCACAACTACTGAGCTTGCGCTCGAGGGCCCGGGAGCCGCAAGGACCGAAGCCCTCATGCCTAGAGGCTGTGCTCCGCGACAAGAGGAGCCCCTGCAACGAGAGGCCCGCACATCATGACTGAAGAATAGCCCCACTTGCTGGCCCTTGAGTTCTGAGATGCTACTCTTCCAGGAAGAAGGGTGACTAGCAGGGAAATGAAAACAAACAACAGACAATAACTAAAAACCAAATGAAAAAGAAGAGGAGGAGGAGGAGGGGGCTGAAAGAGGAAGAAGAAAAAGAAAAGCCCTTTATGGAGCATATTGCCGCTACAGGCGGAGAGACCTCCACGCAGCGACAAAGACCCAGCACAGCCAAGAATAATAAATAAACGGTCCCAAGTAGGGAGAAGCAGGGGCTGTGCTGGGGCAGGACTGGACAGCAGACTCCAGCACTAGCACCCCCACAACTATTGCTCTGGAACGTCTTATCTCTCCAGATGCTATGTTCCTTAGATAGATCTAAACCTGGTATGTCAAATGTCATCACTAAAATGACAGCCAATGTAAAAAAAAAAAAAAGGGCCTTGGGCAATTCTAAAACAATTATCCTTAGCCCAGAGAAAATGTGGCCATTCCTCGGAACCGTGTAGTTTATGGTGGAAGAGATGTTAGAGGTCGGCTGGTCTGAGTCACTGCCGTTGCCCTGAGGCTGGCCCTGGCTATGTCTCTCCCCACAGTCTCCACTTGCTATGCTTCCGTCCTGCCTCCTGTCCCACTGGTGCCCTCGTCACTCAGTCCTCCGCACTGGAACCCGAGGGTCCTCCTCCGTGTCCTCTCTCGCAGCCCTTCCATTAGACCCGTTTCGGAATCTACGCATTTTCTCTCAGAAACGCCTCACGAACACGGCTCTAATCTGCCCCTGCCTTAGATCAGGCTGTCGTCATCCTTCTTTGGCCCGTTACGGTGCTGCTTTCCCTCAGCTTCCCGCCTGGGTCTGTCTTCTGCGTCTGTCATCCCCCAAAAGAGGAAAACCGTGGAGTGAAAACCGGGACTACTGACCGGCACCCCCTCATCCTTCACTGCGTGCTGTCCCCCCTCACCACGCGCCTCTCACAGGCGCTTCCGGAAGGGGATTTAGCTACACAGGAAACGGCTCCACCACGGGGGACAGCGAACTGGGAAGCCACAGGGAGGCTGGAGTGAGGCCCTTCCAAGGGGACTCACGGCGGGAAGCTGCCCACCCGCTCTGGAGCTGACGGGACGAAGAAGAGAGGAGATGGTGTTTCCCGAGCTTAGGAGCTGGGGACCTGCCCGCTGGAGCTCGTCCACAGAGAGGGCGGCCACTGGCGGGGATGAAAGCCGCGGAGGAGCCCAGTCACTGTTGAGGTGCTGCCCAGCACCGAGGGATGCGGGGACAACCGCCTACGTCTCCGTTCCCCCCACCCTGCAGTCTCCTGCCAGTGTGCCTCATTGGCTGAACCGAGCCAGAAGCCGGGGAACCCTACAAACAGAGTTTTGGGGGGGGACTCCCCTCACATTGGAGACCAGGGCAGAGGGTGGATCTGAGAGCAAGCAGGCAGATGACTGGTGTGTTCCCCTAATTCCAGTTCAGCTACAGTTAATCATTAAACTGTTCCAGAACTTTGTGATACCCTCTGGGAAATGGTTTTATCGCCTTCATTTTAGAAAATACCTCCTCCTTCTTCAAGACTAGCGGGGATGTTTTCTTCACTTTGGAATCAGCACACACCTCAGAAAGCGTTAGCTACCCCTCACCTGGGCTCCAGCAGCTTGTTTAGGTCTCTCTTGATGGGACTTGCCTCTATAGTGTTGTCAGGTATCATTCCCGGGTCTGATTTCCGCTGCTCCTCTTGGAGACCCTCAAGGGCAGACGTGTTGTCACAGGTATGCACGTTCTCAGGACCCAACCCAGGGCACGTAGGTGCTGAGTCCATGCAGGCATGTACAAACAAGGAAGCCCTGGGGTGTCTCCCCACCATGTCACAGCTGGTGAGTGGCAGAGCAGGGCTTCAGCCCAGGTCTCCAGTCCAGGGCCCTTTTCACTCTGGGATTTGATCTTGAATTTTCAAGGATCAGAAATTGAAAACCCTGAAGACAGTTCCTGGGCTGATGTATTATAAAGTAAAACATAATAAACATATAGAAGCACTCCTGAGTTTTGCAAACCTTCATTAATCTATACAATATGCTGGGAGACTGTGGCGATAGCATGGCCAGACAGGCACGGACCTTCCTATTTTTTGTTAAACCTGAGACTGAATTCTGCTAGACTTGTGTCCTTTTGCTTCTAACTAAAGCCAAATGCATGCTGTTTCAGAATGTTAGTTTATTTATTATGTGTTCCCCAAAAATGAATAAGAAGAAATACCTAAGTGAAGAAGAAAAGTGGGGTCAAGTAGAGGCCCGGGATCTACCAGATATTAAAGCACATGACAAAGTTTCTCAAGAAAGGAAGAAAGAAGGGGAGGGAGAAAGGGGAAGAGGGAAGAAATAATTTAAATAGTGACATCACAGACTTTCTTTGGAATTTCTAGGAAGTTCTCAGGTAAAAGATACATCCGTTTATGAAGCTTAAAAATAACATTTAAAAGGACCTCAGTAAGAGTTCTTAGGCAGCAGTTGGGATGTAATTTTCTCTTGTCTTTTTTTGGTTTGAGTTAATAACTCTTTAGTAGGAGGACCATTATAATTCCACTGATGGCAGGAATAAGGCACTGTATACTGCAGTAAGGAGATACACAAGCTCTAAAAGTAATTTTGATGATTTTTTTTCTTATTTGTAAGAAATCTTTGTTTGTTCCTGTTACGTAAGCTATTATACCCAGAGGGAAAAGATTTTAATAAAATGGAGCTCTTACTCATTTCCACTAAATAACCTCCTAGGAATGAGAGTACCAGCTGGAAATGTTGAAGTGGTTAGAGAAATGTATTTGTTAGACAAAGAAACATCAGCCTTTATAGTTCTATTATTGGGGCTCTCTAACGTCAGCGAGCACGGTGCATCGATTCCGTTTTTGGAGCTGAGTCACAGGCCTGATGGAGCTTCAAAGGAAGGAGACAGACCCTGCCCTGGAAAAATTTACTGCTTGGTTCTGGTTGGCTAAGAACATTGCCCTGAAACATCGCAAGTCCTTATTATATAGAACAAAAGTGCTTATATTTTTGTGTGTCTAATGAGATAAAAATTTGATTGCGTAAAGACATATATTGGACAAGACAACATCTTGGAGAGTGAACAGGGTCAGTGGATGACCTAGGCATACTGACCAGGGCCGGGCCAGACACACAGTGGTAGCGTGAGTGTGGTCCTCCATGGGCCATTCAGCAGGTGGAAGGAGACTATCTGTGAGGGTCACATGCTGGGCCTGCTGGAATAAAGACTGACAAGGGGCAGGCCACTGGGCAGCCTGAGGAGCAGTAGTCCCCAAAGTGGACTTCAGGGGCCCTGAGGAGCGGCTGTTACTAGGACATGGGCTTTCCACAGCCAATGGACACGTACATCATTCAGGTATGTTTTGGCATAGAATTGACAACTGTCACTTGCAACTTTTCCCCAGGGAAAGCAGAAGTTTGGCATTTACCACCACACCATTTCCTGGAGCTCCCTGAGACCCTTTCAGGGGATCTGCATGGGCAAATTGTCTGCATAATAATACTAAGATGTCATTTTCCATTTTTACTCTTCTTTAATGAGTGTGCAGAAGCTACGTGACATGTGATAAAGCAACACACTGAATGCAGAGTAGATACGAATATCCAGCTATCTTAAGCCCAGAGATGTGCAAAAATATTTTTTTTAAATGCCACTCTTCTCACTAATTTTTTTCTTTTGGAAAATGATTATTTTTCATAAAAATATGAGTTATGTTAACATATAACATATAGCTCATTATTATCTTGTGTGCTCGAGTGCTAAGTCACTTCAGTTGTGTCCAACTCTTTGTTACCCTGTGGACTGTAGCCCGTCAGGTTTCTCTGTCCATGGGATTCTCAAGGCAAGAATACTGGAGTGGGTTGCCATGCCCTTCTCCAGGGGAATCTTCCCAACCCAGGGATCAAACCCACATTTCTTATGTCTCCTGCATTAGCAGGCAAGTTCTTTACCACTGAGCCACCAGGGAAGCCATTCCCTTCTCCAGGGGATCTTCCCGACCCAGGGATTGAACCCAGGTCTCCTGCATTGCAGGTGGATTCTTTACCATCTGAGCCACCAGGGAAATCCCATTATTATCTTAAAGTGAATTAATAAAGAGATTTTTTTTAGTTCCTCAATTTTAATCTCAAATATGGTAAATATTAATACATATAACCCATATAAGGAAAAACTCTTTGGGGTCCTCAAATTTCTTAAGGGATTTTATTTTGTGGAGTGGCTTTGGGTTCCTAACAAAATTGAGTGGAAAATAGAGAAGGATGGACAGACACTCAGATGAGTGCATTAGATTCTTGTGCTAAGAAAGAGGAGAGAATGTGGTGGAGGGGAACCCTAACTGTGTTTTGTACATCCTCCTGCCTTGTTCTGGAGTTGAATAGGCCTGTTGCTTTAGGGTATCTCTGTGAGGGCCCAAATTTAGATACTGTGTGACCCAGACATGAGCCTGGTCCTACAGGGGCAGAGAATGTGAGCTATCCTCCTGCTTGGGACTAGATGACACAGGGCAGGTCAGGGCAGTTGGGATAGGTTCTCCAGTCTTGGTTATCAGGTTGTGTGTGTAGATCAAGTGCTGTGCCTCTTTATCTTCATAACTAAAACTTTTGTTAAATCTCAAGAGTAAACCACGTTAAAAGGGGAACAACCACATCTTGGTCTGCTCACCTGCCACCCTTGAAGTTCTGTAGGAAACACATACAGAGAGGAGAAAGGTGGAACTTTGGTCTTAAACCCCAGGATAAGGGGGAGAAGAAAAAATCCCCTGGTCTGCTGAGCTTGTCCAGAGAGGGAAAGCTTGAATTGCTGAAAGAGGCCAGTTTCTTTCTCTGCTCCATTCGCCCGGGCCACAGCCCAGCCTCAGACCGCGGCTGCAGTGAGACAGGCCCGCGGCTGACCTGGGCAGAGCTGAGGGTTGAGTGGGGCCGCTCCTGTCCCACCGATGTGGTCAGGCCACACACAGCTGCTCCCAGGCCCAGCTGGCCACATCAGCTACAGGAGACTCATGAGGGATCCAGAGAACAGGCCAAAGCAAGCAAGCCCGAAGGCCAGGTCTTCCTGTACCACAACCACACAGAAGGACGTCACTCCTGTCCATTCACCAAGGACCACCCATGCTCTCACCGTTTGCAGATGCTGAGAGCATCACTCCTGGCACTGGGCCAAGGGTAGCAGCATGCCTGCGGGGCAGGCAGAGCTCTTGTCAACCTGGGGACCACAAGTGGGGGTCCCCGTGGTCCTTAAATGTCCAGGTGTGAGGTGTCTGTGCTATTTCATAAGTAGAAGGGTCTAGAGTTTTCATCAGATTTTCAAAGGTGGGGGGAGTCCTTGCTCAGAAAAGGTTAAGAATCACTGTGTTATGACTCATTTATTTTTTTAACTGGAAGTTTGTACCTCTTAATTTTCCTCCCCTATTACCAAAAAAAAAAAGAAAAAGAATCACCATGTTAGAGGCCAACACTGCTTATAGCTGCCCTGTTGAGGGTTTTGAAAAAAATTCCATTCAATAACATTAACTCAGCAAATAGCTGAGTTGTTCTCCACGCCTGGCTTGGTGCTGAGGGCTGGAAACGCAACAGTGAGCAAGGCCAGATGCTATCTGTTTGTCTCGGAGGATCATAGATATAAATAAAATAACCACACAAATGCATATCCAGTCTCAAATCAAGCATTGCTCTGAAGGGAAAGAACCTGGTTCTGTGATAGATATAACAGTGGGTGAATAGCATTTTGGTTTTGTATATTTTTATATTTTTGGATAGGTAATATATTCAAAAATTCAGTAGGATTATATAGCAAAAATTCCACCCCTCACACATACCTTTACTCACAACCTCCAGCTACTCCTTGGAAGCTTTAAGTTGTTTTACAGACGAGTGAATTGGCCTCCTAGCAAATTAGGGGAAGAAAAGAAAGCTTACCTGAGAATATGAAACTTGAAATGAAATTTGAAACACGAATGTGAGTTAACTAATGAAGAGGACTGGAAGGGGATGGGGGAAGCACAGAGGCAACCGCTTGTGCAAAGGCCCTGGGGCTAGAGACAGCATGATATCTTAGAAAGAAAGCCTGTATGGCTGGAGTGCAGGAAGCAAGGGCAGGGGACGTCCAGGAAGCTACTGAGTGAGGAGTGTGCTCAGCGCTTTAACCTAAAAGCCCTGGGAAGCCACCGAATGATGAAGAGAGATAAACTTCCCTCATAGTTTTTTTGGGGAAAATATCACCCTGGCTGTAGTATGGAGAAGAGATTGGAAGGAAAAGCAGTTAATGGGCTTTTGTTCAGCTCAGGTGAGAAACAGTGTGGCTTGGTGGTGGTGATATATCTATATATTTTGCAAGAAATATATTGGCGTGCAAGGTTCTTGCTTGTTAACACAACATTTGTTTCAGTTTTCTCAACTGAGTGGAAGAAAAGTCCATAATGAGTTTATTCAGAATGTAGTTAACACTCGGATCTATTTTGTCCAAGCATGTAGCCCCACTGAAGGATAATTTAGCTCTTTGATGGACAAAGAGCTGAAAGTCTCATACAACCCTGCTAGAAGTCATCTGGTTTAGACTCCCACCCCAGCACCCCAAAGCCATCTATCTCCCTTCTGCAGGAGCCCTCCAGTGGCAGGAGGTTGTCACTGTTACACAGTCACGACAGAAGGCCCCTGTGGGTGATGTTCACCAATCAGGGAACAAATAATTAAAACACCCGATGGCTCTACCGGTTTTGGTGTTCGCACACTGAATTTTCCTTCTCTTCTGATCCCCCAGGATGGCCTATTTTGAGGAGCAAGGAGGTGTGCCCTGTGGCTTCACCCGCCAGAATTCTGGCAACTCCATTTCCTTGGACTTCGAGCCCGACGCGGAGTACCAGTTTGTGGAGCAGTTGGAAGAGCGCTACAAGTGTGCCTTCTGCCGCTCTGTGCTCCACAACCCCCACCAGACGGGCTGCGGGCATCGGTTCTGCCATCACTGCATCCTGTCCCTGAGGTGAGCGGGCGGGGCCTCCACTTTGGCCAGAAGCGGCCAGAGTGTCCCTGTGAGCGGCCGTCTGTGGCCGCTCAACTACGATCAGGGTTTCGGGAATTGCTGTGGTTGCCCACAGAACCACATGAGGACGGGCTCTCCCTAGGCCCTTCTCTGAGAGCCTGAGGAGTATAACCTTTTCTTCCTGCTCTCCTACTGATCGTCACCTTTTCTTAAAATTCAGACCACACCCGTTTTGCATGCGAGGGCCAACCTTGGTGCACAGGCCATATGGGGAAGGACCTATCTGCCAAGAGGGTCTTTCTTGTAGGCGCCCTGACCTTCCCTTGCCTTGAGGCAGGGCTGGTGTCGCATCCAGAAGTTTCCTTGCTGCCCTGGATGCTGTCGACTCCTCAGCAGCTGGAAAACCTGGGTCGTGTCTTTTTGAGGGTGAAGACCAGGTGAGACATGGAAGCAGGCTCTGGGGGCCTATACAGGGGCACCACGGAAGTTATACCCTCCTGAGCTTGGAGAGGGGGTTATTGCAGCACATTCTCATTCATTCCTGGGTTTGTTCATTTGACACCTGGGTCTAAACAAAGCTCTGGTGCACAGAGGTGAAGAGTTGGAGGTTCAGTGCAAAACAGGACCCTCTAGAATCTTCTTTCTAGTGGAGGAGACAGGTGGTAGTGCAGTGTGATAGCATAGGACCACCAAAGGAACGTTGGCAGAGGACATTTGACTCTGCCTGCGGACTCCCTCTTAGACTCACGTCCTGGAGGATGAATGGGACTTTCAGGACTTTCACTGAGGAGGTGCTGAAATTGGGGTGCCAGAGGGCCCCTTCTGGAAAGAGGGAACAGCATGAGTAAAGATGGGGCCTGGCCTGCTCGGGGGGGACTTCAAGGGGTCAAGTGTGGCTGGAGCGGTGGGGCTGCTCTTAGAAAGGTTGTTGAGGTCAACCCTTAACTCTGGCTTCATGTTGATTTTTCTTTCCAGAGAACTGGACGCAGTCCCACTCTGCCCTGTAGATAAGGAGGTGATCAAATCTCAGGAGGTAAGATGATCCCTCGTTTGGGATGGAGCAGCTAGTGTCCTGGGTTGAACTGAACAGAGAAGTTGGAGCAGGAGAGCAGGAGGGGGACCCTTCCTTGGAGTCCATATTCCTCTGCCATGTGGTCAGTTGGACCCCACTCCCACCCCTATTTGAAAGAGGAGTGTTTGGGTCCTTACTGAACCCCCAGGTCTTTTTTCCCACATACTCTTTACTCTCTTTCTATATAAGCTCCAGTTACTGTGAGTTGCTTGCAGAAATGAAACATCCTATTTCCTGGAATTCACTTTCTCATCTGTTTAGTCTCTCAAACTTTCTTTTATTAAGTCTAGCGATAGCTTTATTGAGATACAATGCATATGCCATAAAATTTGCCTTTAAAGTATGCATGTTTCTGGGGTGTGTGCCTAGGAGCAGAATGACTGGGTCACATGGTAACTCTATGTTTAACATTCTGAGGAACCAGCAGGCTGTTTTCCAAAGCAGCATTCTTTCCAGCAAGGTATGAGAGTTCCTAATTTCTCTAGATCCTTGCCAAAATTTGTTGTGGTCCATCTTTTTGATTATAGCCTTCCTGGTGGTTATGAAGAGATACCTCGTGGTTTTGATGCTCTAGTGTTTGATGACATAGAGCATTATTTCATGTGCTTGGCTGATTGGATATCTTCTTTGTAGAGATTTCTCTTCAAATCCTTCACCCATTTTTTAAGTGGGTTATTTGTCTTTTTAGTCAAAAGTTTGTGTGCCTTCTCTTTGCTCTTGTAATGTGTTTTCCGTATGCCTAGCTGTACTTGTGTCTGCCTCACCCACTAGCCAGGGGTTGGCATACTACAACATGGGATTTGTTGGGACTGATCCAGCTTGCCACCTGTTTTTGTATGGCCTGTGAGCTAAGAGTGGCTTTTATATTTTTAAATCATTGAAAAAAATCAAAAGAAGGGCACACAGGAACTCTGTACTATTTTTGCAACTTCTTGTGAGTCTATTTCAAAGTAAAAATTTATAAATCAAAAGAATAATGTTCTGTAACATGTGAAAGTCATATGACATTCACATTTGTGCCCATAAATAACATCTTATTGGAACACAGGCATGCCCATTCACTAAAGTATTGTGTACAGCAGGGCTGAATAGTGGCATCAGAGGACATCGCAATGTGGCTGGCAAAGCCGAAAATAATTTACTCTCTGACCCTTTATTGAGAAAGTTTGCCAACCCCTGGCTTGTGCTGAAAAATAAGTCAGCAGAGCTTCAGTGATACCACCTGATGACTAATACGACGTTTACCCTGGGACAGGAAGCTGAAAGCATCGCCCCCATCCACAGCCCCACCTCCTGACCTTTGAGCATGTGGGGTCAAGTTCACCACCAGATTTCCCCCAGCTTCAGCCTACTGCAGTAAGCATTGAATTACCTGGCTTGTATGTTTGGTGGCCTGTCAGATGTATCTGAGACGGTCTTTTCTTATATGGTGGCGAATCTGGTATTTCCATTCCAACCACTGACTGGAAGTTTCCACCCAACTTTTGAGATGTACTGAAGACCAAATTAATAATAGATTCCTTCATGTTGCTCTAAAGCTTTGGAGTGTGTGAATCTATTATGTTTATCTTTTAGGTGTTTAAAGACAATTGCTGCAAAAGGGAAGTCCTCAATTTGTATGTGTTTTGCAAAAATGCTCCCAGATGTAATGCCAAGATTATTCTGGGACGATACCAGGTTGGTATTACTCATGAACAGTGTCTGCCATTTTCCAGTGTCTTGTACTGAACACATTTTTATGTGTCAGTTCCTGGGCTAAGCATGGAACCGGGTTTCGGTGGGTGGCCCTTTTGGTGGGTGGCCCTCGGAGAATTCTTGTCTAGCAACACAGTTGGCTACAGTGTAGCACTCCAAGGGCTAAGGTATGAAATGAATCTCACAAGAAGATTCATTTTGTATGGAACACATGGAGAACATACCAATGTGTGCTAGACCTTGAATTACAGGTCAGGGTTCATTGATTCAAAAGAGAATGGGACATGCTGGGCAAAAGAAATGGTCGAGCCAAGGGCACGTCATTTTTGGAAAACTGTGAAGGATTTGAGATTCCAGGGCATGACTGCAGAAAGACATTAGTTGTAAGGGGTCCCTGCCCGGAAGCATTGCAGGTGCTGGGGTGGGTGTTTCCTGGTTGCTATGGGCCCTGCTGTCTTAGAGTTTGTGATCTAAAGGGAGATGACACAGACCAGAACAGAGCTAGGATGCAGTGTGAAGGTGAAGCGTGGGTAAGAGATGCGGACAAACAAGGTATAGGGGAGGTGACGGGTTGTCAAGTTCCTTTCAGATGAAACTGCCCTCCCTCACTCTCCCATCCATCAGCAGAAAGTCGTTAAATGGGAAACAGGACACGCGGCTTTGCCAGAGCAGGCCCAGTTCAGGTTCCATCACCCCATGCGTGAATATGAGGCAGACGTCTCTAGCTTCCAGGGAACTGCGTGGAGACTGCTGCAAGTTGCCCCTCCCGCCCCCCCCCCGCCCCGCCCCCGTCCCCGTCCCCACACCACGTTGTGGAAGGTATTTCTAGTGATTCAGTCCTTTCCCCAGCATTCCTCCAAACCCCCAGGCACTGAGCTCAGAAATGTGTAGATGATTTCCTTGTTAACCCAAGAATTTCTTTGGACATTCAGGAAAGGTTTTTGTGTTTTCCTGAGACAGTCCCTCACCACTTGTTTTGATAGTCAGGTCCGATAGTAGGGTCTCTTGACCAACTTGGTTGTCCCTAAGCCTGAGAAGGAAATGAGGTTAGCTCTCGTGACCAGATCATCAGCTTCTGGAGAATAGCAGCTGGTTTTCTCTTCACCTGTTTCTTTTGTGTTAATATTTCCTCTTACTCCCTGTTTTCCGTCACTTGTGTGGTAAGCTGTAGGATTTCACAGGATGCAGAGTCTTGAGGAATGTTGACTGTTTTGGTGACAGCTGAGGGGTAGCATCCGTGAATTTTGGAGAAGATGTAGATTTCAGCTGTCACTGTCATTACTAGAGGCAAAGGAGAATAGCTATCATGTTTATTTACTTCCTGTAGAAAAACTATGTGCCCTTTTTTTTTTCTTCCTTCAGAGGAGGGGTCAGCAAACTATTTCTCTCAGGAGCCAGATAGTAAATATTTTACACTTTGCCAGCCAGCGTCTGTCGCAGCTGCCTGACTCTCCCATCTTGGAGGGAAAGCAGCCATAGCCAACATGGGAAGAAATACGGGTGTTCTCAGTTACACCTTATTTACAGAAACAAGTAGTGGGCCAGGTTAGGCCCAAGGGCTGTAGCTTGCCAGCCGTGTTTTAAAGGATCTTGTGGTGGGGAACAAGCCCACTAGAATTTTGATACCTTGTCAGCATCACAGGAACTTGCAGTGTTATCCCCAGGTCTTGTTAAGACTTGCCTGCTTATAAACGTCTGTAACATGAACAACACTGGACCAAACCTTGCCCATGTCATCATTTTCTAATATGCTGGTTATGAATATCTCCTGACTTGACAAGGCTGACCCAAGCTTCTCCTGGGCCTGGGATTCTGATCCCTGAATTCCTCTCACTGTTTTGCTTTACTGCCTCTGGGACAGCTCCCTCTCCCTGTCCTTCCTTCCTCCAGTCCTTCCCCTTCCTTCACTTATTTAGGAGCTGGCCTTTTCTTCCCTCTCGGCTCTCTGTTTCGGCTTTTACCACCTGGGGCTGCCCTGGTGGCTCAGCAGTAAAGAAAACACCTGCCAGCGCTCTGGATGCAGGTTTGATCCCTGGGTCAGGAAGATCCCCTGGCTACCCACTCCAGTATTGTTGCCTGGAGAATCCCCATGGACAGACGAGCCTGGTGGGCTACAGTCCACAGGGTCGCAAAGAGTTGGACACGACTGAGTGACTAAGCAACAACAGCAGAGTGCAGAGATTAGGACTTGGTGCCAGGGGTGGGCATGGAGGGCACACAAAAGAAATGGCCTTGACCGAGCTGGTAAATTAATTGGCAAAGCTAAGGAAGATGTTCAGGGACTAACCTGAGAATGTGAGCAGGTTAGTAGATGATCTAAGATAAACTTAGCATGCTGCTTTCATCACCCATCTTCAAAGCCCTGTCCTCCAGACCAGGCTGGCTTTCTCAGCCTCCACGCAGACGGCCCTCTGCATGCCCCGTCCTCAGCAGAGGCAGCAGGTGGCCTCTGCAGGGAGCTGTCCTTCCCCCACCAACCGTCCCAGCTTGTCCTCCTGCTGCCCCGGGGTCCTCCCGCCTCCGCCCTCCCCAGGCCTTGCAGCCGGCTCCCCTTCCCAGTGCCCTGCTCCGCGTGTCCCACTGGCCTGTTGTTACCTGTTGCAGGACCACCTTCAGCATTGCCTGTTCCAGCCTGTGCAGTGCTCTAATGAAAACTGTCAGGAGCCAGTCCTTCGCAAAGATCTGAAAGAGCATCTGAGCGCATTCTGCCGGTTTCGAGAGGAAAAATGCATTTATTGCAAAAAGGAAGTGGTAGTCATCAATCTACAGGTAAAAAAAAAAAAAAAAGAAGCATCTTTATGGGACTAAATTCTATCTGAGTGGTCACAGTAAATCAGATGGGATACCAGAAGCACTTTTCTGAATTTATTTTTGTGCAGAAAGAGGTCTAAAGAATAACTTATCTGAGGGGTCTATAAAAAGCTGAAAGCCTTCTTGGTAGGACTCTTTTCATGTGTCATTGGCAAAAATGCTGTTTGATCACCTGCTGAGTGTGAGTGGGCCAGGAGTGACACTTGGAGCTGAGTCACAAGGAGAGGACCACACTCTCTGACCTCAGGATGCTCTGACAGTTGGCGAGGCAGGATGCAGGCGTAAGAAGAAAGCGTGGGTACCTTTTACATGTGCCAAAGGAGCCATGCTAGTGACACGCATTG
Organism: Cervus elaphus; assembly: GCF_910594005.1. Classification (NCBI taxonomy): domain Eukaryota; kingdom Metazoa; phylum Chordata; class Mammalia; order Artiodactyla; family Cervidae; genus Cervus; species Cervus elaphus. The sequence goes on along the minus strand of NC_057828.1, from coordinate 73,063,076 downwards.
TCTGTCTTCTGTCAGCCCCATGACCTCTGACCTTCTTTGGAATAACTGGAAAATTGAATTCATTTATACTGAGAAAACAGCCATCTGGAACCTTTTTGGCACTAGGCTGTACCGTCTTATAGAGGGTGAGCCACATTGCATAGATCCCCAAGGGGTCATATATACACACACTCTGAGGACATACAGGGAGCCTTTGGAAGCCAGGCTGGCTTTAGTTCAGCACCCTTTCATTGTTTCAGAATCATGAGGAAAACTTGTGCCCTGAGTACCCAGTATCTTGTCCCAACAAGTGTTTGCAGATCATTCCAAGAACTGAGGTAAGTGTAAATAATTCTCTCAGTGATTTTATGTAAGATAAAGTTTCAGTAATCATTGCGGTGTGTTTGATAAAATCGCATAGGCGGGGGCCCGAGGCTTACCTTATCCTCATGATGACCATGATTTTGTTTTCCCTCACCTTCTCCCTGAGAATTCTTCTCCCTGAGGATTCTCTGTTTTCATGTTAGCTCTCCTGGCCCCAGCCTCAGTTTGGCGTTTTTTCCTTCTGTTTCCTGTCTTCTCCCCAAGCCACCCTTGGCTCCCTGCTGACTGCAGTTATACCAGGTAGCTAGGGAGTCAGGATGCATTTCTACAGCCTGAGACTGTCTATTTCACAGGTGGATGAACACCTGGCCATGTGTCCTGAAGCTGAACAAGACTGTCCTTTTAAGCACTATGGCTGTACTGTAAAGGTATGGAGTAATTGTGTCTGTCTGCCTTCTGCTGTATCATTCATTTGTCGAGTTCATTTTACTCTTTGATTCCATTCAGGGTACAGGACATTCAGTGTCTGTGAAACTGTAAGACTGGCAATAACTAGTGGTTACCAGTGGGGAGAGGGAAGATGGGAGTAGGGAATTAAGGGATACAAACTACTATGTATAAAATAAATAAGCTAAAAGTATATATATAATGCACAAAGGGAACATAACCAATATTTTATAATAACTATATATGGAATAGAGAAAAAAGACTGACAATTATATTAGGGTTCTCCAGAGAAACAGAACAATTAATTTATATATATATACATAAAATTTATAATACCTACTTTTTGAAGTTTGCTTATATCTATGAAAATAAAAATGTGACCTGACACATTGACCTTGCAGTTCTACTGCTAGGAATTTATTTCACAGATATCCTTTCATAAGTATGCAAAGATCACACACCTACACAAACACACATACACATAAATACATCTTGTCCATGGGGGATAGATTCCAAGAGCCTCAGTGGATGTCTGAAACCATGCTGCCTGCCCAGTCACTTCAGTCGTGTCCAACTCTGTGCGACCCCATAGACGGCAGCTCACCAGGCTCCGCCATCCCTGGGATTCTCCAGGCAAGAACACTGGAGTGGGTTGCCATTTCCTTCTCCAATGCATGAAAGTGAAAAGTGAAAGTGAAGTCGCTCAGTCATGTCCGACTCTTCGCTTCCCCCTGGACTGCAGCCTACCAGGCTCCTCCATCCATGGGATTTTCCAGGCAAGAGTACTGGAGTGGGTTACCATTGTTAGTACCAAACCCTATATCCCCTATAACATACATAAGATAAAGTTACACATTTATAAATTAGGCACAGCAAGAGGATATCTGAATTGCCAGCATCATTTGGGACCAAATTATTGAATAAATAAGGGTTACTTGACCACAGCATTTAACTGCAACAGTTAATCTGATAGCAGAGATGGCTAAGTGACTAATGGGTGGGTAGTATGTATAGTTTGGATACCTGGACAATGGGATCACTCACCTCTGGGCAGGACAGAGCAGGAAGAAACAAGATTGCATCATGCTACTCAGAACAGTTCACAATTTAAAGCATTAATTATTTTCTAAAATTGTCTACTTAATATTTTTGGACCATAATTAACCATGGGTAACTGAAACCACAACTATCAAAACTCTGACTAAGCTGGGACTACTGTATTTAGCAAAAAAAATCCACAACAGTGAAATATATATATATATAGAGAGAGAGTCATATTTTGGAGTACTAAGCATCTGATAAAAAGCATGAGGTATATATTTTAAAAATTACTTACACTATGACCTCACTGTGTTGAAAATGTATATATGTCTTCGCTGACTCTGGTGAGTGAGATTAGGGAATTGGATGTGGAGATGAGAAAGGGGGACTTCTACTTTCCATTCTACATCTTCCTATGTTGTTTGACATAAGCATCCCGTAGCATGCTCAGTCACTTCAGCCCTGTCCAACTCTTTGTGACCCCATGGACTGTATCTCGCCAGACTCCTCTGTCCATGGGATTCTTCAGGCAAGAATACTGGAGTGGGTTGCCGTGTCCTCCTCCAGGGGATCTTCCCAACCCAGGGAACAAACCCACGACTCCTGTGTCTCCTGCATTGCAGGTGGATTCTTTACCACAGAGACACTGGAGGAGCCCTTGACCCAAGCATATGTTAGTTACTCTTATTAAAAAAAAAAAAAAACTATTTTAAACATGTTTTTAAAAAATCAGTGGAGAGTCCATAAATGTGTCACATATCAAACCGTGGTTGTCTTGGCTACAGAAAGGATGGGGTTTACCTTCCTCTCACGTGAAACACAGAATTGCTTTCCAGTTCTGAAAGGAATCTTCTTTACATTTAGGCTCAAGCTCCCATTTGGATTGTATTCGAGGACTTACTTTAGTACCAGAGCTGGGGATGGCTGGGGGAGTTGTGCTCTGGAAGAGGGCCAAACCTAAACTGAAATGAAATTGATTATAAATGTTTACTTAGAGTCTATGGGTCACCCATACCATTTGCTTTTATTAGTAATAGAGTCAATCTGCAATGAAATTTTAAGGATCAGGGAAAAAGTAACCATTTGTTCTTGCAAACATATAATTTTATTTTGAGGGCAACAAAATTTTCATGGGCTGAAACTACAGTTCAGGTCACCTTCTGCCTGTAATAGCAAGTGGTAGCAAGATAAAAAGTGGTAGAGAAGTTTGCTCAGTAGGCTGATCAGGAGGTAGCCCACCAAGGAGATAGGTTTTATATGGGAATAGTTGAGAGGTGATAATAACTACACTTAGCCCTCAATCATATACTCCGAGAGCAAGGAAAGGCTTCCCAGGTGGCACTAGTGGTGATGAATCTGCCTGCCAGCACAGGAGATACAAGGACTTGGGTTCAATTCCTGGGGTGGGAAGATCCCTTTGAGGAGGAACTGGCAACCCACTCCAGTATTCTTGCCTGGAGAATTCCATGGACAGAGGAGCCTGGCGGGCTACAGTCCATGGGGTTGCAAAGAATCAGATGCAGCTGAATGTCTGAGCACAGCACAGGGCAAGGAAGGAAAGCAGCATTAAGAATTTTGACAGTGGCCTGACTCTCCGTGTCTCCTGGGTACCAAAAAAATCGTAAAGATGTAAAAGGAGCCTGGGAGGGATCCTTTTCCCTGAAACCCACCTTGAGACAAGTCAGCAAAGTTGTTAAAGTTCTGCTTTTGCAGAATATCCTGCCACCACCCTCATGTTGGAAGCCTTTCAACAACCTGACTCACGTTTCTCTTCATCTTAAAGGATAAACGGGGGAACCTTCAGGAACATGAGCGTTCGGCCTTACGGGACCACATGCTTCTGGTTTTAGAAAAGAACTTCCAACTAGAGGAGCAGGTAAACATTCAAGGGTTCAAATATAAAGGGAGGCAACAGAATCACTGGGATTTCTACTTGTTGGCATTTTTATAGCCTCTTCTGTTTTAAGTGGAAGTCTACTGGAGGTAGATGTTTTTCTACTAAGTGACCAGACAGACTTCTAGGATTAGAGCACATTAAACTGGAAAGTGCCTTTGAGATCTTTGGGTCTAGCTTCCTCAACCAACAGAGGAAATAACTAAGTTCAAAGAAATTTTGATGTGTTTATGACTTCAAGGGGCAGAATTCAATCTCAAACCCATGTCCCCTGATTGTCAGTCCAGTGTTCCTCAGGGTACACCACACTGCCTCTCTGCAGCCTATCCATACACCTCTTGGTTATTCCCTAGTAGGAACCTAGTAGGTGTTTGGCATTTTTAAATGAAATCAGTATTACCTTGAAACAACGTTTGACTATCTGTTCTGGGCACTGTGGGTATTATACATTTTGTAATAAGTCCTAACTTACTAACTTTGCAACCTAATCAATGCATATGTACATATTTATTTCACTGAATTGTGATTATCAAGTGAAATTATGTGTGCAGATGGCAGCCGTAGTCCCTGGTATATTCATAGTGGACAGCATTCAATGCTGATTCTATTGAGTAATTATTCCAACAGTTCATCATTTTGTTAGGGCATCACAGAGGATCAGACTTTTAAAACCCTGGTAGGGAAGGAAACCATCCATCTGCATAGAGGGCGCTGAGTTTTACTGCTACAGATTATTTTATGTTGTCTGATTCCATGTTAAAGTAGGTATGTGAGTTTCAGGGTCAGATGGTGGAGAAAATAGAAAGCCTGATTAAACTGTAACTTTGGTAGAAGGCATGCTGCCTCCAGCCTTTCTCAAGTTCTTTCCGTAACAGTTGCCTCCTTCAGCTATCCATTCATTCAACAAACATGTGCCGTGTGTCAGGTACAAGGCTAGTCGCTGTGGACACTGGGTCAGGGGAGACCCAGCACCTACCCTTGAAGAGCTCACCAAAATGTAGATGTATAAGACGCTGTCCCCGTAGCAAATGGGATGGGGGTGCCCTGTGTTGGGGTACAGAGGCTGCAGCAGGTTGCCCTGTGGGAGTGCGTAAGGCTTTTAAGGCTTTTCCAAGCTGTACTGTCTTGAAGAAAGAGAAGGTCAGTTAAAATGTTGTGGGAAGAGGATAGTCCAGAAGGGGAAAGTTTATCCTTCATAGTATGAAGTATGATTTGGAGGCAAACAAGGCTAAAGACAGGGGGGAATGTTCATTCATTCATTCAGTAAATATTTAGCAAGCACCCACTGGTGCCAGGCCCCAAACCAGTTGCTGGAGCTCCAGTGGACTACAGGCCCCATGCCAGGCCAGCCCCTGCAGAGCTGCCTTCAGGCGTGTGTGTGTGTGTGAGGGACGGTGTATGACGGCTGAGAAGCTACCATAGCAGCCAGCTGGGAGACAGGCCAGGCTGCAACAAGGTACAGGGAGAAGTGGTTGTAAGAGTTGTTTTGTTTTGTCAGGAGTTAAAGTTGGCAGGTACTGCTGATTGAATGGATGCAGGGGTAAGAGAAGGTTGTCTAGGATCACTCAGAGGTTTTTAGTTATTTCCCTCAAAGGGATTACAAACTCTGAGAGGTGGTGTGTTTCGCCACTCACTATACCACGAGCAGTATAGTAGGCAGGTTAAACTCTCTGCCTCTGTTTCCTTATCTATCAAATGAGGCTGACCGTCGTATCCAACCCATGGGGTTCTATGAGGATTAAAAGAGCTAATGAATATGATAACTGGATGGTAAATTGCAGCTATTACTGTTGACACCGTGCATACAGCATCTAATGTGGTGTGGTGATCTGAATTCTGTGGTTGTTTAGTAGTAGTAGTAGTTAGTTGCTCAGTCGTGTCCAACTCTTTGCAACCCATGGACTGAAGTTCACCAGGCTCCCCTGTCCGTGGGATTCTCCAGGCAAGAATACTGGAGTGGGTTGCCATTTCCTTCTCTGGAGGATCTTCCCGACACAGGGATCGAACCCAGGTCTCCTTCACTGCAGGCAGATTCTTTACCCTTTGAGCTACAGGAAGTCCTGGTTGTTTAGTAAGTGCATGCTAAATGAAAGACAAGAACCAGTTCAGCAAATTTAGTCAAGTGACGTCACTAGCATGAGATGATCCATCAAAGTGTGTTACACACAGCAAAGGCTGGCAAGAAATCTGTGGATCTCGCTCTCTTTTTTTGAAGTAACTTCAAACATTTTCTTAGAATTATATAGTAAATATGTGTATATATTTTTCCTTAAAATACTTTCTTACCTGTAGTTTTTTCCTAGAACTATATTCAAATTATTTTAACTTGGCTACATGCATTTAAATGACTTCATTCATATTCCTGTTATTAGATTTCTGACTTATATAAGAGCCTAGAACAAAAAGAAATAAAAATCCAGCAGCTAGCAGAAACGGTAAAGAAATTCGAAAAGGAGTTCAAGCAATTTGCGCAGTTGTTTGGCAAAAATGGAAGCTTCCTGTCAAATATGCAGGTGAGAAATGGCCTTTCTATTCATAACCAAGATTTAACCTCACAGCCAGTTAGTTTTTTAACTAATTGTTTAAATGGAAAAACTAACTTTTTAAATGGAGATAATTTCAAGTGTGCAAAACTAAGATAGTACAAAGAACACCTGTGTGTTCTGCACCCAGATTCACTCGTTGACAGTGTTCTGTCCCATTTGCTTCCTTCATCCTGTCTCCCTCTCCTCATCCCAACCCTGTCCTCAGCCCCCATCCTGTCCCTGTCTCTCTCTCTCTTTTTGGGTGTTCTTTCTGAACCCTTTGAGAGTAAGCCATCTATTATAGCCCTTTACCCCTGCATACTTCGCAATGTATTTCCTAAGAATAGAGATCTTTTACATAACCGAGTACACTTAGCCATGTCAGTACACATTTACACTGGTACAGTACTTTTACACAATTTATGGCAATGAGGGTTGTCATTATTGACCGAGTATTAGTCACCTGATTTCAGATTTATTGAGAGCATCTGTAGTTCTGAATTTTGCAGTCAACAAAGTGAAACTATTAATTCCTTTGGGAAGAAAATGCTTTAAACATCACTAAAATAGAGCAAAAATTACTTTGTAAATCATGAATGTTAAATAACCATAAATAGAGATTTCTAAATAATAATGTCTTTATTGTGATTATAAAATTTATGGTGCAAAATATTTCATAATGTGACATGGGCAGTCTTTTTGAGGATTATACCAGAAAATGTAAGCCATATCATTTCCATACTTTGTCCACATACTGTATGGATGTGTGTGTGTGTGGAAATCCATCAATTATTATTATCTTAATTCTGACCTTTTTCTAACACAAAAACCAGTCAAGAGTGAAGGCGCCGAGGGCAGGAGAAATACGGTTTTATTTAATCCCTTCATCTAAAGAGAGCAACCAAATGTTCAGGCCTTATCTTGGGGCGCTGAGTACCACCTGCAGTGCTCAGACCGGAACAGATGGGCCTTCTTCCAGCACATTCTCTGCCCTCTCACAGAGTGGGAGTGAATCAGAAGCATTGTGATGGAGAAGGAAGTGATAAGGCAAGAGGACAGTCAGGGAGAACATAAATATAAAGATAGGTTAAAGAACCAGGAGGAGAAAAGTCCAAGGGAGAAGTAAGACTCAGATGAAGAACAGTTCAAAGATTTGAAACAGGAGCCGAGATACTGCAGGGGGGAGGAAGGTATTAGGTGATTCATCTCTCTGACATCCTCTCTCTTCTGAACCGTGCATTTTTTCACTGCATTAATTGGTTAATTCAAGGTGAAATGTTTGAGTTGAAAAATGTGATCTCAACGAATCATTCACGTTTTTTTGACATGATGATCCATTTTGTACTGAAAGGTTCTTGCTAGTCACATTGACAAGTCGGCTTGGCTAGAAGTTCAAGTGCGTCAGTTATTACAAATGGCTAACCAGCAACAAAGTAAATTTGATCTGAGGCCTTTGGTGGAAGCAATTGATACAGTGAAACAGAAAATCACCCTGCTAGAAACCAATGACCAAAGACTAGGTATGTCTGTTTTCTGCTTCTCTTCGGGTGCTTCATGACTTCTGCATGTGTTCACGAAAACAAGCAAATAGGCCAGTGGAAAGGCACAGCCGTCCAGGGTCAACGGTGCTGAGTCTGGTATTTGTGAAACAGAACAACATGAGGTTCTGGCCACTCAAACAAAATTGATGAAGGGCCCTGAGTGGAAACTGGAACAAGGACAGGGTAGAGATGGGCCAGGAAATTCCAAGAACAGGAAATGATGGTTTTTTAAGGAGAGTAGACAATGAGAAGGCTAGGGGAAAGATGTGGTGGGGAACATTGTTTCAAGTATAGAAAAGCAGAGACAAGTTTGGCTGTTTAAAAGCATCCCAGTTAGAATGTAGTGGGGCTTACCAGCAAAAGTCTGCTAGACACGTGCTGAGAGGGTCTTCTCTACACTTCAGGGAGCTTCAGTTCAAGAGGACGCATTGGGGTTTTCTTGGGGCCAGTCTTTCCAAGACATGAGAATCACGGAGTCAGTATTATTAATATGGATGGCACATTGGTGGACACTGAATTCAGTTCATCTTGGGGGAGTCAGAATTCTGTTGGTTCTCTTTGGATAACCAAATTTCACTTTGGGCATATTTGAAAGACAGCTTTAAGGCCTTCAGAATCTTTTTTTCTTTGCAGTTGTTTTGGAAGGGGAGACTAACAAACATGATGCCCATATTAATATTCATAAAGCACAGCTGAATAAAAACGAAGAGCGATTTAAGCTGCTGGAAAGTGCCTGCTATAACGGAAAGCTCATCTGGAAGGTGACGGACTACAAGCTGAAGAAGAAGGAGGCGCTGGAGGGACACACAGTATCCATCTTCAGCCAGCCCTTCTACACCAGCCGGTGTGGCTACCGCCTCTGCGCCAGAGCCTACCTGAACGGGGACGGGTCTGGGAAGGGGACGCACCTGTCCTTGTACTTTGTGGTGATGCGAGGGGAGTTTGACTCACTGTTGCAGTGGCCGTTCAGGCAGAGGGTGACCCTGATGCTTTTGGACCAGAGCGGCAAAAAGAACCACATTATGGAGACCTTCAAGGCTGATCCCAACAGCAGCAGCTTTAAGAGACCCGATGGGGAGATGAACATCGCCTCTGGCTGTCCTCGCTTTGTGGCTCATTCCACTTTGGAGAATGCCAAGAACACCTACATTAAAGATGACACCCTCTTCTTGAAAGTGGCTGTGGACTTAAGTGACCTAGAGGATCTCTAATCATTGCTTCCGGGGGATAAAAGGATTCCTTGAATCCAGAACCTTTGGTTAATGTAGTGACTGGATCTAGGCTCAGTACACATTTGTACTTGGCTTTTTGTCCTTAACGTGTGAAGTCATTTTAAGGTTTCTCAAGTGCTGTCTTCTTTTTACATTTTATTGTCCCAGTTTGAAACTTAAAATACTCAGACTATCTTCTCATTATTTATATTTTTGTATCTCTTGAAAGACGTTAATTTTCTTAACGTAAGGACTGCTGCATACCTCTTTAACTGGTGCTTAGTGTGGGGTCTCAGGGTCTCAGCCTTCTATAATATTAAATGTCTTTGAGGACACAGATGTATTAATAGAACTTCCAGTCAAAAGTGCTTTGGTATTTTCATATTTGGCCTGTAGATTCTAGAACTGACCTTAGCCTACAAAAGCTATCTTTTAGGGTAGGCTATTTCAGTTAAGTAGATGAGTTGTTGTTGTTATTTAGTCATTATGTCATGTCCGACTTTTTGCGACCCCATGGACTACAGCCCACTGGGCTCCTCTGTTTGTGGAATTCTCCAGGCAAGAATACTGGAGTGGGTTGCCGTTTCCTCCTCCAGGGGATCTTCCCAACCCAGGGACTGAACCTGTGTCTCCTGCTTGGCAGGCAGATTTTTTAACCTGTGCCACCAGGGAAGCCCAAGTAGATAGGTAGTGTACTTCGAAGTCAGTATACCCAGTTTGGATCAAACTTTTTTAGGTTAAATACTGTATTGTGGAAGCTAGTACACTTTTAATATTTTCATGAAATTTACCAGTAGTCAGCAAGAATAGTTTTGCAAGGCTGCATAAGAACTTGTGAATAGAGTAAGTATTTTCATTCTTCCTGCTGAAGTAAAGCAGAAAACACTGCATAGTATATATATACATATAATGATTTACAGCCATCCAGCTAAAGTTCGTATCTTATTAGGTCCAACCACATGAAAAAACTGTTTATAAACAAAATGATCAAATATTAGCAATTTCATAAGATTCAACTTAATAAATAATATATACATGCATGTTTAAACATAGCTTAGAAGTATTTTGGTAGTTATAGTAAATTAATATGAGGATGGGCAATATTTAGTATATGATGGAGAAAGTGTCATATGGATAAGAGGAATTAAAACCTAGGGAGAACACCATTACCATTTGCTCTGGTATGAGAACTCCCATCTGAAATTGATGGCTAAGAAGAGTGTCTCTTTTTCTTTTGAGTAGAATTTTGAGTTCATAAATTGGTATGAAAATTGGCATTTATGTAAACTTATGATGTTTTTTGTCAAAGTCCTGAGTACTTTGTGAAGGACGGAAAGATCATGTTCCTCTGTATCTATCTGTATGGGTCTGAAAGTGTAAATACAAGTCTATACAAAGTCCTTCTGACTCTTGACATGGTGGTAGTAGTGTAGTCGTGTCCGACTCTTGCAACCCCAGGGACTGTAGTCTGTCAGGCTCCTCTGTCCATGGGATTTCCCAGGCAAAAAATACTGGAGTGGCTTGCCATTTCCTTTTTCAGGGGATACTCCTGATCCAGGGATCAAATCAGCATCTCCTACATTGGCAGGCAGATTCTTTAGCGACCGAGCCACCAAGGAAGCCCTGACTCTTGATGAGCCTGAAGTGAAGTCATTCAGTCATGCCTGACCTTTGTCCTGACCACATGGACCGTAGCCTGCCAGGCTCCCATCCATGGGACTTTCTAGGCAAGAATACTGGAGTGGGTTGCCATTCCCTTCTTCAGGGGATGTTCCCGAACCAGGGATCAAACCTGGGTCTCCCGCACTGCAGGCAGACTCTTTACCACCTAAGCAAGCAGGGAAGCCTGGACTCTTGATAAGCCTGAGCTTAACCCAAAACTACCCAGTTTTCCTGGGCCCTCACTCTTGTTATGCCACTGAGCACTGCCCACACTAGGCTGGCTCCCTTGAGCGTGTACGGGCAAGCAGCTCACTCAGTGATGACCACATACCTCACAACTCTTGATCGATTGACCTCACAGGAGCAGCATGATTTATACCAGTGGCTTCTGGAATAGTTGGAACTTTCTTCCTCTCTCCTGTGAAATTTTCAAGATACCAAAGACTCATGCTACACAAATCTTCCCAAAGGGTTAAATTCAAAGACCTGAGTTCACAGAAGAAGTCTGGTAGAGAACCACCCTGCAGGTGCTGGTAAACTCGGGTGCAGCTGCTGGTCAGCCTGTCCCCTCAGGCAGAGTCAGCAAGTCTTTCTCTAGACCGCACAGCTGGATGCTGGTGGTTCTCTGCGCTGGTCTTCAATGTTTCTCATCAGGTCCAAAGTCATCCTTGTGTTCTGAGGAAGGGGAGAGCACACTGTTGTGACTAGTTTTAAGCCTTTGATGTGAAAAACATTTTAAAGTGAATTTATCAAAACACTGATTTTGTGTTTTAACCAACTTCTCTACATAAAAAGTATAAGTTATGGCATGGTTTGCTTACAAGCTCAGAGTCCCTTCATCATTGAAACAGTGAACACAGAACAAGGTATTCTATAATAAAAAGCGCTTCTTTCTCACAAAATAAGAGTTGTGAATTTTGTCGTAAGGAAATCGATCCACAGAAATTATTTTTCCATTTTTATGATCTGAACAGTTATTTTTATTCTGTAAGATTTAAATTTTTATTCCACTTTGGCCTGATTCAGTTCCTGATGAAAAGAAAATGACACAGTAGGCATAAACGGGGACTTAACAACCTTGAGAAAGGTACGTGCAGGATTCAAGGAGGGTGAGGAGGTGGAGTACATACACGCTAATACACCTCAGCAAATCTGAATTCTGACACTTGGTCTCCAAATGTGATGATTTCAGAGAAACAAGAAATAGTCATTCCCAGCGCCTATCTTGAACACACACAAATGGGACAGAGTGCCACAAACCCTTTGTGGGGGCCCTAGGACAGTCAGTCCACGCTGCAACTTCCTCTTTTCTCTTGAAAGTGGTTGCAGACATGAGCCTTCATCTTACATAAGAATTCTGGGCTGCAGAGAAAGCTTTGATGGATGCACAAAAAAGGACTTGGGTGGTGAAATTCCCTGGGAATGCCACATTTTAGGGAGAAGGAAGAGGAGCCTGCCAAGTATTTGGAGAAGAGGTCAGAGGTCAGAGGTTAGATGCCAATGGAGATGGGAAGAGAACTGAATGTCAGCAGGGCCAAATCTCCGCTGAGAACAGCAGCCGCTTCCAGGGCACTCCACAGCATCCTTGAACTCATCTCCCTGAAGACCCCTCTGTCCAAGTACCTGCTGAATATCTAAGCACAGAAGTCCCGCAGGTACCTTCAAGTACACTTCACCAAAACTGAACGGGAGGTCTCCTCACTCTCCACCACCGCTAACCCATGACTCCCCGTGTGTGTTCTCCCTCAGGGAGTGACGTCAGCATCCATGGCAGAGCTTGGACACTGTGGATTCCCCTCACTTCCCCCATCCAGTCACCCAGCCAGTGTGCCAACTGAACCTCCAAATAATGTCTTAAAACTATTTCTACTATTCCATATCCCTTCTGTCTACTACTGCCCTAGTTGCTGGCCTATAGTTTTTGATTCACACCGTTCTCGCTATATTTTCTTTTGCCTCTTTTGGATTCAGATTCACACTGACACCCAATAATCTCTAAAATGAAAATCCAAGAGTGACTTCCCACCTCACCCACCCACTGTGGCTCCGTCACCCACAGGACAAGACTCCAGCCTCCCTGGCCTGACAGGCAAGGCCCTGCATACCTGCTTCAGCCTCTCCAGCCTCACCTCATGACCATCCTGCCTTGCATTTAGCAACAGCATACTAAGCCATTTTGACATTTGTCTGTGCTTGTGTTCATTTCTATCTAGAATACTCTTGTCCATCCTCACCTCCTCCATTGTCTGGTGGATTCTTGCTCTTGAGGATTCTGCTTTGGCCTCACCTCTCCAAAATGCCTTCTCAAACTAGCCCTTACTCCCTTGCACTCAACTCCTACCCTCCCCTAGGCCAGGAGCCCTTGCTCTGAGCCGTAAACCTCCTTGCCTATAACTCACTTCCTGTACTTTTTTCCCAGAAAACAAATGTTAATTGACTATATTTTTGTCAGATTTTACTTTAGCTGCCAATAAAACAGATGTTGTCCTTGTCCTCATAAAACATAATCTAGAGGTCATCACAGCAGTCAACCAAAATGCCGACTGTGTGCATGTTCCCAGTTGTCCCAATAGACTCTGCCTCCTACTTCCCCCGCCTCCACTCACTGCCAGAAACATGTATCTCTCAGACCATCCTGAATATCTGTGATGCTAAATAAGAGAATAGGCAGAAAACACTTGAAGGGAGAACCCAAGGTGAAATTTATAAAGAAAAGTGAAAGCAGCCCACTTAAGTGGGACTGGGGAGAATTAAACGAAAGAACAGTTCCTATGGGAACTGATGCTTTTATTCTTCCAAGAGACCCATGTTAAAGACTAGAATACGTGTTTATCAAAATGTATTAAAGACCAAAATATAAGGCTGGATACTGTAAAATGCTCAGAGGAAAATATAGGCAGAACACTCTTTGACATAAATCATAGCAAGATCTTTTCCAATCCACCTTCTACAATAATGAAAATAAAAACAAAAATTAACAAATGGGACTTAATTAAACTTAAAAGCACAGAAAAGGAAACCATAAAACGAAAAGACAACCCTCAGAATTGGAGAAAATATTTGCAAAGGAAGCAACTGGCAAGTGATTAATCTCTGAAACATACAAACAGCTCATGCAGCTTGATATCAAAACAACAAACAACCCAATCAAAAAGTGGGTACAAGACCTAAATAGACATTTCACCAAAGAAGACATACAGATGGCCAACAAACACATGAAAAGATGTTCAACATCACTAATTATTAGAGAAATGCAAATCAAAACTACAATGATGTATCACCTCACACCAGTCAAAATGGCCATCATCAAAAAATCTACAAACAATAAATGCTGGAGAGGATGTGGAGAAAAGGAAACCCTCCTACACTGTTGGCAGGAATATAAATTGGTTATGACCACTGTGGAGAACAGTATGGAGATTCCTGAAAAAAACAAAAATACAACTACCATATGACTCAGCGACCCCACTTCTAGGTGTGTATCTGAAGAAAACCATAATTCAAAAGCATGCATGCACCCCAGTGTTCATCACAGCACTATTTACAACAGCAAGGACATGGAGGCAACCCAAATGTCCATCAGCAGAGGAATGGATAAATAAGATGTGGTATATATACAATGGAATATTACTTAGCCACAAAAAGGAATGAAACAGTGCCATTTGCAGACATGTGGATGGACCTGGAGATTGTTATCCAGAGTAAAGTAAGTCAGAAAGAGAGAAACAAGTATTGTATAGTATTGCTTATATGTGGAATCTAGAAAAATGGTACCGATGATCTTGTTTGCAAAGCAGAAACAGAGTCACAGACGTAGAGAACAAACTTAGGTTACAAAGGGGGCGGGGGGATGGGACAAATGGGGAAATTGGGATTGACACATATACATTACTATGTATAAAATAACTGATGAGAACCTGGGCTTCCCTGGTGGGTCAGAGGGTAAAGAATCTGCCTACAAGAGACCTGGGTTCAATCCCTGGGTTGGAAAAATCCCCTGGAGGAGGGCATGGCATCCCACTCCAGTATTCTTGCCTGGAGAATCCCCAAGGACAGAGGAGCCTGGCGGGCTACAGTCCATGGGGTCACAGAGAGTCAGACACGACCAAACAGCTAAGCGCAGCACGATGAGAACCTACCGTACGGCACAGCGAACTCAGTGCTCTGCGGGGACCCAAAGAGGAAGGAAATCTAACAAAGAGGGGCAAAGCAGAAATGAACACCACATTGTAAAGCAACCACACTCCAACAAAATTTAACTTAAAAAAGACTAAAATACATGTCTAAGTCACTTTGGCTGTTTGAGTCACACTTGCTTGAATACAACTCCACGTGGACTGTAGACTCTGGCTCCAGGATAAGTATAGGACAATACAAGTTGTGATAAATGCCTTCAAGAAAATGACAAGACTACAGTGAAGGAGTAATGGCGCTGGATGGGGAGAAGATGTACACACTCTGGGCTGTCAGGGAAGGTGACATGATAGTCAGTGCTCAGGTGACATGTTTCCTGGATGCTCAGCACGGTGGAACACCCTTATAAAATCTGAGCCATTTCCTGAGGAAGCTTGCCTCCTTGACCTCCTTTGCAGCACAGGAATGTGGCCCAGGTCCCAGTCATCAGGCAAAACTTCAACTTGAAAGATGCAGTTGGAAAGACTCAACTTCTTTGTTTAAGAAGGTTTGCAAGATGAAGAAGAAACGTGCCAGACTCTGACTTCCCAGTGCTGAGTGGACCTGAGGCAGTTTCTGGAAGCCCGTCCTTACTTCTGGAGGTTGTGTTTCTAGAAGCTGTGGTGTTGCTGTCGAGTGACGGCGGCCACTGCGGTGGATGTTCGCCATTACCTCTTGTGTGTCTGGGTGTCATACCTGGCTGTGCTGTACCCATACTGGCCTCTGTGGTCTTCCTGGAGCTTCTGTGGGTGACATAATGTTAATGAAGCCCCTGTCACGTTCAGAGTGGATCGTGTGGTTTGTAACTAACCCTGACTGAATCAAGCTGAGACCTGAAAGATGAGTGAGTCCTGGGGGGAGCAGGTGGGATGAGAATTCGGGGCAGAGGGCACCAAGGAATAAGTAAAGAATTGCTTGAAGGAGCTGAGAAGAGGCCAGAGTGGTTGGAGCCCATGAGAAAAGGAAAGGGTAACACCTGACAAGGTTAGAAGAGGAGGCAGGGCCCAGAATCTAGTGCTGAAGTCATGGTGAGGAGGTTGCGGTTTACGTGAAGTGCAGTGAAAGTTGACCTGATTTGGGCTGGGGAAGGCATGATCTGATTGATGTGTTCTGAAAAAACTGCTCTGTGCAGAGCACAGATAAGAAGGTAACACAGAAGTCACAGGGACAGGATTAAGGTTACACCATACTGCAGTTCTTCACAAGTCTGTACCCTTACTAGATCACAAACTCCCTGAAGGCAAACACCATGTCTATTTCAAGTGCATGAAAAGTGCTCAGTGTATTACACAGAATTGTATGCACAGAATCTTTGTAACAACCTGTTAGGCAGGTATAATGCCCATTTCATGGTTGAAAAAAACTGATGATTAGAGAGAGCTATGTGCTATGTACCAAGTACTGTCCTAAGAATTTTACACACCCAATGTATGTTAACATGCAAATCCTCTCAGCAATCTTATGGAGTATATGCAATTTTATCCTTGCTGACAGATGAGGCAGTGGGCACAGAGAAGTTATGTAATAAACTCTAGTTTACACAGCTAACAAATGGTAAAGCCAGGATCTGAATCCAGGCAGTCTGACTTCAGAGGCTCCACTCTTACTATGCAAGGCTGCCTCATATGGGTACTGATTAACTCTACATGCTTCTAAAAATATATAAAATTAAATGAGTTAAAATATAATAAGAATAACCACTGGGACAAAGACTGAATGTATAATTTCCAACCCATTAAAGAAAAAAAAAAAAAAACTGGAGAAAGAAACATCAAACCAAACACAGAAATGAACACAACAGGAAGTATGATACATAGAAAAAACAAGTTAGAATTAAACCCAGACACATGAATAAGAACCAGTGAACTGTTACTATTAAAACAGGAAATATCTCAAACACGTATATGCTTTTAAATATTCATCTAAAACAAAGCAGAACAACTAGGTATATATCCAGAGATGCTCTTGCACAAGCCCAGAAGCCACATACAAGAGTTTCTGCCAGGATTGTCTATAATAGCAAAGAACAAGGGGGAGGAAAAGCTCCCAGCAAACAAGGGATGGCATGGGTGTGGAGCATCACATGGCTGGTGGAAGGGTAAACTGGTGCTAGTGCTGGAGAACAATATGGCAATTTCAAATAAAGTTGAATTGTGCAATTTCATTTCTAGACATGTACCCAAAATTCTTGCCATGTGCCTAGTGAGATGTGTACAAGTATGGCCATTAATTCATACCATAATGGCATAAATCAGGAATCATTAAATTACTAGCAACAGGAGAATGGATAAATTGCTTTCTAGTCCTATGGTGTTCAACATTTAAGCTAAAAAAACTAGAAACACATGAATCAACATGAATAACTTTCACAAATATAACAAAATTTACACAATGGTATATTTATGTTAGGTTTAAAAAACATATGAAATAATACTATATGTTTTATATATATATAAACTTTCATGGGAATGACAGATACAACATCCTTTGGAGAGGAAGAAAGGGAGAATGAGATTGCAGAAAGGTTCCTAGGAGGCTCTAACTGAATAGGTAATATAAAATTTGAAGCAAATATGGAAAAGTGCTAAAATACAGTAGTTAGGTGGCTGGTATTTAAGTGTTCATTAAATTATCTCCTGTAACTTTATATATGTTTGTAACATTTCACATTAAACATTATAAAGACATGAGCTTTCTACACAAGATTCTACAAAAAGAATAAAATAAACCAAAGAAATAAGATGGAAGAACTTAAGGAAAGCACATTAATTAAAGAGGAAAATATTTTACGATAGACGCTATCAATAAAATAAAAAGTTGATTCAATAAACTTGACAAAGAAAAAAGACTTCAATAAAATATGTAAGAATGAATTAAGAATATGAGGTCAAAAATTTTTAATACCATAGACAATTTTATACTGTTTGAAAATGTAGATGAAATGGGTACTTTCCTAGGGGAGAAGAAAAAAAACACGTATCCCTCAAAAAGTCACCACATCTTGATGACTTTAAACATCAGTTCTTCAAAACCTAAGACTAACAGACTAAGACTAATCAGAATAACAAGGGAAGCCTTGAATTCCCGGAGAAACAACCCCACCTTTCTCAATGGTACGTCTCCATGTTGTACAAGTACCCTATCTGGGCAAATCTACCGAAAACTTTGCCCTCTGGCGACAATCTATTACAGATTTGAAACGGAATCCCAAGTAAGTTCCGGGAAAACGTTGCCTTTTGGTGACAACCTGTGACAGAATTCGCCCCTGGTTTCAGGCTCATGACACGTGGGCAAACGGTCTGCAGTCAACCCGCGAGCAGCACCCCGCGGAGGGCCCGAGGCCGGAAGAGGCCCTTTGGCTCCGCCCCGCTCACGTAGTGGGCGGGGCGCTTCCGGCCGGCTGAGGCGTGCGCGCCCGAGAAGCCGCGGGTCGCACCTGGCACCGCTCGGCGCCGCCGCCCTGCCTCCTGAGCTTCCTTGCGCCGCGCCTGCGAGTCCTGCCCAGAAAGGTCGTTTCCCCCGCGCACCCCCCCGCAGTTTCCAGTACGTGACGGTGGCAGGCGGAGCTGCGGCTGGAAAGAGGCCGCAGGTTCCCCCTCCATCACCCCCCTGTTAAGTCCCTCCCTGGCGTCTGGGCCCCTCCGGGTCTGTCTGCCGCCACTCCCCGCTCTCGAGGTTGGCCCAGAAGCTGTGTCCTTTCCCATGAGTTCTTCTTCCCTGATCTGAAACGGTCGCCAGCCTCTCGCTTATATTCTGGAGGGTGTGTTCTTTGTACACACTTGTCTCAGCCCTTTTTCGTCCTGCTTATACACCGTGGGAATGCTCCCACCATCATATCTGCCCCTACTTGCCCAGGGGATACGACCTTACTTTTCCGCTTCAGAATCTTCCGGGGTCTTCTAACTAAATTGGTTACCAAGGGACCAGCCCTCTCCTCGCAGCGCCTCTCCTCCCCTCTAAAAAACCCCTTCCTTGTTAAATAATCACAACAATTAACGAAAAGAATGTCTTAAGAGTCACTGATCTGTGTGTTTAACAGGCATTCTTTTTTTAATCATCGCAAGTAGGATGCGATGGAAACTGAGGAATAGGAAACTGAGGCATAGGAAAGTTAATTTGCTAGAGGTAACAGTTTGCCTGGGGTTGAAATCTGAATCCATTGTGTAGCTGGCTCCAAAGCTGTTGCACTCACCCCTTCCTCTTTTCACAAATCCTTCGTTCTCCCTTTAGTTGCTTCTCCAGAGAATTTTTTCTGAATGTGGTCTAAAAGGTCCCTATTTATGGAAATGTGACCTTTAAGAACTTTTTCAGAGCTTCTCAGGCAGACTCTTGAGTGTTCCATTTTATCAGGCATCTAGACTCTGAGCTTAGTAATATTTTGCATCCCCACCATGTGCTTGGAGAATTTTGAGCATTACTTTACTAGCGTGTGAGATGAGTGCAATTGTGCGGTAATTTGAGCATTCTTTGGCATTTCCTTTGGGATTGGAATGAAAACTGACCTTTTCCAGTCCTGTGGCCACTGCTGAGTTTTCCAAATTTGCTGACATATTGAGTGCAGCACTTTGACAGCATCATCTTTTAGGATTTGAAATAGCTCAACTGGAATTCCATCACCTCCACTAGCTTTGTAGTGATGCTTCCTAAGGCCCACTTCAGGGGAACGACATCCCATTCCAGGATGTCTGGCTCTAGGTGAGTGATCACACCATTGCGATTAACTGGGTTGTGAAGATCTTTTTTGTACAGTTCTTCTGTGTATTCTTGCCACCTTTTCTTAATATATTCTGCTTCTGTCAGGTCCATACCATTTCTGTCCTTTATTGAGCCCATCTTTTCATGAAATGTTCCCTTGTTATCTCTAATTTTCTTAAAGAGTTCTGTAGTTGTTCCCATGCTATTGTTTTCCTCTATTTCTTTGCATTGATTGCTGAGGAAGGCTTTCTTATTTCTCCTTGCTATTCTTTTGAACTCTGCATTCAAATGGAAATGTCTTTCCTTTTCTGCTTTGCTTTTTGCTTCTCTTCTTTTCACAGCTATTAGTAAGGCCTGCACAGACAGCCATTTTGCTTTTTTGCATTTCTTTTTCCTGGGGATGGTCTTGATCCCTGTCTCCTGTACAATGTCAAACCTCTGTCCATAGTTCATCAGGCACTCTGTCTATCAGATCTAGTCCCTTAAATCTATTTTTCACTTCCACTGTATAGTCATAAGGGATTTGATTTAGGTCATACCTGAATGGTTCAGTGGTTTTCCCCACTGTCTTCAATTTAAGTCTGAATTTGGCAATAAGGAGTTCATGATCCTAGCCACAGTCAGCTCCCGGTCTTGGTTTTGCTGACTATATAGAGCTTCTGCATCTTTGGCTGCAAAGAATATAATCAATCTGATTTTGGTGTTGACCATCCAGTGATGTCCATGTGTAGAGTCTTCTCTTGTGTTGGTGGAAGAGGGTGTTTGCTATGACCAGTGCGTTTTCTTAGCAAAACTGTATTAGCCTTTGCCCTGCTTCATTCTGTAGTCCAAGGCCAAATTTGCCTGTTACTCCAAGTGTTTCCTGACTTCCTACTTTTGCATTCCAGTCCGCTATAATGAAAAGGTTATCTTTTTTGGGTGTTGGTTCTAAAAGGTCTTGTAGGTCTTCATAGAACCGTTCAACTACAGCTTCTTGAGTGTTACTGGTTGGGGCATAGACTTGGATTACTGTGCTATTGAGTGGTTTGCCTTGGAAATGAACAGAGATCATTTTGTCGTTTTTGAGATTGCATTCAAGTACTGCATTTCGGACTCTTTTGTTGACCATGATGGCTAATCCATTTCTTCTAAGGGATTCCTGCCCACAGTAGTAGATAAAATGGTCATCTGAGTTAAATTCACCCATTCCAGTCCATTTTAGTTCGCTGATTCCTAGGATGTCGACATTCACTTTTGCCATCTCCTGTTTGACCACTTCTAATTTGCCTTGATTCATGGACCTAACATTCCAGGTTCCTATGCAATATTGCTCTTTACAGCATTGGACCTTGTTTCTATCACCAGTCACATCCACAACCGGGTGTTGTTTTTGCTTTGGCACCATCCCTTCTTCTTTCTTAAGTTATTTCTCCTCTGATCTGATGCTTTTGAACTGTGGTGTTGGAGAAGAGTCTTGAGAGTTCCTTGGATTGCGAGGAGATCCAACCAGTCCATCCTAAAGGAGATCAGTCCTGGGTATTCATTGGAAGGTCTGATGTTGAAGCTGAAACTCCAATACTTTGGCCACCTGATGTGAAGAGCTGACTCATTTGTAAAGACCCTGGTGCTGGGTAAGATTGAGGGCAGGAGGAGAAGGGGACAACGGGATGAGATGGTTGGATTACATCACCAACTCAATGGACATGAGTTTGGGTGGGCTCCAGGAGTTGGTGTTGGACAGGGAGGCCTGGCGTGCTGCAGCTCATGGGGTCGCAAAGAGTCAGACATGACTGAGCGACTGAACCGACTGACCATGTGCTTTGTTATTGTTGTTCAGTTGCTAAGTCCTGTCCCACTCTGTGTAACCCCATGAACACTTCCCTGTCCTCCACATCTCCCAGAGTTTGCTCAAACTCACGTACATCCAACCATCTCAGCCTCTGTCATCCCCTTCTCCTCCTGCCCTCAGTCTTTCCCAGCATCAGGGTCTTTTCCAGTGAGTTGGCTCTTCACATAAGGTGACCAAAGTATAGGAGCTTCAGCTTCAGCATCAGTTCTTCCAGTGAATATTCAGAGTTGATTTCCTTTAGGATTGACTGGTTGGATCTCCTTGCAGTCCAAGGGACTCTCAAGAGTTTTCTCCAACAGTACAGTGCAAAAGCATCATTTCTTCAGTGCTCAGTCTTCTTTATGGTCCAACTCTCACATCTGTACATAAGTACTGGAAAACCCATAGCTTTGACTATACAGACCTTTGTTGGTAAAATGATGTCTCTGCTTTTAATACACTGTCTAGATTTGTCATAGCTGTTCTTCCAAGGAGCGAGCATCTTTTAATTTCATGACTGCACTCACTGTCCGTAGTGATTTTGGAGTCCAAGAGAAGAAAATCGGCCACTGCTTCTGCTTTTTCCGCTTCTGTTTGCCATGAAGTGATGTGACCCGATGCCATCATCTTTGTTTTTTGAATGTTGAGTTTTACAATGTGCTATGCTTCCTTAAGAATGTACTCTTAACCCAGTATGTACTCATTACAGCCCTCTTCCCCTTCCTCAGTGTGACTGTCATTGTCATTATCACTGTCCTCAGCAAACATTTGAGCAGCTAATTTTTGTAAGACGATAAAGATAATTGCCGTTTCAAAAAACTCTTGAGGTTTAGTTTCTTATCTCAAGGAGACATACGACATTTATTCATAAGACCAAGAAAATGGTAGGTAATCAGTAACTTGGGCTTCCCTTGTGGCTCAGCTGGTAAAGAATCTGCCTGCAATGTGGGAGACCTGGGTTCGATCCCTGGGTTGGGAAGATCCCCTGGAGGAGGACATGGCAACCTGCTCCAGTATTCTTTTTTTTTTTTTTTTTTTGAAAAGTTAAAAATTCCTTAATTTTTTATTCCTGGTACCACTACCACAATTTACAGGGCAATATACCTGATGTAATGAAAAGAAAAAGAAAAAGACAAAGCTACAACAGATAAAAGACCTCAGGAATGTACATCTAATTGACACTACATTGCATTAATCAATAGCTGCACTTTTTGCAAACTGTGGCTATGACAGTCCTGAACAAGAAGGGTTTCCTGTTTAAGCTGCAGTAACTTTTCTGACTATGGATCATCGTTCCTTCTGTGGCAGATTTTTACAGTTCCTCTAACGCATTTGGGACGACTGTGTCAAAGTAACCTGCAGCTTTCCTGACAACTCCTCGCTCTCTCTCCTGCTAAGAACTGTAGCCCTTTTCTTCTGAGTTTTTAGAACCTTCTGCTACCATATCCACCACTTCCACCACCAGATCCATAACCACCACCATAGGGACTGCCCGAGCTTCTTCCACCAAAACTACCCCCTTTCATGGGTCCATAATTTGATTGCTGTTGTCCACTATAATTTCCAAAATCATTATAGTTTCCACCACCACCATAGTTACCTCCAAAATTTCCTCCTTCATTGTAACCATCATATCCTCCACCACCGCCACCATATCCACCACCTTGGTTTCCATATCCTGGTCCACCACCACCGTAACCTCCTCTACTACTATAACCAGGACCACCGCCATAGTTGCCCCCATCACCTCCAAATCCACTGTATCCACCATCACCTCCTCCATAACTCCCTCGGCTGCCACCACCTCCACCACCATAGCCTCCTCTTCCACCAAAGTTTCCACCACGGCCAAAGTTACCTCCACCACCTCCAAAGTTTCCGCCACGACCCATAAAGTTGCCAGATCCACCTCCACGACCTCTTTGTGATCCAGCAGATTGCATCTCTTGTTTAGAAAGGGCCGTTTTCACTTCACAATTATGCCCATTAATAGTGTGGTATTTCTGAACAACAATTTTATCAACTGTATCATGATCATCAAAAGTTACAAAAGCAAATCCTCTCTTTTTTCCACTCTGCCTGTCTTCCATAACTTCTATGGTTTCAATCTTGCCATACTTTTCAAAGTAGTCTCTCAAATTATATTCTTCTGTATCTTCTTTAATACCACCAACAAAAATTTTCTTCACTGTTAGATGGGCACCAGGCTTTACAGAATCCTCTCTAGAAACAGCTCTCTTTGGTTCCACTACACGCCCATCAACCTTGTGTGGTCGAGCACACATTACTGCATCCACTTCTTCAACACAAGAGTAAGTCACAAAACCAAAGCCCCGGGAACGCTTTGTTTGGGGGTCTCTCATCACCACACAATCTGTAAGTGTGCCCCATTTCTCAAAATGTTCTCTTAAGCTATCATCTGTAGTTTCAAAGCTCAGACCACCGATAAACAGCTTTCTCAACTGCTCTGGTTCCTTGGGATCGTGACCCTCCATTTTGAGACCGGACTCGCCTCTTCCAACTCGAGTTCAATATGGGACCGAGAGCTGCTCCAGTATTCTTAAATGACTGGAGAATCCCCATGGACAGAGGAGCCTGGTGGGCTAGGTTAAATGAATCATCAAAGAATTAATAGCATTTCAGATGCTGTAATAAGCACAGGGACTGTGCATCTAGTACAGTGCTTTGCCCTTTTCAGTTCAGTCGCTCAGTCGTGTCCGACTCTTTGCGACCCCATGAGTCACAGCACGCCAGGCGTCCCTGTCCATCACCAACTCCCGGAGTTTACTCAAACTCATGCCCATCGAGTTGATGCCATCCAGCCATCTCATCCTCTGTCGTCCCCTTCTCCTCCTGCCCCTAATCCCTTCCAGCATCAGG
Source organism: Cervus elaphus (assembly GCF_910594005.1). NCBI lineage: Eukaryota > Metazoa > Chordata > Mammalia > Artiodactyla > Cervidae > Cervus > Cervus elaphus. The sequence continues at coordinate 73,038,897 of NC_057828.1, read as the reverse complement.
GTCTTTTCCAATGAGTCAACTCTTTGCATGAGGTGGCCAAAGTACTGGAGTTTCAGCTTCAGCATCAGTCCTTCCAATGAGCACCCAGGACTGATCTCCTTTAGGATGGACTGGCTGGATCTCCTTGAAGTCCAAGGGACTCTCAAGAGTCTTCTCCAACACCACAGTTCAAAAGCATCAATTCTTCGGTGCTCAGCTTTCTTCACAGTCCAACTCTCACATCCATACATGACCACTGGAAAAACCATAGCCTTGACTAGATGGACCTTTGCTGGCAAAGTAATCTCTGCTTTTTAATATGCTGTCTAGGTTGGTCATAACTTTCCTTCCAAGGAGTAAGCGTCTTTTAATTTCATGGCTGCAGTCACCATCTGCAATGATTTTGGAGCCCCCCAAAATAAAGTCTGACACTTTTAGGGCCTCAATAAATGTGTGATGGATTAACAAACTTAACAACGCATAGCAAATAAAAACCATCTCACTGTCTAATAAAAACCAGTCACTGTTAGCAACTTAGAATATAACGGCATTCAATTTTCCTACAATCTGACATTTCACATGTTATGCAACCCTATCCACTGTTTGTTTGAAGAATTTGGTCTTTCATACTTGAGCTAAGAGCCAGCAGCAGAGCCAATAGGACATATGGCCCGCACCCAGCCAAGGCCACCAAGTAGAGTGTTTGAAGACCAAGGTCTATGGCATCAAAGAAAACTAATGGTCAGGTTGAGGTGCCCCCCTCTGCTCAATCCTTTTAGTCCTGGGGGACTTGGGATGGGTAACAGAAGATAAAGTACCTCTTTGCCCCTCCCATTTCCTCACCCTCTTAATGGACTTTGGCTATGGCCTTTGGAAACTAGGTCTTCCCATTGGATTCTACTTGGGTATATTTAGGTAGAAAAACATTTTGCATCCTGTACTCAGATACATATTATCTTTTTTCTTAACTTAGTTTATGATTTAATTTTTAATATTTAGAGCAATAATCAGTTTGGACTTATTTTGATATATATGGAAGATAATTTTTTAAAACTTTCTCAAATGTTTACCCAAGTGTCCTGACACCATTTAATAATCTAGCCTTTCCCATTGATTTAAGATACCCTCTTTATCTTACACTGTTTAGAGGTTTTGAATCACGAGAACAACCAATCTGTGTTTTAGAAAGAGTACTGCAAGAGTTGGCTTAAAACTCAACATCAGGAAGCTAAGATCATGGCATCCGGTCCAATCACTTCATGGCAAATAGATGTGGAAACAAAGAAAACAGTGATAGACTTTATTTTTTTGGGCTCCAGAGTCACTGTAGATGATGACTTCAGCCATGAAATTAAAACACTTTCTCCTTGGAAGGAAAGCTATGACCAACCTAGATGGCATATTAAGAAGCAGAGACATTACTTTGCCAACAAAGATCCATCTAGTCAAAACTGTGGTTTTTCCAGTAGTCACGTATGGATGTGAGAACTGGACTGTAAAGAAAGCAGAGTGCCAAAGAATTGATGCTTTTGAACTTGTGGTGTTGGAGAAGACTCTTTAGAGTACCTTGGACTGCAAGGAGATCCAACCAGTCTATCCTAAAGGAAATCAGTCCTGAATATTTATTGGAAGGACTGATGCTGAAACTAAAACTCCTATACTTTGGCCACCTGATTCGAAGAACTGACTCACTAGAAAAGACCCTGATGCTGGAAAAGATTGAAGGCAGGAGAAGGGGATGACAGAGGATGGGATGATTGGATGGCATCACTGACTTAATGGACATGAGTTTGAGTAAGCTCCAGGATTGGTGTTGGTGATGGACAGGGAAGCCTGGCATGCTGCAGTCCATGGGGTCACAAAGAGTCGGTTACGACTGAGCGACTGAGCTGAACAAACTGCAAGAGAAAGAGTACAGCAAGAGATAGGTAAAGAATATTTGCTGTCAGAGCCCCATCGGAGGTTAATCTGAGAAACACAATGTGTTGGTCCCTTTTGGAGCACTTCTGGCGGTGGGTACTGCTGCTGGGGTGGAGGAACAGTGGCGGTTCATGCAAAAAAGCTGAGCTCTATAATGTGTGGTCTGTGGGCTTCCAGGGCATCTTTAGGGGGTCTGAGAGATCAAACATGCTTCCATAAAAATACTAAGGTTATTTTACTTTTTCACTGTGTTAACATTTGCACTGATGGTACAAAAGCAATGGTGGGTTTTTATTTACCAGCAGTTTTCTGCTGATACCTTAGCATGAATCAAGGCAGTGGCACCAAACAGTGCTAATGTGTTCTTCTCTGTCATGCAGTAAAAGAAAGAAAGAAGGAAGGAAGGAAGGAAGAAAAGCCAGCCAGTTTCAAAAAGGATGCTCTTGGTGAGGCAGTAAAGATCATTCATTTTATTAAACTCAACCCTTGAGTATTCATCTCTGTAGTATTCTGTGTGACAAAATAGGAACTGCGTACAATGACTTCTGTCTGCTGAAGTACAATAGTTTTTCAGGGAAAAACACCATGTGATCGTTGGAGTTTTGAGCTGAAATAGCTGCTTTTTTTTTTTTTTTTTTCCACAGAACACTACTCTTACTTGAAGAAAGGACTGACAAATACGATTATGCAGACTTGAGTATTTGGCAGATGTTTTCTCTAAAATGAAGTGAGCTTGTCACTTCAAGGATAACATCTGACTGTAATTGTTGCCAACAACAAAATTTGAGTGCTCAGGAGAAAAATCAGAATTTTGGAAAATCTGTGTCCAACTACTCATTTTCCTCATTTTTTTCTTACACCATGAGTTTGACAGTTTCTCCAGACTTAATGACTTTTCTGATGAGATTACTAGTGATATTAACAAATATGAACTTTTTATATCATATAATTAACTTCTTGAAGATCTGCCTGACTCAGTAAACTAGTACTTTTCAGATAATCAATGCATGATGTTACAAAGTCACGCATAGGCAAAAGAGACGTTTAAATATTTGTGTATTTGGCTGCCCTGGGTCTTCGTTGCAGCAGGCAGGCTTCTCTGCTTGTGGCACGCGGGCTCCAGAGTGCATGTGCGTGGGGTCAGTAGTTGCAGCGCACAGGCTTAGTTGCTCCTTGGCATGTGGGATCTCAGTTCCTTGGCCAGAGGTTGAACCCGAGTCCCCTGCATTGCAAGGCAGATTCTTAACCACTGGACCACCGGGGGAGTCCCAAAAGAGCCATTTAAAGTACAAGATAGACTAATGGATTTTAGCATGACAGTGTGAAAATTGATATGATTTCAGATTCTGCATTGCAACTAACTCTTTTTTTGGTCTCTGAATCATGGGCAACTTATTTGTTTTTTTAACTGTGGTAAAATATGCACAATATAAAATTTGTTAACCATTATTAAGTGCATAGTTGAGTGGCATGAAGTACATTTACATTAGTTATGCAATTATCACCACTCTCTATCTCCAGAACTTTTTTATCATCTCATACTGAAACTCTGTTCCCATGAAAAAATATTTCTCTAGTCCCCTCTCCCACAGGAGAGGGTCTGAAGAAGCTATTAAAATATGGTTCCTTTTTCTATCTAAATGTCTGTGTGAGGATGGATTTTCTTCATATACTTCAATGAAAACAACTTATCACAGCAGAGTGAATGCGGAAGCTGACACAAGAAGTAATCTGTATTAGTTTCCCATTGTGTGTGTGCTGTGTCTCAATGTCGTGTCTGACTCTGTGTGATCCCATGGGCTGTAGCCCGCCAGGCTCCTCTGTCCAGGGGGTTTCCCAGGCAAGAATATTGGAGTGGGTTGCCATTTCCTACTCCAGGGGATCTTCCCGACCCAGGGATCAAACTCACTTCTTTTGTGTCTCCTGACTGGCAGGCAGATTCTCTGGTGACCCCTGAGCCACCAGAGAAGTCCAGCTATACTAAAATTAAAAAAGAAGCAGCAGCAGCAAGTAGCAGTTTCTCCCTCATTCATCTGACTCATTTGGGTCACCTCAGGCTGTGCCCACCATCCCAGACGTTAAGGACATACAGACATATAAAATAAAAAATAATAGCACTCTTCTTCCTTTTTAAAATGTGTAATTAAAAACATGTTATTATGCTAATATGTAATGGATTTCTAGTTGTTATTTTCAATGAATTAGTAAGGTATTGTATTTTTTTCATTTAGTATCTAATAAAGTAAATGTTGATAGATATAATCCACATAAACAATGGCTCTTTGGCCTCTTTAATAGATTTTTGACAGTATAAAGTGTCCTGGGAGAACTGTTCATATAATCAATCCCAATGGCAAACTGATTATGAACACCAAATAGCTGGAATTTTCCAAATGCCTTTGGTGACCCACAGAAATACAGTTTATGTTGTGAGCCAGTAAACATATACATGTGCATATATGCATATACACAGATGCATAATCAAGGCAAAAGTTTCATGAAGTAATTCTTATTCTTGTGTGTGTGTGTGTGTGTGTGTGTGTGTGTGTACGCTCAGTCGTGTCTGCACACTATTTTCTACTCAATTGTTTTTCTTCTAAAAGTTCCTGGTCACAATCTAACACATTGATTCCATGAACCAACCACTCAATAGGTCAGGACCTGAAGTCTGAAAATCCTGGCTGAGCATTAGAACCACTTGAAAAACACTTAAAAATATAGATTTCCAGGGCTGATAACTACTAACATGAAGAGGAAAGGTCAAGGGAAGAGGGAGTCTTATGTTTCTCCTCCCTTGAAGCACTCCTTTGAGAACATGGCTGGGTTGCTAGTTTTCTGATTAACTGATTATGACCATTGAAGAACTGAGTCATGAGAGATGAGTTCTGGGTTGTTCAGCATCAGGCAGTACCTTATCCTAGGCAGAAAAATCTCCAGGCAAAGAGAAGGCGTTACTGAAATGTCCAGGGCCGTGCTTCTGGCTGCAGCTCTGAGCTTGCTAGGCTGTGCTTGGTGGGTGGGACTGTGCTGGGAAGAAAGCAGTTTTCCAGAAATCCAGAGAAGTAGGTTCAAGTCTCTGCCACAGAGGCAGGGAGGCCTCTGCAGCTGATGAGAGAGGGCCTCAAGTTCTGGTGCAACCTTGGGAAAGCCACGAATGATCTAGACCTCTGCCTCCTCATCTGTGAAGTGGGGAGAAAAGTGCCTGCCTGGCCGTGTTGCTTGTGAGGGTCGGCGAGCTGCCGGGGCCTGGCACTCGCGGGAGGTGTTCTGAGACGGTAGGTGGTTTTCTCGCTGCTCTGGCCAGGGCTCTGCCGTGTGAAGTTGGCCGAGTCACTGAGCTCCTGGGTGTACGCTGGACACAGCGCTGCTGCCTCCTCAAGTACGTTAGTGTGGAGGTCAAGTGAGAAAATGGGCGGAAGGGAGGAGGTGTGATGTACTCTTAAGGGAAGGGGCCCAGAACAGAACCTGGGGCACAGAGCCGATGCCAAGGGGACAGGCCCCTGGGCACCCAGAGGGCAGGTGAGCAGGTGCAGAGCCACACATGTGCCACCTGCCCCAGCCGGGAGCCTCTGAACACGTGGGGAGGGAGGCAGGAAATAAGCCCCTCGGGCTGCAGTGCTTCATTCATGTGCCTTCATCCCAGCTCATCCTCGCCACCCCGGCGTCATGGAAATATTACTACTCAAATGGGAAAACTGAGACCACAAGGTTAAATAGCTGGCCAAGGGCACACAGCTTGTAGAGGACAGAGTAGATGCCCCACGTGGGCAGCTGGGCTGCAGCGGCTGCTGTCCAGGCCTCCCGTCCTTCCCAGCAGACTTGCTAATGGAGAGTGGGGGGTGCTGGCTGCTTGGGGCTTGGGAGGACCAGTTTGCCGCTCACCCCTGGGGACCCTGCAGCCAGCTGCAGGACTCTCTAGCTGAGCCCCCGTGACCACCAGGCGGCCTTCTGCAGATGAGGAGCTTGGTTCCCAGCACTGGCCTGTGTGCGAAGATGGCCCTGGGAGCAGAGCGGGACACCGGTGACAGCACCTCTCCCCTCTCACTCCCCTTGGCCGGCTGCCTCGTGGTCACCACGCCAAGCACAAGAAGGGAAGAAGGGGTGAGTAGCCTCTCTCCCCCCAGCCCTTCCATGTAGTGGATTCTAACTTTCTCTCTCTTACCCTGTCCCTCTCTGTGTCTCTCTCATACACCCTCATGAATAGTTTCTACAACAGACACCAGATAATTGTCATCCTACACGATTATATTCTTTCCGGTTGGTAAGAAACAGCACTGATTCCATCATCTTCTCCATCTTTCCAGCTGCAATAAAATGGTACTTGCAGCATTCTTTACAAGAGACATCTCATCTCACCTCCAAGTATCTCCTGATACTGCTAAGCAAAGATGAGAGACATCTATGTGATAAGCAACCTTGCAACCATCCGTCTCTAACATAAGGTAATACATGATCATGGCAATTACTCCAAAGTGCCTCCATCTCCTGTGGAGATGAAACCATTCAGTCATGTGGTAGATTCAGATAGATGTAAGACGTGACAACAGATAATGTCCTGAGACCCCCAGAAAGAGTAACCTAACAACAGTCAGGGTTCACCGCCCTGGCTGCACATTGGAGTCTCCTGGGAGAGCTTTAGAAAAATGGACGCCTGGGTCTCACCCCGAGTTTCTCATTTACTTGCCCTGGAGAGCAGCTGGTGCCAGAACATTTAAAAGCTTCTGCAATGGGCTCACATGCAGCCAAGCTTGAGAACCAGAGATCTAGACGATTAGAGAAATCAGGCTTAGGAACAATGATTAAAGGGCAGGGTCTGGTTATTTCAGAGGAAGGATGATGACAACTGCTCCTCGGTGTGTGTTCCATCGACTGTCTAGAATCTGTGCTAACTGAAGGGAGTACTGTCATGAACAACTGGCAGATCTTACATTTGAAAGTTCTTTTATAGTTTGCAAAGCATTTGATCTTATTTTAACCTTGCCACAATTCTGGGAAGCAGACAGGACAACATGCTTAGATGAGAAACCAGAGCCTCAGAGAGCTGAGGGATTTGCAAAGGTATAAATGGGAGAATCACTTTGGGAGAACCATCATCCAGAGTTTCCAGCAGCCCAAAAATCCCAACGATTTCATTTGCACTATTAAATGCCTTTGTCCTCCCTGAGGCAGAGCAAAATCTGTTCATGGGTAAAGGTAGGAAATCTTTTAAAAGAAGATGAAGTGACGAAGAGAAAACCAACCAAAATGAAAAAGTCCTCAGAAAGCAGATTCACAAGGAGCTGTCTTCCTACTAGGGACAAAGAGCAGTGGTTATTGTTTTATTTTTTCCTGTGTATATAGGTCAGAAGATTGATATGGCAACAGAAGGTTAGATAATTGAAGGAACTTTCTAGTTTTCTCATCCATGAGACCATCAGCTGGAGCTAGGCGCACGTAGGATCTATAATCCTGAGAACCCTGGCTTCTATTCCAGGCAGGCCACTTGCCTGTAACCTGAGACAAAATGTAGCGCTCTTCCTCTCAGGGTCACAGACGAATAAGATAAGGTGGGTGAACGGTAAAGGTAAACCGTTCAATGGTTAGTAGCAGTAGTAGTGTTAGTCACTCAGTCGTGTCTGACTCTTTGCGACCCCATGGACTGTAGCCCACGAGGCTCCTCCGTCCATGGGATTCTCCAGGCAAGAATGCTGGCTGGGTTTCCATTCCCTTCTCCAGGGGATCTTCCCGCCCCAGGGATGGAACCTGGGTCTCCTGCGTTGCAGGCAGATTCTTTACCGTCTGAGCTACAGGAAAGCCCTGGATTAACCTTTATTCAAAGGTTAATAAGGAATTTTCTTGATGAAGAAGCCATTTCTATCCATAGCAATATTGTTGGACTGGCTCATTTGGGTAAAAGATGTATTTCTCACACCCATGAAGCCACACTTTGGAGCAGCTTCTTTGCTTACTGGCTCAATTTCTTTTCTACCCAGGAAAGGCTGACCTCAATCCATGCTGCCCTGTGTTCCGGATCCTAGATAGTCGGTGAGAGCCTCGCAGAGGCCCTCAGGCTCCCCACCAGCAAGCAGGGGCCGAAAGCAGTTCTAAGCTGTTAGCCTCAGGATTCTGGCTACATGGAGAGGAATGGCTTGTTCCTGGAGTGGAATCCTTCCCGCAGCAAATGTTAGCTGGGAGGGGAGACTGGGCTGGAGGACTTCCAACTGCTGGGCTCTGGGAATGCTGCATTTGTTCCAGCAAGGGAACTGGAACTGGAATGCAACACAATCAGATGTGCTAGAGAACACTCCCCAACTTTGGTCAGCTCGTGAATGCCTTTCTTTGTAAAAAAAAAAAAAACAAACCGCTTGGACATTTTTAGAAACTTTAAAAAATAATTTTGCTATTTCTGCCTTGATTATGGTAAGGTCATGATCTTTAGTCATTGTTTTTAGATTAGCATCTTACTAAATATAATAAGGCTAACTTAATATGATATGTAATAATATTCATAAGGAAACAGATGCCAGTTTCTCTATTTAACAAATGATGCAAGGTGTTAAACTGATTTTAAATAACTCTAAAAATGATTTGTCATTTAGGTTGAATGAATTTTCAAATAACATATTGTGTTTTGTTAGAGAACCACATGAATATAAGACAGACTGACAATATTTAGCTATACAAGAATTTATTAAATAAATACACAAATAGTTCTTCATCCTGAGAAAAAAAATGACAGACTGAATTTCACTATGTGTTGATGGCATCAAAAGATAACTATCTTTCATTACCTACTACTAGAATTCTTGAGATTTCCCTCGAGTTATTTTGACAAATTTAATGTTTTGTTTCTAAATGGCAAGAAAAGAGGATAAGGCTTACAGTTGCTATTTGCATGAATGTCTAAAAACATAAGATACATAAATGTGAAGAGTATTTTCACCAAATGAAAAGTCAAATTACTTTTGACAAATTACTATCATTATTATTTTTGATGTTATTTTTCAAGATATTAGAAAATCTTGGTTGCTCTGGAAGAACTTTAATCAGAAGAATAAAACAGGATCTGAGTAAAGAGCATCCTTAGGCTAATTTGCAGAATTGTTATCATTTATGTGCCATCATTAACTTACTACACACTAACACTTATGTTTCATAAGCACTCTTTTTAACCAACACTTTACTGTGGAATTAAATAAACAACTATTTGACCAAAAATAAAACAAACTACTTGATTAGATCCTCATTCAAACAAATAAACTGCAAAGATCATTGGTTGGGAAAAGCTAGGGAAATTTCAATGTGGTTTGGGCATTAGATAATCCTAAAGAATTACTGTTAATTTGGGGAGGAGTGATAGTATTCTACTGTAGTTACACAGGAAATTTTTCTGTTTCCTTTGCAGTGCATCTTGAAGTATTCAGGGGTAAAACATTATGATGTCTAGGATTTATTTTAAAATACTTCACCAAAAAGTAGAAAAGCAAAATGGCAACATGTTCTTAACTTTTAAACCTTGGAGACGGGCACATGGAAACTCCTTACACTCTCCTCTCTGCATTTCCGTATCTGAAAATGTTCATAAGGCGACACAAGTGAAAAACAGTAACGACTCACAAAGCAAAAGAAAATGTTATCAGGAAGTGGTTCCCACGCCCACTGACTCCCTCTAGTGGCCAGGGGTGTTGGGCTGAGTGCAAAGACTACCCAGTCTGGAGCAGATTCAGCCCATCTCCTCCTCCAGACACCACACTCACAAGGAGATTCTCAAACTATTTTGTTCTTTCATTTGTTGTCACTGGGTTTATAAAACCAGAAACTTGGGTCTCATTACTCCATTTAATGGCCTGAATCCAGAGGAGTAACTTATGGGTCTGAGTGCCACCAGCTGGGACTTCCTCCAGTAGGTATTTGGGGTTGGGAGCTGGTGGGGGTCAGTCTGTGTTGACTGAGGTGGACAGGAAGGGTTTTCGTGAGAGGCCAAAATATGTTTATACCAGTTGTTCTTGTTGTTATGATTAAAGTACACACAAACAATAAAACTTAAGTGCAGAACTCCCATCAAACAACCCACACTTGTCACCAAAGAAGTGAACACAGCTTTGGTCTACGTTAAAAGTTTAGCAACTGAATGAACGTCTTTCTGTCTTAGAATTTATAAGATATTTAAGGTGTGTATGTTTATTTAAGTGATTCTCAACTTTCACCAATTCAATTAACTCTTTCATCCTATTAGCATTGGATGAGAGGTTTTCCACCATCCTATAATTCTCTTGTTCAGATCTGAGTGAAAATATCCAAAATCAGGTCATAAAAAGAACTTTTTTCCCCACTAAATTTGGTCAGGGAATATGCAGATTTCCCCCTGCTGTTGAATTGTCTCCCCCTGGCATTTTATTTAGACCTGGGCTCCCCAGTTGGCACTAGTGATAAAGAACCTGGCTGCCATTGCAGGAGACAAGCGAGACTCAGGTTCAATCCCTGGGTCAGGCAGATGCCCTGGAGAAGTGCATGGCAACCCACTCCAGTCCTCTTGCCTGGAGAGCCCATGGTCAGAGGAGCCTGGCAGGCTACAGTCCATAAGGTGGCCATGAGTCAGACATGATTGCAGCGACTTAGTGCACAAAATATTAAAACCCACTTGCCTTTTCTGAGCACACACTGCTAATTGGGGCCAGACAGATTCCCCACCCACCCCCCACCCACCCACCTTCAGCCCAGAGTGTGTGGGGAGGCTGCCTGGACTTCCACATCTGCCACTGTTGATCCATGTACTGGATAATCACATGCCCATCACCAAGATCTAACTGGGTTAGAAATGGAAGGACAGTGAAGCCAGTGGGGAGGTTCTAGAATATTTCACTTGGGTACCTTGAGGTCAGTTACAGGTCTGGACATCACTTCTCTGAAGAAAGTCAAGGAGCAGGCACAACCAGGTAGAGAAGGGACCCCGGAGTCAAACACCTGGCTTTCTGGAGCAGCAAGTCAGAAGGCCTTGAAGCTTAGCTTCTGGAAGTTTTTGCTGGGGACTGGCCCCTCCCACATGATGACACTGTGGGGTGGGGTAATAGCAACCCAGCTCTGCCCCCAGCTACTTCAGACACCCACACCAGTGCCAAGGTAAGAGATGGGTCAGACCACAGGCAGGTGGAGATCAGCCCTTGGGCTTGCCCCATCACAGTCCAGGACTCACAGATTCAGGGGCAGAGACACGTGTGTAAGGGAACAGTCTCACCGCCCAAGGGAATCTGGCTGCAGTTAATGGTGGCAGAAGCCTGCCCCCTTCTGAGCCTGTTTCTTCACTCACTAGTTGACAGTGGACCCCTGGTCCCTTCCAGCTCTGCCCACCCACCAGGCTGGGACCCACCGGCTGTGGTGAGCTGCGCGCCAGCCACCAGCAGAGAATGACCACCAGTCAACGGGTCGTCCCTCATCACTATCCGGGGAGTGGGGGTGATGGGACATCCTTAAGTTGGAGTGAGAACTCATGACTTGGCAATAGGCAGGGCCACCCTTCTGTTTCAGACAGAAGCAGGAGATGGGGAAGGGGTGGTGGTTTGTCTGCTGAGACCCCCAAAATCTCTGCCGGGCCGGGAATGGGCTGCTCCAGCCGACTTGTGCAGGGGAGCAAGGGTCTCTGCGTGCAGCTCCAAGCCCTGACTCTAGGCCTGGCGGTCAGTGGGAGAGGCCGGGCAGGGAGGGGTCGCTCTTGCTCTTCTTACAGGCATATCTTGGGATGGGGGGGTCACTTTGGCCCTGATGGGGTCGGCGCGGAGTGGGGAGGTTCCAGGACTGGGGATGGTCCAGCCGTATCATACCCTCCCAGAGGGGGCCCCGCCCCGAGCAGGGGAGGCAGGATCAGTCCTCCTTCCGTGCCCGGAACTCGGGCATGCTCCAGGCCCGCGGCGGCGGCGTGTCCCGCTCCACGTCCTCGGAGATGGTGTGGATGTCGCTGGCGAAGGGGGCGATGCGCGCGCGGCTCCTGAAGGTGGCCAGGCTGCCTCGGGGGGCCCGCAGGCTCCACTGTCGCGTCAGCCGCTGCGCCTCCTCCTCTTCCTCCATCCTCTCCAGGACCTCCTGCAGCACCGAGCGGAAGAGCCGGGAGACCTCCTGCACCTCCGGCTCCTGCTCCGCCACCAGCTGTCGGAACCTGGGGGCAGCGGGCGACGAGACAAGGAAGGGCTGCGGTGGGTGAGGTGGCGCGCGACCCCAGGGGCGTCCCTGCGCGCCCCCCGTGGGCAACTCCCAGCTTCTCCACTTGCCCACTTCTGAATCAGAAATCCACCCACCTCCTAACGCTTCGGCCCATCCTGAGGTCCCCCTCTGCCACTCCTGGCCTCCGTGAGACTCAGCTTCCCCATCTGTAAACTGGGGTCACAGCTACTTTTTTTGATGAGTTTAATGCGCTAACATAGGGAAAGATACTGGTAGCTGCTTCGGGTTACCGATGTAGTGAGGGGATCCCACTGGGGTTTTTCTGCCCTCACTGGCCAGCGTGATCTCTCTGAAATGTACTTCCGATGGTGTCACCGCCCTCTGATCGTCCTTCCATAGCTCCCTGCCACCTCCTGGCTGAAGGCAGAGCTGTTTGGCCTGCTCACCAGTCTCCCGGCTACTTCCTGTCTGCGCTGCAGCCAGGAATGCGGTTCCCCAGGGCCCCAGGTTCTCCGGGATCCCTGCGTGTGTTCCCAAGCTGTTTCCTCTGTCTTGAGGTCTCTGGCTTGGAGCTCCAGAAAGAACCACCGCTACCAAGTTCATGTAATACCTGATTTCCTGGTGTGACCCCGAACAGCACACAAACTCTACATTTGCTAAAAAAAAAATTTTTTTTTTTTTAGACCGTGGTTTCTATTGCAAATAAACGTGGGTTTTTTTCTGAAAAAACAAAACCCCAAAAGCTCATGTGCCTCTGGGAGCTGCTTCCTACCTCCCTCAGACTCTAGCCCTGACACAGCGACCCATGGCCTCTTCTTCTTCTCTGCTCCTTCTAACCGATCCCTGGTTCATCCAGGTCCCGGACTCCAGCCCCGGGAGATTATTAGTCACTGGGGCTCCAGGCCGTGGGCTCCAGCCCCTACCGCTGCCCCCGCGCCCCCGGAGCCTGGAAGGGTCCCTGCCTGGTGCCTGGAGGGGAGTTACCTGAGTTACCTGAGGATGGCAGGGAGTTACCTAAGGATGGTGGGGAGTTACCTGAGGATGTCTGGAGTTACCTGAGGATGGCAGAGAGTTACCTTAGGATGGTTGAGAGTTACCTGAGTTACTTGAGGATGGTGGGGAGCTACCTGAGTTACCTGAGGCGGTCTGGAGTTACCTGAGGATGGCGGGCCCACAGTAGGCCGGGTGGATCTTGGCGCAGACGTCCTCCAGCTGCAGCCTCTCGCCGGGGCTGAGGTCGTAGGTGGGCCGCGGCGCGCTGGCCAGCCAGCTGTAGTCCACGCGGGTGCAGACCTTCCTCACCGCGTGGCTCCGCTCCCGCTGCTGCCGCTCAGCCTCGCGCATCTGCCCCGCCAGCTCCACCATGAGCGTCTCCAGCACCATCTCCGCCGGGCTCCGTGGGGACGGCCGTGGCGGCGCCTCGTTCGCCCGGAGCCACGGGAGCAGGGACATGGCCCCCCAGGCCCTGCCGGGCAGGCAGGAGTGCGTCTTCCTCAGCCCCTCTGTCAGCCAAGGTGGGGAGAACGGGGTGGTGGGGGGTGGGGAGAGCTGAGGCCCGAGTGAGAAGACCTCCCCCTTCACAGCTGGGTGGCCTCGGGTAGGACGCTTAACCTCTCTGAGCAATCGTTTCTAAGTCTGTAAGACAAAGTCGTGGTGTTGTGAGAAGCAGTTATGAATAAACTTGGGAAGCTGCAAGCACTGCATAAAAGTAAGATAATCTCATGGTCATAAAAGTCTCTAAAGCCTCCAGATGATTGAGCCTCCAGATCCTTGGTAACTCCAAACAAAGATGGAAACATACTGTTAAAAATAAGGCCACAGGCCCCAAATGGAGTCCTGATGCTAAGCCCCACATCACCAAACCAAGATTTAATTAGTTTCACCTCTCACAGGAATCACCTGATCAGCGCTAGTTAAGTAATCTGCCTGGTAGCCCTCTGCCAGCCCCTAAAGGATAGAAACTTTGCAGCAATCAGTTTGCTTTTTTTTCTTTCTGTAACGTCTTTGTTCCCACTCCCTTTCTGACTATAAAAGTCTTTCATTTGGTATAATTCCTCAAAGCTCCTTAATATTTGCTAGATTTGAATAGATATTTTTGCTCAAATAAACTAAAAAATATTTTAATATGCCTCAGTTTACCTTTTAACAATACTATATGGCTAAGCATAATCTTATTCCTATGGCTTAAGGGGAAATAAACACACATTCAGAACAGATGTTTTCATAACAGGAAATGCCCCCAATCTGTTGCTGAAAAAAGCTGAAGATTGTATGGGACTGATATTGTCCTGTAAATGATACAACTTACCTACCATTCATTCATTTATTCATCATTCATCAGGCAGAAGCATTCATCAAGCACAGTGTACACATCTCCAGAGGAACACAAGCGTGATAGCATGTCTGGACCCTGCTCTCCAGCAGATATAAGACTTGATGAGTAAAACCATAATTTAAGTGGGAAGAGGTAAATGTGGCTGGTGAAGCATGAAGTCAGTATTGCTGGGGTAGGGACGGGGAAGGAGTGGTTCTGGATGATGAAAGGGGTTTTGGAAAGCTTTGTGGATGAGAGAATGCTGAGGGGTGAGTACAGCCTTCAGACACATGGACTGATGGAGCAGACATCCCAGGTCGAGGATCCTGCCACGGTACAAGGTAAGATGTGTGACAGGGATCCTAACTCATCATCATATTCCCACAGGGTCTTGCTCAGTACAGGTTTGATGAATGACTGAATGATTAGATGGATGGATAAGTGAATGATGGATGAACACATACTTGAGTGAATGGACTGCCATCTCAGGCATGCCCTGCTGCCTGCTGGAAGTGGGTTCATGCCTCTGACAACAGTGAAGGTGAGCGCCATTCCTGGGCTAAAACCTGAAATGGGTCTTTGAGGAGGCTCATCTCCCCTTCCTATGCCCTTCTACCCTCCAAGGAGCTCCACGTTGCATGCAGCAGTGGTCTTATTCCTGCCTAGACCCTCTCAGTTCAGTTCAGTCGCTCAGTCGTGTCCGACTCTTTGCAACCCCATGAATCGCAGCACACCAGGCCTCCCTGTCCATCACCAACTCCCAGAGTTTATTCAAACTCACGCCCATCGAGTCGGTGATGCCATCCAGTCATCTCATCCTCTGTCGTCCCCTTCTCCTGCTGCCCCCAATCCCTCCCAGCATCAGGGTCTTTTCCAATGAGTCAACTCTTCACATGAGGTGGCCAAAGTACTGGAGTTTCAGCTTCAGCATCAGTCCTTCCAGTGAACACCCAGGATTTATCTCCTTCAGGATGGACTGGTTGGATCTCCTTGCAATCCAAGGGACTCTCAAGAGTCTTCTCCAACACCACAGTTCAAAAGCATCAATTCTTTGGTGCTCAGCTTTCTTCACAGTCCAACTCTCACATCCATATGTGACCACTGGAAAAACCATAGCCTTGACCAGACGGACCTTTGTTGGCAAAGTAATGTCTCTGCTTTTTAATATGCTATCTAGGTTGGTCATAACTTTCCTTCCAAGGAGTAAGTGTCTTTTAATTTCATGGCTGCAATCACCATCTGCAGTGATTTTGGAGCCCAAAAAAATAAAGTCTGACACTGTTTCCACTGTTTCCCCATCTATTTCCCATGAGGTGATGGGACCAGAAGCCATGATCTTAGTTTTCTGAATGTTAGCTTTAAGCCAACTTTTTCACTCTCCTCTTTCACTTTCATCAAGAGGCTTTTTAGTTCCTCTTCACTTTCTTCCATAAGGGTGGTGTCATCTGCATATCTGAGGTTATTGATATTTCTCCCGGCAATCTTGATTCCAGATTGTGTTTCTTCCAGCCCAGCGTGTCTCGTGATGTACTCTGCATATAAGTTAAATAAGCAGGGTGACAATATACAGCCTTTTCCTATTTGGAACCAGTCTGTTGTTCCATGTCCAGTTCTAACTGTTGCTTCCTGACCTGCATACAGGTTTCTCAAGAGGCAGATCAGGTGGTCTGGTATGCCCATCTCTTTCAGAATTTTCCACAGTTTATTGTGATCCACACAGTCAAACGCTTTGGCATAGTCAAGAAAGCAGAAATAGATGTTTTTCTGGAACTCTCTTGCTTTTTCGATGATCCAGCAGATATTGGCAATTTGATCTCTGGTTCCTCTGCCTTATCTAAAACCAGCTTGAACATCTGGAAGTTCACGGTTCACATATTGCTGAAGCCTAGACCCTCTAGATGCAGACAAAAGAGATTCAACAACATAGTGATGAGGCAGGAGTCACCTCCTAAAGACTCACATTTTTTTTAGGCAGCCTTCCTGCCACCCTGCACCAGCGAGGGTTAGCCCATAGAAATGAATTGTTGATGTTGGGGAATCAAACACAAATGGGAAAATTATTGTGGAGTATCAGTAGCCTTCTGGAGCGGCACAAATCAAGCTTCCTACTTGCCCATGGAGTCTTGAAAACAACGACTTCTCTTAGCAACCATCGTAATTAGGAAATAGAATAGTGTTCATCCTCCACTTGGTCTGAGTGTATCACCATCATGGAGGCCTCAGATTACATGTCCTGATGCCTTTCTGGAAGGCAGGGAGGGAAGAAGAGACCATCAGACTGTGCTACTGGGATTGGGGCGGTTAGCACTTTTTCTTCTCAGCCTTCACTGCTTTATATGTCCAGAATCATGTAGTTGGGCAGTAGTGTGGGGAAGGGGCTGAGAGATGGGGGTGGGCTCTGCTGTCCTGAGAGCCCTGAGGCCCCAGGAACCTCTGCCTAAGGCCAAGGGATCTGATCAGTCAGGCAGAGAGATGAATGTGTTATTTTTTCCTGGAGTGCTTGTGTTTTTAAAAGAACACAAGTCAGGACTTCCCTGAGGGTCCAGTGATTAAGAGGCTGCGCCTTCACTGCAGGGGGCATAGCTTTGATCCCTGGTTGGGAGGATCCTGAGATATACTAAATATGGACTCTGAACCAGGCAAACCAAAATGATTGGCCAAAGGAAACTTGGAAGAAGTGCCCCATAAAAGTAATTCAAGCTACCACAAGGGTGCGCCTCAGTGACTCTGTCTCTCTAAGTCTGTCCATGTGTCTACACATATGTACTATACTCTTTTCCTCCTAATAAACACTTGTTTCATTACTTTCCATCTTTAAGGGAGTTCTTTTCTGCAAAGCTGAAGAACCAGGGCCTTGTCACTGACCACTAGTTTAGTCGTTAGAATTTGGTGCTTTCATCACTGCGGCCTGACTTCAATCTCTGGCCAGGAGCCGAAGCCTCGCTTCAAGTCGCTGCAGGCCGAGGCCACCTGAGATCAATTAGATACCATAACACTGTGCATGGGGTCTCTGAGCTGTATAAGGACCTGTCTGCCCCCATCCCCCCAAAATGTCACGGGCCTCAAAATAGAAGTAGAGATCTACAAGATTGAAATTAATAAAAATTCCAAATTTAAGTAATGAAACTCCTTTCTACATTTTTATAAAAAAATAATTATAATGTGAATTCATTTGATGATGTTTGAGGTGATGTGGAGCGAGGCCTTCAATAGCAAAGGGGTCTAGATTGAAGATCTTCGCATCATCCTAGATTTAAACCCTGGGGTGCTTAAAGACTTTCAACACTTCCCGATTATCCTCAAGATTAGACTCAGGTCCCTTAAGTGTCTGCAAGGCCCTTTATCACGTGGCTCCTGTTTATGTCTTCAGCTTCACGTCTCACCAAACCTCCCCTCCCGCAAAGCTCCCCTAACACCCTCCCAGCCCCACCCTCCCTTCCCTTAATGCACCCTGCTGCCTCTTGCTTTTAGGGCTTTGCACATCCTCAATTCCTGCATAAGCCCCACCTCAGCTCTTAGCTCATATTCTGTTTCCTGCAGGAGCCTTCCCAATCCTCCCTGGTCAGGTTCCCAGGTACCCTGTGCTTACCCCATCATGGCACAGTCGAACACGGCCCAGCGAACCTTGATGGCCTGTGCGTCCCTCCCCGGCCAGAGTGAGGACCCAGGTCTTGAGCATCACCCTACCCAGGCCCCAGGCCCGGCACGGGGTCTGGTCCATGGCAAGTGTTCAGTGTGTGCTCAGCTGCTTCCATCCTCACCTACTCTTTGCGACTCCATGGACTGGAGCCCAGCAGGCTCCTCTGTCCATGGAATTCTCCAGGCAGGAGTACTGGAGTGGGTTGCTATGTCCTCCTCCAAGGGTTCTTCCTGACCCAGGGATTGAACCCACATCTCCTGCATCAGCAGGTGGGTACTTTGCCACTAGCACCACCTGGGAAGCTCCAGTGTTCAACAGACATCCATAAATAAATGGAGTGATACTTGTTTTCTAACTCGTTTAAATGAATACCAGAGTAATGGATAGAGTTGCCCTGTGGGGCTTTAGTCCTTGCTGTGTGTGTGTATGTGGGCTAGAAATAAACCTAGACAATCCCTTCCCACTCCAAAATTTCTCCCCCTTCCTAAGGCCCATTTTGAAGGATTCATTTTGGGGTCAAGCACTGCCCTCCATAAGGGCATTTTTTTTCTTCTTAGTCTGGGATTATATTTAAGTTGAAAGGAGAATTGTTTGGTCTTGGAGGGTCTTCCTGCAGCAAGAAGAAACATACAGAAAGAGGAGGTGGGAAAAGTCTGGAGATAACTTATGTCTCCAGGAAAACTGGCCTCTTAACATCCACTCCAGGCCTGCTGGGGGCACCAGGCTGGAGCAGCAGGCCCATGGCTCCCATGTGCAAGGGCCCTGGGGCAGTACTGCAGATGGAGGCTTGCATACCCTATGTTTAAACATGCACAAATTACAAAGCTAATGAACTATTCAATAAAATACACTCTTCCTTCCCTGTCAAATAAGTCTTCATAACAACTGGGAGGGTCTGATTCAAGCTGAGAATTCTTAGACTCTGTGGAGTTCTTCACTGATATGTGGAGATGTGGGTTGAGCCAGCTTCTGGCCCTTAGCCGGTCCCCTCTTTCCAGTTACACCCCAGGGGGCCTTGCAGACATGCAGGGGGACGGCGAGCTTCATGTCCAGGCCCACCCACATCCCTGCCAACAGGGCCTCTTAGCCTCCCTCAGACCTCGGATTGCTCCCACAGTGATGTTGCTCCCACCGGGGAGGTGTCCTGCTCCTGCTCTGGAAGTGGGCAGGTGACTGTCCAGGCAACGATTTCTGGATCTCAGCACCTAAGGCCTGACCTGGAGGGGATGTGACCTCAGGGTGGGCTCCTCTCTGGACTCCCCCAGACTCCTCGCCCCGGGTTGGGGAAGCCAGAGTGCAGACCAGGATGGGGTGGGGCCCACTCCCGGGTGGAAGCCTGAGCCCCTGACCCAAGTCAGCTGCCAGAGATGGGTTGCTCAGCCCACAGCAGATGGCAGAGCCTGGGCGGGGATCCGCCTGATTCCCGGGGAGCCGTGGGCTCTCAGTTTCTCTGGCCCAGGGGCTGGGCTCTCAGGGGGTAGAGAGTGGTGGGGTGTTTTGAATTTTCTCCTCCCCCCAGTCCCTGCCTCCCAGCCCAGGCTGGAGGCTCTGAGAGAGACAAGGCTTCTGCTGGAGCTGTTTCTGTCACTGGTGCCAGCTGGTCTCCTGGAAGCTCTCCAGCAGGTCTGATTAAGTTCTTAAGGGCAGAGGAGGGAGGGAGGGGGAGATGGAGGGAAGGAAGGAAGGAAGACATGAGGGAGAGGTAGAGAGGCAGAGGGAAGGAGGGAATGCAGAAACAGAGAGGCAGGTAGAGCAGACAATGCCAGAGGTGGTTGATTGGCTTATCCCAGGGCCTCCCTGGGACCTGAGTCTGTGTTGGGAAGCACCCGATGGCAGGTTGTGGTCTGATTAAGACTAAAGACACCCAGAAGGTTCATCAGAACTGCCGTTAGGTGGTCTTGCCCAGTTGGATTCTGCCCCTCCCTTGTGTTGGATTAACCCTCATGGCAGAGCCAAACTCCCAGCTAAAGCCCTTGCTCCCGCTCAAATCCTGCCAAGTGTCCAGGACCTTCCCATGAGGAATATCTGCTTTCTGTTCAGGCAACAGCACCTGCAATCTGCATCCAACACACAGCATTGTTTGAAGCTTTGTTTTTGAAACATGAGGACATCTGGGGAAATCTGTGTATGAGCTGTATGTTAGGGAATGAGTGTTGCTTTTCTAGGGTATAAAAGTGGTAATTATGGTTCTAGGGGAATCTTGACAAATAGTGCAATCTTGGGAGGCAATGCTGGAGTGTTTGTTCCTGGCTGAGTGCCAACGATTGCCTACAAGGTCTTACATTCCAGTCATTCAGATGATGCCACATGTCCAGGCACATATGTGCATTCAGGTGGGGCAAAATACTAACAATCACTTTGTCCAGGGGGAACTTATGACTGTTTTTTTGCACTATTATTCCAACTTTATTGCGTGTTTGAGCGATTCGTAATTTACAAGTTGGAATACATCTGGCTCAAAGCTCACTTCTTGCAGGGAGCCTTCTCAGTTTATTCTGTCTAGCGGTTGACTTGCCCCTCATCACCTCTGCCCACAGTTTAGACCTTACGCGTGAGTAGTGCTCTGGTGTTTCTCCACAGCTGGGGGTGGTGTTGAGGTAGTGAACGGTGGCGTGTGCTGGGAGGCTCTGGGTGGGGGAGACCAAAGCCCAGGCCTGAATTCTGACTCATGACGCACTCGAAACTCAGCTCCTGACTTGCTGGGCCTTGGCGCTGGGAGAGCTGTTGAAGGGAGAACTCAGGGGTGGAGTCTCCCTTCCCAGCAACCTCTCACCTGTTCTGGGGCTGTGCTCCCCAAGTCCTTTGTCTTCCATTCTCTGCTCTTCTTTTCACTTCCTTTCTGCTTCATTATCCTCCCACCTCACAAGCTCTGGGTCTTCCCTTCAGCCTATTTGTGAATATCCCTGAGGATAATGTCTTTTCCATGGCTCCCTGGGTGACACTGGCACCAGCTGCAGCTCGTTAGACGCGCTGGAGAAACAAGCCCCATCCCTGGAG
This sequence comes from Cervus elaphus, assembly GCF_910594005.1. Taxonomy (NCBI): domain Eukaryota; kingdom Metazoa; phylum Chordata; class Mammalia; order Artiodactyla; family Cervidae; genus Cervus; species Cervus elaphus. Next base: position 73,017,913 of record NC_057828.1, on the reverse strand, counting down.
GGCAGGAGGAGTCTGGTTCCTGGCAGTTAGCACAGGAGGGGACCAGGCGTGTCTCTGCGGTGGGAACAATGCAGGGTGTGCCCATGGAACAGTAAGCAAGGCTCTGACCCACCCCCGCCCCCCACCAGAGGTGTAAGAGACCATCTGCCTCTGGTGGGGACCAAGGCCCCCAGCCTCTCACCATCCAGGGAAGGACAGTGCACTTCCTGCCGGGAAGCTGTTTTCTCTGGAAAAAACCGCCCCACCCAGGCTCCGCCTCTAAAGCTGGGCCCTAACAGCTGAGCTAGGGTCTGCAGGCCAGGGCAGAGGCTTCCCTGTGTGCCCCCAAAACCCATGAGCCCAGAGCAGCACCTCCAGAGTGCAGGCCGTGAGGCTCTGTGGAAGCCGGCCCTGAGGGCGGGGCAGAGGCCTTGAAGAAGCAGGTGCAGAGAGTCTGTGTTCCCTCCGCCGACCCACCTTCCCCTCAGCCCTGTTTTTGGCAAGACCAGCTTCAAAGAGTACAAATTACCTTATTTCTCTTTGGCATCATAGAGAAATAGCCTGTAATCCACCAAGCCAGACGGGACTCAGCCTGTGCTGTGAGCCTCTGCCCTCCTGAGAATCATCCGCTCATCTTTTAAGACGCTGCAGCCTGCCCCTCACTGCCCCCCAGAGGCTAGCAGAGCTCTCATCCCAGCATCTCCAACAAACATACGTCTCTCTTCTTCGGTTGTATTTCTCGTTCCCCGACTTGGCTCTGAGCTCTATGAGGAGAAGAGCTGTATATGTTGAATCTGCCGGGAGGCAGTAGGCCCTAATGAGTGGTTCCTGAGTGAATGAATGAACGAATGGAGGAATGAGGCAGTTAGTCCTCCTCAGACTGAGGCAGAGGTGCAAACAGGAGGGGGATGAGCGCTCAGGTCCATCTCGCCCCTTGGAGGTCCTTGTCAGAGGGGAAACACCCTAGTCTCTTTCTGAGAGAAACTGCCCTGGTCTCTAAGAGGATACACCATCCATGGTCCTCATCCATGAGGGGAGAGGCTCTGGTCTCCATCTGAGGGGAGAAGACCTGGTCCCTTTCTGAGGGGAGATACCATGCTGTCTCAATCTTAGGGGAGGCTCCTGGACTCTGTTTGAGGGGAACCCCCTAGTCCTTATATGATAGTAGCACCCTGGTCTTTGTCTGAGGGGAGACACATTAGTCTTCTTCTGAGACAAGTTACCCTGGCCTCCAAGAGGAGAAGCCATGGTCCTCATCTGATGGGAGAGGCTCTAGTCTCCGTCTGAAGGGAGGGCTCTGATCTCCACCTGAGAGGAGAAGACCTGGTCCCTTTCTGAGGAGAGATGCCATGCTCTCTCGGTCTTAGGAGAGGTTCCTGGACTCTGTCTGAGGGGAAAGCCCTGGTCTTTATATGACAGAAGCACCCTGGTCTTTGTCTGAGAGGAGATACCTTAGTCTTCTTCTGAGATAAGCTGCTGTGGTCTTCGTCTGAGAGGAAAATTCACAGTCCTTACCTGAGGGGAGACGTTCTGGGTCTCTGTCTGAAGGGAGAGTCCGGGCCTTTTTCTAAGAGAAGTCACTGTGGTCCCTTTCTGAGAGGAGATGCCCTGGTCTTTTTCTGAGACAAGTTGCCCTGATCTCTATCTGAAGGGAGAACCCAGGTCTTTTTCTGAGAGAAGTCACTCTGGTCCCTGGCTGAAGGGAGATGCCCTGGTCCCTGTCTTAGGAGAGAAGCCCTTTGCTTTTTCTGTGAAGAGTCACCTTGGTGACTGTCCCAGTGGGCACTGTCTGAGGAGAGGTGCCTGGGTCTTGGTCTGAGGGAAGTTGCCCTGGTCTTTATATGATAGAAGTCACCGATATCTGTCTGAGGTGGGACGCCCTGGTCTCTGAAGAAGAACCTCGGTCTTTTTTGAGAGAAACTGCCATGATCCCTTTCTGAGGGGAGACGCCCTGGTCTCTGTCTAAGGGGACACAATGACCCCCAGACTCTGCCTGAGGGGAGGGCCCCGGTCTTTATATGATAGAAATCTCCCTCCAACTGACCAGTAGGAGGGGGCTGATCCCATGGCGGACGCTCCTTCCCGAGCCTGATCCTGCCCCTGAAGCCCCAACCAGGCCTGTTCTCCCAAACGTATCTTGGGGACTCACAGGCAGCTGTGTGGCCAAAGGGACTGAGGCCCACACATTGCCCACGTGCCTTGGTCACTGCCGTGTCCTGAGAGTCTGCTCCGAGCCTCTTGCTTTGTGATTCTCAAGTCACAGGCTCAAATCAAGAAGAGAAACTCTGATTTGCATTTCCCCTTGCTTCCCCCTTGAGCTTCCCTTGTGGCTCACAGAGTAAAGAATCTGCCTGCAATGCAGAAGACCTGAGTTTGACCCCCTGAGTTGGGAAGATCCCACTCCAGCATTCTTGGCTGGAGAGTCCCATGGATAGAGGAGCCTGGTGGGCTACAGTCCAGGGGTCACAAAAGGTCAGACACGACTGAGCGACTGACACACTTGCTTCCTCCTACGTGTATCCTCCCCGTAAAGGCAGAAGGGAAAAGGCTTGGGCTGGGTCCTCCCTGACAGGCTTGTTGCCTCCAGAGTAGACAGAAGCCGTGACTTCCTGTGAGTCTGTGAAGCAGGGACCAGGCCACGGCACGCAGGATGCTGAAGAGTCCGCCACCTCTTGTGGGACAGACGAGGACAGTCAGGGCCTCCCTGTGGCCTTCAGGGCCCTGCCCTCAGACGGCGCGGTGGACTGTCCCCATCTACCCAGCTCAGCTCAGCTGGCCACTGCTGTAACTTCTAAAGGTCCCCTGGGGAGGTGACCCTCTTACCTGGCTTTTTGAGGTCAGGCTCTGCGGAGGTGAAGATCCCAGGGGGTTCTGATTTCTGCTTCCCAGTCTGGGAGACGAAGAGTGTCTGGATCCTTTCTGGGAAAGACAGAAAGTTCATCGGCCGCAGGAGGACAGGATCAAGGGGAGACTAGATCCAAACGCCTCCCTCCTCTCCCTCTTGTGCTCCGGGCTGCTGCCTCATGCTTCTTCCTCTTTCTATCTCTCAGAAGTTGTGCTGAGAGAAAACAATGCTGACCATAGGAGGGATCCACCCTGGGCTGGTGTATGCAGCACGTGTGTGTGTGTGTGTGTGTGTGTCTGTGTCTGTGTCTGTGTGTGTGTCTCCAGAGGCTGGAACCACACAGCTCCTCGGATGAACCCCAAGGCAGCCAAGCTCCTGATTGGTGGTTGCCGTGGAGACCCACCTAAGCCTCTTCCACCTGAGCTGTATTATCTGAAGAGGGAGTCTATCTGACCTGACAGTCACCTGAGAAGACCCAGGGGGTGAGAGCGGGCCCGTGTCCAGATGGCCTTCTCCGCCCTGGCCTCCCCCAGCTGGCGCTCAGGATGGCACAAGCTGGGGAGCCAGGGCACGCTCGCCGCACCTTCTGTAGAGCCCTAGGAGGACCTGTTCAGAGCAGATGTTTGCAGCTACCAGCTGGATGGTTCCCGGCCAGAGCACGCTCTTTCCACCCACTCCCTCCGCCAGCAAAGGAGTGATTCAGGTGCCAAGGGCAGGAACGCTCATCTTTAATCACCAGCCCCTCACCTGCCCTCCTCTTGGCTCATGAAAATTCTCTCCTTCCCTCAAGGCAAGCTCAAGTGCACAGAATTCTGATGCTCTGGAGGAGGGGCGAGGCTGAGGAAATAATCCCGGGAGAGGAGGGAGGATAGACTGTGATTACTGACTTTGAGATAAGATGGGGGGCTGGCAGGAGTGAGCCCATTGCTATTCCTCCTGTTGCTATTCTTCCGAGTCCCACATTCGCCTCTGGGCCTCCTGCTTGTCTGTGCCCTGGACACTATCACGTGCAGACTTTTCAGGCTATGGGCCCCGTGTGGGCCAGCCTGCCCCCATCAGACATTAGAAACCGATGCCCGCTGCCCAGGTACCAGGCACCAGGCAGTAGAATGACTTCTGGATATGCCTAGTCCTGATCGTATTGAAAATAAAGCAGAAAGCGTCACCAAGAAGAAACCAAGCCATGCCTGACGAACCACCTCGCTCCAGTCACCTGCCTGCTTGCATGTTTTGACTGCGTGCCTGAGGGCTAGGGCCTTTGCGCTTCCTTTGTGGCTGGATCCATTAGATACATCTGCCTCCCCTACCTCTTCAGCTGCTCAAGGAGGGCTCTGGAGTCAGGAGCTGGGTCATTCACCTCTCTGGACCAGTTCACAGCACAACAGTTCCAGTGATAGGGAAGGTCCCTTGGGGATAGGACACTCCCACACTTTGAGGAGCTTAAGTTGACCTCCTCACACTCACAGATCCATGGTGGCCTCCACCCTCAGGACAAGCCACGGCCAGAGCAACCTGGGGCCGGTAACCAGGAGTCCCCACCTCCTACGGAGCATCCAGGAACATCCCACCACTATGCTGACACAAGGGCAGAAATTCCAAGGAATTTCCGTGCCGGCAGGGAGGGGACCAGTAGGATGAGAAGGCTCTGCTCTCTATTCGGGAAAGTTGCCAGAAGTAGTAAGAAGAGGCCAGTGGCTAAGTCACAAATTCATTCATGCAGCACATGTGTCCAGAGTACTCTTCTGTGCCGGCAGGATACCAGGTGCTGGCTGAGGGTTCACAGTTCTCTTCCTCACCCATCTTGCTCCACACTTCCCAGCCAAGGCCCCTTGAAGCTGGGTCAGATGAGGAGAAGATGGAATTTTGGGGATTTCCCTGGTTGTCCAGTGGTTAGGACTCTGTACTTTTCACCACTGAGGGCACGGGTTTAATCCCTAATTAGGGAACTAAGATTCTGCAAGCCTCGAGGCACAGCCAAAGAAGAAAAAAAAGAAAGAAGTATTTAAAAAAAAAAGAAGAAGAACATGGAATTCTTAGAGGAGAGTGCAGAGTAGGGACAGAATTAGAGTTTGGCACTACATGCCTTTTTCTTCCTGCTGTATAATCTTGGGTCAACTACAGACCATTCTATTTGAATGAAAAAACTCATCCCATGGATTAGGCTTAAAACCTCACCCTCAAACACACACACACACACACACACAATCAATGTAAATGAGATCATGCCAGCTCTGAGCCATTAAAGGAAGATCCGTCTGCAGTGGGGTGTTAAGGACTCCTGACCTGTGACCCTGGGGAACGCACACACAGATGCCCAGTTTCTCAGTGTTCCCCCTGCCAACACAGCTGGCCCCTTCTCTGTACGTTTCAGTGACACCTATGACCAGAGGAGGGGGTTATGCCCTTCTTCTCCCCCCCCCCCCCACCGCCTTGACACCATCACTCAAAGACAGCTTGGTGTCTGTGCCGACTGCTCATCTCTTTTCATCCGTTAGCCTGTGGAGGCTTCGTGATTATCCACGCTGAGTGTGAGCTTTACTGGGGAGAGAAAGTGGTGGTGGTTTTTGGGTTTTTTTTTTTCTCATTTGGCATCCATCAAAGTCGCTGAACTGTAGTTAAATATTCAGCAACCATTCAAATGGAGAAACACCAGCAGGGCTGTGACATTGCCTCACAGATGGCATTTGATTAATAAATTGGAGATGTGGAATTACGAAGCCACTGGGTGCAGGACTGGATTAAAAACTGCGAGGAGATTGGAGGAGAGCCCTGATCTCAGATGTCAGACTGTGCGGTGAGCTGCTCTTCCCGGTCCCTCCTCTCTGACTTCCTTCCAGGCCGTGGGAGCCAGTCCAAACCGTTTCTAAGCACTCTGTCATGCATTGGGTTTTCAGAGCCTACAGAGGGATAAAAGTGACATAGTAGTCATAGGCACAGACCAGACTCACATTACCTGTGCCTCCTTGGGAACGGCTACCCACTCCAGCATTCCTGGAGAATGGACATGGACAGAGAATCCCATGGACAGAGGAGCCTGGCGGGCTACAGCCCACGGGGTTGCAGAGTCGGACACAACTGAGTGGCTAACACTTTCACTTTTCTCCCTCTGAGCAGCCCTCTTTTCACATTTCCTTCTCCAGCCAGAGGAAGCATTGCAGATGACTGCAGGAAAATGAGAGCCTCACCTTCTCCCAGCTGGCTTGCTTAAGTCCCTGCTTCCTTACTCTCTCCTTCTTGCCCCTCTTCTCCATTTAGCCTCAACTGTTTTTTTGTTGTTTGTTTTTTTTTTTTTTTTTTCAAATCTGTATCATCTGTTTATATACCTAAAATAACGAAAGGGAACTAAGGAGAGAGACATAATACATCTCTCATTCATTTACTCACTAGGTGTCTGTTGACCATCTACCCTGTGCTAGACAGTACCTTGATGCCCCATTTCTATGGAATTCACTCACCACTGACTTCTTTTAGATTTTGCCCTCTGGTTTGACTGATCTTGAGAGCCTGGGCAAAACTGGCTAGCTGTCCATCAAAGATTCATGCCCCTCTTCCAGAGTGAGACATGCTTTGGGGAAGCTGCTGTCCAACCAGGGACCCCATTACCCAGCCTCCCTCACATCCATACAGGGCCATGTGACAATGAAATGTGGATGGAAGGCCGGGCTTATGAAACACTCCTGTGCAATTCTCTACCTTCCATCTTTCTCCCACTTGCTGGTGGTCGGTAAGGACTCTGAGGCCCCGAAGGGTGGTAGAGACCCAATTTTGAAAGACCCCAGGTCCCTAAGTTACTATGTGGCAGGCCACCCATCAGTCATCCATGTTGAACTCTAATATGTGCAAGCAATGTATTGGGTCAAACACTAAGACTTGGGGCTTCTCTCTCACAGTGATTGGCATGCTCATGATTAGTGCAAACCCTGTGGGAAGGGATGGATTTGGAAACTTTCTGCCTTCCTTGGTTCCTAGACATCAGAGATCTTCTTGATGGGTCCCCTCTGGGTTCTCCATCTTCATCCCAAAGAAACGATTACTCTACCCCATCTTGTCTCATGCCTTTGTGCGCAGTGCACACTCTGTCCCAAATGCCGGAGGTCCGGGGGCTGTCTTACTCATCCCTGGAAATCTACCCCAGTGTTAAGCCTCAGTGAACCTTCTGTCTGCCCAGCTGCTCCCTCCGCTCCAGTCTGCAAAGCTTCATTCTTCTCTCTGTATATACAATCAATCCTCATTACTCACAGTTGCAAAGCTGTCTACTCACTAAAATGTATTTGTAATCCCCAAATCAATACTTGAGGCACTTTTGTGGCCATTCTGGACATGTGCAAAGTGTTAAAAATTTGACATTCCCAACTGAAGTGAAATGAGGCCATCTCCTGTCTTCCTGTTTTGACTCTCAGACAGTCAATAAATATCCTTCCCCTGGCCTATTTAGTGTCCACTTTCTGCCTTTTGCTGGTGATTTTGCTGTCTAAAATGGTCCCCAAGTGCAGTGCTGGAGTGCTGTCTACCGTTCCCAAGTACAAGAAGGCTGTGATGTGTCTCTCAGAGAGAATTCATAGCTTAGATGCACTTCACTTCAGTTGCTCAGTTGTGTCCAACTCTTTGCAACCCCATGAACCACAGCACGCCAGACCAACTCCCAGAGTCCACCCAAACCCATGTCCATCGAGTTGGTGGTGCCATCCAACCATCTCATCCTCTGTCATCCCCTTCTCCTCCTGCCCTCAATCTTCCCCAGCATCAGGGTCTTTTCAAATGAGTCAGCTCTTCTCATCAGATGGCCAAAGTACTGGAGTTTCAGCTTCAGCATCAGTGAACACCCAGGACTGATCTCCTTTAGGATGGACTGGTTGGATCTCCGTGCAGTCCAAGCGACTCTCAAGAGTCTTCTCCAACACCACATTTCAAAAGCATCAATTCTTCGGTGCTCAGCCTTCTTTATAGTCCAACTCTCACATCCATACATGACCACTAGAAAAACCATAGCCTTGACTAGACTGACCTTCGTTGGCAAAGTAATGTCTCTGCTTTTTAATTAATATGCTGTCTAGGTTGGTCATAACTTTCCTTCCAAGGAGCAAGTGTCTTAATTTCATGGCTATAATCACCATCTGCAGTAATTTTGGAGCCCAGAAAAATAAAGTTCAGCCACTGTTTCCACTGTTTCCCCATCTATTTGCCATGAAGTGATTGGACTGGATGCCATGATCTTAGTTTTCTGAATGTTGAGCTTTAAGCCAACCATTCCACTCTCTCTCCTCTTTCACTTTCATCAAGAGGCTTTTTAGTTCTTCCTCACTTTCTGCCATAAGGGTGGTGTCATTTGCATATCTGAGGTTACTGATATTTCTCCCGGCAATCCTGATTCCAGCTTGTGCTTCTTCCAGCCCAGCGTGTCTTGTGATGTACTCTGCATATAAGTTAAATAAGCAGAGTGACAATATACAGCCTTGATGTACTCCTTTTCCTATTTGGAACCAGTCTGTTGTTCCATGTCCAGTTCTAACTGTTGTTTCCTGACCTGCATACAGGTTTCTCAAGAGGCAGGTCAGGTGGTCTGGTATGCCCATCTCTTTCAGAATTTTCCACAGTTTATTGTGATCCACACAGTCAAAGGCTTTGGCATAGTCAATAAAGCAGAAATAGATGTTTTTCTGGAACTCTTTTGCTTTTTTGATGATCCAGTGGATGTTGGCAATTTGATCTCTGGTTCCTCTGCCTTTTCTAAAACCAGCTTGAACATCTGGAAGTTCACGGTTCACGTATTGCTGAAGCCTGGCTTGGAGAATTTTGAGCATTACTTTACTAGTGTGTGCACTTCATTTAGGCATTAAGTTGAAAGTTATAGTGCTGTTGGCTGTTTGAGTTCAATGTTAATGAATCAACAATGCACAAAAATAAGAAGTCTTTGAACAGGAATACACAGAAGACAAGGTTGTGTACTGACTGGCTGATGAAAATGTCCTGACTAGAGGCTTGCAGGAACCTAACCGTGTGTTTCCCCTAGGAGCAGTGGTTCAGGCCTGGCAGTGACATTCAGAACATGATAACTTAAATAGTGAGACTCAGTGGAGCATCACACTGTTAGCTGAACCTCCCTGCAGAATAAGGCCTCCTCGAGGGCTACGAGCCCAAGCCCCAGCATGTGGTGAGAGGTGATCCAGAGCACCCTGAGCCCCTTGTCTGCACCCAGCAAACACCCTGGACCTGCCTCTGTCCTCCTGAGCCTGAGATGAGCTGTCACAGGCTCACGGACCCACAGACCCAGACATATGCAGACAGGAGTGGGCTGTGAGGGGCTGAGGTCACCCAAGGGTGGGAATGTGCAGAGGCCAGCAGAAGCGGGTGATGTGGGGGCTGTGGGAGGGTGATCTGGGAGCCTGGGCACTCGACAGTGTGGGAAGCCAGTACAGGTCCAGGGGTAAGAAAGCAGGAAATGCTTCCGCTCAACCCGGAATGCTTCTGGGAGGAGGCTGAATATCATCAAATCAACAGGAGAGAGGAGCCAGGATGTGCCCTGCATTAGAGGGATAAAACCTGAAATTACACGAGCTGATGTGGGCCCTCTGGGTGGGTACTGATGTGGGGCCTGAAGGGATGCCTCGGGCCTGGGAAGGAAAAGAGGTGGTGTTAGTGAAAGAAAACGAGCAGCTGTGCCGCGCAGGGTGAAACAAATTGTCACATGTGGATCTGAATGTGGATTCTGAAATCAGTTTCCAAAGAAGAATGCCGGTGAGTCCAGACCAATAGTAGCAGCTCGGTAGTTAGCACACTGCCTGGCTCCCGGAATAGTGCCCCGACTGATGACAGAGACGGAGGAATTGTTTGGGAATCCTGACTTGATGGTGGGGAGTCACGACACACCCGGGGGAGGAGCAGAAAGGAGGGGAAGCTGATTTGGCATCCTTTGGCGGTGTGGATGGGGAGGGCGCGGGGTCTTCCTGACTCCCAGGAGGACAGGCCCAATGACCAGCCCCACACACAGAGGATGGGTTTAGTGAGAGTGAAAGTTGCTGCTTTCAAGGACTTGAAGCAAAAAAAAAACTTTATCCATTTATTTTCTAGCCGGCAGCTTCTCTGTTTCCACTGAGTTCACATATTTTATTGACATACATGAAGCTCAGAGAAAACCAAAGAGCTTCTTTTGAGCCGGCTCATTTCTTCAAAGGGTGGTCGAATTCAGACTGCCTGCCTTTCTTGGTTCCCTCAGCAAGCTGAAAACAGACATGCACATAATAGTTTGACCCGTAAGAACAAAAGCCTCTTTCTCTATTTAAAGTTAGGAAGCATCTCTTGGGGAATGTGTACTGCCAACTATCTGGACTACACTATACAGGGTGAAAACAAATTGTCCAAGACCACGATTGTGGGACTTGACTTATTTGTTTTGTGACTTCACCAAAGAAGGACTCAACATAGACATCCAACCTCAGAGACTTCCCTGGTAGTCCAGTGGTTGGGAATCCACCTGCCAACACAGGAGACGTGGGTTTGATCCCTGGTTGGGAGGCAGCCAAGTAAATAAATAAATAAATATTTTAAAAAAGAAATCCAATCTCATAATTCATTGTTAGAGTAATTATGCCCATGAGGGAAAATAAGTTGCAATCATCTTGCAATTTGCACTGCACCTGGAAGTTTACAAAACACTTCCCCATTCTCGGTCTCATTTTACTAACAAATACTGCTCCTCCCTCACAGAGCCTGATGAGGAGGGCAGACAGAGTCCTGTGTGCTGTCAGGAACACTCAGGGCTCACCCTCTGCATTCCAGTAACCATTTGCTCCCTGATGTCTGGGATGAACCACCCAGAACCATTCTGATTCTCCTGGGATATCCTCGGGTGAGATGCGGGGGCCTCTTCAAAGTCTCTTCTCTCTAGTTTCAAACCAAGGCTGAGCACTTGTTGGTTGTGTGAGCCTAGCTTTGTGTCCCAACTTCTCTGAGCCCCAGCTAGAATTTGGAATCATTGATACCTTCCCTGTAGAGCTGCTGTGAGGATTAGAGGAAATGTGTAGGTAAAGCATCTTCTGCATTGCTCTGCTTAGAATAGCTCCTCAGTAAACAGCAGCTAGAATTTCCCTGGTGGTCCAGAGAATAAGACTCCGTACTTGCAATGCAGGGGCACAGGTTCAATCCCTGGTCGGGGAGGTTCCGCCCGCCACAGATCAGGTTCTGTGTCACTGCACTGGCGCGTTCAGGAGCAGTCCTCAGCCCCAGTCTCCTCAACTCTCTCTAACAACAGACACCCCAACAGTACAGACCTTAGTTCTGGGGGAAGCAGCAGGGCAGTGACCTGGCTCCCTCATTCCCAGCCCCCTCCCCAGACTCTGCCGGAGCCCTCAGGACAACGAGGTGCCACTGGAGAGAACTCAGACCTGGCCCCAGGGGCAGCTTCTGGCTGTGGAGGGCTCAGCTGGGGTCCCGTTGTCTCCCACCAAACTCCTAGGCCAACCCCTGAAGTCCCAGACTGTATGCAGAAAGAGGCTTTGCTCCCTGGGCTGCTTTCGGGGCCTGACCTAGGGGCTCTGTGAGATTCGGGGTGGGGAGGCTCAGAGTCCTCCCTGAATATTGGGAAACCATCACTCTGGCCCGTGTTTGTTCGAGAAAGTGAAAGTGTTAGTCACTCAGTCGGGTCTGATTCTTTGTGACCCCGTGGACTGTAGCCCACCAGGTTCCTCCATCCATGGAATTCTCCAGCCAAGAATACTGGAGTGGGTTGTCAGTTCCTTCTCCAGGGGATCTTCCCGACCCAGGGATCGAACCTGGGTGTCCTGCCCTGCAGACAGATTCTTTACCATCTGAGCCACGAGGGAAGCCCAGGGGCTCTGTGAGACTTGGGGTGGGGAGGCTCAGTGTCCCCCCTAAATCTTGGGGAACCATTACTCTGGCCCGTGTTTATTTGTGCAAACCCAGATGTTACGACAAAGTGAGGCTGGCAGCCACGTCCTGGATGCCCTTAGTCAGATGTCTGACTTTACAATTCTAGGAGAGACTCATGGTGGCTTCCATGGTGCTCAGTCTCTTTAACACTGTATCAGGAGGAAGGGCCGGGTCCTTTCTGAGACCCTAGTGAAACCAACTGGTGTCATTTCAGGGGGCTCCAAAGAGCTCCAGTACCATAGTCCTTTATGTCTCAGAGGAGAGGAGATTCAATGAGAGCAAAGAGGTAGATAAGAGATTTATAGAGTAGGACACTTGTGAGGCTTACAAGTGGATGGGTGAGAAATGCCACGCCCTGAGAACTTAATGGGCTAGTTGTATAATCAAAGGAAAAGTCGGGTGTGTGGGGGGGAAAGACCTTCCTTGTCTTTCTTGAGGAGAGGTCACATTTCCCCCATCAGTTCCCCGCCTAGGAAGGGCAGGGAAGCTTACTTACCCCTCCCTAGATGGTCAGGCCAGGACTGTCGTAGCTCTTGGGGAAAATACTTTCAGGTCTCAGCATAATGAAGGACTTTCATTCTGAAAAGTCAATTTTCATAAATGGTTGCTTTTTTTGTGCACAGAGCCTGTTTTGTGGGTCATTTACTTGATGACACCATTGGGCAGGTTGTGGGCCTTATTTTCTACTGTTGTTTTATTGTTTGGGGGCATGTCCCGTGCTTCTGTTGCATGATTTTGTTGCTACACAAGACTGCTTTTTTGAGTAAACATTAACTTACAGGGGTCTCCCATATTTTTCTACGTACAATCCCCTGGTGGGATGAACTATTTAATCATCTATTTTGTGCCTTCATTCTGTCCTTATCAATAGCATGGCTGGCCTCTGCAAGGCCACGGACATTTCATCCCACCTCATTCTCACAGTGGCCCCACGATGGTGTTCTTTGTGTCCCCATTTTGCCAGTGAGAAAACAAAAGCTCAGAGAATGGCTGTTGAAAGTTTCAGAGCTGAAACTGGCCAACTCTGAAGGCCAGAACCTTTGAGTTACACCAGGGGCTGGAGCTGTGACCCGTGGTTCCAGCAGTGACTGCACTGAGCCACAGGCCCGCTCGAGGTGATGGATCGGGGATGGAGCCTGGTTCCTAAGGGGGCTGGACCTGTGGCCAGGGCCTCATTCCCATGACTTTTTGAGACAAGGAGCCAACACCAGACAAGACTGCCATCCCCCCGCCCCACACCATGCACCCTGACCCAGAGCCCCAAGTCCACAGAACTGTCCAGCGAGATGCCCCCAGTCACCCTCCTTGCCTCCTCCTTCTCAACCCTTATTCACTGGGGCAAACTCAGCCACCCCCAGCTCCCTCGTCTGAGGGAACGGACAAAGGAAGCCCTGAACAGCAGCGCTCAGAATTCCCCGCTGAACCCTGAGGCCCCTACCTGCTAACACAGAAGGCGGGCGCCACACCTGAGCGGCTGCTCAGAGAGCTTGGCGGAGCTCCTCCGGCCCGCCTGTCCCCGGGGCACCTGAGCCAGTGCGCATGGCAACCAGAGCCACCTGCCCCGTTCCCCGGCATCAGTCCGCTCTCAGACCGCCCTCCCCCACAGCCGAGCAGATGCAGAGGCACTCAAGCTGAGGTTCCAGCTGGGAGACCAGGCTATTGTACTCATCACACACAGGGCTACTCTGTCCCCAGGGGCTCACTGAGGCCCCAGCGCCCCAGTGTCCTAGGGCGGCTTCCCACTGTGGGATCTTGACATTTGGTGCTATCAAACGATGCTTGTTGATAATCCATCTTCTGCCAAAGACTGCCTCATACACGGTAGGCACTACACACATTGGTTAATATATATGTATTTATATATAATTACGGCTTCCCTGATATTCTCAGTGAAGAATCAGCCTGCAATGCAGGCTTGGAGATCCTGGTTGGAGATCCTTGGTTGGAGATCCTGGTTCGATTCCTGGATCAGGAAGATCCCCTGGAGAAGGGATAGGCTACCCACTGCAGTATTCTTGGGCTTCCCTTGTGGCTCAGCTAATAAAGAATCTGCCTGCAATGTGGGATACCTGGGTTCGATCCCTGGGTTGGGAAGATTCACTGGAGAAGGGAAAGGCTACCCACTCCAGTATTCTGGCCTGGAGAATTATATGGACTGTGTAGTCCATGGGGTCTCAAAGAGTCGGACACAACTGAGCAACTTTCTCTTTCATAATTATATGCAATACAAGATCAAACTAAAATTTTTTAAAAATAGATACTAAGACCCAGACTCGAGACTTCCCTGGTGGTCCAGTGGTTGACTCTGGGCTTCCATTGTAGGGGGCACAGGTTTAACCCCTGTTGGGGAACTAAGATCCTACAACCTGTGTGGTGTGGCAAAAAGAAAAAAGGACAGTTCTTAGACCCAGACCATGGTCTTAAAATTCCATTTATCCCCAAAACTAATGGTTTCTTGGAAAGAAGCTGATTCCAGGTCTGGGCAGAAAACATACAAATGAACCCAGATCTTGGTAGAGTATGTAGCAAGGAAACAATCAAAGGTGGCTAGGGACTATAGACTGGATGGTAATGTTGGATCTAAGTGGTATTATGAAGTACCCAGCCATGTTAGGGAGATGGCAAGGACCTATGGGCAGACTCTCAGAAATGTTGGCAACCTCTAGAAGCTGATGGGGACCTCCAGCCAGCAAGAAACCAGGGTCCTCAGTTCCAGAACCTCAAAGAAGTGCTTCTGTCAGCGACTTGATTGAGCCTGGAAGCAGAGTCTTCCCCAGTCACGTTTTCAGATGAGAACACATCCCAGCTGACACCTGGATGGTAGTCTGGAGTTTCTAAGCAGAGGACCCAGTAAATTTGTGGTACTATTGTTACACAGCAAAAGAACACTAATACAGTTTTCCATTTCTGTCCCAGGCCACAGGTAGGGAAGGCAACACCCCTTCCCCCACCTACCCTTGTCCCAGTACACATATTCCCAGCTAGGTGAACACTGAGGACCATAGCGGCTTGGACCCAGGAACTGCGGAGGAGGCGAGACAATGCTCATGTCTCCTCAAGCCCCCTCCCCACAGGAGGCTGGCCCACCTGCCACAGCCTCTCTAGACAGAAAGGCAGCAGAATCGTTCCTCACAGGAACGCAGGAAGAAGCCAGGGGCTGCCTGGAGACGAGCAGTTGGACCAGACCAGGATAGATCGTGTGCCTGTGACATGCGTCAGCGCCTCCACCTTCTCCAAGGCAAAACTGCCAAGGCCACTCACTTGTGGCTTTTCTGGACAAACTGGGGAAAGATGGGAAGGAGTCATGAAATGTAGAGAGTCCCAAAATCCTCAGGAGGGGGTGGGGGATGAGGAGGCTGAGGGAGGCTCCCCCTAGCCTCCTCCTCCTGCCCCTGGGGTTTGCCTCCACACCCTTTCTCTTCCTGTAGCCTGAGGCATCCTTCCGTCAGACCTTCACAACTGATCTTGTCTCTCTGCTCCAAAAAGAAAAACCAGGCCACTTCCTCCCTGACACTCTCTAAGGCACGCAACCAATCACCACCTGCTCCGAGATATCTCTACAACCATGTTTTATTTTCTTCACAACACTACCATCTGCAGTAGCTATGTATTCTTTTTGCTATTATCTGTCCTTACTTGTCCCACTAGAATGCAAACTCAACCCTTATCTGTCTCCTTCGTGGTTATTTCCCTGAGCATGCATCACAGTGCAAGCCTCCAAGAATTATTTGTTGAATGAATGAGCTCTTACTCAAGGCAGTACCATTCTAGTGCTTCTGATGTCGTGGTATCTCATTGGAAGCACACTGATGCTGGCAGGGCCACCTCTCAGCCCTGCGCACTCGGCTGAGGGGTCATTTCACAGGCTCTGAGCCCAAACATCAGGCTTTGAAACCCTGGTCTGTCTCTTCCTATCTTTGTGATGTGTGTGGTAGGGGATGGTGGCAGGGGGCAGCTGGGGAGCGGGGCGGTGTTTCTGTGCCCCATGGCATTCAGGATCTTAGTTCCCTGACCAGGAGGGAAGCGCGGTGCCCTAACCACTGGGATGGTAGGGAATTCCCTAAACCTTAATTTCTTCATCTGTAAAACAAAATCATAATAACACTACCTACCTTGGAGATTACTATGAGAATTAAAAGAGATTAGCACAAAGAGTCTGGCACAGAACAAATAATAAATATCTTTTTCAGCCTCAAACCAACAGCACACCAACTTTTAACAACAGACAACACTTTCTTGCCCTGCTAGCTACCCTCTCTCTTGGCTTTTTATCTTTTGTTTTATTTTTCCCCTACTTTTGTTTCTCCTTTGTCCTGTTGCTCTGCCCTCAGTTCAGTTCAGTTCAGTCGCTCAGTTGTGTCCAACTCTTTGGGACCCCATGGACTGCAGCATGCCAGGCCTCCCTGTCCATCACCAACTCCCAGAGTTTACTCAATCTCATGTCCATTGAGTCGGTGATGCCATCCAACCATCTCATCCTCTGTCATCCCCTTCTCCTCCTGCATTTAATCTTTCCCAGCATCAGGGTCTTTTCAAATGAGTCAGTTTTGGCAGCAGGAGGCCAAAGTATTGGAGTTTCAGCTTCAGCATCAGTCCTTCCAATGAATACTCAGGACTGATTTCCTTTAGCATGGACTTGTTGGATCTCCTTGCAGGCCAAGGGACTCTCAAGAGTCTTTTCCAACACCACAGTTCAAAAGCATCAGTTCTTCAGTGCTCAGCTTTCTTTATAGTCCAACTCTCACATCCATACATGACTACTGGAAAAACCATAGCTTTGACTAGATGGACCTTTGTTGGCAAAGCAATGTTTCTGCCTTTTAAATGTATTTATTTATTTATTTTTGTCTCTGCTTTTTAATATGTTGTCTTAGGTTGATCATAGCTTTTCTTCCAAGGAGCAAGCATCTTTTAATTTCATGGCTGCAGTCACCTTTTGCAGTGATTTTGGAGTCCAAGAAAATAAATTTTCTCACTGTTTCCCTATCTATTTGCCATGATGTGATGGGACCGGATGCCATGATCTTAGTTTTCTGAATGTTGAATTTTAAGCCAAATTTTTCACTCTCTTCTTTCACTTTCATCAAGAGAATCTTTAGTTCTTCTTCGCTTTCTGCCATAAGTCTGGTATCATCTGCATATGTGAGGTTATCTTTTTTTTTTTTTTCCTGAGGTTATCTTTATCTGTAGGAATGTTCTTTTTCATTCTTGATATTGGCTGTCAGTTTGATATTGGGCTTATTTTCCTTAATCAGTATCAACAGAAGTTTGTCATTTTTACTGGTTTTTTTTCAAGGTCCATTTCTAGATTTGTTTGTCCTCTCATATATGTATTTTCCCTGCATCTTTTTAAATCAAAGCATAATTTATACATAATAAAGTGCACAGACTTTAGGTGTGTACCATTCTCTGAGTTTTAATAGTTGCATTTACACTGTATGCCCAACATTTTGAGTCAATATACAGAAACATTTATCGCCCCAGAAAGTTCCTTCTTGCTTCTTCTAGTTAATTCCCCACCCTCCCCAGAGGCAACAACTGTTTCGACTTCTATCTCCATAGATTAGTCTTGCCTCTTCTAGAAATTGATATAAATGAAATCATACAGTGTACTCTCTTTTGCATATGGCTTCTTTTGCTCAATAATTTTTTTAAATAATTTCAAATTTAAAGAAAAGTTGCAAGAGTGGTAAAAAGAACTCCATATCCTTCCTTCTCACCCAGATTTCCACAACTGCTAACATTTCATTTGCTCACTTCCTCCATTTTTCTAGTTTTCCATATAATCCATTGTCATTGGTCTTTTTCCTATGTCATTTGAGAATAACCTTCAGACAAAAATGCCCCATTACCCTTAAGTACTTCAGTGTGGGCATCCCCCAAAACAAGAGCCCTCCCCTCCAGGCTCCAGGTGTGAACACAGGAGGCGGGGACAACCAGGGGTCCACCTGGAGTCTTGTCTCCTACAACCAGAACCTAGAGTTCATAATAAGTATAACTGCTCCTCCTTCCATGATGTACTTAAAAAAAAAATCATTTGGGATTTATTTTCTGTTGGAGAATGATTTCTTTCTCCTGTGAATACAGTCATTCTTGACAAGAGTCAATGTGGTGTCCTGCTCTTCTCCACCAAGGCTGTCCCCAAAACTACAGCTGGACAATTGAACATATGCTCTCCAGGGACTTTGAATCTGGACAGATTCATGCAAAGGATGGAAAGCCGCATCTTTGGTACAGGGGCGAATCTCTTTTGGCATGTCAGGAATTCACATACCTCCATAAGGGTTGCAAAGAAAGGCATGGGGGTGCTCTCTAGGTAAACAGAGACTTCAGGTCAGAGGTGAATTAGAACTAAAGAAAGACGGCAAAAAAAAAAAAAAAGGAAAAAAGAAAGAGGGCTTCCCTGGTGGCTTAGTGGTAAAGAATCCTCCCGCCACTGTAGGAGACGCAGGTTCGATCCCTGGGTCGAGAAGATCCCCAGAAGCGCCTGGGAAATCTCATGGACAGAGGAACCTGGAGGGCTGCATGGAGTCGTGGGGGAAAAAAAAAAAAAAAAGACAAAAGGAAGAGCACCGTTTGTTGGGCTGGTAGGGGGCGCGGGGCGGGGAGCCCTGCTGGCTGGCAGAGGGGCAGAACCTATATAGACAGTTCTCAAACTTGAGCTTGCCTCAGAATCCGCCAGAGGGCTTGTCAAAAACCCAGATTGCTGGGCCCATCCCCAAAGCTTCTGCGGTTGGGACCAAAAGTTGGCCCAGTCCAGAGCCCTCTACTTTGAGCGACAGCGACATCTTGTGGTGAGGATGGGAACGAACCTTGCCTGCGCTGAACCTCAGCCCCGGCGGTGCCCTTGGGTCCAGGATGGTGAGGACGGCCCCATGGTCGCCGGACGGCCCAGTCCTTGCCCCAGAGCGTGCTGGGCACTGACTGCTTCATTTTATTCTAGAGACAGGTAGGCCTAATCTTGTTTCCCGGAACTTTCAACTTCATTTCAAATTACTTCCATCTTGATTTTTGTCAATAAAATTTCCCCCTGATCTTTCTACTCCCCAAAGGTCAAAGCCCATGAATCCACATACTAAAGTCTCGGCCACACATGGGATGGCTCCGGTGTCAGGAGACTGACTTCTGGAATGAAAAGCCTCACTGAACAATCGCTTTCAGCCCAAAGGAGCATTTTATGATACGAGCTATAAATATCCCTGGAAGCTTGGCATGGGTCTTTGGCAGGATCTTCTAACTGATTAAGGCTGCAGTAATGACGCGTGAGTGGGTGGAGAAGAGGGCCTGTAGGCCTGGGCAGTGCCCCCCGTATTTCCTCTGCTCTAGTAGCTGCTAACGTGGTAGAATGGGGTGTAAGGATTTCCGGAGCCGAGCAGTTGCTGGGAAGTAAACTCTCACTTGGCTTGTGTCTGAAAGTTCTGGGTTTCATTCCTGGCCCCGCCTCTGAACTGTGAGCCTGGGGCACCTCACCTCCGATAGACTGAGTTTGTTCATCCGGAAAACGGGGGTGGGGGGTGAAACCAGTCACTTATGTGAAAGTGTCCTGCAGGGTCTGGCATATGGAGGCGGCCCTGGACGAGCTCTGGGTCAGAGGAGACCAGCGTGTGGCACCCTGATGCCAGGCTAGGAGGGTGCCCGGGAGGGAGGCGCTGGGAGGCGTCTAGCAGTGAACGGTTCCCTCCCCACCCCCACCCCCATCCCACCCCATCCTCCCAATCCCCCCACCTCCCATTCCACCTGCCCACCCCCACCCAGGCGGGCACCCCTGACCCTCCCTGCCCTTCCTCACCTGCCCTGGCAGAAGGAGCAGCTGGACGCACCTCCCAGCTGCCTCCCTGTCTGTGTCCTGCGTGACAGGAGGAGAAATTAATTATTAATCACCAGGTTAATGGAGCAGTCAGGGTGCAAAGGCAGTGGGGTGCTGCCAACAGTCCGGGTGACCCCAGGGTCTGGGGGGAAGAGGGGCATAGGCCACCCCCTGCAGCTCCCCACTCTGCACTGTGCTGGCAGGGTGCTGGTGCTGGGTGTTAAGTCACTGTGGCCTCCGCAGTCCTCCCTACTGTGACCTCCCCCCCAACCACTGGCTCACTGCCCTCGGCCCCCAGCATCCTCTGCACCCCTCACCCCCAGATGCTTCCCATGTGCCTGTGGCTCCCTGGGCCCTGGGTGCAGGGCCTGCGGTGCTGTGAGATGTGAGTGAGTGAGAAAGTGACGCCTTCCCCCAAACCATAACCCTCCCCAGAGAAGACTAGGCCACCTCAGACTTACCACCCACCCCCCACACACCCCATTTCCTGTCCTGAACCTGCCCAGTTTCACCGAGGTCAGGAGGTAGAGAAGGTCAGTCTCTTGCCTTCCAGAAAGTGGAACTCTCTGTGATGATGGAAATGTCCCATATCTGTGAGGCCCCTTGCAGTAGCTAGTGAGTGAGTGAGTGAAGTCACTCAGTTGTGTCCGACTCTTTGCGACCCCATGGACTGTAGCATACCAGGCTCCTCTGTCCCTGCTAGGGAGCACTCCAAATGTTTAACTTGTGAAACTGAGGAATTTTTTTTATTTCATCTTATTTTTATAAACTTAAATTTATTTATTTGGCCATGCCGGTGACTTGCGGGAACTTAGCTCCCCAACCAGGGATTGAACCTGGGGCCCCAGCAGTGGAAGTGGGGAATCCTAATCACTGGACCACCAGGGAATTCCCTGAGCTGAAATTTAACTAACCGCAGGTGGCCAGTAGCTCTAAGCATGCCCCCATCTCTCCTCCATTAGCCCCTCCCCCCAAAACAAATTGTTCTGGAAAAGATCAGTTAAATTAATGGTAATAAGAGATGTGTAACTAACATGTGGTTACAAGCCTCTTTTTGGTGGGCTCCAAAAATCTGGGCTCCAAAATCACCTCAGATGGTGACCGTAGCCACGAAGTTAAAAGACGCTTGCTCCTTGAAAGAAAAGCTATTACAAACCTAGACAGCATATTAAAAAGCTGAGACATTACTTTACCGACAAAGGTCCGTATTGTCAAAGCTATGGTTTTTCCAGTAGTCACGCACAGATATGAGAGTTGGACCATAAAGAAGGCTGAGCACTGAAGAATTGATGCTTTTGAACTGTGGTGTTGGAGAAGACTCTTGAGGGTCCCTTGGACTGCAAGGAGATCCAACCAGTCCATCCTAAAGGAGATCAGTCCTGAGTATTCATTGGAAGGACTGATGCTGAAGCTGAAAGGCCAATACTTTGGCCACCTGATTCAAAGAACTGACTCAATGGAAAAGACCTTGAGGCTGGGAAAGCTTAAAGGCAGGAGGAGAAGGGGACGACAGAGGATGAGATGGTTGGATGGCATCACTGACTCAGTGGATATGAGTTTGAGCAAGCTTCAGGAGTTGGTGATGGACAGGGAAGCCTGGCCTACTGCAGTCCATGGGGTCGGAAAGAGTCGGACACGACTGAGCACCTGAACTGAACTGAACTGAACTGAACCTGCCAGCAGGTAAAAGGTCACTGTCCATGTCCCGCCAGGTTTTGCCTTACGTGCAGTGGAGGCTCTGGTGTGACTTCAGACCCCTGCTGCTGTCCCTGCAGTGTGTGGAGTGGAGTGAAATGGGGGAGGCCCCACCGAAGGCTGAGATCCCAGGGACGAGGCCACAGTAGCAGCCGGACGGAACAGCCCATGACCGTCCCCACAGTCCCGAGCCTGTGGGGGGCAAATCTGCCCACGTGATCCCTGAGCTTTCCCCAGCTCTGACCTGCTGAACCCCACGGGGTAGCTGAGAGGGTGCAGCTGGGTGAAAGGGACGAGCAGTGGGCGCTGCTGCAACACTGGGTCGGGGGGCTGGGGGAACGGGGCTCTGACCCTGGCTGGTCACTGAAGACTTAGGTGTTGACACGTAGTTTCTGTGCCTCAGTTTCCCCACTTGTAAACGCTATTAATGATAACCGTCTGGTCTGCCTCCAAGGGTTGCTATAGGGTGCAAATCAGATAACTGATGTCATTCATTAATCTGTTCATTTATTGTTTGTTAAGAAAATGCCTTGAACTTCCCTGGTGGTCCAGTGGTTAAGACTGTGCTTCCAATGCAGGGCATGCAGGTTTGATCCCTGGTCAGGGTATGAAGATCCCACATGCTTCACAGTAAAGCAAAGCAAAAAAAAAAAAAAAAAAGAACTTGTTGGGAACATGAAAATCAATCTTTCCAGTGGCAGCAGAAAGATCTAGAAGAACCCCCTGCCTCTGGCAGCTTAAACACCAAATCCTGGAAGGGGAGATTGGGAGAGAATGGATACATGTATGTGTATGTCTGAGTTCCTTTGCTATCTACTTGAAACTATCACAACACTGTTAATCAGCTATTGTTGCTCAGTCACTAAGTTGTGTCCAACTGTCTGCAACCCTATGGACTGCAGCATGCCAGGCTTCCCTGTCCTCACCATCTCTTGAAGCTTCCTCAAATTCATATCCACTGAGTCTGTGATGTTATCTAACCATCTCATCCTCTGCTGCCCCCTTCTCCTCGTGACCTCAATCTTTCCAGCATCAGGGTCTTTTCCAGTGAATCGACTCTTCGTACCAGGTGGCTAAAGTATTGGAGCTACTGCTTTAGCATCAGCCCTTCCAATAAATATTCAGGGTTGATTTCTTTTACGATTGACTGGTTTGATCTCCTTGCTGTCCAAGGGACTCTCAAGAGTCTTCTTCAGCCCCACAGTTCAAAAGCCTCATTTCTTCAGTGCTCAGCCCTCTTTATGGTCCAACTCTCACATCTGTACATGACTACTGGAAAAACCATTGCTTTGATTATACGGACATTTGTTGGCAAAATGACGCCTATGCTTTTTAATATGCTGTCTAGGTTTGTCATAGCTTTCCTTCCAAGAAGCAAGCATCTTTTAATTTCATGGCTGCAGTCACCATCTGCAGTGATTTTGTAGCCCAAGAAAATAAAATCGGTCTCTGTTTCCATTGTTTCCCCATCTCTTTGCCATGAAGTGATGGGACCGGATGCCATGATGTTAGTTTTTCAAATGTTGAGTTTTGAGCCAGCTTTTCCACTCTCAGTTATATTCCGATATAAAACAAAACGTTAAAAAAAAAAAAATCAAACCCTGGCATGTGTGCATACAGGCTCAGCACCAGCCTTCCTCAAACCCTATGGAGGCCTTCTTAGGGAGGAGGAGGGGGAGGGATGGACCTGGAGGGAGCAGGGAGGGGTGTCTGCAAGGGTGGAGGAAGGAGGAGGAGGGTGATGGGGAGGAAGCTGTGAGCTCACCAATCCCGGCAGAGCTGCTAGTTCCAGCAAGGCCGGCCCAGTTGCCCCAAGCAGGTCAGGGGAATTGTCTAGCTGGGTGTGACTTGACTGCCCACGTCTGCCCAGCCTGCTCTCAGACCTTTCAGCACCATCTTCTCTGTCCCTGCCTCCACTTCCTCTCACTCCCTCACCCCCAGCCTCACCATCACTTTCTCCTTTGCCTGTCTCCTCCCAGCCTCAGCAAGGTGGGTTTGGAAATGGAGGAGCCTGCTGGGAAACTGTCAAGAAGCCCCAGCGGGAACCAGCTTACTCCTCATTTCCGGCCCAAGCTCCTCACTTCCAGTCCAAGCTTCTGGGTTCTCTCCCTGTGGCAGAGACTCCACCGACAGTGCCTGGAACTGCCTGGCCTGATGGTTGGTCCTTCCCGGCAGATGAGGGGCTGGGCCCGGGCGAGAGGGTGGGGTCCGTCATCCGTGCAGGTGCTGGGCTGGGACCCTGGGCGCAGTGGGTGGTGGACCAGGCCCTGTGGTCAAAACGGGCTGGGACCAGGAAGGCAGAGGTAACGGAATGGTCAGGGGAGGCCAGCCTCATCTGCGCTTCTGGGTGGTCAGCAGGCTTCCTCTGACAGAGGCTGGCACATCAGTCTGATGCCCGGAGCACAGACTTAACCTTGTCTTGTTAGGTTTCTCCCAACAGGCTGGGAATTTCCCAAACATATGGGCCTCTTCCCTCTTCATCTCACACCCTCCACCCTTGGAGTTCGATCAGTGCTCACTGAGCCCCTGCCAGGCCGTGGGCCAGGCCTGCTGGGGGAGGGGGCAGGGTGCCGGGTGCTCCGGGCATCCTGAATGGCTCACCGAGCCAGTCTGGCCCCCGTTGTGCCAGTTACCAAGCTCGGCCTCCTGGGCACACAGTGCTGGGTAAAGCTCATGGGCCGTCTTCCGTGCAGCTGGTCTAACATCCCTGTCCACCGCCCCATCACCTTCTGGGACGTGCGTGGACCAGAATCCCTCTCTCGGGATGTTCAGATGAGCCTATTGGCATAGACAGAAGTAGGTGGAGGTCCCACAGCTGATGGTGGACCCAGCAAGTTCCCGTTGCTTTGCTCTTCCCACCCCCTGCTCCCCAGATGGTTCCAGCCAGAGGTCAGCCAGTCCCCTCAGGGGGTTGGGCACCTACTGTGTGCAGAGCTGGGTGCTCAATGTGTGGAAATCACCTTTCATGTTGCTGCCCATCATCCCTTCCCCTTAATTCTGCAAAAGCATTCCAGTTCTGACTCACTCCCTGTAGTCTGTTAGGGTTCCTGTAAGTCTCATTGCTGGGAGGAAGCACATGGCCCAGGCCCGGTTGGTGCCAGACGTAACACCCCCACCCCCCCACCCCACAGGCCGCAGTAATCAGTGCAGGGATCAGCATCAAAGTTTTTGCTGAAACTAGTGGCGGGAAAACTCTGCTGCTGGTGGGACTTATGAGGCTGGGGTGGCTGGTGGGCATCTTGCCACATAGGAGGAGAGCCAAGGCAGGGAATCAAGAGAGACTAATTCCCTTGAGGGCCTAAAGCGACCGAGTCTAGAACTGTCCAGCATCTACATTTCCTTTCGGTTAATTCAAGCTGAATTTTCTGTCACTTGGAGCTGAAAGAGAGGAGGGTGTAGGGAGAAATAAAGAGAGGAAGTGAAGTGGTTTCTACCTTCAGAAAGGTCCCAGGCTGCAAGGAAATATGGTTTCCTTCCTGGGGTCTCTGAACACATGATCTTTCATTTTTAAACCTTTGTATGCGTGAAGTATACATTCAGAAGTGTTCTTATACTTTTAATTTCTCTACCAAGCAATACATATACATAATGAAAAATATAATGACAGCAAAAAAATGGGGGGAGAGGGGATGGTCCATTGGAGTCCATTGTTATTATTTTTTCTAAGTGTTTAAAAATGATAGTAGGGTCATACTGTACATATCGCTATTTTCCTCCTCACCTAACAGAACATGGAGATCTTTAGGAACACAAAAAGAAACCACTAGGAGACAAGTTTCATGGCGTGACGGAATCCACAAACACCTCATCCCCTAGCCTCCCATTTTGTTGTGGGAAGGGACACAGGAGGTCCTCTGTGGACAAAAAGTGGTGATTTTTTTCCACCGTGTCACCTTCAGGGAGGTCTAAAAAACACAAAATTCAAATCCAAATATTATCGCTCAGTTGTCTCTGACTGTTTGCAACCCATGGAGCTCACCAGGTTCCTCTGTCCATGGGATTCTCCAGGAAAGAAACTAGAGTGGGTTGCCATTCCCTCCTGCAGGGGATCTTTTCAACCCAGGGATCAGACCCGTGTCTCCTGCCTTGCAGTTGGAATAGTATTCATTAATTCATTCATCCAAAGTGTAAATGCCAAAGAATGCTCAAACTACCACATAATTGCACTCATCTCACATGCTAGTAAAGTAATGCTCAAAATTCTCCAAGCCAGGCTTCAACAGTATGTGAACCATGAACTTCCAGATGTTCAAGCTGGTTTTAGGAAAGGCAGAGGAACCAGAGATCAAATTACCAACATCTGCTACATCATCAAAAAAGCAAGATAGGTCCAGAAAAACATCTACTTCTGCTTTATTGATTATACCAAAGTTTTTGACTGTGTGGATCACTACAAACTGTGGAAAATTCTTAAAGGGATGGGAAAACCAGACCAACTGATCTGCCTTTTGAGAAATCTGTTTGCAGGTCAGGAAGCAACAGTTAGAACCAAACATGGAACAACAGACTGGTTCCAAATAGGGAAAGGAGTACGTCAAGGCTGTATATTGTCACCCTGCTTATTTAACTTATATGCAGAGTACATCATGAGAAATGCTGGGCTGGATGAAGCACAAGCTGGAATCAATATTTCCAGGAGAAATATCAATAACCTCAGATATGCAGATGACACCACCCTTATGGCAGAAAGTGAAGAAGAACTAAAGAGCCTCTTGATGAAAGAAGAGAGTGAAAAACCTGACTTAAAGCTCAACATTCAGAAAACTGAGATCATGGCATCTGGTCCCATCACTTCATGGGAAATAGATGGGGAAACAGTGGAAACAGTGTCAGACTTTATTTCTGGGGGCTCCAAAATCATTGCAGATGGTGACTGCAGCCATGAAATTAAAAGACACTCGCTCCTTGGAAGAAAAGTTATGACCAACCTAGATAGCATATTAAAAAGCAGAGACATTACTTTGCTGACAAAGGTCCATCTAGTCAAAGCTATGGTTTTTCCAGTGATTATGCATGGATGTGAGAGTTGGACTATAAAGAAAGCTGAGCACTGAAGAATTGATGCTTTTGAACTGTGATACTGGAGAAGACTCTTGAGAGTCCCTTGAACTGCATGGAGATCCAACCAGTCCATCCTAAAGGAAATCAGTCCTGAATATTCATTAGAAGGACTGATGCTGGAACTGAAACTCCAATACTTTGGCCACCTGATGCCAAGAACTGACTCATTTGAAAAGACCCTGATGATAGGAAAGATTAAAGGCAGGAGGAGAAGGGGATGACAGAGGATGAGATGGTTGGGTGGCATCACTGACTCAATGGACATAAGTTTGACTAAACTCCGGGAGTTGGTGATGGACAGGCAGGCCTGGTGTGCTGCAGTCCATGGGGTCACAAAGAGTCAGACATGACTGAGTGACTGAACTGAACTGAACTGAAATTGTAAATATTTCAGTGCCTCCTGTGTGCCAGGCACTGAAATATTTACATGCTCAGGGTATGATGAGCAAAACCAGACATAGTCTTTCTTCTTGTGGAGCTTATCGGAGGGTGAGGGAAAGCCATTCATCAAATACTCGCCTAACAAATGCCACACTTGGGCTGTGACCACTGCTCTAAGTGCATACCTTGGGAGGATTGGACCCTCTCAGGGGGGCTTTCCCGAGGAAGCGGGCTTTGGGCTGGAATTGAAGGGATGAAAGGTGTTGATAGGCCAAGGGAGGGAGGCGAGAGTTTCACAAGGAGGAACAGCACAGGCTGGGGGTCGTAGCTGGAGAGAGTGCGGTGAGTGTGTGTGAAGGTCAGAGCGGCTGGAGCGGAGGAAGGGAGAGGGTGCGGCTCGTGACACACGATTACAGGCAGCAGAGAGAAGTCAGAGCCAGGTGGAGTGGGACCCTGAAAACCACATCAGTAAGTTTTATCTTTAAGAACCAAGGGAAGTGGCTGGAGTTTTCCTGAGCAGGTATGTGTGACGCGAGTATGTCTGTCTGTGTTCTGTGAAAGGTCGTGTGAAAGGCCCGGTGAGGACAAGACTGGGCAGGTCCAAAATGGGCTCAGGGGTAGCAGATAGACGGCTGCTGCATCGTCAAGTAGCAGAAGGTCAGGGTCTGGGGTAATGCCAAAGGAAAGGGGTAAAGAGGGGAGCCTGGAGCTGTATTTCTTTAATATTTATTAATAAATATTTTTGAATGTTTATTAATTAATTAATGCTCATGTGGCCACGTTGGGTCTTAGTCGCAGCATGCAGGCGCTTCCTCGCATCCTGCGGGATCTTTTGTTGTCTTCTAGCACAGACTCCAGCTGCGGCACTCGAGCGCAGTAGTCACGGCATGTGGGATCTTAGTTCCCCACCTGGGTATCAAACCCACGTACCCTGCAGTGGAAGGTGGATTCTCAATCACGGGACCACCAGAGAAGTCCCTGGAGGAGTATTTAGGATGTAACGTCAGTAGAACTTGATAACTAGATACAGAGGTCGAGAGAGAGAGAGAGAGTGTGTGTGTGTGTCTGTGTGTGTGTGTGTGTGTGTGTGTGTGTGTGTGTGTGTGTGTGTGTGTCCGTCCCAAGGGAGGCTCCTGGGTTTCCTCCTGGCTGGCTCAGCTAGGCAGATAGAGCTACCAGTCAGCGAGCCAGCAAGCGCTGTAAGAAAAGCTGGCTGGGAAGAAACTTAGGTGCTCGGTCTTAGACACCTTGAGCTGGAGGAACATTTGACACGTCCCGAGAGAGATGTCAAGCAGGCAGCTGGATGTCTCAGTCGGGAGCCCAGAGACAGTGCTGTGTCATCTGCAGGCTGAGTGCACTGGACCTTCAGAACAACCAGCTGGGGTGGCTGCTGATCTTACTCACTGTGCTTCAGGGATCAAACCGCTGACCCCTCTGGGACCCAGGGCCAGGTGTTTGATGAGGCTGGACCAAAGCTCTGTGCTTGGGGATGAAGTCTTGCCCAAACATCCCAGAATCCTCCTCACCTCACCCCCCGACCCCCACCAATGCCAGAGAAAGAAGTTTCCCAGTTGGGGGAGTGTTCTAGGTTCTGTTAGGTTGGTCATTGGGATGTTCTCGTTGTGACCCTGGCTGTCCCCTCCTTGGTCAGATCATAGACCATCCTAAGTATTCCAGATTCCTATTCTTGGGTGAAAAACCCCAGCGCCCCCAGCCCTGTTAGAGTTAAAGCATGATGAGCTGCCTTGGCCCATGGTGAGGCAGATTCAGTCAGGAACGTTAAGGTCAAAGGTGTGAACTGGAAACAAAGATACTTCTTGCCACTGACCCTCCAGGGCACTTTCCCCGATTTCCTTTACCTTCCTTGTCCCTAGCTTGCCCTCCCCTGAACTCTCTTCTCTCTGAACTCTTACCAAAAATGTGTTGCTGGACATCCATGCTGTTTGCTTATTTCACAAACCACCCAGTTCTTGGTGATGTCCAAGGTACTACTGACCTTGCTTGACCAGAGTAGCCCATGGAATCATGCCTTCCTGGAATGCTTTGATACCCAGCTCCCTTTCCTGGGTCCTGGCCAAGGGCTAAGAACCATTCAGGGCTCATTATTAATGTCTACTACTTAGACACTGGAGACGTAAAATGGACGAAACCCAATCCTGGCCCTGGAGAAACCTCCCTGTCAGTGGTTTTGAAGTGTGATCTGGACTATTTTTCCCTAAATTCATTACCAATCTTTTCACCATATTGAAATCTCTTCCATTCACTCACTTAACTTTTGAGTTTCTCTCCCAAATCATAGATACAGTGGTTATCATTGATGAAGTCTTATTATGTACCAATGTTAGTGTCAAGCGCTTCATATCCCTTTATTTCATTTAATCTTCAAAACAATGGATGTGTGGACACAGGGGGAAGGGGAAGGTAGGATGAACTGGGAGATGGGGACTGACATATACACCACCAAGTGTAAAATAGATAGCTAGTGGGAAGCTGCTATATAGCCCAGGGAGCACACTCTGATCACTGTGGAATTAGGTTAGAAATCAATATCTAAAGATATTTGAAAATAACCCATATATTTTCAAGTGCAGTGTGACATTTACCAAGACAAACCCAGCTTTGGCAACTATCAACTACAGTATAAGTACATTAATAACATAATGAAAGTGAATCGCTAGCTGGGGGCTCTAGTACCCTTCAAGTTAAAGGCCTAACGCAGAAGTCAATGAAGCCATCAGTAAATAGATAAGTACTTAGATTTTTCACATATGTTTGAATATCTTCCTTAAGACCAGAGAGCCTAGATCTGTGCCAACACTTGCATTTGTCAGTGACCTTTAATGAAGGTAAAAGGTTTTTAGCAAACAGTGAAGCAACACTTTTGAGAAGATAAAAGTAAACTGAAGCAAAGTTCATTATTTTCTAAATTTGCTTTCCTGCTGAGAACTTTGGGTGTTGGCAGGGCTGTATTCAAAGGATCGATCCCAGCCCTTCAGGTCCAAGCAAACCCTCCTTTCCACATACCTGTCTCATCCGGGGCTCCCCTCCCATCATCCTTAGCAACCATGCATAGCAACCATGTCAGACTTTCCTTCACCTTGGGGTCTTTATCCTTGCTCTTCTCTCAGCTTGAATCTCCTTTCTCCTTCCTCTTCACCTGGTTAAGTTTTATTCATCCTTCAAATTCTAGAAAGTCTTCCCTAGTGCCCCCAGCACACCCCCCACCCCCACCTCCCTGCATGCATCATCTGGGGTCAGTGACTCTGTGTTCCTGTAACACCAGACACGTGACATGGCAGGACTGCCCTTATCCCACCCTCCACCTCCCCAGGCTCCCTGTCTGTCCTAGTCTCCCCAGCAATGAGCATAGAGCATGGCCCCCGGAAGGTATTAGCAAATAACACGGTGGTCCATTACTTAAATACCTTAGCAAATAGTTGTATGTCAAAAAAGAATCAAAAAAGAAAAAAAAAAAAGAATCAATCAGTCGACCTAAGAGAGAAATGGAAAATTTTATGTGAGCCAAACTTGAGGATTATAACCCGGGAAGAGCATCTCAGAAAGCTCTGAGAGCTGTTGCATCCATTGGAAGTCAAGGCATTGTTAGGTAAGTTTTTTGAGACAGATGGCTGTACATCCAATGATGTGTTATTGACAGTTTACATAATCTGGATCTAAGCAGCATTGTGGTGGGTCACATGACCCCTTATAAGCTTAGGCTGAAATGCTGTCTTGTTGATGCTGGGAGAATCTTGCTGAGCAATATGGTTGAGCAGGTATTTCTGACGATAGGGTGGTTTGGTCCATGAGTAATGCAGATAACACAGTGCACATTGGGGGTGGGAGGGCGAAGAGCAGAGAAGTTTTCTTTGTTTAAATTTTTCTTGTCTTTGCCATAAAATATGAGTTTTATCTCACATGTAGAACCACTTGGTAAGTACCCAGACTGTGTGCCAGACCGCTAATGTGTGTCATTCCTAAGCCTTACAACCACCTTGCAGAGTAGTTTTAATGACTCCTCCTTGAAGGAGAAGGCAGTTGGAGCTCAGAGAGGTTCAGTAACTTGTCAAAGGACACATACTTTACAAAGAGACACAGTTTGGATGGGAGTTCACTGCTTCCCTGATAGCTCAGTTGGTAAAGAATCAGCTTGCAATGCAGGAGACCCTGGTTCGATTCCTGGGTTGGGAAGATCCCCTGGAGAAGGGAGAGGCTACTCACTCCAGTATTCTTGGGATTCCCTTGTGGCTCACCTGGTAAAGAATCCTCCTGCAATGCAGGAGACCCTGGTTCAATCCCTGGGTTGGGAAGATCCCCTGGAGAAGGAAAAGGCTATCCACTCCAGCATTCTGTCCTGGAAAATTTCATGGACTGTATAGCCCATGGGGTTGCAAAGAGTCGGACACGACTTAGCGACTTTCACTTTCACTTTACTTTAGGACATTCTGCCGTTTGTGCCAGCTCCAGGCTTCAAGCCGCCCAATTCTCTGTCATCTCAAATTTCAAACTCTGCAGGCACACGATGAGGTTGTGGTCCTAGATAAGACATTTGGGGAGGTGGGGCGTATGAGCCCCCAGTTGTGCTGTGGGGAGTGGTGGGGTAAGTATACAGATCAGGAGAAGGTGGAGCTTCCAGCCCTGAAGGCAACATCCCTGGGACATAAGCCTATCTAGGGCCTCAGGAAGTGTGCACAGGGCCTCCGAGCTTTCCAGACTGCGTGTGCCAAGAGCCCCTGAGTCTGCCAGGCCTGTGGGTGTTTGATGTCTGTCTTGACATGGCCTCCTGCTCCTTCTAGCCTGACCCGCCCCCAGGAGGGGTGAGCTCCGGCCATTCCTGGGGAGAAGAATCCCGCCGCGGGCTGCTCTCACCAGGTTCGGCCAGGCTGTCCTGCTCTCCCGGCCCTGCAGAGGACTCCCGGGTGGGTGCGCCAAGCCTCCCCGGCCCAACCCAGCCCTCCTGCTCCCCTCCAAGGAGCTGTCCCACCGCCCAGTGGTCTGCTTCTCGCGTGTGGAGCTGTGTCCGCTCCGCACCCAGAACAGGGAGCCCGTCAGCTGCAGTGGGGAGTCTGGGGTATCCCTGGAAAAGTGCCCTGGAAAGGCTAATAGGGCTCAGGGGGCACAATTTTATGTTTGTGATTTTAAAAATCATGTACATTTCCTGAAGGAAATCAACCCTGAATATTCACTGGAAGGACTGATGCTGAAGCTGAAGCTCCAATCCTTTAGCCACTTGATGCAAAGCGCTGACTCATTGGAAAAGACCCTGTGCTGGGAAAGATTGAAGGCAGGAGAAGGGGACGACAGAGGATGAGATGGTTGGATGGCATCATCGACTCAGTGGACGTGAATTTGAGCAAAGCTCGGGAGATAGTGAAGAACAGGGAGGCCTGATGTGCTGCAGTGCGGGGGGTCACAGAGAGTGGGACATGACTTGGCAACTGAACAGCAACAAAAGCTGTAAGAGAACAAAAAAAACTGCAAGAAAGAAGTGCAAAGAGGTAGGATCTCCACAGGCCAGGGTGGGGCTGAGTGCTCTCCAGGTTGCCGGGAGTCCTGCCACAGGGCGGTCCCCACCAATCAGAAGCCAGCTGGGGTGCAGTCGCCTCCCCCCTCCACGTCCCCCCTCCCCTCCCCCATACTCAGGCGCCCCATTCTCCTTTGATCAGGAGCCCTGCAGCCACTGTGAATCCCTGTGGAAGGGACCTGGGCCCAGTCCCTGATGGCCCCCCTCCCTCCTGCCCTGAGACCCCCTAGATGAACCCTGAGATGGGCTGTGGCCGGCCCGGGGAGAGCAAGGCGGCTGGCAAAGCAAGGCGTTTGATGTCAAAGCCTGCTTTGCAGCAGGAAACAAAACTTCACAAGGATTCAGGGGCCAGCCCCTCATCTGGCTTCCTTCCTTCCGGGCCCTGGTCTAGAATAAAGCTCTCCATCCCCGCATACCCGGCATTTCTCCAACCCCCACCCTCCCAGGAGCGGGGCTCCTCCTTTTCCCCCACACATCCTCTCCCACCAGGCCCCTGGCTTCCCTACCAGGGGGTGGGGTGGGGGGTCCACTTTCTGCTCAGGCTCAGGACACAGGGTCCTCACCCCTGCAGCCTGAGGTGGAGCGGGAGCCCAGCCCCCTCCCCGCCCCCCTGCGCCCTCCACCCCCCACCGGAGCTCATGGGCCCCAGCACCTCGAGAAGGCAGGCAGGGAGAGTGTGGCCCAGCGGGGAATCTCCCTGGGCTGTACTCTAGACAGTACATGAAAAGCATGCAAATGTGGTGCAAAAATAGCATGCAAATCAGCACCTCTTCCACCAATTCATCCTCTACGTGCCCCTCCTCCCCCAAGGGTCCCATCACCCTTCAGACCCTGGAGGGAGAGGCTTTCTTACCCTCTCCACCTAACAGCCTCAGGGGCCTTTATTCTGCTCTCCCTCCTGACCGGTAACTCCAGCCCTTCCTCATCCTCGCCCACACCTGACCTTTGGCAGTTTGAGAAACACAGTGTTTGCCACCTGGGCTGTAGCACCTTCAGGAGGGGCCTCTTTGTGGGCTCAGACCCTAAAACAGTGATGGGATGGAGCAGGAGAGGAGGAGCCTTGCTGGCGAGTCCATTCCTAGCTTCAGACCGCCAGGCACTTTGCTGTCGTTCAGTCGCTCAGTCATGTTGGACTCATTGCAACCCCGTGGACTGAAGCACGCCTGGCTTCCCGGTCCTTCACTGGCTCCCAGAATTTTCTCAAACTCATGTCCATTGAGTTGGTGATGCCATCCAGCCATCTCATCCTCTGTTGAACCCTTCTCCTCCAGCCTTCAATCTTTCCCAGCATTGGGGTCTTTTCCAATGAGTCAGTTCTTTGCATCAGGTGGCCAAAGTATTGGAGTTTCAACTTCAGCATCAGTCCTTCCAATGAATATTCAGGACTGATTTCCTTTAGGATGGACTGGTTGGATCTCCTTGCAGTCCAAGGGACTCTCAAGAGTCTTATCCAACAGCACAGCTCAAAAGCATCAATCCTTCCGTGCTCAGCCATCGTTAGAGTCCAGTGCTCACATCCGTACATGACTTTGCTCAAGTTCATAAACTCCAGGTAGGGGCTGGCCAGAGTGTTCTTTGCCTGTCACCTGGCCAGACCCCCTCGTATTATGATTACTGCTGCTATTGCTATTTTATCTTTAGGAGGAAGCCTCTGGACCCCAGAAAGTGGGATTCATGATAAAGAAGCAGAGAGGAGGACTCCCCTGGTGGTCCAATGGTTAAGAATCCACCTGCCCGTGCAGGGGACACAGGTTTCATCCCTGATCTGGGAAGATTCCACATGCCAGGGGCAGCTCTGCGCCACAACCACTGAAGCCGGCACGCCCCTAGAGCCTGTGCTCCGAAGCAAGAGAAGGCACCACAGCAGGAAGCCCAGGTACTACAACTAGAGAGCAGCTCCTGCTGCCACAGCTAGAGAAAAACATGAGCAGAAACAGACTCAGCAGAGCCAGAAGGAATTAATTAACTCATTTTTAAAAAACAAGCAGTGAAGTTTGATTATGAAAATAGCTGCAGAGTCTATACATATATCAGCATATACTTTGTACACCTTAAATATTTACAATGTTTAGTTGTCAAAAAAGGAGGAGGAGGAGAGGACTACACCGGGAGAGGAGGGATGGCTATCATCCCTGAACTGCTGAGCTAATCAGCCAAGTTTAGAACTTATGCGTTTTTAAAGTTAAATGTAAAACAATTGCCTCAAGCTACCTGAATATTCCTCGGAAGGACTGATGCTGAAGCTCCAATATGTTGGTCACCTGATGCAAAGAGCCGACTCTTTGGAAAAGACCCTGATGCTGGGAAAGATTGAAGGCAGGAGAAGAAAGATGAGGTTGAATGGCATCATCGACTCGATGGCCATGGGTTTGAGCAAACTCCAGGAGACAGTGAAGGACAGGGAAGCCTAATGTGCTGGAGTCCACGAGGTCTCAGGGAGTGGGACACACCTTAGTGCCTGAACCGCTGCCTGGGGTAGTTTCACGGACACAGGTTCTCTCAGTGAGCTGCCTGGGGCGCAGGCTGCCCCGAACGGACAGCAGTGGAGCTCTGTCCCCTGTTCTCAAACCATCGGGCTGGGCGGGCGCCTCTGCCCCCACACCTGGTCCATGACTGACCCCTGTCCTGCCTCCTCCCCAGCCCTTTCCCTGAACTGGAAGAAAAGCCCTCACCCACAGCCTTCCCCAGCTTGGCCGAGACTCAGACTGGGTCTGGCGACAGCTCTGGGGTAGGGAGGAAGCCCAAGGACCTGTTAGCCTGCCGCTGCCCAGGACAGGAAAGACTTCAAGCAGTTTCAAAGGCTCTGTAGCCGAGGGAAGGAAGCCACTTAGGGTGGGTTCCAAGGGCAGACCAAGGTCCATGCAGAGCAGGGAATAAATGAGAATGCCAGGCCTGGAGCCTTGGGGAAAGGATCCCAGGGCCTGCTTGAGGCTGGGCTATAGAGTCCAGACGGAGCTGAGAAGAGGACTAGATCTGCCCTTGAACCCAGCGCTCATGAACCATTGAACCCGTGGCTGCCACGCTGGCTATAGCTTCACGGCCTGGCCTCCAGGGTCAGGAGACAAGTGGCTATAAGCGACTCCGCCTCGGGAGTCATTCCTGTGACTCCAAGTAGTACTCTATCCCCAAACCCCAAAGGGTGAAATTCTCTTCTCCATTCAGACTCTTATTTGTCAATTTATTTAAATTGGAGTAGAGTGGATTTACAATATTATATTAATTTCAGGTATATAACATAGTGATGCAATATTTTTATAGATTGTATACTCTGTTTAAAGTTATTATCAAATATTGGCTGTATTTCCTGTGCTGTACAATACATCCTTGTAGCTTATTTATTTTGTACATAGCAGTTTGTATCTCTTGGGGCTTCCCTTGTGGCTCAGACAGCAGAGAATCTGCCTGCAATGCAGGAGATCATGTTCAATTCCTGAGTCGGGAAGATCCCCCTGGAGAAGGGAATGGCAACCCACTCCAGTGTTCTTGCCTGGAGAATCCCATGGACAGAAGAGCCTGGCGGGCTGCAGTCCATGGGGTTGCAAAGAGCCCGACAGGACTGAGAAATGAACACAACACTTTGTATCTCTTAATCCCCTACCCCTCTCTTGCCCCTCCCTGCTTCCCTCTTCCCACTGGGAATCACTAGTTTATTTCCTAAATCTGTAATTCTTTCTGTTTTGTTATCCTCATTCCCTTGTTTCATTTCTAAGATTCCACATGTGAGTGATAACATGCGGTATTTGTCTTTCTCTGTCTGACTTCATGAAGCACTCCAGGACCCTCCAGGTCCCTTCATGTTGTTTCAAAAAGCAAATTGGCAGCCTTTTCAATGGCTGAGTGGGCCACCACCCGAGGGGTCACAAAGAGTCAGACATGACCGAGCAACTGGGCACACATGCAGTGAGAGTGAAGTGAAGGTCGCTCAGTCGTGTCTGACTCTTTGGACCCCATGGACAACATATACAGTCCATGGAATTCTCCAGACCAGGATACGGGAGTGGGTAGCCTTTCTCTTCTCCAGGGGATCTTCCTAACCCAGGGATCGAACCCAGGTCTCCCGCCTTGCAGGGGGATTCTTTACCAACTCAGCCACAAAGGAGGCCCGCACGCATGCAGTATTCCATTGTGTCTGTGTACCACAGCCTCTTTATCCACTCATCTATTGATGGGCACTTCAGTTGCTTCCCTATTTTGGCTATTGTAATAAGTGCTGCTATGAACACTGGGGTGCATGAATTTTTTCATATTAGTGTTTTCATTTTCTTCTGATATATACCCAGGAGTGGAATTGCTGGAAAGTATGATAGTTCTATTTTTAATTTTTTGAGGAGTCTCTGAACTGTTTTCCCCAGTAAATGCACCACTTTACATTCCCACCAACGGTGTACAAGTGTTCCATTTTCCCCACATCCTTGCCAACCCTTGTTATTTGTGGTCTTTTTGATGATAGCCATTCTGACAAGGGTGAGGTGATATCTCATTGTGGTTTTGATTTGCGTTTGTCTGGTGATTAGCACTGTTAAGCATCTTTCCATGGTGTCAAAGACTTTTAGAACAGTGACTCTGCAGCTTACCCATGTCCACCCGTCAATTTATGCCTCACTGTAGTGCTTTCAGCTACAGTCCAAGCCCCTTTTTTCTTTTTCTGGGGGAGGGTGCTGGGCTGAGTATTCCCTGCCGTGCCTCTAGTTGCAGAGTGTGGGCTCTAGAGTGAGCGGGCTGTAGGCTCTCTAGTCATGGTGTGTGGGCTTAGTTGCCCTCAGGCATGTGGGATCACGGTTCCTTGACCAGGGATCAAACCCACATACCCTGCATTGGAAAGTGGATGCTCAACCACTGGTCCACCAGGGAAGTTCCACAAGTCTCTCTTTTCTCATTGTTTTCAGGAAAGAGAACACTGAGTCTGAAAGGGATCTTGATAAAGTCAGGCACGTGGATTTCTTGTCCCACTCTGACCACCTCCCGGATCAACCCGGACAGGGGATCCCAGGGAAGCCTGCCTGCCCACACCTGACTCCTCCCTTTCAGAGCATAAGCAAGTCATGAGCTCACAGCCTGAACTTTGCTAATGTCATTATGTGCTTTACCTGTTTAATCAGCAGGACATCCCTGGAAGGTATGTGCTCTGACCAGTCACATTTTACAGACAAGGACATTAAGGCTTGGAAAGTTCTGAAATCTTGCTCAAAGCTTTGCTGTTAGTAAAGGAGAGAGCTGGAACTGGAATCCGGGGTTTGACTGACTCCCTAATGACCACTTTGGGCTCCCTTTTGCTCATTCTCCCCAAGTGCTCCTAGATCATGGTGGCAGAAGTGAGCCCAGGAAATAAGGACTTATACCGACCTTTTCTTTTTTTGCCTCTGGGCCCCAGCAGAGCCTCACAACATCACATCGTGTGAGTGGCAACGACAGGGCAAGGGTCCCCTCTCCTGTTCGGCCCTCCCCATCCTCCTCGTCTGGTTACTGCTTCCTCTCCCAGGAGTCTAAAATGTTTAGCTCTTCAGCCTCTTCAATGGGGCAATGAACTTTATGGAATACCTCACCTATCTCTCCCTTCTCCCTGGGACCAGAGGGCTTGACTCATCTGCTCAAAGCAAGTACTAATTCTGATAGAAGGGAAAAGTAAGGAGCTGAGAGGGGAATTGGGAAAGATGGAACAAGACCAGATTCTACTGCGGCAGGTGGGTTTGCAGACATAAATTCACTCCAGAATAAATAACACTACCCACATTTTATTTCTAGGCAGACTGGACCTGTTACCCTGACGCCAGCACAACCCACTGGGGTCTCAGGAGCACCCAGGCTCTCCCCCAGGCCCGTCCCTCAGACCCCCGCCCAGCCTGCTGGCAAACCCCAGCCTCCCACCCCCAGGCCTCCAGGCTCTACAAGGAATCCTTGATTCTCACTGAGAGTTTCACCAAGACATGGAGACCTTGGTGAATACCCGATATCTACAGGGACTTCGCTTGTGGTTCATGGCTAAAACTCTGTACTCTGAAAGCAGGAGGCCTGGGTTTGATCCCTAGTCAGGGAACTAGATCCCACATGCCCCAACTAAGGGTTTGCATGCCACAACTAAAAAAAGATCCCATATCCACAACCAAGACCCAGGCAGCCAAATAAATACATATATTTGTTTAACGTTTATTTAAAAGATACCCAACGTCTCCAGTCCTATCTTCTGGGAAATGGCCAGGAAAGTTGGAGGAGGATAAAGCATCAATCCTGTTGTTAAAAACTCTCCAGTCTCTCATACTGTTGGTGGAGGTATAAATGGGTTGAACCTGGAAATCTTTTTGACAAATCTACTCATGCTAAACATAAGCCTAATTTAGCAAAGTCATTTCTTATATATAATCAACAGAAATTAGGATTTGAGTTCACTAAAAGATATATACAAAAGTGCTCATCATAGTTTTTTTCATAATAGCTCCAAACTGAAAGTAACCCAGATGCCCATCAATAGGAGAATTGAAAACATGCTGTAGAGCGGTGGGAAAAAAATGAACGGCTGCATATGGCAACAAACATGAACCTCCGAAGCCAGACATAAAAGAGTGCTTATGATATGATTCCATTTCTGTGAAGGTAAAGAACAGGCAAAATAAAACATAGCAGTAACCTCTGCTGGGAGAAGAGTATTTTATAGGAGAGTTCTTGAGAAAGCTTTTGGGGATGCTGGAAATGCTCTCCATGTTTATCTGGGTTGGGTTTTCACAAGTATATACATATATTACACATGTAAAAATCCATCTGGCTGTACACTTGAGGTCTGTAAACCATCTTATGTAGGTTATGTCTAGCCACCTACCCACCAACCACCCCAAAAGAAGGCAATAAAAATACTGGATGATTTTGTTTTGATTTAGTTTGGGGTGGTGTTTTTTGTTTTTGTTTTTTTTTTTGCTTTGTTTCTGATTAATTTTCTGTTGGTAAAAATTAGCTGGTTGTCTCAAGTCTAACCTAAGCCCATCTTATTATACAATAGATAGACACTATTTCATCATTTATGGCGCAGGTGGAGACTAAGTGTTCCCCCAGTGTCTTGGCTGAGTCAGAGACTGGTTTCCTGTGAGTGTGTGTATGTGTGTGTGTGTGTGTGTGTGTATGTTCAGTTTACACTACAAACTGCTATAGGGCAGAGGTGGTATGTGTGAAATTCCCTTTAACACTGTGCCACCCACAGAGAGGTTTATTTCAACCAAATGTACGAGGTGCCTACTATGCACTATTCTGGAGACTGGGGATATAGCAATAACACTGACAAAAATCCCAGTTCTAGTGATACTAGTCGAGGCTTGTGGACAGTGGTGACGGGGGAAAGACAGATCCTGGGGGCCCTCACATCCTCCTGGGCCACAGCTTTTCCAATAGAGAACCAGAAGCTGCTCCTCTGCGGGCTGAAAAGGAGGGTGGGACATGTCGCAAGAGATCTGATGACCACAGTTGTTACCAGTCAGTGTTGGCACATGGCTAGAGGTGGCTGTAGCCGGGGTGTGAGGTGGGTCACCTCCCCGGATCAGGAAGGAACAGTCCCTACCATGTCAGGTCATCAGGAAGGCAGGTGTGGTGGGAGGTTGAACAGCTGTGGAGCGGGCACATTTTGGTCCACTCCTGGCTCTATTGCCTCTTCTCTGAGTCATTGCAGGTGGGTCATTTAATCCTCTGAGTCTCCTTTTTCTCATCTGTAAAATGGGATGGTTGTACCTACCTCAAAGGAAAGGTATATATTTATCATGAAATAAATAGTAGTTATTTGAATTACAGTTGACCCTGAACAACATGGTTTGAACTTCATGGATCCACTTATGAGCAGATTTTCTTTTCAATAGTAAACACAACAGTAGTGCACAATTCACAGTTGGTTGAATCTGTGGGTGCAGAACTTTGGCTACAGAGGAACTGGGGCTACCGAGTGCCAACTGTAATATTCAATTTTAGCTCAAATGCGCAGAGGGTAGGCGCCTCTAACTCCCACATTGTTTATGAGTCAACTGTAACTGGAGAGACAGAAGGCTTGTGTGCAGGTGGAGTCCTTCACCCACCTTCCACTCCCGCCTAGAGCAGGCTTGGTCCCACTTCCTCAGCCTTGCACCCAGCAATTCAAACTCCTACACCCTCAGTCAAGTCGGGATGCTTCCCACCTTAGAAACCCGAGACACTTTCTTCAGCAAGCCTCCCAGAGCTAACTGGTCCCTTCATGGCAAATATCCCCACTTCAGACCTCCATGTCTCTGCTGCCCAGTGCAACGCCGCCTTCATGGTTGAACTCCCATGGTTTTGCCCAACAGACGAAGAGATGCCTGTGGGCAGGGACGTGTCTCCTGATCAGATTGGTACCCAGACACCAGCCACTTTGGAGTCTTCCATGCAATAATCTTCAGAAGTCACACTCCTTTCTAACTCAAGATCTTAGCACGTGCCTCTCCCTGGCCCTGGAATGCTTGTCACTCAGCCCCTCTCATCCCCTACTCCCAGCAAGTTGTCAAAGGAACTCTCAGAAACACTCCAAAACTCAGCTTAAATACCACTTCTTCCAGGAAGCCTTCCCAGACTGAAATTTATTATATAACCCTCTTGTGATATCCAGTAATTCTTCAGAGAACTGACAGCTAAAACTAGTTGAATACAAGCAAGGCTCCCCTGTGAAACTGAAAGTTCAGTGAGGACAGATACCGTGCTTTCCCTGGTATATTCTCAGCTCTTAGCTCTGTGTGTAGTACACAGTAGAAGGGTAATGAAAATGTGTTGAATGAATGAATGAGTGAGTGAGTGAGTGAGTAATGAATGAATGAATATAGTCTCTCCCCACCATTCCCAGATTCTAGCATGAATCTATCCACAGAACATCTTCAAGGGCCAATGTGAAGGACAGATTTAAAGGCCTTTCTCTTCCAGCTGAGGTCTATTTCTTCACGGGAACTTGCTGACCTTTCTTGGTTGAGCCTTGCGTCTCCAGGTTTTCTGCACATTGCAGCTCCCCCATCCTCCCAAGGAACACATTCCCCAGTCCGAGGAAAAGGCTCCAAAGGGTTCCCCCACGAGGAGGGACTGGGCAGCGATCGCTACCGCAGCAGAAACCACAGGCTAAATATACCCTGTTTTGCATCCTGTTTGCTTTGAAACACACCTGGCAGACACGCATCACAGGCTGGGAGTCGCATCTCACCCGCTCACGCTCCAGCTCCAAGAGGCACCCACACGCCTCCACTGAAAGAGCCCACGAGATCCTCGGGTCCACTCCTGACCCCCACCCATGCTCATATTCCCCTTTGCTCCCTTCTAAGAGCTGGGGGTCACGCCAGAGCCTTGGACAGCAGCTCGAGCCCAGAGGGTTGCATAGCATGGGTCTGCACCCCGGCACACGGTGGCCAGAAAGTGCTGACTCAGGAGGGTCTGGTCACCGTCTGCTCCTCCAGCTGCAACCAGCCGTGTCTCTTCCCGAGCCTGGCCCCTCACCGGTACACGGGGCTGGGTTGTGGATCATACCGGTGCTTCCTGCCTCCCCGGGTGCTCGTACAAGCCAACCAGGGACTTGGAGAGGAGGCCTTGCAGTGGGCTGGCCGCCATACAGGGTACTGAGGAAATACGGATGAAAGAGGCTGGTCCCTGCCCTCAGAGAGATTAGCAGCAGTAAATGGGCAAGTGAAGGTGAAAGTGAAGTTTCTCAGTCGTGTCCGACTCTTTGCGACCTCATGGACTGTAGCCCACCAGGCTCCTCCATCCATGGAATTTTCCGGGCAAGAGTACTGGAGTGGGTTGCCATTTCCTTCTCCAGAACTGGGCAAAGAGACACTCATAATACAGTGTGACTGAAGAGTGGGGCATGACACTCACAAGAAGAGAAGACGCCTGCGGAGTGTGTAAGACTGTCCACTGGGAACTCAGACCGACAAGATGGCAACTTCTGCCTGCTAGCTGTGTGACCTTCGGCAAGTTCCCTACCCTCTCTCTGCTGTTCTGGGTCTCGCAGAGGTGTGGTGAGGATCAGCCTATGTAAATGAACCTGTGTAGAGTGCTCTGAGGCAAAGCAGGTGCTAAATAAGTATTAGTTGTCATTATTGTTATCATCATTAATTCATTCAACAAAGATGCCCAAGGCTCTCTTTTAGGCATGGGGACATGTCAATAAAACAGACTGGAAAGACCTGCTCTCGTGGAGCTTACCTTCTGGAAGGGGGGCGGGACACAAAGAAGCACACTATTTAATACGTTGGCTGATGAAAGAGCTTTGGGGGAAAAGAGTAGCAGAAAAGGGGAACAGAGAGCCCCCCAGGCATGGGGGAGGGTTTCTGTCTTAGGTGTGGTGGTCAGGGAGGGCCAGGTG
The DNA here is from genome assembly GCF_910594005.1 of Cervus elaphus. Lineage (NCBI taxonomy): Eukaryota > Metazoa > Chordata > Mammalia > Artiodactyla > Cervidae > Cervus > Cervus elaphus. The sequence continues at coordinate 72,975,408 of NC_057828.1, read as the reverse complement.
GGAAGGTGAAGGCGAGCAGAGGCCCGAAGGAGGTGAGAACCAGCCGCACCAGGAGGAGCCGGGCTCCAGACAGTGACGGCAACGACTTCTCCTGTGCTGCTGTGACTACGTCATGAGCGGCAAGCACGTTTGTGTGTGTGTGTACACGGTGGTGTCCTGCTCTTTGCGACCCTTTGGACTGTGGCCCGCCAGGCTCCACCACACCTACCCTGGAGTTGTGGCCCCGCCCTCCTTCCAGAACAAAAGCTCCAGAGAGCAGGTCTTTCCAGTCTGTTTTGTTTACTGACATGTCCCTGTGCCTAAAATAGAGCTTTGGGCATCTTTGTTGAATGAATTAATGATGATAACAGTAGTGACAACTAATACTTATTTATCACCTGCTTTCCCCCAGAAATGATCGAAGCACTTTCAGTTCAGTTCAGTCACTCAGTCATGTCTGACTCTTTGCGACCGCAGGAACCACAGCACGCCAGGCCTCCCTGTCCATCACCAACTCCTGGAGTCCACCCAAACCCATGTCCATTGAGTCGGTGATGCCATCCAACCATCTCATCCTCTGTCGTCCCCTTCTCCTCCTGCCCTCAATCTTTCCCAGCATCAGGGTCTTTTCAAAGGAGTCACTTTTGGCATCAGGTGGCCAAAGTATTGGAGTTATAGCTTCAACATCAGTCCTTCCAGTGAACACCCACGACTGATCTCCTTTAGGATGGACTGGTTGGATCTCCATGCAGTCCAAGGGACTCTCAAGAGTCTTCTCCAACACCACAGATCAAAAGCATCAATTTTTCGGTGCTCAGCTTTCTTCATAGTCCAACTCTCACATCCATACATGACCACTGGAGAAACCATAGCCTTGGCTAGATGGACCTTTGTTGGCAAAGTAATGTCTCTGCTTTTTAATATGCTATCTAGGTTGGTCATAACTTTCCTTCCAAGGAGTAAGCTTCTTTTAATTTCATGGCTGCAATCACCATCTGCAGTGATTTTGGAGCCCCCAAAAATAAAGTCTGACACTGTTTCCACTGTTTCCCCATCTATTTCCCATGAAGTGATGGGACCAGATGCCTTGATCTTAGTTTTCTGAATGTTGAGCTTTAAGCCAACTTTTTCACTCTCCTCTTTCACTTTCATCAAGAGGCTTTTTAGTACCTCTTCACTTTCTGCCATAAGGGTGGTGTCACCTGCATATTTGATGTTATTGATATTTCTCCCAGCAATCTTGATTCCAGCTTGTGCTTCTTCCAGCCCAGCATTTCTCATGATGTACTCTGCATATAAGTTAAACAAGCAGGATGACAATATACAGCCTTGATGTATTCCTTTTCCTATTTGGAACCAGTCTGTTGTTCCATGTCCAGTTCTAACTGTTGCTTCCTGACCTGCATATAGGTTTCTCAAAAGGCAGGTCAGGTGGTCTGGTATTCCCATCTCTTTCAGAATTTTCCACAGTTTATTGTGATCCACACAGTCAAATGCTTTGGCATAGTCAAGAAAGCAGAAACAGATGTTTTTCTGGAAGTCTCTTGCTTTTTTGATGATGCAGCAGATGTTGGCAATTTTATCTCTGGTTCCTCTGCCTTTTCTAAAACCAGCTTGAACATCTGGAAGTTCACGGTTCATGTACTGTTGAAGCCTGGCTTGGAGAATTTAAGGCATTACTTTACTAGCATGTGAGATGAGTGCAATTGTGAGGTAGTTTGAGCATTCTTTGGCATTGCCTTTCTTTGGGATTGAAATGAAAACTGACCTTTTCCAGTCCTGTGGCCACTGCTGAGTTTTCCAAATTTGCTGGCATATTGAGTGCAGCACTTTCACAGCATCATCTTTCAGGATTTGAACTAGGTCAACTGGAATTCCATCACCTCCACTAGCTTTGTTCATAGTGATGCTTCCTAAGGCCCACTGGACTTCACATTCCAGGATGTCTGGCTCTAGGTGAGTGATCACACCATCATGATTATCTGGGTTGTGAAGATCTTTTTTGTACAGTTCTTCTGTGTATTCTTGCCACCTCTTCTTAATATCTACTGCTTCTGTTAGGTCCCTACCATTTCTGTCCTTTATTGAGCCCATCTTTGCATGAATTGTTCCCTTGGTATCTCTAATTTTCTTGAAGAGATCTCTAGTCTTCCCCATTCTATTGTTTTCCTCTATTTCTTTGCATTGATCACTGAGGAAGGCTTTCTTATCTCTCCTTGCTCTTCTTTGAAACTCTGCATTCAAATGGGTATATCTTTCCTTTTCTCCTTTGCTTTTCACTTTCCTTCCTTTCACAGCTATTTGTAAGGCCTCCTCAGACAGCCATTTTGCTTTTTTGTATTTGTTTTTCTTGGGGATGATCTTGATTCCTGTCTCCTGTACAATGTCATGAATCTCCATTCATAGTTCATCAGGCACTCTATCAGATCTAGTCCCTTAAATCTATTTCTCACTTCCACTGTATAGTCATAAGGGATTTGATTTAGGTCATACCTGAATGGTCTAGTGGTTTTCTCCACTTTCTTCAATTTAAGTCTGAATTTGGCAATAAGGAGTTCATAATCTGAGCCACAGTCAGCTCCCGGTCTTGGTTTTGCTGACTGTGTAGAACTTCTCCATCTTTGGCTGCAAAGAATATAATCAATCTGATTTTTGTGTCGACCATCCAGTGATGTCCATGTGATGTGTAGAGTCTTCTCTTGTGTTGTTGGAAGAGGGTCTTTGCTATGACCAGTGCATTCTCTTGGCAAAACTCTATTAACCTTTGCCCTGCTTCATTCTGTACTCCAAGGCCAAATTTGCCTGTTACTCCAAGTGTTTCTTAACTTCCTACTTTTGCATTCCAGTCCCCTATGATGAAAAGGACATCTTTTTTGGTTATTTTTTCTAGAAGGTCTTGTAGGACTTCATAAAACTGTTCAACTTCAGCTTCTTCAGCGTTACTGGTCAGGGCATTGACTTGGATTACCGTGATATTGAATGGTTTGTCTTGGAAACGAACAGAGATCATTCTGTTGTTTTTGAGATTGCATCCAAGTACCGCATTTTGGACTCCTTTGTTGACTATGATGGCTACTCCATTTCTTCTAAGGGATTCCTGCCCACAGTAGTAGGTATAATGGTCATCTGAGTTAAATTCACACATTTCAGTCCATCTTAGTTCACTGACTCCTAGAATGTCGATGTTCACTCTTGTCATCTGTTTAACCACTTCCAATTTGCCTTGATTCATGGACCTAACATTCCAGGTTCCTATGCAATATTGCTCTTTACAGCATTGAACCTTGCTTTTATCACCAATCACATCCACAACTGGCTGTTGTTTTTGCTGTGGCTCCATCCTTCATTCTTTCTGGGGTAATTTCTCCACTGATCTCCAGTAGCATATGGGGCACCTACCGACCTGGGGAGTTCATCTTTCAGTGTCCTGTCTTTTTGCCTTCTCATACTGTTCATGGGGTTCTCAAGGCAAGAATACTGAAGCGGTTTGCCATCCCTTCTCCCGTGGACCACTTTATACAGGTTCATTTGTTGTTGCTGCTGTTTAGTTGCCAAGTCATGTCCAACTCTTCGCGATCCCATGAACTGTAGCCCGCCAGGCTCCTCTGTCCATGGAATTTCCCAGGAAAGAATACTGGAGTGAATTGCCATTCCCTTCTGCAAGGGATCTTCCCCACCCAGGGATCGAACTCGGGGTCTCCTGCATTGCAGGTGGATTGTTTACCTTCTGAGCCGCCAGGGAAACCCACATGCCGTGTTTAGTGAGGATTAAATCAGATAACTGGAGAAGGGAATGGCAACCCACTCCAGTATTCTTGCCTGGAAAGTTCCATGGATAGAGGAGCCTGGTGGGCTACGGTCCATTGGGTCACAAAGAGTCAGACACGACTGAGTGACTCACGCAAAACCAACACAAATCAGATGACAAATATCAGGCATCCACGAGGTGCAGAGTACAAACCCACTTCCCTTCCAATCCCTTCTGCCACCTCTGCGCCTCTGCCTGGGGGCCCTCGCCGGCTGGGATCTGAGTCAGGTGCTGAGTGTCCTTGAGGAGACTTGGGAGCCCAGACCCAGAGGTTGGAGGGTGGCTGGTGGCCTTTCACCTTCTAGCTGTGGGATCTCAGCCTGGGACAATAATTACACCTATCACATGTACCAGGCACGTTGTCACTTCACCCTCCCACCAGCCCTATGCGGTGGACAAGGAACGTGTCACAGCCAGAAGGTGGGGAAGCTTTGACTATATGGACCTTTGTTGCAAAGTGATGTCTCTGCTTCTTCGTATGCTGTCTAGGTTTGTGACAGCCTTTTTTCCTGGGTAGGATACAAGAGGTTCTTCCCTTTTACAGCTCTGGGGGCACTGCTGGCCCCTTGAGATACACAGTGGAGACAGGAGTGGGCAGAGAAGGGAGGTGGGCCACAGTCTGGGAACACCTTTGTTCTGCGCTGAGCCCCATAAAATCCAGTGCACCCTGCTCATCTCTGCCTTCCCCACCCCCCATGTCTAAATTGCTAGAGCTAAGCCCCACAGAGGGGCTGAAGAAAGGGGCTGGCCAGCTCCTCCTCCGTCCGCTGGGGGTCCTCCAGGGGTTCACCTTAGACACCCTCCCTCCCTATCCCACAACCACCCCCAAGGCTCCATCTGCTGCCTCCCCTGTGGCCTCCTCATCCTTGCAAAGTTTGCTTTGCTCACGAGGGTCCCAAGGGCACCCACCTCAGAGGTGGGCTAGTATTCACTCTGGTCTAGAAAATTCTGATCCAGCCAGCCCAGAGCTGGGATGGTCAGACACTGGCCAGCAGGGAGGGCAGGTCATGTAGGAGGTGGACATGGGGGCAGCTAGGAGCTGAAATGCCCTTATTGAGCCTTTCTAGAACCCTGCAGAAAATACTGTTCTCTCCTGGAGGAGCCTCTTGGCAGGATTGAGGCAAACACTGAGGACAGTGAACCCCTACCTGTGGGCCCCAGACTGCATAGGGGGTCCTGCTGTGGGTGCCTCCCAGGCCCCCATCAGTCCCTCAATTCTGATGCTGAGCTGGTACCTGCAAAGGGCCTAAAATGGTGCCCGGGACCTGTAGCATTCAGCATGCTGGCCATTATCACCTCATCATTATTTACTGCACATGGCACTTGATGACCCATTTCTAAGCTCTTCTTGCCCATGGGATGGTGAATTCCTATGGCCTGTGTTTAGTTCATTTTAGTGGTCCCAGTGTCTGCCATGAACAACTATGTGCTCAGCAAATGCTGGTCTAAGGAAAAGGAAAGATAGTATTTGATCTTTCCTATTTTTTTTGGGGGGGGGGGCTATGCTGGGTCTTCCTCGTGGTTCATGGACCTTGCTTAGTTGCCCCGAAGCACGTGGGATCTGAGTTCCCTGACCAGAGATCAAACCTGCAACCCTTGCATTGACAAGCAGATTCTTACCCACTGGACCACCAGGGAAGCTGATCATTCCTGTTTTATGTACCCACATTTCCCCCAGTCCTCACCATGTTTCATGTGCACATGGACCACAATAAAATGTCACTGATGTACTCTCGTTGCACTCCCCTCCTTTCACAAGGCCTCAAACGCCTGCCAACTCTCGACAGCCCCCATCCCCTGCCTGCACCCCAGATGCCTCCTCCAGGGTTTCTGCCTCCCCAGTGTACCCCGCTGGATGTCACCAGCCAGAGCTGCCAATTGCTTGGAGCTTGGGTGTCAGTGGATCTGGACTGTGAGGGTGGACACGTCTCCCTTTGGGGTTGCACTTGACTGGAGGGCCAGGGTCTACGTGGAAATGGTCTTCCTATGTACACACTGTGACGTTTTAAATGGATAAGCAACAAGGACCTTCTGTATAGCACATGGTACTCTGCCCAGTGTGATGTGGCAGCCTGGATGGGAGAGGAGTCTGGGGAAGAGTGGCTACATGTGTACGTATGGCGGAGTCCCTTCACTGTGCGCCTGAAACTGTCACAACACTGTTAATGGGTTACACCCCAATACAAAACAAAAAGTTTAAAGTTTGAAACAAACAAAAAAAAGAAATGGTCTTCCTGGTTTTTTGGTTTTTTCCCCTCTGGAGCTCAGATGGCATCAGACTACACTGTCCACTTCTATGACGAGATGCAGGTCACTTCTCCGCCCCCCTCCCTCCTCACCAGGGTAAATCCTGTCCACAGTGGTTCCAGGAACTTGGAGCAAAATTTCTATAGGTCAGCACCACCAGCCAGATACCTCAAAATCCTGCCTTAGGGCCCCTGCATGGGGGACCCCTGCCATGGCTACCCTGGGGAGTCACATGCACACACAACCACTCATTCTCACACCCTCACCCTCACATGCACACAATAACACAGCCTCAGCTCTCTCACCCACACAGCATCACCCTCACATACACAATCACACAGCCATACACACAATAACACAGGCTCACAACCACTCACACACACTCACACCCTCACCCCTCCTGATTTCCTCCACTGTCAGCGGCTCACAAATAAGCTACAATGTGACCAAGCCACAAAGCCCATGCTGTAGAAAAGGTTGTTCACTACTCATGAGCTCCAGTGAGTGGGGACCACAGAAGTTTTTAAGATCTCTACATTCGCCCCTGTCAAGATCAGCCCTGACCCTCTACACAGCTTCCTCCTGGACCCCAGAGTCCCTCTGCTACCCCTTCTCTTGGCCCAGAACTTTCTTGCTTGTTGCACCCCATCAACACCCCGAACTTCCAGAGCTGGGAGACCCAAGTCCACTCCCCAGTGTGGGCTGAATGGGACAGAAAGGCTGGGACTGTCCCCCTGCTGCCTCTGCACACATCATCGGGTCAGCGAGAGCATCAGAAGGGCACTTGCTGGGCACCCACAGATTTCTGGGTCCCGGACTCAGCCGGGGTGCCACTGCCAGCCCCGCGTGCTGTCTCCCTCTTCACCTCTTCTGCTGTCTCTGCCCAGGCCCCCCTCGGACCCTGCAGGTCCAGTCTTGCTCGCCTGATACACACACCCCCATAATCCCACCTCCACCCCTGCCTGCACCTGCTCTTTCCCGCCTCTCTGCTCCATCTTGCTGGCTCCTCTGTCCTCTCCTGGCCTGGCAGCTGGTGCCCCCTCGCTGTTTCCCAAAGAGTTGGCCCTTTAAGGAGTCCCCTGATGAGAGAGCCACCCTCAGGCCAGGGGACGGGAGGGGCAGGTGCGGGGAGGGGTGGTGAGCAAAATAGCTCCTTATCTGAGCCTCAGAGGGGCCAGAGCCCAGAGCAGGAGGGATTCCGAGACCCAAGGAGAGGGTGAAGGATCTGCCGCCTGGGTGCGTGCCTGGAGTGGGACCCTGCAGCCGGCCTGCCCGGCCCGGGCCTGGAATCTGATCTTCGCAGCAGTGGGACCTCCCAGGACCCTGGACTCAGGGCTCTTAATCAGGGTTCGCAAGAGCAGGTGATGGGCCCCAGGGACCCCTCGGTGGCTGTCAGAGCAGTCAGACCTGGGTCCACGTCCTATTCATTCCATTCCTCCATTTGGGGCTTAAACCCGTGGTCTTTTAACCGAGATCACACATCTGGTCTCAGGACTTCATGAAGCTCAGGTTCTAGGATGTCTCCTCGCAGAAAGAGATCAGTGAGCCACAGCGTGATAGGTAAGAAGTGGATTTACTTAGAAATACCCCACAGACAGTGCAGGCCACATCTCAGAAGGTAACAGCGGCACCGAGGTACAGGGCTGTCAGTTTTTACAGGGTGGGTAATTTCATGGGCTAATGAGTGGGAGGATTATTCCAACTATTTTGGGGGAGAGGGCAGAGATTTCCAGAAATTGGGCCACTGCCCAATTTTTTAAAATTAATTAATTAACCTTAATCAGAGGGTAATTACCCTACAATATTGTGATGGCTTTTGCCATACACCAACATGAATCAGCCTCAGGTGCATGTGTATCCCCCCAGTCCTGAACCCACCCCCCACCTCCCTCCCCGCCCCATCCCTCTGGGTTGTCCCGTGGCACTGGCTTTGGCTGCCCTGCGTGATGCATTGAACTTGCACTGATCATCTGTTTCACATAGGGTAATACACATGTTTCAATGCTGTTCTCTCATCTCATCCCACCCTTGCCTTCTCCCACTGAGTCCAGAAGATTTTGGACCTTTACGGTCGGCCTTGGAAGTGTCATGGCACCTATCAGAGTTATCATTTAGCTTGCCGATCAATTACAGTGTGTTTTACTGAGGTTCAAGGTCTAGAGAAAGCCATTCGTCTGCCCTCTTGGACCTATCTGGTTCTGATCAGTTGATGTCGTGTCCTCCGGCTGTGTCTTTCTTTTACCGGTTGAGCCCTACCCCCTTCCCTCCTGTTTTAATCTGATCCCACTCTACCTATCTTGCCGACCTCTCGCCCACTGTCCCCGTGCCCCCAACCACACCCCAGTCCACAGCTCTCTAATCAAGCTGGTCCCATCGGTCCCTGAGCACCGACCTCTGTGACGTCCTTCCCTTCATGGGATTGTCCTGTCCCTCCTGCCCACCTAACTCGCCACATCCTTGTGGACCCTCTGTGCAGGCCTGACCTTGGGAAGCCCTCTCTGGTCCCCTGGCTCCTCAGTTCCAGCCCTTGTCCCTCAGGCATGGATGGAAGCCCGCTGGTCTACGTGCGTCCTCCCCAGCTGCTGTGATGCTGCCCAACAAGAAGGACGTGCCTTAATTGTTTTTTTTTCGGCATCATCATCACGTTATTATTTTATTTAGATTATCATTATTATGTGTATGAACTCTCCCACAAAAAGAAACTCCCTCTTGGTAAGAGCTCTCAATGTACTTATGCCGGAACAGGATTTCGTCTTCATCACACCCCTGGGGAGTGGACATTGTAACTCCTGTCTTACAGGGGAGGGGAACAGCAGCTGTGGGCAGAGCTAAAACTGCGAAATTAGATTCAGCACCACTTGATACAGCTGGTCCCTCCCTCCGCCTTGAAGCTCTCTCTTCACGTGGCCTCAAGGACTCCCGTCTTCTTGGGTTCCCTCCTACATTCCTGTTGCTCATTCCCTTCTCCTGGGCTTCTCAGCACCGGAGTCAGCCCTTGTCCTTTGGTCTGTCTGCACACACACCCCAGGATCTCATTCAGGCTCAGGGCTTTAAACACCATCTACGGGACAACACCCCAATGTGCATTTGTAGCTGTGACTCCTAAGCCCAACTGCCTGTCTGCCTTGCCCCACAGGAGTGACAGATATCCCCAAGGCTGGAGCTCTAAGACTTATCCTATCTTCCCTGCCCCTGCCAGCAAGCCTGCTCCTCCCTCATCTTCCTGTCTCAGTTGATGGAAGCTCCATCAGTTGCTCGTTGAGGTAAATGCCCTGAGGTTTTTCTCCGCCTCCTCTTTTTCTCTCACTCCCCAAATCCAATCTATGGTTGTTGCTGCTGTTCAGTCACTCAGTTGGGTCCAACTCTTTGCGACCCCATGAACTGTAACAGGGAAGCCTTGGCGTGCTGCAGTCTAGGGGGTCACAAAGAGCTGGACCCGACTGAGCGACTGAGCCGAGCTGAACTGGACTGCAGCACGCCTGGCTTCCCTGTCCTTCACCATCTCCTGGAGTTTGCTCAAACTCACGTCCATTGAGTCAGTAATGCCGTCCACTCATCTTGTCCTCCGTCATCCCCTTCTCCTCCTGCCTTCAATCTTTCCCAGCATCAGGGTCTTTTCTAATGAATTAGCTCTTCACATCGGGTGGCCAAAGTATTGGAGCTTCAGTTTCAGCATCAGTCCTGCTAATGGATATTCAGGATTGATTTCCTTTAGGATGGACTTGTTGGATCTCCTTGCTCTCCAAGCGACTCTCCTTACAATCCAATCTACTGGGAGGTCCTATTAGCTCCTCTGTTAGCTATATCAAGGATCAACTTCTCCACCTCCACGGCATCTGCCCATCTCCCAGCCCTTCTCATCTCTCACCTGCACATCCCACCAGGTTACAGCTGGTCTCTGTTTTCACCTCCACGTAGCACAGCATTGGGAGGGTCTTTTACCTACTATATAGCATGGGAATTCCACTCAATGTTATGTGCCAGCCTGGATGGGAGGGGAGTTTGGGGGAGAATGGATACCTGTATATGTACGGTTGATTCCCTTCACTGTTCATCTGAAACTATCACAACATTGTTGATCGGCTATACCCCAAGATAAAACAAAAAGTTTTTTTTTTTTTAAAAGAGGGCTTTTTATACCAGAAGTCAGCTCTGTGACCTCTGCCTGCGGCCCCTCCCTCATTACCCTCCTGCCTGTCCAGAGCCTGAGGGGCCCAGGTGAGTTTGTCACATAGAGAGATGGTCACTTCTCTACTCAGAAATGACCTCCACTTTCCAGCCCTGGATCCCCCGTCCCTGCCTCATCTCTGTCTACTCTGCCCATCTCCCCCACCCCTCCAGCTCCGGCTCTCCTGCTGATGCGCATACGCACAAGCCTGTGTTCTCGACCTGGGGCTTCCCTCTGCCTGGAGCACGCTTCCCCTGGAGCTAAGAGATAGCTTCTCCACTCCGCTGGCCACCTGTTTCCATGGCAGTCAAATCTACCCCAGCCCCAGTCACTCATGCATTCCTGGTCCCCCCTTTCTGCTTCACTTTGTCTTTACGTCACAGCCCTTGTGGCCTGGTTTACTTGTTTCTCATGGTTAATACCTACAGTCTCCTCACTGCCCACCAGAAACAACCAGGGAGCAGGCTCTCTGTCTTTTTAGTTCGCCACTGCATCGCAAGGAACTATGATGGTACCTCATGTACGGAGGGGCTAGGTACCGTACCAGCCAGATGATTCCTTTCTTCTCTTTCACTTCTCTGCGTGTCAGGACCTTATGAGGCTTGTCTGGGAAGCTGGCCAGGTAGACAATGTATTTTCTTAGCCCAGTGACTTAGGTACAAGGAAGAAAAGGTCTTAGAAAGCCAGGACACTGATGGGGCAAGCGAGTTTGGCTGGTCCAGCTACAAACGTCTGTTCGGGCTGGGCTGAGTTCTGTGACCTCTGCCGGCGGCCCCTCCCTCATTGCCCTCCTGCCTGGCCAGAGCCTGAGGGGCCCAGATGAGTTTGTCACCCTGCCTGCCCTTGTCACCCAGCCTGTTGTGCACCCCACCTGTCGCCCCAACCTGCTTCCTCTCATTCGCTCCTCACAGTTTCTCCAAACACCTCCCTGTCATGGGGAGCTGCCTCTCAAGTCCCACGCACACACACACCTGTTTGATGTGGACGCCCTCAGCATCGGGTACAGGCAACGTAAATACTGCCACGCCCATACACACGTACACCCCTGCAGCATCTGATACCATAGGAACTGCAATGGAAGCAAACTGACTCCAAGCAAATCCCAGCTCCACCACTAACTAGCTCTGTGAGCGTGGACGCATCTACTTAATTCTTTCACCTGTAGGGAGGGAATCGCTGCTGTCCCTTAGGGTTGTTGTAAGGGACTTTCCCTGTGGCTCAGACAGTAAAGAAACTGCCTGCAATGCAGGAGAACTCTGCATTCAATCCCTGGGTGGGGACGATCCCCTGGAGAAGGGAACGGCTACCCACTCCAGTATCCTTGCCTGGAGAATCCCATGGATGGAGGAGCCTGGTGGGCTACAGTCTGTTGAGTCTCAAAGAGTCAGACACGGCTGAGTGACTCACACTTAGGATTGTTGTAAGGTTATGTTTGCAGAGAATCCAGTACTGCGCCCAGTGCCCAATGAGTCTTTAGTAATGGTTACTACTCTCACGAATGCCCACTTCTTGGGTGTCCACTGTGTGCCAAGCACTGCTAAATACATCTGGGAAAGCACCCCTCTTAATGGGCAGCATCAAGATGACAGGCTGCAGCCCAGAATGGCTGCTGGAATTCTGCCTCGGATGACAAGCAGGCAGAAGACACGGTGTGTGTGAGTTGTGGCAGGGTGGGGGGGAAGGACCCCCAGAAACTCTCCCGACTCCTTGCTGCTGGAGAAATGAGTGACATTTACTAGGGGGCTGTACCAACTGGTGCTGGAAAAAGATGTGTGGGTAATCTGCAAAACCCATGGAGAGAGAAAGAGTTTGGGGGTCAGGCAACTCTGGTTCAAACCTCAGTTCCACGGAAAAAAGACTGGAAGGATATGCACTTCCCTGGCGGGGCTTGCTCTCTCTCCCCAGATCTTTTTATCAACACGCTGTTGGCGATGGTGTCACAGCAGGCTGCCACTTCTGCGTCCCCAGCATCTTTGACATCCGTGGGCAGTGGTGGGAGGGTGGCCGGTCACCAGAGGGTGACTGGGTATTAAGCCCATCGTCTGCAGAGATGCCTTTGGGCTCGTGTCTGCTTCCTGGCACCACACTCCCCGCCTTGGTTATGCTAGGCAACTTTTCCAACTTCCCGGCTAGCTGAGCTGGGTGAGCTCTGCCTGAAGGTCAACACTTCCAGATGTCTTTAAAACAACAACAAAAAAGAAAAAACAAGAACAATCTCTGCAGCTACAAGCCTCCAGGCAAAGTTCTGGAGGCCAAGCCGCCCGTCCCCATCCCTGCCTGGCTTCCACAACTCTTCTTCTCACTCTCTCCATCCCCAGGATCTACATTTAAATCACATCCTTAAATATTCAGTTTGGCCTGAAATAGTCGAGAATCGCGAAGTTTGTAATGTCTTCCAGGGATTAGCAAAATCCCTTAATCCCCTTCTTTCTTATAATATCATATAGGGAACTGGTTATGCCAAATGCATTTTTGAATTGCACAAGCGTTCTCAAAAATATGGCTCTAGAGTATGTCAAGGAATATTTTCTGAACCGAAGCGTCAACTGTAGTCAGATTTTTGCACCAAATTCTGTGTGTGTGTGTGTGTGTGTGTGTGCATGTATGTTTTAATCCCAACTGCCTCACTGACCTTGGGACCTAGCCCAGGTGCTCAGCACCCCCAGCCTCACCCATAACGGCCACGTGACATTCCCTTAAGAATCCACTGAGCCCCTTCTGTGGCAGGCACTTCTCCAGGCCTTGGACACAGAGCAAACAAGACAAATGAGACTTAATCTTTTGTGTGGCGGGGCCAGTCAATTATGCATTTCGGATCATTTTAAGCATTTAGAAGAAAAATAAAGCAAAGTAGGGGCACAGCGATGTGCCTTATAATCTACTGTGTGGACCGTGCTAGATTCCAGCCAGGCCCACTGTGGGGGTCTAGTTTCCTGGTCTCACCCCATCACCCCCTGCAGTGCCCTGACCAGAGACGGGAATGCCCCACCCACACGCCTCACATTATGATGTCTTTTTCCTTTTTCTCCTCGCCAGCAGACACCAAGATAGAAATGGCAGTGGGCATCGGGATAAGCGCGTGAAAAGACTTCAGGAATATTTTTCTTTCTTCCACAATTATTTATTAAGCCTACTGTGTGCCAGACAGCTGGTCTGCATAATGTTTTTTAAAAATTGGAATGCTTTACGTAAACAGCCTTAGTTCTGGAACTTCTCGACAAATTGGAAGCCTCTGGCAGTCCTGGGCATGCCTTTCCTTGGGACAACACTTAGCCAGTGCCAAGAGGTGGCTGCTTACTTCAGAGAGTGATTATTCTCCGGTCCGCTAGCCCTTATGGTCTCTGATTCCTGGCCAGCTTCCCTCCCCTGCCTGGCTGTGGTGGTCATTGATTTGAGTTTGCAAGCCCAGACTCAAGCGCTCAGCCTAATGAGGACATAACAACTAGGATAAGAATATCGAAAGAGATGATTGCTTAAGTCTGTGACGTTCCGTCCATGGAGAAGTGAAGTCTGTGTCCCTCCCTTGAATCTGAGTGGCTTCTCTCTGCTTTAGCCAACAGAGTCAGTGGAAGTATTGATATGTGACTTCAGAGGTTAGAACGTAAAAGGCCATGCACTCCTGCTTACTTATTTATTTTTGGCCGTGCTGGGTCTTCGTGGCTGCACGGGCTTTTCCCTGGTTGCACCGAGCGGGGGCTCCTCTTGGTTGCAAAGCTCAGGCTTCTCCTTGCAAGGAGTGGAGCACAGGCTCTAGGGCGCGGGCTTTAGTCACCGCGGCACATGGACTTAGTTACTCCGAGGCATGTGAGATCTCCCTGGGCCAGCGATCACACCGTGTCTCCTGCATTGGCAGGCGGATTCTTTGCCACTGAGCCACCAGGGAAGCCCCAGGCACTTATACTTTATTCTCCGAAGCTCTCACTTCTGGAGCCCTGAGCTCTGGAAGGAAGAAGTCCAGTGGCCCTGGCTTCGCTGTGCTATGGGGAAGCCTGAGCCGTGGGGAAAGGCCGTGGGTTGGCACTCTAGTCCACAGTCCGCGCTGAGCCCAGCTTGTGAGCCTTTCTAGTCCAGGCAACAAACACATGCGTTAAGAAGTCTCAGAGGGAGAGGCTGTATGTACACCTATGGCTGATTCATGTTGATGTATGGCAGAAACCAACACAGTTTTGTAAAGCGATTATCCTCCAATTACAAATAAGTAACTTTTCAAAGAGGAAGTCTCCAGCCGATTCCAGTCTTCGGCCATTCAAGTCGCCCCCTAGCTGTTCAAGTCTTCCAGACTGAGGACCAGAGACAATTATCCCCACTCGGCCCTGTCCAAATTCCTGACCCTGCTAAAACATTGGCTGTTCACATCACATTTTGGGATCGTTTGTTATGCAGCAATAGATAATTGGAACAATGTCCATTAGGAAGTAGCAGTTGAGCTCAGAGCTCAAGTATAACTGGGTAAGGAGTGGAAAATTTGGGCAGAGCATTTCAAACAGAAGGGACAAGAGGTAAAAGTCCTCTGGTGAGAGGAATCTGGTAAATTAAAGAATTAAAGAGCACCAAAAAAAGAAAAAGAAAAAAGAGAAAACAACAACAAAGAAAGAAAGCAACGAGAAAGCTTTCCAGGTATTTCAAGCACAAAGGTTTTTTTTTGTTTTTTTTTAATTTATTTTACTTAGTTATTTACTTTTGGCTGCCCTGGGTCTTCACTGCTGAGCGCAAGCTTTCTCCGATTGCAGCGAGCGGGGGCTCTTCTTTGTTGCAGGCATGGGCTTAGTTGCCTCATGGCATGTGGGCTCCTAGTTCCTTGACCAGGGATATAACCCACATCCTTTGCATTGGAAGGCAGATTTTTAGTCATTGGACACCAGGGAAGTCCGTCCAATAATTCTTCAGTCTCCTGAGACTTGCCTGTCTTTTTCTTTCGTCTCCCCTATGCCCTTCTCACCCAGTTTAGATGACCGACTCAATCATTATAACCACTCATTTGCATATACCCTGAACTCCCAAGCCCCTCTCTTCCTCCACTGTACTCTTCCAGAAAAATACCAATTTTGGTTAATTCCAGCTCTGTATCTATTCAACACCTGCACTGCCAACAGCTGATAAGTGACCTTACTTTACATTCACAGCCAACTGAGGTCAAGTGGATGCTTGCTGCTTCCAGAGCACTCCCACCTCATTTCCCTGGTCTAGCCATGCTCCCATCCTTCCAGAGGACTATTTTCTACGTTCCCCTCTCTTCCAAAAACTCCAACGCCTCCTTCTCTATCATCAACTGCCGTCTTTATTTCCCGTTTTACTGAGGAAGTACCAGAAAGCTTCCACGTGCTCCCACCACGTCTGCCGGCTGATGTCTGGACCCCTTTATTGTGCTTCTCCTCCTGTTGCTGTGGATGAGCTGTTGTTTATGCTCCTGCCTGCAGCCAAAGTCTGGGGAAACTAGAAACCATCCTCTCTCGTCTACCCAAGGGCTTAGACTCCAACCTTTGCTCCCTCCTTCATCATCAAGGTTTGCCCTCTACCAGATCACTCCCATTAGTCTGTGAATATATTGCTATTTCTCCTCTTTCAAAAATAGCCCAGCTCTCTCCTGATCCCACATACCCTACCAGCTACCACCCCATCTCTCTGCTTTATTGTGCAGCAAGACTCTTCAGAAGAGTCACCTGTACTGCCTTTGATTCCTAACCTCCATTCTCTCTTGATCCCACTTTCATCAGCGTCGCCCCCCTCACCTCTCCCCAAAACACACCTCTAGGTGGCCGATTCCTCGCCAGATAATTGAGTCTCAGTTCCCATCTCACCTGGCCCCTCTCAGGATGTTTTAACCCGGCTGAGCATTCATTCCTTGAAACACTTTCCTCTGTGGCCTCCAGCACACCACCTGCTCCCCACCTCCCTCTTACCTCGCTGGCTGCTCCTCCTCTGTGTCTTTTACTGGTTCTTTTCCATCTCTCGACCCCAAACCCTGAAGTGGTCCAGAGCTCTGTCCTTTGCCTTCTCTCCTCTATCTAAGAGCCCACTGAGATCTGTGGTCATGATTCTAATGTAGGCTGATTTTCAGCCAGGCTCGTGGCTTTAAATACCTCCTGTAGCTGCCAACTCCTAAATTTATTTTTTTTCAGCCAGAATTACTCCGCTGAATTCCAGACTTGAACATCAAAATACCTATTTGATATGTGACCCAGCCATGCCACTGTTGGGCATACACCCTGAGATAACCACAATTGAAAAAAACTCATGTACCCCAATGTTCACGGCAGAACTATTTACAATGGCTAGGGCATGGAACAACCTAGACGTCCGTCGACAGAGGAACGGATAAAGAAACCGTGGTGCATATGTACAATGGATATTACTCAGCCACAAAAAGGAATAAATTTGAGTCAGTTCTTGCAAGGTGGATAAACCTAGAACCTGTTATACAGATTAAGTAAGTCAGAAAGAGAAAAACAAATATTATATATTAACATACATATATGGAATCTAGAAAAATGGTACTGATGTACCTATTTGCAAGGCAGGAAAAGAGACATAGAGAAAGACACGGACACAGCAGGGGAAGAAGGGGTGGGACGAACTGAGAGAGTGGCACTGAAATATGTACTCTGCCATGTGTAAAACAGACAGCTAGTGGGAAGTTGCTGGATAATGCAGGGAGCTCAGGTTGGTGCTCTGTGATGATCTAGAGGGGTGGGAGGTGGTGGGAGGTGGGAGGGAGGTTCAAGTGGGTCGGGACACATGTATACCTTTGGCTGATTCATGCCGATGTATGGCAGAAACCCACACAACGCTGTAAAGCAATTATCCTCCAATGAAAAATAAATAAATTAAAATAAATAATTAAAAATACCTCCTCCTCCCAAATACCTATTTGACACCTCTGGCATGTCCAACATGTCGCAACACCAAAATCCAGATCTGGCCTCCCAAACCTGCTTCTCCTGTACTTTCCATCTCTCTGCATAGCAAATCCATCCTTCCAGTTGTTTGGGCCAAAAGTTTGGAGTCATCTCTAACTCCTCAGTTTCTCTTATACCCCCATCCAGTCTGTAAAATAATCCTGACAACTCGGTCAAGTGTGTCTGGACTCTGGCCATCACTCACCTCCAGCACTAGGATGGTGTCAAGGTTCCATCAGCCCTCTCCTGGATCATTATAAGAACTTCCTAACTGATCTTGTCCTCACCCTCCTTCATTCTATTCTCAAGAAAGTAGTGAGAGGGTCCACTTAAAACTGAAATCAGATCATACAGTACAGGACTCAGCTCAAAACCCTCATGTCACTCAGAATAAAAGTCAAAGTGCAAATGCCCTGGTACTCCTTTGATTCCACCTTCTAGCTCCTATTCTGTTCTTGTCTCACTGGCCGTCTTGTCCTTGAGCGTGGAAAGTGTGTTCCCGCCTCAGGACATTTGCACTTGCCAGTCTCGCTTCCTTCCACGCCCTTCTCCCATATGTGTCTGACTTGTTCTTTGTCCCCTTTTAGGTTTTTGTTCACATGGCTCAAGCAATCAAGGAAAGCGAGGTTCACAAGGGTATCCTCAAAGCCTAGAGCAATGCCTAGTTCATGCTAGGCATTGGATGCTATTTGTTGCCTTAATTTAGAGACCAGGTATGAAGGTCACAGGTGCTAGAAGAGGCTGAGAGGTGGGCAGGAGCCAGACTGGCAGGCTTGCAGGTCTTGCTAAAGATCTGGAGGAGGGCTGTCATGATCACAAGAGTGTTTGGAAAAACTGCCCTGGGCTCCAGGAGGGGAGAACGCCCCTTCTAGAAAGTTGACTCTTGTCTTTGTGGGGAGATAGGAGGATTTGCTTTCTAGAAAGGCCTCTTCCACTTAGAAGGAGCAGGGGGCTCTGGGACTGAGGAGATCTCTGCGTTTTGACAGGACTCAGCACTGCATGGGGCTGTAATTACGGGTAATCAGCCCTGTGCTTCTGAGTCAGCAGCTCAATCAAGCCCTTTACAGACACAGGTTGGGGCCCTGCCTCCTCCACCACCCTGCTGAGACCTCACTGCTCCAGGAAGCCTCCGAACCCACCCCAGCATTCTCCCCTCTCCCTCATCACCCAGCCTCACCCCTCCCTGCCCTCCTGCACCCCTCGGCCTGGAGAGACTTCCGTGGAGGTCACATCCAAGGGTCAAGAGGCCAGCTGAACCTCTCTGGCCCCCAGGCTGTAGGCGAGGAGCCCGCTAGGCACCAGGAAGGTGTGGGGGCTGAGCAGGGAGCAGATGGCACCTGCATACCCTCTGAGGATGGTGCCCCTGGGAGCCAGGATGCTCAGCCCTGGGGCAGCCTCCGTTTAAAGCTCCCTCTTAACTACTCTCCAGCTATCCAAACAACTAGACTATTTATTCAGCTTCTCTTCGGCCTACTGGGCTCCTCAAACTCAATGTGCCTTCCGCACATTCCTTGAGGGTTTTTAATAACCTACCAGTAAGAACAAAAAGTCCATTTCTACTTAACTCAGAAATCAAGCTGAGGTGGAAATACCTTTCAAGGACCCCTCCCTTCCCAACTCAGCTGGACTTTTCACTGCAGAGGGAAGTAAAATTAATTGCTGCCAAGATGCACCTAATTAACTTTGCCAAGGAAGCGGGAAGGGAAATCACAGATAGTGAGGCAGAATGTTCCACCTCCAAGTACCGAAGAGTCAGGATTCTTTCTTACCTTCTCACATGCGGAGTTGCAGGGTTCTTGCCAGCCGCTGACCTCCCAGGGCCTGCTCCATTTGCCTTGCCAGGCACACACCACCTCGTAAGTCTGCAAGGGCCTCATGGAGGGTGTCTGGCTGAGCCAGGGGCAGCCAGGTTTGCTCTGTGACCATCCGCAGGCCACAGGCCAATCCCAGATCAGACATTCTACGAGCACAGGGTTACTGGCAACAGAGATCAGATGAGAGGGAGCTCCCTGGAGATGATGGGCCAGACAAGAGAATCAGCAATCCAGACAGCCAACAGCCCCTCTTTGGTTCTTCCATCTCCCAGCTCAGAACTCACGACCATTCATCATTTCCACTTTTTCCTGAGAAAAGTTCCTCTTTCCCTTGTTCCGACTCTTAAAAATCTAAGTACAGTGAAGTTGATTCATTGGCTGATAGACTGACCTCAGGGGAGAAAAATTTCTGTCCATTTTTGGAGACGGGAGGGAGATGACACAGAAGGAAACTAACAGCTGAGTCCCTTCTGTCCACTTTCATAGGGTTGCCTGCTATTTTGGAAGGTGCCCTGGTGTCTGAACTTAGAACAAGAAGGAGTTGGGTTTGAATCCCAGTTGCCTTGCTTTAACTATGTGGCTTTGGGCAAACTGCTTAGCTTACCCAAGCTTCTGCAGCTATAGCTGTCAGATAGGGATGATAGTACCTCCCTTCAAGGGTGTTTGCAAAGACAAAAAAAGATGTTAAGCGGAAATAACAGAACTTAGAATTCCTTGTCCAGCCAAACTAGACTCTCTCTGAAAGTCTGGAATTCTCCAGGCCAGCATACTGGAGTGGGTAGCCGTTCCCTTCTCCAGGGGATCTTCCCAACCCAGGGATCGAACCCAGGCCTCGTGCATTGCATGCAGATTCTTTACCATCTGAGCTAGCAAGGAAGCCCCTCTGAAATGAAGACATTTTCTAAAAAGCAGAAAAATGAATCCATGAGGAATAAGTAAGTTTCAAGAAGTAGTAAGCTGAAACACAGATGTGTATGTGTACATACACGAAAGTGTATATACGTATACATGTGTGTGTATCTTTTGGTCCATGTATTTTGTATGTTACATTGATATTTAGGTATATACAAATCTTTAAAAATGAGCAAAATCAAACAAAAATTTCTAGAACTAGACCTTTGATAAATTTGATTATTTCTCTTTGCAATATTAACATGGATGGCTTCCCAGGTGGCTCTGAGTAAAGAATCTGCCTGTCAATGCAGGAGACTCAGGAAACGTGGGTTCAGCCTCTGGATTGAGAAGATCCCCTGGAGAAGGAAATGGCAACCCGCTCCAGTATTCTTGCCTGGAAAATCGCACAGAGGAGCCTGGTGTGCTACAGTCCATGGAGTCGCTAAGAGTTGGACACAACTTAATGAATGAGCAGTCATGTGCATGACATGGAAAGACAGCCATGCTCATGGATTAGAAGACTTAGAGTTATTAAAGTTGGTTTGATTTCTCCTGAGGCCTCTCTCTCTGACCTGCAGATGTCCGTCTGCTCGCTGCCCCCTGCCATGGCCTGTTCTCTGGGAAAACACATCCCAAACATCTCTTTCCTCTAATGTGGACATCAGTCCCAGTGTATTAGGGCCTCACCTTATCAGCCTTGTTTTAACTTAATCACTTCGTTGAAGGTCCTATCTCCAAATATGGCTACATTCTGAGGTACTGGGGGTTTGGACTACAACACATGAATTTGGGGGAGTGGGCACAGTTCAGCCCATAACATCATTTAATGGGAGAATGGACAGTCTTTTCAACAAATAGTTCTGGGAAAACTAGATATCCACATGCAAAGAATGAAACTGGACCCTTACCTTACACCATATGCTAACATAATTCAAAGTGGATCAAAGACCTAAATGAAAGACCTAAAACAACCTTAGGGTTAAACATAGGGAAAATTTTATGACACTGGATTTGTGAGCATTTCTTGAATATGACACAAAAAGCATAGCAACAAAGGAACAAATAGATGACTTGGACTTCATAAAAATTTAAAAGCTTTTGTACCTCTAAGGACGCTATCTACAGAGTGAAAAGACAACCCGTAGCATGGGAGAAAACCATATATCTGATAAGGAATAATGTCCAAAATATATTGGGTTGGCCAAAGAGTTCATTCAGGTTTTTACATACAGAAAAACTAAAAGTTTTTGGCCAACAGAATAGAAAGAACTCCTAAAATTCAACAACAACAAAAAACAAGTAACCCACATGAAAAAAATGGATAAAGGATTTCAAAAGACATTTCTCCAAAAATGATATACAAATGGCCAGTAAGCACATGATGAGATAGTCCACATCACTAGTAACTAGGGGAATGCAAATTAAAGCCACAGTGAGATGCTGCCTCACACCCATTAGGTTAGCTGTCATTGTAACAGTGGAAAATAACAAGTGCTGGAGAAATTAGAACCCTAGTGCCTTGCTGGTAAGCATGTAAAATGGTGCAGCCCTTGTGAAAAACAGCATGGTTTGGTTTCTCAGAAAGTTAAACACAGAATTACCATATGATGAAGCAATCCTATTTTTAAGCATGTACTCCCAAAATTGAAAGCAAGGACTCAGATACTTGCAAATATCAATGTTCAAAGCAGCGTTATTCACAATGGCCAAAAGGTATAAACAATCCAAATTTTCACCAATGGAACAGATGAATGGGTAAACCAAATGTCATAGATCCATACAATTCAACCTTAAAAATAATAAAATTCTGATACGTCCTATAACATAGATGAGTCTTGAAAACACTGTGCTAGGTGAAGTCAGCCAGATTCAAAAGGAAAAATTTATATGAGCCCATCTCTGTAGGAAACCTAGAATAGGTGAATATTTATATAAATAAAAGGAGCAGTCTCTCAAGAAGGTGATGAATAGTGACACGCATAAAACACACTGAAATATGCAAAGTAAAACCTGATAGACTCAGAAGTAGATATTGACAAACATATAGTTCACACATTTCTCTAAGAAAATGGCCAATCAAGCAGACAAAAAAATAATTACAGATATGGAGGATTTAATAACACAAAGTAACAAATTGCTCCCAAAAAACAAATGAAATACACATTGAATTTGTACAAAACTGATTGCAAATTGACCACAAGAGAAATTCTGCAAATTCCAAAATGTTGACTTCATACAGCCTCATTCACTAACCATGATACATTAAATTAGAAACCATGAAATAAATAATAGCTCCCCAAAGCTCTGCATATCTTTGGATTATATAGGAAGTCAAAATGGTGATGACACAGTCTTTGGAAATGATCCAGAATGAGAGTAGCTCATATCAAGATCTGTAGGAATTCAGCCACATCAGTAGTCAGAGGAACACTTATCATCTTATATACACATTAAATAATTGTAAAGTTAAAAAACAAATGTGTTAAACTTTTAACAAAAGAAGCAAGTAAAAAAGAAACTAAGTAAACCCAATTGAAATAGAACAAAGGAATAAAGATAAAAACAAAAAATAATGATTTTAAAGCAAATTTGCAATTGTCTCTAAAGCTAACTGATGGTTTTTTGCAAAGTGCAAAGTAATGGATAATCTTTTGGCAAATATAATGAGAGCGAGAAAGAAAACATAAAATAAAAGTTGCAATATGACTATAGAAACAAAGTATATTTTAATAATTATGACAATCAAGAAATGAATAATTCCTAGCTTATATAATGTCTTCCATGACATGGAAAAATGGTGGAAAGCTATTCAACTTATTTTAAGAGGCTGATGTAGCTTTGATTCTTAAACAAAATAAAGATATCAGAAGCTAAGAAATTTGTAGGCCAGTATAACTTATGAGGGGCTTCCTTGGTAGCTCAGCTGGTAAAGAAGCCACCTGCAAGGCAGGAGACCTTGGGTTGATTCCTGGGTCAGGAGGTTCCCCTGGAGAAGAAGAGGCTACCTACTCCAGTATTCTTGGGCTTCCCTGGTGGCTTAGATCATTAAGAATCTGCCCGAAATGTGGGAGACCTAGGTTCCATCCCGGGGTTGGGAAGATCCCCTGGCAGAGATCATGACAACCCACTTCAGTATTCTTGCCTGGAGAATCCCCATGGACAGAGGAGCCTGGAGGGTTAGGTACAGTCCATGGGGTTGCAAAGTGTCAGACATGACTAAGTAACTAAGTACAGCACAGCACATAATTTATGAGATAGATGCAAAAATATTAAAGAAAAATTTGGGAAATCAACTCTAGCATGATAATGAAAGATTAAGTAAGGGTTGAACTGAGAATTCAAAAATGGTTCAACATAGAAAATCTACAAGTATAATTTACTATAGTAACGAAATAAAAGGAGAAAATCAGATGATCACTTCAATAGATAATAAACAACCTTTAAAAAATTCAAAATTCAAAATCCAGTTTTTAATAAACTCCCAGACAGTTGATTGTTGATAAGGTCCACTTTACCCACTTGCTAAAGTACATTACCAAAAATATATAACAGATGTAGTACATCTTTGTAAAGTACTAAAGCATTCCCAACAGTCTGTAAAGACTGAACATTGCCTCTAATCTTCAGCCTTTTATAGGATGCCCCAGTCAGTGCAGCTAACATATAAAATGTGCAAATGTTGGAAAAGAAACAGAAAGCTGCCCATTTTAGCAAATGATATAATGGCTTGTCTAGAAAATTCAAAAACATTAATTGACAGATTACTAGAACTAATTAGACAATTTAACAAGATGGTCAAATACAAAATCAAGATGTACAAATACAAAATAGAACAGGACAAAAAAATAGTAGCTTTCCTACACCACTTACCCCATTAAACAATGTCATAGAGGGACTTGCCTGGTGGTCCAGTGGTTAAGAATCAGCTTTTCAATGCAAGAGGCACAGGTTCCCTGGTCAAGGAAGTAAGATCCCACATACTGTGGGACAACTAAGCCTGGACACTCCAACTACTGGGCCTGCACACTGCAATGAAGACCTGACCCAGCCAAATCAATTAATTAATTTTAAAAAATGTCATAGATAAACTTGCCAAAAAATTTGAACCTGACTCTAATAAAGACTTCAGATATAACTACGTTCAGGAAATATCAGGGGCATTAAAAGACATGGTGTGGAGGCAGATACATTTTGAATGTAGGAAACTCTTCAGGACACATGATCAGTTTTCCACCAAATTCAAGACAGAAAAGTCAAGGGATAATGATGGATACAAGTCATTACACATTTGGCCAAAAAAATAGACTATGGCCAAATGCCAAGAGTAAACCTTAAGGTCAACTGTGGACTTCAGGTGGTTGTGACCTTTCAGTGTTGATTCACCAATTGTAATGAATGAACCGCTCTGGTGGGAGATGTTGGTAGTAGCAGAGGCTGTGCATGTAAGGGGGCATATGGGAAATCTCTGTGCCTCCGTTTTAATTTTGCTGTGACCTAAACTTCTCTAAAAACATTGTCATTAAAGAAGACTTAAGTCTTTGCCTTCCCTGGTGGTTCTGTAGTCAAGAATCTATCTGCCAATGCAAGGGACATGGGTTCGATCCCTGGTCTGGGAAGATCCCACATGCCTCGGGGACTATCTTAAAAGGCAGATCCATGTGCATGAGGAAACATGGTTAAAGATATTCATTAACAGCATTGCCTTGAAGAGTAAACACTAGACCACCCCAAACATCCATCAGTAGGAACCTGACCAAATAAAGTCATCACGAGGCAACATGGCCATGGGGTCACAGGAGTCTGATGTGACTTACGGGCTAAACAACAAAACAACGTTGTATATTAGCTACAAAATAAAAGGTAGATCTTTCAGTTCAGTTCAGTCACTCAGTCGTGTCCGAATTTTTGCGACCCCATGAACCACAGCACGCCAGGCCTCACTGTCCATCACCAACTCCCAGAGTCCACCCAAACCCATGTCCATTGAGTCGGTGATGCCATCCAACCATCTCATCCTCTGTCGTCCCCTTCTCCTCCTGCCCTCAATCTTTCCCATCATCAGGGTCTTTTCAAATGAGTCAGCTCTTTGCATCAGGTGGTCAAAGTATTGGAGTTATAGCTTCAACATCAGTCCTTCCAATGAATATTCAGGACTGATCTCATTTAGGATGGACTGACTGGATCTCCTTGCAGTCCAAGGGACTCTCAAGAGTCTTCTCCAACACCACAGTTCAAAAGCATCAATTTTTCGGTGCTCAGCTTTCTTCACAGTCCAACTCTCACATCCATACATGACCAATGGAAAACCCATAGCCTTGACTAGATGGACCTTTGTTGACAATGTCTCTGCTTTTTAATATGCTGTCTAGGTTGGTCGTAACTTTCCTCCCAAGGAGTAAGCATCTTTTAATTTCATGGCTGCAATCACCATCTGCAGTGATTTGGGGGCCCAGAAAAATAAAGTCAGCCATTGTATCCACTGTTTCCCATCTATCTGCCATGAAGTGATGGGACCGGATGCCATGATCTTAGTTTTCTGAATGTTGAGCTTTAAGCCAACTTTTTCACTCTCCTCTTTCACTTTCATCAAGAGGCTCTTTAGTTCTTCTTCACTTTCTGCCACAAGGGTGGTGTCACCTGCATATCTGAGGATATTGATATTTCTCCTGGACATCTTGATTCCAGCTTGTGCTTCCTCCAGCCCAGCATTTCTCATGATGTACTCTGCATATAACTTAAACAAGCAGGGTGACAATATACAGCCTTGACATACTCCTTTTCCTATTTGCAACCAGTCTGTTGTTCCATGTCCAGTTCTAACTGTTGTTTCCTGACCTGCATACAGGTTTCTCAAGAGGCAGGTCAGGTGGTCTGGTATTCCCATCTCTTTCAGAATTTTCCACAGTTTATTGTGATCCACACAGTCAAATGCTTTGGCATAGTCAAGAAAGCAGAAATAGATGTGTTTCTGGAAGTCTCTTGCTTTTTCGATGATGCAGCGGATGTTGGCAACTTGATCTCTGGTTCCTTTGCCTTTTCTAAAACCAGCTTGAACACCTGGAAGTTCACTGTTCACATATTGCTGAAGCCTGGCTTGGAGAATTTTAAGCATCACTTTACTAGTGTGTGAGATGAGTGCAACTGTGCAGTAATTTGAGCATTTTTTGGCATTGCCTTTCTTTGGGATTGGAATGAAAACTGACCTTTTCCAGTCCTGTGGCCACTGCTGATATTGTGAAGTTGCAAAGTGTTACAAAATGATTCAGTTGAGTTGCAAAAAGTTGCAAAATGATTCAGTTGGGAAACACCTCCACAGAAACAATCCGTCATAAATTAAGACAGGTATTAATTATACATAAGTAACGTATGTATACACACATATATAACATGTATATGACATGAATACCTATATTAACATAATACTCATTAATTTAATACCTGTATATGCATATATATGTAGGTATATATATATATATTCATATCTATATAATTTTTTCTATAGAGGTAAGAAAAGGTATTGAATGATATGAAATTGAGGATCAGGGGGATGGCAATTAAAGCACAAAACCATATGGTCATAGAAATTGAATTTTAAAAAATTGATAAATTCAAAAGCCTTTACTTAAAAAAAAAGCTTCTAAAAAACAAATAGAAGGAAACTTTCTTGAGCCTTGTCAGTACTACATTAATGATTTACTAGGAGAATGCATCTGCGTATAAATTGTATAATTAAAACTTACTTTATTTTCTTAACTCCCAGAGCTGAGTACACTGCTTTGCCCACACTGACCAGAGGAGCCTTAGGACAGAGGCAAAGGCAGCTGAAGTTCAGGCTTTTCATCCCTGCAGGCCTTCAATTGCTTGAGATGAGCATTAACTCAGTGACCTCGACTGCCCCAAGCAGGTTTTCCCCAGGAAATACTTAATCCCAGGCCAATGACCATCCTAGCCCCAACAAAACCCACTTACGTGGGGAAAACTTTAGTAAAGAGCCTTTGAATCTCTAGCTTCATGGATATCCACAGATATATTTGATAGAAATCAAATAATTCTGCAAACACACAGACAAAAACATTATCAAAATATTACACATCTGAATTAGCAAGCCAAAGACTTTATGAATCTCCATTCCTTCCACCCCGCCTTATCTTGTTATTTATTTGTTTAAGTGAGCTCAACTTGGGTTTTCTGTTATTAGTAGGCAAAAGACTGTGAATCTACATCCTTAAAACACATGCATGATAGATCTTTTTTTGAAATAGTGATCTCTCTTGCCACATTCTAAACAGGTTTCCACTCACCGGAATCCATCTGTAAATCTAAGTCTAAGAATGGAACAAGGAGAATACTGAGGTCAGATGGGAAAGACACCTAACTCCTTCAATACAAGGACAGGGCAGGCAATTTAGACATTGATTGGATTTGTTAGCTTTTCTGACTGGGTGCCACTCTCACTCCAGGTCTAGTTCCTCCAGTGCACGTTCATTTAGCACATGGACGCCCATTTTCAGTTGTGATTCTAGACAGGCAGGAACCACAGTTCTATCAGTCTTTAGATAAGGATTAAGAATTGGAAGGAATTCCCTGATGGTCCAGTGGTTAGGACTCGGGGCTTTCAAGGTAAAGAGCCTGGGCTCAGTTCTTGGTCAGGGAATTAAGATCCAGAAATTGCATGGCACAAATAACAAAAGCCAAACAAACACAAACACATGGAAAATGTTTATAGGGACTTTCAGTTCAGTGGTTAAGACTCCAAGCTCCCATTGCAGGGGCACAGGTTCCATCCCTTGTTGGGGAACTAAGATCCCATATGCTGTGTGGTGCGGCCAAAAAAAAAAAAAAAAAGAATTGGCTGTGTTGCTGGTGTGGGAGCACTCAAAAATATAAAAATAATCATGATGACCATGTATTGAGCTTCTGCTGAGTGCTAGGCAAGCTCCCTATTTCACCACCGTTGAACTCAATCTGCTAAGACAGAAGCACTCATGTCCTCATTTTACAGGTTAATAACTTGCTCACGGTTACGTAACTCATTATTGCCAGACTTAAACGAGTCTCTGGCTCCGAAGTCCACATTCTCGTCTGCTGCATTCAGCAGGCTCCTTTTTCATGGGGAGGTCATACCACACTGGAAGCTCATTCCTTGTGGGATAAAGCATTTGTTCAGAACTCCAGGAGTTCAGACAGCAAGATGGCATCAGGGTCAGAGTCAGCGAAACGGTCCCTCGCTTCACCCTGCAGAGGATCCATGGGAGCTGGGAGACCTTGGGGCTGGAGCTGGTCGTCCAGTGGGTTGACTTTCACGCACTAAACCCTGCTGAATCACCGAGCCTGTCACTGTTATTACGCAACAAATCAGAACGCCACGAAACCAGCCCAGCTCCTTAGGATTGCTTCAACCCCAGGCTTTAGTGACTCAACAAAGGGCCAGTAACTGATGAAAGGGAAGCCCAAATGTTTGGAAAACCTGCTTTGTGGAAGTAATCTGATCTCCAGTCTGATCAAAGAATCAAGAAACTGTTTCCTGGAATGTGGGCCTTCCCTCGGTGGCGTCCATTCCCGTCCTCTAGATCCCCCTCGGGACTCCCGCCCTACTATATCCTCTTCCTGAAAGGCTCTCCTCCCAGAACCTGAGGGACTTGCCTCGCCTCCCTCTTAGCTCTCAACTCATTCAGTTGAGAAACAGTTGACTGTTTTTCATTCAGTCAGGCTTTCCTGGACTTTATATCTAGAATATCAGCAACAACCCTCCTCTCCAATATGCGGTTCAGTCGCTAAGGTGTGTCCAACTCTTGCGACCCCATGGGCTGTAGCCCACCAGGCTCCTCTGTCCCTGGGGATTCTCTAGGCAAGAACACTGGAGAGGGTTGCCATGCCCTCCTCCAGGGAATCTTCCTGACCCAGGGATCAGACACAGGTTTCCTGCATTGCAGGCAGATTCTTTACAGACTGAGCACCCAGGGCAGCCCAATATAGACACATGTCAATTCATATTCACTTAGCCCTCTTCCCTGCTTTATCTTTCTCTCCTTAGAATTTAATCTGATGTCATTTTACGTCTTTGTCTTGCCTCTACTAGAACTTCACAAGAAGCTTACTTCTGCAAGCTCCACAAGGATAGAGATTCGTGTTCACTGCCTTTTCTCTTAGCACTAGGACAGGGCCTTCTGCATAATAGGCATGCAGTAAATATTTTTTGGATGAAACCAATCTGTGCTTCAGAGAACGGTGAAATCCTGGAAAACTCCCACAGTTTAGTGTGACATTAAGAGAAAAATCAAGAGTTTTAGAGGCCCAGATTTGAATCTAGACCTAATCTAGATGAATGCTCAATCCAGTTTAATAATTAATCTCAAATGATAATCTAGAGTACTACTTGGACTTCCCTGATGGCACAGTGGATAAGAATCTGCTTACCAATGCAGGGGACATGGGTTCAATCCCTGGTCCAGGAAGATCCCACATGCTGGGGGCAACTAAGCCCATGTGCCACAACCACTGAGCTGTCATGCTGCAACTACTGAAGCCCATGAGCCTGGAGCCTGTGATCCACGGCAAGAGAGATCATCACAATGAGAAGCCTGTGCACCACATCTAGGGAGTAGCCCCCACGCCCCCGCTCTCTTCAGCTAGAGAAAGCCCGCACAAAATAACCAAGACCCAGCACAGCCAAAAATAAACAAATAAATAAATTTTTAAAAAATCTAGAGTAGCCTCCAACTAATAAAAAAATAAATGGGAAAATAAAATAAAATAATATAAATAGCAAAAAAAAAAAAAAAATCTAGAGTAATAATCTCACTAAGCCTCATTTTATGATCGGTTGAGGGAGAATGTTTGCCTCCTGGGATTACAGGGAGGACCAGTAAAAATTTCCTGAGTCCCATGCCAAGGACTGTACATGCATTATTTCTTTAATCTTCACAACAATCCCATGAAGCTATACCGCCGTTGTCCCCAAAGAGACCAAAGTGATGTGCCCAGGGCGATAAAGAAAGGAAACAGGCCACAGGACTCCAACTCTCTCTCCAAAATCCATGCCTTAATCACCACCCCAGATGGAAAATGAAAGTGAAAGTTTGTATGAATAAAATGCTGGGCCCTAAAGGACAAAGGGCTTCCTTGGTGGCTCAGCTGATAAAGAATCTGCCTGTCATGCTGGAGACCTGGGTTTGATCCCTGGGTTGGGAAGACCCCCTGGAGAAGGGAAAGGCTGCCCACTCCAGTATTCTGGCCTGGAGGATTCCATGGACTGTATAGTCCATGGGGTTGCAAACAGTTGGACACGACTGAGCAACTTTCAATTTCACTTTCAATGGAGAAGAGGGGCCGGCAGTGTCCCTGACTTCTCCTCCACCCAAGCCCTCAGCAGAGCTGCTGCGAGCCAGCAATGCTCCTATACTGCCCGGGGCTCTGACAAGGAGAAGGAGCAATCACTCACCAAGGGATGGCTCACCCCTGCGCTCGCCCCGGTCTGGTGACTTGCCTTGTCTTTCACATTCAAGGATGATCTCCTCACTGTCTCCCCAGACACCACACCTGCCCCTCCAGGATCTTCTTTGGCACTAGACCCTGGGACTTGGTCACTTTTGCGTAGAGTAAGTAATATATAAGTAAACAATATTTTATCTTCAGATCAATTGCTGTTCAGATATCACTAAAATTGTTCTGTAAGCTTCTTTTAAATGTGATTTTACCCTGAAGTAAGTAGGAAATGGTGACCCACTTCAGTATTCTTGCCCGGGAAATCCCATGGACAGAGGAGCCTGGCAGGCTGTCATTCATGGGATCTTGAAAGAGTCAGACATGATTTAGTGACTAAACAGCAACAACAAACCAAAGGAAATCTAGAGAGCAGTATTGATAGCAGATAAAATGGAAATTAAGGCTAAAAGCATTAACAGAGATAAAGATCTTCACTTTAAAATGAGTTTTTTAAAGTCTTCAAAAAAATATAACTATCATGAGCTTGTATGCTTCTACTAATACAGTTCAGGCATACATAAATGAAAAACTGATAGAATCACAAAGAAAATTGGATAAATTCACATTCATAGTGGGAGACTTTAACACAGCTCTCTTAGACACTGATAGACAAATCAGACAAAGTGATGAACAAGCATGATTCATTTGACAGCTATATTAACAGAAACATACACCCCCCTAAAATAGAGATCATACATTTTTTGATGTTTTTGTGGCATATTTACCAAAAAAAAGTCACAAAGTTTCAACAAAATTTTAAAAAATAGATAAATGTGATCTCACAATTCAACCTAGTGCTGTTTAACAAGTGGCACAAATTGACTTCTATTTAAACCAGAAAAATATTTGTGGACACATATATTTATATACACACATATATAGTTTTAAAATATAAGTTGATATATTATTGATACCATGTGTTCCATCAGCAAAAATAGATAAAAAGTGCTTTCAAGACCTAATTTATACACTTAATAAAATTAACTGGGTTTTTTTTAATGCATACAAAATGCTAGTGTTTAGCTTTAAATGATGAGGTAAGAGAGTTTCAGGTTGCTCTCTGCAAGCCCTTCTCCACAAATCCCACACTGTGGGCAAGAGCAGTCTTGACTTCCAATAAATGAAAAACCACATGGGGTGGAATCACCACCATCTTTTCTCTTTTGTATTGATACACTGGATTTTGGAAGAGGGTAGACATTTTCACGTCCTATTAAATAAGAGTTAACAAATGAATGTGACACAGTAATCTGGGGGAAGCAGATAATGAAGCAATTCTGCAGAATCTTTTTTTTTTTTTTTTGCTGCTTATTAACTTATGTGTCAAATAGCTGCCCCTTCTGTGACTTGTGTCTAAGTTATAATTAAGAGAGGAAAAATCCAGCTGAAAACCCTAAGATAGCCAAGGTCCCAAAGCAGCTACTGATGTTCAGTAAAAATGCCTGAGCTTCGGACTCAGGAGTTAGCTTACCAGATCTACCCAGGCATGTTCACCGGCAATGCACTCAGAGGTTCTCAAACAGTTTGGTTACAAAAAAAGGGGGGAATGTGAAAATCAGATGGTCCATTGATTTAGAAGGAGGTGGAGGAAAAGGAAAAGAGAAAGGAGAAGAAGAACGTGAAGGAGAAGGCAAAGAATGAGGAGGAGGAGAAGGGAAGCGGGTGTTATCGCCTCCTTTGGGTCTGCTTCTCTGGAATTGCAGAGGATGGCCAGGCCCGCTGGGCTAGTGCAGTGGAAGAGCACCATCAGCAGTCTCCATTTTGCCGTGCCGTTGTCCCTTAAAAGGATTTCTCATAAGATTCCTGAGTCTCAGCTGAAAAGTTCTCAGGTCCAAGCTCTGTCCTTTGCAGAAATCATCATCAGGCTACCCAACAACATGACGGCAGAGAGCACACACTCAAACGCCATCCATCACGGACCCTCCACAGCCTACATGAATTGTTGGAACTGTCTCTCTTGTTTTGAGCCTCAACCATTTTTCTTCCTCCCCCAAGCTGACTCCCCATAGCAGTCATAGAATCAATCATCAGGTAAACAGCTGTTTGTCTTCAAGATACTTTACGATCCTGCAGGTAATGCTTGTCACAGAAGTTGCCTGGAGGGGGAAAAAAAGAGTCTAACGATTTTGAAAAAGAGAAATGTGGTACCATTGAAAAGAGTAAGAGTCCAGAGTGGGATTAATCATGGTCTTATGTGCCTGAGTGCACGTAAAATCACTTCTGTGCTGTGCTGTACTCGGTTTAGTTGCTCAGTTCAGTTCAGTTCAGTCGCTCAGTCGTGTCCAACTCTTTGCGACCCCATGAACTGCAGCACGCCAGGCCTCCCTGTCCATCACCAACTCCCAGAGTTTACTCAGACTCATGTCCATCGAGTCGGTGATGCCATCCAACCATCTCATCCTCTGCCATCCTCTTCTCCTCCCACCTTTAACCTTTCCCAGCATCAGGGTCTTTACCAAGGAGTCAGTTCTTCACATCAGGTGGCTAAAGTATTGAAGTTTCAGCTTCAGCATCAGTCCTTCCAATGAATATTCAGGACTGATCTCCTTTGTGATCCTCTGGATTGTAGCCCACCAGGCTCCTCTGTCCACGGGATTCTCCAGGCAAGAATACTGAAGTGGGTTGCCAGGCCCTCCTCCAAGGGATCTTCCCAACCCAGGGATCGAAGCGCTGCCTCCTGCATCTCCTGCATTGCAGGTGGATTCTTTATGACTGAGCCACCAGGAAAGCCCAAGCAAGGTGTTAGGGGAAACTAATTAGCTTAGGAAAAGAGAGAAGACAGAAAGAATGGAGAAGGAGAAAAGAAAAAGAAGGAAAAAAGGGGGGGGGGAGTAAGAAATAATGGAATAGAATGCAAACTGGCTAATATTTATTAAGCACTGAATGAAGGGCAGGAAAACTCAGCAGTGGCCACAGGACCTGAAAAGGTCAGTTTTCATCCCAATCCCAAAGAAAGGCAATGCCAAAGAATGCTCAAACTACCGCACAATTGCACTCATCTCACACACTAGTAAAGTGATGCTTAAAATTCTCCAAGCCAGGCTTCAGCAATACGTGAACCATGAACGTCCAGATGTTCAAGCTGGTTTTAGAAAAGGCAGAGGAACCAGAGATCAAGTTGCCAACATCTGCTGTATCATCGAAAAAGCAAGAGACTTCCAGAAACACATCTATTTCTGCTTTCTTGACTATGCCAAAGCATTTGACTGTGTGGATCACAATAAACTGTGGAAAATTCTGAAAGAGATGGGACTACCAGACCACCTGACCTGCCTCTTGAGAAATCTGTATGCAGGTCAGGAAACAACAGTTAGAACTGGACATGGAACAACAGACTGGTTGCAAATAGGAAAAGGAGTATGTCAAGGCTGTATATTGTCACCCTGCTTGTTTAAGTTATATGCAGAGTACATCATGAGAAATGCTGGGCTGGAGGAAGCACAAGCTGGAATCAAGATTGCCAGGAGAAATATCAATATCCTCAGATATGCAGGTGACACCACCCTTATGGCAGAAAGTGAAGAAGAACTAAAGAGCCTCTTGATGAAAATGAAAGAGGAGAGTGAAAGAGTTGGCTTAAAGCTCAACATTCAGAAAACTAAGATCATGGCATCCAGTCCCATCACTTCATGGCAGATAGATGGGGAAACAGTGGATACAATGGCTGACTTTATTTTTCTGGGCCCTCAAATCACTGCAGATGGTGATTGCAGCCATGAAATTAAAAGATGCTTACTCCTTGGGAGGAAAGTTATGACCAAACTAGATGGCATATTAAAAAGCAGAGACATTACTTTGCCCACAAAGGTCTGTCTGGTTAAGGCTATGGTTTTCCACTGGTTGTGTATGGATGTGAGAGTTGGACTGTGAAGAAAGCTGAGCACCGAAAAATTGATGCTTTTGAACTGTGGTGTTGGAGAAGACTCTTGAGAGTCCCTTGGACTGCAAGGAGATCCAACCAGTCCATCCTAAAGGAGATCAGTCCTGGGTGTTCATTGGAGGGACTGATGTTCAAGCTGAAACTCCAATACTTTGACCACCTGATGCGAAGAGCTGACTCTTTGGAAAAGACCCTGATGATGGGAAAGATTGAAGGCAGGAGGAGAAGGGGATGACAGAGGATAAGATGGTTGGATGGCATCACCGACTCAATGGACATGGGTTTGGGTGGACTCCGGGAGTTGGTGATGGACAGGGAGGCCTGGCGTGCTGCAGTTCATGGGGTCGCAAAGAGTTGGACACGACTGAGTGACTGAACTGAACTGAAGGGCAGGAATTGTTCAAAATGCTTTACTTATGTTGATTCGTTTAATCTAAAACAACCCTATAAAAAACACTACTAGTATCCTCATTTTTCAGATGAGAAAGCTAAGGCAGACATCTTACCAAATTTTACATAGTCAGTGAGTCTGAGGTTTGAAGCTTGGCAGTCTGACTCCAGAGCTAACCACTTTGTGTACCATGTAATTTGAAGAGCCTGCATCACTCAGTTCTCCTACCCTCATCTTTAGATTGAAGATAGTGCTAGCATTTATTCATAGAGTGATTGGCTAAAATATTTACACAGTGCCAGAACACAGAACGTGGTAGAGAGGGTTCCCTGGTGGCCCAGTGGCTAAGACTCTGCTCCCAATGCAGGCAGCCTGGGTTCAATCCCTAGTCAGGGAACTAGATCCTTCATGTCACAAGTAGGAGAGCCCACAAACCACAATTAAAGATTCCATGTGCCGCAACTAAGACCTGGTGCAGCCAAAAATAGGGGAGGTAGGTACAAGTTCATTTTTGCCCCATGTGGTCTTCACAAGAACCCTATAAAGGACATATTATTCCCATCTCACAGATCTGAAAACTGAGACTCCAAGAAGTATCAAATCAGCCAAGGCCATATTCCTAATAAGATGTGGATGTGAAGAATGGGCTAGAGAGAAAAGAGAGAGGAGGAAGGAGGCGAGGAGGCGGGAGCAGGCCTCTAAGTGGAGCGAGAGGAGAAAGGTAAGAAGAAAGCAGAGCCTGCTGTGGCAAGTGCTGCTCTATAGTCACTTCAGGGGGCCTCTGGGCTTTTCAGGAGGACATCTCTAATCCACGCAAAGCTGATTCACTCACCCTGAGCTCTTCTTTCATTCAACTGGGTCCGGTCACAACATACAAGGAAGTCTGGACTCCCACCAAACCCCTTAAGGAATTGCTTATCCCTGAAGCTTGATATCACCACATAAAAACTCAGACCACATGCATAAAGAAAACCCCTGGTTGTATTTCACATATTCAACTTTAGCATCTTCTTCCTACCTTAAAACCATATATCAATGTTTCATTAACTTACTTATCCAAAGAAAATGGTTGCATAAGCATGAAACAAAAGCTATATCGTCATTTATGGCATCTAGCCCTTTTCTGATAAAATTCTATTTATAAGTTAGTCTGTACTTTAACTTCATGATAGCACAGGTTTAGTAGTAATAAATATAGAAGTTTAGTGTATCAATCATATTTATGTGCTAATAAATGTATATTAGTTTCTTATTGCTGCCATGACAAGCTACCACAAACTTAGTGGCTTAAAACAAGACAAACGTACTTTACATGTCCAGAGGTCATAAGTCCAAAATGAGTTTTATGGAATAAATGCAGGCATCAGTAGGCTGCACTCCTTTTGGAGGTTCTAAGGGTGGATTGGTTTAAATTAAAGTCTCACACCTCCCAGCTCACACTGCTTAGAATGGCTATTCTGAGATTGTTTAAATCAAAGTCTACAAATAACAAATGTTGGAGAGAATGTGGAGAAAAGGGAACCCTCATAAACTGTTAAGGGAAATGTAAATTGTTAATTGGTGTACTCATTATGGAAAAAAGTATGGAGGTTCCTTAAAAACTAAAAATAGAACTACCATAGGATCCAGCAATTCCACTCCTGGGTATGTATACTGAGAAAACAAAAACACTAATTTGAAACAGTTATACGTGAACCCCAACATTCATAGCAGCACTATTTACAATAGCTAAGACATGGAAGCAACTCAAGTGTCCATCAACAGATGACTGGATTAAGAATATGTGAGATATATATTCAACAATATATATATAACTCTCTCTATATATAACAACAGAATGTTACTCAGCCATAGAAAATAATGAAATTCTGCCTTTTGCAGCCATGTGGATGGACTTAAACAATATTAAGTTCAGCAAAATGAGACAGAGAAAGATAAATACTTATAAGTGAAATCTCAAATATGATACAAATGAACTTATGTACAAAACAGAAATAGACTCACAGATATAAAAAATAAATTTATGGTAACTAAAAGGAAAAGGGAAGAAGGAGGGACAAATTAGGGGTATGGATACAAACTACTATAAAATAGACAAGCAACAAGGATATACTGTGTAACACAGGGAATTACACTCATTATCTTGTTATAATCTATCTGTGCTCCTGCTCAGTCGTGTCCGACTCTTTGCGGCCCTTTGGACTATAGCCCACCAGGCTCCTCTGCCCTTGGGATTTTCCAGGTAAGAATACTGGAGTGTGTGCCATTTCCTCCTCCTATAATGGAATATAATCGTCAAAAATACTGAAAAACTATGTTACATGCCTCAAAGTAACATTATACTATAAATCTATACTTCCAAAAAATAAAGTGCAGATAAATTTTGTCTAGAATTGTCCTTGACGTTTTCACAATTAGAAGAAAAATTAGGGTCAATCCTTAAAATTTCTATTTGAATATT
The DNA here is from genome assembly GCF_910594005.1 of Cervus elaphus. Taxonomy (NCBI): domain Eukaryota; kingdom Metazoa; phylum Chordata; class Mammalia; order Artiodactyla; family Cervidae; genus Cervus; species Cervus elaphus. The sequence goes on along the minus strand of NC_057828.1, from coordinate 72,938,385 downwards.
CAACTCTATACTTTAATTAAGGGCACTGGTTTTGAACCTCTTTTACAATGCCAGAAAATTCGATTCTTATACTCCAAAAAAAGATATGGTTTCCATGACCAATTCAGTTGGCCACATCTGCACCGCTTCCTTAAGCAGAACAATCTTCTTAACTTCTCAGAGGAGTTCCCATCTACCTGGTCTTTTCAGTGGCTGTCAGTCTCAGAAATCAAATCTTTGGATTGTCTATTTGACTCTGTAGGAATGGAAGTCCAAGCTTGGTTCTTGGACTTTGAGATGGAGCTGAAGTTCAAACAAAACACAAAGAATCTATGTTACTCGGTCTGTGTAAACGGAGGAAAATAGAGATGGCATTTGAATCATGTGGGCGAGACAGGAGTCCCACCGGGTCAGTCCTTCACGGTGGTCCAAGGCCAGGCTGCATCCCTTGGAGACATTTGCAAAAGTTGGGGTGTGTTGATGTTGAGCCAGGGGAACTGGAGGAGCTACAAACACTTGTGTGGAAGGAGGTTGTGTTACTAAATTCAGCGCACGGGACACTTCTGTACTATGATACATTTTCTCACCCAAATGCTAATAGTATCTCTGTCGAAAAGCAGATCATCTTCTGCCGGCATCTCCTCATTCACTTAGTTCAATCACCTCTGCTCTCCAGTTCTCCAAACACCCAGTTTTCAGCATAAAAAGATATGTAGGCTGTAGGTGTTTGTGGTTCAAGTGCAGTTCCCACCTTAGACAACACTTGAACTGATAGCGGCTTAGCTGACTACTTTGTAATGATGGGCACTGTCTGCAAGGCTAGACTGAAACCGAGAAACACTAAATTCTAAAAAATATTGTTATTCCTGTGCCCCATGTAATTTGAATGACACAACCGTAAGTTCTGATTTTTCATCTGGTGACTACACTGATGTTTTTTGTTAATATCAAATACTGTAAAATGTATTTTTTTTTTTTTTGGCCTATTGCTGCTTCTTGCATGAAAATTTAAAAGAATTCTTCATTCGGAATTTACTTATGAAATAAGTTGTTGACAGTTCAAAGTAATGGGAAAGCGTGCCACTTGATGCGTTTTAGATCTCTTGCTAAATTCCAGTTCTGGCTCCATCTCTATCTGGATGCCTTTGGGTAAGGTACTTGATATCCATTGGTCTGCCAAATGGGAATAATGGAATGTGGCTAACAGTTTGTAAGGATTAAATGAAAATGTCTGTGGCGGGTAGCTAATAACTGCTTGGTATATTTTAGCTATTAATAAGTGTTATTGCTATGTCCTCTTCCATGTCTGCCATTCCTCAATATTCCTTCAAACACCTTTGAATGCTTACAGTGTGCTAGACCCTGAGGAAATAAAAAAGATAGCTCTGACCTCATAGGATTTATCTTTAAAAAGGAAATAGGTTTGTAAATAAGCAAATGCAACAAAGTGCTATTACTTGATTTAAAAGAGAAAAGGCTATATAGGCTCTAGTGAGGAGATGGCAAAAATGGTCAAATCTGAAGGCTCAGAAATGTCTATGGGATTTCTTTAAAAACAACATTGTCATTGACTTTTGTAAGCATATTTTCACCTAATTCAAAAGCAACAGCTCTCATCCAGATGTGCAATGCATAGTACACAAGGTTTTAGGAAATGTTGGCAGTACTTCTGGAAAGACCTGGTAATTCTTTTCTGAACGATTAATTGTAAGATACATCCTAGTAAGAAATATAGTTGGCCAAAAGGAATGGTAAGATACCACTGATTGTATTGATGCATTCTGATCTCAGAATGTTCAAGTATGAAGAAAATGTGGAATCAATTGTAGTAGTCTCCTCTGGTACTGTAATTCAACTCTGGATCTTACAATTGTTTGGAAAAGAATCACCAGAAAATACAGTCCAGTAGTCTCCTCTGGGCTTCCCTGGTGGCTCAGATGGTAAAGAATCCGCCTGCAACGTGGGAGACCCGGGTTCGATCCCTGGGTCAGGAAGATCCCCTGAAGAAAATGCTAACCCACTCCACTATTCTTGCCTGGAGAGTTCCAGGGACAGAGGAGCCTGGCGGGCTACAGCCCATAGGGCCGCAGAGTCGGACACGACTGAGCGACTCACACACACACACACACACACACACTTTTAGTCTCCTCTTATCCATGAAGGACACATTGCAAGTCCCCCAGTGGTTGCTTGAAATCGTGGCTAGTATGACACTGGTTCAATCCCTGGTCTGGGAAGATCCCACATTCTCCAGAGCAACTAAGCCTGTGTGCCACAACTACTGGGTGAGGCCATATGCACAAAACAATGAAGTAGATATTAAAATTAGTTTATTTTTCTACTTAACTTTTAATAAATGAGAAGAAACACAGTAGTCTGTCTCATAAAGAACATTTATAATACATAACAATCCATAAAGCCTCATGGTGAGGTAGGAACAGCTTTGGAAAACAACGCACAGTCAGAAACATACAAAAAGTTAGGTAAAATTTTGCAGCACTAAAGACATTTTATCTGCATCTGCATTTCATGAGATGATAACTGCATTTAACTGTGCCACATCTGGCCCAAAGGACACCCTGTGGCAGACACAAAACAACACAACATAGAAGTTTCATAAAGAATCACAGAATACACTGATACACTCATTGTGCTGTTTCAAGGCAGAACCATAACATGGTAATTTGTGTCTTTTTATATATAACCACATATTAATTGTATGTTACATTCCCTTCAGTATCTTTTTGCCAAAGACACTGAACCATAAAGTTTTTGGTTTAAAAGTTTAAATTGAATGACATACAAAAGGCTCCTGTGCCAGTGAAAATGACTGCTAAGTATTTCAGAACTTGTTAGTAAAACTAAATAGCATTGCCACGTAATAGCGGTAGAGTTACATCAAAATAGTGCTATTATAATTCCCGTTTCAGATGGTCAAACACTGTATGACAGTTTCAATTTAAAAAACAACAAGCCCTCCCTCCACCTTCCCAAGTTTTAACACTGTTTTATGACTTAACTGAAACTCTATTAAAATAAATATTTCTATATTGTAGGATTCTTCTCCATATTTGTGTATGTGTGAACATCTTAAGACAGCAGGTAAATGACATTTCATCAAATGATATTTGTTTATAAACAGTAAAAATCTACAACTCAATACCAGTTAGCCTACTAAATACTTCACATTAGGTTCCATAGGCCTTTTCCTTCAAAACTTTCAAAAATTCAAATTAACTGAGGATGTTAACAAGATACAAACATTAATAGTCTTCTACTTGTGATTTTCCAAGGTGCTCTTGATGCAAATCCTTCCTGTTCAAATTACATACCTTAGTTACTCAAACATACTACTTTCTAAAATGTTAAAATACACACAGCAAAGTTTCTGAGTTTTTTACTTTTCCTTTAGGTTCTAGTTCATACTTTATACAGGGCAGATGCTCTCTGAAAAAAATTTTACTAAACAATCATATAACTAAAAGGTGACAATGGAGAATTAAATCTCTCTCATCACTAAGGCGGAATTTAGGTTGGAAAAAAATGTCTGGGTTGGTTTTAATTCAGGCAAATGCAGCACCTCCTTCTTACTAAATTGAGACAACAGACATATTTCTAAACACATATTCTAAATACACTGATCTTGCTCAAATATAAAAGAGCCAGCAGGAGAGATGCACCTCCTAAAACTGATGCAGTGTTATAAAACAGCATTTAAATATTGGGTTTAAGTCTCCTAATAATTAATGGAATTTCCCTCATTTTCTTTCAGGAAGGAATAAACTATTTTGGAAAAGACACTTAAATCCCACAATATTTAAATATAAAAGCATTTTTTAAAGATAATGCTAATATAGCTAAAAATGGGTTAGAAAGTGCATTGTAAAGAAATAAATAACTCTCTGCTAAAACTGAAAAGGTGAGTCAGAGCCCACATGATTTTACTATTATGACAGAAATCCTTTGAAAAAGAGAATCCTATGGTACCACTTTGTTACTTATGAGCTACTTAAAATTATGAAAAGTGAAATAACTAAAATCTAAAGGCTGTTACTTTCAAAGCACTTTGAAAAAAAAAAATAGCCCTTGTCCCATGCTTATACACCATTTAAAAAAACCTTCTTTCAGTTGATGTCTTATGCCTTATGCAACCTTTAATAGACCCAATAGAGCATTGTAAAGAAAACCTCATTGAATGTAATATATATTACCAGTTTTCCTTTTATATCACTACTGACATATTTCTATAACATAAATTGTTTTGAGATCTTCAAAAAATGGTAAATCAAGAATGTACATGATATAATTTGAAGCTTTCTCTTGTTCACTCATATGAAATTCCCCCAATTTCATGTTTTAAAAAAATGTTTGCAAAATTCCAAGTAACTACCAGTTTAGGAATTGAAATATACAATATCAGAAGTGTATTAAATGATAAAGATGTATTGCAAATTGGCAGGTTATGGTTTTGGCCCATTATAGTAAATATGAACTTACAAACTGTGTTCCTAAAATTACCTCATTCTCAATGGAAAAATCGGGTGTTCTTAAACAGGCCCATTGCCAGCAACAGGCTTATACTAGGAAAAAATCACACTGTCTACCACAAAAGATCATCCTTTTAAAAAGTTAACTGTCAAATGCCAACGTTTTCATCTTAAGACCCACTAAACAATGAATTATTTCAAATCCCAAAAGGTAGCCATCCCCAAAGTAGTCAGCTATAAAAGGTACTAAAGTAGTCAGGATACCTTGTTTCTAGAAAAATAGAGCTATACATGATAACTGATGTTAATATTCATCCTTTTGAGGACAAAAAATCTAGTTTCTTCACAAAGCATAATCCCTCTCTATCAGAAAAATATAACTTAAATACCCTTAAATAATATTTGTGTATGGATTTGAAATCCATACGAACAATGAAATAGGCAAAAACAGTTTCCTGTATAGATACTAAGATATCTTGCAAAATAAGCCACTATTGGAAGGTCTAAGCAATGTCAAGACAGAATGACTTATAGAATCTCAATTATTAATTTTGTCTTAACTAATTTTGCTTTTTGACAGTTTAATATCCAAACTGCATTAACCTTCAGGTTTTTCTCTCAAGTCAATGGCTCTTGGCAAAGCACAAGCATTGCTGGTTGGGCTCAAAAAGCTGTTTGAATCCATTCATGATTGGTCACTGTGAAATGACTCTGAAGTTATTTTTAAAACTCACAATTTAAAAGATTAGATTAATAAGCTTTCATTTAACATGTAATTATTAGATTAAATTAAACAGTCTTAAAAATATTTATCGTATATATTTTATGAGTAAACTTTCAACTCTTTCTAATGCCAATCTTTCAAAGAAAGTAATGCTGGTGAACATATCCATCTTTCAGGCTACCTTTGTTTTATTTTGTTTTGTTTTTAAAGTTAAAATTCTCAGAATAATTTAGATATGTAGTCTGATTATTAACTTACAAGAATCTAAATATTTAATTTGGTAAAACTTCCTTCCCTGCTCTTACTGCCCATATGCCCTATTATAGGTACACTAGTTCAATTTAATTATCTGTTTATTAGAATACTACTCAGCAACACAGGATACAGAGTAGTAACTGATCTTCAGTATCATAAAACCCCATGTGAAGGAAAAAAAGAACTTTTCCTAATAATATTCATGAGTCATTCTTAAAATATGCTGTCATTATGCTATGTAATGATCTCAAAGGGCAAGTAAATATTACATAAAACGTCAAAGGAAACAGACCTGTTGATTTTTAGAGTTCTAGCAATTATAATTCTAACAAACAAAATATAACACTGGGGGAAAAGAAAAGCAGAGAAATTCCAGTAACAATTTAAATTTATTTATCCCCCTAATTAGTTTTTACCATTGAAAAACTGGAAATCAAATAGCATTATGTTATATAAGGTTTATACTTAAAACAAAAATGTAACATAGTGTTAAAACTGGCTTTCCAAAACTGTTACAGCATAGCTGTACTCTGCACTAATAATCACAAAGTTGTAATATAGAACTCTGTTAAGCAGTCCCATTATGTTCTTACAAAAATAGAATTAAACTGTGTGACCAGACAAGGACTTCAATTACACTACTTGGCAAACATAGAATTTCAATGGAGTCTTTTTTCCTCTTGCAGTTTAAAGCAAAAGTCAAACATCACATCTTTTTCAAGACTCACAAGGATGATTCAGGTTGTTTGTTTGGCATTTTTTTAATCTCTATCACAACAGCAGGGATGTTTTCAACTTTAGTCCTCTTGGGCTGCTTCTCTAGATTGTCACTAAGTTCTAAACAAGAAATGCTAACTGATGGGGCCTTTTCTGCATCCTTTCCAGACTGGGCTTGTGGCCGTGTCCCACAACATTGCTTCAAAGCGCACTGAGTTCTGCAGGCAAGTTCACACGGGACTACACTTGACTTAGAGCCTACACTAGCAAATTCAGGCTGAATGGTGGTAGCGTGAATTCCGTGATTATGGAAAACGTCTTTAATGATCTTAGCCACCTGCATGTATGATGTCGGGTCTTCACATTTTATGTGAGCAGTGGCAATGATTCTGCTTCCAGCAAGTTGCCAAACATGTAATTCATGAACTTCCTCAACTCCTTCAACATTTCGAAGTTCTTTTATCAAATTTTTGATATCAATTTGTTTAGGAACAGTTTGGAGAAGAATAAGAGCAGACTCCTTAAGCAATGGATAAGTTGTGTAAAGAAGTATACAAACCATTACAATACAAAGAGTTGGATCTAAATATAGTACCCAGCAAGGACCAGCCTCTTGAACTGTTGCCTGAGTACTATTAACTAATTCTACAAATGCTTTGCAGGGGTCAGGTATACACGGGTTCACACAAATCTCCCCTTCAGGACAACCTTTCCAATTAAAGTAAAAGACTAAGGCATTTACTACCACAATCACTGAACCCAAAGCATCTCCAAAGACATGCAGAAAAACTCCACGCATGTTAAGTTGTCCAGTCTTATCTTCATCCTCTTCCAATTCCACCTCTTCAGGTTCTCTGATAAGATTCCCATTCACTTGTACTTCCATTGCATCATTTCTGGACTTTTCTGGATCTACAAAGAAATAAACATTCTGTATCAAACACATCTAAAGTGTTTATATAAACATTCTTGCCTAATTCCATTTAAGAGATGGGGGTGAAAATTTTTCATAAAACATACGAAGAAATGTGCTCAGAGCAATTTATATAAATTGACATACTGGGAACAGGCCAGGACATATGGTCAGGGCTAAATTAAGTCATTAAGATGATACTACTTTCTCATACTCCAACCTCCTACCTTCCCACTTCCAAATGAAGTTCACCTTTTCTGTGGGGTCCTGGGAACATTCTATACTTGTTGGCATATATCAAAAACAAAACAAAATTGAATGCTATCACCCCAAATCATAAACAACTATGGATAAGTCTAATAAAAATGGCTGACCTGACACAGAGCTCTAGTCACTTTTCATCATTAAGGTGTTAAGGTTAACTTTTAGACTTTTGTCACTTAAAAATGATGAGTCCCTTGATAGAAGGGGTTTAGAAACTGACAAATCAACCATATAAGCCTATCAACAATCACACAGAGACTTCAGGAAAAGTTGGAACTAAATGATCACTATCTACTAGCTCCTAAACCAAACATATTGATTCTTTAAAGGAATTATACACACCAGGACAGCTTAATATTCTTTGGAATAACTCCTTGCAGAGTAGAAGTGAGAGGAAATTCAATTGTTTATTAAACATTTTCAATGTACAACTTCAATTTCATTAACATGATATCCTGAATCCTAGAAAGAGGAAAACTGTCTATGTAGTGTCATGCATGTGTGGTTTCACACAAATAGGTAAATAGAAATTGATATTTCCATATAAGTGGAAAACAGTGGGAGGAAATACACCAGCCTATTAAAAATATCACTGAGCCTGGTTAGTAGGGCATTAGGATGATTCCTTTTCCTATCTCCTCTTTCAACACCTATTTCCCAATTTCCTTCCAAGAGCACTTAACGTTTAGAATGAAAACTACCCATTAAAAATATAAGAAGCATAAATTATCATCACTTTTACCTTAGTACAATCACGACAAATCCTAAGTGAAATGTTAAAACATGCCCAGACAGGTCCTAAGTCTAGGATTTTCAGGATTGGGTTTAGACTTCAGAAAATTAACTGAAACATGCATTGCTGTTCATAACAGAAACCCTTAACCAAGATTTTGAGTTCAGGAAATTCAGTCACTGAGATCGCTCTGAATACAACATTAAGAAACTTGTTTGAAAGGCAAAACTACTACTTGGGCAGAGCAAGGTTCCAAACATCCAACAACTAAGGACCAACAGGGGATTCTCTCCGGTTTTCCAAGAGGGTCAAGAAATTTAATTAGGAAGCATTGCTGATCCCGCTAACGCCAAAATCAGACAGTCTCTTGGCACGACAGCCCGTAAAAGACTGCCAAGTGCAGTTGCGGACCGCAGCGGGCTGAGGGTCACCTCCTGACCTTTTGCCCGCTCTCATCTACACCCTCATACCAGGAGCGGGGGACGCACTTCCCCTGCTCCTAACACCCGGCTGCAAGCGGGGGGTGCGGGAGAGGGGGGCGTCTGTTTCGGCTGCTTCCCCGCAGGTGCGGGTGCGGGAGCCTGCCCGGGAAGGAGCAGCCCAGAGGCGGCGCGGCCGGCTCGGGCGCCAGGGGGCGTGCGGGCCACTCGGCCCGGGGCCATCCCGGGGTCCGGGCTCCCCAGGGCCAACCACCTGCGGCGGCGACTTTTCTCTCCTCACCTGTCTGGTCCAATTTCAGCCCGTTGGAGTTGCTGCTGTTGGCCACCAGGATGTTGGTCTCCTCCTGGTCGGGACCCTGCTCGCCCGGGGTCACGGCGTTGTCGCTACCCCCGGAGCGGCTGCTCTTGCTGCGGGCCCCCTTGGCGAGGCCGTGGCTGTGCCCCCCATGCGAGTGGCTGTGGCTGGAGTCGTCGCCGAAGCCGCTGTGGTGGTGAAAGAGACAGAGCCCCAGCACGTTGACCACCAGCCCCGCCACGCCGACCCCGAAGACCACCAGCGGCTGCTGCATCTCGTGCGGCTCGATGAAGCGCTCGATGGCCTCCAGCAGGATGGCGAAGCAGAGGCCGGTCAGGAAGATGGCGTTCACCAGAGCCCCCATCACCTCGGCCCGGATCCAGCCGAAGGTGTTCTTCTGGGTGGCGTGGGTCCGCCGGGCGAAGCGCTCGGCCACCAGCGCCACCACCAGCGCCAGCACGTCCGACAGCATGTGGAAGGAGTCGGAGAGCATCGCCAGGGACGTGGTCACCCGGCTCACCACCACCTCCAGGACCATGAACATGAAGGTCAGTAACAGCATGCAGAGCAGCCGGCCCCGGTTCCGACCCCAGCACCCCATGGCTGCGGCTGAGGAGCCCGCCCGAACGCGGCCCGTACACTCCTGAGGAGGCGGCTAGGCGCCGAGGAGCCGGCGACGGAGGGAGGGAGGGCGGGCGGCGCGGGGCTCGGGAGTCTGCCGCGGGGCCTCGGTGACCGGACAGGGGCGGGCGAGCCCGGGGTCTAGCCGCCGAGCCCCCGCGCCTGCGGGCGACCCCGGCCGGCCGGCGGCGCGCAGCTCCTCCTCAGGCGTCCGTTCTCGGAGCCGGCGCCGAGGCCCGGCTCAGCTCCAGCAGCCCCCACACACCCACAGCGGGGCGGCGGCGGAGGCGGCAGGGAGCTGGGGCTCCCGAAGCCCGCCGACAGAGAGCCGGAGCAGGAGCGAGCGGGCGGGCGGGCGGCGGCGGGGGCGGGCGACCGGCAGCTCAGCGCTGAGGACGCTCCAAGCATCTGCGGGTTCTCCGCGCAGGTCTTCCCCTCAGGCGGTCTTCCTCCGGTGTGGCTCGGACCGAGGAGCCGACGCCTGAAGAGCTAAAGAGGCGGCGGCCACGGCTGCTGCACTCGGCCCGGTGTCGGGCGCCTTCTTCGCCACCCGCCGCCCCCCCCGCCTTTGCAGACGGTTTACAAAAAAACTTTGCTTTGCACTCGGAACCCCCGTTTTCACACGGACCCGAGCGTGACAAGGACTCGCCGCCCCGCCCACCAGGCCCGGCACGCCTTCCCATTGGCCAAGACCCCCTCACGACAGCCGCCACGTCCCGCCCACCCGCGCTCTCTATTGGGCGGAGGCTCAGAGGGGCGGGGGAGGAGGCGGTGTCGCGGCTTCAACAGATGGGGGCGGGGCCTTTCCCTTCAGGAGCCGGGCGTGGGCCGGGGGCCGCGGCCGGGTGCAGCGACGGGCGTCGTGGGGGAGGGTAGGGGGCGCGGGCCGCGTGCAGCAGGAGGGGGAGGGGCAGGGCGGGGCAGGCGGGGTCCCCTCGGCGCGGCGGGCCTCTTGCCCGGGCGCTGCGGGTCCTAGCAGCCCCGTCACACCTGCCGGGGGCCAGGCAGCAAACAGACTTTGATCCTCCCAGCCGGGTCCACGTGGGGCGGGCTGTTCAGCCGCCGTGTGACAGTCGACAGCCTGGGAAGGGCCGGGAGGGGGAGCCCCAGTGTGAGGGGCGGCGGGGGGCGCGGGGGCGCGCTCCTATCAGAAGAACCGCGATTAGGGCCGACAGACTCATAAACAAGTGCGGCACGTAACTTGTGACTGTTCAACACCGAGTTGAGTTCGTCCAGGACGGTCCTGCGAGGCGATGAATGGAATCTTTGTAAATGTTTCAGTAAAGCAAATCACCCCCTATCGCCACCATCGCCCGGAGACCTTGTGTGAAGTCAGATATTTCTGTCACTGATTATCTAAGGATCATTTAGGGTGCAGACTTAAAGCAGGAGAAACCTGGGTTCTGGTTCTTGCTTTGCCACTAGCCAGCTGGGTGACTTTGGGCAAGTCAGCCGGCCTCTCTAGATCTGTTTCTTCGTCTATGGAGAGTAAAGGACAGGACAAGAGGAGCTCTTAAGATTCCCCCTGACTTTAAAATTCTGAGGCTCTATGACTTAAAACATTGTATTTATACACTACAAACAGCAGAACCCAGTGTTGGTCACTATGGGGAATGGGAGGGCAGTGAGTATACAGAAGAATGAGCTTCTGTCCAGGTGGAGGTGAAATATAAACATATAAAATTTTAAATTACAGTGAAATACTCCTGATAAATTGTGCCAACACTGCTTCAGATTGGATACATACCTTGTTGTGCTCTGAATGGAGACTAGCTAACTTGAAAGTGAAGGCTTCCTGCTTCATAAGTGGAGGGGTGGCTAGAGTCAGAATGGCCTGAACCGGACTCCCAGAGGCCTCACCACAGCCTCTCAACAGCGAGAAGGACCTCCAACTGCTCTGGATTGCTGGGAGACAAAGACAGTGCTAGCCAATGCCTCGGGGTCTGTATATAAGGCTTGTTTTGGGCCATGTATTTTTGCATTTAAAAAATTATTTCTAGAAAAGTTTTTTCACTTGTATACTGTGTATTTCTCATCTCCCCATCCAGACTAGAGAGCTAGATCCTCATCTATTTCTGTTCTTCTGGAATGCAGAAGAATGGAGGAAACTTCCTGAGGCATTTATTAAGGAAGAATTGACAGGACTTGATTAATTGGGTATTGGGAGAGTGAAAGCTGATGAGGAGAATTTTAAAGAGATAGTTTTTAACCCAACAAGGAAAATATTGCTTAAAACAGGTGGAGAAGTTGGAAAGGGTGTGCAAGGAGCTGCTTTTAAGGAGAAAATACTGAGCCTGTTTTTTAATGTGCTGAATTTTCAGTGAAGTCTGGATGGTGGCACTGCTAAGGAGTGGGGAGATGGGATTGGGGACTTCCATAATCTTCTCTCCCTTGGTGTAGATAATGGATGTTTGTGCATTTCACGTATATGAATACAGCCTCAAACCAGGTCCTCCTATATAGACATTGAGGAGCCACGTGTGGGTCAAGATATCCCAGGGAAATGGCCAGGAGGCAGTTGGAAGACCATTTCGCCTCCTATTGGGAGCTGCTGGGTCCCTTTACTTGAAAGAAGAGTCCTTCAGGGAGTTCCTTGGTAGTCTAGTGGTTAGGAGTCAGTGCTTTTACTGCAGTGGCCGTGGCTCAGCCCCTGGTTAGGGGAACTGAGATCCTGAAAGCCATGTGCTGTGTGGGCAAAAGCGAAAAGAAGAAAATATTCCTCCAAGTATTTAATGTCCAAAAAGAAATCAATAAGACAATGCAGAAGGCGAGGATGCTCAGCAAACGGTAGCAGTCGTTTCAATAACTCAGCAGACTGAATTGGGAGACGTTCAGACCCACATAAAAGGGGCTCTAGATTCAAGTCAACTCAGTAGTCACTTATGAGAACCTGTGTGGTGCCACATTTTTTCCCCTTCTTGTAAGCCACTTCCCAGACAGTGTGCTTTATGCGCTCATAACCTAGAAGTGGGGAGAGGTGTCAGAGATGCATTTTCCAGATTGGAAAAGTTATAATCATGCATTCCAGAAAGAGTAATATTTACCTATCAGCAAAGCATTTCAATCAAATAAACTTTTCTTCCCCCCCAGCAGAGTGTAGTCAAAATACTTTGGTAGCTTGAGTCAAAGTTGTCCTTTTTTAGCCGATTGTCTTGGCATAGCATTAACACAGCCAGAAGTGGGTTAAAATGAAGGGAAGCCATACCATTATTCACCAGTACTCCTGGAGGTTGTGGCCCCAGGTTGAATAAGATGGCTTGGCTTTTTCTTCCTAATCCTTGAGAACTCTCCTGACAATTGGCTTAGTGTTCAAACTGACTAAACTCAGCATACTTTAAAGATGAGAAAATAATGCTCATTTTGGAAAGAGACTGCCAATTTGAGTGAAAGTCAAATGTTGAACACAAACTTTGCAATTTCAGAGCCCTCTAAGACACCTCCCTGCTCTATCAATGCCAAGCTTCCCCAAATTGGATCTTCTTAGCTCAATGAGCTAGCCTGAAGCTTATCAACCCAAAGTGTAGGTTTACAAGGATTCTTGTAAAAAAAACAAACAAAAACTGCTAAACACAGACACACCTCTGAACATTGGTTTTCAAAAATCATGAGTGTTTGAAGCTGTGTTAAGGACAGATGGATGAATAAAACCATGTGAAAAGCAGATTGCATTTGCCTTTGGTTGATGGCCAATCAATTCTGATGTTCAATCTTAGGGCAAAAATGATGGGGGAAGTCAGATCTGTTTGTCTTGTTTTGGAATGTATTCACTAATTATTAAAAATATAAAATCTCTACCAAAACATGAGGGCCAAGACTTGAATTTGTAGCTGCTCCCTGAGGGAACAGGCAGTAAAGGAAAGAATAAACAAGTAACAATGTGGTAATAAAGTCCAGAAACATCACAAAAGGGCTCAGAGGTATAAGGGAAACCATATGAAAGAAAGGGTCAGAGCTAGAAACCCTACTGGGAAGCAAACGGGAAACAGGAACGGGGTAGGGAGTAGAATGTCCAGCAAGAGGCCCCAGAAAATCTCGGAGCTTTTTGTATGTGTTGGTTAAGCTAAAGAACGGCAGGTGAGAGTGAATAGCAAAGGAAAACTCATTTTTCTTAGAGACTGAAAACTGGATCTAAGATCTTGTCGTGCCTGGAAATTAAATCTAGAAATAAAGACCCTGACACCTATATAGAAAGGCTCATGAAAAGCATTTGTGAATTTCTTGGGTGCAGTGTTACATAATAGTAGAAATTGTGGAAGGCATAGTCAGTCAGTTTTAAGGTTTAGGCTGAATGCCCATTCTTTCTTTAGCCCTTCTAACTCTAGGGGTAGGAGATTGTAATTAAAGTACAAAGTACAGAAGCCTAAAAAAAAAAAAATTTAATTTTAAAGCATATTTTTATGACTCTTTTCTTACTTGTCTATAAAGATGATGTTGACCAGCAGAGTATATTGAGAGTTTTACGTACCTGATGGCTTTTAGAAAGTTCAGGAAACTGGTCCTTAAAAATGACCTATTTTGGACAAGTTATTAAAACTCTGTAGGCCTCACTTCCATATCTTTTTAGTGAGGGGTTCTAAGAGATGGCCACTTAACTGGAGTTATGTGTGTGTGTGTGTGTTAGCTGCTCAGTCGTGTCTGACTCTTTGTGACCCGTGGACTGTAGCCCACCAGGCTCCTCTGTCCATGGGATTCTCCAGGCAAGAATACTGGAGTGGGTCAGCATTTCCTTCTCCAGGGATCTTCCCAACCCAGGGGTGGAATCTGCATCTCCTGCATTGCTGGCAGGTTCTTTACCATCTGAGCCACCAAAAGAAGCCCTAAGACGTGACTGCAGAAGACTATACTGCCTGCCTCATGTTCTCATGAAGGGTGGGAATGAGAGGCTTTTAGGCTACCTTTACTTGGGGGTCACCATGAAACCAGGGCTGAAAATTTTAACCTGCAGATTCAGAAACCACACTTTTGTCATTTTACCTGAGGGGAACTGATTCACATAGACTCAAAATGGACTGAGTTGCTGACCAGAATCCCTACTTCGTTTACTTAGTCTTGGAGGGGGAATTCCATTGCCCAGAGTGAGTCTGCCTCCCTCTTGTGGGAAGGGCCTCTCAGAAGCAAGGCTGTATGTGGAGGAGAGAACTGGACCAGAGGAGTTGGGTCTTCCGTGGAAGAGACGGTTTCAGATCTGTCTCCTGAGCTGTGAGAGCCTCCTCCTTGTCTCTCCACATACACCCGGCCGTCCTGTCCTTGAGTCATGCTCCATTTTGCTGCCAGAGTGCTAATTTTGAAACCCAGATCTGATCATGACAAAATACACGTCCTTCACCACACTTCCATCGCCACCATCACCACCACCATCACAGCTGCCATCCCTTGGTGGCTCCCCAGCACCCAGAGGGAATGAGCCCAGCTCATGCACACAGGGCTGGCCATGGCCATGGCCTCCCCAGCCTCATCCCATCACCCCACAGCTAACGGGCCTGGCCTTTCTGACCACCATGCCTCCTTTTGCCAAAACACCTATGCATACCCTATGCCCTCCGCCTGGGACACTCTTTCCTCCCTTCTTCCCCACCTTAGTTCTTACTCATTCCTCAGCTCTCAGCTTAAGAGCCACCTCTCAGGGAAATTTTCTGTGACCTCTCTGACCAGGTCACATCACTCTAGTACAAGTTTGCTGGGCTCCCGGTCCTGATTTTTGTGGCGTAGAGCAAGGATGCCATTTACATTTATCCATTTGAGTATTTGTTTAGGCTGTAGGCTCCATGGTGGTCTAGTGGTTTAGACCCTGCACTTCCAATGCAGGGGTCGTGGTGCACTTCTAATGCAGGGGTTGTGGGTTCGAACCCTGGTCAGGGAGCTAAGATCCCACAATGCCATGCAGCACAGCCAAGAATAAATTAATAAATTGGGTGGCTCTGGTGGTAAAGAACCTGCTTGCCAAGACAAGAGACAGAAGAGACAGGGGTTTGATCCCTGGGTTGGGAAGATCCCCTGGAGGAGGGCATAGCAACCCACTCTGGTATTCTTGCCTGGAGAATCCCATGGACAGAGGAGCCTGGCGGGCTACAGTCTATGGGGTCCAAAGAGTTGGACACAACTGAAGCGACTTAGCACACTCGCACACAAGCTCCATGTGGGCAAGGGCAGTGTGTGCTTCTCTGTTCACCATTGTATCTATCCCCAGCCAAACTGGGACTCAAAAGTGTTTGTTGAAAAAATGAATGAATGAGTAAATGTTGGTAAATTACTCTTCCCAAGTTTAGTAATGTGGGCATTTGCTCAACAGATCCTTATTGAATATCCTTGTTTCCCTGTCTACATTGGAACTTGAGAATCAGAGAATCCTCTTCTTCTAGACAGTGTAGAAACCACTGAGACACAATCTTATTAATTAGCTCATTGTTTTCTTCACTTCAAGAAGGCTACCACAGTTTTGCTGTGATATTATCTCACACAAGATGCAGTTAATTGAATGAAACTAGGACCCACCCTTGAAACCCGCCATGGCAACATTCTAGGTTCTCATATAGTTTTCAAAACACGTCCACATCCCTTATTTAAGGTGCATGATGACCCTATAAGGTTTGCAGGACAGATTCTACAGATTATGGGATGAGACTCCAAGAAATGAAGAAATCTGCTCAAGGTCCCTCTGTTTCTGAGGTCCTAATCGCACCAGCACTGGGTTTGTTTTTAACTTCATACCCCAATTTGGGAGAAACAAACTCAGTTTGAGGCTCCAGACTTCACACGCACTGATTACTACAAATTTTATCATTCGTCTCAGTTTTAAAGGTCTCTGGTTCTACGGTTTTCTTATTAATTTGTAATTACTATAAGGACCAAGGGGAGGTGGCCTACATGTGAGTGACATCTCTTTAACAGGTCACTCCCAAATCTGATTCTCTAGTGGTGTGTTCTACAACTGGGTTCTGATCACACAAGACTTTGTAGAGTGAATTCCTCATTGTTTTGCCTACTGTTTTTATGTACCTCTTCCTTTCAATTTCTTCAATAGTTTGGATGCCTTCCAAAGGACTAACATTAGTGAAAATAGTGGCCCCTCGCCTGGGGTGCCTTGTTAAAAGCAGATGCTGATTCAGTGAGGTCTGTAGTGGAGCCTGACATTTTGCATTTCCAATAAGCTCCTGGGGGATGCCAATGTTAGTGTTTCCCAGATCACACTCTGAGGACCAAGATACTAGAAGCTTTGTCTTTTTTTTTGGCTGCAGCAAGTCTTACTTGTGACACATGGGATCTTTTGTCTTAGTTGTGGCATATAGGATCTAGTTCCCTGGTCAGGAATCAAACCTGGCTCCCCTGCATTGGGGGAGTGGAGTCTTAGCCACTGGACAACCAGGGAAGTCCCAGAAGCTTTTTGTTTTTAACCCTTAGAAGGAGGCTATTCTGTGGAGTTAATCTGTTCCCATGCAAAAAAAAAAAAAAGAAAAAGAAAAAGAATCCTCAAACGTTAAAATGTTTTGATTTTACTTTTAATTTTATATTAATCTGTCATATTCAAATTTTATTTTGCAATAAATGATATCACTTGTATTAGAATTTTTAAGTGAAATCAAATGTCTTTTTCTTGTAGATAAGCACACCTTAAAATTAATCAAGCTCCAGGTTGTGAATATGCATTTCAGGTTTTGCCTTCACTGTGTCAGGAAAAAAAAAAATTCTTGACAGTTTTTGGAAGTATTTGTTATTCTGACTAACATTAATGGCTCCTGAAGTCTGAATAATGGGTTGGGCTGAAGAGTCAGAGTATGACTGGGGGTCTCTTGCACTCAAACCCTTCATTATCCAATGTGAAAAGCCTTTTCTATCAATTACTGATCAAATCCTCATTAGGAGCCAAAGAGACTTAAAATGAAAAAGGGGTGTTTAATAGTTAGGCAGCACTGGAAATGGCAATAGACACCAAAAAGGATAGGTGGGAAGTGAGGCTAGAAATTCTTCCCTCAAGCCTGTCTGCTGATTCTAGAAGGAGGGAGCCAAGATCTAGCCTCGTGGTAGCTGCAGCCACAGACCATTCCCATGAGCCCTTGTTATTGACTTTATTTATGCTTTGCATTGAGCTTCAAGGTTTTTCCATCATAAGGTCAGAGTTGACCCTCTCTTAAACTCAAGAGAGACATCTTTCAGTCCCCAAAGTGTCATTGTCTTAAAAGTGAGCACAATCAAAACTACTGGGATTGCATTTCTAGGCATTGCTCAGGTGTCTTCAAATTTGAGAGCAATCCTTTAATGGAAAAACCAGTGTCTGCTAAATTGGGGCAAATGGAGATTGTTTTATCTCTCAACTGCCTCCTGTTGTGAAACCAGGAGGAAGATGGAAGAGCTGAGTCTAATGGAAAAGACTGCCTGGCTCCCCATGCTGGGATGAAAAGAAGGATGAGCTATTAAGTATTCCTCTCTGTTTCTGTGGCCAGACTTCCAGTCCAGGCGACGCATCTCTCAGAGCAATTATGTGAGCACTTCTAATAGGTATCCCATTCCTGCCCTCCTCCAGTCTGTTTAACACAGTGCTTTCTGATCAATATTCCCATACATCAATGCTCATATGACGCTCTTGTTCAAAACCCTCAGTGACTGCCCATTACCCACAAATAAAGGCACACTATTTTATCTAGGTATTTAAGGCATCTTGCATGTGATCTTAACTTGTTTATCTCTCATTCCTCTTCCACAAGCCTGCTGCTCAAACCAAATTATCCTAAGAAATGATTGCAAGTTACCTAATGGCCCTGTGCCTCCTTTCCCCAATGTGGACCAAAATAATATCCTATATCATTGGGTTGTTGTGAAATAGATGGGTTAATGCATATAAGATGCTTAGGACAATGCCTGGTACATGGAAAGGACCTGTAATGGGTGACTCCCAAAGGATATGCCCAATATCCTAATTCCTGGAAACTGTGAATATTCTGCCTTATTTGTGAAAAGGGTCCTTTGCAGATATAATTTAAGTCCCAATATATTTCCAGGAGGGGCTTCCCTGGTGGCTCAGCCTGTACAGAATCCACCTGCAATGCAGCAATTACAGGAGATGCAGGTTCTATCCCTGGGTTGGGAAGATCCCCTGGAGGAGGGCATGGCAACCCACTCCAGTGTTCTTGCCTAAAGAACCCCATGGAAAGAAGAGTCTGGTGGGTTATAGTCCATGGGATCACAAAGAGTCAGACACAACTGAAGTGACTTAGCACGCACACACATATTTCCAGGAAAAGCAAAGGAAGATGAGCTTAAGCAGACTAATTCTTCTACTGGGGAGATTCGTGTTGAAGTAAGTGGGCTCTAGTCCCATGCCTGAAAACCTTCCCTTACACATACAGAGATGTTGGTTTTCCTGGTATTTCTCACAGTGGAATTATTCCATTACTTGTTCACACATGAGCCTGTTTTCTATATGACCCACATAACTCCTTGGTTTGGTTGGTGAACCCCTAAACAGCAGGGAGCCAGCTCTGCCTTAAGCTTTTTCCATCTGATGACAATTGTGCTCATGGCTCAATGTGGATCATTCCTTTATTCCCCCTCACCCACACACACACACAGTTTGAGAATTTAAGAGATTGACCACTAATTACTAACGTGATGCCAGACTGACTTAAAAAAAATTCTCCTTATTTGGACATATTTTCAAACTTAGAAAAACTTTCAAGGACACCCCCCCACACACACACACACACATCCCTTACCTAGATGCAACTATTGTTAACGTTTTATCCATTTGTTTTGTGTTTTTGAACTTTCTCTTTTGAACCATATGAGGCTAAGTCCCACACATCAGGCTCCTTCAGCACTAAATACAATGTGCATTTCCTGAAAATAGGAATTTTCTCAGCATAACCACAGGGCATTTTTACCAACTTTATACATGAACATCATCCACATTCCAATTTTGTCAGTTGATCTACTAATGTCTTTTGAAGTATTATCCACACCACCCCCTCCTGCACAGCCTCAAGTTTTGGGTCAAATGTGCATTTAGTTGTCTTACTCCTTTAACTTCTAATCTGAAACATTTCCACAGCCTTTGTCTTTTATGATGTCGGCATTTTTAAAATAATACAGTTCCCCTTGCCTTTTTTTAAAGAAAATAGAACCTTCACATATTTTTGTTTTTGTTTATGCATTCTTGGCTAGAGTATTGCAAAATGGGTATTCTGTCTTTCTAAGGGTATTACAGCTGAAGGTGCACGATGTCCATCTGCCCTTTATTGGTAATGTAAATTTTTCTCACCCATCAAGGTGTTGATCAAATTGTCTACTGTATATGATCTTTTTCTCCCTTGAACTAATAAGAAGTCTCTGGAGAGATACTTTAAAACCATGCAAATGTCTTGCTCATTTACATACATCCCTGAGATTTAGCATCTATTGACAGTTTCTACCTGATTCCATTTTAATTAGTTAATTAATTAATTTATTATTTGGGGCAGTGCTAAGTCTTCATTGCCAAGTGCGGGCTTTTCTCTAGTGGTGGCGAGCGGGAGCCCCTCTCTGGTTGTGGTGCTCCGGCTTCTCATTGCAGTGGCTTCTCCCTCTGTAGAGCATGGGCTCTGGGGTGGGCGGGCTTCAGTAGTTGCCGCCCCCAGGCTCCAGAGCACAGGCTCAATAGTTGCTCTGCGCCATGTGGGATCTTACTAGACCAGGTATCAGACCCATGTCTCCTGCATTGGCAGGTGGACTCTTCACCACTGAGCCACCGGGGAAGCCCTGACCCCATCTTTATTTTGATGATTACCAAACAATTTCCCAGCTCCAGTAGTCTCTCTGTGTTTACCAGGCAACCCTCAGTATTCTCTTATGTATGTATGTATGTATCTATCTGTCCGTCTGTCATCAGTAAGGGCATTCCTGAATCCTCTTTTTTCAGTGGTTTATAATTCATTACTCTACTTAATTTTGGTGCTTTATTTGTCCCAGTGGGATTTAGCCAGTGGGACCTCCTTCAGACTGGCTCCTGTGTCATATAGTTAATGAAGATTTCTAGATTTTGATTGAAAGGTAAAATATATGACTTTAATGGTTATTTTATGTACCTTAGCATAATAGGAGAGAAGGTAGTATGGTTAGGTTTTAAGAGTCGAAATAGATCCTGGGTTGAGTCTGGCTTTCTGATTTATTGGCAGTGTTTCTTGGGTAGATTACTTACCCCTTTCTATACCTCAGTTTCCTCATGATGGTATGATAATATTAGAACCGACCTCATAGGGCTGTTCGAGAACTAAGTGAGATAATGTATGTAAACTGCTTAGTAAAGCAACGGATACGTAAGTCCTTGATGCTTGTGGGTGAGTGCTGTTATTTTATCGCCCATATGACAGTTTGTACATGGGTTGGCTTGTCTCAGTTGCTCCTGCTACTTCTTGCTGCTAGTAGCCCCCATCCAAAAGTCACCCCCAATTCATATCTGTCCTTTTACAATACATTATCAATTAACAGAATTGTTGAATACAGGGGACGACAGAGGATGAGATGGCTGGATGGCATCACCAACTCGATGGATATGAGTTTTGAGTAAGCTCTGGGAGTTGGTGATGGACAGGGAGGCCTGGCGTGCTGCGATTCATGGAGTCACAAAAAGTCAGACATGACTGAATGACTGAACTGAACTGAACTGAACTGACTGATGGGTCTCCAGGGATCCAGAGATAATTTCTCCCTACTTTCCTTTTGTTGAAAAGGAGGAGTATGAGACCATGAGAGGTTAGATAGCTTGTTCCAGGTCACCCAGGAAGAGAGGAAGAGCTCAGAAGCGTGGTCAGTCTTCAACTATACACCCTGTAGGCCATCGCCTATATCTACCATATCAAGAGCAACATTTAGGGACTTCCCTGGCAGTCCAGTGGTTAAGACTGGGGCACGGGTTCTATCCTTGGTTGGGGAAATACTGTGGCCAAAAAAAAAAAAAGTAACATTCATTTGGTTTCTTTTCCCAGTCAAAGGGTATTATTCAAAGCATCAGTGGGAAAGTATCTCATTTTCTGTATGACTCATCCTCGTTCCAAGATTAACTAACATGCTGCACTTTCATTCTTTGCCTCCCACTCAGTTTCACATCCAGGCAAAGCCCTAAGAGTCTCCTTGCCCCATCTGCCCCCACCGCCCCCCATCCTCTCCCCTCCCCAGCTGTGCTGTTACCTCCTGGCCCCAGACCGTCCAACCATCCTCAGATTCCTCTGATCATTTTTGTTGGACTCTGGTTTAAGAAAAGCATGTCTTCCTGAAATACCACTCTGAGCTATGTTGAAAATAGACTAAAGAAATAGACTTACATTTAAGCAGATGTACAGGGACAAGTGTTTGTTCATATGCTTCCAACATTCCATTAAGGTCCCAGCATTGTACCAAAAAGCATGCATTTCTGGACATACACATTTTATTTCATCCTCCTCCAAAAAGAAAAAAGAATTAAGGATTCTTCTGATGTGTTAGGATGTTGTTGAACCAAGTAGAACTGGGAATAAATGTGCCATTAGCTGAGGCTTGGGGGATCTTTTTATTGTGCCAAGATTTTCAGTTTGGGGTTTGTTTTTTGAAACACGCTCTGACCTGCATAAGTTGATCCTGCTTACATCAAAATGCTAGTAAAAATACTGAAATATTTACCAATGGAATGACACGATGTCTGGGTTTTGTTTCCGTACAATCCATGATGTGGGGAAAGTGGGTCGGGGTATAAAGGAAGCAAGACTGGCCATGAAATGGTAAGTGCCGAGTACACAGGGGTTCTGTATCTTTCTATGTGACTGAAATGATCTGTATTGAAAAATTTTTAAATACTAGTTTAAATTTTCATAGTTTGCTTTCTATCCCCCCCTCATTTAGTTCTATTTGTTCGCTTGTTTTGCTCTGCTTCTCCCCCCAAATTTGCCCTTTCTTGAAAGCAATCTCTGGCCATGCACCCTTTAGTAAAAGCTTTCTGAATATCTGACTACTTCCTTAATCCACTAAAACACTAATACCGTTTAGCACCCTAAATGCGTGAGTTAAGACTTGTAGCCCCCTAGCTTGGACACTTTTTAAGGGCAGGAACTAAACCTGATACTATGGGATAAAGGCATGGCCTAAATCTGGCCTCAGTCAGTGCTTCCTAACTCATGGACATGCTTGTTGGTAGGTTGTAAGAGAATGGTTAAAAGTGTTACAAAAAGCGTTGATGTAAAGAGCAGTCTATTGATTTGTCATATATGTATATATATATATATATATATTTTTTTTTTCCTGTAAAGCTCATCTCCATAGAGTTTACAATATCTCGTTTTACCTTTAGGGAGAATTGGCTTAAGTAAAATTCTCCTTGCCATTGAAGCCTTTCAAGTTAGGCAGGGATTCAAGAGCAGCTAGTGAATAGTTTACCCCCAAATTGAGACTTAATGAAATAAAATCCTATACGTGGGAATAAACCTTGAACTCTGCCTCTCTCCTGCTGCACAGTCTAATGGAAGGAGGTGGGAGGGTGAGAACATATCAAGAAGGAAAATGTCCGTTTTTAAAGCTTTCAAAACTTTGCCCGGGGAGCCATCTCGGAACCATCTCATTTTAGGCTTGTCTGTGCTGGCTTAATGCAGGGTGAGAGCCAAATCCAAAGGGCATCTCATGGAGCTGCACTTTATTAGTTCCCGCACACACACTGATCTTTCAAAATCCTCAAAACTGGTGCTTTTTCAGAGCAGGGGAGGAGCCCCTGCAAAGTTGGAAAAAGCCCAAGTAAAGTGTCCCTTTGCTCCCCGATAGGGGAGCACAGCGAAGTCACCCCTGTGTTGAGACCTGTCCCCTGTCCGTAAGTCCTCCTGGGAAGGATGAGCCACAGCCGCCCTCTAAATCAGATCTGACTTCAATAATAGCACTCAGAGTGAGGAAGGACCCCTTCCATTCGCCTAACCTGAAAGTCGTGGCTCTTCATTTTCCGAGGCTGTGGATACTGTCACTCACTATCTTCTGCCTTCGCCTTCTCACTGATTCGCCTTCAGCCTTCTCTTCTCCAGGGAAAATAATCCTTGAAGAGAATGAATCAGGGAAGTGCAGTTGCCTGGCATTCAGCCAAAGTATAAAAGAGCCAAAAATACAAACCAGTGTGCCTTCGGCAGCGGAAAGCTCCCCACAGGGCCTCTCTGAGTAGGTCTTTCAAGACTGCCCTAGAGCCGACTCTTCAATAGAAAAAATGAGGCCTCACATTAGAGAAACCCTGCTCTCTCCGAGAAACACTGGTTGGGAAGACAGAAAGAGTTGCAGCAAGAGAGCGTTCAGTTAGACGTAAGGAAGAACTGTAGGGAAGAGCAAACTTGAACCAAGAGGTTAGGGGCGTTATGAAGCCTATGCCCCCAGACAGTCGTTAGTCTTGGAAGGTTCCACTGATCACCTGCAGTGAAGCAAGTGAGCCAGATGACCTCTGGAAATCCCTTCCAGCTTTCGTGTCCTTTGATTCTAGAAACCCAGCAAGTTTCCCTTCTGTCGGATTGTACTCTGAACTCCATATGAGTGACCTTGGCTGGGCTTTAATCACTCAGTCTCTAGATTTCCTCAACTGTAAAACAGTTGCAAGTGGTGGCAAGTCCAAGGGGCCAGGGAGCTGTATGACTTGCCGTTGCCAGGTTTCTTCTAGCGAGGTGGCACTTTCGAGACGGTCGATAGCGGTATGTGGCTGACTCCCAGCAGATCGGCGTGGGGGAGAGAGGTTGACTGAAGCTTTCTGGGGTATCCAAAGGATGTTTTTCTCTAGAAGTAAAGCATTTTAGTGCACTTTTAAGTGTGCTGTGATTAGGGGACCTTCTTTCTCTGAAAGAGAGCTCTGTGGCGTTTACATTCTCTCCCCTCCAGCACCCTGAAATGCCTTCTAACTATAGCATGAGTTAAACACAGGCATGATGCTGGGTGTGTACTATCTCTCAACTAATACTTTTTTTGTTGTCGTTAAATTTTGGCTGCACAAGTCTCCCTTGTGGCATGAGGGCTCTTCATTGTGGGGCACGGGCTTTCTCCAGCTGCCAAGGCGGGCTCTTCAGCTAAGGCGCACAGGCTTAGTTGCCCTGCGGCATGTGGGATCTTTTGGTTCCTCCATCAGGGATCCAACCCCAGGCCCCCGGCATTGAGAGTGTGGAGTCTTAGCCACTGGACCATCAGGGAAGTCCCTCAACAAATTCTTCTTTCTTGACCGTTGTGGGGCGTGCCTCCTGCGTTCAGTGAAAATGCCCACAATCAAACTCGGGGCGTAGGAAAGGCCAGCAGCAGACAGGCACCCCCTGGGATGTGATAGCACAAGTGGTGGTTCTTCCTCAACAAAGACTCTGAGCCAAGCGTGGCTTCGAGAGCCAGGCTTTGTAAGCGAGTGACCACAACCACAAACCACGGGGCATTAAGGGTTCACGTACCGGGGTTTCCCTGTCACACTGGTGGTTAAGACTCTGCGCCCCAAAATCAGGGAGCACAGGTTCAATCCCTGGTTGGGGAACTAAGACGAACACATGCCCCCCCAAAAGAGTTCATGTACGGAAACAGGAGGAGACATGTCTCACGTTTCCCCATTTTGTCTACCACAGTGGAATACAAAGGGCCAGTGGCCTTGTCTTTGGAAACGAGGGACAGATTTGTCTGGCAGCTGTTACCCACATGGGGGTGTAATGTGGGTGCCGGTCTGTCTGCCCGGCAGAGCTAGAAGTCATTGAACGGCGCTGCCAGGGGCAGACTGAAGCCACGCTCCACTCTCCAAGTGGCCCCTCTGGTAACGGAGGCCAACCAGGCAGTTTGGGCAGGAATACCCCTGTGTTTGTGCTTCTACTTACGTAGTAAGAGGAGCAGTAGGTCAGTCAGGAAACCTGGCTGCTAGGCCTGGCTCTGACCGATAGTCCTTGCTGCCTTAGACAAATGGCTTTCTCTCTTTCCAGGTCTCAGTTCTCCATCTGCTAATTTAGAGACTCATCGGTGTAATTCAGGTGCTGGAGTCCCCCCGCCCTCTCACACCCAGACCTACAGGGTCAGTCTCCAAAGGGGAGGACTGGATATGTGAAGGCTGCCAAAGCTCCCCGGGAGGTTCTGATGTGCACACCAAGGAAGGGACCACTGCACTGAGGCTGGTTCTCCAGACCCGAGAGTATAGAGGGAGCCAGCAGGTAGCTCCCACAGTGGACAGTGTAGCCCTTAGCCCAGTTTTTAGGGCCCTCCGTCTCCAGGTGCGATCAGGAGGCTCACTGCCTGTTTGTGCAGTTTCTCCAAAAAAATTGGGACTGGTTTCGAAAGTTTATACTGTCTAATGAAAATGCCAGTGTGCTCAAGCCTTGAATACATTAAAAAATAATGAATATAATTCTGTAATTACCAGACATGACCTCACGAGTTACCCTTATCCTCATGGAATCTGCTGAGGACGCTGCTTCTCCCCTTCTGGATATGTGATCTACAGCCTCCTAAGTTCTCTAACAGGGACCTCTGAGAGAGCCATTTGGCTCAGCTAGATATGTTGAAAAGGATTACACTCCCCATAGGTTTCTTATCTGAGTAGTTTCCTTCGAAGGTATTACGCACGTCTGTGGGTGGCGAGATGAAGGAAGCATTTGGCCAGGGAGCCCAGGAAGGCCCAGACCCTGTCCTCTGGCCATCGGCCCCTCACCATGAGGTCACCCACACTCACAGAACAAGGTGGCAGCAAAGACTGTGACTCTGGGACGTGGGCCCTGATCGGTCCCCAGTGTGGAGCCGGTAGTCTAGGCTGGGCTGAGCCCCTGCAGACATGAGGCAGCTTTTTCTTTTATCTTTTTTCTATAAGTGCACCCCCAAGTCTAGATCTCACCATGTCCAGAGGAGAGCAAAGTCCAGGCAACAAGAGCAGAGGGACAGCCCTGTTGGCTAAGACTCTGCACGAACAGTGCAGGGGGCTCAGGTTCCATTGCTAGTCGGGGAACTAGATCCTGCATGCCACAGCTAAAGGGGGCTTCCCAGGTGGCGCTAGTGGTAAAGAATCTGCCTGCCAATGCAGTCGAGAGAAGAGACACAGGTTCAATCCCTGTATTGGGAAGATCTCTTGGAGAAGAAAATGGCAACCCACTCCTGTATTCTTGCCTGGAGAATCCCATGGACAGAGGATCCTGGTGGGCTACAGTCCATGGGGTCGCAAAGTGTCAGACTCTACTGAAGCGACTGAGAATGCACGCACGCCGCAACTAAGACACATGCAGCCAAATAAATAAAAAATGAATAAGTTTAAAAAAAAAGAGCACAAGGAGCAGGGCTCCAGGGCAGAAAGGTGTTTGAGTCACTACCAGGACTGCCCAGCTCAGGCCTCCCAGTCGGCAGCCATTCTGACTTGACAGACAGCTGGAAGAGTCCAAAGAAGGAATGCCAGACAGAGCCAGAGAGAAGGTAGACACTGCTTCTCCAGCAGGAGAGAGTGTCCGTAGAGAGAAAGAAATGATGGCTTGCCTTCTGCTTAGAGGAGGCTGGGCTTGAGCTCCCACCAAGAGTGCCCATCCTGTTAAGACCAGAGACTGTGGCTTCCTCCCCTGTTCTCCTGGGATCAGCATAATTACTAGCACATGGTAGGTCCTAGGTGCATATTATGAGCTCACTGTGTCTCTCTAAAACTCCTATGTTGGAGCCCTAACCTCCAGGGTGATAGGATTTGGAGATGGGGCATTTGGGAGGTCACAAAGGTTAGATGAGATATGAAAGTGGGGCTTTTATGTCTGTTATAAGAAAAGACACTGGAAAGCTGCTTTCTGTCTCAGCAGGCACAGAGAAAACGCCGTGGGAGCACAGGCAAGCCAAGAGTAGATGCTTCTTGTAGCAGTGTGAGAACTGCTTGCTTTCAGACCTACCTTGTAGCAGTTCGATCCTGGACTTCTAGCCTCCAGAATTGTGAGAAATAGATTTCTTGTTTAAACCATCCAGTCTATGGTATTTTGTTATGGCAGCCTGAACTAAGACAGTGCTCCACACATTTTAATTGAATGACTGAAAGACTGAACAAAGGAACAGGATTTTGCTTTCCCTGAAGGTATAGTAGAATGAATATCATACCACATCCTCTGAGACGCAAAGCATGCCCAACTCAAACAGGCTTGAGCAAAACTGGAGAATGTATTGGTTTGTGCAAGTGAGAAGTCCAGGAATTTATCTTGGAGCACAGCTGGACTGAAAGGCACCAACACTGTCTTCAGGAATGCTTCTCTCTCCATCTGCCTGTTCTGTTTTGTTCTGTGTTGACTTCATACTCAACAGCATTTCTCCAAGCTTCTCTGTGACCAGCTTAGCAGCCCCAGCTGAGAGCAAGTATTCCATTCCCAGGGGCTTCCCACGTGGCGCTGGTGGTAAAGAACCCAACTGCCAATGCAGGAGATATAAGAGATGTGAGTTCGAACCCTGAGTAAGGAAGATCTCCTGGAGAAGGGAATCACTACCCAATCCAGTATTCTTGCCTGGAGAATCCCATGGACAGAGGAGCCTGTTGGGCTACAGTCCATGGGGTCGCAAAGAGTTGGACATGACTGAGGCCACAGCACGCACAAACATTGCATTGCGTTCCTAACAATTGCCACAAAAGTCCGGTGGTTGAGGCTCATTGGACTGAGTCAGGACACACACACCTCCTGAATCCCTCATGGCTAGAGGGGTGGAAGGTGTGGGTGGGTGATGTGCTCTTCCATGGGGACTGGAGGGTCAGCCTCACAGGAACCTCTTGGATTTCCAAGAGGGAGGGTAGTTTCCCCAAAGGCAAACCAGGCCCGTTCCCTGAAGAAGGAGGCTGGAGACTGCTCAGGCAAAACAAACATGGAAACAGCAGGAGTCCAACACAGGTTGTGTGTGCCTGTCACGGGTTAATATGGATAGTAAAGCCAGAAATTGAGATTTTTGTTTATTCATTGCTGTTAAGGTTAATATTGTGGTTAATTTGCTTTAGTTGAAAAAATTGGAAATGTGAAAATGGAAACATGCTTGAATTTCAATCAGTGTGCTTGCATTTTATACTAAAGTCTTATCCAACAGTATCCTTTTAAAAATAACTTTTATCTCTATGTAAGTTATACTTACACCTTATAAAAATTTTTCAGAAAATACAGCAAAGTACAAGGAAGAAAATGACAGTCGCTTACAATCCTAAAAAATACTAACTACTCTGAAATTTCCCAGATCATTTTTAAAATTTTTTATTTATTTATTTTTGGTTGTACTGCATCTTCATAATTGCACAGGCTTTCTCTAGTTGCAGAGAGTAGAGGCTACTCTCTAGTTGCGGTTTTGGGCTACTCATTGCTGTGGCTTCTCTTGTTTTGGGGCTTCCCAGGTGGCACAGTGGTAAAGAATCAGGCTGCCAATACAGGACACACAGGAGACTTGGATTTGACCCCTGGGTCGGGAAGATCCCCTGGAGTAGGACATGGCAACCCATTCCAGTATTCTTGCTTGAAAAATCCCATGGACAGAGGAACCTGGCAGGCTACAGTTCACAGGGTCACAGAGTCAGACACGACTCAGCACGCACACCTGCTCTTATTGTGGAGTGCAGGCTCCGAGCCCTCGGGCTTCAGTAGCTGTGGTGCGCGGGCTTATTTGCCCCGAGGCATGTGGAATTTCCTGGTCCAGGGATCGAACCTGTGTCCCCTGCATTAACAGGTGGATTCTTATCCACTGTGACACCAGGGAAATTCCACAGATTATTTGTAATTTTATATATGTGTTATGTATTGTGCAATCTATTTTACAGAATGTACTTTAAGAAGCATATTTGAATGTTGAACATTTTTTCCTGTTTATAAATATCTAAATCATTATTTTTAATAACCACACAGTATGATATTTATTTAACCAATTGGTGGACATTGTTTCCAATTTTTCCCTATTAGAAACAGTGCTCCTGTGGACAACCTTGACCATATAGCTTTACACACTTGTGAGATTCTCTCTCTGTGATAAATCCTAGAAGTGAACCTGCTGTGACAAAAGGCACAGGTAGTTTTAATTACGGTGCATATAAAAAAATAACTGTTTATGTCTTTTGCTCAATTATCATTTTCTTGTTGATTTAGAAAAGTTCTTTACATATTAAGGATATTATTTGTAATTAAAATTTCTAGAAACAGACCCTGAGACAGATTGCCATGAAAGAGTTTATTGGGGAGTGTCCTTGGGATCAAGACCTAAGAGAGGGTGAAATAAAGCAGGAGTGGACAGAAGGCCCCACTTAGCTGACCCCATGGGGAGCTCTTGAGCTGGAGTGGCCTTTCACAGTCGGTCTTGAGGCAAGAGGGCCAGGTCTTCATACTCCTTTATTGATCAATCGTTGGACGAGAGCTGCCCTCAGGGAGGGGGGATGGCCATGCAAAGTGGCTGTCTTCAGCTGAGGACAGTTGTAGGAGAGGAGGCTAGCTGTGAGCTATTTGACACCTACACTCTCTACAGCTAGGGAGACCCCAGGACTGTTGGTGGGATCTGAGCAGTGCATCCCAACATCCGCTACAGATATCTCTGACTGCCATGTACGTTGTGGATGTTTTTCCCACTTTGTCATTTTTCTATTGACTAGTTAATAGTTATTGTTTGCTTGTTTTACTGCTTTAAAAAATGTTTTATAGAGTCATATCAATTTGGGTTTTATTTCTTTATGGTTTCTGATTTTTATATCATTCTTAAAAAGCCCTTCCCCACTCCAATATTAATAAAAAATATTCATTTTCCTCCACTAGTCTCATTTTTGTTCCCGTTTAAATCTATAATTCTTCTAGAGCTTATTTTGATTCAAGGAGTAAATTAGGTATCTTTCATAATGATAAGGACTAATTTTCCTAGCACCATTTATTAAATAATGCATCTTTCCCCCATGGTTTTTAAAATGCCATCTTTAGCAAAACTAATTAACTATTTATGTTTCACTTCTAGTTCACTATGATGTTCTATTGATCTGCCCATACTTGTACTAGTATAACACTGGTCTATTTGATTTTATATTTCAGTTGTCATACAGTAATGTATGAAATGTACAGTTCTGAGTTTTGCCCAATGCATAGAGTTGTGCAATCATCACAATCAAGATAGAGGAGTTCCCTCATTCCCCAAATTCCCTCATGCTGCCTTTCTGCAGTCAAACCTCACCTCTCCCTTTAGCCACTGGCAATCACTGATGTGATTTCTGTCCCTGTTGTTTTGCCTTTTCCAGAACGGCATATAAGTGGAATTACTCAGCATGTAACCTTTTGAGGCTTGCTTCATTCATTGAGCATAATGTTCGTACAATCCTTCCCCGTAGTTGCATGTATCGACAGTTCCTTCCATTTTACTACTGAGCTGCCGTCCATTGCGCAAATTATTCATTCCCCAGCTGAGAAACATTTGAACTGTTTTCAGCTTCTGGAGATGATGGATAAAGGTGTTGTCAATATTCAGTTTTTGTGTGAACCTAGGTCTTCATTTTATTTGGATAAATACCCAAGAGTGGGATTTCTGGGTCATACTTTTTTTTTGCTGTGTGACTTGGCTTGTGGGATCCTAGCCCCCAGACTAGGGATCAAATCCACCCCCTCATTCCCTCCACCCCCCGCAACCAGTGAAAGCAAGGAGTCTTAACCGTATAGACCACCAGGGAAGTCCCAAGGTCATACTTTTAGCTACCACATATGTTCCTGAACATTGCAATGCATATTCACATATGAAAAGGAAAGTGACTCCTTTATTACCTTATTATTCTTTTTAATCTTTTCTTTTTCTTTTCTTCTTCCTCCTTTATATCCCATTAGGATATCAGCTGGAGTTACATTGAATGTGCTGATTTGTGTAGAAAGCCACCTATTTTAGGTCGTGTTACCTCCTACCAGGGCTTCCCAGGTAGCTAAGGGGTAAAGAATCCACCTGCCAATGCAGGAGATGCAGGTTCAATCCCTGGGTGGGACGATCCCCTGTTGTAGGAAATGGCAAGTCACTCTAGTATTCTTGCCTTGAAAATCCCATGGACCGAGAAGCCTGGTGGGCTATAGTCCATGTGGTTGCAAAGAGTTGAACTTGACCGAGCAACTGAGCACACGCACACACCTCACAACAAGGTAACAAGTTCCTAAAACTAAACCAAGAGTAGCCTCAAAATCTGATGCACAGACAATTTGTAACTTTGCTAATTGTTCCACTGTTACAGGCAAGAGCAAATACCTCTACCCTTAATGTATGTAATGTAATGACTACCAAGTCATTTCCTGGGTATGCAAGCCAGCAAGACCCAGGTGGGCCTAATTCCTCTAGATCAGTCGGCAGAGTACCCTGGAGTCAGGTCGCCAGAAAAGCATAGGTTATCCTCAGAACCACCACTGATTGTTCTCAAGGGCAGTCCATCCTCTTTAGAATCTGCTCACTCTGACACATAATTCAGCATAAATCACAGGGAAAGCACATCCCATTAGGATGCTGGAATTCCAGGTGGGAAGAGTCCTGGAGAACTCCCCAGGCTCCTTGCTTGGAGACAAGATTACATTTGAGACGCGAGGAACAAACATTCTTTGACTTCCTTCAACAGTTATTTCCAATAGGTATCAACCCTCACCATCTGTGTCTAAACCAAAACTTTTGTTTTCAACACATTTCCTCCTCACCTTTCCTTGAAAAGACAGTAGCTAACTCTTGCAAAACTAGAACTGCTTGTTCAAAGCCAGCCCTGAGCCGTGGTGCTTTCATTGGGGAAGGCGATTGTAATTATATTGTTTATCCACTTAGGCACACTGGATCTCAGCCACCTCAGGGACTTCCTTTTAATTTGTTTGTCTCCTTTTGTTAATTGGATAAGATCAGTGAAATGAGGTGTCTCTTATGGAAGTGCCTGCTCACTGCAAATGCACCAGTGTGGGATTCTCTGGGATTTGCCAATAGTAAAGAAATACAGAGAAGAATCCACACTTCTCACCTGCCCATTGCAGTGGAGAAAGAGCAGCTACTACTCTGTTAGGAAATAATCCATTTCTTTTAATGGCTCACAAGGTACTCTGATTTCCCAGTGTTTTAATGCATCCCATCTTTTTCGACCTACAGTAGTAATCAGTCTATAGTGTGGTTATCAAGTACGACATTTATTCGTCCATCTATGACTATCTTTTTGGACTCCAAAATCACTGCAGATGGTGACTGCAGCCATGAAATTTAAAGATGCTTACTCCTTGGAAGGAAAGTTATGACCAACCTAGGCAGCATGTTAAAAAGCAGAGACATTACTTTGTCCACAAAGGTCCATCTAGTCAAGGCTATGGGTTTTCCAGTGGTCATGTATGGATGTGAGAGTTGGACTGTGAAGAAAGCTGAGCACTGAAGAATTGATGCTTTTGAACTGTGGTGTTGGAGAAGACTCTTGAGAGTCCCTTGGACTGCAAGGAGATCCAGTCAGTCCATCCTAAAGGAGATCAGTCCTGGGTGTTCATTGGAAGGACTGATGTTGAAGCTGAAACTCCCAATACTTTGGCCACCTGATGCCAAAAGTGACTCATTTGAAAAGACCCTGATGCTGGGAAAGATTGAGGGCAGGAGGAGAAGGGAATGGCAGAGGATGAGACGGTTGGATGGCATCACCGACTCAATGGACACGAGTTTGGGTAAGCTCCAGGAGTTGGTGATGGACAGGGAGGCCTGGTGTGCTGCAGTCCATGGGGTCGCAAAGAGTCGGACACGACTGAGCGACTGAACTGAACTGAATGCTTTCATTCAGCCCTGGAGTTGAATTGAGCACCTACTTTGGGTTGGAAGTTAGATAGTCCTTGATATTCAGGTTATTTATGATTGTTTAGAAACTATAGTTTGGAGATTAAAAATGAAGGCTCTGAAGTGAAGCCAGGGATGGAGCCCGGAAAGAGAAGGAGAATGAAGTCCAGTTTCACACATTCTTTTTGATCCGGCTTCTAAACTGTGAACATGAAGCTCAGCCTTGCTGGCTACAGCAATGGACAACAGGCAATCCTGCCTCTGTTTTAAAGTCTCCTTGCCCTGAGAGCTGATTCATTCTGAGGTCAGAAAGCGTTTATCTTCCAAAACAGTGTATTAATATCTAATTGCGCAATTAAACTGGACCTGTCTAGTTCTTCTTTCCTTGAGTTAAATATGTTCATTCAGCAGAAATGAAAAGGATAAATACAAACAAGTCTTTTTTTTTTTCTATTTCAATGTGCAAGGAGGGGATGAGTGATAATAAAACAAGAAAGGCCATTTGGAAACTATTAAATGACATCCTTTGTATTTGCACAGCACATTCCTCTGATTTTGATGCCACAATGTCCATATGAAGTAGGTGAATATATGCTTCCATGTTGCCAGTTTACAGATTTTTTTCTTTTCTTTTCCTTTTCAGGGTCCCAAACTGCCCTTCCCCTTAACCCTCACCCAACAAAAATAAGTACTCAAATATTCTCTATCTCATAGCTTGTCGTGGACATCAGCCTTAAGAGTCAAGTTCTCACCAGTGCCTTCCTATGAGAGAAGAAGCCTGGGCAACTGAAAAATAAGTTGGTAAGTCATCAAAGACCACTGCTGCTTCCTCCTTTTGAAATTTTGTTTTTGAAATCTTAGTGGATTTTGAAGCCTGGGATATATGAAAGTCTTAAAAACAAAATACAATTATGCTTCAGTTAACTAGGATCAGTGGGAGTTCCAAGGGGTAGCTAGGAGGAGGCAATGATGTAATTATCCCACAATTTTTTTTGATAGCCACCTCTCACCGTGCCAAAGAGCCATGCAATCTGAGCAGAAGCAGCATGCTTGCTGTGTGAACATGATTTCAAGACCAGCTTCCAGCCTTCCTTCCAGCAGATTGCCAGGCCTTAAGTCTCTTCCTTCAGAGGAAACTATGACTAGAAAAGTATACGAGAATGTCCTTCTAGTAACTGAAGTTTATTGAGTTATCTAATGGTTAACCAGAAAACTTATTTGTTTTAGGCTTTGTAGTAGAAAACCATGCTTATGTGTTTATTCAGCTCTTGCTTTAGTAGCTAGAACAGCCCTAACACATGTTTGTGAAACGGAGCCAAGTCTTATAGCCTGACCCTATTGCTGGTGCAGAGGAGGCATTCAACAAATGTTTGATAATATAATTAACTAATAAGGTAGGGAGTGAAACAAAGACAGTGTTTAATTAGTTCACTAGTTTTCTCTAGTCTTGTCTTCAACTATGTAACTGACATGAGGCATAAATTACTTGAATATAATAAAAATATATAATTTTTTATAAGTCCCATTGCTTGGACTCTATAAGCTTTCAAGACATTCCTTATTACTTAGGTTCATTTAATGTCATCATTCTTTTGGAAGAGATATTGTTTTATAGAAATATTTACAATCAAGAAACCTCCAAAGATGTCTCAGGGGCTTAAAAAAGACAATAGATGTGAGTCAGAAAAAGAAGTGATCATCAATATTCCTGGAACTTCCACTGTGTGCCAATCTTGGAGGCTTCATTGGTGAGCAGAACAAACATGGGCCCTGCCCTACAGAGGTACAACTGAACATAATATAAACATAATTACAATTTGAAATCAGATTCTAGTAGTCACCTAATTGGGATTAAGGGGTGCTAATTTAGTTCAGGAGGATTGGAGAGATCTCTTTCAAGAATAACATTTAAGTGAGACTTGCTACAAGAATAGAAATTAGTTAAGGCAATAAATATTGTCAAGTGTTCCCCACAGGGCTTCTCTGATAGCTCAGTTGGTAAAGAATCCACCTCCAATTCAGGAAACCTGGGTTTATATTCCCTGGGTTGGGAAGATCCCTTGGAGAAGGGAAAGGCTACCCACTCCAGTATTCTGGCCTGGAGAATTCCATGGACTGTATAATCCATGGGGTTACAAAGAGTTGGACATGACTGAGCGACTTTCACTCACTCATTCCCCATAAAGGGATCAGTCTATGAAAGATCATGAGGGAAGAAGAAATTTGGTACATCCTGGGAATTTTACAAAGCACAGAGATCATGAGCAAGGTAAGGCAGGGCCGGCTCATGCAGGCCTTGCGGGCCACTTGTAGGGGACTGTTCATTGCCTTTGATGCTTCCAATCCCCTCTCTCCTTCCCCAACACGACCCTGAGCGTGTTCCCTGGAGCTGCAGGTGGGGCTGCCAGCCTCTACTGCCAGGAGCTACACGCGATGCTGATCCCACCCCCCAGCTCAAAGAGTGGCTCCTGATTGGTCCAAGCCAATCAGTAACCAGCATTGCTCTAGTGAGTCTTTTTGGGTTAGAAGTGTTCACATGATCTAAAATGGCCCAATCAGATTGCAGAGAGAAGTTTAGATTCCTTGACTGGGAAAACCTCCACTCTTCTGTCCTTCCAAATACTAAGCCAAGGGAGGAGTCTACCCTTACTTAAATGCATCCAGTGCCAAGTGCAGCAGAGAAGTGGGCAGAACCTGGAATCTAAGGAGCATTATTGAGCTGCCCAAATTCAGCCTGAACTCATCCATGTTTCCTTGTTGGTTAAAATCCTTGAATTTACCAATTATTTCATTTTTTTTTTCCAAACACTGTGACTTTTCTGTATTTGAGGATTTTATTTTGTAAAACTATGCTAATGTATCTCACGCTTGCCTCAAATCTAATTGGTTTAACAGCATGTAACTGAGAATGATTGTAAGATCAATTTGACATGTGTTTTGTCAAGATGTTCTTGTTTTTCAAAATTGTATTGGCTATTCATGAACCTTTTAATTAAAACTAAAATTTGAATCAGAAAGTAAATTTCCATCAAAAAAAAATCTTGAATTTACTCTTTCTTTGGCGTCCCTTGTTTGGACACTATCATCCTAGCTGTCCCGTCTCTCTGGTAAATCCTTTGCTGTGCTGTGCTCAATCACTCAGCCACGTCTGACTCTGCGACCCCGTGGACTGTGTAGCCCGCCAGGCTCCTCTGTCCTTGAGACTCTCCAGGCAAGAATACTGGAGTGGGTTGCCATGCCCTCCTCTTTTCTTGGCTGGATCTCCTTAAACTGTGGTTGTTCTGGAAGTTTCCTCTGAACTTCTCTCCACATTTTCTCTCTGGGAGATCTCAGCATTCCTATGGTTTCCTTCTTCACTTAAGGGTCTGCTCACCAAGTGTTAGCATTTCCTTATGACATCTCCGCGTGACTGACAGACAGTTTGAATACCTCCAGTACACTCGCTGGTAATGCAAATAAGTTCCACACTGACGGAGTTTCTCTTTAGAATCTGCAGCTACTCCTGATTTCCCGACTTCAGAAATACTTCCTCAAAATGTATATAAAGAGCCAGTGGGTGTCTCCCAGAGCCCAAGAACAGGAAGTACAAGCAGAATGCTGACAGCCTTCAGGGATCCAGGCCGTGGCTCCCAGGCACATTCTTGGAAGCCATATCTGCACTGGCTACGTGTTTCTTCATATTGCAGACGTCTTCCTGTGCTCCTTGGTCTGTGTAGAAGAATGAGGCCAGTAGCAGGTCACAAACTCACCTATCCTATCTTCAACCTCCCAGAGAGAGACAGGCCTCACTTTCTCAGTTCTAGCGCCAAGCTGAGGAGAAGTTCTGATGGACCCGCCTCAGGTCAGGTGCCCCATGCAGGGCCGGTATGTTAGCACAGTGACCTCCGCGGTGACTGTGGAGGGATGGTGGGGAGAGGGCAGCTCCCAGGAGGAGGGGAGGGTCCATTCCTAGAAATGGGAGGAGGGCTAGGCCACCAAAACGATAGGGCTCCAGGACAAGGTCCCCTCCCTGTGAGTGAGGGGACCGCTCTCAGAGAAGGGGTTAAGGAGATGGGGCAGGAATCCAAAATTTTAATCAGGTCAGAGAACTTGTGGTCGTTTTTGACTCCTCTGCCACCACCCACCCACTTCCCTCATGTCTAGTAAGACACTCCAATTACTTCTTTCAAAAATACTTCCTAGTTGCCCCCCTGCGTCTTTCCTGTTTGACTTGTGTTTCCTGGTTTCAGTCCTTATTGCCTAACCTCCTGCATTCTCTAATGACCCCGTTGGTTTGCCACACTTTCCCTTCTCCCAACCATTCTACAATCAGGCTAATCTTCCTAAAATGCCTCCTGGAAGAGGTTGCATCTCAGGGCTGAAAAGCTCCAGCGTCACCTGGCTGCCTGGACTTCCCAGGTGGTGCTCGTGGTTAAAAACCCGCTTGTATGATGCAAGAGACGTGAGTTCGATCCCTGGGTCAGGAAGATCCCCTGGAGGGGGGCATGGCAACCCACTCCGGTATTCTTGCCTGGAGAATCCCTTGGACAGAGGAGCCTGGCGAGCTATGGCCCCTAAGGTTGCAAAGAGTTGGACTCTACTGAAGCAACTTGGCACTCTCGCATGCAACTGGCTGCCTATAGAACAAAGTCCAATCAGCTGGCTCGTCAAGACGGTCTCCAGCTGTAATCAGCATCCTTGATGCCTTCTAAGCACCCGTGACCACCAAAGTCTTTCCATGGCATCTCCCAGCCTCACGAGTGGGGCGCAAGTGGCTTAAGCCCCGAAATGATGCCCCATCAGCCTGGTCCCAGTGACTGGTTCAGGAAAAGCTGTGGAGAGAAGTCTACACCAGCCAGTATATTTTCCAGACCAGTGTCACTGGCTCAGGAAATGGTCTGTGAGCCCAGATGACCCACCAGATGAACCATGTCAGGAGGAGGCACAGAGGCCCTTTTTGTTCCTCTTGGACATAGAGACAGTTCTAGGTGCTGCTACCAGCCACCTTCATTCTCAAGAATATCTGAACGCAGGGCAATTTGCCTAAAATCAATTTCCTGGAAGCCAATTTCTGAATCAAATTTTAAAATATATGCATTTTCATTGACTGTTTTAAAAGAGAATATTCCTTCAATTATGTTTGTGGCAGATTGCCCTGGAGCCAAGCCAGTGGGTTTAGGATGATGTCTTCTTCAGGAGAAGAATGGAAGGGTGCTGATGTAAGGTTGTTGCTGTGGCCTTTGAACTCTGGATCCGGCCTTGCCTGAAGTCTGCCATGGGGTGCCAGCTTTTCCCAAACATGAGCCAGTCCAGTCCTGCGGAGTTTAACCCAGATTTGGCAGGGTTTTCTGTTAGGAGCAACTGGAAGCATCCTGATACAACAATGTATCTTTCTGAATGTTTCCAAATTCTGGTCCCTGAGCCTTCTGGATCCATGGCTCCAATCACACCCGTCTTCTCCCTTTTCCCCAGGTGTTCCCCAGGCTTTTCCGTTGCCAGCACTTTTCTCGCCACGTCCCTCCCTCCCGGCGCTCGCCTGTCCCGGCTCCTCCTGGCCTTCCAGAGAAGAACCTCTGTCCTCTCCTCAGGCTGCTCCAGCCCCCTAAACCCCATCCTCTCCAGCTGTTTTGGTCCCAAGAATTGGAGACTCATTTAAATCCCTTCAGAAGGAAGCAAGGCAGCCCAGGCATGCCTTCCCGTCTCCTCTCAAGCGCCCTCCTGCTTGCCTTCTGCTGTTTTCTGCTCCACGTGTCCGCTCTGCTCCCACCCATTAGCACTGTTCTTGTTCCCATGTAACATCCACGGACATACGCCCTCCCCACTGACCCCGGTTTGGAGCCCTGCTTCTACCTTGGGGTGGGGCGGGTATTCTTCCTGCTTCTGCTCCTTCAGCCACTGTCTCCTTTTCTCCATGGGTCCAATCCAGATTTCCTGGAGAGACTCTACTGGAGTAAGTAATCTGACTTCCTGGGGCACTCTGGGTCCCTGGCTAGCCTCAGCTTGGCTGGTTACTGGTCCTCATGACCAGTGACAGGTTGTAAGTCCCACTGTTCCCTTCCATAGTGGTGAATAGTGTTCAAATACCCAGGAGCTGGGAGCGGAGTTGTTCCCACCCCAGCAGTCAATCCTGAACCCCCCGTGCCCCCAGGTCCCCAGTGACACTCCCCTGTCCCAGGCATCAGTGCTGCCCTGCTCCCCCCCGAGCTCCCTGCTGGGGGCCAGCCAAGCAGCAGGCTCTCAAGGGCCACGTGAGTGCTCCCACCCACCTTCTGAGGCAGGAAGGGGCAGGTCGGTCCACTTGAAAGATGGAGAAGTGAACGCAGAAGACTCCTTTGGGGGTCACACAGGTGTTGCTGATTGCCGGGAGCTGGGGAAGTACCGAGGTCACTTCCAGGTCCCAGACTCGCCTCCCTCCGCTGTCTCCCCACCACCCCCACCCCAGTAGACCAAGCACCTTCGGTTCATTACCCAGACCCCTGCTCATCACTCTCATTCCATCCCTGCAGCCTTCTGAGTCCTGACTTCAACAAAAAGGCGGTGGAGGAAAGGGGAAGAGCTGGGGGCCAGAGGGAGGTGGACGGGGAAGCCGGGGTTCAGCTGACAGTGCCTGAAGGCGGAAGGCGGCCTCCGGCCCATAAAAGCGACACGCTGGCCTGGTTCCCCCAGGCAGGAATACACCCGCCAGCGAGTGAGAGGAGCCCAGGGCGAGGCTTTCTAATGACAAGGGATGGGGATGGCTTCCATGGGAAAGAGAATCCCCTCTCCTCCCCTCTGCCCCTTGTTGGTCCACCAGTCCATCTCCTGACCCATCGGGCTCCACTTTTGTCTTCTCAGAGCTACGTTTTCTGAGAAGGCACACAGCATGAGCTAGGACGGTCAGGCCCGCAAGAGACCTTGGAGCTCATCTTGTCCAACACGACCTTTTTCAGAGTTGAAGAAACTGAGGCCCAGAGAGGGTCATGTCTTGACCAAGGACACACAGCTAAGGAGCAGTGACATCGAGCCAAGAAAATAAAAAACAACACACAGTTCTCTGGACTGCCTGTTTTTCAGCCGCCCCTCTAAAAGTCCCCCCTGGAGAGTGCACCGGCCACATCCCAACA
Organism: Cervus elaphus; assembly: GCF_910594005.1. Taxonomy (NCBI): domain Eukaryota; kingdom Metazoa; phylum Chordata; class Mammalia; order Artiodactyla; family Cervidae; genus Cervus; species Cervus elaphus. The sequence continues at coordinate 72,898,202 of NC_057828.1, read as the reverse complement.
CCGTGTCCAAGAAGCTGGACCTCCTCTGAGCTCCTCAGGCCAGGGCCTCCGTCTGCCCTGCCACAGATTCTGTACCACCCAGAGACACCCTTCACTGTTGCGGACGATGCCCTCGAAGCAGGCTGCACTGTCTGGCTGTGGTCAACGTCGGGTTAGGGAGTGAGAATAGGCGCGGTTCGGAGAAAGAACGAGACCGGCACTTTACAGGAACCGATCACCTTTAATGAGGCGAGGAGGGGCAGCAGTCAGATTAGTGAGCTGCTGCACAGACCGTCTGTGGGGTCGCGCAGAGTCGGACACGACTGAAGAGACTCAGCAGCTGCAGCAGCGCTAACCCAACGAAAGAGTGAGTGTATACAGGCATATATGTGTAACTCTGCTGTCTTAAGGGGGCCTGTTCTTCTCCAAGGTTGTTCGGAGTAGTTATCTCTTAAAAACGGCTGGGGCAAGGAATTCTGGAGATTGGCCAGAGACTGGACCAGCTGGGAGCTGGGCATCATCAACCTTAATGTCCAGTTTTTTTTCTTCGGGTGAGAGACTTCTTTGTTTTGCATAGAGTGGTGGGGAGGACCCAGAGGGGAGTTTTAACTCCAGGCTGTTTTGAGCCGTGTAACTTTCCTTCCGTCGGGGAGGCTGCCTCGGGCACCACGGCCAGCATGCCGTGCACAGGCCGGGTGCCCTCTGGGCTCTGCGGCCTGTGTGCCAAGCGGGGCCCACAGAGCCCCTCTGCAGGCAAACCCAGCCCTGCTGGCTGGCACTGCGGCTTTCCGCCCCCGTGGCTCCCTGCCCTCCGCCGGGGTTTGTCCGGCATCCTCTCCCTCACCTGCTCCGTGTGTGGGGTGCCTCGTGGAGCCCTCAGAGCCCCCTGCAGAGGACCGCTCCCACACCTGGCCCTCTGGCCAAAACGGACAGGCCACCATTTTGAAATCTCGACAAATGTTGACAAGACAGAATGGCCGTTCCAGACCCTGCTGGGCACCCGCCCCCCACCCACGCCTACAACTATCACGGCTCATCTCCGAGGAGCAGGCTGGTGGGGTGGGGGGCAAGGATGAGGGGCAGGGCTTCAGGGCTTGCCTTCACACGGTCTTAGAAATAGCCGGGATGAGTGTCCCGGGAAAAGGCTATTAATAGGCCTCCTTCCACACGCTCAGCTTTCCGGTGCTGGAGCTGTGTGAGAATGAGTCAGCAGATGGAAAGGGCTAATGATGAACGTGGGGGAGCAGAACCGTCGCTCAGCAGGGGAAGGGGAGCTGTGAGCTGTGACACTGCGCTTTTCACCAGCCTCCGGTACTTCCCGCCCGGCCCTCCTCGGAGCACACGATCCGTTCAGCTGGTGCCTTGCAGATGCTGTCAGTTCCAATTCTGAAACCAGAAAATTTATTTAAAATAATTTTAGCTTATTTACTATTTATTTATTTTTGACTGTGCTTGGGTCTTCCTTGCTGCCCTGGGTTTTCTCTAGTTGTGGCGAGTGGGGGGCTCCTCTTTCTTGGTGTGTGCGGGCTTCTCTTTGCGATGTCTTCTCTTGTTGGGGAACATGGGGCTCTCGGGCATGTGGGCTCGCTGATTTTGGTTCCCAGGCTCTAGAGCGCAGGCTCAGGAGTGGTGGCCCACGAACTTACTTGCTCTGCGGGCATCTGCGATGTCTTCCCGGACCAGGGGTTGAACCTGTGCCCTCTGCATTGGCAGGTGGGTTCTTTACCACTGAGCCACCTGGGAAATGCCTGAAAGCAGAATTTAAATCAGCAAAAACATCCACAAATCCATCTTCCCACTCCCCCTCCCGTACTTTCCCTTCATTGGCTAAGTCAGTGACCAGGGAAGAAGCCCTGTCCCCGGGGCGTGGAGAGCTGCGTGGGCAGTGTTTGTGACCCTCTGCACACCTGCCCGCCTGCCGGCTCTCTCTGGGACGAGCTCCCACTGTAGACTCCACACATGTTGTTGAACCCCAGTCCCCGTGACAGGCAATTTTACAGATATCCTCCCATCCTCACAATAACCCTACGAGGCCAGGGTGTTGATATCTTGCTCTCACAGAGGGAGAATCAAAGCTGAGAGATAGTAAGCAATTTGCCAAAGGAGCCGCAGCCAGTACACTTACCAAGTGAATCACATAAGCCAGGGGCCCACAGTTTTCTGAGATAAAGATCCTAGTCTACAGATGAGGAAATTGGGGCTCAGAGAAACAGAGGGAACCTAGTAAGTAGTGTCAGGATTGGGTCCTGGGTCTGGGCACCCCCCCAAAGTGACAGGGCAGCAAGGGCTCCAGCTCCAACTCTACCTTTAAATCCACCACACCTCCTGCCTCTCCAGGAAAGCACTCACTGCGCCCTGATTGAAAGCCCATTAGTCTGGCGGCGTCCAGCATCAACTCTGGCTGACTGGCCTCCGGACAGACCTCCTCATGTCACAAATCACGCATTGCCCTCCATCCTCCTGAAAGCCAGGGACCAGGCAGGGCGGATCCCAAAGTGTCCATGTGTACTTAATTGCTCAGTCATGTCTGACTCTTTGTGACCCCGTGGACTGTAGCCTGACGGGCTCCTCTGTCCATGGGATTCTCCAGGCAAGAATACTGGAGGGGGTGGCCATGCCTTCCTTCAAGGGATCTTCCCAATCCAGGGATCGAACCCAGGTCTCCCGCATTGCAGGCAGATTCTTTACCAGTTGAGCCACCATGGAAGTCCAAGAATACTGGAGTGGGTAGCCTATCGTGTCTCCAGGGAATCTTCCCAACCCAGGGATCCAACCAGGGTCTCCTGCATTGCAGGCGGATTCTTTACCAGCTGAGCTACCAGGGAAGCCCAAAAAGTGTCCATTCAGGAGAGCAAAAGTTAAAAGGCTTCCTGAGAATCAAATGTTCCTATGTCCAAATTTACCAACTATAAGTCACTCTTTTGGGTGGCCTAAATCCTGTGGTGATATGAGTGGAACTTGCCATCAGCCCCAGGTTTAAATGAAGTGGCCTTAAAGGTAACAGATACAACATCAACCTGCCAATTTTTATCACATCGTAACAGTTCCGTGGCTTATGGTTGGTAAATTTAGATAGAGGACTATTTGATTCTTGGGAAAGTTGTGTGCGAAAGGGGTAGTGAGGGGACAAAGAAGGGATCAATGGGTACTTTAACCTCTGCTTTCTAAGAACTTCAAGTGGTGGGAACCATTACAGAGTGCAGCATGTTTTTAACATGAGGGAAAAGGTGTAATAAGACAACCCTTCTTGAGCCAACCACCCAGTGCAGCCAAAAATAAAATAATTAGATAAACAAGAATTTTTAAAAGAAGCCCTTAGTAAAGGTGTGTTGAAGGAATGAGTGAGTGAGTGTTCCCTGCCCTGCATGGTCAGAAATAGCCCTTCTCTTTCCCGTCTTTACTCTGCCTTAACTTAATCATAGCCTGTTTCTCTAACTCACACGACATTATATATTAGCATCTTAATTTCCTACCTCCCCTCTCTCCCATAGGAATGTAAATTCTAAAAGAACAAAGGCTCTGCCTCTTGTCCACTGCTGTTCCCCAGAGGCTGGAACGCTTAAGAAACCCTCGGTTGGACTTCCCTGGTGGTCCGGTGGTTAAGATCTGCCTGCCAGTGCAGGGGACACGTGTTTGGTCCCTGGTCAGGGAAGACATCCCAAATGTCCCGGAGACACTAAAGCCTGTGCACCACAACTTCTGAAGCCTGTGCCCCCTAGGGCCTGTGCTCCACAACAAGAGAGGCCCCCACAAGAAGCCCCACCAGTGCAACTGCCGCTAGAGAGCAGCCCCGGCTCGCCGCAGCCAGCGAAAGCCCGCACGCAGCAACAGGGACCCAGTGCAACCAAAATAAAATAAAATAGTTAAATAAGTAGAATTTTTAAAAGAAGCCCTTAGTAAAGGTGTGTTGAAGGAATGAGTGAGTGAGTGAGTGTTCCCTGCAGGGTCGTTTAGCCACGAAGAGATACCCTCCATGCCGGCTTCTCTGGGCGTGGGGATCCGAGTCCCCTTAATCTGGCCTCCCCTCGCCTCAGGGTCAGTCAGATGGAGCATCTCCCCAGGCTCCGCTCTTTGAGGAAGAGACAGGGAGCTGGTGCTTATGAAGAAGCCCCTGTGGAGACCTACTGAGCCCTGTGTGTGTGTTAGTTGCTCAATTGTGTCCGACTCTTTGTGACCCCAGGGACTGTAGCCTGCCAGGCTCCTCTGTGCGTGGGATTCTCCAGGCAAGAATACTGGAGTGAGTAGCCATTCCCTTCTCCATTTTAAGTCCTGAACGGAGAATTTAAAAAGCATAGTTCCCACCCCATCTAAGGGAATCCCCATTCTTGAGAGTCTCCCCCTCTGGAGTGTGGCAGTGTCTGAAGCTGGCTGTGGAGAGCAGGGAAACTTTCTGGAAAGCACCACCCTCCCCCCAGATGATTATGGGCCCTTCAGCTACCCACCCCCAGCCTAAGCCACGCTCCCCACCCTCGCCCTGCAATGCCAATCTTGTTTTGTCCACCGATTCTGATTCCCAGAGCCCCAACCAAATGGCATGTACACAGTGGGGTACATGTAGTCTGCCCAGGCCTCACGGACAACAAGACACTTGGCAGATAAAAGGGGTTCTCCTCGCAAAGACCCAGGTTGCACAATCCCACTGAGCTCCCTGGAGTGGGAGGCTAGTCCCTCTGAACTCACGATTACCACCGTGGAGATGAAAGGCTTCCTGTGGGAGAGAGCCGTCCCCCGGAGCCAAACAACACTGGAGGCTGGCCGGCTGCCATCTTGTCAGGGCCGTTCCTCGCAGCCGGGCCGAGTGACTGGCTCCCTCACAGGCCAACCTGCCTGGGGCAAAGAAAGTCAAGGTGCCCAGACCAGCCATCGCTCCTCGGTGAGTGCGGAGCTGCGGCCTGAGCGCCGTCCCAGCCTTCTCAGCTCCAGCCTGGGCCACTTTGGCGAGAGCAGCTGCCTTGGCCCATCCAGCGGGGACAGACTGAAGGGCGCAGCTCGCTCACCTTGCCCAAGGCCCCCCGAGGATTTCTGACTCGACTCAGAGGCGAAGGAAGGGCACGCTGGGGCACCTGGCTCCGGGGACCGTGAGGACTGGGGGAGGTCACTGCCCGAGCTCCCCACGCTTTCCTGACCTGGCCAGCCCCTGGTCTCCTGGCCCGGTGCCCGCAAGCTGGCTAAATAGCAAAAGCGTCTGGAGTTCCTGGTAAGAAGGCAGATCCCAGGCCCCACCCTGTGAGCTCTGACTCCATACACGCGAGGTGTGCAGGCGTGCTAAGTCACTTCAGTCGTGTCCAACTCTTTGCGACCTCATGGACTGTAGCCCGCCGGGCTCCTCTGTCCATGGGATTCTCCAGCAAGAATACTGGAATGAGTAGCCATTCCCTTCTCCAGGGCATCTTGTCGACCCAGGGACTGAACCCGTGTCTCTTATGTCTCCTGTGCTGGTAGGCAGCTTCTTTACCACTGGTGCCACCTGGGAAATTAGGGCCTAGAAATCTGGGTTTTTACAAAACCCGCAGACAGTTCCGACACAGGGCTCTGTGGGCCAGCTGTCCTCACCCCTCGTCTTATGTGGAGCTGAGAGGAGCAGAGGCCCCAGTGACTAGGGCTGTGGAAGCAGCTCCCAAGGGGGCCACTTGGCGTCTGCCACGCTCCTGGCAAAGGCTCCAAAGCCACGTCCAGAATCCTCACAGGATGAGAGCACTTTCATCCAGAGGCAGAAACCACCTACGCCCAGTGAGGGGTGTGTCCCTGGGGTTGACTCCACGGAGCCCCCCAGAGCCCCACGATGTGCAGTGACCCCCAAGGTGTTCTGTGTGCCACGGGAACACACACACACTCATGGGATGCGCCAGGAGGGGCAAAGGCTGGGAGCTGTGCGTCCTTTTAACCAGAAAGGATTCTCTCTCTAGGGAACTGAGAAACGAGCTCCTGAAGCCCAAAGCTGGACCCGCTGGAAACATGGCCTCTCCATCTCATCAACCCTCATTGCTCCAGGACGGCATGAGGACCAATTCAAAACCGACAGGCTGGGGCGGGGGGCTCCTTACACACTCACACCCACCACTCATAAAGAGTACACACAGGCTCACAGGCTCACTCACCTGCACATACATCACACACTGACATACACGTTCACGTACGCGCACTCACTCGCACACCGCAGACGTACACGCGCACACACGCACTCACAGCCTGAGCCGGGGCGGGTGTCTAGAGCCGAGGCAGGACCTTGTCCCTGGTTGTTTCCAAGCGTGTGGAGGAAGTAGACTCTGCCCTCTCCTGCCCTGGGAGACAGCTGGAGACTCGGGAGGCAGAGGAATTTCCCTGAGGGCCTCCCTACTCCGGCCGGGGCAGGGAGGGGCCCGCCTTGGCAGGCCAGCCTGGGCCCCCACCAGAAATCTCTTTGGAGCCGCCCTTTCTTCGCCGTGGCCTCCCCTGCTGCCCCTCCCCGGGGCTCCCCTGGGGCTCAGGTTGGGGCGGACACCCCTGCAGTCCTCAGTCTGCGGGGTTGGGGTCGCCTGTGGTTGCTGGGCAGGCAGAGATGGAGCTAGGGAAGGGGGAAAGGCAGACTTCTCAGGGGAAACTGGCAAAGCGGCAGGAACTCCCCAAGTCAGTGCTCTTTTCTTGAATACATTTCTTTTCATCACAGGGACAGAGGGTCTGGGTCTCTGGGGAGCAATATCCCCGAGTCTCCACTGGGGTCCGTGCTGCCCACACCCCGTAACCACGAGCCAGGTGGAACTCTCCAGCCTGATTAGCCAGAGACCCAGGGCTTCCCGGTGTTTGGCAAACAAGCCCCTCCAAGCTTTTCAATGAGGAGACCCAGGAAACCTACCCACCCACCCTCCTGAGTCCTCCCAAGAGCCTCGCATAGACAGAGCTTTGTAACCTTTGTTACCGCTGGGCCTCCGGGTCCCCGCCTCCACCCACAGCTTCCTAGCCCGGGCGGCTCATCCACCCCAGGACCAGGCCTTCCTGCCGGCACGCCCCGTGGCCTGGGCCACACCGCCCAGGCCCAGCAGTCTTGGCCCCACACACAGAAAGCCTGCTTCTGAAATAGTTCCTGGATGCTTGCAGGGCTGGAGTCCCAGCCTCGGACTCCCGTGCAACCGGGCCAGCACATTCTTCCGTCCTCCCATTGTCCTGCCCGCCCGCGTTCTTGCCAAGAGCCGCCCTGGGGAGTTGGGAGGGGAGGCGTCTACTGGGCCTGGGCTCACTCAGCCCCCAGATTCCGCCCCCCCCCGCCCCCACCCCACCCCCATCTCCCAGAGCCCCCTGCAGTCCATGGTTTCCTGCAGCTTTCTCCTGCATCCTGGATGAAGAAGGTCCCTCTTCTGAATTCCTGGTCTGAGCTCCAGACTGCACCAAGACCGCCTCACCAAACTCGGGGTCCACAGACTGAGCCCACCACCCAGAAAAGACTTCTCTGAGCAAGGGCATCCCCACTCCTCGGGAAGCCGCCACTCCCGCGGGAAGCCGGGAAGCTGCGGGAGGATCGACCAGGGCCGATGAGGGCTGTCTGACCGATGAGGGAAACCAGGAAAATGGGGAATTCCAATGTCACTCCTCACTGACCAGGGACTCCACGGCCCAGTCTGGCTGTGGGACCACACCTGGGCTGAATGCCCCGAGGAAGCCTGGGACTCCTCTCTGCTGACCACTGCCCCCAGCTTTGAAACTGGCAACCCAGAGGGCCCTGACCCTAATGCTAACACATGGCTTTTCTTCCTTTAACCCTGACACTTGTTAGTAGCAACTCCCAGCACCTAAAGCCTCCCCCGCCCTGCCCTGGCCTGGCTGTCTGGTTCCTCTGTTAATGAAACTCTGCGTTCCTCTTTGTCTCTTTGATCCAGATTTTAACTGGCCCAGCCCTCCCCGGCCAGGCGCCTGGGCCACGAGCCAGGCCCTCCTCCAGGGTGGATGCTGCTAGGAGGCTGGAGGCTGTGGAGTTTTGGTCTCTGCTTGTCCAGGGTCTCAGACTCTCATGGGGATTCCCTGATCCTTGGTTGGCCCAGGGTCCTCCCAGGGGAAGAAGCTGGATGTATCCTCACCGAGCCAGGTATTTCTACTCATTCGTTTATTCATTCACTCATTCATTCATTCGATGTGGTCAGGATAGGCTGCTCACCCCAGGAAGACTGTCACATGACTTAGTCTCCTAGACTGTGAACTCCTGAAATCTGTAAGGAGGGCACCATATTATATTTTTAACTTTCTAGAGCCTGGTACTAAGTCTAATATATAATAGTTCCTTAATAAAGAATTACCTGCTGAATGAATGAAGGCACCCACAAATAAATGACTAAATTGAGGTTCTGGTCCTGTGGCCCATTGTCCTATAGAAGGAGACTTCCAACTCTGGGACAGCAGTAGAGACCCCCTGGTCAGTGCATTCCTCCCCCCACCCCCCCACCGACCCCCACTGTCCTTTAACGTCTGTTTATAGAACTGTGGGTTTTCAGGTTTTATGAGGCAGAAGGTGAGATGCTGAGACACTGCGGGCCAGAAATGACTGTTGCATCCACTAGAGAAAGAAGTGGCAATGGTGACCTTAGTGTTTGTTTAGAAAGTGAGTCATGGGTGCCTGGGGATGGGTGGCAGTGGGCTTGGGGTTACTCTGATTCCCCACATCTCTGCAAATCCTTCCAGAGGAATGCCATTTGGTTATGGTCTTTTCTATCCTTCCAGAAGCACACCTCTACAGCACCAGCATGTGTATGTGTGTGTGTGTGTGTAAGTATATCAACAATCAGGGGTCTCCTTGGAACCTTGGAATAAACATAGAAAACATGAGCCCTTGTTCAACCTAGTTGAGCCAACAGACAAGAAACCAAAATGTGAAAAATACACTGGAGTACGCAAAACACAGGGTGGGCCAATGCTTAGTGAATCTGGTGTATTGATACCGTGAGAGTCTGCTGTGACGTGGGAACTCCATGAAGACAGAGACTTCTTACCCTCACATTCCCGGCCCCAGGCCCCGTGCCTCACGTGGAGACACAGAGTAGGGACCCGCTGAGTATAGCCAGGGCAGATGGATCCTTAATGTGCCCAAGCTTCAAAGAGCAGAAAAGCCGGAATGTGGAAAAATCAAGATAAGAAGGCAGAACCCCTGGCTCCCCAGGAAAGGTGACAAATTCAGGGAACTCTAAGATAATTCTGACTTGTAACTTCAGAGCAATCCAGTGTGGATTGCCTCTCTAAACCCCAACCAAGTGATGAGGGAAAAGAACAATTAAAGAAGAAAAGTTCTTGGAAATTAAAACCATGATCGCTAACATAAAATACTGAATAGGGCCTAGAAGGAAAAGGTGAACCGATCTTCCAAAATGTGAGCCCCAAAGAAAGAGAGAATCAATCCAAGAAGCCCAATATCCAAGAGAGAAAATAAAGGGAGAGAAATCATCAAATAAATAAGGAAGTTTCCCAAATCTGAAAAAAAGATTCAAACCTCACACTTTGAAAAGGCCCATTAAGTGCTATACAGGATGAACGGGTGGGAAGAAGATCCTGCATCAGCAGACACAGCTTCATGGAAGAACATGCAAGTGTAAATGCTGTTTGGACCTCAGACCTTCAGCAGCTCTTGCCTGCCATATTTCTAATGGTGGGCGGGGCCCTGAGCCATTCCAGCCCAGTCTACGGTGAGAGGGCAGGGGCAGGCTTGTGGAGACACTACCCTTACCCTGCCTTGCTTACCAAAAAGGCAATAAAAGCAAAGAGGTGCCAGCTTGCTAATATATGTATTTTCCTTTGTCCACCCCCCCCATAACTGTTGCCCCATGCTGAGTGACTTTCCGCACGTGGCTTAAAAGCATGGACTCTGGAGCCACCCTGTCTACATTTAAATCCTGTCTCTGCCTTTTACTAGCTTGGGCAAATTACTTAAGTTCTCTGTGCCTCAGTTTTCTCATCTATAAAATGGGAATGAAAATGGAACCTCTCCCAGAGGGCTGTGAGGATTCAATCATTAATATGAGTAAAATAGGTCTAACAGGACCTGTCCTGAGAACAATACACTAGACAAGTGCTGCTATGATTAATTAAAGACATCAGTTCAGTTCAGTTGCTCAGTTGTGCCCAACTCCTTGCGACCCCATGGACAGCAGCACACCAGGCCTCCCTGTCCATCACCAACTCCCATAGCTTGCTCAAACTCATGTCCATCGAGCTGATGATGCCATCCAATCATCTTATCCTCTGTCGACCCCTTCTCCTGCCTTCAATCTTTCCCAGCATCAGGGTCTTTTCAAATGAGTCAGTTCTTTTCATCAGGGGGCCAGAGTATTGGAGCTTCAGCATCAGTCCTTCCAATGAATATTCAGGACTGATTTCCTTTAGGATTAACTGGTTTGAGCTCCTTGCAGTCCAAGGACTCTCAAGAGTCTTCTCCAACACCACAATTCAAAAGCATCAATTCTTTGGCATTCAGCTTTCTTTATAGTCCAACTCTCACATTTATACATGACTACTGGAAAAACCATAGCTTTGACTAGACAGATCTTTGTCGGCAAAATAATGTCTCTGCTTTTTAATATGCTATCTAGGTTGGTCATAGCTTTTCTTTCAAGGAGCAAGTATCTTTTAATTTTATGGCTGCAGTCACCATCTGCAGTGATTTTGGAGCCCCCCAAAATGAAACCTCTTCTGTTTCCATTGTTTTCCCATCTATTTGCCATGAAGTGATGGGACCAGATGCTATGATCTTAGTTTTCTGAATGCTGAGTTTTAAGACAACTTATTCACTCTCCTCTTTTACTTTCATCAAGAGGTCAAGAGGCTCTTTAGTTCCTCTTCGCTTTCTGCCATAAGGGTGGTGTCATCTGCGTATCTGAGGTTATTGATATTTCTCCTGGCAATTTTGATTCCAGCTTGTGCTTCATCTAGCCTGGAATTTCACATGATGTACTCTGCATAAAAGTTAAATAAGCAGGGTGACAATATACAGCCTTGACGTACTTGATTTGGAACCAGTCTGTTGTTCCATGTCTGGTTCTAACTATTGCTTCTTGACCTGCATACAAATTTCTCAGGAGGCAAGTCAGGTGGTCTGTATTCCCGTTTCTTGAAGAATTTCCCACAGTTTTTTGTGATCCACACAGTCAAAGTCTTTGGTGTAGTCAATAAGCAGAAGTAGATGTTTTTCTGAAACTCTCTTGCTTTTTCTATGATCCAACGTATTTACATTAAGGCAATCACAAATGCTGCAGGCCAGGACCTCTTACTCAGAGAGCTGGGTTATCAGCATACCGCTAGATAGGCCAGTTGTCCCTGTGGTAATTTTTAACCCTTTTGATACCTCCTGCTCAAAATTCCAAAGGTCAGAAGCATGCTCAGCCCTCTCGAGGTCTGTGTGCATCCTGAGCGGAAGTAAAAATTTGCCCTCTGTTCTTCAGGGTGCCTCGGGCCTGCCTGAGTCCCTGAGGAACCTGGTGTTGCAGTGTCAGCCAAAGTGTCATCCTGGTGACAGTCCCCTCCTGACGTGGTGACAGAGATGTGAACCCTGGGTGCCAGATATTCGTTACCCAAAATTCACATATTATGTATCTATCACATATCACACACTAGGCCCAGAGAGCCCTAGTCCCAGCCCCAAGCCCCTTATGGCTGGCTGTCTCCTGGCCATCAGTAGAGCAAAGGGCCTAGAAATAGCAGCAGCTGGAAAGCATAAGTCCTTTTAGAATAGTGGTTCTCAGATTTGAGGGAACATCAGAAACACCAGAGCGCGGCAAGTGGCTGAGCGCCAGAGCTTCTGATTCAGTGGCAGTCATGGGTGGGACCAGAAAATGTTCATTTCTTTTCTTTCTTTTTTATGTTTTGGCCACACCAAGCAGCGTGTGGGATCTTAATGCCCCAACCAGGGATTGAACCCATGCCGCTGCATTGGAAGGCTGAATCTTAACCACTGGGCCACCAGGGAAGTCCCAGAAAAATGTGCTTTCTTCCAGGCTTCCCAGGTGGCTCAGTGGTAAGGTATCTGCCCATGGTGCAGGAGACCCAGGTTTGATCCCTGGGTTGGGAAAATCCCCTGGAGAGGGAAATGGCAACCCATTCCAGTATTTTTGCCTGGGAAATCCCATGTACAAGGGAGTTTGGTGGGCTATAGCCCATGGGGTTGCAGAAAGTCAGACATGACTGAGCATACACACACGTGCACACACACGTGTGCACACACACAAAACAAGCTCCCAGGTGCTGGGATGCTGATGTGGCTGGTGTGGGCACTGCACTGTAAGAACTACTGCCCTAGAGCTTACAAACCAGACAGTGATTCTCCAGAGAGCAAAGAGCAATGAGGGAACGTTTGCATCTCCAACTTATAAATACTTTACTTAAAGTCTCCTTGCTTAATCAAAGTCTTCCCCTGTGGCTCAGCTGGTAAAGAATCCATCTGCAATGCAGGAGACCTGCATTTGATCCCTGGGTTGGGAAGATCTCCTGGAGAAGGGAACGGCTACCCACTCCAGTATTCTGGCCTGGAGAATTCCGTGGACTGTATAGTCTCCATGGGGTCACATAGAGTCGGCCTAATCAAAGCCCTTAGCCAGTGAACGGGTTGGCTGAGACCAGTTCCCAGCTGTGGATGCAAACACACTTGTGGAAATGCACACACATTTGTGTTTACCCGTGGGCAATTCCAGACCTCAGTGCACAGACCATCCTTCCAGGTCTTTAGTGTTGTAATTACATTTGGGGGGTCTGCAGTCTTGAAGCCCTGACTTCAGACCTGGCTCTGCCTCTTGCCAGCTGTCGAACCTGGGCACATTTCCCACTCTCTCTGAGCTGTCATTTCTTTAGCTGCCAAGAGGGGCCAATAATAGCATCTACTATAAAACAGGATTGTTTCGGCGCAGATGCTAAATGGCATGAGAGGTGCTCAGAGCATGTACAGTACACGCCTGACACTTGGAGGCCATCATTAACCTTGAGAGAAATAATGGTCCTATTGTTACCAATTTGTGTTTCTAATTAAGTGTCTATTAAGGTGGCTGGGGACTGGGGAGACAGTGGTGCTTCTATCTGTCAGATGCACTCTGGGTCCCACATCAGCCTATCATCTGGGGTCTGGGACAGTCACCTACTGCCTGTATCTTCCAACAGTGTCCTGCTCCCAGGGCACGTGACAAATGCCAGGGGGAGCTCTGGGTGCTCAGTTGTTCCGACTCCACGCTGGAGATGCAGGAGTTAAGATTTCCAGGGGAGGCCTCTGGCTCAGAAGTTTCCTTTCTCTGACATAGCTATTTCTTAAAAAAAAAAAAAGGATAGGAGAAATGGTTGTTTGTATGTTTTTACATATACATTTTTTACTGCTTACTCCCACTCATCCCATATACTGTCAGAAGAGGTTTTACAAAGGTATGCGTTGTAAATTTCATTTATCCAAGGGCTCTGTCTGTTCTATAAGTGCATGCATCCCCAGGGCCAAGCACAAGGCCTGGTGCAGGACTGGCAGTCAGCAAATGGATGAATGAGTAGCTTGACCCAAGGGAAGGGGCTGGTTACAGACGCTTGGGAAAGAAGAAAAAGCAATTTGGCACCGGGTTTCTCCAGCTGGTGATGAGGTGGTCCTGGGAAGAAAGAGCTGGCACAGCAGCTAAGAGCAACGGCCGAGTGTTGGCACTTGCTGCAGGGGGTCTGTGCTCCTGAGCTAAGTCAGGACCTGTGGATCAAATCCATCATGGCTGCTGAGGCCTGGAGCCCTGGGGCTCCCGACCAGCATAGTCATCACTCCTTCTTCCTGCGAGTGCTTCTTCTGTCTTTGCTCCCGCTGGTTCCTGAACTACAGTTGCTACTTTTAGCAAGTCAAAATTCAGGATGTCCCGGTTAAATTTAAATTTCACATAAATAACAAACTCTGCTTTAGTATACACTTGTCTCAAGCACTATTTGCAACATGTACTAAAAATTATTTTTCTATCCAAAGTTCAAATGTTCTAGCAAAAGTTCTGCAATTTTCCTGGCTACCCTGCCTGGGCCCAGAGGCCCTGTTGAGCTCATCCACTTGGGGAATCTCTCCTCCTTTGAGGCCCAGTCCTGATGTCACGTCTCGGAAGCTTTCTCTGATGCTTCACTCCACCCCAGGCAGATTCACTGTGGTCGTCCTGTGGTCCCATCTCACATCTGAATGTCAAGTACGGGTTGGCCATCCCCCCTTCTCTGCCCCATACCCTGGGCCCCTGGGGGCACCCAGAACATTGGAAGCCCTTGTCTTAAGAAGAGAAATGGGGAAAAGTCAGAACCACAGACAGAGGGATTCCCTGGTGGCTCAGATGGTGAAGAATCTGTCGGCAATACAGGAGACCTGGGTTTGATCCCTGGGTGGGGAAGATCCCCTGGAGAAGGAAATGGCAACCTACTCTGGTATTCTTGCCTGGAGTATCCCATGGACAGAGGAGCCTGGCAGGCTACAGTCCGTGGGGTCACAAAGAGTCAGACGTGACTAACAGTTTCACTTTCCACTTTCTGAGGGAAGAGAACAAGTCTCTGACTGTAGACATGTGATGTCTCTGGCGGGCTACCCCATCAGAACTTTGTTTCCTTACCCCATTCTTTGCAGACTCTCTGAACGCTGAAACAGAGAATATGGTTTACTTAAAACTGACACAACTTTCTTTCCAAGAAACTCAGGCCATCATTCAAGGGTTCTTTCACAAGTATTCTCTTCCCTACAGAAGATCTAAATCCCCTGAGTGACTTGTTTGAAGAGAAGCACACTCCATGGGAGCAGAGAGGAAGCTGAGGACCCACACTGCGATTGATTTGGCCTTAGCAGAATTTGGAGCAACGGTGGAGCACCTGCAAGGCGGGGTGTGGGAGGCCCCATCCCCACATCTCAGAATCTTGGAGGAGTCACACGGCTCTCTGGGCTGCCAGGGCTCATCCTTCTTCCCAGGCTCGCAGGCCTTCCCTGGACTGTGGAGATTCCTGGGATGTGTTCATACAGAAAGAACTGCAGGGGCCCTCCCTCCCCTGCCTCTCTCATGAGTCATCTCCTCCAGAAGGAGAAGAAGGCAACTGGTATCTCGACCAGTGGGGCCGGTGGGTGGGGAGGCTTTATCTTATCTTAGCAGCCCTGGTGCCTCACTGACTGCTTCCACAACAAAATGGCCAAGAAGCCAGTCAGTAACCAGACCACCTTCCCTCCCCACCGCACAACTCCTCAAAGACGTGCAGCCAGACTTCCCGGCCAAGGCAGGTCACAGTGTTGGGGAACTGTTGACCGAAACCGCTCACCCTGGCCCGGCCCACTTGCCTGAGCTGTCTCACAAGGGAAGGTCCAATAAAGAACCCTGTGTTGTTGCCAAACACAAACCCCAGGGAGTTCAGGAGATGCCAAAAGAGGAAGGAGACGACCAAACTCCCTGACTCCTCCTCTCTGGAATCTATCTTGGCTGAGCGATATGCCTGAGACCAGGAGGGAACCCGAGGCAGACTACGGGCCAACCTAGGTGAATGGCCAGAGATAACCCGCAAACTCATCCTGTCCCCATGGACCATGTGGCAGAGCAGTCCTCCTGGGCTCCCTTACCCTCCTGCTCTCCACCCAGGCGCACCTTCCCAGTAAAGTCTCTTGCCTTGTCAGCACGTGTATCTCCTCGGACAATTCATTTCCGAGTGTTAGACAAGAGCCCACTCTTGGCCCTGGAAGGGATCCCCCTTCCTGCAACATTAGGGCATTCTCAGTGCCTCCACCCCGCTGGAGGACCATGGTCAGAGGGACTCTCCAGAAGGGAAGTCCGATTAGAGAAACAACTGCAAGACCTGCTTCACGCCCAGGTCCCCAGACCTCCTCTACCCTCTGCCCCATTGACTCAGGTCCTGTGGCTGCTGGGCCTCTGCCTAGGCCATTCCCAGCCTGAGGATCCGGAGCAAGGTCCTTCCGACCAGTGACCTCAGCTCTGGAGGCTGCACCCCCAGGGGCCCGCTGAGTTTCAACTCAGTGGGGTGCAAGTGTTAGTTGCTCAGTTGTGTCCTACTCTTTGCAACCCCATGGTCTGTCCATGGGATTTTCCAGGCAAGGATACTGGAGTGGGTTGCCATTCCCTTCTCCAGGGGATCTTCCTGACCCAGGAATTGAACCTGGGTCTCCTGCACAGCAGGCAGATTCTTCACTGTCTGAGCCACCAGGGAAGCTGGAGCTAAAAGTAGGGCTTTTCAGAGTTAGCAATGGAAACAGTGACAGACTTTATTTTTTTGGGCTCCAAAATCACTGCAGATGGTGACTGCAGCCATGAAATTAAAAGACGCTAGCTCCTTGGAAGAAAAGTTATGACCAACCTAGTCAGCATATAAAAAGCAGAGACATTACTTTGCCAACAAAGGTCTGTCTAGTCAAAGCTATGGCTTTTCCAGTAGTCATGTATGGATGTGAGAGTTGGATTATAAAGAAAGCTGAGCACTGAAGAATTGATGCTTTTGAACTGTGGTGTTGAAGACTCTTGAGAGTCCCTTGGACTGCAAGGAGATCCAACCAGTTAATCCTAAAGGAAATCAGTCCTGAATATTCATTGGAAGGACTGATGCTGAAGCTGAAGCTCAATACTTTGACCACCTGATGCGAAGAACTGACTCCTTGGAAAAGACCCTGATGCTGTGGAAGATTGAAGATGGAAGGAGAAGGGGCCGATAGAGGATAAGATGGTTGGATGGCCTCACTGACTCGATGGACATGAGATTGAGTAAACTCTGGGAGTTGGTGATGGACAGGGAAGCCTGGCGTGCTGCAGTCCATGGGGTCGCAAAGAGTCGGACACGAATGAGTGACTGAACTGAACTCCAGAGGCAGTGGGGAGTAGGCAGGGAGACAAAATGATCTGACTGACCCAGAGGCAGAGAAGTCCCAGACAGGTCTGTGGGGGCGGGGCTGGAGGGGGAGATGGGAGAGGAAGGAAGTGATGAGGCAGGAGGACTCCAGGATGTAATTACAGCCTAATTTCCCCAGCAGCACAAGGGTGTGGGGGCTTTGCTTCAGGAGCTGCTATAATTATATCTCAATTGGAATAATAGTAATAATAATTCCTTTCTACGTGTTGCGACTGGAGCAGGGCTGTTGAAAGGGTACTTCCAGACCAGCCTCTCTATGCCTCCTTCACCCGCACAGAGGAGGCTTCGGGGGGCTGTCATCACTTGGGTCCAGGCACTCTCCACTCGGCTGCGGAGGCGGGAAGGCTGGGCTCTCTGGCCCCGCCAGTATAGGGAGCTGTGAGTCTTAAGCTCTCCACCCTCTTTCCTGGTCTTCCTGGAGACCCAGGGCTGGTTGGGCTGGTGCCTAACATCTGTGACTCCGAATCAGAGGACAGGTAGCCAATGCACATGAGCCTGGGAACCCCAGCTTCTCCTGCGAAAGTCTTTTGCACCCCAATACACCAGAGAGTTAGCCGCCACCAAGAAGAAGAGCAGGAGAGAGGGACAGTTGGTGATTCTGACTCCCGGGCTGGGAGGGGGAGGCAGCTGTGGGGCCTGGGCCTGGTACCTCACATGAGATCAGGTAATGCGCCCTCTTAAAGGGGAGGTCAGCGTTAAGCCCTTGATGTTAGGTCCATCTCCTGAGGCTAAGGCTCCCTGTAACTGAAATGTCGCCCAAGGAGAAGGGACAGAATGGATTAACAGGAGGGAGGAGATGCCGGAGCCTCAGGTCTTGGGGTGACAACAAAAATGTGCATGCTCAGCTGTGTCTGGCTCTTTGTGACCCCATGGACTGTAGCCCGCCAGGCTCCTCTGTCCATGGGATTTCCCAGACAACAATACTGGTGTGGGTTGCCATGCCCTCCTCCAGGGGATCTTCCTGACCCAGGAATCGAACCCACATCCCCTGCATTGCAGGAAGATTCTTTATCATCGAGCCACCAGGAAGCCTGACAACAACACAGGCTCCAATATGGAGAGCCCAAAACCTATGCCTGGTACTGAGCCCTTCTCGACACAATCTCATTCATCTTCATGACACCGTGTAACGCGACTACTAAAATTAGGCCCAAGGCAACCCTCTCCAGTACTCCTGCCTGGAAAATCCCATGGACGGAGGAGCCTGGTAAGCTATAGTCAGTCCATGGGGTTGCTGAGTCGGACACGACTGAGCGCCTTCACTTCACTTACTGCTTAGGGCGGTAAATAACTTGCCCAAGTCCTACAGCTGGCAGTGAACTCAGGGCTGCCTGTCTTCAAGTCCACCCTCTGAACGTCTGCACTGTGTCCCCCTCTGGGGTTCTGTGGTTCCAGACTATCTGTCGTTCCTGGAGCCTCAAGGGTGTAGCCTCATTCTCGAAGCACTGGGATGATGGCCCTGGGCTAGTGGGGAGGGGAGGGACGTCAGTGGCCAGAGGTATTGATAGAATCCATGATATTCCTTCAGTGCCGTGTGACTCAGAAATTACCCAAGCCTCTGAGCCTTGGTTTCTTCAGTTGTCAAACTAGCATGAGGACCTATGTGCCTTAGACAAGCAGATGAAGATACAGGAGCTGGTGTACATAATCTAGCGACTGGGTCAGGCTTTCAATATTACTCTTAAGGAAGGCTTCCTACTGCTCAAACTAGGCTTCCCCATTTGTAAACAAGAAGAATGACTTCCAACCCCCTTCAAGGCTTCTCCTTCTCCAGGCTGATCCCTTAGCCCATCCTTCCCTCCAGGCTGGGGAGATGGGGAAGGGAGCAGGAGTGAAGACCAGGAAGGATCCTCTGCCAAGTATATGAGTGATTTTTGACTTTGGCCTTGAGAGGCATGCCCACCGCGGGTGGTGAGGCTTTGGCCAGAAGCAGGCCAAACGACGGTTTATAGTTTTGTTTAATGGGAGCAAGCGGCCTTGCTCAGCCTCTGGAG
The DNA here is from genome assembly GCF_910594005.1 of Cervus elaphus. Classification (NCBI taxonomy): domain Eukaryota; kingdom Metazoa; phylum Chordata; class Mammalia; order Artiodactyla; family Cervidae; genus Cervus; species Cervus elaphus. The sequence continues at coordinate 72,879,408 of NC_057828.1, read as the reverse complement.
ACTGTTCAATGACCTATAGCTAGGGAATGGACCCTAGGAACATTTTTGGCTTCAGGGGGAAAGCATGATGGGAGGTTTCTGCGGGGACCTACTGCAGAAGCAAACAGCGGTGGTGCCCAGACGTGCATCTCTGAGCCACACACCCCTCCCCGAACCCCACACATACTCGCTTCCATTTGCCACTGCCAAGCCGTGCATCCAGCCCCCATATACTTTTGAGAGGCAGATGTCAGAGCACTCTTACCACCCCCAGTCAGCCCTGGGGGCCACTAGACTGATGTGGGAGCTTGCAGTAGGGGCGATTGAGGGGCCAAGGTTGGAGGAGCTGCTCCAAGTTGTCTCAGGATCAAGGCAGCCATAGCTGGGGACTTCCTTAGCGGTCCCGTGGTTAAAACTCCGCACTTCTGAAGCAGGGGGCATGGGTTTGATCCCTGGCCGGGGAACAAAGATCCCACATGCCTCTCAGTGCAGCCAAAAGCAAAAAGAAAAGGAAATGTGGCCGTAGCCTTCCCCCAACTCCCTACCTGGCTGGTGATCAGCAGAGAGTAAAGCAGGCTGCCTGATCACACTTTCCTGTTCTTCCTCCCATGGAATTCCCCTTAGCGGGGGCCAATGAGATGCTTCTGTGTGCCTCTGTCTCAGGGTCCACGGGGGCCACAATCCTGCAGGGGAGACAGCTAGCCAGGAGGAGGACCTGGGAGGCAGGGGAAGGCGATGGGCGGGTGCCGGGTCACCTCACAGACTGGCACAGTGCAGGCCTTGCCAGAACTCAGGGCTCCCATGGCTAAAGCCCCGCACATCAGCATGGGATGTGGCCTGGTGCCAGCCAGAGCGGGAGAAAGGATGTGGCAGTCTTCCGGACGCCCATCCCAGGAGGGAGGCTCAGTCCCCTTGCTCCCCAAAGGCCCTGGAGCTGGGGCACCAGGAAGTATGAAGCACGCAGAGATCTCAGCATGGGATGCGAAGGGCTCGAGAGGTCCATCCCCCCCCCTCACCCCTAGGAAGGGGTAACCATCCCACAGGCTATCATCCCACCCCCACATCCCCCAGGAAGGGCTCTGTCCTGGGCGCTCAGAGGGAGCCAAGATAAGTAAATAGAGTTTAGAGAATTGGGTAGTTTCAAAATATCACTGGAATGTGAGGAAAGAGGTGAGTGGAGCTTTATGGATAGGCTTCTGATTTCATCTCCTTTCCAAACTCCCTCCCAAGGGAAATGAAAACAAATGTCTATGCACAAAAGCCCACAGCCACATCATCCATAAAAACCAAAAGGGGGAAGCAATCCATGTACATCCATGGATAAACGAAGTGTGGTAAATATACACAGTGGAATTTGATTCCACCATAAAAAGGAATAAAGTACTGACATATGTTACAACATGGATGGACCTTGAAAATATGCTAGGTGAAAGAAGCAGTCATGAAAGCCTACGTATTACATGGTTCCATTTTTGCAAAATGTCCAGACTAGACATGTGCTTAGAGACTGTGGTTGCCTGGGGAAGAGTAGACGGGGGACCGACAGCTACAAGTTTCTTTGGGGAGCATGTTAAAAATGTTTTAAAATTAGATTATGGTGATGGTTGCACAATTTTGTGAATGTATCCAAAACCCCTGAGCTGAGCACTGTAAGTGGGAGCTGAATCTCAATAAAGCTCTGTTTCTACAGCAACGTGGATGGACCCAGAGATTATCAGACTACGTGAAGGAAGTCAGACAGAGAAAGACGAGTATCCTGTTATATCACTTACATGTGGAATCTAAAACATGACACAAATGAACTTGTTTAGGAGCCAGAAATAGACTCACAGATATAGAAAACAAACATGGTTATCAGAGGAGGAAGGAGGTAGGGGAAGGCATAAATTAGGAGTTGGGATTAGCACATGAAAATTACTATATAAAGAATAGATAAATAACAAGGTCTTACAGTATAGCACAGGGAACTGTATTCAATATCTTGCAATAACCTATTATGGGAAAGAATCTAAAAAAGTGTGTGTGTGTGTGTGTGTGTGTGTGTGTGTGTGTTAAATTGCTTCAGTCGTGCCTGATTCTTTGTAACCCTGTGGATTGTAGCCCAGCAGGTTCCTCTGTCCAGGGGATTCTCCAAGCAAGAATACTGGATTGGCTTGCCATGCCTTCCTCCAGGGGATCTTCCCGACCCAGGGATCAAACCTGTGTCTCTTACGTCTCCTGCATTGGCAGGCAGGTTCTTTAGCACTAGTGCCACCTGGAAATCCCCACATATCAATAAAAAAATTTTTTTATCGAAGTATAGTTGATATACAATGTTGTGATTGTTTTCAGGTATATAGCAAAGTGATTCAGATATATGTATATACTCAAGTAAATATAAAAATAAAGCTGTTTTTTAAAAAAAGTCTCTCAGTTGTCTATACTCCCAGTCTCCAGGTCTTCTCCCATCCTCCCCAGACCCCAGTCTAGTCAGGCTTTTGCTCACTGCTGACATGAGTCCGCTGTTGTCAGGATCGCCGTAAAGTTGCATGGAGCCCAGGGCAGCGGTCAGGTCCTACCCTTGTCTTCCCCACCAGCAGCATTTGACGACTTGTTCCCTCCCGGCTCCCAGGAGGGCTTTCCTTCCTTGCCCCCTTGGTCTCCTGGGCCTGCGCCTTCCTCTCCTGAGACCCCCTCTCATTTTCTTTGCCTGGCTCCTCCTCACTTTGCCAGCCTGTGGCTGCTGGGGCCACACCCAGTCCTGAGTGCCTACAAGGGATGCTGACCTTAGAGTCTCCAGCCCAGCCTCTCTCTGAAGTCCACACTGGCTCGACATCACCAACTGGACATCTGATGGGCATCTAACGCTGACCTGCCCAAGGATGTGGAGAAATCAGAATCCTCACCCCCTGCTGGTGGGAATGTAAGCCAGTTCCTCAAATTGTCACGAAGCTACCGTATGACCCAGCAACAGCCCTCCTAGTACATACCCGAGACAGGAAAACAGAGGTCCACACAAAAATGTGTGCTTGAGGGTGTTACCAAAAATACAGTATCAACATTCATGAATTATTTACTTTTAAAAATCAGTCCAAGTGAAATCAAGGGGATGCATCAAACAGCACCACCAGTATGCATAGGTGACAAGAGCTTGTCTCTTACCCTTGGGCTGGAAATTGCTCAGGGTCATGGGGTTGCTATGGGGGGAGGGAGGTGAGACCCACTGATTAAAATAACAAAGAATGTGGGGGGAGAGGGCTGAGAAAGGACTCCTGAATTTTGCCTGAATTTTGCTTCTCTCTGGAGACACCTTACCTCCCTCATTAGATCAGAGTTTGCTCTAGGGGTCTTCTTAGAGACGGTGTGCCTCTCCCATCAGATTGGGAGCCTCTCTGGGGTAAAAACGTATGTCTCTGCATCATGCTGGGAGTCTGCTGAGGGCAGAGCTAGCAGCCCTTTTCCTCACTGTCCACTGCCACACCTTCCTCTCTCACCAGCGTCGCTTTCACAGGGCTGCCAGCAGCACAGACACCTGGCTCAGGGGTTATGGACAGACAGACAGAACGGTTGATGGCCATCAGAAGGTGCTGCCAGGGAAGTCTTGTGCCAGCCTAGGTACTGGCAGCCAAGGTACTCCCAGGCCACACCCTGTGTGGTGGGGAATGTGGGTTTTGCCATGCTGAGCTGAGTCTTCTGTGGTTTCCCCCGAAGAAACCACAGGCTGTGTTACTGGCCTGAGATTTTCCTCTCCTGCTACATAATCTTGGGTCGGGGGGGGGGGGGGGTCCCTTGAAACACCCTTATCCCACCCCTGTAGTTAGAACCACATGTCCTGTTCCCTGAGGACGACAGTGAGGGATGGCAGTCGTCATGGACGGGGATTCAGGGTGCATCTTTGCAGGCAGGTAAGCAGGAAGGTCCCTGCTGGCAGCTCACTCAGCCCCAACAGCTCCTCTCTGCCCACACAGGGAAGCAGCCAGGGCCGTGGGCCTGGCCAAGGAGCACTCAGGGCTGGCAGCAAGCTCATTAAGTTCTGATTGTGCCCTTCCCTTCATCTTATGACAGTTCCAGGGGAAACTGAATCCAGGGGAGTGGCTCCCCAGACTGAGTGGCCATCACACAAAAATGGCTTCTTTACCTGATGCTGAAGCTGAAACTCCAATCCTTTGGCCACTTGATGCGATGAACTGACTCACTATAAAAGACCCTGATGCTGGGAAAGATTGAAGGCTGGAGGAGAAGGGAATGACAGAGGATGAGATGGTTGGATGACATCACTGACTCAATGGACATGAGTTTGAGCAAGCTCTGGGAGTTGGTGATGGACAGGGAGGCCTGGCGTGCTGCAGTCCATGGGGTCACAAAGAGTCGGACATGACTGAGTGACTGAACTGAACTGAACTTGGAGTTTTTGTCCCAGCTCTGCCACTTCGTATGTGTGACCTCGCGCAAGCCAACCTGGCTTTGTGGTCTCAACTTTGTCGTCTGTGAATTGAGGCTAAAAGAATGTCTACTTGGGAGGATTGGGGGCTTCCCAGGTGGCTCAGTGGTAAAAGATCCGCCTACCCATGCAGGAGATGAGGGTTTGGTCCCTGGGTCGGGAATATCCCCTGGAGTAGGAAATGGCAACCCACTCCAGTATTCTTGCCGGGAGAGTCCCATGGACAGAGGAGCCTGGCAGCCACAGTCCATGGGGTCGCAAAGAGTCGGACAGGGCTGAGTGACTGAGCGCGGCTTGGCTCTCGTGAGGATTAACTAAGATGACGCCTATGAAGCAGCTCTAGTGGTTGAAGTGCTCCACGAGGCACTCCCCACACGTTATTTTAATACTGTTACTGTTTCTGCTATCCCCTCCCACTGTCCTTCTGGAAGCTTCTGGTGAGCTGACTACCACACAAGCATAAAGGAGCTGTGCAAACATGGGGTACGCGTGAGGCCTGCTTTATCAGAAAGAAGAATGGCATCCCAAGGACACCCTCCCGGGCCCCGAAGGCCCGGAGCAAAGGGAAGGAGCAGTCAGCTGGGAGAGTCCTCACCGTGATCCAGCCACACAGCCTTCCCCGTGGGCAGCACCCTATTTGTCAGCTCTGTTCGGGTGACAGGGAGGGTTAACCGGCACCTGCCCTGAGAATTCCAGAGAGAGTGCTCCCCACTTCTCAGACCCCAGAAGGGCAAGTTTTCCTAAGAACCCAGACTCTTGCCTTGGAAAGATGAAGTGGCGGGTCTGCTTTTATGTTCTTCCATGCAATTGAGGATTTGAAATGACGTATCTTATTTGCTCTAGTGACAGGCTCAGTGGTTTAGAACAATGCTGTGCATTAGAGTTTTCTGTGATAACGAAAACTTTCCATGTGTGCACTGCCCAGCAGGGTAACTGCTGCCCATGTGTGGTTAGTGGGCAATTGAGATGTGGTTAGTGCGCTCAAAGAACTGGAACTTTTCATTTTACTTAATTGTAATTTCTTTCAATGTTAAGTAGCCACGTGGAGCACAGGTGCATCAGAGACTCTGATCTGCCCTGAGCAGGTCTGAGGCAGGCTGGGCAAGATGTTCACCTTTCCTGAGCTTTTCTCTCTTCTGTGTCATGGAGATCACAATGGCACCTGGTTCATACGACTGACTTGAGGGTTTAAAAAGGAAGTGAATATAAAACTCTGACTACAATAAGAATTCAACAAAGACCAGCTATCATCATTACTTTTGACAACCTCTAGGTTTCAGGTGCCTTACTCCTTCAGTCACCAAATAGCTAAACAGTTAAGATGTGCCAGACATGATTCTAGGCACTGGGATGCAAAATGAGCCTTTGAGATCCTGCTGTTTTCAGGAATCTCTAACTGAATGAGGGAAACTAGGGTAATCAAGGGCTGCCATGCAGTGATGGTAGTCACTGTTGTGGGATCCCAGAGCAGACCTGCAAAATAGTCTCAGGTGGGAAAAGGGGGTCAGGGAAGGCTTCCTGGAGGAAGCCGTGTACTTTCTCTACACTTACTGGCTTGATGACAACTTGATGTTGCAACTCCAAAACTCACTGCCACATGACCTTGTCTCTGTAACCTTCTGTATTAGTTTCCTTTGCAGCTGTAACAAATTACCACAAGCTTAGTGGTTTAAAACAACACATTATTAGTGTCTTACAGCTCTGGAGATCAGAAGTCTGAAATGGCTTCAGTTCAGTTCAGTCACTCAGTCATGTCTGACTCTTTGCGACCCCATGAACTGCAGCACGCCAGGCCTCCCTGTCCATCACCAATTCCCGGAGTTTACTCAAACGCATGCCCATCGAGTCAGTGATGCCATCCAACCATCTCATCCTCTGTCGTCCCCTTCTCCTCCTGCCCCCAATCCTTCCCAGCATCAGGGTCTTTTCCAGTGAGTCAACTCTTCACATAGAGGTGGCCAAAGTATTGGAGTTTCAGCTTCAGCATCAGTCCTTCCAATGAACACCCAGAGCTGATCTCCTTTAGGAGGGACTGGTTGGATCTCCTTGCAGTCCAAGGGACTCTCAGGAGTCTTCTCCAACACCACAGTTCAAAAGCATGAATTTATTGGCGCTCAGCTTTCCTCACAGTCCAACTGTCACATCCATGCATGACCACTGGAAAAACCATAGCCTTGACCAGACGGACCTTTGTTGGCAAAGTAATGTCTCTGCTTTTTAATATGCTGTCTAGGTTGGTCATCACTTTCCTTCCAAGGAGTAAGCATCTTTTAATTTTATGGCTGCAATCACCATCTGCAGTGATTTTGGAGCCCCCAAAAATAAAGTCTGACACTATTTCCACTGTCTCTCCATCTATTTCCCATGAACTGATGGAACCAGATGCCTTGATCTTCGTTTTCTGAATGTTGAGCTTTAAGTCAACTTTTTCACTCTCCTCTTTCACTTTCATCAGGAGGCTTTTTAGTTCCTCTTCACTCTCTGCCATAAGGGTGGAGTCATCTGCATATCTGAGGTTATTGATATTTCTCCCGGCAATCTTGATTCCAGCTTGTGCTTCTTCCAGCCCAGCATTTCTCATGATGTACTCTGCATATAAGTTAAATAAGCAGGGTAACAATATATAGCCTTGATGTATTTCTTTTCCTATTTGGAACCAGTCTGTTGTTCCATGTCCAGTTCTAACTGTTGCTTCCTGACCTGCATACAGGTTTCTCAAGAGGCAGGTCAGGTGGTCTGGTATTCCCATCTCTTTCAGAATTTCCCACAGTGTATTGTGATCCACACAGTCGAAGGTTTTGGTGTAGCCAATAAAGCAGAAATAGATGTTTTTCTGGAACTCTCTTGCTTTTTCGATGATCCAGCTTAACCTGGGCTAAAATCAAGGTGTCCACAGAGCAGCATTCCTTCTGGAGGGTCTAGGGGATAAACTGTTTCCTTGTCTTTTCCAGTTTCTAGAGGTGACCTTCACCCCTGGCTCATGGTCTCTTCCTCCATCTTCAGAGCCATAGCATCTTCAAATCTCTACTGCCTTTCTCTCTCTCTCTCCTGTTTCTCTCCTTTAAGGACCCTTGTGATTTTATTCAGCCCACCCAGAAAACCCAAGATAACATCTTCATCTCAAGATCCTTAATTCAATCCCCTCTGCATAAGGTAACATGTTCACAAGTTCTGGAGATTATGACATGGACATCTTTTTTGTTAATTCTTTTAACAGCTTGAGTGACATATAAATCACATACCATACAATTCACCCATTTAAAGTGCACAAGTCAATGGTTTTTAGTATATTCACAGACACATGCAATCATTACCACAGTCAATTTTAGAACATTTTCATCACCTCAAGAAAAAACCCTATTCACTTCAACTCTCACCCACCTACTCTTCTCCACCCTGGCCCACAGTCTTAAGCAACCACTCATATACTGTTGGTCCTTATAGATTTCCCTATTCTGGACTTTCATATGGATGAAATCATACAACATATGATATTCAGTGTCTCTTTTTTACTTAGCATGATGGTTCCTAGATTTATCCATGTTGTAGCATATTAATACTCTGTTGTATGGATATACCATATTTTGTTTATCCATTCATCAGTTAATGAGCATTTGGGTTGTTCTCATCTTTTGGCTATGGTGAATGACATGCTATAAACATTCGTGTATAAGTTTCTGTGTGGACATCTGTCTCCATTTTTAGTAGATATATATCTAGTAGTAAAATTACTGGATAGGACACAGACATCTTGCAGGGTGGGAGTGGGGTGGTGTTGGTGCATTTGTCTGTCTACCACGTTCTTACTTCAAAGTCTTCAAAGAATCTGATAACTGAGCTCTACCTGTGAATTCATTCACTTGGGTCAGGACTGCAACTGCTGCTGCATGTGGAGGCAAATTCATAGGCACACACAGGGCAATACGTGGGATGGAGCAGTGCCAGCCAGAGCAGAGATCAGTCACCGTGAGCCTGCACACTCCTCCCTTCTCAGATGTTCATAAGTTATCCGGCTGTGCCTCATTTTTCCCTTGGAGTTTCTGCAATGAATCCTTTCTACAAACCTCTCCTCCTGCTGGAGCTAGTCTGAGTAGGTTCCTCTTCCCCATGAGATATGAATACTGCTCACTTCACGAGGTGCCTTTGAGAAACTGGTGAAGGCTCAGTGAGAAAACTCATGATAGTGGTGAAGACAGTTAGGTGCTCAGCAAATACAGGTCGATCTAAATCTGCTACATGTTCTCTTAACTATTTCAGAAATAAAGGTTTGAGTTGGGAGGAGACCCAGATTGAGCTCAAGTTCTGTTGGAGCTGAATGTACACGTGGGGTGGTCAGCACGACCTCTGAAAATCGCAGGCTCAGCTGAAATGGATGCGGGGGTGGTAGGGCCCATATGGAAGTGACAGAAGCTGCTTGGGGGAAAGCCCTCGAGGGTACAGCCGTGCAGATGGGACTTGTCGGGCACACAGAGGAGGCATCCCTGGGACCTTCGGGGATAATCATGGGAAGTTCTCAGAAAGCCAGGGGCCCACCCAGGCAGGCGGGCAGGAGGCAGAGGGACAGGAGGAGTTACTCTGCAGGCTCTCATGTTCCATGAAGCTCTTCTGCACACTGTCACTCAGATTTCCCACCAAGGAGAGAAGAGTGCCCGACAGTCTGCCTCCTGGAAACCACCAGAGGAGGGACCCACGGCATCTCCTTCTCTGGATGAGGCTCAGGGTCACTGCATGGACAGTGTCTTTCATTCCTGCTCCCTGGGGACAGCTGACACCCAAAGTCTCTCTCTGGGAGCTACCTTACATTAAGGGCTTGGATTTAAGAGAGTTAATATATATATTCATATATATATATATAATTTTTTTTTTTGCAAGGAGCACAAAGGGGTCAAATGGGTCAGCCTAGTCCAAGCCACAGGGTAGGGGAACTCAGCAGAGGCCAGGAAGGAGAATTATCTGGGCACAGGTAGCTAAACAGCTCTTATCACAGAACAGGCTACCGGGAGGAAGGAAGGGCGCATTGGGCGGGACGAGAGGAGGGAGGTGAACTCAGACAGGTCAGGAAGATGGAGGCAGAGACTAGAAGGACACGAAGCAGGGCTCCCGAGGAGCCGGAAGAGTACAGAGGGACCGGAAGTGAGGCAGGCCTGGGAGATCACTCAGCGCCCTCGTCATTCATTCATTCATTTCACAGGAACCTACTGAGGGCTTGCTGTGTGCCAGGCCGTCTGGCAGGCTCAGGACACCAAGGAGGAGGAAGACGGGGACCTGCTGCTCCAGCTGAGGCTCCATACGTCCATGGGGCCCGCAGAAGGCAGGCAGCTCACTCTTCTGACTTCTTTTGCCCACTGGTACCTGGTCTTACCTCCAGGGGAGTCTTCTATCTTTGGGACCAATAAACAGAGAATTATCTCACTGAAAAACTCTCATGGCCCCCAACCCCTTGGGTGTCAAATTTATTCCTAGAGGCAGCCCCAAAGGCACGGCAAGAGTGAGGAACGTGAATGCAGGGCTGCAGCCTGTGAGCTGACATGTGTCCTGGGAACCCCTTGTCTCTGCCCTGAGACTCCCCGCTCTCCTCCAGGATGCCCCCCCATCAACCAACAACTTACACAGGGTCACAGACTGGCTGGCAGAGGAAGGGAACTCCCAGAGACACAGCAGAAGAAGGTGTCCCGGGCCTGGAGATAAGGGCAGCTTGGAACAGCAGGGCAAGCTCCAGAGACTAAGACAGGCTCTGGGTGCAAATCTGGACTCTGCGGCTCCCGAGCGGCGTGACGGGGTGCGGGGCTGTGAGCCCTCTGAGCCTCGTTGCTTCCCCTCTCAGAGGAGGGGTGTCCCCCCAGGGGGTAGACGTAGAAGATTAAACCGGACAGCATGCGTGAACGTGACCAGCCTCAGTGTCAGGACCCACGTGTCCAGGAGGGAAACCAGGGCCACGTGCCCGTCTCCTCCTTGGGAAGCACGTGATCGGGGGCTGTCACAGGCATTCTGGCGGCTGGGTTTCCATACTGTAAAGGGCAGGCCCGACTGTCCTAGAGATTACGACCCCGCCTTCAGGCAGCCGAACTTCACACAGAAGATGGGTTCACTGCTTTCCCCCTGGAACCTTTAATCTGCCTAGGACTTCTCCATGTCACTACCAACCTTGTTAGGTGAATAGGAAAGATATTAAGAAACCCATTTTACGGATGAAGAAAGAGAGGCCCGGAGAAGTTAGATTTTCTCAGAGTCATTCAGCAGGGAAAGATGTCTCAGCGGCTAGTGAATTCAGGGCATTTTCCACCAAATAATGGTGCCACTGCCCAGAGATGACCTCCAAGCCCCAGCCCTTCAGCTTCTGCTGCAGCTGAGGCAGATGGAGACGTGAGAGCCCTGGGCAGGCTCATAATCCTATCCCCTTGCTCTAAGTCTATAAATATCATTCTGAATAACATGGAGTTTATTTAGCCAGCATGGCTCAGATGGTAAAGAATTCGTCTGCGAATTCATCTGCAATGCAGGCAATCCATGTTCGATCCCTGGGTCAGAATGATCCCTTGGAGAAGGGAATGGCAACCCACTCCAGTATTCTTGCCTGGAGAATCCCATGGACAGAGGAGCATGATGGGCTACACAGCGCATGGGGTCTCAAAGAGTCAGACAATGCTGAGCGACTAACACTAACACTAACCTAAGAAAAAACCTCAATTTTCTCTTTCAATAAAAATCTTTAGGGACTTCTCTGATGGTCCTGTGGTTAAGAAGCCACCTTGCAATGCCAGGAATGTAGGTTTGATCCCTGGTCAGGGAACTAAAATCCCACAGCCAGAAAGCAACTAAACCCACATGCCACACGCAGCTAGAGAGCTCACACGCTGTAATCCAAGAGTCCACGTACCACACCTAAGACCCAGTGCAGCCAAATACATTTAAAAAATTTTTTTAAAGATTGGTAAATTTTTTTTTAAAAAAAGTATTTCTTTAAATGTCAAAATCTGGGATTTGTGATGTACACTGGATATAACCAAACATTTTAACCTAATCAAATTTGTCTTTTCAGTTTTTCTATTACTCAGAGCATTAGTCATTCCCACTCATCAGGAGAGAACTAGCGTAGATATAGTTACAAAATCTTCCTTAAATGTGCTTGAATGCTTTTTCCCGGCATTCTTGTCAACAAAACATTTCCCACTTGTCTGTGGTTCTGCTTCTTTTCTGTTTTTTTTTTTTTTTTTCAGATGTGAAACTAGACAATTTCTTGACAGATGCATAAGTTACATGGTTTATAGCTAAAAGAAACCTAAATTTGGGAATTCCCTTGTGGTCCAGTGGTTGAAACTCCTGGTTTTCACTGCTGAAGGGAGCACAGGTTCAGTCCCCGGTCTGGAAGTTGGATCCCGCAAGGCCTGGGATTCAGTCAATTCAATCAGAAGACATTCATCGCTGCACAGAGCTAACAGTCCAGAGACAGGGAAGCCCTGGGATCAGCTCGGGCCAGTACCTCAGTCCAGTCCCAGGAATCCCTTATCTGCGCTTTCGTCCAATCAAGCCTTGGCTTCACGCACAAGCTGGCTCACGTCCTAGGAGCAAAAGGGCTGAGTGAATGACTAAAAGGTGGAAACAACTCAAGTGTCCACTCGCAGATGAATGGACAAGCAAGTGTGGTCTATATATACGACGGAATACTAGTCACCTTATGAAAGAAGGAAATTCTCACACCTGCTATGACAGGGATGAACCCGGAAGATATGCTGAGTAAAATAAGCCAGTCACAAAAAGACAAACACAGCACGATTATGCTTACATAAGTTATCTACAGAGTAGTCAAATTTATAAAGACAGAAAGTAGAATGATAGTTGCCAGGGGCTGCAGAGAGAGTGGGATTGGGAAGTTACTGTTCACAGGGTGTAGAGTCTCCATTTGGAAGATGAAAAAAGTTCTGAAGGTGGATGGTGGTGATGCTTGCTGATGTCACTGAGCTGTACATTTAAAAATAGTTGAAAGGATAGATTTTATGTTATGTATATTTTATCACAATTTAAAAAAATCACTACAGTGACCTTGGGATTCACATGATTTTGAAGAGAAGAAATTTCTTTTAAGGGTAAGAAGGCTTCTTTTCCAGATATCTCTAATAAATCAAACCTCTCATTATGGTCTCTCCTAAATCATCCCTGTGGCCAGGAAAAATTCTCTGTACTGATTGGCTAAAGTCTAGGTCCCTGACCCAGTCATGGTGAGGAAAGATTTGGAATTATCCCTAGACTCATTGGAAAAGAACCTGATGCTGGGAAAGATTGAAGGCAGGAGAAGGGGACGACAGAGATGAGATGGTTGAATGGCATCACCAACTTGATGGACATGAGTTTGAGCAAGCTCTGGGAGTTGGTGATGGACAGGGAGGCCTGGTGTGCTGCAGTTCATGGGGTCAGAAAGTCAGACATGACTGAGCCGAGCGATTGAACTGAAAGTCAGCCCAACCTCCAAGGCAGGGGCAGAGTCAGCTTCCCAGAACCTTTTTGGGCAGGAGTAGTGGGAAAGGTAGACATGAGCAAACACTGGAGGAGGCAGCAAGAAGAGGGGGACAGTAAAAGGGAGGCTGGCTGAGTGTGGCAGAGACTGCTGGCCACCCTCCAACGTCTCCCTTCTTCCTGGGCACAGAGCCAGACTACATTTCCCAGCCTCCCCTGCTGTTGTATATGGGTGGGCAAACTGTGGCCTACTGCCAATTTTTATAAATAAAGTTTTATTGGAACACATCCATACTCATTCATTTATTTATTGTCCGATGGCTGTTTTCATGCTACAGTGGCAGAGTTGAGTAGCTGCAACAGAGCCTGTATGACATAAATATTTACTCTCCGGCCCTTTACAGAAAAAGTTTGCTCATCCAGGATCACTACCCTGTATCTTTATGGGATGTCTTTGTTACAGTGGTCTGATATTTAATAGAGGTAAACACATATTTTATTCCTACTTAGTACCTTGTTACTTTGGCCACCTGATGCGATGAACTGACTCATTAGAAAAGACCCTGATGCTGGGAAAGATTGAAGGCAGGAGGAGAAGGGGACGACAGAGGATGAGATGGTTGGATGGCATCACTGACTCAATGGACATGAATTTGAATAAACTCCAGGAGTTGGTGATGGACAGGGAGGCCTGGCGTGCTGCAGTCCATGGGGTTGCAAAGAGTCGGATACGACTGAGCGACTGAACTGAACTGAACTGACTGGTTTGTTTTCTTTGGCAGAAGCTGGATCAACTTTCATGTCACAGCTCTGAGCAGAGACAGAAGCCAGTCCCGCACTTACTTCAGTGATACTCAGCACCCCAGGAAGCTGCGCATCTGACCCACCCCTTACTATGCCCACGGACACTGTTTTGGGTGCTTTTCTCAGGCTAGTTTCTGCCTGCCTTGCTCCTAGCGAACCCTGACCAGGGCCCTCAAGCTGAAGCAGAGACTCCTGCTGGTCCTGGGTGTTCTCACAAGATAAGTTTCTTTACATTTTCCTTTGGGGACCGTCCTGACCCATCAGTAAGTGTGAGACTCCGTGAGTCTTAAAGTCAGCTCTGGAGGGAAATGTCCTGGTAGTGCTGAAGATCTGGAGGGTCTAGTTGATTTAGGCTCAGAGGTGAGGAAGGCAAATTCCTTAGGCTAACTTTAGCCAACAGGTCAAGAGTGGAGCTGAAGCTCTGGGGAGTCTGACCTGGGGATTTGAATCTCAGCCTGGCTACTGGCTAATGAAGTGATCTTAGACAAGTTACTTAACTGCTGTGAGCTTCCAACCAGGCTGGTAACTGTAGCACCTCTGTCACTGAGCTGTTCAGAACGTGGCAGGAGATTTTGCTCAATGAACTGGCTCAGTGTTTGGCTCCAGGCTTTTAAACTCCTGATCACCATGAGTGATGACTAGATGAAGAAGTTTGGATGTGCAAGTACCAGGCAGGAGGTCTTTGTGAGAAGTAAGGCTGCCAGGAGAAAATGCGCGAGGTTTCTGACTGTACGAGAGTTCTCGATTGTTCCCCCACTGCGCAGGGCAGCACGGGGCCAAGGGGCGGAACGGGAAGAGAGGGGAGAGGACTGTCCAGCAGCCTCCTTCCTCTAAAAGTGACTGGGCAGAGAATGGACATTCACCAGGCTTGAAAAAGTCATCTCTGGGCCTGACCTGCCCTTAAACCTCGGACTCTTGAAACGGTTTACCCTCCTAACCAAGTGTGACACTCCAGCCCACCTAACCTCTTAGAAAACGCCCATGTAAGGCTGCTGAGAAAAACCCAGCCAAACCTTCCTTATCCTTGACACTTGGCTTCAGCATCACCTCCCCAGGGAGGTCTGGGAAGGGGGCCCCTGCATCTGCCCACATGGCACCTTGCATGCTCCCATCATAAACTCATCGCCTTTTGCAATTTGGTCAACAAATACTTGCTGAGTGCCTACCACACACACACAGTTCTTTGTCTATTTGTCTTCCCACTGGACTCCCTGAGTGAGGTCTCTCCACCACCACCTGGCCCTCAGATCTTCTGAACAATAGCTATGAATATTCATGACTATTCTTCAGTGAATGACTGCAGCCCCCAGCGCTTTGTGACTCTAAAGTATAATCACAGCTAACAGAAATTCAGTGCCGTCGGTGTTCCAGCAGTGATGGAAGTGCTATCTATTTATACAGAGACTCTGTGAAATAGAGGTTCCCACCCCACTTGGACAGACGAGGAAGCGGAAGTTCCTCGCTCTGGCCCCACTTGACTTCGCAGCTGGTGGTGAGGTCTGTGTCCCTTCACCTACTGTTCGCCACTTGGCCAACCAGCCTTCTGCTACCCATGCTGGCTGGAGACACAGATATCATTTCAGATCCTTGGTTAGGCTTAGAAAATGAACACAGCAAACTCTGAGGTTCTATGTTTTCAAGATAAGGTTGTGCAGGTAGATCCTGAGTCAGGCTTGACTTCTCAGGTCAAGGAGGGTCAGAGGTTGTTTACACTAACATTTGTTGTTGTTTAGTCAGCTAAGTCGTATCTGACTCTTTGCAACCCCATGAACTGCAGCACACCAGGCTTCCTGTCCTTCAGTATCTCTCTGAGTTTGCTCAGATTCCTGTCCATTGAGTTGGTGATGCTATCTAACCATCTTATCCTCTGCTGCCCTCTTCTCCTCTTGCCTTCAGTCTTTCCAGGGTCTTTTCCAGTGAGGCAGCCCTTCGCATCAGGTGGTCAAAGTACAGAAGCTTCAGCTTCAGCATCAGTCCTTCCCATGAATATTCAGGGTTGATTTCCTTTAGGATGGACTGGTTTGATCTCCTTGAAGTTCAAGGAACTCTCAAGAGTCTTCTCCAACACCACAGTTTGAAAGCATCAATTCTTCAAGGCGCTCAGCCTTCTTTATGGTCCAACTCTAACATCCATACATGACTACTGAAAAAAACCACAGCTTTGACTATATGGACCTTTGTTGGCAAAGTGATGCCTCTGCTTTTTAACACATTGACTAGATTTGTCATAGCTTTCCTTCCAAGGAGTAAGCATCTTTTAATTTCATAACTGCGGTCACCATCCACAGTGATTTTGGAGCCCAAGAAAATAAAATCTTTGTCCCCTTCTATTTGCCATGGAGTGATGGGACCAGATGTCGTGATCTTAGTTTTTGAATGCTGAGTTTTAAGCCAGTTTTTTCACTCTCCTCTTTCACCTTCATCAAGAGGCTCTTTATTTCCTCTTCACTTTCTCCATTAGAGTGGTATCATTACACTGACTTAACAGACTGTGAAGCAGAGCAGCCCAGGAAGACCAAGTACAAGAAGTCCATCTCCACGGGGAGGCCGTGTGGCTAGATGATGGGGACCCTGAGACGGCTCCTTCTGGTGACAGCCTGCTGCTCTGCGGGGCTACGGTGGTGTCTGTGGGTCTTCACTCCCCTCCCTTCTGAGGAGCCAGAGGTGAGCTTAGGCCTCCAAACGTTCACAATGTTTGCTGGCCCCCTGCCTGAGTGCCAGCCCCTCCCAGAAGCCCAGGGCCTTTGAATCAGTCCCTGGTAAGGCATCCTGCTGTGACCACCTGGGAAACGGAATGCAAAACACCTAAACTGACCTCCATTTTCTGCAAGCTGCAAGTTAGCCTTGGCCCCCAAGTGGGAGTGGGGGAGACAGAACAGAAAATCACAGAGACGCAAACAGTCCACCCTCCTGCCCTCACCATCTCCGGTGACAGAGGAGACCAGGGGAAGGATGGGGAAAGCACAGCGGCAGGGTGGGACCAGGGCCCTAATAAAGCCAGTCTACCTGAGTTTTCAATTACCTGCTCAGAGGAAGTCGGGGACCGGCAACCAGGGTGGGAGTGGGGCCGTGGGTATGAGAGCTCAGTTCGGTGCTAGCCCCTCTGTAACCGCATGCTCTGCTTGCTATTTTGATGATGGCTTACCTGATTTCCCAGAGGAAAACCAGCCCAGGGAAAGAGGTAGAAAGAAGAGAAGTCAACATTCCACTCCCAGCTCTGTCTTCCGCCAGACAGGGTGGTAACCGCTTTCCTGGGGAGACAGGACACTCGGCAAGGTCCCGGGGACTTGATCACGAGGTGGGGGGCTGTGGGCCTAAGGAGGAGGCTGGAGCGGTCCAGTGGCAGATCCACGGCCGGGCTGGGGTCTGGAGAGCGGGTTCCGTGACGACGCGGAGTCGAGGGCAGTGGGAACAGCCTGACTCAGACATCTGGACCCGCAGGCGAATCCCTCCCCAGCTGTGTGCCCTTCCCCTGTGGGCCCCCCCGCCACCACCCATCATGTCTAAGCCTCAGTCTCCCCAGCGGTAAAATGGACAGAATCTCGGAGTTGTGCTAAGAAGTGTGAAATACTACATGCTGTGGCCGATAGAGTCTGGCGGAGAGTAAAAGCTCAGTCAATGCTAGCTGTCCTGTGCCCCCCACCCCCACACCCCACTTTCCAAAGACTGCAGCCCGCAGCAAGAGTGGAGTCAGGTTTGTGGGACGCTCACCACCCCACATGCCGTTGACCCAGCTCTCCTTGGCGCGGGCTGATGCTTGGAGACTTGGCGGCCCAGGAAGCACGGGCAACGCTGAGGCTTGGCGTTGTCTGCTGCCTGGCACCTCGAGCAGCCCTGAGCCACCCTCCCCACCACCGCCATCGCCCTGGGCCTTGGCGCCGGGCGAGCAGATGACATGAGGCCAAGCTTCCCTCCTGCATGGAATTTGCCAGCCTCACAGCCCTCCTGCCAGCCCGCCCCGTGCCAGGTCCCAGGCGGGTTCCACCCGGGCAGGCTGGGTTCCCACTCCTGCATCTCATCCTGCCCAGAGGTGATGGCCGCTGAGGGAGGGGGAGATGCTCATGCTGGAGCTGACCCAACAAGCCACTGTGATGGAAGCCCTCAGTCTTTTCTGGTTCCTCGCCACCCCAAGCTTGGCACCCAGCCCCACGCTGGCTACCAGCCAGCTTCCTCTGTCTCATTTGCTTATCACTGTTTGTTTTGGAGGCTTCTGGGAAGCCAATCCCCACCTGAGGGGGATCTTTGACCTGGGGACTTGTGAGGGCTGAGACTTTGAATTCTCGAGAAAGTCCAGCTCACAATCGGCCACCTCAGGCCCAGGGAGCATGGACTCACTTGACCTCAGGGTTGTGACCTGGCAGCAGGCTCCTGGCGTGCATCTCCAGGGCTGACTGTGGGCAAAGGATGCTGGGCCCTCCCAGCACGGAGCTCATCGCCGGGACCCACCTGAGGCAGCTTCATCTGGGGCCCAGGGCGGCGTGGGCCTCTTTCTGAAAAGAGAAATGATGAGCATTTTGTATTCTTCCCATTATTCGTTTGGATTTGTTTTGCTATAAAAGGGACATCTAGAGGAAAATTATTTGAGTAAATTATGGACATGTTCCTGTGATGAGCGATCAGCAGAAACCCCAAACTCACCCCAATTTGAGATGCAAGGGTGAGGAAGTAATTTTTATAAAATCCCTACTTGATAAACAACTTTTAAAAGCACAAATTGCCTGGCAATGTCTATTTTTTTTTTTAAAAATTGTAAAATTGATATTAACACCCCCTATTAAATGTGGTAGAATCACGTATCATCTTGCAATCCCACTCCTGGGCATAAGTCTAGAGAAAAACATGGCCCAAAGGACACCTGTGCCCCAGTGTTCATCGCAGTGCTGTTTACAATAGCCAAGACATGAAAGCCTTGGCTTTCTGTCAAATGTCCATTGACAGAGGAATGGGTAAAGAAGATGTGGCGCATAGACAATGGAATGTTACTCAGCTTTTCAAAGAGGGAAATCTTGCCATTTGCAGCAACATGGATGGACCTAGAGATTATCACACTGAGTGAAGTAAGTCAGAGAAAGACAAATATGGTACCATGTCACTTATATGGGGAATCTAAAAATAAAAAATGATACACATGATCTTATTTACAAAATAGAAAGAGAGTCACAAACTCAAGAATGAACTTATGGTTACAAGGAAGGAAGGGTTGCGGACAGAGAGAGTTGGGGAGTTTGGGATCTCATGTACACAGTGTTATGTTTCAAATGAATAATCAACAAGGACCTAGTGTACAACACAGAACTCTGAATATGTAACAACCTAAAGGACTTGAAAAATAACATCAATATATGAACATATACAACTGAACCACTGTACACCTAAAACTAGTCCAACGCCGTGAATCAACTATACTCCGATATAAGACAGTATTATAAAAAATGTGGTAGAATCATAAAAGAAACAGGTTTAACATAGTAAATTTGCAAATAATAAAGGAAAAAAACTCAAGTTATTCCCTTCACAGAGATAGCTGTTTCAGTGTCTATTTTGCTAGGTTCAATCTATGATACTATACATACTACTTTGGGTCATGGTTAGCATTGTAACCTAAGCATGTCCCCAAATCAATCTTTTAATGTTCACTGAGGTAATTAAAACAATTTTAACGGTTGCATAGTAGTCCAGCATGTGATTGAATAAACTTTTTTTTTTTTAAACCATTCCCTTTTTGATATTGAGGTTGTAGATATCTACATTTTGCTCTTTTTGTTGTTGTTGTTCAGTTGCTTAGTCGTCTCCGACTCTTTTCAACCCCATGGACTGCAACATGCCAGGTTTCCCTGTCCCTCACCATCTTCTAGAATTTGCTCAAACTCATATCCACTGAGTCGGTGATGCCATCCAACCATCTCATCTTCTGTCATCCCCTTCTCCTCCTGCCTTCAACTTTTCCCAGCACCAGGATCTTTTCCTGTGAGTCAGCTCTTTGCATCAGACAGCCAAAGGATTAGAGCTTCAGCTTCAGCATCAGTCCTTCCAATGAATATTCAGGAATATTCAATTTCTTTTAGGATTGACTGGTTTGATCTCCTTGCTGTCCAAGGGACTCTCAAGAGTCTTCTCCAAGAGCCTTGCTCTTATTTAAAAAATTTTTCTTAGCCATCTCTGTATTTTGATTTGAGAACATACTTAGGATTAACATCCTAGCAGTGTGATTGTTGAGTCACCACCTTCTAAGGCTCCAGGCATATCCTGCCTTTGTTGGTTTCTTCTTTTGCTTCTATGAAAACCACCCCCACCTTGAGATCAGGGAAGTTTTACCTGAACTCTCAGTAATGTGATGAATTTGTCATTATATGTTTGGATTATAATCCGTCTGGACTAATAACACTAATAATAATAACTAATATTTATCAGATGTGTTCTAAGCTAAGAACTTTACATGCATTAGCTCACATTCTTCTATAATTATGCTACAAGGAAGGAACTATATCCCTTCTTACATAGTAAGAAGGGATTTTAACCCAATACAAAGGATGAGGTAGGAATTTGGCTTTATTTCTCCACATTATCTGAACATAGTTTACTAAACAACTAATCTTTTCCCCACAGATCTGAATATCACCACTCATAAACTACTAATTTTCTCTAATTCATAGGGTCTGTTCCTAGGCTTTCTCTCTTTTCCATTGAGCTGCCTATCTTCCATTCTTCTCTGTATTCATCTCTGAGGCTTTCTCATGTGTTTTAAGAGCTGGGAATGTAGACCCACATTGTTCTTGTCTTCCCTCACATTTCATGGCTCCGTTTACATGCTTATTTTTCCAGGTGAGTTGTTCCATGTAAGTTCATTACGTCAGATTTAAAAAACAAAAACAAAAAAAAACCTTAGATACTTTATCAGAATTACATGAAACATAAATTTAAGCAAATGGCATTTTACAGTATTAGGAGTTCTCAACATGGTGTGTTTTACCACTTATTAATGTCCCTCTGTGTCATTCAGCAGATTTTTTGTGATGAATATCATGCATTTCCTGAGAGCTTTACTCCTTGGTGTTGCTGCTGTAAATGGGACCTGCTGCGTTTCACGACTGCCGGCCTGGTACTTGCTGCCCAGACGGTCCTGATTAAGGGCAGCTCACCCCCTGGGGACAGCCACAGCACTGGCCTGGCCCTGCTCCTGCCCATAAGGGCAGCTCACCCCCTGGGGACAGCCACAGCACTGGCCTGGCCCTGCTCCTGCCCACGACTGTGCCCAGCGAACCCCGGAGCCCAGCAAGAGGGCGCTTCATCCGGTGGGCACGGCTGGCAGGGGCAGAGGGGTTTTAGCTGCTCATTTTAAAGCAGTGGTGCTCACTGCCTGAGGTCAGAGAGTGTCCTAAGAAGACTGTAGACTTCATCTCAGAAAGATGACCAAATGCTGCCCAGGCTTTCTGAAGATTCATGGACATCCAACCTCGGATACATCCAAGGACTGTCATGAACATCTTGCACTAAAAGGCTGGTCCAGTAGTTAGAGGAAGCACATGGACTGAAACTGCCCACCCAGGCCAGGCACCATAGTAACCATTTGCGTGAATTATTTTATGACAGAAAGTCCCGGTAAGGAACACGGAACTAACAAGCCACCACCAACAGCAAGAGTTCGGGAAAGGTCAAAAAGAGATACCACGTGACCTTCCACCTCCCAGAATCATCCTCGCTGGCCTCCATCTTGGCTGAGCAATGCATGAGCCACCAGGAAGGACCCCGAGTCAGAAGGACTGGCCAGAGACAACCCAGAAAGTAACCCCGTCACCATAAACCCTGGGACTGCGAGCCATGTGGCAGAGCGGTTCTCCTGGGCTCCCTCACCCTCCTGCTCTCCCCCCGGGGGGCCCCTTCCCAAAAAAGTCTCTTGCTTTGTAAGCACGTGTCTCCTTGGACAATTCATTTCCGAGTGTTAGACAAGAGCCCTATCTCAGGCCCTGGAAGGGGTCCCCCTTCTTGCAACACAGCTATGAATTCCTCCAGGTAGGTGATGCTGAGGACAGAGTGCTTGACTGAGCCTGTGTGACCTTGGAGAGTCACTTCCCTCTCTGAATCTTTATTTTCTCCCAGAGAACAATTAGCTGCCCATCCATTAGCAGCAGTGCTTGGGAATCAACTGGGCTTGGGTTTGTAAAAGCGCTGTGAAGATTGCAGCTACATTAGAGGAAGGTAGGAGACAATAAATGCCAGGAAAGCGAGCACGACGAGGCCCAGCTCCGCTGTGCGGTAAAGGCATCTGGGCTTCTTAGAGTTATCAGCTCCCGTGCCACGACTGGCCCCTGCGAACTTGGCCTTTGCCCCCAGGAATGGCTGATGAAGGCCTTCACAGTTCCCTGCTTTTGAGGTCATGAGACTGTTACGCTGACCTAGCTAAAAACCACGATGGAGTAACTGGATGTTGGAGGAGAAGTGTCGGGACTCGCGGTTCATAGGTATCAGTTTCTGGGTTGTTATAAAAATTAATAATTAATCCTTTCCTGTGTGCTGGAGGTGAGCAGCCAGGAGGCTTCAAGGGGCCTTGCACAGGGTCAGTGGGGAGTAGGACCAGACGCCAAGTGCCTGGCAAGCCCTTGGCCTGCCTGGCCACAGGCCAGCCCTCCTCTCTGGCCCCCTAAGGGGCCCTACTGTGAAATAAGGGGCTATACTGCATGAAAGTGAATTTGCAGCTGAAGACTTCTGCAAAATGTATTAATACATTTATGATTGTGCCTTACGAGGGACTTGAAAGGCCTTCCAAGTTGCTTTCCTGCTCCCAGCAGCTGATGCCAGCTGACTGCATGGCCCAGCTTGACCTTCAGGCTCCAGACACATCAGCCTATGTGTGCACGTGTGTGTGTGTGTGCCTGGTGGGAGTGGGGTGGGCCCAGGGTAAGGGAGGAGGCCAAAAAGCAGGTCACTAGGAACCTCTCTCTAAATACAAATGGCTGCTGCCTCCTTCCCAGGATAAATCTGGAGGGGGAAGGGGATATGCCAAGTGGGTCTTCCGTCCACCCACCTCCACAGCCCCAGCCTCTCCAGGGCAAGGGTCAGAGGGCAGGACATCAAGGGGATTTGCAGAAGTATTTTGAACACCCCACTCTCGAACGTTCCCCCTGCAAGGGCTCCCATCTGGAGGGCAGTGGGGAAGCGCTGTCCATCTTTCAGCCTCTCCTTGGCGAGTGAGCCCCACACAGCATGGGATGGCTCTCGGAACTTTTAAGTTCCTGACCAGTGACTGGCATACAACAGGAGCTTAATAAAGGACTTGTAGACAGATGAAGGAAGCCTCTCCCATACTTAACTGAAATCTCCCGTCCTTCCTCTGCTCCCTCTATGCCAATCCGAGTGCCTCCTCTCCTCCTGATTTTTGCTGGAATTGAACACCCCTGAGCTATCACCCCTCCCCAGGCAGGTGGCCCCAGTCCTGTGTCCTTGTCTCTGCCGATCCCACAGAGAAATTTCCTGTGTGTGCGCTCTCTTACACAGAGCAAGGACCCTATCCATCAGCATTATGGATTATCTTTGTTATGCCTGCTTTAAAAAAAAAAAAAATGCCTACACTTGGCCCAGATGAGCAAAGTTGTGGCTTCTGTTTTCTGTAATGAATCTCATAATTGTTGTCACAATCTCCACCTGATAGGGTAATGAGAGAAACATTCAGTAGGCTATTTAATTGACTTTAATTGGCTGGCTTGGGGTTTTGGGGGTAAATGCACAGAAGTTCAAAATTCAACTCTAATGAGCCATTTGGTAATGAGGACCAGGATTCTTGTGCTGCTCAGGGTGCTGGTGAGGGTGGATCCCTGGCTGACTGGCCCCCTCGTGGCTCTCTGCTCTGGGTGACCGTCTGGACTGGTCCAGGAGCTGGGATGGCCAGTCTGTCCCTGCAGTCCCAGGGACATTTGCTGCTGGCATCCATGGCATGTGTGACCCTTGGCCTGCTCTCTTGGCACAGACAACCCATTGGCTACCCTCACCTGGTTCCCAAAAGTTCTGCTGACCCTAGAAGCATGGTTGTAATTCCCAATCAGCCCAAGACCCTTGTGCAGCCTTGTGGCCCCAGACAGACTCACATGAGCTCTGGGGCAGCCAGCTGGGGCTCCCCGAGTCCCTTCTACATCGCACAGTACCCAGGGCTTTAGGAAGATCAAACCAGGCACCCTCTCACCCCTGGGTTGCCAGAGTCCCCAGCACAGGGCTTGATCTACCTCCCAACCCCTCCCACTACAGGAGTTCTAGATAAGGATCCGGGCCCAAAGACCCTCTGCTTTCGGCTTTCCCCTCAGTCTACTCAGCTTCCCTCCTCACTCTGGGACCTCCGTCTGGAGGAGGCAGAACAGCACATCCCCGACCTCGGTCCATCTTCTTCCCACAATTCCCTGGGCCAGGAGGAGAGGGCTCTTCTTGCTTCACTTTTCACCTTGCTATCCCTCACATCCTTGCCGCCAGCGTGGTCCATGGACGAGCAGCACTGGTATCACCTGGGACCCTGGTAGGAATGAAGAGTCTCGGGCCCCACCCCTGACCTCCTGAACTGAGTCTGCATTTTAACAAGGCCAGGTGATTCGTGACGTGACGGTTTGAGGAGAAGAGCTGCTCGCCTCACAGCCTGGCTGCTTTCTGTCCTGTCTGAAGTCAGATTCCGTCACCTGGCCCTCCTGGCCTGGTCCTTGATGACATTCATGGGAGTTCAGCAAGTTTGGGAAATCCTTATCCTTCTTGCCAAAACCCAGCTTCTGGATGCTGCAGACTCAAAAGTCTTGCCTTGGTGTCTTGGAAGCCACAAGCTGGACAGACAGTGTTTCTTTCTCTCCACAGTCTCACCGTTAGTCTTGATCCTCCCCAAGGCGTGCTTCCTGAAAACAGGGGTGAGGAAAGAGGAGAAGCTGCCACCATGGGTGAGAAAAACACATTGTTTAAAAAAACTGCTCTCTCAGTTACCACAGCTTTTGACTCAAGCTTGGATGATGCCAGCATCCCACTTAGGGGGTGGAGGGTCCTCTTTTCACAAGAACGCAAAGGGGAGACGCGCTCACCTTAGCACCCAGATGGCGCCACATTTCTTGAGCTAGCAGACTGCCTTCATTTTGTAGGCCGATGCTTTGGCTGCTAGGCAGTTCAGAGTCAACACTGTGTCTCAGCAATGGTAAACGTATAATTATGTACAGTCCTCACATTGAACTCATTCTTTGCACCACTCTTTCTCCTTAATTTTAATGTTTGCATTTTATTTTCTTATAAGCCACTTTAAAATCCTTCCTGAAGTCGGGAGGATAAATTCATGGGCAGGTACTGTTCTTGATCCCTGAATACGGTTTGTCCTATTTAATCTTTTTTCCAGATTAAGAAACAGAAGCTCAGAGAGATTAAACAAATAAGCCAAAGGCAGGGCCCTTGCTGAGTGTCTAAGTGAGGCTCTCAGCTCTCTGCGTGCAGAGTGGGCCCCCAGTCGGAAGCACCTGGGGGCTTCCCCAACGGCTCAGCGGGTAAAGAACCTGTCTGTAATGCAGAAGACACAGGGTTCAATACCTGGGTCAGGAAGATCCCCTGCAGGAGGGCGTGGCTACCCACTCCAGTATTCTTGCCTGGGGAATCCCATGGACAGAGGAGCCTGGCGGGCTAGAGTCCATAGTGTTGCAAAGAGTCAGACACGACTGAAGTGAATGAGCTTGCACGCACACACAGGAAGCACCTGGGCGTGGTTCTCTTGGCAGGTGGACCGACACCATGCTGAGAAGGAGCAGAGGGGAGATTTGCTCCGAGCCTTGGGACTCTCCATCAAGCATCATGGGGAAATTTGCCCAGCATGCTCTGGGGCCACCAGGCCTGCTTGAGAGGCTTCCTAATGTGATGTCCACCATTTCCCCAATTAACTGACGGTAAAGGTTCTCAAGGGCCAAACTGGGGCCACCAATTCACCTGTGACTGGAACAGGTGAACTGCTTTGTGGGGGTATTTCAAAGGTGTGTGCCCGCCTCGCCCACAAGGTACTCCAGGAAAGCTGTTTTCCTCAAAGATAAGGCCATCTTCCTAGACATTTGAGATAAATGCAAAAGATGACACAAAGGAGCTATTTAGCAAAGAAGGAAGAGAATTTATATGCACTGAAAGGGAGGGATTATTGTTCATTGAAAAAAGCAAATAAAAGAGCAGTACATGTGTTAAGCTCCTTTATGTGAGTGTGCTGTAAGTACACAGATACATACATGTAAACATACACACTGCAGATCAGGGCTCACACAGGAGGTTTAGAAGAAACACCTAACATCAAACCGTTTACAACTGCTTCTGGGAAGACAGACAGAAGGTGAGATCATGGATGAGGAAACTTTGCTTTTTAATTTTTACTGTATGTATTTCCATATTGTTAGAATCTTTTTTCTTTCTTTTTTACTGTTGAAGTCTCCACTTTAAAGAAACACAAGTTAACAGTATGTTTTCAAAAAATTTGTTGGAAACCAATGATATAATTAAACTAGGAACTACTCATATAATTAAGAACTGCTTATATGCTCCAAAAACTCTAAGTCTTAAATGCAGAGAAAATGCAGTTTATCAAAGGGCTGAAAAGAGAAATAACCAAAAAAACCATTTTTAAAGGATTAGGATACCATGAAAGAACAAAGACCAAATTCACAATTTACAAAAAGAAACCTAAGTTAGATGAATTCCTCCACTAAAGGACAGACTTTTAAACGCAATTCCTCCATTAAAGGACAAAAACTTAAACTGAGTTAAGGGGGAAAAAAAAAACACCTAGTCTATGCTGTTTATAAGAGACTTATTTAAATCAAAATTGCAATAAAATTTATAAGCAAATACAACAAAAGTATTTTATGCCAGTGCAACTAACAGGAAACAATATTAAAATCAGTTGCTGACAGTGTGTTGATTGTGGACAATACCAACATCAGACAAAGCTTATTTTTCGCACAAACAGAACCATTCTATTAACAAAGATATAACTCACAAAGCTGAAACTCCCATAAACCTTTAAGTGACAAATAACTATATTACAGTATTGAGGGGCTTCCCTGATGGCACCGTGCCTGCAATGCAGGAGACACCAGAGACTTAGGTTCCATCCCTGGGTCAGGAAGATCCCCTGAAGGAACGAATGGTAACCCCCTCCAGTATTCTTGTCTGGAGAATCCCATGGACAGAGGAGACTAGCAGGCTACAGTCCACGGGGTCTCAAAGAGTCTCCAGAGAAAGTCAGGGCAGGTGACGAGGCGGGTTTGCTTCCTGGCTGGGGGGCCGCAGGCAGGCAGGCAGTGATGGGCAGCCTGAGACCCTAGACTCTCAGTAGCTCCAGCAGAGCCCGGAGCCCTCACCGTCGCCGTGGTGTCAGAGCCTTGGTCGAGTAAGCAAGGGTGCCCCTACCGGCCCCTCATAATATTGTACTGAAGCCAGCACTGCAGACATGGGAGCTTCCCAGGCCACCGACCTCTGCCCTTCCAAGGTGGGGTGAGCCGAGGTTACAGGGGAAGGCGGGCCCTCACATGCCCATGGATTCCATCAGCTTTCATCACTCTCCTCGCTGTGCAATCTGTCCATCCACTACGGATCCCTATTTTCCCAGCCGCCAAGTCCAGTGAATGATAATCCTTCCTGTTAGAATAAAGACGTTCTCTCTATTCTTTCCTCATCAGCTGCTTGGTACCATCTTTGGCTTTCATCCTCAGTTCATTCTGGGAGGACAGCCCCCCTGGTGTCTTTGAGGACAATGGGCTTTATTTTGCAAGGAAGGTCGATTGGAAACAAGATATCTCCAAGGAGGACAGGCCTGAATAAGGTGGCCCTGGAGAAGATGCTGAGGAAAGAGGGGGGAGGCCTGGGGTCCTCCTGGGGTCACTTGAAAACCCCTCGTGGGTCCTCCCCACCCATCCCATCAATAACCGGTCTTTCCCAGCCCACAGTTCTGGAAGGCCCCTGGGCCGGAACCATGCTGAATCTGGGTCCACCCTTCCTTAATCATTCAAATGTCTTGAGTAAGGTTATGGATTATCACCCTTAACTCATCATTAGGGGAAACTAGATGGTTTGGGAGCAAAGCTAACCTCTTGTGGAGGCAAGCAGGGCTGTAGTCAAGAGAACCACTTTGGAGTTAAAAACATCATTTCAGAAACCAGCTGTGCTTCTTCCCAGCTGTGGTCTCTGCGCTCCAGTCCCCCCGTGTAACATGTGGCACTAATGATGTGAACTTCTCAGGGGGTGTTGCAAGGACTGAATGTAATAACGAGAACAAGGCATTTAACCAAGGCCCACATGTGATTTCTCAGTAACAGACAATTGCATGGGGCCGGATGGAAAGGGTGCGCCGCCGGCATAACAGCTCCATGGCGCCAGCTTGTGGTAGGTGTCTCTCAGAGCAGGAGGTTGGTCTTTCTCAAAACCAGCGCCTCTTTTTCACAGGACTAGAAGCAGGTTGTGCTTGGTGAAACTCATCATTGTTTAAACATTCAAAGTCTATAATGGTAAATACTGTGTTGATGTCATGCAAAGCACCTTAGAAAGATTTTCGAAAGCGACGCTGGAAAAGCATCATTTGGGAGGACTCTGCCCTCTCCATTATCAAAAAAGAAAGTGACAAGTGTTAGTCGTTCAGTCGCATCTGACTCTTTGCCACCCCATGGACTGTAGTCCGCCAGGCTCCTCTGTCCACGGGATTCTCCAGGCAAGAATACTGGAGTGGGTTGCCATGCCCTCCTCTAGGGGATCTTCCCAACCCAGGGATCGAACCTGGGTCTCTCACATTGTGGGCAGATTCTTTACCGTCTGAGCCATCAGAGAAGCCCCTACATGCTGGAGAAGCATCGTTTGGGAGGACTCTTGCCCTCTCCACCACCAGAGAGATCCTCTTCTTAGATTACTATATTATCATTGCCCAAATACCCCAGATGTCCCCAGCTTTAGGGGTGGAGATGCATAAGCAAATAAAGACATCTCAGTTCCCAAGCCTCTGCCTGCTGTCAAGTCCTGCCGGATCTCATCTCCTAGACACGTTCAACTTCCCCCTCCTCTACGGCATCTCTTCCCCGACCCCACGCCCCACTCAAACCTTTCTGATTTCCCCCTCCACCCCACTTCAACCCTAACTTCTGCCGTACTAACTACCACCTCTTCTGTGACTGCACCCCCATTTCCTCCACCCCTTTCCTGCTTCAATTCCTCTCCATAGCACTTAGCACTAACTCCCACACGTGTTTCTTGTCTGTTTACTCTCTTGCCCCGTTTGAATGTCACCTCCCTGAGGGCAAGGATTTCGGTCTTCCATGCTTCCCTGGTGGCTCAGAGGTTAAAGCGTCTGCCTGCAATGTGGGAGACCTGGGTTCGATCCCTGGGTCGGGAAGATCCCCTGGAGAAGGAAATGGCAACCCACTCCAGTATTCTTGCCTGGAGAATCCCATGGACAGAGGAGCCTGGTGGGCTACAGTCCACGGGGCCGCAGAGAGTCGGACACGACTGAGCGACTTCACTTTCACTTTCATGCTGGACCTTCAGCACCTTCAACAGTGCCTGGTTGTAGCAGGTGCTCAGTAACTTGCTGATTGATTAAAGGAAGGAATGAAAACAAAGATGGACTCTAAGATGGGAGAAACCAGAGAAGCTCTCAGCATGCCACAGGATTAAAAATAGGAAAGAAAAACTCCTTTCCTACCTTAGGAGTTTTCCTAAGGTAGGAAAGGAGTTTCCTAAAGAAAGGGTAGGTTTCACGAGTATGGGGTCAGTGCAGTCACATAGGCTCCGCACTGTGGAAGGGCCTGGCATTTAGAAAGGGCTTCCCTGGTGGCTCAGAGGGTAAAGAATCTGCCTGCAATGTGGGAGACCCAGGTTTGATCCCAGGAAGAGGAAATGGCAACCCACTCCAGTATTCTTGCCGGAAGAATCCCATGGACAGAGGAGCCTGGCAGGCTAGTCCATGGGCTCGCAGATTCGAACACAACTGAGCGACCTACACTATGACTACTACCGGGAGTCTAATGCTCTGTGTTTGTAATCTTGAAGGCCATATTGCTGTTGAATTCGTGTTTCGTAAGTCAAGTCCAGGAGGACCCTGGTGCAGATATTGGCTCAGAGCCTCAGCTCAAGCATGGGTCTGTGCCCAAGTCCCCCACCCCTGGTGCAGCGGGCCCCACCCGGCCTCCCACTCTCTGCTCCCAGAGGGGTTCTGGGTATGGGTGGCGGAGGATGCCCAGAAGCCTCTCAGGACAGAGGATGGCAGCAGTGCCTCCCACTGCCTGCCCCCTCCTGGGCTGGCAGCCCCATCGCGTGGTGGGTGGGCAGCCAGCTAGACGCCTTCTCTTGGCAGGGGTGATCCAAATACCCCACTCGAGGTACACAGAAAGTCCTGGCTTGGGGGTGACCTACCTGCTGCAGCTGGGGTGGTGGGCGCGACTCCTCCAACCTGAGAGCGTGTGGGGCTTGTTCAGAGTCACGGGCCCCCGGACGCCCGTCACACGCATGTGTGTCTCTTCTGGCCAGCCTGAGGCACCCTCCCGGATGAGTCACCAAATGTGTTATATAATTTCAGTGATTCCGCTGCTGAGCTACATGTGCTGCTATCTGCACTTAAAACTGGCATCACACAATATAAAAGATGAATAGCAACATTCATGCTAATAATTTAAAACTTCAATTTTTCTTAAGGAATTAAACAGCAAATACCACCACAATTTAAGCAGAGATTTTGGAAGAAAGGACGAGGCTTTCTATGTACCTTTAATGGTACTTATTTCCTGCTTTTTGAATAAGGAGCCCCACATTTTTCTTTTGCTCTGGGCCCTGCAAATTATACTCAACACTGACATCAAAGTGGTCCTGTTAGGATTAATCTGTGGGTTACCATGAAGGCACTGTAATCATTGTATTGCAATAATATTATATCTTTGCTGGAACTACACTATCAACTGTGTAATAAACCTGTAATAAAATAGCTAACAGCAAAGAGGTCAAACCAGTCAATCCTAAAAGGAAATTAACCCTGAATATTCTTTGGAAGGACTGATGCTGATGCTGAAGCTCCAATACTTTGGCCACCTGATGTGAAGAGTCAACTTATTAGAAAAGACCCTGATGCTGGGAAAGATCAAAGGCAGGAGAAGGGGATGACAGAGGATGAGATGGTTGGACGGCATCACTGACTCAATGGACACAAATTTGAGCAAACTCTGGAGACAGTGAAGGACAGTGAAGCCTGGCATGCTGCAGTCCATGGGGTCGCAAAGAGCCGGACATGACTGAGCAACTGAACAACGAAAATAGCTAATGAAGGAGTTGTTTTTCCTATTTATTATAACTCTTCATAACTTGGTCTTAGTTCATTAAGCTAAAAGGATTAGCGTTGGCAGGAAAACATCACATGAAAAATGCAATGGGCACAGCAAGGACTGCTAATTCATATTACAAGTCAGAGCTTTAAAAAAACAAAAAATCCTTCAAGACCAAAATCAGTTTTGGTGGGGGATATTCCAACAAGTGTTCGCTGAGATCAGGTGTCTCAGGAGTGGCGCCCTGACATTCAGCTGTGGGGACCATCTCGTGGGGCCGCAGGGTGTTCAGCAACACCCTCCCTCCAACCACAACTGAAAACACCTCCAGGCCTTGCACTGCCCCGGGTGAGGACCACCCGTTCGCATGGACAATCAGGTAGTCAAGTGACCACACAGCCCTTGGGATCATCATATTCTCTTTCCTCGCCTCCCATGCAAACTGCTAACTACGATCAACCTATACAAGAGACACTGGATATAGGAAAACTAAAGAATTCTTTTATTTAGTGAGAAAGAGGTGGACAAATGAAAGCTCACATACTGCTAAAAAGAAGGAAAAAAAAAAAAAAACACCACTGTACGGCTCTTGGGAACATCCCATTCTCTTCCCTATCCTCCCGCAGAGCAGTGGGCATTTATAAGCTAGATGTCAAGATATTAGTGACCAATCTATATCCAGTTAGGGTTTCTCTAAGCTAAGAACATTTAAAACCTCAGACTTTTATTAAAACTTCTAAAACATTTAAAACCTCTAGACACGACAGCTGTAAGCACACCATTCAGGCCCTTAAAATGTCTCAGTAAGCACTGCTCCTGAGTAATATCTTTTCCTAATATTATTCCCCATCACCCTACATTTATAACATTTCCAAAAAAAAATATATATATATATATATATATAACATTTCATGTTCCAGTAGTAATCACACACAGGACTAAAAGCCCAACCGGCCAAGAAAGTGTTATTCTTTCTATGAAGTGTTCTTTACAAAAGGAAGAAAAATGAAAGGTATGGACTTTGGTACAATTGGTGCTGGAGGATTGCAGGATTGATGCCCAAATATCCTGCCGACTCTAGAAAAGGTGCGGCTCTCGGAACCACAGAAACAGGTTACGGCAGTCCATTTTTCATCTAGAAAGCGCCAGCGACGCGCAGTGCTCTGCACAGGTCGGCGTCTCTGGCCCGGCGAGCGCATGCCCAGGGTCTGCCTGCGTTTCAGCTGGTAAGTACTCTGCGCAGGTCCGCGTCTGTGGCCCGGCTAGCGCATGCCCAGGATCTGCTTGCTTTTCAGCTGGTACGTCTTCTCCATGTCCGACAAGGCTTGAGCGCGAAGCTGAGCGGCGTGAAGCCTTTTTTTCAGGTCCTTGCACTTGGACTTGGAAGTGAGCTGACTCTCAGAATTCTCACCCTGCACGACGTTCTCTTTACTCTCCCCACTGAAGTGAACCTTCTTCTTCACGATCGACGATGGGAGATCAAACAGTTCTTCAGAAAGAAAAAAGAAAAAGGGGTTTGAGTTACGTGAACAGGCATTCGGCTCCTCCACACTTAACCAAACTTATTGAACATATTGAATCTCTCAGTTCATGTGTGAAACCTGGGTACCTGTCATTCTCTCTGGGACAGGAATGCTAAACTGCGTGTTAAAGATCTTACTGGCTTTATTCAACGACTCATGACTGGGGACATCGCATCCAGCAGACAGAAAGGCGCTGTACAAAATGAAAGCCTTTTAAGGGCAGGAGGGGGCGGGATGAGGAAGTGATACCAGTGGAGAGGGGACTGCCTGTGGCAAGGTCACTTTCCTTTAGGGGACAGCAGGGATCTATTAGGCAGATGACCTCACTCGTGCCGACCAGGTAATTCCAGATTGACTAGTTTAAGATTCCATTCCTGGGAGAGGCTGAAACTGTGATGAAATTAAGCATTAAGTCTTGATTTGATGATGGTTGGTGACAAGTGACTCCATTTTGGATGGGCTGCCTGCCTGCAGGAGACACAGGAGATGTGGGTTTGATCCCTGGGTCAGAGGAGGAAACAGCAACTCACTCCAGTATTCTTGCCTAGAAAAAAAACTTCATGGACAGAGGAGCCTGGTGGGCTGCAGGCCACGGGGTTGCAAAGAGGTGGACATGGCTGAGCAGGCGACTGTTTTGGACCTGTTGTCTCTTTTTTAATAGGTCAGGGGCTGCAGCTGGCAGAAGTCAATCGGCCTTCTAATCTGTACCCAAAAATCAAGGAAATGTGCTTCACTCTCTTATCAACTTTCCTCTTAAGGTTAAATGCACTGAAGATTATGGGCCACAATATAAAACTTCTGGAAATCAATGTTATTTATCTCTATTCTTGAAAACAAGTGCCATTCTACCTGGAACACATTACTTCCAGCTAAGTATGGAACAGTTTTGGCTAAATACTTAAGAACATGTTTTAAAAAATGCTTAACTCACCAGAAACTTGTTTCAAAAAGAACCTAAGCAAATTCAGCACAATAAAAGTAAATCAAATTAATAGAGAGTGAAAAATGTGAATTGTACTTTTAATGGGAAGAAAAATAATTTACTTAAAGTGGCTACACTATTAGGAACTAACAGGATTAGTTGGGCGTTGGGGACTGGCAGGTTTGAATTCCAGAAACTTTTGTTTCTCCTTTGTGTTCATTTAAAGGAAATATGTTCAAATATTTACTGAGCTTACTGTATAGACCATTGTGGGCCAAACAAAGGCCCTATTGTGGCAGGAGGAGACAGAGCATAAACAGATAAACAAGTCCATACAAGGAATATTTGAGGGTGGTACATGCTGGGGGCAGGGGGGGAAAGGGAGATAGAAGTTCTGGGGGTGTTTGCAGCGATGACTGCAATAAGGTGACTTCTGAGCAGAGACCTGAGGACAGAGTGGAGGGAAGAAGCCACGTGACTATCTGGAGAACATTCCAGACCAGAGATATGGAAAGGTCCCGAGAGAGGGGCAGGCTGCACAGAGAAACGCCGCGCTTTGACTTCCTATTTCATACACTCTTTCTCCACAAAGCATTTTAGGAGATTGCTTTTAGGCCTCAACTCCATTGTTTCAAATAGATCTACCTTTATTACCACAAATAGCTACCCATTTGAAGAGCAACAGTAAATCCTACTAATGAAATTTGAAGAGCAACTGTAAATCCTACTAATGAAATAGTTTTAGAAGAAAGAAAAGTCTTTAGAAAATGAATTAGTATTTCATTAAATAGAAAGAGAATTAGCATTCATTAAATAGACTAAGGAGTGCTTTCAAAAGATGCTGTTGCTGTGATGATCTCAACTTATTTTTCTCACGGCTGAATTCTAGCGCCTGAGGATGAGGAGGGGGCACTGCCAACCGTCCTGGGCTCACCAGGGCACACCCCCCCCCCCCCCCCCCACTGCTTTGCTGCTCTTCTGGTTGGTGTTCAGTCGCTCAGTCAGGTCTGCCTCTTGGTGACCCCAAGGACTGCAGCCCTCCGGGAGTCCCTGTCCTTCACCATCTCCTGGAGCTTGCTCAAACTCATGTCCACTGAGTCAATGCTTTTCTTAGGTTCTGACAAGTTCGGTTCTTCAAAGTATCTCCGACCCACACTGGAAACTGCATCCTCACAGCTCATTTTAAGTCTTTGCCATGATTTGCACACAGGTGAATTCTTCTACCTACATATCCTACAAAGTGAAATACAGCATTCCTCTCCGGGACTTCTCACCCTCTGCTCAAAGACTCTCTGGGAAAGACAGAAATAAACTCTTAACTGGAAGAGCCGTCCCCAACAGCGTCTTCAAGAATTCTCAGCAATGGGCCGGATGCATGAAACTCACCCAGGTAAAAATTATTCCTCATTCTATCATGATTTATGTCTAGTTTGTCTTTATGGATGGCAGTGTAGAATCTAAGAAAAGTTGAAATAAATATATAAATACTGAAATGGTAGATAGTCATATTGAGAAAAAAGATACTTACCTTCCATCACTAGTTTCATTTATTTCCCTTGCTTATTACAGAGCATATGTAGATATTAAACAATCACATTCTGACACATACGCGCAACTGGAACGGGTCTTAGCAAAGACGTAAAAGTGATGGCCTGTTCTACAGTTGGGTTTGCCACCCTTTTAAGCCACAGTTTCTGTGAAGGATGGGGCAAGTGTTAGTTGGTCATGCGGCAATAGTAAAATGCTGGGATTTTCACTTGGAAAGGGAGAGAAATGTAGAATTCTGACAATGTACCCGGAGAAAAATCGGAAAGACACAGCAATTTTTTATGACCTAATTTTAAAAAATAAATATCAAATACTGCATGTGTAGTTTGACAAAGTGAACAAAACTGAAGATGACCTCATCCCTATGCACAGGCTCACGTCTCTGATCCCAGAGAGTCAGCCACGGCAAGAGCAGAGTTCTTACCCCCGCTGAACCACATCCACTCAACCGCGTGCCTCTCACAGCTCAGGACCCTGGAAAGCTAAAGCGGGCAGCAGCTCTGCTCAGAGCTGGCTCTCGTACCTGGGCCGCCCGCCAGAGACAGGAACCTCTGCTCCTTCAGCAGGCTGTAGTTCTTCAGCAGGCCTTCTGCTCTGGCCAGCTTGTTCTCTGCCAGCCTCTCACGGACACAAAGCTCGCGTTCTTTCTCTTTAAAAAGGGAACGGAACAAAACAGACAGAAATGAACAAGTGGCTCTGGATGTAAACAATTCACGTTTGGTTATCTTACTGCTTTTCCTTATCGTGAGGCTGGCAGCCTGACCGCCGATGAGTCATGTTTAGTGAGGGTTTCTTACCGTACACTCGTCAACTGGACGGTCCCCGTGTCATAACCCATGTTCGTATACTGTGTGTTGTCTTAGGTTTCCTCCTAAGGACCAGCTTAGACACAAGGACAAAGTCAGCTTCAACTTTCGGTCGTGATGTGTGGGAATAACTCACGGGGGGAGCACCAAGAGCTCCTGCCATCCTGCCTGCCCCTGGGAAGGGCCGACAGTTCATTCTCCGGGCGTTACTCGGCCCAAACCCCCTCCCTCCGAGTGAACAACAGCACCCAAAGGGAAGGGAAAAAAACCCAGTGCAGTGAGGTGTTACTTCTTTAGATCAGTAACAAAGGCTATTATTTTTTCATGGCCCAGCATTTAGAGAGTTCAGATTTCAGCTGCTACATGAAATTACAGAACACTGAGGAAAGTTTAAAAAAAAAAAGTTTTTGCTTGTTTTTTGTGGGTTCTTTTTTTTAAAGAATGCCTTTAACAGAAGAGATTTAGATTTTCAGGCAAGCACAAGCTGTTCCTCCTGCAGAGAGTGTATCTCACAGTCCTCGATGATTATGAGGAAGTAAAACATTAACTAATGCATTTGGATGCTTTATAAGCACATTTAAATAGAGTATTTTATAAGTACATTTAAAATTAAATATAAGTACATTCATAAGTGAATGTGCATTGGCGTAAAGCTGCAGAAGAGACGGTCACGGTCTCTCTTCCCTCCGTGTCAAAAGGCAGAGCCCTGCCGTTGCGGCCGCCCTGTGGAACCCCCACACCTGGCTAGCAGCTCTCACTTCAGAGGTGTCAACAGACTTTCAACATCAAAAACTCCTGCGTCCGTCGATACCCATCAGAGTGTTTAAACATCTTGTATCCACAGCCTCTATGGGATGACCCGAAGATGTATCGTCTTACACACTGTGTGATTTTAGAGCTGGGCCGCGCTGCAGCGGCGTGTCAGAAGGGAGAGACGACAGCTTTGATTCTGGAAGGTGGCGAATTCTAAGAGATTCTTGACGGTGGGAAACCTTAGGGCCCGTATGTTAAGGAAGAAAAGAAAACAGTGGCCCTAGAGGGCGGGGTGACGACTCCTGGGCCGGCCCGTCACAGGTAGGGCCTGACGGCGCGACGACAGCGGCTGATCTCGGAGAGAGGCTCAGCACGGAGGTGCGGCAAGCCTGATGTAGGGATTCCGGCTGTGCGAGTGTTTATAACACGCCCCACGAGACACAGACCGGCCCCTGTGTTCACGCAGACGTTCACACACTAGGATCAGCCTCTGGGAGCGCTGGGCTTCGTCCCCCCAGACTTACGCTCCAAGCGCTCTTCCCTGGCCTTGAGGGCTGCCTCCCGCTCCTGAAGCTGGGCTTCCTTCAGTCTCAGCTCACGCGACACAGGGCTGGGGTCCTGCAGCTTCTCCGGCTCTCCTGACCGCCGCCCTCTTCTCTCAGCATTTATCCTTTGCTCTTCCGCAACCAAGCCTGCTATCAAAGGATTCTCAAGAATTTCTTCAACAGAAGGTCGATGGTAATCCTGGGGGAAAAAGACTCGGCATATATTCCGAAGCAAAAGAAAAGGCTCCTTTACAGGTGGCTCTTTTTTTTTTTTAATCGGGTGTGCAGTGTTACAGTTCAACATCTGTGTACACTAGAGAGATCCCTGACACAATTCCAGCTACCATCCATCACCATGCAACTGACCCCCTTCACCCATCTTGCCCACTGCCCCCTCCCCACATAGATGCGTCTTAAACACCGGAAAAGTACATTCACTGGTGGCTTTAACTCAGGAGGCTCTGTGTCCACAAAGCGAAGCAGATTTTAATTTCCTTTGCTCCCCTTTTAACCTAAGAAGGCTCGGCCCCTGTGCTGGGCTGGGTAGCACTGCCAGGGTCCGTTTGAGGGCACCCAGTGTCCTTGCGTCTCTAAACCCTATTAAGCAGGATACGCTCTCCCTGACCTCCAGTCCTGTTACTTCACTTGTATCCTTCTCTTTGAACTCCCACAGCACGGACCTCGATTCTTACACCAGCCCGATCTCTCCCCCTCCCACCGCCAGGTTTGTTCTACAGTCTGAGTTATTTCCCCTCTGCTCTTTCAGCCCTCCCTGCCCACCATTCCCATCTCTCATGGTCTCTAATCTTCCGAGTTAGAGCAGAGTAATAAGATATTATTATTTCTGGCCCCTTCCTGCACCATCCGCTGTGCTGAGGTAGGCAAGGACAAGGGGCCTGAGGCTCTGAATCCTTACTGCTACCAGCCACCCGTGAGCGGGGCGGAGCGCGGGAGGAGACAGAGAGAGAGCGGAGATGGGCAGCCAGCAATGCGCCAAGGATGCATGTTTTCACTTGTGTTAACAGAGCAGATTTATCAGCTAAGGAAATCTATTTAATGTTTCCTTAGTCTCTTTGCTCCACGACAGCACACACTGCAAAACTTAACTGAGGCATGAAAACATATGTCATCTTATAAACTTTACCTTTAAATTTAACATCCTCGTAATAATGTCATTTAATTCATCAGAGTAACGATATGGAATTCGCCTGAATTTGCCCTCTCTGATCTTTCCAGCTAGTTCCTTCTGGTTGAAAGCTGTAAATGGGGGCCTGAAGAGAAAAAAAAAAAAATTTTTTTTAATGTAAAAATGAAAATATATAATATGAAGCAAATCAAAAGCAGAGTTTAAGGTCCAGTTTGTGTTTATGTTTCTACCTCTGGGAGCTTCTTCTGTAGCTAAGTTTCCCATCCTTGGCACTACTGACATTTGGAGCCCACAGCTCTGTTACGGGTGCGGTCCTGTCCATCCTTACTACAGTTTGCGGCAATGCTGATCCCTGTCCCTTAGATGTCAGTAGCTGTCCCTAGTTGTGACGACTAAGATGTCTCCAGACATTGTCAAGTATCCCATGGCAAGCAAAACTGAGGGGGTAAAATTCCCCTTCCCTGCTTGAGAACTCCTGCTCTACAGAAGAGTTTAGAATGGAAAAAAATGAACAAAGGGAAAGAAGCAGGGTTCCGTCCGGTCCAAACCCCAGACCGCTTGACCAGATCTTCATTTCCTTTCTTCCACAGCCCTGACCTGTGTGCTCGCCCTGTGAGCTAAACTCAGCCTGACAGGGAACACCCAACCAGGTTACAAGCTTGAGAAGTCTAGATTCAGCCTCAGGGGTTATGTTATCAATTTGTAACTCGTTTTTTAACCTGCCCATCTACCTTAATTTGAATCCAAGGTGTGACTCTTTCAGACTTGAATGTGCATGGATGCTCAAAAAGCTGAACCCAGTCAAAGGTGACAGACCTAAGCAAAGACCTCAGACTAGAAACCTGTCTTCACCATACTTACATTAACGCACATAATTCATACAGCAAACAACCCAGTGACCAGATATCCGATTTCTCGTTGTAGGACATGCGATTCATTTGTTCCTTTTGTGGGGAAAGAAAGGAGGAGTTTAAAGTTTACTTTGCTTTAAAACAGACTCACAGACACAGAGAACATACTTGTAATTGCCAGAAGGGAAGCAGGGGAAGGGAAGGACTGGGAGTTTGGGATTAGCAGATGCAAACTATTCCATAGAGGATGGATAAAAAAACAAGGTCCTACTCCATAGCACAGGAATCTACAGTCAAGAACCTGTAACAAACCATAATGGAAAAGAATATAAAAAAGAATGTGTGTGTGTGTGTATATAAAAAAAAAAATCACCTTGTTGCATAGCAGAAATTAACACACTATAAATCAACTATACTTCAATAAAATAATTTTTTAAAAAGGTTTGTTTTAAAACATAAAATTAAAAAAAAAACAAAATTACTCCTGGGACAAAAATGAAAACTTAAAGTTTGATAATAGTCACTCAAAAAAAAGGAAATTTTTTATATTATAAATATATCATATCTATAACAAAAGTTTCAAATACAAAAGGGTGATTTCTCTTACATTAGGTCTTACATCATAAGATGGTACTTTAAATTGATAATGGAAAAAAGGCAATGATCTTATCCTAATACACTTTATCATATATGATTCATTCATCTATTTTTCATTCACAAATATTTATTGTGTTACTACAGGCAAGGCACTGGCAATTCAAAGGTGAACATGAGACATCTCTACCTCAAGGAATTCATAATCTAGAAACTCTATTTTTTTTTTAAACCGAGTAAATTACTTTATTTTTTTTCTTTCTTTTAAAAATTTTATTTTTTTTCATTTATTTATATTAGTTGGAGGCTAATTACTTTACAATATTGTAGTGGTTTTTGCCGTACATTGATATGAATCAGCCATGGATCTACACGTGTTCCCCATCCTGAACCCCCGAACCAGAGGAAAGTCTAGGATAATATCTATCTCACATTTAAATGGATATAGGCATTAATGGTTAATTGAATCACCCATTTATGTTTAGTCCACTGTATATAGCACAGTACTAACTAATAATCTCATTGCCTGTTTTAACTATCTGCCTTTCTTAACAACAGTCCACCATGGCTCTTACTTTCAACAGAGGACGAGGAGGCAAGTGCTGTACTGAAATCTTCAGGAGGCTTCTGAGTATTCTAAAGCCCAACAGGTGAGTCTGGCACTACTTCCTGACAATCCCATAGGGAAGGCTCAACTGATCTAATTACAGGGACAGGAGGGAACAGGAACAAAAGAACTGCACAGGTTTCAAATTTTCCAACCACCACCCCTGGATAATTTTCCTTGGCTTCTATTTGGAATCTGATCCAGTGAGAAAATGACACTGTTCTGGCCATATCTGATCTTAGTCAAAAACAAAATCATTAAATTATAAAATTGTATACTGTAGTCAGATTGGTTAACAAAAAATTTAGAAAATCTGGAAGTATTTGTGAACTGCTAAAAAAATAAATCTCTCTCCATCTTTATTCTGCTCATCTTTTGTATTCAACACATTGATTGGTGCTATCACTTATTGTTTCAAGCTTTTCAAAAGCCACCGTGCTATGCTTAGTCACTTAGTTGTGCCCAACTCTTTGTGATCCAATGGACTGTAGCCCACCAGGCCCCTCTGTCCATGGAGATTCTCCAGGCAAGAATACTGGAGTGGGTTGCCATGCCGTCCTCCAGGGGGATCTTCCCAACCCAGGGATCAAACCCATGTCTCCTGCATTGCAGGCAGATTCTTTATCATCTGAGTCACCAGGGAAGCCCAGGAATACTGGAGTGGGTAACCTATCCATTCTCCATGGGAACTTCCCAACCCAGGAATCGAACCAGGGTCTCCTGCATTGCAGGTGGATTCTTTACCAACTGAGCTACCAGGGAAGTCCCAAGAGTCACTAGAGAGCCATAAATAGTTCATATCCTTTGACACAGCAATTTCATTTTGAGAGCTATACACCAAGGAAATAACCAAAGCAGAAGAAAGAATAATTCCTACAAAGATATACATAGCAGTCCTCCTTAGAATAGTGACACATTTTGGAAACAAAATATCCAGCAATTGAGGAAACCAGTAAGTGGGTGGAAACAGTACCTCCACAGTAGGAAAAGGCAGCAACAACAAGAAAGAACAAATACTAAAGGTTAACACAGCAAAAATATGCTGTGGGAAGTGAGTGAGTCTCCTGGGTCCCGAATCTCCACATACAAGAATCATCTAGGGTGTCTTAAAATACAGAGTCCAAAATAAAAAGGTGGGGGACAAAAAGACAAAAAGTTGAGTGCAAAGACCTGTCCAGAGGGCCTAAGTCCCTGGATTGGAGCCCAGGACTCTGCATTTTAAACTATCACTCCAGCTGAGAACAAGCTGGTGTCCAGACCTATGGCACTTTGGGAAGTACTGTACATAAGGGCAGAGACAAAACCTATTTCATCTCTGTGATCCCAGAGCTTAGCACATGGCAGCACATTCAGTGAAAGTCTGACTTGCATTGCTGATATAGGAGTTTAGTGGTCTGGTGGTGGGACTTCCCTGGGGGTCCAATGATTAAGACTTCGCCTTCCAATGCAGGGAGTGCAGGTTTGCTCCCTGGTTGGGGAGCGAAGATCCCACATGCCTTGTGGCCAAAAAAACAAAACATAAACAACAGAAGCAATATTGTAACACATTCAATAAAGACTTTAAAAATAGTCCACATCAAAAAAAAAAAAAAAATCTTTTAATGGTCTGGTGGTCCATTTGAAAAATATCAATTTAAAATAAAACAGTATTATTAATTCTTGGCTATTAGATATTACTAAACAAAGAAATAAACAAAAAGCTCAATTTCCTTGCTTGAATGCTTAGCATTAAGATGTTTTAAAAGTATATAAATTTTGAAATACTTACAGGAGACATGTAATAAGGTGTGCCAACAAATGTTTTTGCAAAACTCGTATCGTGGTTTAATATTCTAGCTAGTCCAAAGTCTCCAAGCTTAACGTTCTGCTTGCCATCCAGAAAGACGTTGGCTGGTTTCAGATCCCGATGCAGTACAGTGT
This sequence comes from Cervus elaphus, assembly GCF_910594005.1. Lineage (NCBI taxonomy): Eukaryota > Metazoa > Chordata > Mammalia > Artiodactyla > Cervidae > Cervus > Cervus elaphus. Next base: position 72,837,262 of record NC_057828.1, on the reverse strand, counting down.
GGCCACCATCACTTCGTCTGTGACATTCCTTTAGAGCCAGAGTCAACTGAGCCATCACACGAAGAACAAACTCTTCATCCAAGTATTGTCTGAAATCAAAGCAGTTATGTAGCATGTATCTGCTGAATAAAACCATTGCAAAGATGAAAGGATGTGAATTATCTAGTTTTCTAAGTATACACATAGGGAAATAAATTATTTGGATACGAAATTCAAGTGTTGACTTACCAGGGATTTTCTAAAGTACTATGGACCCATTGAACAAACACAAGTAGACTCTTCCCCATTACTAAGTACTTTGTCCCTGATCCTAATATAGGATGCTTACAGAAACAAAACTAGGCCCATTTAAGAGATGAATTTATCTTACCTTTCCTTGGTTCCCTTTGAAATTACACTAGCTAGGTCTCCTCCTTCACAACATTCCATTACAATGTACAGTGTCGTGTTGGTCCGGTCAATAATTCTATCATAGTAGCGGACAATGTTTGGATGTTTCAGCTCACGAAGCAAATTCACTTCAGAAACAAGCATTTGTTTCTCAGTTTCTGTCATGGAGCCATAGTCAAGTTCTTTCCAAACTAATATCTGAAATAAAAATTTCCAAGGTATAAATGAACTCATTATAACTCCAAATTTTTAAAATTAAAAAAAGTTACTTCTCTAGTAGATAGATCATACAGTCACTATTATCTAATTTAGTTTAATGAACTGAGGACCCCTGAGTTTATTTCCATCACCTTCCCCTAATTTTTAAGCAGTAAATGATGCAACAGAGGGTGATGAGGTAGGTTGGGCTGCCCCCAACCCCCTACCCTCAATGCCTAGTGGGAGGTTGGCAGAAGGTACTCTAGTCAAAGCTGGAGCAGAGGTAATTCAAGTCCCCAACCATTCCAACTAGTCAAGATTTCCAGGGTAAGAAAACTTAGTAAAGACCCCTCCATCCGAGCTAACTTCCTTTCCATTTTTTTTTTTCTGTGTAGGTCAACCCACACACCTTGGGAGATATGAATCTAACAATCAGGATAATGGGTAACTTAAATATTAATTCTGACTACAAAAGTTCTAGGTTCTGCTGGTTATGACAGAGAGAATTACACTTCTCTAAAAACAGCTCAGGAGTCAGCTACCAGTCACCAACAGAAGGCCCATGGCAGGTCAAAGCAGGAAAAAGGAAGAAAATGGAAGAGAACGGAAAAAAGACAGGAGAAGAAAAAATACACATACATATATACCTTCTATTGGCACATTTTATTAGTTTTACTTTGGCCACCTGATGAGAAAAGCTGACTCACTGGAAAAGACTCTGATGCTGGGAAAGACTAAGGGCAGGAGAAGGGGACGACAGAGGACGAGATGGTTGGATGGCATCACCGATTCAATGGACATGAACTTGGGCAAACTCCGGGAGCTGGTGAAAGACAGGGAAGCCTGGCGTGCTGCAGTCCATAAGGTTGTAAAGAGTCGGACACGACTGAGCGACCGAACAACAACAAAGAATTAAGGGACAGATTCACAAATTAAAAAAGAAAAAAAAAAAGGATGCGGCTTCCCATCCCTTGAGAGACCCGGGTCAGGCACAGATCTAGGGGAAAGGGCTGCCTCTTCTGAGCACTCTTGCGTTTCAGAAGCACACCGCCAGGCTCCCTGCTTCCTCTGGGCGGCCGGGGGGCGCAGGCAGGGACCAGGCCCGCGCTCACCTTGCCGTCGCTCTTCCTGCGGATCTTCTGGCAGCGGCCGTAGGAGCCCGTGCCAATGGTGTACAGCACCTCGTAGTCCTCCACCCGAGTCGGCATGGCGGGGCCCGCGCAGGACGCCTGCAGGCCGTACCGTCTCCTCGGAGGTGCAGCCACCGACCCACAGACCTCCAGCCCGGGTGCCCGGCCGCCCTGATCTGCGGCTCCGGTTTAACCGTCGCGGGCCCCGGCCTCGCAGCCTATTGGCCCGCGGTAAGGCCGCTTCGCCTCTCTAATTGGCTAAGAAGAACACAACACGCTGGGCATCTTGGGAAAAAGGTATCGCTAGGCAACCGCGTCGGCGTCGGTGTCGACTTCCGCTCCCAACCTCCCGGGAGAAAGGGGCGGAGCTAAAGCCTAAGGTGGGGCTGGGGACGGAAAGCTGCAGCGGGGGCGAGTGGGGGGGGGCGGTCCCCGCCACCTTGTGCCTCCGCCGGCTGAGGTTGCCGAGGCAACCGAAGTCCAGAGATCTTTCTTCACTTTTAGGCGCACAGCCTCAACCGACTGCCTTCTGACCTTTGCACTCTGACCTCTCACACTACCCCACTCTCCGGCCCGCGCCCTCCGCTTTCAGGTTTCCGCCCCTGAACCCGGGCGGGGTCATATACTACATCCTGGGCGAAAGCTGAGTGCAGAGATGAAAAGTACTGGCCCTCTCTAAAGGGTGCGCGAGTGAGGCCGACACTGCTGCGGGATTGTGCCAAGCACTTTACATGTATTGTCTGGTTTGTAATGCAGGAATTAGTGTTATTTCCGAATGAAGAAACGGAAGCATAAAAAGCGAGGAAGAGAAGACTCAATGCAAAAACTGGATATTCATAGTAATGATTTAAAGTTTTCACATGACTTTAGGGTGCAGACATCCTAGAGAGACTTTATTTTTGAACACCGAACTTAGAGAGGCCTATTTAACATGCAGAAGACGTGTATAAAATCTCCAGGTGGAAAATGGAATATGGAAGTCTTTGATGTTTTGAACCCAGAAGAATATGGTGGTTCTATAAGACAGAGATGGGCTCACCTGGTAGCTCAGTGGTGAAACAATGTGCCTGCCAATGCAGGAGATGCGGGTTTGATCCCTGGATGGGGAAGATCCCCTGGAGAAGGAACTGGCAGCCCACTCCAATATTCTTGCCTGGGAAATCTCATGGACAGGGGAGCCTGGTGGGCTACAGTCCATGGGGTCGCAAAGGATTTGGACACAACTTAGTGACTAAACAAAAACATAAAGCAGAGACAGTCAGGTTTACCTTTAAGACTGTTAAAATTTTTTGTTGTTAGAAAAGACTACTGAATAGGTTATCTGAGGTGCCAGACACATAATTAATTGAAACACTTCATTGAATGCAGCCTCTTCTGAGTGCACACAGAAACCAACATTTTCAACTCACCCTGCCAGCTGGAATTGTCCCACTTTTACCTGGGAGACTGCACCTAGAGCCCTCTATCCACGGGTGGATGGAGGAATTTATACACTACAAGAAGGCTAATAATTTGGCAATGCACAAATAGGTCAATTTTCTTTGAATATCTGTTCAGCAGGGGATTAAAAGGAAACTGATTTTCTATTAATAAGAATTACAATCCTCTTTATGTTAAAAATGAGGAATTCATTACATGTGCTGAATATTACATAATTGGAATTGCCAGCCAGGAGATTTTTTTAAAGTAATATTCAAGAGCATTGTCTTACCTCAAGGGAATGGAACCATTCTATTACAAAAATTATGTAAGGTGCCACACATGGCTGAGTTAATTGGCTTTATATTTTTTAATTTTAGTACCTCTTAAAGATTTGATGGGCTTCCTTGGTGGCTCAGCTATAAAGAATCTGCCTGCAATACAGGAGACACAAGTTTGATCCCTGGGTTGGTAGGGTCACCTGGAGGAGGGCACAGCAACCCACTTCAGCATTCTTGCCAGGAAAATCCCATGGACAGAGGAGCCCAGCAGGCTTCAGTCCATAGGGTCGCAAAGAGTTGGACACGACTGGAGTGACTGAGCATGAGCCACTAGCAAAGCTTGACATCCACGGAATTCTCCTGCTGGCCTGCCTCACGTTCGCTCCTGTACCTTCTCCCTGGCCATTGTCACGCTCTCCTGCTTTGCCCCAGTTCCCCAAACCCAGCACACTTTCTCAGTTCCCTCCTACCACCTCCCTTTCACCTGTTTCTCCATTTGTCTGTAATACTGTCCGTCCCATTCCCTTAGCAACTCCCCTACCCCGATGATGTCTGTCTAGGGAGCACAAGTTGTCTTTCAAGACTCAATGCCAGTTTTCTCTCCTTTCTCCTGTACCCTTTACTCTTTTCCTAGCATCCTGAAACAATGCAAGCATCAAGCAATTCCTCCATCTACAGTGTTCTTAGACCACTTTGTACATAAATCCACGTTAACTTGTTGTTTATCATTATTTGTTTACATGGATCACACAGCTCAACTCCAAGCTCCTTGTAGATAGCATAAGTCCTGTAATAAAAGAAGCATGCAATAAATCTTTATTAAATGAAGATATAAGAAAGCAGTTTATTAATGATCATGTAAGAATTTGTTTCAATAGCCTCCAGCCCTATGGCAGAGACTAAATACCAGGGGGAAAGCTATCCCAAGAATATGGAGAGTGGTTCTGAAGCACATGTGTTCATTCAACAAATGTTTATTGAGTACTTTCTATGTGCCAGATATAATGATAGGCATTAATGTGCTGGGTGTTCATTAAAAAAGAGACAGAGATGATAAAGAGTGATAGAGGTATGGCATGGCAAACCCTAATAACTGGCTGGGGTTAACCCCGATCATTGGGTGGGAGTAAGGGGCAGAACACTTGGGCAGAGACCACTAGATACTGAGTAGAAAGAGACATTGGTGGCTGAAGAGCATGTGAAGGGCAATCAGGGACTGTTTAGGAAATACCTCTTCCTCCATCACTTCCTCCCTCCTTCCTTCATATCCTAGCCACTCTTTCAGACTCAGCTCAAGCCCGGTTTCTTCCCTTAAAACTTCCCTGGCTGCCTTCAACCCACAGAGATCTCCTAAAAGAACAACTAACTGTGTTCTTTACTCTTTTAGAATGTATAATATAATAGTCTGAATTACAGGCTTCTCACATACATCTATCTTACCTAATCTGATGATTATCTGACCTAATTATCCTTCAACAAATATAAGCCAAGGCCCCTCCAGGTGCGGAAGATGCCGTGGCAGTGGGACGGACATGCAGTCCTGGAGTTGGAGAAAGTAGACATACCAAAGTAGACAGAGAAATTCAACCATTCCAAATTCTGCTAAGAATTAAGAAAACAGGGGCTTCCCTGGCAGTCCAGTGGTTAAGATTCCATGCTCCCAATGCAGGGGGAACAAGTTTGGTATCTGGTTGGGGAACTAATCCCACATTCTACACAACTCAGCCTAAAATAAATAAAAACAAGCAAACAAACAAACAAAAAGAACTAACATAGAAACAGAGAAAATTATGTTGAAAGAACTAAGAGACGACCAGCTCCATGAAGGTGGGGTCAAGGCTTGAACTTGTCTATAACCAGACTCCTATGCCCAGGGTCTGTCTGATTCACTGTCTTCACAATTTTCTTGCTAAATATGCTCATGGTTGTTAGTTTTAATTTGAATTTGGTGAAATCTCAAAGATTTTTAACAGTATGTGTGTTCTGCTCACAAGTGTCCTACAGGTGTTCCCAGAGACACCAGCTAATTTTTAAAAGAAGATACTGGGAAGACTAATGTGTATGTGTATGTATTAAATTCCAGAATCAAACTCTTGAGCTTTGCCCCAAATTTGTTCTACTTACTGTCTTCTTCGTCTTAAGCAACTAATGTATATGATTGTGGTGGTGTTTGTTGTGTTTACTGCAGTATCTCCAGCACCCAAACTATGCCTGGACGGTAGTAAGCACTGAATTGGCATTTTACATTGAAAGAAAATACTAGCGAAAGGACAAACAAATGAACCATCATACTCCACTGCTCTTGGCATTCCTTTGCAAGTTGCATAAGGACCCACTAGAGGGCTGTAAATCACCGCATGACAAACGAGGCATCAGCGCCTCTGGACCAGCCCACCCCCAGGCCTGTCCTGATGGGACAGTCTGAGATTTGCATGTGGAGACTTCCAATCTCAGACAAGATGTTTTGTATGCCTTATCTCCACAATTACTTGGGGCCATTTGAAGTCAGGGATTATGGAAATTCTTTGAAGTGCTTAATAAAGATTTCTAGAAATCAAAAAAAGAGAGAGGGAGATTCTTTGTTTGGGAAGAGCAGAAACTAAAAGATGTTAAAGAAAGGTGCGTGGGATAGTATGTGATCAATAAATAACCAGCTGAGTGCTGAAGAATTGATGCTTTTGAACTGTGGTGTTGGAGGAGACTCTTGAGAGTCCTTTGGACTGCAAGGAGATCCAACCAGTCCATCCTAAAAGAAATCAGTCCTGAATATTCATTGGAAGGACTGATGCTGAAGCTGAAAATCCAATACTTTGGCCATCTGACGTGAAAACCTGACTCACTGAAAAAGACTCTGATGCTGAGAAAGATTGAAGGCAGGAGGAGAAGGGGATGACAGAGGATAAGATGGTTGGATGGCATCATCGACTTGATGGATGTGAGTTTGAGCACGCTCCGGGAGCTGGTGATGGACAGGGAAGCCTGCCGTGCTGCAGTCCATGGGGTCACAGAGTCAAACACGACTGAGTGACTGAGCTGAACTGACTGAATAAATAACCATGTTCTAGAAGAAAGAATGAGTGTTATGGAGATTGACCCTAAAAGTGATTCGCTTCTTGATATAAACAGAAGGACAAGATGAATGGCAGAGACAGCTTTGAATTTAATGACAGGCAGCTGATGGAAAAGCGTGATGAGAAGAAATTTATCTTTGAAACCACATTGTGGTTGGTTCTGTGCTCTATCACATTTTAAAGAGGGATAGTGTCAGGCTTACAACCAAAGATGCAAGTTAGGGGAAGGCCAACATCTGTTCAATACAAGGATAAACTTTCAGACACAGATATTCACAAATTTTACATGCTCAATGACATTTGTATATTCACAATATGTATTATCAAATCTCTAAGAATATTGATAATATAAACTGGTTAAGAAGAGTGTTAAAGTGAATCACATATGGGAAGCCATAATGTATATCTAAGAGACTTTAGGACCTTTTAGAAAACACTCCTAATTTTACCTTCAGGTGTCAGCACAGTGAAATTATAGGAGCGGTGGGCTTGAAGTCTAGGAACACAGGTTCCCCTAGTTCTGTTTTGATGAACTGTATGACCAAGGGAGGGCTTCCCTGGTGGCTCAGTGGTAAAGAACCCGCCAGCCAATGCAGGAGACACAGATTCAATCCCTGGATCGGGAGGATCCCCTGGAGAAGGAAATGTCAACCCACTCCACTATTTTTGCCTTGAAAAATACTGTGGACAGAGCCTGGTGGGTTACAGTCCACGGAGCCACAGAAGAGTTAGACATGACTTAGTGACTAAACAACAAAAGAACAACATGACCTAGGGAATCCACTTTGTCTCTCTGTAAAGTAATACTCTGTAAAGTATTACACTAGATGGCCTTTAATGACCCTTCCAGTTTCAGAAGCTATGATTCTTTCTCCTCCTCCTAATAATTCACCAGAACTTCTGTCAGAGCCAGAACACTGCTTAGTTCTTGGTTTGGCCCCCAGATGACAGTTCTTATTAAGTAGCTATGTCTGCATTAGCTTTCTCAGCATCCTCTCTCTTCATTCTTGATTTTTATTAGCAACACAGTGAGAAGTGCTGGAGATAGAAAGATAGAAGATCAGCCCTGGACCTCAAAGAGGAACCCCTTGAAAGGGGGAGACAGGTGTAAATCAGTTATCCCTCTTTGGTGTGATAATCTGTCTGAAAGAGCTTTGCCTAAATGTTAAGGGACCCTGGAGGGAGGAGACAGGCTCTGATAAGAAAGGCAGGAAGTACAGGTCAGGGCAAATGTTCCTAATGGAGGTGACCCCTGAACTACATCTAAAGGATGGGTTAGAATTAGGAGAGAGGGGACTGTGGTTTGTAAAAACATGGAGGCAGGCAGGGACCTGCAGGCTGGTGAAGCCAAGGGTGCTGGTGAGACTTTGTGAGACAGCCAGTTAGACCAGTGAGCAGGATGACCCAGGAGTTGAGGCGATCTTCTGAAGGTGACGGAGTCCCAGTGGAAGCTTCGAACAGTTGAGCATTACCAGCTCGTGCTCTAGAAAGGTCACCCCAATAACAAGATAGAGAATGAACCTGGGAGGGCAGGAACATGGTGTGGGAGGGTGTGGCCGCAGCCCAGGAGGAAATGATACCAGCTGGACTAAGGTAATGGAGAAGAAGCAGGGAGTCTAGAACCACTGGAGAGGTCGATTTGATGAGGTGTGGTAAGCAACCACATGTAGGGGAAGTCAGGCGGACAGCTCCGGGCTTGGGTGCCCAGAAGCTTGGGGGTGTCGTCCACTGCAGGAGCCAGCACTAGAGGAGGAGCAGGCTGGGGTGGGCACCGAGGGCATGAGAGCCCACAGGCCTGTGGGGGCGCCGACCAGGGGGCAATCGGATATAGAGTCTCAACAGAGTGGTTTAGGCGGGAGCCAGAGAGCAGGAGTAGTTGGGGAGAGAACCCAGTTGTGGGGATGAACATGCCCCGAGAGTGGCAGAATGAGAGGGCACATGGGAGGGGAGCCTGGAGGTTACACTGGGCTGAAAAGAAAGAAGGGCTTCCCAGGTGGCGTGAGTGGTTAAGAATCCACCTGCCAATGCAGGAGACATAAGAGACAAGGGTTCGATCCCTACGTCTGGAAGATCTGTTGGAGAAGAACATGGCAACCCACTCCAGTATTCTTTCCTGGAGAATCCCATGGACAGAGGGTCCTGGTGGGCTACAGTCCTCAAGGTCGCAAAGAGTCGGACACGACTGAGCGACTAAGCACAGCACCGCACTGCACGGCACAAAAAGGAAGAAAGATCAGCAAAGGAGACCAAGAAACAGGACTAAAGAGGTAGGAGGCCACATGGATACAGTACCTAACCCCGGGTCCAACAGGAGAGATGGTTTTAAGAATGTGAGAGTGCAGATGTTGCAGAAAGAGCATGTAAGGGGAAGGCAGAAATGTAAACACTGGATTCGGTCATTTGGAGAGTACAGTGCATGCGTGCATGCGTGCTCAGACACTGCAGTCGTGTCCGATTCTTTGCCACCCCATGGACTGTAGCCCACCAGACTCCTCTGTCCATGGGCTTCTCTAGGCAAGAGAGGGTTGCCATTCCTTCCTCTTGGGGAGTAAGGTGACCTCCCTAAGAGACTGGCAAGTTAGGTGGGGTAGAGACCAGTCTGCAGGGTTTGCAGCTGGACCCGATGGGGAGGGAGGCTAGATGAAGCGTGTGTGTGGACAGCCCTGGGTGGCCTTCCAGAGCAGCTGTGGGCCCAGCCTGTCTGCCCCTTCTGCACCTTGGTCCTGTGCCCCAGGAGAATGAACGACCCGTCCCAGAGGCGTCTCCACCCTCCTTCAGTCTGCAGCTGCCACGCGGCACCCCGAGTCAGTTACGTAACATCTTTGTGCCTCCAGCTCCTCATCTGTAAACCCCCCACGGGCCGCTGTCATGACACCAGCCATCCACCCATCTGGTCACTCAAACCAAGAGTTGTCTGCCCGACTTCCCCTGACGTCACAGAGCATGCTCAGGACGTATCACCCAGAGAGGCGCGTTGTTCTTCACAACAAACACCTGTCCCAGGTTCCCAGCTGGTGCCAGCTGCCGCCAAGGCTGGCGTCCACCAAGACCTGAGTGCCAACCCACGGAGACCCTGGGAGAGGTTGCATTTGCTTAGTGAGGAGGGTCTGAAAAGAGATCAGGGGAGGATCTTCTATTTTGACTTGCAGGAGGCAGAACTCAAAGGCACCCGCTGGGGCCTGTTCCACCACCAGGGCGCACGCTGAGCTTCCAGGTTACCTCCGATCAGCAGCATACTTGAGTCTGGATTCAGTGCGGAAAAGCCCTGGGCTCTTTGGGCTGCTTTTCTGCATTAATCCTTGAACAAAGTCCCGCTGGACAGTCACCTCTGTGCTGCTGCCTCTCCTCAATGAGGATGCCCCGGGGCAGAGGCAGAAAGGAGAGCCTGCAGCCACAGCCGTGGAGACCAGTGACCGTCATGGAGCTCAGGCCCAGCACCAGGGAGCCCATCTCGCTCCATCTCTCAAGGGCCCGTGGGGGGTTTACAGATGAGGAGCTGGAGGCACAGAGATGTTACATAACTGACTCGGGGTGCCGCGTGGCAGCTGCAAACTGAAGGCCGGGTGGGCTCCAGCGCAGGACCCAGGATCTTGACGGCGAGTCTGTGAGGCTTGCCTGGTCTCGTCTAAGAGGGAGAGGGTTTCAAACGGCAGCCACCCAATGTCTGCTTCAGGTTGTGTTTTAACAGCCCCGCCGCAAAGCCTGGCATCCCCCTGCTGATCAGACCTCCCCACCCTCGCTGGACCCGGGGAGCTCACCTACTGAACTGTGGGAGACAGAGGTGAGCGTCCATGTGGGGCTCTGAGCGCCTGCTCCTGAATCACACAGACCCGAGGCAGACCCCCAGCCGGGCACGCAAGCTGGGTGAGACCTTAGCAGTGGCCCTGTGGAATCAGGGAGACACTGCCAATCTCCTGGGGCTTCACTGAGCGGTGGAAGAAATCATGTAAGAAGTGTCTGCCCTTCGGCCAAGACATCCGTGATGGCTCTTAGGGTCTTTCTTACAATTCTCTCGCTGGGTGGAGCCCTGGAGGACAGCACAATACCAAGGCCTTTCTGCTCACTGCCAAGGTTCCCTGACCGGCACTTTACACAGGCTCCACCCCGCCCGCCCTGGCTGAGGGCAAACACCTCCCCACACTGGCCTGGCCCCTTCCCCTGGCTTCTGTTCTGTCTGCCCACACATGGCATCCCGCCTTGGGCGGGTTCTCAAGCCTGCATTCAAGGGCATTTGAGTTCATAGCTCTCAAGACGAGGCCAGGGGAGCAAGGCCGAGACACGGCTGTTTTCCGGGTGGTTTTAAATCCACTTCCCCATGGAGGAGCAGGTGCAAACGGCCCCCAGGTGCCTGCCAGCCTCCTCTGGCTGCTCTTACCTCATCTCTCTCCTGTCCCCTTCTCTTCCTGTCCTCGGCTACCCTCACATTGCAGAGAGGAGGGGATCTGAGGAGAGGAGAGGCCTCGGCCCTTCAGACTTTATTCCCTCCCCCACAAGCCTCCAGTTTCAGAACTGGCCTCACTCAGGTCTGAGACACGATGTGAGACCTCACTCTTCCGCTCTTCATGTTCAGGAAACATCTGGAAGCTCCCCTGGGGAGATCTGTCACATGGCCTCTGGTGAACTTCAGACTTCTGCATACTCTTTCAGAATTGTTCTTCTGTTGGGTTTTATGAGAAATTATATATATATATATATATATGTATGTATGTATGTGCATATATTTATGTATACATATATATGTATAGACATGTACCTATGTATGTATATTTATGTATGGATGGATATATGTATGTATGTATATATATTTATGGGCTTCCCAGGTGGTGCTGGTGGTAAAGAGGCCATCTGCCATTGCAGGGAGTGTTAAGAGATGCAGGTTCGATCTCTGTGTCAGAAAGATCTCCTGGAGAAGGCAATGTCAACCCACTCCAGTATTCTTGCCTGGAGAATTTTACGGACAGAGGAGCCTGGCGGGCTACAGTCCAAGGACTCACAAAGAGTCGGACACGACTGAGCGACTGACACTTCCTTCCTTACTTAAGGTCTCAGGCACTATACTGGTTCTCATCTGAAAAAGAGAAAGCAGAAATGTGCCCACCCTAGAGATGCTTAGAGGTCTGGCTCATGAATCTCTGAGGAAGCTCCCCATCCCAACCCCTGCACCCCGGACCACCTAGAAAACAGATGACTCCTGCAAGGACTCTGCTTGGTACTAGCGCCTGCAGGGGGACAAGTCAGGGGTGTTGGCACAAGCCTGGCACGGCAGGCGGACCTGTCACCCTGGGTGACTATACGCCACGGGTAGGCATGTCCCCACACAGAGGCAAAGTGCAGGTGGGGATGCGGGCTGTTTCTATAAATGAAAAGGCTGCAGTCTCCTCACAGTCTCACCACAGGAAAAGGGAAGCCAGACAAAGCCCGAACAGTGGGGCCCCAGCAAGCCCTGCCCAGCAGGGAGGCGGTGCGGGGCTCCCTGGGAGACAAGGAGGGCCTGGGGGGCAGGTCAGGCTGCTCAGCACCGCCCGCCTGCCCAGGGACCCAGCCTGAAGGTGGGTTCCTCTCTCCTCCCCATCCCCGTGACGTGAGAGGCCTGGCAGGCGCCTGGCGGGGCCCCGGCCTGGGCTGGGGCTGACAGGAACAGCAGCCAGCCGGGGAAGGGCGTGGGGAGGTAGGAGGTCCAAGGAATCGAGGGCGTCCAGCAAGAGCCACTGACTCACCGGAGGGGCACGTTAATGCAGAGCCTGGGTTGTTCGGTGCCCGGCAGAGACTGACCTCCGCGCTCGCCGTGACGGAAGGGTTTGCTGCGCTCCGCTCCAGGGCAAGAAGGCCGTGGAGGAGAGAGTTCTGTACTCTGGAGCAGCTCTGCCGTCTCCTAGTCCGCGCTTCCTCCTTTGTGAAAGGCAGCTCCACAGTATGAAGATCTGTCAGGCCATCAAAAACAAGGCCAGTCTAAGAAACTGCCAGTCTGGAGAACCTCAAGGAGCTGTGGCCAGGACAACTCAGCATCACGTGGCATGCTAGACGCCATCTTGGGACAGAAAAGGGACATTAGGTTTAAAAAAAAAAAACCCATTGTAAAGTAATTAGCCTCCAACTAATAAAAATAAATGGAAAAAAAAAAATCAGAATCCAGAGAGGACTTTAGTCCGTGATGTCCCGGTGTTGCTCCGTTCTTCGTCAGCCGTGCCACACCAGGATGTTAGCAGCGGGGACACGGGGTGTGGGGCAGGTGAGGAGTCTCTGTAGCAGCTTTACAACTTTTCTACAAGTTGAGGACTCTTCAGAAATAAACCATTTATTTGGAAAAATAAGTCCGCCTGATCTCTAAGCTCTGTGAACTGAGAATTTTGATCTCCTTGAGCAGACATGGATTTCTAACACATCTTTTCAAGCCACTTGGCAGCACCTTGGAGCTTTCAGTTACTATGTGCCAATGACGAGTGGCTCTAAAGGAGGCCCAGCAGGGTCCTGCCCGGCTCCTTCTCCAGGGTTCTGTGAAACTGTGACAATATCAGTGACCACAACCTGGCTTCTCTTCTGGGGCCCTGACTGCGTGCCAGCCGAGGCACCAGGCGCCACAACCCAAAGACCAGATACTAAAATACTCTCTGTTTACAGATGAGGAAACCAGGGGTCTGGGGGTTAAGTAATTTGCCAAGGTCAGACTGCTAGAAAACTCCAGAACTGACCTTGCCCTTATTCCTGCCCAACTCCAAAGCTCATATCCTAACCACTGCTGAAGAAATAAAGCTGCACTTATTTCAATATATTTTATAAGAAGCTTTTCTGTGCCCCAGCCCAGAGTACAGTGTATTCCAAACTCACACACTCTGAATTCTAGGAATCAGAACCCAGAGGCCAGAGTATGGCTGCGTTGCTGAAAGCACTGTGTGTAGTCTTGGTGTCAGAGCCTTCCCAGAGCAGCCCCCTGGCTTTCCCAGGTCTGTCAAGCTTTGGTGAGGCCCCGTGTCTCCAGGAGCCCCTCAGGGCCCTTGTGCCCAGGCTGCAGCCCTCAGACCTCTGCACTGTGTGACATTCTCCGGAAACCATCTGGGCGGGGAGGCCAGGGCAACTTCTGTGCAGGCCACCTGCTGTGGGCATGCGGGAAGAAAGTGGCTATTAAGAATTAGATGGAGGCCTTCAATACAAATACACCAGAGCGTGCTTGGACATGATTTTTAATGGCCTTGTAGCTCCTGACAAACGAGACAGAATGGCTTCAGGCAAAATCAACACCCACCAAAGCTGGCTTGTGTAGGAGTGAGAACCCTTCCCCTCACCCGGGCCTCGGGTCACTCTCCAATCTCTTCATGTCCCATCACAACTCAGAGCTCAGCCTTCGGTGATCATCCCCACTTCTCAGAGACCATGAGTTTAATCCACCTACCCCCAGTGCTTTCCTATGGAGTCGACGTGTCTTAGGTTTAACTAGAAAGAACACACATTTAAAAATTTTTAAATCGACTTACCAGCACTTATGGATCTCAGATTGAGACCCATGTAAGACAATGTTTTAGTCTGTGACTCGGCATATTCTTTTATAAGTGAAATTTTCAGAGAATAAAAATTGGGGGTAACATGATATGAAAAAGAAGTCCCTTTTCTACAGGAAAATGATTTATAACATCTTGTTTGTTACTTCATAAGTGTTCTTGACCACCGCCCTGCCCCACCCCCCATGTCTAGTTAGGTCTTCACCTAAACTAACTGTCCGGGGACATGGGCTTATAGGCGGGTGGTCCTCACATCGTGGGGATTCCCTCAGTCCTAGGCAAACCAAGACGGTTGGTCACCATGGCTGTGGTATGTCCTCTCTGCAAGCACCCAGACCCATTCATAGCGAGAGCTGTGTTGTTTGTAAGTGGTGTAGATCTGAGTGTGGTCCTTGGACAGTAGCAACGGCCTCCCCTGGGAGCTCGCTAGAAATGTAGACTCTCAGGCTGCACCCCAGACCCTCAGAACCACAGCCTGCTCTGGAACACAGTCCCCAGGGGATCCCTGGGCAGGTTAAAAGCTGAGAACGGCCGCTCGGGATTGCTGACTTCCAGCCTTTTTCTGCTGAGAAAGATAGCATAGACAACGTCTGCTTTCAAGACACACTTCCTTGGATGTCTCAGACTGGCAGTGAGCCCGAGGTTTGGAGAGGCAATAAATCACTAAAACCAGTGCAGAGCATCCTGGCTGTGAGTGGGTGTCAGGGGCAGGCTGTCAGGGAAGGCTCACCCCTCAGAGCTGCCCCATCAGCCTTTTCTCCTTGAGAGTGTGAGCCAGAGGAGACTTAGAGGACCAGCCTCAAACCTGCAACTCACGTATTTCAAAACGTCGAATGTTGACACCTTAACAGTGGTTGGCATATCTGATCTTCACACCCTGCAGCTCTCAACTTGGGTGCAGGTCAGAAGCCCTGTGTGGCTTTTTTTTTTTTTTTTTTTAAGTAAAAAGTGCCAGGGAGTAAAAGTAAAAATACCCTGGGGAGTCCAAGTGGTTGGACTCCTGGTCGGGGAACTAAGGACTGATGCTGAAGCTGAAGCTCCAATACTTTGGCCACCTGATGTGAAGAGCCAACTCACCAGAAAAGATGAGTTTCCTAATGCTGGGAAAGATTGAAGGCAGGAGGAGAAGAGGAAGACAGAGGATGAATCGCTGGATGTCCTCACCGACTCAATGGACAAGAGTTTGAACAAGCTCCAGGAGACGGTGAAGGACAGAGGAGCCTGGCGTGCTATAGTCCCCTGGGTTGCAAAGAGTTGGACACGACTTAGTGACTGAACAACAACAATGGGGATCTAAGATCCCACAAGCAGTAGCATGGCTAAAATAAAAGATAACTTGAATTGTGATTGATTGAATTATTAAAAAAGGAAAAAAAAATGTCAGGGCCACAAGTCAGCCATCCTGCATCAGGGTCTCTGGTGAGGACCAGGCTTCAGTGACGGGAAAGTCCCCTGGGTGGTTGTGAGGGGCATCCAGGAACCAGGACCACTAGCAGAGCCTGAGGCCCTCAGTGTGGCCTTCTGTCCACCACCTGCCTGTCACCAGAGGTGGGTGCCCTTCCCTCCGGGCTCTGAAGTGGGAGGAGCCTCGGCCCTCACCTAGCTGGGCTGGCACAGGCTTTTGGGAGGAGGGTTGGGGAGTGAGTCGTGAAAGGAGGGACTCCAGGGAACTCAAAACCCTTGGGAGGCTTAGAGACTGCACAGCATCCAAATATAGAAACATCAACTCCATTCCAGAAACGAGAACAGCAAACAGCCACTTCTCAGGGGCAGACATGTTCTAGAAGGTGCTTGACCAGGTCTGGGGGTGGTTTGCTCTGAATCATCCCATCCTTTCACTTCCAGTTTTCCTCCTACCCACCCAGATTTGACTTGGAGAAGAATCTGTCCCTGGCTGTCAGGCATTTTCCTCCTGTGCCATGAATGTTTCTCAGGAAGCCTTTGCAGACACAGCCTCCCTGTTTGGAGGTGAACTTCACAGGGCTGGGCCTTTAGGCCAGATGCCAAAGCAGGGGGCTGCACTTGAAGAGCCATTCTCCAGGCATAGGGAGGGGACATGGACACAGGAGCTGGGGGAGGATGAGAAGGGCCAGGGGCGGGCCGTCGGGGAGCCTGCCTCCCGGTCCTGACTTGTCCAGATGGTTGTGAGTTGCATGGCCTTAGCCATCTCTTCTCCTCTCTGGGCCTCAGTCCTCTCCACATGGTGTTAGAGGCTCCGTGATGTGGGTCTCTGAGTTCTGCTCCAGCTTCATGAACCCATGCTTCCGTGGCTTTCTATGATTCCATGATTTCCCCATGATTCCATGGCACTTTTATGGACGTGGGTCCCTGTCCACCAGATGGGCCAGAGAGTACCTGTGCAGGACACATTCCTGCAGACACACTCTCATGATGCAAGTTCTGAGGAGCACGTTCGGGAGAGCGGGAGATACAGGCCACCTTCTGACCCACCAATATCCTCCCCAGTGTCCCCTATGTCCCTGCTTTGCACATTGGTCTCTTTCAACCCTCCCCCCAACTCAATGAGGAAGTATTATTATCCTCATTTTGTCTTATCTTAGTTTTATAAAAAGCAATTTTTGTGTGAGTTTAAACTGCATCAAATGTACCAGGTCCGCTGAACTGTGTAATGTTTGGTCTTTTCCCTGTTTAACTTGTGTCATCCTTTGGCTCTTAAAGCACCAAGCGTTTGTCCATTGAGAAGCAACAGATCTCACTGGGGGACAAAACCGAGATAGTTTCTTAAATCATCACGAAGTATTTATCCCCTCTTTAGCATGTAACCGATTACCCTGAGAGTGAGTTGAACTTTTCTCGAACCCTGGGCACAGGTGTGATTTAGTTTGATTCAATGCATCCCAAAACAATAAAGTCTTAGGGGATTCTGTTGTTGTTATTGTGTAGGGTTTTTTGTTTTGTCAAAAATTCTGAGGTATAATCAGCACAGGGTTTTAACTAAAACAGCTGGAGCACCATTAACATATATTTTAAACCCTACATCCCACACCCGGCCCTCTCATTTATTCTCATTTTACACATTAGGCAACTGAAGCTCAGAGAGGTAAAGACACTTGCCCAGGATCACAGAATGGTGAAGCCAAGATTTGGACCCGAGCCTGGCTGATCTCAAAGCCCATGCTAGTGCCACGACATCAGGCCATCTTAGTGACGAGGTGAGTGTGTGACCACCGCTCTTCACTGTGGATCAAGTGCTGGTTCTATACCATATAGTCTGAGTAACTGACCAACCAAAGCCATCTCTTCTGGATGTGCCAGGCCGTGTTCTAGGTGCTGGGGATCCCTTGATGACTAAGACTCAGAGACTGGTTGGGTTGAGAAAAGAAAAAAAAAAAAAATTGATCATGGCCATATAGTGTAAGTGCTTTGACAGAGTTAAGCACACATGCTCAGGGTCCGTGTTAGAGCATCACCTACCTCATCTTCGGGATCACCAAAGGCTTCCCAGGAGATGACCCTTGAGGTGGGTTTTGAAGGTCAAGTAGAGGTTGGCCAGAGAGATAAGAGCTGGGATAGGGGACAGTGTCAGACATAGAGAACAAGGGATAGTCCTGGGTGTGTATGAAGATGCTACTGGGAAGCAAGAGGCTGAATCAGGTGTCAAAAGTTCTTAAATCTTTGCTAAGGTGGTTGTACTTTAGCCTTACTGTGTCAGGAAGCCACTGATAGGCCCTCGGCAGGGGATGGTAGGAGCATAACCATGTACACTTACAAAAATCACATCAGACTCAAGAAGAAAGGGAGATGTTATGCCTGAAGACAGGGCATCCAGACAAGAGGGTCTTTTGGGATCCTGGGCACCTGAAGGTGCCTTAGCCAAGGCATTGGGGCAAAGAGGACACCATCTGGTCCCAGTTAGAAAGTAGAACGACTGGGATGTGGTGACTCAAGGTGGGTGAGACATAGGTGGGAGGAGCTGAGGCAGACAGGCCGGCTCCTGGGTGTGCAACGCAGGAGTGATGTTCCTGGAGATAAAGAGGAGAAGCTGTGGGCGGAGCTCAGGCTGGCCCAGACCTGGAGATCTGAAGTGTCTGTGGCCCTCCCACTGGAGATTCGGAAACAAGGCAGATAGACAATCCGGGAAGGAGATACACAGAGATATGGGGTCATCCAAGGTAAACGGTAATGGAAGCCACAGCTGTGGGTGTGGATGAGGAGGCCCGGAGGGTCGAGTGGAGGGGAACACGCAGGGCAGACTGAGCTGAGCCGGGGGTCACAGGCAGGTGGCACAGGCAGCGCGTGTGATTTTGCCAAACTCCTGTTCTGACGAATCCAAAACCAGCTAAATTCTACCTGTATGTGTGTGCATGTGTGTGTGTCTGAGCTCAGTCTGTCAGTTATGTCTAGCTCTTTGCAACCCCATGGACTGTAGCCCACCAGACTTCTCTGTCCATGGAATTTTCCAGGCAAGAATACTGGAGTGGGTTGCCATTTCCTCCTCCAGGGTATCTTCCCGACCCAGGGATCGAACCCATGTCTCTTATGTCTCCTCCAATGGCAGGCGGATTTTTACCACTGCTCCACCTACAGTCACTAAATTAAAAAGCAGAGACATTACTTTGCCAACAAAGGTCTGTCTAGACAAGACTATGGTTATTCCAGTAGTCATGTATGGATGTAAGAGTTGGACTATAAAGAAAGCTGAGTGCGAAAGAACTGATGCTTTTGAACTGTGGTGTTGGAGAAGACTCTTGAGAGTCCCTTGGACTACAAGGAGATCCAACCAGTCCATCCTAAAGGAGATCAGTCCTGGGTGTTCATTGGAATGACTGAAGCTGAAGCTGAAACTCCAATACTTTGGCCACCTGATGCGAAGAGCTGAATCTTTTGAAAAGACCCTGATGCTGGGAAAGATTGAGGGCAGGAGGAGAAGGGGACGACAGAGGATGAGATGGTTGGATGGCATCACTGACTCAATGGACATGAGTTTGAGTAAACTCCAGGAGTTGGTGATGGACAGGGAGGCCTTGTGTGCTGCGGTTCGTGGGGTCGCAAAGAGTCAGACACGACTGAGTGACTGAACTGAACTGAACCTCAGATTGAAAGTTGTTTTCCAATAAATTGTTTTATGTAGTTATTAGCTACTGCCTTCTTTAGGGGCTATGGATCAAAGCCTGAAAACCTAGTTTATTGAAATAGATGCTAGAGAGGGTGTGGAGAAAAGGGAACTCTCCTACACTGTTGGTGGGAATATAAGCTGGTGCAGCCACTCTGGAAAACAGTATGGAAGTTCTTCAGAAAACTAAAAATCAAACTACCATATGATCCACCAATCCCACTCCTGGACAGATACCTGGACAAAACTCTAATTCAAAAGGATACATGCATCCTGATGTTCACAGCAGCACTATTCACAACAGCCAAAACATGGAGACAACCTAAATGTCCACTGACAGAGGAATGGATAAAGAAGATGTGGCACATACATACAATGGAATATTACTCAGCCATAAAAAAGAATGAAATGATGCCATTTGCAGCTACACAGATGCAACTAGAGATTGTCATACTAAGTGAAGTAAGTTAGAAAGAGAAGGACAGATAAATGATATCCCTTATATGTGAAATCTAAAATGCAAGGCAGGAGGAAAGGCCCTGAAACAGCGGCAGGGGGCGTCACTGCAGCAGCTCAGCCTGGCCCAGGTGGGTCCATGCCCGAAAGTGACCTTCCTGCCTTCCTTCCTGGGCCACACAAAAGAGGCGGCGGAGAGGTGGCAGTGTTGAAATTTGCATCTGGGACCAGAAGCACCAGAAAGGGAAGTCCACAAGGGGAGCATGAGTCTTTTTGTTCCTCTGGTCACTTCTGCCCTTGCCCGGAGGTAGTGGACTGGGTTCAGGAAGGCCACCTCCCAGAGGAGAGCTGGTCCAGTCCCAGCAGCACCTGGGGGATGGGGCCCGCATTCTGGCCCACCCTCAGCCTTTCAACCTATCTGCCAGCTCCAGGAAGCAGGTGCAGCTGCCCTGCTGGTGTGGTCTGAAGCCTCCTGTCCTGGGGACAAGCACCTCAGCCCACCTCCTCGGCGAGGCTTCTCGTGGTTTTACTTTCTTCTTTTTAAAAAATATTTTGGCCACACTGGTGGGCGTCTTGGATCCTAGATCCCCAACCAGGGATCGAACCCATGCCCCCTGCATGGAAGCAAGGAGTTTAAACCACTGGACCGCCAGGGAAGTCCCACCTGGTCTTACTTTCACACTGCCTCTAGCGTGTTTTCCTCATAGACTTAAAAGCTGTGTTAACAGACTACCGCTAGCAACTAAAGAAAAGGACCTACTTTTGGAAATTGTACCTGAAAGCACAACTGCTGCATAGACCTCGCTGTGGGGTTGAAGTACGTCCCCCCCCCGAAAAGTTATGTTGGAGTCCTAACCGCCAGTACTTCAGAATGTGACCTTACTTAGAAATAGAGTCATTGCAGATATAATTAAAGACAAGGTCATTTCAGGGACTTCCCCGGTGGTCCAGTGATTAAGAATCCACCTTGCAATGCAGAGGACGTGGGTTTGATCCCTGGGCAAGGAACTAAGATCCCACATGCTGCAGAACAACCAAGCCCTGTGCCACACTAGAGAGTCCACGCATCACAGCGGTGGATCCTGAATGCTGCAACTGAGGCCTGACACAGACAAATAAATGTTTATAAGAGAGAGAGAGCTAAAAGGCAATCTGTAGGATGGGAGAACATTAAAAAAAAAAGGACAAGGTCATTTCAGTGGGCCCTCATCCAATATGACTGGTGTTCTTATTAAACAGGGAAATTTGGAGACAGGTACACAGGGAGAATGCCCACGTGATGCTGAAGGCAGAGAAAGGTCATGCCTCTACAAGCCAAGTCACATCACAGATGTCTGCAAACCACCAGAAGCCAGGAGAGAGGATGGAACAGGCACTTCTCACAGCCTGTAGAAGGAACTGGCCCCGCCCATACCTGGATCTCAGACTTCCAGCCTCCAGACCTGTGGGATGTCAATTTCTGTTGCTTCCTCCATCCGGTGTGTGACATTTGTAAGGGCAGCCCTAGGAGACGAATACACCTTTGTTCAGATGACTGTGTGGGCAGGACACCAGGTCCCACCTCTTACACCTGTTGAAAGTATTTTTAGAAAGAAGGTTCGAGGAGCTGAGTGTCCCAGAACAGAGTCTTTCTTCTGATTTCTCTTCTCAAGGTCCTATTCCAGCTTCTCACCAAGTCACGCTTGGCGCTCTCCAGGGCCTGTTTGTGGTCCTCTGCATTTGGTCTTTCGTGTCTTCATCTGTTTGTCCATTGTCCACCTGTCTCTTCTTTCAAGACACCTTTCTTGCCCACATCCTGTGTGCAGAAGCTGTTCTAGCTGTTTGGCAACAGTGGGAACGAGGCCGACAGGAGGCCGGCCCTCACAGAGCTTTCATAGTCAGAGGACGGGGCGTTAGTGGAACAGCGCTGAAGTCAGGGTCAGTTTCGACCATGGTCAGAGCTGCAATGACGGGAGCAGCAATTAGCTGGGAGGGTCTTGAAGTCTCAGAACCGTGACCCAGCCCCCATCTGCTTCCACCAACTGAGGACAAAGATGACTCAGTTATACATAAGCAGCCTCGTCGAGCTCTGAAGTGTCTTGCTGTCTGCGAAAAGCTCTGCATCTTGGGTACAGACAGGGACATGAGTTTGTGTCTGCCCCGCCCCTGCATCTTGCTTTTTTGGGAGACGCGCTGTCTAGCCAAGATGGCAGTGACGCATCACTCGTGCAGTGGCTGGCCTTCCTAGGTGAAGACCACGAGATGACAACACCGGGGGCTGTGAGAGACTCAGGTGGTCTCTGCAGGTCGGGCATCCTAAGTGTGGTGCGGGGCAGTGAAACATGAAGGGTCCCTCCTGGGACCACAAGTGCCACCCGCTCGTGAGCCTTCGAAAAGTGCAAGTCCAGGCTCCCCGCCAGACTCACCAAATCAGGACCTCCGGGTGGGAGCCTCAGGAGTTGCTGCTGCTCCTGGAAGTCGAGAAACACTGGTTACGGGTACAGTTATGGTTCACGGGACGAATGCAGTCCACTTTGAGAACTGGCTCTCTGCTTTCCTAGGTTTGGTTCTCCTATCTTATAAGGACATAAAGTGAAAGTGTTATTTGCTCAATTGTGTCCAACCCACGGACTGTAGCCTACCAGGTTTCTCTGTCCATAAAATTCTCCAGGCAAGAACATTGGAGTGGGTTGCTATTCTCTTCTCCAGGGAACCTTCCCAACCCAGGGATTAAACTTATGTCTCCCTCGTTGCTGGTAGAGTCTTTACCATCTGAGCCACAGGAAGCCCATATTGCCACAAGGTAGTACC
The DNA here is from genome assembly GCF_910594005.1 of Cervus elaphus. Classification (NCBI taxonomy): domain Eukaryota; kingdom Metazoa; phylum Chordata; class Mammalia; order Artiodactyla; family Cervidae; genus Cervus; species Cervus elaphus. The sequence goes on along the minus strand of NC_057828.1, from coordinate 72,814,960 downwards.
TAACTTCCAGTACTGACTTCTAAAATTATGCAGAGGATTGTAAATAATTCATGTAAATGCCTGGGGCCTGGCACACATACAGTAAGTTATTCTTACTCAGCTAGTTATTCTTTTATTATGATGCTATTCTCCTGTCTGCTAACGGACAGCAGGGCTTCCTACCCAAAGCTTTGGAGGTTGTCGAACACAACAGCATGAGCTGAGGCGTCCTCTCTTGATCTGGCTGCCTGGCTCGCTCCAGTGCTCTTTGCCGCCCAGCCAAACTGGTGAGGCTGGTCAGCTCACCGCCTTGCGGCCCCGAGGGTTTATAAGCCAAGAATTGTCAGAAATCTGGCCTCAACTTGCTGTAGGAAATACGGCCTCAGATAAGGTTACAAGCGCACACCATCCTCACAAGACTGGATGGTGCAAAACCAGTGCCTCGTGCAGGGTCTGAAGAGAGGAGGCCGTGGGCACTGGGGTGGACACAGGAGGCGGTGGTGATGTCTAGGTGTGGTATCTAGGTGTGTGTGAGGGTGGTGATGTCTAGGTGTATGTGAGAGGGAGGGAGCCCCAAGGACCCGGGAGGGTGGGAGCACAGTCTTGGTGTTCGTGTCGCCTATTTGACTTCTTGATTAGATCTCTTTGAGCACCTCTGTTCATCTCCCCAAGGAGGAGGAGGTTGTTTGAAGCTGCAATAAAGCTCTGTGCTTGAACCAGCTCTGCTACTGCTGGGGGCACCCGCCCAGAGCAGTTAGGAAATGCAAGGGATATGTGTGTCCACACGGAGCTAATTCCCAGGGTGTGTGTTTCCTGAGCCCTGCCCCCAGCCCTCTGCCGGGAAAGCTTAACCGGGTTTTGCTGGTGGGGCCCCTCCACGGCCTGAAGACTCCCAGGGTTGGCCACGGGGTGCAACTGGTCAGAGACCGGCTGGCTAGCCTCCTCTGGCAGGGGGCGGAGGCGGGACTCGCTCACCTCATCAGAGGATGTCCTCAGCACCAAGAACTCCCTGGGAGGTGATCCTGTCTCCGGGCCAATATGTCAAGGTCACCTGGCCCCAGAGGAGGACCCACAGCCCAGTTTACAGTCCTTGCCTGCTAGGATGAGGCCCTGGAGAGGCCGGGGTGTGGTAGCCTCACCTGCACGCACAGGTGGCACCTTCCTGCTTTGTTCCTGGGTTTCCTCTGCAGAGGGCTCGCCACCGTAATCCCATCCCAACCCTTGCACAGACCACCAGCAAGCCTCCGTCTGGCCCGTTCTCTGGTGTGCTCTCCTGGCCTCCCCCTGGGGCTCAGGAAATGGGGAGAGAAGGCTAGCATTACAGCAAAAGATACGCCAGGTCAGGGACAAGTCAGAGAGAGAAAAAAGGTCATCTATTCCTGTCGCTCTCACGTTCAAGTATGTATTTTCCCCAGTGACCCTGATTTTTGTCAAATTATCTATATGTCTTTTTGTTATCTGAATTCTTGAAAACCACCTAAAACTGTTGATGAAAAGGATTTTTTTTAGTGTTCATCTACTCCTTCTCTTGTGGCCTTCCTGTGGCTTCCCTCGTGGCTCAGACAGTAAAGTGTCTGCCTGCAATGTGGGAGACCCAGGGGGTCAGGAAGATCCCCTGAAAAAGGAAATGGCAACCCACTCCAGTATTCTTGCCTAGAGAATCCCATGGACGGAGGAGCCTGGTGGGCTACAGTCCATGGGGTCACAAACAGTCGGACTCGACTGAGTGACTTCACTTTCTTCCTTTCACTCCTTCTCTCAAAGGGGGTGAAATGTGATTATGGGAAGAAAATGCTCCCCAGGGCAGGGCACAGTCCTGTCTATGACATGTGGAGGGGGCTGGGGTCTCGAGGACCTGGTGAACTGGCCACTGTGCCCATTCGGCCTCTGTGCCTCTCTCCTGCCGCCCTCTTTCCCTAGTTCCTGCCCACAGAAGAGGGTCTGATGCTCCTCTGCTCCTCCAGGAGCCCCCACAGAGGTAAAGGAAGCAGGTCAGCAGCCCCCTCCCCCCCTCCCCTCATTAACTTCGGCTCCTTGGCACAGCCACCCTCACACAGCCTCCCCCCGCCCTCCCGCCCTCCCGCCCCGTTCCACCATCTCAGGTTGTCGCCCCTCTCCACACACTGGTACTTTTCTGTCTTCCTAAAGCCAGAGCATCCCATCAGATCTGAGAGCCCCGTGTGGACCGCTCACTCCTGCTGGGAGTAAGCCCCAGGCCTGAGTCTGCAGCTGGGCACATCTGTGATGACCTGGAAGTCCTGGGGGCTTCAGGCTTTATGTGCGTCGCTTCTGTTCCTGGCAGCGGGTAGGCACAGCGCTGGCCCCGGCACCCGCCCATGTGGGTGTGGGTCTGCCGCTGACTGTGTGCCCTTGAGCACGTCTCCTCACCTACTGTTTTTGTTTTTTTTTTTTTAACTTGGCTGCACCGGGTCTTCATTGCGGCATGTGAACTCTGAGTCGAGGCATGTAGGGTCTAGTTCCCTGACCAGGGATCAAACTGGGAGCTCGGAGTCTCTTAGTCCCCGGAGCACCAAGGAAGTCCCTCCTCACCTGTTTTTGTTGTTGTTATTTTAATTGTAGTAAAATACAAATAACTTAAAATTCACCATTTTCACGCGGCATTAAGTACCTTTGCATTGTTGTACAAATCACCACCACGCATCTCCAGAATTCTGGTCAACTTGCAAAACTGAACCTCTGTGAAATTCTGTCACAGGCTACAACAGGGACAAACCTTGAGGACATTATGCTAGGTGAAGCAAGCCAGTCACCAAAGGACAAATACTGTATGATTCCATTTATATGGGGGCACCTTAGAGACAGAAAGTATAATGGTGGGTGCCAGGGGCTGGGCGGAAGGGGACGTGGGGAGCTGGTGTTTAATGGGTACAGAGTTTCAGTTTTGCAAAAGGAAAAGAGTTTTGCAGATGGATGAACAGCAATGTGAACATATTTAACACTACTGAACTGTACATTTTAAAAAATGGCTAAGATGATGAATTTTATGTTGTGTGTAATTTACTACAAATAAAAAATTTTAAACTAAAACAACAGCAACAAAAAACTCCAAACAAAGCTGGAAACTCTGTACCCTCCTCTCACCTCTTTTTGGGGCGATTTCCTCATTTGTAAGCTAGGAATAATCACGCTACCCCTCTGATAGCATTGTCATGAGGATTTGCTGGGTAATATATATAATGGGTTTGGGGACTTGGTCCCGTGGTTAAGAATCCCCCTTGCAATGCAGGAGACACCAGTTCGATCCCTGATCGGAGAACTAAGATCCCACATACTCAGGAGAACTAAGCCTTCAAGCCACAACTAGAGAGCCTGTAGCTGAAACAAAGGATACCACATGATGCAACAAAGATCTGATGCAGCCAACTAACTAAATAAATATTTTTAAAAATTTGTTTAAGAAAAAAAGCTTTAAAAAATAATTTTTAAAAAATCACACCTTTGTAAATCTGGGAAGTATAGACCCCAATTATTTTGAGATCCTATCACAGTGAATCCTCGGTCCTGAGCTCCTGAACTGTCCCCCTCACTGTCCCTGTTCCATGACCCTGACTGCAGGATAGTGACTGGGCAGAGGCCCCCCCACTACCCAAAAGATGCAGCTGTAGAGAGGCGGCAAAGACTAATGAAGCAAAGAAAGGAGATTACTCCAAGGGGTTTTCCAGCATCTGTCGGACCAAATGTTTTCTGACATTTGTATCAACTCTCAGGGGCTCTGGCTCCAAGGCCTCTAATGACCTTATTTCCCCTAACGTTCCCCCCCACCCCATGGCCAGCCCTAGCCCACAGGCAAGCACGGGGGTCTCCCGAGGGAGGGGCTAAGCAGTGGGGACCACAGCCTGCTGCCTTTGCATCCAGTGTCCAGGGTGTGAGTGTGGAGTGGGTGGGCTTCATGGCTGCCTAGGGGTGAGGGCCGTGGGACCCCTCAGTGCCTCGGCCCTTCCGGCCCTCCATCCTTAGGCAAGTGATGCTGGGAGCACTGGAGACATTGGTTTTTCTTCTTTCTCATTTTACAGCTTTTTGAGGCTTACCTGACACACAGTAAACTGCACCTATTTCAAGCATGCACTTTGGTAAGTGTGACACATGTTCCCCATGAAACCATCACCATGAGCTAATGAATATATTCACCCTCCCCTCCAATTTCTCCCCTCTCCTCCACACCTCCCTAAGCCCCTACTTTAGGCAGCCATTGATCTGCTTTTTCTCACTATAGATTCGGTTCATTTTATAAAATTTTACATAAATGGGATGGTGCATTATGTACTTTTTTGGTCCAGATTCTTTTCACTCGGCTTAACTATTTTGTGATTCATTCATTGTTGCATGCATCACTGGTTGATTCCTTTTTACAGCTGTGTAGAAGTCCATTGTATAAATACCACAGTTTATCTGTCCATCTAACTGCTGATGGCTATTTGTGTACAGGTCTCTGTGTGAACGTGTGCTTTCATTACCTTTGGGTAACTACTTGGGAGTGGAATAGCTGGATCACGTCTAGGTACATGTTTACTTAAAAACCACCTGTCTTCTGAAGTGGCTGTACCATTTTTGCATTCCTGCCGGCAGTGGGTGAGAACTTCAGCTGCTGCCTTCTTGCCAGCATTTGGAACTGAAGGTTTTTAATTACAGACATTCTGATAGGTGTGCAGTAGTACCTTGCGGTTTTGATTTCCATTTCCCTAACTAATGATTTTGAGCATCTTTTGTATGCTTATTTGCCATCTGTGAAGCATCTATTTGAATTTTTGTCTACTTTTAACACTGGGTTGTTTGTATTTTTATTACTGAGTTCTGAGAGTTTAAAAAATCTATAATTTAAACCTGAGTCTTTCATCCGATATATGCACGGCAATCTGTGACTCATCTTTTCATTCTCTTGATGGTATCATCTGATGAGTACAAGACTTTGATTTTAAGAAGTCCAGTTTATCAGTTTTTAATGGATCATGCTTTGGTGTCATGTCTAAAAATAATCTTGCTTAACAGAAGGTCACAAAGGTTTTTTCTTAAGTTTTTCCAGATATTTCATAGACTTGGTTTTCCATGTATGTACCATTTTGAGTTAATTTTTATATATGCTAAAAGGTATCAATCCAAGTTTACATATTTGCATATTCACATTCAATGGTCCCAGCACCGTTTGTGGGAAAGACTGTTTTTGTTCCTCTGACTTGCCTTTGCACTTTTGCAGAATATCAGTTATGTATCGTATTCTTTGGAATCTAGGACTGCCTAACAAAATACCACAAACCTGATGGCTGAAAACAACAGAAATGGACTCTCTCCCAATTCTAGAAAAGCCAAAAGTCTGAGACCAAGGTGTTGGCAGGCAGTACTGTCTCCGGAGGCTCTCGGCCTCTTCCAGCCCCTGACTGCTCTCAGACATTCCTTGGTTTGTGGCAACAGAACTCCAAAACAGAACTGTCTTTACGTGGCCCTCTTCCCAGGTATCTCTGTCTTCCCCTCTTCTTATATGGATACCTGTCATTGGATTTAGGGCCTATCCTTAATCTGGGATGATCTCATTTTAAGATCCTTAACTTAATTACATCTGCACAGACCCTTTTTCCTGATGTCACAATCACAAGTCCCAGGTGGACATGGGTCTATCTGGTTACTGTATCTTTATGATACATTTTGAAATCAAGTAGTTTTGGCCTCCAACTTTGTTCTTTTTCAAAGTCGTTTTGGCTATTCTAGGTTCTTTGCATTTTTCATGTGAATTTTAGAGTCAGCCTGTCAATTTCTATTAAAAAAAAAAACTAGTGGGATTTGGGGGAGATTGTGTTGAATCCGTTTGAGGAGACTTGACAGCTTAACCACCTTGAGTCTTCCAAACTATAACCAAAGTATATACACTCCTTCTTTAATTTCTCTAAGCAATGTTTTGTAGTTTTCAACATACAGGTCTTTCTCGTCTGTTGTCATCCCTATTTCATGTTTTTTTGATGCTATTGAAAAGGGTATCGATATTTTAATTTCAACTCTATTTGTTCATTGCCAGTGTGTAGAAATCCAGTTGATTTGTGAATATTCACTTGGATCTGACAGTCTTACTAGACTCACTTACTAGTTCGAGTGGCTCTTTCACAGAGTCAGTAAGATTTTCTTCATAGATGATCATATCATCTGAGCATGAGAACGGTTTTATTTCTTCCTTTCCAATAAGGATTTCTTCTCCTTGCCTTATTAATTGGCTGGAATCTCAAATACATTGTTGCTAAAGTAATGAGTGAGTGTGGACATTCTGTTGTGCACCTGATCTCAGAGAGCAGGTATTCAGTCTTTCACTAAGTACTGATGTTAGTTGCAGTAAGGGTCCAATTGTCCTAGATTTCGCTGAACTGAGGGATTTGCTGGGATGTACCACTTTAAGTGCTAAAACTGGGATGTGTGTGTGTGTGAGTGCTAATTCGCTTCAGTCATGTCTGACTCTGCAACTCTATGGACTGTAGCCCTCTAGGCTCCTCTGTCTATGGGATTCTTAAGGCAAGAACACGAGTGGGTTGCCATGCCCTCCTCCAGGGGATCTTCCCGACCTGGGGAGCAAATCTACATCTCCTGCATTGCAGGTGGATTCTTTATCACTGAGCCACCAAGGAAGCCCCAAACTGGGATATCCCCAGATAAATAGGACAGGTGTTCACCTAGTTGTAGGGCCAGTTTCAATTTTTTCTCTTCATCATGGGTTGTATTTTCCTGTTTTCTTTGCATGCCTGGTAATTTTGTATTGGATGCCAGACAGAGGGAATTTTACTTTATTGGGTGCTAGGTATTTTTGTATCCCTATAAATGTCCTTGAACTCCTTCCAGGTTGTGGCAGTTTTATCCTTTCAGATCTTTTAAGATTTGTTAGATGAGATGAAAGCAGTATTTAGACCAGGGCTACTTTCCACTATTGAAGCAAGATCCTTCTGAGTAATCTCCCTAAAAATTATGGTTTTTTCCAATCTGACTGGTGGGAGTAGGAAGTATTCCCAGCCCTGTGTGAGCCCTGGGCACTCTTCATCTTTTTGGGTGGTTCTTTCCACAGCTGTGGGTAGTTGTCCCATACATATATGCTAATCAGTGCTTTGCTGAAAACTTGGTTTTCCAGGGTTCTCTCTGGGCAGCTCTCTCCTCTTGGGTACTCTTTTGCATGTACTATGTAGGAACTGAGGGCTTGAGTCTCCCCAGACTCCCAGTTCCTTTTCCTCACTCACAAATGCTCCTGGACTCTGCCTTGGTTTCCCTTCCCTGCACTGTGGCTTAGACATTCTCCCAAGGCTGTACACTGGGGCATCTCTCGGGCATCGCTGACCTTCGTTGCCTGATGTCCAGTGTCTTGGAAGCCATCATTTCCTATGCCCCGCCATTAGGCTGGGAGCTCCCAGGAGGTTCTGTGGTTGCTCTTATCAGGCTGGGGCTGCTTGAGCACGGAGACCTGGGCCCCCTCTTTCCTACCTATCCTTGTTTCAAAGCATGTTCCAACAGATATTAAGTCCATCCCGTTAACTGCACGGTTATTCTCCCCCAAGTACATATCTGCTTTCATGTGATACAAATTAGCTCAGTCCCTTCGAATTGCCCTTTCTTCCCTCAATTGTTCCCAAGGCCACACATCCTCCAGGAAGCCTTCCTGGGTGGAGTAAGATAGATGACACATCCCCTTGCCACACCATCTGCCCGTGAGTTAATGAATTCTTTTTCCCTTGTTTACTCATGTCACAGTGACTTCTCAGAACTTCCGCCCACAATCTTGCACAACTTTAGGGGGTGCCCTACACTTGCTTCTCCTGGAGTCATACAACACCCAGTAGTTGCATGGGTATTGCAGACGAAGAATGGGTTCATAAGTAAACACTCTATGGGCTTCCTCATTTCTCATCTCCAATCACACCACTGTTCTGCTTGGAATGCTCTTGGAATGCACACTATCTTGTTGAAATTCTCCTCAAGTCATAACTAAATGCAGCCTCAATGAAACTACCCCGATTTCCTCAAAGGGTGGTAGTGACTTCTTTTTTTATTTTGTAGAGTTTAATTTAATTTTTTTAAATTGGAGTGTAACTGCTTTACAATATTGTATTAGTTTCTGTTGTACGCAACATGAATCAGCTATATGTCAACACACATCCCCTCCCTCTGCTTTTCATTGTATTCATCCGTTTTTAATTGGAGAATACTTGCTTTACATTGTTGTGATGGCTCCTGCTGTACAATGATGTGAGTCAGCCATAGGTACACATATGTCCCCTCCCCTTTGAGCCTCCTCCCACCCACCCCCAGTCCACCCCTCTGGGCCATCACAGAGCACTGGGCTGAGCTCCCTGTGACATACAGCAGCTTCCCACTAGCTAGCTATCTTACACATGCTAGTGGATAAATGTCAGTGCTGCTGTCTCAGTTCAGGTCCCACCCTCTCCTTCCCTGTGTCCGCAAGTCCATTCTCTACGTCTGCATCTCTATCCCACCCTGCACATATGTTCATCAGTAGCATTTTTCTAGATTCCACATATATGAGTGGTAGTGACTTCCTTCTCGGCCATAGTCTCACCAGGGTCTGCCTTTGAACACGACAGGCTGTGTCCACACCTTTCTCCGTGACTGGAGTGTGCCTTTCATGGAGACAGGGGCCATGAAATACTCGTTTCAGTATTTCTGACTTTTAACACAGGGTCTGGCCCAGCAGAAGCTCAGTGATTGTTTGAGGAGTAAATGACCAGATGAACTGAGGTCCAGTGGAAGCTGCAAAGAGCAGACATGCTCAGCTCTTCCGGGGAAGCCTCAGGTGTAGCAAACCAGAGTCCTGCAGGGACTCAGGCAGACCGAGCAGAGGGGTGGTTGCGGATATTCGGATACACACGTCAGCTCTGGGCAAAGCCAGGGGAGCGGCAAGACTCAGTTCAACATCCGGCCCACTGTGTTGATGTCATCACATTGCTGGACGCTAAAATCTGGAAGAAGAACACTCAGTGTGTTTGAAAAAGGGGATCCCCACCAAGTACACCTGCACACACTGGTGTGTGCACACTTAGGCAAACAGGAATTACCACATGCGGTCACACCCACATGGAGACGTGTGGATGTGCACTTGGATGGCCTGGCGTGTAGAGATGAACACCAGGCTTCCGTGAAGATGTACACACACACAAGCTTGGCAGTTTTTGAGAGCCCACGAAACACAGCGAGTGTGATCACAGTTGTTAAACAGCAGAGAAGTGAGAGTCTGGAGCAGACGCTCAGGTTGTCTCCTGATAACCAAAGCTGAAGGATGCTCAGAGGGGTTGAACTCCTCCCCACCTTCCTGTCCGCTTTTCCTGACAGGAGTCTGGGACTTTAGCAAGACCTTTTCCGCTTTGCCCTGGGAACCACAGGGTTTGATGCTCAACAGCTAGAAACAGCAAGCGTGTGTGTGTGTGTGTGTGTGCACGTGTGTGTGTGCGTGTGTGCATGTGTGTGTGTGTCCTCCATCTGTCCAGGAGCTCCCCAAGGGCAGGCAGCGTGCCTTCCATGCTGCTGCTGCTGCTGCTAAGTCGTGTCAGTCATGTCTGACTCTGTGCGACCCCACAGACAGCAGCCCACCAGGCTCCCCCGCCCCTGGGATTCTCCAGGCAAGAACACTGGCGTGGGTTGCCCTTTCCTTCTCCAATGCATGAAAGTGAAAAGTGAAAGTGAAGGCTGCGCCTTTCTTGAGGGAAGACCCTCCCCCACCTGGGCCCCTCCTGAGGGAGCAGACATTGCCTCCTCCTCCTCACCTTCCCACACGCCCAGGGTTAGGGTTAGGCCCCGGGGGAATGCTTCTAAGCTGGGTTTCTCAGTAACCTGCTGCGCTCTCTCCCCTACAGATCTTGGGAAATCCTGGCTGCCGAGGTCCTGGGGAGCGACCAGGCTTTGGGGTTCAATCACTGCAGGTTCAGAGCTCAGAGGCCTGGGCAGTGATGCTGTCCAATCCCGGCGGCCAGGTCCCCAGAGCCAGTCTGCTCAGGTTTCCAGGCAGATTGGAATGGCTAGGGAGTTGTTGAGAACCTGAGGTTTCCTCAATAATTTACATCTCTGCTTCTCCCTGGACGGGATCTCATGGCTCTGGACAAAATCGGTGAACACTCAGCTGGGGGAACCTGATCTCTTAGGTCGGGTGACAACAACAAGGGGAACAATGTGAGGATTACCTTGAACGCCGGCCAGCGCTCCAGGAGATCTGGACCCGGTGGGAGGTGGGTGACCTGATAGGGCTGTTTCAGCTCGGCGGTGGCCCATCCCTGGCAGGGGGTGGAGAGTGATTGGGGAAGAGAAAGCTGAACACTTTGGGAGCCTTAGGAACAAGATGGAGGCTCTATTTTGCCCAACCTCACTAGCTTGTGGGCTGCTGAATGAGGTCACTCTGGCATGGACTCCCCCTCTCTCTCCACTGGCTCCTTTCCCTCAATATATAAGCACATTTGGGACCTTGGAATATTTTTTTAATGTTTGTTTATTTTTTTGGCTGCACCAGGTATTAGTGGCCACACACAGGAACTTCAATTTTCATTGTGGCATGTGGGACCTCGTTCCCTGACCAGGGGTCAAACCCAGGCCCCCTGCATTGGGAGTGCAGAGTCCCAGCCACAGGACCACCAGGGAAGGACTTTGGAATCTTAAAAAAAATCTCCCTTCGTCCCTCCAGTCACCAGCCCATTTTTCTCCTTCCCTTCTTGGAGAGACAGAGGGCACCCCACCCTCTTCACTGCCCACAGTCCACTGGTCTCCACCTCCTACACTGACACAGAGACCCCCCCCCCCTCTGATTTGTAGACCCACAACTCTCCTGGGCACCTGAATGCTCCACACATGGACTTTGAACTTGTTATTCATTCATCAAAAGTTTCTAAAACTCTTTCTTTGTGCCAGACATTGAGCTGTAAGGTGAATACAATGAGGGTCAAGGAGCTTATGATTTGACGGTAAACAGAGATGTAAGCCAACTCTTACAGATTTGATTAGGAAGGGATGCAATTGAAATCTGCCCAAAATAGTATGCACAAGAACCCAGGGAAGTGCACCAGATGGGGAAGGGAGGAGCAACTGGTCACAGTAGGCTTTCTGGAAGAATTGGGTTAGAACTGAGTTTGAAAGGATATGTAGGAAGTGGGCAGAAGAAACCAGAAATTTGGTTGCAGGACTCTTTCAATTTTAAGTGACAGGACTAACTTAAGCACACCAGACCTCTATAACTGGGAGGACTGACTGGGGAAAAAGCCTCCATATCTGCAGCTCTTGCACTCACATCTGTTGTCTCCCCCTCTGTGTTAGACTCATTTTCTCCTAACCAGTGAGCTTCCTCTGTGTTTCATGGGGCTAAAGGAGCATGGCCACACAAATTTCCAGGCTTATGTCACTTCAGCGTGTTGGCTCTTTAAGAAAGAGAAAACTATCCCAGCACCCATATATAAAATCCCAGAGAAGGGCTCTGATTGGTCCAGACTGGATCATGTGCCAATCTTGGACCAATCACTGAGGGTTGTGATACTATGCTTGAGGAGGCTTGGATCTCCTGCCCATCCCTGGGGTCAGAGAGCAGGATACTGTGATATTCCATCAGGGTCACATGGAACGAAACAAAGATAAGCCAGAGGAGAGGATACTGAAAACACAAAAACAACATATACCCCTAACAGAGAACTTTCTAAACAGAGAGAATCACATGTTCAAAACTATACAACAGCCACATGGAATGGGCAGACACATGGAATGTGTCTGGGGAATTACTAGTAGTTTCAAATAGCTGGATTTGTGGATGAACTTGGTTGACTAGCAAGAAATAAACTTGGAGAAGAAGAAAAAAATTGGAGAGCCATATGTGCTGAACAAGAGTTTAAATATTTTCTTAAAAGCTATGGCAAATTTTTGGAAAATATTCTATCAGATATTTATATGATCAAATTCTTATATTTGGGGGGGAAAATCATTTTGGCCATAAACCTGTTCTTTTCTTCCCTGTTTCAGTTAATGGCATCCTTATCTTGCCAGTTCCATGAGCTGAAATCGGTGGCAGGGGCAGGGGGAACAGGGTTATCACTCTCAGCCAAGTCCTCCTTGGACCCCCTCCCCATTAGCCATTCCTTTCCATTCTATGGCACTGTCTTAGTTCAGGCTTCAGGCCTGGGTCTGTTCTTGCAAGGACACCTATGATGGACCCTGCTAACTTAGACCGAGGCATCCATTCTTCCTGGTGGGTTTCTGTGGTGCAACCCAGGCTGGGTTAGACTGGGTTCTCCCTGCTTCCACCCATAGTACACACCCTCCTCACAGCAGCCATCTCTGCATTGTTAACTGTACCATCTGGCTCTGACCATATGCTCTGTGTACACAGGCTCTGTGGATGTCTTGGGAGTATGACCTGGTTTTTCATTTCTCATCCCAGCTGCACTGATGCTGTCCAATACTCTACAGATACTGGGTAAATATTTGTTGATTAATGAAAAGACAAATGAATAAATGAACCTCACCTCCTGACACTAAGGCAAATTTAAATGCACCCGTAACTGGAAAAAAAAAAAAGTTATAAAGACTTAGTGAGGCTCTGAAACAAAGGTGTTTTCCTCATCAACTTCCAAAGCTCATGTTCTTTTTCTCTATCCTTCCAGGTCCACTTTTCAATTTCCCTCTGTCTATGGAAGCGTAGACAGGGAATGTTACCTGCCATTCCAGTAAACAAAGAATATTGCCCGCCATCTCAGTTCTACAAAGATCAAGGCATTAGCCACTGCAACCATTCACCCATGATGCACCCTGAGGGAAATTCAGGATGGAGGAAAAGCAGGACACATTCTGTGCTTTGGATGCTGGCCCTGGATAGTTAAGATACATATCTAAGCAATAATTTCAAGTGATCCCAGGTTCTTGCATCTTCCATATAGAAAAAGCACTAAAATCACTACCTTGACGTGTCTGTTCTTTATCATTAGCAATAAACTTTAGGTCTAAATTTAGATTATTCCACTTTGTTCAACTATATGTTGTTGTTGTTTTTTTCCCAGCAAAAAACACCTTCAATATATGCTGGCGCCTCCCTTACCATTTCAGAGCAGTTCCTCAGAGCTATCTTAGAGACTAGTTTTCCAGGCTATAGTCCTTAGCGGGTCCCCAAATAAAACTTAACTCACAACTTCTAGGCTGTGCAAAAATTTTTCTTCAGCTGACAGAATTTTCTATCTGTCTAGCCATGCAAACTGAAGTCTGTAATGTGTGTATATGTGTGTGTGTGTGTGTGTGTGTGTGTGTGTGTGTGTGTGTGTAGAGGAAATGCTTTGTAACAAATTCCCCCAACCATTAGTGGCTTAAAATATCACACAGAGTGTCTGTGTATCAGGAGGCTGGGTTCAGCTGATCTGAGCCCTCTGTTTTGGGGAATCTCACCCAGCTGTAACCAGGTTTCAACTGGGGTCTGATCTACTTCCAAGCTCCCTTACATGGTAGTGGCAGGGTTCAGTCCCTTGCTGGCTGTTGGCTGGAGGCCACCCTGGATTCCTTGCCCTGTGGGCTTATCCACCATGGCAGCTTCTTTCATCAAAGTCAGCAAAAGACAGACTCAGCAAGATTATCTTTTGTAACCTAATTGTAGAAGTGACACTCCCCAACTTTTGCTGTGTCTATTTGTCAGAAGCAAGTTACTAGGTTTATCTCCTAGTGAAGGGATAGTCTGAGTACCAGGGGATGCAGTCACCAGGGACCATCTTAGAAGTCTGCCTAAGGGAGGGGGGCTGGGGAAAAAAAAAGAAAAAAAAAAAAAAAAGAAGTCTGCCTATCACAGAGTGTAGCCATTAAAATCATGAGGCTATTTGAATATCACTTTTGTTCTTTCTTACTGAATTTAAAAAGAGCTCTGTCAACACTTCTGTGGTAACCTGTTGATTAAATAAATTTATTTATTTAAATATGAAATACTTTTCTAACATTAAATTGAAAACCAAATATGATTTCTAACTTTGTTTACTGACCTCGTTATTGTCAACTGAGCTTGTTCACATGTTTACATTGCTATACGAAGCCCTGAGGTATACATCGCGAAGAAGAGGCTCTGCTTTCCTTTGAATCACGTGTCCATCTCTGGACCATCGAGGGCAGTCAGCAGGGATGCCCTGGCACTTATTTTGGGGCAGGTGTTGGGCCCCAGGTGAACTGTGCTGGGCAGGCGGGGAGGTCCTGTCAGAGCATCGTTGTCTCCACGGCACCACATGACTGAAAAGGGCCGAGCCAACTTGATAGAAGAGCGGGGAGAGCTGGACAGTCAAGACGAAGCTCCTTCTTGCCCTCCCTGTCTGTCTCTCTCGCACACACACAGCACTTGTCTAAAGGGAATAACACTTGGGTGGTAGGGTAGGAATTGAAATCTGAGGATCTATCCCCACCTACTAATTATATGACCATGGGGTGGTTCACTTCTCTCTAGACCCTGGCTTCTCAATGCCTAAAAAGGGAATTAGAGTACCTGTATCTAGAGGAAGGCTGTGGGGGGAGGTGCAGAGGATTAAATAGTGTCTACCAAAATTCATGTTTACACAGATCTCAGAATATGACTTTATTTCAAGAGTATTTGTAGATATAATTAACTAAGTATCCTGAGATGAAATGATACTGGGGTTGGGAGCAGTGCCTAAATCTAGTGACAGGTGTCTCTGTCAGAAGAGAAGAGGACACAAAGAGACAGAGAAAAAGGTCACGAGAAGAGGGAGGCAGAGACTGGAGAGGTGTGTCTATAAACCAAAGGATGCTGAACATCGAGGGAAGCCGCCAGAAGCCAGGAGAGAGGAACAGGGTGGGCTCTCCCTCACAGCCCTCAGAAGGAACCAACCTGGACAGTACCTTGACTTCAGGTTTCTGGCCTCCTGAAGTGTGAGCGAATAAGCATCTGTTGTTTTAAGCCATTCAGTTGGTGGGTAATTTGTTATGGCAGCCAGAGGAGACAATGTAGTTGTTCGGTGGCTAAGTCATGTCTGACTCTGCGACCCCATGAACTGCAGCATGCCAGGCCTCTCTGTCCTCCATTATCTTCCAGAGTTTGCTCAAATTCATGTCCATTGAGTTGAGGATGTTATCTACTCTGTCCTCCACTATCTTCCAGAGTTTGCTCAAATTCATGTCCATTGAGTTGAGGATGTTATCTAACATCTCACCCTCACCTCCTTCTCCTTTTGTCTTCAGTCTTTCCCAGCATCAGGGTCTTTTACAACGAGTTGGCTCTTCACATTGGGTGGCCAAAGTATTGGAGCTTCCACCTCAGTATCAGTCCTTCCAATGAATATTCAGGGTTGATTTCCTTTAAGATGGACTGGTTTGATCTCCTTCCAGCCCAAGGGACTCTCAAGAATCTTCTTCAGCACCACAGATTGAAAGCATCAATTCTTCAGTGCTCAGCCTTCTTTGTGGTTCAGCTCTCACATTCATACACAACTGCTGCAGAAAACCACAGCATAGCTTTGACTACATAGGCTTGGTCAGCAAAGTGATGTTTCTCTGCTTTTTTATACGTTGTCTAGGTTTGTCATAGCTTTCCTTCCCAGGAGCAAGTGTCTTTTAATTACATGGCTGTAGATTTTGGAGGCCAAGAAAATAAAATTTGTTCACTGCTTCCACTTTGTCCCCTTCTATTTGCCATGAAGTGAAGGGACTGGATGCCATGATCTTAGTTTTTTAATGCTGAGTTTTAAGCCAGCTTTTTCACTCTCCTCTTTCACCCTCTTCAAGAGGCTCTTTAATTCCTCTTCACTTTCTGCCATTAGAGTAGTATCTGCATATCTGAAGTTGTTATTTTTCCTGACAATCTTGATTCCAGCTTGTGGTTCATCCAGTCCAGCATTTCACATGATGTACTCTGCATGCATAAAAGTTAAATAAGCAGGATGACAATATTCAGCCTTGTCGTACTCCTCTCCCCCAATTTTGAACCAATCAGTTGTTCCATGTCTGGTTTTAACTGTTGCTTCTGACCCACATACAGGTTTCTTAGGAGACAGTTAAAGTGGTCTGGTACTCCCATCTCTTTGAGAATTTTCCAGTTTGTTGTGACCCACACAGTTAAAGGCTTTAGCATAGGCAATGAAGCAGACATAGATTTTTTTTTGGAATCCGCTTGCTTTCTCCACGATCCAGTGGATGTTGGCAATTTGCTCTCTGGCTCCTCTTCCTGGATCACAGCCCCACTGTGGTGAAGGGACTTGTGTAACTCAGTGAAGCTATGAACCACGCTGTGCAGGGCCACCCAAGACAGATGAGTCATCGTGAAGAGTTCTGACAAAACACGATCCACCGGAGGAGGGAGTAAAAACCCACCCCAGCATTCTTCCTGCAAGAACCCCATAAACAGTATGAAAAGGCAAAAAAATATGACATTGGAAGATGAGCCCCTCACATCAGAAGGTGTCCAATATGCTACTGGAGAATGGCAGAGGGCAATTACTAACAGCTTCAGAAAGAATGAAGTGGCTGGGCCAAAGCAGAAGTGACGCTCAGTTACGGATGGGTCTGGTGGTGAAAGTAAAGTCCAATGCTGATTAGAAACCTGGAATATTAGGTCCATGAATCAAGGTAAATTGGACATGGTCAAGCAGAAGATGGCAAGAGTGAACATTGACATCTCAGGAATCAGTGAACTAAATTACATGGAAATGGGCAAATTTAATTCAGGTGATCATTACTGTGGGCAAGAATCCCTTGGAAGAAATAGAGTAGCCCTCATAGTCAACAAAAGAGTCCAAAATGCAGTACTTGGGTGCAATCTCAAAAAAGACAGAATGATCTTGGTCATTGAACAGGAAAACTGTTCAACATCACAGTAAGACAAGTCTATGCCTGAACCACCGATGCTGAAGAAACTGAAGTTGACAAGTTCTACGAAGACCTACAAGACCTTCTAGAACTAACACCAAAAAAAAAAAAAAAAGACAGGAAGTCAAGAGGTACCCAGACTAGTAGGCAAGTTTGGCCTTGGAGTACAATGAAGCAGGGCAAAGGCTAACAGAGTTTTGCCAAGAGAACATGCTGGTCATAGCAAACACCCTTTTCCAACAACACAAGAAATGACTCTACACATGGACATCGCCAGATGGCCAAAACTGAAATCAGATTGATTATGTTCTTTGCAGCCAAAGATGAATAAGCTCTATACAATCAGCAAAAATAAGACCGGGAGCTGACTATGGCCTAGATCATGAGCTCTTTGTTGCAAAATTCAGGCTTAAACTGAAGAAAGTAGAGAAAACCACTAGGCCATTCAGGTATGACCTAAATCAAACCCCTTATGATTATTCAGTAGAGGTGATGAATAGATTCAAGGGATTAGATCTGATAGACAGTGTGCCTGAAGAACTACGGATGGAGGTTCATAACACTGTATAGGAGACAGTGACCAAAACCATCCCAAAGAAAAAGAAATGCAAGAAGACAGAATGGTTGTCTGAGGAGGCTTTAAAAATAGCTGAGAAAAGAAGACAAACAAAAGGCAAGGGGAAAAGGAAAGATACACCCATCTGAATGCAGAGTTCCAGAGAAGAGCAAGGAGAGATAAGAAAGCCTTCCAAAATGAACAATGTGAAGAAATAGAGGAAAGCAACAGAATGGGAAAGACTAGAGATCTCTTTAAGAAAAATGGAGAAATAAAGCGAATATTTCATGCAAGGATGGGCACAATAAAGAATAGAAATGGTAAGGGCCTAACAGAAGAAGACATCAAGAAGAGGTAGTAAGAATATATAGAGGAACCATGCATAAAAAGATCATAATGACCTGGATAACCATGATGGTGCAGTCACTCACCTAGAGCCAGAAATCCTGGAGTGTGACGTCAAGTGGGCCTTAGGAAGCATCACTATGAACAAAACTAATGAAGGTGACAGAATTCCAGCTGAGCTATTTTAAGTCCTAATAGATGATGCCGTTAAAGTGCCACACTCATTATGTCAGCAAATTTGGAAAATACGGCAGTGGCCACGGGACTGGAAAAAGTCAGTTTTCAATTGCATTCCAATCCCAAAGAAGGGCAATGCCAAGAATGTTCAAAACTACCATACAGTTGCACCCATTTCACATGCTAGCAAGGTAATGCAAAAAATCCTTCAAATTAGGCTTCAACAGTACATGAACTGAGAACTTGCAGATGTAGAAGCTGGGTTGAGAAAAAGCAGAGCAACCAGAGAGGAGACAATACATAAGCATAATATGAAGAGAAGAAACACACGACATTATAGGATCAGGAATGCTAATATAATAGGCATTGCCAGTGCACAGAAACCTATTGAACTCGGGGTTTTTTTGCCTGGTTCTGAGTGCTGTCCAGATCTGTTCATTACGCTGTTGCCTCATCCACAGCCTTGATCTAGCCACACCACCTCTCTTGTCATCTGTGCAGATGTGACCTGGACTCTGAAATCATGCCTGAGCTCAGAGGAGGGAGTTAAATGGACAGCTATGGACACTGACCGCTGAGTGCTGGCCCGAGTGCTGCCCTGATCTGAGCACTCCACAAGGACACCGTGCACTCAGCGCTTTTATGCAGATGCAAAGACCAGGCAAGTGGCAGCAGTAAGAACAAAACCCAAGGGTCAGGCCTTAGAGCGTGTGTGGGAAGTGCCTCCCTGTGCTGCCTCGGGCAACAAGGATGACCCCTTCCTGATTGATTGGGCAGAACACAGCTACTCAGAGCCTTGGCTGCCAGCCTGTCCTTCCTTCTCCTCCCATCTCTGCCCCCTCATCCAAGGCGATGACAGGCTCAGAAAATCCCCGCGTTCTCTCATCTCACTCCACCTCAGGCCAGTCCTGCTTTTGGTCTCCACACTGAATGCCCAGCAGCAAGGGAAACGTGAACCAGCTATTACCCTGCTCAGGTGCTTCCTGGCAGGTGGCCCAGGACAAGGCACTGGAGGACTGTCACGGGCGCCAGGCTGGCCTTAGATCCTGCCACTCACCAGGAAGCTTGGGCCTGCCCGCTTCGGCAGAGGGGGCTCCAGGGGTGCCTCCCACCATCCCTCCGCCTCGAGCTTCAGAACTCTTCAGGTCCCCTTTCTATCACTCCCACAACCATGAACCCTCGACAACCTCAGCTGTATCCTCACCTCCATAGGCCCTGGCCTCGGCCAGCCTTTCCCTGCCACCACCCACGTATGTCTGAATCCTGCAGGGGTCCCCCACACCCATCAGCTATGGGTGAGCTCGTCCAGTCCCCTCATGTCCAAACTGACCTCTCCAACACCCCCAGAGCTTCAGATCCGTGTTTTCAGTCACTTGTGTGATATGTCCTGGTTCATAGCCAGGTAATGCTCAAAGTCCTTCAAACGAGGCTTCTGAAAGTCAGCCTGAATGTCTGAAAATGTAAATGCCTGAAACATCACATACTGTTATTTTCCACGGCCCTAGTCATCACCATCTGAGCAGATGGCACCCCAGTTCATGCAGTCGCTTCAGCTCCCAACCTAGGCGTTGTCTTAATTCCTCTCTCTCTTTCACTTTCTGTCGTTGATTCATCAGTCAGTCAGGTTTTACTCTTCCTCCAAAATATACCCACCATCTGTCTCCAGCGCCACAACCCGCGAGGCCACGCCTGTCTCAGCCTGGACCCGGCAGCCACCGCCCAGCTGGCCCCCGCTTCCCCCGTGGTCTCTGAGCCCTTCTCCACAACAGCAGCTGGGCATCTTTGAAAACCCAGCAATCAGTTTCATGATTCCTTTAATTGCTTCCACAGGACCTGGAGTAAAAGCCTAAGTCCTCCTGTGTCCTCAGGGGCCCCCGCTCCCAGGCCCTCCAGCTGCACGGCTCTGCGTGCCTGGCCCTGCCCCCCACAGGATCTGAGCACCTGGCTTCCACCCTCGGACCGCTCTGCTCGGGTCTCCCAGCTGGTTGCCCGCTTCTCTGCAGATCTCAGCTCCAGTGTCACCTCCTGAAGACACTGCCTTGATCAACACCACCTTCCAATCACATCGATCACGCTGATCATCTCCCTTTTTGATCTTCCTCAAGCTAGTTATCACAGATGAAATGACAGTCTTTCTCATTATTGGAGGTACTTATGCTCTGAAAGGGCTTCCCAGGTGGTGCTAGTGGTAAAGAACCTGCTGGCCAATGCAGGAGACAGAAGAGATGGGGGTTTGATCACTGGGTTGGGAAGATCCCCTGGAGAAGGGAATGGCAACCTGCTCCAGTATTCTTGCCTGGACAATCCCACAGACAGAGGCGCCTGGCGGGCTACAGTCCACAGGGTCGCAAAGCGTTGGACACGACTGAAGTGACTTAGCACACAGAACACATATTCTGTAAACTCATTCTGAACAACTGATGAGCAAATATTGAGCCATTGGGGAAACACAGGCTTAGGCACCAATAAGCCTCTGGCCACAAAATTTTCATCAAGATCTTAACCGTGTTCTTTGCTTGTTTCTGCTTAAAGACAGCTTGCTTGAAATATTCTGTTGATTCATTAACACTGAATTCCCAGCCAACAGCATGCATGCCTGAGGGAAACTTATGTAACATTCGATTTCTCCTTTATGGGGGCACTTTCCAGCCTTCTTACACTTACAAACCTTAGACAGACAACTTCAGCGCTGAACTTGGGGCCATTTTAAAACAGGGAAACCACCAATAGAAATGACAAAAATGTTTTAAAAAAAAAAGTGGCATTAAATAGTCCCCAGAAGGTCGCTTGTTTAGCATATGTGAGCTAAAGCAAGAAGAGTCCACCTCATCTGGGAATACGCCCATCTCACTCAGAATTCTCACTGCTCAGTTCTTGTCCCCGGATGACTCTGAAAGTACGAGGTGTATTGATCTTGGGATTGCAAATACATTCTAACAAATAGGTGAGCTTGCAAATAAAGCAATCTGAGGAGGAGGAGGACCAGCCTTACTTCGCTTAGTTGTGTTATATTCCTCCTGACCGGAGGATAAGCCCCAGGAGATCTTGTCTGCTCTGTTCACTGCCATGTCCTCAGCTCTTGGCCCCGGGCTTAGCGGGTGGGAAGCATTCAGTACATATTTGTTGACTGAAAGAAAACTCAGAAGGAAGGCAGGCTTGGGGGCCAGAAGTGAGGGGAGGGAGGGGCTCCCCTGGAGGAGGAACTTGCCACCTCCTTCATCTGTCCACCTCCCCACCCCACACTGTCAGATGACACCCTGGCCTCAGTTCCTCCACCCAATATCTGACTGAGTTGATGGTCAGATTCTCTTTTACTCTCCTCTGGACTCTTCTTGGCAGTGAGAGTAAGGAGCTGTCCGACTTTCTGTTTTAGTGTCTGGAGGCATTTGTGTCTCCCTCTGTTTAGTTCTGATTTCTATCTCTTGCAGTAGACTTGGAGTGGAAAGCCTACTGGACCAAGAGTCAGAAAACCTGACTTAGGATATCAGACCTACCACCAATTAGCTGTGTGATTTGGGGGGTCACTTCCCTTCCCTGACCTCAGTTTCCTCGTGTGTTTTAAAAAAGGATAAGGTCACTTGTCCTCTTGTCTTTTGTGACAATCAAATAGCATAAGTGTATATAAAAGTGCAATGGAAACTAGAATGTTCCCTCCCATGACACATACTATCAGTGTTATTTTATCCCTGGTCCTCTTGTCAATGGATTACATTAGATTACAAGTGACTTAAATTGATCTAGAACTCCAAGATGCAGCTTGGAGTTGACACTGTCCAGGGCGGAAGAGGCTTCGTCATTTCATTTTAATCTAGGATGAAAAATATCTTTCCCCAAAGCTCCCAGTAGACTAACTCTCCCAGATTCTATCAGCAGGACTGGGTCACACTAATAAGCTGATTACTGGTGCAGAACTAGATTCTAAACCAATCATGGTTCATCCATGGTGGGTCGGGGAGGGCCCCTGCAGGCGGAGGAGCCAAGATCACCTGCATTTACTGCCTCTTCTTCTCCTGGCCCTAAGCACCCCCTCTGGTACCCCCTCTTGCACCCCATACCCTCTTCTGCACCCCTCTCCCTCCTGCACCCCCCCACCCTCTCCTGCACCCCACACCCCCTCCTGTATCCCCACACCCTCTCCTGTACCCCCACACCCTCTCCTGCCCGCTCCTGCATCCCTTCCTTTACTCCCACACTCCCTCCTGCTCCCCCCTCCCTCCTGCACCCCCACACCCTCTCCTGCACCCCCCTCCCTCCTGCACCCCCACACCCTCTCCTGTACCCACACCCCCTCCTGCACCCCCACACCCTCTCCTGCACCCCCACACCCCCTCCTGCACCCCCCTCCCTCCTGCACCCCCCACACCCTCTCCTGTACCCACACCCCCTCCTGCTCCCCCCTCCCTCCTGTATCCCCACACCCTCTCCTGTACCCACGCCCCCTTCTGCACCCCCCCTCCCTCCTGCACCCCCACACCCTCTCCTGTACCCACACCCCCTCCTGCTCCCCCCTCCCTCCTGTATCCCCACACCCTCTCCTGTACCCACGCCCCCTTCTGCACCCCCCTCCCTCCTGCACCCCCACACCCTCTCCTGTACCCACACCCCCTCCTGCACCCCCCTCCCTCCTGCACCCCCACACCCTCTCCTGCACCCCCCTCCCTCCTGTACCCCCACATGCTCTCCTGTACCCCCCACACCCTCTCCTGCACCCCCACACCCTCTCCTGCTCCCCCTCCTGCCCCTCCTCCCATAGCCCCCAGGGTGTCCCTTGCCTCCTTCCAGGCTCTGCACCGAGGCCCCTGCCATGCTCCTTCTTTCTGGCTCCTGTCACCCCTCCCAAGACTTCTTACCATTTTCTTCTTCCTTTTCTGGGACTCCAAGTCCACCCCTTTCCTTTTCTTCCTTCTGACCCACAGTACCTTCATACCACCGCCATGATGGTGCCCCTGGTTGGTGAGAGCGGCGGCCTTTCTCTTGTGCACCGAGTTTCCTAGGAGATCTGGGAAGCCTTTCAGGATCTCAGCCTGCCTCTGAGGCCACCCCAGGCCTGGTGGGTGGTTGTGTGCTACGGAATGAAGTCAGAAAGCCTTTCCTCAGAGGCGACCCCCAATATGTACAGAGCACCTGAACATCGGGTGGGCCCTTTTAATCTAGCTTGACCCTCAGGAGAACCCAGGAGGCAGCCTGGGCAGGCACAATAAGCCCTTTTGTCAGATGCCTCACAAAGGCCCTAGGAAATCACGGAGGTTGCCCAAGGCCGCGGGGCTCCTGGATCTGGAGAGAGAATTCTTGGCTCTGGCCCTGGACTGTGTGCCCCTTCCATTGCCCCACGACCCCAGACAACTCACAACCGGCCTGTGTGAGCATCCAGTTTAGATTCCAGACAAACAGGAGTTGGCCAAGAGAACAAATTCCAAACAACAAAGTCCACTGCGTGTGCCAGGAAGGTCTAAAGCGATGCCAGGCGTGAGGGCAGAAACAATGGTCATCGTGTTACTCACAGTAAACGCCAGGGGTTCAGAAATTCCGCTGCCAGACGCTACTCCCTGTGGTCTCACGGCAACCCTGGGGAGTGGCCGTGGCAGGGCAGGTTGCCGTTGCTCCTGTGGAGATGAAGGCCCCTGACCTCACGGGCTAGGGGGAAGCTGAGCAGGTAGCCCAGCCTTGAGGGGCTCGGGTGTTTCCCTTCACAGAAGAGTAACGGTCATACACTCGCCCCTCTGCTCCCGGGCTCAGGGCTTTGGGCTGGTCAACTTGTCAACCCGCTTCTCAGAACAGTGTGGGAGGCAACCAGAGCCTAGAAAGTGGCTTCGAGGAAATGGGGCCAAGGGAAGAAAGGACTTGGCAAGAGGCTCGGAGCAGGCCTGACTCAGCCACCCTGACTCAGCCCGGAAAGCTCCAGGCCGGCAGCCCGGGAGACCCCAGGGGGCAGGAGGGGGTTGGGGGTGGGGGTGAGTCCTTGCCTGGCCTCCGGGGCTCCTTCTCCAGGAAACCCCTGGGGATTAACCCCTCCCCACGCCCTTCAGCAGGGCCTCCGCTAATCTCCGCGATGCCATCTGGGGTGTGTCAGCTGCTGGAAGGGTGACGGAGCTGGGCCCTCTCTCCCGCCTTGACCCCTCCGCCAGTCTACCAGGAAACAATAGCTGACCGACCCCGCCCCACTGTTCTGCTCTCGGGTTCCGGTTCCGGTTCTGTGGTGCGACTGGGCGAAGAGGGAGTGGGGCCTAAGGCACTGAGGACCCTCACCTGCCGTAAGGGAGGGGAGGCAACAGGGCGATGCCCAGGAGAACAAGGCAAAATGGCGCTCCGTCCACAGGGCGTCTTGCCACCCTGTGCCCCTACGGGGAGCCTGTTCCTGGGGAAATCTGGTGGCCCCTATTCAGGTGGGTTCCCTGGGGACTCACACTCACCTCCAGCACATGCCCTGAGTCTTCTGGTTTTTGGCCTTAGGACTTGGGGGGCAGCCCCCCAAAGAGTGGGTGACTGCCCACCTCCTGCAGAGCTGTGCTCCCACTACCTACAGTGGCAGCCTCAGCAATACCCCCAATACTGACTTTTCCTCATCCCTTTTCCTTTCCATGCCCTCTGCTTCCTGACTCATTCTGGGAACCATCTCCCAAATAACTACCTGCACCTAAAGTCTTTAGCTCAGGCTTTGCTTTAGAGGGAACCCATGCTAAGACACCCCCCGGATGCATGGTTATCTCTGCCTGTCTGTCCCCCTGGCCTTGCACTCCTCCTCGGTGGGTCTTGTGTGGTTTTACTAAGGACGATAAAGGAGAAGAGGCCACAGCCTGGTGATTCATTTCTGTAGCAGTTTCCCCTGCCACTGTTCCCATCTCTGAGTCACTGCACAGACCCCCCCTGGAAAGAGGGTAAATCCTAGTGGCTACAAGGCCAGACTGCCTGCATCTGAATCCCGGCTCTGCTGCCACTGGTTGGGTGGTCTTGGGCAAGTCAGGCAAGTTCTGTGTCATTGCATACATCTGTGAAACAGTGACAGGAATAGTAGCTACCCACGGGGTTGTTGTGAAGGTTAGAGGAGTGGGCGAGGGACGTGCTTAGAACACTGCCTTCATGTTTGAGATTTGTCTCCTATCTAAGAGCTCCTTGTGTGGTGCCCTGGGGGAGGGCACAGCGGGGACCCTAAGGACCCCAGCGCTGGGTGCTTCCCATTCCTCATGTCCTTCCTGGTGGTCCTGGTGGCAAGGCTGACTTCATAAACCTGTGACCTACCTGTACTTAGTTAAATGGTCTGTTGTTGCAATTTTGAAAATCTTTACATTTTTGAACCGGGGACTCCACATTTCATTTTGCACTGAGTCTCGCAAACTGCGTAGCTGGCCTTGCCTGGTGGCTTGAGTCTCTAAGACTCAAGGGGCTTGAGTCTTTGGGGAGAGGGTCTCCAAATGCTGAGGGCGAGATGAACCCTGTCCTCTGGCCAAGCTGGGCTCATCGATTCTCCCTTCCCTGAGCAGAGCAGAAAATGCGAACACAGTGGCAGCTTTTATCACGGCCGGTGTGATGTGACCGACAATGACTCCTGGGGGTGGGAGTGCAGTGGGGAGAGGCCTTAGGGCCAGCTGGTCCAGCCCCACCCAGAGTTGTGATCTCTTGCCTGGCACCCCTGGCACAGACTCATCCAAGCCTCTTTGTGAATTCTCTTAGTGGCAAGAAAGGACTCGTTTCATTATTGATTCTAAGTGTAACCACCCCTCACTCCTGTGGGTCTTTTAAGGTTCTCCAAACCTTTTCACAAGGACCTGGGCCTCTGGCAGGTTACCAGCTCCTTTGACCCAGGTAAACTGAAATGCAATCAACATAGCCACTGGATTCTCGCCAACCCTCTTAGGTGGTAGTCATTTCCTTAGGGGTAAATTGTACCTTCCAGATTGTTGAGGAAATTGTACCTTCCAGATTAACAGGCTTTGCTGCTTCATTCATCCTTCCCTTCCTTCTATCAGCAATTGGAATCTCACTTCACCTATCTGGAGAGAAGAAAAAAACTCCTTCATTCTATTTTCCCTTAATTCTTTATATGGTAGTAAATTATTTTTCTCCCTGGGGTAGGAAATACAACGCCTTTTTTTTTTCAGATGTGCTTTACTTTGAATAATAGCCATGAAAATGGTGTGAGCTAAGCAGACTTTCAATGAACTGAACCTTAAAAAACTGAGCTGAGCAGTTACACTTCTGTTTAAAGATGATAGGGGACTTCCCTGCTGCACCAGTGGTTAAGAATCTGCCTTCCAATGCAGGGGATGTGGGTTCGATCCCTGGTAGAGGAACTAAGATCCCACATTCCCCAGGGCACCTAAAGCCAATGCCACAACTACAGAAGCCCATGGACTGCCATGAAGACCCAGTGCAGGCAAAAAAAAAAAAAGAAAAGATAAATAAAACAGGATCACAGAAACTCCTTCTGCTATTTCCCAAAGAAATATCATAGAAATTTTAAAACAAAAAAACCCACAACAACCCCAAACAGCCAGAGAGTCCATCATACAAGGAGAGCAGGTAGAACACACGCGTCAACAACAACCAGTCAAGGAAAGACACAGAAGCTTCTAGAACCAAGTGACGTTTGTCCGGGGGGCTTTGACCCCACCCCAGACTGGGGGAAGAGATCCACGGAGAAAACCCTGAGCCTTCACCAGTGCCCTCAGATTCGACGGCAGCCGCCTGAGGGAGGGGAAGGGCAAGGAGCTTTGTGAGAGGGGGCCGGAAGGGCCATCCGGAGCCTGCGGTCTGCGCGGTGGGTACAGGGTCGACAGGAAGAGCTGGAGCCCCTGGAGGGGCCACACAGGTAGAAGAAGCCTCACATGCCACCCTGCCGGTGAGAACACCCCGACCGCCCAGCTGAACGGGCGGCGGGAGCTGCCTGGAGGCCATGCTTCTTGTTTCTCCCCTGTCCTGTAGACTTTCCTGCTCTCCTGCTTCCCCAGGTAATAGTCAAGCAAAGGCCTTTACTTTCATTTGCTTCTTCTCTGTGATTTTCAGGTTCTTCATAGCTGTCCTGTGCCCACAAACAGCATTCCTTGCCACCCCGACCCGAACCATAAATACCTTTCAAATGAAAACCCACAGGGCTGCCATTTGAGCTGGTCTCTCTTTGCGAGAATCCCTGCCTGCGGTGACAGAGGTGGCCCCAGTGGGGCTGGGGAGGGAGCCTGCCTGTCACTCCTCTCCTTCCTCCTTCAATAAAGGGTAACTCAATCTGAGTCAACACTTCATCTGACACACCACTTTTCCTCACTATTCAGGTAGGACTCCTATTTATTCCAGGCGCTATTCCTGATCTAAAATGGAATGGATTCTGCAGGTTGAGGCGTCAGCTAGACCACATCTTTGCCTCCAAAGAGAAACTGCTTTATAAATTCCTCGTTCATGAACTTGCTCAGCCCCTTGCCTTTTTCAGTAGTTCTTTAGGGAAACAAAACTAGGTTCTCATCGTTAGAAGGCAGATCAGGGCTTCTCTGAATAGTGCCGCGCCAGGGCACTGTGGTATTGGAGAAGACTCTTCAGAGTCCCTTAGCCTGCAAGGAGATCAAACCAGTCCATCCTAAAGTCAGTCAGTCCTGAATATTCATTGGAAGGACTGATGCTGAAACTGAAACGCCAATATTTTGGCCACCTGATGCAAAGAGCTGACTCATTGGAAAAGACCCTGATGCTGGGAAAGATTGAAGGTGGGAGGAGAAGGGGACAACAGAAGATGAGATGGTTGGATGGCATCACTGACTCAATGGACCTGAGTTTGAGCAAGCTCCGGGAGATGGTGAAGGACAGGGAAGCCTGGCGTGCTGCAGGCCATGGGGTCTCGAAGAGTCAGACTCGACTGAGCAACTGAATGACTGAACTGATTTGAGGGCAGACACAGGTGTTATCTCCATGAGTCATCACCGGATGGTGGCTTCTAAGTATTTCCAAATCTCCTCTCAGGGACCTGTTCCATCCTCTTATCATTGCCTTTGTCCTCTTTCTCATGGAGTTCTACCTTCAGGCGTTGGTGCTCTGAAGAAGTTCTGTGAATGGTAGATGGAACAGCCTGAGGGCTATCTGGCTGGGAACTCAAAGGCCTTTAGGGCCAGATTGGGCTTTGAAACATCACCTTTCTATCATTTCTCCCCTCCAACCTTCAGCAGAGCCAGGCCTCAAACCTATGCCTGCTGTCTCAGCTCTGCTGAAAGTCCCTCTGTACTTCATGACACCTCCATAACCACAAGCAACATTTGATTCTAATCTGCTCACTTCCTTCTGGTACCCAGATTTCCAAGAATTGAGGATACCGTACTTACAACTGGAAGATGAAATGTCAGTTCTCAAGATACAAACTTCAGAATCTTCTGCAACTAGAAAGGAAAAGGTTTTCACAATTAGTGCAGCTTCCTAAATCTTTAGGATGCTGTCAACGCACGCTTTTATATTTAGGATCATATGAATTATACATAGAGAACCGTGGGCTGGTGGGTAGCTTCCAACTACTAGAAGTTTTATTTCTCTCACTTTTGATAATGAGTTCAAGGTCTTCACCACAAGTGACATCATGTCTCAGAAGCAAAAATAGGTCCCTATTAGGACTATGTAATGTCTTCTGTCTAGCAGGTCCTATTTCCTCTTTATGCCCTAGCCTCCTCACCTTTCTAATTGGCTCTCTGCCTACAAAGCCTTTTCTTGCAGCTGTCTGGAGCCTTAGATAATTAGATAGTGTCTACTAGGTGAGGTTAGGAGCTTGGCTATGCTAACTGCATTTCAGTTTCCCTGGGACTCTGGAAAATGAGACAGTGGGCATTATAGCATATGCCATAGTGATAAAATTCCTATGCACCAAACCAGCTATTTGGCCCTTAGGCACAGCTAGGTGTAAGAATAATTTACGTCCTCTGCTAAACCTACTTGGAGTAGGATAAAACAGCCTCCTTTACTGAGGCTCCTCCATACAATGTGCTTCACATACATGATCTCATTTAACACTGAAGAGACCTCTTTGAAACTTTCCCATTTAAAACACGAGCATGAGGTTGAGTGAATAAGAAACTTGTCAAAGGGGGTGCTATTCAAACTCATTGGACGAGTCCTGGGTTCCACCACTTGTCTGGGGCTCTTACTTGAACAAGCCCTGGAACTCAGAGGCCACCATGATGAAGGGACATTTAGGTGCTAGAGCTAGTAAAGAATTTGTCACCTGCTTCTGGTTTCATACCTGGAATTCAGAACTGAAAGGAACCATCGTTGAGACTGAAATCTCTATCCCCTTCAGTCAGAAACAAAGCCATTCTCTTTATGTTGCAGTCTATATGGCAAAAATAAAAACAAAATACATTTCATATCCATATCCAAAAAGATAAAAAAACATGGGTTTCCAACTTTTTTAGTGGTTAATTGTATTTCTGTAACAGCTGAAGGGACCATATCTTATCTTAAAAAGTAATCTTTTAGGGTTTGGGAGCTCTTATGTTTGGTTTAAAATTGGGGAAAATGAAATTATAGAAGGCTTTAGGGCCATCACCCCCTTTAACAAGCATACCTAATCATTTAGATTTAACTCTCATTTACTAAAAACAGAAATCCAACAGAGGCAATCTGCTGTTTTGAGGAAAACATTTGAAAGGAAATCAAAAGGCCTGGTTCTAGTCCCCACAATTCAATTAAGCAGTCATTTAATGCTACCAGCAATGGACCAAAATTGTCCCAGAATGGAATCTGCCATCTCTAAACAAGGTAATTTCTAAAGTTCCAGGAGCTCTGAAATTCTAAGGGCCAATGAGTTATGCATCAATCAGTGCCAAAAGTAATATGAAGATTACTCCCAAACAAAACCTCCAGTTTTAGATGGTGTCCCTTTGATTAATGTGATTTGTACGAATGAGTGATGGATCAACAGATCTAATCCTCTTAAAGTATTCGGACTCAAGAAATTTCCAATTATTGAAATTATGGGCACTTTTAGAAGGGAGAGAGTTCTTCTAGACCCATGTAGCATTTTTTAATTATTCAAATAGCTGAGGAATTGTTTCACTGTGATAGCTGGTCTTCAAAGATGGCTCCCAAATGAGCCATGCCTCCTGGTATCCATACCCTTAGTAAGCCCTCCCATACTGCCCCGAGTCACTGTGGCCAAAGTGACATTGTGCCAGTCCTGGGTCTAAGCCAAAAGAAGTCTTGGTTGCTGCTTTTGGGGATGCTCCAAGTTGCCATTGCTCTCCCTGCTCCACACCGGACCTATCAGAGTTCAACAGATCCAATGCAGACCCAGATGTCTCATTTCCAATGCCATTCTTTGTCCTTATTAAGATGTGTACATGTCAGGGAAAGAGAAAAAGCCCTATTGTGGGCTCTAGATGCCTTGATTAAAAGAGGCTCGTTTCACCAGTATTTTGAATCGTCCCTTTGTTTTGGTATCCGGGAGATGCCTAATGGCTGAGAGGCATGTCTTTCTTCTGCCAAGAGGGCAGAGTATCTAAAATGGCAGCGGGGATCCTCTAGACTTCTCTGGTGGCTCAGATAGTAAAGAATCTACCTGCAGTGCAGGGTTTGATCCCTGGACCAGGAAGATCCCCTGGAGAAGGAAATGGCAACCCACTCCAGTGTTCTTGCCTGAAGAATTCCACGGATGGAGGAGCCTGGTGGGCCACAGAGTGGCTAACTCTACACTCTGTGATCCTCTAGACGTGAGTCCGCAGGAATGGCAGCCTGAGGACAGTTCACACAGAAGCTGATTTCCTTAAGACCGTGTCTGAATGCTCCCTGGGGTCCTCATTGATTAGGGGTGTGTGTACCTGTTCGTAGACAGCAGACTTTGGCATTTTCTTTGTCTTTTAACACTCCTGGGTTCCTCTTCCTAGTATTTCAACCTCTTCTAATCCCCTCCCAACTCCATCAGCTGACCCTGATAGTATTAGGTGTTAACTGGTAAGAACTGAAGATAAAGACCTTTTCAGGTAGTTTGGTGTCAAAAATGAAACAAAGGAATGAAGATGCAGCAATTGATATTTTAGGGGTGGTGTCCTAGCCATGTGATTTCTCAATGACATCACTGAGACAGCTGCTATCATCACAAGGATGGCCCAGAGCTCCCTCTTCAACAGTGAGAACTTTACCACCACCTCTAGAATGAATCGCACACCTAAAAAGCAGAAAGTTTTCCAAGGAGAGGCAACAGAAATTTTCCGGGGGAAAACTCAGGAGGGAGCTTTGTAATATGCTCATGCTTTCCATCAAAAAAACAAAAACAAACCCAAACGGTTCTAGTTTCTTCCTTTGTAAAATGGGTTTACTCAGCTAATAAAGAGCATTTTGCTGACTAGGAAAGGAGCCTGTCTTATTTCCAGTGGTTAGCCAGCCCGCCTCCCACAGTCCATTCGTGTGTGTTTCAATATGATCTGGGTAATTGATACTCAGTTTGTTTCTCAAGCATCTAAGAGTGAAGAACAAGGTTATCCAAGTCCTGAGAGGTAAAAATTTATTGACTTATATCATATCAGCATGTTATGATATGGTCACACCTGCTCATATACAGCTGACTTTTTCTTATAGCCAAAAGAGGAAATTTTTTCCTTTTAAAAATACATTTTCTTTTTCAGCAGGAAGAAACATTTTCTGAAAACAAACA
Source organism: Cervus elaphus (assembly GCF_910594005.1). Taxonomy (NCBI): domain Eukaryota; kingdom Metazoa; phylum Chordata; class Mammalia; order Artiodactyla; family Cervidae; genus Cervus; species Cervus elaphus. The sequence goes on along the minus strand of NC_057828.1, from coordinate 72,783,485 downwards.
TTTTCATATTAAGTGGAAATTAAAAACAATGGCTTTTCTTTTGTTCCTAACGCATGAAGAATAGGGCTGGTCAGCAACAGATCTCAGAGTTCTTCACACTTGCTTTCAGGGCTCTGTCCTCAGTCTGTTCTTCATCTTCCACAGAAACCACACTGGGGAAAACAACAACAGCCTCACCAAAACAGCATCCTACATCCAGAGAGAAAAAGAAGAGGCAGACCGAACTTGAACTGTTTAACTTGTTTGGTAGACTGTGTGAGATATTTAAATACATTTAAGTTTTCAGTGGGATCAAACATATTCTCCAAATATCTAAACAATAAGTGTTTTCAGTGCTCAAAACAGAATCTTAGAGATGCCTATTATCAATTTACCTAGTTTTGAGAAATGAAAGCAAAGGACCAACTTTAGAAAAATGCAAGCTTCCCATGCACTTGAGGAAAGATTTGCTGTTGTCAAATTCTTCAAATCAAAAGCCCGCTCTGGGGACTCCCCTGGCTGTCCAGTGGTTAAAACTTCACCTTCCAATGTAGGGTGTGAGGGTTCAACCCCTGGTCAGGGAGCTAGGAGATCCCACATGCCTCATAGCCAAAAAATATAAAAGAGAACAATATTGTGACAAATTTGATAAAGACTTTTTAAATGACCCACATTAAAAAAAACTTTAAAAAAAATAAACAAAAGCATGCTTTGTAGGACTGATATTAATGCTTTCTACCCATTAAGCCCCTGCAAGGGTCAGTAATAGGACCCTTAGTGTTGAGCAGTGAGTTTACTTGATACTAACAGTTAATTTTAAAAAAAAGCACAGGACAGTGGTATGCTGGAGATAGCTCCCACTGGCTCACTACAGCTGATTGCTAAATTTTAAAATTTTGCCAGCAGTTACTAAACAGTTGTTATTAAAATTAAGTTACATAAGCTTACAAAGAGTAATGAAGCCAAATGTGGTTCACTTTAGTGTGAATAATTTGCACGAGAGTAAGAAACAATTTTTTCTGCATGGGGTTGCAAAGAGTCAGACACGACTAAGCAACTGAACTGAACTGAAGGAACACTTTATCAGATCACGTATCAGATTGAATGACAATAAATTTGAGAAATAAGTAATTATGATGTAATTCCATTTTTCAAATTATGGCTGAATTGCAATCAAAGATTGGCTACAACAGTTCAGCAAAAATCAATTAAAGCATCCTGGGAGAATGAACTGGCTATATGGACTTGACAATAAAGTATACTTATTATTTGTTAGCTGTGTTATATGTCTTTGCTATCAGCAAAATTTTAACAAACATGTACACTTGTATACAGAATTTTTTTTCTAGTAGAGTGGACTATTCAACATTTACCACTATACCACTGGATGGGGAAAATGGGGAAGGAGTGGGGGGAATAGTTTAAAACCAAAGAAGGAAGTACAATGTTTTTTTCTTTTGGTTTTTCAGTTTGCCTTCAGCATCCAACTGCCATAATACACGTCCACAGATGTTAATGCCTAAATCTCTCCAGTAAAATACAAACACCCCATCCCCACTACTAAGAATTAAAAGCACTTTACTTGAAAAAAATTAACTTTATTTTTTCTAGATTAAAAAAAATAGAACCAGCTATTAATATTTGTTGGGAAAAATGTTTCTTTCGGTGTTCACATCTAAATTTCTGAAAAGGTGATCTGGTTACTAAAATAATCCCAAATGCATTCATAAACCAGATAGATCCACGAGTGACCAGCCCTTTACAAAATTTAATGACAGTTGCCACAGCCTTTACATTCATTCTTATCATACATTACAACATGCAGATAGACAAAGAAAGACAGGTCAACAAGCTGAAGTAAACATTATGGCATCAGGAAAAGGAAAATCCACCTGTATAAAATAAATACAACTCTGTAACAACTGTAAAGAAAAGGGAAGCACTTAACACAACAATGGCGAGTCAATGTATAACTGCTTCATTACCCAGTCATGAAAATGAGTTACTGTAAAATGCGCAGATCCCTTACATGTAAAGAATTTGTGCATTACAGTCATGTGTTCAACAGTTTTACACAATAAAAATAAAGCCATTCAACATATGTGCGCATATCTTGCAACTAGATTACACTTATATTTTTTTTGCTCTTTTAACTGTTTTAAAAAAATATTAAATGTAAAAATCCTCAAATGGAAATTTTGCAGAAAAACCCTTATTTTATCTTCTGTATGGCTACAGTCACCCTCCCCCAATAGTACAGCACCCTCAGCTTATTCCCAGGGTCCAGTTCCTAACTGTTGGGTATCAACGCAAAATGACTGCAATAAAGCACCAACCAGTGACTGCTCCAGAGAACACCTGGCCCCTCTGTGACCCCAAAATGTCCAATTTAGGTGGTTTTGGTCCCAACGTATTAGTCCCTACTGTCTCATAAAATAAACCAGGATACTTGCTGCCCAGGGTGGCTCTGACTTTGCCTTTCCTGTTAACAGATGTAAAATTCACAGCACTACATTGCAAGAAAATAAGGCGAACCATTTTTGTCCATCCTTTGTAGACTAGAGCTGACATACTCATAATGGTAACTCTGGAGCGAAGTCCTATAGTGTAATGAAGAAAATAACTTCCTACTTAGCAATATAAATAAAATTTTCTTAAATATAAAAAGAATCCAATAAGACTATCCATGATTAACTTTCTACAATTATAACCAGGTCCCAGTAGTTTAGAACAGTCTGTAAGGAAATGATTGTCAGAAACATTACCAAGACAAATCCACAAGATGTGAGTGGCGTGAACAAAGAATGAAGAGGCATTGCAATACCAATCCAAATGCTATAATACTACAGTGATGTTTTGAGGTTTACATTTGGTGATTTAACATTTCATTTCCACAAAAAGACTTGAAAAAAAATGACAATACCACTAGCTCTTGATTATTCATGGATTCCTTTTCTAGCCCATGGATTATTCAGGTTTTTGTGTTTCCTCTTCCTGAAGCTGTCTTTCCAAATCTTTTCACTACTCATGAACAGTCATAAATAGATAGGCAAGAGAAATCTTTTTTTTTTTAATTAATATGCATCCCTAGAAGAAAAACAGTTTGATGAGAATAAGGACTCAAACTCCTAAACACAATTAGATTTTTGGTTTACTATGACTTATTACTGGATTAACTATCCGGTAATCTCTAGGTCTTTTCCCATGGAAAAATTTAAGGGTTGGTTGTAATATGAAAGACTACTTAATGACAGATTGGAACTCATAGCTAGCTTAAAAAAAAAAATCTACTATTTAGATTCTCAACTATTTGCTCACCCAAAACATCATTTTCCCTTCTGTAATTTTTCTTTACCTTCCATTGGCATATAGGTTTCTCCATGCTATTTGTATGTTTTAACACCAATGACAGTTTCTGAAGTTAAGTGTGAACTGCTGGGGTGGTCCCCTCTGGAGTCACTGCGCCTGCCCGTGGCCAAGCAATGCTCGATCACTGTGACTCATGGAGACCAAAATCCAGCAGGGAGATCTCAGCCCTCTCTGCTGTGTGAATCCAGGCAGATCGGCTGAGACCAGGAAGTGCTGAGACTCTACAAGCTGCTTGCATAGAAACTGGCGCAGTTTTATTTTCTTTTCCCTTGACAAAAATGTATACTCTCTAAACATCCTTTGATCTCACTTTGCAAAGAAAATACAGATTAGGACTTTTAATTTGGTTCTGTACAGTGGCATATTCCTGCTTCCCTGGTTGCCATACAAAAACACAGATTCTCTCTTTACTTTCCCTAGTGCAAGCAGGAGAACTCCAGTTACTGATGAAGAAAGCACTATCAATGCTCTCGGACAAACATGTTTTGCCAACAGGAGAGAGAGAACATGTTGATAAGGAATCAAAGATGGATAGGACAGACCAAACACACATCTATTTACAACTCACAGACCTATTTTCAAAAATTAACTCACACATCTGTTGGTATTTTTCACTCTAGAGACTGCTGAAATGACTGCACTTGAAAACAAAAGCATCTTACAGAACAGTCTGCTTGACATGTACATTAAACAATATTATGTTCCTTTGGAGAACAGTGATGGCAAAAGTGGCCCTAAATCACATTGACGTATGCATTTCTTTTCTTTTTTTTTGGATGGGAGAACTGGCCACTCTATCTGTGGTTTGCTTAGCAATGACGAAAAAGGTCTATTGGCTAGGACTATGCATGCCAGACTCCACAGTGAGCTACTTATCCCCCAGCTGGCTGAATAATCTCTCAAGGGAACAATTTCGATTCATCTTGTCTAGTAGTGTTTGCTGGGCCTCAAACAGAAGCATCTTTAAGTTTCTATCCAGCTTCCTATCATCCTTCATACCTTTAATTGAGATTGGCTTTACCTAATTACTGTCACTGTAAAACACATATAGCAAACTGCTCAGATTTCCAAAAAACTGCATCTTATAACAACCACTACCAAACCAAACATATTAACACTGTCTTCTGCATTTCACCGGGTAGCTGTCTACTATTCAATGAGGTATTTCAAGTAATGAAGCAGTCTTTCACCTCTGTACTGAATGGAGCTGCTGGGGGCTTTTATTTGGTGTTGCTTTGCCTTTCCCACATAACTGGGAGAAAATTCACATCTTTTCAGTTTTTGGTTTTTTTGGTTTTATTTAAAAATAGAAAACAATAGCCTTTACTTTTAGTTTCTGGCCTACTTCTCAAAACTGTCATTTGTACAATTACCGACGACAGGGGCATCACAATGCTCATGACCGACAAGTACGCTGACTCACCAGGGTCTAAACAGTCCTATACTTCCAAGCCAAAACACAAGCTCTCTCTCAACACTGGGAGTGCAGGTGACCAGCTGACACCGTGCCAGCACTTTTTGAGGAGTGTTTGGTTCTCCTATGAGGTAAATCATATGAATATAGTCACACATTGTTAAAAAAAAAAAGTTTTCTAGAAATAGGAACTTGACTCTATCCTCTCCAAGATCAATTGAAAGAAACTGGGAAGCCTCTTTGCTGGACTCTCCTGGTTACGCCACTCTGACACAGGCAGCTCCTTGACGTGCTAAGGGAACAAACGCAGGTTCTGGGGGTGTCGTGTGAGAACGTGTCACCATTGGAAGCCAGTGCCTGGCTCTAGCTCTTATATTCCTTATATTAAACGAGTCTATTTCACCTTAACTTGATCAGTTAAATGCCTTAATTTATTTCAACTGTCCCCATATGCATTTGAGGCTAAAATGCAAAATGGAAAGAAAACAAAACCTAACAAAAAAAAGGCTCTGAGTGGGACAGAAGCCTCGGCGTGGTGCCCAGTGCAGATGGCGCTGGAGGGCGTCAGCGCCCAGATCAACATGCAGACAGACAGGCAGCCTCTCAAGAATTCCACTCGCTGATCATGTTCACGTCTGTTTCCAACCTATAGTGCTAATCCTCTGCTGTAGATGCATCTGATAAAAGTGCATTTTGTAAAAGACAATGATCAATCTATGATATGCCTTCTATACAAAAAGATAAATCAAGTGAACCCCCCCTCCCTGTACAAGGGGCAGCGTGAATGCATGTAAACACGGCATTGGACTAAGCTGGTCTTCTGGAAGAACACCTTCTAGTACCAGAATGTGTCACTGGACACTGCTTTGCCCCCCGGGGGCATGCTTGACACTGAACCTCATGGAGCTGCTGAGGACTGGGGCATCGCTGCAAACGACAGGGAAGCAGTTCTTCGAAGGTGCCAACCAGCTCCTCTCGAGGTTACTGGGAACACAGCCAGAGCTGACGGAGGTGAGGGCGTGCCCCAGCGCTGCCTAGTAGAGATGACTAGCTAAGAGGAACGGACGTGGACAGTTTTCTGAGCCTGGGAAAGATTATCACATACACCTGGTGGCAACAGAATTTCTCTCAGATAGTCTTCTAGGATGATTTGATGATTTCCTCTTCTCCAAATGTGATGTTTGCATAAATGGGTGGTAGAGTGTATCGTTTTAAAACATGAAAAGTCCTTAAAACATATTAGCAGGTCATTATATTATTGATCCTCATTTTAGTAGAGTTTAAAAATATCCCAAAGGGGGATAAATATTAATCCATCCATTGAATCTCCTTTGCTTGTTTTTTAATATTCTGATTTGCACATGTAAAATAATGCACGCTCATGAAAGTCCAAATTCCTATGGTGACCATGACAAGTCCAAGTCAATTCCTAAAACAGGCAATGGTAAAAGTACTGAAAGATGTTGTACCACATATAGCCTGACAAAAATGCAAAAGACTGTATGAGAAATATCCACATATTGCTGAGGGTCATCTCCCTGGAAACAGCTTCCTTATGGCCCTTGGTAGGTGGAAAAGCCCCTAAAAGACAAAATAGAAATATTAATTTGTTTTCTTGTGGTGGGAGGTGTCCTAGAGCAAAGGTTGAACATGAGTTTAGCTACAGTGTTTTTTGCTGCTGCTGTTGTTTGTTTTTGCTTTTGTGTGTTCTTGTGTGCTGGGTCTTTATCGCTGCTTGTGGGCTTTCTCTAGCTGCAGTCAGCCGAGGCTACTCTTCATTGCCACATGTGGGCTACTCACTGCGGTGGCTTCTCTTGTTGCAGAGCACAGGCTCTGGGCCTACAGGATTCGGTAGTTGCAGCACTCAGGCTCTTAGAGTGCTGGCTCAATAGTTGCGGCACACATGCTTAGTTGCTCCGCCACATGTGGGAGCATGTGGACCAGGGATCAAACCCACATCCCCTGCACTGACAGGTGGATTTTTAACCACTAGACCACCAGGGAGGCCCTGCATTTGTTTTTGTTTGTTTGTTTTAAGCATCTTGGTGATTTCTTCTTGCTCTTAAAGAGAGAGATCATTTGAGATACAGTTTTCAAACCACAGAGCCCTTTCCCACCTCTGAGCCTTTGCCTTTTTCTCTGCCTAGAGAGTGCCTCCCTCCACCTCTGTGAAAGGCAGGCTCAGGGCATTCTTCCAACATCAGAAAACACCACTGTCTTGTCTCCCCTTCCCCACCGGACACTGGTATCTTCATGTTTATTTCCTTCTTGGCACTTTGCACAGTCTGTACTGATTCCAATCTACCTTCTCCTCTTTTCTACAGACTGCTTTACGTTCTGTCTCCTGCAGGAACATATACTGCACGAGAGCAGGCACTATAGCTGCCTTGTTTCCCACTGTATCCCCACAGATTTCTACAAAGGCCAGGACGCAGGATGTGTAAGTCAATTAAATAATTTCCAGAGATTTCCCTGCTGGACAAGTGGTTAGGACTCTGTACCCTCTGCCAAAGGCATGGGTTCAACCCCTGGTTGGGGAACTAAGATCCTATAAGCTGAACTTTGTGGCCAAAAATTATTTTCTTTTTCAAAATAGTGTGACTTATACTAATTCTTCTATTTACAAATTAAATGTTTTTGCCACAAAAGGGGTTGTAAATTACCAATGTTGTTTAGTCGCTAAATCATGCCCTTTGCATAGCCCACCAGGCTCCTCTGGTGGACTGTAGCCCACCAGGCTCCTCTGTCCATTGGATTTCCCAGGCAAGAATACTGGAGTGGTTGCCATTTCCTCTCCAGGGGATCTGCCTGACCCAGGGATCAAACCTGTGTCTTCTGTCTTGGCAGGCGGGTTCTTTACCACTGAGCCACCATGCTGCTGCTAAGTCGCTTCTGTCATGTCCGACTCTGTGTGACCCCATAGACGGCAGCCCACCAGGCTCCTCTGTCCCTGGGATTCTCCAGGCAAGAACACTGGAGTGGCCGCCATGGAAGCCCTTAAATTGCTGATACTATTTTCAAAAGGCAACATGGTTTATTCCTTTTTTCAAAAGGAATATGTCAATAATAAAAAAAATAAAAAGGAGAAACAAAGTAAACAGATGTCTTTAAATTCTTTTCTGGAAAGAAAAGCTAGACCACTTTGGAGCAATATTTCCTAAGGTCATCTTGAAAACACTCTTCAGCATTTCAAATAGTCTTTGTTCTTGAGGATAATCCCCGAGGGTAAGCTGATTCAAGAGAGGATTTGCTTCTCACAAACAATTTACAGAGAACACTTTAAAGTTTCAAGGTCTATTATGCAAATAGATTTCTTAAAAAGAGTTTCTATTATTGTTGCTACTATTTAGGTCAAATATTATAAAGAGATTGAGATGAATAAGAAAAGGGATCTTGCTGGCCTTTTAATCACCTGATGCCTTTTTATGCTGGGTTGGCCAAAAATGTTTGTTTGAGTTTACATTACATCTTACAGAAGAACCCAAACAAGCTTTTTGGCCTCCCCAGTACATCCATTCTGTCTTATCCTGAAAGAAAATCCTGGAGAGCAAAGAATGCAAAACAGCAGAGAGGGACATCTTGTTCAACTAGCCTTACTAGGCATTTTAACGGCACAGACGATGTCCTACTCCTGTCATGTTAATATGCGTGACTCCAAAGTCCCCGGGTGGGAAAGTTAAGATGAGGAAGGAGTCTAACTGAGGATAAAGTGAAACAATCCTAAATACAAACACAAAAGCCTTAAAGATAATTAACAGTATCAGCCTTTGCTTATGACTATCGGGGGGCTTCCCTGGTAGTTCAGACGGTAAAGAATCTGCCTGCAATGCAGGAGACCCTGGTTCGATCCCTGGGTCAGGAAGATCCCCTGAAGGAGGAAATGGCAACCCATTCTGGTATCCTTGCCTGAAGAATCCCATGGACAGAGGAGCCCAGTGGTCTATAGTCCATGGGGTTGCAAAGAGTTGGACATGACTGAGCGATTAACATTATGAGTATTAGACCTTTGATAGACTGATTTAATATCTACTTCAATTCTGTCCCCAAAAAGTCTAGATGGGAAGAAAACTGGGCCTCTATTCATCTAAAACCCCACGGCTATCCTCAGACCCAGGACATGTTTCTCTTCATCTTCTTATTCCTGTTGCTCTGGAAACAGGCGTGCAGCACGGCTGTCTGTGAAAACCTGGGGTCTGCTGGGGCTCCAGGCAGGTGAGTTCCTGCTTCCCCAACTTCCTGGTTTCCTCCCTCTCTTTTCCTCTTCTCTGCGTTTTTCAATCGCATTGCAGTTATCATAGAAAGTACAGAATACTGAGTACAGAAAAGGGATCTTAGAGTAAATAGATCTTTTTCTCCCTAGGAGAAAAATGTAATAAGGTTATATCTATGACGACTTAAAATGTAAACGTTATCCCTCCATGTAAAGAAAAGAATAAGCATGTGAAAATGCAGTTAAAAATAATCTAAAATGACTGCATGGTGATGGTTATCAGTCAAACAATCAAGTGCAGGATCACAACATGAATGATATTTGCTATTTCATAAAATAGACCATATAATCACAGAGGTATGTCTACAGTCTTCCACAGATGTGTATTCTCTTGAACTCGATCTGTTTGTGCGATGTTTTACTCATCATTTGATTGTTCCACACTGGCTGATGAAGTAAGGGCCTGGATAAATTTCACATGCATTTATTTGTCTTTATAAAGGTTCTAAGCTGAAATTCTAAAATATGGAAATACTTTGATTCCTTTAGGGTGCCTGAAGAATTGAAAAATGGTTATCTCCCCTAAAATACATCTTTGAAACCATCAGTAACTTCGGGAATACGTGTAATAGGATTCTGTGTACCTGTTTCATAAAAATGCGATAAGAGGTCCTCTTTTTCAGTAAAACGCTGATAGAGCCAGTCAGAAAGGTCATCGGTCTCCAGGGGTACATCTTTAACTGGAAAGATTCTATCAAGAGTCAGAAAAAAAAGCAAAAACTACTTTAATTCAGAACTCAAAATCATTCAGAACCACAACTTAGCTTTAGAGTATCCTATATCTACAAAAAATTATTGAGAAATACCTATCTTCCCATGTTTGTAGGTTTAAGTAGGAATGTTTTTTGGAACAAGTGAAGTTTTAGAATGCAGCTTTCTTAGAACACATTTAGAATACTCAAACGCTAGGCCAAATAATGTATCTTAGCAATGTTCCTTTGTTGGGAATATCTATGAACCAGACAGAATCTGTGTTAATTGGTGCCCTTTTGCTAATTATATCAGAGATACTGGTTTCATGAGCAGGGCCAGCTCATGACTGAATGTAGTTGTTGGAACATGATTCTGAAGGATTCTGTGACTGTCCTCACTCAACAGGAACTGGACTGGGATGATGAGTGACACATATCCACTGCAAGTGAGAACAGAACAGGGGCCTTAAACAAGTGTTTCTTTTCTTTTTTGTTTTCCAATTTTGAGAAGAAGGTGTTCTTCATTTTTTTTCTTCATCAAAAGTATAAAGTCTGCAAAATGTTTGTATGAAAAATGCAGCCCCCCTCCCCTTCCTCTGCCCTTTGTTTCTCCTTCCCCAGAGGAATAGATTTTTCCCTCTTATTATTTATCACTGCTTCTTCTCTAGTTTTAGGGCTTATATACTGACGATCAAAGATGAGGGTTAAGCTCCTTTCTCTTCCTATCCTACCACACAGGCACATCTTTCCCATCTTCCCATGCACTCGTATGGTCCTTTTAATGATCACAATATTTGATATTTACATTATTATAATCATGTAAGTATATTCAAAGGTAAACCAGGTGGTAAATCAAGGGTATGTTTCGTTTCCTCTCCAATTTCTGTTCTCCCCTAAATTGAGCAATTTGCATTGTTTCCTAGGTAGACATAACTAATTCAACCATAAACTATGGACCAATCAAATCTAAAATCAAATCTCTAGATGAGGTCGACAAACTTAAAGGGCCAGAGAAAAAATATTTAGACATTGCAGGCTATTAAGATCTTTGTCACAACTATTCTACTCTGCTTTGTGTAGTGTGCAGGCAGTCACAGACAAGGTATAAATAAATTAGTGTAGTTGTGTTCAAATGCAACTTTATTTAAAAACCAGGCAGAGGGCCAGAGGGACTTGGGTCTAGAACTCCTCCCAAGGGATTCAAGTTCATTAGACAGTCTTTCAATTTCACCTTCATGAGGAAATTTCAGCAAGGTTCTCGAGGTGTTGCCTGTAGTTTTCATCCTGCAAAGGCTCTTCACTATCATCCTGGTGATTCTTCATAATCCTAAAGTGGATTTAATGCTTCCTCTATCTCATGTCTTACTTTTTCTCTATTTACTCCACATTTTGATGGAGTACACCCTCCAGTAGTTTCCTCAGAAAAGGCACTTTTATGTTGCGTTTCTGTTGGTGTCTTTTTTTCTGTCCTCATACCTGGTTGATAATTTGACTAAATATAGGATTCAGAGTTGAAATTAATTTTCTTTCATCTGTCTTTTGTCCTCCTTTCTGAGAGATTCTTTATTTAAATTTTAAACTTTTTACTGAGTTTTACTTTTTTTTTAACCATACTTTTAGTTTCTAAGAGATCTCCGAGTGTTCCTTTTTTTTTTTACAGAATGCTATTATTGTTACAATATTTAATCTCTATGAGAATCTCATTTCTATGAGAATTATCATGTGAATTTTAAAACATACACAGAAGTAGAGAAAAAGGTTAATGAACTCTCATGTACTATGAGAACTTTGGAAGCCACACAGTCTGTTTCTCACATGACCCTCCTATGTTCGTTTTTGTCTCCATCTTTAAGAGTGGAGGCTGATCAGATTCCCAGTTACCTGGGGATTCTCTGTTGCTCACACACATTTACAGATGTGGGACTACACAGCTGATTCAAAGTTTTCTGCCTGTGAGTCAAGTTTGTTGACTGTGAGTCACCCTGAGGATTATCTGAATGGGCCATTTAAATTAGTCTTTCCTCTTGAATTCACCCTTTACTCACAGAAAGATCCCTGAATTTCCTGCTGAGAGAGAGGAAAAGCCTTGTTGCTAGCTTTCTGGCGGCAGAGCGAGGTGAGGGCTGGGAGTCTCAACACTCAGCACACAGACGTCACCTAACCATGCTATTCTCATCTCATTATGGGATCTCTGCCTCAACTGCACCTGGAGTTCCTGAGTCCAGAGAGCCTCTATTTCCCTCTCCAGGGCAGGCCTCCAGTATTTGCCAGGGCAGGGAAAGAACAAGGGCCCAGGAATGGAATGCAGGATGGGGATTCTGGAGTTCTGGGGATCTGAGTTCTCCTTAAAAGATTTCAACCAGTCTTCCCAAGTTTAGCAACTTTCCACCACATTTACACAGCTGCTGATGCTGCCAGCTTCTTGGTTTTCAAAAGAGGAAACAGACTCAACTTAAATCCACTTTCGTGCCCTTCCAAAACCCCAGTAAAATACTAGAGAGGTTTTTCAAGGGTAAACTCACAAGGATGGGGTGAATCTAGGAATGACAATAGCAACAAAACTTGGGATGTTAGAAAACAGAGTAGTAAATAAAGTAACAGGATCCTAAGCCAGCTTTACATATATTAGTGTGTGTGTCTATCTTTTATACCATGGAGGCAATAAAAAAGCCAGCTTCAAGCCAGCCTTACAAAAGGACAGCTGTTATGAGTATTATGAAACTGAATTCTTGACAGAGTTTTTTTAATATCAAAATTTATATAATCAGAGGAGTAGAGGCAGAGAGAGAAAATTTCGAAAGAGGAAGAGTCCGTGGGATATTTAAACGAGTTTGTTTTCCCTTCTCTTCAGAGGATAATTTCTATCTTTGAATTATAAGAAATCCTCAAATTAGAAATCATAGTCCAAGAATTCTATTGTTTCTTTCTTCTTTCCCCATTTAAACTAAGAAAGCAGATTCCTATGGGGGAAGTTACCAAAGATACACAAGATCCTAAGAGTGCTTGCAGACTACTTCACCTATAGTGTACATAAAATCCTGCAGAATGAACAATTAGACAAACACATTTCTGCGGAAAAATGTTCTCAAGTGTTCAACAGATAATACCAAGTTCACATTTTCTCACCCTGCTGTGTATTTGCTCGTCAGCTACGAAAGGCCTAGCACCCTATCTCAAGCCTGTATCTCCACTTAAAGTGAGTTTTTAAGAGGGAGATAATTAAAAACAAAAGTCAGTTTTGTGAAGTTGTTTTTCCTAACTCCGTTTCTCCCCTAAGAAGTCCCTTTGGGTACTTGGTTGCATGAAACAGTCATTTATATGTAAGGACTGAATGTCTCTATCAAACTACTTTATAATCTTAATTTGCAGGTAGGAAGATGAATTAATGCAAATGATGACAATTTTGTTTTACGTCTTCTATATTTACACTTCCAATTTCTTTTTCTTATCACGTTGCTAAGACCTCTAGCACAATGCTGAATAGAAGTGGTGATAATGAGCACCCTGTCTTTCATTTTTGATCTTCCAGGGGGAAATATTCAATAGTGTCCCATTTAGTATACTTGCTGTAGATTTCTTTGGTAGATGACATTAATCAGATTAAAGAAAACCCCTTCTATTCTCAATTGGCTAAAAGTTTTCTTTTTCATCATGAATAGGAGTTGCACTTTTATCAATTTTTTCCATCTATTGAAATGCTTATATAATTTCCCACTTTATTCTGTTAATGTGATTAATTAAAGGGATTGCTTTTAGATATTTTTTTGATTTGTAGATTTTATTTTTGTATTACAGACACATGCCCTTTATCAGATAAATGTACTGTTAATATCTTCTATTCAGTGGGTTTCATTATTGCATATTATAGAGCTTCTTATACAATATTGTAAAGGTGCTGATAAAAAGCATCATTCTCTTAGTTAGGGAGTTTGGGACTGACACATTCACACTGCTATACTTAAAGTGGATCACCAGCAAGGTCCTACTGTATAGCACAGGGAACTCTGCTGAATGTCATGTGGCAGCCTGGATGAGAGGGGATTTTAGGGGAAAATGGATACATGTATAACTACAGCTGAGTCCCTTTGCTGTCCACCGGAAACTATCACAATACTGTTAATCAGTTATACCCAAAACAAAATAAAAACTTTCTTTTTTTTTTTAAGCATCATTCTCTTATTCCTGATCTTGGGAAGAAATATTTTAGTATATCATCCTTTAATATGGTGTTTTCTGAAGATTTTTGTAGATATCCTGTATCAGAATGAGGAAACTCCTTTAAAATCTACAAAGAGTTTCTATCATGAATAGTAAGAATTTATATTTAGTTAAGTGATTTTAGTTAAAAATCCAAGCTTATTTTGAATGTTGAGCCAAACTTTCATTCCTGAAATATATGCTCTCAGTACATAATATGATGAATTTAAAATATTTTGCTGGGTTACTCTCATAGCCATAATTATGTAAGAGATTTGCCTGTAAATTTTCCTTTCTTATAATATTTTTGGTTCAGGTTTTGGTATCCTAGTTATACTGGCCTCATAAAAGAAGCTAGGAAGTATCCTCTTTTTGATGCTCTGGAATAACTGCACTTAATATCCTTTAATTTTCTTTTTTAATGACTACAGAATCTGAGGTAATGTCCCCTTTGTCATTCCTGATATCGATAACACTGACCCTTTTTTCCTTATCAGTCTTGCCAGGAGTTGATCACATTAATGTTATCAAAAAATAAAATTTTTTGATGTCATTTTTCTTTCTATTGTATGTTTTCCATTTCAGTAAGTTCTCCCTTATTATTCCCTGTCTTCTACTATCTTAGGATTGCATTTGCTTCTTTTTTTCTAACTTCTTAAGATAGACATTTAGATTCTGATTTTTAACTGTCTTCTCTTTTAATAGAAGTGTTCTTTTTGCTTTTCTTGACATTACTATTTTTCGGCTGTGCTGAGTCTTCAGTGCTTTGCGCCAGCCTTCCCTAGCTGTGGAGAGCAGTGTGCAGGCTTCTCAGGCGGCTTTTCTTGTTGCAGAGCGCAGTCTCTAGGTGCGCAGCCTTCGGCAGTTAAAGCACGCGGGCTCTGCAGTCGGGGCTCAAGGGCTCTAAGGTGCGGCCTCAGAGGTTGTGGTGCACAGGCCTCGCTGCTCCGTGGCACCTGGAATCCTCTCAGACCAGGGACTGAACCTGTGTCCCGTGCACTGGCAGGCAGATTCCTATCCACTGTGCCACCAGGGAAGTCTCAGAAGTTTTTAAGGCTGTAAATTTTCCTTTAAAATACAGGTTAATACAGATTAAGTTGTACCCCATAGATTTTTATAGATCATATTTTCACAATCATTCTGCTAAAAATATTTTCTACTTTCATTGTAATTTCTTTAAACATGGTAAGCCTTAAATTCCTCTTATTCTCTACCACTTGATGTGAAGATCCAACTCACTGGAAAAGACCCTGATGCTGGGAAAGATCGAAAGCAAAAGGGGAAGAGGGTGGCAGAGGATGATATGGTTAGACAGTTTCACCAACTCAATGGACATGAACTTGAGCAAACTCCAGGGGACAGTGAAAGACAGTGAAGCCTGGCATGCTGCAGTCTATGGGGCTGCAAAGAGTCTGACACAATTAGTGACTGAACAATAACAACCACCAACTGATGAACAGTTTCTCTTTTTTTGTTACAGCAGTGTGCAAATGTCCATTCATATATGTACATATATAGGATAAAATTACAGGAGTGAAATTGCTAAGTCAAAGGTTAATTTTGAAAGATGTTACTACATTATCTTCATAAAGATTATACCAATTTATGTTCCCACTAGCAATTTATGAGAATGCCTCTCAGAGAAAGATTTTTAAACTGGAGAAGAATGAAATCTGAAGGCTCTGATTTAGGTGTAGAAGATGATGAGCAGTATTTCACAACTCAGTTCAGTTCAGTCACTCAGTCGTATCCAACTCTTTGTGATCCCATGGACTGCAGCATGCCAGGCTTCCCGGTCCATCACCAACTCTCGAAGCTTGCTCAAACTCATGTTCATCAAGTCGGTGATGCCATCCAACCATCTCATCCTCTGTCGTCCCCCTCTTCTCCTGCCTTCAATCTTTCCCAGCATCAGGGTCTTTGCCAATGAGTCAGCTTTTCACATCAGGTGGCCAAAGTAAAGTACTGGAGCTTCAGCTTCAGCATCAGTCCTTCCAATGAATATTCAGGACTGATCTCCTTTAGGATTGACTGGTTTGATCTCCTTGCTGTCCAAGGGACTCTCAAGAGTCTTCTCCAACACCACAGTTCAAAAGCATCAATTCTTTGGCGCTCAGTTTTATTTATAGTCCAACTCTCACATCCACACATGAATACGAAAAACCATAGCTTTGACTAGATGGACCTTTGTCAGCAAAGTAATGTCTCTGCTTTTTAACATACTGTCTAGGTTTGTCATAGCTTTTCTTCCAAGGAGCAAGAGTCTTTTAATTTCAGGCATCATCTGCAGTGATTTTGGAGCCCAAGAAAATAAAGTCTGTCACAGTTTCCATTGTTTCCCCATCTATTTGCTATGACATGATGGGACAAGATGTCATGATCTTCATTTTTTGAATGTTGAGTTTTAAGCCAGCTTTTTCACTCTCCTCTTTCACTTTCATCAAGAGGCTCTTTAGTTCTTCTTCACTTTCTGCCATAAGGGTGGTGTCATCTGCGTATCTGAGGTTATTGATATTTCTCCTGGCAATCCTGATTCCAGTTTGTGTTTCATCTAGCCCAGCATTTCGCATGATGCACTTTGCATATAAGTTAAACAAGCCGGGTGACAATATACAGCCTTGACGTACTTTTTTCACAATTTGGAAGCAGTCCATTGTTCCATGTCTGGTTCTAACTGTTGCTTCTTGACCTGCATACACATTCTCAGGAAGCGAGTAAAGTGGTCTGGTATTTCCATCTCTTTGAGAATTTTCCACAGTTTATTGTGATCCACACAGTCAAAGGTTCTGGCATAGTCAATAAAGCAGATGTTTTTTTGGAACTCTCTTGCTTTTTCTATGATCCAAGGGATGTTGGTAATTTGATCTCTGGTTCCTCTGCCTTTCACAACTGGGATATGCCAATTTAGGGACACATTCTTAGGAATTCACTTATGAGCTCTCTTTAAGAATAAAGATCCTTAAGTCTTCATTTCAATATTAACCTTAATGCAAATATTCTGAATCTTACAGAGAAACACATTAGCACTGCCATCTGACTGCAGAGCCTATGTTTATAGTCACTTTAGGGCTTCCCTGGTGGCTCAGAAGGTAAAGAATCCACCTTCAGTGTAGGAGACCCCGGTTTGACTTATGGGTTGGGAAGATACCCTGGAGAAGGGAACAGCTACCCATTCCAGTATTCTGGCCTGGAGAATTCCATGGACTGTATAGTCCATAGGGTCACAAAGAGTTGGACACAACTGAGCAACTTTCACTTACTGAATTTGTTAGATGAATTTGGACTGACATCTTTTGGAGAGGGACACGGCAACCCACTCCAGTATTCTTGCCTGGAGATTCCATGGACAGAGGAGACTGGCAGCCTGCAGTCCATGGGGTCACAAAGAGTCAGACACGACTGAGCGACCGGCACTGTACTACACTGGCACGATGCAGTACTACTTTAAATGCATGCGGCCAGAGAAGCTTAACAAGGGCACCCTTAGGAGCAAAATCTATTCTTCCAGCTCTCAAAGGTCACCTCTCCCATGACTATAATATCCACTAAAATAAATGTTTTAAATAAAATAAAACAAGAGTTCTGTTTCTTGAAATGATAGGGTAATGGTTATAAATTCTGGACAAAATGCAAAAAGTAATTAGTGGAAGGCACTGGAGAGTGACTAAAAGCAGTCGGACACTGGAGGAGCGTCACCACTTGGCAGACAGGAAAGCAGGTGCATTTTCCATTTTTCACAGCTCTTTACCTCAAAATAGTTCCCAGTTAGTGCCACACAGAGAATCAAGACTTATATAAGAACATGTCGTCTTATTCATTGAAGAATCAGAGGACAGATATTAGGGTGGCTATAACATTTGAAATGTGAGGAATCTCAGACAGAAGTAAGCACTGAGTGGGAGCCATGACTTCTGAGTCTGCTCCACACTCGAATTTCTAGGTGACTCCCGAACTATGTATGTACGGGGCAGAAGCCAGCAAAATAAAGCCAGCACAGTGCCGGACACGAGAGAGATGCCCAGAGCTATGCAGAAAACTGAACTACTCAGGAAATTTAATCATTTGTTTCTTTTTGTTTTTTCCAAATTAAATGTCCTTAATATTTGGATTTTTAGTAAAGTCAGTTAGTCATCCTGATACTAGAGGGATGTTTTGTTTGTTTCTTCCATGGAAGTGTTTTTTTTTTCCCCAATTGAAATAGAGTTGATTCAGGGAATGTTTTCAAATTTAAATTCAAAAATCAAAGTTTGTTTTTTAAATGAATGGTATTACAAATTACTGACTTTTTACTTTTAGATAGTTTAATACTGTCTTAACACAGTTTTGTAATATAAGTGGTGCTCTTTAAACTCTTTATCCACCTCTACCACACTGAGTACAGTTGAATGGTTTGGGGAATTATCTATACTACTTTTTAGCCCCTAAAAATACACTATTTCTGTAAATAAAAAAGCAGGTCTAATCAACCTGAGGATAACTTAGCAAGAGCTATCTTGGAAATAGTATTTAAAACATCTTTATAAGGAGGAAAGTGACATTAAAAATAAGGCTGAAAGAGGAAGTTTGGGTTGACCAACTTAACTCGTGAAAGACTGTGGTGAGGTTGGTGAAGTATCTTGCTTTAAATGGGGTTAGTGTCGGGAGTGGGGCCGTGTTTTAACAGAAAATCTACCCTACCATCTGCCTAGAATAGCTTGGACTTTCTCTTGCTTTAAGAGGCAGCCAGGAGGGAAGACCAAATGCTCACTCAAGAGCAGTCTACAGCTATTACTCTGATTGTTTGGTCACCATGGGATTAAAATATTAAAACGACTAATCTCCTAATATGGCAGAGTGTCAAATGCACTGAATACCAGTCCTCTTGGAATCAAATAAAAGGAATTCTTGTGGGATATAAAGAAATAAATCTTTGCAATACCAAAAGTTATCCAATTGAGAAACCAGCTCCTAGTGTTCCAGAAACAAAAATTCTTATTAATAGTAATCCAGAATGTGCTCCTAAATACAGAGTATTCCACCAAAAAGCATAGGGTCAGATTTAGGAGCACTAGATAAACCATATTTTTAAAAAAAAAGATGTAAAATAATGCTTAGCAGCTGACACCTATATACCTTCTCATTAGAATGTTTGAATTTTCATGCCACAATGACTCCAAAATGTGAGCTAACAAAGAACATAGCTAAACCCTCAATTCAGTTATGTCAATGGTATGTTAGGAGCCAATAAGCACTGAAGAAGATAAACTGCTGACGCTTTCTTAAACCAAATAATCTAGCAGAGGGACAAGGAAAGTAAATAATCTAAAATCAGAATAAGGTAAACGTTATATAAGGATTTTTGGAGAAGGAAATGGACTTGCAACCCACTCCAGTATTCTTGCCTGGAGAATTCCATGGACAGAGGAGCCTGGTGGGCTACAGTCCATGGGGTTGCAAAGAGTTGGACATGACTGAGCAACTTTCACTATATAAGGACTTTAAAGAATTTCTGTGTAAGTTTAAATGAAGGGGTGTGCATGTCTACTTATGACACAGGATACATGGAAAAGGCATCACTTGAGTTGGCTTAAAAGAGTCAGTAAATTCAAAAAACTTAAATTTTCAAAAAAAAAAAAAAAACTTAGATTTTCAACAGAGTAATGATAGGCATGCAGTTTTCAAGAGTCAGAGTACTATTAGGTTGATGGTGAAAAATAATAGACCTATTTTTTCCCTCCTCAGATACCTATTTCAGATACAACCTCTTTCAACTTTATTTTGCTGTTCACTTCCACACTGCTTATATAATATGCTAGACTGTCCAATTTAAAATGTATTCATCAACTTCCTAACAGGGAAGACAAGGACTTGGCTCTCTTCTACCTTTGTTCTCTGTCTTTTTGACTTCCTCCTCCTCTCCTGCAGTTAGTAATTCCTTCTTGGTGCCAACTCTGCCCTTTGTAACTATGCTTATTAGTTTATGTTCTATTTATTTTCTTACGTGTCTGTTTACTCTATCAGACTGTGCTATACTCATCTTTGCATATCCAGTGTATAAATCAGTGCCCCCTCTTCTGTGGGAACTCAAATTTGCTGAACTGAATTAAATTCAAAGTAATCTGCCAGGGTAAAACTTGATGAGGTGCCATCTGTAGACAGCCATCAACAACACAATCATGGTTAACTGACACCACAAGGGCTAGTATGATAAGAATAGCTCAGAAATACGGAAACTACTTGTCACCAAAAATAGATTTATAGACAAGAACAGATCCTGTCAAACCTAACACATCAGAATATCTCTGAGTACTCAGTTCCCAGAAGTTTTGCTTTGAGTCACTGTCCTTAGGTAAGCTGCTCAGGCCTCATCCTCAGCATACTAAGGAATAATATTTAGAGCTTCCTCCTGGATCCACTAGAAAAGTTTTTTGTTTTTTTTTTAAAGCGATTCAGCTATCTGAAAAAATAATTCAGCAACTCAGATATAAACTTTTACTCACTTTAGTAGAGGAATAAATCAAGGCTCTATGGTAGCAAACCTGGGATCATATAGGAGAGAATTCAGAGTGACTTTAAGGTTTATGTTTAAATAAAGATAGCAAATACTCAGAACCTAGATCACTGCCTCCCTTCTTGGTCAGGGACAACTGAGCCGAATAAGAGAAGTAAATAATCTAAAACCAGAATGTGGTTATATAAGGACTTTAAAAGAGTTTCTGGGTAAGTTTAAGTGAAGGGGCTTGCATGTCTACTTAGGATAGAGGATACATGGAAAAGGCATCACTTGAGTCCTGCTCCTGTAACAGTCAGAGCTATAGCAAACCAACATGCCACTGAGGGCACAAACAATGAGATAGCATTGTTTATACCCCAAATTTATTCATTATATCTTTTTTGTGTTGCATCCTTTGAGACACAAATGCTTGCTGAATGAACTGAACTATCCAGTAAGCAAAATATAACACTGGTATATATTCTAACGAGAATCATTATTATGTTTTCCATGAGTCTAATGACTTCTTAATATTTTTGTTAAGACTTTCTTTTTTAAAGAGTAGTTTAAGATTCACAGCAAAATTGAGGAGAAGGTACAGAGATTTCTCTGTATCTCTCTAAAGGCTTTAAATTTTTTTTATTTTGAAATAATTTCAGACTCAAAGCAAAGTTACAAAAATACTGCAAAGAATTCATATATATGCTTCAGTCAGATTCCCAAAGTATCATTATTTCTCATATTTACTCTATCATCTTTCTATATATGTTTTTTCCTGATCTATCTATATAGTCTTTCCTCAACTTTTGAGAGTAAGTTACAGATAGTGTGTCCCCTAAAATACTTCCATGAACGTTTTTTAAAATACAAGAACAGTGCTTTATATAACTATGCTTCAATGATAAAAATCAGGAAATGAACACTGCTACTATTATCTAAAATTTACAATCTACAGATTTCATTCAAATTATGCCGTGTTACACTAATGTCTATAACAAAAAAAGGAAAGAAAAAAGAGAAACAAAGGAATAAAGAAACAAGAAAAGAAACAAAGGGGGAAAGAAGGCACCATGCTTTAGGAAAAGGAGAATAGCAGTGAAATAAAAAAGATAGGGTAAAGTATCAGTATCAATAAAGGGAATATTTAATAGGCAAACATATACTAGGTAAAAAGTACTGAAATCTGAGCTAGGTTATGGCATTTAGATAAAAAGAGAGAACAGAAACAAACACTGCATAAGTAACTTTCATAGGAACCGGCAGCTGAATTTGAGAGAGAGGATAAAATTTTAAAGTGGAAGAGTCAAAAAACTCCAAAATTTTCATTCTGGGTGAGGGTAGAATTATGTTAACATAAACCCCAACTGGAAAGCCAGGAGAAACAAGTTTGTATGAAGGAAAATGAGTTAAGTTCTAGACATATTAGGTTCGAAGAAGACAGGGTATCCAGGTGGAGGAAAGAAAGCTAAGTGAGGATTTGGAACTTGGGAGAAAGACTGAGAGCTAGAGGTACACCTGCACAGGATCCACTCCACACACTCTCCTATCATGAACCTCTTTCATGAGAGAAAAAAGAGAAGACTAAAAACAGGATTCTAGAGAAGGTCTATGTTTAAGTAATCTGTGCATGTGCGTGTCTGTGTGTATATTCCTGTATTAAATGGAAGGTTAGACAAAAATACCTAGTTAGCCTTTCTACTTTGCAGATCCAATTCAATGACTTTAAGTAACTATAAAATATAAATAATGATCAGTGAGAGTTATGCTTAACCATTATTCAATTAAAATTTAAACTCTAAGAATTTTTTTTTAATTTGGAAGCTATAATATTTCCAACAAAACTTCCTTAGAAAACAAAAAGCATTTTTTTAATACCAATGGCAGTAACTATGCTTGACTCTAGAGAAATCTGAAAAAGAAAAGATGAACCCCCAGAGGGCCAAGGAAGGGAGGATAGAGCTTCATTTCTAAAGCTAACTCTCTCCAGATTCATACAATGAAAATAACTTAGCAAAGTAGATTTTAGGTTATTAGATTCTTGGTTCTGTGTTAACAGTAAAAAATTTCTTTCATGTATAACTTCTTATAAAAATTTGAGATTAAGCATATCTTCTAAGTAGAGGATGGAGATTTTATCTTATTTGAAATGATGATTCACCCCTCTTTCAAATCATCAATTTCATTACAGAAATACAGAATTCAATCCATAATACAGTCAAACCTAAATTAAGACCACTTATTTAATGTTGTCAAGCATCCTGAATTGTGTCAAACTAAAACGTTTTGTTTTCTTAAAGAAGAAAGAAAAAACTGTTGGGGTAGAAAAGAAAAAATAACTTGGGGGTGGTGAACATCAATAAAAACAGCCAAGCAGAACTAAAAACCTGAAGATTAAATTTAATGGGTAACTTCCCATTTTCCAACTGGAAGCTTTGAAAAAATCCAGACTTTTCCATGATAAAGCTAGGGCACAGAGGCAAAGCAATAAAAAACAAGAGATGACAAGAAAAGTAGATAGGAAGAAAAGAATCATTAGACAGCGAAAATAGAGGTGAAATGAGTGATACCTATGGTGATAAAGAAAAGCTCTATAAGAAAAACTAAAGACAGGACAATGTTTCCTTTTGCTAGGGAAAAAAAGTCACTTAAAGTTCAAGAGGCAATTTAATGACCTTACTTTCAGATGAGTAATTTGGGGGCCTCAGGTGGTAAACCTCTAAACCTGCATCATCAGTACCTGGTGTGTACCACTTAGGTGTGTATTACTTTAGAGTTACTCACAGTTACTGAGAAAAGTGATCTGAAACCTCAATATGTTGAATAACTTATTTTTAATACATTAATTATATTCTACTTTATTCTAGATTTTATACTAAAAAATTATTACACAAATTTAAGCTGTTTAAACTCACTTTGAAATTATGGATAGGGGACTTTCCTGGTGGTCCAGTGGTTAAGAATCCGCCTTGCAATGCAAGGGATGTGGGTTTGATCCCTAGTTGGGGAACTAAGATCCCACATACCCCAGTGCAGTTCAGCATGTGTGCTGCAACTACCAAGTCCTTGCACCGCAAGTAGAGAATCCCTGCACCACAATGAAAAATCCCCCATGACACAAGGAAGGTCCTGTGTGCCACAACTAAGACCCAACACAGTCATGTAAAACAAATACATTTTAAAAAATTATGGATAAAGCACTAGAATAAGAAAACCTAGACTATACAATTTGAGCATTTCAATAGTTTGATTTAAAGAGTTAAAATCTATTTAGTGTTTATTAAATAGCATGCAATTTAAATGTGAACTTATTAAATTCTTATAACTACATGATGAAAATGCTTTTGGTGCAATTACTCAGATGATTATTAAATTCTAAATTCTGTGGGCAATTTCTTTTTTCAATCAATTTTTAAAATTTTATTTATTTATTTTTGGCTATGCTGGGTCTTCCTTGCTGTGCACGGGCTTTCTCTAGTTGCAGCGAGTAGGGGTTACTCTCCAGTAGTGTTGTACAGGCTTCTCACTGAGGTGGCATCTCCTGTTTCAGAGCAGGGATCTAGGGCATGCAGGCTTCAGGAGTTGCAGGTTGCAGGCTTTAGGGTGCGGGCTCAGAGGTTGTGGTGTAGTTGCCCTGCGGCATGCAGATTCCCAACCACTGAACCACCAGGGAAGTCCTCAAATAATTTTTTAAATTGAAGAATTAATACATTCACACTGTAAAAAACAAACAAACTAAAGGCCTAAAATAGTACAAAGATTCACTCCCCAGAGGCAGAGGGGGAGAGGAGAGAGGCAGCAACTACTTTTCTTAGCAGCATGCCAAATATCTAATTAAATAATGTGAAGAGAAGTGAAGTGAAAGTCGTTCAGTTGTGTCCAACTCTTTGCGACCCCATGGATATCCATGGAATTGTCTAGGCCAGAATACTGGAATGAGTAGCCTTTCCCTTCTCCAGGGGATCTTCCCAACCCAGGGATCGAACCCAGGTCTCCCGCATTGCAGGTGGATTCTTTACCAGCTGAGCCATAAGGGAAGCCCGATTAAATAATAACTAAAGCTTTATTTTACGGGGTTTTAAGATGACTCTCAGTTTCAGAGATATTATTATGTGAAAAAATATGTATCTTAATGGATGAAATAGGATATATGATGTCTCACTTATTGTGTTTTTCAGAACTTAATTGTAGTTTCTAAGAAGTAACACTATTTTATCTCTATCGATGGCCTTCAAATATCCCCTTTAAAACTACCAAATATAGAAAATATAGTTAGAAAATCATCAACCATACACTAGTTCCCAAGTAAATCCAGATTCTCTAATCTTTCCATTGATCTAATCCTGCCCTTAAAGTATACTGTTTTAATTACAGTAAGCCTTGACATCTGGTAGGAAGAATTCCTCTGTCCTGTTTATCTTCAAAACTATCTTAGCTATTCATTTGTCTTTACTCTCTCAAGTGAATTTTAGAACCATCTGTCAAGTTTCCAGAAAAAACATCCTGAATTCTGATCCTAATGCTCCTGGATATAATGTAACTACAATTATATTAAGTTTATAGATTAAATTTAATTAAATTTATAGATTGGGAGAATTGACATCTCTATACTTTTCAGCCTTCCCCCTATGAACACAGTATCTCTTTCCACTTTTTCAGTTTTTTTATGTTCTTCAATGTAGTTTTATATTTTCCTTCATAGAAGCCTTCTACATTTTTTCTTAAGTTTTATTGGTAAATACTTAATAGTCTTCTTGTTTCTCAGATAAGCATCTTTTTAAAAAAATCACATTTTATATGTATTGTCAGGATAAAGAGATAATATTGATTTTTCTGTGATGATTTTATATCAAGATTGCTGAACTCTATAAAAAGAGGTGAACTCACCTTCTTGGGTTTTCTACATAGGCCATTGCAATGTGTCAACCTGACTGGGCTAAAGGATGTCCAAATAATGTTTTACATTATTTGTAAATAAATAAATAAAAAATAATGTTTTACATTACCTGAAACAATGTTTGGTGTGCTATAAGGGTATGCTCTAAGGATGCCACTGGAAGAGATTATCATTCAAATCAGGAGACTTAAGTGAAGAAGATCCGCTTCACCAATGCTGGTGGGCAGCGTCTAATCCACTGAGGGCCTGACTAGAACAGAAAAGTGGAAGAAGGGGGAGTCCACTGTCTTTGCTAAGACCTCCTGCTGCTGCTCTAGAACATCAGTGCCCCTAGTTCTTAGGCTTTCAGACTTCCTTCCCCACCTTTCTCAGACCTTGGGACCACTGGCTTTCCTGGTTCTCCAGCTTGCAGATACTAGATCATGGGACTTCCTTGCTTCCATAACCAGGAGAGCCAACTCCTGTAATAAATCTATTCTTGATCTCTCTCTATATCCTATTGGTTCTATTTCTCTGAAGAACCCTAATTAATACAACTATCCATCATCCCAGTGGATGATTTATAGCTCATTTGTCAATGAAGTTTGGAATAATTTCAATATCTTTATAGTTAGGGACATAGTAGGGAAAAATCTTTTTTAATGACTCATTTAACAATAAAAGACTATGGACTTTCTTAATCCATCACTATCAGGGTATCTTAGACAAATTGATTCTCTTTATATGTTATATGCCAGAAGAGGTCACAACTCTAAATTGAAGTTTCTGACATTATTGTTTGGGGTTAAAGGGATGGTATAAGAAGGTATCATTTTTTTTCTCAAAGCACTGGATATATTTGTTTGAAACTTTTAAACTAATAACAGCATTCAAAAACTATTTCTGATAATCAGACATTATTTACCTCTTTGATAGAAGTAAGCATCATCACTTACAAAATATTTCTTGTGAAATAAATTTAACCCTTAATCTGATGAAGTTGTAGTACCTACCCACAAATTTATAGGAAATATAGCGAACAGAGAAATACACAGGATACAATCAGCAAAACAAAAACTATATGAACTCTACAGGGCAGATGATACGGTATTTCAAAAAAATAAGCTACAATGAAAATAAAAGGAGGAGGAATCTGGACACAAAAGAAACTTGAGATACATCAACCAATTCAATTGCAAGTTAACTGAATCCAAAGTGTCAAAAAAATTATTTATAAAAAAAAATAATAGTAATAATTTATGAGACAATCCAGGAAAATTGATGACTGACTAGATAGTTGATAATATTAATAAACTATTAATATTTTAGGTATGATACTGTGTACTGTTTTTTACAAAAAGAATTATTACATTTTAGAGAATATATAATAAAACATTTACAAATAAAATGACATAATGTCTGAGCCTTCCTTCAAAATAATCCATTGGAACCTGGGAAATAACACAGAGGAAACAACATTCACTATAAGTATAAAACAAGTACATCGGGTTTCATTTCTAGGTTTGAAATTTTCCGTAACAAAAAGTTTTGGAGGAAAACACTATTTCTGAAATTATAGCCCCCAAAACTGATAAAAACTTGTAACTTGTTTTAAGAAGGGAAAAAACAGAAAGAAAAATCAAAGTGATATAATATTAATCACAAACATTATAGGTTTATGCATAACATTAACAAAATATTATACCATTTTTAAATGTTGGTAATTTTTCTGATAAATAAGTTTTTCTGTAATTTTAATAACACTCTCCAATCTAACATCAGAACTAACAGGCTAAATATATCTATTATAAAAAAATCTAAAACATGGGGTAGGATAAACTATAGGTACGTACTGACATTCAGCATGAAAGTGAAAGTGAAGTCGCTCAGTTATGTCCGACTCTTTGCGACCTCATGGACTGTAGCCTACCACGCTCCTCCGTCTATGGGGTTTTCCAGGCAAAAGTACTTGAGTGGGTTGCCATTTCCTTCTCCAGAGGAATCTTCCCGACCCAGGGATCAAACCCGGGTCTCCCGAGTTGTAGCCAGACACTACCGTCTGAGCCACAAGGGAATTCAGCATAGTATTATTAAAATCAAGAATGAAACCTGAGAAGTCTATGATCAATAGGGATAATTAAATGTATCTAGTAGCCAGGATTTTGGGAAGCCACTAAAAATGTAAAAACTTCAGAAAGGTACTTAAAAATACTTATAAAATTTGTAATCGTAACATCTAGAACATGTGTAGTTCAGGTTTAACATTCATTAAAATGCAATGTGGAATAAAGTAGAATAAAAATAGCTTTTATGCATATTACAACTGCAGCTACACTATAAACATACATAAAACAATATTGAAATATAAAAAAAAAATTTATGTGAGCATGCTGGGAGAGATTTTTTTCCCTCTGTGACATATTTTCATAGTTACATGCTTTTATTTTTAAAAATATATTTAATGTTTTACAAAGTACACAATAGAGAGCATCTAATAACATTAAAGAAATTAAATCCTTTAATCCCCTAAATCTAAAATATCATTTTAGTATATCAACAAAAATTATTAGTGAGATATTTTATATTCCTTTTTCCTACTAGTCTTTAAAATTCACTGTGTATTTTACACATACAGAACATCTCAAATCAGACTAGCTACATTTTAAGTGCTCAACAGCATATGTGGCTAGTGGCTGCTGTAACTGGACAATCCATGTCTAAATAGCACAAACTTTAGCATTCATACATTCAACAAGTACTGCATTCTAGAAATGCTGTATTTTCTTTACTGATAAAACTATCCTGAGGCAAATACGTCAGAACGTTAACACGTGTCCATTCTTGCTAGTGAATATATTTTCTTTCAAAATATTCGTTAAATAGTACTTTTCTGAATTAATTCCCACCCTCCTACAAACAGAAAATAATTTACTACCCAAAGTCTCTAACTGAACACCTTCAAAGTTACCAACTTTCCAATCAAATTAGACATGAAAGTAACAATTTATCTATTTAAATTATCTATTTAGCAATTTATCTATTCCACTACACTTATGGTTATAACTTATTTTAAGACTTTTAGACATATAAGCTATTTCTGCACGAGAGAATCATCTTCTCCAACTCACTTTTTCTAATTTGGAGTGAAGCAGACCTGTGTATTAAGGACAGGTTACTTTTGCTTTTATCTCTATAACATTCTATCCCTGTAATTAAAATCTAATTCATGTTTAATTTTGCTACTAATTCCTTAACAGCAGCACACTGTGCCCACTTCTACTTTACAGGAATAAGCTGTCTTTTGATGTGACTGTAATATGAAGGGGAGGAAAAAGTTGTTCCCCTCAAATGGTTCTCATATTTAGGCGTTAGTTCCTCTTTTAAAGGGGCTTCCCTGGTGGCTCAGATGGTAAAGAGTCTGCCTGCAGTGTGGGGGGGACCTGGGTTAGATCCCTGGGTTGGGAAGATTCCCTGGAGAAGGAAATGGCAACCCACTCCAGTATTCTTGCCTGGAAAATCCCATGGACAGAGGAGCCTGGCAGGCTACAGTCCATGCGGTTGCAAAGAGTCAGACATGACTGAGCGACTTCACTTTCTTCTTTCACTTTCCTCTTTTAAAACAACCTTCACTTATGAAAGAGATCCATAATGCAGTTGTATCCATAGTAACAAAAAATACTTCCCTAGTTAAATAACATATAGCATTGGGAAGTAAAGAATAGATAGCTTTTAAAGGAACTCGTGCTTAGTCACTCACTCGGGCCAACTCTGCGACCCCATGCACTGTACCACCAGGCTCCTCTGTCCATGGAATTTTCCAGGCAAGAATACTGGAGTGGGTTGTCATTTCCTTCTCCATTAAAGTAGTTTAGTTCCAATACTGGATTTATCGATAACCCATACAAACCTTATATATCTTAGTAACAGTACTTTGTGTAGCCTTTTAAACACTTCAAAAATCAGTGTATCATTTGGTGCTCAAACAATGCATTTACGGCACTGTTATTTAAGACCTGTTCATAGGATAGAATCTAATAAATAACCACGTCACAAATTTTAACTTTCTCATTTATGTGGTATTTTAGGAAAGTATTCTATAGTATACAACAATATGTATATTTAGAGTTCATCTCTTCCAGAAATCCTAAAAATCAACATAATCCTAAGAAGTAAGAATTGAACTGACAATGTAGAAAACTGCTTTTGGAAGAAAAAACAGTTTATTTCAGGACAGTTAAAATTAGCTATTGCATTCTTCTAATTTTTCTCCCTAAGCATCAGTACAGAAACATAAAATCTAAAAGAACATTCAGCTGCACATTCTGGTAACTGGATATTCTTCTCCTATTTAACTAAAGACCAAATGTTTTCTAAGCACTTAATTGTACTAACGCATTATGGCTGAAGTCACTTGGTAGGGGAAATGTCTTTCTTGCTCAGAGATCTCCGTACACCTGTCACAGTACGTTGCAAAGAGATACAGAACAGGTAGTGGAATCCACTTAGTAGCCTTGACAATAATTTCCAAGAAGAGAAAAGAAATGCATTAAAGAAATTTAAAATGGCCTAACCACTGATTAATGGTAAATAAATGATGGCAATTTTATTGTTTCCCAAGTGTACTCTGATGGTCAGCAATGTTACAGTATAATAATACAGTATAATAATAGAGTGCTCCAGCCACCCAGAAGGACACTCTGCTATTCTCAGCAGGCTCCAAGATGATTGCACAGGGAAGGAGAGTTACTACCTTCTATTCAGTTCAGTTCATTCAGTTCAGTCGCTCAGTCGTGTCCAACTCTTTGTGACCCCATGGACTGCAACACGCCAGGCTTCCCTGTCCACCACCAACTCCCGGAGCCTACCCAAATTCATGTCCATTGAGTCAGTGATGCCATCCAATCATCTCATCCTCTGTCGTCCCCTTCTCCTCCCGCCTTCAATCTGTCCCAGCATCAGGGTCTTTTCAAATGAGTCAGTTCTTCGCATCAGACTACCTTCCATGAAATCTACTTAAAATACGATAAAAATACTTCATATACACAGAAACCTATTACAAATTTAATACTTATGAACTGTTAAACTTCTCTTTAACCTGTGTGTACTTTCAACTTGGAGTTTCACTTCCCTGGTGGTTTAGTGGTTAGGATTTGGTGCTTTCAACTTGGAGTTTCTCCTAGCATTATGTTTCATTTAGTCACTACTATCTCCAAATTTGATTTGCTCTAAAACAACTGCATTTTAAGTGGTAGTAGTGATCTATTATATTGGCTCTTTGCAAACTTTGCTACTAATTGCATTATTTCTTTTGAAGTAGAGAAATTAAAATACATGCAATAAGTGGGATCTGATAAATACTGAGCAAAATGGAATAATTCCTTTCTGACTCTCACATGTCGTTGTTGTTGCTGTCGTTTAGTTGCTAAGGCATGTTGGACACGCTAAGTCATGCCCAACACTTTGTGACCCTATGGATTGTAGCCCACCAGGCTCCTCTGTCCATGGGATTTCCCAGGCAAGATATTGGAGTGGGTTGCCATTTCCTCTTCCTGGAGATCTTCCTGACCCAAGGGTCAAACGCTCATCTCCTGCAGTGGCAGGCACCTTCTTTACCACTGAGTCGCCAGGGAAGCCCAGCTATCACAAGCATTGCTGCTGTTGTTTCGTCGCTCAGTCCTGTCCGACTCTTTGCGACCCCGTGGACCGCTCACCAGGCTCCTCTGTCCATGGGATTCTCCAGGCAAGAACACTGGAGTGAGTTGCCATTTCCTTCTCCAATCACATGTATACTCTTCTAAATTTTACTGGGTTGGGGGGGAGGACTAGCAAAAGTACTACACCAAATTACCAAAGTGATCATTTCAATTAAATTCTCTAAGAATGGGTGTTGCTTTATCTTTAAAAAGTCAGTTGAGATGAAGAAGAAAAACATTTTCTATGTCACGTGAAGCAAAACTGGCTTGTAGTAATTTGGGGCCAACAGTAATGTTCTGGATAAGATATGCTTAATGGCAGAAAAAGAATACATTCATGAATAGACTTTTAAATCTACCTATATCTACGCCAAGATTAAGCAAAATTATCATTTTTCAGTGAACTTCATAGTTTCCAAACTACCTTCTATCTGTGTGCACCTATTCCCCACTTTAAGCAGTCAATGCTACTTAGTTTTTCTTGCCAATCTCCCCACATTAAAAGAGAAAGAGATCTAATGTCATTATTTGTATTATTCACATCTGTATATATATGATTTCTAATGCTGCATTTTAAATCTCTTATTCTAATTGGAAACATTTCATTCTTGTTTAAAAATTTTAAAATATAACCAAACAACTGGAGAGTCTGAACAGAAACCAATTCTTCTGAGAACAATAAACAAACAAACAAAACAGAAAACCAAAAATGGGTAAGGAGTACCATGTATGTTCATTTACTTTAATTTCAAAGGTGTTATTCCTGACAAATCTAGAATATGCAATAAACAGACTGTTTTGGAATTAAGAAAGCTAGGGGTTAAAATAAAGCCAAAATCCTCCCAACAGCCAAACAAAACACCAATCTTTCTTTTCCTATCCCCCAGGGTGTCCTTGTGGCCAAGAATAATACATGCGGTGACCTAGTCAACCTATGGCTGATAGAGACAGTACTTTATGTTGGATTTATGCTGAGTACTAATGCAGGATCTTACCTGTAATGTACATGTGTGACTGCTGGTTTCCTGTATCCAAGGATCCAGGTTTGAATATCTATGGGTTCAGCTTTGGGATAAGCTATGGTTGTATCTATTATCCACTGGAGGCCTTTTGATTTGTTGTCTGAGAACAATATAAAATTGGATCAATTTTTATATTATTTGCATCAAATAACATTAAAAAAAAAACTAACCTGCAGCAAGCATATAAAGTACAAAGCATCTTGCAAACATCAGAAGCTAAAGTATCACATCACGAAAGTGAAAAGCAGACCTCGAAACAAACAAAAAATCCAGTCACTAAATATAACACAAGATAATACAAACACTAAGATTTGTGATACTTGGAAGACATTAATAAATATTAGAATAAGGCAGTAAAACTAAGCATTTTATTGACACACATGATCTTCAGTTGCTGCTTTTGTTCAAAACCAACAACAAAAAACCCCTCCCATTATGGCAAGAGTTATAGAAAAATAAAGCAATAAACCTGTCCATCCTGTGGTAGGAACAACAGATGGTAACCACTGTTGTGAGAGGGGCCGGGGAAGTTCTGCTTACTTCAGTCCTCTGCACGCTCTTTCTGTTCCCAGCTCAGGGTACAAAGTTGAGCAAAATTGAGAGGGGAATCCTCACAGAGAATGCTAATAGGTAGACTTTAAAGTGTAAAGGTCTATCCTTTGTTTGAAGTAATTAAAGGATCTTTAAAACAATAAAACTTACTTTTTAAACATAAGGCCAAATATACAGAAGGAATCAACAATATCTTACTTAAAATGTCAAATAATTAAAACCTGGCCTAAAATTCTTTTGAAATTTTAGATAACATTCTAAAGGGGAAAAAATACTCACATAAGAAATAAGTTTAAAAAATTTAATTTTTAAATAATATATTGCTGAAGGAATAGTGTTAGGTAAAGAGAGATATTTTAACAAGCTACCCATGACATACAGGCTGAAATGTTTGGGGCTAAAGTGATGACTGCAACTTACCTTGAGTTGTGTTAAAAAAAAACCAAAAAAACCACCAAGATGGACTAACAGACAGATAGAAGGATGGAGAGACATGTGATAAAACAAATACAGTAAAGTGTTAACTGTAAAATCTAGTTGGTCTGCTAACTGCAAAATTGCAAAGTTCTTTTAATTTTTATGTATGTTTAAAAATTTTTATAATAAAATGGTTGGGAAAAATCACCAGAGTTCAGTTTAATATTGATTAAATCATACAAAAATGAAAATACTAATCCTTTTAAAGTTAATTAGATACAACTTTATTTTTACATGTTTAAAACTAACATGAAGGCATGGTTTGTGTTTATATAGAATAAAATACTAAATAGTGAATATGAACACAAAAAATAAAATAAAATACAAATACCAAAACATAGAGAAGAAAAGGTAAAATTTAAGTAAAACTAGTTTTGGGGTACACAGTTTTATAGCATTTCTTATGGGATTTTTCCTAATCTACTAGAATAAAAAAATTTTTTTTTTCTTGACAGGTAAGAAGTGGATTTATTTGGAGAGATACACATCCCATAGACAGAACGTGATCTGTCTCAGAAGGCGAGTGCAGCCCTGGAAGAAACACACTCCACAGAGTGTGGGCCATCTCAGAAGGTGAGAGGCCTAAAAATTTCAACTAAGGTAAGAAAAGTAATAAACAATTTCACTTTGGTTATAAACAGACTGTTTCTCTCCAAAAGGAAAACAAAACAAAACATTTTTCTTCCCTTGTGTGTAATCAATATGATAAGTACCCATTCCTTTGGGATCTAGACCACTACAGAATATTGACTGGGTAAAACTATTTAAAAACAGCAGTCTTTATTAGTGCAATTAATCCTGTTCGGAAGACCTTTGCCTTCAAGCTTTGGCTTGGCTGACATTGCTACAGTGTCTCTGCAGCCGTGAAGCTATTCTGAACCTTCCTTTTCTATTAAAAGACTCTTTCAATTTGTCTAAAGATCAAGAGAGCTGACTGCCAGACAGCTGTTTGGAAAAAACAAATAAAAGAACTCAGCACAATCTCATGGCATGATTTTTATATCTGACCCTTACTGCCATCTAAAATAACACATATTTCTGAGGGTCCATCATTTCCAGTTTTATTTTATCTAAAGACTATTAAAAGAAATAGCAAAATGCTACTAAGGAAACAGACCTAGTCAGTTTCTTTCAGCTTTTTGATTTATAATTTATCAGCAAACATTCATAGTGTCTTAGAGAAAATTGTTCAAAAGAGCCTTCACGTTGTCTGCACAATAGATGCTGCAGATCTGCATACCTCACCAGACTATCTGCAAGAGAGCTGCATCTTTGAGGGTGGTTTACTTTTTCCTGGCCATAAAAGTAATACGTAATATTTTTTTTTAATTCAGAAAAGTATTAAGAAATGGGGAAAAACTATCCATGATGTTACAACTCAGAGAAGCAATCACTAATATTCTAGAATCTTTCCTTTCACAAATTTTCTACTGCCTTATTATTTACATATTTAAGCTCATATTGTTTACACAAGAGTTGTTATGTTCCTCCTACTCCATTAATATTATAGAGCAGAAGCATTTTCTAAGTCCATAGACATCATTCACAATGGCTGTGTTGTATTCTGTTAGATGGATATTTAATAATTACGTATCTATTCTCTCTTCTGGCTATTTCCAATTTCCTGCCATTTGACATAATTCTGTGATAAACTACTGCACCAGTATTTCAGATCATTCTATTTTGATAAGTATTATTTATATGCAGTGGAGTAACTAATCAAATTTTTAAGACTTTCAATAAATATTGCCCAAATGTATTAAACTCATTCTCTGTATTAAAAAAAAAAACTTTCTAAATTTGATAAATGCAATATATATATATATCATTACAATTTCATTTGCTTACAGTTTTTCAAATTAGTCATTTCTATTCCTGTATCTTTTAATATAGTAATTCCACTTATAGGAATTTACACTACTTACATGCTCCACATATGTGAAAAGATATTTACAGGGATGGCAGCTGAAGCAGTGGGGATGGCCAGGAGAAAGGTATACAGGAAGGGAAAGACACCTTTGACCTTATATATTCCTATACTATTTGAAAAACTTACTGTAAGCCTGGACTACTTTGTAAATAGTAACATTAAAAAGTTATATTTTCAGGACTTCCCTGGCAGTCCAGTGGCTTAGGATGTGCCTTCCAATGCAGGGGATGCGGGTTCAATTCCAGGTTGGGGAACTAAGATCCCACATGTGAGCCATGAGCTGCAACTAAAACCCAACATAGCCAAACAAATAAATATTTTAAATTATATTTTCATCTTCTTCCTCAGTATTATTTCTATTCAACAAAATTATAAATATAAAAAAGAACTCCAGAAAAGCCTCTAATTCCAAGAAAAGAAAAAAATGCTAAAAGCCATCATACCTAATTCCTTAGTGTCTCCTCCTGCTGGACTTCCATTTTCCTGTCGTGCTACAAGTGCACGCAAAATAATTTTTGTTGCCCCAACTCTCGGCAAAGTGACATGTGTAAGAAATGGCAAGTTATTTTTCTTGGCAAATGACTGACTGGTTTCTCGCCTCTTCCTGAGGAAGCCCCCTTCTGGAAACAGAACAATCCATTTTCGATCTCTGCTCCTGTAATTATTTTCTAGGTGCTTCTTAAGAAGAAGAAGCTGTTGGTCACGATGAGATTTTCCCTAGAGGGTAGATATATGTATAATAAGCATAGGCATGTTTGAAATTTAAAGACCATAAATGCTAGAAATTACTGCTTCCAGAGTAAATCCCAAACACAGGCTAGAATAGTGACTTCCCCCTGCACCCTGTTACTTCCCCTTTTGACCACAGTGGCAAAAGGAAGTTATTAGCACTTACATAAATAAACCCTTCTCTCTGCAGAAACAAATTGCTCTAATTGCCCCTGAGAGTTTATTCACTCATCATTAGTGAGTATTTACGGAGTACCTACTACTTACTTGCCAGGCACCTCTTAGAGATGGAAAAGTAAGACACCCTCATGGAGAATTCATGCAACTGGTAATAAGTGTTAGGAAGAAGAGTAAGAGGCTGGAGAAATGCAACAGGGTCGGGGGAAGCAACTCCAGGGAGGTGAAATTTAAGCAAAGAGCTGATAATGTGAGAGAATAAGCCATGTGAATGTGAGTGGCAGAGACAAAAGTGATAAGGACAAGAGACACAGGGCCCTGAGGTGGGAGTAACCTTGGCATTTCAGAGAGCATGACAAGGTCAGTGTGGCTGAGAATTGCAGAGAGGTGGAGATCATATGAGAAAGGCCTCGAGTTTGGTGAGCAGTAATTTGGGATGGGATGTCATTAAACTGTTTTCAAAAAGTTTCATGATCTTATTTACATTAAATATCTTCTGGCTCTGGTGACAAAAAGACTGCAGGAAATAAGTTAGGAGACTGCTGTAGAGTCTGGACAGGGGAGTTTGATGAGATTCAACTACAGGATATAGATGAGAGGTGCATACATCCAGGAAAAAGTCTGAATGCTAACAGGATGTTCTGATGGACTGGGTCTCAGTTGTGAGGGAAAGTAAGGAAAGAGGATAACTTGGATACTGAAAAAAAGAATTCAGAAGCATTTTCAGGAAAGTCCCAAACTTATGACTAAATATTAGAAAGGTTCTTCCTTTCAGTATGATCAATTTGCTAGTAATTTTCCAGCCAACAAAATTACAGAAGCTCCCCCAAATAATTTGTATGCTTTCAGTCTTTAAATTATTCCAAGAGCAAAACAAGTAACAATTTTCTTAGCTGATTTATGGAACTGATTATGATTAAACTTTATTAAGTTCCCAAGACTACATGTAAACTATTTTTAATATCCTTGGAAATATTTTATTAAAAATGTCTAGTAGCAAAGGCCCAAGAGATTTTCTTTAATATTAATATTTTTTTTCTCTCTCTCTTACCCTCAAGTTATAGATTTTAATTACTATCTAACAGGGAAAATATTTTTGCTCTTTATAAGTGAATTTGTAAGTCTCTCCAATAATCTGAAATATAGTCTTAAGTATGCAAAACACTGTAATAAAAAAAGGAAATGTTTTGGAGTACATTATTTTCTATTTTCAACTCCTCAAAGTTCACTGACAATTTAGTTTAATTTAGCCTCTTCTTGAGGCCTAAGGATCATCATGGTAACAAGGCCAACTGTTACAACACCATAAATTCAATAATTTCCTCAGACTCCTAAGCAGTTCATACAGCTTTTCCTCTGGACTCCACCCAGACTGCTTCAATTGTCAGTTCTGCTGTCTTTCCCTCCAGCGACACTAAGATGTTAGGTTGCTTTCTTCATTAAGTTGCTCTGAATCACTTTTAAGTTGATCTGCTTATTTTGTCTCAGTCTTATTGTGGCCAATCCCCATTCTCAGTTCTTCCTGAGGTTCCAAGCCTGCTTTTTTTCCCATCTCTCTGCTCAGAAAAACCAAGGGCCTTCCCAGAAGGAACAAAGCAATTATAAGAATGGGAAAAAAAAGTTTTGTACATAAAACTGTCTGAAGCAAAGTTTATGTGTTTTGGGATATGTATTTTCATAGAGCTCAGAAGTTTTTCTACATTATTCCAGCTTATTTCTGAATTTGCAGTTCTCAGAAGAGGTTTAATTAGATTCACCAGCAATTCAGTAAATAAATTAATATGTACAAGGTACCGCACCATCCAAGGTGAAGTTGCTAAATATATAAACAGTAGATTAGTGTGGCATCACCATACATAAAAACTCTTGATATCATATTTCAGTTATCCAGTTTTGAGAAAATAAAGCATGTGACTCTAAGTAGCATATCAGGGGAACACTATTTTGATAGGTGAGTATTTTTTTTTCCTACTAAACTATTCCTAATGCTTGGGATCCATTCCCAATCCATCTTCGTACATCAAACTCATACTCATTCTTTAAATTTATGCCATGTATTATGTTCTCCTCTAAGGTTTTTCTGGATTTACAGAAATCTGATGTACTCAGTTTTCATATTATGAATTCACAAAATATTTTCTCTTATTTATTTAATTATTTAATATTCTCCCTACTGGTAATCTTATTTAACAATCTCACAATTGTTAATTTAGGTATCTTCTGTGTCATGTAACAGTGACTCGTAAATAAAATTAACAGTGATCTCAGAAGAGCTGAGAATGTGGCAGGTGCTTGAAAACTGTTTAGAAAGGGAGGAGGAGAGTAGAGATGAAAATATTTGCATTTTTAACACTTATGCCTACTCAAATTCAGACTGAAATAATTCAAACTCTGTTTTAGGGAACAGATTCCCAGCTCCCTGAGATAACTAGAAGAGGCTCTACCTATTTTAACTAGTTTTGTGATGTCTCTTTTTACACTAAAGAATCAGACTGATCAAGACTCTCACTATGGAAAAAAATGCTCATTAGTTACCTGTCTTATAAAGAAGTCTCCATGAATTAGAGAAACAATTCCAAAGTTTGTGTATTTAAAAATATGATCCATCAACCACATCATCTGAGCAACAACCTGAAATATTTAAAAGCAAAAAATAATTAAATATTGGATAGAAAAAATACTGAGTACAGTCTAGCCAGTATCTAAATTTTAAGCATAATCATCCAACCATACTTTTCATTAACCTAAATATTTAAAATCTAATGCTATTTCTACAAATAAAGTGCTACATGAAAAATTACAGGTCTTGATTCCAAGTCTTGGATTCTTAAATCACAGATATATACATCACTGGGTAACAGATAAAACTGAATTAACTTAAATTTGAACTTAATGATTTCCAATTTGTTCTACATAAACAACATCACTGGTAATTCTTACATAACCTGTAAAGTTATTCTGAAACAATACAATATGCCTAAATTATCAAATGAGGGCTATGAGTTTAATTAATAAGCACTAAGGCTTTGTAAGGGCTTCCTTAATAGCTCAGATGGTAAAGAATCTGCCTGCAATGCAGGAGACCCGGGTTTCATCCCTGGGTGAGGAAGATCCCCTGGAGGAGGAAATGGCAACCCACTCCAGTATCCCTGCCTGGAGAATCCCACGGACAGAGGAGCCTGGTGCACTACAGTCCATGGGGCTGCAAAGTCAGATACGACTGAGCGATTAACATTTTTATTAAGGCTTTATAAAAGCCTTAATATCTTTGTTAACATCTTTTTTAAGGCTTTATAAAATGTGACTTTACCTTAATGATTAAAATATTAAAAGTCAAAAAATATAAAGATATAAATACAAAAATATAAAAATGTTCAACAAAAAGAACACTAAACAATTCATTTACTCAATAAATACACTGTACATTTTAAAAAATTAATTCAGTAGGGTGATTTACACATTCTACTATGAAGTGTATTTGTTAGTTTATACAAAGCCATACTCTTTATCACCATAAAAATACTGTTTCTTAAACACAAAAATATTATCCATTGCTGATAAGAGTATCCATTGCTGATAAGAATTAATACTCTATCAGGAGGAGAAGCAAAATTTCAAAATTAAAAAGAAGTGTAAACAGGATCTAGTTAATGAATTCGTTAATTGCTCTCCCCTGCTGAGATAATAGCATCCCTTGTTATAAGCCTTAAATAAATAAAGTGAAAACTACAGCCTCAATCAAGAATGCAAAAGAACTCTACTTCAGTTCCTACAGGAATAACAAACATAAATTCCATCCCTAAGCACAAAATTGTATGAACACATAAGGAAAAAATGAAGCATTGACACCCATGTGTTGCTTTTACAAAAACATAAAACCCCACAAATAATATAATACTTGAGCTTCTGCCTTAATTTTTCAGCATTACTAAATAATTCAGTTGCATGACTCCTATTCCACCAGTTTTACTATATAAAATAACTTAAAAAAAGTAAAGACACATGCCCAGTGAAAGACGGATTTTCAAATCAATTAATACAGAATAAAATAATTACCAACATCTCATGTTTAATCTTGTTTTGCTTTGTAATGATAACTACTTTGTGTATATAAATTTGAAATCTGAACTAAATGGAATTTACTGAAAAGTTTCCCAAGAAACAAAACAAAAAGCAAGTGGATTCATGTGTAAAATCTTTGAGCTTTATACACAGTATGAAGTGTGGTTGCAAATTATTGATCTCTGGGTTTAATAAACCAACACTAAAGTAACTAACTTTTATGTTTAATCTTACATTTATAGTGGATTTACCTCCTCAGTTAGAAAGTAACCTAAAACAAATTCAATAAGACAGTCAAGCTATCTTCTAAGATTTGTACGGATAATTCTGTCCTAACTTATTTTAGCAGAAATATTACAAGTCAATAAATATATATTACATATCCAATAGAGTTCTATTAGTAGAAATGAAAATTCTTAGTTTTATCATCAGCTGCCATGAAAGGGCAAGACCCCTCACTTTAGAGACATTTCTTAAAAAGGTACTAGAATATTTAGAAAATATAACTAATCCTTTGACTCATATTCCTGAAAAAAGGAGGTCAGTAAACACAAGCCGCCTGAGTCAACTCAGTCGACATTTTACAGGTTGTCTGTCAGAACACTGCTAGGTATTTCCAAGGGACAAAGTTCAGTTCAGTTCAGTCACTCAGT
Organism: Cervus elaphus; assembly: GCF_910594005.1. Classification (NCBI taxonomy): domain Eukaryota; kingdom Metazoa; phylum Chordata; class Mammalia; order Artiodactyla; family Cervidae; genus Cervus; species Cervus elaphus. Next base: position 72,742,924 of record NC_057828.1, on the reverse strand, counting down.
CATGTTCAACTCTTTGTGACCCCATGGACTGCAGCACGCCAGGCCTCCCTGTCCACCAACTCCCAGAGTTTACTCAAACTCATATCCATTGAGTCGGTGATGCCATCCAGCCATCTCATCCTCGTTGTCCCCTTCTCCTCCTGCCCCCAGTTCCTCCCAGCAGCAGGGTCTTTTCCAATGAGTCAACTCTTTGCATGAGGTGGCCAAAGTATTGGAGTTTCAGCTTTAGCATCAGTCCTTCCAATGAACACCCAGGACTGATCCCCTTTAGGATGGACTGGCTGGATCTCCTTGCAGTCCAAGGGACTCTCAAGAGTCTTTTCCAACACCACAGTTCAAAAGCATCAATTTTTTGGTGCTCAGCTTTCTGTATAGTCCAACTCTCACATCTATACATGACTACTGGAAAAACCATAGCCTTGACTAGACAGACCTTTGTTGGCAAAGTAATGTCTCTGCTTTTTAATATGCTGTCTAGGTTGGTCATAACTTTCCTTCCAAGGAGTAAGCGTCTTTTTATTTCATGGCTGCAGTCACCATCTGCAGTGATTTTGGAGCCCAAGAAAATAAAGTCTGCCACTGTTTCCACTGTTTTCCCATCTATTTGCCATGAAGTGATGGGACCAGATGCCATGATCTTAGTTTTCTGAATGTTGAGCTTTAAGCCAACTTTTTCACATTCCTCTTTCACTTTTATCAAGAGGCTCTTTAGTTCTTCTTCACTTTCTGCCATAAGGGTGGTGTCATCTGCATATCTCAGGTTGTTGATATTTCTCCCGGCAATCTTGATTCCAGCTTGTGCTTCATCCTCTACATTAATTATCCTTTACCCATAAGCATGGTTTTCTACATATTCAAACATCTGGAGAGGCTTACATAAATGGCTCCATTCTTTATATCATTCTGAAATGTTAGTAAAGTCAATGGTTCTCCAGTTTAGAAATCTGCAAGGACAGTTTTGGCTGTCACAATAACTAGGGAGTTCTACTAGCATGCAGTAGGTTGCAGCCGGATAAGGAAAACAATTCCAGCAGGACAGTTGAGAACAACAGTGCCGTCCTACCAAAATGCAAGCAGTGCCCCTGCTCCACAGAGGAATAATGACAGGCACCACAGGAATTCCTGAATTCAAAAACCTATGCTACACTTATATCACCATTAAACTAATATTTTTTAAGTGTTACTTGCTCAGTCATGTCCAACTCTTTGCAACCCAATGGGTTCCTCTGTCCATGGGATTTTCCAGGCAAGAATACTGGAGTGGGTTGCCATTTCCTTCTCTAGGGGATCTTCCCGACCCAGGGATTGAACCTGGGTCTCCTGCATTGCAGGCAGATTCTTTACCATCTGAGCCACCAGGGAAGCCCTAGAGGGCCAGTTTTAAACTGACATTAGCTTTCTTTCTTTGAAAGTGCCCACGGACCTTTCCTTTCGCCGCTGCGGCCGCGGCCATGAGTATGCTCAGGCTTCAGAAGAGGCTTGCCTCCAGCGTCCTTCGCTGTGGCAAAAAGAAGGTCTGGTTGGACCCCAATGAGACTAATGAAATCGCCAATGCCAACTCCCGCCAGCAGATCCGGAAGCTGATCAAAGATGGGCTGATCATCCGGAAGCCTGTGACTGTCCATTCCCGGGCTCGATGCCGGAAAAACACCTTGGCTCGCCGGAAGGGCAGGCATATGGGTATAGGTAAGCGAAAGGGTACTGCCAATGCTCGAATGCCCGAGAAGGTAACCTGGATGAGGAGGATGAGAATTCTGCGCCGGCTGCTCAGACGATACCGTGAATCTAAGAAGATTGACCGCCACATGTATCACAGCCTGTACCTGAAGGTGAAGGGTAACGTGTTCAAAAACAAGCGGATTCTCATGGAACATATCCACAAGCTGAAGGCAGACAAGGCTCGCAAGAAGCTTCTAGCGGACCAGGCTGAGGCCCGCAGGTCTAAGACCAAGGAAGCCCGAAAGCGCCGGGAAGAGCGGCTCCAGGCCAAGAAGGAGGAAATCATCAAGACTTTGTCCAAGGAGGAAGAGACCAAGAAATAAAGTTCTCCCCCTCTTCTCTGTACATAGTGGCCTCGACAATTGCATAGATCACTCATTCAATAAAAGACAAGCCTTTATCTGCCTAAAAAAAAAAAAAAAAAAAAAAGAAAGTGCCCACGGAGTATGCAATTAATCAAGTAAACATTTCTACTTGTGAGTATAAATTAATATTGCCCCACACTTACTAGGAAGGAGGTAGAGATCATAATGTTCTACCTTTTATTTTTCCAATACTCCTTTATGAAACAAGATAAAAATTCTCTAAATTTCACATTATTTAGTAATATCAGATGGTAAAAAATATTTAGTATAACTAATCTGAAAATGGGAATAATTCTGGACAGAAAAATGAGCAGAAGACCAACTAACAAATCTTTTTACAAAAGCAAACAAATAAACCAAAATTTCTTTTGTCCACAATATTGGTGAATCTCAGATTACCTATATTCTGACTAATACAGTCATCATTTCTGCCAAACTGAAGTTAACAGTACCAAAGTTAGGATATTTATACTTAGCATTTTAAGCACTTTTTGAGACTCAAAAACCAATGGAAGACATCATAGGCCCTCGAAAAATCACTATAAATATAAGTATCTTATCAGTAAGAATAAAAATGTTCTCCTTGATATAAAGCCAAATAGGGTTTTTTTTGGGGGGGGGCCCACACCTCACGGCATGTGGGATCTTAGTTCCCCAACCAGGGATCGAACCTATGCCCCTTGCAGTGGAAGCAGAGTCTTAACCACTGGACCACCAGAGAAGTCCAAAAAACTAGTTTTTACAAAATTTTAATATCAATAATTTAGAGGACAGGTGATATATTATTATAAATGCAAATATATCTATACAGTGATGTTATTTCAACAATTCTGAATATAAGAAATTATTGAATTTATTCTACATTCTATCAAAATAATGCCTTTGCTTCTCAGATAAACAACAAAAACAGATTTCATAATAAGCAAACCTTTTCCATTTACTCTCATCTCATTTTCTGACCCTTGACTTGCTGAATCAAACTCTGAGGACCTAAACACACCAGGTGTATTCTTGCCTTGGGTTTTGGCCATGATTATTTCACTACGGAAGAGGCCCTTGCTTCACTACTCTGCTTAAGTTCTACTCAGACCTTTCAGGTCAAGTTTATGTCCTTCTCTCCACAAAGTTTTCTATATCCACCAAGTACATGGTGAGCTCACCTTCCACCAAATACTTCTCACTTTGTAATTAAGTATTGTTTGCTATTCCGTCTCTTCAAGTATCACTAGTTTATCAGTTCCTTTAAGAGGACATCTTATAGGATGATGTTCTTCTATATTTATAGTTGGTGACCATGAACATGAAACACTGATAAAATACCTATTGGTTTCTTCATTATTAGGCCAAATACTAACTCCATTAATTCTATATACTTTCCATTTATTTACTTTTCTATGAACATAACCTCTTTACCTTCTCCTAAGGTGTTAATTCTTTTAATGTTAAGGGTTGACTTTTATATCCTCCCATTTTATAGATATATTTTAGTTATTAATATAAGCAATGGGAAATCAACAGTTCAAACACAGCCCTAGACACTGTATAAAACGGACGTGCTATCTTTCCTTTCAATTTGCTTTCTAAGTGAAATTCAAAACAATATCTACCTTACTTTCTTCTGGCTAAAAGTCCCCAAGATCACCTAATTCCCCATCCAATTTTATTCTTCAGTCTTATGTGGTTGGATTTCTCAAACTGGCAATCCACCACTCACCTCAAGACAGCCCCATGTTGAATCATATTAACTTTGCTTTCATTTCAGTTCTTTAAAAAAAAAAAAAAGCTTCATGGAGGTATAATCCGCGTTATCCCAGTTGGTTTTCTTTAAGTCTATAAATTTCTCTTAGAGTGATTTAGAATTATATACACAATATATTTTTTTTCAAGATGTTTCTAAATTTTCAGGAAAAGTAAGCATATTAAAGTGTAAGTCTACATTCCCAACTGTAGTAAGATACTCAGCTGACCCTCTGTCAACCCCTTTCCCGCAGTCTGTCTCTGCCTTCAGTATGGCTTACCAGTCCTTTGTCCTGGAGGCACATCATCAGGGTGCACACATCTCCTGTTGCCTGATGGTTCACCAACATGACTGCTTCATCTTCTGAAATTGTTTTAATATCTTCCCCCCACTCCATCACTGTAAGGACAAAAAGTTTCAAAGCTGTCATTTTAAAGATTTATCTATTTCCAGAAACCTTATGTTAGAAACACTGGTGCACATTAAAACTTCTGAAAGTTTATTTCCTAAAAGTATATTTCCTAGAAAAATCAGGATGTTCATATTTTAGAGAGACCCAAAAAAATCCATGAAAATGTAAATTGGCCATACCTTTGATTTAGAAATTCAATTTAAGAGTTTATTCTACAGAAACATTTGTCCAAATGGGCAAAATTATGCATAAAGGATAGTTAGTTCACCAATGGGAATGGATAATTTTCATACAATGAAAGAGCATAAATTCATTAAAGAATGGAAAATATCTCTATACACTAACCTCAAAAGACTTCTTATCAAGTAAACAAATCACAAAACAGTATATATAATATGATCCCATTTTTTCAAAGAAGGAATAAAATTTACATGTAATTTAACACATTGAAAAAAGTCTGGGGGAATGAATTCAAAACTATTAGTACCATTGGGAGGCGGTTCCCAAAGATCCTTAAATTCTACTTTAAATATTATAAAATGTGTAAACATTTTCCTTTTATAAGAAAACTAATTAAAGATGTTACATTTATTAAAAATCTCCAGATGAAAAATCATTGCACCAAAACCTCTATGTATACTGTAAGGAAAACAGTGATATCTCCAAGCAGGTATGCCTCATTTTATAGCACACTTACTACACACACAAAAGATAAAATTAAACATCAGTTTCAAACATCAGGATTCTATGCAGAAGCTTCTAGGTTCTTCAAATGTCTGACACAAATTACCAGAGGCTGAATATACACTAGTATTCACTCATCTCACTCCCTGCTATAAGGAAAGAAGCTGGGCTCCCTATGTGTAATAGTTCTGGAGGAAACAGGGGTAGGAGACCTGGAGTTCACCTGCTTTATCTCTGCCAGCCCCCACTCCTCCGCAGCCACACTTCACTGTCACCCCAGTATAGCGGAGCTCCTCTTAAGACATCATTTGAGAAAAGAGTTCTGCTAATTTTTTCTTTCTATTAAAATCTAAGCAAAGCATCTATGCCTTCATTTTAAAAATTTGTATTAAGGGAATTTCAGCTAGGTTGAACATATCTTCAATTGTGGTTGTTACTATTGTTCAGTTGTTAAGTCTTGTCCAACTCTTAGCAACCTCATGAACTGCAGCACACCAGGCTTCCCTGTCCTTCAATATCTGCTAGAGTTTGCTCAATTCGTGTCCATTGAGTCAGTGATGCTATCTAACCATCTCAGCCTCTGCCGCCCTCTTCTTCTTTTGCCTTCAATCAGCTGTGGTATCTATTTGCATAATCATTCTCTCAGAAGTTATTACTAAAACACAAGTAGCTAACACTGTGTGCTGAAACCTTTTACTTTAAGATTCTTAAATGAATGCAGAATGGAAACCACATTACAGACGTCAAGTAATCTTTAAGGAACAGAGGTAGAACACTGGGGACAGTCCAGTGGCAACAACTTTCCTTCAGAGTGGCCTTTCCTTTCCCAAGTTGCCAGTGAAGTTTAGCTGACAAGCTAACTTTACTTAAACTTATCTGAACAGCTGATATATCATACATTGTATGTGTGGGGGGTGGGAGTATAAATTGGTACAAGAGTTTGGAAGTCAATCTGGATTAGGGCGAGCTCTAAACCTATATCCAATATGACTGGTGTCCTTATAAAATGAGGGAAATTTGGACAGAGATACACAAAGAGAATGCCATGTGACGACAGAGACAGAAACTGCAGTGATGTGTCTGCAAGCCAAGGACTGCAGACAACCAACCAAACTGAGCAAGAGGCAAGGAAGAATCCTTCCCACTAGAGCCGTCAGACAGAACATCCCTGCCAACACTTCAGACTTCTAACCCTGAACCCTGAGATAATAAATTCCTGTTGTTTTAAGTCCCCCAGTTTGTGGCACTTTGTTATGGAAGCCCTCTAAAACTAATATATCCCACCCTCCTCAACTTTCCTCATTTCGCTTTTCCATTCTATTCTCTTCAAATAATAGTTATTTTCTAACCAACTGTAAGAACAACACTGTACTTTAAACACCCAGAAGATTATACAGAAATCTAATATTAAATATTACAAATGTTTCTAAATGTTCATTTCTACAAATAGTTTAAGGGTATAATCATTAAGAGTTAACCCAATACATATTTTATCTCTGCCACAACTTAGCTAAAATTACTTTTCGAACTAAATGTCAATTTATCATACTAAGACTTACATGAATACTAAATCAAACAAGGGAAGGTAGCTGGATCAATTTTTTAAAAATTATCCTGATGTAGCAATAAAGTCATGCTGTATTTTATAATAAGCTGAATTTTATTCAACAATAAATTTCACTTCTAGTATCTATGGCATTCTTCTTTTACCAATACTTTTACCATACCATTATGTACTTCAAAGATCACTGCTACACAAAATCAAGATTCAAAAATGCTTGCAGAGAAAAAAACATTTATTTGTGTATGAAATAGCTGTGTTCCTCAAACCATAGCCTGCTATCCAAACCAGTACGTATAATAATGAAGCCAGTATCTTAACCAAGGAATAGAATTATTCTCACGTTAAAGAACAGAAACTATGGATGACTGCCAGTTCTTACACTGTAAGAAAAAAATATTTTAACATACTGTTCTGTGAAATGAAGTCTCAAAAAAGAACTGGGTCAGGTCCACTATTTCCAAAGGGAATGAAAAACAAATGGGTAAAAACTGGAAGAAAAGTTCCCTAGTTATAACTGAATTTTTAAAAATTCTTATTAAAAACCAAAGCCAAATATTATTACCTACTACACACACACATACACACATATTAATAAATCTCCCCAAAAGTTATAGACTAGAATTGATCAGGATAGTTCATATCTCAAAAAGAAAATAAAAACAACAATTAAACCATCACAAATTCCTTAAAAACACTGCTGCTAAAGCTGTTATACTGATCCACAAAACAGAAATAACGTGGAGAAGAAAGGTTGCTTTTTACAATCATAATAACACAATCATAATCATACTTGCTTTTCAAAAATCAAAAACAGTATCAGCAAGCTAATGGCACAAACTATTTTATGATTCTGTGCCTCAGCTTTTCACTTAAGAAACATAATGATATCATTATGCTATTCAAACTTATTGTGAAATGAATGAGATATAATTGATAGAATCACAGACATCCTGGGTAATTAGATTATACGACAGCTGAAGTTCCCTTTGAAATCACTATTAAGTGAGTCATACAACTACTGTGTCACTCACGTAAGGTCAGGTATTCTAACATGAATAGTAAAGATTAGAGAGAAAAAAAAAAAAAAACACGTGAAAGAATCTCATGAAACTCCAGAACTGTGGCTTTCAGTAGCCCAGATTGGAGGCAGACTAGACTGGACTCATCCAAAGTCAGGGGTTAGCAGAGGAAGATGAAAAAGGAGAGAGGACATTACCGGTGGCTATGAGAAAACAGCTTACGGTACTGATTAACAGAGAGGAGACAGGAGGGGAGGAAGCAAGTAAGGGAGTGATTCATTAAAAGAAAACAGAGGGAGGGCTATTATAATAGAGATAATTGAAGCCTCCCTCTATGCCCACCTTTACCCATCCTATTCAAACCTCCACAAATAGGGTCCAGGCATTTTGAGAAAGCCTGCAGGAGAATCTAATGTATGCCAATAAACAAGAATCACTGGAATTTATGCAGCAATGTTTTTAAGAATACTGAACATATTGGGAAGCTGTGGTCAGCACACCTTTTTGGCACTTTAAGAGGTTAAACTTGAGGTGGCAAGGTTCAAGGTATAGCTTTTGGAAGGGTTGTGTAACTAAAAGAATAATAGTAGCATATATTATTAAATAGATATACAATTAAATACTAATAATATTAATAGCTATCATTTATAGAATGTTTACTATGTGTCAGGCATTAATGATTAGTAATAGAAAATAATTCACATTACTTTCTTATGTAACCTAACCTTCACAAAAATCCCAAAGGCATAGACACTATTATCCACAATTTACAATTGAAGAAAATGAAATACAAAAGGTTAAGCAATATCTTCAAAGTTACACGGTTAGGAAGTAGAGGAACTGGGATTCAAAACCACTGTATCATGCTGTAACTGCAGGTGTCTTACGGCGTCGAGGAGCCTTGAGGAGAGGAACAAACAGGTATACTGCCCACACAGCCCCTGACACGGCCCATGATCATACCAGGAAACGGGGTGACCAAGTTAGTGCTTAGGTCCCCTAAGCTTATTTGTTCTCAACAACAAGGTTAGTGGACAACAACAATAAGGAGTGGAACAGAAGCCAAGAATCAAGTTGGTTTTTTTTTGCCTGACAGTTAAATAATAACCCAGACTAAAGAGGCAAAGGATAACTAAGAAAAAAGAATCAATATTGCTTTTAGGCCCAGATGCTGTCATCTTAAATTTAATATGCTCAATACAGAACCAGGTCTTTACCCTAGACTTCTCCATCTCAACAAAGGACATCATCATTCACCCAACCAACTCAAAAAAAAATCTAAGGCCACCTTTGATTCCTTCCTTTCCTCAATTCTCCACATTTAATCTAAGTCCTTTGAGCTCTACGTCCAAGACACATCCTGCAACCTCTATGTTGCTCCTTCTTTACTACCTCTACTCTAGGCCAAGCCATCGACACCTCTTTCTTGGACTTCTAAAGTGACCTCCTAACTAGACCTCTTACTTCTACTTTAGCCACCTGCTTAAAACAAAATTTTAAAATAGTTTATAATTTCAAATACCAATATAATCTGAATCACCACTGGCAAGACTGGGAAAAGAAAGAGCAGTAAAGTCAAAGATAACTGATATTAACTCTAACTGATTTACCTCAAATCTAGACAGATTTGTTTCACCTCAAACCTAAAGATTTGCTTTACCTCAAACCTAGACAGTTTCCCAAAGGGAAGATATGTATCTCAGAAGAAGCAATTCTACCTGCGGTCACCAGCACTGCAAAACTTTCAGCACAGCTGGTCAACATCCTGCGTTACAACCCCAAAGACCCTACACATGTCCAAACATCCTACTCCCACCTCTATCCCATTTAAAACCACTAAGAGAGTTCAAAATGACTGAGGTCAATATGACCCTGTAATAAAATCAGAGTGAGTTAAATAACAAAGGAGAATAGTGCAGACAACATGAGGACTGAGTGAACACGTGCTTATTAAAAATAAAGATCAAGCCCTGTGACACCCAGCTTTTACCCACTCACCCCCCAGGATATGGCAGCAAGGAGACTGCTAGAGTCTTCTCTGGGAAATCTGATAAGCTCATGAGAAAAGATATAAAAACACTGACATTTAGGACTCTCCAGTGAAGTATTCCAATCATTATCTTACAATGAGGCTTAGTGTGGACAAGCCTCAACCACTAGCAGGGCTGCCAATCAACTTTATAGTCCAAATTGCCAATATCTGCTGGATCATCGAAAAAGCAAGAGAGTTCCAGAAAAACATCTATTTCTGCTTTATTGACTACGCCAAAGCCTTCGACTGTGTGGATCACAATAAACTGTGGAAAATTCTGAAAGAGATGGGAATACCAGACCACCTGACATGCCTCTTGAGAAACCTGTATACAGGTCAGGAAGCAACAGTTAGAACTGGACATGGAACAACAGACTGGTTCCAAATAGAAAAAGGAGTATGTCAAGGCTGTATATTGTCACCCTGCTTATTTAACTTATATTCAGAGTACATCATGAGACACGCTGGGCTGGAAGAAGCACAAGCTGTAATCAAGATTGCCGGGAGAAATATCAATAACCTCAGATATGCAGATGACACCACCCTTATGGCAGAAAGTGAAGAGGAACTGAAAAGCCTCTTGATGAAAGTGAAAGAGGAGAGCGAAAAAGTTGGCTTAAAGATCAACATTCAGAAAACTAAGATCATGGCATCTGGTCCCATCACCTCATGGGAAATAGATGGGGAGACAGTGGAAACAGTGTCAGATTTTATTTTTTTGGGCTCCAAAATCACTGCGGATGGTGACTGCAGCCATGAAATTAAAAGATGCTTACTCCTTGGAAGGAAAGTTATGACCAACCTAGATAGCATATTAAAAAGCAGAGACATTACTTTGCCAACAAAGGTCCGTCTGGTCAAGGCTATGGTTTTTCCAGTGGTCGTGTATGGATATGAGAGTTGGACTGTGAAGAAAGCTGAGCGCCAAAAAATTGATGCTTTTGAACTGTGGTGTTGGAGAAGACTCTTGAGAGTCCCTTGGACTGCAAGGAGATCCAACCAGTCCATGCTAAAGGAGATCAGTCCTGGGTGGTCATTGGAAGGACTGATGCTGAAAGCTGAAACTCCAATACTTTGGCCACCTGATGTGAAGAGTTGACTCATTGGAAAAGACCCTGATGCTGGGAGGGATTGGGGGCAGGAGGAGAAGGGGGCGACAGAGGATGAGATGGCTGGATGGCATCACCGACTCGATGGGCATGAGTTTGAGTAAACTCCAGGAGTTGGTGATGGACAGGGAGGTCTGGCATGCTGCGATTCATGGGGTCACAGAGTCGGACACAACTGAGCGACTGAACTGAACTGAACTCTTAAATAAGAACACATTGTCATGTATTACCAGATAACCAGAAAAAGCCCTTAATGTGAAAGAAAATAAAGCAAATAGTCTATTAAAGAAATTTATTTTATAGTCAAAAACCTTCCAAAAAATAATTCTTCTGGCCCAAATGATTTCACTAGCAAATTCCACTATTCTTTTTAAAAAGAAATAACACCAATTTTATACCATCTCTTCCAGAAAATAGAAAAGGGAAAGATTACCCTTATACCAAAACCAGAAAAAGACAACAACAACAAAAAACCCTGTAGACTCACGTTCATTAAAATCCTCAAAAAATATCAGGAAATGGACTCCAATAATATACACTGCAATCAAGTAAGGTTTATCATCACAGGAACTGAAGGTAATAATCCAACATATTAACAGCTAAGGAAGAAAAACCTCACAATTATATTGCAACAGTCTGAAGGTCTGTATCCCTCTAAAATTCATATCTTAAAGTCCCAACCCTCCAAGGTGATGGTATTAGTAGACAAGGACTTTGGAAAGTGATTAAAGGCTTGAGCCCTCATGAATGGGATTAGTGGGCTTATAAGAGAGCCCACAGAGCTATCCAGCTCATTCTACCCAGTGAGGGCACGGTGAAAAGGCTATGAACCATGAAGAGAGCTTTTACCATTGGTGACTGCTGGCACCTTGATTTTGGACTTCTAAGCCTCCTGAATTATAAGCAGTAAATTTCTGTTGTTCATAAAGCACCCAGCCTGTGACACTTTGTTACAGCAGTCCCAAAGACCAAGACACGTATGAATTAATACACAAAAAGCACTTAAATTTCAATATCCATTCATGATAAAAACTCTCGGTAAACTAAGAACAGAAGGGAATTTCCTCACCGTGATAAACTGTTTCTACACAAAACCAATAGTTAACATATTATTTGGTATTAATTATATATGAGTGCTTTCTCCCTAAGACTGAGAACAAGGCAAGGATGCCCAATCTCACCTGTCTTATTTAACATTATTCCAGAAGTCTTAGCCAGTTCAGTAACAGGAGAAAAAAGAAAGAAAAGGGGTGGGGGAGGGGAGGAATGAAAAAGAAATGAAAGCTATGCAGATTGATAGTTCTGCCCATATTCACAAATGGCATGACTATCTCTGTATAATGTCCCAATCCCAATCAATCTATAAAAAGCTCCTATTATTAATAAATGTGGAGAAGGAAATGGCAACCCACTCCAGTATTCTTGTCTGGAGAACCCCATGGATAGAGGAGCCTAGCAGTCTACAGTTCATGGGATTGCACAGAGTCAGACATGACTGAAGCAACTTAGCACATTAATAAATATGAGTTTAGAAAAGTTTAGAAAACTCAACAATAAGTATCATATTTTTATATTAGGAATGAATGATATGAAGTTTTAAAAATTAAATCCCACTGACAACAGATCAAAATACAGATCAACAGTACAAAATATACTTAGGTATAAATCTAAAACACATAGACAGGATCTGTATGCTTCCAACTACAAAGTGTTGATGAAAGAAATCAAAGAAGGCTAAAATGAAATGAATACCATGTTAATGGGTTGAAAGATTCAACACAGTAAAGATATCAATTCTCCCACAAATTGATCTACAAATAAAACACAATTCTTATAAAAATCCCAATAAGAATTTTTGCAGATACAGACAATTGGATTTTAAAACTTACAAAGACCAACAAACTAGAATAACCAAAATAACTTTGAAAAGGAAAAATAAAGTAAAAATAAATTTTACTTACTTACTCTAAAGCTACATTAATCAAATGGCATGGTACCGGTGAAGGATGAGACACACAAATCAACAGATCAGAAAAAAGACTCCAGAAATAGATCACACAAATATGGCTAAATGATTTTTGACAAAGGTGCAAAGTCAATCCAATGGAGAAAGAAGAGTCTTTTCAACAAACCATGTTAGAAAAATATGAAACCTAAACCTTACTACAATTAATTCACAATGGATCACAGAGTTAAATGTGAAACTTAGAACTACAACAGAAGAAAATTTAGGGGAAAATCTCCATGACCTGGAGTTAGGCAAAGTGTTCTTAGACTTGACAAAAGAAGCATAATTCATAAAAGAAAAAATCAGTAAACTGGCCTTATCGAAATTTAAACCTTTGCTCAGGAAAAGACACTGTTAAGAGAATAACAAGACTGGGTGAAAATGGAAGCAATCACAACAAAGTATTTGTGTCTTTGTATCCAGAATGTTTACAGAACTTCTAAAACTCAAGAGTAAGATAACAAATCACTCAATTAAAAACTAGGCAAAAAATGTGGACGCCTCGCCACAGAGGAGAGCAGGGTGACAAAGGACCTTGTGAAACGGTGCTCAGCGTCATCAGCCACTGGGGAAAGGACAAAGCAAAGCCGCGGGGAGCTGGGAGCTGCAGACTGCACCGTCTGAGCCGCAAGGGACGCCCGTACACGTACTAGAATCGTTAAAATCAAACATACTGATAGTACCAAATTTTGATAAGGATGCAGAAAAACTGGAACTTGCAGACACTGCTGATGGGAATGAAAAATACACAGCCACTCTGGAAACAGTTTGGCAGTTTCTTCTAAAGTTAAAAATACACTTACCACCTGACCTAAGAAACCCACTCCTGGGTATTTACCCTAAAGCAAGGGTTAGCAAACTTTTTCGGTGAATAGTCAGCCATTACATATTCTAAGCTTTGAGGGCCACATATGGTCTCTGTTGCATATTCTCTCTCTCTCTTTTTTTAAACAAACCTTTACAAATATAAAAGGCATTCTTAGCTCATAGTGCCATACAAAAACAGGCAACAGGAAAATTTGGGCATAGTCTGTTGACTGCTACCCTAGAGAAATGAAAACTTATGTCAATACAGAAAACTTTACATGAATGTTTACACCAGCTATAGTCATAATTGCTAAATACTAGAAACAACCCAAATGTCCTTCAGTAGCTGAATGGATATCGACTGTGATACATCTATAAAATGGAATACAATTCAGCAGCAAAAACGGACATTCTAATGATACACACCACAACTTGGACAACTTTAAAAGGCATGCTGAGTCAAAGAAGTCAGTCTCAAAAAAGTTACATAACACATGATTCTATTTTATGACAGTCTCAAAAAGACAAAATTATGGTGAAAGAAAACAGACCAGGAATTGCCTCTCAAAAGGTTACATAATGCATGATTCTATTTTATGACATTCTCAAAAAGACAAAATTATAGTGAAAGAGGACAGATGAGGGATTGCCAGGGGTTACAGGTAGGGGGAGGATGTGATTACCAAGGATAGAGATCATTGCAGCATGGCAGAACTACAGATGATTTTTTACTCTGTTGTTTTTCTTCCTTTCAAAAATAATTTTCTGTTTTCTCCAAGTTTTCAGCATTTGACTTCTTACTTTAGTAATTCAGGGAGGTTTTTGCCCCAGATCTATGTATTAATGGAAGATGTTACTAATGGATTGCACTCTTTTTGTTTCTTAAATGTTCGTTTTCTCACATTCTAAAAACCTCTCCCTTTGAGTAGTCTGCTTCAAATGTATTTTGTTAAATCACTGAGAATTGAAGTAGCTAAGACTTTATATTGTTTCTTTTTACAGAATGTTCCAATAAAAGTACTTCACTCTACACAAAATCCTCAACTTGTTCAAAGTTTTGTTTTCTCAACCTTTTAAATAGCTTCTCTCATTTACTTGTAAGATGACAAACAGAACACTACACTAAATTCAAAGATTTGGATTTAAATCAAAAGTACTTTAATTTGATTCCCTTGGGAAAGTGTAAGCAATGGGATTAAGTAGTGTCTGCCTTAGGTTACTAAAATGAATAATTAGAAGAAGGGAAATTCTAACTTCTCCTAAAGGTAGAGGATTACACCAAACTGCTAGGAAATAAGTAAGCAATGTAGATGCTTCTCTGCTTTGCTACTAGAGTTCTAAATAGCTTTAGAATCAGACCATTACATATGGGAGGAGTTTTTATTTTAATGAAGTTTACAGCTTGAAAGGAACATAGAGGTATTTGAATCAAGTTCCTTACTTCACAGATACTTCTTCAAATACAAGAAGCAGAACTCTATGGCTACTCCTTGACTGACTGAATTAGTTGCAAGAAAAAAACATGCAAATGATAAGGATAATTAATTTACAACCACTCTTGCTTACTATCCCCTAAAGCACTTACTGATGTATTCATTCATTCAATTAGTTTTATTTTCTTCATAGATAAATAGGATTCTGCCATTTTGGGGGACATAGACATATACAGTTCAGTTCAGTTCAGTCGCTTAGTCATATCTGACTCTTTGCGACCCCGTGGACTGCAGCACACCAGGCCTCGCTGTCCATCACCAACTCCAGGAGTTTACTCACACTCATGTCCATTGAGTCGGTGATGCCATCCAACCATCTCATCCTCTGTTGTCCCCTTCTCCTCCCGCCTTCAATCCTTCCCAGCATCAGGGTCTTTTCCAATGAATCAGCTCTTCACATCAAGTGGCCAAAGTATTGGAGTTTCAGCTTCAACGTCAATCCTTCCAATGAACATTCGGACTGATTTCCTTTAGGATGGACTGGTTGGATCTCCTTGCAGTCCAAGGGACTCTCAAGAGTCTTCTCCAACACCACAGTTTAAAAGCATCAATTCTTTGGCACTCAGCTTTCTTTATAGTCTAACTCTCACATCCATATATGACTACTGGAAAAACCATAGCTTTGACTAGATGGGCCTCTGTCAGCAAAGTAATGTCTCTGCTTTTTGATATGCTGTCTAGGTTGGTCATAACTTTTCTTCCAAGGAACAAGTGTGCTTTAATCTCATGGCTGCAGTCACCATCTGCGGTGATTTTGGAGCCCAAGAAAATAAAGTCTGTCACTGTTTCCATTGTTTCCCATATATTTGCAATGAAGTGATGGGACCAGATGCCATGATCTTAGTTTTTCTAAAATGTTGAGTTTTAAGCCACCTTTTTCACTCTCCTCTTTCACTTTCATCATGAGGCTCTTTAGTTCTTCTTCACTTTCTGCCATAAGGGTGGTGTCATCTGCATATGTGAGGTTATTGATATTTCTCCCAGCAATCTTGATTTCAGCTTGTGCTTCATCCAGCCCAGCGTTTCTCTGCATATATAGGGATTGTATCAAAAAGTAATTCTCTCATTAAATTCAACTACATGAGCTTAGCAAGAAAACTAAGAGAGAAAAAAAGGTAAAGGTCGAAAGAAGATAGAGTAAGGAAGGGAAGAAGTAAAAGACTGAGACAGAGAACATTTTAAACAGTATAAGCAACTCTGCCTGCCTTTCCAGTCCTCAGGTGTATGCCCTGGGGGAAGCCTCAGACCGAACTTGTGAATCCGCTGGGCTGCTGCTAAGTCACTTCAGTCGTGTCCGACTCTGTGCAACCCCATAGACGGCAGCCCTCCAGGCTCCCCCGTCCCTGGGATTCTCCAGGCAAGAATACTGGAGTGGGTTGCCATTTCCTTCTCCAATGCATGAAAGTGAAAAGTGAAAGTGAAGTTGCTCAGCCGTGTCCAACTCGTAGGGACTCCATGGACTGCAGCCTACCAGGCTCCTCCGTCCATGGGATTTTCCAGACAAGAGTACTGGAGTGGGGTGCCATTGCCTTCTCCAGTGAATCTGCTATGCCGCCTCAATTCAGCTCTCATGTGCCAGTCATTATGATAGCAGCCCACTGAGCAGGATGATTTCGGTTTTTTTAAAAAATTCATTTCTTCCATAAAAAAATAAGCAAACTTTTTAATTGATGCAGCATGATCCCTGCCCTCAAGAAGTTTGCTCACTTATTAGGAATAAAAGATAAATTAGGGAATAATGCATGACACATGAAAATATGTACTACAAGAGGCATGGAGAGAAGAAGTCATTGGGAGATAAAACATGAATGGAAGAGACACCAAAGACATGGGAGAAATACCCTTGAACAGACAGTTGCTATTGGGAAGATTGGAAAATGAGGTTGCATCTGTAAATAAAAGGTCAGATTACAGAGGTACTTTTAGAAGTCAGATACTAGAACTGAGACCAGGAAATATAAAATTCCTTTTTTTGTCACCAGGCAGGTGACAAAATTGAGGGCAGTGGGTTTCCTATATGACAGAAGGGAGCAGTGGTATTGTGTTCAAAACAGTGTGCATGCTTCACCCCCTCCAAGCATTCCAGTTCTAAGCTGTTTCTGATATCCAGAAATGTGGACCCAGGTTACCAGACCCTCCAATTCAACAGTAATTGGACATTTGAGAGTGTTTATGAAATTTAAATAGAGAGAAGATTAACAATGATGGAAGACTCCTGGGTTAGCAGGAATAGAATGCAATCAAAGAGACAACTGGCTTTTGGTAAAAAGGACATTCTGCAAAGTAACAGGAGGAATAAAGGAAAGGAATACCAAAAGATGTGGCCAAAGAGGCAGGTTTGGGCCAGGCTAGTAGACACCAGAGCTCTGCACATTATCTCACAAATCATAGAAAGCCTGTAGTAAAGGAACTGACAAGATGTGGGATGGAGGGAAGAGATGCAGGACTGCAGGGATGAGGGAGAGTAGCTATTTGTTAAGTGGGGGATTTTTTTTTTTTAAAGATGAGAACGTCTTTAGTATTTTTATATCCTAAAGACTAAACTAAAACACAAATAGAAGGAGACAATAATCAATAAAGTGAAACAAGACAGACAGGGAAATTGCTTTGGGTAAGGGATGATCTACTGATGAATGAGGGTACGAAGAAGTTCGGGAGTAGGACAGAGAAAGGGGGAGAGTCTCCAGAGCACAATTCCAAGGCACCAACCAAATTCATGGCAAAAGGCAATGAGTGGAATTCAAAACTGACCTGGGAAAGAGAATTGCTCACAAAAGCATCATGAACATAGACATCCTAAGTGGAACTGAGCTAGACAAAATTGGGGATGCCCCTCAAAACAGAGGAGCAGAAAGCAGATACAAGCATTCACACCAGCTAACTGCCCAAGAGGCCTGAAGCAAAGAAGTTCATAGTTGGAGCTATTAATAATACAGCCCCTGGCTTGAGGTTTGACCATATTCCTAAGTGCTGAAATCCAGGATACTAAAAGAAGAAAGTACTAAGAATATAACTAAATGAGAAACTACACATTAGTAAAAACTTCCTATTTTAAAGGGCTTTCATTCCTATTCTCTCAATTGCCACAGTAGCACTAAACATATATAAGCCATGCATAGTCTTACTTAAAGCTAAGACTCAGAGAAGATATTGTAAAAGGTAACACTATAAGTAAGCACTATAAATCTGACTGAAACCTGTCTCTTTGTCCCTAAGACCAAAGCATAGATAGCCCGTTTAACAAAATTACTAACCACTCAACTAAAAGGGAAGTATGCTGCTTTCAACGTGTAATGAAAACAGAATGGACTTTAGAGTAGACTTCCATTCAAAGATCAGCTCTATCCCTCGCTAGCTCTACATCCACATTAAGCAAGTTACTTAGCATCCAGAAGTCCTCCTTTTCTCATTTATGTAATGGGGTTGATACTACTTCCCTCTCAGGACTGTTATCAGTATTTAATAAGAAGTCACATATAAGCACTTGGCAAATAGCCTGAACATCAGGTACTCAGCTAAGGTAAGTTTCTCTCCTCACTGGAAGCACTACTGACAGGATTAAGTAAAAAGGATTGTGAAAGCTTTGTATTTTAACAATAAATCTTACTAGAGGATAAACAGATAAAAGAAATCAGAGAAACTAACTCAAAGCATACTATAAATTGAAGAAACTAAGTCACAAGTAGAAAACATCATCATTCTGAGATTCATATTAACAGGAGATGAATGTAACTTGACATAGAGGAGAGAGTCGACAGACGAGAATACACTAAAGGTGTAAAGTTCTCACTGAGCGTGGAGTTCAAACCTGGAGTCTGTGGGTCAATAAATGGACTTAAAAGAGTCGTGAACCCCTTGGAACTGTCCGTAAAACTGTGAGTATGTGCAGAGGTGCTGTGGTAAGCCAGAATATGTTCCCCTACACCCACTCCACAAGATAACCATGTCAAGTTTCTGGAACCTGTGAATGTTATCTTATATGGTAAAAGATGTGATTCAGTTAAGGCTCTTGAGAAGAGGAGCTAATTCCGGATTACCCAGGTGGGCCCTCAGCCAATGACAAACATCCTTACAAGAGACACAGAGAGGACAGACGCAGAGAAGAGGG
The DNA here is from genome assembly GCF_910594005.1 of Cervus elaphus. Classification (NCBI taxonomy): domain Eukaryota; kingdom Metazoa; phylum Chordata; class Mammalia; order Artiodactyla; family Cervidae; genus Cervus; species Cervus elaphus. The sequence continues at coordinate 72,723,866 of NC_057828.1, read as the reverse complement.
GATGGCCACATGACCCTGGAGGCAGAGCTCGGAGTGCTGCCGCCACAAGCCCAGGAATGCTGACAGCTACCAGAAGAGGCATTCTCCCCCTAGAGCCTCTGTGGGGAGTTGAACTTGAGGCCTCCAGAAATGTGACAAGAATTCACTTCTGTTGTTTTAAACGCTTCTGTGCTCATGTTGTTATGCAACCACATGAAATTAATACAGGTGCAATTTTCTGAGGGGAGAGCCCAGAGCTTTCATCAGACTCTAAAAGAGGTTCTTATGAATCCCACAAGGTCAAAGAACTTCTATTGTAGAGGATTAAGCAAAATTCTCTATGAACAAAGGAACTAGAAATTTTTTTTTTTAAGTTGGAGGCTAATTACTTCACAACATTTCAGTGGGTTTTGTCATACATTGACATGAATCAGCCATGGAGTTACATGTATTCCCCATCCAAATCCCCACTCCCACCTCCCTCTCCACCCAATTTCTCTGGGTCTTCCCAGTGCACCAGGCCCAAGCACTTGTCTCATGCATCCCACCTGGGCTGGTGATCTGTTTCACTATAGATAATATACATGCTGTTCTTTCGAAACATCCCACCCTCACCTTCTCCCACAGAGTTCAAAAGTCTGTTCTGTACATCTGTGTCTCTTTTTCTGTTTTGCATATAGGGTTATCGTTACCATCTTTCTAAATTCCATATATATGTGTTAGTATGCTGTAATGGTCTTTATCTTTCTGGCTTACTTCACTCTGTATAATGGGCTCCAGTTTCATCCATCTCATTAGAACTGATTCAAATGAATTCTTTTTAATGGCTGAGTAATATTCCATGGTGTATATGTACCACAGCTTCCTTATCCATTCATCTGCTGATGGGCATCTAGGTTGCTTCCATGTCCTGGCTATAATAAACAGAGCTGCGATGAACATTGGAGTACATGTGTCTCTTTCAGATCTGGTTTCCTTGGTGTGTATGCCCAGGAGTGGGATTGCTGGGTCATATGGCAGTTCTATTTCCAGTTTTTTAAGAAATCTCCACACTGTTCTCCATAGTAGCCGTACTAGTTTGCATTCCCACCAACAGTGTAAGAGGGTTCCCTTTTCTCCACACCCTCTCCAGCATTTATTGCTTGTAGACTTTTGGATAGCAGCCATCCTGACTGGCGTGTAATGGTACCTCATTGTGGTTTTGATTTGCATTTCTCTGATAATGAGTGATGTTGAGCATCTTTTCATGTGTTTGTTAGCCATCTGTATGTGTTCTTTGGAGAAATGTCTGTTTAGTTCTTTGGCCCATTTTTTGATTGGGTCATTTATTTTTCTGGAATTGAGCTGCAGGAGTTGCTTGTATATTTTTGAGATTAATCCTTTGTCTGTTGCTTCATTTGCTATTATTTTCTCCCAATCTGAGGGCTGTCTTTTCACCTTACTTATAGTTTCCTTTGTTGTGCAAAAGCTTTTAAGTTTCATTAGGTCCCATTTGTTTATTTTTGCTTTTATTTCCAATATTCTGGGATGTGGGTCATAGAGGATCTTGCTGTGATTTATGTCGGAGAGTGTTTTGCCTATGTTCTCCTCTAGGAGTTTTATAGTTTCTGGTCTTACATTTAGATCTTTAATCCATTTTGAGTTTATTTTTGTGTATGGTGTTAGAAAGTGTCCTAGTTTCATTCTTTTACAAGTGGTTGACCAGTTTTCCCAGCACCATTTGTTAAAGAGGTTGTCTTTTTTCCATTGTATATCGTTGCCTCCTTTGTCAAAGATAAGGTGTCCACAGGTTCGTGGATTTATCTCTGGGCTTTCTATTCTGTTCCATTGATCTATATTTCTGTCTTTGTGCCAGTACCATACTGTCTTGATGACTGTGGCTTTGTAGTAGAGTCTGAAGTCAGGCAGGTTGATTCCTCCAGTTCCATTCTTCTTTCTCAAGATTACTTTGGTTATTCAAGGTTTTTTGTATTTCCATACAAATTGTGAAATTATTTGTTCTAGTTCTGTGAAAAATACCGTTGGTAGCTTGATAGGGATTGCATTGAATCTATAGACTGCTTTGGGTAGAATAGCCATTTTGACAATATTGATTCTTCCAATCCATGAACACGGTATGTTTCTCCATCTGTTTGTGTCCTCTTTGATTTCTTTCATCAGTGTTTTATAGTTTTCTATGTATAGGTCTTTTGTTTCTTTAGGTAGATATACTCCTAAGTATTTTATGCTTTTTGTTGCAATGGTGAATGGTATTGTTTCCTTAATTTCTCTTTCTGTTTTTTCATTGTTAGCATATAGGAATGCAAGGGATTTCTGTGTGTTAATTTTATATCCTGCAACTTTACTATATTCATTGATTAGCTCTAGTAATTTTCTGGAAGAGTCTTTAGGGTTTTCTATGTAGAGGATCATGTCATCTGCAAACAGTGAGAGTTTCACTTTTTCTTTTCCTATCTGGATTCCTTTTACTTCTTTTTCTGCTCTGATTGCTGTGGCCAAAACTTCCAACACTATGTTGAAAAGTAGTGGTGAGAGTGGGCACCCTTGTCTTGTGGAACTAGAAATTTTTTTAAAACCTGCAGAACAAATAGTTACTTGGATAGGGCCACATAGTGAGTAAATATTGAGGTAGGAAAATGACAAGCTGTCCTCTGATATCTAATCCAATATTCATTTCACTATCTCTTGGGGTTCAACCCTATGAGTGCATTAATGGCAGTCTCCAACACTTTTAGCACCAGGGACTAGTTTCGTGAAAGACAATTTCTCCACAAAAAGAGAGAAGGGGTGGTATGGTTTTGGGATGGTTCAAATGCATTATGTTTATTGTACACTTTATTTCTATAATTATTACATCAGTTCCACCTCAGATCATCAGGCATTAGGTCCCAGAGGTTGGGGACCCTTAAACAATTAAACGGCCTGTTAAAAATATAGGTTCTCAGGCTCCATCCCAATATGTTGATCAGACTCTCCAAGGTAGAGAAATTCATATACATACAAAGCTTCTCTGATAATACAGATGTGCAGACTAATTTGGGAATTATCACTATAAAGCAGGAATCAATAAACTGTTTCTCTAAAAGGTCAGATAGTAAGACTTTTAGGCTATGCGGGCCAAGAGTCAGAATTGAGTAAATTATATAGGTATTTACATAACAACTCTGTTTTACAACAAAATTCTACAAATCTTTATTGACAAAACTGAAACTGTAAAAATAACAGAATACAACTTTTTGTGATTTTGGTCTACTAAAGAGAGGAACAAAATTCTTTCTTGCCAGGGGTAAGATTTCAGTGAATTGGGGTTCAAAGTTAGTGTTTCCTGTCATCAGATCAACTGCAAACTGCCATTTGTAAAAAAAAAAAAAACCTCTTGAGCTAGAGAGAACTTACGAAACAAACAGCTGGATTTGGCTTAAAGGCTGTAATGTAGCTTGCCAATTTCTGCAGAAAGGTATAAGGAAGAAGAAAGAACCACAGTCCCTGCCCTGAACTAACTGACAAGCTAGTTAAAGAGATGGGAACAGCAAAGGTACAAACAACAGTGAAAAAATATGAACTGAATTCTGGCTGTGGAACAGTGAGTCTTAACTGTTTCAAGTGTGAACGGTTTTTTTTAACATCACAAAACATGACAAGACCTGGGCCTGGCAATATAGGCCCTCTGAGCACAGAGAAATGAGACATGAAATCTCTGTAGGACTTCTCTGGTGGTCCAGTGGGTACGACTCAATGCTTCCAGCACAGGGGCATGGGTTTGACCCCTGGTCAGGGAACTTTAAGACCTGACATGCCGCACAGTGTGCAGTGCGTGACCAAGGAAATCTGAGCATTTCGCCAACACTTGTCTTCCCTACCTTAGTAACCTAATAAAAATTTTTGACTTTATATCTTATAAGATTTACCCCCTGACATTAATAGATTGTTTCTCAAAGTAAGTGGTATAGCATCCTAAAATTAAGTGAAAAAATGTGGCAGATATCTGTGCTAGTAGTTCTCTTAGCACTGAATGAAAAGATTGGTAAAAAAAAGCAACTGCAAAGTCTATAATGCTTTTAAGGGATTTCTTATTTAAAAAAAAAAAAAACAGCAGCTACACATATTTGAAAAATATTAACATGTACTTATAAGACTCATTATTTATTCAACCACAGATGGCATTTAATATATTTTGGGATTCTCGAACCCCTGAGAGAACTCTGAAGCACTGCAGGAACTCTCAGTCCAAAGGTTTGTAACCACAGTTGCAGAGTAGATGTCAAAGAGGTTCAGAAAGAAAGAAACAGCAGAAACTAGAGCAGTAGGAAAGGAAGTCATGGGCTTAGATAAGGAGATACACTTTCAAAGAAACTGAAGAACAGATCATAGGGACAGGAAAAACATCAATGAGAAAATGCAGAGGGGCCCAGGGAGAGAAGCCTTACTGAGTAAGGGCTTGGAACAGGATCAAACCATGGCAGCTCTGCCTTGCTACCTGCCTGTGTCACCAGAGGCAGCATTTACGTGCTTTCCACGTTTTATCGTGTCACGGAGCTCTGATAAGCCTTGTCTCATTCCATCTTAGAACAGTTTCCTAGTTACTTTAGCCGTGTAAGTAAATGACTCCGGTTTCATCAGGTACAACTCTAAGAGGGTCAAAAGCTAGAGTTTTAAATCTTAAAAAAAAAAAAATTAAAAGCCTTCCCTTGACCCAATTTCTCTCCTACAACTATCACCCTCTATTCCTTCAGAGCCATGTTTCTGGAAAATCATACATACATGTTTCCATTTTATTTCCTCCATTCATCATTCATCTCCAACTCACTCCAAGCTAGGTCCACTCCTACCTCAATGAAGGTGCTCTTGCCAAATAATTGAAAGGATGAATCAGCTCTTACCTTACAAAACGGACACTCAGCAGCTCTCCTGGAGAACCGCTGCCCTGGAACACTGCTGACCTCTGACACACACTCGTAGCCCAGGCATGCATTCTACTTCTCTAGCTGCTCCTTCACGGGCTCTGCTACCCTCCTCTCCCCAACCTCCAAGTGTCAGCATTCCTCAGAGTCTGGCCCGGGTCTCCCATCACTCAGTACTTACAATCTCCCTAGGTGAACCCATTCATCTTCATGGCTTTAAGTACCATTGTTAATTTCCCAGTTGATCTTTCTAGTTCACGTTTCTCTTCTGAGTTCTAAACTGCGTATCCATGTATCTACTTCAGAGCTGTTCTTAGATGCTTCTCTCTCAGCCTGTGCTCAATTTTTCACCTTTCTTCTCAACACTGCTTCTTCTCTGGGCTTCCCTATGAATGCAGCGTCTCACACCAGAAACCTCACAGTCAATCCCATCACCTGTCCATGAATTCCGTCCTCTATGTCCAATCTCTCAGCAAGTCCCAATAATTTCCTCCAATAAAATCCCCAAATTAGTTCACTTCTTTCCATCTCCAATACCATCACCCCTGGACCAAGCAACTATCACCTCACCTGGGGAAGCTGAGAATCTTCCAGAGGGTACTACCTGCGTACTCTCACCTCTCTCTAATCCATTTTCACAAAACAGGCAGAGTTTTGTGGAAATGCATTAGAGAGTCTGATTTCCATCATTCCCTTGCTTAAAATCCTTGCATTATTTCCTCTTATGATAAATTTCAAAATTCTCAGTAAGTACCACAAGGCCTCAGTGGACTTGGCCTCGTCATCTCAGCCCCACCGCCGCTCCTCCCCTCCTCATTCACTTCCTGCTGCATCCCACCCGCTCTCCCCTTCATTCCTCAAACACAACAAGCTCCTCACATCCTCTGTACATGCAGCCCCTGCCCAGCACCACCTGGGCCACTCACACTTGAAGTCACAGTCTCAATGTCACTTTCTCAAGGAGGCCATTTCTCCCTGACACCATCATCTCCAGAACAAGCCCTCTATTACCTACTCTCACAGTCCCTATACTTGTTCTTTGTGGCCCTTTTCACACTTGGGGTTTCATGGTTATCATGCAACTCCTTCTGTCTCCCACGTGAAAAAGTCAACTGTAGAAGAACACGAGCTGTTCTGTTTTCTCACTGTTTTATTTCCACCACCAGCATGATGTCTGACAGAAAAGACACTCAAATATTTGGCATTAAAATAGGTGACAGAATGAATCAGAAAAGTTAAACATAAATCGCTTTGAAGCATTTCATAATTTACAAATGTGAAATTTAGTTAATATTTTAGCTAGACTATGGCTTAAACTACTAACAATAAATTATTTTTATTTATTGCTTAAAGCATAAGAACTATATTGAGCCAAGTTTGCGTATCCTCAAATGTGTTTCTAAAATTATTCCATAAGTTAGCTTTTATTCATTTATTCACACCTTTCCCCCAAAGGTAAACATAATTGTTTTCCTAGGCATTAATGTAATAATAATAATAATGATAATAATAATAATATTTATAGAGTACCAAATGCCAAGCTATTCACTTCACATTTAAACTTCACAAGAGATAAATATTATCAATACAACCTCCATTAATAAAGATGGTGAAACTGAAGCTCAGAGAAGTTAAGTTCAAGGTTATACAACTAGCAATGAGTCGTGGCAGAACTCAAGCTCATACTAACTCAAAAGTCAATGTTTTTCCCTAATACATCATGGTATCTCCAATAACATACATATTTAGAAATAATTATTAACTGTAATAGAATACTACAACTGTATACAAGGATCTGAGGTTTGAAACAGTTTTAAAAGGTTATTTCAGCTTTAAAATGATTGCCTAACTCAGTCTCTCACTCACAAAAACTCAGATCATCAGATCCTTATTGCAAAATTCAGGCTTAAATTGATGAATGTAGGGAAAAACCACCAATCCATTTAGGTATGACCTAAATCAAATCCTTTATGATTATACAGTGGAGGTGATGAGTAGATTCAAGGGATTAGATCTTGTAGACAGAATACCTGAAGAACTATGGACAGAGGTCTGTATCATTGTATAGGAGGCAGTGATCAAAACCATTCCAAAGGAAAAAAAACATTCAAGAAGGCAAAGCGGTTGTCTGAGGCGGCCTTACAAATAGCTGAGGAAAGAAAAGACGAAAAAGGCAAGGGAGAAAGGGAAAGATGTACCCAACTGAATGTAGAATTCCAGAGAATAGCAAGGAGAGACAAGAAGGCCTTCTTCGGTGAACAATGCAAAGAAATAGAGGAAAACAACAGAATGGGAAAGACTAGAGATCTCTTCAAGAAAATTAGAGCTATCAAGGGAGTATGGGAGCATTTCATGCAAGGATGGGCACAATAAAGGACAGAAACGGTAAGGACCCAACAGAAGCAGGAGAGATTAAGAAGAGGTGGCAAGAACACACAGGAGAACTATACAAAAAAGGTCTTAATGACCTGGATAACCATGATGGTGTGGCCACTTACCTATAGCCAGACATATAAAGTCAAGTGGGCCTTGGGAAGCATTACTATGGACAATGCTAGTGGAGGTGATATAATTCCAGCTGAGCTATTTAAAATCCTAAAAGATGATGCTATGAAAGTATGCCAGCAAATTTGGAAAACTCAGCAGATGCCACAGGACTTGAAAAGGTCAGTTTTCACCCCAATCCCAAAGAAGTGAAGTGAAGTGAAAGTCGCTCAGTCGTGTCCAACTCTTTGCAACGCCATGGACTATAGCCCATGGAATTCTCCAGGCCAGAATACTGGAGTGGGTATCCTTTCCCTTCTCCAGGGAATCTTCCCAACCCAGGGATCAAACCCAGGTCTCCTGCATTGCAGGCGGATTCTTTACCAGCTGAGCCACAAGGGAAGCCCAAGAATACTGGAGTGGGTAGCCTATCCCTTCTCCAGTGGATCTTCCCAACCCAGGAATTGAACCGGGGTCTCCTACATTGCAGGTGGCTTCTTTACCAACTGAGCTATGAGGGAAGATCGCAAAGAAAGCCAAAGCCAAAGAATGTTCAAACTACTGTACAATTGCACTCATTTCACATTCTAGCAAGGAAAAGCTCAAAATCCTACAAACTAGACTTCAGCAGTACATGAACTGAGAACTTCTGGATGTATGAGCTGTGTTTCAAAAACGCAGAAGAACCAGAGATCAAATTGCCAACATCCACTGGATCACAGGGAAAGAAAGGGAATTCCAGAAAAACATCTACTTCTGTTTCATTGACTACACTAATGCCTTTGACTGTGTGGATCACAACAAACTATGGAAAATTCTGAAAGAGACAAGAATACCCGATTGCCTTAGCTGTCTCCTGAGAAATCTGTATGCAGGTCAAGAAGCAACAGTTAAAAACCAAACATGGAACAATGGACTGGTTAAAAATTGGGAAAGGAGTACATCAAGGCTATATGTTTTCACTCTGCTTATTTAACTTATACACAGAGTACCTCATGCAAAATGCTAAGTTGGATAAAACACAAGATGGAATCAAAATTGGAGGGAGAAATATCAATAACCTCAGAAATACAGATGACACCACACTAACGGCAGAAAGTGAAGAGGAACTAAAGAGATTCTTCATGAGGGTGAAAAGAGGAGAGTGAAAAACTGGCTTAAAACTTAATATCCAGAAAACTAAGATCATGGCATCTGGTCCCATCACTTCATGGCAAATAAAAGGAAGCAAAGTGGAAGCAGTGACAGATTTTATTCTCCTGAATTCCAAAATCACTGTGGATGGTGACTGCAATCATGAAATTAAAAGATGCTTGCTCCTTGAAAGGAAAGTTATGACAAATCTAGACAGTGTATTAAAAAGCAGAGATATTAGTTTACCCACAAAGGTCTGTATAGCTATGGTTTTTCCAGTTGTCATGTATGGATGTGAGAGATGGACCATAAAGAAGGCTGAGTGTCAAAGAATTGATGCTTTTGAAGGACGGTGTTGGAGAAGACTCTTGAGAGTCCCTTGGCCAGCAAGGCGATCAAACCAGTCAATCCTAAAGGAATTCAACCCTGAATATTTATTGGAAGGACTGACGCTTAGGCTGAAGTGCTAATATTCAGGCCACCTGCTGTGAAGAGCCAGCCGACTCACTGGAAAAGACCCTGATGCTGGGCAACATTGAGGGCAGGCAGAGAAGGAGGTGACAGAGGATGAGATGGTTGGATGACATCACTTTCTCAATGGACATGAGTTGGAGCAAACTCCAGGAGACAGTGAAGGACAGGAAAGCCTGGTGTGCTGCAGTCCATGGGGTCAAAGAGTCAGACTTAGTGACTGAACAACAACAACAATCCCACACGTAAAAAAGAGCCTACAACTCATTCCAAACGACACCCTTTTTCCTGATCCATATAATCCATTTTATACATCCATTTTTAACGTCAATGTAGCTTCTAGTTAATTTTCTTCTCTGCAATAACTTTAATTAACTTTAAAAAGTAGAACCAGCACATTGGGGAAAATGTGCATACTGAACACTGTTTTTCAGAAAATTTTTTGCAAAAGCATTTTGGACCCATCAGTCAGTCAGTCAGTTCAGTTCAGTTCAGTCGCTCAGTCGTGTCCGACTCTTTGCGACCCCATGAATCACAGCACACCAGGCCTCCCTGTCCATCACCAACTCCTGGAGTTTACTCCCATAGTTCAGAGCAAACTCAAAACCATCCATCAAACTAGAAACTATGCCAAAAACCCTTTGGGTAGAAATTAATCTAAATTACACACTTCAGCACAGTATTATATAAATCAATAACTTTGCTAACTGGCAGTAGACAATAAGCATTTGATTGATCAATTACACAAGATATTTCTACAACAGAGGCTCTACTTTCTTGACAGAGCAAACAGGAAAGAAATATTGTTAATTCTAATCACATTATTTCTAAGACAACTCCTAGTGAAATATGTAACTTGTAAGCATTTCCTCAACACAGAGGTAAAAATGGGTGATTTAACCCAATTATAAATTTTAGTTCTTGAAAAACACGGTATTCAGTAAACACTTTTAAATCCAAAACAATTTTAGGATTTCTGATTAGTGAACTAGCATGATTATTGAAGTTATTGTATGTAACAAAATGGATCATGAATTTTTAAAGTATTGAAATACAGCAAAATATACTTAAAATGTGAAATTTAGTTCAAAACTACAGTAATAAAGAAAAGTGTGATACTGGAACAAGGACAGAACTGAGAGCCCAGAAATAAACCCATATGTCCAAATGGATACTCAACAATGGTGCCAAGATCATTCAATATGGAAAGAACAGTCTTTTCAACAAACAATGCTAGAACAACTAGATATCCTCCATATGCAAAAGAATGAAGTATGAACCCCTACCTTATACTACCTAGAAAAATTAACTCAAAATGGATCAAAAACTTAAGTATAAAATCTAAACTCTTAAAACATAGGACTTCCTTGGCAGTCCAGAGGTTAAGACTCTATGCTTCCAATGAAGAGGGCATGGGTTTGATCCCTGGTTAGGGAACTAAGATCCTGCATGCCACACAGAGGGACCAAAAAAAAAAAAAAGAAAAACGAAGGAAAAAACAAAACAAAACACCCATAGGTGTAAACCTTCATGACCTTGGATTAGGCAGTGGTTTCTTAGATGACACCAAAAACACAAGTAACCAATGGAAAAACAGATACAGTGTAGTATATAAAACACAGAAAAACCTTATAACTCAATACTAAGAAGACAAATAATTCAATTTAAAAATGGGCAAAGCATTTGAACAGACATTTCTCCAAAGATATAAAACTGGCTAATTAAGCATATGCAAAGAAGCTCAACACCATTAGTCATTAGGAACATGGAAATCTATACCACAATGAGCTATTACTTCACATCCATTAGGATGGACAAACGAAAACAACAAAAACAAAACCCCAGATAATAGAAAGTATTAGTGAGGATATGGAGAAACTGGAACTCTTCTACCCTGCTGGTAAGAATGCACAACGCGACAACTGCTATGGAAAATAGTTAGTAGTTCCTCAAAAAGTTAAACACAGAATTATTTTATGACCTGGCAATTGGACTCCTAGGTCCAAGAGAACTGAAAACATATATTCACCCCAAAACTCATACATGAAAGTTTCTGGAAGCATTATTTACAATAGCCAACATGTGGAAACAACCCAAATGTGCATCAACTGATAAATATATAAATGAAATGTGATCTGTCTACACAATGGAGTATTATTCAGACATACAAAGGAATAAAGTTCTAACACATTATAATATGGATGAACCTAGAAAACACTATGTTATGTGAAAGAAGCCAGACACATAAGAGTACATATTGTACAATTCCATTTGTATGAAAGTCCAGAATAGGCAAATCCATACAGACAGAATAGAGAATAGTGGTTGCCAGGACTTGAAGGGAGGAGAAATGGAGAGTGAAGACTAAATGGTTTGGGGTTTCTTTTGGGTGTGATGAAATGTCTTAGGATTAGTCAGTGCTCATGGCTGTACAATCTTGTGACTTTAGTAAGACCCATTAAATTGTACATGCAAATATAGCAAAATTTATGGTATGTGAGTTCTATCTCAATTTTTATATATTTACATATACATATATATTCTTATCATATAGTGACTGAACAACAACAAAAGCTCTATTGATCATAAATCTTTGATGATTCAGAAACATCCTGATGTGTTTAAATTTACAGATGTTTTATCCCTTAAAAGTGTCAAACAATGCATACTCCTAATAGCATATGTAAAACATATTTATATACTTGACTCATAATGGTTTCTTAAAGTTTAATGAGTAATAAAAAATTGGGGGGGAAAGGTGTTACTAGCAAAACTTGATCAAATCTAACAGACTTAAGAAAAAGTATAATCTTATAACTAAAATTTATGCATGCTTTTTATAACACTATTTTTAAATTATCTACAGTATAATTTAAAGAAACAAATCAACTAGACTTGCTCTGTTTTTCATATTCAAATATGAAAAGCAAAAAAAAAATTACCAATTTTTAATCATCTAGGTTTTCCACGACTATATTAAAAAGAAGAAATGAGACATTCTACCTATTACTGAAGCACAAATAACAGGAAACATTTCATTAGACAAGTAATATGGTACATGAAACTTGAAAAACCTGTGACTACAGTTCTTACTAATGGCATTTCATTTTGCAGTTTTCATCACATGCCTCTGCTGCATGAAATCAGAGCCTGAGGTCACTAACTAACTTTCACTAAGTTAATGGTACAACTCATTAGGATGCAGGCATTGTTAAAGGCCATAAATGCAAAACTATCACATTCCCAGCAGAAATAGTCTAGTAATTGTTACTGGAGTATTTTTTAATGGATATCATTTAAGCCTCTGGGGTCCAGGCAGTAATGTAAGTGAGCAAAGCAGGTCCCGAGGAGGACAAGGAAGGGCTGGGGTCTTGGGTAAACAGGAGAGCACAGGACCATCTAAAGGAGACAGCCATCACTCAACTCCAGCAAACTGCTGACAGATGTGAGGCCCCAACGGAGTCAGATTTCTCATTTCTCAAGAGCTGGAAACCTTGGTTTCATCTTTCATGTTTTGGGAAAACCCCCTAATTTTGAAATGTTGCCAACTAATTAAAAAAATTGAAAAACTGCAAAGATCAAATAAAGTCCCACTGGCTGCTGAATATGGCCACTAGTTTGCAAACTCTGAAAAGAAACTCTTGAAACTAGTTTATAACAGATAAACTATAAATATGGGCTTCCCTGGGTTCAGATTGTAAAAAAATCTGCCTGCAATGCAGGAGACCTGGGTTTGATCCCTGGATTGGGAAGATCCCCTGGAGAAGGGAATGGCTACCTACTCCAGTATTCCTGCCTGGAGAATTCCATGGACAGAAGAGCTTGGTGGGCTACAATCCATGGGGTTGCAAAGAGTCGGACATGACTGAGTGACTGACATTTTCAAACTATAAATATACATATATATTTAATACAGATAATATACTTTTTATATAACTAATATATATTATATATACTTAATATATTTAATATTATAATATACTATAAATATGTTTATCAAAATTTGGTAGCACTAATCACCTTTACAGTTTTCAAAGTTCAATAGAACAGATCCTAGAGTATAGTATTAATGTTTCATTTCATTCATCTTCCTTACTCAAATATCAAGGATAAATCACTTCTTCCATTCATTTTAGTGACATTTTCTTTCTGTAGTCAAGTGGAAACAGTATTTATCTTCTATATACTCCAGTGATAAGTATTTCAAGAAACAAAACAGTTTGAGAACCAAAATCCAGAACAGTTTGGGAGGGGAAAAAAAAAATGGGGAGGCTACGTCTTGCTTTTGGACAGAAAGAAAGGAACTCAAATATGTAGCAAAACTAGTCTCCACTTTATAATAATCAACTAGTAGTACATTTAAATGGACATAGAGTTGCCTGCATTATAATTACATAGTTGAATAAAAATCTTACATTGGCATGAACACTGTAGAGTTATAGGTGTGAATCTTCTAGAAAATATACATAGCAACAAGGAGAAAAAGAGAACCTCACAAAACTCTTTTCCTGGAAGTACAGGAGAAAAACAAAAATATAAAAATTCCACAATACATGAGATCCAGCTGAGGTCAAACCAAGCTGACATGAGACAGAATCTATACTGGAAGTGGACAGCAGAGACAGACAGAATGTGTGGCATGTGATGAAGAGGGCTCCAAAATGGCAGATCTCAGAAAGCAACGTGAAAATGCACATCCTTAAGAAGAGGGATTTATGCTGGCATGCTGCGGTGGCAAAAAGCCTCCTGGACTTAGTCTGGTTTGGAGAGACAGAGGATTTGTGGCACCACAGAGAACACAATCAGGCTTCATATGTTAAAAAAAGAAAAAAAAGAAAAAACTACCTCTGAAATCTGGAAACCTACTCTGGTCCCACCCATAACCTCCTACAAATAACTGAATAGGGAAAATCCAGTTCACTAAATCACAGGAAACCAAAGGGAAACTGGCACAGCAATGACTTGGAGATACTGTAAGAAAAACAGTAGAAATGAGCAGCATAACATACCAACTGTCAAAGAATACTGCTAGAAAAACATTACAACAGAGAAAATAAAAACTGTAACTACATACTCTTGCACGAAATTAAGAAAGTAATCAATGAAGTCACTCCAGTATAATAAGAACTCAAGGAAGAACTGACTAGACAACAGGAACAAAAGAAGCATAAACTATCAGAACTCAAGGCAGAAACAGAAGAATAAACAAAAGTATCACAGACATGAAGAAACTGGAAGGAGAACACAGAAAAGAGACACTGCAGAAGACACAGTCAGAGACATTAAAGATAGAAACAAATGAAAAAGTGTTTAAAAGGATCAGAGGAAAATAATAAACAGAAAAGATATAAAAAGGGAGATCCAACAGACATAATTAGGGTCACTAAGAAAGAAAACAAAAATAATCAAACAAAACAAACATTTAAAGATGTGATTAAAGAAAACTTTCCTGAATAAAAATAGATCTGAGTCTACATATTAAAAGAGCATACATGTGCCAACGTATCCTACACCAGCATATCCTAGTAAAATTACTAAATATTCAGTTCAGTTCAGTTCAGTTCAGTCACTCAGTCGTGTCCGACTCTTTGTGACCCCATGAATCGCAGCATGCCAGGCCTCCCTGTCCATCACAAACTCCCGGAGTTTACTCAAACTCATGCCCATCGAGTCGGTAATACTAAATATTAGAGAGAGAATTCATTGGGCCAATAGGCAAAAAGATCAAATCATTAATAATGGGAAAAAATTCAAGTTGGCTTCACACATCTACACAGCAACGTTTAATGCCAGAAGACACTGAACAAACCTGTAAGATGCTCAAGGAAACAAGGAGTGAGCCAAGGACTTTATTATCTGCTAAGCCATCCTAAGTGTAAGGCAACAAAAAGAAGTTCTGAAAATGTTGTTAGAATAATATTCCTCTCTGTTTTCATGATTTGTTACTAAGAAACTACCAGATGACAAACTTTAACCAACTAGGAAAAACTTCTGCAAAAGTGTCTGGGTGAGCATTACACATATTTAACTGAAAAACTAGGACTAAAAGAGGAAGAGATAAAGGTGATAAAACAGAACACAAACATTATAGTCTATAATAATGTATAAATTCAAATAACAAAAATTAGGTGACGGGAGAAAGTGAGCAGGAAGTATAATAAGCTGACTCATTACCTTGATGTAACAGCTGGGAGTCAACAGATAGCCTTAAAGCTTACAAATCAAGTAGCATAAGTAAAAGCATACATAACAGTGCAAATGTAAATACAATAGTGAATAAATACTATTCACTATTGACTAAAATTGGGTGATAGAGAAGAGAAAGAGGAAGAGAGAAGAGAATATTTTAAAAGACTTACCTTTTTTCATAGAAGAAAACTAAGTTACTGTGAACTGTAATAGAAAAATATCATATAAAGCAACTAATAAGACAAAAACACAAACCTTCCTAAATATCAAAAGAACAAGAAAGCAAAAAAAAAAAACAAGAAAGCAAGGGAAGACTGCACAGTGAAAGACTTAACATTTATATATTTTACAACAGAAAATATAAAATACAATGACATACCCCAGAAAAAAAGTCTGACATATCAATAAATATAAATGGATTCAACTCATGTTGAAAGAGATTTTCAAACTGACTCATAGAGCAAAACCTATCTTCATGCTGATTGAAAGATACATGTAAATCAAAGTAATTTAAATGGTTAGAAAACAAAAGGATGGGCAAAGATATACAAAGCAAATGTAAACAAAAAGAAAGTAGGAATTTTTTTATTCCAGCTCTTTTTGATTCCAGAATCTGAGGTCTTATCTTCTACAAGAACTGCAAATAATGTTTCATGTGCTTCTGTAACAATATATATATATAGGGTATGTATACATGATTAAATATACCATATATATATCTTAAAACTATATAATAATTACTCAATTATATACAAATATACAATCTTTGAAGTAATACTAGATATCAAATTGCTGAGTTAATGGTATATAAAAATTTTTCCACATAAAAATCAAAATACTTTACTGAGCACTCCTCACCTGTATTTACGTCAAGATCGGCTGTTGATATAACGTCATTGTAATACCTCCTCATCCTGATGACAATCTACTATCTAGCACTTAAAAACTAAAATTTCAGTTGAGTTGTTTTCTGAATCTTAAGGAAGTGGAATTTTATGCAATTTATTTATTAAAAATAATTCTGTTGAAGCGACAATTTTTTTAACCTCTTGCAGAAATCCACAGCCATCAGATTGCTTTCAGAAGCTAAAAATCTGTAGTTTCAAAAAGAGATTTCAGGCCTCAGAAACAAAAGTATGGGTAGTAAAAAAATTAAGAAACATTCTAAAAATATAATATAAAGGTCAATAATGGCTCTATAAATACAAAAATACACTCGTGGCAGCATCAACTCAGTTAATGCATATGAGGAAGTAATTGTGAAATCTGTGTTTCAATTTCAATATCAATAACAAAAGGAGAGGATAATAATAGTACCAACTTGATAAGACTGCTCTGAGCATCAAATGACTGAAACTCAACAAACACTTCTTGGCTTACATTGCAATAAATGTTAGCTAATATTATCATCATAGAGATGCAAATTTCAAACTGATGCATTATTCAAATCTTTTAAATCTATTATAATTGCTGATGATAGAATTAGCCCCACAGACAAATATTTCCCTATGATAAAAAAAGAATGTAAAGTTGCTCCTATCCTAAATTCCCTATTTCCTCTTGGCTACCACCTACCTCTGGGGCAAGATCAGCAGCCCTTCCTCTTTCATCCCGTGGTAAAACTCCATTAAGCCTTATACCAGGATGTGTTCATTGTTAGTGGCACTCACTGTCTTTCTGACCAAAGCTGCTGTGAACGACTTAAAGTCATAATTTATGTCTTACGCACCTGTTCCCACACAAACTAGAAGCTCAATTAAGGTGTGTTAAATTAATGAATGTGGTATTGTAGTCAGTGTGTGTGTGTCCGTACATGTGTATGAAAAACATGATCCAGTTCAGGGTTTATATTCTGTGGATTGCAATGATCTTGATAACAGACTGAGCTGCCTTAGCTGCCTACCTTCCTGAAAGTTCTGATATCAAAATTAGGAAGGTAGGAGGCGGACTTCCCTGGCGGTCCAGTGATTAAGATGCCACGCTTTCAAGGGCGGGGGTTGGGAGGTAATGGAAGGTCAGCTAGGACTAAGAATGAAAGAAGGGATTCATTGAAAAAGAAAAACAGAAACTTAGAACACTTATAGAGCACCCTGTGAGCATCAGGCAATGAACTGGGTTCTAGGGGTATAAAGAACACTACCTCTCTGTCTATAGGTAGCTCACAGCCACCGGGCACAGAGCAGGGAAGGCTCTCCCTCCGACTAGTTAGGTAGCGATGTTAAAGTTAAAGCTAGATCAAGACAGCTGACTCTCAGAATTCTAAATTGCAGTTCTCTTTCCACCAGAAGAATGTCTTTCAAATGCTGACAGGGCTCACAGCAAAAAAAAAAAAAAAAAAATGAAATCTGTAGCACTGTGACTCACTCCAGTATTCTTGCCTGGAGAATCCCATGGACAGAGGAGCCTGGCGGGCTACCATCCACGGGGTCACAAAGAGTCAGACATGACTGAGTGACTAACAACAGCCACCCACCCAGTACAAATACACATACTTCTGATCTTTTCTATTTCACGTCTTTTTTTTAATGTTCATCCTGACACATTAAATAGGTATACAGCTCAAAGGTGGAAAAATCCTACGCTAGATTAAAACTCTTAAATGTCAGGCAGACAAAATTCATAATAAATAATTTTCCTCACACAATGAATATCCCAGCAAAAATTATAGAACACTATCAAATAATCAAATATCCCCCCAAAGACTAACATGGAGCCATGACAGCTGTCCCCTGGGGAGTGGGAGGAAGCTAAACCTAATCCCCATCAGCCATCCCAAGTAAATACCCAATCCAAGGGAAACGAGGATTGTGAAGCAAAGATAACTTGGTGCTAAGTCTCCTGGCACTTCGCTCTCTTCCAGCCAGACTGTGGCCCAAAAGACTCCCCTCATCCTGCATAAGAAATTTTGGAGCTTCTAATTACAGTGAATATTTTTTAAAGGATTTTGTGTAAGAGGCTTTAATTAGATGTGTTTGGGTGGGGAACAATGTATTTATTAAAAGAAGAGAATAAAAATCATAATAATCTATTTTAAATAAACATATTATTTCAAAGGAATATCTCATTGAGATTTGCCAATCTTCACGTAAACTGAAGACGAGGGAGTATGCTGATTTATCTTGGCTCTGAATAAAGCAGGTAGATGTGAATCATTAAGGAGTAGGTCTTTTGGTTTGCTTTTGAAATAAGAGAGCAAGGCAGTATACAACTTTCCCGCAACATGAGAGGCTTGGACAGCACTTGCCATTGAAAGAAATGTGATCACAACAATCATCACTACCTAGTAGCAAACTAGAGATGAAGAAACCCCAGTGTCCTCAGAGTTCTTTCAAGAAAAGTGTTCCCCTGAACAGAAAATGTAAAATCAGAAATGGGCAGAGAGACCAGAAAATCCTTTTCCCTCTTCTGGGTTCACAGATAGTACTCCGGCTCTGAGAAAACAAATCAAGTACAAGAACATCTAGTTAAGTTCTTAGACTTAACTAGTCTCACCATTCTCTATCCAAGAAGGTGTTTGAGTTTAAAGGGCTCATTTTTTGTGTGGTATTTGCCTCAAATTAAAGGACAATGTTATAAAACTGTAATAAATCTTCCTGTCTTCCCCAAAAGAAATCTGTTTAGAATTATATTGAGAAAAACATTCTTTTATAAAGATAAAATGCACTTTTTCTAAGAAATAGGAAAAAGTCACACCTACTATTTATCAGCTCTATTCAACAGAACTTCCTGTGATGATGGCAATGTTCTATTATCTCCACTGTCTACTACAGTAGCCACTAGCTACCTAGTACTGAGCACTTGGAATGTGGTTGGTGTGAATGAGAAACTGAGTTTTAAATTTATTTCATTTTAATTAATTTAAATAGTCAAATATGGCTGGCAGCTACTATATGGGGCAGTGTAGATTATATAATCCACATAAGTCTTCAGCAACAAAGCTGAGTAATTCACTTACCTTAGACTGAATGTCACAACATGAAAATTTGATATTCTATCAGTTCAGTTCAGTTCAGTCGCTCATACCAATATTTAATTTTCAGTTTCCTAGTTAATAGTTAGCTAATTAACATTTAAGGTTTCCTTAGAAGTGGTTTTTCACCAAAGTCTGGCAATTTTTATTCTGAAACATAAACATACTAGATATGCTGAGCAGCACTGCTTTGGCAATGCTCAATTTTCCATGTGTGAAACTTAAAAACAGGGAAAGGGGAAGGGGGGAAAAAAACTCAGGCCCACCCTCTCCTTGGTACAAAGGTAAGAAATGAAACATAATCCAAACAAAGCCCAACACAACCTCCTTGTGGGTATATCTGCTCATCAACCCCTGCTATGTTTGCTTCTTTAGACCCAGTTGTGGCTTTCAACAAAAGTCATTTCTACATTTGTTTGACCTTGTCTGTGTTCTGTTATGACCAGACTCTTGAGAAGTAGTCTGCCTATAGGAAGACTATTTAAAATGCACATCAAGATATTCTATATTTAAATGAGACAAACCAATCAAATAGTCAAAAAGCAGTACCTTTAAGGAAAACAGATGCTTCAGAGAGATTAAAATATGCAGAGCATGCCAAGACCACCTTCCAAGCAGGTGGCCAAAGAAACTGCGTGGTTTTATAGGCAGCAAGGAAGAGACACTCCAAGAAAATATGCTTAAAAATATACTGCAGCCTTGCTGTAGCCATAGCATAATTAACTTTAACTTCAGTCAGCACCACTGCACTCCTTACAATCTCAAGGTCAATGCCAAATAATTTTTTTCCAGCTTCTGATCATGTAACACTTACACACAAATATTCCACACACACACACACACACAGGCACAAATGTTTCAATAATTTCATTATTTTTAAGTAGAATGAACTTCTAGAACTTATATCTAGAAATACTATGAGTTCATTTAAAACAAGCAAACTTAAGTATACTGTGCAAAGAACAAACCACTAGTACCGCATAGCATATTGGGGGAAGCTCAGACTCTACAGAGCAAAGCGATTCTATGACAGCAGTGCAGCACAGGTAAAAATTCAGCACCATAGACAAAAACTTCATTTTCACTTTGTTTTCTTTTCTCTCCTGCTACTGCTGCTACCACCAGGTCCCCCCAGAGAGGACCGGAAGTTCACCTACCATATCTAAAGACCACTGGAATCTCAACAAGACACATAGCAAAGAAGCAATGCATATACTATCCCCAGGGCTTCGGGTCTTGCAGAATAATAAAAGGCATTGCCAGAAGGAGAAAAGGCTTCATCTGGGGCAACTAAGAGCACTCTAACCTGGCAAGAGACAGTCAGACTCCATAAAGGCTGTGTGCTGTCAGTGCCCTTGTGTGTGTACATAAAATCTGCAGATGTCGCCTGGGCAGGAAAGAGGGAGACAGAAAATTTTAAGTGGGGCTCTGCGATGCTGTTCAACCCTAAAAGTACCCTGCTCACTCTTCCAAGATATGAGCTACAGACTCCACTGACTGCAGCATCTGTGGCACTATCTCTAAGGAGCTTATCAGTTATAAAATTCTATGATAAAGCCTCAATGTCCAAGACAAGGGCCAGAAACCTCAATGCTTTTTTCATTATCCTACTTTTTAGAGGGGAAATGTCAAATAAATATAATAGTACACAATTTTCACAACCGGGGCACAAGTTCTCAAAGTATGTAAGGCTTATGAGCAGAAAATAAACACTGCTTCTCATTCAGTTCTTTAAAAGTTTGCTTTAGAATAGCATTACTCTTGCAGAAATAAAAATCTATTAAAAGACACTCTGAAGATACATTAGCTTAACAGGGATAAAACTTAATTTCTTACATTTAATATTCTAATATAGAATTATCAGATAAGATATAGATTCTAGTAAACAAAGGAAACATACATAACAGAAAAAAAGCCACCCTTTGCTTGGCTTCAAATGTGAACACAAGTACAACACACCATTAAATGAACAACTTTTATTAAACTATCTTAGCACAAATATGGCTCAGTACTTTTTCTTAATGCCCAATGATTATGAGCTAAACATCATACCTCTTCATTTTATAACTTCTGAAGTCCTATAAAACTCACTCCTACTCTTCTAGGACAGCTTACACTGGTGGGTTTTAGTACATGTCAATCATTAAAAGCCATTATTTAAGGAATTTATCAATATATAATTATGAAATTATACTTCTGAAAATATCCTTTCTCAATTAGGATTCTTTAAAAAAAAAACTCAATAGAATTGTTCTCTGTGTTTACAATAGTCAAAGCATCTTCAACTTGAAGTGTAATATACATTTAAAACATGGCTCCTGATTTAAGGCAAACATTACACATTTTTAAATATGCATCTTAAAAACTGCTCATGCTCTTACCTGTATATCCAGCATACCATCCCCAAGAAGCCACCATTCCTAAAAGCCATTTGTACATCATTCCTTCAAGGTACCAGAACCGCTTGCTGTCCAGCAGTCGAAGGGGCAGAAGCACGATTATATAGCAGACGTAGGATGGAATCGCAACCAGGTTGTTGGCGACCATGAAGGCAAACCTCATCAGGGCTTTCACCAAGATCCAGCCCAGCCACGGAGCTTCTTCCAGAGTCACAGCCATTCTCACATCGAAGTCTCTCCCGTCTTGCTGAGGTGAAAAGAAAATTCATTTAAAAAGGAAAACGGAGTGAACACATCTAGACAGTCACTAATAAAGAAATCACCTCCGGCACAAAAACAAATGGGAAAAAAAAAAAAAGAAAAGAAAAAAAAAAAATCGAGGATCTAAAGCTTTTCCCCCACGCTGTAGTACCTCAGCGATCCGTCCGGGAAATTCCAGAGGGGGACGGACAGCCAGCGGAGGAGGAGCCCCACAAGGTCAAGGGAGCTGTTCACGGAGGCACAGGCTATGTCATAATATATTTAGCAAATGATAACACTATTCCCACCAACTCCTCAGCGGCCGGCCCGCAACCGCGTGTCACTGCAGTGTTCCGTTGGACTTTGAGGAAGAAGCAGCACAGCGACCTGCCTCACACGCCTTCGGCAGCTCCCTAACTGACAGGAGTGAAGAGAAGGCTGAGGCGGGCACCTCTCGATGCAGATCGGGACCCTCACCACCACCCTTCCGCACTGATTCATCCTTTAAAACGGTCTCTCGCATTAGCGGGAAAAAAAAAAAGAGTTACGCTAAAATGGTTCATTTGCCGCAAATCTGGTCTGGCGTTCCTTTTTTCTTAGGTGTGTGGAGGAGGGTAGGGGGAAAGGAGGGGGACCAGAAAAGCGGGCAAAAGGGTGAGCGGGTGAGAGGAAGAAAGTGGGCGATAATAAGGCGAAAAGGAGGAAGAACGGGAGTAGGGGGAGGGGAGCAGCGGCGGCGGCGGCTGCAGGAGGCGCAGAGCCCGGGATGACGAGCCCCGTCCGCGGCCGGAGCGCAGGGGAGCCGGGGATGATGAAAGAAGCGGGGAAGAGGCGACCGCGGCGCTTCAGTCAGGGGGGCGGCTGGGGCCGGCCGCGGGGTCCGAGGTGTGGGAGGGGTCGGGGCCGGAGGTCTCGGCCCGCGCGCCGGGCTCACCTCAGCTGGCGCGGGCGGCGGGCGGTAGAGCGCGGGGACCGGCGGGGCCGGGGGTCGGCGGCGGCGGCGGCGGGTGTCCTCGGCCAGGGGGTCGCGGTCATGGACGCGGCGGCGGCGGCCGAGGTGCGGCGCGAGCGGGCGCGAGGGCGCCCTACTCCCCTCGCGGCTGCCTGCGGACAGAGGGGACGGCGGGGACTCAGAGGCCGGACCTGTCACCGGGGCGGGTCCCAGGGAGGCGGGCGGATGCCCCGCGCCCCCGCCTCCTCCTTGGGGCCTACCGCGCCCTCGTCCCTCATGCCGCCGCCGCCGCCTCCTCCCCGGGCCACGCGACGACGACACCCGTTCCCCGCCTCCCCCCCACCCACCCCACAGCGCCTCCCCGGGGCCCAGCTTGCGGCAGCCGCGGGGCCTGCGCCCGCCGAGCCCGGACTCACCTCGGGCCGGCCCGGCCCCGGCCGGGGCTGCGGGAGCCAGAGGAGCCGGAAGACTGCATAGCCGGCGGAAGGAGGAGCGGCGCGGCCCGCACCCGGCCCCCGGCGGCGCCGAGACTCGGTCCCCGGGGCCCGGCCGCGTTTCGCCGGGCTGGCGGGGAGGGGCGGCGGGGAGGAAGCGGCGGGAGTCGGCGCTGCTGCAGAGCCGCCCCCAGAGCGCCCTCTAATGAAGGCGCGGCGGCCGTAGTCCGCCCGCCCGCTCGCGCCGCCGCCGCCGCCGCCGGGGATCCCGCTGCCCGTGGGTCGAGGCCCTTGGGGCCCGCCCGGTCCCTGGGCCGGGACCTGGCTCAGCCCGGGACCGAGGAAGAGGGCCGCTCGGAAAGATCTAGCAACGAGCTCCAGCCCTTCCACCACACGAGAAGGATTTGGTCCAGATTTAGAACCGCTTTTCTGCCGAAACAGCGGTTTTTCATTGTGAGGGCTCTCTCTCTTCTTGACAAACCCGATCACTGCCCAGATTGGGAAACTGTCCTCCTCGAAGACTGAATGCCCTCTTTTCTTTCCTAATGAAACCCAGCTGCTCTCACGGCTTTTCTTCTGACTCTCTCCAGAGGATTAAGGTCTAGAGTTTAAAATCAATTCATGTTAAGTGCCAGAACTCTTGTTCCTGGAAAGCACATGGAACATTAATGACAGTTCCAATGTCCCATCCATCCTCCTACCCCCTACCACGCCCCCCAAAAGAATCCAGTGGGAATGAGTGGTCTACACAGAGACACTAATATTTGGTTAGTCGAAGAGGGAAAAGCAGGTAGGCGGTGACTGTCATTGAACGAGTGCTCAAAAATTAGTGTCCATAGGTACCCCTGGACAGGGCTGGGTCATTCCCAAGATACTGTAGTTGCAAAGGCTGGACCACCAGAAGAAAAACAGAGAGAGAGCCCAACGACCTTCCCACCTACACATTGTCATATGGCCTACTGTTGCTGCTGCTGCTAAATCGCTTCAATCTTGTCCGACTCTGTGCGACCCAAGATGGCAGCCCACCAGGCTCCTCGGTCCCTGGGATTCTCCAGGCAAGAATACTGGAGCGGGTTGCCACTTCCTTCTCCAATGCATGCATGCATGCTGTCACTTCAGTCATGTCCGACTCTGTGCGACCCTATGGACAGCAGCCCACCAGGCTCCTCTGTCTACGGGAGTCTCTAGGCAAGAATACAGGAGTGGGTTGCAATTTCCTTCTCCACATACGGCCTACTAATTTTCGGTATTTTTTTAAAAAAGTATAAAATCTTGTTATATCCCTTAATTACATTTGTAAATTGAGGAGGGGGCACTTTTTTTTTTTTCCCTGCTCCTGGTGAACTGCCATATTTAAATCAGAATGCCACTTACTCTTCCTACAAAATGTTTATCGCTGTGTTTGCTTTGAACTCTCAATGGCCTCTTTCTTTCTCTCAGTCCTTCTGCTCCTCTTTGGCTCACAGGTGAAGGAAAGAAAATTCACCTTAGGGACATGTGAAAGATTATTTCCTATTCCCTTGGGTGATGAGAAAATATGAAAGCACAGGGCCTGGCTGGAATAGTTGATTAGATTTCTTTCAATTTATTATTAATTTGTTTTTATTTATAGATGTTGTTTATTTCACCAATATTATATTCTAACTGTACAGGGCATAAAAAGGCACAGGCCATGTCTGATATCTTTCTGTATAAGTTCAAGTGATGAATAGCAATAGACAAGTTAAATATGACCATTCTATTCTTTGTATCAATGTTTCCTTTGAGAATTTAGGTGCCAAGGTAATAGCATCTTAAAGTAAATCTCATGAGAAAAATAATATACATACTGTTTATTGATTGTTTAAAATATGTCATAGTATTACTAAGTGGGTAAGATAGGTGAGACACATATTTCTTCTGAGAATCAAGAGTAAACTCCCCTAAGATTCCATTAGGTCCATCCCATTCAGCATTCCCCACATGCTGGCAAATGCTGGCTGACACCTGGGGAGACATAACCTACAATGTGATCTGTACCTGGTTTTTGGATTACAGAGCATCTGCCAGAGCTCCAGATACACCAGCACTTGCTGAGATGTAATTAGTATCAATCAGTCATGCCCAGAAAAGGGCCAGAGGTTGGGGAGGACCTTTCACAGCAGGTGTCAAACTTTAGTGTGCAGAAACATCACTTATGGTGCCTACCAAAAAGAGAGATTCTTGAACCTCATATCAGAAAAATTTTCATACTCTAGGTTCAGAGGAGCTGGAGAACCTGCTTTAAAACAAAAAACAAAAACCATAGGTGGTTCTGATGCAGGCAGAGTAGGCAGATCTTGCTTTAAGAAACTCTGACCGAGAAGTATCCTGAAATAATCACCTTTTCTTGACCTTTCATGATTTTAAATAATTCAATCATATCTGTTCTCAACTAGGCTAGTTTGCTAGGGCTGCGATACAAAATATCACAGGCTGGGGAGCTTAAACAACAGAAATTTATTTCTAGCGCTTGCAGAGGCTGGAAATCACAGATCGAGGTGTTGGCAGGGTTTGTTTCTTCTGAAGCCTCTCGCTTTGGCTTGTGGATGACCATCTTCCTGTGTATTACCATAGTCTTCTGTCTGTGTGCGCAGGTGTCTGGTGTCTGTCTTGTGTCCCACTCTCTTCTTTCCAGGACACCAGTCCTTATACTAGTTATGTTGGATTAGCACCCACCCTAATGACCCCATTTAATTTAATTACCTCTTTAAAGACCCTGTCTCCAAATACAGCCAGGTTCAGAAGTACTGAAGGTTATGACTTCAATATATGAATTTTAGGAGGACAAGATTCACCCATAACATCCTCTTTCTACTCTTTGGTGGTGGTGGTTTAGTCACTAAGTCATGTCTGACTCTTGTGACCCCGTGGACTGTAGCCCGCCAGGCTCCTCTGTCCATGGGATTCTCCAGGCAAGAATACTGGAGTGGGTTGCCATTTCCTTCTCCAGGGTATCTCCCTGACCCAGGAATTGAACTTAGGTCTCCTGCATTGCAGACAGATTCTTTACAGTAGCTTTATGGAAGGGATGTGGAAACTCTAACCTTGATAATTTCAGCTGGTCTCCTCTTGACTGATTCCAACTTCATTAGACTTATCCTGAAGCTAAATATATAGAACACGACATGGTGTTCCAGGTGTAGGTATGCCCTGTTTTATTGCCCAGAGTGATTGAAGGGCTTATCTTTTTAACACTTTTGACCACAGTAGTGTGTTTAGCTTCCAGACAATTCAGTACCTACAGTGGATAATTTGGGCTGGCTTCTTCAGGGAACAATTTCAGATGATGCTTATATTTATTTCTTATATTTCATATTTCATTTAAGATATATGTTTTGTATTCTCTTGAAAAGTGAAAGTGTTAGTCACTCAGTCATGTCTGACTCTTTGTAATCCCATGGACTGTAGCCCACCAGGCTCCTCTGTCCATGGGATTCTCCAGGCAAGAATACTAGATTGGGTTGCCATTCTCTCCTCTACGGGATCTTCCCAAACCAGGAATCAAGCCCGGGTCTGTATTCTCTTACCCTACATATAATACCTCCCTCTGGCCTACATTTTTTTCCTCCACCATCTTTCAACTTACTGAGGCAGCCTTCTGTGATGTTTCTATAGGTTATTTCCACAATACCACAGGCAGACAGATGTGTAAAGGCTCTGAACAAAATTGTAACAAGAAGATTGGGATGACCAGTTCTTCAGGACAGAAGATCTGTAGAAAGCAGGGGCCTTCTTCAAAGATTAACTAGCCTCCAGTCCCCTCTCCAACTACCTTAGAGCTGGCTTTATCAAAACACAAACATAAATTGAGAATTTTGCAACCTTTCTATATAGTACAGCCCAATAGGGGAAGAAGGAAAACATAGAGACGCCACCCTATAGCCACAGGAGTTATAGTTTCAGTTTCAAAGCTCACATTTGAACCACAAGAGGATGGTCCTTTGAAAGAGAAATATGACTTCTTACATTTCCAGGAGTCTCCAGACATTTTAAAATGATTTAACCATGACACCCAAGAAGGTTTAATTCCATCCATCTGGTCCACATGCGCACAGCAAATTAGGTTATAACCAAGGAGGGGCTCCCTTGGGCTGAAGAATCCTTCTGGGCCCTCTCTTTTTCCTGGTGGCAATTAAAAAAACATTTCAGCTACCTGTGCCAATTTCCTCACTAAAGCTCCACTGAACTATTTCTCTCTAGGGTAAACCCAACCAGCAGTTTCATAAACATTCAGTGACTTGACAAAGACCCCCACATCACTAGACGCAGTTGCAACCTAGAAATTAGCCCCTAAGACAGTCATGCATTCTGAGCGTTGTCAGATTTAACTTTAGACAAAAAGGGAGATACATACATATCTTGAAAAGGAAAGTGAAGCTTGAAAGGGTTAGTCGCTCAGTGGTGTCTGACTCTTAGCAACCCCATGGACTGTAGCCTGACAGGCTGCTCTGTCCATGGGATTTCCCAAGCAAGAATAGGAGTGGGTTGCCATGCCCTTTTCCAGAGGATCTTCCCAACCCAGGGATTGAAGCTGGGGCTCCTGCATTGCAGGCAGATTCTTTACCATCTGAGCTACCAGGGAAGCCTAGCACATCTACATATATATGTATATGAAATATACCATATATAATTTTTCTTCTATATTAGTATCCATAATCATTTTATATGAAATATGTTAGGGCTTGTAACCTTACCATTTTTTTAGATAAGACTTGACAGCAGCCTTATTTAAGCCATTTCAGCAACTCTTTATTAACAAGATTGACTTTAAACAATACTGTGAAGTAAACAATTTTCTCTTCCTTCCTATGTCCCTCTCCTGTTCAATTAATTTCCTTTTCCCCTCTTGATACTGAAACGGTCCCTAGTTTCCAAGGGGCACTGAAGACCCCATCTAAGACCCCCACCCACAACAGACAACTCTCTAAGCTAGAACCTGTTTTCTCACCTATCCAACATTGCATTTCAGCCCTGTCTTTCTTGTCTAGTGGGGTAAACTAATCCCTGCTGAGTGGCTAATGGCTGAAACCCACAATCCCTCTTCCTAAAGTATTAACATTTAATAAAGGACTTCCTTAAAAGCATTTCTATTGGTAGATTCCCAGGTACCATAGTGGAGAAGTATTCCTGTAAGATATTTTGGAGAGTCTACTTCAGCAAGTTCCTTTGCTGATAGAAGCTACAAAACCATGTAGTACCCGTAAGAATAAGACAAATCCAGATTTAAAATTGGCTTTTCCTAACATGAGAACTGAAATAACTTGATATTCATGATTATGTTACAATAGTAATAATAGTTGACATTTATTAATCACTTTCAACACTGCCGGCCCTCTTCTCAGTGCTTGCTTTCCAGGCATCAACTCATTCATTCTTCACAAACACCTTATAAGGACCATATTGTCACCAACATTTTCAGTTCAGTTCAGTTGCTCAGTCGTGTCCGATTCTCTGTGAACCCATGGACTGCAGCACTCCAGGCCTCCCTGTCCATCACCAGCTCCTGGAGTTTACTCAAATTCATGTACTTCACCTCCCAGCATCTGTTCAGTTCAGCTCAGTAACTCGGTCATGTCCAACTCTTTGAGACCCCATGGACCACAACATGCCAGGCCTCCCTATCCATCACCAACTCCCAGAGTTTGTTCAAACTCATGTCCATTGAGTTGGTGATGCCATCCAACCATCTCATCCTCTGTCATCCCCTTCTCCTCCTGCTTTCAGTCTTTCCCAGCATCAGGGTCTTTTCCAGTGAGTCAGTTCTTTGCATCAGGTGGCCAAAGTATTAGAGTTGCAACTTCAACATCTGTCCTTCCACTGAGTATTAAGGACTGATTTCCTTTAGGATGGACTGGTTGGATCTCCTTGCTATCCAAGGGTGAGTCTCCTCCAACACCACAGTTCAAAAGCATCAATTTTTTGGCACTCAGCCTTCTTTATAGTCCAACTCTCACATCCATACGTGACTACTGGAAAAACCATAGCTTTGACAAGATAGACCTTTGTTGGTAAAGTAATGTCTCTGCTTTTTAATATGCTATCTAGGTTGGTCATAACTTTACTTCCAAGGAGCAAGCGTCTTTTAATTTCATGGCTGCAGTCACCATCTGCAGGGATTTTGGAGCCCCAAAAAATAGTCTGTCACTGTTTCCACTGTTTCCCCATCTATTTGCCATGAAGTGATAGGACCAGATGCCATGATCTTAGTTTTCTGAATGTTGAGTTTTAAGCCAACTTTTTCACTATCCTCTTTTACTTTCATCAAGAGGCTCTTTAATTCTTCTTCACTTTCTGCCATAAGGGTGGTGTCATCTGTGTATCTGAGGTTATTGATATTTCTCCCAGCAATCTTGATTCCAGCTTGTGCTTCATCCAGTCCAGCATTTCTCATGATGTACTCTGCATATAAGTTAAACAAGCAGGTGACAATATACAGCCTTGACATACTCCTTTTCCTATTTGGAACTAGTCTGTTGTTCCATGTCCAGTTCTAACTGTTGCTTCTTGACCTACATTCAGATTTCTCAAGAGGCAGGTCAGGTGTTCTGGTATTCCCATCTCTTGAAGAATTTTCCAGTTTGTTGTGACCCACACAGTCAAAGTCTTTGGTATAATCAATAAAGCAGAAGTAGATGTTTTTCTGGAACTCTTGCTTTTTCAATGATCCAACAGATGATGGCAATTTGATTTCTGGTTCCTCTGCCTTTTCTAAATCCAGCTTGAACATCTGGAAGTTCATGGTTCAAGTACTGTTGAAGCCTGGCTTGGAGAATTTTCAGCATTACTTTGCCAGCATGTGAGTGAGATCAATTGTGTGATAGTTTGAGCATTCTTTGGCATTGCCTTTCTTTAGGATTGGAATGAAAACTGACCTTTTCCAGTCCTGTGGCCACTGCTGAGTTGTCCAACTTTCCAAAATCGTGGTATATTGAGCGCAGGACTTTCACGGAATCATCTTTTAGGATTTGAAATAGCTCAACTGGAATTCCATCACCTCCACTAGCTTTGTTTGTAGTGATGCTTCCTAAGGCCCACTTGACTTCATATTCCAGGATGTCTGGCTCAAGGTGAGTGATCACCCCATCATGATTATCTGGGTTGTGAAGATCTTTTTGTATAGTTCTTCTGGGTATTCTTGCCACTTCTTCCTAATATCTTCTGCTTCTGTTAGGTCCATACCATTTCTGTCCTTTATTGTGCCCATCTTTGCATGAAAAGTTCTCTTGGTATCTCTAATTTTCTTGAGGAGATCTCTAGTCTTTCCAATCTATTGTTTTCCTCTATTTCTTTGCATTGATCACTGAGGAAGGCTTTCTTATCTCTCCTGGCTATTCTTTGGGATTCTGCATTCAAATGGGTATATCTTTCCTTTTCTCCTTTACCTTTCACTTCTCTTCTTTTCATAGCTGTTTGTAAGGCCTCCTCAGATAACCATTTCACCTTTTTGCATTTCTTCTTCTTGGGGATGGTTTTGATCATTGCCTCTTGTACAATGTCATGCTGGAGCAGCTATGAGGAGATACCCCACAACCAAGGGCAGAGAAGCCCCAGCAAGATGGTAGGTGCTGGAGTGGTGGCTGCTTGGCGCTGGAGTGACTTTGAGGAGATACCCCATGTCCAAGGGCAAAGGAGACACCCCAGCAAGATGGTAGGAGGGGTGAAATCACATTTAGAATCAAACCCCATACCCGCCAGAGATGCTCAGAGGTCTCAAAAATAACTTGTGCATACCAGGACCCAGAGACCCCACAGAGACTGAGACAGAACTGTGTTTGAGTGTCTTCTATAGAGGTACGGGTCAGCAGTGGACTGCTTCATGGGCAGGGGCTCTGGGTGCAACAGACCTGGGTATGGCATAAGCCCTCTTGGAGGAGGTTGCCATTTACCCCACGATAGAGCCACCAGAAATTACATAGGACTGGGGAAACAGACTCTTGGCGGGCACAAACAAAACCTTGTGCACACCAGGACCCAGGAGAAAGGAGCAGAAACCCTACACGAGACTAACCCAGACTTGCCCGTGAGTGTCCAGGAGTCTCTGGGGAGGTGTAGGTTGGCGGTGGCCTGCTGCAGGATTGGGGGCACTGAGTGTAGCAGTGCATGCATGGGACCTTTGGAAGGAGATCCATTATCCTCATCACCTCCAGCATAGTTTGGCCCCAAGTCAAATAACAGGGAGGGAACACAGCTCCGCCCATCAACAGAAAATTGGATTAAAGATTTACTGAGCATGGCACCCCCCATCAGAAAAAGACCCAGTTTTCCCCTCAGTCAGTCTCTCCCATCAGGAAGCTTCCATAAGCCTCTTATCCTTCTCCATTAGAGGGCAGACAGAATGAAAACCACAGTCACAGAAAACTAACCAATCTGATCACATGGACCACAGCCTTGTCTAACTCAATGAAACTATGAGCCATGCCATGTAGGGTCAACCAAGACGGACGGGTCATGGTGGAGAGTTCTGACAAAACTCAGTCCACTGGAGAAGGGAATGGCAAACCACTTCAGTATTCTTGCCTTGAGATCCCCATGAACACCCACACTTTACAGGTGGGGAAATTAAACATTCGGTCCCAGGTCACTTAGCTGGCAAGTGGAAGGGCTGTGACTCAATTCCTATTCTCAGACTCCATTGCCTAGACCACACACTACAGTGCCTCTCTAGGAGAGGCTGGTAGAAAAGTTGTTCTCCACCAACAGTGTGAGAGAAAGAGAGAGACTGACAGGAAGTTTCAGAAGATGCCACTCTTCTCCAGCCTCATCTCTTGTCATTCACTTCTCACACCTTCCCCTCCCTCACAGTGCGGGCACACCAAAGCGCTCACCATCTTGAAAGAATGATCTGTGAAACTTCACACATACAAACTCATGCATTTTTTTGTTAGTTTGCTTGTTTGTTTACGCTTTTCCCTTCTCTATGTCTTTCTGATCCTATTCATCCCTTGTGGTCCAGCTAAAATATCAAAGGATCCATGACCCCATCCCCACCCCCAGAATTCTCCCTCTGTGTCCATTCTTATATCCCAGTGCCTATTATATTGTAACAGGCTAGGATATTTTATATTTTAGGTTGTCTGTTGAGAGTAGAGGTTCCATATCACCTGTCTCATTATTTTTTCCTAATGTCTAGCTTAGTGTCTTATATTTGGCAGGAAAAAATTTTTGAATTCAATGTTTATTTAATCTATTCAGACTGAATCATTTCATTTTTTTAGGTTAACTGGATATCTTGAATGGTAACATCATCATCATCCTCACCCAAAGCATAGCCAGAAGAAATAAATGTTGCTAATACTTCATCTTAAGATGTGTTTCAACTTTTAAAAATGATTGTTCCAGTGACTAGAAGCACCTCAGGTGAATCACTAATTGTACAAAATAATATTGCCCCTTTTAATATTAATATCTTCCTCCATCCTCAAGCTGTCACCTACTCCTAATCGGTCCTGGATAATGTGGCTGTAGTATTTTTCTGAAAGTGAAAGTGAAAGTCGCTGAGTCATGTCTGACTCTATGGGACCCCATGGACCATGAGATTCTCCAGGCCAGAACACTGGAGTGGGTAGCCTTGTTCTTCTCCAGGGGATCTTCCCAACCCAGGGGTTGAACCCAGGTCTCCTGCATTGCTGGTGGATTCTTTACCAGCTGAGTCACAAGGGAAGCCCATTTTCTTAAAGTTCCATTTTTAACATTTTATTTTTCTTTTCAAGTTTTGCCATTGTTTTTCCATGTCCTAGAAAACCAAGAGTGAATGTCTCTGTCTGGTTTACTTCAGGACCTTAGCATCCAATTCCTCACTCGTTATCCTGAAGCCTATCAACCAGTGGCCATGCACGCCACTGTGTCTCAATGGGGTTCCCACAGCAGAGCCTCGCATTCTGGAGTAGCAGACTGATGACCTCCATTTTCAGTGAGGGCCGTGGAATTAAAGACTGGCAAACACTGTCAAATTCTACTTCAGTTCTCATTTACTTCCCAGCCAGCCTCCTCTCCCTTTAAACAAACACATTCCATAGCTTTGCTTTGGCTGTTCCCATACCTGGAAAGCCATCCTTCTTTCTCTCTGACCATCTTTTTACAACCACAGGATGCCCATCTTCTTGTCCAGAGTCCCTTGGCACTCCAGAGTCCCTCCTCTGGATAACTACTGCATTGATAGACAGCGAACACAGTTTTGACTTCCTGATTTGTTCTCATACATCCCTTCTGCGTACTTGTGCTGAATAGCCACAACTAACTGTCTGGTTCTGAGCCTGCAGTACAAGGTGATCTTGACATATAAACTGAACACATTGAGAAATTCCAGGTCCACAGTTTCATGGTACCCCACTCAAACTGCAGAAGTCCCATCTCCTCCTTCTCACTTCTTTATCTGCTGGTCCTTCAGCAACTTGATCCTTTCAATCACCCTGTCCTTCCACGCTCCATCCCCCAGTTTGAAGCTAAATCTTACTTCACTCTCTAGCCCCTCAGAAAAGTTAGGTCTTTTCAGGGCCATGGATTCCCCTTTGTTTCCAGACAAAATTGCTGTCCATAAATTCCAGCTTGGCAGTTTCCCTAGACTGGGTCCACAAAATTTCCCAGCACTGACTTCTTTCTGGAAAGAGTACCCTGACTAACTGCTTTGAACTTACTTCTTCTCCCTTTCCTCTGCCCTCATTTTTATCCTCAGGAGACCCTATAGAATCTCATATCTCAAGCTTTCTTTCACAATTCCCTGTCCTACCACTGTCAACAGACTCTTAACTTGGCTGGAAGCTTTTAATTCACAAGTATCCTGTGTTTCTGGGTTTCCCCACAAATATAAAAAGAAAACCAAACAACAAACCACTGCAGCATCTTTGTTCTGGTGTTGGGATGGTGAAAACTCAGTGATGTTTGATAAGGAAGAGAAATTCCCCCCTTTCCTGTGGAAAAGGAACACAGGATAATTCCACTTATGAACAGAGGAAAGAAGGTGTGAAGAAGTTACACGGCTTGTTCCTCCCAGAGTGTATGACAAACAGAACTGCTGTGGTCTTAAGGTGACCAGCATCTCCCAGTTTATCTAGGACTTTCATCATTTTAGCACTCAAAGCGCCACATCCCAGGAAACTACTCAGTCTTGGCAAATAGTTGGTCACCTTCTATGGTATCTTGGGTCCCCCTGCAGCCCGTAAGCCAGGTTACAGAGGTCCTAGCTTCCCCATACAACCCACCTTTCCTCTGCCACCCCCGCTCCTGGGCAACCTGATCGTTAGAAGTCAACAAGCTGTTCAGGGTTGATAGCGTGTTTAGTGTTTCCTCTAATGTGTATCACCGGTCCTTTATCGAGGTTAAATTTCCCCTCTTATCCAAGCTTTCAGCCCTGCAGCTTGGCTCTTTCCAAAGTTTTCAACAGCTTAAATCACAGGAGGTTTGAGCAGAAATTTCTACCCTGCTCCTTTTCAAACTGTGTATTGAAGGTTGATTTGTCATCTACGACCCAGATAATCATGATGGTGTGATCACTCACCTAGAGCCAGACATCCTGGAATGGGAAGTCAGGTGGGCCTTAGAAAGCATCACTATGAACAAAGCTAGTGGAGGAGATGGAATTCCAGTTGAGCTATTTCAAATCCTGAAAGATGATACTGTGAAGGTGCTGCACTCAATATGCCAGCAAATTAGGAAAACTCAACAGTGGCCACAGGACTGGAAAAAGTCAGTTTTCATTCCAATCCCAAAGAAAGGGAATCCCAAAGAATGCTCAAACTACCACACAATTGCACTCATCTCACACGCTAGTAAAGTAATGCTGAAAATTCTCCAAGCCAGGCTTCAGTGATACGTGAACCATGAACTTTCAGATGTTCAAGCTGGTTTTAGAAAAGGCAGAGAAACCAGAGATCAAATTGCCAACATCCGCTGGATCATTGAAAAAGCAAGAGAGTTCCAGAAACACATCTATTTCTGCTTTCTTGACTATGCCAAAGCCTTTGACTGTGTGGATCACAATAAACTGTGGAAAATTCTGAAAGAGATGGCAATACCAGACCACCTGACCTGCCTCTTGAGAAAACCTGTATACAGGTCAGGAAGCAACAGTTAGAACTGGACATGGAACAACAGACTGGTTCCAAATAGGAAAAGGAGTACGTCAAGGCTGTATATTGTCACCCTGCTTGTTTAACTTGTATGCAGAGTACATCATGAGAAACGCTGGGCTGGAAGAAACACAAGCTGAAATCAAGATTGCTGGGAGAAATATCAATAACCTCAGATATGCAGATGACACCATCCTTATGGCAGAAAGTGAAGAGGAACTAAAAAGCCTCTTGATGAAAGTAAAAGAGGAGAGTGAAAAAGTTGGCTTAAAGCTCAACATTCAGAAAACTAAGATCATGGCATCTGGTCCCATCTCTTCATGGAAAATAGATGGGGAAACAGTGGAAACAGTGTCAGACTTTATTTTTGGGGGCTCCAAAATCACTGCATATGATGACTGCAGCCATAAAATTAAAAGACGCTTACTCCTTGGAAGGAAAGTTATGACCAACCTAGATAGCATATTAAAAAGCAGAGACATTACTTTGCCAACAAAGGTCCATCTGGTCAAGGCTATGGTTTTTCCAGTGGTCATGTATGGATGTGAGAGTTGGACTGTGAAGAAAGCTGAGCGCCGAAAAACTGATGCTTTTGATCTGTGGTGTTGGAGAAGACTCTTGAGAGTCCCTTGGATAGCAAGGAGATCCAACCAGTCCATCCTAAAGGAGATCAGTCCTGGGTGGTCATTGGAAGGACTGATGCTGAAGCTGAAACTCCAATACTTTGGCCACCTCATGCGAAGAGTTGACTCATTAGAGAAGACCCTGATGCTGGGAGGGATTGGGGGCAGGAGGAGAAGGGGACGACAGAGGATGAGATGGCTGGATGGCATCACCGACTCGATGGACATGAGTTTGAGTAAACTCCGGGAGCTAGTGAGGGACAGGGAGGCCTGGCGTGCTGCAATTCACGGGATCGCAAAGAGTCGGACACGACTGAGCGACTGAAGTGAACTGACTGTCAACTTGGGGACTGAGCCTATTACTTGAGACTCTATTGTAATGAAAATCATGCCATTTTGCATTTCCCCAGTGCCATATGGTCAACAAAGTGCTCTCCCTGTCTCTGTCTCTGTCTTTCTCTCTCTCTCTCATGCACACAGACACACACAGACAGACACACCTTGCTGGGCATTACCAATAACCCCCTGAGATAGGCAGGTACTTACTGGTTGAAAAAAGTAAGAAGAGTAAGGAAAGAATTTCTTTACAAGTGGTTTTCTTTTGAAATGTTTTCAAGAAACAGTTTATAAAATATGCTTTCAAAGCCTCTGTTTCTTTTAATTTCTGTCTTCAAAGCGTAAACTGAAGTGGAGATCAAAATTATTAGGAATCAGCCACTGGTAACCACACAGCCTGGAGAAACCTCAGAGTGGGGCTGGGGGGATCTCAGCTCCTCCCTCCCAACTAGCCCTGGCCCTGGAGGGAGAGAGGGTCCCACTCAGGAAGGGCCCACCTCCATCACCCCACATTCTGGCAGGCCCTGCCTCCCTACCCCCTCTCACCCAGAATATTATTTCTATGGGAAAATGCCCATGTACATTCTCTTGAAATAGAACCTGATTGTAAATTGGGAACCATCAAGAGAGTCCTTTATCCCTTGGTTTACTATTATAAGGTCTTCTAGGCACAAGCTCCTGTTTCAAGTACTATGAATTAAGCAAGGCTATGGGCAAGACTTCCCTGTTGATCCAGAGGTTGAGAATCTGCCTTCCAATGCAGGGGAGTCGGGTTCCCTGGTCAGGTATCTAACTAAGACCCCACATGCTGCCGGGCACCTAAACCGGGGTTCCCGCAGCTACTGGGCTCACACACTCTAGAGCCAGTGCTCCGCAGCTAGTGAAAGCCCTCTCCCTGGGTGAAGACCCAGCAGAGGCGAAAGGAAAACAGAAACAAAGGAAACCACAACAAGGCTATGGGCAAAGAGGTGAGGCTAAAAACGTTGCCTCCTAAAGTGTGGGACTTCTAAAGTTTGCAGCCTTTCAAGGTGTCGTCATTCTATAGTTTAAGTTCTTATATGAGATTTTGCTAACGTTTCAGCACTCCATGTCGTGTTGAATTGAAGGACTTTCTTTCAAAAATGTACCTGCTCTATTTCAGTGTTTTTAGATGTGCCTAAGCGAAGAATCATCTGCAGTTCTTTTTAATTTGAGACTTTAGTGTATATAATCATCTCCTGGAGAGTCTGTCAAAATGCAGATTCCCGGGCCTCCTCCCTGAGATTTGGATTCAGGGGGTCTGGGGCAAGGCCTGGGGATCTTCAGAGTTAAAAAGCTCCTTCAGGTGATCTGAGGCAGGTGCTGTGAAGAGCGCTATAGCCTTGCTATTTCCTTGTGGGCTGCCAGCCTCGGTGTCACCTGGGATGGATTAGAAATGCAAAATCTTAGTCAGCACCCTGGTCTTCTGAAGCAGGATCTGCATTTTAATAAGATCCCCGGGTGGCTTGTGTGTACATAAGTTCTGATAAGCAGTGCCCTGCTGGGGTCCAGCCCGGCAGGATCCAGGGGGTCGGAGAGAGAGAGAGAGAGAGAGAGAATGACCAGACGGGGGTGAGAGAGAGAGAGAGAGAGAGAGAGAGAGAGAGAGAGAGAGAATGACCAGACGGGGGTGAGAGAGAGAGAGAGAGAAGAGAATGACCAGACGGGGGTGTTTGCAGGGTCTGGCAGAGTCTGGCAATGCTTTATTTTTTACCGTGGCTTTTATACCCTAAATTAGTACATTTCTAAGGGGAAGATAGTTTAACGTTACATCAGCTTGTTCTTCGCAAAACCAGGGTGTTTTCTGCCTACTTCTTTGTTTATGA
Organism: Cervus elaphus; assembly: GCF_910594005.1. NCBI lineage: Eukaryota > Metazoa > Chordata > Mammalia > Artiodactyla > Cervidae > Cervus > Cervus elaphus. Next base: position 72,685,824 of record NC_057828.1, on the reverse strand, counting down.
GGGTCTTGTACATTATCTTCTGGTCTTGGGGCCTATTAACATTTTATGCAAGTCAGGTGAATGTAAACCTATTTTCTGTTTCTATGGTAACCTTAACTGAAAGGTAGCAGTCTCATAGGGCAACAGTACAGAGTAGAAGTATAACCTTGTTAACACAAAAATTAATCCTTCTGCAGAAGTTGTCAGTTGCGTTTATCTAAGAAGTTTACCCCACACTGACTCTGCGACTTTGGTGAGGCAGCTTCTGCCTAGCACTCCTGGCTAACAATTAACAACCATTTCATTGTTACCACACCAGGGCTAAGTTCTTATTTCTCTAGATCTTTAACTATATTAACAATGGTTTCTATAACACAACCTTAGCACATTAAAAGCAAAAACACAGCAAGCAAAACACAGCAAGCAAATGTCAACCCAATAACCACCTTTAGAATAATTTTTCTTATGTTTTCTAATAGGACTCCTTCACCCCTCAAAAATGCTCTATGTCTATTAGGGCTTTTATATAATCAGGTTCTTTATGTTATTTTCTGATTAGGAATTATAAGCAATCATGCATATTAGTACCAAGGGCATAAATGCATTTAGCTAACAAACTACCAGCAAAGGAGTTTAAATTAAAACACTCCTTTCACCCTGGATAATCTCATAAAATACTACCACCTGGGAAACTTATTGATTAAAGTTCTAAATTGATTCTTATTTGGGAAGAGATCGGGGAAGGCCTTCTGCCTGTGTTACAGAAATTAGGGAGTAGTCTATTGAGGCAGGCATCAGAAAGACAGATATCATCTTTAAGGTGAGCGCCGCGGGCAGCTTTTCAAAATCCCTGAAAACCTGATCTGCCTTGCCCGTCAGGTTTTCTCCCTCATGACCTTGTCATGGGTAGGGTCTCATGTGTTGGCTCCCGGCAGTGCCCTTCAATACAACTAACACCATCGCATCAACCCAAAATCTGAAAGCAAGTGAGAGCTATCAATGAACAACCTGGAACAAGCTTTTTTTCCATGGGGGCCTTTAATGTGTACTCAACAAATATTCATTGGATGGATATGTTTTCATGGAAGAGGGACCATGGAAGTCTCATTGTGCAAACTACCTTGCATTGACACAATCCTGAATAAGCCAGAAGTCTAGGTAAAGGTTAAGAGTATACAAACACGATCACTTTATATATTTTGGGAAGCCCCCTTTAACCAACAGGTATTTACTCATTAGGTGTTCTCCAGTGCCCAGAATCTTGCTTCTCCCATTCTATTTGGGAGAAAGAAAGATAATACAGGGAAGACTTAGAGGAGATAATGAAATGCCTCAATGCTGTGTTTTTGGGCTTTCAATGTTGGCAATTGGAGTTCTAAGAAAGGGAAGATTACTGACGGTAGGAATCAGTTGAGCCTCCATGGAAGAGGAGGTGAGCAGGTTGGTAAAGTGTGGTAGGTGTTATGGAAGCTGATAGGAGCCTTTCCCAAGAAGGAGAGAGAGCAAAGAGAGTAAAACTTAAAATGAGATTGACTTGTCTGGGAGACAGAGAAATAAATACTCCTATTGTGGCAAAAGTTTAAGGGAAATGAAGAACAGAAAACAAAAAGGTTATGTAGGATGAAACTAAGGGCTTCCCAGACGGCACTAGTGGTAAAGAACCCAACTGCCAATGCAGGAGATGCAAGAGACACAGATTCGATCCTTGGGTCGGGAATGTCCCCTAGAGGAGAGCATGGCAACCTACTCCAGTATTCTTGCCTGGAGAATCCCATAGAGAGAGGAGCCTGGTGAGCTACAGTCCATAGGATCACAAAGAGTCAGACATGACTGAAGTGACAGTATATTGTATTATTAGGATGAAACTAAATTGTAGATGTGTGAAGGTCAGAAGTAGAATTGCTTTGGCATGTGTTTGGACAAAGTTTCTTTTTCCCAATCCATTCTCTCTTTCTTCTTGATAAGACGATTTTTAAAAAAATTATAGTATAGTTGACTAAGGGTTTCCTTGGTGGCTCAGAGGTAAAGAACCCACCTGCCAATGTAGGAGATGTGGGTTCGATCCCTGGGTCAAAGATCCCCTAAAGAAAGAAATAGCAACTCACTCCAGTTTTCTTGCCTGGGAAATCCGATGGACAAAGGAGCTTTGTGGGCTACAGTCTCTGGGGTTGCAAAAGAGTAGGAAACAACTGAGCAACTAAACATTAACAATCGATGACTAAGGGATTTTTTTAAGTTGGTTACATAGCCAACCAAGACAAAGACTGCATATCCCAGCCTCCTTTACAGAGCAGTGTGATCATATGACTGTCTTTGGTCCAGTGAGATATAAACAAAAGAGTTTGTGTCAGCTATGACCTCTCTAAGTACTTTTAAAGGATGGGGGCATACCCTTTTTGACATCTTCCACTTTCTCCGTAACTAAAGAGGGATGAGGATAACTGGAGCTCAGGTAACCATTTTGGACTGAAAGTGAAATTCACAAGCTAACTTGAACAAACAGGGACACAGGAGGAGTCTGGGTCCCTAAAGATCAGACTGTGCTAACCCTAGGCTGCTTTCCTCTGGTCTCTTTAATATGAGAAAGATGTAATTTTATATCTTCCTTAAGTCATGAACATTATATTTTGGCTTTTCTGTCATGCACAGACAAACCTAATTCAAATTCATAGAACATGTAATTGAAAGCCAAAAATGCAAGCATTTATGCATCAGGCACCATCCTTGTTCCAGGTCCCCAACCCTCTGACCCTAATAGATTATTACCTAATCTCTCTAAGCTTTTGTCTTCTCACATGTAAAATAGGGAAAACATTCCTCAAGGGTGGTTGTAAGGAGCAAATTAGATTAACTATATAAAGTATCTGGTGCAGAGCTGGTGTATAGCACACTCTTAATAAGTGTACTCTTTCTAATTATATACAGGGACATAGCAACAGATCACTATGGGACACAATGGCTGTGGAAATTCAGAGAATGTCTGTATCTAGATGATTCGCATGGCAGTAGTGGACTTCATGTTTGAAAGGTGGATAGACTAAAAGCAGGAAAATGCTTCAGAAGTCTCCACTCTACCTTCTGGCATTAGCAGTGGAAAAGAAGCAGATATTTAATGAGCCCTTTTTCTGTCCCAGGCACATTCTAGGAGTTAAAATTACAATGGAAAACAAAAACACACATCTTCTTAACACTCACAGAGTTTACAGCCCGGGAGTCAGACATTAAACTATAATGATTAATCAGATGACCATGTTAGCACTATGGAGGAAAGAAGCAGAATGGTCTGAGAGCTTGTGTTAGAGACGCTTAGAGTGACGTAGGATTCCACTGAGATATGAAGGATGAACCTGAGTTAAGTAAGTGAAAGGAACAGAAGGTACAGCCCCTGCACGGAATTGAAAGACAAAGGACCTGAGATGGACAGGAGCAGGGTAAGTTCTCGTAAATAAGGTAAAACCAGTCTACCTGAAGTGGAGAGCCCACAGGGAAGCCTAGTATGAGACGAGCTGGAGAGGAAGGCAAGAGATGGGTCCTGCAGGGCCTTGGAGACCATCATAAACAGTTCTGTCCTAAAGAAGACTGGCTGCTGGCCATCCTAGGATGACGAACCATACCAATTTGTCTGGGACTGAGGGATATGAGACTTTCAGTGCTAAAACTAGCACATTTCTGGGCAAACCAAGGGTTTGGTCCCCTTAGTGATCTGATTTTTTTCTAAAGACCACAGTCTGGCTGCCATGTGGAAAACTGAGTGTAGGAGTTCAGGAATGGAATTAGGATAATTGTCAGGACGTAGTTGGAAACGCTATTTCCAAGACCACATGAATTAACTTCAATATAACAATGGTATATGGACTCCCAATCCCACATAGGAACTACTTTGATTGTATTCATCTAAGCACTGAAATACTAGGGTAGACCCAAGAGGACATCACCTTAGCCAAAGTACAAACTATCTGGTCTAAACCTTGGTTTCAAGAATTACGGCTAATTAGCCTGCTACCTTTAGGCAAAGATCATTTAAATCACATTAGACCAAAGTGCTCCCCAAGGAAAACAATCTTGTGTGTTTTTTTTTTTAATAGCCCAACAATTATACCTAACTGCAAATGAAACTAGGAATTCTTTCACCTCCTCTGAAATGCTTTTTCTCCTGCTAGAAAGTGGTACAGTAGTTACCAGGAGCTATTGATCTAGGTTTTACTGGTATGAGAACTGTGTTTTTGATAGTATTTTCAAAGAGTCATTTGCTCCTGTCTTGTTTATTAACCCATGTTTCTAAACTGTTGTGGAAATTTTTAAAAAATTTTATTGGAACACAGCTCCTCCCACCATATCTGATTTTATTTTGTCAGTAGTTGATTTCATGCTACAATTGCAGTTAACTGGTTGTTTTTTATTATTTATTTATTTTTGACCACACCATGTCGCTTTCAGGATCTTAGTTCCCTGACTGGGATTAAACCCCAGCTCCTGGCATTGGAAGCTGAGTCCTAACCACTAGACCACCAGGGAATTCCCAGGAAATTATTATTATTGTTAATTATTATTATATAATTCCCAATTATTATAATTGTCATTATAGTTTAATGATAATTTTAACATTCTTTGCAAAATGTTCTATCTTTTTAGTAGGAATAGCAAACAGTATGTGTAACTTAATTACTGCCTCTTTTTTGCACCATAAAATTAATCAATGGCTTAGGAAATGAAAGATTAGGATTCTGAGCCAAGCAAACAATGATGAAAAAAGCTGGATGTTGTAGAGTCAAAATTTGCGCTAAAACATAGTTATGTTTTTTCCATTTATATTTAATCTAAAGTTTCTAAAAACCTGCAAAAACTTTTTAGTGTTTTTTACACCTATAATGTACATAAATATTTTCTTTGCAAAGTAACACTTAGCATATCTTAATATTATTAAATTATACTCTATGAGGCTTCCCAGGTGGTCCAGTGGTAAAGAATCTGCCTGCCAATGCAGGATACTCAAGAGACAAAGATTCAATTCCTGGGTCAGGAAGACCCGCTGGAGGAGGAAATGGCAACCCACTCCTGTATTCTTGCCTGGAAAATTCCATGGACAGAGGATCCTGGCAGGCTACAGTCATTATTAAATTATACTCTGCAATATTTAGTACTTTTAAATTAATTTCATTGTAAAAATATTGAAAATAATGTTAATAAAATAATTCTGAAAATCTTATAGCAGTGACTAGGATGAGTTTGGATGATCTGGGGTTCAAATGCATGTGTGGCAATCTCTCTACCTATGACTATATATCTATAAAGATGTTTTACAAATACATGTGCATATATGAACATATATATATATATAATTACCATCCTGATGGGTGTAAAGTGGTACCTCATTGTAGTTTTGATTCTCATTTTTCTGACAGTTGATGATGTTGAGTATCTTTTCATGTGATTATTGGCCCATTTGTAAATTTTCTTTAGAGAAATAAATATTCAGATGCTTTGTCCTTTTTTAATTGTGTTATTTATCTTTTTACTTTTAAGTTGTGAAAGTAATTTATATATTCTAAATATAAGTCCTGTATCAGATACATGAGTTACAAATATTTTATTTCATTTTGTGGGTTTCCTTTTTCCTTTTATTTTTTTGCAGGATCTTAGTTCCCAAACTAAGGATTGAACCTGGGCCTTGGCGGTGAAAGTGCCAGGTCCTAGCTGCTGGACCACCAGGGAATTCCCTCTTTTTACTTTCTTCATGATGGAGTACAAACATTTTTTAATTTGATGATATCTAATTTTTCTTTTGTATGCTGTGCTTTTGATGTCATATCTAAGAAACCATTGCTTAATCTGAGATCACAAAGACTTATACCTTTGTTTTCTGCTAAAAGTTTAAGTTTTAGGTGCTAAATTTTTACTTAATTTTTGTGTGGGGTAGAGGTCCAACTTAATTCTTTTACGTGTAGCTACTCAGTTGTCCTAGGCTATTCTTTCTCCATTGGATGGTCATACACCCCTGTCAAATCAATTGACCTTAAATGTGAGTGTATACGTCTAGACTCTCAGTTCTGTCCATTGATCCATATGTCTCTACTTATGCCAGTACTGTGCTGTATTATTTACTGTAGTTTTCTAGTAAATTCTGAAATTTGGAATTGTGAATACATCATCTTTGCACTTTTTTTTCTTTTAAGATTGTTTTGGCTACTCTGGGTCCTATGAATTTTCAAATCAGCGTGTTGGTTTCTGCAAAGAAGCCAGCTAAGGTTTTGATAGGGTTGTGCTTCGTCTGTAGAGCCCTGGGAAGTATCACCACCCAAACTATATTGTCTGTTTATTTGTTTAGGTCTGTTTTCATTTCTTGAACAATATTTTGTAGTTTTCAGAGAATGGATTTTGCATTTCTCATATTAAATTTATTCCTAATTATTTTATTCCTCTTGATAATGTTGTAAATAGAATTGATTTACTGATTTCATTTTCAGATTTTTCATTGCAACTATATAGAAAATTATTTTTGTATTTAATTGTATCCTACAACCTTAGTTATTTATTGGTCATAATAGTTTTTTAAAGTGGATTCCTTAGGATTTTTTATACATAAAGTCATATCATCTACCGACTGAAGGTTCTTCAAGACTGCAACATTGCAACTTCAGTGCAACATTGCACTGTGGTGGGGCTGAGCTGGGGGTGGTTATTCAATCCCTCTGACTCTTTGCAACCCCATGGGCCATACAGTCCATGGAATTCTCCAGGCGAGAATACTGGAGTGGGTAGCCTTTCCCTTTTCCAGGGGATCTTCCCAACCTAGGGATCGAACCCAGGTCTCCCGCATTGCAGGTAATTTCTTTACCAGCTGAGCCACAAGGGAAGCAACAAAATGCACTACTAATTCTTTACACATTACATCTCAACTAGATGCGGCTGAAAAATTCCAGTTTTGCTTTGTATCCCAAGGGTTGCACTTATCAACCTACATAAATGTATGAGCTCATGATTCCAAAATAGTGTCAGCAATGGTCTCTTTCATTCAGAAGGCAGTCTGGCTTAATGGAAAGACCTCAGCCTCTGGAACTGGAAGGCTGGTTTCCAGTCCAGCTCTGTCCATATTAGCAGTGAGACTAATGTCTGCCTACCTCACTTCCCATGGTTATTGTTGAGAGTCCAGCGAGCTATTTCATCAGGCTTCCTTCTGCGAGCTGGCTGCTTCCTCTGCAGAGGACTGAGCCTCAGAGGGGTGGCAGTGCCTGAGACCAGAGGAGGCAGAACCAGCTGAGTTGGACCTTGAGGAAATGCCTATTTCTTTTTAGTCATTTCTTTTTTTTTTCAACATTAATTTTATATCAGTCTCTTTATTTTTTCAGTCTCCAGACACAAGTGTGCATGTATATGTACAACCACAAATTGGTCATGCATTATACACAAATCTTTATAGCTTGCTTTTCACATGAACTATTTTATGACTATTAAGCATTCTTCTTTATAAAAACTTTTTATTGGGATATAATTGATTTACAAAATGTTGTTTTAGTTTCAGGTGTACAAAAGCTACATATATCTACTCTTTTTAAGATTCTTGTTCCAGATAGGCCATTACAAAATTGGGCAGATGTCCCTGTGCTATACAGTAGTTCTTTATCAGTTTTTCAAATTTCAGTTTTCTATTTTATGTATAGTAGTTTGTATGTATTAATCCCAATATTCCAATTTATCTCTCCCCCCATCTACCCAACCCCCCACCCTACCTCCTGCACCCCTGCCCCATCAAGTCATATCTTTGGTTTCATCAGGGATAATTCCTTTCCTGGTTTAACACTATGATGACATTTCATCTCAATGAGAAACCTTCTCACTGTAAGGGTGACTCTATCTTTGCTGAAGGTATATCCAGACCTCACCAGCCTGGTACCTGTAGGCTAATGAGGATCTGTAAGATAAATGGAAAAATCACAGAAGTGATCAGGAAGAACAAACAGGCTATGGCTTTACCTTAGCCACAAAGTGGTAGCTTTGTCAACAGGAGCGGAGGATTGGCAGGGAGCATTTCATTCCTTATCATAATTCATTGCTTTAGCTGCATCACTGCTTCCTTCCTTAAAGTGTAATTAAGAAATGGCTTTATGAGCATGTCAGTTGATAGGGCTCAGTAACATAGAAGCAAGAGTGTGGCCTTACAGTCAGTTTGCTTTTGGATTCAAATCCTGTTTCCATCCCTTAATAGCGTGTGACCTTGGCAATCTACTTAACCTCTCTATGTCCTCATTGCCTCATCTGTACAAAGAGTATATAGTAGTTCATAGAATTGAACAAATACGTACAGCCCTTACTATATGAGATGTACAATATACATTCTAGCTATTAAAAGTAATAGTAGTAGTATTCTTCTTCAAGGCATTTAGTTGATTAAACTAAGAAAATTATTTGAAGTCCACCCTAGTGGTTTTCAAACTTCAGTATGCATAGTAATCCCCATGAATGATTAATGAGAGGCTTCCCTGGTGGCCCACTGGTAAAGAATCCACCTGCCAATGCGGGAGACAGGAGTTCGATTCCTGATCCGGGAAGACGCCCACGTGCTGTGGAGCAACTAAGCCTGTGCACTGTAACTATAGCGCCTGTGCTCCAGAGCCCTGGAGCCACAACTCCTGAACCTGTGCGTCACAACCACAGAAGCCAGCACACGCCAGAGCTCAGGCTCTGCGACAAGGGAAGCCACTGCAATGGAAGCTGTGCACCGCATATAGGGAGCAGCCCTCACTCATCACAACTAGAGAAAAACCCATGCGCCGGTGGAGACCCCGCACAACCAGAAGTATAAAAGAAGAGGAATGCTTAATGCAAACCCCCAGGCTCTACTCAGAATTTCTGATTCAGTGGCAGGGCTCATGAATCTGCATCAATAGCAAGTAGTGTACTTCAGCATACTGAGTACTCTGGTAGTGTACTGAGTGTACTACCGAGTACACTTCTGATTCAAGTGACCCATGGGCACTTTTTGAAAGGAGGCTTTATTTTGATATAATTTCAAATTTATAGAGAAATTGTAAAAAGAGCACCAAGATTCTTCAGTTTTTGATGGTTTGTCCTGTTTGTTTTACCAATCTCTTATCTATTTGCCCCTCTATATAAAATTTTTTTCTAAATCCTTTGAGTAGGTTGTGCTAAGCGTCTATCAACAGATGAATAGATAAAGGCGTGGTGTATACACACAAGTAAATATTACTCAGTCATAAACAAGAATGAAATAAGGCCATTGGCAGCAACATGGATAGACTTAGAGATTAACATACTAAGTGAAGTCAGAGAAAGAGAAATATCATATGATATCAGCTAATATATGTGGAATCTAAAAAATGATACAGTTGAACTTATTTACAAGACAGAAATAGACTCAAGGACATAGAAAACAAACTTATGGTTTCCAAAGGGGAGAGGCTGGGAGGGGATAGTTTATGAATTTGGGATTAAAATATACACACCACTGTGTATAAAGTATATAACCAAGAAGGATCTGCTGTGTAGCATTGGAAACTGTACTTAGTATCTTGTAATAACCTATGATGGAAGAGAATCTAACTGAAACATTCTGCTGTATACCTCAAAGTAACATAGCCTTGTAAGTCAACTGTATTTCAATAAAAAATTTAAAAAGAATAGGTTGCATATTATGCCCCTTTACTCCTGAAAATTTTAGTTTGCATTTTTAAGAATAAAGATATTTACCCTACATGAACATTGTTCAGTTATCAAATTTGGAAAGTTTAACCTTGATGAACTATTTTTACCTAATACATAACCCGTATTCCAATTTTATCAATTGCCTCAATGCCTTTTATAACAACTTTTTTTCACCTAAAGAGGATCCAATTCAAGGATCACACATTGCATTTAGTGTAACATCCCTTTGTCTCCAGTCTGGAGCAGTGCCCCAGCCTATCTTTGTTTTAGTCACATTAACATTTTTTGTAGAATACAAACCAATTATTTTATAGAACATTCCTTATTATGGGTTTGGCTGATGTTTTCTAATGATTGGATTTGAGTTATGCATTTCTGGAGAGAATCTTCCATAATTGATATGTCTTTTACAGAATATTCCCTCTGGAGACACATGATATCCATTTGCTGCTTATTGATGACATGGTACACACTATGAAAATACTTGATTACTTTGAGAAATATTTGTCTAGCCACTTTCTGAACTAAAAGACCTTAGGACCTAGAGTGGACAGAAAGAGAAACAAGAACTTTACTCTTCTGATTTTTCTGATTGTTAGTTAATAATAGGCTTATCTATCTATTATTACCTTGGTACTTCAGAAGAAGATCATATATTAACCACAGCTGCTATTACATTCAAACCTAGAACACATCTTCATGCTTTACTTATACAACTCCCCACCTCCAACCCATTTCATTCTTGGTAACTCTGGATCATGACTTTTATTTTGTTGTTAATACAGGTAACTATGTGATTCATCATATGACATAACTAGACCCATCCATGCTACTGATGGTAGTTTGAGACTAGTAAAGACAATTTAATTAATTTCTTGTGTCACACATTTTACAGTGAAATATTAGCCTCATTTTCAATGGTGTGCTTGAAAGTACTAGCTTATTCTTCCTTTATCTTTAAAACACACCTATCAATGAATTATAACTAATGTTTTACCTTATTACTTACATTTCCATGAAAAATCTCTAATATGCTATCTCACTGTATTAACACCTACTTCATCATTGACTGTATAATTCTCCTGGCATTCCTTTATGTATACATTCTTTCTACAAATAGTTTGAAAACTAAGAAATAATGTGATTTATGTCTTAAAGAAGCTAGCATTTATTGGATATCAGCTTTATGTCAGCTACTACTACATATATTACCTCACAAAAACCAGAGAGGAATGGTTTTCTTACCAACATTTTACAGACAGAGAAACTGAATTAAATAACTTAATTGACACCAAGCCACTAACATGTGATAGAACTTAGATTTAGTCCTACATCTGACAAAATATTCTTTTTAAGCGTGCTACCTATAAAATTGCAATGGTAAAGATAGAGCAAACCAAATTAAGTTAACAGATTTCAGAAAGCCTCTCAAAATTGAAAGTGTGTCTTCAGGTCAAATCAAAGTATTACTTTACAAAATGGGTAGGAAACTTGAGGGACTTTTACTTCCTCAGGGCCTTTAGGAGAAAACAAGAAGATTCATGATAGATTCCTTTAAAACTTAGACAATACAGTTGAAGTTCCTTTTTTCTCTCCTTGTCCCACCCACCCTTCTTTCTTTCCATTTGTTACTATTTTTTTTTTTGCATAAAATTTTGCGTAAAATAAGGTGAGGAAAAGTATAAATACAAATTATTGCAAAAATAGCAAGCTATATGTAATACTGAGCAACTTAGTATTGTCACTAAATATGTCTTCAAGTTCTAGCACTTCTAACAAACATTTGTCTAATGCATGATGTTTAAATATACATTTCAAGTATATTCATTTTAATGACAGCATAATATGAATATGCCAAAGGATATAAATTTTTACAAGTTATTTATGTATCCTAATGAAAAACATTCAGGTTCATAATGGGTTATTAGGGAAGTTAAGATTGATTAGAAAATGCCTTCAGTTCCCATTTGTTTATTTTTGTTTTTATTTCCATTATTCTGGGAGATGGATCGAAAAAGATGTTGCTGTGATTTATGTCAGAGAGTGTTCTGCCTAATTAAACTCAAAAAGCTTTTGCAAAGCAAAAGAAACAATAAATAAAATGCGAAGACAACACACAGATTAGGAGAAGGTATTTGCAAATGATGTGACCAATAAGGGATTAGTCTATAAAATTTACAAGCAGCTTATGACACTTAGCAACATCGAAACAAACAGCCCACTCAAAAAAAAATAGGCAGAAGATCTGAATAGACATTTCTCCAAAGAGGATATACAGATGGCCAACAGGCACATGAAAAGATGTTCAACATCGCTATTTACTGAACAATGAAAATCAAAACTACAATAAGATATTACCTCATACTGGTCAGAATGGCTATTGTCAAAAAATCTGCAAACAGCAAGTGCTAGAGAGGATGTAAGACAAAGGAATGCTCTTACACTTTTGGTGGGAATGTAAATTGGTACAGCCACTATGGAGAATAGTATGGAGTTTTCTTTAAAAAACTAAAAATAGAACTACCCTATGACTCTGCAACCCCACTTCTGTACATAGACCTGGAGAAAAACATGATCTGAAGGGATACATGCACCCCAATGTTCATTGCAGCACTGTTTACAATAGCCAAGACATGGAAGCAACCTAAGTGTCCATTACCAGAAAGTGAAGTTGCTCAGTTGGGTCTGACTCTTTGCAACCCCACGGACGATCTCGGTCCATGGTATTTTCCAGGCAAGGATACTGGAGAGGGTTGCCGTGCTCTCCTCCAGGGGATCTTCCTAACTCAGGGATTGAACCTGTGTCTCTTATGTCACCTGCATTAGCAGGTGAGTTCTTTACCACTAGCGCCACCAGACCCCATGGACTGAAACTTGCCAGGTTCCTATGTCCATGAAATTCTTTCCAGGCAAGAATACTGGAGAGGGAAGATCCTTCTCCAGGGGATACGCCTGACCCAGGGATCGAACTTGGGTCTCCCTGATTGCAGGCAGATTCTTTACCATCTGAATCACTAGGGAAGCCCTAATCACTTATGTGTTCTTGCTTAGTTGCTCAGTCATGTCCAACCCTTTGAGACCTCCATGGAACGTAGCCTGCCAGGCTCTTCAGTCAGTGGGATTCTCCAGGCAAGAATATTGGAGTGGGTTGCTGTTCCCTCCTCCAGGGGATTTTCCTGAGTCAGGGATTGAACACAGGTCTCCTGCACTGCAAGTGGATTTTTTACCCTCTGAGCTACAAGGGAAGCCCTACCTGAAAACAAAATAAAAAGTTTAAAGTTTGGGAGAAAAATAGAAAATGCCTTTAACTTTTGAGATTAGCATTATGAATAAAGTCCTCAAATCAGAAGACAAAGTATGCCTGGAGTTGGCATTTGGTGTTAGGAAAAACCTTTGGCTTGAGTCTTAAGATCTTAAAGGTGTATCAAATTAGACACTATTTCAAAAATAACTATGTATTAAGAAAAAGAGACCCAAAAAAGAAAAAGAAAAAGAGACAAATGTTAAGTGAATGGTATGTTAAAGACTAATATTATATGTTTTCCTATATGTACATACTATCTTTTTTGTTTATTTAATTATTAACAAGCTTTATTTTTTAGAGCAAGTTTAGATTTCCAGCAAAATTGAGCAGAAAATACAGAAAGTTCCCATATAACCCTTGTCCTACACATGCCCAGTCTTTCACACTGAGTTTTTAATCATGAATTGGTGTTGAATTTTGTGACGTATTTTTTCTGCATCTATTCACATGTTCATATGATTTTTCTTTTTTGAATGGCTAATGTGATATATTAATTGAGTTTCAAATGTTGATCCATCCTTGCCTACCAAGGATGAATCTGTCTCAGTCATGATACATAAATCTTTTTGTACACTGTTGGATTCAATTTGTTGATGAGTTTTGCATCTATGTTCATGGCAGATATTGGTCTATAGTTTTCTTGTACTATCTTTGACTTGTTTTTATATTAAAGTAATGCTGGCCTCATAGAATGAGTTTAGAAGTATTTCATTGACTTCTATTTGTTGGAATAAATTGCAAAAAATTTTTATAATTTCATCTTTAAATGTTGGGAAAAATTCCCCAATGAACTCATCTGGGCCTAGTGCTTTCTGTTTTAGAAAGTTGTTAATGATTGATTCAATTTCTTTAATAGTTGTAGGCCTATTCACACGGTCCATTTCTTTCTGTGTGAGTTTTGGCAGATGGTCTTTAAAGGACTTGGTTCATTTCATCCAGGATGAGATGGTTGGATGGCATCAACTCAATGGACGTGAGTTTGAGCAAACTCTGGGAGGTAGCCAAGGACAGGTAAGGCTGGCATGCTGCAGTCCATGGGATCACAAAGAGTTAGACACGACTGGGCCACTGAAGAACAAGCCCCTAGCACTTAGCCTAAATCAGCCGTTCCCAACCTTTTTTGGCACAAGGGACCAGTTTCATGGAAGACAATTTTTCCATAGAGTGGGGGAAGAGGGGTGGTTTCAGGATGATTCAAGCACATTATATTCATGGTACACTTTATTTCTATTCTTACATCAGCTCCACCTCAGATCAACAGGCATTAGGTCCAAGAGGTTGGGCATCCCTGATCTAGACATTAGAGAGCTCTATGCTCTCTTTGGACATCTGAAGAACATCACCTAGTGATTGGAACTGACCACTGAAGGCAAATCTGAGAACTATTGATCAGCGACAGGTCCAGCTCCCTGAGTTTCTGCTGGATCCAGGCCTGGCTGGTTGGCCCTGGAGAATATATAGTCATTAAAAGTGACTCTAGAGCGCCAACCCAGAAGGACTCCAATAAACTATTATTTGTCTGCTGTCCACTCTGGGATGGGAGGTAGTTCAGTTTAATTGATGAAACATGGGAGAGAGGAACAAGGGAGCTCCAGGCACAGAACCATGCCCTCTCAGTAAGGACTTGAAGCATCTCTCTTGGGTTTGTGATCCTAATGCAGGATCAGAAGCAGAGGCTGATGGGAAGGACTCCCCTGGAGGGTGCCACCACCAGGCCTGGGGCTTATTCTACCTCAGAGGTGAGAAGGGAACAGAGCAGGTTTGGGGAAATGTAGCATGTTGGACATTTATTCTTGATTCTTTGCTGCATACGAGCTATCTGGAAGAGACCTGATATTTGTGAGTACATCAGGCAGTTACCTCACAATGTCCTCCAGGCAGCTGCCTCTAAATTCACTCTTTCTCCAAGAGGATAGCTTTACTTTCTCAGCAGAGGTAGGTTCCTCTAATGAAATGTTGGCAATACCTGGGGGGTGGAGGAGGGCTTAGTACATTAGCTTATCTGACCATCTCCTCAGGGGCACAGCTATCCATCGGGAGAGATACAACACATCATGGTCTGAGGTGGACTGATGAGTGAAAGTGAGAACACACCTGGGACTCTGAGGTGGACTGATGAGTGAAAGTGAGAACACACCTGGGACTCTGAGCCAAGATGAGACTCTGACTCACAATTTTGCTCCAGGCTCACTCTGTAACCTTATGTAGCCCTCCCTCCCATTCCCTTCTGTGGTAGCTTGAATTATGTCCACTCATCCTTTGATCCTCCACTGTTCAACTGGTGATGGGAGCTTGATCTTCCTTTTCTCAATTAGAAGCCAGAGTTACTGACTCCTGCTAGTAGACAGAATATGGCAGAAGGAACTGAGTTACTTCTGAGATTGATTCATGTGACTTTCATTTGGCCACTCTGTCTTGGATCACTGGTTCTGGGGAGAGACAGCTGCCATTTCATGAGGTCCATGTGGCATGAGGTGGAGACCTCCTGCCAATGGTTGTCTGAGTTCAGCCATCTTAGAAGTGGGTCCTCCAACCCCAGTCAAGCCTTAAAATGGCTGCCACCCCTGCCAACTTCCTGACTGCAATTTCATGGGATCCCTTGAGCAGAACTATCTATCAACTGTTAAGCTGCTCTTGAAATCCTGACCTAAAGAAACTGAAATGATACACATTTGTTGTTTTAAATCACTAAATTCTGTGGTCATTCGTTATGCAGCAATAGGCAACTATTAAACTTCCAGTGAATCTCAATCAGCTGTTTCAGGCCAATAAAATTCAATGGCTCTTAACATGGAAGGACCCAGCAAACAAAGGTTATTAAGACTAATCTCTATTTTATGGACTTCCCTAGTGGTTCAGATAGTAAAAAATCTGCCTGCAGTGCAGGAGACCTGGGTTCATTCCCTGGGTTGGGAAGATCCCTTGAGAGAAACTGTATTTTATAGGTAGGAGAATGAGGCCAGATCTGGAATAGGACTAAATAGGACTAAAGGACTTTGTTTTGTTTAATTTTGCCTACTTGAATAATGCTTTTAAACTTCAGCATATAAAGTCATATGTTGGAATACACAAATTCATGTAAAGCACTGGGTGGGAAATAGTATACTTTCTCCATCTACTTTGATCCCAGAAAGGTGGCTTTTAGGCTCACTGGTCTTGGCATCCACGCTTGAAAAAGAAGTGAGCAATCTGGCTTGAACAACAACAAAATTTTGAAAATGAGAGGCACTGTCTTAGTTAAAGTGCCATCTAGACACAGAATCCTGATGTGACTTTGGGCTGGTTTGTTTCTGGACCAAAGAAGGACTGCTCAGTCAGGGAAGTCAGCCAGTGGGGCAGTCAGTGAAAGGCCCTGGCAGGCATTTTAGAAAGATCCATGTGGACAAAGCGTATCACCTGCCATTTTAGTAAACAAAGGCTGTTGCACCCTAAAGCCGTCACCCACTGCAGTGCTCCTGACAAAGTACCCATGGGGATTCGAGATGGAGAAAAGCAGGATACTGGCCCTAAAATAGTTCAGGTGCATATCGAAGGAATGATTTCAGTCAGCCCAAACTCTAGCATCTTTCCAAACATAGAAAAGCACTAAAATCATTAATTTGAGATATGTTTTGTGATTAGCAGTAATCAACTCATATATACCCTTTACCATTTACCTCTTTGGATGAGTCCCTCGGAGCTGAAAGGCTGTCTCCCAGGCTTAAGTCCTCAGAATAAAACATAATGCTCAATTTTCACGTTGTGCTGCTGCTTCTTTTTTTTTTTTTTTCAGTTGACATCTGCTTACCTAACCTTGTTTAGCTCATGGTAATTTTGGCTAAGTGGTGGTGCTGTAACTGGGGCTGTATTTCTACTGTAAGGTGTCCCAGTTACCGTTCCCAGCAAGAGGCTGTAAGGCTTTGGACCCAGGCCCCCAGGTGGATTGGCATTCTACTCCTCTAACGGCTTCTGCTCTGCTCGATTAAACTTGTGCTCCTCTGTGTTACAACTGCCCTTCCTAACCCCCCAGGGGATGCCAACAGACGCTTGTTTCAACTGGATTATAGATTACACAGATCCCGAGGTTAAGGTTCTTAGTTGGACTGGTTGTTAATATTTATTTTTGTATCTCAGGATTTAGCACAGGGCCGTGGGGCTTCCCGGGTGGCTCAGCGGTGGGAAAAAAAAAAAATCCATCTGCCAATGCAAGTGACGTAAGTTGGATCCCTGGCTGGGGAAGGTCACCTGGAATAGGAAATGGCAAGCTGCCCCAGTATTCTTGCCTAGAAAATTCCATGGACAGTGAAGCCTGGTGGGCTACAGTCTATGGGCTCACAAAGAGTTGGACACAATTGAGTGACTAAACAAACAACAAAAAACAAACTGGCTCAAAAACACCTGAATGAATGAATGAACGGAGAAAATGATGACTACCCCTCCCTGGGATGGTGACACCCCAAAGGCAGGCCAGTCTGGCAAGTGTGATGCCTTTCCTGTTCTTTGCAGACTAGATGCACCAGTCACAGAGCCTTAGTTCTTCACTCAGAGCACAAGGATCTTTACAGATTCTCTTTCCTGTGCTTTGTCCTTTTTAAATGCAAACTGCAACACTAGATTTCACAGAGGCAGAGTATTCTTACGCTGAATCACTTTATTATAGTTAAGTACTACCTTGGCGCTGCTTCCTGGCTACACCGGGACCCAGATGGGCCCCAGGGTGTAGGTCCTGTCAGAGACCTCCCAGGAAAATCTGATATGTTCATCCCCACTGTGGGCACTCTTGGCCAGGCTCAGCTGACAAAGGCACCTCCCTTTCCTAACCAAAGTCTCCAGTTGACAGTCCCCACTCCCCTCCTCAGCCCCTGGAGAACTCATTCTGTATCGGGTTATGCCAACATATTTATCAAATAAGACTCTTGCTTCGTACATCCAGGAGCCTCTCCTTTTTTTTTTTTAATCTTTCCTGGGGCTTTACACATCCTTGCTCTGATTTATTGATTGTAATTTTATTTCTCCTCCAGGGTTTTCTCACTGCTTACTTGATGGGGCCCCCAAAATAGCATGTGAGGTTGACTTCCTTTTTTTTTTTTTTTAACATTTTGACTTTTCTTAAATTAATTAATTGATTGGCTAATTAGCTAATTTTGCTTCACTGGGTCTCCATTGCTTTGTACGGGATTGCGGAGGTTCTCGTTGCCACGGCTTCTCTTGTTGCCTAGCACGGGCTCCAGGCACACAGCTTCTGTGGCTGCAGCACATGGACTCAGTAGTGTAGCACACGGGATCAGTTGCTCCTCAGCAAGTGTAATCCTCCCAGACCAGGGATCAAACCCATGTCACTCACATTGGCAAGCAGATTCTTATCCACTGTGTTGCCAGAGAAGTCCTGATCTTCCCTTTAAGTGCTCATGGGCACGGCCGAGGCTACAACGTCAACAGTGAGTCACTTCCTTTTTAAAAATTGCATTTTTCCCAGCTTTATTGAGGTGTAATTGACATATAACATTGTGTAAGTTTAAGGTATACAGTGGTGATTTAATACACGTACATACTGCAAAATAATTATTACAGTAAGATTAATTAGTACATCCATCAACTCACGTAGGTACCATTTTGTCGTGGTGGTGGTGGCTGTGGTAAGAACAGTTAAGATCTAGTCTGTTAGGATGAAATGGTTGGATGGTATCACCAACTCGATGGACAGGAGTTTGAGCAAGCTCTGGGAGTTGGTGATGGACAGGGAAGCTGCAAGCCAGGGGTTGCAACTGAGCAACTGAACTGAACTGAACTGAGTCTGTTAGCAACTTTCAAATATATAAATTTACAGGGTTTTGTTTTTGTTTTGAGGAGCCGGCTTTGCAGACTGGACACGGGGAGCTCTCAGGGTTTAGGTGCCGGCAGAGCTACACAAACAGAGGAGCCTGGTGGGCTACAGTCCATGGGGTAGCAAGAGAGTCTGACGCGACTTAGTGACCAAACAACAACAGCAAGAGCTGAGTCCGAGACGAGGTCACAGTCACAAAGGTCCCTTGGGTCCCCGCCAGCTTAGTGGTCCCTCGCCCTCGTTTCCAGCACTCAATCCCGCCGTGACTCGCACACGGCACCCACAGATGCGACTTCCTTCCTGACACTGAACCACCTCCATGGTGCCGCAGCAGCCTAAGGCCAGGACTCCTTGACACCACCAGATACTTGTGGACACTTCCCTGGGTTTCCTAAGGGCAACTCATTGAACATCCGGGAATATGACCATTCTCCGATCACCATCCACCTCGTCCTAAATCTCTACTCGTTCTCAGAAAGTCATGTCCAGACAGAACCTAAAGTCTTTCCCAGACCAGCATGGGATCTGGCAAGTTGTTTGGACCGTAGGCATCCCTCACAGAGCTCCTTAGAGACGGGTTCATAAGACAGTATTGTTAACTACAGTCACCAACCTGTCCATTAGATCCCCAGAAGTTATTCTAACTGGAAGTTTATACCCTTTGACCAACATCTCTCCTTATCTTCCACCTCCAAACCTCTGGCAACTACCGTTCTTTTCTGTTTCTATGAGTTCAGCTCTTTTAGATTCCACATGTAAGTGAAAACATACAGTGTTTATCTTTCTCTGACTTATTTCACTAAGCGTAATGCCCTCTGCGGTTCATGGGGTCGCAGAGCTGGACATGACTGAGCGACTGAACTGAATTGAGTGCCCTCTAGGTACATCCATTTTGTTGAAGATTTCAAAAGTTCCTTCCTTTTTTATGGGTAAATTGTTTTTTAAAAAAGTTTTATATTGGAGTATAGTTGATTTACAGTGTTATGTTAGTTTCAGGTGTACAACAAAGTGATTCAGTTACACATATACATACATATATTATTTTTCAGTTTCTTTCTCCTCCAGGTTATTTCAAAATATTCAGTAGAGTTCCCTATACTATACAGAAGGCCCTTGTTGATTTTCTATTTTATAGATAGTAGTGTGTATATGTTGGGCTTCCCAGGTGGTACTAGTGGTAAGGAAATTGCCTGCCAATGCAGGAGATGTAAGAGATGCAGTTTCGATCCCTGGGTTGGGAAGATGCCCTGGAGGAGGGCATGGCAACCCACTCCAGTATTCTTGCCCGGAGGATCTCATGGACAGAGGAGCCTGGCACATTACAGTCCCTGGGGTCGCAAAGAGTTGGACATGACCGAAGCAACTGAGCAAGCACACACACGGTGTATATATGTTCATCCCAACATCCTAATTTATCCCTTCCCTCCCCCCAACACTTCCCCTTTGGTAACCATAAATTTATTTTCCATATCTGTGAGTCTGTTTCTGTTTTATAAATAATTCATTTGTATTTTTTTTTCTTTTGGATTTCACATTATCCATGTTTCTCTGATATCATGTTATTCATCTTTCTCTGTCTGATTTACTCCACTTAATATGTTAATCTCTAGATCTATCCATATTGCTGAAAATGGCATTATTTCATTCTTTTTATGGCTGAGTAGCATTCCATTGTGTGTATGTGTGTGTGTATACATATATCACATCTTCCTTTTCCATTCATCTGTTAATGGGTACTTAG
The DNA here is from genome assembly GCF_910594005.1 of Cervus elaphus. Lineage (NCBI taxonomy): Eukaryota > Metazoa > Chordata > Mammalia > Artiodactyla > Cervidae > Cervus > Cervus elaphus. The sequence goes on along the minus strand of NC_057828.1, from coordinate 72,665,337 downwards.
GCTGCTTCCATATCTTGCCTATTGTAAAAATAATGCTATGAACATTGAAGTGCATGTATATTTTTCAGTAGTGTTTTCATTTTCTTCTGGTATATACCCAGGGGTAGAATTGTTAGATTATATGGTAGTTCTAGTCTCAGCTTTTTAAGGAATCTCCATACTGTTTACCCCACTGGCTGCACCAACTTACGTTCTTGCCAACTGTCTACAAGAGTTCTCTTTTCTCCACATCTCCTCCAACATTTGTTATTTTGGTCTTTTTGATGATAGTCATTCTGACAAGTGTGATGTATTATCTCATTGTGGCTTTGATTTGCATGTCTCTGATGATTAGTGGGGATGAGCACCTTTTCATGTGCCTGCTGGTCATCTGAATATCTTCTCCTCATTTTTTAATTGGGTTGTTTGGGTTTTTTTATATTGGGTTGTATGAGCTATTTATATATTTTAGATGTTAACCCTTTATTGGTCATATCATTTGCGAATATTTTCTCCTGTTCAATTGGTTATCTTTTTGTTTTGTCGATGGTTTCCTTCTTGTACAAAAGCTTTTAAGTTTAACTAGGTTCCATTTGTTTATTTTTGCTTTTGTTTCCTTTGCCTTAAAGTACTGATACAAAAAAAATGTTACTACAATTTCTGTTACAGAGAATGCTGCCTATGTCTTCCTCTAAGAGTTTTACAGTATCCAGGCTTACAAATAGGTCTTTAATCCATATTGAGTTTATTTTTGTATATGGTGTGAGAAAATGTTCTAATTTATTCTTTTACATGTAGCTGTCCAGTTTCCCAACACTTCTTGAAGAGACTGTCTTTTCTCCATTGTATATTCTTGCTTTCTTCGTGATAGATCAATTAACCATAAGTATGTGGGTTTATTTCTTAGCTCTCTATTTTGTTCCATTTATCTGTGTGTCTGTTTCTCTGTTACTACCATAAAGTTTTGATTATTGCAGTTTTGGTTTTGGCTACTCAGGCTCTTCTGTGTTTCCACACAACTTTTTAAAATATGTGTTCTACATCAGTGGAAAATGTCATTGGTATTTTGATAGGGATTGTACTGAATTGGTAGATGGACTTCGGTGGTAGTAGTAGGAACATTTTCACAAAGTTCATTCTTCCAATCCATGAAAACGGTATATGTTTCCATCTGTTTATGTTGCCTTCTATTTCTTTCTTCAATGTCTTATAGTTTTCTGAGAATAGGTCTTTTACCTCCTTAAGTTAACTCATTTAATTCCTAACATAATTCTGTGAGGGGGTAGCAAAGTCAGTCTCCTTGGCTTTGTTGCCCCCTGTTTTAATTTGTTAGGGATTCTGGAGGCTGGAAGTCCGAGGCCCAAGTGTTGGCAGGGTTGTCTCCTTCTGAGGCCTGTGAAGAAAGCATCTGTCCCAAGCCTCTCTCACTGGCTTGGCTTCTCCCTGTGTCTCTTCACATTTCGTCCCTCTATTTGAGTCTGTCTCTGTCCAAATCTCCCATTTGAAAACTACTCCAGTCTTACTGGATATGGGCCTACTCTATTGACCTCATTTTAACTTGATTACCTAACTTTAAAGACCCTATCTTCAAATACGGTCACATTCTGAGGTACTGAGGGTTATGGCTCCAACACAAGTATGGGGGTGGTGGAGGGGCACAGCTCAACCCATAGCAATCCCCCAATTACTGAACTGTAGGTTTCATAAGAAAGATACAGTCAAGCTAGTGCTGGCTGCCTCAGTGAGGTGGAGTCAGGGGACAGCCTATGCTATGCACGAGTCACTCACAATTCATAAATCCACTTACTAGGATCATCATCCATGAGTGAAGGCTTCTACCTGACTCACTTATCAATGCAAACAAACAAACAAACAAACAAAAAACAGGACCCAAATGGAGTCACTTGTGCTGAACGCACATCACCAAAGTAAAACTCAATACCTATCTAATTGCAGGTTCAGTCCATCTGCAATTTCCTGGTCAGCAGTAGTATGGAAATCCACCCAATAGACCCTTTCCGTCCCCAAAGAAAGATGTGGTAATTGTTCTTTCTTTCGCCTGCCCCAATCTACCTATAAAAACCTCCTATTTGGTATGATCCTTAGTGTTCCTTGCTAATTACTGGATGGACTGCCATTCAATTCATGAATCCCTGGATAAAGCCAATAGGGTTCTTAAATTTACTCAGTGAATGTTTGCTTTTTAACACACCAAAAAGTCAAATATTTTGCTTTTTTAAAGAGATACAAAAAGATCTAGATTGAATTAGACTTTGATTCCAGGATCAGCCACCTCTTTAACTCTTAGTGACCCTGGGAAGTCCTGTGGGTTCATTTCAAGAGTAAGCAAGGCCTGGGCCAGCTACTAAAGCAAACCTCTGAGAAACTGAGTGGAAAGAACAAGAAAGAAAAGCTATATTAGGAGGGATGTGAACTCAAGGAGAAGGAAGTAGAGTATTGGAGGAAAGAGGAAGGAAAAAGGAGGTCAGAGAGCTGCAAACAGCCTCCAAACACCTGAGATTTAAATTGCACCCCTCACTGGAGATCAAAGTAACATATGCAAATATGTTATCAAAGGTATTAAGTGCTATGCAATTGTGGAGTGTTCTTTTCTAAGGCAGAAATAGCCAGGCATTGTACCCTTTGGAAACTGGTACTCTGTGTTTTCTGGCCAACTGCTGCCTAGTGTTTCCTTCACTGAATTTTTTAGCCGCAAATAAATTATAACTCTTTTGTTAGTCACCAGCATCCATCTTCATTGCTTTGAGGAGGTTTGTGTTATAATCAGGAAATGTGAAAAACTTCCAGGTCACATTAACCTCTGTGCTAACTTAACTGGGAGTGTCAGCTTGGAACACTTCTGTTCCTCCTATTGTTGTTTAGTCACTAAGTTGTGTCCAACTCTTTTACAGCTCCATGGACTGTAGCCCGCCAGGCTCCTCTGTCCATGGGATTTCCCAGGCAAGAGCAGTGGAGTGGGTTGCCATTTCCTTCTCCAGGCCCCTTCCTCCTGAGGTCCTGGAAAATTCTTATTATAGAAGGCAAGAGAGGTGGAGTAAATGACCCTGGCTCTCAGATCTCATATTTTGCTCCTGGTGAATAATAATTCAGCTGTGTTCCAGAGCCTTCCAACCACTGATTCTCAAAGCTACCCAAGGTCAACCTCAATTGGACCCAAGAAAGCAATTCTTTCCTTTAGTCCTTTCAGACAAACTATTTACAAATACATACACTCAGGTTTTCATGTACATCTAAGACCTACTCCCTAGTAGCTTGAAAAGTGAATTACTAAAAGATAATTTAATTTGGAATTCATAAGCCAGAATCAATGAGATATCAGTTCTTATTGAGGATTTCTAATTTCTGAGTTAGCATCTCATCATGAAGCCTGGCTTTCAAGGAAAGCTCTGATAGAGACTTGTCTACACCCGACCATCTCTGGACCAGTGCTTTGTCATTAGCCTACTGCTAGTATTGCTACGTTTAGGTCAAGGTCTTCAATTGTTGTCATTCTTGCTTTAATTATAATTTATTGCTAACTTAGCTTCATCATTATCATATTACTTATGATTTGTTTGATTAGCCTTGAAGCAATTAGTGTTGCATATTTGCTACAACTGCATTTTTTGGCCTCTAATTTTCCAGTAATTACACCTAAAAACAATTATGCATTGCTATTTGAATATGAATCATGTATGCCCTGATTGCTAAAGCACATTGACACTTAATTCCCCCAAATATACTTCACAGTGGCCCCTCAGTAGTATCCCTGAGTTATTTTACCGTTGGCATGTGAGAAAGGATGGGGTTGACTGGCTGTGGTCTATATTGCCCAGCATAGAGTGGAAAGAGAATGTTGAAAACCACTGTCTTGGCCTGGAAGAATAAACAATTGAATATACAGTACATTTTGCAAACAGCTTACAAATGGCACATGCAAACTCATTTCCCTTGATCAATGCCTGGAAAATAAACATCCACAATTACCTTCTTTCACTCTCTACTCGGCTGCAGCCTCACAATGGGTGTAGCAGAAAGTAATGGTGTCTGACCAATCAGGCGGCCAGGCATCTGTAAGGAATGGTAATGGGGCGGGGCTGTTCCCAGCAAAGATTTCAGGGCAACTGTAAATATGAGTGGGCAGGGTCACAAGCAAAACCGAGTTCTGCAAACAGTGGCCAAAGCTTGCAGCTTTAGGTTTCTGTTCAGGGTTGTGATAACGGCGGGTTGTACCTTAGTAAATGGCAGTGACCATGAGAGCCCAAATGGACTTTGGAAGACTGGGCATTAATTCCCATACTCAAGAAGCCCTCAGAGCTGGGTCTGGATTGACTTCAGGCATGACTGTGGTCTCTCCTCTCCTGTGGATCCTGCTGAATTTTATTTGTGTCTCTTGTGTATCCTTGTTTTCTGTCTTTCTTTAAAGTGGTTTGTAAAGGTCTCATTTCCTTACAGACTTTATTTCTTTGAGGGTAGGACCAGGTTTTATCCATCTTTAGGAGGCAATTTGGCAGAGTGAGAGGAGTGGAGTTGAGGGATCAGCCTTCTTTTAGAATTGTCTCTATTCTAAGTATTGAAAACCCAACTCAAGCTTATATCAAACAAACAAACAAGCAAACAAAAACAAAACCAAAAACCAAAACAAAGTATTGATACATAGCGGTATTATTAGTTTACATTATGACTTAATCCAAAGACTATGAGACTTTCAGGTCTCTCTTTAATAAACGGAAGGATGGGTGGAGAGCTGGGCATGTAGAAATGGAGATACATATCTCAATTTCTGTCCTTGTTTCATACACACACTCAATTCTGCTTCTTTCTGTAATTGCTCTCATGTTTTCCTACAAACATGCTTCCTCCATACAAGTGGTGGTAATGCTTGTCAATAGTTTATTCCATTTCTGCTTAGCAATCCACAGGGGGAAAGGACTTCTCTTTCCCTGGTCAGCAAAGACAAGTCCAAGGAAGTCTCTGATTGGCCAGATCTGAGTTGCAAGTTTACCCCAGGGAGGGGGTAAGCATTTTTGTGAAGGACAGTCCCACCAGAACATTCTGGTAGGGTGGAGAGAGGAAATTTCCTTGAGCAAAGGGTATTTTGTAAATACTGTCACCAAAAATAAGGATTTGGGTGGTGGGGATGGGGACGGAGCTGAATCTGGGCAGACAAAACAGCAACTGTCCATTTCTATCAATAAGATGCTGTATATAAGGGGACAGTGCCTTGTACTAACATTAAACTGAACCATCCACTTCTTCCTTCTGGCAGCTCTCAGTCCCTCTGTTCTTGGAACTTCCTACTTCCTTCCTTAAATATCCTTGTCCCAGCCACACCCAAAGTTACTTCTGAGGCTGTTGGGGAACTGCAGCTGAAAGGGGTTGAAAGGACCCTGCCCTGCCTGACTTCTCTCCAGGAGCAGGAGAGAAAAGATGCTTGCCATCTAGGATAGAAGGAAGGTTCACAGGAAGATCAGAAAGCTGTAGTAGAAAAGAAAGCTAGCCCCCGAGGCCATGATCAGGCCTATTCTCTCAGCACTTAGGAACTGGAACACAGCATGTCCCATTAGAACTAGTGGCAGGGTTCAGGGAGGTGGCATTCAACTGCCAGGCAGGGCGTCTTCTCTCTTTCCTCTTCTCCCTCCCCTTCTCCTTTTTCTCTTCTCTGCTGCTTCCACATTTTTTAGAGAACTCCAGCAGTTCCTTCCTTTGCCAGAGGCTCAGCGGGTGGAATGCTCCTGTGCAGAGCTGAGGCGTTATAGCAGGAAGCAGAGAGTAGTTTAAACTCAGGCCCCAGTGAGGCCTACAGGTGGGGGCATAGCTGGTTTCAGTCCAGTAACCTGCTCCATGGGGCTTTTCTTGGAGTCTGAAGCAAAGAAGATAGCTGCGAGGAGGTGGTTGACAGACCAGGCTCCTGGGCCCATAGCAAGTGTGGCCCTGGCAATGGATTCAGTGCCAGTGGGGATCGGGATTGGGGTAGGGGTGTGGGGAACAACTACACCTGCAGGAGGGTTTGTGCTGAGTCCTTGTTTATTGTTGTTTTTATGTAATTTTATGTTTCCCTGGTAGCTCAGATGGTAAAGCGTTTGCCTGCAATGTGGGAGACCCGGGTTCAATCCCTGAGTCGGGAAGATCCCCTGGAGAAGGAAATGGCAACCCACTCTAGTACTCTTGCCTGGGAAATTCCATGGACTGAGGAGCCTGGAAGGCTACAGTCCATGGGGTCGCAAAGAGTCGGACATGACTGAGCGACTTCGCTTTCTTTATTTTCTTTCTTTATATAATTTTATTTATTTACTATTTTTGGCTGTGCTGGCTTTCCTTACTGTGCACGGCTTTCTCTAGTTGTGGTGAGTGGGGGCTACTCGCTAGTTGTGGTGCCTGGGCTTCTCATTGCAGTGGCTCCTCTTGTTGTGGAGCATGGGCTCTAGGGCGAGGCCTTCGGTAGTTGGCACATGGGCTCAGTAACTGTGGCTACTGGGCCCTAGTGTTAGGGGAAGCACAGTGACTGAAACCATCCACCCTGACCAGGCACCATAGTAACCATTTGACAGGAAGTTTTGTGACAGGAAGTCCTGGTAAGGAACACCGAACTAATAAGCCACCACCCACTGGAAGAGTTTGGGAAAGATCAAAAGGAGACACCACATGTCTGACCACCTCCCAGAATCCTTCTCTCTGGCATCCATCTTGGCTGAACAAGGCATGCACCGCCAGGAAGGACTCTGAGTCAGAATGATTCGCTAAAGACAACCTGGAAACTAATCCCAAACACCATAAAACTGCAAACCATGTGGCAGAGCAGTTCTCCCAGGTTCCTTTAGCCTACTGCTCTCCTCCCTGGTGCCCTTTCCAATAAAATCTCTTGCTTTGTCAACACATGTGTCTCCTCGGACAATTCATTTCCAAGTGTTAGACAAGAGCCCAGTTTGGGGCCCTGGAGGGGGTCCCCCTTCCTGCAGCACTAGAGCACAGGCTCAGTAGTTGTGGCCCATGGGCTTAGTTGCTCTGAGCCATGTGGGATCTTCCTGTGTCTCCTGGACTGACAGGTGGATTCCTTACCACTGAGCCACTGAAGAAGCTCCCCTTGTTTATCTTTTTGTTTTGCCATTGAAAGCATATTCTAGGAAGATTGGAGATACGGGGACTTCCCTGGAGATCCAGTGGTTAAGACCAGGCACTTCCAATGCAACGGTGTAGATTTGATCCCCGGTGAGGGAACTAAGATCCCACATGCTATGCGGTGCTGCCAAGAAAATTTACAAAAAAAAAGACTGGAGGTACAGAGAGAAGGGAGTAATATGTGGTTTCTGAAGTTCTTGGCCATGGCTGGGGACAAAGTGGCACAAGAGGTTAGGCACAGGAGAAGTTCAATGATTAAAGGTTAAAAACCACCTCGAAGGACACTTGTGATGTACGGGAAAGAGAATGGAATGTGGAATCAGAAGATCTGAACTTAAAGCCTGATTCAATGCCTCATTCTCTGTGGGATCTTGGGCAGGTTACGCTGCTCCCCTGGGCCTCAGTTTCCTCATCAGAAAAAATCAAGACAATAATACTTCACAGGGTGAAAAAGAGTATTGTCAAGATGAAAAAAAACTGAATACTGTTAATACACCATTCCACTTTTCTGGGTCTACTACCTTCTCCAGGAAGCAATAGAGTGTAATTGTTAAGTGTTCAGTCTCTGAAATTTGACAGAACTGGGTTCAAACCCCCCATTCTCAATTATAAATAGATATTTATGTATGTGATGAGATGTCTGGGATTTGCTTCAAAATAGTGCAGGAGGGGGAGAGTCAGTGAGGGTGTTATGAAGCAAGATTGGCCATGAGTTGATAATGGCTGAAACTGGGTGATGGCTACATGTGGAGACCTGGGTATCCATGGACACGTGGCTACATCTGCCTACCTTGTATATACAGGCAGTCCTCACTTTGCATGGTTCCGATATGCATGGATTGCAGTTACCATGGTTTAGTTAAGTAACACCAGTCTCCCCACAACACAACTCAACTTTCAGTTGCCACAGGATATTAACCGGAAGTCATTACACAAAGTACACACTTTGGTGCACAAATCACTGCATAAAAACAGATGTGCCTATCACCAGTGACCCACCACAGCAGTTCCTTCACCTTCTGTCTCTGGTGTTGGTCACTGCCCATCTGTTACGTTTACATGCAGACAGAGAGCATGTACTGAGTTGCCCCCCTTATCTCCTAGCAGTAAACCTACATGACATTTTGCAAAGATAGGTAATTGAAAGAGGGAGTCAGCCAACAGAAATGAAAATGCACTAAGGAAATGAAGAGTGATAGCACTGAACACAGGTGAACTTGTAGGTAAATAGCCAACCGTGGAGAGGTCAGCCTTGCCGCCATTCAAGACTATGGATGCAGACAGAGGATTCAGTGAAGGCAAAGTAGGGAAAACAGTGGTGAAGAAAAGATGATGATATTCCAGAGGCACTGACTTTGGGAAAAACCCTCACATTGAAGGTACTCTTGGAAGAGTTTTGCAACATGGAAAGCTCAAAGGACCAAGTGCTGGAAGCTGATCTACCCTTAGAAAGAGCATGACAGTTCACCAAGGCAGAGAAGTGCTCAGCCACTGTGTGACGTGAAGGCAAGCACCATTCAAACTATTCTGCATCTGTTTCTTTCAAAGAAATAAGCACTTTTGTTTTTAATGTTTTAAATTACAATGTACTAAATAAATATTAGCTTTACTCTCTTTTTCATCTCCCTATATATTTACAACTGACAGTAAGAGAAATTTTAATGTTTTGACAAAAATGTTTAAAGGTCACAAAATAATTGTAAGTTTTTCATTGTTCATTAAAATTGCATTGTGTGGTTTTAGCTTACATGTTTACATTTTTACAGTCCTGTGCTACCGTGAAAGTTTTCCATTTTGCTATTTTCAATACTGAATAGTTTTTTTTTCTAATCCCCATTCAACCACTTTCTTATGAAAATTATTTAATCTTCCGTGTCTCAGTTTCCTCATCTGTCTCTATGAGACAGATCATCATGTCTCTATGAGAATAACAATAGCATTCATTTTGCTAGATTGTTATGAAGATTTAACAAGTTAATGCCTGTCAAGTACTCAGCAGAGTGAATGACATAAATAAAAGATTCCTTGAACAGTGGCTGTTATTATATTTATAGACCTGAACCAGAGAGAGACAGAAGGCCCAGAGAGGTCACAGAATATCAAAGTATTGCTGCCTTCTGCTACACGGAAAGATTTCAGTACAACTTTTTCTCAAGGAGCCTCCAATTACTTTTTTTATAATTACTTTTATTCTATTATTGGAGTATAATTGCTTTACAATGCCATTTTAGTGTCTGCTATACAACAAAGTGAATCAGCTGCATGTATACATATATTCCTTCCCTCTTGAGTGGAGCCTCCAATTCTGAATAATGACACAGAGATATTTCTCAGTGTCTGTCCCTTTTTTTTTTTTTTCTCTATTACCACCCCACTCCCGCTCCACAGGAGCCTTTTTAGAAGTCTTTCCCTAATCTACTCCCACTATGAAATATTAATAGCATGTGTTAGTTGCTCAGTCGTGTCGGACTCTTTACAACCCCATGGATAGTAGCCCACCAGGCTCCTCTGTCCGTGGAATTCTCCAGGCAAGAATACTGGAGTGGGGAGCCATTTCCTTCTCCAGGGGATCTCCCAGACTCAAGGATCAAACCCAGGTCTCCTGCATTGCAGCCTGAGCCACCAGGGAAGTCCATTAATTGGATAGAAAATATACTATATATTCATGTGTTTATGTACTATATGCATACTTGTGTTTTACACAGAAAAGGAATAAAGTCCCACCCCAATCAATATTTTACCCTCTTGGGAGGATATCATTGCTATTGAGAATGCATGATGTATTACAGATGAAGATGTAGCAGACATGTTGATTGGCTTTTCAAGGTCCTTATTGCCATCTTCATCTTCCTACCACTAACCCCTTTCCCATCCTCCACCCCCTGCTTTCTCCTTTCTAAGAGAACCCTAAATATTTCATTTATTTATTTATGTTAATCCACTGTCACGGATGGGGTCATGTACTTCATTAAGCCAGTTAGGTAACCCTGCTTTCTTTGCTAGTGACTTCACTAGTGATTGGTTAGGAATGGGTGTGTGATACAGCTCTAAGCAAGACGTGAGGGCAAATCTGACAGGTGGCTTTGGGGAAAGGTTTCTTCATGACTGAAAATGGACACACCAGAAGAGAGGGCCCAGTATTCCCTTTGGATGTTGGCAGGTCTAGATGTGTTACCACGTCTAGATCTTAAACTCTGAAAGGTAGCCTTTTATCTTTCAGATGAGTTAGTTTAAGAACCCAAATGACATGCTTTAGATACAGAATCAATGGAAATAAACAAGGTTCTTGATGACATGGAGTTGTTGAACTAATCAATCCTGGAGCTGCCCTATCTTGAAACTTGTTGTTACATGAGATAATACTCATACTTCTTCTTATTGCTTTGGCTTGCTGAGCTGCTTGTAGTCAGAAGGTAATGTGGGGATGGGGGGAAAGCTATGACAACAAAATACTTTAGAAAAAATATCTTACTAAAAAGTCAAGGTATCCGTATAAATTGAGGATCGCCACATTTGGAGATGAGGACTGGAAACACATTTCTGAATAATCTCATCTATATTCACAACTCCAGCACCCAGACCCCTGAATTATCTGGGTTTGAATCCTATTCATCTATTGATCACATGGATGGCCTTGGTCAGTTACTCTTTTGAATGTAACTTGCCTTCTTAGTAAAATTGAGATAAGAACATCTGTACTGGATTGTGAGAATCAAAAGAAATAATATCAACAAAGTGTTTAGAACTGGTCTGACACATATATAATATTTAATATATAAATAATATATAATAAAAAATTTATATGTAATATATATGTGGGCTCCCCTGGTGACTCAGACAGTAAAGAATCTGCCTGCAATGCAGGAGACCCGAGTTCGATCCCTGGGTTGGGAAGATCCCTTGGAGAAGGGAATGGCAACCCACTCTAATGTTCTTGCCTGGAGAATACCATGGACAGAGGAGCCTGTCAAGCTACAGTCCATGGAGTCAAAAAGAGTTGGACATAACTGAGAGACTTACACACACACACACACACATATGTAATAAAATGTACTTCTTACTATCATTTCTCTTATACTAATGGCTTCCAACACAACCTCTCCGTCCCTGGCTGGTCCCAAATTTTCTCAGATATTTTTACTTGATTGTTTCAATGTTACTATGAATCTAACTAACTTTCTGCCTCCTTCCTGTAAACCACACTTGCCTTCCTAGGTTCTGGATCCAACACCCTTCACCTACATGAATTTCTACTTCAGTATCCTTAGAAAATGCATCTCTGCAAAGCCAGCTCCCTGATCCCTCAGGTGTTACCAAGATAAATGGTCTCCTCTAGTCTTCCATTGCATTTTGTGTCTCTCATATCATTTTTCATTGTGAGTAGATAATAATCCTGCCTTCCCCAAATGTAAGCTCCTTGCAGATGGAGACTGTAATAGAAAGATCGCACAGCATCCTTTCTGCCATTCCCTAACCGTATCCTGATTTTTTAATCAAGCATTTACTCTATGGTCCATTAGCTTAGGGGAAAGATGACCCCCACCCTCTAGCTAAAGAGAGGGACTTTTATTGCCTCGTTGTAATCCTATCCTGCTTAGGCCTTGGTTTTAGAATCAATCAATGCCTGACATTTCTTTCCACATGGGGATTGGTTTTGAAAGGAGCATGTGACCTGGTCTGACCACTGGAAAATAAGGTGAACTTTGCTAGGTAATTCTGGGAAAAAAGGGTCTATGCTTTTAAAAGCCAACCTTCATAAAAGCTGTCTTCTCTTTCGCAAGTCCTGGTATCTAGAAGAGTCGTTTGTCACAATGTGGGAAGACAAGCTGAAGAAGAGGCCCGTGCATAGAGCGGAGGTGACCTGGGGGCCACTGAATAATTCAACCCCAAAGCCTGCCCTACCCCTCAACTTCTATTTGCATAAGCAAAAAAAACTGCTTATTCAATTGGGGTGACTTGTAACAGGAAGAGTCCTAACCGATACAGGGACTCTGTCTTCAACTTTGTACCCATTAGAGTATCTGTCACATGGCAGGCATTTGATAAATGCTTGTGTGTTGGATGAACCCGTGAGTCTGATATGGTTCACTGCTGGCTCTCTGGATTTTGCCCACAGAGCAGTTTTCTCCATTCAAGTCCCTATCAACTCCCCTTCTTGTTTGAACTTTTGGTAGGAGTAAGTTATTTTCTAAAACTGAAACAAAGTGCCCTGGAGTGACAGGAATGTTCATGTCCACCCAGTCAAGCTTTCGCTTGGAGATTTCCTGAAGGAACACAGGCGAGTCTGAACTCACTGACTCTCATTTTTCTAGACTTTGGACTTCTGCCTTTAGATGGCAATTGTAGTTATCATTTCAATATATTTATATAAAGCTTTAAGCTTATTACTTCCTGGCCATAACCCTGGAATCACATAATTTAATCAATAAGCTCTCTACAAACCACATTTTTAGGGTGGATTATTGTTATTATGTCAGAGAAGGCAATGGCACCCCACTCCAGTACTCTTGCCTGGAAAATCCCATGGATGGAGGAGCCTGGTAGACTGCAGTCCATGGGGTCGTGAAGAGTCGGACATGGCTGAGCGACTTCACTTTCACTTTTCACTTTTATGCGTTAGAGAAGGAAATGGCAACCCACTCCAGTGTTCTTGCCTGGAGAATCCCAGGGATGGGGTCACACAGAGTCGGGCATGACTGAAGTGACTTAGCATAGCATAGCATTGTTATTATGCATTCAATCACCAAATAATTGAGGTGCAAGTTCCCATAGAAAGGTAAAATTTCTGTTTTCTGTTATCTTCTCATTTCTAGATGTAGATTATTAAGAGTTTTATCGTCAATGAGTAGTATTTCTTGATTTGAATATTTATCCTGGGTCTAATTTCCTCCTGTCCCCATCACTTACTGTTTTAAATGGTACTCCCTATCTTAGGGACTGCAAATGGGTCAGAGATCGGCACTGATCCTAAAGCAGACATCCATGGATTCCCAGGACCTAGGAGATGGCCTTACATGAGCATATCAGCCAACTGCACTGCTTTGTACTGTGCTTGGCCAACTAGGTAAATCATCTCTCAGAGATTCTGAATGTGAACCATAGATAGAGAGGGACACATAATGAGGAATGAAAACACTTCAGCTCAACCACATTAAAATTAAGCACCTCTGTTCACCAAAAGACCAGACAAACAGTGAAACGATAAGCCATAAAATGAGAGAAAATGTTTGCAACATTATGCAAGTGATTGTTACAAAGAAGAATTCCTAAAAATTAACGTGAAAGAGATAGACAAACCCACCAGCTCTGTGGAAAAGTTCTGGTGCCCCTTTAATGGACACCAAAGGGAAAATCCAAATGGCCAATAAACAATATGACAAAATATTCAACCTCATGTGAATGAGGCTGAAGCCCCAAGTGTGACTGAAGCCCCAATAAGACACCATTTGTACATCCACCAGATTAGCAAAATTAAAATATCTGAAAGTAATTGAGACTTCCCTGGTAGTCCAGGGATTAAGAATCTGCTTTGCAATGCAGGGGACATGGGTTCGATCCCTGGTGGGGAACTAAGATCCCACATGTCTTGGAACAACTAAGTCCATGTGCCACAACTACTGAAACCTCATGCCACACCTAGAGAGTCCAAGTGCCGCAAGGAAAGTTCCCGCATGACGCAAGGAAGATTCTGCTTGCTGCAACTAAGACCCAACACAGCCAAATAAATAAATATGTAAAATTTTAAAATATCTTAAAATAACAAATATAGACAAGTGTATGAAACAAAGTGAACACAAATACAGTTCGGGAGGGAGTATAATTGCTACAACTGCTTTGAGAGAGTTTGGTTATGACTCATCAATTGCACTCCTAAGAATGTACCCCAGAGAAATCTGTCCACGTGTGCACCAAGAAACATGTAAAAGAATGCTCCGAACATAATAGCAAAAACCAGAGACAATCAAATAGCTGTGAATGATAGAATGGATGAATAAATTATGGCATGCTCTTACAACAAAACACTACTGTGCAATGAAAATGAATGAGCAATAGCCAAGCTGGCAGGAAGTGGTAAGAGTATGGAAGAGATGAGGCCATTTTTCTTCAAGGCTGATGGCTTGTCTTCTGGGAGGTTCTTCTTTATCTATTTTCCTCTCTCAGAACACCTGAACTTTGGATTAAGTTTTGGGTTAAGCCCTCTTTGGAGCTAAGCAGATTTCATAGTCGGCTGGCTTCCTGCTGGTGCAGACATTGGGGTCCAAGTTTGGCTTTATGTTTTCAACACTTGACACTGGGAGGCTTCTTTATTTTTTTTGGCAATGCTTGTAAAACTGAGAAGGTTTCAGTCAGTTCCATGAGCCAGTCACCATTCCCAAGTTCTTCTCTGAGCATAGTTCTTCAAGCTGCTTTATTTCTTTGCTTCCTTGGTCAACCAGTGATTTTCTCTCATTTTAATGATGGCTTCCTCAAGTCCAGGGCTTCCCAGGTGGCTTGGTGAAAAAGAATCCGCCTGCCAATGCAGGAGACACAGGAGACTCAAGTTCAATCCTTGGATTGGGAAGATGCCCTGGAGGAGGAAACAGTAACCCACTTGCCTGGAAAATCCCATGGACAGAGGAGCCTGTTGGGCTACAGCCCATGAAGTTGCAGAGTTGGACATGACTGAGCATACACACAGGCACCTTGAGTCCATCTGAAACAACAGGCTGCATTACAAACCCTTAAACCCTTAGTCTCATCTTTGGCACAGGCCTGGTGCTTGGTTTAGCTGAGAAGTTTTAATGAGCCTTTGAAAGATGCTTTGGACAACTATAATTTTCTCTTCTTGTTTTGAGTAAAGAAGCATCTGGCTTTTCTAACTCTGTAAAAATCCATGATTCTGGTCTTACTCGGTAACCTGGCCACTTCTTGTCTGCACTTGTAATATCTTACAGGAAAAAGCAACCAGTACATGTTGAAAATGGAGTGTTACACAGCTACTTCCTCTGGAATTAGGGGCTTAGTCGGTGAGTGGTCTGTCCTTCAAAGTATCGCAGATGACAATCTTGTCAAATGTTTTTGCTTCGGCATACAAGGACACTGGCTTTCCAGTAAAGAATGTCAATTTTTTTTTAAATTTCTTAACCACTGAGACAATGACATATATTTTGAGTTTTTGTAATGACAATACCATGCTTTTGGAATCAATTTCTGTATTACTTAGAGTAAGGCTATAGATGAGTAACAAAAAGACCCCTCAATAATCCCACATGTTCAAGACGACAGAAGCTTAGTTCTTTTTCAGTTAACAGTCCAGGCTGGTTCTGCCTCACGTGATCACTCAGGGATTGCTCCTCTATTCCCTGAGCCTTGATATGATCTGCATAATCAAGGCTGAGTCATTGCCTTGTCAGGGTCTTGGTGGGTGAGAAGGGGGAAGAGACTGGGGAGGAGGAGACAGACCCAGGTCTTAAGGTGTAGGCCTGGCAAGGCACACAGCTCACATTCTGCTCACATTCCTTTGGAAGACATTTAACGGTTGGCCGTATCTAACTCCGAGGAAGGCTGAGAGATGTGGCAAGGATAAAGGGAAGAACAGATCTGGGTGGACCATTAAGGTTATTGTACCCTCAAATTTTCAGTCTCAAGCCTTCAACTTAGTTTGCAGCTCTGCAAATAGTTTGAGACTCACACTATCAGCCACAAAATCAGAGCTTCATAGAAGACCAAAAATGCCAGAAGAAGTCCTCCTTTCATGTTTAATACCTATGAAAAAGGCATGTAATTTCAGAAGCCTCTGGCTAACGCAGTGGGGCATTGAAATCTTAAACAATTTTTAGCAGGCCAGATAAAGTAAAAAGAAATTAATTGTGCAGGTCTCAACCCACTCCAGTGTTCTTGCCTGGAGAATCCCAGGGATGGGGGAGCCCGATGGGCTGCCGTCTATGGGGTCACACAGAGTCGGATACGACTGAAGTGACTTAGCAGCATTATTACTAGTTTCACATCTATAAAATTTCATAGATAAGTTCTTTTTTTTTTCTTCCAAAGAGTAAGTGTCTTTTATTTTTTTTAATTTTTTTTTCATTTATTTTTATTAGTTGGAGGCTAATTACTTTACAATATTGTAGTGGTTTTTGCCATACATTGACATGAATCAACCATGGATTTACATGTGTTCCCCATCCTGAACCCCCCTCCCACCTCCCTCCCCACCCCATCCCTCTGGGTCATCCCAGTGCACCAGCCCCGAGCACTTGTCTCATGCATCCAACCTGGACTGGCGATCTGTTTCACACTTGATAATATACATGTTTCGATGCTGTTCTCTCAGATCATCCCACCCTCACCTTCTCCCATAGAGTCCAAAAGTCTTTTCTATACATCTGTGTCTCTTTTTCTGTCTTGCATATAGGGTTATTGTTACCACATAGATAAGTTCTTCAGTAAAAAAAGAACATAAAGATGATGATGAAGAAGAGAAAGAAAAAGGAAGGAAGGAAGAAGGAAGAAAGAAAGACAAACTCAGAGGAATGAATAAAGAAGATGTGATACATATATACAATGAAATATTACTCAGCCATAAAAGGAACAAAACTGTGCCATTTGCAGAGATGTGGATGGACCTAGAGACTCATACAGAGTAAGTCAGAAAGAGAAAAACACATATCATATAATTGCTTATATGTGGAATCTAGAAAAATGATACAGATGAATGTATTTGCAAAGCAGAAACAGAGACAGACATAGAGAACAAACGTATGAATATGAAGGATGGCGGGGTGTAGGATGAATTGGGAGGTTTGGATTGACTACTATGTATAAAACATAACTAACGAGGACCTAAAAATTTGAAAATTAAAAAAAAAAAAACGAATGTGAATTCCATCTCAGGAAAAAAAGAGACAAACCCAGCAACATACTTGCCATAAAGTAAGCACTTAAATCTCAGCTCTTGTCCCTTGTGAGTTTCTTTACAGAGTATTTATTAGTCTCGTGGGGATATCCTGGCTCACTTTAGAAAAAGATGATGTGATCCAGGATAGTGGAGGGAGCTGATGCAGCCCAGAGACCCTAGAGCTCAGAGATCAAGACCATGAGGCCGTGGCGGCCAAGAGAAAACGTGAAGGGCCCCTCACCAAGACCTCCCCTGGCTGTCAAGCCCCTCCTCACCCCTCTCCTCTCTAGCCTCATTGACTGCCTGCTCCAATTCCATCTTGTTAAGCCACTCTCTCTGCTTTACAGTGGAAAGGAAATACAGCCCACCATAGAGCCTGCAAGGCTTCCAGCAGCGGGGGGCAAAGGCAGGGTGTGCATGGCCCGGGGGAGCTCACCCACCTCTCTCTGTGCACCCGCGGCCGTACTGGCGAGGACAGTCTGATCTCCTAGCGGCCACTTGGGTTCCTGTTTGCTCCGTTTAGGTGAGCTTGAAAGTGCAAGAAAGTGACGTGATAGATTTGCCCCAAGTTTCAGTAGGATTATTAAACAGAGGCCTCTATTTCTAAATATCTGAATAAAGTCCTGTTTGGGTTGCTTAAGCCAAAGTTCACTCATGTTGACTCTAAATCCTTTTGCTGGACTATGTCCACAGTGAGGAGGTGGCTAGCCACACGGAAAGGAGGGAACAGAACAAGACAGAAAAGGCATCACCATCTGAGAAATTCCCATGAGAGAATAAGCACGACGATTATTGTTTTGTCCTCTGTGAAATAGGTGCAACACACACACACACCGTGAATCAACACATCAACTATTTGCAAACCCTTGTGCTAGTTATGAGAAGGAAAGTGGGAAAAAGTCCTTTGCTTTACAGTCCTTCAGGTGGACAAAAAATAAAACCAGGGAGGCCAAAAATGGTCCTAAAAGAAACACCATTTGCGAAGTAAAACATAGCATAGTTGGTATGTCACAATGGAGAGAGAATGAAAGAAATGCCGATGATTTGATGATTCACTTATTCAGTCATTCACTCCACGAACATTTAGGAAATACCATCTCCGTGCCATCCATTGTGATGGAACTAGAGACACAAAAATCAGGTCGGACACAGATCCTGCCCACACAGGTAGAAGTGGGAGCCAAGTTGCTAAGTAAATAAAAGCCCAGGTATGTCATCAGCGCTTTCATAACACGGGTGCAAGGGTCAGGGTGATTCTAATCAGGTGGGGAGTCTGTGGGCAGAGGTCAAGAGGAGGCTTTTGAGAAGGAGTGTCTGGGGCAAAAGCTGTGATGCGTGAGGGGGCAGCAGCACGTGAAGGGCAGGCTCAGGGGCCGGGCTGGCAGGGCAGCTGTGTCTGTGTCCATTGACACCTGGGAAGCAACAACGTCACGGGAAAGGCGCACATTCTAGGGAGAATGTGATGATGGCAGCTACTGAACCTTATGAGCGAGTTGGACCACTGCTGGGAGACCCCTGCCCTCATCAGGCAGCTGATTTTCAGGCTGCTGACACCTAAGTGGAACCAGAGCCACCTTGACGAAACCTCCTTTGAGGAAATGTTACCCTAAAACTGCCACTCTGGAGCAAACAGAAAGCAGATGGAGGACCCAAGAGATGCACTCTGAAGGTATACAAAGCTAAGTTGAAGGGCCTCCGTGGTGATCCAGTGGCTAAGACTGTGCTCCCAATGCCGGGGGCCGGGATTTGATTCCTGGTCAGGGAACTAGATCTCATATGCCCCAACCAGGAGTTCTCATGCTGCAACCCACGACCCCGCGTGCCATAACTGAGACCCGGTACGGTCAAGTAAACCAGTAAACAAACAAGCAAGCACAAAGTTAAAAGCCTGGCTCTTTTTTTTTTTTTTTAATGCCACTTTCAGGATCTTAGTTCCTGACCTTATGACCAGTCCCTGACCAGGGATTGAACCCTTGCCACTTGCAGTGGAAACGCAGAGTCCTAATCACTGGTCTGCGGAGTAATTCCCAGAAGCCTGGCTCCCTATTTAACAGATGGACAAAACACTTGTATTAGTAAGAACTTATTAGTTGTCAGTAGTAGACACTCAAGCTAGGATAAGTGAAAAAGATCAAGGTACCATAAAGATATAGGGCTGTCTGTTAACACCAGAGGGCGGCAAGGCATACAGGTCCCAGGAAGACCCGACCTGGTGGATGGCTGCCCACCAGGGACCAGGCTCCCCATCTCTGCTGCTCCCTGGGCAACTGCGTCCTCTGTCTGTCTGCCTGTCCATCTCTCCCGCTCCCTTAACACAGCAGAACATGGTTGTCCACAGTGGTCTCCCTTCCAGCTCACAGCTCCTACTTCATGGAAATCCTGGACTCACTGGACACAGTTCCAGATGTCTGGGGGAGGGTTCTGACTCAGCCGAGTCTAGGAGTACAGTCAAGCTGTGCAGATGGCTGCTAGGAGCCAGCGCTGGGGCAAGGGGCAAGGGTTCCTGGGAGCTGGGCAGGCTCCCCAGAGGAGGTCAGCCCTAGTTCTTCAGGGCCCCTGAACCCTGAAGATAATAGTCATGGCCTCACCTGGTCATCAAACACATGTGATGAGTTAATACGTGTAAAGAAACGGCCATACAGTATGTCCGTAGTAAATGGAGGTGATTGTAATTATCATAATTGTCAATGAAGATAGCCCGTGATCTATTTTTAGGAAAACCCAATCCAGGAGGCCGGCATGCAACTTCTTTCCTCCACCAAAGACGTTCACATTAACACAAAGATGGGGGGCAAGGCCCCTCTTCCTTGGCCTCAACCCCCATCCCTCTCATTTCTCATATCATTGTCACAGCCTAAAGCTCCCATCCCCACTTCCCCCGCAAGTTTCTCTGCTATTACAAATCAATCATTTACTCTTTGGGCCCTTGCCACTCCCACTGGTAATGGCAGTGTTTAGGAGTGTTAAGTTTATACGGTGATTATGTATCTTTCTTCTTTATTAAACTTTAAAGCCTTGGCTTGAGAGACCAATGTCCTGAATACTGAGGACATTGCCATGCATCTAGCGTTCACTTGATAATATTTGTTGATTCATGATGTGTTCACATCAAAGGCAATATCCATTTATGGACCCATAAAAGGAATCTCAAGAGCTCATTTATTTCAGGCCACTGCCTTCAGGTAGGGTAAGGTTTAAACGTCTGTGTGTTTTATTCCCACTCTCCTGTAGGCCTATAACCACACAACCTGGGGTTTGGAAAGGACCTGCTGGGTCTAGTTCAGGCACCTTCGCAAAGCAGGATGTGGGCCTCTGGCCTCCACGTGGAGAGCTTACCTTAGCCATCCTAGAGACTCACTCCAGCTCTAGTTTTTATAGTCTAGGGAGTTATTCATATGAAAAATCTCAAATCTACCTCTGTGTCAATTCCACTAAATGTTCCTAACTCTGTTTATGGGTCCCCAAAGAGTCAGACACAACTTAGCGACTAGACAACAACAAACAAGAACAGAACTGATGGTTTGTGATGGGCCTGGGACCTGGCACCCTTTACTGCTCTGCGGCAATGCTCATACCTGGACAAATGTCTCCTCGAGCAAGAAAATAAAAAGAAACAATAAGGGACTAGAAATAACTGCTGTGCATGTAGGCAGTTGGGGCAAATTCTGGACCAAAGAGAGAGAAGACTAAAAAGCCTCACGGCCACTTCTGAAGAGCCAGGACCAAAAACAGGGGGTTGGGAGCAAAAGCAGGGTACTGCCCCTGCACACACCACCTCCTAAGCCCCCCCTCCAGTCTGACCCCTGAACACATCCTTACCCTCACCCCATATGAGGAACCAGCTCAACCAGCCTTGGGGAGCAAGCAAGCAAGGGAACGTATTATTTGTTCTTGATCCCTCTGCTGCAGCAGGGATCCCGATAAAGCCTTTCCCGAATTTCTCGTTCAGCCTCTGATCAATTTCTGTTGATTAAGGAGATCAAGAACCCTGGTCAATAACACCCCTTCCCCATGGCAGCCTTCCTCGCACACAGAGTATCGGCCTAGTTCACTCTCTCGTGTCCCCTCTTCTTCCCTTCCACCCAGTGTCCTTACATCCTTCTCCGCTAGAGAAGGTTTACAGACATTTTGTCGGCCCTTTGGCACGTTGATACATTGTGTTTCTCTTTGCTTCCCTTTCTGGGAGTTCAAAACCTAGTGCATAATCCTCAGTGTGGTCTGATGGCTGGGGGATTGGGATTGGAACCTTGCTCCGGATTTAGCTATTCTGATTTTTTTTAAGGCTGTGAAATCTGAGTTAGGTTTTCTTCTGAGGGGGAGAATCATCACAATGTTGGCTCATATTAATATTGAAATTGTCATATTATTTTAAAAAATGGAAATTACTTTTTAAAAAATAATATACACTCATCATGGAAAATTCAGGGAAACAAACAAGCAAAACAGGAAGGGAATAACAACAATATTGTAACCCTTCCCTCTTAAAGATAACTATTGTTTACATTTGGGGATATATTCTTCTAGACATCACTTTCTATGCGTAAACTCACACACAAATACACACACTTAATTTTACAAAAGTGGGATTGAGTGTCTGATAAATTTAAGATGGTTGCTAAGTCTTGGCTATTCTTCTCATTGAAAGCTGGGGTCTATTTCCTCTCCCTTGCTTCTGGGCTGGGCCTGCAGCTGGTTCTAAAGGATAGAATATAGGGAAGAAACACAAGGTAATTTCCAAGGCTGGGCCTAAAGCAATCTCAGTTTCTGCCTTTATCTCTTGGAAGACTCTTCTTAGGGGCCAACCATCATGCCATGAAGCATAACACCCCCCTGGGGAACTAGAACTGGTGTCTGAGAACACATGGTTGGTTTTCAATCCTAGCTGTCAATCAGAATCACATGGAGGGCTATTAGAATGGAGATCCCTGGGCCCCATTTTCAAAGATTCTATTACACCAGCTGGTGTCAATGATCAACTATTGAGAATGAGGTCATTTTGGTCCTTCCAGTTATCCCAGAGTCCCAGTTAATACCAAGGGATAGAAAATAATCCACACGATCATAAAAAAAGTAATAAATTGTCATTTTAAATCATTAAGTTTGGGGGTAGTTTGTTACAACAGCAATAGATAGCTGAAACAATTACACATAATGACACCAAATGGTAATACAGTGTTTCCTATGTACTGGGGACAGTCATAAATTCTTTATACATATTAATTCACGGATCCTTGCAATAAATAATCCTATGAAGTAAATACTATGATTATATATTATTGTCCCTGTTTTATGGATGAGGAAACTGAGACACAGGGAAATAAGACAGTTGCTCAGAGCTACACACTAAGTAATTGATGGTGCTGGGATTTGAATACACAGAGGCCATCAGGCTCTAAACCACCATATCCCACTGCCTCTCTGCTGCTTCTCTCATTTAACCTACATGAACAATTTTCAGTGTCAATAAATATCAATCTACAAAGTCATACATAAATGGTCACATGTTGAAATCTTGAGTCGATTATCCAAAGTATTAGCAATCTCTCCTAGTTTTGAAATTCTCTTCATCGGGTATATATCCTATTAAAGTTGTCAAGTTGTTGATAAAATGTGTTGAATAGAACAGAGTTTAGGAGTCCCCTTGAACCCACCTGAGAGCTTCATCCAGAGGGACATCACTGAGCAATAATCTTTCAGTTCAGTTCAGTTCAGTCGCTCAGTCATGTCCAACTCCTTGTGACCCCATGAATCGCAGCACACCAGGCCTCCCTGTCCATCACAAACTCCCGGAGTTTACTCAAATTCATGCCCATCGAGTCGGTGATGCCATCCAGCCATCTCGTCCTCCGTTGACACCTTCTCCTCCTGCCCCCAATCCCTCCTAGCATCAGGGTCTTTTCCAATGAGTCAACTCTTCACATGAGGTGGCCAAAGTACTGGAGTTTCAGCTTCAGCATCAGTCCTTCCAATGAACACCCAGGACTGATCTCCTTTAGGATGGACTGGTTGGATCTCCTTGCAGTCCAAGGGACTCTCAAGAGTCTTCTCCAACACCACAGTTCAAAAGCATCAATTTTTCGGTGCTCAGCTTTCTTCACAGTCCAACTCTCACATCCATACATGACCACTGAAAAAACCATAGCCTTGACCAGACGGACGTTTGTTGGCAAAGTAATGTCTCTGCTTTTTAATATGCTGTCTAGGTTGGTCATAACTTTCCTTCCAAGGAGTAAGCGTCTTTTAATTTCATGGCTGCAGTCACCATCCGCAGTGATTTTGGAGCCCAAAAAAATAAAGACTGACACTGTTTCCACTGTCTCTCCATCTATTTCCCATGAGGTGATGGGACCAGATGCCATGATCTTAGTTTTCTGAATGTTAAGCTTTAAGCCAACTTTTTCACTCTCCTCTTTCACTTTCATCAAGAGGCTTTTTAGTTCCTCTTCACTCTCTGCCATAAGGGTGGCAATAATCTTTAAGTACAGTTTATTCAACAATGTGGAATCTACCCAGGGTTCTGTTATCTTAGCCACTGGTCCTCAAGCACAAGTTGGGAGATAGACAACATAGAAATTGGGTAGGCACTTGTTAAAATACAGATTCTTAGGCTTTGCCCCAGCCACTCCAGTAACTGAATCTCTGCAGATGTGGCCCAGGAATCTGCATTCTAATAGCCCTGTCCTAATTCTGATGACAGCTAGGTATAGGAAGCACTGATTTAATCTCCATTTCTCCTCATCTGTATCAATAGCTCTGTCAAATCCCACACCATATTTCATGTACTAAGCCTATGGGAATTTTCTAGCTGTCCTTCGAGAGGTGTCCTGACTCTGTTCTTACCAGATACATGATTTTTCTCTCTGGACAGTTTTCACTTCTAAAATGAGGATGTTGGATTAAGTTTCATAGTGGATGCTGTAGTATGCCCACACATCCTTCTTCAAGACGAAGTCACTTGTTCCCTCAACCGTTGGGCCGACTGACAGTTCACAGGTGGCCCAAGACCACATCTCCCCCAGAAGCATAGCCTGTATCCAGCAAGTAGCTGAAGAGGAAGTGTGAAGACCCAGTCCCCTCATCCTCAAGGTGAGCCAGTTCTGAAGAACCATTCCATAGGGTTGACCTGAGACATTTATTACATCTGCATCACAGTTCAATTCATCACTCTGCCATTTCTACTCCCTCCAGTCACCCACTGGGACAAGGAAATGGCAACCCACTCCAGGATTCTTGCCTAGAGAATCCAGTGGACAGAAGAGCCTGGTGGGCTGCTGTCCATGGGGTGGCACAGAGTCGGACACGACTGAAGCGACTTAGCATGCATGCATGCATTGGAGAAGGAAATGGCAACCCGCGCCAGTGTTCTTGCCTGGAGAATCCCAGGGACAGAGGAGCCTGGTGGGCTGCCGTCTGTGGGGTCGCACAGAGTCGGACACGACTGAAGCGACTTAGCAGCAGCAGCAGCCAATCACCCATAGGTGTGGATGCCAAGGGCACTCAGCAAACTTCCTGGCTACAACCTCCATCTCGGTCAATTTCCTAAGGGACTGATTGCCACAGTGACCTCCCATTCCTGATTCAGAATGAAGTGACAGTGCAGACTCTCAAGACCTCTTCAACCATCCTGGGCTCTCTGTTAAGCTCAAGAAAAGCCTTCTCCTTATCATCCTCCTCCCATTCCTTCTCCATTCATGGAACAAACCTTCACTGTACTCCTACGACATGCCTGGCCCTGAGCTCAGAGACTTGCCTGTGTCTCCAGCAATGGAAAGAGAGCAAGCACTTAGGAGCTGAATGACTCCTCTGTCTTTTTGCCATTTGTTAACACTGTGCTCTTTCCCAGGCTATAGGACTAGCCCATCTTCCTGCTCTGAACATGACCCAGAGGGCCTTTTTATTGCCCTGATTGTGGTTGGCAGGGCCCTTCTTTGTAGGGGCTTTAGGTTTTCTGACATCATTCTCATGAATTTATGTCTGTCTTTGCATTCCTCTTGTTAGATTTTGAGTTTATTCTCCCACCTCTAGTAGCCAGGCTGGGCAAGGACCAACATACGTGTTTCATTCTTTCGGGACACTAATGCCTATTTTACGCTTACTAGGCTTGCAGTGGAAAATCTAGGGGAAATGAACTTAAGCCTTTCCAGAAGGGCTGAGGCAGAAGGGATTAGAGTTCAAATTTTCATCCGCAGGCAACAGTGGATTGACTCAGACACAATTGCTGTTGCCACCCCTGTCTTGTCAACTCCAGCCTCTGAGGCACTCTGCAGCGGCATCCTCACTCCCTTCATGGGTTTCCAGCCTCCCACCTTCTGTTCTGCATACTTCCCACTCCCTTCGCTGTCTATCATTTTCATTTTTCACTTGAGTCACAGTCACAGTTTACCTGAGTCATAGCGCATCTTTTCCAGGGATCACCATATTTTATGCTTTTTCTTGTATCGTATTGCAACATAAAAAGTTTGCCCAATGGACTTTAAGAAATCAAAGGGCTCTTTTCAGCTCTTTGCAATCACATCATGCTCAAGGGATCTTCGGATATAACAATCGAGCACAAGAGCAGAAAGGAATCAAATCCAAAATTTCCAGTGTATAAACGAGGAAACCAAGAAACAAGCAGCTTTCCAAAGGTCACACAGCAGTAACTGTCAGAACAGGAAAAATGGCACCTTCATTCAGCAAGGAAAGAGTCCATGAATATTATATTTTAGGAAGGGCTCTGTCTGTCAGAGGTGCTAATTTCTGTATATTACCTAAGAATACTATTGGGGTTGGCCAAAAAGCTCATTTGAGTATGGAAAAACCCAAATGAGCTTTTTGGCCAACCCAGTTGCTCAATTACTGACAGAAGCAGGTATATCCTTATTAGTTAGGCCTCTTTTACTCCTCCTTAGGGGTCAAGACCAAGCCCTCGGTGCCCTGTTTGACTAGATCAGGACCAGAAGAATCCAGGTCCCAGTCCACCTGGTTCCAGAATTAACAAGTTGTCTGGCCTTAAAAACACCATTTAACAGCTGTATCCCTGGACTGCCGGCTTCCCAAGTGGCGCTTGAGGCAAAGAACCCACCTCCCAATGCAGAAGACACAGGAGACGCCGGTTTGATCCCTGGGTTGGGAAGATCCCCTGGTGAAGTGGCAACCCACTCCAGTATTCTTGTCTGGAGAATCCCATGGACAGAGGAGCCTGGTGGATGACAGTCCATGGGGTCACAAAGAATCGGACACAACTGAAGCGACTTAGCACACACGCACGCATCCTTGGATGCCCACCTTGCCTTGCTCCCACAGTTGGTGGGGCATCTGGCAAGATAAAGGGACAGGGAGCCCTTTGCCCCAGGAGGAGCTGTCCTCTTTCCTGCTCACTGGAATCTTCCATGGAGCTCAAAATTGAGCTGGGGGGCCTGCAGGGGGAAGAGGTGGGGGGTGGCAGGGAGCAGGGGCGAATGAGGGTGGGACCTGGTGTCTGGGAAGCTTTTTAACTTTAAAGCTGCTCAGGTGATTCTGATATACAGTCAAGTGGGGAAGCCACTGACAAAGTATAAAAGACAAGCAGAAGAGGGAAAAATCAATTACACTGTTAGCTAATAAGATGTCTTAGATTATCCGCACATTTTAAATTTTGTTTAGAGTTGATTAAGGCTTCCCTGGTGACTCAGATGGTGAAGAATCTGCCAGCAATGCAGGAGACCTGAGATCTTTGGGTCAGGAAGATCCCCTGGAGAAGGGAATGGCAACCCACTCCAGTATTCTTGTCTGGGAAATCCCGTGGGTAGAGGAGCCTGGTGGGCTACAGTCCATGGGGTTGCAAAGAATCAGACATGATTTAGCCATTAAATAACAACAACAAACATTCTTGAGGTGACTTTGTAGAGCCATTAAAAAAGGGAACTGTTAATCATGCCTGGTAAGGAGGAGATAAGATACAGCGAATGTGATATGAATGGGCTTCCCAGGTGTCACCACGGTAAAGAATCCATTGGCCAGTAAAGAAGATGCGAGAGACTTGGGTTTGATTTCTGCATTGGGAAGTTTCCCTGGAGGAGGAAATGGCAACCCACTCCCGTATTCTTGCCTGAAAAATTCGATGGACAGAGGAGCCTGGCAGGCTATCGTCCATGGGTTGCAAAGATTCGGATACGACTGAGTGACTAACAGAGTTGATAAATAATTGCCTGCCTTTTTCAGGGCAAGCAAAACCTTAATCTCAGGTCCCTTTCCTCCTAGAAAAGATGTCTGTTACTTCAGTGACATTCCTCTTACCTTGCAGTCTACACACACACACCATGACTCATCTTCACCAGCCTCCATTCTGAAGTCAGATTCTAAGTCATGTCTTTTATCCTTTGACCTCTGAGTAATCAGTTTGGACGCAGTCTGTTCTTTCAGGTCCAGGAAAACAATCTGATTAGGGTCTGGAAAATGGTTTCACAGTAGCCCCAATCTCCACAGCATGCTCTGTAAACCAGGCCCCTGATGTACTGCTTGGGAGAGGATGAGAGTCCTAGTTCTCCTTTTTCAGTAATTCTGTGGCCTTGAGCAAACTGCTCAATCTCTAGGTCTCTGAGTTGATTGTTATCATTCTGCTCATAACATTTTACAAGCTAATATTTCCCTCCTTGTACAAGTGGAGAGTAAGCAGAAACTTGCCCCAGTGGCCTTCACATTAAAGACAATGGGTAGGGATGAGAAGCATAAATGTGAAGAGCATTTCATTCAGTCCCTGAGACGCCAAGGTTACTCCAGTCTGCCCAGCCCCTGCTTCCTCTCTCGTGGGGGCAGAGCCACCTTCCTTGGGGGAACTGCTTCTGTCCCCCTCCATATGCTGGTCAGAGTGCCCTGGCCCATTCCTCGGGGGCCCCGGGGGTGGACATGTGACCCCAGCGTGACCATAACAAGAGCCTACTCTACTAGCCACAGCAATTGGTGTGGAGATTCATTTAATAACCAATCTAAAACAAACCAACCAACAAACAAAAAAACCAGGGATTTTTCCAAACAAAGCTGGTGGGGAAACTCTCCTCTCCTGTCAGGTTGCTATATAACTGCAACACCAGAGCTAGCTACCACACGAGGAGGCTGAGAGGGTGAGGCGGCCATGCTGAGAGGTGAGGCTGTGAGAGACAGACACGGAAACAAGGAAGGAGAGCCCCGTGTGCTTTCTGCGGTCAAGTTCCCTCTGAACGTCCTGGCCATTTTCCTTCCGATTCTTTGAGCTAGCCCAAGCTTTCCACCCCTCTCCAAAGCCTCAACATGTCTTTTTCACTTGAGATAGCTTGTTTCAGAGTTTCTGTCACTTGCAACCCAGAGTCTTGATGAACAGAAGTATTCTGTCAGCTTCCTTGTCTACATTACCTTGTTTGTTTTTTTAAAAGATTTTTTTGATATGGACCATTTTTAAAGTCTTTCTTGAATTTGTTACAATACTGCCTCTGTTTTATGTTCTGTTTTTTCGGCTGAGAGGCATATGGAATCTTAGTTCCCTGACCACGGGTTGAACCCCCAAACCCCTGCATTGGAAGGCAAAGTCTTAACCACTGGACGGCCAGGCAAGTCCCAACATACGCTTTTTGGAAACTTCAAAAATGTGAGGCTCTGTGTATCTGTGAGCTGAGTATGTTCCTATCTTTCCTAGATCAGAGTCGGAAGCTTCAGTGGTCACCTTGGTTACACTGGGGACTGTATTTCCCAGCATCCCCTTGCCTCTTTGATTCTAGAGAGAGTTGGCCAAAAGTGAGGTTGCATGAGCTGCGGGAGGCAGCTGTGGAGCAGTAGCCACCGCACTCCCACGGCCACTGGTGGCTGCAGCTCGTGAGGGGGACACACAGGTGCAGCCAGGCTCGAGTGTGTCCCCGCCCTTCCCCACTCCTCCGTGACCCCCACCACACACCCTGAGATGCTTTGTCGCCAACTCACAGACTTAGATTCCTTATTCCATAATACTCATCGTGGTTCTGCTTCCATAACTTAACCCTGACTAAGACAAATGTCACCAGGTGAACCCTAAGAAGTTTCCTGCCTCCTTTGTTTCAAACCCACACCCAGTCCTTCTAACTCCACGGTGCTGCTCCCCTCTGGTCACTCATCTTTCCCCACCTCCATGTGTTCATGGGAAATCCGATCCTAGTCCTGCTCATCTTACTATTGTGTTCTTTGCTGTCTCAAGCTACTCTGGCCTCTGGCCTCCGCCTGCTTCACTTTTACATGATTTCCTACTCTCCAGTCCAATCACAAGACTGCTTGGCAGGCAGCCTAGAGATTTGACATAGACTGGCATCCAGTGAAGGCGAAAGTTGAAACGTCCTGCCCAGAGGCTCTCACTCCTAATTTCCATTTAGGAAATGTCATTAGAGAAGGAAATAAATACTCTCCAAGATGACTTATTGGGCACTGTGTGTTGCCTACAGAAGAGGCCAAAGAAACATTTTAAAAATGAATTAACAGCAAAACTATATGATGTGAAAATTTTCAAAGGAATATTTTAAAAATTAATGTGGTATGCTGTTGACCCATTTAGCACTGCATGTGTGGGCTTGAAATTTCTACTGGGATAGGCTTAAGATCTCTGCCAGCTCGTGATAATGGTTCAAAAGCTAGAGCTATTCATCTCAGCCTGGCCATTGCTCAATGTGTGACCTTGGCTGAGTCAGCTGGTCTCTCTAGGACCAGTCTAGGCTGGTCTGTACGGATTAGTGAAGTAAACAGAGAAAGATTTAAAAATCATGGTATCTCGGGCTTGGAAGCCCTCTTACTCTTTTCATTCAGATAATTTTGAGGCTTTCTTTCCTGAGAAAATGAAGCAATCATTGCTTCCTAACTTCATTCTCTTTACCTGGACAGTTTCTTTATTCATACTTTCTCTTCCCTTTTCATTTTAGAAAAATAAATACACATTTTGAGGAGTTAAACTTCCCACTTACAATCTTGATTCCCTCTTCTGTTGTGGGCTTAAGACTCTTGCCTCCTTAATTATCCTCTTCTTATCTTGCGTCTTCCTCATTTCTGTTCTACCCACTCAATCCACTGAGAGGTCAAAGTGAAAAACACAAAAAGCAACAAAAACCCGTTTCATTCGTCCTTCGAGCTCTCCTTCCACCCCTCATCAAATGCTCGGGGACAGTAAAGTACGCTGGCGCCTTCAGCATGCGCTCAGTTGCTTCAGCCATGTCTTGACTCTTTGCCTTCATTACCTCATCCTTAAATTCTTAAAATGCCAATTTTGCCCTGGACTGTTTGTTGTGAGTCAGGTACTTCTAGGACTCCAACCTCTCACCCAGTGTTCTAGGCAAGGCAGTTGAGCCATGCTTCCCAGATCAGAACTGATATTACCAGTTTCTCAGAAGGACTAACTTGCAGTTGTCTGCCTCCTCTATGCTTTGCTTTGGTGCTGTATGCTCTGGCAACTGTAGCCTGGCTTTGACCTCTCTATCAGTCTATGTTTTCAGGATTTTAGGGACATATGAATTCTTCAAGGTCCTTTTCCTTGTCCTATGTGGTTCTTTAAATATCCCTATTTCTCCTAATACCGTTGCTTTGTAAGAAGAGCCTTGGAAATTAGACTACAGGTTTACACAGGATGCTCATCGCTGCTGTGAAGTAGTCAGTACGATTGTTGCACACTTCATATTCTTGATGCTCTCTTTTTCGCTCATAATGATAGTATACTGTTCCGGTTCTCCGGTTCTTCTCTAACTACTGTTTCTTTAGTCATTGGTTTTTTTTTTCCTACCACCCCTTGTAGGTGTTCTTTAAAGGATGGTTCTTGGCTTTCTTTTTGGTGTCTCATATTGCATTGGCTTCCCAGGTGGCACAGCGGTAAAGAATCCAACTGCCCATGCAGGAGATGCAAGAGATATGGGTTTGATCCCTGGGTTGGGAAGATCTGCTGGAGGAGGAAATGGCAACCCACTTCAGTATTCTTGCTGGAAAATTCCACAGAGAGTGGAGCCTGGAGGGCTACAATTCATGGGGCTGCAAAGAGTCAGACATGACTGAGTGACTGCACGTGCGCACACACACACATATCTCAGCCTTGGAAGCAACGTGAGGAGTCAACCCTAATTCAGGCAACTGACCCTTGCTTGTCTCCATCAAACCCCACTGACTTTACCTGACCCCTCCCTCAGTTGGGGCCCTGTGGCCGTGTACCACTTGTCCCATCATTGCAGCCAGAAGCTGGGAGTGATGACTCAGGCCTCTGTTGGGACTCTGCCAAGAGCTGGGACAAGTGTCTAACAATATGATTTTCTCCAAACAGAGTTAGGCACCCTAAATTGTTTTTAATTATGATGTGCCTTTGGGTGTTTTTTTTAAAAATGGAATTTCATTTATTTATTCTTTTGTTTCATTTTTTGGTCACACCTTACAAAACAGTGTGTGAAATCTTAGTTCCCTGATCAAGGATCAAACCTGTGCCTCCTGCATTGGAAGGGCAGAGTCTAAACAACTGGACTGCCAGGGAAGTCCCAGGCATACTAAATTTTTAAAAGGACCCTGCTGCCCTGTTTGACAAGGGACATGGATAGTGGGGAGGATTGAGAGAACTGGGGACATGCAAGAAGAAGGATATATTGCAAACAAGAATCAATCAAGCCGATACTGGGTATCTACTAAGTGCTCCATACTTTCTCTGTGTTGACATTTAAACTTCACAGCAACTCTGTGAGGTCGTTGTGTTTTCTCCAATTTTCAAATGAAGGAACTGAGACCCAGTAATCTCTAGTAATTTTTCCAGTGGTCATGTATGGATGTGAGAGTTGGACTGTGAAGAAAGCTGAGCACCGAAAAATTGATGCTTTTGAACTGTAGTTTTGGAGAAGACTCTTGAGAGTCCCTTGGGCTGCAAGGAGATCCAACCAGTCCATCCCAAAGGAGATCAGTCCTGGGTGTTCATTGGAAGGACTGATGCTGAAGCTGAAACTCCAATACTTTGGCCACCTGATGCGAAGAGCTGACTCATTGGAAAAGACCCTGATGCTGGGAAAGCTTGGGGGCAGGAGGAGAAGGGGACGACAGAGGATGAGATGGCTGGATGGCATCACTGACTCGATGGGCATGAGTTTGAGTAAACTCCGGGAGTTTGTGATGGATAGGGAGGCCTGGCATGCTGCGATTCATGGGGTCGCAGAGTCGGACACGACTGAGCGACTGAACTGAACTGAACTGAATCTCCAGTAATGTGCCTTGAGTTGCACAACGAGTAAGTGGCAGATTGGGGATGCCAGACACTCTGGGGCATACTCTGACCTCTGTTCTTTTCCCATGTATAATCCTATACCTCTCTATTCATCTCTCAGTCATGTTTGATTAAGTGGCTTTTCTAATTTTCTAGTCAGAAGGAGCACTGGACCCTGGTGGTCCAGGGGCTAAGACTCTGCACTCCCAATGCAGGGGGCCCAGGTTCAACCCCTGGTCAGGGAACCACATGCTGCAACTGAGTTCATGTGCTGCAACTAAAGATCTGCAGGCCACAATTAAGACCCAAGGCAGTCAAATAAGAAAAAATTAATTTTAAAAAATTTTAAAGAATTGAAAGTATTATTTTAAAAAAAAGAAGAAGGAAATTGGAAGCCAACCATCATATTTTATCACCTACCATCCCATATCATGTGTCATGTCACATCACATCATGTCAGTGGTTGGTTAGGTAAATTTATGATTTAACAAGGAAGGTTACTTTCAGTCAAACGGATTTGGTTATTCTCACCTCTGCCTTTTGTTGCCCACATACATTTCCCAGGTATATAACTCCCTTTGGGTATTTGAGCTGGTTGGATTCTGCCAGGCCATTAAAATCAAGGGCAGGTGCCCTGACCAGGTAAATCAGGTGAGCAGGTCTTTACTTGAAGTTGCTTTGACAAGGATTTTTTGGTTTTTCTACACATCACATCTGTCCTAGATTGGTCTTCAGAACCTCCTGGAGCACCATGGGCTAAATTGGAAAATGGTCTGCCCTGGTCAGTTAGGAGCAAAGCCGGCCCCGGAGGCTAAGTTCCCAGACGCCCGCTCCCATGTTTAAACACTTCTTTCATGTATATACAGGATGCATCTTTACCCACGCCTAGTGCTGACTTCCAGAGCAGGGTTGGGGGCTTCACCCACCCCCTCTTCACCTCCACCAGCACCCCATGCCTGCACACGTTCACCTCCTTTCTCAGGAATAGCTGAGGTTTCCCAGTTCAGTTAAAGTCTTGTGCAAACACAGCAAGCAGGTTCCCACGCCCACACCATCAGGGACACTCTGACCTTCCTGAGTGGAAACCCTGGAGCCACCAGCCCAGGGGCCTATCTCTTCCGGGAGCCATCATTCTGGTTGGTTGTTTTTTTTTTTTTTTGGTAGATTCTCCCTTCCTGCTGTCAGAGCCATGTTTAAGCATTGTTTTCCACTCCAGAGTGAACAGCTTGCTAAGGTGAGTTTGTTTTTCATAGACACAGGGCGTCTGGCTGTTTTGCCAAAGTTGCCGACCAGAAGCAGCAACGGCGGGTCCAGGTGTGACCCAGGTGACCTTTCTGCCGTACAGATTGTAGAAGCCAAGGTGGTGATGACGTTTCCATTGCCTGGAGACCTGTCCTCACCCTACAGAGGAGAAGAAGTGAACTGAGCTGTGCTCAGGCCAAGTCTTCACTTCTTATGCCAGGGGCGTGGAAGTTAACGGCCGCCTCCCCCCGGAACCCGCAAGTAGGCCGGGCTCCTTCCAGCAGGGGAATTTCACCCAACTGAGAACACCTGAGGGACAGAACCGGCCCGCCAACCGTGACCAAATGAACTCTCCAGTGGTAGCTTGGCATACGCTCCCCTCCCACAGGGGCGGTTGATTGCTCAGGATTTTTACAATCCTCAAGCCCTGTTCCAAGGAGCTTTTGTGGTTTAAATCAATGTGCTTCTGGGAATAAGTGCCCTTATTATTCCGTGCCGCGCTCTTCTACCACTGTGACATAATACCCTTTGTGCTGCTGAACAGTAACAGTCCTTCCAGGAACCTCTAAAAGCTTTCTAATTAGGACCCACAACCACACAACAGACAGAGACACGGGAGACCAGAGGCAGCGACGATAAAGCTTCATCTTGGTCACAGAGGAGCCCAGCCCAGGTCTGACTGCTCCTCGGAGGCTGCAGGGTCTAGGTGAGGCCACTCGTCTAGGAAGGGCATCCCCGTGACGGTGGCAGCAGAATTCTTAGGCTGCCAGAGTGCTGGGTCCTTTGCAGTATCGCTTAGGGGCACCTAAGCCGCTAAGTTATTCAGTTGAGGACCAGAAATGTCCAGCATTGGTTTTGTCTGAATTTGTGATTAGTTCTCAGTGGCAGGCACGCGAAGATAAACTCCCAGTACTCCTGCTAGCTCTTCCCAGTCTAGACAGAAGAGAGGGCAGCTATGTAAGCAGGGAGGTATGTATAAGCAAGCAGAGAGTAGACCAGAAGAAGGCTAGGGTAGCACCCAGCCCGGTGGGAGGTTCAGGGACAGCTTCTTGGAAAGGAAGACTTTCGACCCGGATAAGTCTTCAGAGGTGGACTGAGCTTGCTAAGCCGACCACGGGGAAAATAGCATCGCACACCGAATGCCAAGTGCTGACAACGGCCGGGAGGTGTGAAATGCCTCGGGGTTCAGGGAACAATAAGAAGGTCAACAGCAGCAGCTGTGGTTATCTCACTGTTCTTTCTCCCTTCTATTTTTATAGCCAAAATGCTATCACTTTTTATTCTCAGTATCTCATTTCGGATGTTAAAAAGCTGAACATAGGGTTGTTTTGTTTTGTCTTGGCATATTGCTTTAACCCTCCACTTCTCCTCAGGGCACTACAGATCCCTCTGAACACTGGTAACTGTCCAAAAGAAAAGCACAAAGATGAATATTTCACTGTATTAGAAGAATGTAAGGGCAGCTCAGGGAACCTTGGGCAGGAACTCAGCTGGGCTGTTCTTTTTTTATTGTTGGTACATATAGCAAAAACAAACAAACAAACAAACAACACAGTCTTGGATGACTCCCAAGGTTACTTATCACAGGTCCAGCCATCCGAAGGGAGTCTGTGGTCCAGAGCTCATGGGGTAGAAGCTGTAGGTGAAAGCAGAGGGGGGCGGGAGGCCACAGGAAAACATGAGCTGGCAGAAAGCTAGTAGGTGACCCGCAGAGGAGTGAAAGCGCCAGCGAGGAACTCGGCAAGACAGATCTGCCTGCCGCTGGCTCTGGGGTCAGGCTGGATCGGAGCGGTGAGAATCCACGGCCGCCTCCGCTTCCTCTCCTGGCCTGTATCTTCCGTGGCATCTTCCGTTGCCCCCTGCGCCCCCAGGGTCTTTCTCTCAGGCAGCTCTTTACACACGAGCTCAGTCTATGAGAAGGACGGTGCGGAGGACTGCTCAGGTCTCACCTCGGTGGGCCGTGGCCCCTCAGCACCTTGGCCCCGTGCACAGGCAAGGATCAAGCTGACACGCGTGACCACCACCGACCAAAGCTTCCTTAGAGCCAGGATGCTCCCTGCTGCGGTGCCTTGCATACAACGGGTACTCAAATCAGAGCTGCGATGAGAAAGGCAGAGGGAGAGAAAGGGAAGGAGGGAAGAAGGTGGAAGAAGTTGGCTGGCAACAGTGGAACACAAATCCCCCAGAGCAATAACCTATTCCAAACTCTGATCAACAGAAGGCTGGTGCTGGAGGAGAGTGGAGGTGTCTAAAGACAGATGAATGGTCCTTTTTTTGTTGTTTTCTTTCTAGTGAGTCTAGGCTCTGGTTGAGTCCCCCTTGCCTCAGATCAGAGCCTGAGCTGCACTCCAAGCCCCCACCGGGCCCCTGCAATGCCAGTGGGTTGTGCTCCTGTCTTGACACTGCTCTTGCCTACACCCCTTGTCTCTGGAGTGAACACTGAGTCAGCAGCGGCGTAGTCAGGACTGCCTCAAGCAGGGGTGTAAGCCAGGGCTGGAGGCCGGAGGGTAGTCATGAGGGGTGGGACCTCGGAGGGAGCTGCTTGTCCTCATCAGCAGGTCACGGTCACATTGGCCCCATTCTGTCCACCTTTGTGCCAGCCTGGAGGGCCAGGAAGCCCAACTGCTCCACACAAGACTGAACACGATACAGGGCATGGGGGAGACCTGTGCCTGGCTGGAGAGGCAGCACATGCAGGGACGGACAGGGGTGTCAGTGATGGAGAAGGGTATTCAGGTGGTGGGAAAGTATGAACAAAGTCATGATGGTAAGAGTCTGCAAACCGAGCTCGTGGGAGGCCCAGGAAGCGAATTTTATTACAGGCTGGAATATACATGGAAGTGTGGCAAGAGGTGAGGCCTGGAGTCTTTTCAGATATATTGAGGGGCTTCCCTGGTGGCTCAGGGGTAAAGAATCTGCCTGCCAAGAAAAAGATGTGGGTTCGATCCCGGGGTGGAGAAGATCCCCTGGAGAAGGAAATGGCAACCCACTCCAGAATTCTTGCCTGGAGAATCCCACAGACAGAGGAGCCTGGTGGGCTACAGTCTATGGGTTTGCAAAGAGTTGGACACGACCTAGAGACTGACCACAAAGCCTGAAGAACCTGGGCTACTAGGGAACCCCGTTGGGATAAAGATTTTGGAGCAGATGGCTGAACCGAGCAGCAGGGGGAAGTAAGGATGACTCAGCAGAGGCAGACCCTGGCAGCAGGCAAAACAGGAAGTGAGAACGATGTTCCAGGAAGATACAAGGAGGCTGTGAACTAGGACAATGGTAATGGGAACAGGAGGGAGGGGACACCGTGAAGCACAGTCTCCCCTCTTCTCTTCCCGCCTGGACACACATCTCACACGAACACAGAGACACACTGATGAGGTGAGAGAAAACAGAGCCTCTTTACCATCCCTCTCCTCTCCTCTCCTCTGTCAAGCCTGCCCCGTCCCCATCCTCTCCCCCAACTTCCTCCCACTTCTCCTGTTCTGTTCCCTTGATCCCATGCTGGACGGTGGCCAGAGGCATTTGCTCAAAGGACAGAAAGAGTGATGAGAGGGTTATTTATATCTGCAGCCATGCCTGAGCCCTCTGTCCGGAGGGCATGTGCTTGGTGGGGAGTTGGGCCACACCCCAGGCCCCCCACGCAGAACCTTCGCGCCCCCGGGGAGTCTGCCACTTGCAAGACATCCCGCTGATAGTGTGGGACCAAAACGTCAGACAGTCCATCCCCCTGCCTCCAGTGAGGCTGTTGGCTGGACAGGATAGTCCAAACGCTTTCTTCTTTTAGTATTTAATTATTTTCACAGTTCATCAAGTTCTTCTTTATATCCAACCTAAATGTCTTCCTGCTATTTTATCCATAAATCTAGCTTCATGTTGCATGTTTGTGGGTGATGATAAACTCTCGAAAACCTTGTGAGCAGGGAAGTCGGGGTCAAGTAATCGGTCAGGTGGGAAGTATCTGGTGAACTATAGGGCTTATGCCCAATAGTTGGATGGCAAGGACTAACTCTAGATATAAGCCCATTTATTTTGCACTTGCTAAATAAGTCAGAATGACAGAGAAGCCAGAGACACATCTCCAATTTTTTCCCTCTCCCAGGGGCTTAAGGTTTGTGTTGATAGAGAAGACTGACAGGTGTAAATGTCTTCATGTCCTCCCACATGAAAAGCATAAATTCATCTTGAGTCTGAGAAATTTTAGTCCCTCTAAGTCCTCATCATCTTTCTTTAAGGCAGAATGTTTTGAAACCTATTTTTAATAAGGCTGACGTTTCTTTCCCTGGTATTCTCAGGGCCGCCAGGCAACGCTGGCCACTCCGTCATAAACGCTGAAGCCAACCAATGTTTGGTGGGCCTTCCAGCAGCTGGTTTTGTTCCTGTATTATTTATTACCATTAATCTTCATAACTCTTCAACTGGTAAGTATTAATCCCATTTCACAGATGAAGAAGCCACAGCTCAGAGAGATGTTATGAGACCTCAGATATGCAGATGACACCACCCTTATGGCAGAAAGTGAAGAACTAAAGAGCCTCTTGATGAAAGTAAAAGAGGAGAGTGAAAAAGGTGGCTTAAAGCTCAACATTCAGAAAACTAAGATCATGGTATCTGGTCCCATCACTTCATGGGAAATAGATGGGGAAACAGTGGAAACAGTGGCTGACTTTATTTTTCTGGGCTCCAAAATCACTGCAGATGGTGACTGCAGCCATGAAATTAAAAGACGCTTACTCCTTGGAAGGAAAGTTATGACCAACCTAGACAGCATATTAAAAAGCAGAGACATTACTTTGCCAACAAAGGTCTGTCTAGTCAAGGCTATGGTTTTTCCAGTGGTCATGTATGGATGTGAGAACTGGACTATAAAGAAGGCTGAGTGCCGAAGAATTGATGCTTTTGAACTGTGGTGTTGGAGAAGGCTCTTGAGAGTCCCTTGGACTGCAAGGAGATCCAACCAGTCCATCCTAAAGCAGATCAGTCCTGGGTGTTCATTGGAAGGACTGATGTTGAAGCTGAAACTCCCAATACTTTGGCCACCTGATGGGAAAAGCTGACTCATTGGAAATGACCCTGATGCTGGGAAAGATTGAGGGCAGGAGGAGAAGGGGACGACGGAGGATGAGATGGCTGGATGGCATCATCAACTCAATGGACATGGGTTTGGGTGGACTCCGGGAGTTGGTGATGGACAGGGAGGCTTGGTGTGCTGTGGTTCATGGGGCTGCGAGGAATCTGACATGACTGAGCGACTGAACTGAACTGAACTGAATCTTTATAACTCTTCAACTGATAAGTGTTAATCCCATTTCACAGATGAAGAAGCCACAGCTCAAAGAGATGTTACGAGAGTCGATAGACACAGGATAGCCAGGGGGCTGACGTGGCACATGGACAGCAGAGAGAGCTGTTTGTTCCCATTAACAGTTACCATCAATGGCAACTTCAGTCACCATTTGTTCACGTTCATGACGCCCCAAGGGTCAGGCAGCGGAACATACACGAGACTGGGTTTGATCCTTGTCAGAGGGAGGCAGAGAGAGCACCATGTCTGGCTGGAGGAATCAGGCCAGGGTTTCTGCTGGGTCTGGAGGGGCGGATGGGTTTTTCAAAGTGGTGTAGTTGAAGTCAGGGAGACTGCATTTTGATTAAAGCTATTTCCCCATGACCAAGGTTTTGGGGAGCTTTCCATCTCCTCCAACACACAGAACTGAAGCAGGAGGTTAAGACTGCCGTGAGAGGCTTAGTTGGGATGGGAAAGGCTTAGTGAACTTGGAAGATGGTTAGATGCCAAGGAGAAGATGCTCGGGCTGAGAGAGCTTTCCCAAAGTCCACACAGGAAACAGCAGCGACTCTGACCTGGACGGTCCTGTCTGAACACCTTCCGCTCCCCCTACACTGGAGAAAATGACTGACCACCGAGGAAGCACAGGCGCATCCAACATAATCAAGGCCAGAGTGGGCTTCCCGCCGCCTCCCCTCCCACGGTCTGTGCAGAAACAAGGAGTGGCATGGCCGTGAAACCAGGGAGGTTGTCCATGATTGTCTTCCCAGTTCCTGGTGCCCTGTACGTGTTCAATCAACATTTGGTGAATAAATAAAAGACCCCATTTCCAAAACTGTCTGTGTCCTTGTTGGCTGTGCCTTTCCCATAGATTGGGAAGTCTGAGTTCATGAACTTCAGCCCAGACAAATGGACAAATGTTGCTGACTGAGCTGTAGGGCCCTGTGACATCAGCTGAGTTACCTTGGAGCTCAGGATGAAAGAAAAAGTGCTTTCCATCAGCTAACCTTGTTGGCGCGGAGAGACGACACGGGGAGATGGCGCTTGGGACAGACACCGTGAGCCCTCTCCAGTGTGAAGGGCCCTCAAGGAGATTCCAGATGCACTCACTCCCTGAGAGACAATTCAAGGCAGGGCTAATATGCTTGGGAGCATCCCCAGGGGACACTGTATGCTAAGTAGGATAGAGCTGATCTTGCTTAAGTGATTCTGCGATTACAATAATTTCTCCCTAATGCCCTGATACCTTGAAAAACATGCTCTTCAGGGGTTCATGTCCTCCATCCTCTTGGCCAGAAGCAGCAGTAGTTTCTGCAACACGAGACAGTTTTTAATTCTGAGTATAAGCTCCTGTCTCTTCAAGGCTAAATATTAACTTCACACTTTGGGGGTGTATCTTTGTTCTAAAGGTTCTTTTGTTCCTCTGGCAGAATTCCAAGTAGTAGGTACCCAATGTCTCTGATGACCTCAAAAAGAGGCTCCCTGAGGAAGGGACACTCCATTCCAAGTGCTGGAAAAGGAGAAAATGCCAGATGAAGGCCAGTTTCTAATTACCTAAGAGCCTGCCCTGGTACATGTATGGGAGAGTGCTACTAGAATTTCAGAAGTGCACCTTTTGGGCTCTCTCTACCGCTTTTATAGTGCTCTCTCCACATTCTCTAAAAATAGGTCTTTTCTGTCAAATGAGACTACAAGTTGCTTGAGCGTTCTCTGTCAGATTCCTTTTGCATTTCTCACCCTGGTTCAGGGCCTGGCATTGTCAGGATCACCCAGCAAAATCCCCCTCTCCAACGAGTGCGTCTACTGTAGGGTTTTCATCTACTTCTCTGGTCAAGTGGGGGAGGGGGCTGGGGGGATTTCAGAACTAACCCTCCTGATCATAGGACCTGCTGCTTTTGCTGGGGGTGGGAGTGGGGAAGGGAACGCAAGGATGGGGAACACAAGTGTTAACAATTCACCATCACTTCACTCATCTCTTCGGGATGAGATGACACATGAACAGAAGGCATCATGGGCCTTGCTGCTTCCAGTGGTGAGGGAAGGGGTGAGAGTGGTGGAAATGGAGGCAGCCCAGCTGACTTTCACCTTCCATGATCTTGGGAAACAGGAAAATTAAACAGATACCTTCTCATAACTCCTCAGTCTAACTCAGTTCTATTTTACTTGTCACAGTCTTCTAAATATTTTTCTTTAAAATACAAATAATCTGCAAATTGTTGTTCAGTCTCTAAGTTACACTGGACTTTCTGCAACTTCATGGGCTGTAGCCTGCCAGGCTCCTCCAGCCATAGGATTCTCCAGGCAAGAATACTGGAGTGGGTTGCCATGCCTTTCTCCAGGGGATCTTCCTCACCCAGGGATGGAACCCGCATCTCCTGCATTGGCAGGCAGACTCTACCACTGAGCCACCAGGGAAGCTGCAAATAAGCTTCACAAAAATCCACAAACGAACTCTCCAAAGAAAACTAAAAGGTAGAAAGTGTTTCTTCTCTGCTTATAATCTGACTGAGGCACTGGGTAGATGTTCATCTTCCTCATTGTTTCATTTTATATTATCTCATCTTTATAATTTTACTAAAAATATTATCTGGAAACAACAATAAAAATATTTTTAGTCTCAGCCTGCCAGCTAAGTATCAGTAGACAAAAGCTAGACTCATAGTCATGATCTGTAAAGAAAACAATCCCCAAAAACATTTCACCAAGGCTGGACCTAAAAAATAAGCAAAGAGGACAATTATTGCACAACAAACATGACTGTGTAGGAGAGAACTAGGAGAGATGAGCGAGTAAACAGGATAAGGGAAAAGATACGGACTGAAAAAATGTTTTGCGAGTATAGATTGGGAAAAAAATAAATTCACATTCAGCATTCTCAATTGTAATGTGAAAATCAATGACTCCACATCTTGGTATGTTAAGAAAAAAAAGCCACGACTTTGTTTAAATTTCAGTGACAACTAAATAGCAATTTGCTCACAGAATGAGTAGATTGGGAGATACAGTGGATATCCACAGGACAGTGGACTAAAGCTAGTTAAGCCAATAAAACACACACACAGCCCAGGTCTTTGTGTTCTTGCAGAGAAAATGGAAAGGAAGACCATAACCTGCTGGAGTGCTGGTGGTCGGAAATCTAAGCCAATTCACCAGACTTTTGGACTTCTCAGTGCTCCCATCATACTTTTAATGTTGGTGACTGGTAAAGGCTAAATTCAAGGGCACATTATACAAAACAGGGCTGGGTGGCTGAGCAACACAGTGCTGTGTTATCAGAAGCAAAGCAGACACACAGACCCCAATGCCTTGCTCCTCGCCCATACTCTTCCACTTTGAAAAAGCTTTGGTTCATCGAAGAATCCCAGCGTAGACGCTGTATCCAGAAACCTCGTTGTTTTTCAGTCACTCAAGTTGTGTCCAACTCTGCGACCCCACGGCCTGCAGCACCCCAGGCTTCCCTGTCCTTCACTATCTCCCGGAGCTTGCTCAAACTCACGTCCACTGAGTCGGTCATTTCTTCCCTTACTGCTCTTGCGCTGTCCAATTCTAAAGGCAGTGGCCACAAGAGGCTATTTAACTGGATTAAAAGTAATACATGATTTGGTTACTCTAGGCTTATTTTAGATACTCAGCAGCTCTATGTGGCTAGGGACTGTATTGTTTAGGGCAGACTTGGCACACTTCTGTCATCACAGAAAGTTCTGGAGGATAGCACTGTATATACTCTGTACACCAAGTGACAGAGTCTCCTTATTCTTCATACACTCCTGGCATAGACCAACAGAGAAAGATCAAGTGACCTACCCAAGGATCCATGCAAGTGAGTCTTTAGAATTTAAACTGGTATCTCTGGGACCCTACACTGAGGATCTAATATGGCTGGTTTGTTCTTCTCTGAACTATACTTTAGTGTGAAAAGAGATTGATAGCCTCTAGTTGCAAATTACCTGCTACCTTGGTTGGTTTGAGCAAGAAAGTCACATCACAAGATCTCCCAGTTTAAGTTGGACTACAAGAGTACTTTAATTTCTAAATAACCAATATACTATTGCTATCAACAATGAAGACAATGAGTATTGTTGGAAAGTACTTCATAATTTTCTTTATATACTTTTAAAACGTTAAGAATTTTTTTCTTCTTCTGGGTTTCATTGCAT
The DNA here is from genome assembly GCF_910594005.1 of Cervus elaphus. Lineage (NCBI taxonomy): Eukaryota > Metazoa > Chordata > Mammalia > Artiodactyla > Cervidae > Cervus > Cervus elaphus. Next base: position 72,622,516 of record NC_057828.1, on the reverse strand, counting down.
GGCTTATAGGATCCTAGTTCCCCAAACAGGGATCGAACCCAGGCCCTTGGCACTAAAAGCACAGAGTCCTAACCACTAGATTGCTAGAGAATTCCCTTTCTTTAAATATTTTAATGGTACTTAACTGCACTGTAGTAGACGAAGATAGTAGATTGTCCCTTGGACTGCAAGGAGATCAAACCAGTCAATCCTATAGGAAATCAACCCTAACTATTCACTGAAAGGGCGGATGCTGAAGCTAAAGCTCCAATACTTTGGCTGCCAAATTTGAGAAGCTGACTCACTGGAAAAGACCCTGGTGCTGGCAAAGACTGAAGGCAAAAGAAGTGGGCAGGAGAGGATGAGATAGTTGAATAGCATCATTGACTCAATGAACTTGAGTTTGAGCAAACTCCGAGAGTGAAGGACAGGGAAGCCTGGCATGCTACGGTCCATGGGGTCGCAAAGAGTCAGACGCAACCCAGCGACTGAACAAGTAAATAGAAATTTCATTTTGTTTAGGCCAACATTATTTTTTTCTTAATCAATGTACCCGAATTGAATATGAGGGAAGATAGCTTAAAACGTTTTACTAGCAGAGGAAATGAAACTTTAACTTGGAATAAATAAAATGCTAAAGAAAAGCTATGACAAACCTAGACAGTGTAATAAAAAGCAGAGACATTATTTTGCCAACAAAGGTCTGTATAGTCAAAGCTATGGTTTTTCCAGTAATCATGTATGGATGTGAGAACTGGACCAGAAAGAAGGCTGAGCACTGAAGAATTGATGCTTTTGAAGGGTGGTGTTGGAGAAGACTCCTGAGAGTCCCTTGGACTGCAAGGAGATCAAACCAGTCCATCCTAAAGGATATCAATTCTGAATATTCATTGGAAGGACTGATGCTGAAGCTGAAGCTCCAATACTTTGGCTACCTGATATGGAGAAATGATTAATTGGAAAAGGCTCTGATGCTGAAGAAAGACTGAAGGCAAGAGAAGAGGACGACAGAGGACAAGATGGTTGTATGGCATCACCAAGTCAATGGACATGAGTTTGAGCAAGCTCTGGGAGATAGTGAAAAACAGGGAAGCCTGGCGTGCTGCAGGCCATGGGGTCACAGTGTGGGACACGACTGAGCAACTGAAGAACAGTATCTCTGCTTACTATGTGTGAAGCACGTACTAAGCGCTTTACATATGTTAATTTTGTATTCTAAAAAAATATATTTGTTTGTACTTTGGCCATGTGGTACGTGTAGCATGTGGCATGGTTCCCTGACCAGGTACTGGAACCCAGATCTCTGCAGTAAAAGTGCTTAATTTAATCCTAACACTAGACCACCAGGGAACCCCCTAATTCTGTATTAACTAACTTACTCTTCACACCTAACCCATAAAGCATTATTATGCTACCCAATTTGGGGAATAAGGAAACCGAGATGAGAAATTGAGAGGTTGAGTAGCTTGTCTGAGTCCACCAATTTAGATAAGAGTTAGAACTTGGAACTAGACGGATTGGCTTCAGAGGCTAGGCTCTTAGCCACCAGGTTACATTGCAAAGTCACTAAACACTGAGAAAAATCAGTCTTGCCTTCCGAGATCAGTTGGCCAATGCCCTATGTTACTCTTATCAGGGAACATGTTCACTTTGTAAACAGCATGTTTACTTTCCAGAATTTTCTGCATCTTTCCTTGAGTATTCTTTTTATTTATTAGTGTAGTGTTGAAATTATAAACAGTTTCCTTTCACCTCAAATAACTGTTTAACAGTTGATGCCAAAAATGCAGCAGATATTATACCAAACCTAAAATCGAAGTGTCCCAAATCTGTATCTAACAGACATAAAATAGCCTCTTTTTTTGCTTCACAGAGTTACTTTTCACTTCAAACTACTTAGATTTGTTTTTATTTTAGTAATTCCTTTCCAATTGTGCCAGCAACACTAAAGTACACCATATCAATGCGTTTATAACTACAGCTATCAAAAACCTATCTTTCAAGAACATAAAATACAGGAATTGGGCAAATTGGGGTTTACAAAATTTGCTTCTTTTCTGGACAATTCTGCCTCAAAACAGTGTCAGAAACCTGAAATTAATACTGTAAAGTTTCATTCTGAAAATAGCCACTTAAAAAAAAAAAGAAAGATTTTCCCCAATTTAAGGGACGTTTTCTTGGTCTTTAGTCTTTTAGATAACTCAACTCTAGACTGGAGTCAAGAGGTCCCATTAATCTAGTCATTTTACAGACAAGGAAATGGAAATTATAGAGAAATGACGTGACTTGCCCAGGTCACTGGGCTAACTCACAGCTCACAGGGGAACCCAGGCTTACCACACCTGGCAGAGCGGTCCTTCCCCAACCCCCACTCTGTTCCGGCAAGCCTCCCAGGCGTGCGTTTGAGACGCTGTCACACCTGTCACTGCGTACATCTGGGCTGCATCTAAAGCACATCACGCACATTGGACACGGTGGATTTCCACACATTTTATGACAACGCCCAGGCCACGGGCAGAAGTGCTGTGCTGGGACAACGGCTCATGAAGCCAAGAGATCTTAGAGGGACCTGAGTTACCTGCCAGTTTCACCAGCTCCACACACTGCCCCACCCCCCACACATTACACATACACACACATCCCGTAAATTCATTTTTTCCTTTAAACTCTACCCCTCCTTTAAGCCAACGTCAACTTTAAAGAGAAAAAGGCAAAAAGAGCCAAGAAACTGAGAGATTTATTTTAAAAGAAAACTTCCAGGAATGTGCCCTGCACTTCATCTTGGGAGCAGCTTCCGGCCCAAGTGCCTGTATCAGCAGTGTCTGCAATCCTGTGATCCCTGATGTCTAGAAATCATCATCCCAAAGCACTGAACGATCCCAAGTCAGGAAGGAACAGTTAAATGACATCTAGGACACCGTGCTCAGATAAGAAAGTCTATTATTATTACTTTTATAATGGTTTTCAACCAGTATTGAAACAGAAAAAAAGGGGTTTTCTGGCCTAACCAGAAAACATCTATTCCCTGAGCATTCCAAGTCATTGAGGTTGTATTATAAAGAGACTGCTGTTTCTAGACGATCAAGTCTAGCATTACCTAACTTGCCAAGAAGAACTTAAACCAATCAAAGGAAAGGATCTGCCCTCCTAACTTAAAATATTAAGAGACTAAATGTGGGTGATTTTTTCACTCTAAGAAACAAACAAACAAAAAGTCTGTATTATATATAATCACACACATATTGGAAAAAACATTATTAATTTCCAATCTTTCTATGTAATTGTTAGCTGTTGTTTGGGTCAATTAAATACTAAAACAATAAATTAAGATTGCTTTAGCAGGGAAAAGAAAGGTAAATAGTTGAAATAATATGGCAGGATGTTTCAATTCTGCCAGACCAGTCACTCTCAGAACCCACAAGACCAGATGTTTCAGGGGACACTTTCAACTCCAACCAACTATGGGAGGACTCTGTTTCTATACCCTGGGTAAACCCAGCACCTACTGATCAGAACTAGGATTTCCCAAGGCCCAGCTCAGAATTAGAGGTCTATGTCAGGCAGCAAGTGATGTATTTTGGTAGAAAAGCAATCAAATTTACTAATTCAATGATCCCAATATGTGACTTTTCCTGAAAGAAAAAGAAAAGGCTCAGCCACAATAAAAGCAACAATAGCAAAACAACAAAAGTGTTAAAGATGAAATGAAGGGCTTGGTGGGAGAAGAAGTCAGGAAAAAATAAAAATCTTTCTGGTTAGGACCCCAATTATTTCTCAAACTAAATTTTTAAGAAAAAAAAAAAGGTTTTTTTCCCCAGAATGTCGCATTACAGAAACCGATGAATACATGGATTCCGCATTCTAACGTTTGTATCTTAATCCATAAGAAAAAGCAAACTATCTCCGCCCAGCGGACCCGCCCCTGGGAAGCCCGCGGTGCGTCGGCGGCGTGGCTAAAACCGCGTGTAGGCGTTTCGCTGCTGTTGCTGCTGCAGTGGCTGCTGGGCCTGCTGCTGCTGCAGGCGGATCTGCTGGGAGTAAGGGTCCTCCAGGGACTTCACGAATATGGTAGTTCGGGGACCAGTCTTCCACACGATACCGTTGGCATCTCTCACCGAAGACTCCACCGTAATGTTGTGCGTACCAAGGATGGCGAAGTTCAACAGAAATTGAGTACTGAAGTAATCGTTATGTGGCTCAACTCTCTGCTCCATCTCATTGGTCATATTGTCAATGGGGATCTGGAATGACAGAACCGTTAAATGACAGCAAGGGCTGACATTACAGAGGGGCATGCTGTGAGCCAGCCGTGTGGTAACAGAGTACTGTTTAGTCCTTGCAAACAACCAAGAGGCAGGTACTAAAACTATCCTTGCTTCCTGAACGAGGAAACTGAGGCAGGGAGGTTGAGTAACTTCTCCAAGGTCACACAGCTAATGAGTGGGGCAGCTGGCATCTGAACCCAAGCAGGGTGACTCCGGGGCCTCCTCACTGTCCTTGAGAAGGAGGAGCTGCCTCTACCTACCTTCTCACGCTGGCCTGTCTGTTTTGTGAAGGAGTTCAGAACATGCCACCCCAAGTAGGTTGCTGAGGCAGAGTTAAGGGCACTTGAAAAACAACAGATACAGAAAGGGCTTTCTGACCTGCCCCACACACTTCTTTTTTTAACCTAAAACACATATCAAATTCTCCATGAGAAAGGTAACCTCCCTGCACGAGGAACAGAAGATGATCCTTAGCACCAGAGCCTGGGAATCGACACTGAAGCGGAGCTGTGCAAACCAACCTCTGAAGAGAACCCTCACCTTCCACTGGCCTCCCTGCACCGTCCCAAGAAATCTCCTAGCCTTACAGTCTCCTTAACTTACTGTCTCTAGCCCCAAACCCCTCTGTCTTGTCATTTTGTCAAAAATATACTGTTTCTGTGTCTAACGAAAGGCATTTAAGTTTTCTGTCCTGGTCACTTCTTTGGGTCTTTATTCTTCTGTGAAGACTCCCATATATGTGTAAAATGCTAATAAAACTGGCATGCTTTTCTCCTGTTAATCTGCCTTCATGTCAGTTCAATCTTAGGCCCAGCTGGAGACCCTGAAGGTAAAAGAGAAAGTTCTCTTCCCCATACACGTGCTAGATTAACCCCAACCCAATTTCCATCTTTCTTTACCCTGTGAAGAGATAGTCTAAAGAAAGAGGATGCAGCCATCTGTTTCAGGGAGTTTAAAATCTAGAAGACAGAAGAACAACATAATGCTGAGTAAATATATAGTTTCCCCCCGAATCCTAGCTGGTAGTGATTCTTTCCTCCTTCAACAAATTGACTTTTTTTTTCAAGATTTTTTTTTTTTTTTTGGGTGTGGACCATTTTTAAAGTCTTTAATTCTTTACAATATTGCTTCTGTTTTATGTTTTGGTTTTTTGGCCCTAAGATATATGGGATCTTAGCTCCCTGACTAGGGATCGAACCTGCACCCCCTGCTTCAGAAGGTGAAGTCTTAACCACTGGACTCCCAGGGAAGTCCCAACAAATCAGTGTCTTGTTCAGACTGTCAGTATGATATATTATGAAACACACTGATTATTATATTATGAACAGATTGGTCCACTTATTTAGTTAGATATTCAAATCTCTGTCCTTCACAGAACAGAACACCAACTGTGGATGTACCCTTATCTGTACCCAAGATGAAGTATGTCAAGAGTGACATTAAATCTAAGAAGGCATATGGAGGTAATCAGAATGAATATTTGACCTGATTGCTCTATGTTTCTGTGTGTTTCTGTTGTATGATTAATTATATAAATGTGCCCTGAAGCTTTGGGTCTCTGTAGGCAGTTATTACGAGATCAGTTTTCCAAAGACACTAATGTTACATTAGTGAAATGAAGTTGCCAACCAATTCAAGATCTTAGAGTTATCTGTAAGTCCTTTTTTGTTTTTTATTTGCACATTCAAATTCTGTAAGATGTTTATTTCCCTAAAGAATATGCCTACCAAACAACAACTTCCTTAAAAGGACCAGAAATAGGCCTAGGAGGCAACCTGATCCCTCTAAATGGATGATGCATTTTAAGCTGCAAACTCACTACAAGTAACATTACGAAGCAATCATGTACCACCTGGCTTGTTAATATCAGCTTCTTGACTTTCAGCAATGTCTCTTGAGAGGAAAGTCAACAATGAAAAGACACCTTGATTTAAATGTATGTTTTTCTAAAAACAGAAATCACCACTGTTCTTTCAAACTCAAAATGAGCAGAGAGTTGCAGACAGGGATAAGATAACTATGTAAATTCTCGTTATGATCTTCTGTGAGTGACAACAGAGATCACTGCAACATAAGAAAATTGTACTAAAAACACAATAAATGATTTTTTCCTTACTCACCACATATCTACTGAGTGGCCACATAAGGTGCCATGCTTTACGCCATGGAAGTCAAAAGAGAGGGAGGGAATGAAGACGGAGCCTTCTCAGGGTGGGCACAGAGCCCCCGGAAAGAAAGAGTCACCGAAGTAAGGAAAGTAGTGATGGCTTACACCAGACCTTCCCTTGGCTGTTTAGCCTGAAACCACCAAAGGGAATAAAATGCTCTCATTTTATATCTTTACTGATACCCCATTTTCCTTGCTCTGGACCTCAGTTCACAGATGCCGACAAATAAACTGAGACATCACCAATTTGGGCCTTTAAACAACTCTGTTCATACAACTGTGCACTTGTTCCCTTGTTCCATTTATGATGAAAATCTCCAAGCAACTGGAAAGAGATGTCTATAAAGACAGAACATTTTACATTTGGAACGTTGGTGTCTCATGGGCACAGATTCAGAATCTTAGCTTTGACTAACAAAGTAAGCATGATTTTGGCTAATCTACCTCATGATTTCTCAAAGCAGCACATTCCTAGGTCTAAATCCTTAACAAGAGGTTTTACTTCATCTGATCATTGCATATCAATATAGTAAATTTTTTTTTTTTGAACATGCTAAAATTTACTTAAAGGAAAAATAAACAGATGTATTCTTTTGGGGTCAGAGGGTTAGGGAGAAGTTATTCCCCACTCCTGATGCTTCCGTCCATGTGGAGGGACCTTTCATTAGATGAACAGTACCTGTCTCTAGGGGAGAAGGTGAATCCTACTGATTGGTAGGTTGGCGGGTGGGGGTTGGACTTGGGGTGCCAAGCACCTTCTTCCTCCCTTCTCCTTTGGGCTTCAGGGTACTGCTCCTCCCAGTTTGACAGGGGCAGGCTCTTCTGTGTACTGGCGGAGGCTGGTGGGAGAACTCAATTCAGAGCTACAAGGCTAGGTAGTCCTTGCTGCCAGGAACCTGAGCTAGGTTCCCCCAGCTCTAACAGGGGTGACACTCCACTGCATGGATGCTTTGTCTGTCAACCGGTTCAGGCAGGGAAAAGAGAAGTGTTGCTGATCAGCCCCCTCACACCGCAATACGTGCTTTGAACTTATGTCCATCTGTGTCCTTTGCGAGGTGTAAGTACTGTCTGCTTAGCCATGGAAAATGTCAATCAGTGAGCTGACAAAACCCGAATCACAACTCTGCCTCTTCTCTACATTACCTTGTAGTCCTGTCCGGATTTACTTTGCAGCGTGGAGGACACGTTCAGACAGACGGACTGAATTCTGCGGAATAGTCCCGGTTTAGACCCATGCTGGACCACCCCCTCCACCTTCAGCGCCAGCTGCTGGTTATTCTGGACTGCGATGGGCTCTGCAGGGTTCCGGGGGGACGGTGATAGGGCAAGCTGGAAAACCAACACCAAAATGAACGCTCACAACCAAAAGCAAGCTTCCTTCCAGCAAACACGCCTGTGCTATTCGCTGATCACAGATTAAAACGGTAGGTGCACACAGAGACACACATCCCCTGTTAATGACCTGACTGTGCGGGGACAACCAGATATGTGTGCCTTTAAAGTCTACAGTTCCTTATCCCCAGTGCCTCTTTTACAAGACCAGTGCTCTAACCCCTGAGCTATGGAGCCAAAGCGCCCCAGTGCCTCTTTTAAAATACCCATTTTTGTTTGTTTGTTTACTTGAATTTACCCCCAACAGAGGGGAACAGAGGATTACAGAACAGTAAGGGCCCTTCTCTCCCAATTTCTGAGGTGGGGCACTTCTTTGACAATGAACCAACTCCAGCAGGGAAATGCACTATGGAAATTTTCATGTCCAGCTGCTGTCTCTTTGGCCTTAGGTACTTTTAAATAGACTAAATTCAAATGCAGATGACTCCAAAATTCTAGGATTACATACACCACCAAGTCACCATGGTATAAAAGTCAATTTCCATTAAAAAAAGCCAATGAAATTTTTTTTAAGCCAAAGACATTTTTAACCTCACTAGTTTTTCTTTCAAAAACATATTAAGAATCTTAAATACACTTTAATTACAGAAAGCTCAAATTTTACTTAAATAAACCGAGGGAAGAAATTGGGTCTTTTTGATAATGTTGTTGAGCCACTAAACTAATTAACCCTGAAGACATGGTGCCTTTAGGACTTCTTATCTAGATAATCAAAATTTCCTTATTATTCATTCCTTATGTCATTCTGAAATGGAATGCTCTATCAGTTGCAGTCAAAAACATTCAAACGGATGCAGAAGTGCACTGAAGACATTTACTGATACAGATAATCCAGGGAATCTCTTAGAAGCGACAATTCCCCTCTTTCCCAACAATTTCATCCTTTGAATCAAAACAGCTTTTAAATGTTGAGTGGCTTAAATACTTTAAAATACTAACTCTACTCACTGACTAGCTCCTCAAAACTTGTTATTCACAGACAAAAGTGCTCTGGAGGTGGGGCTGGTAATGTTTCACTGGACCTGATTCATTCTAAGTTGGGTCTGAACAGGCTGATTAGACATGGATTCAGCTCAAGACCCTTGTGCGCTACTATGATGAATCCCACTCGAATCATTCCTGAAGGCAGGTTAGAACTCCGGGCACCCAGATGCCTGTCACACTGCCCTGGGTGCTGTCAGGGAAGAAAGGAGCAGAGGTTTAACTCCTAAAGCAGTTGGTGAAGGAAAGGCTTACAACTGAAGAGTGTAAGTCTCATCTAAACCAAAGGTAAGATCCTGAAACAGAGCTCTGCCCCCTGGAATCTTCAGAAGAAGGTATGAAACTACATTAAACCTGACTGTTCTTCCTATATTACCTTGATGCTGGTAGACTGAAGTTTCTGGAAAAAATATCTCTGAAATGAAAGAGGAACTTTCAGCAAAGAAATGATGGCATTGCAGAGGCATGCTGTATGCTGGGGGGGAAAAAAAGAAAAATGAAGCGAAAATAAATTTCCAAATTTCATCAACAAATAGTTACTTTCAGGAAGAAGTTTAAAAACTTCAAATGTTCAGAAGATTATGACAAAAGTACACACCAGCCATGTTAACAGACATAACAGTTAGAAACTCATACATCTGTCAAATCACTCTTGCCGAGGTCAGAGATTTATAGCCCTTGGGCCCACCTCCACAGGTATGTTAGTTGCAGGTAACTATCAACGTGCCAGTCTGGAGATGTGAAATCACACCTCATATCACATGATATGATAATCACACATCATGGTTAGTAAACTGGCAGGAGGACTAGTCCACCACCAATACTCTCTTCAATGCAAACCCAATACTTTTTTAGCCTTTGGATTTTTCTGACATTTCTCTGGCACCTGACAACGGTCCTCTTCCGTGAAATGCCCCTTCATGGCCCCTGCCCTCGCTTTTTCTGCCTGCTCCCTTCTCCCATCTTCTTTCCTAAGACTCTCTTCTTTGCTTGTTCCTTCAGTGTTGACACTTTGGTCCTTTTGTCTCCTCGGTCCACTTGTTCTTCACAGGCAATTTTCTTCACTCCCAGGACATGAAGAATCTCTCCGTCACGACAACTTCCATGCATCGCAGTCTACCTCCTTCTGACACCAGACCTATTACCCAACCTATTATCAAGGTCTGAGAGGTTTAAAAATAAAACCTTCGCCTCTCCCACTGTCCCTCTGTATTCTGTCTCAGTAAAGCATAGACCACTTGTGCACCTGATCACCTAAGCTGGAAACCCAAAGGTTGTGTCTGCATCCTCTCACATCTGATTTAAAGTAAACACAAAAACAAAACCAAGCCTTGAAAATATTACACCTAAATAATCTTTAATAGCTGTTCTTCTCATTCTTACTCCCATTTTATCAGTTTGGCCCTTACCTTGGTTACTGCAAAAGTCTTGTAACCACTCTTCTAATTTCATGCCCTCCAGGCCATGACCTGTTCTGTTTCTATATAGAGCCATAATGTACAATCTTAGCTTAACCACTTCTCTTCCACACCCATTTAAAATTCCTAAAGAGAGCCCCTACTGCCTATGGGATAAGGCCCAAACTCCTTAAGACTGTGTTCAAGGCCTTTTGTCATCTGGTCTCTGGCCACCTCTCTAGTCCCGAGCCTGGGCATTATACTGCAGCAGTAACACTCTGTCCCCAGGAGACATCATGCTATTTTCTGCCTCTGCTTTAGAACATATTGTTTTCTGCCTCGAATTCTCTACACTTCCTTGTCTGTCTGGAAAACCTTCATGGAAGTACATCTTCTCTCTGACTCGCACCCTCACCTGTTTTCCCCATCCTTCAACATGAATTACTTTCTTTTTTGTGCTACAACTCTGCTTTGCACAGAGCTCTATCACTACACATGAACTGTATTTGCTTACAGAATCTTTCTTTCTTATCAGACTATGGACAACTTGAGGGACGATCCTCTTTGTCATTTTTCTATTCCTAGGATTCAATAAACACTCGTTGAATTGAATTTTGGGTTCAGAAAGTACCAAATCTATAAAACACAATTTGGAAAGGGAATCAAGATTTAGTAACCACTACTTTTATGCCGGGCCAGACAATGTGCTAGGCATTAGGCATGATCTCACTTAAACTTCACAAAAACTCTATGAGGTAGATATTTTTCCACATCATAGAAAAGGATATTGGAAATCTGCCCCAAATCATGACCTGCTGATTGGCAGTGGTAGAACTTGACCTGAGGGGTCTTCTCTTATATTGCATACCTACTGAGCAGAAAATTCCCATTTCTTCCATTATATTCAGTGGATTCAAATGTATCAAACTCAAGTTACTGTTTGGCATTTATTTAACTTCTTAGGGTGGAGCTTAGAGGAAATACGAAAATATTTTAACCAGCATCTCACACAAATATGTCTATTTCCTAAAGATAATCTTTACAACCTTCCTTAGTAACCAGTTTCAGTATCAAACAGCTAACTATGTCATTTCAATTCAGCAAGTACATACTGACAATCTAACGTGGAAAGCAGTGTGTAAAGGAAAGTATCTAACCTTGATATCTAATCTGACTCTTCAATGACACATCCTATAATTTCATCTAAAACACTTGATAAATGATGAGTTCAGAATGAGGAGAGCAGGAGACACAAGAGAGCTACGGGGAATATCAGCATCCAGTGTGTGGGGCCAGGGACACCCTTCAAGGTGTAAAGTTCAAAGACGGTGCTACGGACTGAGTGTGCTGTTGTGTCCAGACCCACATGCTGAAGCCCTAACTTCCCAATGTGTTGATATTTGGAGGTGGGCCTTTGGGAGGTCATTAAGTTTCGATGAGGACATGAGGGTGGGGCCCTGTGATGGGAGAAGAGAAAAAGAGATCAGAGCTTCCTCTCCCTCCAATTCCTGAGGACACAGTGAGAAAGCAGCTGGGAGGCTAGCAAGAGAGCCCTACCACGAAACAAGCTGGTTGGCACCCTGATTCTGGACTTCTCAGCCTCCAGAACTGTGAGAGAATGGCTGTTGCTTAAGTTACTATGTCTATTTTTTTTTTTTTATAGGAACCTGAGTTGAATACGACACTGGAGAAATGGTCAGACAGGGAGGAGGAAATCTGGGTGGGAGTGTCGAGTGTCTTCTGTGGCTGGAAAGTCAGGGGATAAAGAGCAGGTGCTCAACAGAACCAAAGGCACCAGAGACTCAGCAGGCTAAGTGCACAGGTATACTAAGATGGCCAGGTAAAATAAAGGACAGCACTGGTGTTGCCTGGAAGGAACTGATTTACTGACAGACAATAAGCCCAGTTCCTTCTGTTTGAATTGGCCAGTGGTTTTTAACCCTCGTGGAGTGACAGAATCACCTGGGAGCTTTTAATAATACTAATGTCTGGGCCTCGCAGAGATTCAAAGATAACTGGTTTGTGGTGGGGCCTGGATATTGATGTATTTTTAAAAAAGCTTCCAAAGTGATTCTGGAGTGTACCCAAGATTGAGAACAATTGAAATCTCAGTTGAACAGTTTAAAAAAGGGGAAAAATAGTTTTATCGGCATTCTGGCGAGCAGATTTGACATGCTAGTGTGACTACGTAGCCACTACCAGCTGTGTTAGGTAGTGGCTTTCACGGACTACCATTTCATCCTCACAACCACCATGACGCAAGTATTGTACTAACCCCGTTACAAAACAGGCACAGGGAGGTTAATATGTTGAAGTCACAACACAGTAAGTGCCAGAGACAGACAAAAACTCACTTCCACACAATAAAACCTCAATAAAACAAATGCAACTTGCCATGTAAGAAACAGGGGTATATTTCCGATTGAGTGATTCCACCTCCTCCAAGACATGATTATATACAGACATCATTCTTCTCTCATATTCACTATCAGCATGAGCTGCTCCTGTAGACCCATATTCCTGGAAACTGAAGTAAAAAATTAGGATCAATTAATCAACCAAAACAGTAATTTAATGTCAAAATGTGTCAGGTACTTTCTACACACTCTCATTTAATCTTTAAAATAACGAAGTAGACACTGTTATTTCCATTTCACAGATGAGAAAACTGAGGCTTGGAGACATTAAGTAATTTGCCTTCAGTCACATTAAGTGACAAGCTGGAATGCAAATCCAGACCTGATTTCAAATTACACAAGTCTTAATCACTTTGGTTGTTAGCTAGATGAAAAATGTTTAATTAAAAATTGTTCCTGCCATGAGGTGAAAGAGACACAAGACATCTAAAAAGGTAACTATCAATAAAGCCAGCAGACAAGGGCCAAATAACCAATAAAGATATGCAAGTCATCAGGTTATAGAAGGAGATGAGGAATGTCATAGAAGATATCAGTCCTGGATAAATCACTACACAAGTAGCAAGGATAAGATGTGAAGAGATGAAAAGTATGGAGGGCATTCACAGCTGGGAAAATGGCATGAATCCAAAGCAAGCAGGTGAAATGCACAATGGTCAGCAGAGAGCTACCAGATGGAACATGCTAGAAAACGTTTTACTCAGATTTCTTCAGTTTTCCCACTACTGCCTCAAATCCAAAGATATTTTTGGAAGTATTTCTAAATGGAAAGAGGTGGCAAAACTGCATTCTAACTAAACTTCAACAGGGCCATTGGAAAATGCAATATAGATAACTTAACTATGTTGAGTTAATACTATTGTTATCACTCCCTTATTATCCTTTTAATGCCTACTATGCACAAGGTACTTCAGCTAGATACTTTTATAGAGGTTTTCATTTAACCGACACAACTACTCTTAAGAGACAGGTATCATTACTTACCTATAGTTTATGCATAAGAGGCTCAGGGAGATGAAATTACATGTCTATATTCATACAGCTAGGAGTGAGTGATAAGGGATTTACTCACTCCTAGCTGTAAGCGCATGAGCATTTGGCTGGCTCCTAAGCTTTGTTCCCTACTCTGTACTACATCTTACGTTGCATTAAGACAAGAACCAAACCTCATTTATATGATGGACTTTACGGAAAACTACACCACACAATAAAGCATGAAGATTTTAAAGTCTTTGACAAAGTGACCTAATAAAAGGGTATACAACCAGAATACATTTTTCCATCTTCTACAAAAGGAGTATTCCTTTACTTAAAAATAAATTTTACTGAGATATGTTACAAAATCACAAAAACGCACCCTTCCTAGTCAAATCCCTACTTTTGGCCCCCAGCAACCACTGCAGTTGGTGACTGCAGCCATGAAATTAAAAGATGCTTGCTCCTTGGAAGGAAAGTTATGACCAACCTAGACAGCATATTAAAAAGTAGAGACATTACTTTGCTGACAGAGGTCCGTCTAGTCAAAGCTATGGTTTTTCCAGTGGTCATGTATGGATGTGAGAGCTGGGCCATAAAGAAAATGCATGCCAAAGAATTGATGCTTTTGAACTGTGGTGTTGGAAAAGACTCTTGAGAGTCCCTTGGACTGCAAGGAGATCAAACCAGTAAATCCTTAAGGAAATCAGTCCTGAAAGTTCATTGGAAGGACTGATGCCGAAGCTGAAGCTCCAATACTTTGGCCACCTGATGTGAAGAACTGACTCACTGGAAAAGACCCTGATGCTGGGAAAGACTGAAAGCAGGAGGAGAAAGAGATGACAGAGGATGAGATGGTTGGAAGGCATCACCAACTCAATGGACATGAGTCTGAGCAAGCTCTGGGAGTTGGTGATGGACAGGGAGGCCTGGTGTGCTGCAGTCCATGGGGCTGCAAAGAGTTGGACATGACTGAGCAACTGAACTGACTGAATATTCCACTGTATGGATATACTAAAATTTATTTGTTCACTCATCTGTTGACATATTTGGCTCCTTCCAATTTTTGTTGTTATAAATAAAGCTGCTAAGAAAATTTGTGTATAGGTCTCTGTAAAAATATGTTTTTATTTCTCCTGAGTGAGTAAGCAGGCATGGAACTGGTGGTCATATGGTAACTGCCAAACAGTTTTCAAAGCGGCTGAATCATTTTGTAGTCCCAACTATATGAATTCAAGCTCTTCCACAAGTAATTAATACTTGGCATTGTAGGGCTTTTCAACTTTAGCTGTTCTTTCTAGTGGGTGTTAGTTTACCTCGCTGTGATTTTAATTTGCATTTTCCTGATATTTAATGATACTAAGCATCTTTTCATGTGCTGATTGGACATTAATATGTCTTCTGTTTTGAAGTGTCTCTTCAAATCTCTTGTCAAGGGCTTCTCTGGTGGCCCAGGGGTAAAGTATCCACCTGCCAATGCAGGAGATACAGCTTTGATCCCTGATCCAGGAAGATTCCAGAGGCCGTGGAGCAACCAAGCCCATGCCCCACAGTTACTGAGCCTGTGCTCTAGAGCCCAGGAGCTGCAACTACTGAAGGCCGAGCACCCTACAGCCTGTGCTCTGCAACAAGATAAGCCTCCTCAGTGAGAAGCCCACACCCCACACCTAGTGAGGAGCCCTGCTTGACCCAACTGGAGAAAAGCCTGAGTAGCAACAAGAACCTAGCACAGGTAAATAAAGAAATAAAATCTAAAAAAAAAGTAGCTTGTCAATTCTTAAAAATTGGGTTATCTTGAGTTTGGTTTCCTTAATATTCTGAACACAAGAACTTTGACAGAGTATGTTTGACAGTATTTTCACCCTGCAACCTATCTTTTCATTCTGTTAATGGCATCTTTCAAAGAGCAGAAGTTTAAATTTTTAAATCCAATTAAACAAATTTTTCTCGATGGTAACTGCTGTTTGTGCCCTTGCTGACATCAAGGTCATGGAGATTTTCTCTCACGCAGTATTCTAAAAAGTTTGGAATGAATCAGATAAGTGGGAAAAAAACAGCCAAGTGGCTTAGTCTGAGAGTAGACGGACTTCAAAACAGAAGGCCAGGATTCTGATGCTGCCTAGGAAAAAAAATGGTTAAGTCAGTGCTTTAGGATAGAGAAATTTAAAATGCTTTGTTTAGACATGGAAACAATCTAAATGTCTATGGACAGAGGACTGGATAAAGATGCGGTACATGTATACAATGGAATACTACTCAGCCATTAAACAGAATGAAATCATGCCATGTGCAGCAACATGGTGGACCTGAAGAGTGTCACACGGAGTGAAATGAGTCAGGCAGAGGAGAATTATCGTATGACATCCCTTATATGTGGAATCTAAAAAGAAATGATACAAATGAACTTACAAAACAGAAAGAGACTCACAGACTTAGAAAACAAACTTATGGCTGCTGGGGGCAGGGCTGGGAAGGCATAGTTAGGGAGCTTGGGAAGGTCATGTACACACTGCTGTCTTCAAAACGGATAACCAACAAAGACCTATTGCATAGCACATGGAATTCCACTCAGTGTTATGTGCCAGCCTGAATGGAAGTGGGGTTTGGGGGAGGATGGATACATGTATAGCTGAGTCCCTTCGCTGTTCACCTGAAGCTACCAGACTGTTCATTGGCTATACCCCAATACAAAATAAAAAGTTCAAGTTTGAAAAATAAATAAATGAGTATTATAATAGACATCCTTTCATAAAAAAATAATAATTAAAAAAATAGAATGCTTTGTTGATAATATTCTGAGAAGCAGGGGATATGGGTTCGATCCCTGCTTGGGGAACTAAGAGCCCACATGCCACAGAGCAACTCAGCCTGCACATCACAACTACTGAGCCTGCGAGCTCCAGAGCCCGTGTGCCACAACGGGAGATGCCCAAGGGCCGCAACTACTGAGCCTGCATGCCACAACCAGAGTCCGGGCACCACAACACAAGATCCCAGAGGATGCAACAAGGATACTGCACGCTACAATGAAGGACCGAAGGCCAAATAAATTGTAAACATTTTTTTAAAAATGAAAGCCTTAAAAAAAAAAACAATACCTTGCTGATTCTGGGTCCAAAATGAGGGCTTCAATTGCATGAGATATCAGTAAACAGCTCTGCTGCTGTCTGAATTATGTTAAGGTTATATGTTGTACATGATAATAGAGAAATGTACTACAGACTTTACATTTCAATATTAAACAAGGCAAGATGAAAATCACCATAGTCTTGGTGAAGGTAACTATGTTACCAATTCAAATAGCCTGTGGCAGTTTTGATTTTTTCCTTTTAAGGGATATATGTTGTCTGTAATAGTCCCAGGAAGGATGCTTCAGAGGTTCATGTTGCAAAGAGGAACCCAAGCAACAGGCTCTGTGATTCACTCACAAAAGCTTTATCTTAGATATAGGTGTTTCACTGATAAAAGTTAAAAACCACCACCACAATAAGGGTCTGCAGAGTGGTTACCCTGGAGATTCCTAGACTGGGGCTCAAGGGATCTGTTAACCCTCCTGAAATGGTATGCAAACTTTGGGGGGGTTTGTGCATATATGCATTTTTTAGGGGAGAGAATCCAAAGCATTCATTAGGTTTTCCATCAGGTAAGCCAAATTACCAGAAATTATTGATTTATAGGTGCTACAACTAAAAAGCAATTTATCTCTTTCCTCTTTTCAAAAAGGATCTGAGGCTACTAATAAAAAAATATGGAGAACTAAAGATGGCTTAGGGAACAAAAGTGATGACTGAAACAACTGAATATATCATAAGGTGATGGAATCTAGGGTTGTTAGCTGTGAAGAAAAGAAGGTGAGGCAAGAGTGAAAATGGCTTTCTGGTGGAAAAATGTTTTGTAACTCAAGTGAGCACCAAGACCTCAACACTGAACAAACCTCGGTTTTGGATGCTCTTCTCAAGAGGAAGAAAGACCACCCACCATTGAGTCACCACCTTTTAAAAAGCTTGGTTGAAAAAGAGAAGTATAATTATACTGCTCATACTGGATTTCAAAAAAAAAAAATCATTACTTAACAATAAATTTGTGGGCTTCCCTGGTGGCTCAACTAGTAAAGAGTCCACCTGCCATGCGGGAGACCCGGGTTCGATCCCCGGGTTGGGAAGATCCCCTGGAGAAAGGAATGGCCACCCACTCCAGTATTCTGGCCTGGAGAATTCCATGGACTATACAGTCCATGGGGTTGCAAAGAGTCGGACATGACTGAGTGACTTTCACATAGGAAATCTGTAGGGTTATCTAACATATATTTTAGTTAAGCATATCTGAAGTATTTACTCTACATTTAAAAGAATACTTTCAAAAAAAATAAAAGAATACTTCCGAGGAACAAGAAATATCAGGCAAGTTTAGGATACAGTTCTACGTTCCTCAAAGTTGCCGAATCAGCATCAAAAGATGCCTGATAGAGATCCCCATATCGGGAAGCAAGGCTTCGGAATTCTTCCATGGACAGCTTCATCTATAAAGAAGGAAAAGTATCAATTATGATAAATAAACAAACATGCTATCATTATTGTGTAAATAACATAAAAATCGAAACCTAAGAAAAAAATCCTCAATTAAAAAATGCAAAAAATACTTTAACTTTTTCACTTTCAATTCACTCAGTTTTATAAACTGTTGAGAATTAACAAAGGTGGCAAATGAAACCACAAATGGGCATAAGATTATAATAATTTACATACCATGTATAGAAACAAAAACTATTGCATTTTTAGCTTCTTCAAAGTTCTACTAAAATAAATAATAGCTATGAACATCCCGAAGTTTCTTTAAAATGTATGTCCTTTCTCTTTATATATAGCATGGAGTGAGGTATCATCAATCATTTTGTCATTTTAATAAGCTTTCATAGCTTGTGTTTTGCAAAGCAGATGAGTTTAGAAGCATTTGCTGTTGCTGATAAGTCAAACCACTGATTTCTAAACTTCAGAATTTTTTTTATCTCACAACTAACCTCAAAAACCTCTAAAGTGTAAATAAAAACTGCACTGAAAATAAAGTTAAGGCATGCCTGATTGGAGATGCGACCACACCGCTGAAGGTCATTCCCTAAGGTCATGGCAATTGTCGTGGCGATTGCAGGTGGGGGGCTCGTCTTGAGGCTATTACAAGTACAGATAAGTTGACAGAAGGCTTGTAGAAGGTCAATCCTGAGCTTTACAAATTCACACTGAAAACTTAAAGGATTCAGTGGTGTACTGGCAGCCTGGGGAATGAAAAAAAAAAAAAAGATATTTAAGATGAAGTAAACATAAAAGGAAGATGGTGAAGGGCAAAGTATTTGTCATAGTCTGTGTAAAAGACCAATAGTTCTAACAGTGATGGTTAAACACCTGTAACGAGAGGACATAATATAGAAAGGAAGACATTGTTATTAGCGGCAACTCTGAAAATCTAGGTTCCATCAACACTGAGGATCCTTCCTTCCTACATTTGCAAAGACCTTACAACACATGGATCAGCTAGACCGTCAGCAGTAAGATCCCATATAAAGGATCCTTCATGGACATTACCACTCTCCCCAGATTCCCTTATTATATTCCTACCTTTCCAACGTGAAATTTTCATGCTGGAATCATTAGCAGAACTTTTAAAAGGTGGGAGTGGGGAGAAAAGGAAGGCAAGGGCAGGAGAAATATACTGTTAGACAGTCACTGCTTAAAAAGCATGTTGCCGGTAGAGCTGAGGCAAGGCACAGCCAGATTATGAGGGGCCTGCAAGCTACAGGCAAAGCTCTGGATTATATTTTAAACATAGTAAAAAGGCAGTTTCAACAACAACAAAGAAAGCATGTTGCCTCATGGCTGCTTTCTTCCATGACTAGTCCAGGTCCACTTTATTTTACTTATTTATTAATTTTTAAAAATTTGTTTCTTTCTGGCTGCACTGGGTCTTCGTTGCTGCACATGGGCTTTCTCTAAGATGTGGCGAGCAGGGGCTCTCTCTAGTTGTGGTGCTCGAGTTTCTCACTGGGGGCTTCCGTTGCAGAGCTCCGGTTCTAGGGCTCACAGGCTTCAACAGTTGCAGCTCATGGGCTCCAGAGCTCTGGCTCGGGAGTTGTGGTGCACAGACTTAGTTGCCTCGTGGCATGTGGGACCTTCCCAGACCAGGGACCAAACCTGGTCCCCTGCATCGGCAGGTAGATTCTTAACCACTGGACCACAAGAAAGTCTCAAGCCCAGATTAATTTTAAAAAGAATTTCTCATTAGACATTTAGAATGCACAGGGAGGCCACCAAGGAACAGGTTATAACACACAAGTTTCAATGAGAATGGAAAAGAGTCAGGGGTAAGTCTTGAACAGCAAAGAGCAGCATCAGCTAGGCAAAGGAGGCAGAGAATGTAAATCAAGTCAGTGTAGACAGAGAACTAAGACAACCTTTAACTGTTCATCAACTGCGCTAGGGGAGAACCTAGCACGGTGTGTTCAACAAAAGGCATATTAAAAATACATTAATTTAACAACAAAGAAAGTACAATGAAATTAATTTTATTCTCTGACATGACTCACTTAAAACCTGCAGATGCTGTTTTCTTAGTATCTCATACTATTCTTGTACCGGAGAGCCTGCTTAATTCTGGAACTTTAAATTTTCAATTCTGGAACTTTAAGGTATGTGACTTGAGGTTCCAGAATTAAGTTTGTAATATTATGCATCTGGCCAAGTATCACATATTGACCTCTGTGAGGTTCTCTCTAGTTTTAAGTGTCAAATGGTTAAGTTTTATTACTTGGCAGCATTTGTATTTTACTCTAGGAAACAGCCACTTCCTATATCCTTTATGACAATATACACTTGCTATAGTATCCCTCTCAACTGCAAAGCTACGTCTATATAAAATTATATAAGCTAGAGGTAATAACTGTAATCAATGTATCGAATTCTGTGCTTTTCAAACTTTTGGGATGTTTTGTTCTAACTGTGAAACAGTACAGATTTGGATGTAAAAGAGACTATTTCAATTGTTTTTAATTTCTTGGAGATCTGATTTGCTTTTACAGGAAGATAAATTCCCCTTTCCTCTGCCTCTTATGTTCCTACTTGCTATTTTTAATTTATTGCTTTTCAGTAACTTTAGAAGGGTCAGAGATACAAGCAGGTGTATATGATACTGTTATATACAGTGCAGACCATCTTATCAGGCAAAAAAAAAAAATTGCAACATTGTCCTAACATTCATTATAAAACTGAGAGCAAAGAAAGATGTAGTTATAATGAGAAAGATTTACTGTTAGCCTGGATTTATTTCTGACTAACAAGAAATATTTGATTGATGATGTAAGATGGCAGCTTTGAAAGTTATTGTGCATCTTAGACTGTGGTACACTGAAGGAAAAATACGCTAGATATAGTATGCATGTTCAAAAACAATACAGAAAGGCTAAACTTGTGCTAGAGGTCAAAGACTTTAAAAAGGTAGTGTCATCCACGAAAGACAGAAAAACATAAAAGTAAAATTTAGACTATAGCACAATGAACAATGCCAATGAGAAATAAAAGGAATATTATTTACTTTTCTTTATGCTGGGGCTAAAGCTTAAATAGAAGTGGGTTCTAAAGTCAGCAGGTAAAGCAAAAATTGTATATAATCACAATTATTCTTGAAAATTCCTCAAGAAAGAATCACCTGTAGTAAATTTAACATAGGTGAAAATACAGCAAACTCAGAGGTCTCCTCTACCGCTCACTCTGGGGTATAAGCTATTTGAGAAAAACTGCCCACTATTTAAACTGCTATTTTGCTTCCCCATTATTGAAATAGCTATTTTTTTCCTTCATTCTTGTTTTTTTGCTCTCTTGATTGTTTTTAAAAAAACCTAAGTGCTAGTGCTGAGACACTTCAACCATGTCCAACTCTGTGAGACCCCATGGACTGTAGCCCACCAGGCTCCTCCATCTGTGGGATTCTGCAGGCAAGAATACTGGAGTGGGTTGGCACTTCTTTCTCAAAAAACAAAAAAAAGAAAGCCCGAACGTAAGAGTTAAATCTTGTTAAACACACATATAATACTGCTTCACAGAATTTCTGCCTTGTGGTTCATATCCTCATTTCTACATGGATCAGCTAAAAAAAAAAAACTCCCAATGTGGCTGAAAGTAAAGCTACTTGATAAACTCAGTTTAAAATATTTATATACATTGTGATAAAGAACACGGAACAACCAAGAGTGAACCACAGTGTAAATGATGGACTTAAAGCCCCTAGTAGCCACTATTCTACTTTCTTTTTTTTAACTTTTAGTATTTTATTCATTTTTCATAGTTTTATAGTATTAGTAAAAATAATGGTCATTATAAATAAGTATAAAATGGAAGTTGATGACAAAATAACCCCAGGTCTTCCTTGACTCCCACCCTCCCCCCAAAAAACTAGCTGCTGCCGCTGCTACTAAGCCACTTCAGTCGTGTCTGACTCTGTGCAATCCCATAGACGGCAGCCCACCAGGCTCCGCCGTCCCAGGGATTCTCAGGCAAGAACACTGGAGTGGGTTGCCATTTCCTTCTCCAAAGCATCAAAGTGAAAAGTGAAAGTGAAGTCTCTCAGTCTTGTCCAACTCTTAGGGACCCCATGGACTGCAGCCTACCAGGCTCCTCCGTCCATGGGATTTTCCAAGCAAGAGTACTGGAGTGGGGTGCCATTGCCTTCTCCGCTAGTATATGGCAAATATCCTTTTCACATGTTATCTCTAGGCATATATTCACTTTGTGGTGGTGGATGGTTTAGTCGCTAAATCGTGTCTGACTCTTGCAACCCCATGGACAGTAGCCTGCCAGGCTTCTCTGTCCATGGGGTTTTCCAGGCAAGATTACTGGAATGGGTTGCCATTTCCTTCTCCATCTATTTCTGTTTCTATGAATCTGACCACTTTCAGTTAAGTGGAATCACAATATTTGTCTTCTTGGGACTGTATTTCACTTAATACAAGCTCAGTTTTTGAAAGAATAGGCCAAGCTTAAGGCAATGCTAAACTAAATAGTCTTAAACCAGCCCACCTGTTAAGAACAAATGGAAAAATGAATAAAATGTTATCAACATCTATCTGAAAACACTGAATAGCTATAAGCAACAAGAAACCAAAATCACGGAGAGGTGGGCAATTCAAGGAGGTAAGACTGACATTTAGTGACATCTGCTAATTTGAAATCTGCTATCAGGAGTCAGAGAAGCTGAACAGAGCTTTCATCAATCTCACAAAACTAAGAAGAGGGCTGTAGAAAACACTTCAGGCTTTTGTCTGTAACTTCAAAGAGCTATACTCTAGGAGTCAGGAGAACCAAAAATAGACTGATTCTTCCAAGGATTGAAGCTTAGCTTTGAATCAGCTCAATCCTTGGTTGGATTAAGTAACTTGCCCATAGTCTAACTCTCCTCCAAAAGCAAAGATAATATAATTAGTATAATTTTCACACACACTGTCCAAAATTAAATTAAAAATAACTGAGCATGCAACAAAGACAAAATTCCTCAAACCAAGAGGGGGAAAAGGGTCAAAGACACAAACTGTAATAGATTCAGATAATGGACATATATGAATTTCAAGATAACTATAATTAGCATATTAAAGAATTTCAATGACAAGACAGAGGATCCTAAACAAGAACTACAAAATATAAAATAATCAAATGGAAATTTTGAAACTGGAAAAACACAATAAATGAAATTAAGAACTTAATGAATGAGTTCAATATATCAATTAGACACAATGTAAGTGACAATTATGGGAATGGAAGACAGACCAGAAGAAAATATTGAGCTAAGTATGGAGAGATTAAAAAAAGTAGAATATACAGAAGAGAATGAAGAGATACATGAGACCTGGAAAAAGAATTAACAAGTGTTAGGAAGCATTTAACAAAAGGCTTCCTGTGTGCTGTTTTGGATCTGTCAGGAACCCTCTGGCCCTTACTGACTCCTGAATATTCAGGAATTAAGAGGAGAGGCACGCCTTTCCCAGGGCTGAGGAATCCAGGCATTTCTCATTACAGTGATAAGTACCCTCTTCCTTATTATGAGCCAAATGGTAAAAGGTGATCGTTTGCAACTCTCTTTTTGATAGGGATCATCTTATGTTTTGTAAGTCTGGAATTTTAATCTTTGTCTTTGCTGAGAATAACCACCTTGTAAGGCAGTATATATGCCCACGCCATGTTGACTAAAAACACCTTTGCTCCATCAGAGCTTTGGTCCCCATGTCTTTCTTTCTTTCTATTCCTTCTTTTTGTCTTTCTCTCTCTCTCTATTTCTGGCTAATTCCTTGGAGTGCGGAGGCCCGCTGAGCTCCCTTTCTTGCCCGGGCTTCTAAGACCCTCTCGAGAAGGCACACTGTGCCTTCACCCACTCGAGAGGGCACCCGGTGCCCACGTGCAGCAGCGCGAGCCCTAGGAACAGGGCTCTATTGGCTTTCCGCGTAAACCAGGGGATGTCAGCCTCTTTCTCTCTCTTACTCTGGGAACCACCAGGCTCCGGTCCATTAAAGGACCAACAAGCGCTATCAGCCTCTTTTTCTCTCTTACTTTCTTATCGTCGACTCTGGACCACCAGGTTCCGGTCCACTGAAGGCCCAACAAGTGGCGCCCGAACAGGGACTCTGGTACACGTACCTTCGGACGGAGTGACCCCCAGGGCCTATTGAGGCCGGTAAGTATTAAGACATGGGTCAATTGGCTGGAAAGCCCCCTCACTTCTCTACTTTACCCCCTGTACAACAGAGGCTCTCTGAATTGCTGGCTTTGCATTCGCAAGTCTCTGAAGCTGAAGGTTTCTCCCCCTTTCCAGTTTTAAGAAATGCTGACGCTCAAGGGCAGATAATACCTCAATATGAAGGTATTAACTTTTTTCACATGCAACAAATGAAAAAGGCTGTAACTATGTATGGCCCACATTCGCCTTTTACTAGAGAGATTCTAAATGCTCTGGCATCTAATATTGGAAACTTTATTCCCTATGATTGGCGAATTTTAATAAAAGCTCTCCTTAAACCAGGAGAGTATCTTCAATGGACAATGTGGTTTCAAGACATAGCCAGAGATCATGCTAACAGAAATGCTTGAGCTGGCGCTCCCCAAAACCAAATTACTTTTGAAATGTTAACTGGCACCAGACAATTTGATGCTATAGCTCAAATATGATGTACTCCTTTGTTGCATGATCAATTAAAAACAGTGGCCCTTGAAGCTTGGGATTGAATTACTCCTCAAGGGGAACCTACAGGTAGCTACACTAAAATATTGCAGGGACCTAATGAAAAGTATGCCGATTTCTTAGCTAGATTACAAACTGCTATTTCTCGTACAGTAATTGGAGAAGAAGCTAAAAAGCAACTAGAGAAATTACTTGCTTATGAAAATGCAAATCAAGAATGTCAAAGGGCTATAGCCCCAATTCGTGATACAGGGACAATTTTTGATTACTTGAAGGCTTGTTGCAATATAGAATCAGAAACTCAAAAGATGCAAATGCTAGCTGAAACAATGGTTGCTGCCTTAAAAATAGGAAAATAATAGATGTTTTTTACATGTAGAGATAAAAACCATTAAAAAAAAAGACTGCCCTTAAAAAGTCAAAAAGATTAAAAAAAAAAAAAAAAAAACCTCCAAAAATCTGCCCTCGCTGCCGTAAAAAAATGCATTGGGCCAAAGAGTGTAAATCTAAATTTGATATTAAAGAAAAACCTATTCCAAAAAACTCCAAGCAGGAGACCTCCCGGGTCCCCTTCAACAAAAACCAGGGGCAAATTCCATCTTTTCCCTCAAACCCTCAACATCCGGCAGTGTTGTCCTCGATATACCAGCCCTAAACTCCTTTACCCTCAAGAAGTCCCCTCTAGAATACCTACTAGACTTTTTGGGCCCCTGCCCCCAAACCTTCAGTCTTTAACTTGGCTGATCTAGTTTGACATAACAGGCAGGAAAGCCAGGGCTCTCCAAATGGAAGAAATAGGCTGCAAGTGCCAGACATTTTTATCTCTCTTAAGCGGCAGTAGGAAACAAACCAGCGATATTTTTTCTTCTCTATACAAATTTAAAAGGAAGTTTCTCTTAAAATACTGTGTTGCCATAATGACACCTGGTTTCACTTGAAGTTAACTATTCTCAAACCCTGAGTTAACCAATGCATTTTTCTTATGGAAATATTTGTCTTAAGCTATGTTAATGTGCTATACATTTACCCCAGACTCTGTCTTCAAGTTGGTTCTGCCTAAGACTCAGAACAGACTTGACAAATCGGTATGTTTTACTCATGCAAATGTTCTCTTAAGATATGTTAATGGGTGGGAGGGGGGATCGGGATGGGGAATACGTGTAAATCTATGGCTGATTCATATCAATGTATGACAAAACCCACTGAAATGTTGTGAAGTAATTAGCCTCCAACTAATTAAAAAAAAAAAAAAAAGATATGTTAATGAAACTGCATTTGCTTAGAAACCTGACTTTCTTCAAGATTCATGTCAATCATTTTGTGGCCCGAGACAACTCACCTGGTGCTAAGGTTATCTCAAAGTACATGTTGTGGGTGAGGGGCCTGGTGCTATTCTCTTCAGTTTTGAGACATTTCCTTTCTCTAATTAACAGACTGCTGGTAGTTATATGACACCTGGCTAAAGACTAGCAGGGGGGCACTCTTTCCGCCCCCTTCTGATGCCTATGTCAGAGGCTTTCTCTATCTCCTTTATACTTTAATAAAACTTTATTACAAATAAGTCTCAATTTGAGAACACATTATAAACTTATACTGATTTCCAAATAGCTTTTCTGGAATATTTTGGAGAAATTTCATTTCATTATCCTTCTGGTAAGCTGCAGAATTTCTTCAAAAATACTGAATTTATTATTTCTCACATTATCAGCTCACAGCCTATACCACAAGCTGAGGTTTTTTTATATAAATGAGACTAAAAACGCCAAAGCTTCTTTCTGGTCTCTTAAAGAATACAAAGTCTTTTACACTAAATTCCATTCTGCTCAACAAAATAAATTATATGCTCTTATTCAAGTTATTTGCCTATATCCTTACCCCATTAATATAGTCTCTAATTCTAAATATTCAGTTTTTGTATTAAAAGATACAGAAACCTCCACCATAAACTCCTAGTTCTATTGAAACAGACACTGGCCCTGCCTATATTTCTAGATACTTTAAACAATTTTTACCATCTTTTTCTATTAAACATGTTACAGGCATTCCTTATAATCCACCGGCACAAGGCATAGTCAAACGAACACATCACACACTAAAGTTACAAAAAAAAAATTAAAAAAGGGGGAATACACAGGAATACTGCTGTGTATACTGTGAATACTACTTATCTAAAGCAGACTTTACTAGATTCCAACATAAGATATTTTCTAAACTCATAATTATTGTTAATACAGCTCTATTTGTTTTAAAATTTTTAAACCTACCACAGGGAAATATTTTAACAAGAGAAGAAAGACATTTCGAGGAATTGAAGGACACTTCTCTTCCTTTGCCCATTTGGGACCAAGATAGGTTCAATAAACAATAGAAATTTGAGAAATTAATCTTACGGGGAAAGGGATATGCTTGTATTTCCCCAGGTGGATCCAACAAACTTTTTCCTCAGAAAATTCGACCCAAGGGGGCCCCCGACATTCAAAATGGAAACAACAAGAACCCTGGGAGGAAGAAATTCCAATACAGGCCATGGCGGCTCTAAAGATCTCCAGAAAGCACCGCCCTCAGCGACATCAACCCCATGATCTCCCCACTTGCGGACAAATAAAAACCCTCACTAATCAAGTTAAGAATCTGATTTCCCAACAGGGAATGCCTCAGAGTCCTGAAACCTTATCGCTATGCTCCATTGGCCTGCAACCACCGCCCCCCCACCCACCCAACCCCCCTTTTATTTCAGGTGATAAAATGGACGGAGAAAAGACCCATCTTATCAACCAATGACTCCA
Organism: Cervus elaphus; assembly: GCF_910594005.1. Taxonomy (NCBI): domain Eukaryota; kingdom Metazoa; phylum Chordata; class Mammalia; order Artiodactyla; family Cervidae; genus Cervus; species Cervus elaphus. Next base: position 72,594,949 of record NC_057828.1, on the reverse strand, counting down.
CCCATATGCCCCCTCCCTAGAACCCTCACACCATGGGGCGGAGGGAAAACTAATTAACATTTCTTTAGGTTATGAAGTCCTTCCTTTGTGTATGGGCCCAGCAAAATTATGCATAAACGTTGGCCGACAAACTTGGGCTTTCATTCTGCCTCCAAAAGACGACTTTCGGACATTGCTGCTCTTTTTCTGTCTGTGAACCATGTTTACTACTGAAACTTTAGGGAAAGAGTTAGGGAAAGAACAAAAAACATTATGTAAAAGATTTCTAACACAACGTTGAAACACTACCATGACAAAGAACTTCTTGGCTGACACCCTCCTCCTCCTCAAATCATCCTCAATAAACAAATTGGGCCTGAACTATAGACATATAAAACATATGGAAACTTGCTGCCAACACCAAAGAACTTGGGACTCGGACCAGACATTTCACAGAGACCAGTCGTGGTCATAGTAACTATTTCTTTTGCTATAATCAGTCATATTTTATACAGGCCTGTGTCCCACTTCCTTTTGTTATAGCTATAAGAAATCTACAACTTGATCTGTAACTTGTATTAATTGCCAATTTTGTGTTACTCCTGTTCATTTCAATCATAGTACCTACAGTTGGGAACAAATCAAATTTCATTTACTTGATAATGCCTCTCTGAATGTACAATTACTGCAAAAAGAAAATCTTTAAAACTTTTTCTAAACATCTACCCTCTTCCACTAATTTGGAAACTTTAGCTGAACAAATTATCCGGGTAGACCCACAAGGATGATTTCAAAGTATTACCCACAGCATCGGGTCTAGAACTGTAACTTTGGTGATTGTCTTGTATTGTCACCTTTCTATAAGGTTGGTTAATACTAACCAAACTCATTTGGTCAAGACTTTTTTTTTTACAAATATAATAAAATGGGAATTGTCAGGAAGCATTTAACAAAAGGCTTCCTGTGTGCTGTTTTGGATCTGTCAGGAACCCTCTGGCCCTTACTGACTCCTGAATATTCAGGAATTAAGAGGAGAGGCACGCCTTTCCCAGGGCTGAGGAATCCAGGCATTTCTCATTACAGTGATAAGTACCCTCTTCCTTATTATGAGCCAAATGGTAAAAGGTGATCGTTTGCAACTCTCTTTTTGATAGGGATCATCTTATGTTTTGTAAGTCTGGAATTTTAATCTTTGTCTTTGCTGAGAATAACCACCTTGTAAGGCAGTATATATGCCCACGCCATGTTGACTAAAAACACCTTTGCTCCATCAGAGCTTTGGTCCCCATGTCTTTCTTTCTTTCTATTCCTTCTTTTTGTCTTTCTCTCTCTCTCTATTTCTGGCTAATTCCTTGGAGTGCGGAGGCCCGCTGAGCTCCCTTTCTTGCCCGGGCTTCTAAGACCCTCTCGAGAAGGCGCACTGCGCCTTCACCCACTCGAGAGGGCGCCTGGTGCCTACATGCAGCAGCGCGAGCCCTGAGAACAGGGCGCTATTGGCTTCCGGCCTAAACCAGGGGATGTCAGCCTCTTTCTCTCTCTTACTCTCGGAACCACCAGGTTCCAGTCCATTCGAAGGACCACAAACAAGGGGTACTTGGAGTCACTGGCTAAAGAGATAAGGGCAAATGTTCCATAACTGACCAAAGTCATCAAGCCATATATTCAAGAAGTACTGTGAACCCCAAAAGGCACTTATATTGATAGGAGTATAAACTGGAAACCACCACAGACAACTTTTTGGCAGTATTTATTAAAGCTGAACTTAAAATATATCCTATGACCCAGTACTACCATCCAGAAAATAGGCACACTTCTACCAAAAGATGTGCAAAGAAAGTTCATAGTCAAATTATTTTAAATAGCCCCATCCTGGAAATAACTCAAATGTTAATAAAAAAAAAGATAAATAGATTGTTATAACAGTCATCCAAAAGAATATCATGATGAAATGAAATTAACAAACTACTACAATATGTAACAAAACCCACTACTGTATCACACAAACATAAGGCTGAGTAAAGAAGCTAGAATCAAAAGTCTAATACTGCATGATTTCTTAAATGATAATGAAAAAATAAGGCAAGACTAACTTATAATTTTAGAAACCAAAAGTGATTTCTGTAGAGAAAGGTAACGGTAGTGACTTGAAGGGAAAACATTTCTTAGAGTGATTGTGAATAAAAAGATATTTGCAACTCATATTGCCTACAAAAGACTGGTATTTAGAATATACAAAATGAAAAGGCAACCTACTGAGTGGAAGGAAATATTTGCAAATCATATATTTAATAAGGGGTTAATATCCAAAATACATTTAAAAACTCATACAACTCAATAGTAAAAACAAAACAAAACAAAACAAAAACTGATTAAAAAATAGGCAGTGCTCTGAATAGATATTTTTCCAAAGAAGAAACATAGATGGCCTCAGCATCACTAATCATCATGGAAATGAAAATCAAAACCACAATGAGATATCATTTCACACCTGTCAGAATGGTTATCATCAAGACCAGAGGTAACAAGTGTTGGAGAGGATGTGAAGAAAAGGGAACACTATACACTCCTGACAGGAATGCGAACTGGTGCAGCCACTATGGAAAATAGCATGAAGGGTCCTCAAAAAATTAAAAATAGAACTACTACAAGATCCAGCAATTTCACTTCTGCGTTTTTACCCAAAGAAAACAAGAACACTAATTCAAAAAGATATATGCAACCATATGTTCACTACAGTATTATTTACAACAGCCAAGATATGGAAGGCATTTAAGTTCCCATCAATAGACAAATGGTTAAAGAAGATGTGGCATACATATACACAATGGAATATTAGCCATAAAAAAAAGAAGGCAATCTTGTCATTTGCAACAACACCGATGGACCTAGAGGATATTTGGCTAAGTGAAAGAGTCAGACAGAGGAAAACAAATACTGTATGATTTAACTTATAAATGGAATCTAGAAAACAAAACAAATGAGTAAACATAACTAGACAGAAACAGAGTCACAGAGAGAAGAGGCAGTTACCAGAGGGGAAGAGGGTGGGAAGATGAAACATGCAAGGAAGATTAAGAGGTACAAACTATCAGACACAAAATAAACGCGCCACAGATAATGTGATGCACCATATGAGAAATACAGCCAATAATTATGTAGTATATTTTTATGGTGACAGATGCCAACTAGACTTATCACGGTACCATTCTGAAATATATGCAAACATTGAATCAGTGTGTTGTGCATTAGGAACTGAGTTTTGTAGGTCAATTATACTTAACAAATGAAAAAAAAACCAAATTCATAGACAGATCAAATTTGTGGCTACCAGAGGTGGAATATTGGGGGTGGGGGTGGGCGGAGAACTGAAAGAAGGTAGTCGAGGGTACAAAATTCCAGTTATACATAAGTTCTAAGGAAAAAATGTACATAAAGACAACTAGCACTGGTGTATGATATATATGAAAGTCAAGAGAGTAAATCCTACATGTTTTCTCCACAAGAAAAAAAGCTATTTTTTCTATTTCTTTAATGTTCTATTTATATGAGACGATGGATGGTCACTAACCCCATTATGATAATCAGTTCATGATGTATGTTGATCATCATGTTGTACACTTTAAACTTACAGTGTTTCATGTCAATTATATCTCAATAAAACTGGAAGAAAAAACAAGTTTTAAAAATACTATACCGAATATTTGAAAGTTGCTAAGATAGTACATCTTAAAAGTCCTTTTCACAAGAAAAAAAAATTAGTAACTATATATGTGACAGATTTTAACTATCACCATACTTACTGTAGTGATTTCATAACAGATATAAATATCAAATCTTATTACACATCTGAAACTAATACTATGTTCTATATTAAGCAAAACTCAAATATGTAGATACATAAAGTTTAATTGTATTAACAACTCCAATCATAACTTCCAGAACATACCAAGGGGGGAAATGTAGAGTAACAAGAACTCTTACACACTGCTAGAAATACTGTAAATTTAAAACCACTATGGAAAAACTCCTGGTATCAGCTAGTCAACTGAAGATGCACATAACTTATGCAATTCTACTTCAAGGTAGTACTTTAGATCAGCATCTTTTAATAGGAGCAGGAATATCCTCAGCATTTCAGAAAATTCAGCATCTCCAGTCAATGACCATTAGGCCAGGAGTAGTCTCTCCAACCACTCTATCACTGGGACAAACAGAAACATCCTCACATATTTCTAAACTGGAGCAGGGGGCAGATACACAGTTTTGACTGAGGTATACTGCCCCAGAGAAGGGTTTTCAACCTCAGCATACTAGTGACATTTTGGAATAATTCTCAGATCTTGAGGGGAGCTGTCTTGTGCTCTGTTGGATGTTTAGAAGTATCTTTGGGCTTTATCCACTAAATGCCAGTTAACACCTAGTTGTGATAACCATAAACAACTCTAGACATTGCTAAATGGAGCTAAAATCATCCTCAGTTTAAAATCAGTGTCCTAGAGAAATCTTTTCATAGGTGCATCAAAATATGTCCAAGAACATTCACAGCAGTAATGGTTTAGCAGCAAAAAAAAAAAAAAAAGGGAAAAAAAAATCAAAATTTCCATCAACATTAAAATAAACTGACATATATAGCAGTGAAACTGACCTATAACTTTATGGAACAAGATGGATCTTGTTCTTAGGAACATAGGAATCTTAGGAATATAATTTAGATAACCAAAACAAGTTGGAAGAAAACACGATTTCTTTTCACATAAAATTCAAAATCAAGCAACATAAAACAATATCTTGTTTAAAAGCAAAGCATGTTAAAAATGTACAGATTCAGGATGATGGTTACCTTTGTAAGGTAGAAAAGGTACAGAAGCATGGAGGGGTACACACGGATTTTAAAAGCTATGGTAATGTCCCATTTCCTAAACTGAGTGCTAGTTATACTTGGATATTTGATATCTTTATACACCCTACATAATATATAGATATCATACTTATTCAATATTTAATAAAATAAAAAATAAAGACCCACCACCTGTAGGCAGATTGCTAAAATGGTTTCTCTAATCATGCTTTCCCACACCCATCCCAGTCTCCACAACTTGTGTAATCTCGCTTAAAGTGTGGATAGACCCTGTAACTTGCTTCTGATTAATGGAATATGGAAAAAGTAACAGATTGTGAGGATGTAATTTAGGTCCCTAATGATCTGACTTTTTATTCATCAAAAGGGAGATTATTCTGGGTAGATCACTCCTCATCAGGTGAGTCCATTAAAACAAAATCTTGAAGGTAAGAGATGTTCCTTCTGGCCTTGAGGCCTCCACAGTCTCACAGCTGTGAGGACATGAGTCCTGCCGACAATTACATGAGTTTACAAGGGGACCCTGCACCCAAGTCCCAGACAAGACTGGCCCTGGCTGTCACCTTGACCGCAGCCCTGTGACAACATGAGCAGGGCACCCAGTTAAGTCGTGCCTGGACTTCTGACGCATGGAAATGGTAAAACAATAAATAATAAAAGGGTGCTGTTTTAAGCCACTAAATTCGTGGTAATTTGTTACATAGCACAGAAAGCAGATACAAACACTTTTTATGAATTTTATTCCTAAGAAGCAAGGTAACTATCATTAATCACTTTACTGGGAAATCAGACAGCCAACATTGCTATAGCACATCCAGCAAGCACAGAATTCTTAACTTCTGCTTAGTTTGGTTGAAGAAGGTTTGAAAAGCATAATCATCATAGCTGACAACCTCAAATTAGATCATTCATGTGTCAAGGAGCAAAAGGACAATTAGGCTTCCCTGGCTGCTCAGCTGATAAAGAATCCACCTGCAATGCAGGAGATCCCAGTTCGATTCCTAGGTTGGAAAGTTCCCCTAGAGGAGGGACAGGCTACCCACTCCAGTATTCTTGGGCTTCCCTGGTGGCTCAGACGTAAAGAATTCGCCTGCAGTGTGGGAGACCAGGGTTCGATCCCTGGGTTGGTAAGATCCCCTGGAGGAGGGCATGGCAACCCACTGCAGCATTCTTGCCTGGAAAATCCCATGGACAGAAGAGCCTGGGGGCTACAGTGCACGGGGTCGCAAAGAGTTGGACAGACCGAGCGAGTAAGCACATGCTCAAATCATCTCTGTTAAAAAGACAGAGAGCCATCGTCAAAATCCATACTTGTCAGATAAACAAACTTTCTAAAACTCTTAAAAAAATCCCAAAACCGTGATAGTATGGTATTTATAATCAGAACTGTGAGAAGTTCCAAATGATTGTCAAGGCTTATACTTCCTTCCTCTTGAGACTATTCTCAAGTGAAGAATTATTTCCTTATTCTTTTATCCTCAAAGCACTGTTTGGCACATAGCAAGTGCTTACAGTTTGCTGGATAAAGGAACTCCATTTCAAAAGATGATTTGAAGATCAATAACCTGCCTTAGGTCACAAAGTGTTAATTGCAGAACAGAGGCTAAGACAAGGTTCTTTTGCCTGTCAATTGGCTGCTTTCTTCCTATATCGGAATTCACTTCTTAATTACTGCCAAACCTCATTAAACACACATACCACACAAATCATTAAAAGACTATTAAGTATTCAATAAGATTTTTTTCATAATATTAATTCTACCTGCCTTACTATTTTGTTAGCCTATACCACAGTTCCTATCATTCACTGTACTAAATGATTGACAATTTTCTGCTCCACATCAACTAAAAAATGAAATAATTCTACTGACCAGAGCCAGTAACAGTACTTTTAGATTTTCTGAGGTATTTATTAGCCTGATATAGGCAACAATGGTCTTTTCCCAGGATAATCAAGGGAAGAGAACCACAAAAGTCAATGCTACCCCTTAAAATGGAGGGGAGCCACTCCTATATTCCTGTTTTAAAACAGCAATCAATCCCAGCCCCCTAAAATCATTCCTCAAAAGATATGCACCAGTTATCTGAACAGTCTGTCTCTTTTGTGACATCTGTTTGTTCTCTGTTCTGTTTGCAACATTTCTCTTTGAATGGCCCACCATTAAAAATATTTTAGATTATATGATGAATATAAAACAGGTACCAAAAGTTTTATGGCCCCATCTAAATACATATAATTTTTAAAGTCAAGTGACAATACTGTAAACATCTTTAACGGTGATTACACAAACTCTCTACTCTTAAGGGGAAAAAGTCCTTGTATTAATATAGAAAATGCACATTTTAGGGAACAGGTACTTACTTAAGGAACAGAACTGGTTTCAAGGAAATGTTAAGGATCTGCTCTCTCTGCACCCCTCTTTCTTTCTTGGCAAAAAAAATGCTGATTGTTAATTTGGAATGGGAAGACATCACAGAGGGATAAAAGGTGAGATACTGGCATCCTAGATAATTTCTTCTTTATTTACAAAATAAGAAACTCTCGTGAGTAGCTGCCAGGTATGAGACGGGGTGGAGGGTTTACATTTGACAGCAGTAGTGATCCAGGTTGGGGTCTTACTCACAGGAGTCTGGAAAGGGAGGACCCCACCTCCACTTATCCCCCCTGCATGGGTTCAGCAGTCCTCTTCACATGTGTGCCTGATACTTGATACAAACCAAATGATAAATGTGCATCTCTAGGAACAGTAAAAAGTGGGGGAGGGGTTAATGATCTACTTCCAGGTCCCATTCATCATTTTAATACTGCCAAATACATGTGTATCAGCGAAATTTTCAAGGCTGAAAGAGAATAGCCCAAAAAGAAAAGAGAAACCATTCTCACAAGTCATCGTCACCAAAGGAGAATTAATCGGACTTACTGTTAAGGAAGCAATCCCTTTGTGGTAGAATTTTAAAGACTCAGCAATGCAAGAAAGTGCTGAACTATAATTCTCTTCTTGTAACCCAGTGAGGCACTGTTCTGCATGTGAGAACTCCTTCAAACTATTCAGCCAGAAGTAGAAATGTTCTGAGGCAACCTGAGTCAGCAAACTCTGATAAAGCTCTCTGGCCATGTCATGATTACCCTAAAAAAAAAAAAAAAAGTGGGGGGCGGGGCGGAAATGGAGGGGCATGATGAGATTCTTACACTTGAATTGGTTGATGTAGCAGCTAAAAGAGAAATTCAAACCCTGGATAAGTTTTAGCAATCATTCCTCATATTATATAACTGTGTGAGACTCCATCAAAGTATTTCTTCAGAGAAAATATGCTGAGCTGCTTTTATGTAACGTAATGCCTCAAATTTTGTACCAAGACAGTTCCAAAGAGAAAACGAATGGCGTTATCTATAACCAGGGTCTAGAATTCTAGTTCAAAATTTAGAAGGTATAAATCCTTATTGTATGTCATTTTTGTATGAGCTATTTAGTGGGGTGGGCAGAAGTCCAGTTAAGTTCCATCAAGTATTACTGTGCCCTCTGGAAATGATCTACGGAGAGGGAGGGAGCTGAGAGGGGATGTGAATGCCTGTTAATGCCTGGGGGCGAGGGATGCTCACTGTCCTGCCCAGTGTAAGAATGATAAGGTGGGGGAGAAAAAGGGAAAAAAGATGTGGGAAGCTGAAAGGGGAGGAGAGAAACATGAGTGGGAAGGAGCTGTGTTTCCGAGAGCACAGGGTAAACTGAAAGTGCTGCCAACAACCTATAGCCGGAAAGCTCCTATTTTGGGGATTCCCATGGAACTTCTCCATAACAACCTATATATTGTTCTCATGTGTATATGTTAAAAATTAGGTGCTTTCCTTCATCATCTTTTAATCCCATGACTAAAAAGTACTTCCACCTTCATCTTTAGTTTTGACTAGCAGTAACAATCACACAACCTAAAGGTCCGTAATCTGCCCTTTTCACCCACCCAGTTCCCACAGAAGGACAGTACATACCATTCGGGATGCCTGTCTGGCAATTCGGTAGACAGTCCATCCATTGGAAACACTTTCAAGCTGCTGCTTTATTACTGCCTTTACTTCAGCAGACAGTGCTTTCTGACTGGCTACAAAAATCACAGTAGCCAAGCTCACCTAACATCGAGCAAGAACAAAGTAAAGAAAATCGTTAACTCTATCCAATGTTATAGATAACTTTACCCAGAAGGGTGAAAAACTAATTAGAGCCTACTGAAAAAGACCAACATTTGTCTTCCTTTGACACTTACTAAATTTCCACTTTATTCCATTACTCAGAACGTTGTGTATAACAGCAAATAATTAGAAACAATGCCAATTAATATGGATAAACTATGATATTAATATAATCACACAATGAAAAACTATAGAGCAGTGAAATGGATAAACCAAAAATACTCTTATCAATATAGAATCAATATAGATTCACATAAAAGAGGCAAAATGCAAAAGATTACATGTACGATAACATATAAAGTTAAAACATACAAAAAATGTTGCATATCACTTAGGATACATACTAAAGCAGTAAATATAGAACAACATGTATGGGAATGACAAATACCAGTTTCGGGGTAGTGGTTACCCATCCTGATAGGAAGGAAGACAACACCATCAGGGAGATAATAGGTGGGTACAAGTCAACTGTACTAGCAACACTTTTTTCTTAAACTAGGTGACGGAGGCAAGACCTCTCATCATATTATTCCTGATGTGTTTTTGAATATTTTGCTTCATAATTTAAAGTTGTTTTTAAAATAGTACTAACAAAAAAAAGGGATAAAGAACATTAATTGAAAATGCTGCTTTAATGAAAAGCAGACTTGGCTACCTGCTTCTCAGTATTCCAAAGCCAACACATACAAGGATCCATACATACTGTGATAAATGCATGATTTCCACAACCACTGCCACTTAAGACATCAGGGTAACCTTTCCTGATAGCAAATGATGAGATGGGGGCGATCTTTTACATAATGCCCCCTGCAGGATTAAACATAAAATGGGCTTGAGTAAGTAAGTTCATTAAGCGTTTCCCCAAGCCATATAATCAGATGACCACAAACAATAGGGAGAGGCTACTTTGAAGCTTAATTCCAATCTATGCCTATTTACCACGCAGGCTCCTCTCAGCCCTGGAGAACTTTCAAGTAAACATTACACAACTTCCATGCCCTCTGGTTTTTTCTAAGCATGTACCCTTTCCAACCCCAGGACTGTACTGAAACCTAAACTGGATCCTCAACAGCTAAAGAGGTCCTGGACTGGCAAAGAGGAACTGATTTAATTCCTCTTACGGTCACTGATATCACTAGGTCATTTTACTTAGATTTTGGAAGGACAAAACAGGGTTTGGTTCATTATTTATTTGCTTTGTAGAAAAGAGGGGAAAAAAAACCCTTCAGTTTCATTTTGTCCTTTGTAATAAAGCAAAAATATCAGATTGAAGGCTTTGGCTACACTAAGCTGATTTGACAGGGCTTAGGAAGAAAGCAGTTTTACATGTGAACTAAACAGGGCCTTCTATATCAAAAGTGGAAACAGCAAAAAGCTCCAGGTCGCCACCCTATTTTCACTTCAGCATGTTCCTGGTCTTAGCTAATTATTTTAACCTGCTGACTTCCTGGATTACTGGTAACCCTCCCTAGACCAGAACCCATTCATCCACAGGAGGTTTGAAAAGTAGCTCTTTACCAGAAGCTCCTGTTGCTTGTCTGTGGCGGATCGCCCGATCACCTTGTACAGTTCCACGAGGTCGCCGAGCATCCCATCGCCCAGCACGGGCAGCTGCATGGCAATGGCGGCCAGGCAGTGGCACATGAGGATGCGGGCCGCGTCCTGGGCGCTGTGCAGCTGAGTCAGCAAGGTCTCAACCACCGACTGGCTGAGGTGGGGCCTGCCCTTGGCCAACTTCACCATACAGTTCAGAGCAATCTGCGTGGTGAATAGAAAGCGGACTAGTTACATTTGGAAGGTGTGAAGGGAAGCTTTAAAGAAAGTAACTCTCTAAAGTTACTAGGAAGAGTCAAAATTGATGTGTTGGCAGGCACAAAAAACATACTGTGGTCCCACAGGGATTCTGGGGATTTGCCAATCACATGGTGCCTGTTTCCTTCATCACCTCTTGATTATCAGCTTCTACTTAACAGTGCTAGCATCTTTATTATTCATCATTATAACCACATCATACCCTTTCTTAACACGCTGAAATAAGTTATGGTTTTTCTCAAACTATACCTTAAACAAGATACAGTTCTTACTTTCTCCAGTGTCTATCTAACAGCCTTTTATTTCTATCAGTCCTACTTTTCTTAATTATTTTGTGCCATCAACTATTACACTTCATGTTTAACTCCAACAATAGTCTCATTTCACCTTAAAATTTTTAACTAGCTCTAAGATGACAGCAAGGCGAAAATAGATTAAAACTCGAGCTTTTATACTGTATAAACTAATATACACTTACACATTTATGAGTTGGGCTGCAGTAATTTCATTAGTTCTTTGTGACCTTATCAGTGTTACCTCAGATTATAAAACTTGCAAAAGTACAGGAGCTCTGTCTGTTTAACTTTGCTTTACATTATCTAGGACCATCATACATATCTATTACAACTGAATAAACACTTTCAACTTATGGCAAAATAGGCCAAACTCAAATTTTTACTTCATCTATTTTTTGGAATAACAACAGTCAAAATACTAGCTTTGAAAGTGAAGATCAAGGGCAAATATTTGTTTAAGCCAGAGGCTGACAAACTCTTGCACTTGGACCAAATCTTGCCTGTTTATGCAAATAAAATTTTACCAGAACACAGTCATATCATTAACCCTTCCCTTAAAAAAAAAAAATTGTCCATGGTTATTTTTTTCCCTATAATAGTAGAACTGAGTAGTTGTGACAAAGAGTGCATTGTCTGCAAAGCTTAAAATATTTACTATCTGACCCTTTACAGAGAGACTGCCAATCTATACTTCCAAACAGGCATTATATTAAAATAGCTGATGTTTTCACCTTTAAGGTGGCTTGAGCACCTGGGCTATCATCTTGACTACAAAGCACCAGAAGGGATTCCAGGCCAAAGACAGCATCTTGTTCCAGTGCCAAAAGGTCTAGAGGAAAAATACTGTGTTTTTAATGGTCAAGTAGAGATGATTACATACACACACACAGATGCACACAGAAGAAAAAACATTCCGGACAAGAAAACACAAAACAGCCTAGCTAAGCAAAATACTAACAACAGCAAACCATGGATTGACATGGGTGTGTCAATCTTCCAAACTAGCCTAACATTATACAGGTCCATTTTCACCTAGGATGCAACCTTCTCATTGAAGTGGAAATGCTTTCTAGAAATAATCCAGATCCCACTTCATCTTACTAGTGTTTTAAGTCAGTTCATAAAGAAACGAACCCTTTAGATGTCTCATGTAATACCAGTACTGTATCATCTTTTCACTACCTTTGAGCTAAAATTTCTCTAAAGTTCTGTGTGTGTGTGTGTGTGTATAAAACCACATTTAGGTTAATATTAATATATGTCAGCTTTGAGAATACAGAGCAATTATCTGTGTTACATGGTAGATAATACTTACTACTATGCCAAAAATTGAGCTATTGAAATCAGAATGAACAAACAACTTATATGCCTTTTGAGTTAGTGTAAGAGCTTGGCAAACTGTGTCTGGTGAAGATCAAGGTGCTGGGAAAACAAAGGTACTAGTCACAAGCAGTGCTGAAGCCTAGTGGGGATAAGAGGGACGGCTGATCCTTAACAAAGATCAAAATAAGCAATGAAACAGATGAAACATACAGAATGCATTCCTGTTTTTGAACACCAGCATGAATTTCTTTAGGTCAAAAGATGTTAAGAATACAAAAAAATATATGCATTATTTTCTATGCACATCCTCCTTGACTAAGCAAGTCATTTAATGCCATAGATACCAAGAGATAAATTCAGTGACAATTTAATTTACTTTGCTCTGTTAATTCATTTGCCCTCTAGGAGAAACTACTGGTTACTTAAGCCTCTCAATAACTTCTATGTTTTTTCTCCCCTAAATTTTCTAGTTTTTTTTTTTAAACAAGTGAACAAACTGATAATCACCGGATAGTCATAAGCAGTCTCTATCCATAGCACCGCATGTGCAAAGGTAAAGCAACAGAAGATGGGCAATGCTCCATAAAATCTTTCAGTTCTGCACTCCCGATCCCAAGGTCCTCATTTTGTTTTCCCAAAGAATTAAGTAGTCTTGAGAAAATCTGCCCTAAGAACATTCAGGAGGAGGTGACTAATAGATAAAAGCACACAGTCTAAAAATAATAGGGGATTAGAAAACGAAATACAAACAGGGCTCTGGTGAAACTCCAATCTAAAAGTTCATACATAATATCAGTCTTGATCAAACTTACCTTTTTCTTGACAAGATACAGTTATATTAGTTAGGACTCTCACTCCATGAGCTGCAATGCCCCTGTTATTATGGTAACAGCACTCTTGGGCTAATTTGACTAAATCAGAGGATCTAGGGGATGAACCCACATTTCCTAAACAAGCAAAGAAAAGTAGGACAGATTTAATGAATTTACACAGTCCAAAAGCAGTTCATTTTATAGGTTTATTTTTCATCATTTTCAAGAGAAAATCTCTAACAATGAATTTCAACAAAATTTTCTACCTCTACCCTATGATCAATAAACAAAACCATTCCTTTTTCTCTTGTTCACATACTTAGAATAAGTATATGCTAAGTACTTTTGTAATGATTAAGATCTAAAATTAACATAGTTCTCCCCCCCCAAATATTAATAAAAATTGACTAAGAAACACAGCAAAAGCCAACATTGTATCTTGGGCATTCAATTGGATCCTCCTTAAAATAGAATCATTACAAGGCTTCTTGTCAGATAAAAACCTTTCATTCAAGAGAGGAGAGAAAATAGAAACAAAAATTTTAAGTTTGCTGTTTCCACCTCAATTGTTGGCATATAGTTATACTGCAAAAGGTTTATGTAAGAATTTATGATTTTAGAGCTAGCAAGGACTTGGAGACCTTCTGATTCAATACTATTTTTACAGAAGAAATTGAAGACTAAAGGTCTTAAGCATCCTGCCAATGAGGTCATATAAACTTGCTAGTTATGCACCAGCTTTGTGCTTTATACGTTAAGTTCTATCCTACAGTTAAAAGTCACACTTGAAATTCTGTAACATAACGTTTATGCTGTGAATGTTTTTATTTATAGCAGAGAAGCTCTCAGTTATAAGTGAGTGAGTACCAAGAAGAATCTGAAGATTAAAGCTAATTCAACTTCTCAGCAGGGTCTTTCATTCCTGTCTTTCTCTGCCCTGTTTATTTTTCCATGATTTCTATCAACTATAACCTTGTCTTTTACACTGAGGGCAATCACACTTTTTGAGGTTTGAAGGGGACACCATTACTAATAACAACACGCATAAACCAAGACTACCCCAGGTAGTTTGGGACATATGGTCACTTCACTGATTTCCAGTTTAACATAAAACTACTAGCATAGGTAAAGCCTCAGTGTTTTTTCAGTAGGCAAAACATGTGAAAGATGAAACTATGATTTCTTTTTACAAAACAATGGAAATTGTAATCTTCTCCATTCTTTCCCTTGTACATGTAATATGGACAATGACAACTCATCTACAAATTTACAAATATGTTTTGAACTTGCTTTTTTCCTTTTTCTTTCTCATTGAGATGTCAAAGAAAACTTGGGGGAAAAAAAACGGGGAAAAAAAAAGTCCCCTAAACTCACAAACCAGCATGACCTTATTATTAACTTTCTGTAATACTTTAAAAAATCTTTTCCCCCATGCATACAATTACAATTTTAAAATTCATAATCAGGATAAGTAGATACTGTCAATATTTTGCCTTTAAAATGTAATATTTGTGAGCATTTTTCTATGTCCATTGTTTCATGGATAAAATTATTATTTTTAGTTTTTTTATTTAGAAATAATTTACTAAGATAAGTTTACTTGGTTCAAACAGTTCAACCCATAGTAGGGAAAAGGTAAAAAGTTAGTGAGTGAAAAGTCTTTCTCATCCCCCTAAGGTTATGTTTCCTGTGTATCATTCCAAAGAGTCTACACATTTGTAAGCAAAATCCTTCCTTTCTTCCTGTTTCATACACCGCTGCGCATCCTGCTTTATTTCCCCCTAGACATGATGTCATGGAGATTATTCCATGCCATACATCCTTTTTCGTAAGCTGCACCGATTGCTGTTGCACTTATGTATCATAATTTCTTTAATGAGTTCCCTACTGATGGACCTTCTTATGCTACTCCATCTCCAGTGATGGACAGTACTCTGATACTACATTAATGATGCTATGAATAACCATGTACGTATCATTTCTCAAATGTGAGGATAAATTTGTAAGATAAATTCCAAGACATGGAATTTCTCCATTTTTCACTTATAATTTTGATGAGTTCTTCCAAATTACCTATGCTGAAGTTTAACAATTTACATTCCCACCAGCAGTGAATGAGAGTAGCTTTTGATTAGCCACACCCTTGTCGACACAGCATATTATCAAACTTCTGAATCTTTGCCAATCTGATGGATTAGAAAAATATTTCAGTGTTGCTTTAATTTGCATTTTTCTCAGGTATGTGTGATACTGAACATCTTACATGCTTAAGGCCCATTTGTTAGGGATAATTTAGACACACTAAATTTAAGTCTGTTTTACAAACTGTTTATCTGGTTATACTAAAACTCTAATCAATGAAAATATACTTAAATATTTACTATTAGTTATGGAAATCATCTGACTTTAGAAAATACCTAACATTTATTTCTTGTATTACCTAGCGTGATTGTTTACGTCGTTTGCTTAATTCCATATACAAACTACAATTAAACAAAATTAAAAAAAGGAGAAAGAAAATATCTAGCTTGTGAAGTGCTTGAATGTTATAACCTGACACACTTACAAAGGTCTTTGGAATTAGCAAATAAAGAAAAAGAAAAGACATCTAGTTTCTAGGTCAGTTTAGTATAGAAAAGAATCCCGAGTCAGAGTCCTTGGGCTCGGGTGCTTCACAGGTGTGTGACTTTGGACGTGCCACCGAAACCCTGTGAGCCTCAGTTCCAACACTTGTAACTTCCGTGCATGCGCCTCACTTAACAGGTACTTGTACAGAGACCTCGTATGGGAGGGCTCCTATAAACTCTGAGATAAAATTAATACTCTGCCTCCTGCTGCTCTTTCAGAGTGTGATGGCAGTCAAGGATATTAACTGCAAGCTGGAGAAGACTCCTTAAAGTCCCTTGGATAGCAAGGAGATCAGACCAATCAATATTAATGGAACTTAACCCTGAATACTCGTTGGGAGGACTGATGCTGAAGCTGAAGCTCCAGTATTTTGGTCATCTGATGCGAACAGCTGACTCACTGGAAAAGTCCCTGATGCTGGGAAAGATTCAGGGACAGAGAAGGGGCAACAGAGCATGAGATGTTTGGACGGCATCACTGACTCAATGGACACAAGTTAGAGCAAACTCTGGGAGACAGAGTAGGACAGGGAAGCCTACTGTGCTGCAGTCCATGGGGTTGCAAAGAGTCAGACACAACTGGGTGACTGACAACAATAAACTGAGATTGGCTGATTTACACAGAAAAAAGAATTTATTGAAAACACAATGAGTTTAAGTAGATCACTGATTTTTTTTAATTGTTGATTTTTTTTAAAAGGCTGTGATAATCTCTCTCATCTCTTGTAGGCATGCCCCTTTGCAATGTAATGTTCTGTAATGTTCCAATTCCTTGCATCAGCAGGTGTTTATTTCTCCACCTATCCGGGTTTGGCCATGTGACTTGCTTTGGCCAATGAGACATTAAAAAAGATGTGCAAGCAAAAGGCTAAAAAAGTGCTCATATGTTGGTGGCTTGCCTTCTTTTGGGTGCTGTTAGAATGGCAACCCACTCCAGTATTCTTGCCTAGAGAATCCCGTGGACAGAGGAGCCTGGTGGGCTGCTGTCCATAGGGTCACAAAGAGTCAGACATGACTGAAGCAACTTAGCATGTACGTATGCATTGGAGAAGGAAATGGCAACCCACTCCAGTACTCTTGCCTGGAGAATCCCAGGGACAGAGGAGCCTGGTGGGCTGCCGTCTATGGGGTCACATAGTCGGACACGACTGAAGCGACTTAGGAGCAGCAGCAGAACCCTAAGAACGTGATGTCAACAAGCCCAAGCTAGAATGCCAAGAGACACAAGGAGGAGAACCATGGTGCCTCAGGTGAAAGTCTTTCCGACCTGTAGCTGGTGAATGAGGCCATCTCAGACCATCCAGTCTGGTCAAGATGGCAGACAACTGTGGTTTCAAGCCACAAAGTATTGATTTATTATGTAGCAATAGATAACTAATAGAGGTACCTCACACAATTATTGAAAAGGCTGGAAAACTAAGTTCAAAAGATGGATAGGAATAAGCTGAGGCTAGAGATGAACCAAAGGCTATAGCTCAAAACCATGCATAGAATCAGCCCAGTGAAGACATGATCACCACTGTTACTGTTGCTTGCCGCCACAGCTTACATTGCTATCAAAGGACCAGAGACAGCAAACATCCCTGCTACAATTTCACCCCGGAAACTGGATTCTGCTGTGGTCATTGCTGTATCATCAGAATGGATTCTCAGATATCACTACTTCTTGCTGTTACTGCCTTCCAATTTATTCTCCAGTATGAAAATGATTAGTTGAGTCCAGACCGCTGTGTGCACCCTAGATGGCAGGAGCCTTGGCAATAGAGCATCAGCTCTTTACAGCTTCCTATCAAGACTTCTATGGTGGGGAATTTCCTTTACCCAATTAGTGAGTTTATATGCTGTGAAGCCATAAAAAAGACAAACGCATAATGCAGTTCCTTAATTAATTCAATTCAGAATAACTACCTCCATGCTAGTAAAGTAATGATCAAAATTCTCCAAGCCAGGCTTCAACAGTACGTGAACCCTGAACTTCCAGATGTTCAAACTGGATTTAGAAAAGGCAGAGGAACCAGAGATCAAATTGCCAACATCCGTTGAATCATCAAAAGAGCAAGAGAGTTCCAGAAAAACATCGACTTCTGCTTTAGTGACTACGTCAAAGCCTTTGACTGTGTGGATCACAACAAACTGTGGAAAATTCTTAAAAGAGACAGGAATATCAGACCACCTGACCTGCCTCTTGAGAAATCTGTATGCAGGTCAGGAAGCAACAGTTAGAACTGGACATAGAACAACAGACTCATTCCAAATCGGGAAAGGAGTACATCAAGGCTGTATATTGTCATCCTGCTTACTTAACTTATATGCAGAGAACATCATGAGAAACGCTGGGCTGGAGGAAGCACAAGCTGGAATCAAGATTGCTGGGAGAAATATCAATAACCTCAGACATGTATATGACACCAACCTTTTGGCAGAAAGTGAAGAACTAAAGAGCCTCTTGATGAAAGTGAAAGAGGAGAGTGAAAAAGTTGGCTTAAAGCTCAACATTCAGAAAACTAAGATCATGGCATCTGGTCCCATCACTTCATGGCAAATAGACGGGGAAACAGTGGAAACAGTGGCTGACTTTATTTTCCTGGGCTCCAAAGTAACTGCAGATGGTGACTGCAGCCATGAAATTAAAAGACGCTTACTTCTTAGAAGGAAAGTTATGACCAACCTAGATAGAGTATTAAAAAGCAGAGACATTACTTTGCCAACAAAGTCTGTCTAGTCAAAGCTACGGTTTTTCCAGTAGTCACATATAGATGTGAGAGTTGGACTATAAGGAAAGCTGAGTGCCGAAGACTGATGCTTTTGAATTGTGGTGTTGGAGAAGACTGTTGAGAGTCCCTTGGACTGCAAGGAGATCCAACCAGTCCATCCTAAAGGAAGTCAGTCCTGAATATTCATTGGAAGGACTGATGTTGAAGCTAAAACTCCAACACTTTGGCCACCTGATGTGAAGAACTGACTCTTTGGAAAAGACCCTGATGTTGGGAAAGATTAAAGGCAGGAGGAGAAGGGGACAACAGAGGATGAGATGGTTGGATGCCATCACCAACTCAATGGACATGAATTTGAGTAAACTCTGGGAGTTGGTGATGGACAGGGAGGCCTGGCGTGCTGCAGTCCATGGGGTTGTAAAGAGTCGGACACGACTGAGTGACTGCACTGAACTGAACTAGAAAAGAAAGCAATAGAGATCCTACAAAACTTGCATTAAAACAACAAAAACCTTTAGGCTTAAGTGTGTTATGTAAGCAAGCTCCTCATACGGCATTAATAAGGCATTTGGAGTTAAATCATCTTGAACAGGCAAGTAGGAAAGCATTATTGAACTGAGGCAAAGTTTTATTTTAATCATTTTCCAGAAGGATAACATATGCGTAAAAGGAAGCATATGACATTTGCTTTTAAAATTCACCACCACTTGGCCTTTGAAATATACTTAAATCCAAAGGGCAATTTAAGTCAGAGACATACAAAAGCAAACCAGCTATTTTAAGCACTCTCAAAAATATTGTTTCATCCACATACAATGCAAAAAAGGGCAAATCCAGAATAACTATAGCCTTGACTTAAGATCAAGGATGCAAGATTTTATTATCTTAGGAACTGGTTAAGAAATCTTTTTTGAAGAAATTACTAACATGTAACAGTAAGAAACTGAAACCTTTCTTGATTCTAAAGCTTTACAAAGGAAAGAACTTGATATATCAACATGGCATGAATGAAAGATTAGCATGTTGTCCGTATATGATCTTTCTTCTCTTTACCTGAAGCTATGCTGAAGTAATGTTTGACGGCGATGGTCCCTGACAGCGTGCCAAGGACAGACAGCATTCCAAGTTTCAAGCTGTCATACGGAGTCTGCAGGGCACACTCACAGAGCGCCTGAAACGCATGAGAGAAAGGAACACAGAAGTCAAAACATCCATATACCTTAAGACTGTCTACTCACTGTGAACATTCCAGCTTTTAGAAAAACTGTATCTTTCTTCCATAAGAAAATACTTCAAAGTTGCCACAGCCAAGAGGAACCTAAGGAGACATGTTAGCTAAATGTAATGCATCCTAGATGGATCTGGAACAGCAGCAACAAAAAACAACACTGGGTAAAAGCTGAAGAAGTCAGAACAAAAGGAGCATGAGCTTTGGTTAATAACAATAATGTTTCAATACTGATTCACTGATTTTTAACAAACCTACTATACTCATGTAAAACATCAGTAACTGGGGAAACTGGTTGTGGGTATGTGGGAGTTCTCTGTACTACCTTCTCCTACAGATTTTTCTGTAAATCTGTACATGTTCTAAAAAATACAGTCTGTTAAAAAAAAGTCATGATGAACTTTTTATTAAGGTCATTATCAATTATGTACTGCTTAGCCTCACAAGCAGAAGTTCCAACATATTTACCTTATCTAAGAGATATGAATATTAGCTGAATATAAATGAATATACGTGTGTATATATATGTGTATGTTTATACACATATATATATATTTAAAAATAATTGAGAGTGTAGCATTCTATCTAGCTAATAAGTGAGTGGGCTGTCTCTCTGTTCTCCATTTCAGGTCACTTACTCTATTCCTGACTAAGATGCTCTGATGTATTACTAAAATCAAGATGCTAGTTTTTCTTTCACTGCAGTTAACCCTGAATACGTGCTTCTAGCATAGTGACTGTTGGCTCATCCTGGATATTTACTCTTAGGACCTTATAATAATATATATATGGTCAAATAACTGTCCTGCTAAATTAAACTAATTCCCATTCTCTCACAAAGTTTCAGAAGATGAACAAAACTGAAAGACTAGGAAAACAAAAATTTTAATTTCACGAAGAGTTAAATAAGAAATTTAAAATGACTCCAGTAAAAATGTCAACAAAACCTTGGGGGGAGGGGAGAACTTAGATAACCTTTATCTAAAGATCATATGGAAAAATAAAAATCAGAAAATATGACGAACATTCTGACAAAGTATAATGACAGACAAAACAAGCCCTATCAAACATTAAAATATATAATAAATTTGAAGAAGTAAAATATATTTTTCCTACTTCATAGAAATTGAAAGAGAACTGGTCCGAGAAACAGATCCAATTACACAAAGAATTTAATATAATAATGGTCTTTCAAATCAGAGAGACCAGGTAATAAACAGTTCAAGGTCAACTGGCCAGTCACCTGAAAAAAATAAAACTTGATTCTTTTTTCTTTTTTTATGGCAAATCAAAAGAAACTATAAAAGTACGAAGAGTTAACAAGGGAAAAGAAAATGTAAAATGATAATTGACAAAACTGGAAAGAAAATTCATATCATGTAAAGTCAACAAAGGTCCAATAATCTTTATATTAAAGTTCTTACTAATAGATAGGCAAATAACCCAAAAAGAAAAATCAGTAGTTCACAGAAAAAATTTATACAAATGTTTTTAAAGTATGTTAAACTTCATTCATAATTTGAAAAAGTTAAATTAAAATTAGAGTTGTTTTTCACCAATCTGATTGGCCAAGATTAAAATTTAATGATACATAACACTGAAAACAGTGTGGGGAAACAGGCACCGTCCCACACTGTTGACAGAAAGGTGCGTGTGTGTGCGTGTTCAGCTGCTAAGTCATGTCCAACTGTGTGTGACCCTACGGACTGCAGCCCACTGGGCTCCTTGTCTACGGGACTTCCTAGGCAAGAAAACTGGACTGGGCTGCCATTTCCTACTCCAGGGGATCTTAATGACCCAGGGATCGAATCCCCACCTCCTGCATTGGCAGGCAGTTTCTTTACCACTGAGCCACCTGGAAAGCCCTGATACAAAGGAAAAGGGTGTAAATCTCATCGATTGGTAACTGGCATTAAATACAAAACATTTTCGAGCCCTTAAATTCCTCTTTTGGAAATTTATGTCCACAAAGGCAACTTTTCTTTTAAACAAACTAGTCAATGTAGCAATATAAACAGCAGCAGTAAAAATATTGGCAGCAACTCTAACTTCCATTGATGGAGTACTGGGAATAAAGAGAGAGTACTACACAGCTGGTAAAAGAATACAGTAGGTCTGTGTGCTAATATGAGATGTTCTCCAAGATATACTCTTAAGTGATAAAAAATTCTTAACATGCATAGAGTATTATTTTCCTTTGTACAGAAAAAAGATGGGACACACACTTGCTTGCATGTGGATAAAGAAATTCAGGAAGGATACCTAAGAAACGAGTAAGAGTGATCACCTCTACAGAGGACACCTGAGGGAAGAGAGGGAAGACACTTATATTTTGCTCACTGTGCACCTATGAACTGCTTTTTTAAAATACATATATCATGTGCATGTAATACTTTTTCAATTGAAAGAAAAACTTAGTTAATACAAAAACACCATCAGCAGCAAACACTACTGTCGAAAGCATGGAAATGGACTTGAAACACAAAGTAGGTTTTTGGTAATGGAAGGGAAGACAGTCTAGGTGATACAAAGAACTGAGGCAATAAGGCCAGCATATGAAGTGCTTATTTGTGGTAAGAAGAGATGTAGCCAAAAGGGATGAAAGCTAAGACAGAGAAATATTGAGTAGGGAAGATTAGGCCAGACTAGAGGGCTTTGAAAGTTAGGCAGAATAATTTAAACAGGATGAGAAAGAAAAAATGAAGCCACTGGAGAGGAATAACATCATCTAAAGTGTTGGGAAGATTATTCTGGCAATGGTAAACAGAACAAGTTAACAAATAAAGTTGAGAGTTAAGGAGCCATCCTATAGTTTATGGCAGTAATTCATGCACTGGTGATGGCCTGAGCGAGAACCCAGTGGTAGGAGTGGAGAACAGAGGATGAATATGAGAGACACTTGGAAGGAGATTGTACATGAGGGAATGAACAAGAAGGATTCAATTACTATTACAACATTTCAAAACTGATGACCAGAGAATGTTGGTTCCATTTACAAAGACTAAGAATTTATGTGGATAAATGACTGTTTGAGTAAGAACAGAAAATAGGAGGAGATTTGAAATCCAAAAAGCAATATCTACCGGGTATTTGGAATCTGAGATGTAGCAGATTTTTAACTGGAAGACTTGCATTAGAATTCTGGCTCTGCCACTTACCATCTCCATGATCTGAGCCAATAATTGAAATCTTTGAGTCTCAACTTCTTTGTCTGTAAAATGGGGGTAAAGATTTACACAGAATTTATACATCTCTGGAAAAAAATATAAGAAATTAGACACTGGTTGCCACCGGGCAAAGGAGCTGAGTGGGTGGCAGAAAGGTGGGAAGTATTTTACTACATATATAGCCTTTTGCTGTGCTCAGTCATGCCTGACTCTTTGCAACCCCATGGACTGCAGCCTGCCAGGCTCCTCTGTCCATGAGTTGCCATTTTTCCCCAGGGGATCTTGCAGACCCAGGGATAAAACTTGCGTCTCCTGTATCTCCTACACTGGTAGGTAAATTCTTTATCACTAGCACCGCCTGGGAAGTCCAGATAGCCTTTTAGAGCATCTGAATTTTGACACATGAGTGTACTGGCATTAAAAGAAAGGAAGTGAAATTTATTTTGAAATTTAAAATATAAGAGGAGGTGACATACATCATCTGTGAGATCAAACAGCTACCAAGAGACAAAAAAGCACTCACGGCCTCTTTAAGCTACTGTGCTGGAGAGCAACTGAGCGCAGGTAAGTGGACTCAATTGTTAGAAGATGAACCAGCTGAGGTTAGGGAAGCTCTCAGAGGGGCAGAGAATAAATGGAAGAAAGCACGTAGACGGAACTCAACTCAAAAACTTCAACTCTGAGGAAAGGGAGCAGTGAAGAATCCCAAGAAGGTGCAGTTCAGAGAGTGGGAAGAGCAAGTGAGGACAGTGAGGCCCAAAGAAGCCAAGAGAAGGGAGAGGCTGACGGTGTCCTATGGACCAAAAGGAAAGATGGGAAAGGCAGAAAAAGGCTCTGGGTTTAGCAATAAGAAGAACACTGGTGATCTTTTAAGTAACTAAGCAAAAGAATAAGGAGACAGAATTATATTCAAGTGTGTTACAGACAGAGTAGGGGATGAATCAGTACAAGCAGATAGAGATGCTTTTTTGAAGTTCAAAAGAAAGCTTTTTTTAAAAACGGTGATTGTTATTAGGTAAATCACAGTTATAACTTATTTATTCAAATACTGAGGCCACTTCCACTTATCTACTTTTTATTGCCTAAACTGGTTTGCCTTGTACTGCTTGTATCTAGGAATAAAATTCTCAATCAAATAGCCCCAGAGGTTATGTCCTGTATTTACACATATTCAAAATTATGTATTATGATGTGCTCTATGGATAATAGAACAATTAACCTTTTGGAATAATCAAGAAGGTAAGAGAGACATATTATGTAAGATGATACTAAAAGTTTTAAAGAAGAAAAAATTATCATTTAAAAAATTGAACAAAACATTAGAAAATCTTTTTAGAATTATTTACAATGTCATCTTCTAATTAGTGTCACGTTGCACCGTACTGGATATCTAAAATGCTCTCTGTAATGACACACTGATCTTAAAGGTCCAATTAATTCAAAGTAGTGATTAACTGGGTTCATCAAAGCTCCCTAGAGATAGCACATCAGTCATATTTCAACGATAAACTCCAGTTCACGTCTCTGTTTCAAGGATGTTACCTATTACAAAATTGTTCTTACCAGGACCGTTTTTCATATCAACCAAAAGGAAAAATCTAACTCTTCAAATGAAGGCCCCCTTTCTCACACACCACCACTGTTATTGTCACTGATCATCTGGTCTGAACTTCTCTCCCTCTAGGCTGGTTTAACTCACTGCTCAAAGGAGGCTCTGTCCTGATTTACTGTTTTCTGGGTCAGCTCCTGAGTGGGGGCTTCTCCTAGTCTCTGGAATGGGACTGGCCACCAGGGATGTGTTCTAGAAAAGCACGGCAAACAGTTTACAATGCTTAAAGACAAATGTCACGTTAAAAATACTCTGTGAAGGGGATTAAGAGGTACAAACTTCCAGTCATTAAAAAAAAAAGTCACAGCATGCAGTGTACAGCATAAGAAATCTGGTCAATATACTACAGTAACTCTGAATGAGGACAAATGGTTACCAGATTTATTGTGATGATCCTTTCATAAAGTATTTAAATGTTGAATCACTGTGATACATCTGAAACTAACATAACATTGCACGCCAACTACACTTCAATTAAAAATAAAAGCACAGCGTCAAAGACACTGTTGTTCAGTCGCTCAGTTGTGCCCCCACTCTTTGCGACCCCACGGGCTGCAGCACGCCAGGCTTCCCTGGCCTCCCCTCCCTCCCTGTCACACGTGCAGTCCGTGGGGTTGCAAAGAGTGGGACACAACTGAGCAACTAACACTTTCACTTTTCACATGGCAGAGATTAACACAATATTGTAAAGCAATTATCCTCCAATTAAAAATAAATTTTTAAAAAATCCACAGAAAAATATAAACATGTGAAAAACTATCTTTGTTCCTATGAAATTACTTTTGACAACCTTAACAAGAATACAGTATTCTTGGGCCTTGATTTTAAGCTCTTCCTTCCTTCAGGTTTTTAAAACATTCAGAATGGAGGTACTTCTTTTAAAGCTGGAATATTTGATTACAGGTGGAAATTATAATACCTACCAACACACCAGTAAAAGTAGCAATAAAATAGACTCAATTTGCATTGGAAATGCCAAAACTCAAAAATCAATCACCAGAGCTAAGACTGGCTGAGAGGAAGAAAAGAAGGAAAGAATGAAGAAGGAAGAGGGAGACCTAGAAGAAAAATAATTATTCTTGGTGACTGAGAGCAAAATTCAAATTTGAAATCAAGCTATTACTCTGTAAAGATTAAATCATTAGAACATTCTCCTGCTCTATTTTAATATTTTCAAAAAATACATCACACTTTGAAAAAAAGGATCATTTGATCATATCCATTTAAGTAAAATCCATTTAATTAAAATCAAGTTTCAGGAAAAAGTTCTTTGTGGGAGAGACAAATATTCAAAAATACATATTTTCAATTAAAAACAACTAATGAAAAAAGCCACAAGAGATAAATCAGAACCAAAAACTCCAGAGAACATGTGGTATACTGAAGAAATACTAGTAAGCTGTGAAATCAACAAAACAGTTAACACTTAAGTGACCACTCATGTGGTTGTGAAGTTCAATGAAAATATTATGAAAAAATTTACTACAAAAAAGAAATTGCATAGTATTAAAGAAAAAAACAGTAACTGGTAATTAAATTCCAGATTTTCTTAACACAAATGGGAAGGGGAGGAAATGAAAGGAAGTAGAAAAGAGTATTTAAGCCTGCCAAAATTTGCAACATATCAACCACCATACTTTTCATTCTGAATAGAGATACACAAGTTCTTATATTAATATATAAGTATAGAGGTAGGCAGAGTAAGAATACTGTTTAATTACCATGACAAAGTCTCTTTAATTCTCTAGAGAATAAAGGAACAAAGAAAACCTGATCAAAATAACAAATGAAAGTAATGAAACAAAAGAAACAAAAAGGACATGTTATAAACAGTCTAAAATAAGAGGAAAGAAGTAAAAAAAACCTCAGTTACATCAATAACTGTAAATAAGACATGTATACTACTAAAAAAGATTCAGATTAAGTCCAAAGAGGTAAATCTGACTATATATATAGATTTCATATGGATTTATACTGAAATAAATGTTAATAATATATAATATTAATACATAATATGTATATATTATATACTTATCTATATTATCTAATATATCACATCATATAGAAAATATACCTTCTTTTCAAATTCTATGAACTGTTTATAAAAAGTGACCCTACACTGGGCTGCAAAGAAACTTTAAAATTAGGAATTAATAACGGACATGAGTTTAAGTAAACTCCAGGAGTTGGTGATGGACAGGGAGGCATGGCATGCTGCAGTCCATGGGGTCGCAGAGTCGGACACAACTGAGTGACTGAACTGAACAAGAGGTTAGCAACAACAAAAATCCCATCAACAAATATAAAAAGCTTATCACTTTAAAAACAGAAGCTTCCAGTTTTAAGAAAAATAAGTACTAGGCGTGTAATGCACAACATGGTGACTGTAGTCAACACCGCCGTCTGATACAAGAAAACGGTTAGAGCAAATCCTAAGAGTTACCCTCACAAGCAAAAAAAATTTTTTTTATTTTTCTTTTTATCTATATGAGACAATGGATGCAAACCAAAACTAATTCCATTGCCAAAGGGGAAATTAAAATGACTCTCAAGGAAATTAAAAGAATGAAATGATTTAAAATACAGTCAACCTTCAGTATCTGCAGGGGTTCCAAGACCCCCTGCGCTGCTGTGGATACCAAAGTCTTCAGATGCTCAAGTCCCTTCTCTAAAGTGGTGTGTTTGCATATAAGCTGCGTGTGCACATCTTCCCATATATTTTACATCATCTTTCAATTACTTACAATACCTAATACAATGTAAATGCTATGTGAATAGTTGCTGGCAAATTTGCAGGTGGCACATTCAAGTTTTGCCTTGGGGGACTTTCTGGGTTTTTTTTTTAATACTTTTTTGAGTCTGGGGTTGGTTGAATCTGTAGATGTGGAACCTGAGGATATAACCAAAAACCATGAGATATCTAGGAATATCATGCAGAATATGTACAAAATTTGTATGCTGAAAACTAAATACCACTGATGAGAAACAGAGGAAGCTCTACATAAATGGAGAGATGCGCCATGTTCAGAGATCAGAAAACTCAATACTATTAAGACGTCAGCTCTCTCCAAGTTGATCTGTAGATGCAAATGCCGAACAGAATCCTAGCAGACAAACTGACAAGTTGATTCAAGGCAAGGCAAGGAAAGGCAAAAGACCTACAACTTTCAAAATAATGAAGAAATACAAAGTTTAGAGGACCCACACCACCTGATTCCAAGGCTTACAGATTTCAAGCTACAGAAATCAGAATTGTGTGCTACTGGCTTAAGAACACATACATGGACCAAAGGAACAGATTGGAATCCAGAAATAGATCTACACAGATAAGGTCAACTGATTTTCAACAAAGATGTTGAGGCAACTCAAAGAGAAAGCACAGTCTTTTCAAAAACTTGTGCTGGAACACATGGCTATCCAAACACATCTTGATTCCTACCTTGCACCATACACGATGAAAAGTGAAAGTGTTAGTTGCTCAATAATGTCTGACTCTGCGAACCTGCCAGGTTCGTCTGTTCATGGAATTCTCCAGGCAAGAATGCTGGAGTGGGTAGCCATTCCCTTCTCCAGGGGACCCAGAGGATATTCCCAATGCAGGGAACAAATCCAGGTCTGCTACACTGCACAACAGTCAACTCAAAATGGATTACATAGAGTTAAATATGAAACTTAAAAGTATAAAATTTCTAGAAGAGAATATATGATTAAATCTTTGTGACTCTGGGTTAGGTAAGGACTTCCTAGATAAAACACAAAAATACAACCCCAAAAGGAATGAAAAATGATAAATTAGATTTCACCAAAATAAAAACCTTCAGAAGATACTTATATTAAAGATGCAGTTACAAAGGTGAAAACTTCAGGAGACGGATGACCGCGATAGTTGCACAGAAGTGTGAATGTACCTAGTGCCACTGAACTGTACAGTTAAATATGGTTAAAACAGTAGCTTTTATATTATGTGACTTTTACCACAACAAAAAATTTAAAAGGCACTGCATTAAAGGCACATACCGGCAGGAAATATTTACAAAATATACATCTGATAAAGAATTTGTATCTAGAACATAAAGAGAACTCAGTAACAAGAAGAAAACCTAAAAAAAAAAAAAAAAAAAAAGCATAAAAGATTAGAATACGCACTTCACCAAAGAAATCTGGTGATAACAAGCCTAAAAGGTTGAACACCCCTTGTCACTAGGGAAATGCAAATTAAAACCACAATGGGATACCACTACACAATTATTCAAATGGCTACAACTACAGAACCATACAATAGAAAGTGCAAGCAAGGATACAGAACCACAACTCATACACTGCCGGTGACTACTTCAAATGGTGCAGCCATTACAGGAAACAATATGGCAGCTTCTTACGAAGTTAAACATACATTTACCACACAGTCCAGCAATTCTACTCCTAGGTATTTACTCAAATAATGTCCTACAAAGGTCTGTACAACAGGAATTTTATTTATAATAGAAAAAAAACTGGAAACAATCTAAATGTCCAACAAGTTGTGAACAGATAAACTGTGGTTCATATACTGGGATACTACTTGGCAGTAAAAAGGAATGCACTAACTATTCACGTAACAATATGGATGAATGATGTTAAGCATTATGCTAGGCCAAAGAAACCATACCCAAAAGGCTACATATTATATAAATCCATTTAGATTTTGGAAAGGCAAACTCAGAGGGATAGAAATTCGCTCAGTGGTAGTCAGGAGTTAGGCGAAAATCTCAACTACAGAGGGGCTTGAAGAAACTTTGGAGTGATCTGAAAAATGTTCTATATCACAACTGTGGTGGTGGTTACACAACTGTATAGATTTATCAAAACTCGAACTGCATATCTAGAACTGTATACCTGGGAAAGTTTCAGTGAGTAAATTATACTACAGTAAATCTGACTTAAAAAGTGTACTTCAAATTAATGGCAACGGGAACACTAAAAGTTGCAATTTACGGAATGTGGCCAACCTGCACTAAGATGAAAATTAATAGCCTTAAGTGCTTCCATTATTAAACAGAAGAATAAAAATTAATGTACCAAACACCTGAAGCATAAGAAAGCCATGCTGCTCACTGTTTATAATAGCCAGGACATGGAAGCAACCTAGATGCCCATCAGCAGATGAATGGATAAGGAAGCTGTGGTACATATACACCATGGAATATTACTCAGCCGTTAAAAAGAATTCATTTGAACCAGTCCTAATGAGATGGATGAAACTGGAGCCCCTTATACAGAGTGAAGTAAGCCAGAAAGATAAAGAACATTACAGCATACTAACGCATATATATGGAATTTAGAAAGACGGTAACCATAACCCTATATGCAAAACAGAAAAAGAGACACAGAACTACAGAACAGACTATTGAACTCTGTGGGAGAATGTGAGGGTGGGATATTTCAAAAGAACAGCATATATACTATCTATGGTGAAACAGATCACCAGCCCAGGTGGGATGCATGAGACAAGTGCTCGGGCCTGGTGCACTGGGAAGACCCAGAGGAATCGGGTGGAGAGGGAGGTGGGAGGGGGAATAGGGATGGGGAATACGTGTAAATCTATGGCTGATTCATATCAATGTATGACAAAACCCACTGAAATGTTGTGAAGTAATTAGCCTCCAACTAATAAAAAATTAAAAAAAAAAAAAAAAGAAAGAAAGCCATGCTGCTGACAAGTTTAATAAAGAAAAGGGAAACATAAACACAATAGTAAGAATAAAATAAAGATAAAATTTTAAATACATACTACAAATTATAAAGGTTTTCCTTATGTTGATACTAATGAATCTGCAAAAAAAAATTAAATGAAAAAAAAATTATCAAGATTGATTCAAGAAGAGCTAGAAAACTTCAACAGGGCCACAACCATGTAAGGAATAGGAAATATTCTCAAAATGCTATCCCTGGAAGAAGGCCCAGGTTCAGACTGATTTATGGCCCTTATAAAGCTATATCCTCAGAAGACAGAAAATTTTTATGTCAAAGCTCTTAACCACTTCAGGGCATGGAAAGGACAACTATTTACACTGCATTTAGATTTTATTTACAGAGTATTTACTTACAGAGCATTTACACTGCATTAGGCATTCTGAGTAATCTAGAGATTAGATTTATGGTATATAGGAGGATATACATAGGCATACGCAAAAACTGTTTCATTTTATACAAAGAATTTGAGCATCTGAGGAGTATGGTACCCAGTAGGGAGTACTAGACCCAATCCCCCAATGACATCAAGGAACACTGGAATAGCAACGAAAGGAAAAAAACATGCAGCCACGTGGATGAGTCTCATCAGTACCATGTTGAGCAAAAGCAGTAAACACGAAACTAAACAGCGTGTTTTTAGGGAGGCGTAGATGGTAAAACTACGAAGAGCAAAAAGTGACTATCACAAAAGTCAGGAGTGGTTTCCTCTGCGTGGTATTAAGGCTCTGATCAGGGAGAAGCATGTGCGGGCAGAAAGCAGGGTCCTGTGATTCCCAGTCTTCTATTTCTAGCTCACGGAGACTCCATGGGCTCTGGCTTACAATTATCATTTAAACTATTAAATATACATTGCACAAGTGTGTGTGTGCGGTTTATTCACAATAAGGAAAGAAATGAGATGGAATAAAACAGTGCTTTCACTGGGTCTGGTTCCCTAAAGTGGCTGAGCACATTCTCTTCCTGTTTAGTAGGAAAAAAGCACCAGAGGACAGAGCTCTCTTAATTAAATTCCTAATTAAGCCCTCTTAAGAAGCTCTCTTAAGCATATTAAGTCTCTCTGAATCCTAATTTGCTCATCTATTAAGTGCAACTACTAATAACTGTCCTCATCTCTTGGGATATTTGCAACTATCAATCATATTATACTAAAACATGTTTGGCTTAGACGCTCAGTCGTGTCTGACTTCTTGCAGCCTCATGGACTGCAGCCTGCCAGGCTCTTCTGTCCATGGGATTTTTCCGGCAAAAATACTGGAGTGGGTTGCCATTTCTTCCTTGGGGGGATCTTCCCAACCCAGGGATCGAACCCAGGTCTCCTGCATTGCAGGCGAATTCTTTACGAGCTGAGCCACCAGGGAAGCCCAAGAATACTGAAGTGGGTTGCCATCCCTTCTCGAGGGGATCTTCCTGACCTAGGGATTGAACCACCATCTCTTATGTCTCCTGCACTGGCAGGCAGATTCTGTACCACAAGTGCCACCTGGGAAGCCCACTGAGACATGTTTAGAAAATTGCAAAAAACAAACTAACCAAAAAAAGAGCAGCTGAGTTTTCATAATCTGAAATTCAGAGGTTTTTGCTACACTGTAGCTATGATGATACCAAGAAATAATAAAATCCATGAAAACAAAGATTGAATTTAACAATTTTCCATTTCACTTTAAGCAGCTTTTAAAAAGTGGTACATTATCAGTAATGGGTAAAAAAATAGGGTTCTACCTTGAGAAAAATATTAAACATCAATGTAACCTAAGAAATGCTATAAATGCTATAAAAGATTTCACATTAAAAGTCTAAAGATTGAGATCTTCTCTTGCATTTACAAAAGAAAACTTAAGACTGTCTTATCCTCTGTGTGAAAAGGAGAAATAAGCTTTACCTCTTCTCTAATAAATCATAGTCAGCACCAAAACCATTCTCCCTAAATTGAGTAAAGGACACAGGAATAAAATAAACAACTTAACGGGGCTTCTCAGTTAGCCACGGCGCTGCTCTGGGACAATTAGAAAAGAAACTAAGGGAGAAGTCTAATGAACTACAACAAATCTAAGCATTAAAGGATATAAGCTTTCCAGTCACTAGGCAACATCTTTGCATGGGGACATATCACAACTAGACTTCTCATGGTGATCATTTTGAAATGTATAAGAAAAAGCGACTGCATTGCTTAACAGGAACTAACAGTGTTATAGCTCAATTACACATCAAAAGCAAGAAAACAAACAAACATACAAACTCACTCAGAAAAAGAGATGACATCTGTGGTTACCAGAGACAGACAGTAGTTGGATGAAGGCAGTCAAAAGGCACAAACTTTCATTTATAAGATAGGTAAGTACTAGGGATGTGATGTACAACATGGTTAATATAATGAACACTGCTGTAAGTTATATATGAAATTAGTTAAGAAAGTAAATCTAAAAAAATTTTTCTTTAATTTTGAGTCTATATGAGATAGACAGAAATGGATGTTCACTAAACTTACTGATGTTCACTAAACACTTTACGATGTTCTAAGTTAAATTGTTATGCTGTATACCTTAAACTTAGTGCTGTGTGTCAATTATATTTCAATAAAATTAGGAAGAAAGTAAAGGGAAAATAATAAAGAATTTTTATATATTTACTTTGCCAGTTCTAACTTCTGCCATTAATATCAACAATACTCTTAGAAATTTTCCATATTCAAATACTTAAGATGACAAAAATAACATAAAAATGTAAATTGAAACACTTTGATCTATGACAACATCATATTATTTTTCTATATAAAATAATGATGCTTGAAGTTCTACATACCTGAATGTTTTCTCTACTCCAAGTATGTGGTGTTTTATTGGCAAGTAATTTCAGATCTTGAATAGCAAGTCTCTTTACTGCTTTCCTAGGGTCATTCTTCAAATACTGCAATAAAAGCTGAATCTATAAAGAAAATAAGTCACTCCGTGAGTAACACCATCACTGAAATTATCATTAGGGATGCAGTGTAGTTTCGTGAAACTTTCAGGTTTGAGACAGGGCTCATTTCAAATTACAGCCCTGTCATTTGTTCGCTATGTACCCATGTTTGGGCTTTTCTCCTCTTGTACAAAAATATACCTTCATTTAACTTGTAAGGTTCTAGCACAAGACCTGGCCTTAAACATATCAACTCTTCTTTTTTCCGCCCACCAGCTCCATGCTCTGTACTCTCACCTCCACCTCATTTAATTTTTATAGGACTCCCGAGAATCAGCACTGTGACTACAACCCAAACCTTCCTGCCCGCCGCACCAACTCTGTGCTCTGCTCTGTACCCTCACCTCCACCTCTTTCTTCACAAGACTCCCAAGAGTCAACACGGTGAATACAAAGAGGGAAAAGAGCAAGCAAAAGGAAATTAAGCTTTCTGTGACCTTTATCAGAGAAAGGGATCTCAATACTATCAAAACTTACACACTACTTATTTTTTAGCATATAACACTTAACAGGCAAGTTTACTGAAGAAAAAGGAAGTTTAAAGAAAACTGAAATTACCTGCTTAGGCGTATCAACCAAAGATGAAGCTGCAAGCAGAGTGAAAGTGTGCAAAGAGACAATCACCATCTTGGTGGAAGGATAGGCGGTGACCAGCTGCTGCAGGAGCTGACGCGCGCTGGACGCCAGGATGGCATCATGGTGCATGTGCTGCAGGATGGGGATCAACTTCAGCTTCAAGTCTACTGGCGTGGCCAGACCTAGACACAGAAAGAATGCTTAAGAGGTTTCTGACTGTCATCCTGGATAATATCTCACATTCAAAAGGTCTGATTCCATTAGCAAAATGACTATTTAAAAGCAAATAGCACACTCAATGGTTAGTTGCTCAGTCATGTCGGATTCTTTGCGATCCCAAGGACTGTAGCCCACCAGACTCCTCTGTCTATAGGATTTCTCCCAGTAAGAATATTGGAGTGGGTTGTCATTCCCTTTTCCAGGGGATCTTCCTGACCCAGGGATGGAACCCACTGGAGTGGGCCCTCCAGTATTGCCATGCCCTCTGCCAGGGGATCGTCCCAACCTAGGGACTGAACCCAGGCCTCCTGCACTGCAGGCGGATTCTCTGCTGCCTGAGCCACCAGGGAAGCCTGTCCCCGTTCCTACCCTGCGCTTTTCTCCCTTTCTCTCTGTACCTCCTGAGGGTGAAAGTGAAAGCAGCTCAGTGGTGTCCCAACTCTTTGCGACCCCATGGACTATACAGTCCATGGAATTCTCCAGGCCAGAATACTAGAGTGGGTAGCCCTTCCCTTCTCCAGGGGATCTTCCCGACCCAGAGATCCAACCCAGGTCTCCCTCACTGCAGGCAGATTCTTTACCAGCTGAGCCACAAGGGAAGCCCAAGAATACTGGAGTCGGTAGCCTATCCCTTCTCCAGCAGATCTTCCTAGCCCAGGAATCGAACCAGGGTCTTTTGCATGGCAGGCGGATTACTTACCAACTAAGCTGTCAGGGAAGTCCTGTCCCTCCTAATTCCTGTTTATATACTTTAATTTTGTACAGATAAAACCAAAGGAACACAAACACATTGCAGGTGAATTCTTTACCACCTGAGCCACCAGGAGGCCCCAACAGTACATTGGTATTATGTTTAAATTCATATTATGCTTATATATATTATGTTTATGTAATATTATATTAGAGGTAATCAGGTTCAATAGTTTTTAAAGTATTTAATCTTAATTTGGGGGTGATTATACCAGCTGACTGGAGAAGGAAATGGCAACTCACTCCACTGTTCTTGCCTGAAGAACCCCAGGGACGGCGGAGCCTGGTGGGCTGCCGTCTATGGGATCGCACAGAGTCGGACACGACTGAAGTGACTTAGCAGCAGCAGCAGCAGCATACAGGCTGATAGTAGAAAATATCCTTAAAAGGCACAGTAGAAAGCAGTCATATTTGCTGCTTCTTTCTTCCCATAGCATACCAAAACATATACATATCCATGAACATATATACACATGCATAATCACAAACTCAATGGCAATAACCTGTTATATTTACAATTTTAATTATTTCCTTCAACACTAAGTCAAGATCAGGATGTGAACACACTTATGTATGGAGCACTTGCAAAGTTCTCTGAACTTTGTGTAGCATTGCCTTTCTTTACAGCATACACAGCTGGAATCTCATTGAGGATTGATTCCAAACCATCTTTCCTTGTCAACACTGGAGCTAAATAAACAGAAAGTCTTTGCTTCTATAGCATGGTTTAACGGTGTAGTAAACAAAAAACTGTCAATCATAATGTCCTACTTATGTCCTACTTATATGCCAAAAGCTAATTTATCTCTGCTGATGAGTGCTTTTTGCCACAGTGAGTAACTGTTAGTGTGAATATATGACGCCATTTCAACATCCAACAGTGGCTTACATCAACTGACGCCCTTACTGTTTGGCCTCTCTTCAAATTTAGCCAAAGCAGAGTACCCCCAGGAGATGGGAGAGAGAAGAATGAGGTCAGAGTATTTACTCCCTGGTTTTCTCTGTGCAGGGTCAGGTCAGGCCTGTGTTATGACTGTTTTGATCCTTAAGTTACTGAATGCATTTGCAAGACCATTCTATCTTTGAACTCTTTCTCAATGGCTTTTGCTTTTTCACTCTTCCTGGTTTTTGTCCTTCCTCTGGCTGTCCTTTCTCAATCTGTTTGTATTCTCCTCTTTTACCCACACTTTAATTTCTGGTCTTCCTTGGGGTTGCTAATAAATTATCTTCTTATCCTATGTACTTTCCCTGAGTGAGCTGATATAATCCCATGGCTTCTGCAATCAGCTATTTGCTTTTAAAGACTGCCTCCCCCCTCATTCCTACCCCCTGAATTTCAGATGCATATGTCCCATTACCTTCTGGTCATCACCAATGGGATATCTCAGAAATACTTTATGCTTAACAGGGCCCAAAGAGAACTTCTGATCTTTACCATGAAACTGCCTGTGCAAAACTTTCCCTGTTTCAAGATATGACAGCTCCATCATCACAGCTCCTCAGACCCTGGAGTCTTTCCTGATTCTCTTATTTCTCTCACATTCACATCCAAATTTATTAACAAATCTTGTTGGTTTCTATCTTCAAAATATAAACCAAATCTGACAGTCTTCCCACCTTCACAGCTGTACACTGGTTCATTTCTACCACTATCTCCTGACAGAATCATTGCTAAGCTTCCTAAGTACTGTCTCTACTTAAGAGCTTCCCCATGGCAGACTCCTGTCTCGAGCAAGACTCCTGTGTCTGCAAGCCTATTCTCAGTCCAGCAATCAGAGGATTCTTTGTGTTTATAGACACCTTTACTGGAGGTTTTGTTGTTGTTTAGTTGCTAAGTCATGTTTAGGGAGACTCAAAATTTTACTTCGCAGAAACACAAGCAGCTTAAAATGTAAGAGTATTTATTCCTCAGACTCACCTGCCGCTTCTGTGTGCTGGGCTCCAATCTTCCTCTACCTTGCCCCCATTTCTGGGCTGTGCTTAGCTGCTCAGTCGTGTCTAACTCTTTGCGACCCCATGGACGTTAGCCTTTCAGGCTCCTCTGTCCAAGGAGATTCTCCAGGCAAGAATACTGGAGTGACCCTCCAGTATTGCCATGCCCTCCGCCAAGCGATCTTCCCAACCTAGGGACTGAACCCAGGTCTCCCACACTGCAGGTGGATTCTCTACCATCTGAGCCATGAGGGAAGCCCACTCCCATTCCTACCCCATTGCTTTTCTCCCTTTCTCTCTGTACTGAATTCCTGTTTATTTACTTTAATTTTGTATACATGAAACTAAAGGAACAAAAATGAATCTTAAACATGCACGTTAATGGATTTCTACCTATGACTGTATCTATATTCATATATACACAGCACTCACGCTATACGAAATCCTCCAGCATCCTAGGAGGCCTACCTGTACAGCTTTCATCAGCTCCCTTGCTATCTACCCTGTCTGTGTGGAGAGCCCCAGCAGATGGGAAGTTCATGTCGGGTCAGCGTATTTATTCTTTGGCTCCTCTACAGGGTCACATCAAGTTGCATCACCCTGAAGGTCAGTATTCCCAAGCGGCCTTCTTGATGTGACTCCAGGTTCTGATAAGCACTCCTTCCCCCGCACCTCAGACGGTGCAGGACATCGTCCCCTCTAGCATACTCTGCCCACACCTTTGTAAATGGCTCCTTCATTAAACCCTACTTGAATTACTGCAGTTCAAGCGTGACATGTTTGTTGCTGAGATGCTGTCTCATACAGCAGGTGGTCAGCAAAACCCTGCTCAATGAATGAGTGATGCTGCCTTCTAAGAGAGCT
Organism: Cervus elaphus; assembly: GCF_910594005.1. Taxonomy (NCBI): domain Eukaryota; kingdom Metazoa; phylum Chordata; class Mammalia; order Artiodactyla; family Cervidae; genus Cervus; species Cervus elaphus. Next base: position 72,557,310 of record NC_057828.1, on the reverse strand, counting down.
TTCTGCAGGGCAGCCTCTCTCTGGGAGTAGCGGGGAAAGACAAAGGAATAAAGGGAAACCGGACAAAGCTCAATCACTGTATCTTGGTCTTCAACTAAGTGATCTTATTATGGCTCCATTTCCTTTTCCATAAAAGAAGTAAGAGTATTACCTATCCAAGTCTGCCAAATTACACAATACAAAGACACGCCATTTAGAAAAATACAAAGCAGGTCGTGTTCCCCAGAGTTGTGCAATGCTGTAACCCCAGAGCTTTCTTTTATGACTATGATGAGGGTAAATGAGGTAATACATGGGAAGCACAGTATGGAAGATGAGATTAGAATAAGGCTTTGTAGGCTACAGTAAGCAATTTGGATTTGGGTTTAGCTGCAACTGGAAGATACTGGAGGCATATTAGCAGAGTGAAGAGAGTCCCTGAGCTTTCCCCCAGGTCAGAATGTTTTCCCCCTAAAAATATGCATTTCTTACTCAAGTATCAACTTGATCAGAAGTCTTCCTTGATCAACAGATATAAAACAGAAACATCTCCCCTTCCATCCTGCCATCGACTCTAGGGACTATCCTTCTCACCTCACCTTTTTTCCGTAGCACCTGGTGTGTCATAAGTTTACTCATCTATTGCTACCCCCACTCCTTCCACCGTTCGAACGCAGGCTACACGAGGGCTCTGCCTTGCGTAGTGCTGCATCCTAAGCTCCTAGAATGGTTCTGGCATTTAGAAGACACTCAATAAACATTATTTGGGTGAATAAATGAATGAATAGTGATTAGCACATAGTAAGTACTTAATGAATGTTAGCAGCTATTATTAATATGCATACCATTAAGTCACTTCGTAACACCAAATGAAGAATACATACCTTGAATCATTTCACTGATTTTGTTACAGATTCCTACAGCAAAATCCCTTTGGAAAGAGAAAACAGTATAATCTTTAAAACCAAAAAAAATTAAATTTGCTTCAGTTTTCTAAGGACTTATATAGAACACGATAAGCACAGGAGAAATGCAATATTCCAAATCATAACTAACATTCCTAAGGTCAGGTGCTGGGGATGGGGAAAGAAATGCAACCAAAACCAAAACCCCACAAAGCAAGTGGGCTTATGCCAACACTGTTCCCACATGATCTTCAAGGAAAGATGCTCTGACTTATGAGTACTATTGCAATTTCATTACTGAATGACACTGTCTGAAATACTCAAGGTTACTATCTCAGTCTACAGTGTTTTAGGACACACTTTTAATTAAAAAAAGCTTTTAATACACAAGCTAATCATTTATATAAGCAATAAAATATACCCAAATATTCTGAATTTTAGCAAAACAAAGTAAATATGAAGCAGTAGAAATGCAGTGGGAAATATGGGTAGAGCCAAATTATTTAAAAGTGGCCATTTTTAGATTAAAGACCTAAATGTAAGACCAGATACCATAAAACTCCTAGAGGAAAACAGGCAGAATGCTCTTTGACATAAATTGCAGTAATATCTTTTTGGATCTGTCTGCCAGCAAGATGGAAGTAAAAACAAAAATAAACAATGAGACCTAATTAAACATAAAAGCTTCCGCACAGCAGAGGAGACCATAAGCAAAACACAAAGACAACCTACAGAATGGGAGAAAATACTCACAAACGATGCAACAGACAACAGATAAAATCTTCAAAATACACAAGCAACTCATACAGCTCAACATCGAAAAACAAAAAACTCAATAAAAAAAAATGGGCAGAACATCTAAATAGACATTTCTCCAAAGAAGAAAGAACAACTACAGATGGCCAAAAGGCACATGAAAAGACGCCCCTCATCACTAATTATCAGAAGTGCAAAGCAAAACTATAATACAATGAGGTATCACCCCACACCAGTCAGAACAGCCATTTATCAAAAAGTCTACAAATAATAAATGCTGGAGAGGGTGTGGAGGAAAGGGAACCCACCTCCGTGGGTAGTGGGGAAGGTAAATTGGTGCAGCTACTCTGGAAACCAGTATGGAGGTTCCCTAAAAAACTAAAACCAGAGCTACCATGTGATCCTGTAATCCCACCACTGGGCATACACTCGGAGAAAAACATAACTTGAATAGATACATGCACCTCAATGTTGACTGCAGCACTATTTACAATAGCCAAGACATGGAAGTAACCTAAATGTCCATCAACAGATGAACAGATGAAGAAGACGTGGTATATATATACAATGGAACATAACTCAGCCACAAAAAGAAGAAATAATGCCATTTGCAGCAACATGGATGAACCCAGAGATTATCATACCCAATGAAATAAGCCAGATTAACACAGACAAATACCTTATGATATCACTTATATGTGGAATAAAAAACAATGATAGAAATGAACTTATTTACAAAACAGAGATAGACCCACAGACATAGAAAACAGATTTGTAGTCACCAAGGGGAAGGGAGGAGGAGGGATAAATTAGAAGTTAGGGTTTAACATACACACACCACTAAATATAAACTAGACAACCAATAGGACCTACTATATAGCACAGGGAACTATATTCAATATTTTATAATAACCTATATGGGAGAAGAATATTAAAAATATACATATGTATAATTGAATACTCTGCTGAATACCTAAAAATAACATTGTTAATCAAGTATACTTCAATTAAATAAATAAATAAATAATTTTAAAAGTAGCCATTTTCAAAATATTGTATATCTGAAAAGTATTTTCTAAGGTGTTGCTTTTGAGTCTGTTGCAGCTGAAATAACACTGAATGTTGCAAAAGTTATCCATAACATGAATGTTTGGGATAAAACGTTATATAATATGTAAGGAAAGATGACACAGATAATATGATCAAACTTGGTTCTTTCAGTCATGATTCATGACACATAAGGCATGAAATACTTTCGCTCTGCAGTTCAATGGATGTCTATATAAAATATTTTCTGCCATTAAGATATTATTTTAACATTCTCTGACAAAGTGAATAGCACACGTCAAGTACACAGTGGCTGTCTGCAGGGTAAGCACCATGCAGTCCTTAGAGTCATGAGATGAACTAGCCATTTTTTCATGAAACTCCATAACTACTCAGAAATGGTTATTTGCAGGTATCTTCTGAAAAGATAAATAAAGTAAGCATGTAACTTTAAGAAAAATAACTGGGTAAATTTTTTGCCAATCCTAGCTTCTAAACAAAAACTAGCACTTCAGAAAACTTGTATCTGTCACCATGAGCTTGACACTTAATATTTAAAGCCTTTACTGATGAGATCAGTGGAGATAACAACAAATATGATCCTTTGATATTTAACAATATGATCCTCTGATATTTTACAATGGAAACGGTCAACATTTGGTAGACCTGCATTAACAGAGTGAACCAATATTTCCCAAAAGACCAATGTCTAAGTTATAAAACCATACAAGGTAAGGGATGCCAATGGATTTCAATGTAATAGTACATGTTCACTGATACGGTTTTAGAGTTCACACTGCAACTAACTTTTATGAACCAAAAATTTTCTAGTTCTGTGAGAGATCAAGGAAAAATATCCATAATTACCTATAAAACCTTTAAAAATACTCCTCTCTTTTTCAACTATCTGTGTGAGGCTGGCATTTTTTCATATACTTTAACCAAAACAACACATTGCAAAAGAAATGGTGAATGCAGAACCAGCTGTGACAATCCAGCCAGACATTAGAGAGATATGTCAAAATGTAAAAAGAAATGTCCCTCTTCCCACAAAATTGATTTTTGTTTTGGAAAAATATTTTCATAAAGATATTTTTGTGTCAACACATTAGGACTTTGCTATTCTTTAAATGAATTAATAATATACTTTAAGTTTAGGCATTTTCATCTCTAATACAGTAAATATCAATCGATGTAATCTGTATAAACAAAAAAAGCTCTTTGAGGACTTCAATAATGCTGAAGAGTGTAAAGAGATTCTGATACCAAATAGTTTGAAACTTACTGCTCCGATATCAGCCTTATATTCAATAAGAAAAAGTAAGCTGTAAATGTCTTTTGAGCACAAGGCAAGAGGTATATTAGGTATCTATAGATGACCTGTTCACATTTCAGAGCGCTCTTGTATTTGTTATTCCTTCTGTTTGGAATATCCTTCCTCCAGATGGCTGCCTCTTCTTCAGGACTGTTTCAGTTCAAATGCTACCTCTTCAGGGAGGCTATCCCCGATCACTCTACCCAAGGAACTTACTTAGGTCTTCATCATAATGATAAAACGACTTTATTTTTCTGTAACATTAACGAGCAGCTGAAACTATTGTGGGTTTACATAGCAACAGAGCATTCATCTTTTCCACTCCTGTATTCCTGGTGCTTGGAATAGAGTCTGGACATGATGGATATTCACTAAGTATTTCTTAACTATATAATAACTTTTTTTTAACAAATGCAAAGTTTAAAATCTGTTACAGGCCTCTAGGGTCAATAAACTGCAAGTTTGAAGCCTGTAGTTTCTTTTTAGGTCTAATAATATTTTTAAAAACTCTTAATGTCAGCATTAAAAATATGCTAAGAATATATAGTCTCATTCGCTGAGACTAAAGAATAATCTGATTCTCCAGCTTTTTCCCACCCCAAATTCAGATCTGACAACACTGGTCATGGTCCTGCACCATCACGGTCAGCCGGTACCCAGGAGCAGTCACCCTTTCAGATGGTGTGCACATTCCAGTCCACCAGTCACCACTAGAGGTCACCACTCTGCTTGACAACGCCTCCCAGGTTCCTGAAGTCGTTTGGGTTTGCAAATCCTCCTCTGAGACTAGCTCTTAACAATTAAAACCTTTTTGGTGGCACAGTGGCAAAGAATCCACCTGCCAATGCAGGAGATTCAAAAGAAACAGGTTCAATTCCTGGGTCAGGAAGATCCCCCGGAGAAGGAACTGGCCACCTGCTAAAGTCTTCCTGCCTGGAAAATTTCACGGACAGAGGAGCCTGGCGGGCTACAGTCCATGGGGTCACAAAGAGCTGGACACGACTGAGCACGCACACCCTCAGAACAAGTTACATGTGGTTACGGTAGCAGACAGGTAGAAATAGGATTAAGTCAGTTTTTAAAGCCCTTTTTTGGTCAACTACTCTAATTTGTTTAAGATCCAAAACTGATACAGACACTAAGATAAAAATCCATCTGTATTGGTTGAGATACCTGATCTCAAACCAGGTCGTCGTTTCTGAGGGAAGTGCACGCATGCGTGTGTGCGTGCATGCTGTTGCTCAGTCGGGCCTGACTCTTTATGACCCCACGGACTGCAGCCCACCAGGCTCCTCTGTCCGTGGGACTTCCCATGGTAAATGCTAATCTGGAAACGGCGTATTTTCTTGATTTTCATACTCTAGTACATTCCGATAAGTACTTCAGACTTAACTATTGCATTAATTTGGTATGTTTAAACATCACAAATCACAAGTATACCATATTGAAGCCTGGTATGTTAAAAACTGCTTCTACATAAACTGTTAAATGTTTACTGGTCATCAATTCTATAAATGAAGAATCATGTTGTTCCTGTTACTTAATCTTTTCCAAGATAGATCAGAAATTCCACAGCTGATAAAATTAGCTTCTGATAATAACACATGAGAAAAACTGAGCCAAAAATGATTTCCATAAGCAAATTCCAATACTAAATCTCAAATTTATCATCTACATTTAGAAAACTATTTTTAGAGCTACTCAAAGTACACACTTAATTGGACAGATTTAAAGTACTCACACCTTGACAGTGGTGATCAGAGGATAAATATTCACTAGATATAACTCTTAACCAATAAAAGTAATTTTTAAAAAGTTCTTGCAATACGCATGACTCTCAATAAGAAAAAAAAATGCCAATTTTCAAAAGCACCAATAGGGATTGTCTTTACTTAGATATTTCTCTTCCTCAATTACTGTCACACCTACTACTTTCAATCAGTAAATAAAAGTCTACACAGTTTATGTTCTCTAATCTCCTTTTCCAATGAGTAATCCTGGAATTCTCAAAGTTTGAAAAGAGCAGCTGAAGAGATGAATAAGTATATAATTAAACTATAAAGAAAGATCATTGGTGATTAACTATTTCAAGTCTTATCCAAATTTAGCAGAAGCTCTTAATATAAATGCTATTTTTAATTTAAAAAATTCATTAGTCACCTGATTATAAAACCAAAACTTGCTCCTAGAAGGATATACAGAAATTTGTAAAAAAGAAAATAAAAATAAGATAATATCTTCACTCAGAGACAATATTTCGATACATATCCTAGTCTCTTTTCTATTCCATAAACACTTGCTTTTCAAATAAATCTGTAATATCACATAACCTATTATGTAACCTGTTTTCAAATATATTTCTAAAATACATTAGTTATAAAAGCTGATACAGTATTTCATTGTATGATCCTATTCATCTTATTGGCACACTGGTTGGAATTTGTTACCGATTTTTTTTGTTATTATAATCCTATAACTAGCATCCTTGCAAGTAAGTATTAGTACACACTGCTGACTCCTTAGGATAAATTCTCATAGGTGGATTTTCTAGGTCCACGGGATGTACAAAATACATATTACAAAAATGCCCTCCAGAAAGCAGTGTTACTTTAACAACATCAGTCAGTAAAAGGAATAGTATTATTTTTTAGAGAGGATAATCCAGTAAGTCAAACACATTAATAAAACTATGGTCAATATTCCATCAAAAAATAATACATTTATGGAGACAGAAATGCTATTTTATAAGATAATAGAGTATGATACCCCAAAGAAGTTAAAATTGGTTTCAATTCCAGTTATTATCTCTGTCAAACTGTCCAGACTTGAGAAGATAGTAAGAAAAGAATAATTTAGTATTAGGACAGTATAGGTTTGGGGAAGACACCTCAATGGACAAAGCTCCTGCTTCCCAATGAAGCCTTCCCCAACTATTCTAATCCCAGGCTGATCCTGTCCTCCTGGGAACTTTAATTCCATTTACAGTTAATGCCAACATCTGTACTTAACTTTTCTGTTTTATGTATTTAAGTCTTGTTTTCCCAGCATGATAGAAACACCCTTGGAAAATACATCTTGCCGTTCACATTTTTCTATATCCCTTAGTGTTTACATATATAAATTGAGCTATTCTTTCAAAACCTCTTCTTGGGGAGCCAAACTATAAAAGGCCTAGGCTTACTTCGACTGTGCAGAGAAGTTAGCAGCAGCAAAAACAGCAGCTTCAACTTCTACATTATCATGTGAATCCAGACTCTGACGAATACTATGATGAGCATTCTTCCTCTCAGGAATTATTGATGCCAGGCTTCCCAACATCCTACACAAACAGAGAAACCCCAAAAGAAATGAAATGCAGTAAGTTCAAGGTCAGAAAAGGAAGAAATAGGCAAAGCTTACCAAAACTAAAGTTTGTAGGTCAGTCCATAAATCTCAGGTTAATGAAGTATCAATTTTAGAAACCAGTGACTCAAATTTTGTAAACATTTTTCCATACTTCAACATGTAAGAAAAATTAACATGGTTAATTTAATACAAGCAAAAATTTTTTAACAATTACCTTGAAGTACATGCCAAGTGCCAAAGAGAGCCCAGGAAAAGAAACTTTTGAATTACTAAAGCGTCAAAATGCCAATTTTTCAATGTTGTATAAAGAAGTCCATTTTAGCAAAGCATTAACAGTCCAATATTTTTGCTATTAAGCAGACCCACAAAGTAAAAAAGTAAGACTTCCCAGTCTTTTTTCCACATCAGTAATCACTGGTATCATGATTTTCAAATCTCTCAACATCAAGAGAAGTAGAGGATGTCCCCCTGGGGCTCATATCAGAATAGAGGAAGGTATAGTTTAGGAAAGTGAATTTCAAAAATCCAAAGCTTACACATACTAATTTCATAGATGACAGACCTAGAAAGAGGATATGGTTCAAGCTGGTTTTAAGGCTTACAAAATGAAATTCTACCAACATTTTTTTAATGCCAAGAAAAAAAAGGAAATGCTGAAGAAACTAAGGTGGTTGTTCCTGGCATTCTCCAAGGAGTCTAGACATAAATTATCATATATAAAAATGAGCACATAACCAAGGATGAATATAGAAAACAGACATGAAACAGGAAGAACAAGGTCAGAAAGGTAAAAGTTCAAAATAAGCATGAGGCTAAACCATACTTACATTTGAGTTAACAGATCAGAACATCTACCCACAAAAGGAGTAACTCAAACATAAGTTACCAAAACAGTATCATAGACGGTTAGCTCTAAAGCATTTATAGACTGGGATGGTTACCATATTTTCCCATTGACTCTTACTAGGAAAACCAAAAATGAGTTCTTAATATTCAGAATAAGAGAAGTAAAGGTACGACAGAAATACAACTCAAAGAGTCTTGCGGTGACTCAGTGGCGTAACAGAATATACCGGAGAGTGATGGCTCTTGCTACAGGGTCATTACTGTGAATCACAGAGAAAATTCTCTTCACAAACTCATCCACATTTAGGATCTTCTCCAAATGCTTCTCACTTTGTTGGGTAACTTTAAGAACACACAGCCTCAGGAAATTGTTTCTAGGGAGAACCACAGATAAAATGAATTAGACCACTTCAGGAAAGTAATATTTAATTAGGAATCAAAGCAACACAAACGATACTAATAAATTTTAGCAACAGGCCAATGTTTTTCAACCTTAACATTCTGTTTTACCACAGAAACAGTCAAAAGTCTGTACAGTCATCCTGTGATATCCACAGTGTGGACGGGAACTGATTCCACGACTAGCCCCCCACCAAACCCAAACCCTTGGAGACTGAACTCTCTTCTGTAAAATGGCACAGTGCCTGCGCATCCTCTCACATAGTTTAAATCATCTCTAGATTATTTATAATACCGAATACAATGTAAATGCTATGTAAACAAGTATAAGTACAACGTAACTAGTGGCCAGTGGATGGCAAGTTGAAGTTTTGCTTTTTGGAACTTTCTGGAATTATTTTCCCAAATATTTTTGACCCGTGGTTGGTAGAACCCATGGATGCAGAACCCTGAGATGAGTGCTAAGCATAAGCAGTTAGCAGAGTGCAGTCCTGCAGGAAGGAACCAAACAGCTGTAACGTAGAGAGAAGTCCGGGAGCCGAACTCAATCTCCTCAATCCTGTTAGAACCAAGAAGATGGTCTTCCTCCTCTCAAGCTAATTCTATAGCTTCTTTTCGGCAGGTCTGATTAGATGTGTATGTGAGCACACGAGTATATGGAGAATGGTGGAAAGAAGTGGGAGAGGGAATGGCGTAGAGAAACAACAGGTATATATTCAGGGTTTGCTTACATGTTTCAGGCACTTCACAGTGGCCCATAATCTCATGTAACATGTAATGTCATATTATAAAAATAAATTGTTAAATCAGAAACTTCTCAAAATGAAATGCACAAAGCCACAGATATTTCCAAAATACACAATTATATATCAAGGTTGTCTTTAATTTTGAATTATCCTGTCCTCCAAAGAACTAAGTACTCTCTGCCTTATACCCTTTACTTTGGCTCAAAATGCCATTAAATTTCACACCAAAATTTGTTGTGAATTTCCACGTGCATCCACTAAAACGGTAAAAAAACAAAAACAAAAAACCATCATGTGGAAGTCCTAAAAGGCAAAAAGAATACAGACTACAATATAAAACAAAGAAATATGAACAAAGTGCTTTAGGACACCAAGGGCTTAAAAAGACTTACCCAACTCTGAAAACATCAGCTAACTTTAGGAATGCAGAATTGATGAGAATGGGGAATGGATACTTCTGAAAGAGCCTGGGAAAGCGGACAACTGCTTCACACTGTTCACCAAGTTTGCCAGATCTTAGACCTATGGAAACCATTAAAAGGGAAGAACAGATTAGAAATTTTTGACTAACAGTAAGGCAAAAACAGCAAATACCAACACAGTATTACAGACTAAAATTATTTACACGGTAAAATTACAATCATTGTTAACAATTAGATAAAGTACAACAGTAACTCGTTATGTTTTCAAAAATAAAAGTGACACATGAAATAGTAATTTTGGAAAGTGCCACCTTAAGATATAAAGAGAAACTTTTGTGCTTTTTTTTTCTTCTTTAAAAGATTGAATTGATAGAATATTTGGGGCCACAAGTAAATCTCAACAAATATGAAAGGACTGAAATCATATTATGTATGTCCTCCATTACAACATAATGGAATTAAATTAAAAATCAGTGAGAGAAAAATATTTTAAAATTTTCAAATATACTAGAAATTAAGCAACACAGTTATTTAAAAAACCCAATAAGATGAATCATTGAAAGAATTAAAAGTGTAAAAGATGAAATCAGAAGAGAAATTTAAAAGAAGAAAAAAAGAAACTCAATCCTTAATTTGCACCATATACAAAAATTAATTCAAAATGAACCACAGACCTAAGAGTAAGAGCTAAAATTATGAAGCATATAGAAAAAAAGAAATCTTATGCTTGTATGCTTGTATGATGCAAATAATTCTTAGATAAAACACAAAAAGTGGGCTTTTTAGACTAAAAGATTAAAAAATGACAAGTTAAAACTTCACAAAAAATTTAAAACTTACGCTCTTCAAAACATACTGTTCTGAGAATAAAAAAACAAGCCACATACTGGAAGAAATATTTATAGAACATGTATTTGATAAAGGACTTCATCCATAGTTCTTACATCTCTAGAAAACTTAGTTTTTTAAATGGGCAAGATGTGAAGAGAAATTTCACTAAAAAGGAAATACGATGGCAAATATAAGCACATGAACAGATGCTCATCATTATCAGTCATCCAGGAACTATAAATTAAAAACAACAGTAAGATACCACTACACATCCACTAGAAAGGCAAAAAATTCCCAGTCCATCAACTGGTGAATGAATAAACAAACGGGTATCTCCATACAATAGTCTCCTATTCAGCATTCAAGAAACTAAGATAAAAAAAAAAAAAGAAACTAAGATAATGGCATCCGGTCCCATCACCTCATGGCAAATAGATGGGGAAAAAAATGGAAACAGGAACAGACTTCGTTTTCTTGGGCTCCAAAATCTCTGTGGACAAAATCTCCAAAATTTCTGACTGCAGCCATGAAATTAAAAGATGTTTGGTCCTTGGAAGAAAACCTATGACAAACCTAGACAGTATATTAAAAAGCAGAGACATCACTTTGCCAACAAAGGTCCAACTAGTCAAAGCTATGGTTTTTCTAGCAGTCGTGTACAGATGTGAGAATTGGATCATAAAGAAGGCTGAACACCGAAGAATTGACAATTTCGAATTGTGGTGCTGGAGAGGACTCTTGAGAATTCCTTGGACAGCAAGATCAAACCAGTCAATCCTACAGGAAATCAACCCTGAATATTCATTGGAAGGACTGATGCTGAAGCTGAAGCTCTAATACTGTGGTCACCTGATGCGAAAAGCCGACTCACTGGAAAAGACCCTGATGCTGGGAAAGATTGAGGGCAGGAGAAGGAGGCCCCAGAGCATGAGAAGGTTGGATGGCATCACTGACTCAAAGGACATGAGTTTGAGCAAGCTCCGGGAGAGAGTGGAGTTTATGGAAGCCTGGGGTGCTACAGTCCATGGGGTCAGGAAGAGTCAGACACAACTTAGTGACCGAACAACAACAGCAGCAAAAAAAAAAAAAGGAACCCATTACTGATGCGACAACATGGGCAGATCTCAAAATCATCATGCTAAATGAAAGAAGTCAGACCCAAAAGACTACTGTATTATATGACATTCTGGAAAAGGCAAAACTATGAAGACAGAAGGTAGAGAGTGGTTGCCGAAAGCAAAAGAAAGACTGACCACAAAGGGGCACAAGGACATTCTGGGGGTAAAACATTCCAGGTAGTGGTTTCATGACTATATACATTTGGTGAACTTTATTACACACAAATTACGCCTCAATGAATGATTCCTTTTTTTTTTTCTTGGCTGCGCTGCTTATGGGATCTTAATTCCCAGATCAGAGATTGAACCCAGGCCCTCAACAGTGAAACCAGAGAGCCCTAAATGCTGGACCACCAGGGAATTCCCTCAATGAATTTGATTTTTCAAAAATCCAACAAACAGTTCATGTTCAATCCTTAAAAAATTCATTAAGAATGAATATCCTGATATGAAATTAACAGTATCACCTTCAAATAATTCTTCTATTATTTTGCCACTTATAAAATGCTGATTATATCTGCACAAGAATAAGTGCCCAAGAATACCTCTGTTCAGTAAAGTCTGTTCACTGTTTAAAAATGACAAAGGAAATGTCTGGGGTTAAAACAAGGAATGTCGCTCGCCATTCAGTCCTATGAGGAATGAGTCACTTACCTAAAGTACACCCTGTAAGGAATTCAGTTTAAAGAACTAGATGAAGCACTCTGTGTTTTAAGGAAAACAGGTCAAACATGCCCTTAGGCAGTTATATTTCAGGGGGAAAAAAATTTAGGAACCTGAAGACCTGCATTTTCCCACACTTAGAAAAGCACTGAAGTCATTAACCGAGATGTGCATTCCTTGAGATGTCAGTAACCTACCGAGACGTCTGCCGGCTTGCACATACTCCTTAGTCAAAACGGCATGATACACGGACCTCTCCCCCTACCTCTTCAGAGCGATTTCTCAGAGCTTTCTGGAAAGCTGTCTCCAGGCCACAGTCCTCAGTGAGACGTGGACTAAAACTCAGCTCACAGCTCGCACACTGGCGGCTGATTCCCAGTGGACAGAGGGCTCTCTCCTGGGTGCCACTTTGTCTCAATGCGGAAGACTTTCACAAAGGGCATGTGCACGTGCAAATTCTACAGCTTACTAAGGAGTTCAGTTCTGTAGGCACACTCAGGTTAGTTATCTGGTACTTAGAACATATTTCCTCATAGGAAAACAAATAGCACTATTAGTACTTAAAGTACTCTGTAATCTAATGGCTGCTTATCATAAAAGTTCCTAAGGGAAAATTAATTCAAAATTAATTTCTAATTGAGATATTCAGAACATATCCCTTCTTTGCCTGCTCCTCTCTCCCTACACACCTCACTCACCAACTTCCATACACACAAGAACTGCCATTAGGAGCTCTTGGGAGTCTTCTTCCCATTAAATGCACCAAGTACCAGCAGAGACCTTCTAGGTGACTAGCAATGGCTCCTGAAGCCTTGAAAAGGCGGTCAAGGACACAAGGGAAGGTGAGGGAAAGAAAGGCAAGCCTCAGGATGGAGGTGAAGGCGCAGAGAAGGGAGAGATGTGTGCTTACGTACACATGCTGGGGGAACGGACTGCTGGGAGAACCCAGAGTAGCTGGGTTTGCTTCCTTCCCTCTCTCTCAGTAGGTGAGTGATGCACATGATAGCAAAGTTCTGTTTGTAATAAATTACAGGGAGAAATATCAATAACCTCAAATATGCAGATGACACCACCCTTATGGCAGAAAGTGAAGAGTAACTAAAGAGTCTCTTGATGAAAGTGAAAGAGGAGAGTGAAAAAATTGGCTTAAAGCTCAAGATTCAGAAAACTAAGATCATGGCATCTGGTCCCATCATTTCATGGGAAATAGATGGGGAAACAGTGGAAGCAGTGTCAGACTTTATTTTTTTGGGCTCCAAAATGACTGCAGATGGTGACTGCAGCCATGAAATTAAAAGACGCTTACTCCTTGGAAGGAAAGTTATGACCAACCTAGATAGCATATTAAAAAGCAGAGACATTACTTTGCCAACAAAAGTCCGTCTAGTCAAAAGTATGGTTTTTCCAGTTCAGTTCAGTTCAGTCGCTCAGTCATGTCCGACTCTTTGCGACCCCATAAACCGCAGCATGCCAGGCCTCCCTGTCCATCACCAACTCCCGGAGTTTACTCAAACACATGTCCATCGAGTCAGTGATGCCATCCAGCCATCTCATCCTCTGTCGTCCCTTTCTCCTCCTGCCCCCAATCCCTCCCAGCATCAGGGTCTTCTCCAATGAATCAACTCTTCGCATGAGGTGGCCAAAGTACTGGAGTTTCAGCTTCAGCATCAGTCCTTCCAATGACCACCCAGGACTGATCTCCTTTAGGATGGACTGGTTGGATCTCCTTGAAGTCCAAGGGACTCTCAAGAGTCTTCTCCAACCACAGTTCAAAAGCATCAATTCTTTGGCACTCAGCTTTTTTTATGGTCCAACTCTCACATCCATACATGACCACTGGAAAAACCATAGCCTTGACCAGACGGACCTCTGTTGGCAAAGTAATGTCTCTGCTTTTTAATATGCTAATAGGTTGGTCATAACTTTCCTTCCAAGGAGTAAGCGTCTTTTAATTTCATGGCTGCAGTCACCATCTGCAGTCATTTTGGAGCCCAAAAAAATAAAGTCTGACACTGTTTCCACTGTCTCCCCATCTATTTCCCATGAGGTGATGGGACCAGATGCCATGATCTTAGTTTTCTGAATGTTAAGCTTTAAGCCAACTTTTTCACTCTCCTCTTTCACTTTCATCAAGAGGCTTTTCAGTTCCTCTTCACTCTCTGCCATAAGGGTGGTGTCATCTGCATATCTGAGGTTATTGATATTTCTCCTGGCAATCTTGATTGCAGCTTGTGCTTCTTCCAGCCCAGCGTTTCTCATGATGTACTCTGAATATAAGTTAAATAAGCAGGGTGACAATATACAGCCTTGACGTACTCCTTTTCCTATTTGGAACCAGTCTGTTCCATGTCCAGTTCTAACTGTTGCTTCCTGACTTAGTTGGGATGAAAAAGGGAAAGAAGGAAGTAGCCCAGGTACAATGAGTCTCCTCAATAGCCAATATGATCCACTTTACCTTCCCTTTAAAACAGAATCTCAGACAAATCTATTTAAACTGATTCAAAATGTACCAAAGATAATTTTGCATCTGCCAGATAAATATTCTGATTTCTCTAGTGCGGTCAATTTTTATTTAAGATAGACACATATTCCTCTAACAGAGCCTTGGGTACATGAGCTAAAGAACAGTAAATGTCTTGCTTATTTTCTGATATGAGAGTCTTATGAGAGAGGAAATGAGAAGGTAGGGTGCAAGGGAAGAGAGAAGTGCATTCAGTTCAGTTCAGTCGCTCAGTCGTGTCCGACTCTTTGCGACCCCATGAACCATAGCACGCCAGGCCTCCCTGTCCATCACCAACTCCTGGAGTTTACCCAAACTCATGTCCATTGAGTCAGTGATGCCATCCAACCATCTCATCCTCTGTCGTCCCCTTCTCCTCCTGCCCTCAATCTTTCCCAGCATCAGGGTCTTTTCAAATGAGTCAGTTCTTCGCATTAGGTGGCCAAATTATTGGAGTTTCAGCTTCAATGTCAGCCCTTCCAATGAACACCCAGGACTGATCTCCTTTAGGATGGACTGGTTGGACCTCCTTATAGTTCAAGGGACTCTCAGGAGTCTTCTCCAGCACCACAGTTCAGAAGCATCAATTCTTCGGCACTCAGCTTTCTTTACAGTCCAACTCTCACATCCATACATGACTACTGGAAAAACCATAGCCTTGACTATGGCTACAAAGTCAACAAAGACGGACCTTTGTTGACAAAGTAATGTCTCTGCTTTTTAATATGCTGTCTAGGTTGGTCATAACTCTCCTGCCAAGGAGTAAGCATCTTTTAATTTCATGGCTGCAATCACCATCTGCAGTGATTTTGGAGCCCCAAAAAGTAAAGTCAGCCACTGTTTCCCCATCTATTTGCCATGAAGTGACAGGACCAGATGCCATGATCTTTTTTCTGAATGTTGAGCTGTAAGCCAACTTTTTCACTCTCCTCTTTCACTTTCATCAAGAGGCTCTTTAGTTCTTCTTCACTTTCTGTCATAAGGGTGGTGGCATCTGCATATCTGAGGTTAAGAAGTACATTAAGGCCTATGACATGGCAATATTCCTGTGGTAGGAGATAGATGAACCCCTGGGCCGGACAGCTGGTGTTTGTTAAGTGGAATAAAATTGAAGCTTTCTTCTCATCCAGACACCCCAAGGACAAAGCTAGTGGCAAAAGCTGAGCTCTGCTAAAGTAGAGAGATAAGGCCCCCATTCCTGAGGTCAGGGAAGACTTCCCTGTCTATACAGGCACAGGAAGGCTTCTTGGGGGTCAAAAAGGGAAGCCCCCCCCACCCCGCCACAGTAAGTGTGGATGTGCACCCACAAGCCTGTGCAATGGGATCCATCATAACAAAAAGTTGCGCACCCATCTTGGGGAGGGTCCTAGGACCAGTCAGGCGTAAAGAAAGAAACAAGATAATTGGCCAAATGCAAACAAAGACCCAGAAGCACTGTCCTATTTAAGTGATTTAAACCACATTCTTTCTGCACTCCTCGTTCAGGATGTCTGTCCTCCTCTCCTGGTGTGTATCTCTGCCTAGTTTCTGATTTACTGTGCTCCTTCTCATCAGACAGGACACCCAAACCCTTTAGCTCAGGGTATGTAATTCTGCCTTGCTTTGGTCTTAAAACTGTTTCTGTGTGCTCCCCTACATGTTATGCTCTGCCTCTAATAAAAACTTTTACCTGTTTTCATGGTTTTTGCTTCCTGAAAACATTCTTGATTTCAAACTGGGGAAAGAGCCAAGGCCATTTTGTTTCTAGCCTCCAGTCTCTGGCAGTTTAGTGGTCAGGATTTCTGTTTTCCGTCCAGGCTACCCAGGTTCCAATCCTGGAGAAGGGAGCAAAGACCTCTCTTCTGAGCCGCTCACTGCTCTCCCTGGATCATTCCTAGCCTGGGACAGTATGGTATCCAGCTTGCTTGCTCCAGGCCAATTTTAACTCCAGTAGAAGCCAAGCACCTGAAAATAAGGGCTCAGCACAATCAGATCTTACTCTTAGAGGGTTTAAGAGAGGTTGTTCTCTTTACTTCTGACGCCAGCTTCAGCAAATCTGAGGGGAAATGCCCTGATCAAAAGACCTAAGTTTGATCATAAGAATGCTCTTGTGAAGAGCCACTGTGGAGGGATATGACTGCCTTTTACTGCATTTACCCTTTTATTCTCCCACCAAAGAAACAGAGTTCTCTTCCCCTCCAGTGCCTGGAGATAAACAGTGCTTAACTTAGTCACACACACAGGGAGAATAGGAAGAACTAAAGCAAGTTGTCTGTAAACTGCTTACTCAGTCAAAATTCATTTGGCAGCAGTGAAATTTCTCCTATTTCTCACTTAAAATGTGCAGAACATTTTGCTAAACCAGTGGTTTATCAGCTCTGGTTCTGCATCAGAAACATTTGGGAAAATTTTCAAAAATGTCTATGCTAGGGTTCCTCCCCAGAGCTAGCAAATCTCTAGGGTGGGGTGAGGCTGCTTTGAGAAGAAAGGCAAGCAGATTCTCAAGCTAGCCTTTGCCATTTATCTTATTTGACTTAAAACTATTAATGGTAGGCCCCTAAATCTGGCCCTCAGAATAATTTTATGATACAATGTTTTTTAAAGGTTTTGAATGCACTGTCAAATCTTAAAAAATGAAATAAGATTTCATATAAAACCCAGGATGTGGGCTTTTTCTGAAAACTTACATGATCTGAAATGTCATTGAAGAAGATGAGAGAGTCCTGACTAAAGAAACATTGTAGTATTGCAGGTCTGTGTTGAAGACCAGTCAGGGTTTGTATCATTTCTGATAACAGCCACAAACATACCCAGTCGTATGACTTTCTCCAGCAATTTTTGGCTGCCTTTGGGCACACATGACTAGAATAGAACCTTGGATGAAAATTTAAAGTACTGGTAAGAAGTTAACAAAATGAAGGACCAGGAAATCTAAGCTGGATAAAAATGCCAAGGGACTGAAATGTAAGGGAAGTAGAGAGATGAGTTTTCTGAGGTCTGCATGAAAAAACAAAACTATTAGAACAGCAGTTAATCATGAAGATGATGACGATGCATGTTAAGTGCTCATTCTGTGTCAGACACCCTAATCAGCATTTTACATGTATTAAACTCTCACTATACTAACAGAAGTTAGATATTATTCAGTAATTCCCATTTTAAAAATACACAGGTAAGGAATAGGTAAGCAACTTGCTTAAGAAAAACAGCTAATATATGGTAGAGATGGAATTCAAAACCTAGCAATCTGGTCCTAATTATTATGCTAAAATGCATTTCCAGGAAGCAACTAGAGGATAAAGGTTAAAAGTAAAGAAGAGATTCAAATGGGATTTCAGAATGGTATACTTCTGAAGGATGACAAGTTCCAAGGAACTGAAGAGAAATATGTTTATTAATCAGTCAAGTTTTTAAAATAGCACACATTTCTAGGTACCTTGTATCAGTCAGAGTTCTTTTTTTTTTTTTTTTTTCAGTCAGAGTTCTTAGCTGCAAGCAACAGAAGCTAACTCTGATTAGGCAGGAAGTGAGTTTTTACCGAGCATTTATTAAAGTAATAAACAGTTTCAAGGCTAAACTCTTAAGAATACTTAACTCCACCCTGCCAAACTGATTAGATGATGAAAACTATTGTTGCTGGGAAGCACCAGATGCTAGAATTAGCACTCCTGTCATCTAGGAATGTTGTAGCCATCGCTGCTGCCGGGGCAGGAAACTGCCAGTGTACTCTTCAACTCTGCCTTCCTGCATCTCAAAGCTAAATCACAGAGCCTGGAGGAAGTTTGGTTGGCAAAGCCTAGTTCACATCCTGCGTTCTTGAAAAGGAAACTAGGAAAATGAGTTTCTGCTTCCACCTCAATGAGACAGGCTTGTGATGTGGGCCACTCCTCAAGCATAGGAGAACGTTCATAAGACACTAAGGGGCCACCAACATGACTAATATCCACTACAAAGAACACTGCCAATACAAACTACAATGCAAGTACATTTTATTGTACACATTTGCTTTGGCTAAGGCATAAGGATGATTCAAAATGAAACCATAACACCCTAACATTTTAAACCATAACATCTTAAACTCTACTCCCTAAAAATGAACGAAGGAAGGGAGAAATACAAGCATGCACCACACATAATACCAAGGCCATCTCACAACCCATAGTTTAATAAACTGATCATGGTAACATCTCAGTAAATTATATCTAAAAAGCAAGAATAAAAAACTGATATATATGATAGTCAATTCAACTGATGAAGCATTAATAACAAAGCATCCTTCCCCCAAATTTCAGAAACTATTGAAAAAAAAAAAAGAAACTGTCTATTAAAAAAAAAAAAAGAAACTGTCTATAAATATACACGGTGAGAAGGTATGCAATATTGTGCAATATGCACAAAGAATACTGATTTAGAATCATATACAAATTAATGTTATGAACACCAACTTTCAGGATATTCAATACTTATTTTGTAAGTTACATGATAACAGCTCTTAGCCACACATAAAAATGAATCTGTGGATTTCAATAAGAACCAAAGAAGGGTCTTGAATTTTTGGATCAGTTCTCACAGCCAGCCAAGGGATCACAGGCTTTAAGAAGTAGTCCATTATAATGCTTGTTTTTATGTGCCTTTGAGTTAACAGTCTGACCTCAATTCTGTTATACATGATCTTAGAGGTCCACGGGCTTCCCAGATGGCTCAATGGAAAAGAATTCACCTGTAATGCAGCAGATGGGTTCGCCTTGGTCGGGAAGATCTCCTGGAGTAGGAAATGGCAACCCACTCCATTATTCTTGCTTGGAAAATTCCACGGACAGAGGAGGGTCACCAAGAATCAGACATGACTGAGGACACATGTGCCAATACCAACAGATCCACATCTCAACACTATCAAACTAAGTTTGGTCTGGTAGTATAGATTCCTAAAGAGAAAGAATTTGATTGACTCAGTGTGGATCACATGTCCATTTCTGAACCACTTATGGCATGGAATTAAGTCACCTGGTACAATCTTGGCTGCAGAGACCTCCCTCTTTGGAAGGGGATATAGGGACACTGGCAAGGCCTCACATTTATCATGCCAACTACATCTGTGCCAATACGGACAGCGTAAAAGCAACCTGTGCTCTTCTTCAGTCTGAGAATTTAGATGTTTCACAACATAGGTGATGTGATAGCATCTAAGGGGAAAATAAGGGAGACAAGATAGTTGTCCTGATTTACAGCATACTTCTATTCCATTATTAATTTCTTCACTGAACATACCATCAAGTTTTCCAGGCAGCATAAGCTCACCAGCACCTCGGCTAGCAACCCCAGCCCCTGCGTGTCCCCCTCTCTCACTGCCCAGGCACAGGAAAGGGAAACTGTTCTCCTCTGCTCTTTGATCTCATCCCTCCCAAGACCAACCTCACAGAAAGCAGGTAGGCTGAGTTGTGTCTTCTGAGATAGCGTCTCCTTTCCACCCAGGGTGGAGATTTTGCATAAGTTTTCCTAAATCATCAGGACACTTCTCATCAGCTGACTTAAAAATCTTTAGATTGACAATGTTTAGTGAAAAAGTTACACTAACTGAATAAATTATGTGAAGTAATGCCTGTACTATAGAAATGATGGTCTGTATTATGAAATGTCCAATACACATAAGTTGTACTTGATTTAACAGTTAACTCAGTTTACTTTGTCTTCACAGCTCAGGCAGCATAGTTATCAGCTTAAAACTTTAAAAAGCAGAAGGCAAAAAGACCTCTACATGGAAGTGAAAGTTGGTCCTCAAAAACATAAACCAATCCATGTCAGTCCTCTGCTTAAAAGCTTTCCATGTCTTCTCAATGTACTTTGCATAAAATCCAAACTTCTTGTCCTAACAAGGCCATATTTGATCTAGTCCTATCTGACTCCTTAGGTGAGTTCTTTTTCTTCCCATAGATAAGAAGTGGATTTATTCAAAGAGAAACACACTCCATAGATACAGCATGGGCCACTACAGAGGGCGAGTGCTGTGGTCTTAAAATGTGGCCATGGTTAGTTTTTACGGGCTGGATAATTTCGTAGGCTAATAAGTGGGAGGATTAGTCCAACTACTTGGGGTAAGGGTAGGAGATTTCCAGAAATTGAGCCACTGCCCACTTTTTGGTCTTTTTAAAAAAACTTATTTATTTTTAATTGAAAGATAACTGCTTTACAACACTGGTTTGATTTCTACTATACATCAACATGAATTAGCCATAGGTATACATGTCCCCTCCTTCTTGAACCTCTCTCCCTCAGGTGAGGTTCTTAAAGCTGTTTTGTTCACTAATACAGCTCCAAGTTTAAGTGCCTAACACAATGCAGGTGATTAGTAAATGAATTAATGACTATCATATGAATGATTATTTTCCTGTGTTACTAACTACATCCTAAACAAATGGACTTCAGTCAGCTTTAAAAGAGCATCCATTTATTCCTAGAGAGATCAGAAATAAATACCTTACTGCCATGCTTGCTCAAAATGCTCAGAACAAAGTGCAACAGTCATAACCATGTAACAGGTTATAAAATGGCAGCATTTCCCAAGTGGGTTTCTTGACACTCATGCTGCAGATACTTCTTTATAATGGAGTTCAAGTATCACATCTGTGTATCTAACCGCCTACCCAACATCTCCATTTGTATGCCTAAGAGAAAGCTCAAATTCAATAGTCCCACAATGATCTGATTATCATCCACTCAGTAAATGACAATACATACTTCCAATAGCTCTGACCAAAAAAAAAAACCAAGAAACCTCTGAGTTTCTCCTGACCTCTTATTCTCACATCCTCAACTAATTCATTAGCCAATCTTGTGGGTCCTACCTTCAAAATACATACATAATCTCAGCACTTCACACAGCTTCACACAGTAACCACCCTGGCCCAAGCCACTATTCTCTTTTCCCTGGAGGATTACAATCACCTCTTCACTACAGCAGTAGCCCCGCTGGTATCTGTGGAGCATACATGCATTCAGGCAACCCCAGACCAACTTCTACCTGTAAAATACTGGGTTGGTCAAAATGTTAATTTGCGTTCTTCTGTAAGATGTTATGGAATGGAATAACATCTTACATCACCCAAGGCACTGCTGGGAGGATTAAACATGATCTAGGTAGGACTGACACCTGGTTTACAGTTAAACACTCAATAGCCATCTATACACTTCTTACAGGTCTAAAATATTCCTATTTCAACTTTTGGGAAGGAAAAATTGTGTTACATTTTTTTCTTACCACAACTGCAAGTTTTTAGGTATTAAACAATTCTAGATTTCTCATTTCTTCAGAGTCCCATCCCAATTCTGTTCTACACTACTCCTCTACTGTCATTATGGGATGAGTCCACCCAGACCACAGTGGTAGAAAATCTCTTTAGAATTAGTAGAAATATTAGATACGTAGACCCGCAACTCTTATTGGGGAATAAGGAAGGAATTAACAGAATGGAGAGGAAAAGGTTATGGCAGTGTTTAAAAAACACATCTGATATTATGATTTTCTATTTCAGAAGGAAAAAGCCCTATAGTTTTCTGAAGAGAAAGCAAAGCTCAACATCATTTTCTTGGATGATGGACTTGCACTACTGTGACTCAACCAAAGGAATATCTCATTGGAGTGTTATGACATTTTCATGTTGATCAAAAGAAGTTAAAAGTTTGTTTGTTTGTAAGTCTGAGAAACTCTTATCTGGACCAACGCACTTTAAATGTATACAGGGTAAAAAAATTTTTTTTAAAGTTCCAGAAAAGTTAACATAGTGTCCAAGTCAGAGGGCTGGGAAGTGGCTCCAAGTGGACTTAAAAATCCTTCTAACCTCTAGTCCTGTTCTTAATATACTACACACTGGCTACAGTTAATCAAAAATTAACTGTATACCCATTCAATAAAAATAACTTAAGTACACTGAAACAAAAGATTCATTGTAATACTTTGAGTTCTCTAATAAGAAATACCTGCCCTTGCCTTCCAAACCCCTATCTAAAAGATAAGGCAAATCTCTTTTGCATTTTTTTTTCTTTTGCATTTAATAAGGACTTTTCTCATACCACTATATCACTTAATATTTACAACAATCTTGCCAGCTCAATGGTATTTTACTCATTTTGCAGAGGAAAAAAACAAGATTAGGTTTGGTTAAGTGACATGTCCATGATCATAAAATTAGCGGAATTAGAATTCAACTCAAAGTCTATCCAAAGCTTCTACTACTACACCAAGCCTGTCCCGTCCCTTCACTGCCGTAAGGAAATAGAACTCATCTGCAGAATGTGTGTGAAAGTCGCTCAGTCGTGTCCGACTCTTTGCGACTCCAAGGACTATAGAGTCCAGGGAATTCTCCAGGCCAGAATAGTGGAACGGGTAGCCTTTCCCTTCAAGGGATCTTCCCAACCCAGGGATCGAACCCAGGTCTCCCGCATTGCAGGTGGATTCTTTACCAGCTGAGCCACAAAGAAAGCCCAATTAAATAATAACCAAGACTTTATTTTACCGGTTTTTAAGATGACTCTCAGTTTCAGAGATGTTAATACGTGAAAAAATACATATCTTAATGGATAAAATAAGGATATATGATGTCTTACTTATTGTGTTTTTAGAACTTAATTGTAGCTTCTAAGAAGTAACACTACTTTATCGATGGGCTTCAAATATTCCCTTTAAAACTACCAAATATAGGAAATATAGTAAGAAAATCATCTATCATACACAAGTTCCCAAGTAAATCCAGATTCTCTAATCTTTCCATTGATCTGACCCTGCCCTTAAAGTACAGTGCTTTAATTACACTAAGCCTGAGCCACAAGCGAAGCCCAAAAATACTGGCGTGGGTTGCCTATCCCTCCTCCACGGGATCTTCCCGAGTCAGGAATCGAACCAGGTTCTCCTGCATTGGAGGCGGATTCTTTACCAGCTGAGCTACCAGGGAAACAGAGAATAAGAAGGGACTATGCTTTTCGGATGTCTTGGCCCTATTTCTGACCTGCCTAGTAACCGACAGGTAAGAATTACAGAAATCAAATGAATCGCTGTAAAGTCGGTGCAAGATGCAGCAGTCTTGGTGAAGACCTGGTCTTAATTGCACATACTGAAAAATAATTTCCTAATTTCAATATACCACTTTCAGAAATTGGGAAATCGCGGGGCTGTACCCTCAAGTGGTCCAAACGAGCCTTTCGCGGGGGCTCTCTACTTTTTCAGCTGTACAAGGCCAACCTAGCAACGCTGCCGCTTTCTGCCAGCCTCCCAAAGCCGCGAAAAGCCCTGGGCTCATCAAAAGCAAAGGTGCCCACCCCCCGCCCCCGCCCAGGACGCACCGCGCATGCGCCGTCCCAGTTTCTCGCGCGGTTACCACCGCCTGGTGGCGCCACTTCCCCCCACACCCGTTTTACCCGCGCAGCCCGCTCTTTCGAAATACCTTTGTCTAACTCCATAAGGGCAGAGTTAGCATCCAGCTCTTGTTCGCCATAGCCGGCATCTGCCAGAAAAGACTTAGTTGAGTTTGACGCCATGACCCATACAGTTACTCCACTAGCCTATTCATAGAGATTGCAAAGTCGGCCCCACCACCGCCATCTTCTTCCACCACCTTCTCGCGGATTTTTCCTCCGCGCGCTGTCAAGCTGCGTTACGCATGCGCCCTCGGCTCCCCGCCGTTCGCCAGCGCCCCTGCGGCCCCCCGCGCAGGCGCTCAGGGAGCTCTGGAACGCCAGGTTCCCGCGGCTGGGCGAGAAGGAGGCGGGGCTTCGAAGGGGGAAGTGACTCGTACGCGCCCGGACGCCGCGGCGAGAGCCAATCAGAGGGCGTGACGTCAGTTTGGCGGGGAGTTTGGTGACCGGGGCTTACAGTGGCGGGAGTTGGAGGCAATAACTAGTCGTGGTCTAAGGGGCGCAAGATACAGTTTCCGCTGGATCTGGAGGTATTTCCACGACTTTTTCCTCAGTTGAGCGTTTTCTTCCGTCCCAGATGCTCTTCAATTCGGTGCTCCGCCAGCCCCAGTTTGGCGTCCCGAGAAATGGTGAGTAACGGCCCTAACCGCTGTCTCTTGCCGGCGGGATTCACCTCCCCCAGAACAACTCCTCGGACCAATGCCGATTTCAGTTCAGTTTCCCAGCCGCCGAGTTCTCCCCCAGCCAGAATGAGTTCGTGCTAGCTCGGAATACTGAAGAAAGCCGCACTTTCGTGCCCTCGAGATACTTTTCGTCGTAATGGAGACTTTTTTCAGTCGTGTAGGCTGAGGGAGGGAGGGACGTTGAGTTAACTGACCTCCATTACGGTTTTATGTCTGTTTTGCACGTTAACTGGAAAACGCGTGCATTTGAGTGTGTGTGGCTTTCTGAACGAACAGCTGTGTGAGATCATCAAGGGTTGTGCTCATTGATTAATTCATTCATTTGTAGTGGAAACTTAGTGAGCCCTAACGTTTGCTGTATACACCAGAGAATAGGATCGGCTCTTAAAAAGAACTCAGTCAGGCAGAGAGAACAGAACATCTGCTTCTAGCATGGTCAGAATTTTTTCTTCCTGATTAATTCAAGGGTATAAAAATTCGTAGTGATACACTGAAAAATGCCCGTAAGCACATTTCCCACAAATGATCACTATTAATAGATTGAAATATTTTATTCCAAAATGTTTGTCAATGCCAGAAGTAGGAAGTATTGTTATTTGTAGATTCCTATAAAGTGTTTTAACTCTTTACTTTTACGATAGAACTTGGAAATACTTCCATGTTAGTATATAGGCTTCCAATTTATTCTTTCCAGTTCTTGAAGTTCCTTAGGTTAAAACATTGGCAATAAGAATTTTGGGCTTTAAGTTTGAGTGTCATCAACCTGAAACTTTCTGTTAAGTTTTTGATAAGGGAGTTACCACCCAAACTAAGCTTAGCTGCAAATGAAATCTCATTCATTTAAAGATGAACAAGGTCTTCTTTCCCCTAGAAACCGTGTGGAAAACAAAATGTGTTTTATATTTAAGGCATAGGTCTTGGAAAAAGATATTGAGACAACTGGGGAGTAGCTCCTCAACTTCCTTCCTCCAATCTAAAACTCTACCATCCTTATCTCTTAGACAGTCTTTTAAATTATACTCTCAAAGCCTCTGCTGTCTCTGCTGTGACCTTGCTTTACTAACTTCTGTATCGTTTGTGTCATTAATGTCAGTATAGCATGGTAGTTAAGAGCTCTGTCTTCCTGACTGATTTCACCTCCACTCCTTACTTGTCTGTGTGACCTGGAGCAAGCTATGTAGTCTTTCTTTTGAAACAGATTCTTCTCTTAACTCTACATTCTGTCTGTCAACTTTCTTTTTTCTCTGATTCGTAAATATTTTTCCGGGAAGGGTAAATTTTACCCTCTACCCTGGTTGGATGTATGGCTGGACTAATAACAAAGTAGACATGAGAGATTAGCAGAAGGAAAACAAATTTTAATTCATGCGCATGGAGATCTCATAGAAATGGTACCTAAGAAGTGGCCAACGCAGGCAGCTTTTATACTTTTCAGACCAAAAAAAAAAAAAGGCAATAAATTTGTGAGGAATTGACAGGACAAAGAAACTTAAGTTTGGGATACGTAATTAGTAAGGAATCTAAACAGAGTTTGGGCTTGGGGTAGTAAATTAAAAGAAGTTACAAGGTTTGTTTACACAGGCTTCTTGGCTCTGAATTTCCTCTCTGTTGGATAAGGGTGACCTTCTACCTCCAGTTGCAAGGAGTGCACCTTTCATAGGAGAGATTTATTTCCTGCTTTTCAGGGAGACAGGAAGGTCAGGGTTTCCTTCTTGCATCAGCTGCTTCTCAAGCAACTTCATTCAAAATAATCAATATGCTGTTATGGTATGTTTTGAGACAGCCCACACCGAGCCCCCAAATACTCATTCATTGTTTTGTGTTTAGGCACTGAAATTCATTCATTGTTTTACATCACGCACCAAACTTTGTAGGACCATCTTTCTCCTTCCATGATCTATCCTAGGCCCCTTTTCTGTTTCTACCAACTCCCATGGGTGATCATAGCTGTAACCAGCATATCTTCCACTACTACCTGCAACCTTCTGTTCCCTTTACATCTATTTCTGTGAGAGGTGTATAAGCATCTTCATCCAGGTGGTCAGCCCCAGAAACATCTCAAACTCATGTACCAAAACCAAACTCACTTTTGTCCCTAACCTGCTATATTACCTACTTAAGAAAATGGTCTCATTATTTTAAACTGGTCTTCACAGTCAGAAACCTGAAAGTTAATCAGAATTCTTCCATTTTCCTCAAGATACCCTTTCAGAGAAGTTCCCTTAAAATCTCTTGAATCCTTCCTCCTCTGTGTCTTCACTGATTTTGCCTCTTCACATATTTTGGATCTATGTTATGTTTACCACTCTGTTTCCCTAGGTTGGGCCTTTATACTTTCTTGTCTGGACTATAACAAGTTTCCTGAATGACCTCTTAGTTTCCCTCTTTCCACTTTATTTTCCATATTTCTGCCAATGATCTTTCTAAAATGAAAGCTGATTACTCTTCTGTGTATTTTTTAATTGATATCTTGAAGTTTTCGTCAAAAGTTTAAACAGGTGCAAAGGATATATCATTTCTGACAATATTGTGTTTACCTTCTTAAATGAAAATGCTGCCTCAGTCTTTAAAATGTGTCTAATAGACTATAAATACTATAGTAATGATTTAATAATCACATCAACCATTTTTTAAAGTATAAATTGCTAGATAGTCTACACAGTTGTTTTTTTCCTTTGAATATATCTCCACTTCATTTCTCCCACAGATTTGTCCTAATGTATTTGACTTTAAGTTTGAAAAGTCATTTTTTTGATCACCTTATCTTACTCTGTGTAAAAAACTATATTAATGTAGTTTTAGAACAGAGGCTTTTAAGGACTGCCTCTCTGTCTGTAGATGGATATTTGTGAACTCTGCAACATAACTAATTATTGTATTCATATTATTCTTTTAATGGTCTTTAATGGCTTGTTTACAATGATATCTGCCCTTAAGGTAATACCCCCAGGAGTAATGACTAAATCTGAGTTGAATTTCTATGCCTCCTTTGTATTCCTTCAGGTTATTTCTGTGAACCTGCAGAACTAGATTTCTGTGAGATTATATCAGGCTAAGATGTCTTCTCCAAATGACATTTTTTATATCACCAAAAGTAAGAATTGAGAGTACTCTAAAATATGAGTGAGTTTCTTAATTATTTAGACAGTTCTCTAGATTGTAACTTCATTGTTTCCTCCAATGATTACTGTTTGGTTCTCAATAACTGTATACTAAATGAATGTTTTATATATTTAAAATATGTTAACCTACATAGCAAAATGGTAAAACAAAACCCTGTAGATGGTTTACTATTTTAGGACCATAGTACACACCAGGTCTCTGACCCAAGCACAGTAAGCTTTCCCTCCACTCTGAATTTCTTCCTCTCATATATTCAGTGAATACTTACTCTCCTTTCAAAACTCGTGTTTGATTTCATCTTCTTTAAAGAATTCCAGACTCTACCTACTACTACTATTCAGGGCTTAAAATTGCTGTAATAAACTTTAAGATACTATGACTTGTTGCTGTTAACATTTTAGAATCCCAGAATTTCAATGCTGGAAAGGAAAGAGAGAGTATAAGAACTAATATTTACTTGTGAATATGTTAGTGGCATGAACCTAACAGAAACAGAAGATACTAAGAAGAGGTGGCAGAAATACACAGAAGAACTGTACAAAAAAGATCTTCATGACTCAGATAATCACGATGGTGTAATCACTCACCTAGAGCCAGATATCCTGGAATGTGAAGTCAAGTGGGCCTGAGGAAGCATCACTACAAACAAAGCTAGTGGAGGTGGTGGAATTCCAGTTGAGCTATTTCAAATCCTAAAAGATGATGAAAGCTGTGAAAGTGCTGCACTCAATATGCCAGTAAAGTTGGAAAACTCAGCAGTGGCCACAGGACTGGAAAAGGTCAGTTTTCATTTCAATCCCAAAGAAAGGCAATGCCAAAGAATGCTCAAACTATCACACAGTTGCACTCATCTCACATGCTAGCAAAGTAATGCTCAAAATTCTCCAAGCCAGGATTCAACAGTACGTGAACCATGAACTTCCAGATGCTCAAGCTGGATTTAGAAAAGGCAGAGGGACCAGAGGTCAAATCCATTGGATCCATTGGATCAACATCCATTGGATGATCCAACATCCATTGGATCATCGAAAAAGCGAAAGAGTTCCAGAAAAACATCTACTTCTGCTTTATTGACTATGCCAAAGCCTTTGACTGTGTGGATCACAACAGACTGTGGAAAATTCTTCAAGAGATGGGAATACCAGACCACCTGACCTGCCTCCTGAGAAATCTGTATGCAGGTCAAGAAGCAAGTTAGAACTGGACATGGAACAACAGACTGGTTCCAAACAGGGAAAGGAGTATGTCAAGGCTGCAAATTGTCACCCTGCTTATTTAACTTATATGCAGAGTATATCATGAGAAATGCTGGACTGGATAAAGCACAAGCTGGAATCAGGATTGCCAGGAGAAATATTAGTAACCTCAGATAAGCAGATGACACCACCCTTATGGCAGAAAGCGAAGAACTACCACAGAGCCTCTTGATGAAAGTGAAAGAGGAGAGTCAAAAAGGTGGCTTTAAAGCTCAACATTCAGAAAACTAAGATCATGGCATCTGGTCCCATCACTTCATGGCAAATTGATGGGGAAACAGTGACAGTCTTTATTTTTGGGGGCTCCAAAATCACTGCAGATGGTGATTGCAGCTATGAAATTAAAAGATGCTTGCTCCTTGGAAGAAAAGTTATGACCAACTTAGACAGCATATTAAAAAGCAGAGACATTACTTTGCCAACAAAGGTCCATCTGATCAAGGCTAAGGTTTTTCCAGTAGTCATGTATGGATGTGAGAGTTGGACTATAAAGAAAGCTGAGCACCGAAGAATTGATGCTTTTGAACTGTGGTGTTGGAGAAGACTCTTGAGAGTCCCTTGGACTGCAAGGAGATCCAACCAGTCAATCCTAAAATAAATCAGTCCTGAATATTCATTGGAATGCCTGATGCTGAAGCTGAAACTCCAATACTTTGGCCACTTGATGCAAAGAACTGACTCATTTGAAAAGACCCTGATGCTGGGAAAGATTGAAGGCAGGAATAGAAGGGATGACAGAAGATGAGATGGTTGGATGGCATCACCGACTCAATGCACTTGAGTTTGAGTAAACTCCGGGAGATGGTGATGGACAGGGAGGCTTGGCGTGCTACAGTCTATGGGGTCACAAAGAGTCGGACACAACTGAGCGACTGAACTGAACTGATGTTAGTGGCTATGGTAGGTGCCTTGACATTGTGGATTGGCCAAAAAGTTCATTTGGAGTTTTCCACACCACCTTACCAGAAACCCAAACGAACTTTTTGGCCAACCTAATACATTATATCCTTTGACTCCAACCATTGGATTATGTGTGATGTTGTTAGTAACTTAAGTTTGCAATAATGATTTAGAACTCTAAAAACATAGAATTTTACTTGATAAGAATGGCTGTCTTCTGGTCAACCACTTGTAAAGGAATGAAACTAGAACACTTTCTAACACCATACACAAAAATAAACTCAAAATGGATTAAAGATCTAAATGTAAGACCAGAAACTATAAAACTCCTAGAGGAGAATATAGGCAAAACACTCTCCAACATAAATCACAGCAAAATCCTCTATGACCTACCTCCCAGAATATTGGAAATAAAAGCAAAAATAAACAAATGGGCCCTAATGAAACTTAAAAGCTTTTGCACAACAAAGGAAACCATAAACAAGGTGAAAAGACAGCCTTCAGAATGGGAGAAAATAATAGCAAATGAAGCAACAGACAAAGGATTAATCTCAAAAATATACAAGCAACTCCTGCAGCTCAATTCCAGAAAAATAAATGACCCAATCAAAAAATGGGCCAAAGAACTAAACAGACATTTCTCCAAAGAACACATACAGATGGCTAACAAACACATGAAAAGATGCTCAACATCACTCATTATCAGAGAAATGCAAATCAAAACCACAATGAGGTACCATTACACGCCAGTCAGGATGGCTGCTATCCAAAAGTCTACAAGCAATAAATGCTGGAGAGGGTGTGGAGAAAAGGGAACCCTCTTACACTGTTGGTGGGAATGCAAACTAGTACAGCCACTATGGAGAACAGTGTGGAGATTTCTTAAAAAACTGGAAATAGAACTGCCCTAGGACCCAGCAATCCCACTCCTGGGCATACACACCGAGGAAACCAGATCGGAAAGAGACACGTGTACCCCAATGTTCATCACAGCGGTGTTTATAATAGCCAGGACATGGAAGCAACCTAGATACCCATCAGCAGATGAATGGATAAGAAAGCTGTGGTACATATACACCATGGAATATTACTCAGCCGTTAAAAAGAATTCATTTGAATCAGTTCTAATGAGATGGATGAAACTGGAGCCCATTATACAGAGTGAAGTAAGCCAGAAAGAAAAACACCAATACAGTATACTAACGCATATATATGGAATTTAGAAAGATGGTAACAATAACCCTATATGCAAGACAGAAAAAGAGACACAGATGTATAGAACAGACTTTTGGACTCTATGAGAGAAGGCGCTGGTGGGATGATCTGAGAGAATAGCATCGAAACATGTATATTATCAAGTGTGAAACAGATCACAGTCCAGGTTGGATGCATGAGACAAGTGCTCAGGGCTGGTGCCCTGGGATGACCCAGAGGGATGGGATGGGGGTTCAGGATGGGGAACACATGTAAATCCATGGCTGATTCATGTCAATGTATGACAAAACCCACTACAATATTGTAAAGTAATTAGCCTCCAACTAATAAAAATAAATGGAAAAAAAAAAAAAGAATGGCTATCTTAATGGTTGTGGTAGTCTTTGTGGTTATTTTTCGTGGTTGTCACCAAAGGATGAGGGAAGGGGTAACATACAAAGGCCACTGGTGTCTTGCCCTCTTATATACGTTAGCAAGAGGCTTCATTTAAGATGGTAAGCCCACAGCTGTATCTCACCGGAAGTTGAGAATGCTCTTTCCTTTTTTCCTTAGGACCACTTAGGAAAATCCCTGAAACTGTATTCCAGAGGGCCATTTATAGTGAATAGATCTATAGTAAAGTATATGAAACTTTTAAAAATGAATTTTTACCTCTGCATTTGTTAGAAGTACTGAAATGTGATGATATATTGGAATCTATAAGGAATTTTGTCTTCCTTTAGGATGGTCTTCACAGTACCCGCTACAGTCCCTGCTCACTGGCTATCAGTGCAACTATAATGATGAGCATACTTCTTATGGAGAAACAGGAACCCCAGTTCCTCCTTTTGGATGCACCTTCTCTTCCAGTAAGAGAATTACTGAATAAGTGAGGCTTGGTCAGAAATGATCTGGTTCACTCTTTAGAGGGAAAATATCCTAGGCTGTCTCTCTTTTAACAAAAAGTAAATTAGATGGTAGAGTTTTTCTCTCTCCTCTCTTCTCATTTATAAAATATACTTTTCTTAATCTCTGTGCATAGTTATATATTTCTGCTAAAGCATGAGATTCTTATAGCATCATTTTTAGTTTGTTTGTTTTTATCTGATATCAGGAAAGGGTTACAAAGTTTCAGCCATCATTTTGATCTCATTGAATCTATCGCTTCTGCAGTGCATTGGGGAGCATATTCACAGAAGTAGAAGTACTTGTCCCTGATGTTAAAGTTTAAGAGAGGAAAAGTTGAGGAAAAAGGATATTAATTTAATAGGGTCAGCCTGCTGGAGGCCTATATCATATGCTCCCATCCTTTTTTTTTTTTTTTTTTGCCATTGGCCAGTACCACTCTTGTTTTGTTCAGGTATCACTCTTGATTCAGCTCTCCTTTAAATAAGAGATTATCTGAAGATAGGTGTTTTTTAATCACTTACTAAATTAGATATTATGGCAAATTTTAAGCCATTTTTAACTCAGAAAAACCTCTACCATACCAGATGCTATATGGGTAGAATTGTCTTGCCTTTTTCCAAACAGGTTCTTTGTGTTTACCTTGTAGTTTTCAATTAATGTATATTA
Organism: Cervus elaphus; assembly: GCF_910594005.1. Lineage (NCBI taxonomy): Eukaryota > Metazoa > Chordata > Mammalia > Artiodactyla > Cervidae > Cervus > Cervus elaphus. Next base: position 72,524,323 of record NC_057828.1, on the reverse strand, counting down.
TGTTGTATATATATGTATATATGGCTTTAAACTCAGCTTTAACATTTTTTCTTACTCTTTATTTTATTCTTTATTTCTTATGTAGCTCCCAATATGGAGCATATACTAGCAGTTGCCAATGAAGAAGGCTTTGTTAGGTTATATAACACAGAATCACAAACCAGTAGAAAGAAGTGCATCAAAGGTAAGTCAAGATCTAAAATATTCATTTTAATATTTTTAATTCATAAAGCTTCAAGGAAATTAGGCTTCCCGCGTAGCTCAGTAGGTAAAGAATTTGCCTGAAATGCAGGAAACCTAGGTTCGATTCCTGGGTTGGGAAGATAACCTGGAGAAGGAAATGGCAACCCACTCCAGTATTGTTGTCTGGAGAACCCCATGGACAGAGGTGCCTGGCAGGCTACAGTCCAAGGGGTCGCAAGAGTCAGACACGACTTAGTGACTAAACCACCAGCACAAGGAAATTACTATTTGAATAAATTCTCAGTGATACTCACTTCTGATTAAGTTTGTCTAGGGACCAGACTGAAAGTAAATGGTGGACTGCCTTTCTGTCAATAACTGTTAACTACAGCAAAATCTTTACTGAGAGTTAAGAAAAGTACATTTTAGGATTAAAAGCAATTTTTCTTTTAAAAAGTTAAATTTTTTTATACTTAATGTGGGAAAACATTGCTTTAAAATATTTATATTGAACAGGTATCTTTTATGCATAAGGCAAGGTTCTGCTGACCTTAAAGAGGTGCTAACTTGGGAAAGACTAGAGATTTCTTCAAGAAGATTGGAGATATCAAGAGAACATCTCATGCAAGGATAGACATGATAAAGGACAGATATGGTGAGGACCTAAGGGAAGCGGAAGAGATTAAGAAGAGGGGGTTAGAATGCACAAAACTATACAAAAAAGGTCTTAATAACCCAGATAATCACAGTGGTATGGTCACTCACCTGGAGCTGGACATCCTGGAGTGTGAAGTCAAGTGGACCTTAGGAAGCATCACTGTGAATAAAGCTAGTGGAGGTAACAGAATTCCAGCTGAGCTATTTCACATCCTAAAAGATGATGCTGTTAAAGTGCTACACTCAATGTGTCAGCAAATTTGGAAAACTCAGCAGTGGCCACAGGACTGGAAAAGGTCACTTTCCATTCTAATCACTAAGAAGGTCAGTGCTAAAGAATGTTCATATTACCATACAACTGTGCTCATTTTGTATGCTAGCAAGGTTATGCTCAAAATCCTTCCAGGTAGGCTTCAGCAGTACATGAACTGAAAACTTCCAGAGGTACTAGCTGTGTTCAGAAAAATCAGAGGAACCAGAGATCAAATTGCCAACTTTGGTTGGATCATGGAAAAAGCAAGGAAGTTCCAGTAAAACATCTACTTCTGCTTCATTGACTATGTTAAAGCTTTTGAGTTGTGGATCACAACAAACTGGAAAATTCTAAGAGACAGGAGTACTGGACCACTTATCAGACCAGGAGGTAAGACCTGACTGGTTCAAAATTGGGGCAGGAATATGACAAGGCTGTATATTGTTACCCTGCTTATTTTACTTATATGTGGAGTGTGTCGTGTGAAATGCCATGCTAGATAAATCACAAGCTGCAGTCAAGATTCCCAGGAGAATAGCGACAACCTCAGGGATGCAGATGATACCACTCTGACGGCAGAAAGTGAAGAGGAACTAACGAGCCTCTTGATAAGGGTGAAAGAGGAGAATGACAAAACTGGCTTAAAACTCAACATTCTAAGAACTAAGATCATGGCATCCATTCCTACCACTTCATGGCAAATAGAAGGATAAAAAGTGGAAGGAGTGATAGATTTTCTTTCCTTGGATTCTAGAATCACTGAGGACAGTGACTGCAGCCATGAAATTAAAAGATGCTTGTTCCTTGGAAGGAAAGCTGTGACCATGCTAGATAGCATATTAAAAAGCAGAGACATCACTTTGCTGACAAAGGTCCATATAATCAAAGCTATGGTTTTACCAGTAGTCATGTATGGATGTGAGAGTTGGACCATAAAGAAAGCTGAGCAAAGAACTGGTGCTTTCAGATTGTGGTGCTGGAGAAGACTCTTGAGAGTCCCTTGGACTACAGGGAGATGAAACCAGTCCTGAAGAAAATCAACCCTGAGTATTCATTGGAAGGACTGTTGCTAAAACTGAAACTTCAATCCTTTGGCCGCCTGATGCGAAAAGCCAACTCATTGGAAAAGACCCTGATGATAGGGAAGATTGAGAGCAAGAGGAGAAGAGGGTGGCAGAGGATGAAATGGTTAGATAGCATCACTGACTGAATGGACATGAATTTGAGCATGGAAACTCTGGGAAATGGTGGAAAACAGAGGAGCCTGGAATGCTACAGTCCTTGGGGTTGCAGAGTCAGACATGACATAGTAACTGAACAGCAATAACAACAAAGTTAGGTGTTGAAAAAAAACTCGAAAAAAGGCTTTAGATGATGTAGATGAAATACAAAGAAAACACCACAAGGGTCACAGAAAGCTCTCATCTAGTAAAGTAGGTGAGGGAAATTTTTCATGAAGGATGGACATTTAAGGTGGACTGTGGTATTTTAGACCAGTGGAGGTGGAATTGGACACTCCAAGTAGAGGGAAAAGCATTCGCAAAGGCCTCAAGATAGGAAAGCGTCAGAAGTGATGTGGATAGAGGGAGTGATGCAGTTTGATTGGAATAAGGTACATAGAGAACAGTGAGAGATACGGCCAACGTGAGCAGAGCTTTGAATGTTATAAACTTTGAATGTCTATAAAGTAGTTTAGACTCCTTTCAGAGAGCATGATGAAAGTTTTTTAGAATGTTTCACAAATACTCTGTTTTAGAGAATATATCCCCTCATGGAAAGCAATTTGATATCAAATGGTAGTTTTATGAGATAGTGAAGGGAATGCATAAAGTGAATCCACAAATTCTCTTTGGCTCATAGACCTTACTGTACTGACCACTGATGTTTTTACTACAGTTTTTAAGCCATTTAAATTGTTGGTGTGGCTACCACAGAATACAGTTAGACATTTCACATTCACCATTTTCTTCGTTTAGAGTGGATGGCTCACTGGAATGCTGTCTTTGACCTGGCCTGGGTCCCTGGTGAATTTAAGCTTGTAAGTAACTTTCATTTTGGGGGGAATCTGAGTAAACACTGGTAAAGGGTTGTTTTATTAAGTTATGATACCTTATTTCTGGAAGGTTACAGCAGCAGGTGATCAGACAGCCAAATTTTGGGATGTAAATGCTGGCGAGCTGATTGGAACTTGCAAAGGTCATCAGTGTAGCCTCAAGTCAGTTGCCTTTTCTAAGTTTGAGAAAGGTAAGTATGTGCTTATCCTCTTTCATGTACTTAACCTCTTTCATGGTGAAGTAATAAGCTGCATTTTTTGTACCTGTCAGATTTGCACCTTTCCCTACATAGATGATGGAGATTCTTAAGATGACCTGGAAACCTCAATGAAATCGAGTTGGATTTTAGTCCTATTCTAATGGATATTGCCTCTAACTTGTCCCTAAAAGTCAAGCATCTTCAGATAATTTTTTTCTATAATCTTACAGATGAGATAAAAATTTACAAATAGCCACAATACCTCCATTTTTACCTATTACTCAAAATTAATCTTTCTAAATGTATTTAACTATTATAATGGGGAAGGAAGGTTTAAGGAGAGCTGTAATACAGAATAGTACTGTAGTAGCCAGGGAGAAACTTAGCAGGGGTGTCTGAATTAGCTCTTAATTGCTGTTTTCCTGTTTTTTCTCCTTTGTTTCTCACTAAATGAGAGTGAGACAACAAACATTCACCTCAAAGAAGTGGCTGATATGATCCATCTGACTTTAGTCTCATAATAATAGAAATAAACATTTTAGTCTCCTTTATCATTAAAAATTATTCTGTTTTTTAAAGGAATATTTCACCTGAGCATTCAGGAGTACTAAACCAAGTGTGGAACTGGTTTGAACTTTAAAAATAAATCAGTTGGTTGCTATTGAGACTGGACCCATGAAGAGGAAATACATGACATAGTTTTTATATCTGTATAACTTTTCCCTAGCACATCTATTTTGTAAAGTTAGATATGCTTGTGTTCTAGTTTACTACACTTGTGTCAGAGTTCATTCTGAGTTTGTGAAAATAATTTAAGGTCGTGAAAATGTATTAATTCTTAAGGTAAATTTGTTTTAGTTCAGTTCAGTCGCTCAGTTGTGTCCAACTCTTTGCGGCCCCATGAACCGCAGCACGCCAGGCCTCCCTGTCCATCACCAACTCCCGGAGTCCACCCAAACCCATGTCCACTGAGTCGGTGATGCCATCCAACCATCTCATCCCCTGTCGCCCCCTTCTCTTGCCCTCAGTCTTTCCCAATATCAGGGTTTTTTCCAATGAGTTGGCTCTTCACATCAGGTGGCCAAAGTATTACTTTCAGCATCGTCCTTCCACTGAATATTCAAGGTTGATTTCCTTTAGGATTGAATGGTTTGATCTCCTCATGAGCATACAAATGAGGTGTGATGTGCATGCACAAAACAACAGCAACAAATGAAAAAAGCAAAACTGAGGAGCATGTAAATGCTTGGTGGATTTTCTTGGTTTTTGAGGGGTTGTAGTCAACATGGTAGAAAAGATCATGATCAAGTTCTTTCAGCCCTACGTGAAGTGAAGTGAAGTTGCTCAGTCATGTCCAACTCTTTGCAACCCCATGGACTGTAGCCTACCAGGATCCTCAGTCCATGGGGTTTTCCAGGCAAGAATACTGGAGTGGGTTGCCATTTCCTTCTCCAATCATGCCCTACATAAGCAGGATACAAATAACCTGTTAGGACATAGTTATATTAATACTAGTGTAATTTGCCTTCTCTAAGTAGCTACCACCTTAAAACCTGGAAATGTTTTCATTTCTAATTGTCAGTTACTCCCAGATGTGCTTTTATGTGGTCCAAGGGGTGCTAGAACTACTGGTGGGTAACTAAAAGTGATTATAAAGATATTTCTATTACCCCCCTACATTATCTTTGAATTTGTACCTTCTTTCTCATTCTTCATTCTGCAATTTAAGACCAGTCTTTCTTCCTAGGGTACTGGATCTCAACCCTGACTCATTAGTCACCTGGAAAGGTTTTTGGTTTGTTTTTTTATTGACATTTACAATGTTGTGTTAATTTCTGCTGTATAGCAGTATGACTCAGTTACACACATTAGGGAGCTTTTTTAAAATACCAATTAAGTGTGAATCTCTTGAAGGTGGGCCAGGCATCTATTTTGTTAAAATTCCTCAAGGGATTCCAGCGTGCTGCTAATGTTGAGAAGCATTCTTGATCCTCCCCCAAGACCATATGCCATCACTTATGTCTCCACAGTTTTCCTTTTCTTAGCTCTTCCTGGGAAAAGTGCAAGCATATCTGTGGCCTGTCCCTAAAAGAACATCTTAACCTTGAATTCTCCTTTAGCTATCACCCTTTCTTTTTTTTTTCCCCTGGTTTTTTTTTTTTTTTTTTTTTCATTTATTTTTATTAGTTGGAGGCTAATTACTTTACAATATTGTAGTGGGTTTTGTCATACATTGACATGAATCAGCCATGGAGTTACATGTGTTCCCCATCCCGATCCCCCCTCCCACCTCCCTCTCCACCCGATTCCTCTGGGTCTTCCCAGTGCACCAGGCCCGAGCACTTATCTCATGCATCCAGCCTGGGCTGGTGATCTGTTTCACTATAGATAATATACACGTTTCGATGCTGTTCTCTCGAAACATCCCACCCTCGCCTTCTCCCACAGAGTCCAAAAGTCTGTTCTATACATCTGTGTCTCTTTTTCTGTTTTGCATATAGGGTTATCGTTACCATCTTCTAAATTCCATATATATGTGTTAGTATGCTGTAATGGTCTTTATCTTTCTGGCTTACTTCACTCTGTATAATGGGCTCCAGTTTCATCCATCTCATTAGAACTGATTCAAATGAATTCTTTTTAATGGCTGACTAATATTCCATGGTGTATATGTACCACAGCTTCCTTATCCATTCATCTGCTGATGGGCATCTAGGTTGCTTCCATGTCCTGGCTATTATAAACAGTGCTGCGATGAACATTGGGGTGCACGTGTCTCTTTCAGATCTGGTTTCCTCGGTGTGTATGCCCAGGAGTGGGATTGCTATGTCATATGGCAGTTCTAATTCCAGTTTTTTAAGAAATCTCCACACTGTTCTCCATAGCGGCTGTACTAGTTTGCATTCCCACCAACAGTGTAAGAGGGTTCCCTTTTCTCCACACCCTCTCCAGCATTTATTGCTTGTAGACTTTTGGATAGCAGCCATCCTGACTGGCGTGTAATGGTACCTCATTGTGGTTTTGATTTGCATTTCTCTGATAATGAGTGATGTTGAGCATCTTTTCATGTGTTTGTTAGCCATCTGTATGTGTTCTTTGGAGAAATGTCTGTTTAGTTCTTTGGCCCATTTTTTGATTGGGTCATTTATTTTTCTGGAATTGAGCTGCAGGAGTTGCTTGTATATTTTTGAGATTAATCCTTTGTCTGTTGCTTCATTTGCTATTATTTTCTCCCATTCTGAAGGCTGTCTTTTCACCTTGCTTATAGTTTCCTTTGTTGTGCAAAAGCTTTTAAGTTTCATTAGGTCCCATTTGTTTATTTTTGCTTTTATTTCCAATATTCTGGGAGGTGGGTCATAGAGGATCCTGCTGTGATTCATGTTGGAGAGTGTTTTGCCTATGTTCTCCTCTAGGAGTTTTATAGTTTCTGGTCTTACATTTAGATCTTTAATCCATTTTGAGTTTATTTTTGTGTATGGTATCACCCTTTCTTATTTCCTTGTCTCTTCTAAGTTTCTTAAGAGTAATCAAAATTGGGTTAAACGTCTTCATCTCAATTTAGTTCAGTTTGGTTTTGTTTTCCATTCCCAGCTCTCTTCCTGAAATCAGCCTGCTTTCTACTTGGTCAATATTTGGTACATTTGGCCTTTCATTTTAAACCTCATGAAAATTTTTTTCTTCCTTGGAACGTGTGATATCACTGCCTCTGGTTCTCAGTATTTCTGTGTGTTGCATCATAATTACTTGTGTGAACTTTTGCTTCTTTACCTAACTTGAAGTGTTGGCATGGCTCCTTTCAGTCTGTACCTTCCCCCTGGACAGTCTCATCCATTGCAGTTTTGTTTTTTGCTCTACTTACACTGAACCAGATTATATTTCCAACTTTCACTTTTCTGCTAGGACTTCAAGTTCAGCATATCTGAAACTGAACTCATGATTTACCCCAATCTGGGAAGTTTTCTGCCATTTATTTTTTGAAATTTTTTTTTGCCCTGTTTTCTCTCCTAGAACTCCACAATTACTCATGTACTAGACTTTTTGAAATTGTCTCATGAATCCTTGAAGCTTTATTCATCTTTTTCAATTTTCTTAAATGAGATATAATTAACATACCATAAAATTCACCCATTTAATGTGTATGTTTCAGTGATTTTTAATTTTTTGTAGAGTTCAGTCATCACCACAGTCCAAGTTTAGAACAGTTTCATCAGCCCAAAAAGAAAACAGAACCATTAATAGTACTTTCCATCTTCCCCAGCCTTACACAGCCTACTTTCTTTCTGTCTCTGTAGATTTGCCTATTATGCCTTCATGTAAATGGAACCATACAATACGTTGTTGGCTTCTGTCACTTAGCATAATGTTCAATCTTAGTTTTCTCTCTTCCTCGGATGGAATGATTTCTGTTGATTTGTCTTCAAGTTCATAGACTTTTTCCTCTGTTCCCTCCATTCTACTCTTAGGCCTATCCATTGAATTTTATCATTTCAGAAGTTGTGGGTGGTGGTTCTAAAATCTCCATTTGTTTTGGTAAGTTCTGTTTGTTTCTCTGCTGAGATTTCTCATCATTTTCATTGATTGTCTCTTTATTTCACTTGATGTAGTTATATCTATTTTACAACCAGACCTAATAAATCAATATCTGGGTTGTCTTGAGGTAGACCTCTGTTGATTTCTTTTCTCTTGAGAAGGACTCATTTTCCTGGCTCTTTATATGGCAAATAATTTAAGATTGTACCCTGGGCTTTGGGAATGGTATGTTGGACTCTGGATTCTGTTATGTTGCTCAGAAAAGAGTTGGTGCACAGTTGCACTCATCTCACACACTAGTAAAGTGATGCTTAAAATTCTCCAAGCCAGGCTTCAGCAGTACGTGAACCGTGAACTTCCAGATGCTCAAGCTGGTTTTAGAAAAGGCAGAGGAACCAAAGATCAAATTGCCAACATCTGCTGGATCATCGAAAAAGCAAAAGAGTTCCAGAAAAACATCTATTTCTGCTTTATTGACTATGCCAAAGCCTTGACTGTCTGGATCACAACAGACTGTGGGAAATTCTTTAAGAGATGGGAATACCAGGCCACCTGACCTGCCTCTTGAGAAATCTGTATGCAGGTCAGGAAGCAACAGTTAAAACTGGACATGGAACAACAGACTGGTTCCAAATAGGGAAAGGAGTATGTCAAGGCTGCATATTGTCACCTGCTTATTTAACTTATATGCAGAGTATATCATGAGAAATGCTGAACTGGATGAAGCACAAGCTGGATTCGAGATTGCCGAGAGAAATGTCAATAACCTCACATATGCAGATGATACCACCCTTATGGCAGAAAGCGAAGAACTACAGAGCCTCTTGATGAAAATGAAAGAGGAGAGTGAAAAAGTTGGCTTAAAGCTCAACATTCAGAAAACTAAGATCATGGCATCTGGTCCCATCACTTCATGGCAAATTGATGGGGAAACAGTGGCTGACTTTTGGGGGCTCCAAAATCACTGCAGATGGTGATTGCAGCCATGAAATTAAAAGACGCTTACTCCGTGGAAGGAAAGTTATGACCAACTTAGACAGCATATTAAAAAGCAGAGACATTACTTTACAAATTACAAAGGTCATTTACAAATTACATTACAAAGGTCCATATAGTCAAGGCTATGGTATTTCCAGTGGTCATGTACAGATGTGAGAGTTGGACTATAAAGAGAGCTGAGCGCCGAAGAATTGATGCTTTTGAACTGTGGTGTTGGAGAAGACTCTTGAGAGTCCCTTGGACTGCAAGGAGATCCAACCAGTCCATCCTAAAGGAGATCAGTTCTGGGTGTTCATTGGAAGGACTGATGTTGAAGCTGAAATTCCAATATTTTGGCCACCTGATGTGAAGAGCTGACTCATTGGAAAAGACCCTGATGCTGGGAAAGATTGAGGGCAAGAGGAGAAGGGGACAACAGAGGATGAGATGGTTGGATGGCATCACTGACTCAATGGACATGGGTTTGGGTGGACTTTGGGAGTTGGTGATGGACAGGGAGGCCTGGGGTCACAGAGTCGGACACGACTGAGCAACTGAATTGATTGATTGATTTCAAACTGCATGGTCAAACCTGTAGGAAAGCAGTTAGTTCAGAAGATCAGATCTCAGTTCAGTTCTTACTGCTCATGCGTACACGGTTCAGGAGTCAGCCAGAGACGTGCACTAAGTATAAACACAGTATTAGGGTTTCCCATTCTCTGCCCTCTCCAGGGTTCCCTGCTGCTTCTTACAGCTCGCTTTGCCCCACTCTCCTTTTCCTAATTCCTCTAGCTCGAAAGGTGGTCTTTCTATTGGCACTTTAGCTGCCTGGTCCTGATGGTACAACTCTGGCTGCCCTCAAGGTAAAACCACAAAAAACTAGTAACTTACCGTAGGCCAGTCACTTGCTTCAGTGGTTGACTTCCTTCCAAAAATTGTGTGTTTTTGTTCAGTGTCTGTAGGGCCCTCAAGTAGTTTTTGTATTTTGACCTGAGCACTTACTAAATTAATCAGTCTACATTAGCTGCCAATTAATGCAGGTGGATTAACTTGATAAGTGCTCACTCATACAGGAAGCATCATTTTTTTGTTTAATTTTAAAGAGGAAAGCATGACAGGTAAATTGGAGTTCCTCTGTGTTTCTTCCTCCAATGTCACTGTCCTTTTTCCATCCCCAGAAGCAACTCCTTTCACAAATTTTATATTGATCTAGTTTATAATTTTATACTGAGAATACAGCTTGGAATTTCGGAGTGTGGGCTGCAGATGTATACCACCAAAAATAATCTTTGCAAGTTACTTATCCTCCCTATGCCTTAATTTGCTCATCTGTAAAATGGGGGTAATAATTCTCACTGAGGTGTTTTTTTAAAAGGATCATCTGTTAAAAAAAGGATAGTGTCTAGAACTTAGTAAGGACTCAGTATATTTTGGTTATTGCTTATTTATCATTATTCTTACTACAACTTTAGTATATAATATAGTATTTCATGTGGTTTTAGGAAAACTTACAGAGGTTTATTCTATCAAGTTTTTGCTCAATGTAAGCATTTTGAGTTCTAATACTTTCCCTTCACAGCTTTGTTTTCTCTTACTTGTGTTGAGCTATATATTTTATCATTTTTAGTCTCCAGTGCCAATTACAGTACCTAGCATATAATAGATACCCTTAGAACCTTATTAATAAATTGAAATACATGTGTCATTGACTGGCTTTGTTAACTTGTTGATAAACTATGTATGTGTCTACAGCTGTCTTCTGTACAGGCGGTAGAGATGGCAACATTATGGTCTGGGATACCAGGTGCAACAAAAAAGGTAATCCAGTTCCACTTTAATTTTGACAAATGTGGTATTGCTCCATAATAATTTTGAATGAAGGAATTGATGATTTCACCTGTCTACCACCAGGGGGCACAGGTTCATAATCCCTAATTCTTCTCTGGTTCTCAGGTTTTTAGTTCTCTCAAGTATTACCCTCCATATTTACCTTATGAACTATAATGCCATTTATCTAAGTTATTAATGGAATTGCAATTGTTAGTACATGATCTTTCATTTTAATTTTAAAAATTTGAGGACTTTAAAGAATTGGATTAAATTAAATTTAATTATACTCACATTGCCCCCTGATGCCTTAAGCAGAAAGCAGTGATCATATCAGAAAAAGAAATCACAACCCACTCCAGTATTTTGTCTGGGAAAGCCCATGGATAGAGAAGCCGGATGGGCTAGAGTACATGGAGTCGCAAAAGAGTCAGATATGCCTTAGCAACTGAACAACAACAAATTATTGTCTCCCTGCTTATATCATTTTTTAAAAAAATTATTTGCACTTTTTTAGAGTTTTTTTTAGACTTTTTTAGAGCAGCTTTAGATACACAGCAAAATTGAGCAGAATGTACAGAGTTCTCTGTGTGGATATACCCCCTGTCCTCACAGTCTCTCCCACTGTCAACATCTTGCACCAGAGTTGGACATGTGTTACAACTGGTGAACCTACACTGATACACCATTTTCACCCAGTGTCCATATGTACTTACTTAACATTTTGGTTCACTGTTGGTATTATACATGCTCTTAGTTTTGACAAATGTATAACTGGCATGGGACTGCCATTACAGTATCATACAGAGTAGTTTCTCTGCCCTAAAAATCCTCTGTGCTCCACCTAGTCATCATACCCTCCCTCCTAAACCCTGGCTATCACTGATCTTTTATACCATCTCCATGGTGTTGCCTTTATCAGAAGGTCATATGATTGGAACCCTAGAGTATATATAGCCTTTTCAGATTGCCTTCTCTTACCTAGTAAAATATATTTAAGGTCTGTTCATGACTTGGTAGCTCATTTTCTTTTTTTTAGTATGGAATGATATATCGTTGTCTACTTATACCACACTTTGATTCATACATTCGCCTACTGAAGGACATCTTGGTTGCTTCCAGATTTGGGCAGTTAAGAATAAAGCTGCTATAAATATCCATGTGCTTATTTCCTTTTTATATATTATAATCTCACACGAGATTATAGTACAGTGACCCTGCTGGCTTCTAATTTTTTACTAATTTAAAACAATATAATTTTGAGATCTTATGTATAAATGTTATAGTCAGCATAGGAATAAATTTCTGAACCCTAAACCAATTATGTTCTGAAAAAAATATTTTTCAGATGGATTTTACAGGCAAGTGAACCAAATCAGTGGAGCTCATAATACCTTAGACAAGCAAACCCCTTCAAAACCTAAGAAGAAACAGAATTCCAAAGGGCTTGCTCCTTCTGTGGTAAGGTTTTATAGCTGTGTACATGTGTGCAGATCTTGACAGCATCATAAGAGTCTCATTTTGGGGAATTTGTTGGGCATAAAATGAGAGTGATTCAGCTAGTGAGTGAAAGCCTTTATTTCCTCTTGATATTAGTAGTTTATTGTTTAATACTCGTTCAGTACCTACAGTACTGATTCTCAAACTCTAGGGTGCAGCGGAGTCACTTGGGAAATATGTTAAAAATTCAGTTTCCTGAAACTCATCCCTAGAGATCTCCATGCATGCACATCATCTACAGTAGAATAACTCATTAGGAGAGGGAGACGTGTGGTTTAAAAAGCATATTAAGTACCACAGTACCATATTCTGTAGGACAAAGGAATCCCTGTTGTTTTCATAATACAAAACTGCAGAACAGATGTGAGTTTTTTATGTTGTTTTTAAAAAAAAAAAAAATACTTGGCAAAAGATTTCAAAATATTTTGAGAAACATTGGGAAAAATACAAGTACCTGTTTAGCATTTTACAGTCAAAGTTCAAACAGTGCCCATAATATAGCTTTTTTCTTTAAAAAAAAAAATTATCAGTGTTTCTTAATTTATTTTTCCAGTATTCCTGGTCTGTAGGGTCTAAGTTAATATTTTGGGGATGTGTGGTTGCTAAAACATTAGGACTTAAATTACATTGGCCTGAATGGAAACTGACAGGGTTAGTATATAGTCTTTGGAGGCCAGATGAAGTTAAAATGAGTAACTTTTCAGACGTTTCATCAGATTCTGGGGCCAAGAAAACTTAACATAGATTAGGAGGTAAAACTCCACTAGCTCCTTTAAATTTTTCAGAGCATCTTTTATCTATAATTCTTAAGACACTCCTATATGATAACCTGGAAAGATGTCAGCATTTTATAGATGAAACATGCACAAGTTAAATGAGTTTCCTAAGGATACACAGTAGGAATGATTTTAAATATAGCCAGTAGATTTAGGTACTAAAATATTGTGTTAATCACCAGTTTTTTTTTCTTGAATGCAAGTCAGAGTGTTCATAGTATGATATAAATTAATGTTTTGGTCATTTTCTTGCTAAAATTACTTGTTGATCTGCAGTATATGTTTGACTGGGATTGGAGGGGAAAGATTTAGTCTAGTTCAATTTAGGGGATAAAGACATCATTTTAGTGTCTTGGTCTCTTAATAGTGAAGATTGTTACACCCCAAGTAGGATTTCCTTCTTTTTTTTTTCTTCCTTGTGCTATTAGGATTTCCAGCAGAGTGTTACTGTGGTCCTCTTTCAAGATGAGAACACATTAGTCTCAGCAGGAGCCGTGGATGGGTAAGAAGAGTCTTTATTTCTTGGTTCTTTTGATGAGCTGTCTTTCCTGAACTGTGATGGAGAAGTCATCTAGTCCCATTATAATTTAATGTGTGTGCTTTTAACTTTCAACATAGTACCCAGCTGAGAAGAAGAACTCTAGATCACAATGGAAAATATCTAGTTATTAGGACTCTTGCTCAAATAATTAAATAATTGTCACAGCACATTGTCTAGCATGTAGGAGCAGCATTGGCACCTGCTGCTGCTGTTACAGAGAAGCTTGATGAGTAACTTGCTTGTGTGTGCCGCATAATTTAATCAATGGTTTCCCATTGTATATAAAAGATGTTTATATTATAGTGTAGTCTATTGTGTGTAAGATAGCATTGTGTCTAAAAAAGTCAATGTACAGATCTTAATTTAAAAGTATTTTATTGCTGGAAAATGCCAAAACAATTACAATAATAACATCAAAGATCACTGATCACAGATCACTATAGCAAAAATAATAATGATGAAAAATTGAAGCATTAGGAGAACTACCAAAATGTGACAGAGACGTGAAATGAGAAGATGCTGGTGGGAAAATGCACTTATAGACTTCCCACAACCTTCAATTTGTGAAAAAATGGAATATCTGCAAAGCACAGTGAAACGAGATATGCCTATATTTTGGGTTTTATCTTCTCTAGTTTCAGTTCAATTCAGTCACTCAGTCGTGTCCGACTCTTTGCAACCCCATGAACCGCAGCACGCCAGGCCTCCCTATCCATCACCAACTCCCAGAGTCCATCCAAGCCCATGTCCATTGAGTCAGTGATGCTATCCAGCCATCTCATCCTCTGTTGTCCCCTTCTCCTCTTGCCCTCAATCTTTCCCAGCATCAGGGTCTTTTCCAATGAGTCAGCTCTTCACATCAGGTTGCCAAATTATTGGAGTTTCAGCTTCAACATCAGTTCTTCCAATGAACACCCAGGACTGATCTCCTTTAGGATGGACTGGTTGGATCTCCTTGCAGTCCAAGGGACTCTCAAGAGTCTTCTCCAGTACCACAGTTCAAAAGCATCAATTCTTCTGCACTCAGCTTTCTTAGTATCCTAAAAGACGGAACCTGATTCTGAGCATGTAGTTGGCATTTCAGGGAGTACTCTAACTAGATTCATGTTAAGGCCTAAGGACTTTCACATACTTTCTATTCATGATTGGTCTAAATTTTTGGCTTCCATATGAGTTTGTGATACTAATTGATTTTTTACTTTGTTGAAATTTAAGTTCATTGAGTATAGGGACTCTTTCTTTTTAAAATATTCTTCTTTGCCCCCTTTTTGCCCATTATATCTCCCAAGATATCCCTTCCTTCAAAAAGTTTAATTTAAAAATATGATGGCTTAATAAACTTAAGATTTCTGTTGTGTTTTCTAAACACTAAAACTCTTCTGTGGACCAAATTCTCAGGCACAAATGAAGGATTATCTAAAGGTTATTAGTTATATTTGTAAATGGCTTTCTTTGTGAAAGCTTTCTTTCCAAGGAATACTGCCCTTTTATAACCAAGCTTGTGTTTTCAAGTTGTCTACAAAGTAGATCTCGAAAATTAGGAGAATTATCCCAATAGTTGAAATGTAAAAATACTCTTCTTTCACAGGAAAAGTTGTTTAGACTGGATTTCTTAAAGAGTTAATGTATAGAGATACAACCGTAGGGACACAGTTTTGTACTTAATGATGTCAAAGGTTACAAGCGGAATGTTAAAGGCTTAGGAAGTGTTGTTTTTCTTTCCCTGAAAACAATGAAACAATGACTGTCGGCACTCAACCTCCGTCTTCCTTTTCCGCTCTCTCGAAGTAAACTCACGGCAACCCATCTGTGGGTCAGAACACATCTGTTTCCGTTCTGCTGGATTTGTTAGCCTGACATTGTAGACAAGAGTATGAGATAGTTCAATCTGTTTCCCAATGAAATATCCTCACTGTAGCTGGTTGATGTGCCAGAGGAATTAGATTAAATTCATTTCACATTCAAACGTAGTTGAAACTGATTGGTGTTGGAAAAGGACTACAAAATGACTATTTCTTCACCTTGATTTTTAGCATAATCAAAATATGGGATTTACGTAAGAATTATACTGCTTATCGACAGGAACCCATAGCATCCAAGTCTTTCCTGTACCCAGGTAGCAGCACTCGAAAACTAGGTAAGCCTTTGTATTCTGTAGGACCCTTTGGAGGGCTTTTTTGGATATGTAAGTTTTGTCAAAATTTTAAAATAAATATCAAGCTAGTTTTCAGCAACTGTTATTCTCAGTTGACTTGAGAAACTAGTATATGAAAGTATCTTTTTGAAGTTAAAAAACTCAGAAGAATAATTTTGGTTTGTAGAAATTTGGGGGAATAAGAATTCTGATGATACTTCTTATGAAATGATCTAAAAAGATCATTTTCACCTCCAGTGCTCTGTCATCAGCACTTGGCTAACTCATATTCCTTTTTCCAGGATACTCAAGTCTGATTTTGGATTCTACTGGCTCCACTTTATTTGCTAACTGCACAGATGACAACATCTACATGTTCAATATGACTGGATTAAAGACTTCTCCAGGTAGGATCTTAGTCATTCAGATTCTTTCCTGGAAAATAATATGGTTTTTTTTTCATTAATGATAATTTAATGTTGTTTGTTTTTTCTCTACTGAATTTATGAAGACATATAGGAGCTTTGGGGTCTTTGATTAGCTCCAGTGATTCATAGATGTACTAACCTTGTGATGATTTCACAAGTGAACAGAATCCTCCCTGTGGTGGCTTAATTTTAATCGCAAGTCTTTCCTGAAATTATGCCCCTTTAGGTATACTTAGGATTATTTCAATATTTGTGGGATATAAAAGGATGTTCTGTTCAGCTTTTGTCCTGTGTGTGGGTTATTTGTTAAAATTAGGGGGCTTAGTTTTAAGCCCTCAAAATAGTTCCTACCTACCTCAGCCTTCTCCTTAATGTTGGACAGAGGCTATTTTATTTCTGGATGTTTTCCCTAATCTCACTGTTTTTTTCCTTTAAGAAAATTATAAGTGGAATATATAATTTATAAGTGGACTATAAAAAGCTTATACATTTTATATTTATATATATTACATATATTTATAAGTGGAATATATAAAGCTAATAAATGACATTTTAAAAAATTAGTTTCTCAAGCATACTCTCAAGAGGGTTAGAGTTACATCGTTTTAAGGACATTATCAATTGTTTAAGCAAGCTACATACTTATAACCTACCTATTTCTCATGTATAACTGTCAGAAAAAGATTTTTAATTCTATCACCAATCCCTAGAGCTACCCAGTTCCCACTAAAGTAAGATGCATTGATAAAAAAGAAATCTTGAAATAGTGCAGAATTTAGCTGGGTATTTACAGAAGTTTCCTAAGACTGACCCCAAGCCATTATTAGGACTTCAATACCTATGACAGTATCATACTGTCATTTTTAATGCCCTGCATTAGGTCTGATGTTGTCTAAACAAGAGTAAGAATGTTTGGAAAAGGAAAGAGGTTTTATAACTTTGCTTGCTGTCTCCTTGATTGAAATTAGAACTTGAACAACTCCTGATTTATTTAGTCATATAAAACAAATTCTTCAAAATTTTTCCCCAGAAGATGAAAGCCTAATTATATTACCAGATGTCCAAGAGCTTTTTCTATATCATTTTGTTATGTGTGACACCAAAGGGGGCCTTAAATTTAGTTGTTCTTCTGCCATCAAACAAATATGCCCAAGGCCACTTAACTAATAATTAAGTAACCTTTTCTCTGTGCTCCTGAAATTGTTTGATTGGCTCTCATATATAGATATAGGTTGGCAAATAACATATGTTCCTCAGAAATCGACAGATGTGTGTGTGAGAGAGAAATAGAGATCTAGTAATTGCTTGTCTTTTTCAAAACTTAAGGTCCTGAACTCAGTACTTGATCTTCTATACCTTTAATTCACAGCATTTTATTATACGAAGTGATGTTTATAAGGAAGCATCTGAAGCATCTTAATGAAGCATTTTAAGAGCCCAAATTGTCAACAATTAAACTAATTAAAGCCAGTATAGGTTTAGAAGGATTTTTTTCACATGGATTGAAGCATTTACTATGAATTTTATGTTGGCTTTCTTAGACCAGCAGAGGGCAATAAATACTTAAGAGTTTAGTGGAAAATTTGGTCTATAGTTTTCCATTCATGGCCAAGAGCTGAGAAAGATGAACAATTTTAGTTTTGGAATTATATTCAGAATAAAGGATCCTGTTTATTTTGTGAAGATTTATCTATCATAGTAACTCTATTATACGTGTATCTGAATTGATTCATGTCTTGCTTAACTTTAATAGTTGCAGTATTTGATGTGACAGTGTATTTGACATGCAGGGTTTTTCTTGAAGAGCTTTAAATACAAACTTTGTTTTTTTAATCTAATTTTTTATTCTAGCAAAAGGAAGAGATTTTTGTGAGTACTTATGGAAAGCTGTTAGTTCAGTTCAGTCACTCAGTCGTGTCCTACTCTTTGCGACTCCTTGAACTGCAGCACGCCAGGCCTCCCTGTCCATCACCAACTCCCAGAACTTACCCAGACTCACGTCCATTGAGTCAGTGATGCCATCTAACCATCTCATCCTCTGTCGTCCCCTTCTCCTCCTGCCTTCAATCTTTCCCAACATCAAGGTCTTTTCTAATGAGTCATCTCTTCACATCAGGTGGCTAAAATATTGGAGGTTCAGCTTCAACATCAGTCCTTCCAATAATAATTCTTTTTTCCCCCTCCATTAGAAGATTGCAGTGAAGTATTTTTTCCTTCCTGAATGTATCCTTAAATTTTCCAATGACCGAGATATTTTTTCTTTTATTTCCTGGTAGAGTTCTGATGCCTGAGGCCTCAGGTTTTGGTCTCCTTAGGATGAAATTAACATATCAAGCACAGTATGGTAGACTGGATATTGAGAGGTCTACCCTAACCTAGCTGAGGTATCTTACGTATGCACATATAGTTTACCTCATTGGCCACGTCTACTCTTCAGCCTACCTAAAGTCGAGTTTAAAGGTTACCGTGTCTCAGGTAGACTATCCGTAAATCTTAACTCTCCTTTCACTGATTTTTTACCCATTCATACAACAAATGTTTGAAGATTTCCTCTGTTCAAAGCATTATGAAGTCTGAAGTCTAGTGAGGAAAGAAAAAGATATCTGTGAAATACATCCTTAAGAGATTTGAAGTTTAAGAGGAAGAAAGACCAATGTTTAATACAATGGAAAAAAAAACCTAGCCTGGGGTGAAAAGAGAGGGTCTAACAAAGACATTTTTACTGAAGGATTAGACACCAACTCTGTTCTTCCTTTAGAAATATTTTTCGTCACTTTCTTCTCTATAGCTAACTCCATACCAAGTATTTGGGCTTAGATCATGAGATTGGGTCTAATATAAAGCCTTCCTAGGATTTCCTTTCGTTTTCTGCCAGTGTCCAGTTCTTTTTTATTTGCTGACTTACTTGACCATCTGCTTCATTAGTCAACACATTAGTAAAACTTACTAGGATATGTATACTATCTGCATTTATTTGAAAACTGGAAATAAAAAGAACCAAGTAATTTGATTTTTTTCCTTCTGGCAGTGGCTGTCTTCAATGGACATCAGAACTCTACCTTTTATGTTAAATCCAGTATTAGTCCAGATGACCAGTTTTTAGTCAGTGGCTCAAGTGATGAAGCTGCCTACATCTGGAAGGTAAGTTACCAAACTTTAGCGTTTCTATATCAGATGTTTGGTAAAAATTGCTTTTTGCCTCTTAATACAGCCAAAACTTCACTCTGACTGTGACAATATATCACACTTTCACAGTACGCTTCTCAGAAATCGAAATCCATATCCTCCAGCAGATTTACAGATTATGAGGAAGTTGAGAATTCAGAAGACTGGAAAGACTCTTAAATACTTTGTCCTGCTTCCTGGAAAAACATGCTGTACTGCCTTACTGCCCTGTGTTTTCAGACTCATAAAATTTTGTATTAATTTGGTATAGTAATATAGTACAGTATTTGGATCCTAGAATCCTACACCCCAATCATCCATACAACCTTGCACAAAACACTCATTCAAAAATATTCATGTAATAATTGTATTTTTTACTCCTCTCTAACTGGCTAGTTGTCAAGTTATTAAAATAGATGTGGCTGCTTTGTCAATTTTGTATTTCTTTAATAGCATTATTTATTCATTTATTTATTTTACAGATTCCCTGTTTCTGTTACACAAATTTATAATTTTTTGTTTTTACATTTTAAAATAGTGGTTCTAAAGCAGCTACTATAGGCTAAGAAATTTAAAGCTATATTCATTTGAAGTCAAGCAGAGAAAATTGAAATACAAGTAGCACCTGCTAACCACTGGAAAATGACTCTTGTGGAATAATTAATTATAGAAATGTCTGAGTTCAAAGAAAAAGAGCATTGAGGTGTTTTCCTAGGGCTAGAAATAAATGATTGCCCTATAATTTCATAAATGTCATAGACATTGGTGAAATAAATGATCAAAGTTTATTGATTTTAGATTTTAGAATCATAGTGACTGAAACTTCATAGACCTGTAGGTTCAGTATTATTAAATCCCTTTTCAGGAGACAGTTGTATCATCTTTAGTCCTGCCAACTTCCAGGAAGTCATATCTTCAATGCAGGACAGGGATAGATCCTATCAGATATGAGGCATAATTCTTCAGCTTAATTTCAACTAGTCCTGAGGGAGGTACTAAAAAATGATTAAATGTAAAAAAGTAACACTACCTTCTCAAAAGCTTTAGTAACAATAACCTTGATGATCACAGGGTGGAGATATTGTTCTATCCAAGATGCTTTTTTGTTGACCTTGCCTCTTTTTCTTCACACACACCTACTGAATTTTAAATGAAAATTTTCTTAGAAAATATATACTTGAGACCCTCATCTTATGATAAGAGTTTTACATAACTACTTGTCTATAAAATTCTTCTTACTTGAGCTTTAAACTTTATGTGACTAGCACTAATGTTTCTGTTTCATAATCTGGTCTTATCCTGCATATTTATTATCTTTTGGTTTTTCCTTCCCTCACTATCTTACCTACATTCCTTTTTCTGCTTTGGTTCCCAACTTAGCTAGAGGATTTTATTCCTACCAAGGTCAGTATCTTTTAAATTTTTTTTCTTAAAAATAAAATTTCAAACATACCAAAAAACATAATAAAGGATTATGCAAAAAGCAATTAGGCACTGATCATATTTCAAAATCAGTTTTGTAATTATATATATAGTTATGTGTATGTGTATATGTATAGTTTATTGCCAGTACTTTTGTTTGTTTTCTGGCTTTGTTTTGTTTCTGTTTTTTTAATTGCCAATTTCTAAAGTTCCTCTTAGCTCTAGTACAAAGGCTTGCTTTTTTTTTTTTTTTTGGTTCCAGGAAATCTGGGTTGAGGGATGCTTCCTCTCCGTAAAGACAAGCAGTAAAGATACTTGGCTGTTCATTAGTAACACATTTTCAAACATCCAGTCAGTGGGTATCACACACATGGGTGACCCTTTCTGAATTCTAGGCTGGGTCACATGTCGGTGCTGAGTGATGTGGTTCAGACATGATGTTCTCCTGCCTGTCCACACATAACTCAGTGTGCAGGTTCTGATATTTGAGATCTTGGCAAACTTACTGCTCCTAAAATTGAATTTGCCTGGTGAGGTGGCTCAGTTTCTCTTTTCCATGGTAAGAAAAGGAGGGTGGGATGTAGTGTGTAATTTAAAACCAGTTGCACACAAGCTGAGTAGTCAGGCCATTAGGTCAGCATTCTCTCAGGTGTAAGGATTTTCCTATGCCAAAAAAGCCCATAGGCACAAGAAAATAGGGTGAAAGAATGGAGTTTTAGATCTCAAGGTAGAAGAGAATGAATGGCCTTCCAGTCCTAACTACTGCCCAGCAAAGAGGAGATGTAATTTAGTTAGGTTTTCTGACACTGAAGCCCAAGAATAAAAATATTTAATATTATGTTTTTTTCTTATTAAATTTCCTATCCCTTGTCCTACCCTAACCCCTGCCCCCCCTTCCCTGGTTCATTTCTGATAGAGCCACTGAATAGTATTGAAGTGGTTATAAATAAACTGATTTGGCACTGTCATTCTACCGCTGACTGGCGAAACATTGAGCCTGACACTTTAGGAAGTGTAAATGATCTCATGGCAGAAATGAAGATTAGGTTTGGTCACTAACTGAGCAGAGTAAGGAGGTTTTTTGAGGAAAGGTGCTGATCTTTTTTGCCTGTTCAAGTATACAGAATGTTTTATGAGGTCTGTAGACTAGGGCCAGTTGCTTCTAAAGGTACCTTCATTGTTCTGAGAGTTTTACCTTAGGAATTTCCCCTGCCTTGAGTTAAGCCTTTATTCTATAACAACTAAAATTTGTAAGAGAAGACATTTTTTGTGTTTTGACCTTTCCCAGGATGCATAGATGTAAAAGTCTCTTGGACTTAATAGTCTTCTCTTTCTATTTAAAAATAGAGGGAGGTTTTCAAAAGTGAAATCATGTCATTATAATAATACTTTTATTATAACTATTATAATGAATATTATAATGAAGTGACAATAAATAGAAATATATTTGAATAAGAATGAAAGATTTAAGTCACCTGAATTTCATTAGAAGAAATTAATCTTCTTTGGAGTAGTCATCAAATATACTTTACCATACTGGGATAGTCCGCAACTGTGAAAACACTTGTTACTAACATTCATAAAAACTTGTTGGACATAAGCTCTCATTCCAGCCTACAACATGCCCTTTCCTCCACTTTTTCTTTTAAATTGAGATAGAATTTGAATACTGTAAAATTCACCATTGTAGTCATTTTAAAGTGTACAGTTCGGTGATTTTTTTTTTTTTTTTGTATAGTCACAGTATTGTGCAACCATCTCATCTCATTCCCAGACATTTTTATCACTCCCGAAAGAAAGCCCATAACCTTTAGGAGTCACTCCATCCCTCCCTTCCCCCAACTTCTGGCAACCGCTAACCTGCATTCTGTCTCTGTAGATCTGCCTATTCTGAACATTTCCTATAAATGGAATTATATATAAACATGATCTTTTATGTCTGGCTTTGCTTTCATAAGATTTATCCATTTTGTTATATCAGTACTTTATTCCTCTTTATGGAGGAATATTCCATTGTATTCCATTGTAGACCTTGTTTGTCTATTTATCAGTTGATGGACATTTAAACTTTTCCACTTTTTGGCTTTTTAAAAAAATTATTTATTTATATATTTGGCTGCATCCGGTCTTAGTTGCAGCATGCAGGATCGTTTGTTGCATCTCACAGACTTCTCTCCAGTGTGGCGTGTGGACTTGGTTGTCCTTCAGCATGTGGGATCTTAGTTTCCCCCCCAGGGAGGAAACTGATGTCCCCTACATTGGAAGGTGGATTCTTAACCACTGGGCCACCAGAGAAGTCCCCACTTTTTTGACTTTATGAACAGAGCTACTATGAACATTCATGTACAAATTTTTGTTTGAATATGTCTTCAATTCTCCTGGGAATGTATACCCAAGAGTAGAATTGCTGGGTCGTATGGTAACTAATTCTATGTTTTTAACTTTTTAGGAACCCTCCCCTCGCTTTTAATGCTATGTAAGATACCTGGTTCATGGCAATCATTCAATAAATGCTGACTTCTATTGTTACTGTTTTTATTCCTGCCTTATTATCAAATTATAAAAAATTTTTCCAGCAGGTCTGTCTTTTGGGTTTTTTTTTTTCCTCTTAAATCCTGTAGATAAATGCAGAAATCTACATATATTCTATTGGTGGGCATTTTTTTTCTTGACATTTATTTTAATCTTCGATATAGACACTCAGGTTCTCCTAGGTATACGTAATGTCTCAGAAACTGAGGAAGGGGCGGTACCGTGAGATGATGAGCTAGAAGCAAGAAGCAAGTAAATACATGGAGTAAAATAATATGTTGTTACCCCGGAGGGTCAGAAGGACATAGGATTTCCTCTTTTAATTTGCTATTACCCATCCTTCTTGGGTCTTGGATAAAGAGAAACTTTGTAGGTTGGGACCATTGAGAATTTCTGTGACTGTTGAGATCATTAGAGTCTATCTTGAAAGCCTTTTCTAAAATCTGCCACCTTGTGAGAGAATGAGTTCTGTGGGATTGTAGGAGTAGGCAGCCAGTGAGATCCTTTTAGAGCTCAGAGAAAAGCCTCCTTTTCTGTTAAACTTTAATTAATCCAGCAAGGCAAATCAGATTCTGCTCTTTATCTTCTTTGGCTTTTTGAATCATTACATATGTGCCGTTTAACCCAGGAGAGGAGTAGTGATAATTGAGTTGGATACCTCATGAATCAGTGTGTCAGATCTCTTCACTACAGTCTGAGGAGTCCATTAAGTTACTTAGTCATTCTTCCAAATATTCTTCTCAGAGTGCTGCCTCCTTCATATGAATGAACAATGATTAAGAGTCTCAGGTAAATGAGGAGAGAATAATTTCTCCTCTTCAAGTACATATGCTAATAATAGCTATGTGAGTCTGTGCTCTTTGTGTTTTGCTGATTAATGCCCATGGCCTCTGACAGGGATTGACAGCTCTTGAATGAGTCAGCCATCAAACGCATATCACTAATAGCATCCAGTGAGGGGGAACATATCATTCTTAGTCACCTGTGTAGTACTGCACAATGTGACCCTTCTTTTGTACATTAAAATGTGACAATACTTAACTTGAAAATTTAGTTTCTTTAAGCAAATGAACTGAAAATAAAATTTCAGAGAAATTTTTTTTCGCAAAAAAAATACCAAAGTGCCGTGTAGAATATAGTTTTTCCCCCTTTAAAATGAAGGAGTACAACGTTCGGCTTTCATAGAAGTCAGTGAGTTCTTTTGGAAGAAAGACCATCCCCTTGTCCAAAGAGATCTGCTACCATTTCTCAAGTACCTTCAGGATTTAGTAAGTGCAGTGTTCCTGGAAGTAGCTGACTAGAGAAGATCTAAAATTTAGTCTAGGTTCCACTCGAAGTGTTATACCTAGCCGCTGAAACTCACCCTTTCAGTCTTGAATTTTAATCAAAATACGTATAACTAAGTAGTCCTGATTTGAAATAAGACCTGTCCTGGCATCTTACCTCATACTGTTTACTTATTCTGGCTGTTTTCCTTCTGTTTTTTCAGATTAATTACAGAAATACTTTCATTGCCCATTGGGTCTCTTTTTCTGAGCTATAACTAGGCATGTCTAGGGATTTTTGGTAACAACTCTAAAGCTATCTAAGATACAAGTATGGATAAATTTGAAGCCTCTGTCTGGAAGACCTAACACTGCCCTGCTGACCTGTTTGTTTTTGACGGTGTGATAGGTCTCCATGCCCTGGCATCCTCCTACTGTGCTCCTGGGTCATTCTCAAGAGGTCACATCTGTATGCTGGTGTCCATCAGACTTCACAAAGGTTTGTAAGCGAATCTCTGTGTCTGGTTTAAAAGATCACAAATTTGTAGATTTTCCCAATATAGACTTTTATGTTTAAATAAACATTTAAAGATCTAGAGGCCATCCAGGATTTATATCATCATTAATCACACATTCTGTTTTTTTCTACCAAGTGGATTTCTTAGTTCTCTAAAGTCATTCCTTTCCTAAACATAGAATTTAAGTTTTTAACATTAGTAAAATTTCATCTTAAAATTAAGGTGAAAAGAAAATCTAAAGTGAAGAAAACTAGTATTTCTGACTATGTATGTATTATTAATGTGTATTAAAAGTAATGGCTTGACTGTTCTTCACAGACCAGTTTGGATTCTCACATGCCTGAAAAGTGCTTACTGTGAAGTCTTAAAATGTTTGGCTATCTGTGACTAAACTATGGAAGAAGTAACTCTAAACTGTTATAGACACTCTGAAAAGAAGAAAATATACTGACTTTAAAATAATTTTTTAATAGTGATACTTTAAACAAATTTAAAAAACCTGGAAGGCAGAAATCCCAGAAACAATAAATTCCACATATATATAGGGATTTCATATAATAGTGTCCCTGGTTCCACTCACTCTCCCAGCCCCCCACCTTTGGTCTCTGGGTTACTTTGGATTTACCGGAAATGTTCCTTCTGTGGAGAGTTCCATTTCGTCTATTATGTCCTGAAGGTTTGTTGCCTATTGTCCCTATCTGTTTTTCTATCTTCTAGAATCTTCTCATGGTCTGATCTACTCAGGACATCCCTGCTGGCTTTCAAGTACTACTATGGATTTGCTTTTATTTCTGTATCCCTGTATAGCCATTTCTGTGATGAACTCATGATAGACTTTTTTTTTTTTTAATTATTGCTTTAATCACCAATAATTACATCCCAGTGACATTTTCCCTCTTAAGTTTCCATGTGATTTCCAGTGAAATATCTGCTTTTAATAAGGAATTTTATATCTTCATAGAACTTGAAGATGAATTTTTTTCAAATTACTCAGTTAATCATGTCATTTTTCTCCATCCATTGTATATTGTCCTTATCTCTATACATAGAAAAGACTCAAAGGAAGTAGCAGGACTGTTTTCCCATATTCATTTAACAACCGCCTTTTCAAAAGGGTCTTTGAAATAATTTTGTCCCTACCCTAGAATTAGGAATGTAAATTACCCACTTTAAAGAAAAAAGGTTTAGACTTTGAAATTGAAAAAACTTGGATTTAAATTCTAGCTCTGAGCTGGGAGAAAGGGATAGTTAGGCAGTTTGGGAAGGTCATGTGCACACTGCTATATTCAAAATGGATAACCAGCAAGCACCTACTGTATAGGACATGGAACTCTGTTCATTGTTATGTGCCACCCTGGATGGGAAGGGAGTCTGGGGGAGAATGGATACATGTGTATGTATGGCTGAGTCCCTCACTGTTCACCTGAAACTGTCACAACATTGTTAATCGGCGTTACCCCAATACAAGATAAAAAGTTTAAAGTTTGAAAAATAAATGAACTCTAGCTCTGCCACTGAATTGTGGTGACCTTGGGCAAATAACTTTATTCTTGTTTTGTCAATGAGGTTATTTGAGTGTCAGGCTTTTCTATTATGAGAATTAAATAAGATAATACTAATTTTCAGACACTCAGACTTAATAGTTGCTCTGTAAGTAACAACTAGATAATAGACTATAGAACAACTGGGGATCCCAGGCATCACTTTGAGCGGTTAAATATGTGTCTCTTCTTTTGGCCTCCCAGTAAGGAAAGGAAAAAGCTGCCAGCCCCTTGGGGGCCAAGTCTTAAGAGAACGTGTGTTCATTTTTTCTCTCTCTTTAGTTACTGAAATAGAGAAATTATATAAACAAATGCTAGGGAACAGCTCTGGTACCAGTGGCCATTTGCCACAAGCTCTTCAAGCTGGACTTTCTCTGCCATAAAAGGCTTGGGACCAAGATCAGGAACGGTCAGATATTTTTAAAGGGGCAAAGGTTATTTTTAACTTCTTTCAGGCTAGTGAACTTGTTGTTTTCCCAGATTGCTCCTTTACCTATCTGAAAAAGAATCTTAGGGAATGGTTTCATTCTACTTGTCACAGCATACTAGAGTCATGGGCTAAGTCAGATCTTGGGAGTGATCCCATTACTTGCAATAAGCCAGAACTTGAAGAATTCTGAAGAAAGTCATATAAATTGAATGTCAGTGACATCACACTGATTAATCATGTAAGAGAAAAACGACATCGTAATTATGTATGTTTTGTAGTTATACAGAAGGTGATTATGATTTGCCCAACTTCTTGAAAATAAAATGAAATGAACCTGGTTTTATAGTAGAGCTTTAGGTTAGCTGAGAAATCACTGGTTACAAAGTCATGCCCGCAGAGTGTATATAAAGAAGAAACGAAAGGATCCACTTCTTTGGAAATCTGGAATGATTTCTGAAAGCAAAGAATGAAAGTATCTGACCTTTTAGATAGCATTTTCTATATCAGAGAGAATAATTCTCTAGTCATGAGCCGTTAAAGACATGTCTACTTTTTACTTTGTTGTGAATCTTTGGTTGAAACTTACTAACTCCCTTTCTGGTTCTCTGTAGATTGCTACTTGCTCTGATGACAATACACTGAAAGTCTGGCGCTTGAATAGAGATTTAGAGGAGAAATCAGGAGGAGATAAACTCTCCATAGTGGGATGGGCCTCTCAGAAGAAGAGAGAGGTGAAAGCCGACCTTGGTAAGGATTCCATGCATTTTTCTAAGTTCTTTTATGTTTTTATTGGTTTAGTTCTGCAGTACAAAATGATGAGCTAGATTTGATCTTATTTTAGTATGTTTTTGAAGGCAAGCACCATCTTACTGACATTTTTTTAAATATATATTTTCTGAACACTATGTTTATTATCTACACAAGGCACTGGAATACACTGGTAGATTTATTTCTTTAAATATCTGTTGGACATCTACTGTGTGCTAAGCACTGTTCTGATTTGCTGTGGATTCTGCAGTAATCAAAAGAATCAAGAATCAGAAATGAAGCTTACATGTTAGTTTGAGTCAGTAAACAAGTTAAATAAAATTTGCTTGTTAGGTAGTAATACGTGGATTAGGGAAAAAGGAAAGAAGGAATGGGAGAATAACAGCATACTGTTAAAAATTTTAAATTAGGTGCCCATAGAAACCTCAATGAAAAGATGGTGCTTGAGTACAGAAAGTGAAGTAGTAAAGTGGTAAGTCATGATATTTTTGAGAATGTTTCTGGTGGACAAAACAGCAAGTGCAAACCCCCTGAAGCAGGAGCAGACTTGGCATGTTTTGTGTTCCTCAAAGAGGCTGATGTAGCTGTAATCCCTGTGGCTAAAGCATGCAGAAGAGAGGACAGGAAATAGTAGTAGAAAATAAGGTTCTTGTACAGTTTTCGCTTTTATTTTGATAGACAAAAAACTGTTGGAGGGTTTTGAATAGAGAAGTATACAATCTGACTTTTCTTGGTCATTCTAACTTCTGTGTTGAAAACAAATTGTAAGGGGATCAGGGTAAAACTGGAAGTTAATTTAAAAACTTATTGAAGTAACCTAGGAAACAATGGTGGTGACTTGGACCAGAGAGGTAGCGGACAATACAATTTTTAGAAGTCTTCAAGTTCCGGATATGTACATGATGGAGGCAACAGAAGGTTCTGTGGGACCAGACGTGGGCCGTGAGGGAGGCTATCAAGGGCACATCAGACGTGGGACGTGAGGGAGGCTATCAAGGGCACGTCAGACGTGGGCCGTGAGGGAGGCTATCAAGGGCACGTCAGACGTGGGACGTGAGGGAGGCTATCAAGGGCACGTCAGACGTGGGCCGTGAGGGAGGCTATCAAGGGCACGTCAGACGTGGGCCGTGAGGGAGGCTATCAAGGGCACGTCAGACGTGGGCCGTGAGGGAGGCTATCAAGGGCACGTCAGACGTGGGCCGTGAGGGAGGCTATCAAGGGCACGTCAGACGTGGGCCGTGAGGGAGGCTATCAAGGGCACGTCAGACGTGGGCCGTGAGGGAGGCTATCAAGGGCACGTCAGACGTGGGACGTGAGGGAGGCTATCAAGGGCACGTCAGACGTGGGACGTGAGGGAGGCTATCAAGGGCACTTCAGACGTGGGACGTGAGGGAGGCTATCAAGGGCACGTCAGACGTGGGCCGTGAGGGAGGCTATCAAGGGCACGTCAGACGTGGGCCGTGAGGGAGGCTATCAAGGGCACGTCAGACGTGGGCCGTGAGGGAGGCTATCAAGGGCACGTCAGACGTGGGCCGTGAGGGAGGCTATCAAGGGCACACCAGACGTGGGCCGTGAGGGAGGCTATCAAGGGCACATCAGACGTGGGACGTGAGGGAGGCTATCAAGGGCACATCAGACGTGGGCCGTGAGGGAGAGTTATATCAAGGGCACATCAGACGTGGGCCGTGAGGGAGGCTATCAAGAGCACATCAGACGTGGGCCGTGAGGGAGGCTATCAAGGGCACGTCAGACGTGGGCCGTGAGGGAGGCTATCAAGGGCACGTCAGACGTGGGCCGTGAGGGAGGCTGTCAAGGGCACATCAGACGTGGGCCGTGAGGGAGAGTTATATCAAGGGCACATCAGACGTGGGCCGTGAGGGAGGCTATCAAGGGCACATCAGACGTGGGCCGTGAGGGAGGCTATCAAGGGCACATCAGACGTGGGCCGTGAGGGAGGCTATCAAGGGCACGTCAGACGTGGGCCGTGAGGGAGGCTATCAAGGGCACGTCAGACGTGGGCCGTGAGGGAGGCTATCAAGGGCACGTCAGACGTGGGCCGTGAGGGAGGCTATCAAGGGCACGTCAGACGTGGGCCGTGAGGGAGGCTATCAAGGGCACGTCAGACGTGGGCCGTGAGGGAGGCTATCAAGGGCACATCAGACGTGGGCCGTGTGGGAGGCTATCAAGGGCACATCAGACGTGGGCCGTGAGGGAGGCTATCAAGGGCACATCAGAGCTCTCGGCTTGGGAAGCTAGGGTGCAGTGACCGTTAACCTCTGTGGGAATCACTGCAGGAGGAGCGGTTCGAGGGAACAGCTGGTATGTTGTTTGATATGATTTTTAGATATCTAAATGGGGATGTCAAAGAGGTGGTTAGATGTTTGATTCTGCAGTTCAGGGCTAGAGTTGTAAATTTGGGATTTATTATCATATAGGTAAAAGGCAGCTATATATGGAAAAGAGAATAAGTCTGGGGTCTGAGCCTTGGAGCACCCTAATATTTAGAAGTTGGAGAGGTGAACAGCAGATACAACCAGAGAAGTAAGAGAAAAACAGAATATTGTATAAAGTAAGTAAAGGGAAGAGAGATCAATTTGGTTGAATGTTTTTGGCATGCCAAGTAAGATGAGGGCTGAAAACTGACCTTTGGATTTGGCAGTACCGGGGTTATTTAGCAACCTTGCTGAGAGCAGTTTTTGGTGGCGTGTCAGTGGCCTGGTTAGTGTTGTTCAGGAGGATGGGAAGAGAGGAGGCTTTTTCAAGGAATCTTGCTAGAAAGCAAAGAAGACAGGAAATGGTAGTTAGAGGATGAAGCAATGTTAGTTTGTTTTTAGTGAGAATATAGCATTTTGTATGTGATTAGAAGGATCCTCTAGTCCAGGAGAAAACTGATGCAGGGAAATTTGCTGGAGCGGTTTTCTTGAGTGAGGGGATGACCTCGAATATATAAGATGAAGAGTAGGCCTATGTCAAGGGTGTGGATTGTTCATCCACAGTGATCAGAAAGAAATACAGTCACAGTGAAGGTAGATGGATAAGTGGGAGGGTCAGAACTTGTGGAAGTTTTCGTTTTCTTAGTGACGTTGGAATCAGGATCATCAACTGGGAATAAGGATTAGAAGAAGAGGTGATAGAGATTTGAGGAGGGAAAAGAAAGTCTGAAATAGTCACATAGAGAATAGAGAGCAAATGGACCAGGGAAATATGATTGTTGAGTGAAGAATCAACGTGAGGCTAGCACTCATTCACTGAAAATGAGCAGTCAGTATGGCTGTGTGTCTGCTACACAAGGACAGGCAGGCTGTAGGTGGAAAAGTTGGTTTTAATCAGGGGTGTGGTTTAAATCTGCGAGTATGATGGAGTGAGTGGAGGGCCAAGGGAGTTGAGGATAGATACGCTATCGGAGTTAAACTGGGTAAGGAGAGAAGTGAGGATATAGTAGGGCTGAAGGTAGAAGTGGTAGGATCAATGAACTGAGGGTCCCCGGGGGATGAAGAATTGTTGGCACTGGAGTGCTAAAGAGAACTGGGAAAATAGGTGGTGGTTGAAATTGAGATAGTGGAGGATTTTAGTAACAATGGAGGTACTGTTAGTAATAAGGCCAAGAAATAAGTGAGTGAAAGGACAAGGCTATTATAGAAGAAGAAGGTCAAGAAAATGAGAAACCAGGATATTGAAAAGATCATGAATGTGGGTTTTATAATAACTGTGAACGGACAGGTAGAGTTAAAGAGAGTGACAGGGAATCGAGAACAGAAATCTAAGCACTGAGCCAGCCAAAGGGAATCCAAATGTTATCAATAGATGGTCATAAACTTGAAATTCAAGCTTAAAACTTATGTCAGCCGTCAAGGCCTAAGGTAATGAGGATTTGAGGGTAAGAATATATGCTCATTTTTCTAATGACTTAATTGTTTAGCCTCTTATAAGATACCTCAAGTGTAACTAAACTCCAGAGGAGTCTTTCAGTCTAAGTCTACTTCTATAAAGTGTTTGATGCGTTTAATTTTGGTTTCTGCTCTCTTTAAAAAAAAATTTTTTTTTTAAGTGTTGTTACTTTAACAAATCAACTAACTCTACAGGGCTAAATAAGGTAGATAGCATTCTCCAGATATCCTACCATAGTTCCCTTTTCCCAGGGGTCACAACTTCAAATCTTTTAGCTAGTTCTTTGATACTTATTCCTATATCTCTAAGTAATATTTGTGTATTTCTGTCTCTTGGGATTTTCTGTTGTTGCTTCAGCATTATCTATTGACATCTTAGACTGTGAGATGAGCACTTAGCTGTTTCGTATGTCCCCATGATTACCAAACCTCTACACACTCAACATTTCCCTAGCTTCCCAACATAGGGTCATGATTTTGGTTAGATTGAGAGTTACTATTATTACTATCATTATATTTTCTATTCAGAATTTAACTATGTGGTAAATAGTTGTTTCTTTTTATTTTCTATACTTTTTTTTCCCCTTGAGACTTAAAAATATGTCAAGATATATTCACATGCCACAAATTCACCTGTTGATACAGTCCAGTGTTCTTCAGTATATTCAGAGTTGGGCAGTCATCAACATAATCTAATGCTAGTCTATTTTCAAGACCCAAAATAAGGGTTCCAGTGTCTCCATAACCTTGCCAACACTTGTTATTATTCCTTTTTTTTTAATTATAGCCATCTTACTGAGTGTGAAGTGGTATCCCACTGTGGTTTTGATTTGTACTGATATTTTCATGATGGCTTATGATGTTGAATATCTTTTCATGTGCCTATTGGCCATTTGTAAATTTTCTCTGGAAAAGTGCCTATGCAAATAAATCCTTTGCCCACATTTTAATTGGGTTATTTGTCTATTGTTTTTATTGTTGAGTTTTATATATTCTGGATATAAGCCCCTTGTCTTACATGTAATGATTTATAAATGTTTTCTCTTATTCTGTAAGTTGTTTTTTCTCTTTTTGTAATTTGTGCTTTTGATGTTGTAGCTAAGAAATCATTGCCTAATCCAAAGTCACAAAGATCTGTATTTTACATCTGTATTTTCTTGTAGGAGTGTTTTAGTTTTGGGGCTACAGTTGATTTTGCGTTTATTTTTGTGTATGGTATGAGATAGGTAAGGGTCCAAATTCTTTTGCATGTGGATAGCCTACATTCTCAGTATCATTTTTCAAAGAGACTGTTCTTTACCCCATTGAATTTTTTCGGCACTCTTATCAAAAATCAACTGACCATCAATGGTTCATTTCTGGAGTCTCAATTCCATTCCATTGATCTGTAAGTCTGTCCTTATGCAGTTACCACATTGTCTCGATTACTGTACCTTGTGGTAGGTTTTAAAATCAGAAAGTCTGAGCCCTCCAGTTGTCTTCTTTTAAATTTTAAGATTGTTGGACTATTCTGGGTCTTACATTTCTATACAAACTTTAGGACCAGCTTGTCAATTTCTGCAGAAATAATCAGCTGGAATTCTGTTAGGGATTGCATTGAATCTATATATCAGTTTTGGGAGTATTGCCATCTTAACAATGTTTTCTTCTGATTCATGAACATGGGATGTCTTTCTGCTGCCTTGTCTTTAATTTTGCCTCCTAATTTTGAAAAAAATAAAAGAATTATATAAGGAAAAAGTCATCAGCCTCCCCAACACTCATACACAATTTTAGTTAACATTTTGACTTATTTTTTAGATTTTTACCCCTTTATCCATAGAGATTTTCTTATTAACAGAGTCATGTTACATGTACATTTGGATTTCTTGAAGATTTTTTCACTAAACATGATATTCTAAGCACTTTCCTTTCTATCTTTTTAGCAAAACATTTAAATGTTCCATAGTTTACCTAGCTTTTCTCTTGTAGTTAAACATTTTATTTCCAGTGTCTGGGGGGGAGGGGGGTTTTCTAAATTTAGGGTCTTCATTTCCCATTAAAATAGATTCCCAGAGGTGAAATCTCTGTGTTAATGACTATAAACATTTTTGAAGAAAAATATGTTTTCTTTTAACTAGGTATTTCTAGTGTGTCATTAATTATTCTTAGTTTTGGAAGCTAAGTCACAAAAAAGTTACATATGTTGATCAAATTTGTGCCATATTAATAACATTTAGCCATTATTAAGTATTAGCATAGTTGTTTTAAAGACCTACTTGTATTATCTCATTTATTAGTAATTCCCCAAACAACCAAACCTGAAGCTCAAGGAACTTAGATTTGCTTAAAGTCACCCAGCTGTGAAGTTACAGTAGAACCAATTCAAACCCTTGCAGTCTGATTCTAAAGCTCTTGCCTGTAGTACCGCCTCCTTTAGAACCCAGCACAAGAGTTTAGATGAAGACTGGTCCAGGAATTAGACCTAGATTTCTCTGTTTCTGGGTCATGCTAGAGTTACCCTGAAGAGCACCAGAGAGCAGCAGCTGGACACAGGGACCAAAGGCTGGTGCACTGGCCATTCAGCTCCGTAAGCAACTCCCAGCCAGCTGGCTGTTGCTAATCACACTGCCATTTTGAAAACTGCGTTCCTCTGCTTGCCCAAGCCTCTAATTGCCACCCCAACCCTTCACTGCTGTCCTGGATTGCCTGTCTTCTCTTTTGGCCCTTTTAACTTACTAACTGGCAGGCCCTAAATCGCAACACACAGCCCCATTCCCTTCTGTCCTACTTTTCCCAGTCAGCACCTGCTCCAAGACTTGCTATTCCTTCACTGTTTCAGCCAGCGATCTCAGCACTGTCAGGCCAAGGGGTTCTCTATCCTGTCTTTGCATCAGAACCACTTGTGGAGCTTTTAAACAATTTGTATACCTCAAGAAATTGTTAAATACGCCTAGGGTAGGGACCAAGTACCTGTATTATCATAAAGCTCCAAATGAGTCCAATATGCAGCCATATTGAGAACCTCTGGTCTAAGTATCACTGAGTGAAAAGACGATTATCTTAAAAAGAAGGAATGTTAGCTGTTCTATCTCAAGTGCTTGCTGTAGACTTATAAGTCAAACACAGTACTTACAGAATCTGTTCTTTGATGCCTGGAACTTGACCCTCATCCTGTCAGCAGTAATGAAATTTAACAAACATTGTTTAATAATTCCTTGCTAGGAACTACAGCGGCACTAGACCTAAAAATGAATAAATCATTATCACTTGCCCTCTGGATGCTTGTAGTCTAATCCAGGAGGCAGAGCTACAAAAACTATAGTATATTGTAAACATTTCACCCAGCTATGTAAACAAAAGGCTTTGAGAACTTGCTTCCTATGGGAGAGGAGGAAAGACGTTTGTGAAATCTTCACAAAGGAGTTAATAACATTGTCATCAGAGCCTGGAAACATGAGAGTTTTTGCCTGGAAAAGAAGGAGTAGACTTGGCAGGAAAACCACGTGAACAGAGAGATGTTACAGTGCACACAGCTTTTTCAGGAAGCTGCACGTTGTCTCCTGTAACAGGATCCTCAGGGGGCAGAGCCTGTGATCAGACGGAGAAGGAAGGGTGGGGCCAGATGGCAAACCCTTCTAAAGAAAGAAGCTACAAATGGACTGATGATTAGTAAACTCTCTAATTCCGCAAAGGAACCTACATTCATGAAGCTTTTAGGGCAGTAGCCCAGTCTGTGCCACCATGTCATCAGATATCACGCAGCACTTAGGGTCCGTAGGAGTTGGGGATGAAACTACTAACGGCATGCTGTCTTTTAAGTCTAAAGGTCAATGTAGTGACTTATATACAGCTGTTAAAAAGATTGTATTGCATCTAAGTGTACTTCTATGAAGAGGTGTAAAGAGAAAAAGGATGTTCAGAAAAAAGAGAAAATTGCAGAATGTGTATGTGTGTGTAATCTTTTTTAAGTATGATATACATATGCCTTTGTGAGTGCTAATAGGTACACAGAAACTAGTGGAATACACAGGAGCATAAGAGTGAAATGAGATGGTTGAAAAGAGGACCTTGTACTCTTTATCTTATTCCCCTCTGTAGCTGTTCAGAGGAGGAAAGAAAGAAAAAGAGAAGAAAATTGAATGATAACATCCTGAAGAGGATACAGCTTTTCACATATCAGATTTTCCATTGGCCTTTAGTAGACACTTCAGATTTCTGCCACTGAAGTGTCAGAAACATATTTGGTGTGTCCCTGGCCCAACTTTTCCTTCTCCCTGAATCCTGCCTTAGAATCTGCATGCTGTAAGACCCATGGTATTTTAGGACTTTGTGCCCTAAACATACTCTTCAGCTCAATTGAATGGAGCTGATAACAGTAGGGGCTGTGCATTGACTGTGAACCTGCACTGAAGAGTGAAGCAAATGAACGTTTCTTTTCTCCGGAAATAGTAACCATACTCGGGCTCTAGAACGTGAGTGAGAGCCACCACCAGACACTGCATGGACAGGTCCTAATCGTTAACTCCCCTGCTACAGCTTGTCAGGATGACATGGGGCTTTCCAGTGGTGATCTTTGTCGAAGAAGCCGTATCACGTTGTGAACATACTGTTGATGAGAAAAGTTTAGACAAAGTCAGTTTGTAGAACTTCTCTGTCTCAAAGCTAGGCTGTTTGAGTAGAGAAAAGCAGAAGGTAAAATGTACAGGAAAACTAACTGACCAGAGTTAGGACTTGTGTCTATTTGCATATAAATACAACTAAGTAGTTAAACTGAATTAAACATCAGAGTTGTAATTCAAAGACTGGGTAACTGAGAAATAAATGCCCTTTCCTTGTTATTTGAAGACAGGAACCCTATTTCAGAAATCTGGAAAGCTCAGGAGAGTGAGAAAATATAATGTCTGGGTCGGGTCCTCAGGAGGAAGAAGCATGGTTTATGAGAATTTGCCTGAAGTACTAGTCATGGCCTGGAAACAAGGGGCAGGACAAATGGAGAAGAGTTCTACCCACAGTTTGATTTGTTTTGCATCACATTTTGGAAACGTTCTTTGGCATTCTTTGGCTTGTGGAAAATCATAAATTGTATATTAAGGTGTAAGGCACACGAGGCCTGATAACCTTAACAAGTAATTGATGGGATTACTTTATGTGGAGATTAAAAGCTGTCTCCATTTAATAGATGTGAAAACTGAGGCCAAAAAGGTGAACGGTTGTACCCAAGTGACCTCATAAGTGCTTGTGCTGGATTGGAGACCTGTGCACTCCTGACATGCGGTGCCTCTCGGGCCCAGCATTGCTGAGAAGCATCACAGAAATGCTAAGAGCAGTGCTACTTACGGAAAACAGTGTCACTAACAACCCTGATGTCTTGCTGTTACCTTAGAATAGAGGACTTTGTAGCTGTTAAAAATGGTACAGGTCAGTGTCACTGTGGGAAACGTTCACGATACATTAAGAAGCAGGTTACTAAGTATCTTGTACATCATGGTCCCATTTTTGTATAGAAAAGCTTGAGAGAGATCATGCATAAGTATATGCATAAGTATAAAAAATGGTCCACCTGGATACTTTAAAATTTTTCTTTTTCTGTATTTTCTAGACATTTACAAGCATATGTTTTACAACAGGGTGTTTGGGGGGCTGGCAGTTAGGAAATGGGAAGAAAAATGCTAAAAAGGGTCTGAGAAGAATCAAATGATTTATGTGATCTATACTGGGAAATCAAGTCCTGGATGATTAAGATAGCTATCGGAATAATTTTCTTTGATGAGAACTCCAGGATATTATGTAGCTTTCACCTCTGATTTTTGTGACCTCTTTGGTTTCTCAGTGACAGTGCCCAGCAGCCAGAACACTCCGGCCAAAGCACCCAGAGTAAAGAGCAGTCCATGCACCTCCTCCCCGTCATCAGCAGCCTGTGCTCCGAGCTGCGCCGGGGACCTGCCCCTCCCTTCAAACACTCCCACCTTCTCTCTTAAGACCCCTCCTGCCAAGGCCCGGTCTCCCATCAGCAGAAGAGGCTCCATGTCCTCTGTCTCTCCCAAGCCACCCTCATCTTTCAAGATGTCCATTAGAAACTGGATGACCCGAACGGCTTCCTTATCACCACCCATCACTCCGCCTGCTTCCGAAACCAAGATCGCGTCTCCCAGAAAAGCCCTCATACCTGTGAGCCTGAAATCATCCCAGGCAGTGGCTTGCTCTGAGTCTAGAAATAGAGTAAAAAGGAGGCTAGACTCCAGTTGTCTGGAGAATGTGAAACAAAAGTGTGTAAAGAGTTGCAGCTGTGTGACTGAACTTGATGATCCCGTTGAAAAGCTTCATTTGGATCTGTGCTGCCTTGCTGGTACCCAGGAAGACCTTGGTAAGGACTCGCTAGGTCCTACCAAACCGAGCAAGATCGAAGGAGC
This sequence comes from Cervus elaphus, assembly GCF_910594005.1. Classification (NCBI taxonomy): domain Eukaryota; kingdom Metazoa; phylum Chordata; class Mammalia; order Artiodactyla; family Cervidae; genus Cervus; species Cervus elaphus. The sequence goes on along the minus strand of NC_057828.1, from coordinate 72,486,343 downwards.
TAGTATGAGTGTCTCTGAGCCTCCTTCTCCTGCCAGTCCTTATGCTTCAGAAGGCTGTGGAACGCTACCTCTTCCTTTGGGATCTTGTGGAGAAGGCTCTGAAGTGGTAGGCAAAGAGAATAGCTCCCCAGAGAATAAAAACTGGTTATTGGCCATGGCAGCCAAACGGAAGGCGGAGAATTCATCTCCACGAAGTCCATCGTCCCAGACCCCCAATCCCAGGAGACAGAGTGGAAAGACTTCTCCAGGCCCGGTAAGTTGGCAGCGATAGAAAATGCATTTCCTGACTTGGCCAGGGCAGGCACAGATGCCTTCTCAGAAGTGAGAATGCTTTTTTTTTTTTTAAGTAAATCTATTTATTCCTAGGATCACCAGGTTTAGTACATAAAAATATAGGACAAATACTGCATGGGACATATTTATACTAAAAATTTTTCATACTGCAATGTTATTTGTTGCTTGAATTTCAAATGTAACTGCATGTGTCCTGTATTTTCTTTGGCAATCCTATTTACTCCAATTAAAACCCCTTCTGTCAAAGTCCATACCCCTCAGCCCCTTTGCCTAATTCTTCAAAGCTGCCTTCGTCCTCTAAGCTATCAATTCAAAAATAACTTCCTTCTTTGTTTGACATTATTCCCTCCCACAACCCCTTGCTTTTTAAAAATTTGCCTCACTACCCCCCAGCACCTGCAACCTCTTTTTATAGATTTCCCTCCCCTTTTTATAGAGAAAGCTATAATTCATGGACAGGTTGCCAACATCCACAAATAGATTTTCAGTTTGTAATTACAGCTTATGATTATTTAAAATAAAGCAAAATTAAGATACTTATAAAGCAGTTCTAGGTGCAGAATCCTTCTAGAGTTAGAGTTTTTTCTCAGTCTTTTATGATCATCTTGCTCACACTGGTATTTTTGGCAATTCACCTGTATCTCCCTTTTTTTAAACATCTTAATTTTACCTATCTTTTCATTTAACTTAGATAATTTAAAAAACAGATATTAATGGCAGAAATAGCTTTGTGAACCTTGAAAAGCAAGTGACTCATGATGGTGGAGGCAGAAGTAGCTGTGAGCATTGGGTGAGCTGCGGGTACCAGTCAAAGAGAATAGAACCTTCTGCTACTCAGGTTGCAAGTTAAGGATGGAGGCAGGTTAAGGAAGTTTCTCCCGTAGCTCTTTCTGTGTTAGGGAAAAGGTGGAAGAACGAAACGTGATCCAGGTATCATGACCAGTAAGAACTGCCCTTATAAAGGGCAGAGATTGGATAACCTTAGGCCAGTACTAATTTAACAGATGTTCATAACCCCCTCCTACTGTCAATAAGCTTATCCCCTAATTTTAGGAAAGATAAGCTAGAAATATTTTAAAGAGTACTTCAAACACAAACTCCAAGGCCTTGCTATAGAGTATAAAGGGGGAAAAAAGGCTGTAAGGAGTCTTTCTTCTCTCAAAGTTCGCACCGTAGGTAATCTTTGCCCCTAGCCAAAATTCTATTTTTTTTCAAGGGAGCTGGTCTGAGTTATGTGTTAACAGAAAAACAATTTCAATAAAAAATTATTTTCATGAATGTGTACATCTTAAGGGCATTTTAAAAAATAGTCTGCTCATCTAAGATATTTCTGGCTTTATAATTTCAATCTTTTGAAGCTAAAGTTTCTTTAAAACATTTTCCTCTTTATGTACATGTTGATAAAGACTTCAGAAAAGGGTAGTATCTGCCATTTGAAATACCTATCTTGTTTGTAAATTTGGAAGGGTTATTTACTCATTTATTTCAAAGAGAATGGTAATTGTAACCTCTTTGGTTCCTATTATGAGGCGTAACTGGTAAATATTTTCCATTCACATGAAAAATCTATGTTTTCCTTTCATGCATGCTGCCTTTAGTTTTTCTATATTTGGTACAAATCAACCAAAAGAGACATTGCCATCAAAGTAATTGAGACTGAAATCTGGCTGGCTACATAAGCACATTTCCAGGCATCCTAACTTAAAATACCCATAGTGATAACTTGCTGAGGTAATATCTGAACTTTATCTTAGAAAATCTCTAAAATCTGAACTTTCTTCTTTTAGGTCACCATTACTCCCAGCTCCATGCGGAAAATCTGTACATATTTCCATAGGAAGTCCCAAGATGACTTCTGTAGTCCAGAACAGTCAACAGAATTATAGATTCTCATCTGAGTGAGTTAACTGAAGCTTGACTCATTAAAACAAGATAAAAAATTCAAGAGTGACTCTAACTCTGGTTTTAAGAAAGCTACCATTTTTTCATTTTTAGTGAAAATCCTTTCGACTCTGAAGTTTACCTAGTCTGGTTCTACTGCCATAGTGTATGTGCAGCTTCCTCAGAGTGAACACTTTGTTTAAATTTCATAAAGTAAGTTTGCCACTCTGTAACATTTTGAATGAGTAGTCTTTTAAATTATGCATCTTCTGTACAATAATGACATCCCAGTTTGTAGAGGCAAAAAAAAAAAACAAGTCTTGTCTCTTCCTGCTCTGAGACCTTCTGTACACAGCTGAAAGCCTCTGCTGGCCGCAGCAGGAGGCCTGTGAAGGTCCACTGCTGAAGGGGACCCTGGGTCTCTGCTGCCTCTAACACATTAATACAGTTTCATATAAAATATATAACCTTTTCACTACGTTTTTGTGGATTTTTAAAGTATTGTGGTTAAATACGATTTTTAGATAAGTACATTTATATTGATTCCGTGTTAAATACAATCTCTTAAGTTAAAATTGTCTTTATTTTAAAAACAGCGATAAATGTCAGCTTGTTGGCGAAACTAGAACACTAGCAATGTTTGTCTTTTCTCCCCCCAGATATATATCCCGTATATGAGCTGAGGTTCTCACATTTTTACTAAGCAATCTACTGCATTTCCAACCCAACTTCACGTTATGATTTTTGACATTTCCTGGAGGAAGATGTTTATAAAATCAGTAGTCATATACTGAAGCTGGGGTTTGAATTTAGTCTTCGGTTTTTTAGGGGCTGCTACTTTTTTTTTAAAAAAAAGCTATCAAATTTTAAGAAAAAGTATTGATTTCTTATTGATATTTTTTTTAAAGTGTAGATAGTTCCTATACTGAAAATCCAGGACCTAAAAATTAAATCTTTGCTTTAACTTGATCTTTTGGATTCTCTTCATATACTAAAAAGCAGTGATTGTCTAGTAGAGCCCTGAGCCAAAAAGTCGTGGAATTTTCTCTAGATATTTAACATAGAGAGTATGTAGACGACTCTCAGTTAATAATGTGCAAAATATCTTGACTATCTCTTACCTTAACAGTTATGTATCAGTAAGCTTGAAATGAACCATTGTTTTCTATTTTAGCTCTTTGTAACCTCATAGAAACAAACTCCGTGTATTTTCTATGTACTATGTCCTTAAAGGGAGTCCCCTTCCACTCATGAAACTTGATTCATTTTATCCATTTCTCTAACAACTGTGTAGGCTTTATTCATATTTTGTCATTTTAAAATGTATTCTTAATTATAACTATAATTCCTTTGATTCTTATAAATTAAGCTATAACTGCGAAAACTACATAGGTCAATTAAGCATGGGTTCTCTTGGTTTTATCCAAGGAGAAAGGTAAATAAAAGGCCACAGAAATGCTGTTTCTGAAACAAAGTATGGCATAGCATTAACTGGATATTTAAGAACTCTAGTTATATTTGGTGTTTGGTTTTTGAGTGTTCGACTATGGGAAGGTGTTATTTATGACCAATACCTGCCAATAATGCTGTCTATCTCTCTTGATTTGAAAGCCTGTAACCCATGAAGAAGAGAACTAAAGTAGATGATTTTCGTCTTTGTGTCTCTGCTCATCTCCTGACAGCTCTACTGAGTGAAATGGGGATAAATATGGCTGTCAGAAACTGCTGAGAGTCTAGTGGGTGTAACATTCCCACTTGGAAAACTAGTACTTCAAATAGGTGCTGAAGGTCAATGAGCTAAGGTAATGAGCTAATAATTATCCCTACTTGTGTCCCTGTCAGACTTTGAGTTGCTTCTGAATAAAAAGTGTTTTACCTGATCTGATGTTCTTTCCTGAGCTTTTGCATTAACCTAGAGGCCGTCTGTCTACACAAAAGAACTATAGTAGTAATCAAGAATCCCTTCTACTTGTTCATTGAATAAAATTTGTTTATTCCCAAAACATGATGTAGCTCAGGCTGAAAGAAGTTTTAATACCTCTTGCTTGATCAGACCTTGGGCATTTAAGATGGCTTGGATTACTTGATAAAAGAGGGTGGAGTGATGTAGTTCTTTTTCTAAACAAGTATTTCCAGCCCAAGCTTTTCTATTTGAATACACTCCAAGCACTGTTGCTACAAAGCTGTGTTAGAGTTTCCTTTTGGCTGTTTCAACTGGGGCCCTTAATTTACTTTAGCAAGGGTTGACTAATTAGTCCTTTAAAATGCCTCTTAATCTAGGCTGCACTTTTAACTGGTGATAAAACCATGTGTAGCTGCCTCCATAGGGGTTGCAGAAGGCAGATTCAGCCCACCACCCTTATCCCCAGCCTTAATGACTTAAAATTTTACTAAGACTTTTTTTGGGACACCCGGAATAGGAGGCATTTTTTAAACCTCAACTGTCCCGTATGGATGTCTAGAGATAGAGAGAGAGAGAGGAATAAGGCTTCCCCGATGGCTTGGGGGGTAAAGAATCTGCCGGCAGTGCAGGAGACACAGGAGATGTAGGTTCAATCCCAGTAGGGAAGATCCCCTAGAGAAGGAAATGGCAATCTGCTCCAGTATTCTTTCTGGAAAACCCCATGAACAGAGGAGCCTGGCAGGTTGCAGTCCAAAGGGTCTCAAAGAGTCGGACAAGACTAAGCACGCAGGCACGTTGTGCCCTTGTATAGGTCACACATTTCAGTTTAAGGTGTTTTTTGAGAACCTGTTGTAGCAGACACACTGTTACCTTAGGTCTGTTTTTCTGCTACTCCTAGTCCCTAGAGGGACTGGACTTCCTCTCACACTGTTCTTAAAGCAAAGGCCCAGCAGCCTCACAGAATCGGTTCCACAGCTATCTGGTGGGGGCACCATTTTACAGAGGTTCTTCGGAAGAGAAGCTGGGAGAGGGTGTCAACTGAGTTACGTCCTCCTGTGGCCGTGGAGCACAGTTCTGCTTCGTCATTCTATGAAGGGCCAAGTCCTGACCCCGCTGAGCATCGCGCTGCTTCCCACACAGGTCTTCAGAGGAGATTCTCTGCCTGCCCTCGGTTTGGGTCATGCCACATCACAGATTAACGGGTTACTCATTAAATTCTTAGGAATTGTGGGAGAACCGGTATTACGCATGAGCTCTTCAGAGGTTGCCTGGAAGTTACAGGCAGGCCAGACAGCAGCGTTTCGTTGGATGTGAAATGAGTCAAATACTTCATTAGATTCAACGCCAAGAATACATGCCCAGCTTGTTACAAGGGACCCACTTTATCGTTTAAAGTGGTAGAAAAACCTGTTTTTATTTCTGAGCTACGTTTGGTGCATGCTGAAAAGTGTAAGGGTCATTAAAGAATGATGTAAGGTGAAGTCAGCCTTTAAAAAATTACTGGGTAGCGTGCTGGGATCGGGATGCCCGCAGCAGATAGGTAAAACGCAAATGAGAGCTGTTCGATGATTGAAGCACAGGCTCCTTCCATCCCCGAGGCTCCCCCCCCCCGCCCCACTTTCCTGCTAAGCCAGGGAAGAGGGCTTCAAGGATATACAACCAGGTTCTTTATTTTGAATTTCAAAGGTTTAATACTCCATTTATACCCAGTTTCTCTTTAATTTCCTTAACTTGCTACATGCCTTTTCCTGTTTTGACATTCTAATAGTTCAAGCCATTTTGTAGCATATGAATAGCACATTTCAAATGACCTTGATTGGAAGGTATTCAATTCAGCCAACACTTACTTATTCATCACCTGGGTGCCAAGCCCTGTGTGAGGCACCTGGCCTGCATAGTTCTTGCCTTTACTTTAAGTTGTCACAGGAGTCACTTTATCTGTGGTGCTTGGATGGGCCAAAGCCAGCATTTGAGGGACACAGGCAGAGATCAGGTTTTCAAGTCCTTTGAATGAAGTTGTGAGCAGCTATGATGTAGCAAGTGCTGGCTAGATGCTGATTTCCCTGCAGCAACTTCATTCATTGGCCACTTAAACCATCTTTAACTTTTCAGTGAAATGCTATCCTCATGAATGTTTTTGTTCCTTTTTAAGTGTTTTGTTTTTATCTGATAACTTTCTTAAAATATTTATTTGGCTGCACCAGGTCTTAGTTATAGCATGTGGGATCTACTTCCCTGACCAGGATCGAACCTGGGCCTGCTGCATTCAGAATGTGAAGTCTTAACCACTGGACTATCAGGGAAGTCCCCTCATGCATGTTTCATATATTCTTTACAACCTTGTTAAATAACAGTTAAAAACATGATCTCTAGGCCAAGCTGCCCAGCTTTGGATTCCAGCCCTCGCTGTGTGACCTTGGACAAGTTCCTTAAGCTCTCTGAATCAGTTCCCATGGGCTGTGTGGTTATTACAAGTGCAGCTCCTAGGACAGTGCCTGATAGCACATAATAGCTTAAATTTATTGAATGATTACTGTTAGCTGTTCCAACTCTTTTTTACCTTAAGCTCTCTGAATCAGTTCCCATGGGCTGTGTGGTTATTACAAGTGCAGCTCCTAGGACAGTGCCTGATAGCACATAATAGCTTAAATTTATTGAATGATTACTGTTAGCTGTTCCAACTCTTTTTTATAAACGGACAGACAGGTTTAAGTAACTTCAGTTCTGACTCATTCCTATTCCACTACAGTTGTAATTCTCAAAAGTTACGGGAACTAAATCAGAATCCCCTGGGAAGCTTTAAAAAAAAATATGGCCTGGGTCTCCTAGTCTTAGCATTTTTCAAAAGGAGCAAAGAGGACTCTGGGGAAAAATTTTCCATTTCCCCACATATTTGGGATTCATGACTCACCAGGTATATACCAGGTTATTTCCTATACTGGCTCAGCCACCGTTTAAAGAGGCTATCATTTGCAGATCTATATCCTGAACTCAGCCAAAGACATTGCTCACACCAGGCCCACTCTCCCATTTCCGGAAGGCTGCCCTCATCTTTGCTACATTGTTTAAGATGTGTGCACCTTTAGGGAGGAAGCTGCAGCTGGTCCGCCCTTGAGCCAAGTCTTAATCGCTTTTTCCCCTGTTGTGTTCCCTGGCCAGTGAGAGAGGAGGTGAAGCTCAAAATAGGCCATTCTGCTGTCACTTGCTCTGATTTTGTAAGAAAGGTAGTCGCTTAACATCTGGCTGAGGAGTATCCTGTAACTCTAGATCCTTTTCCCTCCTTTTAGGGAGATTCTTCCCTGGGTTCTTTTTCGAGGCCAGTGGTACTTAACTGCCATTATCACATCAGTGCCAAAACGCCAGCCAGGAAGGGTTGACCCTTCGGTGGACAAACAGCGCAGGTTCAGTTGGCACCCAAGTACAAACTGTGCTGCCGCTGTTGCTGTTGAAGACCCTGGTTCCCAGTTTACGAGAACTTCCTCCTAGTAGAAGCTGGCATCTCCCCCTCTGTAAACAGTCCTCTACGCTGGAACCCTTCATGCGTTTGTGCCACAGTTATCAATTTGGATGAAGATGTTAAGGGTTTTAAAGTCAGAGTCTAAAAGTAATTATACAAATGCACCCTTCCTTAATATATTACCAGACAATATATGTTACTGATACAGCAAACCATAAATAAACCATCCGGCCTTGCTATATTGACATGAAGTTAGCAAATACTGGCATACATCACTCGATAATCATTCAACACCAGTCTTTCCCTCTTTTTAATTTCTCTTCCACCTTTTTCCCCACCACCTATAGTGTACTCAAACACAACTTTCCAAGAGTTATTTGAAAAGAAGCATTATAGGATTTATTAAGTGTAACAAAAGAGGTTCAGGAACTTAACAATTAAAATCCAATAGGCATCCTTGCCCCTTATAACAGGTCAACATTTGGCCCAACACTTATTGTCAAGTCAGAAGTGCTACTGCCTTATAAAAGCCTTATTGAATTTTTCTGGCTTTATGTGGAAGTAAGATTCTAAGTCCAGAAACCAATGTCTTCACAAAGGGGTTGACTAGCAGACAAGTCGAAATGAATATTAGTAACTTTCAGTGGAGAAGAGGTTGGTCATAATAAACACTTCTTAGCTCCCTAACTAGGCAATGAGGTATTGGCCTTTAAGTGTTGCAGCTAAAGTATTTGGTTTTGGAAAACTACCTCCTAAAACCAAAAAATGTCGGTGACAAAGTGTAGAATTCTACATGGAGTGCCCGCAGGACTAGGAGAACTACAATGTGGTTTTTTGATGACTAGGAATGGTTTCTGTCCCAACAAACTCTTCTGTTCAATAAATTGCACACAGACAGGATGGTGTTCAGAGCAGGTTGTTAACCTGAGTTATCCTGTGATGTCCGCATGCCTGCCTGTTTACTTTGACAGCATTTCACTTTTCCGTGTTTTGGCCAGCTGAATAGTAGATGAAGCCAGGGTTGTGAGTTTGATTCCCAACTGGGCATATTCACTTCACTCTGTACTGTGGCCACAGGCAACGAGCGTGTCACAGGCGTCCCCTAGCCAGCCACCCCACGGAGAGCGCTGGACAGGGTTGAGGCTCAGGATAAGCAGACTCAGAGTCTGTGTCCTCAGGGCACACATCCTGAAGGCATTCTGAATTCCGGTCTTTGCTCAGTTCTCCCTATCTGAAGACCAAGTTTATAAACCTCTTTTAACCAAACTTGTAGACTATTTCATGCAATACACACATAAGTGATGGTAATTGTTATCCACATTTAGGCAGAAACTAAAGCACAAAAGTTCAGTAACTCGCCCAAGGACACCACAGCCAGCAAGTGGCAGCTTGTAGACTGGGCTGACTCAAACACCCACAGTACTAATTCCCGTATTATAATGCCTCACAGAGAAAAGCCTGACCCCTGGCCCCTCTATTCATCAAATACATGCTTCCCATTTTGTGCACATTTGAAAGAGAACTCTCGAAATACTCCCAAGACATCCCCTACTTCAGTAATTGAAAAATGACTCCTTGAGAGAAGAAACCATTGTTAACTACATGAGGAAGGTGATACTCAAGTCGAGAAGCTTGAGCCACTACCGATAATGTTATTGAGAACACAAGAAGACTGACAAACAGGATCAAAAGCTGGAGAAACAGGAGCAAAGGCACAAAAGTTAAAATTCTCTAGGAAAGGAAAAGTGGAGTGCAACTCAAAGGAGGAGAATGAAGGAGGAGCCACATAGCTCACGAGCCAGCTGTTCCACCCATGTCCCAGGGAAGCCCGTTCACTGAGCACATGGACAGCGGTGTTCACGGCAGCGTTGTTTATACTGGAAGCAACCCAAATGTCCATTCACAGTAGAATGGATAAACTAGGATACGCACAACGGAAGACTAACTATAAAATAAAAAGCATGAACTAGCTATACATCACATTGTGAATGAATGTCAGAATGTTAAAAGAAGCAAGAATAAAGGAATGAGTACAGTACGATTCCTTTCAAATCGTGTTAAAAAACAGGCGTTACTGAACTAGTATTTGAGGGATATACATAAGGATGATGAAAGGCAAAACAAAAATATGACTATTACAATAACTTAAGACAGTGCATCCCTCTGGAGGGCTCTGCTTGGTAAGTAATACAGCGGGGAGTGGGGCAGCTTCCTCGGTTATGGCAAGGTTCTATCTTTTGCTCTTGGTGGTGACGTGTGTTTGCTCTAGGGTTATACATTGCATTTATGTTTCATGTACTCTTCTGTACATATTTTATGATTTACAATGTTTAAAGGAATGAAAATGAGATGGTTCTCTAGAGAAGACAGGCAAGAGGTGGGGAGGAGGAAGTTCTAGACAGACTGGAAAATAACAATCACTCAAAGGGAACGAGCTCCTAGGGAAGCCTGTGAGACCTTCTCGATACTTTCTAAGGAGAAAGGAAAATCCTCTGTTCCCCCTAGGCAGAAGGATGGAAAAAGTTGCTTCTACAGGTGCTGTCAGGATTCAGTATATTCGTTCACTTTACCAGAAAAGAACTGAGACTTCAGCAAACAGTGCAATGGACTCAAACATGGAGCTGGAGCTTTCATAACTGGGACCAAGCCAAGAGTTAAGAGAATCCAGCAGCACTGCAGCCTTTAGCTGCCTGAAAACTCTGTGCTATATACATTTCTTCCTTTCTCCTTCTTCCTCAGTCTTTTGTTTTCTTAACTTTTCCCACAGTCAGTCATCAAATTAAGACAGAAATGGGTCATAGAAATCAAATTCTTATTTTAAAGATGTGGGTGGAAACTGGCCTGGGAAAGTGAACCAATTTGACCAGCATCACAAAACTAGATAGTGGCAGAATCCGTTCTGGTATCCCACTTTCTTTGCATCACAGTCCTACTCATCTATTAGCCAGTCCCCTAAATACTTGACTGTCCCGCCTCTGTTCGAGGCGTTTCCTCTGACTGGAATAGTGTTCACCCCCTTATGCCTGCCTTTAATATCCTCTTTTTTTTAAGTTCCAGTTCAAACACTCCTCTATACTTTTAAGGGAAGTATATACTTTTATGGGAAGCATTTATAGATTTTCATAATTACGCCTGCCTTCCACTGAACCCCCAGCACCTTTTTTAAACACTAGTGCTTATCACATTTATCTTAGAATTATTTCCATATTTTGATGTCAAACTGGACTCATTCATTCTTGCCTACCCAGTGGTGTGCTGGAGCTGACTCGTGAAAGCCAAATATTAAAATACTCAAGAATTTTGTGAGCTGATTGTTAAAATGGTAGCCTGAATCACTGGTGAGAGTATTTACACCTTGGAAGAGACAAAAGCTACAAATCAGGGCCCCTTTTTTCCCCAGAGAGACAGCACATCAAGACATACTTCCCACCACCACTACCACCAACCCCCGTGCTTGCTATAGTGCCCGGCAGAGCAGTTGCAAAAAGCATGAGGAAGAAAGGGAACCAGTGAAAGGACAGACCAAAATGTAAAGAGAATTCCAAAAGTGTCTGCTCAGGAGCCCGGAGAAGAGAATTCTTTGAGAACCGGGTAGTTGACTGCTGTGGAGAAGTTGATCGTAAGGCCAGCAGGTCTTTGTCCTTCAGAGCTATTCCAGTAGCGTCATAGGGATGAAAGGTGGCCAGACAGGAAAAACGAGTGATTAGAAAAGAAGCAGTCAAGGTAGGTTCCTCTTGAGAGAACCCTGTCTTTCTCCTAGTAAATAGCTATTTGCTGAACACCTAGGGCTTCCCAGGTGGCGCTTGTGGTAAAGAACCTGCCTGCCAGTGAGGAGACACAAGAGATGCGGGTTTGATCCCTGGGTCGGGAAGATCCCCTAGAGGAGGGCACGGCAACCCATCGCAGTAAAATTGCCTAGAGAATCCCATGGACAGAGGCGCCTGGTAGGCTGCAGTCCACGGGGTCACAGAGAGTCGGACACGACTGAAGTGGCTTAGCACATACTACGCGTCAGTCATCGCACTAAACAGAAGTGACAAAGGCCTGTCCGCAAGCTGCTCCCAGTCTCCTAGGGCAGACAAGGAACGGATGCGATGTGCTAAGGTCTCTGCTGAAGGCATGATGTGTGGGGCACTGGGGCACATCCAGCCGAGCCTGGACATCCAGGGAAAATTTTATTCAAAAGCTGGTGCTGAGTGGAGTCCTGGAGAAGAAAAAATTTCCAGATGGTAAATGATAAAAGAGCATTCCTCATAAAGGAAATAGCAAAATAACATCAACAACGGTCTGAGGGTGTGAGGAAGAGTGCCCGCTGGGGGAACTCAAGTAATTCCAGTTTCCCTAGGGCTGGAGCAGAGGGAATGTGTCAAGAACAGCAGGAGATGAGGCTATGGGGGCAGGCAGGGGGCAGGGCGTGAAGGCCCCTACTGCGCCACTAGTTTGGACTCAGAGGCACAGCCCCTGAGTGACCAGGCGGGAGACAGGCACTAGCTGGTGTTTCTTTTAGAAAGATGATTCTGGTTGCAGCTGGTAAAGAATCCGCCTACAATGCGGGAGACCTGGGTTCAATCCCTGGGTTGGGAAGATCCCCTGGAGAAAGGAAAGGCTACCCACTCCGCTATTCTGGCCTGGAGAATTCCACGGACTGTATATAGTCCATGGGGTCGCAAAGAGTCGGACACGACTGAGTGACTTTCACATTCACTTTTCTGGTAGCAGAGTGGAAGGTAGATTGGGAAGTGGGAGGTGGGAGGTGATCAACCCGTTAGGAGCTGATGCAGTAATCTCAGCAGGAGGAGGAATGGGCCTGAAGGAAGCAAGGGCAGTGCAAGCCAGAGGAGAGCACCTATTTGAGAGAGGCTCCAGAGACAGCAGACTGTTGGTTTTCTAAGTGGATAAACGAGAGAAGGAATTGAATGAATCCCAGGATCTGACACTGGCAACTGGTGGGTGGTATATCATTTGGGGGGAAGGGATACAGTAGAAAGGACAGGATTATGGGGAAAGACTATTTTCCCGGTAAACCCCTAGTGAATAGTATCAAGTAGAGATGCCCTATAGGAGGAGTTCCAGAGAGCAGTCTGGGCTGGAAAGAATTTAAGGAGTATTAGGTGTGAAAAGAATAGTTAATGTGGAGCTTTAGAGAGGAGAGGGCTTCCCAGGTGTCGCTAGTGGTAAAGAACTCTCTTGCCAATGCAGGAGACATGAGACGTGGGTTCGATCCCTAGGTCAGGAAGATTCCCTGGAGGAGGGCGTGGCTGCCCACTCCAGTATTCTTGCCTGGAGAGTCCCATGGACAGAGGAGCCTGGTGGCCCACAGTCCATGGGGTCGCAGAGTCAGACAGTGCTGAAGCGACTTAGCACTAGCAGCAGAGAGGAGGTGGGCAGGGAGAATGTGTAGTGCGGTGGTTCTCAAGCTTGGGTGAACACTCCACCAGTTTGTAATTCAGGGGATCTGAGGTGGGGCCTGAACAGTTGTACCTTGAACAAGAGGCCAGGTTGATGGTGCTGGTCTGCGAACCATGCTTTGAGGACCATGCTTCTTTGTGTGGAGAGAAGCCCCCATTTCAGGATGAGTAGAGAAAAAAGCAAACTTCCCTGGTGGCTCAGATGGTAAAGAATCTGCTGGCAATGTGGGAGACCCTGGTTGGATCCCTGGGTTGGGAAGATGCCCTGGAGAAGGGCAAGGCAACCCACTCCAGTATTCTTGCCTGGAGAATTCCATGGACAGAGGAACCTGGTGGGCTACAGTCCATGGAGTCAGAGTCGGACACGACTGAGCGACTAACAGAAGGAAGAGCTGACAGGAGAGACTGGGAGGGAGGCATTTTAGGAAGAGATGATTCAAGGTAGAGTTTCAAGGAGTAAAACTGAACAATGTTGGGCAAGATGAAGAACAAATAATGTCAATTGCATTTGACAATTTAGAGGGTAATACTAGAGTCGGGGGGCGTGTCAGGGAGGAGATGGGAGATAGCAAACACAGTTTCCTTTTCTGAGGGGTTTGGCTGAGAAGGGAAGGGAGAAGGTCCGGACCCTGGGCGCAGGGGAAGGGTCGTGGTCAGGACGAGATCTGCAGAAGGGAAAGACTGAATACATGTGTGGGCCAGGAGAAAGGAGGCAGGAAAGAGGGAGAGTTTAAAGACGGGAGTGGGGATAACTGATGGAGGCAGGAAGGAAGAGGATCCGGAACACAGGGAGCTTTGCCCTGAGGAGGAAGAACCCTCCCTGTGAGGCCAGAGGGGCCTATGGGATGCCAGGAAAGGCCAGAAGAATCAGGGGGAGAGTTTTGAAGGCTAGATGTGTCTGGAGGAGGTTTGTGATGTTTGCCAGCCAACGGCAAGGGGCCTTTCCAGAGGCAAGGGGCCATGCTCTGGCTCAGGGTCCCGGAAATGGAGTCTTAGGAGGGATGGCATCAGGAACAGAGACAAACAAGGATGTCATTTAGGAAGCGCCCAGAGAAGCCGCTGCAGTCACCACAGTGCTATGTATAATCTTAAAATAATAAAAATAATTTAAGCTGAAAAAATCAAAACACTAACTCAGAAAGTTACGTGCACCCCAGTGTTCACAGCAGCGTTATTTACAATGGCCAAGATATGAAATGCCCATTGACAGATGAATGAATAAAGAAGATGTGACGTGTATATATGTATATACACACACATATATATTATATATAATGCAATATGAGTCATAAAAAAAAGAAATTTTGCCATTTGCAACAACATGGATGGATTTGGAGGGTATTATGCCAAGTGAAATAAGTCAGAGAAAGACAAATACAGTATGATATCGCTTATATGTGGGATCTGAAAAATTAAGCAAACTGACATATATAACAAAAAAGAAATAAACTCAGAGAGCTAGTGGTGACCAGTGGGAAGAGGAAAGGGGGTGGGGCAAAAGAGGCAAAGAGAATTAAGAGGTATAAAATACTATGTATAAATAAACTAGCTACAAAGATAGATTGAATAACAGGATAATAACCAATATTTCATAATAACTATAGACAGAGTATAACTTTCAAAATTGTGAATCGCTATGTTATAAACCTGAAACGTATATAATACTGTACATCAACTATACCTCAACCTTTTATAAGTTTAAAAAAATAAATAAAAATATTTTCCAGCAATCATCAGATGTTGGTTAGTTAAATTAAGATATGAAAAGTGAAAGTGAAGTCGCTCAGTTGTACCTGACTCTTTGTTACCCCGTGGACTGTAGCCCACCAGGCTCCTCCGTCCATGGATTTTCCAGGCAAGGGTACTGGAGTGGGTTGCCATTTCCTTCTCCAGGGGATCTTCTTGACCCAGGGATCAAACCCGGTTCTCTTGCATTGTAGGCAGACACTTTCCCAGGGAAGTCTCAAGATATGAAAGGAAAGACGCTATTGTAATGACAGAAGAAAGATAGGAAATAATACAAATTACCAAATAGTAGATGTAATATCTAATTTTGCTTTTAAGGGTGTAAGTGAATTTGAATATTTGTAAAGGTACTATAGTAATAGTAGTAGTCAGCACTGGAGAGTGGACTCACAGGTGATTGACTTATTTTTCAGACCTGTCTATAAGCATTCAAAATTTTTTTAATCTTTTAATTTTAAAAATTATTTGATTTAAAAATGCTTAAAGTTATTCTGCAATATACTTTTTAGTTGAATCTAGGGAGGAAAAGAGTTACTTGTTTCTCAGAAGCAAAAGGAAAAGAAGAAATAATGGGCAAAAATACAGAGAAGATTTGTGTTTTTTTTTTCTAAGATAAGTAATTACACAACAAACATCTTTGCATGTATGCAAAAACATAGGATATAGAATCTTTTATATAGAATATTTTAAAATATATCCAGACTTCCCTGACAGTCCAGTGGTTAAGACTTCACTTTCTAACACAAGGGGTGAGGGTTCAGTCCCTGGCCAGGGGCCTAAAATCCGCCAAGCCTCATGGCCAAAAAAGCAAAACATGAAACAGAAGCAAGATTGTAACAAATTCAATAAAGACTTTAAAAATGGTCCACATCAAAAAATAGATCAATAAAATATATGTAGTATAATTATGTTATAGAATTTATATGTAGAATACATATACACATTTCCACTACTACTTCTTTATGAAAGATTCCTAGAGATGGAATTACTGTGAAAAAGGGACTGGAAAACAATAAGATCCCTGTCTAAAAGTGCCAACTTTTTTTGAGAATGTGGTGCTGGAAATGAGAGGTTTTTGATAGAGATATAAGGACGTGGAAGAAGTTCACCCAGAAGGAAAGTTTCAGAGTCATCTACAGAGACTGAAGAAACGAAGTGGGTGTGGAAAGAGAGGGAAAGGAGCCGATATGTGCCTATTTATGACCCAGGCTATGCCAGGCTCTTTAGTAAATACAACCCTACAAGGGGATTGTTGTTATTCCCATTTTACAGATAAACTGAACCTCTGAGTTTAAACCATTTGCCCGTGAAAGCTAGTGAGTAAGAGGAGAGTTCAAAGTGCTGACCTCTGGAAGCCCATAGGCATAGGCAGAGAATGGAAGAATACCCCAACATTCTAACAGATGCTCACCGGACTCCCAAAGCAATGCCTTCGGGCTCTGGTTCCCCCCTGACCAAGAATGATAGCATCAGAATTGAAGTATTCATACCTCCTATTAGGAGTAAGCAAGGGAGGATTTATAAGGCTGTTGAAATGCAGGAGGAGCTCTGATGAAAGTCAACAGAGTTTTCCCAGTTTACAATCATCTTATGATGCATAAGATAATGTCTCGCCCAGATTCCCTAGTCTTGACTCTACCACTTAGTAATTCTGTGACATTATGCAATTTACTTAATCTCTCTGAGCCCATTTCTTCATCAAAAAAATTCGAGAAGTATTAACACTAATTCTTTCATTGTCATTGGAGAAGTCAATGAGTTGGATTGTGTAAAGTCCTCAAGTTAAGGGCCAGGCAGGTAATAAGTTTCTGCTTCTTTTTATTTTTTTTTAATTGAAGGATAATTGCTTTGCAATATTGTGTTGGTTTCTGCCATATATCAACATGATTCATGTTGATATATGGCATATATATCATACCATAGGTAGACATATGGCCCCACCTGAACCTCCCTCCCACCTCCCACACCATCTTTTACAACTGCTCTGAGGAGCCAAAATTCCTACCTTGGAGAACGAATAGTAGAGGAGAGAGTCAGACACACATGGTCTTTTTTTAAAAAGTATTTTTTTGAAGTAGAGTTAACTTAAAATGTTAATTTCTGCTGTACAGCAAAGTGATTCAGATATATATAAAATTCTTTCTCATATTCTTTTCCATTATGGTTTATTCCAGGATACTGAATATAGTTCTCTGTGCTATACAATAGGACCTTGTTGTTTATCCATTCTATATTATAATAGTTTGCATCTGCTGATCCCAAACTCCCAAACCACTCTGTCCCCCTTGACAGCCAGAAGTCTGTTCTTAATATCTGTAAGTCTGTTTCTGTTTCACAGATAAATTCCTTTGAAGACACGCATGGTCTTTTTGTTGCTGTTAACTACCTATTACTATTTATTTATTAATATTCAGCATATATTTCTTAAGAACAATTACATTCCTTTACATGACCGCAGTATAATTATCATACTCAAGACATATGACATTGATAGAGTAAAGTAAATACCCTTAAATGGAATGGTTTTTTGAGGACTCAGACATCACAGGAAGTTTGTAAATTTCCAGGAGAGCTCCAGGGAACAGAGGCAAAGACAGCTGAGTTAGGGATTACCTGAGATGGGGAGTCATCCGAGAAAGACCCAGAGAAGAATAAAGAATGCGGGATCAGTGAGCAGCTTGGAGACAGCAGGCCAAGGGGTCCAGGCTGGGAATGGAGGAAACAAGAGTTTCCAGGAAGGGTGAGCAGGTGAGGAACGAAATACTGCCACAGGCAGAAAGCATTCGATAGGTCGCGTGGAGGAGGTTGTGAGAATTTGAGACGTCATGGGCCATTCCAATGCCTTGTCCAGGTTATGTTCATCACGGTGAGTGACAGGTTGGCAGAATTTGGGATCATTTGTAATTTTCCAAAATGATTGTGAAGCCAGGGTACCAGAAGGATCTACAAAGAGCTGGCAGGGATAAAGTGGCCAGGAAAGCTGTGAGGCAGATGTCAAGCCACTGAGGAGGGTAAGAGAGTGCTGGAGATCTGTAGACAGCTGAATGGACGGGGTGGACAGTGAGATGGGATGGTCTGCTCTGGAGAGGACCAAAGAACAGGGCAGGCCATGTTTTCACTGGGAGAAGAAGATGGAAAACGTGGATGTTGAAAAGATGAAAGAAGTGAGGAAGTGTGTTCACCAGCTAACTGCAAGGGAACGCCTTCAAAGGCCTATGAACGTGACGCTCCATCTTGGAATAGGATCGCTGCCCGACAGGAAGTGAGGATGGGAGACCAGGACGTGGCCCCGCACAGCCCGGCCTAGGCCCCCCACGCCAGGACAGGACCTGCCGGAGGAGAAGGCTGGGGCTCCCGGGTCAGCACACCCAGCCTATTTCTGTACATTCAGGCTGCTGACTAATGGCTCCAGAGGAAGTGCCAGCGTCTCACAGGGCGCAAGGGGAAAGTGAGAACTAGGGCTTGGCACCTTATTTTGGGAGCTGTCGTAAAAGCCCAGCCCTGCGGTTCGTGTGCCTGACACTCCACGACAGCTCTCACAGGGAGTCTGTATGACCAGCCCTGCTCACACAGGTGCCCTGAGAGGCCCTGCAAGAAAAGAAGAGCTCTGTGGTTTCCCTGAAGACAGCAAATTCTGAGTGCTTACTTCCTCAAGGAGAATCAACAGTCATTCCAGTTGGGCAACTAGGCAGTGAAGCCCATTATTTCTTTAGAACACGCATTCTTTAAAATGACTGCAAGATAACCATGACATGCAGGATACTTACAGACACTCTGCTCCAAACCTGAGAGGTGGAGGTGTGTAGTTTGAGTTAGAGTGAATTTGAGTTTGTTTCCGAAGATGGGAATGCCACCCTCACTCTCCCAGCCAGTCCCCTCTGCTGGCTAGGGTTAGGGCTCAGTCTAATGCAGAAACAGTCACATATACACAAAGGTCAAATCTCTAACCCCATTGTACCCAGAGCTAACTGGCCCTGAGAGCCTCTGGGACAAGCCTTTGCTTTAGTTGCTACTGAATGCACAACTCCAAAGACTGCCCTGGGGACACTCGTGGCTCCATGATAGTTTAACTCAGTTCAGCTGCTCAGTCGTCTCCGACTCTGCAACCCCATGGACTGCACCACACCAGGCCTCCCTGTCCATCACCAACTCCCAGAGCTTGCTCAATCTCATGTCCGAGTCAGTGATGCCATCCTACCATCTCATCCTCTGTGGTTCCCTTCTCCTAACTGCAATCTTTCCCAGCATCAGGGTCTTTTCCAGTGAGTCAGTTCTTCTCATCAGGGGGCCAAAGTATTGGAGTTTCAGCTTCAGCATCAGTCCTTCCAATGAATATTCAGGACTGATCTCCTTTAGGATGGACTGGCTTGATCTCCCTGAAGTCCAAGGGACTCTCAAGAGTCTTCTCCAGCACCACAGTTCAAAAGCATCAATTCTTCAGCATTCAGCTTTCTTTCTGGTCCAACTCTCACATCCATATGTGACTACTGGAAAAACCATAGCTTTGACTAGACAGACCTTTGTCAGTAAAGTAATGTCTCTGCTTTTTAACATGCTGTCTAGGTTTGTCATAGCTTTTCTTCCAAGGAGCAAGCACCTTTTAATTTCATGACTGCACTCACCATCTGCAGTGATTTTGGAGCCTAAAAAAGTAAAGTCTGTCACTGTTTCCATTGTTTCTCCATCTACTCGCCATGAAGTGATGGGACCAGATGCCATGATCTTCGTTTTTTTTTTGTTATGTTTTAAGCCAGGTTTTTAAATCTCCTCTTTCACTTTCATCAAGAGGCTCTTTAGTTCCTCTTCACTTTCTGCCATATGGGTGGTGTCATCTGCCTATCAGGTTATTGATATTTCTCCCGGCAATCTTGATTCCAGCTTGTGCTTCATCCAACCTGGCATTTTGCATGATGTACTCTGCATATAAGTTAAATAAGCAGGCTGGCAATATACAGCCTTGATGTACTCCTTTCCCAATTTTGAACCAGTCTTTTGTTCCATGTCCAGTTCCAACTGTTGCTTCCTGACCTGCATACAGATTTCTCAAGAGGCAGGTCAGGTGTTCTGGTACTCCCATCTCTTGAAGAATTTTCCACAGTTTGTTGTGATCCACACAGCCAAAGGCTTTGTCATAGACAATAAAGCAGAAGTAGATATATTTCTGGAACACTCCTGCTTTTTCAATGATCCAATGAATGTTGGCAATTTGATCCCTGGTTTCTAAATCGGCTTGAACACCTGGAAGTTCTCTGTTCATGTATGATAGTAGGTCTGGTTAATTCTCAAGGTTAATTCTATGATAGTAGGTTTGGTTAATTCTCAAGTTCTTTTAAGCCTATTAGGGTTCCAAATCTAGATCCTAGGTGAATCTCCTATCTTGACTTCCTATATACCTCCTCCTTTTCTTAAAAAGTAAACTCTCTTAATTATCTGGGACTTCTTAGGAGTTCAAGTTCTCTCTTCTTAAATAGCCCTATGAACCAAAGTAATTGAGGTCCAACAGGGTTGAGTGGTTTGCATGGAATTGTATGAACCCTAGGGGACTTCCCTGGTGGTCTAGCGGGTAAGACTCCACCCTCCCAACACAGGGGGCCCAGGTTCGATCCTCGGACAGGGAACTAGATCCCACATGCTGCAGCTAAGAGTTTGCTAGCTGCACCTAAAGATCTTGCCTGCTACAACAAAGATTGGAGATCCCAAGTGTCTCAACTAAGACCCAAAGCACCCAAATAAATCCATAAATAATAAAGAGAAAGAATTCTGCGGCATAGCTGTGACTGAAGCTCAGCGGGGTCCCTGCCTCTTTCAGTTGGCCCACCTCCGCCTGCTTGCCTCTGGTTGGTGCCAGTCTAAAAACCAAACCACGGATGGCTAGAGGCATAGGCTCCTTCTCTGTGACTGCCACCTGTCTCTCTGGGACAGTCTTGGACATCACTACATCAGGTAGAAGATTATAAATACCCTAGAAAACCTGACACGTACCTTTTGGTGATAACCCCTGCTGGGTGAAATTCTACCCAGCTCAAATATTATTGTCCTGTAGTCATGGCTTCTAATGGGTTTTTTTTTTTTCTCTGTCATTGATCTGTCAATGACTCCCCTGTAGTCAGAATGACAGTCTTATGCACAGAAATGCCCTGACCTCTGTTCTGAATTTCATTAGTTTTCTGAGGCTACAGCCAGGACTTAATTCGTTTATCAGATTAAGTGCAATAGTGTTGGGAGCATAAGTTTCTACACTTGTCCTCTGAAAAGTTCAAGTATTTCTTAACTGTTTGGAGATTATCCACATTTGGGGGAATCTTTGAAATCCAGAGATACACATTACAGAGAAATTCACTAGATACTTATACACAAAATGTTGCTTGTAAGAGTATGGTTGTGGTTCTGCAGGTTCATAGACCTTATGAAGCCCATTGATGAGCCTCAGAGGCTCTGCAGGTCTGTGTTTAAGGATGCCTGGCTCAAGCTACTGCAGGGCAGTTGAGCTCCAGCCCAACACTAGTGGAACAGGTTTCATGGATTTAGTCCCTCTGTGGGTGAGTTGACTTTGCACACAGAAGCAAGCTCTTATCTCAGAACCGCAGAATAATCTCGAAAGTTCAGACCTGGAAAGAGGCTTAGTATGTGCTTAGTTCAACCTCCTCTTTTTATAGATTAAAAAGGAAAAGAGAAGCACAGAGAAAATTAGTCATTTACTTGAGGTCACATGGCAATTACAGGGCTAGGACTAGAGCCCAGGCCACACCACATAATACTAAGTGAATGGCTTTAAATGATGAATCAGGGGTATAATTTTGCATATGATGTAAAGCACATGATTATAGTCTCCTCATTTTTAAACACACAAACTGAGATAGGCAGCCAATATTTACTTAGTGTCTGTTATACATCTGTTCATTTATTCAGTTATCAAAAAAATGTGTATCTAATGTACCCTAAGTGCCAGGCACTATGCAAGGTACCATTTACCATCAGGTTCAAGCTTCCCTTAACACAGTATTAACAGATACACAGACACACAAAATTGGTGCCGACATCCCCTTCTTATGATGTATTTTTTTCATGGCACACAGATATCAATTCAGATGCAGTCCACACTCAGGGATTCCACTGGTCATGACTTCAAGGTCTTTTTCCTATAATGAACTGAGTTGGAGGGAGGTGATTTTCCTGTATTAAATGTAGGCAGAACTAGCTCTTTTATATGCTGAGCAAACGTCCTGATTAGGAGCTTGTTATAGTTTAGTTTATACTTTTTAAAATTTTAATTTTATTGTAGTATAATAGCCATATAAAATGTAAGCTATTTAAATGTACATCATATATATGTATCATATATCATACAAATATCATGTATATATACATATATACACATTGTGAAATGATATAAATGATTGCCCCCTCAATCTAGCTAATTAACTCATCACTTCACATATATCTGTTTTTTTCATGTAACATTTTAAGTTATATTCTCTTAGCAAATATCAGTTTTACAATACAGCATTATCAACTACAGTGATCATATTTTATATTAGATCCTGTGCTGTTCTTAGTCTCCCAGTCATGTCCAACTCTTTGCGACTGCATGGACTATAACCCAGAAGGCTCCTCTGTCCATGGGATTCTCCAGGCAAGATTAATAGAGTGGGTTGCCATGCCCTCCTAGAGGGGCTGTTTCCAATCCAGGGATCGCACT
This sequence comes from Cervus elaphus, assembly GCF_910594005.1. NCBI lineage: Eukaryota > Metazoa > Chordata > Mammalia > Artiodactyla > Cervidae > Cervus > Cervus elaphus. Next base: position 72,463,955 of record NC_057828.1, on the reverse strand, counting down.
CAGGTCTACCATGTTGCAGGCAGATTCTTTACCGTCTGAGCCATCAGGGAAGCCCAAGAATACTGGAGTGGGTAGCCTATCCCTTCTCCAGGGGATCTTCCTGACCCAGCAATTGAACCGGGGTCTCCTGCATTGCAGGCAGATTCTTTACCAGCTGAGCTACCAGGGAAGCCCACATTAGATCCTAAGACCTTATTAATCTTATAGTTGAAACCATACCCTTTTATCAATCTCCCCTTATTCTCTCACTCCTCAGACCCTGGCAACCACTTTTCTACTCAACTTCTCTACATCTGATTTTGTTTTTAAGAGTCCACATGTAAATGGTAACACAGAGTATTTGTTTTACTCTGTCTGGGTTATTTCACTTAGCATAATGCCCTCAAAGTCCATCCACACGGCTGCAAATGTCAGGATTTCCTTCTTTCTCATGGCTCAATAATAGTCCATTGTATATATGTGTCACATCTTCTCTATCCGTTCATCCATAGATGGACACTTAGATTGTTTCCATATCTTAGCCATTGTGAATAATGCATGCAAATATCTCTTCAAGAACCTGTTTTCATTTCTTTTGGGTATATACTCAGAAATGGGATTGCTGGATCATGTAAGTAGTTGTATTTTTAATTTTTTGAGGAACCCCTATATTGTTTTCCATACTGGCTGCACCAATTTGCATTCCCACTAACAGTGTACAGAGGTTCCCTTTTCTCCATATTCTCCTCAAAACTTGCCATCTCTTGTCTTTTTGATGATAGTCATTCAACAATAATGGTATGAGGTGATATCACCTTGTGGTTTTGATTTGCATTTCCCTGATAATTGGTGATACAGAGCATGTTTTTATTAACAGGTACCTGTTGGCCATCTGTATGTCTTCTTTGGAAAAAATGTTTATTCGGTTCCTCTGCCCATCTTTTGATCGGATTGGCATCAGTTGGGGTGGGTTGGCATCAGTTGAGATGATGGTGTGTTATTAATATTATTTTTTCACTCATTCTATTAATGTGGTGTGTTGACTATTATTATTTATTTTGTTGTTGTTGTGCTGGATTTTCATTGCTGTGCTTGGGTTTTCTCTCGTTGTGGCGAGTGGGGACTCCTCTTCACTGGGGTGCACAGGCTTCTCACTGTGGTGGCTCCTCTTGTTGCAGAGCGTGGGCTCTGGGCGGGCGGGCTCAGTAGTTGTGGCACACTGGCTTTGTGCCCGCATGGCATGTAGGATCTTCCCGGACCAGGGATTGAACCTGTGTCCCCTGCATTGGCAGGTGGACTGTCAGCCACTGGACCACCAGGGGAGTCCCTGTTTGGTTTTTTGTTACTGAGTTTTGTGAGTTCTTTATTTATTTCGGATTGTGATATTATGATGTATAAAAATATATATATTTGCTTATTCAGAAGGCCAAGATATATTTCTCATATATATTTTGTCTTCATCTACAGTTCCTGGCTCACAACTCTCAAAACCCTTGGGATTTCCTAAGTGTTGAGAGTGATGAAGGTGCCTTTTGTTATGTGAAAGAGGTAACTTTCAGAAGCACCTAAGCGTGGGGACTGGTTGCCAGGTAAACCAACTCTGTGACTTTAGGACCCTTCCGCTCCACGCCCTGGTGTCCAGAAAGGAGAGAGCTGTTTGAGGTTCAGTCAAACACCATTGGCCGATGACTGAGTCAATCATGTCTGTGAGGATGGCTTTTTGGTCCTTTTTGGAGACCTTCCACATTGGGGAACCAGAATGCTTCCGTGTGCCACATGGCAGGTGCCACATCCCATGAGGAGAGAAGCGCCTTTGCTCAGGACCTTGCCCTGTGTATCTCTGCATTTGGCTATTGATTCATAATCTTTATTGCCCCTTCATAATAAATTGGTAATCTAGTGAGTAAACAGGTATTCCTGAGTTCTGTGAGCCATTCTAGCAAATTAATCAAACCCAGGAGGCAGGCGTGGGAACTTCTTATTTATAGCCATATAAATATAGGTCAGAAGTAGAAATGACAATTGAAGTGGAGGACAGCTGTCTTGTGGGACTGAGCTCATTATCTGTGCTTTCTGATTCTATCCACAGGTAGATAGTGTCAGAATTGAGTTGCATTTTTGGACACATTGCTTGTTGGTGCGGGGAAGCCTACACACACACATTGGAACTGGCTCCAAGAGGAATTCTTTGCAGGGTATTTACCCCTTAACAGATGTATGAATTGCAAATATTGTCTCCTATCTCATAGGTTGCCTTTTCATTTTGTCGATGATGTCCTTTGCTATGGAGATGTTTTTTAGTTTGATGTAGTCGTGTAGTCCCACTGGTGTATTTTGCTTTTGTTGCCTTTGCTTTTGGTGTCACATCCAAAAATTCATTGCCAAGAGTGATGTCAAGGAACTTACCCTTTATGTTTTGTCTAGGAGTTTTATTGTTTCAAGTCTTACATTTAAGCCCATAATCCATTTTGAGTAGATTTTTGTGTATGGTGTAAGATAGGAGTCCAGTTTCATTCTTTTGCAAGTGGCTGCCTAGTTTTCCCAACATCATTTATTGAGACTATCCTTTCCCCATTATATATTCTTGGTTTCTTTGTCACAAATTAATTAGCCATATATGCATGGGTCTATTTCTAGGCTCTCTATTCTGTCTCAGTGACCTATGTTTTTAGTTTTATACCAATAACATACTGTTTTGATGACTATAGCATTGTAATATAATTTGAAGTCAGAGTGTGTGATGCTTCCAGCTTTGCTGTTCTTTCTCGCGATAGCTTGGATATTTGGAATTTTAGAATTCTAGAATTTTATGAACACTAGAATTGTTTGTTTTAGTCCTGTGAAAAATTCCATTGGAATTTTGATAGGGATTGCATTGAATCTGTAGTTTGCATTGGATTGTATAGATATTTTAATAATATTAATTCTTCCAATCCAGGAGCACAGAATATTATTCCATTTATTTATGTCTTCTTTAGTTTCTTTCTTCAATGTGTTATAGTTTTCAGTGTACAGATCTTTCACCTCCTTAGTTAAATTTTGTCCGAGGTTTTTTATTCTTTTGATGCAATTATACATGAGATTGTTTTCTTAATATCTCTTTCTGATAGTTCATATTAGTGTATAGAAATGCAACTGGTTTTCGTACATTGCTTTTGTGTCCTACAACTTTACTGAATTTGATTATTACAGTTAACAATTTTTGGTGGCATTTTTAGAGTTGTCTACACATAATAGCATGTCATCTACATAGAGGGACAATTCTGCTTCTTCCTTTTTGATTTGGAGGTCTTTTATTTCTTTGTCTTACCTAATGGCTCTGGCTAGGCCTTCCAGTACTATGTTAAATAAAAGTAGTAGGATTGGGCATCTTTGTTTTGTTTCTGATCCTAAGGGGAAAGCTTTCAGCTTTTCACCATTAAGTGTAGTATTAGCTGTGAGCTTGTCATATATGGCCTTTATTATATTGAGGTAAGTTCCCCCTATGCCCAGTTTGTTGAGAAGTGAAGCTGCTCAGTCATGCGACTGACTCCCATGGACTGTAGCTTACCAGGCTCCTCCGTCCGTGGAATTTTCAAGGCAAGAGTACTGGAGTGGGTTGCCATTTACTTCTCCAGGGGAACTTCTTGACCTGGGGATTGAACCCCGGTCTCCCACGTGGCAGGCAGACGCTTTACCCACTGAGCCACCAGGGAAGCCCAAGTTTGTTGAAGGCTTAGTTAATCTTTACAATAACATGGCAAGGAGGTGCTTTTATTATCTCCATCTTAATGATCAGGAAACTGAAGCTTAGAGAGCTCGAGTAACATCCCCAGTGTTTGCAAGTGGTGAAGCCGAAACTAAACCTTGCAGTCTGGCCCCACATAGCTCCTTCAAAGAGCTGAAGTAGCAGGAAACCAAGGGGAAGCAAGCTGTAACTGTGACTCCTCCAGCCTCCAGCGTGCTGAGAGAGTCATTCTGTGGTGTCTCTGTTATTCATTAGACCACGATGATACTGCATCTTCTGATAGATTGTCTTGTGTATGTGGGTTATTGTTTTTTATTTTTAAAGATTTATCTATTTATTTTTGTCCATTTCTTTGGCTTTGTTGCATCATGCAAGATCTTTTGTTGCATTGCATGGACTCCAGTTGTGGCTGACAGGCTCCAGAGCGTGAGGGCTGAGTAGTCATGGAGCCTGGGCTTAGCTGCTCTGAGGCTTGTGCGATCTTGGACCAAGACCAAGGATCGAACCCATGTCCTCTGAACTGCAAGGTGGATTGTTAACCATTGGACCACCAGGAAAGTCCCTGGGTTATTTTTTAAAAATACATTGTGTGCTCCTTGAAGATAGAGGTCGTGTCCCACCATACCAAGCAAATAGTTTGGTAAGTCCTTATCCACCGGGGCTCAAAATTCCCTGAGGGTAGACCTTAGGTATAGAAATTCAGAACTACATCTTAAATATCTCCTAGGCTTCCAAGTCTCATTTAACAGTTGAAGAAACTGGGGCCTAAAGAGTGGAGTCAAAGCTAGTCTAAACCCTTTCTTCAGGGCAGGACCATCCTAAAGTATCCTCTCCTCCTACCCCCACCAGCCTTGTTAGCAGTGCTGAAACTCTCTGTGTAAAATCATCCAGTAGATGTTAAGACCGTGGGATCCAATGACCATAAGACAATAAAACTCTGATGTCGTTGCTGGTCAGTCAGGTTTATAGCTGGAACTGAGGGAACCTTAGCGATCATATTGTTTAGTTGTAGGGGAAGTAACAGGCCCAGAGATGGCAAGGGACCTAGTACTCATCAGCTGGCTGGGGATAATCAGTTAAATGGCACTCCCCTGCCCAGAGGGAGCTAAGACACAGGAAACATGTGTGGCCTTTCCCTGGCTGGAATGTGTATGTCCAGGTGGGAGTGGGGTTGCTGTCTTCCCAAGTCTAGCCAGCTTAGGGAACACGGTCCACGCTTCAGCAGGTGCATCAGTGACTCGCCCCTGTGTTCACCTGCCCTCCTCCATTCTCCGAACAGTAGACGTCACCCCTGAGGCCTGGGCGCAAGCTGCAAACTAAATCCACCTCTCCTTCCATCCTCCTCCACCAGCCCTGCCCTTCTCAGCACCACCTCTGGCCCAGCGAGCAGGTTAGGACTGTCACACATGCACAAATTATAACCTAGCTGCCCTGTTTCTCCTCCACGGGTAAAAAACCCAGAGTTGAGGGACATGAGCGTCTTCGCTCTATACCACTCTCCGCAGAAGCCAAGGGCCAGAGGAAGCCGTTGCTTCCTTGAAGGCAGTGTGGGCACTGGACTGTTGAGTGAGTTGAAGCATTAAAGAAAGCTGCGTTGTCCTCACTAGACTTGGAGAGTGACCCTCCTCAGGGGGTCGAGCCCTGTCCCTCCCGTGCACTCACAAGCACAGTATGGATCAAAGAGCAGCACTTTCTGAAAAACTGAAAGTGATAGTTCCCGACAAGCCTGCTGAGACAGCGCAGGGAGGCTGAGCTCCACGTGGCAATCAGTCAGGCTGTCCCAGGGACAGGAAGTTTGGAAGGTGAACTGCAGGCAAGCTCACTCTGTGGAGACAGAGGACTCCTCCGCCCAGCTGTGCTTCCACAGAGAACCAGAAGCCGGCTGTCCCCATCCCCCAGGCCTGCAAAAGGGAAAGGGGAAAGAGTCTCACCTCTCCTCCATGGCTAAGTCCCAACCCCGGAAGAACTGATCTCTCTGCCACCTTCTTGTCTGCACTCAAGACCCCAAACACCACTGAGGAAAGTCTCACCATCAAGCAGATGGTTTGGGCTTGTGTCCAGTTCTTTGTGATCCCATGGACGGTAGCTGGCCAGGTTCCTCTGTCCATGGGGATTCTCCAGGCAAGCATACTGGAGTTGGTTGCCATGCCCTCCTCCAGGGGATATTCCTGACCCAGAGATTGAACCCGCATCTATCTTATGTCTCCTGCACTGGCAGGCGGGTTCTTTACCACTGTGCTAACTTGGAAGCCCTCAGAAAGATGGGTTCCACTGTAACGGAGGATAATCAACCCCACATGCACCAAAGAGTGGTAAACAATTTTACCGCATTTCTGGGTCAGTTCACACTCCTATCAACACTGTTCCAAACCTTCTCCCCTCCCCTGAATGCCCTTACCTCCACCCTCACTTTCCTCAGAAGTCATCATCTTCCAGTTCCTCCTCTTTTGTGTTGAAATTGCTAGTCACTCTGGCATGTCCAACTCTGCAACCCCATGAACTGTAGCCCGCCAGGCTCCTCTGTCCATGGAATTCTCCAGGCAAGAATACTGGAGTGGGTAGCCATTCCCTTCTCTAGGGGATCTTCCCAAGCCAGGGATCAAACCTGCATCTCCTGCATTGCAGGCAAATTCTTTACCATCTGAGCCACGAGGGAAGCCCACCAAATGTTTCAGCCCACCCAGACTTCCCTTCCTTCTTGCTTCCCATTACGTTGGAAGAGTTTTCCTGTCTACTCTCTAACCAAGAGCCATCTCACCACTTGTGTTTTATATCCCATTCTCCTCCACCTTCCTGTGAATCTTATCTGTAATTTAGCCAATCTTTCTGTTGTATACTTCGTTTCTTCCTCTGTACTGGGTCCATCTCATACTTATTTATTTAAAAAAAATTTTATTTATTTGGCTGCACCAAGTCTTACTTGCAGCATGTAGGATATTTTAGCTGAAACATACGAACTCTTAGATGTGGCACATCAGGGATCTAGTTCCCTGATCAGCGATTGAGCATGGGCCCCCTGCACTGACAGCAAGGACCATCAGGGAAGTCCCCTTCTCGTGGTTATTTAAACAAACTCAAATCTCTTTCATTAAAAAAGAGACTCTTTTAATATACATCCTTCTCGGCCTGCGGCCTTCTTTCTCTGCTCCTCTACACAATCTAATTCCTCCCTTTAACGTTCAGTGAACTCCAATCTGACTTTCGCTGTTGTTACTCTCCTGAAGCAGCTTTTTGCAATGGTCATCAGGGATATTCATGATTAATACAGTGGTCATTTTTCAGTCCTTATCTTGCCTCTTCAGCATTTGACTCTGTTGAGTGGTTATAAATGACCATTCTCTCTCTTAAAATAAAAAATCTTCCCTTATCCTCCACGATACAACAGTCTCCTTGATTTCTCTCTTTAACCACGCTTGCAGAGTCTCCTTTATGAACTTATCCTTCTCTACCTAGCCATTCATGGTTAGAGTTCAAGGCATAAAGTTCTCTTTAAGTCTCTTATTCTAAAGTGCTTTTGCACACTACACTGAACTGCCTTGTGAAATTGTTAAAATCAGCTTTTTATTATAAGCATCTTCCCGTATCGGCAAAATTATCTTACTGAGGGCATATTTTGTGGGTACCATAGTTTATTTGCTCCATCTCCTACTGTTAGTCATGTGTGTGCATGCTGTCACTTCAGTCGTGTCTGATTCTTTGCGTCCCCATGGACTGTAGTCTGCCAGGCTTTTCTGTCCATGGGACTCTCCAGGCACGAATACTGGAGTGGGTTGCCATTTCCTACTCCAAAGGATCTTCCTGACCCAGGGATTGAACCCTGTGTCTCCTATGTTTCCTGCATTGGCAGGCAGGTTCTTTACCACTAGAACCACCTGGGAAGCCCATTGTTGGTCACATAGGTCCTTTCCAATACTTCTGCCTCTATAAATAGCATTATGACAATCAACCGTGTATGACTCTTCTTGCATGTGATTAGATGAGAGAGGCTAATATTAATTACTACTATCCAGTCAGTAAGAAACTGCTATGTGGAAAGTGGGAATTTGGGGAAAACGTACACTTCATTTTTGAGGTCAGTAGCATGGAGGAAACTATCAAGGTAGCCCACAGAGCAATACTGAGCAGGACAGACTCTTAGGCAGAAAAAACCCAGCTTGGTCAAGGATATATATATATATATATATATATATCTGCTGATATATCTGCTCTTTCCCTATTCTTCCAAGTTTTCAACTTGGAAGTTACCACCTCAGATGAAAAGAGGTTCTGGGCAAGGCATTTCTCATGCTGGGAGCCGGGGGCATTTGCCTTATTCCCACTTTAGACTTCGGCAGAGGAGTCAGTCCTGATAGAGCCAGATGGATCTTAAATGACCTCGGAGGTCTTTGAGGACATGGATGGACTGGAGAAGTCTGCAGGGCCTGAGATGAGTCCTGGACCTGATCTGTCAGGCCCAAACTTGGATGGCTGCAGGACAAACAAGTCAGCAAAAGCCAGTGCCAGAAAGGCAGCATGAGTGTGCTGACAGCAGACAGGATGGGGCATGGCCTGGAGAGTGAAAGAGAATTGTGGGGAAAGGAGGAGAATTGGCACAGGCTACGTGCACTCTTTTTCATCTCCCCAAATATTTACTATCGGAGAGCCCCAGGGCCCAGGCCTGGACTTCTACCTGCTCTGTCCACCCTTCCTTAGTGACCTCACCCAGGCTCACGGCTTCAAGTATTAACACTATCCACACAGAGACGATGCCCAAGTCTACACCTTCAGTCTGACCTCCGGCCTGAACACATGACCAATGTGTCCAACTGAAAAGCTGACATCCCCACCTGGATGTCTAACAGGCATCTCACATTTAACACTTACAAAGATAAACTCCTAACTTTACCTCCTCACCTCCCTGGCTAAATCTGATTTCAACTCAGGCAATGGCAATATCACTCTTCCAGTTTCAAACCAAAAACTTCATTTATTTTTTTACTTTTTGTTTTTTCTGTGCTGGGTCTTTGTTGGGGTCCGCGGGCTTTCTTTCGTTGAGGAGCACAGGCTCTACAGCACGCGGGCTCAGTAGTTGTAGTATGTGGACTCTCTAGTTGGGGTGTGTGGGCTTAGTTGTCCTGCGGCATGTGGGATCTTAGTTCCCTGACCAGGGTCAGAACCAATGTCCATCGCATTAGAAGGCAGATTCTTAACCTCTGGACCACCAGGGAAGTCCTCAGGCCAGAAACTTGAAGTCATCCTTGACATCCTCTTTTTCTCACAACCTGCATCCAACTCATAATCAAATCCTGTTGGCCTGATCTTCAAAAACAGATTCAGGTTTGCCTTCATCCATGAAAAATGGGACTTAACTATCTCCCTATAAACAATGGAAAAACTGGATCAGAGATATAGAACAACTATTTCCAGACATTAGATCAGAGGCAAGACAGGACTGTGATCCCTCAGGGAAGGGAGGCAAATGAGGTGAGCCCTCAGTTGTGGAGGCAGAGGCAATTTTCAGATTGGTTGGCCCCCAGGACAGGACCATTTTTCAAGGACAAGAACCAGCCACTTGTGGGAAGCTGATTACTTTGGTTCTTCTTCACCTGGAAGAGATAACAGTTAATCTTGACTGGGATTTAAACATATTTCATTAACTCTGGGAAGAAGCTATACTCCCAGAATTACAGTACCTGTGACATGCAATAGGTAATCGCCATTTTAACTCACTCCTTTTCACAAGTTTTCAACTATATCCACACAGAAAAATGTCTCTTTAAGAACAGCTAAGTCCTAATGGAAGTCAATATTAAAATGTTATCTTCTGCCTCATTTTATAGAAAGATACTTATTCTGTGTAAAACAAGAAAACACTGTACAACAGTGGACCTCTGTATTCCCAAATGCCCTATGTTAGCTCCTTCTACAAACATCTGATGAGTGTCTATTCTGTATCAGGCAAAGAATACTAAGAACAGAGGGATTAATGGGCAAACAAGTTCTAAAGCAGACACTAATCTACTAGACTACCCAAAATCAAGGACCAAGTTTCATTTCAGACACCTGATGGTAATTTTTTAGGGGTGTGCACTCAGGCAATCAGTTTAATTTGCATATTAAATAAGTCCAATTATAAAATCACTTAAGATTTATATTAGTTTATTATTACCAATATTTAATATTATTAGCTATTATTATTTACAGTTTCAATTTAAGAACAACAAAAAGAAGAAAAACTAAATAGTATGTTTATTTGATATTAGAATAACAGCATATAGAAATTTTTGAAGCGTGTATCTATATAATAAAGTATACTTTTTAAATGTCTAACTTAAAAAATCCCAGTTCTCCTGCCTTGCAGGCAGACTCTACCGTCTGAGCCACCAGGGAAGCCCCAACTTAAAAAACATATTTCATTAACTCCAAGTGGATCCTGGACTTATTTATAAAATGTAAAGATATAAGACTTTAAGGAAAAGAAAACAAAGGAGAAAGTCTTTGAAATCTAGGGCTAGGCAACGAGCTCTAAGAATTGACCCCAAAATCTTGATCCATACAAGGAGAAGGTGATAAATCTGACCTCACTAAAATTAAGAGCTTCTGTTCGATAGAAGACTGTGAAAATGATGAAAGACAGCTGTTGGGAGAAAATGTTTGCAAAGCATATAGTTATCAATGGACCAGTATCCAAAATACATGAAGAACCCTTAAAACTCAATAGTTAAAAAAAAAAAGTCCAGTTAGAAAATGGACAAAAGATACAAACAGACATTTCACTGAAGAAGATGTATAGATGGAAGATAAAGACACAGCCAAAAAGTTCCATAGCATTAGCCATTAAAGAAAAATAAAGTAAAACCACAATGAGATGTCACTACACATTTACTAAAATAAATAATTGTGACATCAAATGCTGGTGAGAATGTAGAAAAACTGGCTCCCTCACATTGCTGGCAGGAATGTAAAATGGTATAGTGGCACTGGAAAACAGCTTGGCAGGTTTGCTGTTGTTGTTTTTAATAAAACTAAACATAAAATTGCCTTATGACCCAGCAATTGCGCTCTTGGGCATTAATTCCAGAGAAATGAAGACTTATGTTCACACAAAAACCTATACACAAATGTTCATAATTGCTTTATTCATGAAAGCCAAAGGAAAAAAAATGGAAACAGTCCAGCTGTCCTTCAAAGATTGAATAGTTAAACAAACTGGTACATTCATACCGTAGAATACTCAGCAATAAAAACGAATGAACTATTGGTGAACGAAACCACTTGGATGACTCTTCAGGGAAGTATACTGAGTGGAAAAAGCCAATTCTAAAAGGTTATGCTCTGAATGATTCCATTGATTAAGACATTTTGAGGGACTTCCCTGGCAGTCCAGTGGTGAAGGTTTCACCTCCCAGTGCAGGGGATACAGGTTCACTTCTTGGTCAGGGAGTTAAGATCCCGCATGCTTGATGGCCAAAAAACCAAAACATTAAAAAAAAAAAAAAAAAAACCCAGAAGCAATATTGAAGCAAATTCAATAAAGACTTTAAAAATGGTCCACATCAAAAAAATCTTTTTAAAAAATTTAGAGATGATGAAATTTTATATGTGGAGAACAGATGAATAGTTGTCAGAGGCTAGGGATTGGGGAAAAGAGAGGGAGAAGCAAGTGTGGTTGTAAACAGTCAACACAGGGAATCCTGTGGGGCTGGAACTGCTTTGTATCTTGACTGTGGAGGTGGATAAACAAACCTACACACACGATGCAATTGTATAGAATGAAGCACATTCACACAGACTCACAGACACAGAAAGTGGGAGAAGCAAAATTGGGGCAATCTGAATTGTAATGGGCTGCCCTGGTGGCTCAGACGGTAAAGAATGCGCCTGCAACACAGGAGACCTGGGTTCGATCCCTGAGATCAGGGGAAAAGAAGATCCCCTGGAGGAGGGCAAGGCAACCCACTCCAGTATTCTTGCCTGGAAAATCCCCTGGACAGAGGAGCCTGGAGGGCTACAGTCCATGGGGTTGCAAAGAGTCGGACACGACTGAGTGACTAACACACTAATTTGCAATCATGTCCATCTCCCAGCTGCGGCATTGAACTATTTTTGCAAGATGCTACCCTTGGGGGACACTGGATAAAGTACATTGGATCTCTCTGGAATTGTTTTTTACAACTGCGTATGTGTGTAAAATTATCAAATAAAGGTTTAATTTTAAAACAACATATTCCTGGTTGATATTCTACGTTTGAATGGGCTTTTCCTGCCAGGAGAGCCTGGGCCAACACCACAGTCCAAAGGCTTGTTAGAGTGTTAGATCCACTGACACCAGACAGAGTGTAACCTTGCTTTGGAACCTGGGCCTCACTCTTCAGCAGAGGTGGGAGTGGGTACATGACCTGGTATCCCCTAGTCCTAGCTCACACCCAGAAGCTGATAGAGTGGTGAAGTGGCTGCTTAACGATGCAGCTGATATCACCCTAATAAACCAGCATTGTATACTGCTGTGAGAACTGACGCTGAAGTAAAGCTCCAGTACTTTGGCCACTTGATGTGAAGAGCTGACTCATTGGAAAAGACCCTGATGCTGGGAAGGGTTGAGGGCAGGAGGAGAAGCAGGTGACAGGATGAAATGGTTAGACGGCATCCCCAACTCAATGGACATGAATCTGAGCAAACTCCAAGGGATAGTGAAGGACAGGGAAGCTTGGTGTGCTGCAGTCCATGGAGCAAAGAGTTGGAGACGACTTAGCAACTGAACAACAATGATATATCCTACTGTGTTCCCAATAAATGGAACACGTACATCCAGGAACCATGGTAGGCCTGGACATGGTAGACTCCAGTGACCTTGTGGAATTTCTGCATCCAGTCCCTGCGACTCTAGGCTCTATGGGTCTAGAGGCCCTGATTCCCATAGGGAGAATGCTTTCACCAGGAGGAGACATAGCAGGAGTTCCAGTAAGGTGTAAGCCATGGCTGCTGCCTGGTAACTGCAAGCGCCTCATGCTAAGAGACCAGCAGACAGTGAAAGCATCATCAGTCTGGCCGAGGTGATTGACCCTGATGATCATAAAGCTGTGTTAAACCGTGGAGCCGGGAGGAATATCTCTGGCATTCATGTAATCCATTGGAGCATCTCCTTCCGATCATAAATGTATATGGAAAAGTGTAGCAGCCTTAATCTGAGGAAGATACGGTAACCCACTGCTCACATCCCTTGGGGATGAGGGTCTGGGTCACACCACGTGGAACAGTAGAGGTACCAGCCAAGGGTGAGGGCACTCTGGAGTGGGCAGTACAGGAGGGGAATGCTGCATATTCATTATGGTCTCAGGACTACAGTACTGGGGGCCGAGGGGGGGTGGTGACTCGTTCATCTCGCTAACCTTCCTTAAGTAACCTCAAGGAAACAGACCAGCCAGAATCCTGGAGAATCCGTTCCCCGATGGAGTGGATTAGAACGTCACAGGAGGTGGGTGTGTAGCAGACAGGACGATGCTCAGTCCAGGTCCTCCGTCAGGGCTGGGACTTGCATTCCCTCAGTCCCGGAGTGTTGCCTATGATGGCTCATGGCTGTGTCCCTCTCTGAGCAGCACTGTCAGCTGAAAGGAGCTTCCTTGGCTCATTTCTGCATACCCTCACTGGGGGAGCCCACAACCAAAGACCAGTCAATGTGGGGCTACAAATCCTTGCTCAGTGCTTCAGTATGGGGTATCTCTATCCAAGAACCATCTCAAAATTAACTTGTTCAAAACCAAATTTCCCCCCCAAAAAAGAAACCAAACTTAAAATTTAAGATAAGAAGTGGATTTCTTTAGAGGAAAAACACACTCCACCGACAGAGTATTGGCCATCTCAGAAGGCTACAGTGGCCAGAAACCAAACTCTTGGAGTCCTCCTGAAACGTGTCCACTTCTCATTTTCAGTAAATGCCACTCGCATGCCTCCAGTCGAACAGTCCAAAACCTTGGACTTTTGACTTTGCTCTCTGTTTTCCTGAACATCTAATTTACCAGCAAATCTTGTTGGCCGTACCTTCATAGCCACAATTTGACCAGTTCTCAGCACTACTGCTGACCGTCTGCTCCAAATCCCTATAATCGCTCACCTGCAACACACCACAGCCTCCTAACTGGTCTCCCTGCCCCTGTGCCTGCCCCTTTCCTCTCTTCCATGCAAGCAGCCAAAATGATCATTGTGCCTCTAACAAATTCTCCGAGGGGCTTCTTATCACACTCAGACTACAAGCTAAAACCTCTACAACAGCCTGTACCGCCTGTCTGACCGCTCCAGCCATCTCCACCCCTCCCTCTGCCTGCTCCAGCCTCTGTTCTCCATGCTGTTCCTCAAGCTCACCAAGGATGCTCCTGCCACAGGGCCTTTGTACTTGCCTGTCCCCCTGCCTGGAATGCTGTTCCCCGAGATAGCCACACCCCTCACTTTCCTTGGGGCTCCACTCCGATATCACCTCCTCCAGCACATGTTTCCTGTCCATCTTACACGTAACAGCAAAACACCATCCCCACCTTATCACCACCCCGCTCTCCCAACCCTCCTTGTTTGGTCCTTACCAACTGACATCAATTTTTTTTGTCTGTTTGTTTATCTACCTGCCTCCATTAGAGGATAAGCTACACAAGAAAGGGAACTTTGTCTTTTGTTTACTGCACCATCTCTCTAGTTTCTATAATGGGGCTTGGAATATAGTAGCTACTCTTAAAAATATATTTGTTGGATGAACCAAAGTTTCAGGGACTTTATAATTTGGGCTTTCACACTACCCACCCCCTGCACTCCCAAAGAACTACATCCTGAAATGCAGACAGAGCAGGCCCACCACAGGAGCACCAGGCATCATGTGCAAAACACACTCTCAGTGACCCAACACACACCTCAGGGGGAAGTGCCTCTCAGTTGTGAATTCACTGTCCTGAACCATCTGGATCACAATGAGACCCAAAGATTCCAGAATAAGGAAGAGACCTGAGTCTGCAAGAGTTCCTTTAGCCACAGCATGGGGATTCATGAGGCACCATACTTTTAAGGGCTCACAAAATTATTAACTGTAATTCCTTTTAGAATCAGAAGAAAGATGAGTATCATAATAATAAATATTTGATAATCAACTTGGATTATATTCATCTTTATACCAACATTCATGAGATAAAATTTTTAATTAATATTCCCTTATGGAGGAAACAACCCAGAAAGGTGGAAGGGACCCACGAAAGCCACAGTGTGGCCCTGCCTGACGCAGCTCACCTTTAAAGCTCTGGCTAACGTCAAGAGCCAGCCGGGCAGGGAGACGGAGGGGAACTGATATTCAGCAGGCTTTCTCACTGGGCTGTCTCCCCAACCCATCTTTTCAGCCCTGTGCTATCAAAGGGGAAACTGAAGCCCTGAACAGTGAAGTGATTTCGCCTGTGCCATCAAGACAGTAAATGGCGGGGCTTCCCTCCTGGTCCACTGGTTAAGAATCTGCCTTGCAATTCAGGGAACAATTGGATCCCTGATCTGAGAAGATCCCACGTGCTGCGGGGGCAACTAAGCCTGTGTGCCACGACTGCTGAAGCTCTGTGCTCTGCTACAAGAGAATCCACCGCAATGAGAAGCCCCCGCGCCGCAACTGGAGAGTAGCCCCTGCTTGCCACAGCTAGAGAACGCAAAGACCCAGCACAGCCGAAGATGAAGATAAATAAATAAAAATAAATTCTTTTAAAAAAGTGAAAAAGACAGTCAACAGCTCAGTTCTGAGCCTAGGACAGTGGGGACCCAGCCCCAGGCTCCGTGATCCCCTGCAGTTTCCAGAGGGTTTCGGCACTGCTGCAGGCACCGATCATGGTTAGACGCTGTCCTCGGCTCTGCCCCTGCCGGCCGGAGGCTGCCCTGCACCCTGCCCCCTGAGTCACCCCAGCTCCACCTGGCCCTTCAAGAGCCTGAATTTCCCTCTTCTGCCTCAGCCCCAGTGCCACACCCCTGCCCCACCCCTGGCTCCCAGTCTTAATCATGATGCCCCACCCTGTTCCCGGGCAGGCCTGGCTGCCTTCTCTACCTGTCAGTCCTTCCAGAGAACAGTAACTTTGTCCTGAGGAGGAAAAGAGTGGCCTGGGAGGGACTGGTGCTTATGACTCCCAGTGCAGTCTGGGTGCCAAGCCCTTCCTCCTGACACCCAGGAAAAGGTCTGCAGAGACAGCAAAGGCCCCTTCTGTCTGCACCTCGCCCTCCCCAGCATGCACTCAGGGGTAAATAGGTCCTTCCTGAGCCTCAAGCAGAAATTTTCTAAGGGAGCCACCTCAGTCTCCACCTTCTGCCCCTGTTTGTGTGTGTGCATGCTGAGTCATGTCCGCCTCTTTGTGACTGCATGGACTGAAGCCTGTCAGGTTCTTCTCCATGTGGAATTTTCCAGACAAGAATACTGGAGTGGGTTGCCATTTTCTACTCCAGGGGATCTTCCCGACCCAAGGGTTGAACCCGCGTCTGTTACTTATCCTGTATTGGCAGGTGGATTCTTTACCACTGTGCCACTCCTGTTTGGTGACCTCCAACTAGGAGCAAATGGGTAGAATTCACGATCCAGAAGAAGAGCTCGAAAGAGAAGTATGGACTTGGGAACAGAAGGGCCTAATTGAATTACAGCTCTGTGGGTAAGTAATTTAACTTCTCCAAATGTAATTAAAACTTGCTAAACACAAAAAGAGAGAGAGGGACTTCTTTGGTGGTCCAGTGGCTAAGACTCCAATTTCCCAATCCCTGGGTTCAATCCCTCGTTAGGGAACTAGATCCCACATGCTGCAACTAAGAGCCAGTGCAGCCAAATAAATAAAATTTTTCTTAAAAAAGAGAGAGCGAGAACAAAATGTTCTTAAAGTGGTTAGCCCAGAATCTGGAATTGGGTTGTGCCAATAAATGTTAGTGAAGTTTTATGCCAAGTATGCCTTCCACCCTAATTTGCCTGGTTTTGTGGTTGTTATATTTCTGGGTTTTCTCCCTAATTCATTGCACATTTGCTGAATCCATCCATGTTGGCCACTATGTAAGCTTTGGAGACACAACGCTGAGTATAAGAAATCTTTGCCTCTGAGGACCTCATGCTCTAGTGGGGACTTCAAAGAAGCAAGCTGTCAACAATGGTATACTGTGGGAGTTGTCCAGCTCTGGATCTTAACTCAGGGTGCTGCCATCAGGAAACCAACAAGTCAGATGGCAGAGAAGCACTCAGCCTTTAATTGGGTAGTGCGTAAATAAAAACAAGAAACCAAATCATGTTGTGAACAAGAAGGACCAGGATGGGTAACAGGAAAATGAGACCTAGCATTTGGTCATTTTACAAAGTAGGAGGTGTATACCTAGGTGTTCTTGGGTATTCTTTCAAAGAGAGAAGCCCCATTATGGTTCCCAGGGGTTTTGCCTTAGGATTTTTCTAAAATGACAATAGAAATATTTTTATTGGCTTTATGAGTAGGTGGGTAGGTTGCCACCTATGTGAGTGCTCTGGGAGAAATGAGAGGGTGCCTCAGGGGAATGCCAAAATACCTCCTTGTGTCACTCTTCCTGGCAGTCCATCATCATAGGCAGTCCTATGTGTCTGATTCCCAGTTGAGGAGATGATAAAAGCTAGGAACTGGCTGGCCCCTCTTTCCATGTGGTGTGTTGTTCTCCAGGGCCTCTCTTCATAACCTCCTCTCCAGCAGGTCATCCTGGGCTTCCTGACAGCATTGCAGCTGAGTTCCAGAAGGCAGCATTTCCAGAAGTAGAGCCCTGATGTGCAAGCACTTATCTAGTTGTTTCATGTTTGCTAATATCTCACAAGGAAGTCACACAACCAAACCTAGAGTCAATGAGGGAGAGGACTTCAAAAGGGTATGACTCATGGGCAGTATGGTTTGGGGGGGAATGTGTCCAATATCTAACACAGTCTATAAACCAGAGTAGAGACTGTATTTTTTTTTAATGTTCACATTTACCAGCATAGTCTAGAGTATATTGGCAGACGCTCCATAAATACTTGTTGACTGACAAATGATGAATGTAGTTAACCGCCAGCAAAGCTCTGTAGGATGGGCCTTGCAGGGAGAGCTGAAGTTTGCTCCATGAAAAAAGTAGAAGCCTGAAATTCAGAAAGGTGACTGAACACCAAATACAAATGGGTGGATTTTAGTGAATTTAACTATATCCTTCCCTAGTGATTTCAAAATCAGAAAAATCGAAGCAAGAAATATCAGAAGAAACCAAAATATGTTCAGCTCAGCACTGTGTTTGGCCTCATGGAGGAGATAAAAGAAAAGAGGGCCTTTGAGGTCACTGGAGAAACAAGAAATAAATACAGGAAAACTCAAATATCACAGAGTCTAATAATGTTTGTTCTATTTTATTTCATTTATTTACTTTTGGCTGCACTGGATCTTTGTTGGTGTGCACAGGCTTTCTCTAGCTGTCGTGACCGTGGGCTCCTCCCTAGCTGCAGTGAGTGGGCTTCTCACTGCAGGGGCTTCTCCTGTTGTGGAGCACAGGCTTTAGTAGTTGTGGCTCATGAGCTTAGTTGCCCCATGGCATGTGGAATCTTCCGTGGGCCCTGCATTGGCAAGCATATTCTTAACCACTGGACCACCAGGAAATTCCCCTAATAACGTTTTTAGCATAGTTCATATCACATAATAGACACTCATGAAACGTTGCAGAAAGAACAGGGTATGGTCAGGAAATGAAAGATAGGTTAGTCTAGGGTTTAGCAAACTACAACCCACAGGCCAAATCCTGCCCTCTGCCAGTTTTTGTAAATAAAGTTTAATTTGAACAGAGCCATACCTATTGGTTATCTATGGCCATTTTTGTTCTATGACTGCAGAATTAAATTGCTTCAAAAAGACCAAAAGACTTGCAAAGCCTAAGATAGGTGTAGCTTGGGCCTTTGCAGAAAAAATTTGCCAACCCCAAAGCTCAGTAAATGCTCCCCAGATTCTGTAAAATTGGTACAACTTCCCTTGATGGAGGAGAAGGTAGGTTAGCGTTCTGTTAGATGGAAGATGAAGTACTTTGTGCTCAAAACTGTGAATAGCTACAGCCTGAGAGAAAACTGTTCCGGGAGGACCCCAGCTAGGGAGGATCTGTGTTGATTTGCAACACTGTCAGGCCCTGGGCCCCTGTTTAGACTAGCAGTCCTGGCATTCTCCCGATCTCGTAACCCTGTTTGTCCATCCTCCTCCACGCTTTTATCTTGAGATTGGACAAGGTATCCAGATACTGAAGTTGGATATCAGATACACTTTCCATTCAGATATATATCTCAGTCCTTAGGAGGAAGGGAAGCATCTAACTATATAGAGAAAGGGCATGATACCTTCAACCTCATTCTTTCAGCTCCATGGGTCTCAAAAGATCATCTTAGTCATCCCCTTGTGTCCAGACTGGATTAGTTTCAAGTCTTCTCCTAGATCTAATAAACACACACACATGCCTCACTGTACCCAACTCCCACATGCTTAAAAAGAGTACAGTCTCTCCCCAGGGCCAACTGATCCAAAGAGAGCAGGCGCAGTGCTAAAGGTCTGTGATATTTTAAGGACCAACACAAATATTTTAATTTTAACTTCTTTTAATACTAGAAGGAAAAAAGAATGTAATAATAGTGGATATATAGTAATGATATATATATATATATATACACAGAGAGAGTAATGATATATATGCAATACTTTGCCCACCTGATGCGAAGAGCTGACTCATTGGAAAAGACCCTGATGCTGGGAAAGGTTGAAGGTAGGAGGAGAAGGGGGCAACAGAGAATGAGATGACTGGATGGCATTACTGACTCGATGGACATGAGTTTGAGCAAACTCTGGGTGATAGTGAAGGACAGGGAAGCCTGGCAGACTGCAATCCATGCGGTCACAAAGAGTCGGACACAACTAAGCGACTGAACAACAGCATATAGTGAGGAATCCAGCCTAGATTATATTCTTTATACAAATTATATATAAAATATAATTTAAAATATATTTTAATGGAGGAAGGGGGCCACAAAGGCAAAAGTGTCAAGGGCCAGCAAAAGCCATAATGCAGCCTTGTCTTCCTTAAGTAACAGCTTTTTCAAGGTCCATAAACCTGATGAAGAATGGCTTCTTCGCAAGAGCTGAGCAGAATTCCTTCTGCGATCATGTTCTTCCTTGGCCCAGTCCTTTGGAGAACTAAACACAGCTGCCTTTGACCTTTGAGTCAGGATAAAAACAAAAAAAACTCTCTGGAAGGAAGTGCAGGCTGGCAGCTAGGAAAGAAAGGTGCTGGTGTTATTTCAACTGGCCCCGGGGCCTGGTGAGGCCGGACTGCCCAGCAGTGTCCCTGCCACCAGTGTGTTGGCTCTGGGCAGAGCAGAACCCAGCGCAGGCCCTTCATGAGTAAACATTGCTTCAGGCCCAAGTGTGCTGACCAAAGAAGCTGTGGTTCCGTCCCCTCTCCCTGGCCCTGCAGATTGCTCTGCGGGGGCCTCACTCCAGTTAAAAGCTCTTTGAGGAATCAGTACAGCCTGGGATTTGCTTTCCAGCTCTGATCACTGCTGCTCAAGGGGCTCCATTTCTCAGGAGCCAAGGATTAACCAGCTGCTATAATTCTCCTCCAAAATTCTCTACCTCCTCCCACCACTTCTCTTTCTTTCTGCTTCATAGCGTTTCTTCTTAGAAGGGTGGAAGACTAAAATTTGCTTTTCTTAAAATCAGGGTAGCTGGTGCTACTTAAAATGCAACTTAAAACTTACCTAGATGGGACTTCCAGTGGTCCAGGGGTTAAGGATTTGCCTGTTATTGCAGGGGACTCGGGTTCCTGGAGTCCCGGAGGGGGGAACAAAGAGCCCATCTGCAGTGGAGCAACTAAGCTTATGGCCACAACTACTGAGCCTGTCCGCGCCTCAACTAGAGAGCCGGTGCAGAGCAATGAAAGATACAGTGAAGATCCTGAGTGCTAAAACTGACCCAAGGCAGCCAAATAAATAAATAAACAAAGATTTTTTAAAACGTACCTAGATGATCTTTGTTGCGGGCTGAATTGTGTTCCCCCTGCCCCCAAAGAAAAGATATATTGAAATCCTAGTTCTCAGTGAAAGTTAGTCTCTCAGTCCTGTCCGACTCTTTGAGACCCCATGGACTGTAGCTCGCCAGGCTCCTCTGCCCATGGGATTCTCCAGGCAAGAATCCTGGAGTGGGGTGCCATCCTCCTCCAGGGGATCTTCCCGACCCAGGGATTGAACCTGGGTCTCCTGCACTGCAGGCAGTTTCTTTACCGTCTGAGCCACCAGGGGCGCCCTCAGTACTTCAGAAAGAGAGCTTATTGGGAAACAGTCTGTGCAGATGAACTCAATTAAGATAGGGTCGTACTGGAGGAGGCTGGACCCCTAATCCACTATGGCTGGTTTCCTTACAAAAGAACACCATGTGAAGAGGCAGAGACACGCAGAGTGAAGACAGCCGTGGGAAAACCAGCAGAGAGAGGAGACAAGCTGTCAAAAGCCAAGGACAGCCTGGGGCCACCAGAGACTGGAAGAAGGCGCAGAAAGATCATCTCCTAGAGGCTTTGGAGGGAGCATGACCCTGCCAGCATCTTATTTCAGACATCGCCTCCAGAACTGTGAGCGAACACATTCCTGTTGCCGTAAGCCACTGGCTTGTGGTTTTTCATTCCAGCAGCCCTAGGAAACGAATAAAGTGTTCAAAGCAAACAATCCACACAGCTGGAGCATCAAGAACCTACTGACAGACACAATAATCACTCCAAGCCCTTGTTTAGTGTAAAAATTTTACTTCTTGAAGTTCTTTCCTCTCCGTTGTCTCATTTTAGCCTTTGTGACACAGGGCAGGTTTTATTATCCTCATTTTATAGATGCAAAACATGAAGGTCAGGATGTAAAATCACTTACGCAGAGTCAG
The DNA here is from genome assembly GCF_910594005.1 of Cervus elaphus. NCBI lineage: Eukaryota > Metazoa > Chordata > Mammalia > Artiodactyla > Cervidae > Cervus > Cervus elaphus. Next base: position 72,442,355 of record NC_057828.1, on the reverse strand, counting down.
GCGTACATGTCTCTCAGAAGAAAACAATGAGTAACAGAAATGCAAACTCAGCTCCGCCCTGGCAAGGTATATACATGAGCAGTCACTGCTGAGTAACCCAAGTCTTTCCTTTTAAGAGTGTTAAAAATCACCCGCCATCTGCTATCAACATCACTTCATAGAAGAAAAGGCATTTTAACAGTAAAACAAGGCAAAACCAAGAATACCAGAATAAAGGGGATGTCTTTTAAGTTAAATAACTTTCATTTATTTTTTAAACTCACTACTTTTGGATGGCATCACCAACTCAATGGACATGAGTTTGAGCAAACTCTGGAAGATGGTAAAGGACAGGGAAGCCTGGCATGCTGCAGTCCACGGGGTTGCAAAGAGTCAGACACGACTTAGCGACTGAACAACTTTGTCCTTGTTTTTTCTTTTTTTTTTTTTTGCTTTTCAGAAGACTGGCAGATCCCAGGATCAGTATTTGGGAACAACTTCTGAAATCGCTCTGGCCTCATTTATCAATACCTTATCAGAGCGTATTGTATTTCTCCTTGAATCCCTCCACCTCTGAACATTTAATGATTCTCTGACTCCAGCCCAGATTCTCTTTCTACTAATAGCTGGAAATGGAAACCCCTGGACTGGCAGTGACGGCTAGAATGCCCTGGTCAGAGGAGCCGGATGCATGAGTGTCTAGGATCCATCCGAAGACCACACCATTCCCTGCCATACCCCAAGAGAGAGAGTGACCAGGAGTTGTTTCAATGGCATCACGTCGGTCGTAGAAAGAACTGACTTCCTCTTAGAAAGTGACTCCTTTGTATTTGAGGCCAAACAGCTTGGGATCTGACGTGCAAACTGCAGCCTGCTTTTCCGCAGCACCTCCTGCCGTCAGGCTGGTTCTGGCTGGCTGAGCGTTCACCCTGTGCAGCAGGACAGCCTGGGGCCCTTCTGGGTTGTCAGGGCTCCTGCGGCTCTAGGCCAGAGTTGGGAAAAGCAGCCTGGAGAATCCAGTGCTTCTAACACAGGCTGCCACCGGCGAAAGCCTGAAGCTTGAATGTGCCCCCCCCGCCACTACAGTCAATGATTTTCTTATCATTAATGATGATGATAACAGTCTTCTGCATATTGTTTTTAAAGAATTTTTAAAATCTGATATCTTTTTAGGATAACATCGGTGTTCAGGGAAATCTCTATGAAAAAGATAGGACTGAAAGGGTACTCTGAACAGGTGAGATGCTTGAACAGGGACTAAGGATGGGAAGGATGGGGTGGAGCGTACCTAGAGAACAGTCTGGAGGGTGAGGTAAGAAGAGTCTGGAGGAGCAGTGAGGTAAGAGCTGAGAAGAGCCCTGCCTGAAGGGGGCGCTGAATTCGCAGAAGGAGAGAGATGGGATGAGCTAGGGCTGGGCTGGGCTTCCCAGGTGGTACAACAGTAAAGGGCTTCCCTGAAAGTCCATCCTAAAGGAAATCAGTCCTGAATATTCATCCGAAGGACTGATGCTGGAGCTGAAACGCCAATCCTTTGGCCACCTGATACAAAGAACTGACTCACTGGAAAAGACCCTGATGCTGGGAAAGATTGAAGGCGAGAGGAGAAAAGGATGACAGAGGATGAGATAGTTGGATGGCATCACCAACTCAATGGCCATGAGTTTGAGCAAACTCCGGGAGATGGTGATGGGCAGGAAAGTCTGGCGTGCTTCAGTCCATGGGGTCACAGAGAGTCGGACATGACTGAGTGACTGAACTGAACTGAACTGGTAGTTCAGACAGTAAAGAATCTGCCTGCAATGCAGGAGACCTGGTTTCAATCCCTGAGTTGGAAAGATCCCCTGGAGGAGGAGCTTGGCAACCCACTCCAGTATTCTTGCCTGGCAGATTCCACGGACAGAGCAGTCTGGTGGGCTTCAGTCCATGTGGTCACAAAGAATTGAACATGACTGAGCGATACACACTTTCAGTTTCAGGAATGGGCCAGGTGTATGGAGATCTCACAGGCTTTTTTTGTTTGTTTTGGCTGCATCAGATATTTCTTACATCATGCGTATTCTTTATTACAGCCCACAGATTCTCCAGTTGTGGCCCATGGGCTCAATAGTTGTAGCACATGGGATCTTAGTTCCCTGACCAGGGACTGAACGTGTGTCCTCTGCATTGCAAGGCGGATTCTTAACCACTGGACCACCAGGAAGTCCCTTGCACAGCCTTCTGAGGCAGACAGACTTGGTCAAGCCCTAGTCCAACCACTTACTAGTGTTATTATTCCCCTTCATCCTCCAGCCTCACTGGGAGGAAAAGCTCTCCAAGTCTAGAAGAGTTAAGTGGTCTCGAGGGGTGGAGAAAGGGCAGGAACAGAATGAGTCTGACAGGAATTCTGTCAAAAAGTTGTTCAGGGAAACATCAAATAACCTCCACCCTCTCAGTCTCTTCAACTGGTTGCTTTGGGGCCTCCCCTTCCTTGAAAGTGAAGTTCTAGGGAGATAAACATCCATGGAAACCAACAGGTCTTGAGGCAAACGTGACCCCACCAGCTGAAAAACAGTCCTTCCCACCCTGCTCTCAGGCGGGGTCCGTAATAAGGATTGAGGAAGTGACCTTTTCTCAGGAAGTGGGTGGACGAATGACCTAGAATTCAACCCTTCCCATCTGGAAGAAAGTTATCCTCTAAAGGAGCAAAGTTGTCAAATGTACTCCTCTCAGTGCAGAAGCAAAAGGGAGTGGGAGGAACAAATTACTGTCTGGCAGTAGGTTTTAGAATACATTAACAGAAGAGAAACATTTTCTACAAATGGGCACCTGTTTCCTCTGAGGTGAGAACTGGCAGCTTCAAAGAGGCGGCTGAAAATTTTCTCTAGAAAATGTAGCCTCTACTTTTATAACTGTCCCAGTTGGACACTGAGAAGGATTCTTTCATGTGATATTGATGTGTTATTTATTGATCATGCTTTGGTTTTCCATCACCTTCTATTGAAACTGTTGGGATTCAGACTCAGTAGTGTGTGAATACCCTGGACCAAACTGAGAGTGGGGAGGCTGGTGAGGCAGCTGACCTAAGGACTGGAGGAAGACTGGGAGCAAACGGCTAACTCAATTGTGTTTGACTTTCTATGACTTTATTTGAATTTGCAGTTTTATTATGAAAGGAATATATGTACCCAGTCAACTTGGTGTCTTTATTATAAAAGTAATTTAAATATCCAGTATATACACTTCACAATGAATATAAGAACCTGGTATGGAGGCATTCCGGCATTCTCCCAAGATCTGTGGTGATCAGCTCTTTACATATTCTTATGAAAAAACATTTATGCATAGGTAACTAGGAGAGTGTATCATTTCTTTAAAAAACTCGCACAGAGCTTCCCTGATGGCTCAGTGGTAAAGAATCCGCCTGCCAATGCAGGAGACACAGGTTCCATCCCTGATCCAGAAAGCTCCCACATGCCGAGGAACAGCTAAGCCTGTGCACCACAATTCTTGAGACTGTGTTCTAGAGCCCGGGGGCTACAGCTACCAAAGCTCACATGCCCTAGAGCCTGTGCTCTGCAACAACAGAAGCCTCCACAATGAGAATCCCGAGCACCTCAGGTAGAGAGTAGCCCAGGCAGCAATGAAGACCCAGCACAGTCCAAAATAAATAAGTAAATATTATTAAAACAGAAACAAAGATCTCACACAAAAACAAAAATCTCATACAAATGGAGTCATGCTATGCATATTGTTATACATCTTGCCTTTCTCACCTAAAGATCTTCCTTGGAGATCATTCTTTTCATTGGTATGGTTGTATGTCCCAGTTTGCCTGGAACAGTCCATTCTGTATAATTATCAACAGATTCCCACTCTCAAAGCATCCTGGTTTGGATAAATCTCTCTACTTACCAGGTCAAATAGATTTCCTGCCTTGCTTTTAGTAAGTTTCATAGAATGTCACACCATGGACACCTCAAATACTAATATAACTAATCACCCACCTATCAGTTCAGTTCAGTCGCTCAGTCATATCTGACTCTGCGACCCCATGGACTGCAGCATGCCAGGCTTCCCTGTTCATCACCAACTCCCAGAGCTTGCTCAAACTCATGTCCATCCAGTCGGTGATACCATCTAACCATCTCATCCTCTGTCATCCCCTTCTCCTCCGGCCTTCAATCTTTCCCAGCATCAGGGTCTTGTGCAACAAGACAGTTCTTCTCATCAGGTTGCCCAAAGTATTGGAGTTTCAGCTTCAGCATCAGCCCTTCCAATGAATATTCAGGACTGATTTCCTTTAGGATGGACTGGTCTGATCTCCTTGCAGTCCAAGGGACTGTCAAGAGTCTTCTCCAACACCACAGTTCAAGAGCATCCGCCTATCTATGGACACAGGATATTTCGCATTTTACCTATTAGAAACCGTTCAGCTTCCTTGTACATTCATCTTTGAACTCCTGTAAAGGTACGTGTGCAGGATAAATTCCTGGCAGTGAGACTTGCTGGGTCAAATTGTGCCTTTTACATTTTGTTCTGTGAAAATAATATTTAAATTTACTTTTTAATAGAGGCATAATAGTCTGTGGTATGAATTTGCCACCAGTAATTTATCCATCTTTTACATTTTGAAAACAAGAGCAAAATTCCTCTCCTAAAAGGAGAAACTGCAGGCAGAGGGACTAGCCCAGAGCAGTCCTTCGGGTATCTCTCTCGGTCTCCTGGCCCAGACACCCCACACCTCTGGACGCTCGTTGGACGAGATCGCTGCCCCCTCTCACGATTACAGCAGATTCTTCTCCGACTCCTCTCTCCCGTAGGTGCCCAGCCCTCTTCTTCCAGGATGCGCTGCCTGACTGCCCCCTTACCGACCCCCCAAGACTGGGCTGGGGCCTCTTGTGTGTAGTCTCGCAGAGTTCGGTACTTCTGTCCCTGCACTCATCACATTGAACTTTAATCCCTTTTTAACTTCCATTCTGAGTTAAGCTCTGGATTCGTTTCCTGTTGCTGCTGTCACAAATCACCACAAACAGTGACTGACAACAATACAGATTTACTATCTGATAGTTGTAAAGGTCAGAAGTCTAAAATGGGTTTCACTGGGCTGAAACCAAGGCGGTGGCAGGACTGGGTTCCTTCTGGAGGCTCCAGGGAGAATCTGGTTTCTTGCCTTTTCCAGTGTCTAGATGCTTAGCACACGGCTTCTTCATCTTCAAAGCCAGCACTGGAATTCCCTGACAGCCCAGAGGTTAGGACTATGAGCTTCCGGTGCCAGTGGCCTGGGTTCAATTCTTGGTCAGGGAATTAAGATTCCCATAAGCCATGTGGCAAGGCCAAAAAAAAAAAAATTTAAAAGCCAGCAATGGCTGATTGTCTTTCCTATGTCACATCACTCAGATACCAACTCTCCTGCCCCTTCCACATTTAAGGATCTTGTGATTGCACAGATCCCACCTAAATATGGCAGGATACCCTCCCTACTTGGGAATTCCCTGGTGGTCCAGTGGTTAGGACCTGGTGCTTTCATTGCTGCGACCTGGGTTTGATCCCTGGCCGGGGAACTAAGATCCCACAACCCAAGTGGCACAGCCAAAAAAAAGTCAACTGGTGAGCAATCTTACCTTCCGTTTGCAACCTTAATCCCCTTTGCTGGGTAGCATAGTGTGTTCACAGCACCCAGGGATTAGGACACGGACATCTTCGGGTGCTCTATTTTGCCTACCACAGGCTCCAAGCTCTGCAAGGGCAGAAAGTAGATCACAGTCTCTGTTGTACGCCCAGTACGTGGAACATGGTAAGTATTCATTAACTATTTATCAATCCACTGCTCCTTACCCTGCAAGATTCTTGCAGGTCAGATATAAAGGTGTTCTGCCAGAAGGCATATTGTTGTCCACTCATCAAAGTGAGCAAGAAAACCTCATGGTGGAGACTAGAGACTCCTTTTCCAACACAACTCTTTTTATCCTCAGGGAGTTGAAGACCAAGTCCGTCACATATGTGGTTCAGAGAAGGGACCATTCCGTCTGTCTGTGTGTTCCCCAACCCAGAGCCTGGCACGCTTTAGAACTCAATGCATGTTTGTGGAGGGGTCGGGATGGGTGGAAGTCCAACTGGGGCGGAAAAACTGACAGCAAGGATTCCACTAGGGCATTGATTGGTCAGAGCGGGAGGGTTAGAGGCCAACTGGGGTGATGTGTGAGCACAGGTTTCCAAAGCAGACAGTGCTGTATCAGTCAGGCCCCAAGAGCCAGCGTGGAGAAGCAGGTCAGGCAGGACGTCGGACAGACAGTCGGCAGGCAACATGGACGGCAGGGGAGGGGACAGGGGCAGGGCTGGGTTCAGGAAGCTGGGAGGGGGTGGAGGTTAGAACCGAGGGGCGCATCAGGAACCTGCGGGAGATTAGGAAAGAACTTAACCACACCAGCTTCCTGCTCCGTGCCCCAGTTTTGCGTTGTTTCTGTGATAAGAGTCAGTCCGGCCTGGCCGGAGGGCCCTGGTCAGCGGATGGTGCCCAAGGCCTGGGAGCAGGAAGAGCAGCAGTGAGGGACTCGTAACCAGACATGGGCAGGAGACAACAAGAAGCTGTCACAGCAGGTACAAAACTGTATATGACAGTCACCGCCCTTGGGAAATTAGAGTCTAGGGCAACAGTCAGGCACTGCCTTTTATACAAGGTGGGAGATGAGAATGAAGGGTGATTAAGCCGAAAGCTTTTTAAAAAAATCCTCTCTAACCTTCCCAGTATGTACGGTAGATGTTATTCCCTCCATTTTATAGATGAGAATTGTGAGGCTCAGAGAAGGTAGGCAATTTGCCCAAGATCACACAGCTAATCAATGAAAGAGCCAGGACACAAACTCAGTCTCCTGTGAATTTGTATCCTTCTCTTACTCTTTAGAGTCCACACTTCTAAAGTCTATTCCATAAAAGCAGAGGCTGTTTTTCTCTATTGCCAAGCATGTGCTTAGCAGCTCAGCCGTGTCTGACTCTTTGCGACGCCATGGACTGTAGGCTGCCAGGATCCTCTGTCCATGGGGATTCTCCAGGCAAGAATACTGGAGTGGGTTGCCGATAATGCCAGGCATATAGTAGGCATTCAGTAAATGCTTATTAAATGAATGACACTTCTGAAGTAAATTTAATTCTCATGCTCCTTTACCCTACACACATTTCTGTTATAGCTCTGAGTTAGTACTAAGGCCTTGGTAGAATAAACACATTTCACTCATTCCAAACAGTACTTGAAATAGAATAGTTAAGTGGTTCTGAGCTTGCTTTCCTGTCAAGCTGTGAGCTCCTGGGAGACAGGAACTATATCCTACCAACTTTTTCACCCAGCACACAGTAGGTGTTCAGTAACTATGAGTATGACCGAGTGAAGGTTAACTTGGCAGTGTTGCAATCAATGGACTGGAGAGGGGACAAAGAGGGCTGAAATGTGGGGCCCTCTTTTTCCTCCCAGTATTAGCACAGTGCCTGGCACCCTAAAAGTACTCAGGAACATTAGTTGAACAAATGAGCAAATAAGTGAATCCGGCATTTACTCTAGTTCAGTTGTAACAGTAGAATCCTATCTACTCCGGGTAGTTCTAGAGCCAGCAGAGATATTATATTACATTCTAGGGACCTCTCAGTCCAAAGAATTTCACACTATGTCTACAGAATACCCCTGTCTCCAAAGAAACTGTAGTTCGGTTCCAAGTAGTTGTACCACAATCATAAACACAACCACAGAGGAATGGAAACAAACCACCAGAACACGGTGAGTTGGAGGCCCAGCTCCTCTCATCCAGCGGAGAGTATTTCTAAACAAAGGGGGGTTATACCTGCTCCGGTTCCTGCCAGAAAAATAGAAAGCAAACCCAAGAAAATCGGACTGGCACCAAGTGAGAATGCAATGGGGCCAAATAGGAGGAAGTTTCCTGGAGGAGATTAATGTAAGATTCCAGGGATTAATGTAAGAGGTAGGAGGTTGACCTAGTTACACTGTCTTCAAGGAATATGATTGCAAGGTCTAATGGGTTGTCCAATTCAGGCCTATTATATAATTGTAATCAGAGATAATCACAACTGACTTCCATTGAGTGATTATTGAATACCAGGCGCTGTGCTAAGTACTCTTTATCATTAGTTCACGGCAGCCCTGAACCTGCTAAAACTGGGCCAGGAGGTAATCGAGTCACGAGAGGCATCCAGGTAGGTGAGAGAAAAGATGCAGTCCACACAGTACCACAGTCGAGGACAGAAAGTTCAGAGGTCAGCAAAGAGACCCAGCACAGGTGTCTGCCTGACCTCCAGCCATTTAAGCTGATGATTCCCAAACACAGACCAGAGTCATCTGGGGAAATTTCCAAAAGATGGCTTTCTGGGTCCTGCCCAGACTGCCTGAATCAAAATTTCTTAAAGCAGGGCCCAGAAATCTGTATTTTAATCTATATTTTTAAAATCTCTATTTAAAAAAAAAACCCCAACAGTCCCGTGGCTAAGACTCTGCACTGCCAATACAGGAGGCCCAGGTTCAATCCCTGGTCAGGGAACTAGATCCCACACGTGACAACTAAGAGTTCACATGTCACAACTAAAGACCCTGCAAGCTGCAACTAAGATCTGGGCAAACCAAAAAAAAAAAAATTTTTTTTAAATCACCCTGAATTCACACTCATTCATGTGTATGCATTCAACATGCATGGACTCTTAAAGAAAAATGCAAATACTAAAATAACTCAGGACCCTGCGATGGACATGAGTTTGAGTAAGCTCCAGGTGATGGACAGGAAAGCCTGGTGTGCTGTAGTCCATGGGGCTGCAAAGAGCTGGACATGACTGAGCAAATGAACTGAATTGAACTGCATTGGCTTGTTCCCAAACTGCTTCCATATAATCCTAGATCTGTTCTCAGTCTCATCTGACTCTTTGTGACCCCATGGACTATAACCTGCCAGTCTCCTCTGTCCATGGGGTTTCCCAGGCAAGACTATTGGCGTGGGTTGCTATTTACTACTCCAGGGGATCTTCCTGACCCAGGGATCGAACCTGCATCTTTTGTGTCTCCTGCGTTGGCAGGTGGATTCTTCGCCACTGAGCCACCTGGGAAGCCCCAGTCTTAAATCTACCTGGTTACAAATTCTTGGCTCTGAAATCCTAGCATTCTGGGACCGATGGAGCTGGTGTTTCTCTGGATGACATTCAGTCTTTGAATCTGAATCTGTTCCCAGATCCCTCAGGTTAGCTTGACTTCTTTGAGATTTTGTGCCATCTGATGCTGGGAAAGACTTAAGGCAAAAGGAGGAGGGAGTGGCAGAGGATGAGATGGCTAGATAGCATCACCGACTCAATGGACATGAGTCTGGGCAAACTCCGGGAGAGAGTGAAGGACAGGGAAGCCTGGTTTGCTGCAGTCCAGACAGTCACAAAGAGCTGGGCACAACACAGTGACCGAACAACAACAGAAATCTCAGGTGGTTCTCTCCTCCCACCCCAGCTGTCTGCATCCAGCCAAAGCAGTGCAGAGTCCCACAAGAGAGGATGGTGGTGAGGATACTTGGGACTCACCAGGGTACCATCAATGAGAGCATCATACAGTAAGATGAGGGCACTACATGACCAGGCCCAACCAAAGGCTTGATATCTGCTTCCTATCTGGAGAGGAATCCCATAGCAGTCCTGAGCCCACAGATGAGGAGGTACAAGTGAGGAGACAGAGAGGTCTGAGCTTGCAGGGCAAGCTAGGATCACCTCAACAAGCTTCTCAGGTTCTGGATCCTTCTCCTGCATCAGTAGCCATCTCCACCAATCTGCGTCTGTGTCTTCACCACAGGCAAACACCCCTGCTCAGTCTTGGCAACCGTCCACAACCCACAGACAAAAATAGCCCAGCTGGCCTCTGCAAGCACTTTGCTTTCGCTGATGAGAAACAAACGCCCATTTGGTTTACTTTCCCTTCAAAAGTCCAGGAAGCCTTTTGACAGAAGATATTGGGAAGGCTTAGTGAAGGCCAAGGGTTTAAGTTTTAAAACCTAAACCATTTGACAGGCCCTGTGAAGGTGATGAAAGCCAAGAAACTTATGGTCAATTTGAAACTCTTGCACTTTCTCATTCATTACATGTGGTAAGACATTCATCACGGTTGCTTAGATGCAGAAAAAAAAAATCTAACTATGGTGAGGCAGGTTTGTGCCCCACAGAAGAAAGAACTTTCTAGTAAAGCCTTCCATGAGATGAAGAGTTGGCCCTGGGAAGCATGAAATCATTTCCACGGGATGTGACTCTGACTCATTATTTGTCAGCCATGTCACAGATATGAGGTTGGAGCCAGATGACCTTTGAGATAACTTTCAATCCCTAATTCCATGACTCTGTGATTATTATCACTATAACCTTTAAAGGCTTGTGGTAAAGGATAGTGGCTTGTAATAGAGCACAGAGAACATGTGAGCTCAGAAAAGGCATAGTTGAGAACCAGAACTAGTCATGTTCTAAGGGATATTCCTGCAAAGCTCTGAGGCTGTAATAATTGACTGGAATATAATCCTAAGAATATTCCTGGATATTTCAGTCACTGAGAATCCAGACGGCTTCATCTCTGAGCTTTTCTGATAGCTCAGTTGGTAAAGAATCCGTCTGCAGTGCAGGAGACCCCGGTTCAATTCCTGGTTGGAAAGATCCCCAGGAGAAGGGAATGGCTACTCACTCCAGTGTTCTTGGGTTTCCCTGGTGGTTCAGCTGGTAAAAAAAATCTGCCTGCAGTGCGGGAGACCTGGGTTCGATCCCTGGGTTGGTAAGATCCGCTGGAGAAGGGAAAGGCTACCCACTCCAGTATTTTGGCCTGGAGAATTCCATGGACTGTATAGTACATGGGGTCGCAAAGAGTTGGACATGACTGAGCAACTTTCACTTTTCACTTTCATCTCTGAGCAGTGTCTACTAATCATCTCTCTGTTTTTAAAATAGTCCAAATCAGTCTTACACACACTCTTCTCTCTGAAACATTCTCACCAATCTGCACATCTTGTTCCCTCCTCTCCTTCAAGTATTCACTTAGCTGTTACGTTTGTAGTGAAGCCTTCCTAGACCATTCTATTTATCCAGCCTGCCTGTTAGTTGTAGTGTTTAGTTGTAGTGTTTAGACTATTTATATTTAGTGTAATTATTGACAGAACTGGCTTCTAAGTCAACTCCCTTGCTATTTATGTTCAATTTACCCCCATTTGTTCTCTGTTCCTTTTTTTTAAAAGAAAAAACTCTCTTCCTGCTTTTCTTTGTATAGAGCAAAAAACCAAACATTTTTAAAAATGTTCTATTGACATTTTCTATTGACAGTTTAGCTATTTCTCATGAGATTTTTGTTTATTTTAGTGGTTGCCCTGGAAATTACAATATGCATGCTTAACTTTTCACAGGTATCTCTTGAAATCAAGATATTGTATATTATAAATATTATATCACTTCATGTATAAGGTAAGAAACATACGGTAATATACTTATATTTTACCCCTTCTGGCTTTTGTGCTATTGTAATACGCTTAATTATTTCTACACATTTTTATAAGCCCCATAAATTGTTTATTTGTAGTTAAAAGTCATTTGTGTAAGTTCATGAATTTCTATTTTATTCAATGACTTATCATCTATTACTATTATTATTTTTTATCTTCCAATTGTCCATTCATATGACCAGTAGCAATTTCTTCAAGTTATCTCCTGTGTCCATATGGTATGACTCCATCGTTCTCTGAGTATTTTGTTACTTTTAGTAATAGGATCTAGGATCATCTTATACTCCTTGCCTTGGCCCCTAAATTAGCCATTTCTCTGAGGAGGCTTGATTCCTTTTAGCAGAAGGTGATATACACAAGTCAGGATCTGGGTATTCAGTGTGCTCATTGCTATTGGAGTGTCATTTATTGCTTCTAAGGCCCCTGTCCTTGCAATAGACAGAGTTAGGAAAACATAAACATATATACACATGCACATCTGTATATCTATTTCCATGTTTGCCTATTAGAAGCCATGAGTTCTCACCAATAGTTTCAATTTCAATTCAATATCACAGGGTTTATCTTAGCCTTCCCCTTTTCAATATTTGGAATTCCTTTCACTAACAATGAGTCGCTTTCATTATCCTTAAAATACTACATATTCGCTCAATTCCCTTGTATGTAACCAATACCCTGGGTACTCTGGGGCCAGTCCTTGGTCCTGCAGTCACTGATTCCCATCATGGGATGCTTCCCCTCTAATCCCTGCTGACCATATTTGAGCAAAAACCCAGGCCCTGACGAAGGGCTCAGTAGGCCTGACATAGAAGCAGAGGAAATGGCTAGATTAATCCAAGGCTGATGATCAATAAAGAAGAAGTGACAGGAAAATCAGGAAGCCTGGATGCTTCGAATGCCAGAGGCTAGGCCATGAATTTCAGGCAGGATATAGAAGAAAGATATGCTAGGATGTCTGCTGAAGTGGAAGAAAATGGAGGGGTGGAAACACCAGAGACCCCAATAAAGTCAGAGAATATATATGAGGGAGATCATTCTCGGGGACCCTGTCATTTCCAGCTAGCCAGCCAAATGTCTGATCATATCTATACGTAAACTGGGCTACAGTGAGACCTGACTCCATTAGAACTCTTATTGTCAAGCGGGTCACATCCGGGAGACTTGCCGTTAAGCAGACATTTTTCCAAACAGGGATTACAGGTGCTTCCCCTCCAGTGAATTAAGTCCCCAAGAGCAGAAGTGAAGGAAGCACATGCATGCTCACACAGAGACTGAGTATAATACTGGCCCCCAATCAAAAACCATCAGGAAGTCAGACTTCAAGGCAAGTCCTTGTCCTAAAATGACTCTTTCATGATCAGATTCCACAGGTTCTCCGGGAGAAAATGCCCACATGGAGTTTCTGCAGGTTCCAGAGCCCAGAAGCCACAGGGTCCCCAGGGACAAATCCAGGACAAGCCACAAGCATGCCAAAACGGTGTGACACACAGCGGTGTGTATACTGTCAGCACTGCTTTCTCAATTCCTCCCACTCTCTCCTTCCACCGCTGTGTCCACAAATCCATTCTCTAGGTCTGCACTGGCACAAGAGGGAGGGGATATATACGTAGTTCTGACTGATCCATGTCAGTGCTGTTGTTCAGCAGAAGACACTACAAAGCAATTATCCTCCAATTAAAAATATATATATATATATTTTTTTAATAAAATAAAAAAAATACAGACCAAAAAAAAAAAAACCAAAAACTGTCTAGCAGAACAGTGGTTACATCTGCTACATGGGAGCAGGTAAAGGCTAAGGCAGAGTCACATCTCCATTCAGACCCTGGCACTTGGTACCACTTGGTACCACTTGGCAATGTCCCTTTCCTCCTTCATTCCCCATGGTGGCTATTCAAGACCTCTCTTAGAAGGCAGCCTTGGGACTTTCTGGGTGGTCCAGTGATTAAGAATTCACCTTGCAATGCAGGGGACACGGGTTTGATCCCTGGTCTGGAAACTAAGATCCCATATGCTACGGAGCTACTAGGCCTGCACACACAGCTAGAAGTTCATGGGCCTCAACAAAAGATCCACTTGAGGAAATAAAGATCCTGAGTGCTGCAACTAGGACCCCACAGAGCCAAATAAATACACATTTTTAAAAAGTAGATGAAGACAGCCTTGCTGGCTTCAGTAATAGACACCAGGACTATCATTCATGAATTTTCCCCATCTCCTCTCTCTCTCTGCACCTACAAATGATTGCATTTATACCTACGGAACACTTCTCTCTTCCCCAGTCACAGGAAGACATGTCCTGTCCAGGGCTAATTCCTCAAACTACTCTCATACTCACTTCCCTTCTCCTTCTCGGAAACATTTGCTGCCGTTATCACCCACAAACCCTTTCAGACTCTTTCCCAAAAGCCTTGAACAAGCAAACCTCATGAGGGCATGAAACCTCAGTTTCAGCTTTCCTCTTTCTTCTCTTATCCTGTTTTCTTTTCTCGGGCTTCCTGGTCCTCTGGTCCTTAGTCCCCTGTCGGGGTCTTTACTAGTGTTTTCTCAGTACTGACTGGCCATGGAATCATCTGCAATATGTGCCTAGAGATTGTGATTCAGACTGAGCTTCAGCATCAGTATTTTGCAGATGCTACATGTCCTCCACTCAGTTGCTTTTCCTCCTTTGTTGCTCGTTTTGGGAATGGCACACCTCTCCATCCACTCATTTAATCTAGAAATCTTGCCTTCTCCTCCTCTTCCAATCAATCACAACATCCTATTGATCTACCTCCTTGGTGTGCATGCATGCATGATCAGTCATGTCTGACTCTTTGCAACCCCGTGGACTGTAGCCCGCCAGCCTCCTCGACCCATGGAATTTTCCAGGCAGAGTGGGTTGCCATTTCCTACTCCAGGGGATCTTCCTGACCCCGGGATCAAAACCAAATCTCTTGTGTCTCCTGAATTGGTAGGCAGATTCCTTACCATTTAGGAAGCCCCAATGTATCTCCTTACTATTTCTTAAGTCTTTTGACATCTCTCCATCTCCAATTGTCATTACCCGCCTTCACCCCATCATCATTTCTTACCTGGTTGATTGAAATGCCTTTGTAGTTGATCTTGCCTCCAATCTTGCTTCACTCCAGTCTTTTTATTATTTTTGTTGTTCCACAATGAAAATGGACTTCCCTGATAGCTCAGTTGGTAAAGAATCTGCCTGCAATGCAGGAGACCTGGGTTCGATTCCTGGGTCGGGAAGATCTGCTGGAGAAAGGATAGGCTACCCACTCCAGTATTCTTGGGTTTCCCTAGTGGTTCAGCTGGTAAAGAATCCGCCTTTAATGCAGGAGACCTGGGTTTGATCCCTGGGTTGGGAAGAGCCCCTGGAGAAGGGAAAGGCTACCCACTCTAGTATTCTGTCTGGAGAATTCCTGCAGTCCGTGGGGTCACAAAGAGTGGGACACGACTGAGCAACTTTCACTTTCACAATGAAAATAGCATTGTTATTTTCTCCCGATAATATAAATAATACAAGATCAATATAAAAATTAAAACACTCATACAAATATATGGAAGAAAGAAATGATCACCTGAAATCCTCCTACCCTGTGATAGCCCCATTCCCCATTAATGTTTTGATGGTCATCCCTATGGGCTCCTTTTTATATTGATCGATCATGTGATAGAAGGGTCTAAATCTTGTCCCTCCTTGGGATACAGATGGATGGCCCTGAGGGAGGAATAATTTTAAGTAGGAAGAAAGAGGCCTGAAAAGAGTGAATATATAATTGGAAACAAATGGAATTATACCATAATGTTTTGTTTTGAATAAAGGATCCCTTTTATTTAAACACTTTTTTGTACCTTCTCTTTTCCTGTCTCTTTCTATACTTCCTGCACCCCCACACCCACCCGAAGTAATCTATGCTAAGAGTCTGTACTTTCATACTTTTTCTTCATTATAATCATAATTGTGTTTGGTTCTTCATTATAGTGACCAAACTACAGGAGTTTAGTCACTTGAGGTTTTATCCTTGTACAAAGTCCAGGACTCCATAAAGTGAACAGGGAGCCAGGTTCCATCTGCTTTGTAGTCTTTCACACTTCATATCTTCAAAGCCATAAAATGACTGTAAAAATGCCAACTATCACATCCTTATTTCAGATAAGAAAAGGGGAAGACCAGGAGTTAAAATGAACTTCAGCAAACACTCCATCCAAAACTTCCACTTATACTTCATCGGTCTCTCCTATCTGCAAGGCAGGACAGAAATAATACACACACACATACACACACACACACAAGGTTTTAGGGTTGTTGTTTTGCTATCAGTAGCTATCTGCATTTTCTAAAAATTGGATCAGAGTACATATACACTTTTGCATATAGCTTTTCCCACTTAATCACACTTCATGGAAATCCCCCTAAGTCAATGAATATAATCTAACATATTTTTAAGGCTAAACTCCTCACAGCCTGTGTACATCATTATGTATTCGGTCATTCCCCTAATAGTGGGCCTTCGCTTTGTTTTTAGTGTTCTGCCGACCACAAACAATACAGCAGTAAACGCTTTCCTACATGTATCCTTTGTCCTTTGCTTCTGCACTTGACACCGAACAAGACAGGGATTAGAGACGCCAGTTCTCTGCGCAGTCCAAAATCTGTGTGTAACTTGCGTGTATGTTAGTCGCTCAGTCCTGTCCAACTCTTTGCAACCCCATGTGCTGTAGGTTGCCAGGCTCCTCCATCCATGGGATTTTCCAGGCAAGAATACTGGAGTGGACTGCCAGTTCCTTCTCCAGGGGATCTTCCCGACCCGGGGATTGAACCCAGGCCTCCCGCATGGCAGGCAGACTCTCTACCATCTGAGCCACCATACTTTGCCTGCTATATATATAGGTGCCTGCATGCTAAGTCGTTTCGGTCATGCCTGACTCTGCAACTGTATGGACTGGAGCCTGCCAGGCTCCTCTGTTCATGAAATTATCCAGGCAAGAATACTGGAGTGGGATGCCATTTCTTCTTCAGGGGATCCTCCCGACCTAGGGATCGAATTCATGCCTCTTATCTCTCCTGTATCAGCTGGCCGTTTCTTTACCACAAGCGCCACCTGGGAAGCAGCTCCTCTATATTTGTGATTCTTCCATATCTGCTGATTCAACCAACCACAGATTGTTTACTACTGCAGTGTTTACTACAGAAGAAAAAAAAAAAACCCATTAACGATCCACGAATTTCAAACCCATATTGTTCAAGGGTTAACTGTGCTCCTATAGGGTAAATTAGCAGCAATGGGATTCCTGGGATAAAGGACATATATGTTAAATTTTTATAGTCTTTTCCTGATTGCCAAAGAGTTTGTAGCAATTTATACTTCATCTAGCAATGTACAAGTGTTTCTTCTTTATTGTCACCAGCAGTAGGTGTTATCATTCTTAATTTTTACCAATCTGAAGGGTAGAAAGTAAAATTACATTATTGCTTTAATTTTCTTTAGCATATTTTAAGTGCATTTAATGGATATTTAGAAGTTCTCTTCCATGAATTGCATATTCATATCATCTATCCATTTCTACCAAGTTTGTCTTTCCTTACCAGTTTCTGAGAGCTCCATGTATATTGTGGCTATTAATCACTAATTAGTATAGTGCAGTTAGTATACTAATATACTACATGAAAACTTTATTGGATCCTCTTTGCTTACAGAATAAAGTCTAGGTACTTTAACAAAGCCAGGTGTGGGGACCTCCCTGACTGTCCAGTGGTTAAGACTCCATCTTTCCACTGCAGGGGGCACAGGTTCGATCCCTAGTCAGGGAACTAAGAACCATATGCTGCATGGTATGGCCAAAAAATAAAAATAAAACACTTTCAAAAAGCCAAATGTGTTGTCTGAGCAGGAGATGGTGTTCAGATGCCTTTGATAAGAATGGGCCATTGCCTTCCCTCCATGTGTCCATTTACACCCATTGATTGACATAGAAGTTGAACAGTACAACCTATGAGAGAGAGCCAGAACCTTATTCCTGGTTGGATCAGTCACCTGATGAACTGGGGTGGCACTGAGGGAGCATGATTACAGGTAGTGAGGCCTGAGAACTCAGCCATCATAGAGAAGGGACCTGCCTCCTTGAATTCATCTAGCATTTGGGCCTGAGTGCCCAAAGAGGATGGTGTTCCGGGTTCACTGTGGAATCTAACTCTGGGACTTATCTCCCCTAGCTGTGTTGGCAGCAGGTGTGGCTCCCGGAAGGAAGGGGGCTTGTATGGATGTTTAAAGAGCTGGTTCTGTGAAGCTGAGCAGCCTTTCTGTGAACCCTTGTATGAACTGTATCCAGTAAGGGCATTTTCCTTCACACTTTGCTAGAGCAGTGCAATAATCTCCGGTCTTCAGATGCAGCAGTAATGCTCCGAGTTCAACATATGAAGCTCCTTAATCTGCTCGGTATTTGTTCCAGTCTTGCATTGGCACCGTTGGTGAAACACTAAGGCCTGGGACTGCAGTATTCCAGCCTGGCTAGAGATGGTGGTGAGGGATGACCTAGGTTGTTTCACTGAACCACAGTCATACTCCCCAAAGAGTCCCCTGAGTACTTGATGGGAAAGACGCTGAACTCTGACTGCCTCCAAGATCTTGACTTCCTGTGGTCAAGTTGATGGGATGCAGAGCACACAGGAGTTGGGTGTTGATGCCAGTGGGATTGCTTCTATATACACTGACTGGTGAGGCCCAAAGCTGGTCACATGCAGCAGAGTTTGCCCAACTCTCTCATCTCCTGCATTTTCTCTGTTGCTCCCTAAGTTCTGGGTGTGTTGAGCCAGTAATAAATTCTTTCAAGCCTCATACCTTCTTTGTCAACTATAACTCCACAAGAATTTCTTTCTTTTCCTGAAACACCCATCCCCTCAGCCATATTATTTATCAGCTAGCTCCTATCAGCCTTCATCTCCTTCAGGAAGCCCTCCTTGATTCCTCCAGTCCTGGTGTGAGATCTCTCCTTAATGCTCTCATAACGTCCTGTGTGCTGACATACCCTACTCCTGTCAAAAGGGGAGCTAGTTTCTTCAGCACTGAGTGCAATGCTTGACATATTAATAGATGCTCAACAATGCTTGTTAAATAAGTGAATTAATGAATGAAAAATTAGATGTCCGTGGGTGCTTGATGCTGTACTCCTTTCTTCTAAGAGAAATAAAAGGTACATATTCCCTGCCCTCCAGTGACTGACAACCCAATTGAGGAGACAGAGGGTTTTGTGTTTATTTTTTTGTTTTTTTCTTTCTAAAAAAAACTACTAAATAATTATATACATTTAAGATTAAATGTTAAGAGCATAAAAGGAATCGAGATTGGAAAAGAAGAAGTAAAACTCTCACTATTTGCAGATGACATGACACTATACATAGGAAGCCCTAGAGATGCCACCAGAAAATTACTAGAGCTGGTCAATGAATAAAGTCAGAGGATATAAAATTAATACGTAGAAATCCCTTGCATTTCTATACACTAACAATGAAAAATCAGAAAGAGAAATTAAGGAAACAATCCCACTCACCGTTGCAACAAAAAGAATAAAATACTTAGGAATAAATCCACCTAAAGAGACAAAAGACCTGTATGCATAAAACCATAAGTCACTGAGGAAAGAAATCAAAGATGACACAGATGGAGAGGTATACAGTGTTCTTGGATTGGAAGAATCAATATTGTGAAAATGACTATACTACCTGAAGCAATCTACAGATTCAGTGCAATTCCTATCAAACAACCAATCGTATTTTTCACAGAACTGGAACAAATAATTTCACAATTTGTATGCAAATACAAAAGACCCTTAATAGCCAAAGCAATCTTGAGAAAGAAGAAAGGAGCTGTAAGAATCAACCTTCTTGACTTCAGACTGTACTATAAAGCTATAATCATAAACGGTGGGCTTCCTAGATGGCACTAGTGGTAAAGAACCCCCCTGCCAATGAAGGAGACATAAGAGATGTGGGTTCGATCCCTGAGTCAGAAAGATCCCCTCAAGGAGGGCATAGCAACACACTCCAATATTCTTCCCTGGAGAATCCCAGGGACAGAGGAGCCTGGGGAGCTGCAGTCCAAAGAGTCACACAGAGTTGGACACGACTGAAGCCATTTAGCACACATCAAGACAGTAAGGTACTGGCACAAAAACAGAAATAAAGATCAATGGGACAAGATAGAAAGCCCAGAGATAAATCCACACACATATGGGCACCTTATCTTTGACAAAGGAAACAAGAGTATACAATGGAGAAAAGATGGCCTCTTCAATAAGTGGTGCTGGGAAAACTGGACAGCTACGTGTAAAAGAATAAAATTAGAACACTTCCTAACACCATACACAAAAATTAACTCAAAATGGATTGAAGACCCAAGTGTAAGACCAGAAACTATACAACTCTTAGAGGGAAACATAGGCAGAATGCTCTTTGACAGAAATCACACCTAGATCCTCTATGACTCACCTCCCAGAATAATGGAAATAAAAACAGAAATAAACAAATGGAACCTAATTAAACTAAAAAGTTTTTGCACAGTAGAGGAAATTATCAACAAAGTGAAACAAAAATCCTCAGAATAGGAGAAAATAATAGCAAATGAAATAACTTACAAAAGATTAATCTCCAAAATATACAAGCAGCTCATGCAGCTCAATACCAGAAAAGCAAGAAACCCAACCAAAAAGTGGGCAGAAGACCTAGACATACATTTCTCCAAAGAAGACATACAGATGACTAATAAACACATGAAAAGATACTCAACATCACTCATTACTAGAGAAATGCAAATCAAAACTATAATGAGGTATTACCTCACAACAGTCAGAATGGTCGTCATCAAAAAATCTACCAACAATAAATGCTGGAGGGGGTGTGGAGAAAAGGGAACCCTCTTACACCGTTGGTGGGAATGCAAACTGATGCAGCCACTGTGGAGAACAGTATGGAGATACCTTAAAAAACTAGGAATAAAACTACCATATGACCCCAAAATCCCACTATTGGGCATATAACCTGAGGAAACCATAAATGAAAAGGACACGTGCACCCCAGTGTTCATCTCAGCACTATTTACAATAGCTAGGACATGGAAGCAACCTATATGCCCATCAACAGATGAATGGATAAAGAAGATGTGGTACATATATACAATGGAATATTCAGTTCAGTTCAGTCGCTCAGCTGTGTCCGACTCTTTTCCACCCCATGAATTGCAGCACGCCAGGCTGCCCTGTCCGTCATGAACTCCCAGAGTCTACTCAAACTCATGTCCATCGAGTCAGTGATGCCATCCAGCCATTTCAACCTCTGTCATCCCCTTCTTCTCCTGCCCCAAATCCCTCCCAGCATCAGGGTCTTTTCCAATGAGTCAACTCTTCGCATGAGGTGGCCAAAGTATTGGAGTTTCAGGTTCAGCATCAGTCCTTCCAATGAACACCCAGGACTGATCTCCTTTAGGATGGACTGGCTGGATCTCCTTGAAGTCCAAGGGACTCTCAAGAGTCTTCTCCAACACCACAGTTCAAAAGCATCAATTCTTCGGCACTCAGCTTTCTTTATAGTCCAACTCTCACATCCATACATGACCACTGGAGAAACCATAGCCTTGACTAGATGGACCTTTGTTGGCAAAGTAATGTCTCTGCTTTTTAGTATGCTAACAATGGAATATTACTCAACCATAAAAAGGAACTCATTTGAGCGAGCTCTAATGAGGTGGATGAACCTAGAGCCTATTATACATAGCATTCTGCCTATGTTTTCCTCTAAGAGTTTTATAGTTTCTGGTCTTACACTTGGGTCTTCAATCTATTTTGAGTTTATTTTTGTGTATGGTGTTAGGAAGTGTTCTAATTTCATTCTTTTACACGTAGCTGTCCAGTTTTCCCAGCACCACTTATTGAAGAGACCATCTTTTCTCCATTGTATACTCTTGTTTCCTTTGTCTATTATATAGAACCTAGAGTGAAGTAAGTCAGAAAGAGAAAAACAAATATCATATATTAATGCATATATATGGAATCTAGAAAGATAGTACTGATGATCCTATATGCAGGGCAGCAAAGGAGACACACATATAAAGGACAGATTTTTGGACACAGTAGGGGTAGAAGAGGATGGGATGACATGAGACAGTAGCATGGAAACATATACATTACCATATGCAAAATAGATAACCAGTGGGAATTTGCTTTATGATGCAGGGAACCCAAATCTGGTGCTCTGTGAAAACCTAGAGGGGGGCGGGGAGGGGAGGGAGGTAGGAGGAAGGTCCAAGGAGGGGGCATATGTGTACCTATGACTGATTCATGTTGGTGTACGGCAGAAGCCAACACAATATTGTAAATATTATCCTCCAATATAAAGTAAAAATTTAAAAAAAAACGTAAAAGCAAGGAAAATTGAGAGAAAAGGACATAATCAAGCCATTCTCATAGTAAAAGAGAGAATACCCTATTCTCCCATTGAACGTCTCTGGATGGCTCAAAAATAACCTCTAAACGTGTATCAAATATTAAATATATGAAGGGACTTCCCTGATACTTCAGTGGTGAAGAATTTGCCTTGTTTTCAGGGGACATGGGTTCGATCCCTCATTGGGGCACTAAGATCCCACATGCTGTGGAGCAACTAAGCCCATGAAGCACAATTACCGGGCTCACGTGCTCTGGAGCCCTTACGCCTCAACTGAGACCTGCTGCTGCTGCTGCTGCTGCTAAGTCGCGTCAGTTGTGTCTGACTCTGTGCGACCCCATAGACAGCAGCCCACCAGGCTCAGCCATCCCTGGGATTCTCCAGGCAAGAACACTGGAGTGGGTTGCCATTTCCTTCTCCAATGCATGAAAGTGAAAAGTGAAAGTGAAGTCACTCAGTCTTGTCCGACTCTTCGCGACCCTATGGACCGCAGCCTATCAGGCTCCTCCATCCATGGGATTTTCCAGGCGAGAGTACTGGAGTGGGGTGCCATCGCCTTCTCCTCAGCTAAGACCTAATGCAGCCCAAATAAACAAATAAATAAAAATAAATATGTGAAGACCACTATGCCAGTCACAGGAGCCACAAAGAGGGAAAATTACTATTTTAAGGGCTTATTACCAAGTTGGCACCACTTCAGATTCTGTTTAGAGGTAGGCAGAGCATGGGAAATAAACAAACAGGTAGCAAACATACAAATGAGTACCATGAGTGCCATGACAGGACAGGATTGCTACATGGAAATAAATGAAGCAAATCAGTTTTCACTCATTAAAACAGCAAGGATTAAAACAGAGATGATACATAGCTTTGGTGGGGGTGGGGGGAATTGAGTGCCATTATGTGCCACTAGTGGAAGGGTAAATTGGTACCTACTTTCTTGAGGGCAGCTTGGCAGCATAGATCAAGCAAGACTTTCAGAAATGTTCCTACTCTTTTGTCCCAGTAGCTCTATTTCTAGTAATTTATATTAAGGAAATAATCAGAGACATGGACACTCATGTACAAGGATATTAATAGCAGTGTTATTTTGAATGGAAAAAATTAAAACAGCCTTCATGTTGAACAATAGGGCATCGGTTAAACAATTGGTGATTCATCTGTGTGATAGACCTCATGCAACCATTAAAATCCTATTTTTCTGAGGATTTTAGCAGTATGAGAAAATTTTCATGTCATAACATTAAGTAAAAAAGTCCAGAAAACTGTACACCCAGCACCCACATTTTGTGACTGAGAAAACGCCGAAAGAAAACACACTCAAGATGTCAGTAATGGTGGAATTACGGATAGTCTTTTTTTCTTATCACCTTTTTTCCTAAATTTTCTACAACAAGTGTGTATTCTCTTATAGTTAGAAAGTGGCTTTAACTTTTTAATAAAAATTGATTTGACAAGGTCGTTTCTGCTCAAAGCAAGGTGAGCAAGAGACAGTAAACTCCATTCACGAAGCATGGCTGGGAATCGCACCTGCTCCTTGGCTTTCTAGCTGTATATCTACAGTCTTGTCTCCGATCATCTTTGCAGCGTGTGAGAAGGGAGAGCGTGAGGAGAAAAGTGAAGGGAGAACCTGAGAGGCTATATTTCTTTCTTGTGGATTCAAGTGTCTGATGGAGGGTTTGTGGGTGGAGCAACTTGGAGGCCATGGCAGTCAGCATCCTGAATGGCTCCCACACTCACGCCAGCAAGTTGTCACATCACCTCTGTTCCTAAGAGCAGGGGGCCCACAACCTGATACGGGTTCGCGGCCTATTAGGAACCAGGCCACTCGGCAGGGGGTGAGCAGCAGGCAAGTGATCGAAGCTTCATCTGTCTTTACAGCTGCTCCCTGTCACTTGCGTTTCCACTTGAGCTCCATCCACCTCCTGTCAGATCGGAGGCAACATTATGTTCTCATAGGAGTGTGAACCTTAGTGCTCTTGAATCATCCCCAAAATATCCCCTCCTCCCCGGTCATGGAAAAACTGTCTTCCATGAAGTTTTGGTTGGGGACCACTGCCTTAGACTCCTCAACGACTACTCAGCAACATCCGACTTGCCCCAGGCACAACAAGTGAACACTGTCTCAGTCCTTCTGACCTGATGGAGGTGTGGGACTGAATGAGCAGAGGAGAAGGGGCAGGCTCAGATGTCTGCCAAGATATCACTCGATAGCCTGGAAGTCAGCAGATGCTTCACGCAGTCAAGGAACGTTCGACATGCAAAAGCGAGCTTCCACTTCTATCACTTTTGCCTCCAGTTCACTAAGGGCTTTCCACTCTTTGTTTTATTTGATCCTAACCACAACCCTTTAAGAAGGCACTAGTCTCCCCATTTTAATGAGATCACTGAGGCTCAACAAGATTAAAGGATTTGCCCAAGGTCTCTCTCAATTAACAAGAGCTGGAATTGGAACCCAGAACTTATTATTTCTCTTTTGGCTTGACACATTTAATACCTGGCAGACACAGTCTCATACAAGAACATGCAAATAGGGCACTTCTCCGGTGGCTCAGTGGTAAAGAATCTGCCCACCAATGCTGGAGACTCGAGTTCGATCCCTGGTCAGGGACGATCCCACATGCCTCAGAACAGCTAAGGCCACGCCCCACAACAATTGAGCCCGTGCTCTAGAGCCCGGGAGCTGCAACTACTGAGCCCACATGCCGCGACTACTGAAGCCCACGTGTACCCAGAGCAAAAGAAGCCACCCCAGAAAGAAGTCCACACTCTACAATGAAGACTAGCCCCAGCTCACTGTAACTAGAGAAAAGCCTGAGCAGCAACGAAGACCCAGTGCAGCCAAAAATAAATTTAAAAAATTCTTTTTTAAAAAACACACACAAATAGGACTGAAATGTAAAAAGAAAAATGAAAGTCTATCTACTGGCAGTTTGTCCACATGATCTTAACTAATGTTTCCCCTCTTGAAATTATTTTTCATTTCTCCCCCTCCTTATCGTCGCAACCAGGGAGATGCATCACAGGCTGGGCCAGTGTACCACCTCGGGCTTTAATGCTGTGTTTGCCTTGTGTTGTCCAGGTGGGGCCAGAGAGTCTGGGCTTAGTGGGGGCTCCCAGGGTGACCCTGTTTGCCAAAGGCGGTGCTGAGGCACAGTTTGCACGGCTCGTGTGTCCCGGGCCTGTCACAGGTTCTGCGTGGAGGAGTCTCTGGAGTGACGGGCTGCCATCTCGGTAAGGCGCCCTGGGTTCAGGCTGGCTCCCCTCCTCACGGCACTGGATTAGAGGAACTCGCAGTGAGGGCCCTGAGTTGGGCTCACGTGTTCATTCAACTCCTTAATCCACCTCGATCTCAGGTCCTGCTCTCCCACTGAGTTTCTGACATGCACAAGCAGCGAAATGACTGGAGCTACTTTTGGCCTACGGCTGTATATTATCACATTTATCACATTTGCAGTCCAGCCCTGTGGAATGATTGTCCCCGTTTTATAATCAAGGACTCTGTGGAATCAGAGAGATCAGCAACATAGTCAAGGAGACACAACTAATAAGTGGCCCAGGCAGGACTTGAACCCAGATCTTTCTGGCAACCCAAGGGCTTTCCTACATACGACCCAGCCTCCTTGGGCAGTAGGAGCTCGGTAAATGTCCCCCATCCCCAGCTCACCCTAATCCATCAAGGAGATTCCATCTACCTGGATGTTTAAAAGCTGTACTGAGACAGGCTGGAACCTGGGACCCTTTATCGTGGGGCTTGCGTTAGTTGCTCAGTCGTGTCCGACTCTTTGCGACCCATGGACTGTAGCCCACCAGGCTCTTCTGTCCATGGAATTCTCTAGGCAAGACTACTGGAGTGGGTTGCCATGCCCTTCTCCAACAGTTCTTTCCCACCCAGGGCTCAAACCTGGGTCTCCCATATTGCGGGCAGATTCTTCACCATCTGAGCCACCACGGAGCTTGCACCTGGACAAACATCTCCTCAAGCAACAGAATACAGGGAAAACTTTAAGGCAGACGTTCCCAGCCTTTTTGACAGAGGGACTGGTTTCGTGGAAGACAATTTTTCCGTGAAATAGGGTGGGGCAGTGGAGGAGGCAGGATGGTTTTATGGTTTGGGGATGATTCAAATGCCTTACATTTATTGTGCACTTTATTTCTATAATTATTACATCAGCTCCACCTCAGATCATCAGCCATTAGATCCCAGAGGTTGGGGACTCCTGCAAGAAGGGATGAAAAATAACTGCATGCACGAGCTATTGGGACAATTATGAACAAGATACAAAAAGACCACAAACTGACTCTGAGGTGCTGGGAGCAAAAGCGGGGTATTGTGTATGATCCCTGCCCACAGCAGCACCCAAGGGGGTGAGCGGACCACCAAGCCTCCCGTCCAGCCAGACGCACCGATCCACCCTTACCCTCACCTCATTTAAGGAACCAGCCCCGCCCTCCTTAGAGATCGAAACTCACTCCCCACTGCTGCAGTACAAGTCCCAATTAAAGCCTTGCCTGAATTCCTCACCTGACCGCATCAGTTTCCAAGGACCAGAGCTGGAAACAGTACCGCTGCTGCAGGTGCGGTGGGTATACACTGAGATGCATTGGCAGATCGTGCAGGAGCCAGGAGACAGCTCCTTCTCCGGAGAGGCAGATCAAAGAACCCCTCTTCTAGGGCTTCCCTGGTGGTCTTGTGGTTAAGAACCCACCTGCCAGTGCAGGGGACGCAGGTCCGATTCCTGGTCTGGGAAGATCCCACATGCTGCGACTGCTGAAGGCCGCGCCTAGAGTCCATGCTCCCCAACGAGAGAAGCCACTGGAGCAAGAGGCCTGCGCATGGCAACTAGAGTGTAGCCCCCACTTGCCACAATAGAGAAAGCCCATGGGCAGAAATGAAGACTCGGTGCAGCAAAAATAATAATAGCAACAAATTAAAAAAGAAATCCCATTCTAGAACAGCTTCCTGGCCCTGCATGAATCTGCTTAGCTTTAGAGCATCATACCTGTCCCCTTCCCTAGCTTAACTGCCTAGTGACTTGCCCCTGAGGCATCCCAGAAGCATCTCAGACCATCCACATGGCAACCACCTGTGTGTCTGCATGAGGGACCTAACTCAGGATTTTGATCCATGGAAGTCAGGGTCCTGGGCCATCTCAATCACTGTGGCAAACCCTTAGTCAGCTCTGAATCCCCTGTAGCCTCCCTTCTCTCACCAGCAGCCACCTTTTCCGAGGGAACACCTGAGTCGTCTCCTCCTTTAGGAGGTTCACGCCTTGGCTGAAACAATAGCAGAATCTCTCTCCCCAGGAGGAAAGATGAGATTTTCAGCCTTGAGTTAAAAAAAAAAAAAGAGTTCATTTTATGGAGTTTTCCCCTTCCAATCTGTTCTATAACCAGCTCCCTGATATTTCAGCTAGAATCACCTACCTTTCCTTATACCCACACCCTCTGTCTGTGGTATCCCGTCTTCAGCCCTGCTGTCAGTGGCCTACAAAGATCATGCTCATCGTAGACTGTCTTGACTGCATCACTGACATTTCCTGGTGCTGAGCATTTGTGTATTTTCAAAGTAAGTTTATCCAGTCTCCTCCCATAAACTCGAACCACAGAACGTTAGGAATGGGAGGAACTCTAGTTCACCGATCACCTCCACAGCCTGTTCCTTAAATCTGCTGGTCTCTGGCATTTGACCCAGAACTCTCCCTGCCTTTTTGCAGCAGCTCCTAGAGGAAACACTTCTTGTTTCTCTGCCTGGTTTCCTCCAGAGTCTGTGATCAGTGTTGCTGTCTGACAAACACTTGTGGTTCTAATCACCCTCATGGGGCCTCTTGGGCTAGCCAACAGACCTGCAGGCACCGGCATGGCTGTTTAGCCTGCTTCTGGTGCCAAGTCATGGCAGGCACACTGCTCTAGGAGGTGTGCCAACCACAGTCCTCCTCCCTCCCTGCCCCTCTGCCACCATTGTAGCCTCCCTGGACTAAGCGCCTCTGTTGCTTTGAGCTGGGGAAGCAACCTCCAGTCTAGAGGCTCTTCTATTTTCTCAAGGAGTCTTGGCCCCACACATCCCAGCCTGGGAACCTCAGCAGGGCATCTGTGCCTACTGACGGCTAGCACTGGCAATGGTAGTAACGCCCTGGTGAGGATTATGGAGCCTCCCAGGCCTTCAGGGTGACTCCACCTGAGAAAGTCATCCAATCCAAAGCTGGGTCTGTCCCCACCATGCAGCACGCTCTGCTATGAGTCAGGGCTTGCAAAGGTTGAAATTACTACCACCATGTTCCTCGGGCTGACGAATTCTCCCAGACATGATCACTGTAGACTTCCTTCCACAGTAGGCTCTATACCTGTTCTGCAAGTCGGCTTAAGCCCTGCCTGGGGTTTGGGGCTTCGGGTGAGTTTCTTTTTGTGTTAATTCTCAATTATTCTTGCTAAGGAAAGCAGCAATGATCTGGATAATCCAAAGGGGCATGTCATCTAAAAATAAGTTAGATAATCTAAATGTGTCTCTGGAATGTGTTAAGTGATGTATTTGTTCTAGGCAGAGCACTTACCTTCCTAACGATACTTCATTTAGGGTAAGGAGAGAAAGAAGTAGCATTCTATCAGCCCAGATTAGTCACACAGGCAGCTCTGCAGCTGGGGGAGTAACGGGGAACCGGTGGGACAGGTTATAAAACAATGTGCTCAGCATTCAGTGGCTGGTATTCCCTGCCCTCACTTCCTGCATGCCCCGGATGCAGTGGATACACGTGCAGGGGTAGGTTCATTCATCTTGTCATCTTTCCATAGATGTGAAGACGCCTGCCATCTTGGGAGCAACAGAGGAGCAAATTAGGCAGAGAAAGGAGTGTTTCCTGAGTTCAGGAAGTTGGGAGCTGTACCCCAAAATTAAAAAGGTTGTATCATCATGGTCTTTTCCCATCAAGCATGAGAAGGTCCTTTAGATAGAGAGTATAGGCTTTCAGGGGTCTGTGGGTGGCCAACGCCCTATTGCCCTTTTTAGGATCTTAGAACCCTTAGCCATGAGCAGCAGGATGTAAGAAGACTCCAGTGAGCAGAGAAAGGGACAAGGCAGGCAAATAGAGTGTGAGAACTAACAGGATGCAGAAGCAGTAGAAAAGGATTGCTTCGTGTTGGCTATGGGAGTGTGGGCAAGTTATTTCATTGCTCTGACCCTCAATGTACTCATCTCAGTGTACTCGTCATGAAAATGTGAAAACCACAACGATTAACAGTAGCTGTCTTACAGATGAGTGGCAGCTAAATGTGGTATTTCTGAAATACTTTGTAAGTTATAGAGTCCTGTGTAAGTCTCAGTTATTACCATCATCCTGAAAACTGGCTCAGTGAGACCCATCCACAGTCCTGGAAAAGCAGCCCCAGGACCATGCCACCTTAGAGCTGGAAGGGTCTGTGTGTTCAGTCCATGAGGGGTATGTTCCGGTGTGTACCTAATCATCGCTATTCTCGTTCTGATGGGTAGAGATAGCACAAGAATCCAGAGCAAGTCCAGCTGCCTTCCTGCACGTAGTCTTTTCTCATTTCTCTGATGTTTGGTCAGATTTGTTAATGATTCTAGATCGCAGCCTCTTGAGTTATCAGCCTCTTCAGAAATGGTTGGCAGGAGAATTACCATCTACTTTGGAAGCCAGGTTGGCATCTGCCCAGATTCTCAATAAGAGGTGCTTCCAAACCCTCAGCTGGGGCTCCCTTATCTAAGATCCTCTCTTCACAGGATGGGGAGATGGGGGCCCAGGGAAGAGTAGCAGGGTGAGTATGTGTGTGAGAGAGTCACTGGGTCTCCCAGGTGGCGCGGTGGTAGAGAATCTGCCTGCCCATGCAGGAAACACAGGTTCAGTCTCTGTCTGGGTTAGGAAAATCCCCTGGAGAAGGAAATGGCTACCCGCTTCAATATTCTTGCCTGGAAAATCCCATGGACAGAGGAGCCTGGCAGGCTCAAGCTCATGGGGTTGCAAAGAGTCAGACATGACTGACCACACACACCCACATCAGTCACTGCTGATCTTCAGCTTTCCTGTGTGACTGCCTTCTTCTCCCATAGCACAGAGGAGAACAAGAATCATGATAAAGTGTCAGGATCCCCTAAATTTTCCTCCCCTGGTCTGAACCCTCTTTCTCATTTCTCAATGTGTCTCCTTCTTTGTTTTGACCATTGCTCCCATCCCTGACTTTAGTGTTTCTGTTCTCTTGTCCTCTTATCTTAAAGTCACAGGGCCCCTGGGATCAAATGGCAGACTCCTGGGGGAAAATGGGAGGGTGCTCTGGGACCAGTGGGGTAACCCGCAGGCTCTTGGTGTGGCTGAAAGAAGGAACAAGTTCACCTGATGTTCTCAAATGACCTCCTGCTGCTGAAGGTCGAGTCTGGCTCTTCCTAAGTCTTCACAGGCTTGTGCTCCTAACTCCTCCAAATCCAATGGAATCTTAATCCTCATTGCACATGGAGCCGTCAGCTACCGTGAACCCTTCACCTCCAGACCTTTAGTTATCCTTCAGCTACCTATCTGCGACCTCCCAGTAATTCCTACCCTTCGTGGGAATTGTGTACATTTCAAATTGCCTTCAGTGGACAGAGTATTTCTAAAAATAGAATTTCTTCTTTTTTTAATAATTTTATTTATTTATGTATTTGTTTATTTTTGACTGTGCTGGGTCTTCATTGCTGTGTGGGCTTTTCTTTAGTTGTGGTGAGCAGGGGCTACTCTGCAGCTGTGATGTTTGAGCTTCTCACTGAGGTGACCTCCCTTGCTGTGGAGGACAGGCTCAATATATGTGGGGCACGGGCTTAGTTGCTCCAGGGCATGTGGGATTTTCCTGGATCAGGGATCGAACCCAGGTCTCCCGCATTGTAAGCAGATGCTTTACCCTCTGAGCCACCAGGGATAAATCAGGTATCTTCAAAAACCTCATATCCTGTCTTAGATTGAGTTCTCTAGAGGAGAGCCTGATGTGGGGATTCCGGTGCAGGTGTCTCATGGGGGAACGTTCTGGAAGAAATCTGAGGGAGGATGGGGAGTAGGGTAAGCAACAGGAAAAACTAAGCAAGAATGTGACTTCAGGAGAATCATGGCTTCCACCTGGTCCTTTCAGGAGCTCTGGAGTGTAAATGGCACCACAGAGTTTGTCCTGCATTGAGGCAAAGAGGTGGGAGCTTTTGTATCCGCACACCAGTCAGCCACTGGCTGTAGGCTTGGAGGGGTGGCATTCCCAGGCACATGGGGAGGTGGCTCTAGCCGTACAAAGTGTGAAGGGTCAGCAGCCCCACAGCAGCTGAAGACAGACACCCCTGAATGTAACAGGGACCCCAAGGGCACCATCAGCTCCTGCTGCTACCTCCTGACTCTTTAATTCCAGTCTTGGAATTCTGCCAAATTGAAATAAATCTAAGTATGGGGATTGTGGAGAACAAAAGTTTTAATTGCAGTGTTATTTATGATACGATGTTGTAAAATGCAAAAATCTTAAGTTTCACAGGACAGGAATAAGGAAGTCAATATGTAACAATAAAATTAAATAAATTCTGCCTCTGTACGATATTCTTTGCCCCACAGAGCCTGGCCCCTGCCTACCTCCCTGAGTTCGTCTTGTACCACTCTCCCGCCTGGTTCACTGTACTCTCATCAAGCCAGTCTCCTCTCTGTTCCACCAATGCACCAGGCTCGCTACTTTCCTGGGGCTCAGGCACGTCTCTGCCTCTGCCTGGAACACTGCACCCAACTGCCCCTCAGATCACTCACTTAGTTCCCACATCATACCTTCCAAGAGGTCTTCCCTAAATACACATCTTCCGTAGCTGCCCTTGTCACTCTTTAACATACCACCCTGTTTTCTAGCTCTTATCATAGGTTTATCTTTTACCTGTCTTCCTTCCTCTAGCGTAAAAGCTTTGGGAGACTGGCGATC
Organism: Cervus elaphus; assembly: GCF_910594005.1. Lineage (NCBI taxonomy): Eukaryota > Metazoa > Chordata > Mammalia > Artiodactyla > Cervidae > Cervus > Cervus elaphus. The sequence goes on along the minus strand of NC_057828.1, from coordinate 72,410,546 downwards.
TTATCTCAACACACTGATTTATCTAGAGCCTGGAGCGTAGGAATTACTCAACCAATGTGTTTGGTAAGTGAATGAATGTATACACAGTTTAAAATGATGTTTACCAAAATTATGAAACAAAATGGAAAAAATGACCAATATCTACTAAGTAAAAACACCATGATTTAAAATGTCATATGTTATTTCATTAAATCTGCATTGAGAGAGGTTCAACGTCTACCCATGATGAAGTAATACAGGCTCCAGAGTTAACTCTCTTACCTTAAGTAACTAAAAATCTGGGCAAACTATGACACAGTGGTTTCAGACCTTGGACAATAGTCAGCACAGGACTGTGGTCCCTTAAGAATGGGAAAAAAACAAGGTCAGTCCTATGATTGCTTCAGCTTACTTGTTGTTCAGTCACTCAGTCATGTCCAACTCTTTGCATCCCCATTGACTGCAGCACACCAAGCCTCCCTGTCTTGCACCATCTCCTGGAGCTTGCTCAAACTCATGTCCATCAAGTTGGTGATGCCATCCAACTGTCTCATCCTCTGTCATCCCCTTTTCCTCCTGCCTTCAGTCTTTCCTGGCATTGGGGTCTTTTCCAGTGAGCCAGCTCTTTTCATCAGGTGGCCAAAGTATTGGAGTTTCAGCTTCAGCATCAGTCCTTCCAGTGAATATTCAGGATTGATTTCCTTTAAGATTGACTGATTTGATCTTGCAGTCCAAGTGACTCTCAAGAGTCTTCTCCAACACCACAGTTCAAAAGCATCAGTTCTTTGGCACTCAGCTTTCTTTATGGTCAACTCTCACATCCATACATGACTACTAGAAAAACCATAGCTTTGACTATATGGACCTTTGTTGGCAAAGTAATGTCTCTGCTTTTTAATACACTGTCTAGGTTTGTCATAGTTTTTCTTCCAAGGAGAAAGTGTCTTTTCATTTCATGGCTGCAGTTACCATCTGCAATGATTTTGGAACCCAAGAAAATAAAGTCTGTCACTGTTTCCATTTTTTCCCCATCTATTTGCCATGATGTGATGGGACTGGATGCCATGATCTTAGTTTTTTTAATGTTGAGTTTTAAGCCAGCTTTTTCACTCTCCTCTTTCACCTTTAGGTTACTAGTTGGAGGCAGTTTCTAGGCATCAGTCTAGGGAGGGGGAAAGCAAACAAAGCCTGGTAGTCTCACTGAATTGAGAGGCTGGAAGTTGAATCACTTGTGTAGGAGAAGACCAGTGTAACAGGGTAGAACAAGAGGATCCCAAGATCACACCTGTGAGAAAGTCTCTCTTTCACCAAGATTTCCTCATGTGTCCGTTTTCTGTCCTGTCAGGTACTAGAGAGGTCGGGTCTCCTGAGGCCACCATGAAAATTGACTGGAGTGAGGGGCACACGTCCATCTGCATAACGGCATGGATTGGGCTTTCCCAGGGACTCTGGTAAAGAAGAAACCCACCTGGAATGCAGGAGATGTGGGTTCGATCCCTGGGTTGGGATGATCCCCTGGAGGAGGGCATGGCCACCCACGCTAGTATTCTCACTTGGAGAGCCCCCATGGACAGAGGAGCCTGGTGGGCGCAGTCCACGGTGTCACACAGAGTTGGACACGACTGAGGCAACTTAGCACGCAGGTGCGCATGGATTAGTCAACTAGGTTAGCTCGACAATACCTTGGAACTACTAACCTGGAGAGAAAGAACAGCAAGAGCAGTAAGTTTCTGCACTGAGGTAAAACCAACAATGGTGGGCAAGAAGCTGGTAGCAGGAAGAGGGAATGACACCCTGAAGACCGACACTCCTATTTCAATTTGCCCTTCAGGCTAGTCCTGTTGCGTCTTAGATGGTAGTAGGATGGTGGTTCTTACAGTTTTTGAGCTGGAGGCACATCTTTGACTGCTAGAATCTAGGGTAGAATATTTGAAAAAAAAAATTATATTTCAAAACGACACCATAGTCAGCAGTGATTTCACCTGCAGTTATTGCTAGAGTCTAACAAGCCCTTGAAGAGAGTAAACTGGTTTTGGGTCCGTTTATATCAATATGCTTTCCTGGTGATTCAGACAGTAAAGAACCCACCTTAATGCCAGAGATGGCAGGTTCAATCCCTGGGTCGGGAAGATCCCCTGGAGGAGGGCACGGCTACCCACTCCAGGATTCTGGCCTGAAGAATCCCATGGACAGAGGGACCTGGCGGGCTACAGTCCCTGGGGTCACAAAGAGTCAGACACAACTGAGAGACTGCACGTACACACACATCAACATGCCACTGTTTGGAAAGAGCTTGTTTATTGCCCCCTAAAGCCATCTTTACTTAATCCTAAGACAACATCCTCACGTGTTCCAGTCAACACAGAACTTTTTTTTGCTCTGTTTTTTGTTTTCTGGGGGTTTAGTGAGGTGGTTAGAGGGGGCGAGGTAAGCATTCTGACTCCACTTTACACCATTCCTCTTTCTGGAGGAAAGTTTACATCCTCCTGTATGCCCGTGGCATGATCTGCTTGACTCAGCATTCTGACATGTCCAAATCCTCAGTTTTAGCAAAAACTTCACTTTATGTATTAACCAATATTTGGCAGTGTCCCTTGAAAGGAGCCACAGCATGTGTGCATGATAAATCACTTCAGTCGTGTCTGACTCTTTGCGACCCCAGGGACTGTAGCCCACCAGGCTCCTCTGTCCGTGGGATTCTCCAGGCAAGAATACTGGAGTGGGTTGCCATGCCCTCCTCCAGAGGATCTTCCCCAGCCCGGGATTGAACCCGTGTCTTCTACGTCTCCTGCATTGGCAGACAGGTTCTTTACCCTTGGCTTGCCCCTTGGAAGGAGCCACAGAAGCAGAAAGTAAATAGGAAACAGGTTTTCAGCCCCAGGAAGCTGAACTGGATTCAGTCAAGGCTAACTTAACCCCTGCCACATCCTACACCCTGAGTCTGAGTGGGCTTCTGTCACCAGCAGAATTTCGTCAGCCTTGAGCCACATCACTGGCTGCGGGCAGGGCCAATTAAAGGTGAGGAAACCATCGTGTACGTCAGAGGTATGTTTTCTCTTTTTTTTTTCCCCTTTGAGAAGATGTTCTTGAGAACTCTTTGCCAGGAAGCTGGTCACTTCCTGCCCCAGTGAGGAGGTTTCCGAAAGGCAGAAATAGCTTCTCTGGCCACATGGAATTGGCCTCCCCAGGCCCCAGAAGGCGGACCTCAGGAGGGAGCATCCCAGTATCAGGAAAGTGAGCGTCTCTGGGAGCCTGAGGACGGGGACAGCAGCTGCAGAACAAGTGGGGTGACTCAGACGAAGAGGCTTGAGGGCTGAGGGCAAAGGGCAGAGGGACCCGGAAAAGTAGCGAGCCTGCTGGACTTAACTGCTGGAAGAAAGGTGCAGAGAGTGTGGGAAAGCACATGAGGGGAAAGAGCGGAATAAATGATGAGGGAAAGGAAGAAATGTTTGTAAAAATCTGCAGAAAGGACAGCAAAGCTCTAAGAGAAATGCCAGTCAGCGGGCAGGGAGGAACACGCAGGAAGGGGTCAAGGACACCAGAAGAGGAAGAAAAGGATAGCTGTCAGGGCTGAAAGCTGTGACCCTTACTGGGTCCTGCTAAACTAAAGAACTCCCCGAATGGGCACTGATACTACATTCAAATTTGTATTACATCTACATTTCTGTGTAGTAAAAGTGTACTAAGTTTTAATGGTAATTTACCTATGCTGTACTTATGTGCTCAGATGCTTAGTCGTCTCAACTCTTTGTGACCCCATGGACTACGTAACCCACCAGGTTCTTCTGTCCATGGAATTCTCCAGGCAAGAATACTGGAGTGGGTTGCCATTTCCTCCTCCAGGGCATCTTCCTGACCCAGGGATTGAGCTCACATCTCTTGAGTCTCCTGCATTGGCAGGTGGGTTCTTTGCCACTAGTGTCACCTGCAAAGCCCCAATTTAACCATGGGTGTGATTAAATTAATATCAATTATATCATTTTTTGCCTAGGGTATTAGTCTGCCAAGGCAAGAAGGACCCCTACCTTGGACCTAATACCGGGGACTGGTTTCCTGGATGACAATTTTTTCCAGGACTAGGGGCAGAAGGGGATAGTTTTGTTATGATTCAAGTGCATTACATTTATTGCACACTTTATTTCTATGGTTGCTACATCAGCTCCACCTCAGATCTTCAGGCATTAGATCCCAGAGGTTGGGGAGCCCTGCTTTAGAGCTTTATTATTCAAAGTATGGTCCTTGTACCACAGCATTGGCATCACCTGGGAGCCTTTTAGACCTGCAACCTCAGCCCCCACCCCAGACCCGCTAAATAAGGTCTCAGGTGATTCACGTGCACGTTAAGTTCTGAGAAATGGGCTTCCTTCAGCTGTGTCTCTCCTCACCTGACGAGGAGTCCTCTGGGCCTGGGAGTTTTGGCCACCAGAGCCCACCGCCCCTTCAAGACTGTGCCCGAATCCTCCATGCAGAGAGCCCTTCCTGATCCTGCCTCAGAGCCTGTGTGACCTTTTCCCGGGACCCTGCTTCTGGCGCCAACTTCATTGTCCGTGTGAGATCCTCAGGTGGCCTTGTGGCAGCTGTTTGCAAAAGTTGTGGACAGAGTTTGGACCACAGGCTGAGGTAGCCGTGGCCTTGCTCAGGAGGCCCCTCAGAGCCAGGAGCAGAAACACAAGTGGGGACTGAGCGGGGAAGTGGGACCCACTCCATTCCAGCACAGAACTCCAAGGAGATCAAGAATTCTGCACTTGAAACGGCCTCTCCAAGTCATGATCAAGGTACACTTGTCAAAGTAGGAGAATAAAACATTTTATTTAACAGTTTATTCCCTTGATTCATAACTTTAAATATTTAGATATAGGTACGTGGGAGTCCATGTGGGCTTTTGCCTGTGTCCTATAAAAGTTCTCATTGTTTCCAAAATACACAGATCTGGGGAGAGCCAAACAACCATGCTCACATCCACTGGTTCCCAGGCAGGACTGTACCTGAACCAAACCTCTCTACCTTGGAGAAGGAAATGGTAACCCACTCCAGTATTCTTGTCTAGAAAATCCCATGGACAGAGGATCCTGGCAGGCTACAGTCCATGGGGTCGAAAAGAGATGGATATGACTGAGCGACTCAACCATGGCCCACCTACTCAACTGGTGATAAAAAGGAGGAAATATGCCTCAGAACTTGGAAAGGGGGGTTATAAAAGAAAAAAACAGATTGTAGAAGGTAGAGCAAAAACAGAGCAAGAACTTATCATTATACAACCTGAAAAGTGAAAGTGAAAGTCACTCAGTCGTGTCTGGCTCTTTTTGACCCCATGGACTATATGTGGGCAGCCTTTCCTTTCTCCAGGAAATCTTCCCAACCTAGGGATTGAACCCAGGTCTCCCACATTGCAGGCAGATTCTTTACCAGCTGAGCCACCAGGGAAGCCCAAGATTATTGGAGTGGGTAGCTTATCCCTTCTCCAGCAGATATTCCTGACCCAGGAATCAAGCCAGGGTCTGAGAAACTGTCATAGCCAAGAGGAACCTAAGTAGACTTGACAACTAAATGTAACATGGCATCCTGGATGAGATACTGGAACACAAAAAAGACATCAGATGAAAACTAAGGAAATCTAAATCAAGTATAGACTTTAGTTAGAAATAATATATTAATACTGTTTTATTAATTGTAATAAATGTGCTGTATTATTTTTGCAATTTTTCTTTTTTTGTTTTTTTTTAATTAATTTTTTATCAGAGTATAGTTGCTTTGCAATGTTGTGTTAGTTTCTACTATACAGCAAAGTGAACCAGCTATACATTTTTCCCCTCTCTTTTGGATTTCCTTCCCATTTAAGTCACCACATAGCATGGAGTAGAGTTCCCTGAGCTAAATTGTAGTTTCTTATTAGTTACCTATTTTATACATAGTAGTGTATATACGTCAATTCTAATCTCCCAATTCACCCCACACCTCTTTTCCCCTCTTGGAATCCACACATTTATTCTCTACATCTGTGTATATTTCTGTTTTGCAGATAAGACCATCTATACCATTTTTCTAGATTTCACATAAATGCATTAATTTACAATGTTTGTTTTTCTCTTTCTGATTTACTTCACTATGTATGACAGTCTCTAGGTCCATCCACATCTCTACATGTGACCCATTTTGTTCCTTTTTGTGGCTGAGTAATATTCCATTGTATATATGTTCTGCATCTTCTTTATCCATTCCTCTGTTGATGGACATTTAGGTTGCTTCCATGTCCTGTCTATTTTAGGTAGTGCTACATGCAATTTTTCTGTAAATCTAAAAGTGTTCTAAAAGCTAAAACTTTTTTTTTTTTTAACATGCTAAAAACATTTATCTTTTCTCCCCTACAGTCTGTTTTCCTTTAAAAATGGTGTTTCTGTGCAAGCACGGTATGCAGGGCACACCAGCCTACTCTGGGAGCTTAAGGGAGGCAGCACGACTAACCAATCAAGAGTCACCTCTCATCGGGCACCCTGTGATTCCAGCATTCGTTCTTACGCTGATCCATGCTTATTGTGGCCTAAACATCTGCACACCACTCCTTACAATTCTGGGCAGGAAGGTGAGCAGGACAGGAAGGTGAAATATAGGGATGGCCTTAGTCTGCTCAGGCCGCCATAACGAAATAGCAAATAGACTGAGCGGCTCAAGCAACAGGAATTTATTTCTCGCAGTTCTGGAGGCTGGCAGTCCAAGACCAAAGTATCAACAAGGGTAGGTTTCATTCTGACGTCCTTTTCCTGTTGTAGGCGACCTCCATCTTATTGCGTGCTCACAGGACCTCTTCTTTGTGGAAAGAGAGACAGAGAGAAGGTTTCTTGTGTCTCTTATTAGGCAGCAATCCAGTCGGGGCGGGGGAGTCCCACCCTCACGACCTCATCTGAACCTGGTCACCTCCCGAAGGCCCCACCTCCAAACACCATCACACTGAGGTCGGATGTCAGCACACGCGTCCTGGGGGAACAGGGTCATCCAGTTCACAGAGCAGTTAAGGCTGCTGGACTCTGCTTTGGTTCGCATCCTGACCTTACCCCTTATTACCTCTGTGACCTTGAACAAATTACTCTGTGATTGTCTGTGCTTCTGTTTCCTCATCTGTAAAATGGGAGATATAGCCAGCCCCCAAATCCAGCATCTGAGGGGAATTGGTTCTAGGGTTGCCCATAGATATAAAAATCCAGGGTTGCTCAACTCCCTTATATATAAAACAGTGTGGTATTTGCACATAATACACACATCCTCCCATATACTTTAAATCATCTCTAAAACGACATACTATACCTAATACAATGTAAATGCTATAGAAATAATTGTAAATGCAATGTAAATGCTATGGAAATAGTTGCTGACATGCAGCAAATTCAAGTTTTGGGGGAACTTTCTGGAATTTTTTTTCTTGAGTATTTTCTATCCAAGGTTCGTTGAATCCTCTGCAAGACTGGTTGAATCCTCCGATATGAAACTTTCAGGATCAGAAGGCTGATGTAGTAACAATACTTACCTTGCAGGTTTCTCTGCGGATTAAACAAGTCAATGTGTATGAAGTGCTTAGAACAGTGTTGGCATGTAAGTATCAGTGAATGCTATCTGTTATCATCATTATAATGATGCAATTCATTAGCTCCTCCTGGTGATTTTCTCAATGTATTATACATAAAAGTTGTCCTGAAATCAGATATGTTTGAGAAACACAGCAACAAACAATGGGAAATCTTTTTTTTTTTTAAAGGGTTTTGAGCAGGGAGAATCCGCCCCCAGTGTTGTACTTTCTCTACAGATGTGCCCATCAAAGGCGCCGGCCAAAGTGACCGTTTCCTTCCTATGTTCCTTACCTCATTTGTCCGGCTGGAATTTTATGTTCTTGGCACATACTGACTTTTAACTTAGGGGGAAAAGGATGAAGTTATACACACATTCAGTCAATAAGACTGCAAATCTTGACTCCGTCTCATAGTCTTTTTCAAAGGGAGTGAACTATAGAAATAAAAACAGACATCTAATGAATATAGTACTTAGTTCTGCATTCAATTCCACGTGCATTCCAAGTACAATTTTAATTTCTTAACAAATGCCTCCCTCTATTCCATGGTTGAGTTTTTAACAGTTATTTCCTTCCTTAGCTAGCTTGTGGTATATCACAGTTATTGATTGCACTTCCCTCCAATTAAGCTAAAATCTTCACCCATCTTCCACCATAACTTGTACTCTCACATGTTCCATTGCTCACCTTACTGCTCTTATTTTAGTGCCTGGCACCATACACAGACTGTGGTTTGTTTGTTTGTTTTCAGTTTCTAATTGTGGTAAAAATACAACATCAAATACATCATCTTACCCATTTTAAATGTCCAGTTCAACATGGACTATATGTTTATTGTTAATGCTTGTTTTATGGACTTGCCTGCATTTAACTTGTGGACGGTGTAAACCCAATGAATGTGTGCTCAGGTGCTAAGTCATGTCTGACTCTTTGCAACTCCATGGACGGTAGCCCACCAGGCCTCTCTGTTCATGGGATTTTCCTGGTAAGAATACTGGAGTGGGTTGCCATTTCCTCCACCAAAGGATTTTCCCCACCCAGGGATTGAACTGGTGTCTTCTGGGTTACGTGTGGATTCTTTACCACTGAGCCAGCTGGGAAGCCCCTGAACCCAATGAATATGTATTTTCTAAAAAACAGAAAAACAAAAAGTCCTCAGGTACATGGTAACAACCTCCAGAAAGAATCTGTGAAAGGTTTTTCTTTGCTTCCTTTTTTTCTTTTAATGGTCTAGGTCTGTTCCATGGGAAAAGACTTGGATTTCTAAGAAAATCTTAATAATATAGATAGTGGTAATTACTGTTGTACAACTCCCTGAACGGTTGATAATGCTTTCTGTTTCCCTGATACTTTATCTTTTGAACAAAGATAAAGCCTTCTAGTTCTCCCAGCCTTCTATTAAGGTAGAAGCGGTTCCTGTTTGGTCCAGAAGGGAACCAGGAGGGAGTCAGCAGAAGGCAGGGTGTCCCAGGGCATGCTGGGAATGGGAAGCGGGAAGGTTCCAGGCTGATAGCTGCTTCCCTGGGCTCCTCTCTACAGCTCCTTGCTCAGCTCAGCTAGACACTGTCTCTCACACAGCTCTGCTGGTGAAGGGTCTACATCCTGGGAGCATCAAAACCATAGTTAAGTGGCAAATGAACAGTGCAGATAGTAAAGTCAGATGTTCTGTGGTTGAAGCGTTAGAAAAGCTTCATGGGAGAAGCAGAATTCTTTTTTTTTAATAGGTGGAATCTTTGATGCACCTTTAAAGAATAGATTGTTGGAGAAACGGAGGGAAAATCAAGGACCTGCTGTGCAGGAAGTGTAAAAGCAGAGGAGGAAATGAATAGAAAAATCAAGAAAAATTGTATCTCTTTAAAACATTTTACTATGAATTTTCACCTTCTCTCCACCTTGAGTTGGTTGGATTGGCTTTCACCAGTTGCAAAGGCTTTTTTTTTTTTTTTGCTTTCACCTCTTCTTGAATCCTTGATGCAACCTCTAGCATTTACCTTTTTATATTTCCATGAATGAAAAATAGATCTATCTTTTCCGTGTTTTGGACCTTGACTTCCTGAGGGTAGAGGTCATGGCTGTGATGGGCAGTAAAGTTCCTGGGAAAAATACAAGGAGCTATTCCTTGCCTGAATGTGGCATGGACCCAAGGTTAGACCTCTCCTGGCAAGAGATCCTGGGAGCAGTGTTGGGGGGCAGGGGTAATTATATCTTCAGACACTTCTGGGGTGCCTGTGACCGCTTAGCCTTGGGAAGGACCTCCCCCATCAAGGACCTTGAGTGTCTCCTGACCGAGATCACAGGTGGAATTTCTGTGTTCATCCAGCAGCAACATTGACCAGGTCAGGGGTCAGGTCTGGCTGACATCTGTACCCTGAAGGTATTGATCAGTTTTGCAGTATCTCCTGACCCTCTGGGGTCTTGATTTGGTTACTCAACTTATCCTGATCATGTGGTTTAGACAAGAAGAAAGGGCTTCTGGGCAGAAGGCCAATAGGAAGATTGTCACTCAGAAAACAACACACCCTTTTATTTATGGTCTTTTCCTTTTCCACCATCAAATTAGATTTTGCTTTCTCACACTACTTAGATGAAAGAGACAAAGACCTGCGTTTAATATGCAAAAGCTGTAGTTCACGTCCCACTTGCTATTATCGTTGCAAAAAGATTTCTTTCAGTGCTTTAAAATCCTTTAGCTATTTACTTTCATTGCGTGGGTTACATTTACCTATTTTTTGTTACAAGTTTTACATAGCATAATCACAAGGAAAGGGAAGCGGTTCTATTCCACCTTTTTTTTTTTCTAGCTAGTCATCCCATTGAATTTTTGTTAAAAGAGAAAGAAGAAGAAAATTCTACCTGGATTTCATGTAAAGGAAATGTAAATAAGTATAAGGTTTGATTTTAAAAATAATCTTTTATCTTACTTTTCAAAACAGAGAATAAAATCACTGATATAGTAAGTATAAAAGCACTATATCCTCTAAATTTCTTTTGGTTTCCTTATCTGTAAAATGAGACGTTTACCCTGAATAGATTATTTTTAAGTTTCCTTCTAGTTTAATATTTATGACTTACAAGAAGGTATGGTACTATTGTTGTTGGAATACATGATTTAAAAAAAAAAAATAAGAGACAAAATTTGGCCTAGAGTAGATTGGTGATCACCATTTAAAACCCCCAGTTTTGAAAATGGTCAGAATTGGAGTGAATAGAAGGAAGTAGACTGTCCTCCCAAGGAGTCATTGTATCTGGAGTTTAAAATTTGCAGCTAAGGATTTTGAGGCAAGTAACAAAGAATGTGAAGTGGTGGAGTGAGAGTCCAAGCGGAATGGTAGGAGCCCTAGGTGACAGGAGAGCTGCTGAAAGTGAAAATTGCTCAGTCGTATCAGACTCTTTGCAACCCCATGGACTAATACAGTCCATGGAATTCTCCAGGCCAGAATACTGGAGTGGGTAACCTTTCCCTTCTCCAGGGGATCTTCCCAACCCAGGGATCGAACCCAGGTCTCCCGCATTGCAGGTGAATTCTTTACCAGCTGAGCCACAAGGGAAGCCCAGGAGAGCTGCTGACCCCTACTTAAAACGATGTAAACACACAGATCTATGCCTGTATTTGGTCTACAGGCTTCTAGCTTCCCACTCTTAAATTCAAATCCAGCCAATCTCTTTATTTTTCAAGTAAAATCAGAGGTCCAGAGAGGGGCAGTAATCTGCCTGAAGTCACGCAGCTATTTAGTGATATAGCAAGGATGAGAAGCTAGGTTTCCCAAGTCAGTGTTCTTCCCTCTGATTCACCCCCAGCTTAGATCTATTCAGGTCTACTGATTGTCAACACAGAATGGGTTGTTATAGTCTTGCTGCCTTTGTCTGAAAATTGGTTATAACAATATCTACCTCTTAAAAATATCAAAAGGAGATCTATGTTTTAAATAGTGTTGGCCTGATAAGTCACTATTAAATCATGAATATTCTAGAACAGTACCTTCCAACAGCCACAGAGGTAGTTTGAAATCTTCCAGTAGCCACATTAACAAAAGTAAACACATATGTCAAAAATACTATCATTTCAACTTTTAATAAGAATTATTAATGAGGCACATATTCCTCTTTTAATACAAATCTTTAAAATCCAGGGTGTATTTTATACTTGTAGCATATTCTTAATTTGGACAGTCACATTTCACATTTCAGCTCAATAGACACTGTGGCTACCATACTGGACAGTGAAATTCTGGAAGCTTCTTTATAATTCATTCTCACTCTTCTGAAAGCCAACCAGAGCAAATGTCCCCAGAGGTTTGTCTCTTTCAAGCCTCCGATTGCTAGTTAATTAAATCCCTAAGCAACGGCTGAGTCATTGTAACTGCGGAAGACAATTTAAGAAATCTGTCTTAAAGCCAAGAACACAGCTCCCCGCCTTGAAGGTGGAAGAGTCTGCACTGAATCAGATGCCCTTGTGTGGGCGTGGAGAAGAGATGTCATTGACAAGGACTGAGGAAAGCAGAGAAATGAATCCCTTTAGGGTCACTATTTCCCTCCAAGCCGCTATGAAGGAGAGTCTACAGTGCTTTCCTCAGTCCTCACAGCCTGTCCAGAGGTGAGAACTACATTACATCCCATTTTACAGGGGAGGAAACTGAGGCACAGAGAGGTCATAGAGCTTACCTGAAGTCTGTAGCTAGTAATCAGCACAGCTTGTGCCCAATACCTAGATCTGATGGACTTCAGCACCTAGTTCTTAATCTCTAGACCGTACGTGGGGGTATTCTCACACCATCTCCAAATACCCTGAAGCACCACATGAAATACTTGTATTAAAATGTGCATAATTGTTTGGTGTTTACATATAATTTATTATTGTCTGTATGACTGCATGGTCTATTTTTAGGCATCTTTTCATCTAAAATGGTATCACTGCTTCCCAATAAAGTGGTCAGTTCCGTTCAGTCCTCAGTCATGTCTGACTCTTTGTGACGCTACAGACTGCAGCACGCCAGGCTTCCCTGTCCATCACCAACTCCCAGAGCTTGCTCAAACTCATGTCCATTGAGTTGGTGAGGCCATCCAACCATCTCATCCTCTGTCATCCCCTTCTCTTCCTGCCTTCAATCTTTCCCAGCATCAGGGTCTTTTCCAGTGAGACAGTTCTTCTCATCAGGTGGCCAGAGTATTGGAGTTTCAGCTTCAGCATCAGTCATTCCAATGAATATTCAGGACTGATTTCCTTTCGGATGGACTGGTTTGATCTCCTTGCAGTCCAAGGGACTCTCAAGAGTCTTCTCCAACACCACACTTCAAAAGCACCAATCCTTTGGTGCTCAGTTTTCTTTATAGTCCAACTCTCACATCCTTACATGACCACTGGAAAAAGCATAGCGTTGACTAGATGGACCTTTGTCAGCAAAGTAATGTCTCTGCTTTCTAATATGCCATCTAGGTTGGTCACAACTTTTCTTCCAAAGAGGAAGCATCTTTTAATTTCATGGCTGCAGTCACCATCTGCAGTGATTTTGGAGCCCAAGAAAATAAAGTCTGTCACTGTTTCCCCATCTATTTGCCATGAAGTGATGAGACTGGATGCCATAATATTAGCTTTTTGAATGTTGAGTTTTAAGCAGCTTTTTTGCTCTCCTCTTTCACTTTCATCAAGAGGCTCTTCGTTCCTCTTCCCTTTCTGTCATAAGGGTGGTGTTATCTGCATATCTGAGGTTAATGATATTTCTCCCAGCAATCTTGATTCCAGTTTGTGCTTTATCCAGCCCAGCATTTCACATGATGTACTCTGCATATAAGTTAAATAAGCAGGGTGACAATATACAGCCTTGATGTACTCCTTTTCTTATTTGGAACCAATCTGTTGTTCCATGTCCAGTTTTAACTGTTACCTCTTGACCGGCATACAGATTTCTCTGGAGGCAGGTAAGGTGGTCTTGTATTCCTATCTCTTAAAAAATTTTCCACAGTTTGTTGTGATCCACACAGTCAAAGGATTTGGCATAGTCAATAAAACAGAAGTAGATGTTTTTTCTGGAATTCTCTTGCTTTTTCTATGATCTAACAGATGTTAGCAATTTGATCTCTGGTTCCTCTGCCTTTTCTAAGTCCAGCTTGAACATCTGGAAGTTCTCGGTTCATATACTGTTGAAGCCTGGCTTGGAGAATTTTGAGCATTACTTTGCCAGGGGGTGAGGTGAGAGCAATTGTGTGGTAGTTTGAGCATTCTTTGGCATTGCCTTTCTTTGGGATTGGAATGAAAACTGACCTTTTCCAGTCCTGTGGCCACTGCTGAGTTTTCCAAATTTGCTGGCATATTGAATGCAGCACTTTCACAGCATCATCTTTTAGGACTAAAATAAAGTGGTAGGTTTTTTTAAAATTGAAGTATAGTTGCTGTACAATATAAGTGATTCACAATTTTTAAAGGTTATAATTTTTAGTTATAAAATATTGGCTATATTCCCCATGTTGTACAATATATCCTTGCCGCTTATTTTATACCTAGTAATTTATACTTCTTGCCCCTCTACCCTAGTATTGCCCCTCCCCCTTTCTCTTAAAGGGGTAGTTCCTTAATCATTCTCTGTGCTATTCCTTCGCACCCACCCACTGTTTCTTGTGGACTTTTAGAAGCAAAACTGCACGAAGAGGAGACAGAGAGAGCAAAGAAGTAGGAAGCAGATGCCAGGAATCAGTGGCGCTGGCTATTGGCAGAGGACTTGGCATATCTATAGCATCTGATCTGATGTGGGAGGGGAGGGAAATAGCAGCAGCTCTGTCTGTTAATTTTTCTTCCTTCAATATCTCCTATTAGAATGGATGCTGATGTCTGAACTCATATGATGTCCGTAATCCAAATGTGGCTTCAGCATAGATTGTATTCGGTTATTTCTCAACATTCTCAGAGATGTGGCCCGCACTGTGTTCATGGAGGCAGCACCAAGAGTGTTTCACAGACTCAGCCCGGGGGTCGGGCGTGGTCCTGAAGCTGAATGGGAATGACCTGGGTGTTACAGCTTCAGAGGAGAAAAGGCTCCAGGCTGCTTTAGGGACACAAACCTCTAGGACAGCCTCAGGCTAAGCTCGGTCTGTGAATGGCTCGCTTCATTGGGCTCCCTTCAAAGTGCTCTCCTCACCTTGTGGACTTACTGAAACATCCAGCCCAGTGCCTAACACACGCTAAGTGCCTAAAACCTCTGGGCCACAACACTGAACCCGCTAGTGAAACCTCTTTACAAAGAATAAAGACTGTCACTCACATACTTCTTTATAGAACGTATTCATAGAAACCTTATTTCTTGAATTGTCACAACCTCTTTGTGGGGCAAGAAAGGAAAATCCTACATTTTCTTGGAAATCAGCAAACAAACTGAGGTTCAGAGGGCTTAAGTTAATGGTCCTTATAGTTCCGGGTTTCAGATTCCACATCCCGGGTGTCTCCCGTGGCCTGGGGGAGGAGCTGGAAATCTGTTGATTCCTCTCCTCCCACCACCCCTCGTAGACCCTTCTGCTCAGTCAAGCCAGTGATGGACAGAGCCACCCTTCTCTAAGTGAGTCTCATTTCTGGGACAATAACAAGCTGTTCCCCTAGCTCAGCACCCATGACTGGGGACCACCCTGATGCCAGGTACTGGGCTAAGTGCTGAGGATGTAACGCAGACAAGACAGGTGAGGAACTCACATTCCAGTGGAGTTCCTGGAGGTTTCCACTGCACACCTGAGAGAAATGGGGTGCATGTGCTGCTGGAAACGGGGCAGGAGCCAGCCAAGGTCAGAGTAAAGGCAAATGTCAACAAGAGCCCCAAAGCCAGAAAAGTCACAATGTGAACATCAAAGAGACAACTGCAAAGAAAGCTGAGACTGAGCTCCAAGCTCCTCATCCCACCCCTGTTCCCAATATTCCCTGAGAATGTCTTGTGGCTAGAAAGGTCTTGGTAAAGACTGGCCATATCTTGAACTAGTTGACCCTAAGAGCAGTGGGGAACAGCTCCCCTTTGAGGGCTTCCTCCTCGCCCGGACAGATGGGGGGCTACAGCTGGGGTGCCAGGGTGGGAGGTGGGAGATGAGAAGGGGGTGTAGTGTCTGTCGTTTCTATTGACTAAGCCTCTTATGGTTCTGGTTTGGCTGTGAGTTACTGGTTTTATGTTATAAGGTGTGTGACTCTGTTCGTGAACTTAATCTTGGGAGTTAGATTATTTCATCACAAGAGTGTAACTCAGGGAGCAAATGGAGGCAGACATCAAAGAGACTCTTCCTCTGGCCGGGTGGTTGGATGAAGGGGACCCCACCACCACCAGCCATCACAGAGCTTGCTTTGCTCTTCAGTAGGGTGCCCCCCAGGCAGGAAGTTTTTGTTCCATTGGCAGGGAGGGAATACCCCGTAGGCTAATATGAAGGCTCTTAGCTTCTGGAAACGAACTGGAGACCATTTTTCAGTAAGGAAGAAGCCAATGCACCTCTCCGCACTGCCTGTCTCAGCCCTGCCCAGCTTCCCAACTACTGTAACCTCTGAACTGTTACCCGTCCTCAGTGACCCACCCACCAGGAACACTGACCAGCGACCTGGCAGATGTTCCCCCGGCAGAAAATTCAGCTCCATTTAATGCCTAAAGGCCAGCTGCATACCTGAACGGCTCCATTACTGCCGAGGATGCTCTCAGAAGCTCTATCTCCCACCTTCTCAGAGGGGCTTGGTATTGAATGGTGTGAGGGCCCCATCCTGAAAAGACAAGTGATGCTGACATTGACTGACTACTAGGCACTGTTGGGCCTAAATGAATCCTCACCACAAGCTTAAAGAAATCTATAGTGATCTCTACTGCACAGATGAGGCCACTGAGGTTCAGAGAAATGAAGTGCCTTGACCACAGTCACACAGCCAGCAACTGGCTGGGCCTGCATCTCCTTGCAGAGCTGTGTAACACCAAGGCCCGTGCCATCCCCACCACGTCACATGGCCTTTGGTATTTTGGGCACCACACAGGTAACAACTTACTATTCTGGTGCAGAACTGCCAGCCGAGGCAGGGGACAATTGTGGCTTGTTTGCAGCCCCTCCCCGTCTTGGGAAAGTAAATCTGCTCAGCCCCCAGGGTTCCCCCTCCATGAAAGACCTGGGCCCTGGTATTTTAGTAAACTCCTGGTGGTTCCAGTGGGAAATCCTGGTCAAATACCACCGGACGAGGCATTCTCTAAGCCCACACTGCACGCACCCTTGGATTACTGGCTACTAACTGTCCAGCACTTTATGTTCCTCATCTCATCTAATCCTCCTAAAAGCCCTGTCAAGTGAAGAAATGTCAGTAAACTGTGCAAGCTACCACAACTAGAGAATGGCAGACCAGGGACACAGACACAGGCACCCTAGCATCAGAGGTTGCAGAATTAGCCACTACCCCACATGGCTCAGGGCTTCCCTTGTGGCTCAGTCGGTAAAGATCTGCCTGCAACGCAGGAGGCCTGGGTTCGATTACAGGGTTGGGAAGATCCCCTGGAGAAGGGAACGGCTACCCTCTCCACTGTTCTGGCCTGGAGAATTCCATGGACAAAGGAGCCTGACGGGCTACAGTCCATGGGGTCACTAAGAGTCAGACGCGACTGAGCGACTTTCAGTTCACCACATGGCTCACCACTCACTCTGCCACCTCTTAACAGGGAAAATATCTTCCCTCTGGGGACATGAATTGACTAGTAGGAATAACTCACTAACCACAGGCCTGAGGTGGGTAGAATATTTTGAGACAAACAATTTTCAACATTTCCCTCCTTTTCTACCTCAGATCAGCTGCCACAGATATGCCAACTTTTCTGATGTTGGCCAGTTCCACCAATTCCTGGAATTTACCTCCTACTTCTTTCCTCTCTGTGTCCCCCACCCCCCCACACCAACCCCATGCAGTTTGCTTCTGGGAGCACCGGAAACAGTAAGTGAGTGAAAAGGAATAGCAAAGAGAAAGATTAAGAAGCCACCTCTTTGTTGGGAAGCAGTGATCCTGTTTCAGATTGAAATTTGCCTAAAAATGGACCACTGAGTCATGCTGACAATAATAAATAATGTTAGCTAATACTTGCTTTTACCCATGGGCCACAGGCACTATTTCGAGTAATTTACAAATATAATTCATTTAACCCCACTAAGGAAGGTTGTATTACTATTTCCATTTTCTATGTGAGGACACTGAGGCTGGCAAGATTTAAGTAACTTGACCCAAGTCTCTCAGATTTGAATGTTGGGGGCATGGTTTGAACCCTGGCATTCTTGCTCCAAAGAAAACTGGGTTAGCTGCTAACCTTAGGAGCAGCCTTTAAGATAGTGGTGGACTCTGCCCAGAAGTAGGGGAGTACACTCTGAATGACCTCCCACTGGTCATCACCTCTGTCCAACTGGTTTCCATATTACAGTCCATGGGCTTGCAACGAGTCAGGCACAACTGAGTGACTGCACTTTCACTTTTCACATATATATGTTTATACATATGTACAACTGATTTACAATGTTTCAGGTGTACACAAAGTGATTCAGTTTTATATATATATTTATATATATTCTTTTTCAGGCTTCCTTGGTGGCTCAGACAGTAGAGAATCTGCCTGCAGTGTGGGAGCCCAGGTTCAACTCCTGAGTTGGAAAGATCCCCTTTAGAAGCAAAGGGCAACCCATTCCAGTATTCTTGTCTGGAGAATTCTATGGACAGAGGAGCCTAGTGGTCTACAGTCCATGGGGTCATGAAGAGTCAGACACGACTGAGTGACTTAGCACACACACACAATGAGAGGAGTAGGCAGATGTTCCCACTGACTCAAAGGAATCCAAAGGACAACACATTTATCAATCAGGAATAGTGCAAAGAATTTGCAAATAGATATAAAACTGGTTTTTCTAGGGTGGGGAGAAGAAATGTTTCCCTCCACTGGACAGAATTCATTTGAATGTCCATAGGTGAGCATAATTAATTTATACTGCTATCAGTTCTCTACTACCCACAGAGTTTTAAAATAAATCAAAGGCAATGAAAAGTTAGAATCAAATAATCCTGAAGGGGATGCTTTAAACAATGCACAATCTCTGCAGTCTGATTCTTCTGTTGGTTGTTTCTTTGGACTCTCATTCGTGGTATTTTATTTCCTTGTATATTTTGCCATTTGTTTTTCAAAACTGTGAGTTTTGTTTTGCTTTTGGCCATGCCACTTGGCCTGTGGGATCTTAGTTCCCCAACCAGGGCCCTCAGCAGTGAGAACATACAGTCCTAACCACTGGCCCACCAGGGAATTCCTTAAAAAACTGTGAGTTTATATTTATTGGGTCTTTACCTGCTGGGATTCTCTGAGACCTGGCTAAGCCTGGTGTGTTCCTCAGGAGAGGATTTACACTTGTTTCTTATAGGCGCTCAGAGTCACCACCTACCTAGAAACAATTTAAATGAAATTCTCAATTTGAGGTTTTCTAGAATATGTAGGTAGAGTGAATTTGAACCCTAAACCTGAGTCAAGAAATGGCTTATGCTGACACATATCTCAAGGGAAGTTTTTGTTTTTTTCTCTCAAACTGAGAGCAAAAGCCAAGAGAAGTAATTGCTTGTTAAGTCCTTTTGTAGGGTACCCCACTTCCAGTGCAAGTCAGCCCTGCAGAAGTCCAGGTGTTTACTGGGGTATCTGATCCTTAAGCTGGGCCTCTGGTTGCTAGAAACTGACAGATGTCTCTTCATGGTGCCTCTGGCTTTAGCACTCACTTACCTCTCTAGACTTTTCTATTGCTTTGATTTTTTGGCCTTTTAGTTTTTCCTTTTCTGTCTGTGTGTATATGAGGAGGGGGGTGATATATAGGCATAGCAGCTCAGCAATACATTTTTAAAGTTTTTTTAAAAAATTTAGGTTATTTTTAGATATTTGAGGTATTTTTTACGGACAGGATTTTTAAGAATGTCTGCTCCACCATATTGTGGGAAATAGAAGTTATCTGCTAGTGCTAAAGTGTAGATCACAACAAACTGTGGAAAATTCTTTAAGAGATGGGAATATCAGACCACTTACCTGACTCCTGAGAAATCTGTATGCAGGTCAGGAAGCAACAGTTAGTTAGAATTGGACATGGAACAACAAACTGGTTCCAAATAGGGAAAGGAGTAGGGCAAAGCTACATATTGTCACCCTGCTTATTTAACTTCTATGCAGAGTACACCATGTGAAATGCCAGGCTGGATGAAGCACAAGCTGGATTGAAATATTGCTGGGTGAAATATCAATAACCTCAGATATGCAGATGACACCACCCTTATGGCAGAAAGTGAAGAGGAACTGAAGAGCCTCTAGATGAAAGTGAAAGAGGAGAGTGAGAAAGTTGGCTTAAAACTCAGCATTCAAAAAACTAATATCATGTCATCTGGTCCCAACACTTTACGGCAAATAGATGGGGAAAAAATGGAAACAGTGGCAGACTTTATTTTCTTGGGCTCCAAAATCACTGCAGATGGTGACTGCAGCCATGAAATTAAAAGACGCTTGCTCCTTGGAAGAAAAGCTGTGACCAACCTAGACAGCATATTAAAAAGCAGAGACATTACTAGGCTGACAAAGGTTCATATAGTCAAAGCTATGGTTTTTCCAGTAGTCATGTACGGATGTGAGAGCTGGACTACAAAGAAAGCTGAGCACCAAAGATTTGATGCTTTTGAAGTGTGTTGGAGAATTCTTGAGAGCCCTTTGGACTGCAAGGAGATCCAACCAGTCTATCCTAAAGGAAATCAGTCTTGAATATTCATTGGAAGGATTGATGCTGAAGCTGAAACTCCAATACTTTGGCCACCTGATGAGAAAAGATGGCTCACTGGAAAAGACCCTGATGCTGGGAAAGATTAAAGGCAGGAGGAAAAGGGGATGATAGAGGATAAGATGGTTGAATGGCCTCACCGACTCAATGGACATGAGTTTGAGCAAGCTCCAGGAATTGGTGATGGGCAGGAAAGTCCGGAGTGCTGCAGTCCATGGCGTCACAAAGAGTCGGACACAACTAAGCTACTAAACTGAACTGAACTGAAAGTAGTAGCATATGGTAATAATATAAACCTGGGATTTGGGCTAGTTCATTTAGAATGGCTACTGTATGTCTGGCACTGTACTAGACATTGTGGACAAAATTCTGCCCTTGGCCTCAGGTTGATGCCTGGTTCCATCTCTTTCATAAAGTTAGAACTGCACTGAATTTGTGCTATTTACCAGGTGTATTAACTTAAATACATTTCTTAAACTATAAAAAGGAGCTATATTCCTCACAGACAATGGTGAAGACTAAGTGGACTAACCTATGGATATCAGAACAATTTCTGATGCAAGTACTAGAACCTCCAATTTAATATGATTTAAACAATAAAAACAGTATCACATCACGTGCTAGGAAGTTCTGAGTTATCCCAGGCTTCAGGGGAGAATAACAGGACTCTTGGCTCTGCCCTCCTCTCTGTGCTGACATTCATCCTGAGGCTGATAACAGGATGAATGCAAATAATTTCAGGAATGTCATCCAGACCCAGAGAGAAAAGCTATCTCTTTCTGAGTCTCTTTCCCAGAACCCTCCTCCTCCCCTCCAAAAAGAGTTCCCTTCTTGGTTTATTGGCCAGAATTATATCACGTGACCCTTCCTAAGCCAGTTAGTTAATATCAAGGGAAATGGAAATATTGTGATTGGTTTAGACTGATTAATATTTATCTTTGGAACTGGGGGATAGGATCACCTTTCTCTGGGCCTCAGAATGAAAGAAGAGATGAATAAGACTGCGGCCCTGTCAACAGGAAAGAAAGGGAGAAATCCAAGTTGAGCAGGCCACCAACAGTTTCTGCGGCAGTCTGCAAATGCCCAGGATAACGACGACCACTTGGCAGATGCCTGTCCCAGAAATGTTAGTCACCAGTGCTCTCAACTACAACCAAACCTAATCTATACAAGCTGGTTTGAGGGCAACCTCTTAATTCACCTCTCCACTTGGAAATCAAGTCATTTGTCAGTGCCAATGAAAGATTTTCAAAAGCCTGAGATTACGTCGTCTCCAGACGTGGATGCCGGCTCTACACGCCTTGTTGCCCGCTGCACAGCACAGCATATGGCCAACCAGTGTTCTTGGGTTGACCAGCTGTTCCTTCTGCTCTCCTCTGTGTTGAGGCTGGGCTTCCATACAGCTTTTATTCCACAACTGGTAAAGAAAGCCTCATCTGGATAGCACCTCCGTCCTCCCTGTCCCACACACAAATGCCCTGCCTGGGTGGCATGACAGCCAGCCCTGTCCTTCTACTTCATATAAAATACAAGAAATATGGAAGTAAAAAACCAGACAGGCAAACAGCAGGCTTAGAAAGACAGAATAAGGAAAACACACATATTTTCACAAAAGCAAGTAAGGACAAAAGGAGGCAGAGGAACCATCTCTGAGTCTACTGGGGGGCTGGGAAATCTGGTATCATTTTTTTTCATCATTTTTTACTTTTGAGATTTAAAGATTTATTACTATCTTCCCTTCCTAATAGCCCTCTTTTCAGCAGTTTCATTATTCATCTGGAGGCAGGAGGACGAACAAAGGATTTTTCCTCCTCGAGAAACACCCTCTCCTTCCTTGCCTCCACACCCCTGTCCTAGGAATCCATGACTCCAGGAAACGTTTTCAGATAAAACAATTCCAGTTACTGGAAAATCTTAAGGTTTTCCTCTGTGGGTCTGCTGCAGTGGCCTGGCCTCTGACTCACAAATAAAAGAGATTTACTGAGAGATAGTAACACCTTTTGTGTAATTACAAATTACTTTTTCTTTCCCATATTGACTTCTCAATCGCATAGTGATGAAGGTTGAAATGAATTAGTGGTTTTCAAATTGTGTATGTGTGTGTGCATGCATGCGTGAATATATGTGTCTGTATTTAAACAGCAGAACATCTTTTTGAATTATTCTATTTTATGTGGAACCCTAACATGAAAACCAGATAAAAGCAGATATGTTTTGGTTGAAGGGAGAGTGGGAGTGGAAGGATGGAATAAGTGAAGAAGGGGTGTCAAGCGAAGAAATAAAACTTGGCACATAAAGGTAAATTTGCTTAGTTCATCTCCCCCATTCTATTTTCTTTCTTCTCTCCTCAGATAATGGCTATCAAGACAATTTTGTTGCTGCTTAGTCACTCAGTAGTGTCTGACTCGTTTGCAAAACCCATAGACTGCAGCCTGCCAGTCTCTTCTGTCCATGGGATTTCCCAGGCAAGGATACTGGAATGGGTTGCCATTTCCTTCTCTAGAGGATCCTCCAGACCCAGGAATCAAACCCACGTCTCCTTCTTTACCACTGAGCCACCAGGGAATACTGGCCTCCTAAAATTGTTTAGGTCCTAGTCCACTAGCAGCTGTGGATACATTGCTTTACATGGCTAAAGATAATTTACAGATGTAATTTAATTAAAGATGTTGAGATGGGGAGATTATTCTGGGTTATCCTACTAGGCCCAGTGTAACCATCAGTATCTTTACTAGAGGGAGGGTCAGAGTCAGAAGACATGTCGTGATAAAAACAGAAGTTGGTATGGTGGAGCCAAGAGCCAAGGGATGTGGGCAGCCTCTAGAAGCTGGAAAAGGCAAGGATTCTTTCCTAGGACCTCCAGAAGGAACTCAGCCCTGCTGACTCACTGCAGACTTCTCCCTTGAAAACTGTAAGATAATAAGGTTGTATCCTTCAACATTACTGAGCTGGCGCTAGTTTGTTATAGCAGCAATAGGATACTAGTACAATGCGTTAAACATGTTTCTGCCTGGTCCGTGGTTTTATACTTGAACTAAGTGGATAGATAGAAATAAATAGAAAAGATAATTTTGTTTTATTTATTTTCTATCCTCATTTCATGTTTTTGAGAATTTATCTATTTAATACATGAATAAAGTTCACCTGGTTTAACTGCTGTATAGCATTTTGTCATATGACCATATCATAGTTTATGTCATTCTCTAACATGGGGATTAGGATGTTAAAAATTTTTCACAGCAATAAATATCCTTGTTCATAGTTCCTCACACACATATGTCCTGTACATATACATGGAAGTTTCCTAGAGTATATAACTAGAATTTTCAGATTCTAGCTTTTCCCCAGTGTCCAGATTACACATAGCTCCAGCCTGCTGAACCAGAGGCTGCCTCTGAGAAAGAGAATAGGATTTGAAGGGAAGGACTGGGAGAATAACGTTCTCATTCACCTTAATTCTTTGATGTTTGTATTTTTTATGGGTATGTATTATTGCAGTAAAAACAAACATTATTCAGATGTTTAGGACATAAGATGGAGAGCCTCAGGCTGGCTGCGGCTGGCAGACAAGTTTTGTTTGGCTTGCACAGGGTTTAAAACATATTAAAACATAAATTACAATGAGGTAGCACCTCACACTGCTGGGAATGACCATCATAAAAAAGTCTACACATAATAAAAGCTGGAGAGGGTGTAGAGAAAAGGGAACCCTTCTACACTGTCGGTGGGAAAGTAAATTGGTGCAGCCACTATGGAGAACAGTATGGAAGTTGCTTAAAATACTAAGAGCTGCCCTATGATCCAGCAATCCCACTCCTGGGCATTTACTTAGAGAAAACTCTAATTCTAAAAGATGCATGCTCCCCAGTGTTCACAGCAGCACTATTTATAAGAAAATATGATACAAATTAACTTACAAAACAGAGACTCACAGACACAGAAAACAACTTCATGGTGACCAAAGGGGATTTCTCCAATGGCTCAGCAGGTAAAGAATCTGCAGGATGCCCACTCTCACCACTACTATTCAACATAGTTTTGGAAGTTTTGGCCACAGCAATCAGAGCAGAAAAAGAAGTAAAAGGAATCCAGATAGGAAAAGAAGAAGTGAAACTCTCGCTGTTTGCAGATGACATGATCCTCTACATAGAAAACCCTAAAGACTCTACCAGAAAATTACTAGAGCTAATCAACGAATATAGTAAAGTTGCAGGATATAAAATTAACACACAGAAATCCCTTGCATTCCTATACACTAACAATGAGAAAACAGAAAGAGAAATTAAGGAAACAATATCATTCACCATTGCAACAAAAAGAATAAAATACTTAGGAGTATATCTTCCTAAAGAAACAAAAGACCTATACATAGAAAACTATAAAACACTGATGAAAGAAATCAAAGAGGACACAAACAGATGGAGAAATATACCGTGTTCATGGATTGGAAGAATCAATATTGTCAAAATGGCTATTCTACCCAAAGCAATCTATAGATTCAATGCAATCCCTATCAAGCTACCAATGGTATTTTTCACAGAACTAGAACAAATAATTTCACAATTTGTATGGAAATACAAAAAACCTCGAATAGCCAAAGTAATCTTGAGAAAGAAGAATGGAACTGGAGGAATCAACCTGCCTGACTTCAGACTCTACTACAAAGCCACAGTCATCAAGACAGTATGGTACTGGCACAAAGACAGAAATATAGATCAATGGAACAGAATAGAAATCCCAGAGATGAATCCACGAGCCTATGGACACCTTATCTTCGACAAAGGATGCAAGGATATACAATGGAAAAAAAACAACCTCTTTAACAAGTGGTGCTGGGAAAACTGGTCAACCACTTGTAAAAGAATGAAACTAGAACACTTTCTAACACCATACACAAAAATAAACTCAAAATGGATTAAAGATCTAAATGTCAGACCAGAAACCATAAAACTCCTAGAGGAGAACATAGGCAAAACACTCTCCGACATAAATCACAGCAGGATCCTCTATGACCCACCTCCCAGAATATTAGAAACAAAAGCAAAAATAAACAAATGGGACCTAATGAAACTTAAAAGCTTTTGCACAACAAAGGAAACTATAAGCAAGGTGAAAAGACAGCCCTCAGATTGGGAGAAAATAATAGCAAATGAAGAAACAGACAAAGGATTAATCTCAAAAATATACAAGCAACTCCTGCAGCTCAATTCCAGAAAAATAAATGACCCAATCAAAAAATGGGCCAAAGAACTAGACAGACATTTCTCCAAAGAACACATACAGATGGCTAACAAACACATGAAAAGATGCTCAACATCACTCATTATCAGAGAAATGCAAATCAAAACCACAATGAGGTACCATTACACGCCAGTCAGGATGGCTGCTATCCAAAAGTCTACAAGCAATAAATGCTGGAGAGGGTGTGGAGAAAAGGGAACCCTCTTACACTGTTGGTGGGAATGCAAACTAGTACAGCCGCTATGGAGAACAGTGTGGAGATTTCTTAAAAAACTGGAAATAGAACTGCCATATGACATAGCAATCCCACTTCTGGGCATACACACCAAGGAAACCAGATCTGAAAGAGACACGTGCACCCCAATGTTCATCACAGCACTGTTTATAATAGCCAGGACATGGAAGCAACCTAGATGCCCATCAGCAGATGAATGGATAAGGAAGCTGTGGTACATATACACCATGGAATATTACTCAGCCATTAAAAAGAATTCATTTGAATCAGTTCTAATGAGATGGATGAAACTGGAGCCCATTATACAGAGTGAAGTAAGCCAGAAAGATAAAGACCATTACAGTATACTAACACATATATATGGAATTTAGAAAGATGGTAACGATAACCCTATATGCAAAACAGAAAAAGAGACACAGATGTACAGAACAGACTTTTGGACTCTGTGGAAGAAGGCGAGGGTGGGATGTTTCGAGAGAACAGCATTGAAACATGTATATTATCTAGGGTGAAACAGATCACCAGCCCAGGCTGGATGCATGAGACAAGTGCTCGGGCCTGGTGCACTGGGAAGACCCAGAGGGAGCGGGTGGAAAGGGAGGTGGGAGGGGGGATCGGGATGGGGAACACATGTAAATCCATGGCTGATTCATGTCAATGTATGGCAAAAACCACTACAATATTGTAAAGTAATTAGCCTCCAACTAATAAAAATAAATGAAAATTTAAAAAAAAAATAAAAAAAGAGCCTATTGGAGAAGCAAAAAAAAAAAAAAAAAGAATCTGCAGGAGACACAGGAAACACTGGTTCGACCCCTGGGTTTGGAAGATCCCCTGGAGGAGGAAATGATGACCCACTCCAGTATTCTTGACTGAAAAATCCCATGGACAGAGGAACCTGGCGGGCTACAGTCCATGGGGTCACAAAGAGTCAGATACGACTGAGCGACTAAGCACACACGGCACAAAGAGTGGAACGGGGTTAAAGGAAAGTCGCTCAGTCGTGTCCGGCTCCTTGCGACCCCATGGACTATACAGTCCATGGAATTCTCCAGGCCAGAATACTGGAGTGGGTAGCTTTTCCCTTCTCCAGGGAATCTTCCCAACTCAGGGATTAAACCCAGGTCTCCCTCACTGCAGGCAGCTTCTTTGCCAGCTGAGCCACAAGGGAAGCCCAAGAATACTGGAGTGGGTAGCCTATCCCTTCTCCAGCTGATCTTCCCAACCCAGGAATCAAACTTGGTCTCCTGCATTGCAGGCGGATTCTTTACCAACTGAGCTATCAGGGAAGCAGGGGAAAGATAAATTAGGAGTCTGGGGTTGGCAGATGTAAGCTACTGCATATAAAGTAGATAAACAACAAGGACTTACTGTATAGCACAGGGAACTATATTCAATCTCTTGTAACAAACCAGGGGAAAGAATATACATATATTTATATATACATATATTTATATATCAATCACTTTACTATATACCAGAAACTAGCACAACATTATGAATCAACTATAGTTCAATTAAAAATATTGAAATGTTTATTTATATTAGATAGGAGATTTCACATTAAATGCAAAGTTCCAGCTTCCCTTGAAATGTTAGAAGAGTTGGAAACACTGGCAATAATTGGCAAGAGCAAAGTTGGGTTGCTCCCCTAAGTGGAGTAAGTGTTCTCTTGTTTTGCTGCAGTCCCCATCTCACCCTGTCGCCTGACACCCTGCTCATATTCCTCATTCATTTTATATTCTAGCCTTCTGTAGGCATTTGAACTTGCCACCCCAGCTACAGTTGCCAGACAGAAAAACAGAACTTCAGTTAAATTTGAACTTCAATCAGCAAATAAGATTTTAGTATTTGTCCCAAATAATGCTGGCCCTCTTGAATTTTTTTTTTCCTCTTGAATTTTTTTTTGTTAAATTTATCAGCTCTGACCCCAGGTCCCCAGCTCTCCATAACCTGGCCTCTTTATTCCAACTTTATGTCTCATTAATCTCCTTTACGGACTTTATCTTCCAGCCACACCAGACTGCTCACCAGTTTCCTGAACATGTTATTTACAGTCTTCTCCTGTCTTGGAGACTCTAGTTCTGCTCCTCTCCGGTCACATAAGATTAAATGAACACTCTTCTAGAACAAGTGGGTGTCTCCACCCCTGCAGAAATTTCCTCTGCCTTGGGGATCCCTTCTTTCTGCCAGCTCTTGTAGTAGTATTGGTAGAACTCCCTCAGCATTTATCATTTTGAACTGCAGTGATACTTATTTTTTCTAGGTAGAACAGTTCTCCAACTAGATTGTAATCTTTGAGCTCTTACTCATTATTGTATCCCCAGGGCCTAACAAATCTTTGAACATAGGCGGGGAGTTGGTATGAGTGCATACATACATGTAAGACGTAAGGATGGTGTATGAGTTAGCTTTTCATAACAAACTACCCCTAAACTTCATGACTTAAACTAATAAGTATTTATTGTAGCTCATGATTCTGTAGGTTGATTGGGTGGTTCCTCTAATCTGGGCTGGCTTGTTTGGGACTGGATGGTCTGGGATGGCTTCACTTGTAGATCCGGAGCCTCAAGTGACTTGCAGGAAAACAGTGGGTATGGTCAGAGCCTCTTTCTCTTTGGTACCTGTCATACCCGAGGGGACGTGTTCACGTGGTGGCAAAGGGTTCCCACCAGAGAGAGCCTCCATGGTGTCAAATTTGCTATCATCCACTTGCCAAAGCCTTCCCTGGTGGCTCAGACGGCAGAGAATCCACCTGCAGTGCAGGCGACCCAGGCTTGATCCCCGGGTTGGGAAGATCCCCTGGAGGAGGAAATGACAACCCACTCCAGTATATTCTTGCCTGGAGAACTCCACGGACAGAGGAACCTGGTAGACTACAGTCCATGGGGCTGCAACTCCACGGACATGACTAAGCAACTGACATATACACACTCGCAAGAGAAGGTTGTACAGCCAAGCCCAAGTTCAACAAAGGGAGAAATAGACCACTGCTTTTGGGGGAGAGGGACAAAATCACATGACAAGAATAAACTGAGGCAATTACTGCAACAGTCTACCTGAGATGATAACAAGAACCCAGCTTTCATCTCAGTTGAAGTGGTATGCTTCAATCTTGGTCTCTACCCATCAGTTAAACTGGACTTCTTGTGATATGCCAAACTCCTTCCCCCAAGGACCTTTCCCTTACTGTTTGCTCTGCCTGGAATGTTCCCCCCCCAACCTCCTTGGCAGGATAATTGTTGCATTTCCTTCAAGTCCTTTTCTGAAGTGACCTCATGTGGTGAGCCTTTCCTGACTCTTCAGACCATGTCAGGTCTCCTGCTCTGCACACTCAGGACCACAGGCGCTGCTTTTACAGGACTCACACCATTGTTATGAATTTCTTTGCTGTGTAGTTTTTTTTTCTTAATATATATATTTTTATTGACGTGTAGTTGACTTACAGTGTTTCATGTGCCCAGCAAGGTGATTCAGTTATACATATACACATATATTATTTTTGAAATTATTTCCCATTATAGGTTATTACAAGATATCGACTATATTTACTTGTGCTAGATAGTAAACCTTTGTTGCTTGTTGCATATCTATTTTTTTTTAATTAGACATCTAGCATTCTGTTCACACTAAGTCAAATGAGGGGAATGAAAATGTCATAAATTTTTTAGTTAGGCAAAAATTCGTTACGTTTTCTAATGTTGTGTAGTTTTTGTGTTTAGTGTCATCTCTCCCTCTTAGCAGAAAGAGCTCTAGGACAGAGATTGGGTCTATCTTGTTTGATGCTGGAATCCTCAGCATCTAGCATCATGTCCGGCACATCGTAGGTGCTCAGATTTGGAGGAATAAATGAATAAACATATGAATGAATGGCTGACGTTATGCTCAGCCATTCCATGCTCAGAATGGAATAAGACTGTTAAGAGTACTCTGACTCTGTGGGGGTAAAAGACCATGGAAAACTGCAGTCTGTCGGGGACATAAGAATGGGTTGCACAAAATTATTCAAGAACAACTTAGGAGCAAATAGAAAAGTAAACACCAGATTAGTTCAGTTCAGTCACTCAGTCATGTCTGACTCTGTGACCCCACGGACTTCAGACGTCCCTGTTCATCACCAACTCATGGAGCTTGCTCAAACTCATGGCCATCAAGTCATCCTCTGTCATCCCCTTCTTCTCCTGCCTTCAATCTTTCCCAGCAGTTACAGTCCAGCCTCTGATGTTTCATACTGAGAACCCCATGGACAGTATGAAACACCAGATGCTGGACTATAATTGCTGTGGGAGATTAGGGAGAAGAAATCTGGATATGCCAAGTAGTTACTGAAGGCTTCACCTAGGAGGTAGCACTTGAACTAGGTCCAGAGAGGAAACAGGATTTCGATGCGATGAAATTAGGGAAGGAAGATAATAAGTTGAGATTATGAGTTTGATCCGCTATAACACTTAGTGTACTGGGGTCCTCATAAGCCGCTGATCACAAGAGGAACCAGGAAGGAGAGTAAGTGGAGCCATTCCCGAGATCACTGAAGCAGCTCAAGATTGTTTCAGAGGACCCTGCCAAGTCCAGTGTCATCCACATGAATAAATAACAGTTCATGCGGAGACCAGACCCCTCTGCCCGGTTAAAAGAGAACAACGTAAACATCTGCTACCACTCTCCTGGAAACCTTGTAGTTCTAATGCTCTGTCCCTCCCTCACTTGTTTGTCCCCTTTTGTGTTTATTTATTATGAAAACTTCCAAACATACACAAAGAAAAGAGTACAAGAAACCCCATCATTAAGTTCAACAAGCATCAATGTTTTGCCATACTTATTTCACCTCCCTTCCTCTCTATTTTCCCCCAAAAACATTTAAATTTTTTATTTTCTTTTTGGCTGTGCTGGGTCTTCATTGCTGTGCAGACTTTTCTCTTGTGGCAGCCAGCGAGGGCTACTCTTTGTTGAGGTGTGTGGGCTTCTCGTTGCAGTGACTTCTCTTGTTGCAGAGCACAGGCTTTTGGGCCTAAGAGCTTCAGCAGCTGCGGTGCGTGGGCTTAATTGCCCTGCAGCTTGTGGGGTCTCCTGGGTCAAGGATTGAACCAGTGCCTCCTGCCTCGCAAGGCGGACTCTGTACCACTGAGCCACCGGGGAAGTCCCCCACAAAGCATTTTAAAGCAAATCCTAGACACCATGTCCTAACATTCTGAACCCAGAGAAGGCAATGGCACCCCACTCCAGTATTCTTGCCTGGAAAATCCCATGGATGGAGGAGCCTGGTAGGCTGCGGTCCATGGGGTGGCTAAGAGGCGGACACGACTGAGCGACTTCACTTTCACTTTTCGCTCTCACACATTGGAGAATGAAATGGCAACCCACTCCAGTGTTCTTGCCTGGAGAATCTCAGGGACAGGGGAGCCTGGTGGGCTGCCGTCTATGCGATCACAGAGTCGGACACGACTGAAGCGACTTAGCAGGAGCAGCAGCAACATTCCAAACCACGTCAGTATGCATCTCCAAAGGAAATAAGATCGTTTTCTTACATAACCACGATACCTTTTTCACACCGAACAAAATGAAGCATTATTCCTCAATGTGACTTAATATCCAGTCCATATTTAACATTTTCTGAATATTTAAAACATCTTTTTGCAGTGGGTTTATTTGAATCAGGATCTAAACAGGTTCACAGATAGTTGACACATTTCTTGAACCTCTTTTAATCTAGACAACTGTTAAATCAATTAAACAGGGAAGTCATTAGGCAGAGGTGGCTCTAATTCTGTGGCAGACTACAAAAGCAAACCAAAATCTAAGCCTGTGAACGCCTCACGATTATGAAATCAAAATGCTGAGGAGAACCAATGACAAGCAGCCAATGAGGCTTTAAGCCAAAGCCAATCAAATAATTTCCTTTCTCTGCTTCCTCATTTTTTCTATATAAGCCCTTCCCCTGATTCCTCTTGTAGAGTGCTCCTAATCACTTTGTTTGACGCCACCCAGTTGGGAATTGATTTTTGCTCAAATAAACTTTTTAAATGTTTACTACGTCTCAGTTTATCTTTTAACACTGCGGATGTTCTCTTTTAATTGGGGCTTCTCTTGGCTGCCAACCACCTCAGCCTCACAGCCTTGATCTGTCCCCTGAACAAGCAGGGAGCTGAGAGCTTAGAAGATTTCAATATGGGAAGAGGACGGGTGGATGGAGTGAATATCAGAGTCCTCAGATCTTACAGAAAAAAAAAAAAAATTCCTAATGGGCTCTAGAGCAAACATTCAAATAAGACACTCTTAAAACTAGAATTGACCTACATACTCTCCTAGCACTTGAGAATGACAAGAATTTACCAAATTGTAAGAATCTGATTCCTATAAACAAGAGAGGGACGGTGAGAGAAAGGAAATCTGAATGAGCTGATAGACAATATACAAGCGCAGGCAGGACCAGTTACACAATTTGCAGGGGCCCAACACAGAATAAAAATCCCCGAGCCCTGGTTAAAAAATTATTAGGAATTTCAAGATACTACGTATAAAATAGATGACTAATGAGAACATATTGTACAACACAGAGAACTCTACTTAATGCGCTTTAGTGACCAGAGTAGGAAGTCAGTCCAAAAGGGAGAAGAAATATATGTATATGTACATGGATGGCTGGTTCCTTTTGCTGTAGAGTAGAAACTAACACATTATAATGGAGAAGGAAATGGCAACCCGCTCCTGTATTCTCGCCTGGAGAATCCCAGGGACAGAGGAGCCTGGTGGGCTGCTGTCCATAGGGTCGCACAGAGTCAGACACGACTGAAGCGACTTAGCAGCAGCAGCAGCACATTATAAAACAACAATACTCCAAAAAAATTTTTTTTAAAAGATGACAACAGAAGAGCATTAGAACAAAATGCAGGGCCCTCGTGAGCACAGGGACCTAAACGACAGCATAGTTCGCATGCCCACCCATGAAGCTGATCCTTGCACAGGTGGCAGAGTTAAGAGGCCCCAGGGAGTTGTTCTATAAGACAAAGCTCTATCAGTCTGTCTGTCTCTTGCATTTCAGAGACATGAAAACACAGTGGGAACTGGTTCCGTGTTGGGTGGTCACTACCAGCACCTCAGGGTGGTGAATGGCTTTAGGAGCATCACAGTGATGGGCACTACATGGTTCTCAAATCACAAATAGTGATGGTTCTGGCTCTCTTAGCCTTTACACTAATCTATGTGAGCACGGGCCCTACAGCCAGAACGCCTGGCTTCCCGTGCGGGCTCTATCACTTACTTGGTCAAGTTACTTGAACTGTCTGTGCTTATGTCCTCATCTATAATATGGAGCTAATCAAAGTACCTGCCTCATAGGGTTGCTTGAAGATTAAATTGGTTAGAATTTGCTGGCACATGGCAAGCACTATAAGTGTTTGTTAAATCCAGAATCTAGAACTGGAAGGGGGCCCACACAGATCTCTGGTAACGGTGGTAAACAGGGTGAAGACCAACTCTGCTCTTCTAGTGGAAGGGGGCTCTGCCTGGCGTGTTTATCCTGCTCCCCAGCAACTTACATAATGGTCATTCACCCCACAACTATTTACTGAGCATCTGTAATGTGGCAGACGCTTACCGAGTAGAGAGTGAGCCAGGCATGGTCCTTGTCTTTCTGGTGCTGACTGTCTAACAAAGGGAGGACTCTGCTGCAGAGTCAGCCCTGCCCGGGTGTGGGACCAGGCCTGATGCCTGGTAGGAGGAAGAGGAGACGTCCTGGCCTGTTTCCCATCCAGTTCTGCAGCAAGTAACTCGGTTTGACTTCAGTATCCTGATTCCCTGTTATCAATCCTCTTGTAAGATTCTATTTTGACCAAGCCCCTGCCTGATAATCCATCATTCCCCCTCTAAGATTCAACATTACTTCCTGCCCTGGAACCTAGACACCCCAATAACTGCTGTTGAAACCCTGAGGTGCTGTCCGCTGCCTGACTGACCCCCTTGGAGAGGTTCCAAGGAACTTAGGCTAGATGAAGTCCACCTTGATTAACAACAACTGTCACACTAGCCTTTCCAGGGTAACCTGAATACGAGTGTCCATGTCTCCATTAATTAGTCTCCACCCTTGCCCTCCTGTCCGTAACTCCTGGTCATCTCTTGCCTGTGAGCAGCTGTGTAGATCTGAATCTCTCTCCTATGAACAGTCAAGCCCAGCATCCAAAGGATACAGGCAGGAGGGGCTGTGGGAGCCCACTGAGGGGAAGGCTCCTCCCCTTCGACTAACAAATTCTTGGCTGCCTGCCTTTGAGGGGAGTTTGTGGCAGGATGACGTGGGAGGGTAAGGTCGGGTCATAGAGGTGGAGGGTGAGTGGTGCGTCGAGATGCCAGCTGATTTCCCTGGGACCATTTTGAGGCTGTTCTAGAGCATCCTAGTGACACTGTCTAGTTCATCACCATCCTGGCTCAAGGCCTCGGGGCAGCTGGACTCTTCCGTAGCTGGTGATAAAAAGTGGCAGGTGGGAGCCAAGGGTGAGTTTTTCTGCATATTGTTCTCCTCCCCGAGATCTGCACTTTAGAATTTCTGAAATGGTGAGGCTGAAAAAAATTTCTCCAAGGTCACTTTGAAAGCAGCAGTGTCTATGAATTTCCCTGCTTAGGGCCACGGAGACAATGTAAGTTAGAGAATTGCAGGACCTGTCTGTGAAGTATTATCGGAACATCAGAGATCCACACACCACAAGGGTAACCCTGA
The DNA here is from genome assembly GCF_910594005.1 of Cervus elaphus. Classification (NCBI taxonomy): domain Eukaryota; kingdom Metazoa; phylum Chordata; class Mammalia; order Artiodactyla; family Cervidae; genus Cervus; species Cervus elaphus. The sequence goes on along the minus strand of NC_057828.1, from coordinate 72,376,067 downwards.
GAAAGTCGGAAGGGGACTTCAGTGTGTAAATCTAGGGTTGCCTCGGAACACATTCACCCTGGGAAGGGAGCACAGTGCCCAGCCTTCAGGAGCCCAGGCGGCAGGACACACAGAGGGGACAGTGCCAGGGCCCAGGGCCAGGACCTTTCCCCCTACTAGCCCTTCACTTTCCTGCAGCTTCCTCCATCCTATAGAAACCCTGGCTTCTGAATGGAGAACAAATGGAGTCAGTCTTTAGGCTAAACTTTGTAAACTGAAAGATTTGAAAACAATTGATGTTGATGTCTTAAAGAACAAGCCAACAAAGCAATCAACAGTATCTCCTAAACAAAACCAGAGGGGCTGGTCGGGGAAGGGAAGGAGTAAACAGTGCGACTTCCCTAAAGCGTATTCTAGTTTTGTAAACTTTTTAAATTCTAGAAAATAGTAGCAAAATATTCAGGAAGAGAGAAGTAACAATTTACAGACCATATAGGATACCGAGTTCTGCGGTGGCAGAAATCTTGCCTGTCGGGTGTCTGGGAAGACATGGACAGGGTAGAATTCGAGCCCTGGCCTCGCTGGAAAGAATCTGCCTGCAATGCAGGATACCCAGGTTTGATCCTGTGTCGGGAAGATCCCCTAGAGAAGGGCATGGTAACCCACTCCAGTATTCTTGCCTGGAGAATCCCATGGACAGAGGAGCCTGGCGGGCTTCAGTACATGGGGTCGCAGAGTCGGACACAACTGAGCGACTAACACACTTAGCACACTTGCTGGCTGGGGAGAATCTAGATTCCTTCCACATTATGAAGGACCTACTGGGAGCCAGGCACTGTGATAAAAGCCAGGAGAGTGAAGATGAGCGCTGGGTGGGCTCTGTCTTGACGTTAGTGCTCCCAGCCCACGTAGGCAGCAGGTATGCGAACAGAGGGCAGGGCAGGGCCCTGGGAAGAGATGTGATGCTTGAACGGCCAGGGAGGTAAGCTGGGAGCATGGTGTGTGTGTGTGTGTGTGTGTGTGTGTGTGCGCGCGCGCGCGTGTGTGGCTTCTGGTATGTAGAGGGAGAGAGAGTTTTCTGGATGGGCTCCACTGAGGATGTGAACTGAGTCTTGAAGCCTCAGTTTCGTCTGTGGACCCAGAGGAAGGAAGAAGAGCATCTTAGGAGGGGAACAGCTAGTGAGAAGGTATTGTGGGGAGCCACAGATTAGAGACAGGGCGAGAATTCAGAGAAATCTGTGTGACCGGGACAAAGGTTGCTTGTGAGCACACCCCTATCCCATCATATCAGGGGAAAGGAGGCTGAAGGAGTCTTGAAGTCCTAGGTGTCAGATAAATAATGTGTATGTTTATCATATAAGGCATCGGGAGCCAGCCACAACTTTTAAGCAGGAGAGGGTGGCTTCATGCTGACCTTTGCCAAGATCATTGGGAGCGGGGAGTCCTGGAGCTCAGAGAAGCCAGAGGAAGGGGGACCAGTTCTGGCGATGAGCAGGTGAGGTTTGTAAATGAGGAAATAGCAGCAGCTAATCAGGTGCTTACAGCCAGGCGGTGTTCAGGATGGATTAAGGACAGGAGTACTGTTTGAGGGGGAAATGCCCTGTGAACGCTGTTTATTTGGACAAATGTTCTCCCATTGCTGCTTCCCTGCCCTGGTGCCTGTTTCATTTGGGGATTGTTAAAAGAGCTGTCATTTCTGTAGCTTTCTGAAGTTTGGGTGATGGTTTCCTTTCCCACTGAGTTGAAATTCCTGCTTCTCAGGAATCATGAGAGACAACTTCAACGTTTTGATTCCTGAGGGCTGCTTGAGAGTCTGTTGCTCCTGGTCTTTGGCTGAAGAAGGGTCTGTAACTGTCACAATGGTGTGAATTTTCTAGAAATATCTACTGAGATCAGCTGGCATGATTGTGCTTCTTTAAAAAGCAAGCAAACTTGCCAGGGCAGTCCCTAGATTCTGCACAAGGCAACCCTCTGCCTCCCTGCACAAATGGTTAATCCCATTACTCAGCACACCCCACTAGATGGAGGTTTTATAAAGTAGTTCTGCCCTCAGAGGAAAAGCTGGGCTATAAGAAAAGGGCACTGAAGGAAGCGACTTTTGTTCTAATGCCAAACCCCTGGGAGACTGGTGTTTGGAGTGTTTACATCCTCCTGACTTTTTACCTGATTTCCGCAACTCTTACATTTCATACACCAAGAGCAAAATAGAACTTGACCCTGGTTTATTACACAGTAGGTCTGCCAGGCTGGCTCCGGAATGGTGGCTTTGGCGTGTGCATGGGCTGGTTAGTCAGGAGACAGGAGCAGAGGGCGAATAAGTTGAGGTCATGGTTGAAATTCCTATAGAGGCCATTGGCCGGGCACACCCTGCCCTTAGCGCTCTCTGGCCCGGGTCACCAGGGGTAAGAGGGTAGGGATGGCAGCCCAGCCCCGCTCTTGTAAATCATATTGCTTGTCCTGAATGGTGGGTCAGTGAATAGGAATTGCAGACATAATGAGACCTTGATTAAGAAGCCCTGTGGGAAGAAGATACCATGATAAGTCTCAGCTGTGATTTTTTTCCCCCAGCCTTCGTTAATGATGTGGAGCAGTGTTGATTGTAGTAAATTCTCTACTAAACAGAAAATACTTTGCTGCTCCAAAGAGAAATACCTGCCTTACAGCTTCAATCTGTCCCCAAATCATTGTGGGTGCACAAGGTAAGACCCAGCTTCCTCCTTCTCCGCCCTTCCCTGCTCACTGGTAGCCTCTCCTCCCCTCAGCCCCTGGAGGCCTTTCTTCTCCTTATCAAAGCAGGACAGGCTCTTGTTTGGGCTCATAAGCTGACAGATTGGCCTTCTTGGAAACAATTTCTATTACCATCTCTTCATCTAAACGTTGCATTTCAAAGTGTTTCCTGGGGATTGTGGCTAAGAGCTCCTGGCCTAGAACCAGATCAAAGCCAGGCTGGGATCTGGTCCTGAGGGTTACCAGCGGTGTGAGGTGGGCTGAGTGCTTCCCCTGGCCGAGCCTCAATTTCCCCTCTCTGTGAAGGAAAGCCCACAGTGATGCAGGGCTGTTTTGAGGACTGAAGGAGAGAATGCATGCTGGGTCTCAGAATTTCCTGGCACCTGGCAAGTGTCAGCTACGATTGCTGGTTGGTGAACTGCTCCATAAGCGGCTTTTTCTACTGGGAACTCACTGTAATAGCTAGCAATGGGAGAGAATGTTTTCAACTGATTGTATTAGGAAAAGTTTCAAACGGGTGGAAAAGCTGAAGGAATAGTACAAATGACACTGGAATCCCTCTTCTTGATTCTACAATTGCTTTCATTTTGCTATATATATACATTTTTTTTTTCTGAACCATTTCAAAGCAAAATATAGATGTGACCCCTAAACAGACATCTCTTGAGCAATAAGGACATTTTCCTACATATTCACAATAATCTTTGTTACATTTAATAACATTAATGATGATTACCCGAATTACCTAATTCCTAATCTATATAAAGGGGGCTTCCCTTGTGGCTCAGCTGGTAAAGAATCCGCTTGCAATGCGGGAGACCTGGGATCGATCCTTGGGTTGGGAAGATCCCGTGGAGAAGAGAAAGGCTACCCACTCCAGTATTCTGGCCTGGAGAATTCCATGGACTGTATAGTCCAAGGGGTCGCAAAGGGTCAGACACGACTGAGCGGCTTTCACTTTCAATCTATATAAAGAGTTTCAAAATGTCCCCCATTAAGCCTTCTAACAGATTTTAAAAATATTTTTCTCAAGGCCTTGCAGAGTTTAACCTTTATTATTTATTAATGGCTATGTGGTATGTGGGATCTTTAGTTCCCTGATCAGGGATCAGACCTGTTCTCCCTTCAGTGGAAGCTCTGAATCTTAAACCATGGACCTCTAGGGAAGATCCTTCTAATAGTTGTTTTTTTTTTAATCTAAACAAAATCCAATCAAGAGTCTGACATTGAATTTATTTGTCTAGTCTCTTAGTTCTTTTATATTTGAAGCAGTGGAGAAATACTGAGAATGACCTTGCTCCTGAAAGGCTGCCAGGTTAAAATGGCCACGGTTCCCACTGAGGTCCCCTGGGTCTGGCACCTCTCCTAACACGGGCCCTGTGATATAACTGTGTTGTTTGCTTTGTTGAGCACATTCACTACTGGTTTTACTGCTTGATAACGTGAGGTTAGGAACTCTTATTATCTTCACTTTCCCACCACCCACACGGGACTGACACACAGACGGTCAACAGAAACCAACGGAAGGAAAGCAGGCGGGGAGGGAAAGAGGAAGAGGAGGGGACTGGGAAGGAGGCCGGCCTGGTCCCACACCTGCTTCTCGGCCCGGTGGGTGCCTTGGGGGACGGGGGACCTTCTGCTGTCCCGGAGGCGCTGCCCTCCTTGGCTTTGGAGAGGACAACTCCCCTCTGTGGCCTGCGCCTTCTTCCTTCTCAGGCTCTTCCCCACTTCCGCCTCCCTTGCCTGAGCGCTAGCTGGGCTCCCCTCGGACCCTTTGTTAACTGTCATCTCTTCCTCTCCAGAGACACAATAAACGTTTGACAGTATTTTTAGAAAGTAGTCTATCATAGATTGTCTCCTCCTACCACCACATTCATTTCTCCAGTACCCTAGGGGGTAACTGCCACGTGATTTCCACCTTCAGGAAGGAAATTCCTGACACAAAGGGAATCCTGGGGAGCATGCACTCTTTGTCTGGAAGATGTCATGGTACCTATGAGAGCAGGATCTGCTGAAGGGAGAGGACAGGTGCGGGTGGATTAGCCCCCGAGGCCAAGGGGAGCTGTCTCCAAACAGGACTGACACAGCTGGGCTCAGGCTTCAGGGTCGTATTATTGCTCCCCTTCAGTGTAGAGAGAACAAAGACTCAACTGGCTGGAACAGACCAAAGTCTGTAGACCAAAGTTTCTCATGCATGCATGCATGCATACTAAGTCTCTTCAGTCTGTCCGATTCTGTGCGACCCCATGGACTGCAGCCTGCCAGGCTCCTCTGTCCTTGGGCTTCTCCAGGCAAGAATACTGGAGTGGGCTGCCATGCCTTCCTCCAGGGGATCTTCATATCTAATCCCTCTGTAAAATTCTGAGCTGAACAAATGCAGAGAAGATATAGGGGATGAAGGTAGGATACTAGATTATCTGTATGGTGGGTTGGCTAATTTCCATTCCAGGCTCACCTCGTGGATATGGTTCTCCATCACCTCTCCTTGCTGAGAAGTTGGCTTCCAGTCAAAGTACACAAGGCCATTTAATTATTAATCTGAGCAAAACATTGTTAGGAAAGTTAAACTGTTGAGTGTGCGTGTCTATGTGTACACACGTGGATGCTTTCTGGGTTATCTGACTGTTTTGTTTTTCCTGTTTACTTTTCTGGGCCCCTGTTCCTCCTCATTGGTGGAGATACCTATAAGGTGATCATGACCAACAGTGAACCCCTATGAGCTGTTCGGTCCCCAGCTCCTTGGATGTGTGTGGAAATGTTTGTCAGCGGTAGACGGCTCTGTATGCCAGAAGTGACTGACCTTGACCTTTGATTGGACGGTGTATCTATGACCATGGAGAAGTTCAGTGTTCGTGTTTGATGATGGTTTTATGCCCTCCTGTCAGTAGAAAGTATTTTATGGAGCTTGCTGATGGCCCAGGGCTCCAGGAACTACCATCATTATTTAGCCAATGATTTTAATGAGTCTATATAAACTCACTCTATTTTTACATTAATAACAGGGAGGGAGAAGTTGGAAGATTAAATAGAGGGGAGGATGGGTTTTAGCTTCACTGCTCAGGGTCACTGGGAAGAATTTTACAGAATTAGATCCAGCCTGTTCTCATTATTTCCTTCTTCTTATGGCTGTTGTTCTTTCTTTCTCTTTCTTCCTTCCTCCTTCCCTTCTTTCTTTTCCTCTTTCTTTCTTCCTTCAATATTTACTGCTTGCTTACAATGTATTACACAGAGTGCTAAGTGCTAGGTATACAGAGATGAACAACACATGACCCCAGCCCTCCTGGAAAGTGGTTTAGCGGGGAGGCAGAGACACAGTTCATTCCAACACAGTGGGAAACAATGGAGGTAAGCTTGGTGGAGAGGCCCTAAATCCAGCTTGGCTTGAGAGAGAAGGCAGAAATCTTCCTAGAGAAGATAACTGGATGATTGATTAGGAGTGGGCGTTGGGGGTCAAGCAGGGCCCAGAGCCTTTACCTGGGAAACCATGTTATTCATGTGGTTAAGGAGTGCTGGACAAAGAAATTGGGATGAAGAACTCTGGGGCTGTGGGTTTTCCATGGATGAATGACCACAGACTTTGATGTCACTTGGTATGGTTAGGACCACATGGACAGGTAGAAATGAGGCCTCCTTCTACTCTGGGAAAGTATAGGTGACCTACCCAGGAAGTACTGACTATGATCCAAGGTGCCTGCTCAGATAGCTGACCCCAGGGAATCCTGGCAGACACGAGAGAGAAAGTGAGGGGAAGATCACCATTGAAGACCAGTGCTCAGGTCTGAAGAGTTATGTTAAACGTAAGCAGGCAAAGTAATGACGTATGGATAAAGATCAGTGTGTACCAGGGTGGGGCAATGCGGGTTGGAGAGTCAGAGAACTCCTCGCCTCCTACCAAACAAGGTCTAACTTGCGCTGCAAGTTTTATTGGGAGCTCAGGACTCAGGAGTCCTTTGGTCAGTAGTCAGGCAAGTGGCCACAGTAGTTCTTCTGTTCTCTAAGAACAGAGCCCTTCATGAGCTGTTTCATGAGCTACAGGAAGCAGGAGAGCTTAGATAATCTCAGAAACGTGAGAAGGAGTCAATTAAGGGAAATTTGATTCCTGTTTCTTGGAGGTCTCAGTTTGAGTGGAAAACGCATATGAGCCAGAAAGATATGTATCATGTCCAGTAATATCAACTGAAGCAATATTAATACCACCGTTTCAGTCAATGTCTCCTCTGTGGCAGTGTTTCATGTATATTTCATTTAGCCTTCACACAACTATAGAATATGTAATAGTAGAAGTTATTATGACTCACTCATTTCACAGGTGGGGAAATTAAAGTTTAGATGGGTCATAGGTGTGGAATCATAGAATCGCATTTAAACCCAGATCATTCTAATTCTTAAGCCTCTGATCTCCTTACTGTGAATATTCAGCGCCACCCATCTTGGACAGCAGTCCAACAAAAATGGAGGCGTGGAGAGACCCTAGACACAGGTGAACTGCCTTTCTGTAGCATGACTAGCTGTTATGAAGATGTATAATTTTTAAATTTCCATTCCTTTAATTAATATAGCCCTAATACAATAAAAATATTAGTATTAGCCACAAAAATACGATTTATCAAGAAAAATATGGAACAGAGAATGGGCTCTCTGAAGTCGATTACTTTGATAGTTATACTGTGTCCCCACAGAATTCATCTCTTGAGGTCTGATCCCTAGTGTGACAGTATTTGAAGGGGGGCCCTTGGGGAGATAATTAGATTTAGAGGAGGTCATGAGGACAGGGCTTCCATAATGGGATTATAACCCTTAAAAGAAGAGGAGAGAGACCCAGAGTGCTTTCTTTCCCTTCTCTCTTTGCTACCCCTACCCCTGCACACCATATGAGGACACAGTGAGAAGACAGCCAGCTATATATAAGCTAGGAAGACTCATCGAGAACTGAATATACCAACACCTTGATCTTGAACTTTACAACTTCCAGAACTTTCAGAGAATAAACCTCTCCTAAATTACCCAATCTATAGTATTTTTCTAGAGCAACCCCAAAAGACCAAATTAGTAGTTGGTACCAGCAGCTGGGTAGACACATGTGTGTATGTCTGCAAACTAGATCCCCTTAGTCAGAGGGTTGTTGGCCATATCTTGAAGCTCTTGCACCTTCCACGTGACTTTTGGGTGTTCTTTGTCTCACTGATGTTTATGAATAATTCTTAGCACAATAGGCGGCATGTCAGTCTCATAATCTGAAGGTCCTGAGTTCGAGCCTCAGAGAGGGCAGTTTGTTTGGCTTCCCTGATAGCTCAGCTGGTAAAGAATCCGCCTGCGATGTGGGAGACCTGGGTTCTATCCCTGGCTTGGGAAGATCCCCTGAAGAAAGGAAAGACTACCCATTCCAGTATTCTGGCCTGGGTCACCGAGAGTCTGACACGACTGAGCAACTTTCACTTTCACTTTCGTGCAATAATGACTTTTACAAAGTTTTCTAGGGGAAATATGTGAGTTGCCTTGTGACTCTTCAGCAGATGACATGTTGACCATTGCCCACCATCTGTGGGGCCCAATGAATGAATGGGGAGGCATGCGATAGTTCTCACCACTGAGGGGAGAGCTAGGGTCTGCACAAACCGCTGGATTGCCTGCCTGGCTCCTCGCTCTGGGTGTCCTTGAGGGGCCTGAGGGAGGCACACTTTAAGTGTCAAATGTATTGCAGCTGCAGTCCTCTTGACCACCCACTGGACTCCCAAGCTATGTGGTCTCCCAGCAATTTGCCACAGGGAGTCTGGTATGTGTTCAGAGGGACTGCAGCTGCGGTCCCTGTGAGGAGAAATGTGTCCTCTAAAAACAGATGAGCAGAGAACTGTGGCTTGGGATGGGGACAACAGCATGCCTCAGACTTCCTTAGCAGCCTGGTCCCCCCTCTCAGAGGGACCACATTGCTTCTCAACATGGGCAGCCCGCCAACTCCCTGACTAGGAGGAACCTGCAAAGTTCATTCAGTCCAGTGCTTCTCAGTCTGTTAGGTACAAGAGTTTCATCTGGGAATTTTGTCAAAGGGGAGATCCTTACTCAGTAGCTGGAAAGTTGGGCCTCGGAGTCTGTATCCTTGACAATCTCCCAGGTGAGGCTGACGCTGTGGTTTGCATACCACTCTTGGAATAGCAAGCATCTACTCTTTTCCTCTGTGTCAATGTAGGCTGAACTTCAGTGACCATCTCAGTCCAATAAGAATCTGTCCTGCTGTAGAGAAGGAAGTTCTCTTATTCAGTTTTCTTACCTTGCGGGAGTTCTTACTTAGGAGGACCAAATCCCTTTAGTCAAGTCCTCTGAGACCCTTTGGCCAAGTGTTCCTCTCAGTGGAGATGGAACTCTAAAGTAGCCCTCTCTCATATCATAATACTTGATTATTTAAAGGCTACTAAGTCAGATCTACTTTTTAAATATAATTTGATTTATTTATTTGGTAGTACTAGGTCCTCTTTGCTATGCCGGCTTTCTCTAGTTGCAGCAAGCAAGGGCTACTCTCTAGATGTGGTGCATGGGCTTCTCATGGCAGCTTCTCTTGTTGGGGAGCACAGTCTCTAGGACTCATGCACTCAGTAGTTGTGGCTCCCAGGATCTAGGTTCAATATTTGTAGTACATGGGCTTAGTTGCCCCTTGCTATGTGGGATCTTCCCAGACCAGGAATCAAACCCGAGTCTCCTGCATTGGCAGGCAGATTCTTTACCAATGAGCTACCAGGGAAGCCTGACCTGTTTTATTTTTTTAATATCTATTTATTTGGCTGCATCGGGATCTTCATTGCAGTGCTTAGGGTCTTTAGTTATGACATGCGGGATCTATTAATGTTCCCTAATCAGGGATCGATCCTGCCCCCTCTGCCTTGGGAGTGTGGAGTTTTAGCCACTAGACCAGCAGGGAAGTCCCAGACCTATGTTTAAAAGCACTGCTCCTCTTTATGTTCTTACCCCTGCATTATCCAGTTTGGTCAGGAGGAATGAAATTATTGGGATGCTTTTGGTGGAGGAATTAGCATTTGGAACATTCATGTCACGGCTCATCCAACTGGAACATCCTCACACACCCAAACTCTATCCACTCTGTTTTCTTTAATAAACAGGGTGGCAGATGTTACAAAAGTCAAAGCCTGAGGGGAGAAGGAAAATCTCCACTGAACCTTGAGCATCATCACTATACTTATCAGAACCTGATCATAGCATTGATCACAGGTGACAAGGACCTACTTTGGGTTTTCCCTTTTCTCCCGGACTTTATATTTCTCCCAGTTGAGAGACGGGGAAACAAGGATTCAGTCATCTACTCTGGCTGAGCAGAGGAATGTGAATTACCCACAATGTGAACAAAAGTCAGTAAATTGTATTTTAAGTACCCAATCATCTGTGATAGGTACCTCATCACTTTCGTCTCTGCTGTAAACCCTGTTTACTTTCTGCCCCAGAAAGGTCTGCCATCTACTTTTTGCACCTTTGTATGTTAGTCCCTCAGTCGCGTCTGACTCTTTGGAACCCCAAGGACTGTAGCGCGCCAGGCTCCTCTGTCCATGGAATTCTCCAGGTGAGAATCCTGGAGTGGATAGCCATTCCCTTTTCCAGGGGGTCTTCCCAGGGATCCGAACCGTGGTCTCCCGCTTTGCAGGCAGATTCTTTACCACTGGAACGAACAGGGAAGCCCAAGTTGTATACAGCACTCTTTAGAGTGCCTGACACTTAACAGGCACGTAACTAATGTAAGCTGTTAGCTTCTGCCAAGAAACAACTGGAATGGGACTAAGATTACTGATATGCTGATATGCCTGTTGCCACAGTTAAATCATCCCCTGAACCCGGGGGACTTAACCTCATCCTCACTCATTTGATCTAAATGGAGCTAGGTAATCAGTTAGTGCTTGATGGTCAAGATAACAATGATGATGATAAAGAATCTGTGTAAAGTGTAACTTAGATATATAGTCATTCATTTTATGAACTCAGTTTTATAGTCATCATTCATATCCACTTTAGTATGGGGAGTCACCCAGTCAGACAGCTGCACAATGAAACAAAGTCTGGGAATGCCAAGGTGTGTCATTTGTCGTAGTCCCACACTGGAAAGGGGAAAGTCAAATTGGAAAGTCAGTGATGCCCGCCTTCAGTTGACAAACTCTGCTGCTTCTAGGCCTGCAGTTTCTCTGGACCTCAGATTCTTCTGCAGGTCTCTGTCTAAGTGAAGTTTGTGGACACCTGCAAGTACTGGTCGCTTATGGTTGGAGTACTCACATAAAACTCCTTATAGACATCTGGTAAGACAGTCTCACAGTGTTATCATTATGAGTAGGTGAGTTTCTCAATGGATCCTGTTTCTTTCTAAATTCCTAGTGATCCTTCTAAGGGCTCCTTCTGTTTAGAAAAAGGCAGAGTAAGCCCCCTGCCTTCCCCAGTGAGGACCTGGCTCCTGGTGGTATTAGGAGACTGGCAGGCAAAGCCGTTTTGAGAAGACAGTGCCAGCATCAGCCTCCATTTTATGATTCCAGGCAAGTCCCTGAAATAGCTCTACCACTAGTCAGTCACTGAGCCCATTAATAAGGAGCAAGTCTTCTTCCTCAGGTCAAGGGGAAAAGATTTAAACATACAATAAGAGGTAGAAGTTGCTTTAATTAGCCTTGACAAGGGACATTTATTATCTCTAAGGTTCCTTCCAGTTCTGGGATTCTAGAATCAGAACAATCTTGAGCTGAAGATAGTTTGAAGCTGGGCTGGAAAAATCCCAGTGGGAAGAAGAGAGAAGAAAAACTACAAGATGGTTTAGAAAGAGAGTGAGAAATGCTTTGAGATTTTTCCATTTAGTGACCTGGCTGCATTTAGAGTCATTTTTTCAGCTCTAGTGGGTTCACCTTTCTAAAAGGCCTGCCACTCTGAGATTTAAATCAGCTCACCCGTGTCGCTAACTGGTACAGGTTGAAAGTAGCAAAAGAGCAGGTAATTCGAGGTCTGGCTCCTTTGTTGTGCTTGTGCAACCTCCAGTTCGCACATCCCCGATCCTTGTGGTCCTTCAGTGGCCTCCTTCCTCTTACAAGGACTTCTCTCTGTATCAAGATGTCATGGAGTCAGATAGGCCTGGCATGAATCCCACTGATCGCTACGTGACTTGAACATGTTTAAGCTCTCTAAGCTTCAGTTTCCTTACCCATAAGATGGGACCACACTAACCTATAAGCTATTATAGAGTTACTATGAGAATCAAAAGTGGACATCCATACATGATCATACTTAGACATTAACTGAAAAGCTTTGGAGACTTCCCTGGAGGTTCACCGCCACCACGTTAAGTATCTGCCTTCCAGTGGAGGGGTGGACTCAATCCCTGGTCCGGGAACTAAGATTCCAAGTGCCAGGGTGGGGGGGCGGGCAACTAAGCCTGCATGCTGCAATTAGAGAGCCCACAAAAAGCTTGCACTCCACAGTGAAGACCCAGTGTAATCAAAAAAGGGAAAGCCTCTGATACATGTCCAGGTGTGCCATTTAGTAGCTGTGGGACCTTAAGTGAATTCTCAATGTCTCTGTGGCTCGGTTTCCTCATTTGTAAAATGGAGATAATAACACTACCTACTCCATCGGTTTGGGGTAGTGATTAAGTGAGTTGATATGCATAAAATGCTTGGAATAGTCATTTGCAGGTGGCAAGTACTACGTGCTGTTAATATTATTGTTATTATTGTGCAACACACCCAGCATAATATCTGGCACAGGGTAACACTAAAAAAGTAATTCCCGGTTCCCCAATAGCTTTGGTACTAAACCTGCTGCTGGGCCTCTGGGATGTCTTCCTCTCTGGTTGCCCTGCTCAGCCAAGCTTCTCTCCAGCTAACAGGAAGCTGGGGCTCAGGAGCCGCGTAGCAATCACGCATTTGAGGCGCGTGTTTGGTGGTGCAGGTAAGTCAGCAGCTGTGTCCAGAGGAGACTGAAAGGGTGTTGTTCAGTCAGTCAGTCATGTCTGACACTTTGCGACCCCCATGGACTGCAGCATGCCAGGCTTCCCTGTCCGTCACCAACTCCCAGAGCTTGCTCAAACTCATGTCCATCAAGTCGATGATGCCACCCAACCATCCCATCCTCTGTCGCCTCCTTCTCCTCCTGCCCTCAATATTTCCCAGCAAGGGGTGAGAAGGACCAACAAATTTCACTGTTTTTATTCCATTATTTGTCTGCGGCTCTAACCTCAGTGGGGTTCGATCCTTGGGTTGGGAAGATCCCCTGGGAGAGGGCATAGCAACTCACTCCAGTATTCTTGCCTGGAGAATCCCCATGGACAGAGGAGCCTGGGGGGCTACAGTTCATGGGGTTGCAAAGAGTCAGACATGGCTGAAGCAACTGAGCACGCACGCTAACCTCAGGGAGACCCCGGAAGGGGAAACCAGAGAGTGGTTTGGAGCATCTTTAAGGAAGCAGGCAGATGTACTGTTCCCTGGGGGGGAGGAGTCCCCAAAACAGATTGTACCCCTACAATTTGTCGGCTCTTGGCACAAGCCAAAGGAGGATCTCAGTGAGCCTTGGTGGGGATGTTTTCCTAAGCCTGCAGACGAGGATACAAGATTCTAGTCCCAAAATTTCGGCTCTGCACGCAGCACTAGGCTTCCACACGCTGGGAAAGGTTCCTGGCGCTGGGCCATCCAGGGAGAACAGCTTCAGGAAGGCTGTGGTGGGGGAGGGCGAGGGGAGCAGACCGCGGTCCACTGCACTGGTCCAAACTGGTTGTGCTGAGGCTGCGCAGAAAGTGCTCTTTCACCAAAGAGCAGAATCAGTCATGAATCAGACACTTACCTGGCAGGCCTAACCCATGCCCTCAAGGAGGTCACAAATCCGGTGGAAGAAACAGAAGTACTTAAAAAGTAAACGAATAATAGCAAGATATCTGAAGTCATCTGCTTGTCCTTGCAGATATCAGTGACCTGTAGGGCTCTTTAAATTCCTGAGATTCTAGGTAGTGCAAACCCTACTAGCAGAGGCAGAATAATAATATCTGCTAGATACTGGGTACTCTTCCAAAGGTTTTTCTGTATTACTTCTTTTAGTTTTCACAGTAGCCTTTTGTTGTCGGCCTTGTTGTCCTTATTTTCACATGAGGAAACTCGGGAACAGAGAGGCTAAAAGACTAGCCTAAAGTCATACAGGAAGGAGCCAGGATCCAAACCGAGGCTCTCTGGCTCCAGAAAACACACTTTCACCCTCCTGGTTAAACTACCTGGAGCCAGGAAAGGTGAACCCGGGGCCTCACACACGAAGGGATCCTTTTCTCTCTCAGGTTGTAGGGAACCCTCTGGTTACAGTTAATGGGGTTTAACTCAGAGTTAACACCCTGCCTGCCCCTTGTACAGAAGCTGCTGTCTCACTAAGTCCCTCAGTCATGTCCAAATCTCACATGTAACCCCATGGTCTGTAGCCCGCCAGGCTCCTCTGTCCATGGGATTCTCCAGGCAAGAATACTAGAGCAGGTTGCCATTTCCTTCTCCAGGGGATCTTCCCGACCCAGAGATCAAACTCGAGTCTCCTGCTTGGCAGGTGGATTCTTTACCACTGGCAACAGAGGTCACTAATTCAGTCACCATCCAGGAAAGGAATCCCTCTAAGGGCAGAGGTCTCCTGCCAGGCCCCACACAGCCCTTTGGCCAGCCTCCCGATGGCTGCCTTTGTGGGGGAGAGGATACCAGTCCAACCAGCTGTGACCTGGATGGTGGGAGGTCATGTAGTGCAGAGGAATCAGATGGTTCCCTGCAGCCTCAAAGAGCCTGACTCAAACATGTGGATGGGCTGCATCCCTAACTGCACTGAATTGCTACTGGCTGCTCACTTACAAGTCTTAAAATAAATGTATATATGGGCTTCCCTGGTGGCTCAGATGGTAAAGAATCTGCCTGCAATGTGGGAGACTGGGATCGATCCCTGGATCAGGAAGATCCCCTGCAGGAATGCATGGCAACCCACCCCAGGATTCTTGCCTGGAGAATCTGGTGGACAGAGGAGCCTGGCAGGCTCCTATATAAATATATAGAAAATATATATATATTTATATATATATAAAAAATATATATATGTATGCTGTGTGTGTGGGCTTAGTCACTCAGCTGTGTCCGACTCTTTGCAACCTATTACTCCTTTCTGAACAGATAGTAGACATTTTTTTGTCTTTTTTTTTCCATTTATTTTTATTAGTTGGAGGCTAATTACTTTACAATATTGTAGTGGTTTTTGCCATACATTGACATGAATCAGCCATGGATTTACATGTGTTCCCCATCCCAATCCCCCCACCCACCTCCCTCCTCACCCCATCCCTCTGGGTCTTCCCAGTGCACCAGCCCCGAGCACTTGTCTCTTGCATCCAACCTGGGCTGGTGATCTGTTTCACCCTTGATAATATACATGTTTCGATGCTGTTCTCTCAAAACATCCCACCCTCGCCTTCTCCCACAGAGTCCAAAAGTCTGTTCTGTACATCTGTGTCTCTTTTTCTGTTTTGCATATAGGGTTATCGTTACCATCTTTCTAAATTCCATATATATGCGTTAGTATACTGTATTGGTCTTTATCTTTCTGGCTTACTTCACTCTGTATAATGGGCTCCAGTTTCATCCATCTCATTAGAACTGATTCAAATGAATTCTTTTTAATGGCTGAGTAATATTCCATGGTGTATATGTACCATAGCTTCCTTATCCATTCGTCTGCTGATGGGCATCTAGGTTGCTTCCATGTCCTGGCTATTATAAACAGTGCTGCGATGAACACTGGGGTACACGTGTCTCTTTCAGATCTGGTTTCCTCGGTGTGTATGCCCAGAGGTGGGATTGCTGGGTCATATGGCAGTTCTATTTCCAGTTTTTTAAGGAATCTCCACACTGTTCTCCATAGCGGCTGTACTAGTTTGCATTCCCACCAATAGTGTAAGAGGGTTCCCTCTAAATATATATATATACATATATATATATTTATTTATTTAGGCTACACCAGGTCTTAGCTGAGGCACATGGGATCGTTCATCTCTGTTGCAGCACATGAGATCTCTTTAGTTGCAGCATACAAACTCTTAGTTGTGGTTTGTAAAATCTAGTTCCCGGATCAATACCACGCCCCCTGCATTGGGAGTACACTGCCTTAGCCACTGGACCACCAGGAAAGCCCCTAGACATTTATTTTTATGCAGTAAACTTATTTTTAAAATTTAATGGTATATTAGAAATAACCCTAATTTTATAAAAAGAATCATCTCACCTTAAATATGAGAAAGCAAAATGATTGAATTTCTTCTTCTCTCTCCCACTTTTGGTGGAAAGCAAATAGTAGTCACTGTGGAGAATGATACTAGGCCAGTAGCTTACCTTTGAATCACAGCATATAAGGGCTGGAAGGGATCTCAGAGGTCATCCAGCCCAAACAGAGGAGCCTGGCGTGCTGCAGCCCATGGGGTCGCAGAGTCAGACGTGACTTAGAGACTGAACAGCAGCAACAACAACTAGCCCACCCAGTTCCTTGTTCAGCAGATGAGGAAACTGGTCTTCTAAGTGCTTGGTGGCAAAACCTTGACTGAAATCCCAGTTCAGGGCATTTTCTACACCATCATGCCATGCCAGTCCATTTGCCCCATTGACACACAGAGAGGATTGGAGTCATTTAGTGTGGAGGTGACAACTCTAGGCAGGGGACAGGCTTTCTTCTGATGATGGTCTGTTGCATTTTTCAGGTCTACTGAGAAGCAGACATGGAAATTGGGTTTCACTTACTGTAGATCTGATAGTGAGAGTTGATATCTTTTTTTTTTAATCTATACTTCTATATTTATTCCAGTGGGATGAAACTCCTAGATCTAGAGTTACTGTTTCAAAAGGAACACACGTTTATAAAGCGGACAGGTCATGCCACATTGCCACCCCGAACCAAAGCAGACGCATTGACACGGGTAATGATGACCAGCCTCCTGTTTTCCACACTGAAAAGGTATGGCATATTAACCAGGTAAGATTTTAACCCATCTGAGAGCCAAGATTTGTACTAAATTTGTAATTTTCTGACCAATGGGATTAAGAACCCAACATGTGTTCTTTATTCGAGTTCTTCGAGCATGAAGCATCTGTTGGCATGCACCACCTATTTCCCTGCTTTGTATGTGTCAGAGCACTCTGTTCTTAAATGACACATCTATTTGTACGCATTGTTATTTTCTGCCAGTTGTCTATTACATCTTTTTGGCACCTTCTGCCATGCCAAAGTTGATTTAGTCGTGTCCGACTCTTGCGACCCCATGGACTATAGCCTGCCAGGCTCCTCTGTCCATGGGATTCTCCAGGCAAGAATACTGGAGTGGGTTGCCATTTATTTCATAATTAGAGCTGCTAAATACAATTGTCTCGTATTTCTTTGTAACATCTAGGTATTTTTTTTGGAGAGTGGATAACTGATTGTTTTTTTTTTTTTTTTTTGTCATACATTGATATGAATCAGCCATAGATTTACACGTATTCCCCATCCTGATCCCCCCTCCCACCTCCCTCTCCACCCGATTCCTCTGGGTCCTCCCAGTGCACCAGGCCCGAGCACTTGTCTCATCCATCCCACCTGGGCTGGTGATCTGTTTCACCATAAATAGTATACATGCTGTTCTTTTGAAATATCCCACCCTCACATTCTCCCACAGAGTTCAAAAGTCTGTTCCGTATTTCTGTGTCTCTTTTTCCGTTTTGCATATAGGGTTATCGTTACTGGATAACTGATTGTTAAAACATCATTTCCCCAGTGATGAAAACCTAATCTTATAGGTTGTTGTTTAGTCACTAACTTGCATCTGACTCTTTGGGACCCCATGGGCTGTAGCAGCCAGGCTCCTCTGTCCGTGGGATTCTCCAGGCAAGGATACTAGAGCGGGTTGCCATTTCCTTCTCCAGGGAGAGTTGATATCTTAATGGGAATCTCCTATCTGGAAAACTTCTATGTGATTCCACGTGAAGGCAGGGGCCAGACCATGAGTCTTCTCCCCGTATTCCTTCGTCTTCTTCAGTAGTTGAGTCATACATACTGTTTGGGGTATTTTCACCATTTATCTTTCTGGGAAGTAGGGTAGTGACAGCAATTCAGTCAGCATACTATAAATACTTCTCTTAACCCTTTGTGAAACTAACTTTGAGAAGCTGCACTGATAACATTACTTTGTCAACTTCCTAGAGAATTCTTGGCATCTAGCCATATTAGTCAAGGCTTTTCAGTTGCACATATCAGAAACCTCACAGGAACAAGTTTAGGCAAAAAAGGGAATATATTTGTTCATGGGATTCAAGGGAAGTTGAGTATCTAAACTAAGCAAAGCTTCAGTCAGTTCAGTCACTCAGTCGTGTCCAACTCTTTGTGACCCCATGGACTGCAGCACACCAGGCTTCCCTGTCCATCACCAACTCCCGGAGCTTGCTCAAACTCATGTCTATCAAGACGGTGATGCCATCCAACCAGCTCATCCTCTTCAAAGCTTAGGGATGCATGGATTCAAGAACCACTAGAACCAAGGACTTCAGGGCCAGGCCTTTGTCCCTGCCTCGTGTCTCTGGTTCTCTCTCATGATTGCTTTGTTCTCTTTCATGGCACAAGCTGGCTCCACTTTCCATGGCCATATTTCTTCTAATAGCCTTCTCTAGAGATGAACTTTCCTGATGATTTTTTCTCATCCCAGGTTAAGAAATCCCATGGGAGGGCCGGTGTGGGTGAGCCATGACCAGGGTGCTGGGATGTGTAAGAACATGATAGTGCCAGCAGGAACACATTGTTGTCTAGAAGGAAAAGCAGACTTCCCTGGTTGTCCAGTGGTTAAGACTCCACACTTCCATTGCAAGGGGCATGGGTTCAAGTCCTGGTCAGGGAACTAAAATCCTCCATGCCACACGATGGGGCCAAAAAGCAAAAACAAAACAAAATAAAATAAAATAAAAGGAAAAGCAGGTCCCAGAAGACTGGGAGGTATTTAATGAGACAAGGATAACCTCCACCCTCTCCTTTGAGATAATGAGTTTGAAAAGAGACTGAAAAACTAGAAGGTGAGTGAGAATCTTAAAAACATCAAAATAAAAATCTGGAAAAGGGGATGTGCCTCACCAGGGACATTCCTTTTTATAATGATTGACATCCAGTGGAAAAAAAAGACTATGGTGAATCTTCCTTGACAAGGCCCCCAAAGAGACACACCTGGGTATTTTAGTACTTAAGTTTCAAGAGCTGTGCCCCCTCCCTCCTCCCAACCTGTCTTTCAGAGACCTAAACTGTGGGGGTAACAATCCTATAATTTTAACTGTATTTATAAACCCCTGATCCTTTGTGTAGTGCCTTTTTCTACTCGGCGCTTAGTCTGAATGTTGCTATTTTCACAGAGGAAATCAGAGGAAAGAGGCTGTAATTACAGGTCCAACAACAGCTCCGGAAGCAGCGAAGGCAAAAGAGAGCCGGTGGCTCCATGCCCTCTTCCGGGTTGCAGCCTGGACGTCTCCCTGCTCTTCTCCTTGGGCCTCGGTCAGTTCTTCACAGCTTTATCTCATATCTTTCTCCCTTTTGTTTGCCAGTCCAGCATGTCACAAGACAAAAAGAGAAAGTTAGAACTAAAAGCCAAGGACTTAAAACTGCACGATGCTGGGGCAGACCTGTGTCTTGGAGATAATTCAAATGGAAAAGAAAAGGGGGGGAAAAAATCCAAAAAACCACCATTTCAGGTCATTGGCCTTTTTAAACAGACCGCCGGCAATATTTACTCCTCCTGAAATAGCACAGTCACATGAAATAAAACCGTGTTCAGTAAAGCCTGCAAAACAAAAGGACAATTTACAGGCTGGCACGCTCACTGAGGGCCCTCTGTTTGCAGGCGGATCAGGGCCTCTGCTTCCTGACTCTCCTGGCTACCTTCTGCCCAAGGCCTGCAGGAGGTCTGTGGGGGGCAAGGTCAGATTGCCTTGGAGACCCTTCCAGCCAATTTTTCCTCCTCAAAAAATTTGGAAAGGTAGCCAGAGAGTTGAGAGAAGGGTTGGGTGTGACAAATGGGGCCTCCACCACAGCACCAGTGCCTGGGGAGCCCAGGACATGGGATGTGGTCGTTACAGGAGCAGCTGCCAGTGGAGTCCATCACCCTCCTGCAAGATCCACTCTCTCCCCTCTCTTTCCTTTATCCCTACTTCTTCATCTGTCACCTACCCACCTGTCCTCTCTCATCCACTTTCCCCCATTTTCCCCTCACCCTTTCTTCTATTCCTCTTTTGCCTTCTCTCCCTACTCTTAATTCTGCTGGGGCTCCTCATGGACCTTTATTATTTTTCTTTCTTTTTTTATTTTTTAAATTGCTAAAGAATGGTAGCACATTTACAGGAGGCTTGGGAAATACAGGACAAAGTTACATATAGTTCCATTATATATTACAAATTATTTTTTAAGTAGATAAATTAAGATTTTTAGTTGCGGTTTCAATATCAAACTCTCAAAAACAAATAGAATGAATAGACAGGAAAGTAGAAGGCTATAGTAGACGTGAAAAACACTGTGAACGAATTCAACATAATTAAGATTTATACAATTTTCACCCAGTAGCAGGATATAAATTCTACTCAAGTTCCCATAGACTATAAACCAGGAGACACTAGAACATATCCAGGGACATAAAACAAGGTGCAAAAATGTCATGGTCTAAATGTATTGAAATCACACAGTCTGTTCTCTTACCACTGTAGAATTATGTTAGAAATCAGTATCAAAAGATATTTGAAAATAACCCACATATTTCCAAGTATAATTGGACATTTGTCAAGAGACATCTTTGACTTGGCCATTGAAAGCCTCAATAAAGTTAAAAGACTGATTGCAGAGAAGAAAGCATTTAAATGAGAAATTGCTATCAAAATCATAAATTAATACAAAAGATACTTTAAAAACCCTATGTATTTGGAAATTAAATGTCCACTTTTAAATGACGGGTATATCTAAGAAACCATAATAAGGAAAATTAGAAAATATTTATAATAGAATAAAAATTAAAAGAGAATCTATCAGAATTGTTGCATGCAGCTGAAGCTGCTCAATACAACTAAATACAAAGGGGAATAGAGTAAGGAATGAAAACAAATAATGGACATTAGCATAAAATTTTGTGAAATTTGAACAAAGTCTGTACTTTAGTTAATAATACTGTAGCACATGTTAATTTCTCATGGACATTTATGGATTAGCCCTGCTGGAAGGTCTAAACAGGCTTCTGCTGGTGGGTGGCATGGTCACATGCCAGGTCTGGTCATGGTAAGACCCAGACCCCGCTGAGGACTCAAGGGGACATTCTCAGCCTCACTCTTTGAGACATCCCCTCTTAGTTGCCCAAGATTCTCTTTTTAAAAAAACAGTCAAATGCTATTTTTTAAAAAATTCTTTATATTTGTGAGTATGTTTCTCAAAACCTTCTATATCCATTGATTTAAGCTTTATACCTTGGAAAAAAGAGAAGTGTTAGTTGCTCAATCGTGTCTGACTCTCTGCAACCCCATAGTTTAGCCCTCCAGGCTCCTCTGTCCCTGGGATCCTCCAGACAAGAATACTGGAGTGGTTATCCTTACTCCAGGTTATCCTCGGGATGTGAGCAAATTAGCTGAGAAAACGGAAATATAAAGATGTTTGGACTTGACACACCCAAGTCAGTCAGAGTACTCGGTCTCTGTGGCCGGCCCTGTCAGTCCCTGGTTGAGGACCGTTCCCCGGGTGTGTAGACTGCAGACCCTTCAGCCTACAGAGACCCCAGGCCAAGGCCACCCTGAGGCCTGAGAGCAGCCCTTTGACATAGCAACACAGGTGCTGACTCCTGGGAGTGAAACAACACACAGGTTCTGCTATCCTTTCTTCTTTTTTATCCTCTTTTTCCACAAACATGTGTGCGTGCATGCTCAGTCGCTTCAGTCGTATCTGACTCTTTGCAACTACATGAACTGTAGCCCACCAGACTACTCTGTCAACGGAATTCTCCAGGCAAGAATTTTGGAATGAGTTGACATGGCCTTCTCCAGGGGATCTTCCCGACCCAGGGATTGAACCTGCGTCTCCTGCATTGCAAGTGGATTCTTGACCACTGAGCTACCGGGGAAGCCCTTCCACGAGTGTATCAGAACCTAGTACATATTATCGTGTAGCATGGTGCTAAGACCCAGTATTTGTTGATAGAGAAATCACATGCTGATTGACTAATCAATCAATGGACAGACTTCATTGGAGTCCTAAAAGTAATTGTCTTTGCAGCTACTCAGTTCTCTGTTTCTTTGGCTTCTGTGCTTCAAAAGAGACAAAAGGAGACCCATGGCAGATGCCAGAGAGAGGCCCTTCCAGAATCCAGGGTGAGAAATACATTAGCCTGAATCCCTGGCTTATCAAACTTGGACACTGTGTTGATAATCAACTTTGTCACCTGGAACTGCATGAAGTCAGTTTCCCTACGTGTATACATTTCTTTCCTTCACACCAACAATCCAGCAGGTACCACCTTCATTTTCTTTTGTACGTACAATAAGAGGGAAAGAGCCAGAGACGTATATACAGTGTTCCATTTCCCCAAGTCTGAATGGGATATGGCTCCAGTTCCTAGAGGGCAGAACTGGTGGGAACTGAATGCTATTTGATGTTTCAGGTGTTTCCAGTTCAAAGAACTGGAAGACAGAACCAAGGCATGGAAAACAGCATCCACACAGAGGGCAGAGGTAGCCGCTGGAAGGCACTTCTCCCAAGTGGCTGCTGGAGAGCAGGTGTCCATGAGCACACAGGCCACCATCTAGGATGCCCAGAAGAAACTGAGGAAAGGAACAAAGTGCTGGTGCATGCCACAGCATGGATGAGCCTCGACTGTATGCTAAGTAAAAGACGCTAGACACACAAGGCTGCATATTGTATGACTCCCTTGACTTAAAAATATCCAGAAGAGGCAAATCCATAGAGATGAAGAGTAGATTAGTGATTGACAGGAGCTGGGAGGAGAAGGGAATGAAGAGTGACTACTTACTGGGTATGGGCTTCCCTGGCAGCTCAATGATAAAGAGCACCTGCAATGCAGGAGCCATGGGAGATGAGGGTTCGATCCCTGGCCCAGGAAGATTCCCTGGAGGAGGGCATGGCAACCCACTCCAGTATTCTTGCTTGGAGAATGCCATGGACAGAGGAGCCTGGCAACCTATAGTCCTTAGGGTCGCAAAGAGTCAGACATGACTGACATGACTCAGCACGCACTTACTGGGTGCAGGGTTTCATTTTCAGCAATGACAGTGTTCTGGAATTAGATAGTGGTGATGGTTGCAAAACCCTGTGAATGTATTAAAAACCACTGAATTGTGTACTTAAAGTGGTAGATTTTTGTGGTATGTAAATTATATCTCAATTTTTTAAAAAGGAAGGAAAGAATTGGGAAACTTTGGGGTGATAGATGGATGGCCCAAGGTCCTAATCCACCAGAGCTACAAGCTAATAACATTTTGGTTATCCATTTAATGCACCTTCTTCTGTTATCCAAATTGTTCCTCATTAGGCTGGTGATGATTGGGATTATGGCTTTCCATAAGCACTGAAGGAGGTGTGGTCTTCCACATTGTACAGGGGTTATGACCTCTGTGGCTGTCCATGGTGGCCCTATATCTCTGCGAACTTCTTCAACGCTTAGAATCCCCACTGCCCGTGACAGAGGGATGGAGACTTTTTTCTAATTGTTTCCTGAGTGTCCATTTTATTTTCCTAGCTGCAATGTAAACTTTTTGAGGGTAGAAACTGTGTCTTTTTAGAAAATTAGAAATTCTCTCTTCTCCTGCCTTAAGCTGAGCACCCATAGGTGGTCCTCGATCACGTGACCTTCTCACGCTGACTCTAAACTGGATATAGACCTGGAGTCTGGCAGCAGGGCCCACACTGTGTGAGCCTTCAACTCTGGACAGGGCTGCATTCTATTTGCTGCTAATCTCTTCAGATTCTTCTCTGAAGGTCAGGGATGGTTCACGGAACCAGAGATTTTTCCTCATTTCTGTCCTAATGCTTGGCATCATTTGTTCCCTTCAATGGAAAACCTAGAATGATCTCCGCAGGTCATGTGTCACCTGCTTCTTCTGGGTCACAATATACTCTGACATGGAGCAGGCTGATTATGATAATAGATTTGATATTATTAATAAACTCCATCAAAACTGAGGCCTAAGCAACAAAGCCAGTTCAAAAGTCACTACAAGTTTTCTCTTTTTTTGTTATTGATACTTTTTCACTGAAATATAGTGGATCATAAAATGTTGTGCTAATTTCTGCTGTGCAGTAAAGTGATTCAGTTTTATATATTTATTTATATATATATATATACATTCTTTGTTTAATATTATTTTCCATTATGGTTTATCATAGGCTATTGGATACAGTTTTCTGTGCTATACACTAGGACCTTTTTGTTTATCCATTCTATATATAAAAGCATACATCTGCGCATGCCCATTTCCCACTCTATCAAGTTTTCTCTTTCAGTGGAGGGAAAAGGAACTTCCAATTAACGTGTTAGCGTTTATCTCCCTCCATCCAGTTCCTCCTACGTTTCCTAAACTTTCGGGAATAAAAACAAATCATTTCTGACAGTGGTGAGCTCCCCCCGCTCCGGGAAGCCCGGTCGGGAAGGTCGTCACGTCCCAGCCGTCCTTCGAGCGCTGCACAGCCGTCTGCCTCTCACTCCTCCAGCAGAGAAACAGGCCCGCACAGCCGGGCCTCCCCTTCAGGGCCTGCACTTTGGAGTCTCCAGACACGCAGGTTGGATGTTGACTGGAAGGCTTGGATGAATAGGAATGTCACTTCCTTGTTGCAGAGCTGGCAGACTGCCCGCCGTTCCTGCTGGCTACGAGCCAGAGATGGCCTGAGGTCTACACGTCCTCTCTGCAGCCACATTCTCAGCCTCCCTGTGGCTGGGGCACGTCTGGACTCAGCATTTCTGCCTCCCAAGGGGATATGCGTGCTTGTGTGCATTATGTGGATGTTTGTGGAGTTTTATGGCGAGTTTATGTGCATGTATGGGTGTGTGTATTTTGGGAAGTGAAGTTCTAAGTATATGTAAAAATCAGTATTTGTTGTAGAACAGTCTAATAATAAAGAAAAATGTAAGTGAAAAGCTACTCAACATCACCTTAGTGAACATTCTCCCTTGTCTCTCTTTCTCTCCATATATATATATATATATGTGTGTATATATATATATAGTTCAATTTCTCCATCATGTTCGACTTTGTGACCCCATGGACTGCAGCACACCAGGCGTCCCTGTCCTTCACCATCTCCTGGAGTTTGCTCAGACTCATGTTCATTGAGTCAGTGACGCCATCCAACCATCTCATCCTCTGTCGTCCCCTTCTTCTCCCACCTTCAATCTTTCCCAGCATCAGGTCTTTTCTAAAGAGTCAGTCTCCACATCAGGTGGCCAAAGTATTGGAGCTTCAGCTTCAACATCAGTCCTTCCAATGAATATTCAGGGTTTATTTCCTTTAGGATGGACTGGTTGGATTTCCCTGCAGTCCAAAGGGCTCTCAAGAGTCTTCTCTAGCACCACAGTTTGAAAGCATCAATTCTTTGGTACCTATATATATATATATATATATATATATATATATCTGGCCATTCTATGAGGTAGGTACTATCAGTATCCCTCTTTTACATATGAGGAGATTAAGTCACAGAGAAGGTCAGCAATGTTAGCCTCCAGTCAGTGGCCTCACAGCTGGTAAAGGTGCAAAACCTGGATTTGGACTCAACTGATTCAAGAACTCTGTTCTTCACCATAGGGCCCAGCAGCCATGGATTACACAAGCCAGCAAGGGAGTTCATTCATTCATTCATTCAACATTTACTGAGTGCCTAAATGACATGGGCTATGTCATGAGGGTAAAAATATGAATAAGACCCAGATCTTTTTGAGACTCAAAGTCTTTTGAGGGAGGAAGATATGTAAATAAATCATTGCAGTTCAGAGTAATAAGGCAGATTACAGAGATAACAAAGGGGAAGCCATTAATACTAGCTGGAGAATTTATAGAGATGACATTTTACTTGTGTCTCAAAAGAAAGAAAAAGAGAAACTATTTACAAGAGAGTTAGGGTGGGGGACCTTAAAGGGTAGGGACATTTCAGGCTGAACAAATAGCATGTGCAAAGGTACTGGAATCTCAAGTCTGTGGTGTGACTGCAGGGAGAGTAGAAAAGCCAGAGCAGGTGTGTGTTGGAGGGTAGCTTACAGATAGGAATGCAAGACTGTTGAGGGTCTGGATGCTCCACCGAGGAGTTTGGCCTTCATTATATAGCCAGGGGGGAGCGACAAGGGTGTTTGATCATGATGATGTTTTAAAAGAACAGCTAGGCGGTGGCTCAGATGGTAAAGAGTCTGCCTGCAATGCAGGAGACCCAGGTTCAATCCCTGGGTCGGGAAGATCCCCTGGAGAAGGAAATGCAACCCACTCCAGTATTCTTGCCTGGGAAATCCCATGGACAGAAGAGCCTGGCAGGCTATAGTCCATGGGGTTGCAAAGAGTCGGACACAACTGAGCAACTAGTACTTAGCGTCCTGCAGGAAGATTCAGAGTGGAGTGGGATAGGGAGTAGAGATGGTATTAATAGTTATGTGTAAGTCAGAAAAGCAACGATTCTCAGTCCTGACTGTCCAGGAGCACGCCTGAGGAAGGAGCCTAGAGCTCAAGAGAGAGGTCTGGGCTGGGAAGATTTTGGAAGCTATGAACATATGGGTGGAAAGTTGGAAGTTGTAGAAGTAGATAATGAGGTGAACTCAGGTGAGTGAAGTCACTCAGTAGTGTCTGACTGTTTGCAATTCCATGGACTGTAGCCCGCCAGGCTCCTCTGTCCATGGAATTCTCCAGGCAAGAATACTGGAATGGGTTGCGATTCCCTTCTCCAGGGGATCTTCCCAATCCAGGAATCAAACCCAGATCTCCTGCGTTGCAGGCAGATTCTTTACCTCTGAGCCACCAGGGAAGGAGATAATGTTTTGATGCAATTAGCCTAGGGTGGGGCTGGATAACAGGAGGCTTTAAAAACTCCCCAGGTGATTCTCCTATGCCCACAAGGTTGGAAGCATGTTAGCACAGGGTACTGGTTATGGCTACAGGCTCTTAGCTCTAAGGCTTACCAGCAAGCAGGGGACCTTGCACAAATTACTTAATATCTTTAAGCTTTCAGAAGCCTTCTCATCTGTAAAATGGAGATGGTAATAACTAACTCATTAGCTTGAAATTGAATCAGGTAAGGTATCTAGGAATTTGATCACTGTCCTGGCACATAGTAAGCATTCAATACCTAGTAGTTATTTTTATATTGCTGTGATTTACAATTCCAAGAGCATTGAAACTGAGTCAAAGGCAGGGAAGATGGCAAGAAGAATATGAAATATAAAGACATTTCAGGGTTGGAAGGATGGGGCTCAATGAGCAGGTAGATAGACGGTGGGTGAGGAAAAGAGAAGTGAAGAGAATTCCCTGATTTCAAGCTTGAACAACTCGAGTGGTGCTGATGCTGTAACTGAGTTTGGAAATGCAGGAGGAATAGTGTACAACGCAAGAGAAAAGAGAAGAGAAGTGTTGGGATGGAGGAAACAAGTCGGACTAGACGCTAGACATACTGACCAGGGTGCTTGAGGGCCACGCAGAGAGGCATCTAACAGGAACTGGAGTTATGCGTGGTCTGGAGTCAAGAGAGGTCTGGGCTGGAGATGTTTTTATGGGAGCCATGAATATACAGGTGGAAAGTTGAAACTAAAGAAGTAGATGTATCTCTCAGAGAAAGTATACGTAGTGAGAAGAGATGAGGGCCAAGTCTAGAAATTCGAATGCCACAGGTAAGGGGCAGGGGGTAAGGAGTCTATCCCCCAAGAATGAGGTAGAGAGTAGAAAGAATAAAGTAACAGGAATTAACATAAGGAAAACACTCAGAAATAACTGACTGCAGGGAAAGAAACAAGCCCAGGATGGAAAGAGGTCTGGTTAAGAGTGTTGAGCAAAATAACAGATTTTTAAAATTTGGTCCCTTTGATTCAACGGTGCTCTTAAAAGACTTTCCAGTTCCCTCATCTTGCCCACTCCTTTCAAAGGGCATCTTTTCCTTCCAAATCTGGATGGCAGACCTGGGGGCAGGAGCCATGGCACAAAGCCTCAGCCACACCCAGCCCGGCGACTGGTCTAGACAGGACTGCTGTGAATCACTGTACGGAGCATCATGGCAGGCCGTGTACGTGGAGAACCTTGACGGAAGCTCTCAGGAACCAGCCTGGGGAAAGCCCGTGCCGCCCAGCACTCTTCCCCAGCTCTCTGTGACTCACAGAACCTAGCTGACCTCTTCCTCCTCAACTCTACCCTCCAGTCAGGCATCCTCACCTCCCCCTTCTCCACTTGGAGGAATGTTTTCAAAGTAGCTCCTCCCCAGGAAAGATTTAGAGGAACCGGCTTACTCACTGAGCCCAGAGAGAGACCACAGAAGCGGGCAGTGTTGGGAACCGGGACTGTGTAAAGAGCCTGGCCGCTGAGGACTGGTGGAAAACCTTCTGAAGCTCAAGTCTGATTTTAGTGGTTCTCAAAGTTTGGACCAGCAGCATCACCTAGGAGCCTGTTAAAACTGCAGATTCTCGAGGTGGGTCCCAGACCTACAGCTTCCGGAGCTCTGGGCATGGAATCCTACAAGCCCCTCTGGGTGGTTCTGACACATGTTCAAGTTCCAGAGCTGCTGTCCTGCATCTTTAACAGAACTGGAAACACCAAGGTTGAGAATCTTTTCTGTCTCTCTCACCCTAGTACACAATTCTGCAGAGAGAAGAGCATAATAAATGCTAATCAGCAAGTATTTCTTGAGGATTTGGTATGTGAAAAATTCTTCACAACACTGAAGCTAAACACACACACACACATTCACACACAGACTTTATCTTTGAGAGCTCACGGCACATGCAAAAATTAGGTTGAAGACTAGGTAACACAAGGTTTAAGTGTTGAAATGAGTGGATTTAGACAATACTACAAGGAAAGTGAAGTCGCTCAGTCGTGTCTGACCCTTTGTGACCCCATGGACTATAGCCTGCCAGGCTTCTCTGTCCATATGATTTTCCAGGCAAGAGTACTGGAGTGGGTTGCCATGCCCTCCTCCAGGGGATCTTCTCAACCCAGGGATCGAACCCAGGTCTCCTGCATTGCAGGCAGATTCTTTACCATCTGAGCCACCAGGGAAAGACACGTTGCTTTAAAAGGAGTTAAAAGAGATCTCACAGACAAAACTATTATGATAAGTAAGTGTGACCTTGTTTGGATCCTAATTAAAAAACACAGCCAACTCTAAAAATGATTTTTTTAAGAACAACTTGGGAAACTTGAATATAGACTGAATAATAGGTGTTAAGAAGGAATTATGATCAGTTTTATTAGGTATGATCATGGCTTGTGGCTATGTGTAAAAACATCCTTTGGAGGGATGCAAGCTTAAGTATTTGCGCATGAATTTGCACTATGTCTACAATTTGATTTAAAGTGTTCTACCCTCCCCCGCCCCACACATACCCCTCCCCCCCCAAAATGTGGAGACAAGATAGACGAAATAAATATGGCAAAATTTGATGGCTGTTAAAGCTGGCTGGTAAGCTCATGAGGGTTTTATATGAGTTTGGAAATCTTCATACTCCAAGTTTTTGCTTGTATGTCAGTGAGTGATGTAGACCTGAACGGCAGAGCAATTTGGAGCTGGGTGCTAGAGAAAGGACTGGAGCCCCCAGAGAAAGATTTGTTAAGGGGATGTTGCCAAGTACTTCCTTCCTCCTTGCCTGTCTCTCTCCCTCTCTAGGAGTTAGCACCTCCCACATACCAAGTGGGGTACAGTATAGTAAAAGCAGCCCAATGGGAGCAGCAGGTGTCCTTTGGGGAGAGGGGAGGTGGTTGCAGAAGTCAGCTGCCAGACTGCAGAGGAGTGTGGGAAACGCCAGGCTGTGTGTCTGGCTGGACTTTGTGTTGTAGGCAGTGATGAGGCTTCTGTGCAGAAAATGCAGTGATGAGATCTGTGCTCTGGGTGGATTCATTTTGACACGCTGGGCAGGATGGAATGAGCTGGAGAGATCTGGGAGGGGGCTGTTACCAAGGTCCAGGCATGAAGAAGTGATAAGGGCTTGGGCTTTACAGGAGTGACATTTTAAGATGAACCAAGAAGCAGACAGAGCTGCTGGTGACAATTTAGGACGGTGGCAGGTGTGAGTCAAAGATTCACCTGAAGGACTGGGTACATGGAATGAAATGACGAAACTGGGCTGATTTGGGAGATGAGGATGAAGAGTTGATTTCAAAGGTGCAAAAAATCTAAGGTGAGGTTAGAACTGAGCTGAGTTATATCAAACAATGCATGCATGCTTAGTCGCTCAGTTGTGCCAAACTCTTTGGGACTCCATGGACTGTAGCCCGCCAGGCTCCTCTGTCCCCAGAATTTTCCAGGCAAGAATACTGTTGCTGCTGCTGCTGCTAAGCAGTGGGTTGCATTTCCTTCTTTGCAGTATCTTCCCAATCTAGGGATCGAATCCGTATCTCCTGTGTCTCCTGCATAGCAGGCAGATTCTTTACCTGCTGAGCCATCTGGGAATAGACTGTTCCAAGTAATAGGCCAATTTGAGGGGAAGTGAGGAACTCAGAGTCAAGTAAATAGACCAGTTACGTAAATAAAGCCTGATGAAAGTTTGGAGACTAGTCTGAAAAAGAATACGGAAAAGTGAGCAGCTGAGCAGAGATAAGAAGTGAAACTCTGGGGACAGTGGGGGAGGCAAGTGGGTGTTTCCAAGATGCTGAAGAAACCCTGCTTTTGAAACCCTGCTCTCCTGTGGCGTTTGCTTCCCGTTTGAGATGGGAGAAACTTCCTAGGCTTCCATCCATTGGGCATGGCTCTAGGGGGCATCGGTCTGCACCACGCTGCATCTCGGTTGGATACTGATGGCTGAAGGACACAGCCCCAGGCTAGAAACTCCAGAGGGCAGGGATCGATCTATTACTCCAGTCCCAAGGGTCCAGGATGCAACATGCTTTCTGGAGATGCTCTGCTAGCTGCTGCTGAGCTCCCAGCTTTGAGCCTCACAGAACTAGGTGACTAGTTCTTGCCCTGAGAACCCCATGAACAGTATGAAAAGGCAGAAAGATAGGACACTGAAAGATGAACTCTCCAGGTCAGTAGGTGCCCAATATGCTACTGGAGATCAGTGGAGAAATAACTCCAGAAAGAATGAAGGGATGGAGACAAAGCAACACCACCACCCAGTTGTGGATGTGACTGGTGATGGAAGCAGAGTCCAATGCTGTAAAGAGAAATACTGCATAGGAACCTGGAATGTTAGGTCCATGAATCAAGGCAAATTGGAAGTGGTCAAACAGGAGATGGCAAGAGTGAACATCGACATTTCAGGAATCAGCAAACTGAAATGGACAGGAATGGGTGAATTTAACTCAGATGACCATTATATCTACTACTGTGGGCAGGAATTGCTTAGAAGAAATGGAGTAGCCATCATAGTCAACAAAAGAGTCCGAAATGCAGTACTTGGATGCAATCTCAGAAATGACAGAATGATTTCTGTTTGTTTCCAAGGCAAACCATTCAATATCACAGTAATCCAAGCCTATGCCCTGACCAGTAATGCTGAAGAAGGTGAAGTTGAACAGTTCTATCAAGACCTACAAGACCTTCTAGAACTAACACCCAAAAAAGATGTCCTTTTCATGATAGGGGACTGGAATGCAAAAGTAGGAAGTCAAGAAACACCTGGAGTAACAGGCAAATTTGGCCTTGGAGTACAGAATGAGGCAGGGCAAAAGCTAACAGAGTTTTGCCAAGAGAATGCACTGGTCATAGCAAACACTCTCTTCCAACAACACAAGAGAAGACTCTACACATGGACATCACCGGATGGTCAACACCAAAATCAGATTGATTATATTCTTTGCAGCCAAAGATGGAGAAGCTCTATACAGTCAGCAAAAACAAGACCAGGGGCTGACTGTGGCTCAGATCATGAACTCCTTATTGCCAAATTCAGACTTAAATTGAAGAAAGAAAGGAAAACCACTAGATCATTCAGGTATGACCTAAATCAAATCCCTTCTGATTATACAGTGGAAGTGACAAATAGATTCAAGGGATTAGATCTGATAGACAGAGTGCCTGAAGAACTATGGACGGAGGTTCATGACATTGTGCAGGAGGCAGGGATCAAGACCATCCCCGAGGAAAAGAAATGCTAAAAGGCAAAATGGCTGTCTGAGGAGGCCTTACAAATCACTGTGAGAAGAAGAGAAGCAAAAGGCAAAGGAGAAAAGGAAAGATATTCCCATTTGAATGCAGAGTTCCAAAGAATAGCAAGGAGAGATAAGAAAGCCTTCCTCAGTGATCAATGCAAAGAAATAGAGGAAAACAATAGAATGTGAAAGACTAGAAATCTCTTCAAGAAAATTAGAGAAACCAAGGGAACACTTCATGCCAAGATGGGCACAATAAAGGATAGAAATAGCATGGACCTGACAGAAGCAAAGGATATTAAGAAGACATGGCAAAAATATACAGAAGAACTATTCAAAGAAGATCTTCACGACCCAGATAATCACGATGCTGTGATCAGTCACCTAGAGCCAGACATCCTGGAATGTGAAGTCAAGTGGGCCTTAGGAAGCATCATTACGAACAAAGCTAGTGGAGGTGATGGAATTCCAGTTGAGCTATTTCAAATCCTAAAAGATGATGCTGTGAAAGTGCTGCACTCAATATGCCAGCAAATTTGGAAAACTGTGGCCAGCAGTGGCCACAGGACTGGAAAAGGTCAGTTTTCATTCCAATCCCAAAGAAAGGCAATCCCAAAGAATGTTCAAACTACTGCACAATTGCACTCATCTCACACGCTAGCAAAGTGATGCTCAAAACTCTCCCAGCCAGGCTTCAACAGTACGTGAACCGTGAACTTCCAGATGTTCAAGCTGGATTTAGAAAAGGCAGAAGAACCAGAGATCAAATTGCCAACATCCGCTGGATCATCAAAAAAGCAAGAGTTTCAGAAAAACATCTACTTCTGCTTTATTGACTATGCCAAAGTCTTTGACTATGTGGATCACAACAAACTGTGGAAAATTCTTCAAGAGATGGGAATACCAGACCACCTGACCTGTCTCCTGAGAAATCTGTATGCAGGTTAGGAAGCAACAGTTAGAACTGGATATGGAACAACAGACTGGTTCCAAATAGGAAAAGGAGTACGTCAAGACTGTATATTGTCACCCTGCTTATATACAGAGTACATCATGAGAAACTCTGGACTGGAAGAAGCACAAGCTGGAATCAAGATTGCTGGGAGAAATATCAATAACCACAGATATGCAGATGACACCACCCTTATGGCAGAAAGGGAAGAACTAAAGAGCCTCTTGATGAAAGTGAAAGAGGAGAGTGAAAAAGTTGAACTTTTTCAACTTAAAGTTAGAAGTGAACATTCAGAAAACTAAGATCATGGCATATGTTCCCATCACTTCATGGTAAATAGATGGGGAAACAGTGGAAACAGTGACAGACTTTATTTTTGGGGTCTCCAAAATCACTGCAGATGGTGACTGCAGCCGTGAAATTAAAAGACGCTTGCTCCTTGGAAGAAAAGTTATGACCAACCTAGACAGCATATTAAAAAATAGAGACATTACTTTACCAAGAAAGGCCCATCTAGTCAAAGCTATGGTTTTTCTAGTAGTCATGTATGGATGTTAGAGTTGGACTATAAAGAAAGCTGAGCACCAAAGAGTTGATGCTTTTGAACTGTGGTATTGGAGAAGACTCTTGAGAGTTCCTTGGACTGCAAGGAGATCCAACCAGTCCAGCCTAAAGGAAATTAGTCCTGAATATTCATTCGAAGGACTGATGCTAAAGCTGAAACTCCAATTCTTTGGCCACCCGAAGTGAAGAACTGACTCATTTGAAAAGACCCTGATGTTGGGAAAGACTGAAGACAGGAGAAGAAGGGGACAACAGAGGATGAGGTGGTTGGATGGCATCACCGACTCAATGGACATGAGTTTGAGTAAACTCCGGCCGTTGGGATGGACAGGGAGGCCTGCTGTGCTGCAGTCCATGGGGTCACAAAGAGTCGGACATGACTGAGCGACTGAACTGAACTGAACTAGGGGACTGTTTGTCAAGACTATTTAATTACTGGGCTAACAAACAAGGAAAAAAAAAATGTCACACGGGGCAAGATTTCAAGACCAGAATTACTTCAGCTGCCTGTGGAAATAACACCAAGTTGTGCAACAAGGCTTTTGGGGTGAAAAACACACATTTGATCTTGGTCTGACAGTCTGACCATTTGTAAAGCACAGCCCATTTTTCCTTTTTCGGAGCTGTGGACAGGACAGTGGTGAGATGCCCACCCTCCACCAGGAAAAAAAAAAAGAGAGAGAGAAAGGCCTGATATTTTGCAACACCCTAGAAGCTTTGTGTTGGGTTCTGTTTCTGATTCTTTGTTTCCGGAAAAGGCCACCAAGGAGCCAGTAAGACCCAAGGTGGGTTATTTTTTTTCTCAACTGCTTTCCTTCCTGCTGAACACCTCTCTAGCTCTGCTCATCCCCTCTTCTTCACCCCACCCTCACCCCACCGCAAAGCCACTTCCTCCCCAGAGTCTGAGCTCGCCCACTGACACCCCATTTCTCCTCTGCTCCACGCTCCTCCTCTCACAGCTGCCTGCCCAGGGCTCACGTCCAGGCAGCTCAATCCTGGCCGAGATTCCGCCCTCACTCAGCAGCCTGTACAGAGCTGGCATGGCCAAGAGGGGTCACCTTGGGAGAAGACAGGCAGCAGTGACTGGGGTGGTAGCCTGAGAGCCCGGCCCATCTGGGCCCTGTCTTGCTGGAATCATTTTAAATATGACTTCCTATTATTACTCCTCTTAATATCCTTAATATATGAAGAAAAGCTACCATTGAGTGAGTACCTGATTACATGCCAAGCGCCTTACAAGACTTCTCATTGAATCTTCCAGGAAACACATAAAGTAGGTGCTGTCACCGTCCCCTCTGTATCCATTCATCCATTGATGGACACTTAGGTCTCTTCCATGTCTTGACTTTGGTAAACAGTGCTGCTATGAACACAGAGGTGCATGTATTGAGTTGATCAAAGAATTTGTTCGAGTTTTTCCGTAACTTCCTATGGAAAAACCCAAACAGACATTTTGGCCAACCCGATACCTTTTTGAATAAGAGTTTTTGTCTTTTCTGGATATATGCCCAGAAGTGGGATTACTGCATCATTTGCTAACTCTAATACTATCCCCTTTTAAAACATAAGGAGGTAAGGGTCAGAGAGGTTAAGCAACCTGCCCAAGACCAGACAGCAGCCAAGAGGCCATGCTGGGATATAGACTCAAATGCCTAATTCCTGATCCCCTGCTCTTAACCGTCATGTTACGCTGCTTAAATGGCATTTAGCTCAACTTATTCCCACCCACTGAAGTAGGGAAGACCAATTCAAACAAGAAGGTCTTTGGAAAATGAAGCTGGTCACCAGACGTCTGGGGTTATACTTAGCCCCAGAATCCACAGGGACCTGTACCCGGTCATCTGCAGGGAACCCTGCTCTTTCTGAAGCTTGCAGTCACCAAGGCCCTGCTTTGCCAGGCCTCTCAGACCACATCCTACTTGGGCAAGTGGTAATAGGGCCAAAGTCACAAATCTGATTCTTTAGTGGTCATGTTCACATCCATCTAACCTGTGGTAACATGTGGTACTCCTAACTTGGGCCAGCATTTCTCAAGTGTAGACCCCTGGATGGCAATGGAAGTGCTTAATATGATCCTCTATTTTAAAAAAATAAACAATAAACTATGAAACTATGTCCCCTAGAGATCAATTGTCAAAAGTTACAACTTTATATAAAGATAGTTATCTATTTGCAATAGAGACCTGGCACCTCATTGAATCCTAATCTCTGAAAGGCTAACTCCCAAATTTACTCCTTTTTCCTTAAAGGTATACTGAGAAGCTGTAGAGGTGTTCTAACCCAGGTGAGATATCAAACTTTGTTTAATTGTTCTGAGCTTGTTGAGGTCATGACATACCACACCCTGACATCCCTGAGACAGCAGCGATGAGACAGCAGTGAAGAATCTAGGGTTCAGTACCTTGGCACAGATCTGGTCTCGGGCTAGGTGTACTGCAGAAATGAACAGCTCCAGAGAAAACCATACAAGTTGGCCTCCTGCAACCATGGCTGAAGACTGTGGGGATTGCGAGTTGTCCAAAACAGGCTCAAGGCCAATGAAGGAGGTGAGTTCCTCTGTGTACACAGCACCGCAGAGGGCCTGGTGGAGAGCCAGGGCCATGTGCAGAACTTCGACCTGAGTGGAGGTGGCAGGGAACACACTCATGCGGGTGAAAATAGGCATGGAGACGTGCACCCAAAAGTACAGTACATACCGTGATGAGGGGGGCCGAGACATGAAGGGAAAAGAACCCAGTGGGTTGAAAAAGAGAATAGATGTCCAAAAGAGGGAGAGCATGGAGCTTGGAGTTGAACAGTTTAAGCCTAGATGGGGAGAATAATGTGTCCCTGTGTGTGGACACGGGGCCCAGGTCAGAGAGTGCTTGTGGACCTCAAGGCTTATGCCCAGGAGAACACTGGAGATGAGACCAGCTGCTTTCTGTGGCACCATGCCAGTGCCAGATGGTTGGGATGGTTTTACCCCCAATCTATAACCTCATTGATTAATTCATCAACATTTTTTGCATTTCAGTAAGTGACTAGCATTGTGCAAGACAGCAGAAATATGATTACAGTTTAAAGATGGTCTTACCTTCCAAGAGCTTATGGTCCATAAGTCTAGTTAGGGAGATAGTAAAGCAAAGAGATGATCACAGCAAATGGTAATAGAGAACAATGATAGAGACACGGTCTCAGGTGCTCAGAGATAACCTAGGAAGGAGACCAAGCTGGGGGTGTGTCAGGGATGGTGGCACCCGAGGCATCTTAAAGAACAAACAGAAAATGGAAGTGGTCCAGGTGGGAGAATGCATTCTCAGAGTTCAACATGGGCGATGCTACTGAAAGGAGAGAGCACATGGGGAACTAGGAGTATTTAGGTGTGGCAGGGAGTGTTGAGGAAGAAGATACAGGCAGGACTGAATGTCAAACCAAGGTTGCAATGGCAAGCATCTTGGGATTAAAGATCTTAAGGAGGGAAATAATGGTATTAGCTTTAATTCTTCAGCAGTTGATAGTCATGGGTCTAGAGTGAGGAGAGAGAATAGTTTTATGGAGAATAACCACAGCGCCTCTCCTGAATGCATGCCCACCATCTCTCCCAATATCTTTACTCCCCTCCCTTAACATTTCTGTTTTCTTTTTTCGCCCTGTACTATTCAGTGCCCACACCAAGAATGTTGTGACTATATCTTGATTCTACTCTGCTAAGGAACAGGAGCAGGCTTGGGGTCAAGTTCAGAGGCCTCCATGTGAATTTCTAGATTTCATTCCAAGGTACCCCTCAAAAGTACCCAGGAGACTGAGAAGTAGTTTGGCAGGAAGATGTCTTGCAAAGTCTTGCAGATATCGCTTACCTCTGCTCCAAAATCCCAGGGTAAAGGCAGGCTCTAGGAGACATGAACATGAACACATGTTCATGATATTTTTGATATTAGTTCAGAACAATCTGAGAATAGGTAGAGTAGGTAGATGGATGGATAGATAGATAAACAGATGGGCAAATACTACTGTTGGTATCACAATCATATTCTGCTACCCAAGTTTCTCTTTTCAATAGCTACCTTCTCTGTTGTAAGAACTTTAACCTATTTACATATAATTATTTTCCCTCTAAAATGATTTAAAATGTCCATTTGATTTCTAAGACACAGTGGGTATTGGGGGCACGGACTAGCTTTTTAAATGGACTGGTTTCTTTGAAAACAGGAAGCAGTACTGGCCAAGTTCATTAAAAATCAGCATCAGAGAATACTTACTAAGTACTTAATTATGTAATCAGATTTTGGCTTGGGGGCTGGGGACAAAGTTAGAAAGGAAGAGAAAGAGACTGGTTGTACCTGTCTGGGTGAAAAGAGAGCAAGGGACTGAGACAACTGGGTCCCTCTCCACACATGCTGGCCTCTGTCGGCCCATGTCTCTGAGCCTGGGGGCCAAAGCCCCAGACTTGAGATGTCCTACTTCTCCAAGTCCAGTGATTAGGGACCCTTTTCCCTGGGGAGGATTAACCCCCTTCTGGGAATGATTGTCATTGGTGCACTCGGCCTAATGACACAGTCTAACTTCAGAATAGAAGAATGGTTTTAAAGATGTACATGTATGTTTAACTGGGAAGATATTCCAGGGGTTAAACCCCGCCTCTTCCCTGCCCTTGCTATGTACTCCTTTGTACCTCCTTTTGATTTACCTCTCTGTCTCAATGTAGCAGTCAGCCTTTTAGAAAACATCTTCGTTATACTTTTTAGATTTCATAGCATTATATCATTATACAGAATAATAGAATTTTGAGGAGGGAAGGCACCTCCTCAAACCCACATGAATTGCTACCCAAACTCACACTGAACCTAGTGATAAAGCCTGAATCCTGTCTCTCTTGTCTCTACCTTATTGCCTCCCTTTCTCCTTGCCAATTCACCATCACCTTAAAGCCACAAAAATGCAAAACAAACTTGAACCTTGTGTTGAGAGCTAAGCCCATGAGTCATGGTTGAACAACAGCTTCTTTCTCTCCACATTAGCTGTGTTTCCTCCACTGTAACCCAAACAAGAATCACCCGTGCTACCATGAATGTCATTAAAATGATGTTGCTTCCCTCAGTGGCGCTGGAGTGGCATTCAGGGGCTCCTGTCGTGGAGCAGGCACTGTTTGGATCCTGTAGTAACCCAAGTAGTAAGTTGTCTTCTCCTGATGGAGTGAGCAGGGGGATTTGTGAGTGCAGAAGGCACCCGACCTCATTAACTTTCAGATGGTCAGCAAAGCCTCTGGTGGAAAGGAGGATTTCCAAACATCTGAAATACCTGAGGATAGGGAAGGCTCCCAGGGCAAAAGGAAGGAATTTCTGGGAATAAGCTGTCTGAGATCAGCAAAAGAACTGATTGGAATGAGACCTTGTGTCACTTTCTAAAATTGGACATGGCTAAAAATAGCTGTTGGAGGGACTTGGGAAAGAAGGAGCTTTGCCTTGAGTTCTAGGAATGTCCCGCAGGGTGGGTGTCTGCTTTGCTTCCTGACCTCTGCTCTGTCCTTTGCTACCACCTCTGCCCCTCTTACTTCCCACATCAGCTCTGTTCTGCCTGTTCAAGCTTATCTCAAACTTTTGCTAAAAACTTCCTCTCTCCAGTGATGCTCTATGTTCTTTGTAGAGGATACTTGAGTCTCCCGAGTTCAATCTCAAAAAAAGAACTTCCCTCTAATGTTTTCAAATGTTCCCCACTTGTGGACCAAATATTTTTTGAGCAATTATCATGTGCTGTTGGAAAACTCACAATTTATAAAACATACACCCTACATGATTACTTTAAAACAATACGAAGTAATATATGATTAAATGTCAAGGAAATGGCAACCCATTCCAGTACTCTTGCCTGGAAAATCCCATGAACAGAGGAGCCTGGTGGGCCACAGTCCATGGGTCACCAAGGAGTTGGACACGACTTAGGGACAACAGCAGCAACATACACACCGGGTAGGAGGTGTCTCAGGAATTTAGAAGAGACAGAGAGATCATGTTGGGGCTGGAGTCCATACCGAAGGCTCCACAGGAAAGCAGACCTTCAGACTAGATGGTAAGACGGTGGAACTGGGGAGATTCGAAATAAAGCCAAGCTGAGAAGTACTTCCCCCCCTCTACCATCCCTACACTATTGAATTTAAGAGCAGTGAGCTGAAACAATGTCCTGCTGTATAGAGGGGGAACCATATCCAATCTCCTTAGGATAAACCATGATGGAAAGGAATTTTTTAAAAAAAGAATGTATATATGTGTTAAAAAAAGAATCTGAGAGTGGATATGTATGTGTGTTGTATATCTGTAACCAATTCACTTTGCTGTATGCATGAAACTAATGCAACTTGTAAACCAACTATATTCCAAAAAACAAAAAAAAAGAGTCATGAGCTGAGCCAGATCACAGAAACTTCTGAACACCAGCTAATGC
This sequence comes from Cervus elaphus, assembly GCF_910594005.1. Lineage (NCBI taxonomy): Eukaryota > Metazoa > Chordata > Mammalia > Artiodactyla > Cervidae > Cervus > Cervus elaphus. The sequence goes on along the minus strand of NC_057828.1, from coordinate 72,336,143 downwards.
ATGGAAGATTCAGCAAGTTTGTGGTGGGCACCTACCTCCTATCAAACAATTCTGCATCCCTTATCTCATTTAATTCAATAACTAAACTTGTGAGAAACATGTTGTTATCACTATTTTACAAATGAGTGAATTAACAGTTAAGAAATTTCTCAAGGATACATAGTTAATAATAATAATAAAACTACAGCGATGGCTATTACACATAGTAATTCCTAGGTGTTAGATACTATTTAAGAATTCTTATAACAACTCTTATAGTGAGGTAGGAACTATTGTTATTCCCCATGTTTTAGATGGGGAAAACTGAAGCATGGAGATGTTTAGCAACTTGCTATACAATTAAGAAGTATCAAAGTCTAGACTTGAATTTAGGCTATCTGAAGCCTAAATCTTAGTCTCTGAAGTCTCTACCCTAGAGTAGAGTTGCCAATAGAAATACAATGCAAGATACAGATATGAGCCACGTATGTAAATTTAAACGTTCTGGTGAAAGTGAAAGTTACTCAGTCGTGTCCAACTCTTTGGGACTCCACTGACTATACAGTCCATGGAATCCTCCAGGCCAGAATACTGGAGTGGGTAACCTTTCCCTTCTCCAGGGGATCTTCCCAACCCAGGGATTGAACCCAGGTCTCCCACACTACAGGCAGATCCTTTACCAACTGAGCCACAAGGGACGCCCAAGAATACTGGAGTGGGTAGCCTATCCCTTCTCCAGCCAATCTTCCCAACCCAGGAATCGAATCAGGTCTCCTGCATTGCAGGCAGATTCTTTACCAACTGAGCTATCAGGGAAAGTAAAAAGAGGCGATTCCCTGGTGGTCCAGTGGTTAGGATCCCATCCTTCCCCTGAAGGGGGCACGGGCTCAAATCCTGGCCAGGAAACTCCCTGTAAGCCATGTGGTGCAGCCAAAAAAAAAATTTTTCTTTAATAAATAAAAAGTTTAAAAGGTAAAATTAATTTTAATAGCATATTTTATACCAAATATCTTCAAAACATTATCATTTCAACATGTAATTATTATCTTTTTGTATTATTTATATTTTTGTATATTCAGTTCAGTTCAGTTCAGTCGCTCAGTTGTGTCCGACTCTTTGTGACCCCACGCACTGCAGCGCGCCAGGCTTCCCTGTCCTTCACTGTCTCCTAGAGTTTGATCAAACTCATGTCCATTGAGTCGGTGATGCCATCCAACCATCTCATCCCCTGTCGTCCCCTTCTCCTCCTGCCTTCAATCTTTCCCAGCATCAGGGTCTTTTCCATTGAGTTAGTTCTTTGCATCAGGTGGACAAAGTTTTCATGTCACATTTTTATTCTAAGTCCAGGGTGCATTTTTAAACTTAGACCACATTTCAATTCAAATGTTAAATTTTCATCAGAAATAGTTATCTTCTATTTCATACAATTTATGGTTTAAAAAAGTAGAGTTTTTTCAAATTATTTCAAGCATACTGAAGTTTTCCAATGACTGAGTTCAGTTCCAAATATCACTCTTCCAATGTGGGCATCTGTATTGTCAAACTTAGTTTTTTTGTTTTAGAAGAAATGACCTGACTTTGAAACAAATTGAAATCAGTTTCGGTTCTATCTAAGTTAAGTAATTCACTAACTTTTCTGCAAACCCAGTATTATTAACGTTCAAGTCAAAGAAGAATTGTACAAATTGAAAAGCAACTATGAATTCATCGATATTCATATTTATATAAAATATTCATGTTTTTATTTTAGTTTTTGCAGCTGACTTACATAATGCTCTTGGTTAAAATGAAAATCTTCTGTATATTAATTCAAGTTTGAAAATATGAAAATAAATTATTATTATTATTGTGAAAATTTTCAATTTCAATATAAATTCTTATACCTTCTTGATAGTACTGGTGCCTGTTGGGGATCCCTGCTGTAGAGTCTCTTCTAAAAGCAATAGGAGTTCAACAAGTTCTCTCCATTCTGCCTGGTTGGAACTTCATTGTTTCCCAGCTCTGCTAAGAAGCTTGGTTAACTTTTAGCAATCTGAATTCTCTTTCCTAAGTCCCATACAGTTAGTTGTACCTTATGCAGTTTAGCATTCAGCTTAAGATTCAGAGGGACTCAGGATTTCTTTCTCCATATACCTCCCTGTTCTCTGGTATTCTGCCTCAAAAAATACAGCCACCTCATCCTGCCCAAACTCTGATCGTTTTGCCCTCGTTTTAGCAAGACTGTTTTGTCTACTTGGATCCCTCTTCTTGTGATCTGGAAAGTGCCCCCAGGCAGAAAGTTAGGCACATTGTACAGATACGTACTTCCTTTGTTTCTCTCCTCCCAGGAATCACAGTCCTGCACTATGTGTTGTATGATGAAAACAGTTATTTCATGCATTTTTGCCCAAATTTCTTGTGTCCTGTGAGAGGGTTAATCCAGTTTCAGTTAATTTTCATGTCTGGAAGTGCAAGTTTTTTCACTGTGATTTCTTTTTGCATTACTAAAATAGCTCTTGCTTAAGTCAATAAAAATATTTTTCTGTACACGTCAAACTGTCTTCTAACTTTCCTCCTTGATGTCACTAACAGGCTATTACTTCCTTTCTCCCCAGGAATCTAAGTCAATGCATTTCCTTTGTTTTTGTTTTTGCAACCCATCTGTTCTGGCTTTTACTCTGCTGGTGCTACTTCAGTGTCACTTTTCCTGTGGGTGGACATTCTCTAAAGTGGTGCTCAAGTCTCTCTTTCTTCCTTTAGCAAGCTCGCTTTGGGGAATCCTTACTCTGCTACCTGAAGGTTGGCAGTCTGTCTGCTGGCTGGATCTAACGCACATTGCAGAGCATTCTCTCTGCGTCTGGGTTTCCCCTTTCACAAATGCCCAAGTCTCAGCAGGAGGAGAAAGGGGCGACAGAGGATGGGATGATTGGATGGCATTGCCGACTCGATGGACATGAGTTTGAGCAAACTCTGGTAGTTGGTGATGAACAGGGAAGCCTGGCGTGCTTCAGTCCGTGGGATTGCAAAGAGTCAGACATGACTGGCCGGCTGGACTGAACTGCTCAGCTCAATTTCACCATTTTTAAAATACAGTGACCCCGACCGGGGAGTTAGCTGGCGCCACCCTGCATTGGAAGCGCTGAGTCTTAACCACTGGGCCACCAGGAAAGTCCCTGCTGAGCCCTATTTGTGAGCGGCAAGGGCCGCTGTGTTCCTCATCCCTGACTCGCTGCCACAGCGGCTGGGCCCTGCTTCTCCTAGTGCAGCCCTTCTTCGTGTTTAGCCCTGGAGATCCCCGAGGCACACGGCAGGCTGCACATCTTTTGCCCATTTGCTTCTGTCATTCTTTTTTTTTCCTTGAAGAAGAAAGAGAGGTTTGTGTTGTTTGTGTAATTTCCCTCTTTGCTCTGGCCTACTCCAGGTGGTCAGCCCAGTCTAGTCTTCGTTTTTCCCTCTGTTAATATCTAGCATATCATCGCCTCTTTTTAAAAATAAAGATCCAGCTCTCCGCCTCAGTGACCTTAAGAAACTGTTAACTCGACGTGCCTAGCCTCAGATTCATCTTTGCGTCCCCTTTCCTTCCTTCCTCTGACACTCCTTTCATTCCCTAGTCACAAGAGAAAACTGGCTTAGCTTTTGACCTTTTGGTTAAAGGCCTCCAGTTCACGTTGCCCACCAATTCAAATTCTTGGCACCATTTGTAATTCTTCCCTTTGAATTGCCATCCTCACATCCATTCAGTGTCGCTAGTATTCCCTTGTAATGTCTTTCATACCTGTTCTCAGGGCCATTTTAAGTTAAATCCTGTGGTCATTAAGGAAGGGGGAATGGGGTGGGGGGCTGGGTAGTCTGGACTGTCATTTGGGAATTTTTTCAAAATACTGTAGAGCTTAGAAAATCTCCACAGGGGGCTGATACACTTTGCTTAGCACCACTCAGCCAAGTCCTTATCCTGGACACTTATCCTCACTTCCACCTAATCTCATTGGCTTCCACTTTCCCCACACAGCACTGTTAAAACACTGCTTTCCAGGAGACGTCTTCCATTCAGACATTCTTTGACATCTCTGCACTGACTCCAGCATGAAGTCCAGACTTACAGACACTCCATCTTCTGATACATCTTCTTTGTCTGCTGCTTCCTCAAAGTTTCCATACCAAACTCCCTTCAACTTCCTGATGTATGTACCTGCTTCTTTCAGGGCTTTGCCTTAAACATCTTCTTCCTGCTTCTTGGAATAAGTTCCCCTTTCTGCGTTTTCCTGACTAACACCTTATGTGCTTCAATTCTCAATTCTAGAACCTCTTCCTCCAGAAAAGCTGTCTTGCTCCCCACCCCCATAGATTCTGCATTCTACTTCTCTGCTTACTTCTGACACAGCAATTATTATACTGTTTATGGTGGTTTGTGGGGTTTTTTGCTTTTGTGATTTGCTTTTGCTTACTATCCCAGACACTCTGAGGGAAAAACCTATTGTTGTTGTTGCTTTCTTTCCTATCCCCAGAACCTAGGGCACCAACTAGCCAATAATAATCATTGAATGTTTCTTGAATGATTCAATAATCATTGAATGACCAACCTAGACAGCATATTGAAAAGCTGAGACATTACTTTGCCAACAAAGGTCCATTTAGTCAAGGCTATGGTTTTTCCAGTAGTCATGTATGGATGTGAGAGTTGGACTATAAAGAAAGCTGAGTGCTGAAGAATTGATGCTTTTGAACTATGGGGTTGGAGAAGACTCTTGAGAGTCCCTTGGACTGCAAGGAGATCCAACCAGTCCATCCTAAAGGAGATCAGCCCTGGGTGTTCATTGGAAGGACTGATGCTGAAGCTGAAACTCCATTACTTTGGCCACCTGATGTGAAGAGATGACTCATTTGAAAAGACACTGATGCTGGCAAAGATTGAAGGCAGGAGGAGAAGGGGACGACAGAGGATGAGATGGCTGGATGGCATCGCTGACTCAATGGACATGAGTTTGGGTGAACTCCGGGAGTTGGTGACGGACAGGGAGGTCTGGGTGCTGCGGTTCATGGGGTTTCAAAGAGTCAGACACAACTGAGCGACTGAACTGAACTGAACTGAATGTTTCTTGAATGACTGAATGAATACAGTTTTTCCTGCTTTCTCTCCCACTACTCCTTCAGAAATCATCTTCTTGAGTCAAGACATCTACATGCCTATACTTCCCAACCCAAGTGCCTTCACACCCTTCCTGCCCTCACTGACTGGTGGACACTCATTCCAAGCAGTGAGACAGAGGGTGGGTGGAGGTGGGGCGTAATAAACTGGACCCTTTGTGTTGGAGAGGTGTGTAATAAGCGCTTAAATGGCACTCTCCCTCAACACTTCTACTTTACTTAGTTAATCATGCCCACTCCTCTGGCTCCAGCCAAGATCTCAGCACCAGCACCACCTGTGAGCTCCCTTGGACTTTGTCTTGGCTCTCATCAAATACTGTCCTGAGAGAGAAGTCATTAATGTCTTTTCCTGGGCTTATGCCTCATCTCTCCCTCTCGAGTTGGTGCTCCCTTAGGGTTGGGACCACATTATTTAGCCATAAGCTGTGTGTTTATAACAGGCCTCATAAATCGGTGATGGTGCCTGTTTGGTCCATAGGATGACCAGCCCTCCTGGTTAGCCCATCTGTGTTTGTAAATTATACCCTATTTCCTCTGGTGTATATTCCCTGCTTTGTTCTCTTAGTTGAATTTTTTTTTAGTTGAATTTTTAAAAAAATATTTATTCATTTATTTATTTACTTGGCTGTGCTGAGTCTTAGTTGCAGCATGCAGGACCTTCCATCTTTGTTAGGGCATGTGGGATCTAGCTCCTTGACCGTAGATTGAACCCCGGCTCCCGGCAATGCAAACGCAGAATTTTAGCCCCTGGACCACCAGGGAAGTCCTCATGGTTGAACTGTGATTGGTGTGCGCTCTCCCCACTGATGGTCAGCTCCAGGAAGTCAGCCTTAAGTCACTCACAGCTACCCTCCGAGCACCTGGAATAAACCAGGGACATTACAGATTAATGAATATTTTTTGAGTGAATGAATAGGAAACATTGGACATCATTATATCTCTTGATAAGCTCATTTTCCCACTAGGTAACAGTGCTTCAGAGCGTCACATTTACAAATTTTTTACAGTGCTAGGCGTCATAGCAGTGAGAGTTCAATCCAGTCAATTAAATTTCTTTGTGAATGCCTCTATGCAGACTGAATAAACAGAACTCGAATTTCCACTTCTTTCTTTTTTTTTAACTTTTGGGTGTCACTGTGTACAAGTTTTGATGCCTGAAATTCTTTAGATTATCTTACAACCACAAATAAGTAAGCAAGTGTTAGTCACTCAGTCTTGTTTGACTTTTTGTGACCCCACGGACTGTAGCCTGCCAGGCTCCTCCATCCATGGGATTCTCTAGACAAGAATACTGGAGTGGGTTTGCCATTCTCTTCTCCAGGCTCTACTGATTTCTACAAGAGAAGAATAGAGAAACCCAGAGATGCTAGAATATTAAAAAACTGTTCCAGGACATGAAAGAAGTCATTGGAAACAAGGAGAATAGGAGAATCCTAGGAGAATAGAGATGAGTGTCACACAGATGAGAGAGACCTTAATAATCTTGTTTGATCTCTTTCTGCCAGATTCGTTGTATGAATAGTGCCTGGTGTATGGCAGGTGTTAAATTTATGAAGGTGATTACATATACCTACCCAGAGACACACACAGTTTAAAAAGAAAAAAACAACAGTGTCCTTTGGCACAGAAGTCAAATCTTAGGATCTGGAAACACTGGAGAATTTCCAGTTCAATAATTCCTGAAAATCCTGTAATGTTACGAGTACTGCTTCTTCAAAGCATAGACATCACCTGATATTGAGGATATAAGGTTAATTTCTTAGATTTTCAGACTGACTATTTTTTGGAAGTTTGAGCCAAAGTAGGAAGCCAGTAAGAGGAAAAACATTGCTGGCATGCAGCCACTAGGTATTTTAAGACAAGGACTGCTCCAAAACTTGCTATATGCTTCCTCCAGGCAGATGAAAGAAGATCAGTTACAGGTTTGTACAAAATCTTCATATGAGTGGAACAGTAAGGAGCCATATAGTAATTTTATGGGCTTTCCAGGTAGCACAGTGGTAAAAGAAAAAAAAAAAAAATCCACCTGCCAATGCAGGAGACGCTGGAGATGGAGACATGAATTTCATCCTTGAGTCAGGATCCCCTAGAGAAGGAAATGGCAACCCACTCCAGTATTCTGCCTGGAAAATTCCATGGACAGAGGAGCCTGGAGGGCTACAGTCCATGGGGTCATAAAGAGTCAGACAGGACTGAGCAAGAATGATGACAGTATTTTTAGAATTACTGTGCTGCAAAATACAGCCAGAGAGCAGTTCTGTTTTGAATTTAATATGCTTTTTTTTTTTTTCTTTTTGCTCATTCACCTCCATGTCAAATTTTGACTCAAGGTGTTGCATAATATATTCTTCTGCTGAAATGGAATTTTTTTTTTTTTTTGGTAGCATATGTGAAATAAGTAAATTCATTGGCTGAGATATTGAAATCTTTTTCCTCAGTTCCCTGACCAGGAATTGAACCAGGAACCATGGCAGTGAAAACCCAGAATCCTAACCACTAAGTCACCAGGGAACTCCCTGAAAATCTTTTTAGTAATGAAGAAATGTGGGTAAATTAATTTCTTGAATGGCAAGTATTCTCTGTTGTTTTTGTCCTTATCCATATAAAATTTTTGTTTTGTTTCAAGACTCACTTCAAACACTACTCTCTCTGTTACATTTTCTCTGACCCTCTTTGCAAACCAAATTTGCTCTTTCCACTGTGTTTACACAGCGCTGTAAGGAACACTTAGGATATATGCTTTGATCATTTGTTTGTGCTATCCCTCCTCACTAAATTGAAAGGTCCTTGCTTCATTTATCTTTTCATTCCTAGTGTCTGGCATATTGCCTGGCACATGGATGGCACTTGAAAATACTTGCGGGGTTGATTTAAAGAGTGGAGAGTTCACCAATATCGGTCTTTTAAACCCCACTCTGCAAGGATGAAAAGATATGTCATGAGCTGAGCTCCTTCAAACTATTCTAGTTCCTCATCTAGTATACAGGTAAATTATTGCCCACATCAGGGGTTATCCAGTATTTTCGACTCAGCCCACTTAGATGGGGCAAAAGACCTCACAGCTATGGGAAAAGGATTCAGAGATAATCATAAAGTGTAAGTGTATCAGCAAATATTTTGGGGGAATTAGTAATACCTCTGCTGTACCAGCAGCTCACATTCATTCCTTCTGAAAGTCCTATGTAATCCTCCACTAAGATAAATCTCCAATCTAATCATCTCTACAGCCACTGACCTAGTCTGGGTTCTTGGTTGGCCAACACAATAGCCTGTACAATAGCCCACAACAAACTTATTTAATCATGACAAGCTTAACTGACAGCAATTTATAGCAAAAATGGCATCAACTGAAAACCATGACTACTGATCTTGCCCTGTTGACAAAGGGTCCTTCCTGAAAATTGCTGAAATTCCACTTGTCTCAATGTGCACTTGTGTTTGAACAGTGGCCAGAAAGACAACACAGAATCAGAGTTCTTGGGAAAAAATCTAAAAAGTGCTGAATTTAGTTTATGAAAACCAAGTGCCTGAAATCTTTGACCACTTGGTGAGTAAGTTATTAGTCAGAAGATTTCATTGTATAAGAAACAAAAGTCTCCTGTAAGTCTGAGAAAAAAAAAAAAGGACTTTCCAGTTTGGATCAGTTTGAGGTCTGTGAGGAGGACCTGCTTGGTCTACCTGGGTTCAGGTAACAACTTGACCTGATTAGCATTTAAGGTCCCTTCAAATTTCATATTCTGTTGATTCATAGCATGCATGTATAATGTCTGTAACATGAGTGAGTTAATAAGATGATGAAAGAATGAATGCATAGATATGAATAAATCTGTAAGAACTCTGGAAGCTTCACTGAAGTCTAGAGCGGTGGTTTTCAAACTTCTTCAGTGATGCGTGCTCAGCTGCTTAGTCGTGTCCAACTCTGCAAGCCCATGAACTGTAGCCCGCCAGGCTCCACTGTCCATGGAATTTTCCTGGCAAGAATATTGGAGTAGATTGCCATTTCCTACTCCATCTTCAGTGATGAAATACCTATAAATCATGTAGCTTTTGGTGGAGCCTCTAAAAATGTTAATTTATTAAATCTTAAGAGAATAAACTGATTCTCTCTCTAGAAACACAAAAAAGAATCTGATAGCATTGATTGCCTCCCAGGAAGGCAATTTTACATAATTTAAATGTATTTAAATAAGAAGGAATGATATATTAAAAATTAATGGTTTATGATACTATCTTGATTTAGATTCAAGTACAATAGCACAGTTGTAAGAATCAAAATTCTAAGAAAGATACAAGGAAAAAGTTTATTTTGTTTCTGTAAATTGGGAAAAGATCACTACTATTTGATTTTCAGATAAAGCATATTTGTTTGGTGTTCTATAGGAGTACCGTTTGGGAATCATCTTAAGGAAAGAGAAATGTTGGCAGCCAAAACTTTGCTTGGACATGCTTTAGAGAATTTCACAGTGATTTGCACATAATAATGTCTCTGATGCACTCTTTAAAAAAATTGCTTCTAGTATTCTTGAAATTTAAAGCATAAATAATATGCTTAGCCAACAGAGTTGCTGGAATGTTTTTTCCTCTAATGCACACTTTAAACCATTAAAAGACCATGATTCTGCTATTGTAGATATTGTCATCTCATTCAGTTCAGTCGCTCAGTCATGTCCGACTCTTTGCAACCTCATGGACTGCAGCACACCAGGCTTTCCTGTCCATCACCAACTCCTGGAGCTTGCTCAAACTCATGTCCATCGAGTCGGTGATGCCATCCAACCATCTCATCCTCTGTCATCCCCTTGTCCTCCTGCCTTCAATCTTTTCCACCATCAAGGTCTTTTCCAGTGAGTCAGTTCTTCGCATCATGTGACCAAAGTATTGGAGCTTCAGCTTCAGCATCAGTCCTTCTAATGAATATTCAGGACTGATCTCCTTTAGGATTGACTGATTTGATCTCCTTGCTTATTTTCCCCAGCAAGCTAGTCATTGTGAATAAAAGAATGAAATCAGTAAAGAATTCAAGTCTTGTAAGGATAAAGTAAAGCAAAGAATTTGCCAGTGATGAAGTCTTGGCCTCTGACTTATATATGGCTCTTCAAATATGGGGAAAAACAGGAGTTCTACAGCATGGAATCATCACTGACACTCTTGCTTGTCAGGGGTACAAACAGTTCAGCACTGAGATTGCTGTTTTCTGTTAGATGATTCTTAGGGACCAAATCTGTTTATGAGTCAGATACCTTATTTACTTAAGACAGTGCATGGAAGAGAAGTGATTAATATCATGTACATGATAATACATATGTTCATACATATGTTCATAAAATTATCAAGTGCATGATATTCACTTTTCCAAGTGTTGTTATTTTATGTATCATATTTAAAACTCATGCCAATATTGTAAAGAAGGTTGGTTACTTTTTTTTTTCTGACATAAAAATGTGGAAACCAAGCCTCTCAGAGGGTAAGTGACTTGATGGGACCATAGTATACTTAATAAAGTCAGGCCTTTTGAGTCTTTGGCTATGGTCCTTTCCATCCCACCGAAAATGTTTGGTAACTTGAATCTAGAATGCCATCTTGCTTTCTTCTTCGGTTTTGACTCACACTTTCTTTAAAATTTTTCTCAAAATTCTTCTCCAAGAGGCTGTTTCAGAAAACCCAGACAGTTTTGCTGGTTCCAAGCCTCCCAAGAATTTTGTTTCCAGTATCTATTTTCTAACTGTTCTGTTCAGTCTCTATTTTCCATTATTTATTATCTGTCATATTCCAGTATGAATTTTACCTTTGTTGGTGTGCTTTCTGCTATCTATTTCCCCTTCTTAGCCTATGCAAATTCTCTTTATTACAAATTCTGGACATTTATGATCTATTTTAAATAACATCCAGGTGACTAGAGAATAGAGTTTCAAACGTTCATGTGCATTAGAATGACCTAGGAAACTTAGTGAAAATATATTTCTCAGGGGACTTCCTTGGCAGTCCAGTGGTTAAGACTCTGTGCTTCCAATGCAGGGCGCACAGGTTCAATCTCTGCTTGGGGAAGTAAGATCCCACATGTTACGCCATGCGGCAAAAAAAAAAAAAAGTTAGTGCTTTTCCCTTCGGTTCTGATTCTGTGTGTCTGGGAGAATTCTGTGTGTCAGGCCCAGGAATCTGCATTTTAAATAAGCCCCGCAGAGGATTCTTATGCAGGTAATCCAATTAATATACTTTTAGAAACTTTGTGCTTGAGAATTAAAAATTAGATTGGTACATACTGCATATTTATACTTTGTTCAGTAAGAGATACGAAGGTATAAAATAACCGAGTCCTTACTCTTTTTTTTATTAATTTCATTTATTAATTTCTTTTTGGCTGTGCTGGGTCTTCATTGCTGAACGCAGGCTTTTGCTAGCTGCAGAAAGTGGGGGCTACTCTCTGGTTGCAGCGCTTGGGCTTCTCACTGAGGTGGCTTCTCTTGTGGCAGAGCACAGGCTCTAGGCTCGTGGCCTCAGTTATAGCGGTGTCCAGGCTGAGTTGCTCTGTGGCACGTAGGATCTTCCCGGACCAGGGATGAAACGTCCCCTGCACTGGCAGGCAGATTGTTTACCACTGGACCACCGGAGGTCCCTTATTCTTTCGATGTTTACAAACATCCAGGGAAGAAAGAGCATACATAGCATCTGCAATCTCTGACCTTATATGAGGACAGACTTTGTGAGTGGTGTAGGTGATAAATGCTTTGTGCTTAGTCGCTCAGTCGTGTCCGGCTCTTTGCGACCCCATGGACTGTAGCCCGCCAGGCTCCTCTGTCCACAGGGGTTCTCCAAACATGACTACTGGAGTGGGTTGCCATGCTCTCCTCCAGGGGATCTTCCTAACCTAGGGATCGAACCCAGGTCTCCCACATCGCAGGCCGTTCTTTACCGTCTGAGTCACCAGGGAAGCCCCAATAAATGCTTTAGGAATGCAAAGAAGGAAGGCATCACTTTGAGCCAGATTATCATGAAAGGCTTTGGGAAAGATAGGGGTTGAGCTAAGATTTGAAGAAAAGATGGGCCTCAAAACGATGGGGGGGGGGGGGGAGGAGTGGATTATTTCAAGATATTAGAGCTAGTGATGGTCAAGGAAGCTGCTTCTAGGATATCAGTATGTAGAATGATGTGTCTAAATTGAAAAAAGAATTTGTGTAGAGACATGGCACAATTTATGCCTGGAAAGACATCCGCGAGTTAGAATGAGGAGAACCTGGAATTGGGACTTTACTCCACAGGTACTGGATGGTTCTTCACACGTGCCAATAAAATAAATGTGGCATTTAAAAAGACTTATCTGGCAGTGAGTTTGAAAGCCCTGAACTATATTTGGGGATCGGTTAAGCAAATTGTAAGGAAAGCTTGGTTTGAACGTTTGTTAAGATAGATTCAACACAGTCTGGAGCTTGATTGGATGAGAAAGAAGTCTAAGACACTGCTGAAGTTTGAACCTCCTTGACTAGGACGCTTGTGTACAATTTCACTACTCAGTGAATATAAGGAGGGAAATATTTTAAGGTAGCGTTTGATTCTAGATCTAGAATTCAACTTCCTACCACCTTCTTTACCTGTGCATCAGGTAGTGTTGCTTAAATATATGGCAGCTATTTTTAGCACGTCGAAAGGAAAAGATCTGCGGCTGGTGGAAGAGAAATGGAGATTGGGGTCCACTAAGCCAAAGACAAGCTGTGCAGTTCACTTATTTTTATTAGGCATCATCATACAGAAAGAATCGGACAAAAAACTAAGATGACCAGCATTTCCGGTCTTTACGAAAAATCTGGATGTAACCGGTAAGAGATCCTAGTAAGAGTAAAAGGCCAGTCCTCAAATCTACAAACTTCTGATCAGCGAATTCATACTCGTCCTGTAGAAGCAGTTCAAGGTCTCCGGCTGAAGAAAAGGGAAAATTAGGATGTTAAATTGGGAATGAGAAACCTCTTCTTGGAGGATGTGGATTTGGGAAAGGGTTTGAAGTAGTAGGCACCAGACAGTCCGAACTCGCGTTAAAACAGCTCTCAGGAACTGAGCTGCCAGAACTTTGAGAGAGCTGTAAATTTATCCGGTAACTTCCAAGTGCGCGGCTCAGGGCCAGAGAGGCTCCAAAGCCCGCCCAAGAGTCCAGCGTCTCTCTCCCATTGGACAAGCTCATTTCCTCGCCTTCCTCCGCGGGGCGATTTCAGCCATCAATCACACGGCTTGTTGCTCCACCCCTTTCCAGTGACATAACACTTGGCACGCCTTCGCGCTCCCGCCCTCAAGCTCCCCACCAGTCGCTTCAGCTCCTTATTGGCCAGGAGAGAGGGGAGGAAAGGGTACGAGCCTTCCCTTTTGCTCTCTAAACTCCCTATTCTAGTTTCCCGGTCTCCTCATAGGCTGTCCACGTACCCATCAACTTGATCTGTCGCGCAGGCGTGCACATACGCTCGCTGCTGGAGCGGCACCTCCCCTCAAGCCTTCAAGAGTTACGCGGTTGTGACGTAAGAGGGGCACTCCGCTCAGCCGTCTTCACTTACGATTGGTTGTGGCCGAGGTCCGTCACGTAACCACGCCCCCCTCGCGCCGCCCGACCTCCCAGTTTGATAAGACCTTGCAGGAGGCCACGCCTCAGCCCGTTGGGCCGCTTCGCCCTGCGATTGGTTGAGGGAGCTGGCATGCTTTCCTACTCCCAACTCCCCAACTCCTTCCCTAGCTTCCGAGAGGCTGGCCGGACCCCGCGGAAGTTGTCAGTCAATCTCTTCCCTCCCCATCCCCCCCGAAGCCCCGCCCCCGGCCCGCGCGCCCCCAACGCGCGCGCGCACACACGCTCGCACTCCCCCTGCAGCCGCCCGCCCCTCTCCTCTCCCAGCACCTTCTCAAGTTGTAGCGGCCGCTCGCCAGGGGTTCTCTGTGGGCGGCGGAAGGGCGCGTGGGGGAGGGGGTTCGGACCGCTGGGCGCTTCGAGGAGCGAGTGTGTGTGTGTGTGTGCGCGCCCGGGGCCGGGGCATCGGGTCACCGCCCCGGGAGATGAGGGGTCGGCGCTGACAGGGAAGAGCGCCGGCGGTGGAGACAGCGGCTCGGAGGGCCCCGCGATGGCAGCGCCTCGGGAGGAGGCTCGAGGCAGGGCGGGCTGCCCTGGCAGCGGCCACTGAGGTGCTGGCGGGCCGGCCGGCCGGGGACCCGGGCCGGCAGGGACGAGAGGCGCGTTCGACGTCCGCGCCCTCGCAGCCCTCGCCTCAGTTGTCTGAACTTCGGGCTCCTATCCACTCGCCCTCGGAACTCGGAGTCAACAACTTCTTCACACACCACCCCTCCTCCGCCCCCGCCAGCCCCGGGGAGCTCGCCGAGCGGCGGGGACCGGGAACCTCCGGCCCTGAGATGTGGCCGTGAGGCGTCGGCGGGCGGCGAGGAGAGAGCTCGGCGGGCACCCGGGAGCGGGAGGGCGGTGCGGCCGGGGGGCACGGGGCGGAGGGGCGCGAGCTCCTCGGCGCCTCTCCCCCGCCTCCTCCTTCTCGTGCCGCTGCCCGTTCCGTGCAAGCAGCAGCCCGAGCTGCCAAGCGCCAGGGCCGCGGAGATGTCGTCGTCGTCGCCGCCGCCGGCGGCGGCGGGGGCTGCCAGCGCCGCCATCTCGGCCGCCGAGAAAGTGGACGGCTTCACCCGGAAATCGGTGCGCAAGGCGCAGAGGCAGAAGCGCTCGCAGGGCTCGTCGCAGTTCCGCTGCCAGTGCAACCAGCCGGAGCTGCACCCCTTGCCCCAACTCAAAGGTAGGCAACCTCCGAGGGCGCAGCCCGGGGAGGAACGCACGGGTTCTCCTCGGCGCCGCTGGAGTCTTTGCTTTCTCGGGGGCGGGAGGTGGGGGGTACCTTCTGCCCACTTGGGGCTCGCGTTGCCCAAGCTTCCTTGGCGTCCTCCCACCCTCTTTATGATTTCAGACAGGTTGGATGTTAAAAGAGTCTTGCTTTTTCTCCCCCCTCACTTATCTGAGTTCACTTTAACTCTTCCCTTCTTGGAGGAGGCCAGCACCCCTCCCTCCCCACCTGCGCGCTCAGGTTCCTGCCCTTGGGATTGCAACTCTCCTCCTGAATTCGGAGGGGTAGACTTTTTTTTTTTTCAATCTTCTTCCTCGAATCTTGCCCTTCCCCATCTTGTTGTAACAACCTGTCTTACGTTCCGACCTTCACTTTTCTGAGACCTGCCTCCTCTTTTCGGCCTCTCTTAGCTAATCTTTTGCTTTTCCACTTATAAAGCGTCTTTGCGCGCACTCTTTTTCTTCCCTCTGATCTTTCCAAAGAGTCTTAGGACCAGGAATCCTAATGCGTACACCGGTTAAGAGTTGCCTGCCTTCAGATTGATTTATAAAGGAAAAGCCTAAGAATCTGACCAGGGTAGTGTCTTACTTACTGGGTCATTAGATTTAAATGTTACTCTTTAGCCCAAAGAATGGGGAGGCTTAAAATATTGTCTGAGAAGATACACACGGTAGAGTTGGAAAATTATTAAGGAGTAGGTCGTGGTGCCTTGCAATGGAATGGGAACTCGGTTCGCCAAGCAGTGATTCCAGGGACTCTGTAGGTTTGTACAGTAATTCAAATTGGTGTCCGTGCCTAATGCCTCACAGGAGAGCTTGGCACTCCTTCTGGCTCACTTACTTTTCCCACTAGGTTTAGAGGATTTAAAAAAAAAAGAAGTTGGTTCCTGACGTTCTAGTTTATTTTTTGTGGATTACTACCTTTTAATTTTATAATTTTAAGGTCTGCTTTTTATGAGATAGACATTGTCATGGAACAAGATGATAATGGTTCTAAACATTTGAATTTCTTTCTTCTGCAAAAGAAACCTGATTGAAATCTAGATCATCTGTTTTGCAAGACCAGGAAATAAAGTTTCTGTTCCTAAATAGATAATGTTCAGGAGGTTTTTCGATCAATTTAAAAGAGCTCCAGCATCCGGTTCGAGGCCAGCTTGGTTCTGATTTGTCTTTAGGCCTAGGAATCCAGTTTTGGTTTGGCCAGGAGTCTAGAGAAAACCCCAGATCAAATCACAGTTGACCTGCAGTAACTTTGGAGCCCCATTCACATTCTACACTACCCTGCTTCTTGGGGTGCTTCTAAGCATCCCACCGCCATAATCAAACTGGCTTTTGAAAGAAAGTTTTATTTAAGATGAGTAGCCTGTGGTACTGCGTTTATCATTTGCTCTTTAGTATACAAAAATTGTTCAGACGTACATATCATAGCCTACAGTAGACCACGATGGTAGATATTGCCAAGACTTTAATTCTTGAGTGATGTCATAGCTATAAAACAGTATTATCTTACTTGTTAGGACATTGAACTGCTATTCATGAATTTTAAATTTTAAACTTAACTAAAACATCATAGTTATTTTTACATTATTGGGTTTTTTCCCCATTAAATTGGCAAATTATTTTTGAAGGTTTGGTGGTAGTGTTAGTGTTTTTCTTTCATATGTCTTTGCTTTTCAGTAAGATATTGTGGTTCTTTATATTGTTTTTTCATTTTTTATTAATTTTTATTAGAGTATAGTTGCTTTACAATATTGTGTTAGTTTCTACTGTACAACAAAGTGAATCAGTTCTACATATACCCTCTGTTTTTTAGATTTCCTTCCCATTTAGACCACGGAGCACTGAGTAGAAGTCCCTGTGGGTTCTCATTATCTGTTTATTTTCTACATAGCAGTGTATATATGTCATGCCCAGTCTCCCAGTTCATCCCACCACCCTCTTTCCTGCTTGGTGTCCATATGTTTGTTCTCCACATCTGTGTCTCTATTTCTGCTTTGCAAATAAGTTCATCTTATATTGTCCTTTTATATATAATATTTATTTGTATTTAATAAAAATAATTGAATTTTAAACCTATATTGATAGTTACTTCAAGCCAGGAGATGCAACGTTAGTATATTTTGCTTTTAAAAGCCTAGCAAAAATACACAGTCAGTAATCATCTAAGTTATATGGTGTATAGTTCAACAAGTTGAAGGTGCCATTAAATGTTTTATTTATAGTATTTTGCTCACTAGTAGAGAAAAAAATCAGAATTTTAGATTTAATCTATGTGTTTCACATGAAAATACAGTATTCTTTATAAGGAAATTTATGTATTCAGGATAAATTTATGTAAATTTAATTGAGGAATAAGATTCTTACTTAGATTACCCACTAATAGGAAAAATGACTTTTACTCCAGTTGCCAAAATGCTTGAAAAGTGGTTTTTTAAAAATTCAGTTGCTTCACTTAGTACTTTGGCAGTGTCCTTGATACCACATGTTGTGTGCTTTTTCTGTCAGTAGTAGTTTTTTCCATTTGTGGCCTTTACAGAAACCAGTGGAAAGCCCTGTAATATGTGTATGAAAGAGAATTTTTCTTCCTTTTCTGAAATACCATCTTACAGTGGAGTGATTCAGATATTTGTGGGCATCCAAGATCTTTTCAGTGTTTATACCAACCTGCTTATATTACACTTTGTCCACATAGATCTGAGCTGGAAAGGTGCCAGCTATTTTCCTCAAAGCATACTGTGGGTAAAGATTAACAAAATAACCCCATTTTTTCATCTAAAGAAAGTTATTTGTGCAAAATAACTTAGTAATGGTAAAAATGTTCAGAGACTATTTTATTAAAGAAAGTATTTTAAAAACAAGCCTTGTTTAAAAGGAGTTTTTAAAAATGAGAAACTGTTATGTAGGCCCTCAAATCTGCCTTGTATAGCTTAAAAACAAGTTTTTTCCAAAACACTTGAAATTTGTTACGTTAGTTCTATAAGTTCCTCTGAGAACTAAGTATGAGAAAATAAAAGTAGGGACATTCTATTAATCATTTCTCTGTATTTATATTTACATTGGTATTGTCCTTAATTTTTCTACCTTAAAATTTTCCGCTAGTAACCAACAGTTAGGAAACGTTTAACTTTCAAAAAGAATAATAACCTGTTAATGGGAAGTTTTTCTGTCGGTTTAACCTGTTTTGTGTCTCTGAAAGAATTGGTTTGGTTAGAATAATAGATGTCATACAGTTATATAACAGCATTTATAAATTATTTTCTACTTTTCCTTACATTTGTAAATTATAAAAATAATATCAATCATAATAAGTGAAACAGTCCAGAAAGTTGTGTAATACCTAATCCCGGCTATCTGTTTCTTTTTCGCACCTACTGAGGTAATGTTGTGTGAGAATCCACTACCCTGTATTTTTACAAAAATTACATATCATTGTGTTATCCCAGCAACTCTGTGCAAGACCAATATTATTCCCAGATGTGACGTTGAGACTTAAAGAGCTTAGTTTCAGGCCTGTGATTATTTCTCTGGATGGCAGTTGACACTGGCACCCAGGTTAAATGATTTCAGTATTTTTGCTGTTAACCTGCTTTATGAACATTTGAGCAGGATGATAATCAAGTTGGGTCATTGGGGTCAGCCCTGGGTCAAAGGTAAACGTTTAATCTTTCTGAGTTGCTTTCCTTATCTGTAAAATGGGGATAAAACCTTCTATCTCCCTAGGATTGTGGAGTTTATGTGAAATAAGGTAATTGGTGCCTAAAAATAGGCAAAGAATATTAGTTCCCATTCTCTTGATATTTGGAAATTCGAATTAAAAGTATTTTTTAAATGAAGGGTTCACATAAATAGTACAACTTTGCTAGTGTAAAGTATTAATTATTTATAATCAGATCTCAGATATGATTTATGTGCACTGAGGTGAAGCCATACATCAGCATAAGTGTGGATATGGAAATAGGGTAGAATGACTTTTTAAAATGTTGAATGCTATAGTTAGAAGTTTTTTTTATCAAGCAAAGAAATTGAATTAACCAGTAGAATTACACAGGTGTGCGTCTCTCATAGGAGACAGACTGTAAATGGCAAAGAACAGAATGAAACTGGTGTTGAGATTAAAGTCCCCTTCAGATGAGGTAAAGAATTTCCCAAATTTCCTCAGTTTCTTGGTTGTTACATTCTTAAAAGTTGGGTCCTCCTGGAGGTATTGAGGCTTGTAATAGTGGTGTTCATTTGAAGTGTTCCCTTATCTATAGGGAACATTTTTTGCTTTTGTTGTTGTTTTTCTTGATATATGTGGTCACAAAGAGTCGGACATGACTGAGTGAACTGATGTGGTCTTTTAGGGTATCTGGTACAAGAGCACTGACATGATTTGAAATTTCCTAACTAATGACTTTTTTTATGCTGGTGAGGAGCACTACTGACTCAACTTTTAAGGTTTATAGATTTTTTTTACCCAGAGTTCATTCATCTAAACCCAAAACCCATTTTAGTAAATGGGATAGCATTAAAGGAGAGTTGACATTCACCTGAATATGTTAAAAGTGTTTGTTTACAAAGGAATATATAACATTTTAGTCATTTTACAACTATCTTCTGGAAGTATTAATAATACCATATTTCTTCTAGTCAACTTATTTTTTAATTTTTAAAAACTTTTAGGTTAGGGTATACCTCTAGAGAAATTACTATAGTGTCATCGTTGGCCTTCACATGAAGGAAAAATGTTTCCATTTAAGTCTTAACATTTTCAGAATTCCTGTTTAGGGTCAGATTTCTTTTTCCCCCAGTTTTATTGCCACCTCTGATTCTTAATTGAACTTTGGATCCTTTTATGAAGTGCCTGTAAAGTAAGACTCCAGTTAAATGTGTTTAAGTAAAATAGTGTGATCATTGGGCCAGAGTACCGTCCTGTAAATAGACTGAAATTGTCTTCCTGCATTATTGATGAGTCACAATCACTTTGGGCTGGTTGGTTAACCCTTCTGAACTTCAGTTAATAATTTTTACTTGTAAGAATAGTATTTTCCCTTGATACAGTCTTAAAGATGAATTAGTCTTTAATGAGTTAAAGACTTTGGATGACAAAGACAGGTTTATCAACAAAAATAATACATTTGGGAAATAATAGATTTTTGAATATTCTTTGAATTTTAACTTTTGTAAAAAGCTGGGGGTGGAGACTAGCTTATTTTTATTTATATGTGTTTAGCAGAGTTGTCGACCCCGGCTGTACTCTTAGAGAGTTTTAAAAAGCATCAGTGCCTGGGTCTCACCCTCAAGTGATTCTAAATAAATTGGTCTAAGGTAGGTTGAAGGCATTTGTATTTTTGAAAGCTCCCAGAATAATTCTAATGTGCAGCCAGAGTTGAGAATCACTGGTTTGACATTATCTATCTATTGATTTAATTCATTAATTGAGGCTTTGTCCTTTTCTCTAGATACTCATGGCTCATTACCCAGCCTGTTAACATTTCCTGCTCTCACTTCACCTGCTGCTATTTACTTTTCACTCTCTTAACTTTGCTGCCCCCTATGGCTAATCAGCTGCTTTCCTGAAGGGGGAGAATGCTGTTGGATTCTGGAGTTTTAGGTGTGATCTATTGGATTTTGTTGTAGTTAGCGTAATTAAAACTCCTCTGTTATCCTTTGATACAAGGTGATCAGGTTTGTTTAAGGTGATCAGGTTTGTTATTTTCTGTGATTTTTGGAGCTGTGGCTGAGTTGTCAAGCAGAAGTGAGAACATAGGAAAGCAGTTTGCCTAGTTTTAATCCCATCATTCAGGGTAACATCAGTTCAGTCAGTCGCTTAGTCGTGTCCGACTCCTTGCGACCCCATGAATCGCAGCACGCCAGGCCTCCCTGTCCATCACCAACTCCCGGAGTTTACTCAAACCCATGTCCATCGAGTCGGTGATGCCATCCAGCCATCTCGTCCTCTGTCGCCCCCTTCTCCTCCTGCGCCCAATCCCTCCCAGCATCAGGGTCTTTTCCAATGAGTCAGCTCTTCACATCAGGTGGCCAAAGTATTGGAGTTTCAGCTTCAGCATCAGTCCTTCCAGTGAACACCCAGGGCTGATCTCCTTTAGGATGGACTGGTTGGATCTCAGGGTAACATAATCCCAACCAGTTTGAAATGTAAAACTATTTGCTGTATATTCACAGCATTGTTCCACCTCTTGAAAATTTAGAACTAATATAACTACTGTATAAATTGACTATTTGGTGTTGAACAAATGAGATACTGTTGATCATAACTGTGTTTTTGGTAACGCCTTATATTTATTTAGCATCAAGTAATGTTTTTCTTGTGGTTGCCTTGGCAGCACATATACTAAAATTGGAACTATAGAAGATTAGCATGGCTTCTGCACAAGGATGACACATATTTGTGAAGCATTTCAGAATTTTGCAGAATAAACAGAGCATTTTGTGGGGGGGGGGGAAGAGAGAGAAATTTTTTCTTAGAGGGTTTTCACATCTGTCCTCTAAATTTTTTTTTTTATCCTCTAAATCGTGACCGTGACCGTAGTCTTTTACTGAAGGTAGGGCAACAATGACCTGGGGCCGTTCACATTTTATAACCGTCTCTTGTCTTTGGTCTTTGTATCAGCCAGTTTGAATAATACCCGTATTTGTTGATTTGTTGTTTTGAGTCAGTGTCAGTCGTTACGTAGTGAAGTCCTCTCTCCAGAATGAGATGGTAAGATTTTTGTGAAAGCAGAAGTCATCTGTGTTTTCATATCCTGTTATAGTACCAAAATACAGTGTTGTGTGCATAACAAGTGTGATCATGTAGATAGTCACTGTTTTGATTAAGAAATTACCTGTTAGCCCTCCCTTTACACCTTTATTCAGGGTTTTTTTAAATAAATTAATTTTGGATTTTTAATACCATGATAAATAGTAGATATAGTTTTGAAACAGATGATTGCTCCTGTATTTGGGGCTTTGCCAGTAACTGGTGTGACATGGAACATTATTGCTAGGGAAGGTATTGTGTAAGATCTGTGTGGAAAAGTAATACTGGGTTGACTTCCAGATGTGAACAGCTGTATATAAATACCAGATAAACTGAAATAACTAATTTCCAGTAATTTCTAAATTTAAGGTCCAGTCTTTATTTATAAGGATGTCCTTGGGGAGATGAAAGGAACAGATTTTAAATATATAATTACTTTTAGTGCATTATTATGTAACAGGTAACACACGTGATGTATCAAAAGAGTTTTACATGACAGACTACGTTTATATGAAATAAGCTGTACTTGTCTGAGCAGGATATTCACTAATAAGCAGTTTCAGACCACTTTTTATGTATATGTTTTTGAACTCTTCCCTGAAGAAATTTATTCATGTGGGTTTTTGTGTGAGTAATGGTGCATTTTAGAAATCCTGCAGTTTTGATCAGATTTCTTAAAGAAACCTATTAGGATTTTCTGGTAGTTTGCTGAGTATCATAGGTTCACATTATAAAATCCAGAGAACCTATTTCTAACTTGGGTACTGAAGGCAAGGGATTTCTTGGGCACTCACTCCTCCTACTGGAATGGTGATGCTAATTGCATTTACTATTGACTTACTGTGCTGTTGTATCTAGTTGAGCCTTCCAGTGCTGAATGGGACCTCAGGAGTCATTCTGGTTTAGCTTTCATTGGGAAAGAGTTTTACTGTTGTTCTTTAAAAAAAAAAAAAAACACATCTATGCAGGAGACCTGGGTTTGATCCCTGGGTTGGGAAGATCTGGAGGAGGGCATGGCAACCCCCTCCAGAATTCTTGCCTGGAGAATTCCCCATGGACAGAGGAGCCTGGCGAGCAACAGTCCATGGGGTCGCAAGAGTCAGACACGACTGAGCGACGGAGCGCACACACACACACACAAAATAAGTAGCTATCTTATTTTCTCACCAGAAGAGCCTTCTTTAAGATAGGGAGAAAAAGTATAGGGTTTTTAAGCTCTTAGATGCTCCCTCAGAATTTGCTTAGTTAGTGAGTAAACTGCACAGACAATAACTAAAAAAAATGTTATCTGTATGAAACCAGAATTTTTTAGTGACTGGACTTAACTTGTAGTAAAGGAGTATAAAATATTGACTCTAGCTTCAGAAATGATACATTTTTTCTGTTTAATTGGTCTTTGCCTTTGATTCACACTCACTGATAAAGGTGGAGAAGGAAGTAGCCCCCCACTCCAGTACTCTTGCCTGGAAAATCCCATAGATGGAGGAGCCTGGTAGGCTACAGTCCATGGGGTCGCAAAGAGTCGGATACAACTGAGCGACTTCACTTTCACTGATAAAGGATGTTCTAGAATTATAATTATTATCAGAAGATGATGATTATTTGAACTCATGGTTAATCCTGTGCCTTTAAACTTATAAAGTAAAAATGATGAGACAGTTTTTGTCATAAGCTCTGAATTTTGATTTAGCAAAGCTGGGTGTCTTTAAAACGATTTTCCAAACAGACTTTTCTAAAGATAAATATTTGTTGGAAGTCATAAGTAAAATAAAATATAACTTCTATAGGAATATATGCTTTTTTCCCACTTGCAGTACCATTCTTCTTTTAATTAGCCAGAGGAAAAATATTTTGTTCGCCTGCTGTGAAACTGGAAATATGCTTTGCTTTCAAAATCTAGTACAGAAATATTTTCCTCTTTGATGTTCATAGTGCTTAAATTTTAGGTGAACCATTGTAGAGGTTAAAATTTATTCAGTAAAGTTAATAAAACGATGAATACTTTTTCTTTTGAAATGTCTTTAGGAACTTGTGGTCTGGTGGGGTACATCTAGACATGTAAGCTGGTGGTTTCAGTTAGCGACAAGTGTTGTGATAAGAGTAAGCAGTAAAAGCCTAGGGGAGTGTCTGAGGGACCCAACTCAGTTTTGTGTGTGAGGAGAGATCAGGGAAATCTCCCTGGAGGAAGTGATAGGTAAGCTGAGACTTGCAAGGCTAGACGTATTAGACCAAGACAGATGGGTTCTAAGAGGCCTGCCAAGGACAACGTGGGCATCCTTAGAGGTAAGTAAGTGGCTGTGATGTAATTCATCTCTTTGCATGCTCATGGGCTGTGGCCATGGGATTCTCCAGACAAGAATACTGAAGGGGGTTGCCATGCCTTCCTCCAGGGGATCTTCCTGACCCAGGGATTGAACCCTGGTCTCCCGCATTGCAGATGGGTTCTTTACCATCTGAGCCACCAGGGAAGCCTGTGACTTTGATAAAGAATGTTAGAATAGGGAACTGGCTAGAGAAGAGATTGGAGCAACATGTAGGATCTAGGTAACAGCCTTGATGCTGTGTCCTGCAGTTATTCCTGACAGTAGTGTGAAGAATGTATTGGGAGATGACAGTGAAGAATCCTAGTTAATGCTGGCACAGTAATACAAGCAAGAGATAATGGTCTCCTTGTCTAAGTGGGGATGAGTGGTATCACAGCAGGGGCTTGGAAAGAGGAAAAATCAGTGATGATACATTCCTGACTTGGGCAACTAGTTGTATGGCAGCAGTTTACTGAAAGGGAAAAAGAGTAGAAGATCATATGTGGGAGAAGATAGTGGTTCTACATGTGGGACAGGTTGAACTACCTATGGAAATAGAAGTGAAGAGTCAAGTAGGAAATTAGATATTTGGATCTGGAGCTAAGTAGAAAGAGCTGCGCTAGGAATCAGCATTTAGAAAGTTTAGATTAAAGATGGTTTTTGAAGAGATGCAAGTAGAAGCAACTGCCTACTGGAAATGTATAGACCAAGAAAAGGGCAAAGAATATCATCATTTAGATGATGATCAGAGGAAAAGGAGCAACAGCTTGAGTGGAAGATAGGAGAGAGTAGGGACAAGGTGGTCAAAGGAAGAAAACGTTTTTAAATAGGGGTGGGGCTAGCAGCAGTCAGAAGAGCTGCTGACAGGTCAAATATATAAGAACTGAAAAGCTTCCATGGGTTTGGTAGTCTTCAGGCATCACTGGTGACTCAAGATGCATTTCAGAGGGTTGATGATCTTGAAACCAGAGTTCTCTAAGGTGGGGAGTGAATGGAAATGGAGAGCCAAGTCAGTAAGTATGGGCATCTCTTTCAAGAAGCTTGACAATTAAAAAAAGTATCACTCAAGCTGCTGGGTGGAGAATGGATTGTAGCAGAACTAGATTTTTAGAAGGAGGACCAGTCAAGAGTTTGTTTTAATAGGCTAGATGAGATATGATACGGCTAGGGCTGGGAAGGTAGCAGTAAAGATGGAGAAAAAGAGATGTGTTCAAAGTACAGCTAAGCTGGGACCTGTCAATGAATTGTATAGAGGAGATGGACAGACAAAGGTAGGTTATAGTCTGCCTTTAGACTAGAAGTTGAATACTTTAGGACCTAAGATCCATAACTTCCTTCCCAGTATTTAGGCAGTTAGTGCTTGGTTTTAATATTTATTGAGTGAAATAATGAAGCAAATGCTATTGATTGATTTAAAGAAAAACACCATTTTGTGCCATGCAGTAATTTATAATTTTATAATGATTTATAATGGAGTGCTAGTTTACATACAGCTCCAAATTGAGCATTTTGTTGATGAAGAAACCAAAACATATAGGTTATATTCTTGTGCAAGTCATTTATAACTTCATCTTCTCAATTAATTCCTCCTCTTTAATGTGAAGCTGAAGATATGTATTGTCTGCAGTAAAGCAAAATTAGCACTTTATTTTTTAATTTTTAGCACTTTATGTTCTAACAGTGCAAAGGAGAAATAGTTGAAAGCCTTACAAGAAAGATACTGATTTCTTACAGGACCTGGGCAGGTAGGCCAGTACTGAACATAGGTTTATCCAAGACCCTGTAAAGCAAAAGATCTTTACGTTTTAAATTCTTCTGGTATAAAAATGCTTTGTTGATCTTCTTTGCAGATCTTCCTTTTAGCACAGTTCTTCCATTTTTTAAGTAATGTAAAGTTTTTCTGTAGAAGAAATTGGAGAGTATCTGTTTTATGAATGAGTACTGAGAAGCAAGATGAAGTGAACTTTTAAATCGGTTAGAACATTTGTGTCAGCTAGATTTATAATTTGGTGTCTCTACTCAGTTAAAAGTTATAATCTGTAATTAGCAGCTTTGAGGAATTATGGAATTGTTATGGGATATCACAAACTTATTAGATTCTGTCCGCTTATTTTTTCCTCTCTGTTCCCTGCTGACACATGCTACGTACAAATAATTTTTGAAAAATTTTTTTTTACCTGTGACCACGTTAACATTGTACTTTCTAATCATTATTTCCCAATTCAAGGAAGGAAAATAAATTGGAGTCAGATAACTGAGACTTGAATATAATAAAAGTCAGTTGGGCCAATTCATCTTATCACTTGACTGATATTATTCTCCTGCTAAATTCCCCCCAAAAACTGAAATTAGACAATATGTCATCTCATTAAGTAGTTATCTACATACATTTGTGCTCCCAGACTAAATTTGAATCCGAAGTGGAAATAAAGTAGCAAATGTAACAGTGAAATATTTTTAAGGTGCATTTAATTTTCACAATTGTGTTTTCTTAATTTCTATGATTCATGTAAGACAGGTTAAAAAAATAACCCAGCTTTTATCTACCTACCAGATACCTAGGCACTGATTTTGGTACTTCATAAAGTTTGATAATTCTGTTTTTAATTTGTACCACCTGGGTAAGCTTACACATAACATATTTTAATATTTTGAGAACTGCTTTTAAAAAAATCTAGAAAAGTAGTTTCTCCTGTGGAATAAGAATGACTATTTTAGGATACAATACTTGCAATGAGTCATGAGTAATCTCAGTTTTCATGGTTTTCTAAAATAAACTCATTTAAAGACTGTGCAATGAGAAATATCATATTCTTAACTTCCCTATTTTTTGTATAATGGCTTTATTATTTTTGTATAAACTTACAGACTCACTCTTAAAAAACAAGCCAAAAGAGAGTCTTAAAAGATAGAAAGTAAAAATCCCCAGCCAGAAGAAACTTCTAAAATTTTGAGCATCTTCTTAGATTTTCCTATTAGTGAGATCATATAATGTATGCTGTTCTATAATTCATTACTTTGACTTTAATAAAATATTATAAATAGCACATTTCTGAAACAGTGAAATCTGTTTAGAATTGTTTCTGAATATATTTTATTATTTTTGGAAATGCTGAGTCAAATAATTTTAAACCTTGATTATGAAAATTCCTTATATTATCCATAAAAGGAGAGGAAATAATTTCTAAGAGTAGTGGTACTTTATTTTAGGGAGATTATACATGGATCTCGTAGTAAATCTAATTAAAGGAATCCATTATCTTTTCAGAAAATATATACAGTATTTTATATATAATTTCAGGGTCCTTGAATTGTACTACTGTCACCACCACCCTGAAGCCCATCTCTGGTCAGATGAGGAGGGGAATGGGTAGGGTGTTTTGTGGACTACCATAGGCCTTGCTCTGGAAACTTCAACAACCCTGTTAAAGTAGGTAATCCTTTTTCTTAACACAATAGCAGGTGTTTCTCAGGGAGTGCAGGTAGGGTTAGCTAAAAGACGAAACTCATCACAGCTATCAGAACCATCTATAAAAATGCTTAATACTTCTTGTTCCCCAAAGGCCCCAAATGAAACAGTTCAGTTCAGTCAGTCACTCAGTCGTGTCCGACTCTTTGCGACCCCATGAACCACAGCACGCCAGGCCTCCCTGTCCATCACCAACTCCCGGAGTCCACCCACACCCATGTCCATTGTGTCGGTGATGCCATCCAACCATCTCATCGGACTCTGTCGTCCTCTTCTCCTCCTGCCGTCAATCATTCCCAGCATCAGGGTCTTTTCAAATGAGTCAGCTCTTTGCATCAGGTGGCCAAAGTATTGGAGTTTCAGCTTCAACATCGGTCCTTCCAGTGAACACCCAGGACTGATCTCCTTTATAGGATGGACAGGTTGGATCTCCTTGCAGTCCAGGGGGCTTTCAAGAGTCTTTCCCAACACCACAGTTCAAAAGCATCAGTTCTTCAGCATTCAGCTTTCTTTATAGTCAACTTTCACATCCATACATGACCACTGGAAAAACCACAGCCTTGACTAGACAGACCTTTGTTGGCAAAGTAATGTCTCTGCTTTTTAAAATGCTGTCTAGGTTGGTCATAACTTTCCTTCCAAGGAGTAAGCGTCTTTTAATTTCATGGCTGCAGTCACCATCTGTGGTGATTTTGGAGCCCCCCAAAATAAAGTCTGTCACTGTTGCACTGCTTCCCCATCTATTTCCCATGAAGTGATGGGACCAGATGCCATGATCTTAGTGTTCTGAATGTTGAGCTTTAAGCCAACTTTTTCACTCTCCTCTCTCACTTTCATCAACAAGGGTGCTTCTAAAAACCTTTACTGTATTTAATGAATAGTAGGCTTTATAATCAAATTAAGCAGATGATAGAGATATTCCATTTATTCTCCTAGGAGTCTGTTTTTCAGTATTCTGCTTCTCAAGGTTCTACATGCCAAGAAATCCATCTAATATGCCCCACTAACTTATCTTCCTTTCTTGTTCTTATCTACTTTAAAGTGGTTTTTTAATTTAAAAAAAATGGTAACAGTGAATTGTTTGAGATAAAGATTGAGCAGTTACGTCAACCCTTCTGTAGTGTAGTAATTCTGGACATACTCATATTTGAATGGTAGTTGAGTAAGACATGTTTAATATTTATGTTCTTTAAAGTTTTAGATAGTGTTCTAGGGGTTTTCTTAAAATGGTATATACAGTTGTATATTAGAATGCATTATCAGACTGGTAGGGTGCATATATTCAGATTCCTAAAATGTGATATCTACAATTTTCCCAGCATTTTCAATTTTAATGAAATCATAGACCCTTAACTAAGTCATATTTAGTTACAATGCTATGAATCATTTGTTAATAAACATTTCCGTTGTTACTTTGTAATAGCTTGATCCTCTAAAGTTTCAAATAAAAGCTGATTTTAGACTCCTGGTTATTAATGTTCTAGGGGTATTGCCAAAAAAAGCTACATGTCCTATATTCTGTGCCAGTTTCTTAAATTAGAATCTTGGATTGCATCCTCAGCGTGTCACTGTAGTGGTATTGCTGGGTTGCTATGATACGGAGCTTGTTCTATAATTTGTAGCATGAATCTTATATGAGAGCCTACTTAAGATTTCAAATATGTGAGCAGCAGTAATTGGGAGTATGTTACCTTTTTTCTTTTAAGAAAAATTATACCTATAAAACTGTTATTTCTGTTACGAGTTCTGATACCTAGACCTTCAAACTGTTCTTAGATGTAAAACAATGAACAACTTGAAATAATTTAGTCATCGCTAAGAAATTTAGTTTATCATATTAACTTTTATGAAAATGGACAAGAGAAAGATTTTATAATAATGAATATTTTAAGATTTCAATGTTCTCGGTATTTGAGGTCTTGAAAGAAATGAATGTAGACTAGGTTTTCTGATAATAGTCATTTAAGACAGTACCAGTAAAACCATATGACAAGGGAAAACTCCAAGCTATAATACTGTTCTGAGTGTAATTATTTTTATTCAGTAAACTGTTCTTAAAACCAGCCTTACATAGCCATTTTAATAAACCATTATTATCATCTCTTTTAAGAAAAATGTTATTGAAGTATAGTTTTTTTGCAATGTGTTAATTTCTGCTGTATGGCAAAGTGATTTAGTCATACATGTATATATATATATTAACTTTAATATTATGGTTTAATATTATGGATAATATTATATATTATCATTAATATTACGGGCTGTGATCAACCTAGACAGCATATTAAAAAGCGGAGACATTACTTTGCCAACAAAGGTCCGTCTAGTCAAGGCTATGGTTTTTCCAGTGGTCATGTATGAATGTAAGAGTTGGACTATAAAGAAAGCTGAGTGCCGAAGAATTGATGCTTTTGAACTGTGGTGTTGGAGAAGACTCTTGAGAGTCCCTTGGACTGCAAGGAGATCCAACCAGTCTATCCTAAAGGAAATCGGTCCTGAATATTCATTGGAAGGACTGATGTTGAAGCTGAAACTCCAATACTTTGGCCACCTGATGCAAAGAACTGACTCACTAGAAAAGACCCTGATGCTGGGAAAGATTGAAGGTGGGAGAAGAAGGGAATGACAGAGGATGAGATGGTTGGATGGCATCACTGACTCGATGGACATGAGTTTAAGTAAGCTCCAGGAGTTGGCGATGGACAGGGAGGCCTGGCGTGCTGCAGTCCATGGGGTCATGAAGAGTCAGACTCGACTGAGTGACTGAACTGAAACTGATTATGGTTTATCACAGAATATTGATTATAGTTCTCTGTGCTATACAGCATGACCTTGTAGTTTATCCATCCTATATATAATAGTTTGCATCTGCTAATCTCAAACTCCCAATCCTTCCCCTCCCCACTCTCCCCTTCCCCTTGGCAACTACAAGTCTGTTCTCTTTATCTATAGCCTGTTTCATTTAATATGTTCATTTGTTTCATATTCTAGATCCCACATGTGAGTGTTATCATAGGATACTTGTCTTTCTGTTTCTAATGTACTTCATTTAGTACAGTAATCTCTGGGTACATCCATGTTGCTTCAAATGGGATTATTTCATTCTTTTTATGGCTGAATAATATTCCATTGTGTGTGTGTGTGTGTGTGTGCGTGCGCGCGTGCACACGTGCATGTGTGTGTATATATAAAATACTACAGCTGCTTTACCCATTCATCTGTTGATGGGCAATTTTGATTGTTTCCATGTCTTGGCTATTGTAAATAATGCTGCTATATGAACATAGGTGTGCATGTATCTTTTCAAATTAAACTTTTGTCTGGGTATATACCCAGCAGGGAGATTGCTGGATCATATGGCAATTCTAGTTTTTTGAGGAAACTCCATACTGTTTTCCATAGCAGCTGCACCAATTTACATTCCCATCAACAGCGTAAGAGGGTTCCCTTTTCTCCACACCCCCTCCTACATTTATTATTTGGACTTTTTGATGATGGCCATTCTGACCTGTGTGAGGTGGTACCTCATTGTAGTTTTGATTTGCATTTCTCTAATAATTAGTGATGAGGAACATCATTTCATGTGCCTTTAGGCCATCTGTATGTCTTTGGAGAAAAGTCTACTTAGGTCTCCTGCCCATTTTCCAGTTGGGTTGTTTTTTTGTTACTGAATTATAGAAGCTGTTGGTTTAATATTTGTTTATTTTAGAAATTAAACCCTTGTTGGTTGCATCATTTGCAAATATTTTCTCCCACTCCATGGACTGTCTTTTCATTTTGTTTATGGTTTCCTTTGCTGTGCAAAAGCTTATAAGCTTGATTAGGTCCTATTTGTTTTTGCTTTTATTTCGGTTGCTTTGGGAGACTGATCAATCACTGATATTATTTTTGTCAGAAAAGAAAAGAAAGTTAGTTGCTCAGTCATGTCTGACTCTTCGCGATCCTGTGGACTGTAGCCTGCTAGGCTTCTCTAGGCAAGAATACTGGAGTGGATTGCCATTTCCTTCTCCAAGGGATCTTCCCAACCCAGGGATCAAACCCCAGTCTCCTGCATTACAGGCAGATTCTTTACAGTTTGAGCCACCAGGAAAGCCCCAATAAAATTTCTGTCAGAGAATTTTTTTAAAACTGTTTATTTTCTATTGTGATATAGCTGGTTAACAAAGAGTGTTGTGATAGTTTCAAGTGAACAAGGAAGGAACTCAGCCATACTTATGTATGCATCCATTCTCCCCCAAACTCCCCTCCCATCCAGGCTGCCACATAATGTTGAGCAGAGTTCCATGTACTATATAACTTAGGTCCTTGTTGGTTATCCATTTTAAATGTAGCAGTGTGTACCTGTCCTTCCCAAACTCCCTTACTATCCATTCCCTCCAGCAACAATAAGTTCATTCTCCAAGTCTGTAGGTCTTTCTCTGTTCTGTAAATTCAACTGTATCATTTCTTTTTAGATTCTATATATAAGGAATGTCATACAGTATTTCTCTATCTATGTCAGAGAATGTTTTGCCTGTGTTCTTATTATTAACTCTTACATGATGGTTTTTAATTTTCATTTACATGTTCCATGAAAATTTCCAATTTAGTATGCTAAATTAGTATAGGCAACATAAAGACAAAACAAGAATATTCTAAGCATCTGTTGTAAACATACATTTATGGTGGAATGAAGTTTATGTGATTATTATGTGTATATGATCGTTAAACTGTAATTGATCTTTAAACTTTTACTATCTTTGAATAATATCTTAGGTATTTGACATATAAAAGTATTTTAGAGATCAGGACTGGATTAAATTTTTTTCCATTTATTTTTATTAGTTGGAGGCTAATTACTTTACAATATTGTAGTGGTTTTTGTCATACATTGACATGAATCAGCCATGGATTTACATGTATTCCCCATCCCGATCCCCCCTCCCACCTCCCTCTCCACCCGATTCCTCTGGGTCTTCCCAGTGCACCAGGCCCGAGCACTTGTCTCATGCATCCAGCCTGGGCTGGTGATCTGTTTCACCCTTGATAATATACATGTTTCGATGGGGTTCTCTCTAAACATCCCACCGTCGCCTTCTCCCACAGAGTCCAAAATTCTGTTCTGTACATCTGTGTCTCTCTTTCTGTTTTGCATATAGGGTTATTGTTACCATCTTCCTAAATTCCATATACATGCGTTAGTATACTGTAATGGTCTTTATCTTTCTGGCTTCCTTCATTCTGTATAATGGGCTCCAGTTTCATCCATCTCATTAGAACTGATTCAAATGAATTCTTTTTAATGGCTGAGTAATATTCCATGGTGTATATGTACCACAGCTTCCTTATCCATTCATCTGCTGATGGGCATCTAGGTTGCTTCCATGTCCTGGCTATTATAAACAGTGCTGCGATGAACATTGGGGTGCACGTGTCTCTTTCAGATCTGGTTTCCTCGGTGTGTATGCCCAGAGGTGGGATTGCTGGGTCATATGGCAGTTCTAATTCCAGTTTTTTAAGAAATCTCCACACTGTTCTCCATAGCGGCTGCACTAGTTTGCATTCCCACCAGCAGTAGGTCTGCTTTTCTTGAGTTTCCGTAATTCCTGGATTCCATTCCTTTCCCTCTCTCCCTATTGCTGTGTCATGTCCTCAGAATTTCCTGTGAAAGGTTGTTTGAGGGTGCTAAGTTTTCCAAGGAGTTGCATGTCTGAAAGCGCCGTTTTTGAACCTGTATACCTTGTTGATACTTGGCTAATTACAGCGCTCTAGATTGGCATAAGAATTCTAATGGCAGAGTCCCATCATATGCTGGCTTCTTCCTTGCTGGTAAGAAATCTGGTGGAGATCTGCCTCTGGTTCTTTTGTGAGTGACTTTTTTTAATTTGAAGGCTTTTAGTCTTTTTACCTGGGCATCTGAAATTTCAGTGTTAGCTAAATTATCCCTTTGTTTTGGTTTTGTGATTTTTTTTTTTCTGTTTATTTAGTTTTCTTTCATGTTAAGGTCTTTTCCTTGAATATCTGGTGATTCTTTATAATCTATTGATATGTATGAGTGAACAAAAAAATGACTTTAGAAGTTGGGTGGGATTTATTAATGGTCTAGTTTTGTTTACAGTAATTGGGCAGGGAACTAGTTAAAAGCTAAAATGTATGAATATTTCTCTGGGACTGTTTGGTTTCTTTAGGAGCAACTTTCCAAGTTTGGTTTTTCTTTGTGTTTGCTTTTTTTTTGGTGGCAGCGGGTCTTTTTGTTTTTTCCTGGAGCATGAATGACTGTCTTTTGGAATGGGGTAGTAAACTGTTTAGCACATAACAGCTTTATATACTGCCGCCCCCCCCCCCCCCCCCATTTTCAGTTCAGTTCCCATCCTCTATTTCACCTGGCTTTTCTGATCTGGAGTTCTGTAGGAACCTCACCTGTAATCCCTTTTTCTGTTTATTCTAGGATGTGACTTCCTCTCTTTTAGTTTTGTCACTTACCACTTCATATACTTTAAATTTTCTAGAAATTTGACTAAGTCTGTTGCATAGGGGACCATTCTTCTATTCTCTTTGATATTGTGAATTTCTCTCTCTCTCTGTCTCTGGCCTAATCATTTACAGTAAAGGGAAGGAGATAAACAAATTTGCCATTTTTAAGTAATATGCATTGTGATCGCTAAGTGGGTGAAGATGTAGAAGATAGCTGTTAAAGGAACACTTGATATTTCAAAGACAGTAGTCTTATACTTACTCTCTTTTCATTCTAGGTAATTTGAATCCCAGTTTCTTTTCAAGCATTCTTTGTGATCTTGGGCATACTATGTAGTGTGAGGTCTTATAGTATTAATACTTTACATATTGTAGAGCTGTGGTTTTCAATTTGTTTCTTGACTGAAAACTGTAATAAAAAACACATTTTACTTTACAGCTCAGTTCTCATATAGTGTTTCATAAAATAACACTCTTACATACAATATGCTGATATTTTATATTTGTTTTTAAATTCTGGTTGTGACCCTTGATTCTGTGTCTACCTAAGGCCATGCAAGGATCTCAGTAGCGGTGAGAATTTTTTAGTGGGATCAAGTTTCAGTCATAATAAAATAGAATACAGTTAAGTTTTTTAAAAATTCATCTTTCAGCCAAATTTAAACTAATTATGTGTTTTGCAAGACATACCTGATTTTTAGATGATTCCTTGATCATGTAGCTTTTCTTGTATCTCTAATAATTTACATGAAGAGCTTCTTATATTGGGGATTTAATAATATTTTTTAAAAGAGCACAATATCCTTACCTCTGATATTGATAACAATATCAGAGGTATTTTGAAGCAATGACAATAAGTATGACTATATTGATATTTCAAGTCTATTACATTGGCCTAGTAAAAATACTCAAGTAAAAACAATATGTGACCTTACCACCTGAAATTAAGACATTGCCATATTGAAACACCACTGAGTATGCTTCATTTGCAAGCATGCTTGTAATAGGGAAACTGAAGTATAACATGATCAATGTAGACACTGTCAGTACTTTTTACATTTAGTGAACAAAATTATTATACATTCTTTTTCTCACAAATTACTTTTTACTCATATTTATGAAATACAGCCAGGCTGTCGTCTTATTTTTTCCGCTTATTGAAATAAATTTTTTGTCTCTTTTTCTTATGAGAAAATTCTGAAAATTGATGTTTCAGAAAGATCCCTAAGACTTAGGCTATATTAAACATCTGCAAGTGCAAAATATTTTCTAATTTTTGAATGATGTAAACATTGATCTTTTCTTACTAGGATAACCATTATAAAAATGTTTTTGACCGATGTAAAAATGTTACATGTCTTGAACCTAGAAGTAGGCCAACCAACAGTAGACGACAGGAGCATCCTCTCTTCTCTCACTTAAACCTTTTACAATCTGATCAACTCTTCCACCATTGTTTTACCTTGGCTTCCAAGAGACTCAACACAAAGTGCTTAAATACAGCAGTCAAATACCTTGTATAGCTTTCCTCCTTTTAATTAATCCTGATTTTATTTTTAATTGTTCTGTTTATATTTAATCTTGCAAGCACTCTCAAATTCTTTTTGACTCCAGGTTATATAGAAAATAGATTGTGTGGGTGTGTATATGTGTGTATATATGTGTGGTAAACAGCAATATCTTTTACATTTGTTTGTTGCCTGATAGCATT
The DNA here is from genome assembly GCF_910594005.1 of Cervus elaphus. Lineage (NCBI taxonomy): Eukaryota > Metazoa > Chordata > Mammalia > Artiodactyla > Cervidae > Cervus > Cervus elaphus. The sequence goes on along the minus strand of NC_057828.1, from coordinate 72,300,557 downwards.
ATTTTTTAAGGTTTTATATCTTGCCTTTTCAACTTGCTTCTAAGCTCTTGAAGACAGGAAATCATCTCTAACTTTCAAAACTAGCCTCAAAGGACTGCTTTAAAAGTTAAATAAATAGACATAGGAAACACTTAGAATTGTATTTGGCATGAAGGAAGTGCTAATGTTTTGTTATGTAGCACGCAGACTCTCCATAGAACATGTACTTATAGGAGGGGTTTAGGTAAGAAAAGATTTTTCTATTCCCCAGTACCTACAAAAATTTGAGGACTGGACATTTCTATTTTAACTCAGTCCAAACAAGTTGAAATGTTAACTTCTTTCTAAATACATCTAATGTTTGGTAAAATCCAAAGGTGACCTCTCCCATCCAAATATTAGGTAATGCTGGGACATAATTCTGGAGGAGAAAGCAACTTGAAAGAAGTCTTTAGACTAAGTAGCACATTACTGAATGGAGAAGCTATGAAAAACATGAATTTCTTCTGAGAGGAGGTTGAAGAGATAGGTGCCCAGAAAAAGAAACTTCCTTTTTATATGTAACATGTTCCTGAATCTACTATTTGCTAGTCTTGAAGATCATATTGTGTCTTCTGACATGTTAGCGGTAGGCTACTAGCCTGTTATGTAAGAGAACCCCATGGACTTTAGCCCACTAGGCTTCTCTGTCCATGGGATTTCCCAGACAAGAATACTAGAGTGGGTTGCTATTTACTCCTCCAGGGGATCTTCCTGACCCAGGGATTCAACTCGAGAATCCTGCATTGGCCAGTGGATTCTTCAGCACTGAGTCAACCTGGGAAACCCTCTATATATCCCATGTTAGTAGTAAAAGAGATGAAAAAGAAAGCCTGCTCAATGAATGATCCTTGCCCTTGAGGAACCTTCTCTGAGTTGGAAAGACCCCTTGGAGTAGGGCACTAGTAGGTGGTGGTGATGGTGGTTGTTTAGTCTCTAAGTCATGTCTGACTCTCTTGCGACCCCATGGACTGTAGCCCGCCAGGCTCTTCTGTCCATGAAATTTTCCAGGCAAGAATACTGGAATGGGTTGCCATTTCCTACTCCAGGAGATCTTCTCAACCCAGGGATTGAACCTGTGTCTCTTGAGTCTCCTGTGTTGGCTGGCAGATTATCACCACGTCATGTGGGAAGCCCTAGGATGTCACAGCTATAGTCTAAATGATGAATGTGTGAGTCATTAAAGTGGCAGAGGGAGTGACAAGAAGAGGACAGATTCCAGATAAAGAAATGGAATCAATAATATTTAATGATTTATTATGGGTAGTGAGAGAGGAGGAACGTAAAATTTTATTCCTGGCATGAATAATGGGATTATATGGTAAATTTCTCAGTAGGCTTGTGAGAGAAATTTTACTTTATGTATGTGAATAGTTTCTACACAATAGTAAACATATGAAGGTAACTTCTGAGTAGGTCATTTCTAAGTTTCTCTTTATTTTTATTTATAGATGCCACCTCAAATGAACAGCAAGAGCTTTTCTGTCAGAAGTTGCAGCAGTGTTGCATACTGTTTGATTTCATGGACTCTGTTTCAGACTTGAAGAGCAAAGAAATTAAAAGAGCAACATTGAATGAACTGGTTGAGTATGTTTCAACTAATCGTGGTGTAATTGTTGAATCAGCGTATTCTGATATAGTAAAAATGGTAAGCTTCTAGACTTTAAGTTCCTCAGATTTATATAAATTCAAGTAAGATCTGAGGTGTAATTATAATTTCATGAGATTGATTTTTAATAAATGTACGATAGTTGATGTACTCAAAAGAATGTTTTTTTAAAATGATCCATTTGAAAGATACATTCCAGTGATGCTGTCATTGCTTTATAATAGTTTGGAAATTCAGTAGCCACAATGACTGGTGGCTACCACATTGGAGAGTGTGGATATAGGGCTTAGGAGAAAGACGTAAGCTCAAGATTATATGGGTTGGTAATTAATGTCATGCAGCTGAATGGAGAAAGAAGATCTAAAGGGGGAAGAAAAGACTAGTGAAAAAATATGGGGCTCTCCATATCTCAGAAGTAGATAAGGGAGTCAAATCTAAACCACTCTTATTTAGGACATTTTGATATCATACATGTAGATTCTGTAGCACTGAATTGTAATCAAAACTCAGGACCCTTAAGTTAAATGATATAAACAAACATTTGAAATATCTGATGTGAAAAAAAAAAGTATTGAAGAAAGATTGTTTAGGGTACTATTTATGAATTATTTAACCATATTCTTCAAACTGTAGAAATTTGTTTAGGACATATGATTTTTGTATTTTAGTGCATAACAAAATATAAAAAATTCATTTGGAATAATTAGAGTCACCAGGCACACAGTTTAAACTTGTGTTGGTTATAAAAAATTTCAAAAGAGTCAGATATGACTGAGCTACTAACACACAGAAGGTTATAGCAAGTATGATCTAAACTAAAGTATACTCTTTGCATTGGTCACTTAAGAAGGCTTTCTTATCTCTACTTGATATTCTCTGGAACTCTGCATTCAGTTGGGTATATCTTTCCTTTTCTCCTTTGCCTTTTGCTTCTCTTCTTTTCTCAGCTATTTGTTAGGCCTCCTCAGACAACCACTTTGTCTTCTGGCATTTCTTTTTCTTGGGGATGGTTTTGGTCATCACCTCCTGTACAGTGTTACAAACTTCCATCCATAGTTCTTTGGGTAGTCTGTCTACCAGATCTAGTCCCTTGCATCTATTCATTACCGCTACTGTATAATCACAAGGGATTTGATTTAGGTCGTACTTGAATGGCCTAGTGGTTTTCCCTACTTTCTTCAATTTGAGCCTAAATTTTGCAGTAAGGAGCTGAAGATCTGAGCCACAGTCAGGTCCAAATCTTGTTTTTGCTGACCATATAGAACTTCTCTGTCTTCGGCTGCAAAGAATATAAGCAGTCTGATTTCAATACTGGCCATCTGGTAATGTCAATGTGTAGAGTCATCTCTTATGTTGTTGGAAGAGGGTGTTTTGCCAGCATATGCTGGGTCATAGAAAAAGTAAGGGAATTCCAAAAATAATCTACTTCTGCTTCATTGACTGTGCCAAAGCCTTTGACTACATGAATCACAACAAACTGTGGAATATTCTTAATGAAATGGGAATCCCAGACCATATTACCCACCTCCAGAGAAACCTGTATGCAGGTCAAGAAGCAGTTGTTAGAACTGGATATGGAACAACAGACTGGTTCAAAATTGGGAAAGGAGTACATCAAGGCTGTATGTTGTCCCCCTGCTTATTTAACTTACATGCAAAGTACTTCATATGAAATGCTGGGCTAGATGAATCACAAGCTGGAATCAAGATTGCGGAGAGAAAAATCAACAATTTCATATATGCAGATAATACGACTTTAATGGCAGAAAGTGAAGAGCAACTAATGAGCCTCTTGATGAAGGTGAAAGAGGAAAGTGAAAAAGCTGGCTTAAAACTCAACATTTAAAAAACTAAGATCATGGCATCTGCTCATATCACTTCATGGCAAATAGATGGGGAAACAATGCAAACAGTGACAGACTTTATTTTCTTGGGTTCCAAAATCACTGCAGATGGTGACTGCAGCCTGAAATTGAAGGATGCTTGCTCTTTGGAAGAAAAACTATGACCTACCTAGACAGCATGTTGAAAAGCAGACACATTACTTTGCCAACAAACGTTCGTCTAGTCAAAGCTGTAGTTTTTCCAGTAGTCATGTGTGGATGTGAGAGTTGGACCATAAAAAGTGCTGAGTGTCAAAAAATTGATGCTTTTGAACTGTGGTGTTGGAGGAGACTCTTTATTTATTTATTTATTTTAATTGGAGGCTAATTACTTTACAATACTGTAGTGGTTTTTACAGTACATTGACATGAATCAGCCATGGGTGTTCATGTGTTCCCTTGGACAGCACAGAGATCGAACCAGTCAATGCTATAGGAAATCATGCTGAAGCTCCAATACTTTGGCCACCTGATGCAAAGAGCTGACTTATTGGAAAAGACCCTGATCCTGGGAAAGATTAAGGACAAGAAGAAAGGGGTGACAGAGGATGAGATGGTTGGATGGCATCACTAATGGACATGAGTTTGAGCAAGCTCCAGGAGATGAAGGACAGAGAAGCCTGGTGTGCTGCATTCCATGGGGTTGCAAAGAGTCAGACACGACTTAGCTACTGAACAACAACAAAATAAACTATACTAACATATTTGAGTCAAATTATTCTGTAATTTGCCGTATGTTAATAAATTCTGGGATTTAATTTGTTTTCTCAAGCATAAAGGTGTGTGTGTGTTTTGTTTTTTTTTTTTTGTCTTTTAAAAAAATTTCTTTTAACTTCTGGGTACTTCATTTCTAGTTAAGAAGCCTACTCACTCACTCAGTTGTTTAAAGCTTTTTGGTGTATTTGCAATATACAGTTAATTTTATTGGTGGCTACAAGGTTTACTTTTTCTTTTACTACAAACAATAATGTATGATTTCAAAGGCAAATTATGCCCTTCTTTGGGATGTATTCCCTTTTTGAGTTCTAGCTATGACTTTCTGCCACTTGTGAAATTGATATTTATTAAATTGTCTATTGGCTCTTCCCCATATACAGGTTTTGAGTTTTAGAAAATCAAATTTTAGATTTTTACTTTCTAAGTCTTACGGTTGTGTGTGTGTGCATGCTAAGTCAGTTTAGTTGTGTCCAACTCTTTGCAACCCTGTAGACTGTAGCCTGCCAGGCTCCTCTACCCATGGGATTCTCCAGGCAAGAATACTGGAATGGTTTCCATGCCCCACTCCAGGGTATCTTCCCAACCCAGAGATAGAACCCACATCTCGTGTGTCTCCGTGTGAATATGCTTTGCAGGCATATTCTTTGCTGCTGAGCCACTGGGGAAGCCCCTTATAGTTAAAGTAATTGACAGTTAACAGTTATTTGGCATACCATAGATGACTTTATTTTTCTGGGCTCCAGAATCACTGCAGATGGTGATTGCAGCAATGAAATTAAAAGACGCTTACTCCTTGGAAGGAAAGTTATGACCAACCTAGACAGCATATTAAAAAGCAGAGACATTACTTTGTCAACAAAGGTCTGTCTAGTTAAGGCTATGGTTTTTCCAGTGGTCATGTATAGATGTGAGAGTTGGACTATAAAGAAAACTGAGCACCGAAGAATTGATGGTTTTGAACTGTGGTGTTGGAGAAGACTCTTGAGAGTCCCTTGGACTGCAAGGAGATCCAACCAGTCCATCCTAAAGGAGATCAGTCCTGGGTGTTCATTTGTAGGGCTGATTTTGAAGCTGAAACTCCAATACTTTGGCCACCTGATGCAAAGAGCTGACTCATTGGAAAAGACTCTGATGCTGGGAATGATTGAGGGCGTGAGAAGGGGACGACAGAGGATGAGGTGGTTGGTGGCATCACCAACTCAATGGACATGGGTTTGGGTGGACTCCGGGAGTTGGTGATGGACAGGGAGGCCTGGCGTGCTGTGGTTCATGGGTTCGCAAAGAGTTGGACATGACTGAGCGACTGAACTGAACTGAAGATGCCACTTCATAAGAATCATTGTGAATTTGCTTACACCACCAAACAACACTTGTCTCATCCTATTCCCCAAATAATTTATCTTAAGTGACTGATGCCTCAAGTGTTAGGGCTTTACGTGTTTACTGAACCATTTGGTCTATCAGTCTGTTCATCATTCTTCAGAGAATTTTGAGTTGGGCTCATAATCTATTCTTTACTAGAGAAGAAGGATTGTAGCGTACTTTGGTACTAAGACAATGTGAGAGATGAGTTATAATCTAAAATGAAGAGTTTCAAAGCATACCCTTATTTCAGAGAGATCAGTATTTTTTAAAAGGCTCAGAGTAAATGAAATCAAATCATCTAAATCAAAGCATCATGGGGTATTATAAACTACGTCTGTAATGGCTGTGAAAATGTTATACCCCCATCCTGTGGAGTGTGTATAAGAATAGAGATATTTACCAAACGCTTTTGAGTTATAAGGTAAGTAAAAGTCTGGGTTAAAGTATAGGAGAAATTGTGGAAAGATGAATAAGTTAGGGATAGGGAGAGTTAGGAACTTTATGCTCCCCTCCCCCAATTTCCTCCCCTCCACTTTTTTTTTTTTAAAGCAGAACTTTGAAAAACAAAAATTTGTAATTTAAGGAAGCAGAATCTGGAGGTAGTCTGTATGAAATTTGATGTCTGTAGAGATCAGAGTTACGGGGTAGAGAAAAGAAAGAAATGGCTGCCTTCATATCTTGAAGAGGTTTATAGGTTTTCAGTTAAACTTACAGTCACAACTTTTTTCTTAATGTTATCTTTAAAATATTTCATTTTGCATTTTTAAATTTAACTGAACAACAGAATAGAAGTCTAAATGTATTTTTCTTTACAGATCAGTGCTAACATCTTCCGAACTCTTCCTCCAAGTGATAATCCGGATTTTGATCCAGAAGAGGATGAACCCACACTTGAGGCCTCTTGGCCTCACATACAAGTATGGACCATAATTTTATGTTGACAATTTTTACATTTATGCTGTTCTTCTGAAATCATGGAACTCTGTTTTAGATTTGAGTGTCTATTTAAAGTACTAGATTTTTAATACATTTTCTTAACATTTCCTTTTCCCAAAGTACTGCTTTTCATTTTTTTTTTTTACTGTAAATTACACTTAACATTTACCTTTTAAACTGTTTTAAAGTATATTCCATAGCATTAAGTACATTCATAATGCTATGCAGTTATCACTGTTACCTAGTGTAGTAGCCACTTTGTCATTACCTTTTCATCATTCACACTCTTTTCATCACCCCATATGGAAACACCCTTGTCATTAACAGTCAGTTCCCATTCTTTACCCACCCCCTACCTCCCAACCACTGGCAGCTATTAATCTACTCTGTGTGTGTGTGGATTTGCCTGTCCTGGATATTTAATATATATGGACTCGTAATATGTGACCTTATATGCTTAACATAATATTTTCAGGGTTCATCAATATTGTACCATGTATCAATATGTCATTCCTTTTAATGGCTGAATAATATTCCATTGTGTGGACATACCACATTTATCCATTAATCAATAAATGAACAGTTAGGTGGTTTCTACTTTTTGGCTGTTGTGACTAGAACTGGTATGAATGTGTAAGTTTTTGTTTAATGTGTTTCCTATAAGTTTTGACATGTTGTGTTTTTATTTTCATTCATTTCAAAATGTTTTCTAATTTCCTCTGTGACTTATTTGGCCCATTAGTTATTTAGGAATGTGTTTAGTTTCTGGGCTTCCCTTGTGGCTCAGCTTGTAAAGAGTCTACCTGCAAGGCAGGAGACCTGGGTTCCATCCCTTGATTGGGAAGATCCCTTGGAGAAGAGAAGGCTACCTACTCCAGTATTCTGGCCTGGAGAATTCCATGGACTGTCGTCCATTGGGTCACAAAGAGTCAGGTACGACTGACTTCCCTAGTAGCTCAGCTGGTAAAGAATCTGCCTGCAGTGCAGGAGACCCTGGTTCAGTTCCTGGGTCAGGAAGATCCACTGGAGAAGGGATAGGCTACCCACTCCAGTATTCTTGGGCTTCCTTGGTGGCTCAGCTGGTAAAGAGTCCCCCTGCCATGCCAGAGACCTGGGTTTGATACCTGGGTTAGGAAGATCTCCTAGAGAAGGGAAAAGCTACCCACTCTAGTATTCTGGCCTGGAGAATTCCATGGACTGTATAGTCCAAGGGGTCACAAAGAGTCGGACACGACTGAGCGACTTTCACCTTAATTTCTACATATTTGTGGCTCCCGTATTTCTTTCTGTTATTGATTTATAATTTTATTCCATTGTGGTTGGTGAATATACTTTGAAATTTTCAATCCTTTTAAATGTATTGGGCCTAGCATATAGTTTATCATGGAGAATGTTTCATGTGTGCTTGAGAAGAATGTGTATACTATTGTTATTGGATGGAGTGTTGTGTTGAAATCTCTTAGATCTAGTTGGTTGTTTAAGTTTTCAATTTCCTTGTTGATCTTCTGTCTAGTTCTCTCCACTATTGGAAATGAAATATTGAAATTTCCTACTGTTACAGTTGAATTGTCTGTTTCTCTCTTCTGTTACGTCAGTTTTTGATTCATGTATTTTGGGGTCTTATAAATTATGTTTATAATCATTTTATAGTTTTTGTGTTAAAATTCATTTTGTCTGATATAGTATTCTGCAATCTCTATTTAAATACTATATATAAATACTATATAAATTTATATAAATACTACATAAATTTATAGCCACTATATAAATACTATATATAGTATTTGACAGCCACTGTCTAACTCTCTTTTGGTTACTGTTTGCATGATATATCTTTTCTGTACATTTACTTCTTATCTATTTGTTTCTTTTAATCTAAATTGTGTCTCTTGGGAATTCTTTGTTGGTCCAATGGTTAGGACTTTTCAGTTTCACTGCTGAGGGCCTAGCTTCAATCAATGGTCAGGGAACAAAGATCCTGCAAGCCACACAGTGTGGCTAAGTAAATAGTGTCTCTTGTAAACAGCATGTGGTTGAAACCTGTGGTTTTTTTTAATCAGTTCTGACAGTCTCTGCTTTTGATTGATGTTTAATCCATTTATATTTAACGTAATTGCTGGCAAGGTAGAACTTAACGTTCGTTTGCTGTTTCGGCCTTCCTTGGTAGCTCAGTGGTAAAGAATCAGCCTGCAATGCAGGAGATGTGGGTTCTATCCTTGGGTTGGGAAGAACCCCTGGAGAAGGAAATGGCAACCCATTCCATTATTCTTGCCTGGGAAATCTATGGACAGAGGAGCCTGGCAGGCTCCATGGGGTCACAGAGTCGAACACAATCTAGCGACTAAACAACATTTTGCTGTTCTATGTCTTATGTCTTTCTCATTCTTCTACCCCTCCATTATTGGCTTTTGTATTAAATAACAGATTTTCTGGAGTACCATTTTAATTCCCTTGTTTCTTTAACTATACTTTTTTGAGATATTTTTTGAGATAAAGTTTCTTTAACTATACTTACCCTAGGGATTACACTTTAAAACGAGCTAGTTTGGTTGAATAGTAGTAGCATACAAAACTTTGGTCCAGTATACCTCCATTCCCTCCCCCTTCTTCTGTGCTGGTATTGTCATACAAATTGGATCTTTATGCAGGCATTTTATTGAGCTTTGCAGATATTGCATTTTTTTACAAATTGAAGGTTTGTGGCAACCTTGTGTCAAGCATGTCTACCAGCACCATTTTCTTACTTCATGTCTCAGTGTGACATTTTGATAATTCTTGTAATATTTCCAGCCTTTACATTGTTATATTTTTATGATGATCTGTGATCAGTGATCTTTGATGTTATTATTGCAAAAAGATTACAACCTGCTGAAGACTCAGATGATGGCTAGCATTTTTAGCAATAAAGTATATTTAAATTAAGGCATGTACATTGTTTTTATAAAACATAATGTGATTGCATATTTAATAGACTATAATATAAACATAACTTTTATATACATTGGGAAACCAGAAAAATTCATATGACTGCTTTAGTGCAAAATTCACTTTATTATGGTGGCCTGGAACCAAACCTGCAATATCTCCAAAGTATGCCTGTACATTGTACATCCATCAACCCAGTTTTGTAATTATTGCTTTATGTGGTTGTCTTGTAAAACAAAATGAAAGAGTTATAAATAAAAGTACATTTACATTCTTTGATATTTACCTATGTAGTTACCTTTACCCATGCTCTTTCTTTCTTTCTATGAATTCAAGTTACATATGGTGTCCTTTTGGCTCAGCCTGAAGGATTCCCTTTAATATTTCTTGTAAGGCAGGTCTATTAATCTGGGAATATCGTAATTTTTCGTTCATTTTTGAAGGACAGTTTGGCTGAATATAGAATTCTTGGCTAACTGCCTTTTCCCCTCAACACTTTAAAGGTGTCCTCCCATTGATCCTCAGGTGTCTATGGTTTTCTGTCCAAGTCAGTTATTAATCTTATTTGGATCTGATGTATGTGATACATTATCCCTTGCTGCTTTGAAAATTTTCCGTTTGTCTTTAACTTTTGTCAGTTTGATTATGATATCTCTAGATATGGATGTCTTTGACTTGATTGTAGTTGGAGCGCCACTGAGCTCCAGTTGAGTTCATTGTATAAATTAATACTTTTCATCAAATTTGAATTGTTTTTAGCCATTTCTTCAACTATTATTTCTTCCTCCTTCTCCTCTCCTGAGACTCCCATTATGTGTAGTATGTTGGTGTGATTGATTGTATCCCACAGGTCTTTGAAACTCTGTTCATTTTGTGTTCAGTCTTTCTTTTCGCACCTCAAACTAGATAATCTCTATTGACCTGTCTCTGCCAGCTCAGTGTTTTTCATTGTTGTTTTTTTTTTTTTTTTTTTTGTGGGAAAGCAACTTTACTGAAGTCCTCACTCTGCCATTGCAGAAGTCCTCTCTGAAGCACATCTTTTTAGTTGAGACTGAGGGAGGGATAGTCTTCCTGCCTTAGTGCCATTGTGTGACAACTCACTCCTCATAATTATTGGAAAACTGGTAATAAAAACTTACTATTTAAGTAGGACCAATTCTTCCATTAAACCCTCTTCAGCTAATTGTTTCTAGCCCTAACTTCTTTATTCAAACATTCCCCTCAAATACGTGGCTTTAATAAAAGGTCATCTAAGGTTCACTCAGTTAACTGAATCACATTGGCGCTACCACACTTAATACTTAAATAACTAGGGCTCTTCAGATAAGATTCAGAGCAGAACATATTGTAACTCTTATGCTGTATTTAAAAACTGTTAACAAAGGTTCCATTATAGCTATGAAATATACTTATGTGTGTTTAGGGTTTCTTCTGCATGGGGGTGTGTGTGTGTGTGTGTGCGCGTGCGCGCACGCTCAGTTGCTCAGTCATGTCCAACTCTTTGCAACCCCATGGACTGTAGCCCCCAGGCTTCTTTGTCCATGGAATTTTTTGGCAAGAACAGTGGAGTGGGTTGCCGTTTCCTTCTCTAGGGGATCTTCCCAACCCAGGGATCAAATCCATGTCTCCTGCATTGGCAGGTGGATTCTTTACCCACTGTGCTGCCTGGGAAGCCCTTACAGGGTTTCTTTGCACATGTTCTTATATGGCTAGTCTTTATGATTATTGGCTTTTTTATTGTATACATTAGGTTTTATTTTTGTTCTCCAGATTGTCTAATTAAAATGCTCTGAGAAGACCCATATTATGCCTTCAGGTTACAGATATTTTCTTACTTTTAAAATAAGCAAAGCTCTGAGGGAGAAAGTAAAAGGAACTCTTGCCTAATGCTTCAACTATAATGACTTTAATATTTTTTATTGGGGTATAGTTGATTTACAATATTGTATTAGTTCCAGGTGTATAAATAGTGATTTGGTATTTTTATAAATTATACTCCATTTGTAGTTATAAAATATTGGCTATATTTCCTGTGCTATATAATATATTCTTGTAGCTTATTTACATTATAAATAGTTGTTTGTACCTTGTAATCCCCTACCCCTTTCTTGCCTCTTCCTACTTTCCTGTCCCTAGTGTAACCACCCGTTTGTTCTTTATATCTGTGAGTCTGCTGCTTTTTTGTTATATTCATAGTCTGCTTTATTTTTTAGATTTCATGCTTAATTGATACCATATTTGTCTTTCTCTCACTTACTTCACTTAGCATAATACCCTCCAGTTTCATCCATGTTGTTGCAAATGGCAAAATTTCATTCTTTTTATAGCTGAGTAGTATTCCCTTGTATATATATACTGTATCTTTTTTATTTGTTGATCTGTTGATGGATACTTAGGTTGCTTCCATATCTTGCCAATTTTAAAACTGCTGCTATGAACATTGGGATGCATGTATCTTTTCTAATTGGTGTTTTTGTTTTCTTTGGATATATGCCTAGGGGTGAAATTGCTGGGTCTTATGGTAATTTTGTTTTTAGTGTTTTGAGGTACCTCTGTATTATTCTGCACAGTGACTTCATCAGTTTACATTTCCACCAGTAGTGCACAAGTCTTCCTTTTTTTTCCATATCCTCACCAACATTTGTTGTTTGTGGTCTTTTTGATGATAGCCATTCTGAAAGGATGATTTGTGTATTTTTAAGATAGTGACCTAAAATCTTCAGGCAAGCACAATGAAATGTTATTCTAGAGAATTGAATGTATTTGCCTACATACGACCAATAATATTGGTTTATCAGATGGCTTGCTGATCGTGCTTAGCTAATTAAATTATGTATGTCTGTGTGTGTGTGCTCAGTCATGTCCAACTCTTTGCAACCCCATGGACTATAGCCCGCCAGTCTCCTCTGTCCATGGGATTTTTCAGACAAGAATACTGGAGCGGGCTGTGTAATAACACTATAAAAAGTAGATATTATTCATATTTTATGGATAAGCTTGAGATTAAGCTAAAATAGATTCAGAATCCTGCCCAAGATTATACAAAAAGTAAGTGGTAGGATAAGGTTTATAGCAAAATATTGCTCCAGTGTCTTTGTCCTACATTATTAAAAGCTTTACTGCCTCCCCTAGAGTCCATCTACGGTCCAAGACAGATACATACAAATTCCTATGAAGTTTTAATTCATACCTTTTTAGCTTCATTTAACACCAATAAATAAGGTCTCCCACTAGCTGTCACTTTTTTTTTTAGCCCTCATAAATGACTTTTTAAAGGTATAATTATACAGGTACAGATGTGCCTTAGTTAAATGGTACAGAAATTTATATATACAATTCTAACAAGATATAAGAAAATTATTATTACAAAGTATGGTGAAGTGGAAATGATTCTGGTGACAGACATCTACTCACATCTCAGTTTCAGTAACTTTCCTATGGAAATGATCTTAATTAAGCTGCTAAATTTCTCTGCATCCTCCTTTACAAAGCTGGCATAAAACAGAGTTGTATAAAAATTGAATGGGATAACACATGCACAAAACATAGCACAATTTTTTTTTAACTCTAGTATCTGTTTTCTTTGCATTCCCCCCATTTTTAAAAAGACATACTTTTGATATTAAGAAAGAAGTATATATATCAGTTCAGTTCAGTTGCTCAGTTGTGTCCAACTCTTTGCGACTCCATGAACCACAGTACGCCAGGCCTCCCTGTCCATCACCAACTCCTGGGTCCACCCAAACCCATGTCCATTGTGTCGGTGATGCCATCCAACCATCTCATCCTCTGTCATCTCCTTCTCCTCCTGCCTTCAATCTTTTCCAGCTAATGGTTGCCTTTATGCTGATACCTTAAGAAATACCCTTGGTGCCTTCTTTTGTAGCTAGTTTATTGATTCTCTAGAATGAACAATATTGAAATTAGTAAGTAGTCTTTTCTTCCTCCACTTCCTGCCTCTCTAGCTCTAGTGTAAAGCAATACACTTTTACTCTCACAGTAAATACCTATATGCCCATCACTTGTCATTAGTTATACAGGAAATGTATTTAATATTTACTGTTAATCCTTGAAATCTTGTTTTTCTTATCTCTTTCTTCGTTTTGTTGAATTGTTTTTAATTTCTCTTTTTTCTTTACTCTTTCATTTTTCCATTACTCTAGTTGAAAGGCAGACTGACAGAATGAATATTTAGTTTTTCCAGTTTCAGTAGTAGAGACATACAGGGGGAAGGGAATGGGTGTTATATTGGCTTATCTATAATGCCTGCCACAGGCTTGAACCATTGGAGGCAAGAGTCCGTCCTGAATAAAATGAAAAATGATAGCTTTGTTAATGACAATAGGATAGATAACATCAGCTATTTTCTACATAGTTCCTGGCAGATAGAGAAGAACCTTGCTTTATATATGGGTACACAGTGTTGCTTCAGATTATACTGTTTGGTTTGGGGAAGGTTGGGGTTTTTCTGGCCCCATCATGTGGCTTGCATGTGGCTCTTAGTTCCTCCTAGGCCTTTGTCGGTGAAAGCACAAAGTCCTAACCACCGGACCGCCAGGGAATTCCCCCAGATTGTATTGTTGATTTTTATTTTGCAAGGACTTGAATTTTTTAGTGACATTTCATTTTATATTTTATTATAAAAGACAAGAGAAAGGAATTTATATTCTAAACTGTTTGGGACATTTTAAAGCAATAGTGTGCTTCCTTATTTATTTGATTTGTCTAGCACCTATACAGAGAAGGAAATGGCAAACCACTCCAGTATTCTTGCTTGGAGAATTCCATGGACAGAGGAGCCTGGTGGGCTGCTGTCCATGGGGTCACATAGAGTTGGACACCACAAGCGACTTAGCATGCATGCATGCATTAGAGAAGGAAATGGCAACCCACTTCAATATTCTTGCTTGGAGAATTCTGTGGACAGAGGAGCCTGGTGGGCTGCTGGCCATGGGGTCACACAGAGTTGGACACGACTGAAACGACTTAGCATGCGTGCATGCATTGGAGAAGGAAATGGTAACCTACTCCAGTGTTCTTGCCTGGAGAATCCCAGGGACAGAGGAACCTGGTGGACTGCTGTCTATGGGGTCACACAGAGTTGGACATGACTGAAGCAACTTAGCAGCAGCAGCAGCAGCACTTATACATCCAAATAGAATGAAAGAGGAATCCTAGGATTAGTGTAAATTGATAAAACTTTTATCAGCACAATAGAGCTTATGGAATAGAAAATCTGAAGTGGTAAACTACTTTTTAGTAGCACTGCACACAGTTCATCTGAAATTTATGCCACGGTTTCTGTAAAATTAGCAATACTAAGTTAAATAATACAGAGATTTTAAAAGCACAAAATTCTTATTAGTTGGTAAGTTGTACATGTTTTTAATCACATGTAGTTGGATAATCTCAAAAGAATCTCCTCAGTCTTTGAATTTTGAAAAATAGTTTTTCCATTAAGATATTTGTATATGCTCTTGAGCATTAACAGTAAAAATTCAGCCATACATACAGTGTGCTTTCTGTTTTTCACTGGTATGATTTGAAATTTCACTTAAATTTGCTGAAACTAGTGGTTCTTAAATTTTAGGGGATGGTGAGTTACTTTCAAAATATGATTTTTTAAAAATGGGTTTTCTCTGAGACAAATTCACAGAGACACACAAGAAATATTATACACCCATCATCTTCTGATTAAAAGCTCTGGTCTGTATATATGTGTTTATAGTTTAAAATATTTCTAGTAATTAAATTTGGTATAC
This sequence comes from Cervus elaphus, assembly GCF_910594005.1. Classification (NCBI taxonomy): domain Eukaryota; kingdom Metazoa; phylum Chordata; class Mammalia; order Artiodactyla; family Cervidae; genus Cervus; species Cervus elaphus. The sequence goes on along the minus strand of NC_057828.1, from coordinate 72,285,342 downwards.
AATTTTTAAATCTGGCAGTCAGATGGCCTGCTAAATATGAAGTGAACTGATTGATAGCATTTGTTATTATTTAGTCATCATATTTTCTTTACAGTAAAATGTTGAAGCTGTTCTAATGAATGAAATTATAGTGTAGCACTTAGGAAATTTGCTAATTAAAATTTCTGTCCTGGTTTTTAATATTATTTGAATCAATTCACCTGAAATTTTTTGTTTTGTACTAAGTTTGCATTTTATTAATTCATTTAGCTTATTGGATCTTTGCTGCTAGAAAATAACTTGGTAGGGTGAAAAATAAACATTAAATTTAGTTAATGAGAGGAATAATTTCAGATAATTTCAAAACCTTTCAAAATTTTGTTTCTTCAACCTTTTCATGAATTTTCTTAAAATGTGCTAATTTACAGTTTCTTTTTACTTTTTTTTCCACATGGTAATGGAAATACTAATGAACAATGGAATAAAGAAACACAGAAGAAAAGAACAAAAGAAAGGCCATTTCAGTACTAGGGGATTGGTGGATTGGTCATTATCTTTTAATTTACTAAATATTATATGATAATTATTAATATAAAAGTTCTGTTACTTTAAAATTTTCTTTCCTAAATATTATTGCTTTATATTTATTGAAGACCAAAAAGATAGTAATTTTCTATGTACCTCCTTTTAGATAATTAGAGAAGCATGACTGTTCTACTAGCCTGGAATACTGGCAGATTATGTCGTATTTTTGTTTTCTTTTATCAATTCTCTTTTTGGCACAGATAATTAAGATGCAATTATGGGATGCAAGGATTCTTCAATATCTGCAAATCAATCAGTGTAATACACCACATTAACAAATTGAAAAATAAAAACCATATGATTATCTCAATAGATGCAGAGAAAGCCTTTGACAAAATTCAGCATCCATTTATGATAAAAATCCTCCAGAAAGCAGGAATAGAGGGACATACCTCAACATAATAAAATCTATATATGACAAACCCACAGCAAACATTATCCTCAATGGTGAAAAATTGAAAGCATTTCCCCTAAAGTCAGGAACAAGACAAGGGGGCTCACTCTCACCACTACTATTCAACATAGTTTTGGAAGTTTTGACCACAGCAATCAGAGCAGAAAAAGAAATAAAAGGAATCCAGATTGGCAAAGAAGAAGTAAAACTCTTCACTGTTTGCAGATGACATGATCCTCTACATAGAAAACCCTAAAGACTCCACCAGAAAATTACTACAGCTAATCAATGAATATAGGAAAGTTGCAGGATATAAAATCAACACACACACAAAAAATAAAATAAAATCAACACACAGAAATCCCTTGCATTCCTATACACTAACAATGAGAAAACAGAAAGAAATTAAGGAAACAATTCCATTCACCATTGCAACGAAAAGAATAAAATACTTAGGAGTATATCTACCTAAAGAAACAAAAGACCTATATATAGAAAACTATAAAACACTGGTGAAAGAAATCAAAGAGGACACAAATAGATGGAGAAATATACTGTGTTCATGGATTGGAAGAATCAATATAGTGAAAATGAGTATACTACCCAAAGCAATCTATATATTCAGTGCAATCCCTATCAAGCTCCCAACAGTATTTTTCAGAGAACTAGAACAAATAATTTCACAATTTGTATGGGAAAAAACCTCAAATAGCCAAAGCAATCTTGAGAAAGAAAAATGGAACTGGAGGAATCAACCTGCCTGACTTCAGTCTCTACTACAAAGCCACAGTCATCAAGACAGTATGGTACTGGCACAAAGACAGAAATACAGATCAGTGGAACAAAATAGAAAGCCCAGAGATAAATCCACGCACCTATGGACACCTTATCTTTGACAAAGAAGGCAAGAATATACAATGGCAAAAAGACAACCTCTTTAACAAGTGGTGCTGGGAAAACTGGTCAACCACATGTAAAAGAATGAAACTAGAACACTTTCTAACACCATACACAAAAATAAACTCAAAATGGATTAAAGATCTAAATGTAAGACCAGAAACTATAAAACTTCTAGAGGAAAACATAGGCAAAACACTCTCTGACGTAAACCACAGCAGGATCCTCTATGACCCACCTCCCAGAATATTGGAAATAAAAGCAAAAATTAAAAAATGGGACATAATTAAAATTAAAAGCTTCTGCACAACCAAGGTAACTATAAGCAAGGTGAAAAGACAGCCTTCAGAATGGAAGAAAATAATAGCAAACGAAGCAACGGACAAAGAATTAATCTCAAAAATTTACAAGCAACTCCTGCAGCTCAATTCCAGAAAAATAAACGACCCAATCAAAAAGTGGGCCAAAGAACTAAACAGACATTTCTCCAAAGAAGACATACAGATGGCTGACAAACACATGAAAAGATGCTCAACATCACTCATTATCAGAGAAATGCAAATCAAAACCACAATGAGGTACCATTTCACACCAGTGAGAATGGCTGCTATCCAAAAGTCTACAAGCAATAAATGCTGGAGAGGGTGTGGAGAAAAGGGAACCCTCTTACACTGTTGGTGGGAATGCAGACTAGTACAACCACTATGGAGAACAGTGTGGAGATTCCTTAAAAAACTGGAAATAGAACTGCCATATGACCCAGCAATCCCACTCCTGGGCATACACACTGAGGAAACCAGATCTGAAAGAGACACGTGCACCCCAGTGTTCATCGCAGCACTGCTTACAATAGCCAGGACATGGAAGCAACCTAGGTGTCCATCAGCAGATGAATGGATAAGAAAGCTGTGGTACATATACACAATAGAATATTACTCAGCCATTAAAAAGAATACATTTGAATCAGTTCTAATGAGGTGGATGAAACTGGAGCCTATTATACAGAGTGAAGTAAGCCAGAAAGAAAAACACCAATACAGTATACTAATGCATATATATGGAATTTAGAAAGATGGTAACGATAACCCTGTATGTGAGGCAGCAAAAGAGACACAGATGTATAGAACAGTCTTTTGGACTCTGGGAGAGGGCGAGGGTGGGATGATATGGGAGAATGGCATTGAAACATGTAAATTATCACATGTGAAACGAATTGCCTGTCCAGGTTCAATGCATGATACAGGGTGCTTGGGGCTGGTGCACCGGCATGACCCAGAGGGAGGGGATGGGGAGGGAGGTGGGACGGTTCAGGATGGGGAACACATGTACACCCATGGTGGATTCATGTCAATGTATGGCAAAACCAATACAATATTGTAAAGTAAAAAAATTAAAAAACTGAAAAATAATTTTTAAAGAAGATGCAATTATGTAGGATACTGAATAGAACATAGACCTTTTTAAGATAACTTGGCTTTAGGGCCTAGAGGCTCTTCTTTATGATCTGTTTAAGTAGAAATTTAAACTGGGGACATATATATTTTATAATGTACACCTTCATGTTCAAATACTTCTCAACCAGATACTATATTTTAAATATTTGCATGTTCTCAGAATCTAAAATTGTAGGAACCATAGCTTAATGTACTAACACTTACACACAGAAATAGAAAAGAAACATCTTTTATCCTTATTTAAGATTGAGAAATATTTTTATTACTTTAAACTTTTTATCATAGTTATATGTTGTTAATTATCTTTTTTATTATTATAGTTAAAAGCTGGAGGAAAACAGGTTGATCCTATACAAGCTGTTCAGGGTTCACGCAGAATATGTCTTACTTTTAAAAGGATTACAGAGGGGAGAAAAAGATTCTTACACAACTAGGATTTTGTTAGTGTTTGCTATGTCCTTGGCAACAGGTGGCACTAGTGGTAAAGAACCTGCCTGCCAATGCAGGAGATGTGAGAGATGTGGGCTTGATCCTTGGGTTGGAAAGATCCCCTGGGTTGCATGGCAGCACATTCCAATATTCTTGCCTGGAGAATCCCATGGACAGAGAAGCCTGGTGGATTACAGTCCATAGGGTCACACAGAACTGGACATGACTGAAGCGACTTGGCACACATGCAGGCAATGTTCTAGGCACTTACTGTCTCTAATTTATTTAGTTTAGTGTATGTTAATTCTTACATAAATTCAATCAAATATTAGATGAATTTTTAAAACTCCATTTAAGTTAGCTTCCTCTTAATAGAGGTTGGAAAACGTTCAGTCAGCATATTCCTTGAAAAAAGAGCCTTTTGTATATTTGCAAATCATTAAAGTTGCTTTTAAATCTTTGCCTTTCTAGGTCAAACATTTCTAGTTCCTTTAGCTTTCTGTATAAGTCTTATTTTCAAATACAGTAATACATTACAAATACATTAATAATTTATGCTGTTCTGTGTTGTACCTTCTAGAACCTTTTATTGGTTAAGACCAGAATTTTATATATTTTAACTATCATAGGAAATACACAGTACTGAGTAGAAAGGGAAGATTATCCTTCATTCCTTATAGTTTTTAGTTGTCTTAGTTATCAGTTTTTAGGGTGCTTTTTGGCTTATAGGGCTAGGAAGACCAGCCATACACTGAGCATGCATGAAGTTTGCCATTTTGTTAGAGAATTAAACTCATTGCTGAAAGTATCTGTTCTCTTTTGCAGTATGGTTTCTTAGGTTCTTGGGGCAAATCAATTTTTCATGTGGAAGAAGATAGAGAAACTTTAATACAGAAATAGTTTCTCAGCAGCCGTGAGTTTTCATTCAGCAAATACTTATCTGTTGTTTTTAGGCATTACTCTAAATATTGGGGGTAAAGTATTGAACTAATAAGCAAACTGTCTTACATTCTTGGGGGAAAGAATAACTAATACTATGTCAGGGTGTGATAGATACAATAAAATAAAACAATAGTTCAGGATAAAGGGTATAGAGAGAGTGACTGTGGAGATAGGATGCAGTTTTATAGAAACGTAGTCTTAGTTGTGCCAGTCTTAGTCTTAGTCTTAGCTCTGTAGATCACTCGTGTTTATTCTGCTCCTGATTGGGATTATTCAACATGTGTTTAACTTTTTGTCATCATCTCTTCAGTGGTGCTAAGTTGGTAGCGTAAAAGCAATTCGCTGAGAATCCTGACTGGTTGCTTAATTAATGTTCACTGTGTCAGGTAAACAATGCTGATGAAAGCTCTATAAGAAATAACATGTCATATCTGTGATAAGTGCAGGTTTCAACTGGGTATGTGATGTAGAGGGTGCATTTTGATCTGGAGCTTGATGTCATGTAAGTTTCCCAAAAGACATGCTATTACTGTTAAAATTAATAGCCTTAATTAAGCCCTCCATTTCTGACGCACATCTTGAGAGGGAGAGTATACAGGCTAACGTTTGCCACCCCTGACTCAGGATTGACTTGGTCCCACCTTACCATGGCTTTTAACTTGGGGTCTGCATAAAGGTTCTGCATCTCCTGATTCCATACCCACCAGCTTCTCCCCTACACTGTCGTCTTCTTGAGACAGGTTCTACTTATCTTATAAAAGCCCTCCTCTTTCTTCTTGTCCAAAATTAAATCTCATGCAGGACTCAAATTGTGTGTCCTCCTTAAAACTTTCCCTGTTGACCTTATGCCACAGTGATATAGCCCTTTTCTGAATATCTCCTGCACTCATAGTTCTTATGTATATACCATCTTATATGTTTTTATTTTTGTCTTACCTCCCCAATAAGTGAATGAGCTTTACCGTGCCTACTATCTGTTCATACTAAATGTAGCTAAAGGAAGACTTGTTTTTTCTACCCCCAACATTTCTGATGCCAAATATATAGATTTTCCACACCAAGAAATTCTCCAATTCTCACTGGGTGTCCTATAGTTTATTCATTCTGATACTAACTACCCGCAGTTAGCAAGGACCTCTAGGGTGAAGGGCTCAGTCCAATAAGACTGTTCTTCACTGAAGATGACAGTCATGATTCTGGGCCTCCCATCCGTCTTAACTAACTGGCTATCTGAGGTTACCATGACCCACTCTTCCAGTTCAGTAATTTGTTATAAGAGCTCACAGACCTCAAGGAATCACTTTACTTACTGTTACCAGTTTATTATAAAGGATAAAACTCAGAAACAGCCAAATGAAGAGAGGCATGCATACTGTAAGGTGCGGCAAAGGGCTTGGGTTTTCCATGTGCCACCCTCTTAGCACCTTGATGTGTTCACCAACCCAGAAGTTCTTAAGACCCCTTTGTTAGGGTTTCTGATGGTGGTGATTGTTGTTCAGTCACTAAGTCATGTCCAGCTCTACCTCTGTTACCAAATTGACTGTCATGGTATTGCACTACTTGTCTTCAAGTAACCCTGATTTTGGGGCTAAAGTATGCACCTGCCAATGCAGGAGTTTGATCCCTGGCTTGGAAAGATCCCTGGGAGAAGGAAATGGCAACCCACTCCAATATTCTTGCCTGGGAAATCCCATGGACAGAGGAGCCTGGTGGGCTACAGTCCATGGGTCGCAGAGCTGGACACGATTTAGCGACTAAACAACAACAACCTTTAGGTATGCCAGAGAGAAGCTGTAAAGTGCTTTAAGGAAAAGGTGAAAGTTCTCAATTGAATAAGGAAAGAAAGAAAGCATATGCTGACGTTGCTAAGATCTGTGGTGATAAGTATTCTATCTGTGAAATTCTGAGGAAGGAAAAAAAAATCACGCTGGTTTTGCCGTCACACCTCAGACTACAAAAATTATGGCCACAGTGCGTGGTGAGTGCTCAGTTAAGCTGGAAAAGGCATTAAATTTGTGGAGGGAAGCCATGAACAGAAAAGGGTCCAGTGCCATTCAGGGTTTCAGTCATCGGGAGGTGGTGCTTAGAACTTAGCACTCAAGGTTAAGAGGGAAGTACTGTATTTTTAAGATGCTTAGCACTTTTTAAGTAGAGGCTTATTAGGGCGTTTAGTTTATTCGCTGTGGTGCACAGACATTTATTTCTGAGCCCTGCACTTATGTGATTTGGTTAATTATTTCTAAAGTGCGGATTAGATATCCTGGTTTCGATTTAGTTACTTTTTTCCCACTGTAGTTTTATATAGAAGGACTTGAAATTTTTCTCTTTTTTAAAACTGATACTGATACACTGTCCCTTACAATTCAGTTTATTCTTATCTGGAGGTTCCTGATCCTGCATTTAAGGAACTCTGGAAATTAAGCTGAGGTAGTTTGGTAGACCACTGAAGAAAGGTTCCCAGTGAGTATGGAGTGCAAAATAGTCTTCTGACTTAAATATTTTATGGGCATCGTCTTTGTTTTCTGGCTCCTGTAAGTTAATATTTTCAATGAATGATGCAAAGCAATAAATCCAAAATGTACCAACTTAGGAGAGCAAATTGTGCGTATATATTTAGTTTTGAAAAAACTGTTACCAATTCACCCCTTTTTATAATGAGATCTGAAATCTCATTACTGAGTTGTTAAAGGAGGTGTGTTTTTGATATGAATTCACATAGGGTGAATTCTATGATAGGCTTCATCTTGGCTTTTATTTCATTTTGTCCTTCAGTTGGTGTATGAATTCTTCTTGAGATTTTTGGAGAGCCCTGATTTCCAACCTAGCATTGCAAAGCGATACATTGATCAGAAATTTGTACAACAGGTAAGGAATTCTTCTGTCTTAAATTTCCTTACATTCATTTCAGCAGTGATTTATTAACTTGGGATTAAAATGGTCTTTCAAAACTTTAAGGATTTCTTTTTAACAGCACCTAATATTCTTGCCAGATGATGAGAATAAAAGTAAAGTAGCTTTGAGAATACAGGAATATTTTTAATCAAGATTCACCTTCTCTTATATCAATTAAATTATCCTGTCTAAATCCTAAATTTTCATAGTTGTTTTATGAAGACCAGAAAAGCAAGCCTTGTTGGAATATCTAACTTAGAAAATTTGGTATAACTAAGGGGAAAGCATTTTTTAAATTTTTAAGTCTTTGAGCTTGAACTTGACATATGGTTCTAAGCACTGTGACAGAGAGGGGGAAAAATAAATATGGAATTATTTTTAGAAGTTTGGGCTTTATGTCACTATGTCACTTTTCTCCCCTACTCCTTCCCACCTTATGAATTCTAGCCTCCCAGTTCCTGAACCACAGATAAAATACTTAGGAAGGAAGGGCGCTAAATATATGTGATACCTTCTTTCTTTTTATAAGTTGATTGTTAGCTGGGGCTTGGGGTTTTTTTTTGTAACCTAATACTTAAAATTAGTTTCTTAGAATGTGTTCATTTTTATTTTCAAAATCTTTCCAATAATTTACAGGCATCTTTCCCAAAAAAAAAAAAAAAAAAGGCATCTTTCAAATACAAAGGACTTTGCTGGCCCTAGACAAAATTGTGAATTTTTGGACCAAACTTCTCTGAGTCCATTTTCTCTTTTGAAGTACTTAGCTGTGAGTGAGGTCTCATTAGGAATTTGATACTCTCCTTTTCTAAAGTAATTAGCATATTAAAGAAAGGCAGAGGATGAGTGGAAGGGTAGTGATGAAGTGCTGAGGCCAGGATTTTTTTTTTTTTTTTTTTTTTGAGGCCAGGATTAAAGATCATTACAAGGACCTTTGCTGCCTTCTTCCCACCATTGTGTGTCCCCTAGAATAAAGCTTATACCAACATGAGCTCCACATATTGGAGTTAATTTCTGGTCATCTGCCGTAGTTACCACGTAAAGTATTTTCACTAGTTGCTGTGAAGTATTGATAAATGAAGAACATTATCATTGTCCTTTAACCTTTCAAGTATTTCTTCAAGAAATACTAGGTGTGTGTTAACTGTAAAATCTTAATCTCATTTCAATACCAAGTTAGAAGCAGTCATTAAATGGAGCTATGTTATTTTGGTATTAGAGATGAATGCATGTTTCCTTCTGTAGTTCTCGTGTGCTATGGAGGAAATACAGTGTATTAAGGAACTTTAGTAATGCTGTGTTAAATTGTATTTAAGATAATATCAGGTTGAGTGGAATAGTTGCCGTAGGGCTTCTTCACCCTGGAACTTGAGGTATTTTGGCTGCTGGATTATTCAGGGGTTTTGAGGGGGAGCAGGAAGAAAGCTGGTAGGATAGGACCCATTTTCTACCTTCTACTCTAAATGCCTGAATTATCCGAGAAGCCAAGGCCCCGTAATTTGTTTCTAGCAGTTTATATCACTGTGCTTTCACAGATCATTGCTCTGAGGTATTCATAGTGTGTTGCTTTAATAAATACTACTATGACATTTCTTGGCTTTTATATTTTGAAATTATTTAATTAGGTGGTAAGTTTAAGACTTAGAAGTACAGGAGAAAAATCTGAAGTATAAATTTGGACGTTTGTTATTGTAAGAGAAGAAAACAAGTATATAATTCCAGGTTATGCTCAAATCATTTCCCAAAGGAGGAAGCTAAGAATTGTTTAGTGCTTTTTATGTGCCAGGCACTGCCCTTATCTGCTGTTATGTAAAGAGCTAGATCATGTCCAAATTTGCAGAGCTGGAAGATGGCACAATCAGGATTTGATTACATATAAATAGATTATAAATTTGATCATATAAAACAAATTATTTTATTTATATTATAATATTTCAAAATATTTACTTAAATAGATTTTCTACTTAGCTAACAACTGTTCTCTAATACTTCACGTTGACCCCGAGGATCAACTTGTATTATATTATATTTGTTCTTGAATTAGACATAGTGACCTAAATAATTAAGGATTCCTTTTATTAATTTCAAAGCATATTTTCCAAGTAAACCCAACATCAGAAACTTGTATTTGAGTGTCTTAAGTGAATAACTTAGCTATTTTAATTAGAATAATTTGAAGTGACTTAATTAGGTATAATAATACAAATTCTTATGCTTTATGGATTATTTTTAGCTGGAACCTCATGCAGTACTTAATAATCTGGCAAACACCAAATGCAGACAATAAGCAAGACACTTTAGGATTATGACTGAAGTTATCACTGCTCTCAAAGAATACCCACTCTTGTAGAAGAGATACACAAATTAACAATTACATCTAATTTAATACAGAATGGAAAAAAAAACTTAAGGTTCAGAGCTTGCTATCATGACAGTAATTATTAGATTGATGAAAAAGTAATTGCAGTTTTGGACTGTGAATTTTAAATCATTATAACTATGCTCAAATACATCTTTATTAATAAAATAGGAACCATTACAAATCAACACATTTTTGCCAGTGAGATATGTTTGTTTATTCCTGTAAAAAACCATGCTTTAGGATTCAACGAAGTCTTGAAAAGCATTTTCTGCCTTCTGCTGGTTGTGGAAGCATTTTCCCTGAAAAAAGTTGTCGAGATGCTTGAAGAAATGGTAGTGGGTTGTCAGGAGGTCAGGTGAATATGGCAGATGAGGCAAAACTTTGTAGCCCAATTCATTCAACTTTTGAAGCATTGATTTTGGGACTTGCAGTCAGGCATTGTCATGGAGAAGAATTGGGCCCTTTCTGTTCCAATGCTCACTGCAGATATTGCAGTTTTTGGTGATCTTGTTGATTTGCTGAGCATACTTTTCAGGTGTAATGGTTTCTCTGGAATTCAGAAAGCTGTGGTGGGTCAGACTAAACAGTGACCATGACCTTTTTATGGTGCAAGTTTGGCTTTGGGAAATGCTTTGGAGCTTTTTCTCAGTCCAGCCACTGAGCTGGTCATCAGCAGTTGTTGTTTAAAATCCACTTTTTGGTGCACGTCAACAATCCAATCGAGAAATGGTTCATTGATGTATTATAGAATAAGAGAAGACAACACTTCAAACTGACGATCTTTATGATTTGCGGTCAGCTCATGAGGCACCCACTTACTGAGCTTTTTCACCTTGCCAATTTCCTTCAAATGCCAAACAACTGTACGATGGTCAACAACGTTGAGCTCTTCAGCAACTTCTCACGTAGTTGTAAAAGGATCTGTTTCAATGTTGCTCTCAACTGATCATTGTCAGTTTCCAGTGGCCAGCCACGGTGTTCCTTATCTTCAAGGTTCTCATCTTCTTTGCGAAACTTCTTGAACCACCACGGCCTGTACATTTGTTAGCAGTTCCTGGGCCAAATGCATTGTTAATGTTGTGAGTTGTCTCTGCTGCTTTACGATCCATTTTGAACTCAAATAGAAAAATCGCTCGAGTTTGCTTTTGGTCTAACATCATTTCCATAGTCTAAATATAAAATAAACAGCAAGTAATAAGTCATTGGGCTTTATTAGCAAAAAAACATAAAGCAAGAAAGACGTGTTAAAATGATATATAACATAACCACATTTACTTAAAAATGTATTCCAATATCAAACAGCAGGTTTCAACAGTGCAAAACAACAATTACTTTTGCACCAACCTAATAACAATCCCAAAGTACAGAACATAAAATTCCTTGATGACTTTATAGGTAATTGTATTTTATAAATAGGTATATATTTTTTCTTAAGAAAATTCAACTTTTCATTTAAAACACAGTAATTTAAACTTATTTTTTTAACAATTTGAAATCTACAAGCTTAAGATTCTATGTGTAGTTTTGACATACTATCAAAAAACATTTTAAAAATGTCTCAAATTTCAAGTTTAAAATTATGAGCTATGTTTAGTAGTCAAGAGTAGGACAGAATTTTAAAATGAGTGGGAAGGCAAAAAAAAATTACACTTTATTTTTTGAAGTGTTTATTTGATTTATTGTGCCGCCTTTTTCAAAATGAAATAAAAGAAATACTCCTTAAGCTTTTCTTTAGTGCCATTATTTAGCAATAATTAAGTGAATCTGATAAGGCGCAGAGTCTTTTAAAAAAATACAAAGATTTTTGTGGGTTATCTTAAAATCAAAATTAGAGTGAAGTGTTAGCTCGATTATTTTTAAAAAGTAATTTCTCAGATTTTTTTTAAAGCTCCTGGAGCTTTTTGATAGTGAAGATCCCAGAGAACGTGACTTCCTGAAGACTGTTCTACATCGAATTTATGGGAAATTTCTTGGATTAAGAGCGTTCATCAGAAAACAAATTAACAACATTTTCCTCAGGTATATTGTTTGTATATTCATATATAGCACTTTTTTTCCCTTCCATATTTTTTTTATTCCAATTTCTTTAGGTTAGTTTTTAATGTCTGAAACTTAAAAACAAACTTAACTGATAGTAGTTGAGTCATTTCTAGCCTATTTTGTGGATATCATTAGATTGCATCTAACTTTTTCTTGTAACTTCTCATCTAAGTGGATAGTACTAATGACAGTTTCTAATAGATAATACAAATGTTATTCATGTTTAAATTTTATTGAGAAGAATTTGTTTGAGCACTTGTTTAAAAAAAATCTGTATAAATACTGTTTAAATCAATAGCTCTTAAAGTATTTTCAGTTGATGTTCTGACAAAGCTAATTAAATGTATGTGGACCCTATCTTGACTACTTTATAAATGAAATCATTAAGTAGGTGCTTCAGAATTAGGTTTTTCTTTAATCTTTGTACCTTCTTGCATCTTTCATTCAGTTTAGTTTTCTGGTATTTTTCTTTATATCTTTGTTTTAAATTCAGGTTTATATATGAAACAGAACATTTCAATGGTGTTGCTGAACTCCTTGAAATTTTAGGAAGGTAAGTTAGTTTTTTGTTCTTTTTAAGAATTAAGTAACTTTGAATGCTTTATGTATGAAAGTATTAGCTGGGATTAGAGAAATTATTTCACATTTTAGAATTTGAATATATGGTGTAAGGCATAGTTTCTCAACTGAATTCTTACTGTAGCTGTTTAGGGGGTCAGCACATTAAAGTGGTCCACACAAAGCGTCTGTTTCAGAGCAGACGTCCTGCTTTTGAAACTGTGGCGTATTTTATGCCTAATCTTGCCAGACCGCCTCAGAAGTTCACAGGATCTGATTGGGAAGAGATGAAATAAGCTATAGTGAATCTTTGATGAAGTTATAGGAGTTCTTGTTCCAATGTTGATGGACCATTCCCATACATCTGTTCTTTTTAGAAGAATCTATAGCCTTTGATTTTAGTTCTATGAACTTTTCTGCCTTCTTGTTCACCACATAGCAGTATTAACCTGAGAGTTTAGACCCTCTATTTAAAGAATGGTTTTAGTCTCCTCTGTTAATATTTACGGCATGATTACGGAGAGAACTGTTCTTAATTTCAGAACTTCCAATAAAGTAAGAGAAACTACCCATTTACTTCAGCATATATTGAAAATTCTAACAATATTGATATTGACTCTCCTGTGCTTTAGAGAAGAAAAATAAAGGCATAAATAAGTGATAGGCTTTATAGAAAACGTAAAATTTCTTACTGGGACATTAAATTGGCAGTTCTCATTTTCTTTGGGGACCACTGCATGACTTAGAGGAACAGGCTTCCTAGTGATAGTCTGTCTAATTTAGGTTGCAGATAAGTAAGTCATTCAACACCAGGCCTGAAGCAGAGCAATTCCTATGTACTTGGGGATGTAATAACTTAGAAATAAAGTAGTAACTACGTAACCCTTCCCCTGCCTTTTTTTCCCTCCAGTATTATCAATGGCTTTGCATTGCCACTGAAAGCAGAACATAAACAATTTCTAATGAAGGTTCTTATTCCTATGCATACTGCAAAAGGATTAGCTTTGTTTCATGCTCAGGTAAGTAGCAGATTTCAGGTGAAATGAACATTGTTTCAAAAACCGATATAAAGGCAGAGAAACTGAGAAATACTGAGGTGGAAATTTTAAGTATACTTAAGCAATTTGCTTTGTAAGTTGCCCAAAGCAAATTTTTAATTATATCATAATTTTTAAAGCATGATGGTATTTAGTATTCTTAAATAAGCTCAATGCATTTTAAGTATAGATATAGGAAAAATCAAGTTCTTTTCTAGTCGAGACCCTGACCTAATTAACTGTGTGACTTTGAATACATCCCACATATTTGCAGAATGTTCTGTCTAGCGTCCATGACCTAGTTAGAGAATGATTTTGGTTTCTTTTATTAACACTCAGAGAATATCATATCAGCATAGGCATACATGTTAGAAACATGCTAAAAAACTAAAATGTTAGCGCTAGTCTTATTTCACTCAGCTTTACTCATCTATCTGTTTATTTAGTGGGCTATGGTTACATTTCTGATTTATAAGACAAAGACAGTTACTTTTAATTCCCCAAAGAACTGGTCTACTGCCTCAATGATATCAAAAGATTGATATGCCCTACTACATTTTCTTTAATAGTTCAGTTAATATTCAGAAGTTACTACTGAAAAAAGGACATCTTTTTAAAGTAGAAGTTATTTATATAATTATGGGTATATTTATTTTTATATATTGCCATAAACTGAAGTTTGTTAAAATGAAGTAGTTTTGTTAGCTAAATATAAAAATCCTGCCTTACTAAATGTTATTTCATTCAGTAATATTTATAAACTGTCCCTTGCATTTTAGCTAGCCTACTGTGTTGTACAGTTCCTGGAGAAAGATACAACACTAACAGAACCCGTAAGTGTTTTATTTATTTTTATGGTTTTGGTCTATATCATAGCATTTTATTTTAGCTTCCTTTTATACCCTTATAGTTCTACCAAACAGTTGTAGTAACATATTTTAAATTAAAATCAGGAAAGAAGGAAGAAGGAAAGTGAGGTTAATCTGTATTTAAAGAATGAGAATGGGATGGCAAGTTCTCATGAATTATGTGTCTTGAATAACAAATATAGGTTAAAATTAATATATAGTAGTTAAGATGTGTGATGACAGGCTCAAATGACTACAGTGAAATCTTTTATACATTTACTATCTTCAGTGGTGGTCTTTTTCATCTTCATTCACCTTTTAAAATTAAAACATACTCTAAGGGTTCCAAAACTATTTCCTCGAATTTTGTTTTACCTTTAGAAATAGGATTTTCCCTCTTATTTATGATAAACCATGTGATAGGGATTGAAAATATTTCCTTGTCTTTGGTGACTGAGCTATAATCTTGGAGTAAAGATTATTTACTTTTTCAGCATAGCAATTTAGTCTTAGAATTCTCCTGCTTACTAATTATCTATTAATACAAAGATTCAGGAGAGAATAAAAATGTTACCATGAAAATTGACTGAAGATTCTAGAAAAACAAAAGATAAGTTTAGGGAGAAACAGGAAAGGATAAAAACTTAGAAAACAATGTTTCAACCTTGGTGAAATTCTGAGAGAGTGTCTTCTAGGTATTCTAAGTCTAAATAGTTAAACTAATAAGAGTTCTTGACAAATAGCACAGGGCTTGAAGGATTTAAATTATATGATTTTCTTCGTATTAGAACTTTCTGAGGCTAGGGGCACTTGAAAAAATTACATACTTAGTCTTCCTTTGACTTGAGTTTTTTGTGTGTAGAGGAACAAAAGGTATTTTTCCACTTGCTGATATTTAGAGCTTTAGACTTTTTAGATTTGCAGTTCTTTCTGAAATAGCTAAAAACAGTTTTTAAAGACAAATAGGAGAATTAGAAGCCCAGTACTTACATAAAACCACATTAACCTCTAAAGTGGATTAAAACTTAATAGAAATCCATGATAACATATTAGAACTAGAGAAAGAAAGCCCATAATATGGTTTATGTTTGGTGGCTAATAAACAGATATACATTAAATATGATTAAGTTAATATGGAGTGGATTTGGGAGATAGCTGATTTCTTTTTAAAGAGTGAAAGGTTAGGGAGAGGGATTAGGGCCAGACATTTGACTTAGGTGAATTGAGTTAATAGCAATAGGAGCAGCATGAGGAGGTAAAATGTCCAAGTTGACAAAGGAAAATATTTTTCAATTCATTAAGATCTGCAGATAGTAGAGATCTTGGAATTACTACTCTAGGCCATCCTAGCACCAAAATTATGGCCATAGTACTTGGGTTTGAGCCCTAATAATCATTTTCTAGAAGTCTGGCATTCATATCAAGGCTTCCTACAAATTGTAAATAAGTCAGAAGTTTGGCTGGTTTGTTACATTTTTCATGTTCCTAGATCTTGTATTGAAATTATTTTATTTTCCAAAATGGAAATGACTTTATTGTTACATTCATTTATCAAAGTAATGTGTCGATTCACACAAGACAAATCATAAAGCATAATGTGAAGGAATTCCTTGAAATCTGATCCCCTAAAGATAACCATACAAATTGGTGAATACATTTCTATAGATTTTTTCTGCATGTATATTTATGTGTAAACAGTGGGAGATGCTGACTGGGTTTTTTCACCTCTCAGTATAACATGGATATCTTGCCATATTAGTCTGCTTCATAGTTTCATCAAATTCCATTATATGAATTGCCATAACATATTTAATTAATCCTCAATTCATGGACACTTGAGTTACTGGAGTTTTTGTTGTTATAAACATGTTGCTGGGTATGGAGATGTTTTAGTGTGTTGGAATTATTCTTTGTCGTGTCTGTAGTGTTGCTTACAAAAAAATCTTAATGTGTGTATTAAAATAGCCTCAGAACTGCACACCAGAAAAAGATAAGGTTTACTGTATGTAATATTTTTAATAAACCAAGTTACTGAAATTAAAACCTGTTTCTGGGTCAGAGTATAGTATGTGATAGTGCCTGTTTCCCCACATCAACCAGTATTTTAAATTTTTGCTAATCTGATAGGTATGAAATATTTTAATTGGATTTTTAAAATTATCACAGCCATTCTCTTATAAAGTTATTGGTCATTTATATTTCTGTGTCCTTTGCCTACTTTTAAGCCTTTGCCTGTTGTGTTTTGCAAGTATTTTTTTTAACCATTTAGAGTTTTCCTTTTAACTTTGAATATACTGTTTTTAATATTTGCCTCTTTAAAGAACTAAAAAAAACTTGTAATGTTGGTAAATCTATTCATCATTATAGCTTCTGGCTTTGGTGTCATGCTAAGTAAAATCCTTCTACCTTTTGAGATTCTAAAAAGACTCTCTAGTATCATGTTCTAGTTATTTTACAGATTTAGTTTTTACATGTAAAAACTTTATTCCATCTATAATGTTTTTCTAGGGCTGCCATGACAAATTACCACCATCTTGGTGGTTTAAAATGACAGAAATAAAAAAATAAATAAATAAAATAAAACGACAGAAATGTGTTCTCACAGTTCTGAAAGCCAGAGTCCAAAAACAAGGTGTCATCGGGGCTGCGTGCCCTCTGGGTGCTCTGGGGGGTCATTCGGTTCCTTGCCCCTTGTAGTGTCTGGTGTCTGCGGGCGCTCCTGGTTTGCGGCTGCATCTCTCCAATATCGTATAAGGATTCTCGTCATTTTGGATTTAGGGCCCATCCAGATAACCCAGAATGATTTCACCTTGAGATCCTTAACTTAATTATTCTGTAAAGACCCATTTTCCAAATAAGTCACATTAGTAGATTTCATAGAAATTAGGACATGAACATACCTGATTGTGGGCCACCATTCAACCCACCACACTATTGGAAACTGAAATTTTCATGTGACAAGGACAAGAAATTGTATTCGTCTTCTGTTGCTGCATAACAAATTGTCACAAAGTTCAGTGGCTTGAAACAACAAACATTTATTATTGGATGGTTTCTGTAAGTCAAGAATCCAGGCATGACTTAGCTGGGTCCTCTGTCTCAGGGTCTTTCATAAGACTGCAGTCAAGGCGTTGGCCAGGTAAAGTCTCAGATGAGGGAGGAGCGGCTTCTGAGTTCATGTGATGGTTGCTGGTAGCATCCAGTTCTTCACATGCTGTGGGACTGCTGTTCCTAACTGGGAGTTGGCGAGCAGCCACCCTTAGTTCCTTGGTACCTGGGCGTCTCTGGCTTCCCAGGTGGCGCTAGTGGTAAAGAACCTGCCTGCCAGTGCAGCCGATGTAAGAGTCATGGGTTTGATCTCTGGGTGGGGAAGATCCCCTGGAGGAGGGCAGCACAACCCACTCCAGTCTTCTTTCCTGGAGAATCCCGTGGACAGAGGAGCCTGGCGGGTTACAGTCCATGGGGTCACAGAGTCGGACGCGACTGAAGCAACTTAGCATGAGGGGCCTCTCCAGCGTAGCAACTTGCTCCATCAAAGCTTGCAAGACAAGAAGGCCCAGGAGAGTCTGTTCATAAGGTGGAAGTCACAGTCTTTTGTCACTTTCCCATGGAAATGACATTCTGTCCCTTTTGCCACATTCTGTTGGTTAGAAGCAAGTCCCCAGGCCAGTCCACACTTAAGGGAAGGGCTACACAAGAGAGTTAGTTCAGGAAGTCAGGACCATAGGAGATTCTTTCAGGCGTCTGCCTCCTACAGGAGCTACATTTTTTTTCTAACTGGTGACCCACCAGTTCAAGTACCACCAATTCATTGACTAATGTAGCTGTCTTCCAGGAACTGAAAGGCCACCTTTGTCACATATTAAGCCTTGTATATACTTGAGTCTGTCTAGACACTCCTCTGTGTCATATCTTTTCTGTCAGTTTCCATGCTAATACCTTAATTGTTTTAATTATTATCTGATTATTATAACTGATATTTTTTAAAGGTATTGATTTTTATATATTTATCTTTTATCTGACCACATACTGAATTTTCCTACTCATTTTAGTACTTTTTCAGTTCTTTTATTATTTAAGGGGGGTATATAATTAATATTTATACACTTAGGCAAGTAAGTATAATTCTGGTATTCCTTTCCAACATTATTTATCAAGTTCTTACTGGATCGGCTCCAGAACAGTGTTCTTCCCCAGTTTTAATTTGAATGAGTGTTCATTACTGGACAAGACCAATAACTATAAACTTACTTAAAAGGCTGTCAAAGATTTACCTCTACCAAAAGCACCAGACCCAAATGGTTTACTGCCTATTTCCAGGAATCATTATATAAGTTGATTGCAGATGGTTTCTGATAAATTCTTAGTTCAGGCTTACAAAATTGTTATCAAAATATACAGTCAGTCAAACAACTGTTCAAAATCTTTTGAGATGATCATATAGTTTTTTTTTTTTCCATCTCTTTTAACCTATAACTATAAAGAGTTGAATCATTTTGGAATTTCTGGAATAACTTATGGGGTAGATAGTATTATTCTGTTAATATATTGTTATTTTCAGTTTAATACAGATATTTTACAACTGTGTTTACTTGAATTCATGACCTCTTGTCTCGTATTTGGCTTATCAAAACTGTGCTAGCCATGAAATAAATTTGGAAGCTTTCTGGCTTTTTTGGGGGTGCTTCATGATGGTTTAAAAAACGGGAATTATCTGTTCCTTAATTTCTCTGTAAAATAACGTCCATTCTTCACCCCACCAAGTCATTATCTCATACTTACTTAGTAGGAAGTAGCCCTTACTACTATTAAAATTACTTTATTTATGAGTTTAATTGCTAACTATTGTCAGTCTTCCTGCTTTATGAAAATCAGGGACCATCTTCGTCTTGTTCATCAGTGTGTCCCTGATCGAGAGCAGTATTTGGTACAAAGGCACTCAACAAGTATCTGTTGAATGGGTAAAAGCCTAAATAAAGCTGAGCAGATTAAGGGGAGATGCAGAGGTGTTGAATAATACTCTTCTACTTCAGAACGAATATTATCAGTTATTTAAAATTTCTTGAGGTTAGCCAGTTTCATTGCCTAATTCAGCTAAATTTTTCCCTTTTTTGCAGGTGATCAGAGGATTGCTGAAATTTTGGCCAAAAACATGCAGTCAGAAAGAGGTGAGTTTTGTTCAACAAAAACAGTGCATTTTATTAGAACTTTTCAATCTCATGGCTATAAACCATGCTTCCTTGGGTTGCGGATATCACCACCACTACCTACCAAGTGGGAACTGTTCTGCGGGTATTAGAGACTCTTGGTAGAAGAGCTGTACATTATAGTAAGTTGCATATACTGTCAAGATATTTTTCGTCCACTGTTTAATTTGTAGATCAACCTTCTCATTTGTGTTTTCTATATTACCATCATATAATTTGTCATTATGTTTCTTAAAATTTTTTTAACCTAGGTGATGTTTTTAGGAGAAATTGAAGAAATCTTAGATGTCATTGAACCAACACAATTCAAAAAAATTGAAGAGCCCCTTTTTAAGCAGATATCCAAGTGTGTATCCAGTTCTCATTTTCAGGTATGGTGTTTTCAGTGAAGCCATTTATATTTTATATTACTTTTCTTAGTTTTGATGTTTCTGAATGTCTTTTTTAGGTTGCAGAAAGGGCACTGTACTTCTGGAACAATGAATATATTCTTAGTTTGATTGAGGAGAATATTGATAAAATTCTGCCAATTATGTTTGGCAGTTTGTACAAAATCTCCAAAGAACACTGGAATCCGTAAGTGTCTTTTATGTCGATTGTGTCATTTTTGTTTTTCTAACATCTTTGTCATTTGATCTCATAACCCATATACATAGGAAACCTATACAGATTTGGAACTCCCAAGGTTAACATCACATGGTTCTATTCTGCAATGAGTTTTATGAAGTTGTACATATATGTGGGTCTGTATGTTTGTTTGTTTGGAGCAGAGAAAGGTTTATTGCAGGGCTAAATGAAAAGAATGGGGTGGCTCATCCTTAAAAACTCTGAACTCCTGCATGTTCTTAATTCCAGTTTAGAATTGCAAACCTAGGGACTGTTTGGTGTGACATTTTGCCAGTATCCAGGTTCACCTCTCAGCTGGCTTAGCCCAGGGAGAAGTGTCAAGTGCTCAAGGTCGTGTCAGTGATGTTTAGATTGCGTATGTTCTAAATCCTGTAACATCCTTATCCTGTTGTCTACTTTTCTTCTTACAAGTCATAGTAATTGCATCTTTTTCAGCTTCTTTTAATGCTGTTATTCAGGATTTGTGGTAGTAGACTCTAGAGCAGACAGGAAGCTGGCCATAACATTTTTAGGGTTTAACCCAAGCATGACACAGTGGGAAGGA
Organism: Cervus elaphus; assembly: GCF_910594005.1. Classification (NCBI taxonomy): domain Eukaryota; kingdom Metazoa; phylum Chordata; class Mammalia; order Artiodactyla; family Cervidae; genus Cervus; species Cervus elaphus. The sequence goes on along the minus strand of NC_057828.1, from coordinate 72,264,550 downwards.
CATTAAGTTTTGAAATCAGATAGACCATCTCTGCTACCACTGGCTGGGTGACCTTCAACAAATTACTGAACTTCTTGAGCTTCAGCTTATCCTCACTAGTGGACTGACTGAGTCAGTCAGTGTCAGAGCCACCTCAGAGGTGATAGTGTTCGCTTCCCCATCTGTTAGTGGCATCAGTGACCCAGCACTGGCTTGCTTCACTTTAGGACCATTGTAGCGCTGGTGTACAATGTGCTGAAGACACTCATGGAGATGAACGGCAAGCTTTTCGACGACCTCACCAGCTCTTACAAAGCTGAGAGACAGAGGTATTTGACATTTTACATTACAAACCTAACTGTGCATTTTAGATTAGTTGAATGTGATTCATTCCATAAGGTTGTTTAAAAAGCCACTTACATCAGTCATTACAATTTGAACATCTCAGGTGGTGTTAGTAGTTTAGAACCTGCCCGCCAGTGCAGGAGATGCAAGAGACACGAGTTCAATCCCTGGGTCAGGAAGGACGAAATGGCAACCCACTCCAGTATTCTCACCTGAAGAGAATCCTACGGACAGAGGAGCCTGGAGGGCTACAGTCCATAGGGTTGCAAAGAGTCAGACAGACTGAAGCGACTTAGCAAATAAACACTTTATGGGCTTCCCCAGTCGCTCAGGGTAAAGGTTCCACCTGCTAGTGCGTATGAGCAGAGGAGCCGGGCAGGCTGCAGTCCAGGGGGTCGCAAAAAGGTGGACCAAACAAGAACCACAGTAATACTTTAACGTCAGATGCGGGTGAACTCCTGATGGTTAGATTATGGTTTTAATGTGGATCGTAAACTCTGATCTTGTGAGCCTTAGACTGCATCAGTCTTGGTAACATCTACATTGTGAAATACAATTTATACTAAACTTTAAATACTATTATACTCAATTTTATTTTTACATTTATGAGAATTGCTTTTGTCCACATGGGCTTCCATAGTGAGCTTATTCTTTAACTGTTTCTTGCATAATATTTAAACTTAAGGTGGACAATAACTGATGTACCTGAGCCCCTTTATTTCTAATAAGTGTATCACTGATGATGTTTGGAAAAACTGATCTACTTTGACTGTAAGTTCCTGGTCCTGGTTTTCTGGTGACAAGTAGAGAAGGGATCTCTCTTCTTCAAGGTCATCCTAGTCCATCAATAACTCAATGCATTATTTCTCTTAAATAGCACCTTTCAGGCAGGAATACAAATTACATAGTTAAGAGCCCTCGGAAGCAGTAGGAAGAAGGAAGAGATGACTGGGATCATATGAAACTTACATTGAAAAATGCGTATTTCACATAACTAAGACTGATCCTTGTATCTCACTATCTGCGTAAATCAGCACTTTTGTCCCCTTAAAGCATATGTAACTGCAGAACTGTAAGCCTGTGGGTTTTTCACACATTTATATAGCCCTTCAGAATAGTTTGGTCCACGTTATTCAAAAATGTTCTCTTTAGAACTAAAATTCAGTATTAATAGTTGAAGCAACATGTTTTGAGTTCTGTGGGGTTTTTTAGAGATTGTTCAGACCAAAGTTTCCATCTGACGTGTAAGAGACAAGAGACAGTAAGGCACAGACTGGTTGGTGGCTTAGAGATGGGATGCTGAAGGACGTGGGTCCACCAGGAAACGGCTCCAGACCGACTCGTGGCCAGCCCATCAGTCTGTTGGCAAAAGAGTGGTCGTGACCACTATAGCCCCTGCACGGGGTTTACGTGACTGAGTCCACGTTAAGAGTGCTTTGTCAACCAGAAAGCACTAATACAGTGGCCATGGCGATGGTGATCCATTTCAGTTGGTGCAGGAGATGCACGGACATGGTTAAGTACACTGAGGAGAGTAATGGCAAGGAACGCCGTGCCCTAGGTAAACCTGAGTCTCAAATGCTTTAGGTGGAGGGGTTTAAGTGAAACGTGAGTCAGTAGTCTATTTTCCAGCAAACTGCCAAACAGCATGTTTCTTCAAGCTATGAAATAAGTTTCTAACTACAAAATTCTTGCTTTGTTTACAGGGAGAAAAAGAAGGAATTGGAACGAGAAGAATTATGGAAAAAATTGGAGGAGCTAAAGCTAAAGAAAGCTCTAGAAAAGCAGAACAGTGCTTACAACATGCACAGTATTCTCAGCAATACAAATGATGAATAAAAAAAAAAGCCTGCCACCTCTGTTGGCTAGGCGGTTTTGTACACTTTTTTGAAATATGTAAAAATTATGAAACAAACCTCATTGGTATAATATAATTAAAAGGCCAATTTTTTTTCTGGCAACTGTAAATGAAAAAATATATGGACTAAACATAGCCCTGTGCTGTATCATGGCCACAGTATATTGTAACCCTTGCCTAATCATTGATTTGTGTCACTTGTCACAGTTTCACAGAAATGAATGGACTTTATCATCGATGTGATACGAGTGAAATAATTGTGGGCGTGCTAAGAACCATGACTTGAGTCCTGGTTTTGGTTGTGCTGCACATAGGCACAGTAGTCTGCTCTGTGTGTTTTTCCCTTTGATAATGTGCTTTTCACATCGCTGCAGACCTTTGTTACATCCTAGGAAAAAAGACTATTTCCTAAACTAAAACTAAGGTGTAATTCTTATCCTTTCTTTCATCTCTTCCAGAAGTATGATGGAGGGAACTACTTGCCCTAAGCCTTCCTTTTGATATATTACTGTACTCTGGAATTTGAGCAAAAACTTAATTTCCAGGCTTTTAAAAGCACAAATTATAAATAAAAGCTGGGAAAGTAAACCAGGTTTCTGATCAGTCCTTATGAATCTCCCCCTTCATCTGCAACTCCCCAGGGTGATGAGCACAGACGCGTGGAGGCAGCACGGTGAACACCGCCTGCCTCTCAGTCCATTCCTCCTCTTCCTCCCAAAGGCTGAAGGCAGGGCCTTCCCAGTCCTCGCAGCCTGCCCTTCTCCGGCCCCTCCCGACAGGGACGGAGGCGTTGAGCCCCACGGTGTGGTGGTGCGGAGCGCGTGTCACTGCCTGGCTGTACTTAAAGGAGATGCAGTAGGCGTCCTCTGTAGGGTTCTGAAAAGGCGGCCAGTAGGAAGCCATGTACGTTTTTACTTGGTCAAGTATTTCTCACATTTTATTATCAGAGTACCATTCCAATCTCTTGCAGTTGTGTGGAAAACTGTTTTGTAATGAAAGATCTTTATTGGGGGATTGAGCAGCATTTAATAAAGTCTATGTTTGTATTTTGCCTTATGTCACCTTTGCTTTTTTCAGCACTGAGACATCCAGAAGCCCCGCCCCCTCCATTCATTCATATGTATGTACAAACGTATGTAATACATGTATACAGAGAAAACTTGTAAGGCAAACTGCAAGTTGTATGCCAATTAGAGAATAGGAAGACTGTGTGCCAGAGTTGAGTGTTGCAGCCATTTACCAAAGTTTTCTGTTTTACAGAATTTGTACATAAAATTCTAAATTTGAGGATATCTCTCCATCTCCCTTCATGTCCCTTTATGTTAATAGGATGGGTTTTAACTTACCTTAAATGTGTATACATACATACACAGTGTTAATTAAAACAGACCCAGGAGCAAAACCTCAAAATCTGTAAGTAATGGCACTGTTTTTTATGGGGGGCAGGGAGATTGTGGCAGAATCAGAAATTGTTACCAAGCTTTCCACTACTGATACCTGATTCTGCTCTTTCACAACCATAAAAAACTCTAGCACACTATCCCTAGGTCACTGCGAAAGCAACTCGTTCCACTCATTGTGGCCCCAGGAGAAACTTTCTTTCAGGATACGGCTCATATTTTACACTGTTTCCAAGTGGCAGCCTTACTGCAACCATCCAGATCCAGTGTTTCTGCCCAGTGCTCCACGCTAACCGGAGGCCAGCTGGGATTACCGACAGCTGGGGGCAGCACACGTAGAGGAAGAGGGATCCTACTGCTGAACACCACGGAAGGCAAACCCAGCCTCCCCAGAGGCGAAGGCTGGGTCTGAATGTCTATTTTGTTCGTCTAAGCATATATCCTTTTACTAAGAGCAGCTAGAGTAGGTTTTGGCAGACTGCAGTTAGTTAACAGCTGTTAAAGAGCTAGAAACACTCACTTCCGACCAGGTACTCTAAAGCATATTCAAGAGGTTTCTCAACTTCCTAAAATAACAGGAAGTGCAGTTTTAGTATGTTCATTGGAGCCAATTTTGTGAGATACTTAGTCTGAAAATGGTGTGTCAACTTTAGAAATACTTTAAAAATACACACACTTGTTTTTCAGTACTGTTAATGTAAGCTTCTATGCTGGACTTTGCCTTACAGAAAGGTGTTACAAGACCTCAGTTAAAGTTCGTATGCCTGCTTCGGTGCCACAGAAAAATGGCACGGAATATTTCCTTACACAAGTTCACTTTTAATAATTCAACCAAAAACCACAGTTTCTTGCTAAGTTAGACATGAGATTAAAATTGAACCCCTCATACATTGGAGTTTTTCTCTTTGAATTACCTAAAACCAAGTTATGAAATTGAAGAAGTGCTACCCAAGTCCTCTCTGGATGCAAAGGGCATGTAAACAGTTTAGAACTCCAAAAAATAATTTCCAAAACCTTAAATCAGTCAATGGCTACCATGTGAAAAATACCCAGACGGTACTCCTTTCAGGCTAGGCTGAAAGCTCTGAGGGTCCATGCTGAGTGTGCCTTTCTCAGATGGGTGGGCTGCAGGACAGCAGAGTTAACAGCTTATTCATGGGGTTTCACCGCCACTTCCTGCCCACCCTGCACGTGGTCATGACGTACCTCGGAGTCCAGGCTAACACTTCCTTTTATTGGGAGGTCATGGGATAAACGCGTACCGGTGCCTACTGATGTAGCAGATGCGCACACCGGCACACTGATTCCTTCTGTATTAACCTAACTTTTATTCACCTGTTAATGAGATCATCAAAACACAGAGGAGGGACCTACTATGCACACATGTCCTAGCGCCTCTGCATGTTAATCACACCCAACTCAGACATGCATCCGTCAATATTCTAGCCAGACAGGCAGGTGGCTGCTCAGTCCACAAGTGATCTAATTACTATAGTATCCACAGTAGTTTTAAAAAAGTCTCATTTAATATTTAACACATGAGAGTATGTCAGAGACTTGCACATGGCACCAGAGATATGAGGGGTTTTCTGCTTCTCGCAAATAGCACACTGGTTCCACACTGTGACCTCCACCGCCGGAAAGTCACCAGTGCGGAGAGAAGAAAGTCACACACCCTTCATTTTAAAAAAATCTCAAGGAGAAGACCTGCGGTCAGAACCTTAATCATCCTGTCGGACCTTAACTATACACCAAACCAAGGAAGAAGGAAGACAGCTTCCACAAACCTTGAGAACACTGGATTCTATCTGAGTCCATCTTCCATTTGACATATTCATGTCATATGTCAAAAAATGTTCACCAATAATTTAAATACTTAAATAACGTTTATGTCATCCACTGGATCTGTTCCACTGGGCTCTAAGATAGTCTCGTTGGGGGGCCGGGTTAGAAGCTGCAGTGTGACAGGCTAGGCCCCCGGCAAAGCCTGTTTTCTTCAAGTGAGGACTGGATTGCTGGCAGCCTGGTTTACCAAAGTGGAAGTGATGAGAACTTCCATCAACTCGGGCAGTTTCTAGGAACAACACCGACAACCTCAGCTTATGTGGTTTGTTGCCTGACCTCTTCTCTTAAGGTATCGTCTCCGAATTTTGATCATCCATTTCACACTCAGTTTGGCAAATTCTGCAGCTTTAAATAATGCCAAGAAGGCTCCACAGAGAAGAGCAATTGTGTTCCAAGGATTGGCGGTGATTATCTGCGAAACGGAAACAAACACAAGTTTCTCAGCTGGCTTCCATTTTGATTCTCAGTGTTATTGTCAAAGAGCCCCCCAAATTACTGGCACAACAAGAAAAACAACTGGTCTTTAAGACTGCCATAACTTGGGACTTTTCCTGGCTATCCAGTGGTTAGGACTCCATGCCTCCATGGCAGGGTGCACGGGTTCGATCTCTGGTCAGGAAACTAAGATTCGGCATGCCACTTGGTGCAGCCAAATAACTGTTCCATTGCCATAACTCTATGCTTCGTTCATAGCTCCAGTTTGAGGAGAAAAATACTAGTCCCTCCTGATAATAAAGTGATCCTGAAAGGGAAAAAAAAAAGGGAATTTTTCAAAAAAGCTCTGCACAAATAAGATAATCAGTGCTGCGTTTTAAATTTCTGGCCTAATTCACAATGCAACCTTGTTTCCAAACAACACTGACGGCCTGCCTGCAGGCCAGGCCCCTCGGACTCGCCTGCCCGGGCTGCTTTCATGAGTCACTCATCTTTCCAGGCCCCTCACAGCTTCCGCTGGCCACTAAGCCAAACCCTCTCAACGTGAGCAGAGAGATTTCTCCCACAATCTCCCCTGGCAGTTCCTCACGGTCTGCAATTACTTCCTTTATGGCTTAGACGGTCCTTTGACCGACTGAAAGAAACTCCTTCAAGGCCAAAGTCACGGCTTGTATGTCTGAGTTCCCCGCTTGGTCAACACACAGCACTTCAAAGTCCTGGTTCAGCAGGATCGGGCTCATCTATGAAAGCGGTTACTCCACCACCACCATTCAGGATGGCTGTGAAGCTGACAGACGACCTAAGTCAAGCGACCTTGAGCTCAGGGCTTTACGTGGCCCGTAACAGCAGGTGGCTGAACACAGCAGGTTAGAAGACGCGTGATCACACATTTCCCCTGTGGGACTAAAGGCATTCACTCTTCTGTGTGGCGTCTTTTATTCAGGGAGTCCGCGCACACTTACTGCGTGCACGGCCCAGCTAGGCCCATGACTTAACAGCGGGGTGGCATCACACACCACGTCACAGAGACCCTCCCGGTCTGAGCCTCAGCTGTACGATGTCTTCCCCCAGCCCACAACCGCATCAAGATACTTTGTGATGATCTTAAAACAACTGGTTATCAGATCCAGGACTGGCTCTGGTGGATGGCGTCTCAGGAATGTTCTTCTGGCAAAACTGTCCCATTACTCCTCCCCTTTTGAGACGGTGAGTCTAGAATCTGACATTAATTGATGCTCCCTTTAATTTCTGATTAGTACCTTTCCTTTTTTTTTTCCTTTCTGGCCCCACACCACAGGCCATGTGGGATCTTAGTTCCCTGACCAGGGATCAAACCGGCGCCCCTTGCATTGGAAGCATTAACTTAACTACACTGGACTGCCAGGGAAGTCCCCTGAAGAGTACCTTTCTACTCTGACTTATGACAAATAAAAGATTCTTACTCTACAGAGAAGCAATAAAAAAACACTGGCTTCCAACAGCTGTAACTAGATGATTAACTTCGTGCTCGCTACCCCACTCACTCACTACCAATACTCAGTGGCTGCTCTGGACTACGCACCTGTGGACACCAGTTAAATGGTGAACAAAGACGGAGCCCCCGTGTTCGCAGGGCAGACAGTCCAGAGCTGAAGTTGAGATTAAACACAAATGAGACACAAGACGCATGCCATAAATACAAGCGACAGATCAGCGCTACAGAAGGAGATGAGGACGGCCCGCGAGGATGAGCCAAAACGGCTCAGGGAGGAAGCTCTCGGTCAGGACCTGAGGTAATACTCACGTCCTGGACTTTCTGGATGAAAGGATCTTTCCATTCAAAGACCACGAAGAACAACTGAGCGCTCTTCTCGGCTGCGGGTCTCTGGTCAATGTAGTTAACCACACTGGTCTAGGTACAGAGGAGAGAAAGCAGTGTCACCGCCTGTGTGCTGCCCTGGCCGGGGCTCCGGGGAAGGAAAGGGCAGTTTAGGGGATCCAACACCCCGGCTCCCCTCGCTCCATCTTTTGGAGGCAGAGAGACAAAAACCCTCCTCTACATGACGTCCTGAGACTGGTCCCAGAGCCCAGGCTTCAGCTCGGTTCCTACAGTTTCTGAAAGAAACAGGCAGGATCTGGAGTACACAGTAGGTGTTCTGGACTCACCGAAATCTGTAACTAGATGCCCGTGCGTGCTAAGTCACTTCTGTCGTGTCCGACTCTGTGCAACCCCATGGACCGGAGCCCACCCAGGCTCCTCTGTCCCTGAGATTCTCCAGGCAAGAATACTGGAGTGGGTTGCCATGCCCTCCTCTAGGGGATCTTCCCGAACCAGGGATCGAACCTGTGTCTCTTACGTCTCTGGCACTGGCAGGAGGGTTTCTTTACCACTAGCGCCTCCTGGGAAGCCAGATATCTGTACTCCTGATTAAATCATTTTCAAAGTACTGTGTAAGACTCAACTCACAACATAAAAATCTCACATTTCAAAATACTTGACCTGAAGAGCTGAGTGTTACAACCCTTCCAGTCTTCCAGGACAAAGTGCAGCCTCACAGCCTGGCCCAGCCGAACATTCCCTGTAACGGTTAGCAGGCGTGCTTGGTGAGGCCTGGCCACAGCTGCTGCAGAGGCTGGGAGGCGAGATGGAGAGCAGACAGGTCCCGGGGCAGAAGCCTGGCTGTGTCATCATCTACTCTGAGCCCTTCCTTTGCATTCATCGGTTCAGTTCTGTTCAGTCGCTCAGTCATATGCGAATCTTTGTGACCCCATGAACTGCAGCTCGCCAGGCCTCCCTGTCCATCACCAACTCCCGGAGTTTACTCAAACTCATGTCCACTCATGTCCACTGAGTCGGTGATGCCATCCAGCCATCTCATCCTCTGCCGTCCCCTTCTCCCGCCTTCAATCTTTCCCAGCATCAGGGTCTTTTCAAATGAGTCAGCTCTCCTCTGCACTCATAAACAGGACAAAACGCCCATCTCACTGAGCTGTAGTGAGGCTCTCATAAAACAACACACAGGATTTTGAACCTTACAACATGATATAAAAACATTACAAAAATAATTTTTAAAAAATTTTTGTTGAAAGGAGTGTTCACATCCCCTGCCAAAGACTTCCCGTGCAGACAATGCTAAAAGGCACGCATGCCTTCCACAGCACACAGGCTTGCAGGGGGCTGGCCCCCTGGTTTCAGGTCACAGCTGGAGCTCCCAGGGGACCCAGGGAGGCCTGGGTGAAGATCTAACCATAAGGTGGACACGCCGAGTCTCCTTTCTCAGCTGATTTGGGGGCCAGATAAGAAAGAACTTGTGGAGCTCTTGGCAGAAAAGGGTGGTGTAAAAATCCAGGTGATGACAACCATCTTGCACAACAGAAATATTTTAAGGACCTACTGCCAGGGGGTCGTCACCACCTATGGCAGGAAAGAAAAAAAACTGTCTCTTAAAGACAACTGGCTTCAAGCCTTTCCCAAAGGCCTCCCACCTAGAGAAGTCCTAGGAGCGTGGTGCAGGCAGGGGCAGACCCAGAGGAGGCCCTGAGTACCTGGCTTCCATCGGCCCATCCGTCAGCTGGAGTGGGTCCTTCTACTTCAACCCGGCCCCTCCCTAACGCTGCCCCTCGGAGTCCAACCCAAATGGAACTCCTCCATGGGGAGCAGAGGATGAGAGAACAGAGCGGTCTCCTCCACGCCCCTGCAGGCCCCCAGCCACCGACACACAACACTCGGGATGGTTGGCCCCTGGGCGTGGATGCCGGCGGGAGGACTGAGCCCCCGCAGGGGCTGAGGCCGAGGCAACCCCAGGGTCCCCTCCCTCCACCCCTGCTCCACGCCTTTTTCCAAGAACCTCTCCCTCTCCTGCCTGGATCACGGCATACTTCCTGGCTTCAGGTTAGCAGGCTGAAAGCGTTTGGATTACACTTCCCATCAGTAGAGAGTTCTGAGCATGTACCCAACACATTTATCACTCTCTTACAAGTGACATTACTATTACTGTCCTAACGTTACCTGCATTTTAAAACACTCAAAAAGAAAAAATGAGATTTTTAAAATATAAAAAGAAACTTCTCCCCCTGTGTCCCAACGGGTCACCATGCACCCAACACTTCAGAGGTGACTCACTATATCTAATCTCTGCGAATAGTCTTTTTTTTTTTTAATGCAGCTACCAGCTATGAAGGCAGGAGGGAGTGGAGCAGAGCTACATGCCAGCTCAGATCCAGCTGGGCCAGGCACCGCTCTGTGAAACGCTCCAGCGTGTGCGCTCTGAGAGCTGCTGGGACAAAAGCAAAGGGTCTGGAGCAGGCCAGGCCTGCAGAAGGGACACGCAGCGAGCCCCCAGCGGCAGGCCCATTCTCTTCCTGGTGAACATCCACTCACCCTTAAGATCCCAGGGCAAAGCTGACCCCTCTGAGAGGCTTCCCTGCACCTGGGATTCAAGGGTGGACCCAGGGCGCTGCGAGGCGAGCCCAGCGCCACCTACCTCCTGCCGGAACTCCACCGCCTCCCGCCTGTCCTCCTTGGTCTCCACCAGGGACATCTTGACCCAGGTCCGGAAGCCCCCCGAGAACTTCCAGCTGGAATAGGCGCTCTCGCAGGCCTGCATGAAGCCGGCCCTGTCTGGGCTTGGAGGGCAGAGAAGGAAGATCCGTGTTAACTGGCCAGACTTAAACTCCAGCCCCTACAGCCAGCCAGCTCCTCTGCTGGTACCGGCAGGACATGGCCCACCCACTCCTTCCTCACGGCTGGAGGGGGAGCTGTCACCTGCCTCAAGGCCAGAGTGTGGTCCCTGGAGCCCCCAGCAGGAGCCCCCACTTCCTGTCTTCTCCACCACCTGCTCCCAGCAGAGGCCTGCAGACGGGGCTGGGCCCCCCAGCACCCTGGAGAACTCAGCTTCAGCAGCCCTGGGGTGCTCTCACTGCCCGTCAGCCTCCCTAAAGGCCCGGAGAGGGGAGGAGGGCTCCCTTGGGAGCTCTCAGCCAGAGGAGGCACCTGCAGTGCCCGCCCCAGGGTCACAGAGGAAACGACGGGGCATCGCTGAGAATGCTCAAAGCGGGGCAACAGGGAGGCACTGGGCAAGGAGGGGACGTGGCCCGCATCCGCAGGGAAGGGCGGGGAGCTCCAGCTGGAAGAAGGCACAGAAGAGGCTGAGGTGGAGGCTCCGAACCCCAGGACGGGGCCACAGGTGTGACCGGCGGAGGCGGCTCATGGCCACGTCAGCCCAGGGATGGGGAGGCCTGCCTTCAGCCACGGCTGCTGCTCTGTTTCCTTGAAACCGAGTCACTGCCCCCTCAGGCCCCCTGCAGGACCCGCTCCTGCCACCCACGACCACTCTGGGCCCCAGAGGTGGTGCAACGGGGGTGTCCCAAGATGGACAAGAACTTGCACCCTCCTGCTAGAAACGGGTGGCATGTGGGCACCGGGCCCTCCCTTAGGGCCGGCCCCAGCCCCCGGACACCGCAGGAATGCAGCCCAGGGCAGAGGCTGGCCGCCCAGGGCCTCACAAAACCCAGGCAGCTCCAGTCTGTCCTCCACAGCGCCGTCAGGGAGCGGTGGATCCAAGCACCCACCCTCCGGGGCGCAGCCAGCTCTGCGTGAGGGGTCAGAACACGCCCCCAGGCTCCCCAGACTCGGTCAGGGGCCCTCCGTCAGCCTGGCGGCCACCTGACGTCCCCGATTCCTGGCACCTGCCCCCGCCCCCAGCCCTGCGATGCACACGGCTAGAGTGAGATCCTTGGGGTCGAGCGGGGTCTGAAGGGCACCTCTGCAGGAACTCCTGGAAGGACGAGAAGAGCAGGTAATCAATGGCGCTGAAGTCCTCGCTGCTCTGGTTCAGGCGGAACTGGAGGAAGACCAGCTCCCGCTTCTGCACCTCCCGCGGCCCCTGCACAATCAGGGCGGATTTCTGTAGAGACAGAGAGACCAGAGTGCCAACCTGGGGAGCCGGGCACACGTGCCCACCCACCAAGGCCAGTTCCCCAGCAGACCAGGCCCGGGCAACCCAGGACACAGGAGTCTCCGCCAAGGGGCAGCCCCTGCCCCACCTTGACCTTCCTCTCAGGCTGGGGCAGGACACACCTCACAGGTCCCACCCTGGGGGCATCACCGGGCCTGGCGGTGCCTCTCGGGGGAGCTCCACCGCTCTGCCTGGTGCAGGGAGGGACGTGGGGCCCGGGGCGCAGGTGTCTCCTCTCTAGTTCACGGCCGTGGACGGCAAGAAGCCAGCTGGGACCGCAGGCAGTAATTGCAGTCAGCTTCTGTCTGCACGGAAACGACTCTCCCTTTGAGCCCTCACTTCATGAATTTCTATAATAGTCAGTTAAACTATAACTACTATAACAAATACAACTGGCCTGGACAGGTGTGGGCCGCAAGGACTCCTAGTAAGCATCCCACTCAGAGGGCAGCCAGGAGGAAGGACGGCCAGGGAGCCTGTAGCTGCAGCATCGTCCCAGTGGGCACAGGCTGGTACCCAGGGAACTAAGACAGCAGGGCATCCGGATAGTGTCTGCACTGTCCTATCCAGCTCTTCCTTAAAATTTCTTACAGTTCTTTTCATTTAAATTAGCTTCCATTTCCTGGAGTCAGTTCTTTTCGTTCCGCTCCATCCTTTCGTGCTGTTGGCCTCACATCACAGTCCGGCGGCCCTGAATTCTCCATTCTGAGTATAGGGCCAGGCTGACAAACGCGGGTCTGGGCTGTGGGCTTCCTCCTAAGCGGGGCTCTTGCAGGCTGGCCCCGGCCTGGGGCTGATGGGGAGGACACCCCGAGGCAGTGGGCCGTGCGGGCCAGCAGGTCAGGCGCTCCGCGTCCTCGTCTGCCGTGAAGTCCTTTCCCCCAGCGCTCTCCTCCTTGCACTGCGGACGTCCCATCTCCAGTTCTGCTGTTCCTCTCTGTGGGCCCAATGCCCAGGCAGGTACCCCCCACCCCGAGCTTATGCAGAGAAGGGCCCCGGGGCATTCTCCCCAGAGCAAACACTGTCCCCAGCAGCCCTGCGAGGGCTGCAAGCCGGGCCGGTGGGCCCACAGCCAGGATCCCCCTCTGCCCAACGGGCAGCCCGGCTCTTTGTGATGACAAAGAGCTGGGAGTGGGAGGAAAGCCTTCACCACGACAGCGGGGACCCCGTGGCACCTGCTTCCAGGCACGGGCTTTCCCAGGCCCTGCTCCATCGATCTGATCCAACAGGCTGTTTATACTTTACCCCAGTTCCTCAAAATCTCTGGTCCTCCTATCCGTTCTTGGTTGGCAGGGATATTATCGCTATTGTATCTTACGCTATCGTGTGCAGTAGTGGGAATCATTTCAGCAGGATTTTAGGAGGAGGTCTAGAATACATATTAACAAAAAGTCTCAGAGGAATTCTTTCATCTCAAGGTCCACCTGGGGGCTCTGTTATCACCCAAGAGGCAGGTCCTGCTCCATACTCGACATGCAAGCTGCCTCGTCCGGCCAGTCCTTCTATCCACAGCTTCACCATCTACTGCCCTTTGGGTGCCCCTGGCTCTCCAGAGACATCCACCTGTGGAATTTTGCTCAGAGACGCAAACAAGCATGCCGCTGCCTCCCTTTATGTTTTGGTGCAGAGTTCCTCTGCCTAGAAAGCCTTTCATTTCCTTCCTTGCTTTAAGCTGGAAAACTTAACGCAGCCCTGTACTTTAGGAAACAAGGATACAGGATGCAAAGGAGAAGATGTACATATACACAGAATTCCTTCCTTGCCTCCAGAACCCTGGTCGTCCACTTCCCGCTGCGCGGAGCCTCGGTAACGGCAGGGCCAAGGTCCTTGTTCCAGGACCAGCGCTCCTTCTCACACTGGCCCCTGTTACTCCAGAACACGGATTTCCAGGCCCCATCCCCAGGAAAGAACCATGATTCTGGTGGGCCCAAGTGGAACCCGGAATCTGCATTATCAAAAACGACCCTGGCAGTTCTGTTGCACACTCAGGTATGGGGCCTGCCTGGCAACATCACACCAGCTCCACTCTGCAGCCCTGCCTCCTTCCATCCAGGACCGGTCTCATCACACTGCTGGGAATCGCAGAGGGTCACTCAGAGAACGCTCAGGCCCCACTGCCCGCCCTGGATGCAGGCGAGCCAGCCACGGCCACACCCCAGAGGATGGCCCCGTGTTTGCTGGGGGCAAGGGCCCACACTAAGGGCATGGGAGGCTAGCTGGCAGAAAGAAGGCGGGGACCCTCAGGGAACCCGCTGACGGAGCCCTCTGCCCAGCCCCAGCCTGGGAGACGAGCGTTACCAGGGTCTGATTGGAGAAGGGGTCCGTGTAGTTGATCCTCTGAGTGGTGCAGTTCACATCTCCAGGCTGCCCGGGGCTCCTCAGAGGCGGGATGACCTCGTAATAATGCTTACAGCTGAGCAGCTGGGCCTGACCGGGATACAGAGCGATGCCTGGAGGAGGGACAGGGAGAAGTGAACACACCCCTAAAACCACGTCATGCATACTTTTTCACACTCATCAATCACCTAAGCCCAGGACTCCCGGGGTGACTGCAGAGGAGGAAGAAGAAAGAGGCTGTTTACAGAGGGTGGGGAGCCCCACACCCTGCCCTCAGAAAGCCCTGCTCTCATGGAGGCAGCCGGGGCCTTCTCAGTTAGCCCCTCTCCTGGCCGGGGACGCAGCCTCCCCGGTGTCTACACCAACACCCACCCCATTCAGAGCCCCGCTCCACGTGCTCCCAGGGGGCCCCCCAAGACCGAGCCGGGAGGCCAGGCCCCCGGGACTGCCCCCCGCCTGCAGGCTCACCAGGCGGCCCTTGGCGGTGGGACTCCCCAGGTCTCCCCGTCTCTCATCTCCTGCTCCGGCTGGGAGCTCCCAAGTGTGCAAGTCACACCTCCCAAGTCCCTCCCCTTCCCCAGCCAAGGCACCTCGCTCCAAGCTCCAAGGATGGCAGCTACTCTAACCTCACTGAGCGCTGCACGTGACCCCGGACACCGGCAGCGTCAGAGAGGCAGATGGACCAGATGAAACCCGCCAGACCAGGGAGTGAAAAAGGGACCAGGTAAAACCCCCAGACGGAGGCCAAGGCGGACACACAGCGAGGGGGGCAATCACAAAACGGGCGAAGGCGCCGCGACCCGAGACTCCGGCTCTGTGCTGTGAGCAGTCCGTCCGGAGGGTCACGTGGGGTGTCCTGTGGGCACAGGGTGCGGGCACAGGCCGGGTGGGCAGAGTCCAAGCCCCCAGAGCTCACGCCCTCCCCACCCCACGCTCCGTTCACACCACGCTGCCAGAGCCCAGTACCAGCACCGCCGCCCTGGAGCAGGCAGTCCCCTCTTCGGCAGAGATGGCTCCCCTCTCCAGGCAGGCCCCAGCCACCTCTGGATGGCCGTGCCTCCCCCGCCCCCTGGGACTCCCACTTCCCGGCATCACTGGCCCCGGCTCCAGCCAGGCTAGACTCACCTCCCCAGAGAAGCCCTGTCTCCCTAAGCTCACCTCTGCTCCTACAGACCCGCCTCCCAGAGAAACTCTTCCATTAGCCAACGCCCAGATCAAATCCCGCTGTGAGCGAAGCCTTCTGTGCCCACTCCAGCCCTGCAGCCAGCACTCCAGGCTCAGTCCGCCTCCCTCCTCAGTACACGACCCTCTGGCTGGGTACCAACCCAGACTGTGCTGGGACTCCCTGCCCTGCCCGTGGTGCCTGGCACTATGCCAGGAATGCAACGGTGGCTCAGTGGGTATTGAGAAGTCACTGCCCGGGACCTGATGCCTGTCCTGGGGCAGGCTCTACCTGGGGCATCGTAGCGATCCACCTCCTTGTAAGACACTGACATGACAGGGTGCTTGAGCTTCTCGCGGAAGTCCATGATGGTCTGGTAGACCAGGAAGACAGCCACGGCCATGAGCAGCAGGTAGATGAAGATGAGCAGGACTGAGAAGACGTTCTTCAGGCAGGCCTTGCTGAAACGGATGCTGCTGGAGGCCGACTCGCTGTCCAGGGCTGACCGACAACAACACACACATGACCCAGAGGTCGTCTCCAGGCCCCTGACATGCTTTACCCCAGAGGCAAGGCTGTCTGCACACCTTACCTCCCCCCACCCCAAAGCCCAACACCTGGCACCCATCAACACCACACACCACACTCCTGCTCTGCCAGGACGGGGACCCTGAGCTGGAGGAGACTCCCCCAAGATACGCTTCCAACCCAGCATGGGTGCTGCCCGCCCCTGACGAGCTGTATCAGTGTGCCCTCCTCTGCCCTGAAGGCCCTCTCACCCCAAGCCTGGCCTGGGAACACTGTTCTCCCAATGGCTGCCTCCTAACTCATCCTTCAGGTTTCAGTTTAGAAAGGCATGTCCTCAAGGAAGCCTCCCCTGACCCCATAACTTGACTGCGGCAGCCCTTCCTCGGTGCCCCCAGGACACTCTATGGCCCCGGTCCCCACTCTGCAATGTCACTGTCTACATGTCTTTTTATCCCCCCAGGCTATGAGCTCCATGAGGGCGGACACGGGGCCATTCTTGTCCACACTGCACCCCCAGCCCTTCATGCGGTACCTGGAATACAGCGGGCCTTCTGTAACTAAACGGTGAATGACGGCATGTGTCCTGAGGCCATCCCCTCCCCAAAAGTCCTAAGGTGATGCCCCAACCCCGAGGGTGACAGTATTTGGAGCGGGGCAGTTAGGGAGGTAAGGAAGTTAAAGAAGGTCGTAAGGATGGGCCCTAATCCAACAGGACGAGTGTCTACAAGGAAGAGGAGGAGCCCAGTGGCATTTTCCACAGGACGAGAACAAAACATTTTCAATTTGTATGGACATACAAAACACCCAAACAGTCAAAACAATCTTGAGAAAGAAGAACAGAGCTGAAGGAATCATGCTCCCTGACTTAAGACTTTCAGTTCAGTTCAGTTGCTCAGTCGTGTACGACTCTTTGCGACCCCATGGACTGCAGCACAGCAGGCCTCCCTGTCCATCACCAACTCCCGGAGTTTACTCAAACTCAGGTCCATTGAGTCGGTGATGCCATCCAGCCATCTCATCCTCTGTTGTCCCCTTCTCCCTTCTTCAATCTTTCCTAGCAACTTGAGACTATGCTACAAGGTAATCAAAACAGTATGGTATGGGCACAAATACAGAAACACTGGTCAAAAGAACAGAATATCAAGCCCAGAAATAAACCCACACACTCGTGGCTAATTAATCCATGACAAAGGAGGCAAGAATATACAAAGTAAAAAAGAAAGTCTCTTCAGTAAGCGGTGTTGGGAAAACTGGACAGCTACGTGTGAAAGAATAAAATTAGAACATTCCCTAACAACATACACAAAAATAAACTCAAAATGGATTAAAGACCTAAACGTAAAACCAAATACTATAAAACTTCCAGAGGAAAACATAGGCAGAACACTCTTTGACATAAATCACAGCAATATTTTTTTGAATCCACCTTCTAAAGTAATGAAAATTAAAACAAAAGTAAATAAATGGAACTGAATTAAACTTAAAAGCTTAAAAATGAAAAAGACAATCTTATGGTCTAGGAGAAAATATTTTCAAACTACAAGACTGACAAGGGATTAATTTCCAAAACACACAAATAGCTTACATAGTTTAATATCAAAAAAACAAAAAACAATCCAAACAATGGGCAAAAGACCTAAACGGACATTTTTTCCAAAGAAGACATACAGATGGCCAAAAGGCACATGAAAAGATGTTCAATATCGCTAACTATTAGAGAAACACAAATCAAATCACAATGACATGATCACCTCACACCTGTAGAGAATGACCATTGCTGTAAGAGGCCTACAAATAATAAATGCTGGAGAGGGTGTGGAGAACAGGGAGGGCCTACACAACTGGTAGCAATGTAAGCTGGTGCAGCCACCATGGAGAACACTACGGAGCGTCCCCAGAAAACTAAAAACAGAATTCTCCATGACCCTGCAATCCTACTCCTGGGCCTGCATCTGGAGAAAACTCTGATTCGAAAAGATAACATGCACCCCAACGTTCACTGCAGCACTGTTTATAACAGCCAAGACACGGAAGCAACCTAAGTATCCAGCAACAGGTGCGTGGACAAAGATGTGGTACACACACATAATGGAACGCCGCTCATCCATTATAAAGGACGAAATAACCCCATTTCCAGCAACATGGATGAACACACAGATGACCAGATGAAATCAGTCAGACGGAGAAAGACAATCACAGGATATCATTTATACGTGGAATCTAAAAAAATAACACAAATGAACTTCTTCACAAAAGAGAAATAGACTCACACACTTAGAAAACAAATTCATACCAAAGGGGGTAGCAGGAGGGCGTGTGGGGAGAGAGAGATTAGGGATGTGGGATTAACATATACACACTATGGTATAAAAACAGGGCAACAACAAGGGCCTACTGCAAGCACAGGGAACTGTACTCAGCATCACGCAACAACCCACACTGGAAGAGAAGCGGAAAAGGAACACACGTGCGTAACTAATTCACTCTGCTGTACAACCGAAACTAACAAAACACGGTAAATGAACCACACTCTGAGCGAGCAGAGGGAGCGACACGAGGGAGCTGACACACAGGAGTCACACATTAGAACATGCGGCCGGCGCCAAAGGAAAGCGGCCTCGGAGACTCCAGACTGCCGGCGCCGGGACCCTGAGCCTCAGCCTCCCTGACTGAGAAAAACGTTTCTGCTGCTTCAGCCACCAGCCTGAGGCACCTGGTTAGGACCAGCCGAGCTGAGACACTCCCTCGGTGCTCCGGGAGGGTCTCTGCTCCTGAAACCGCTGGCTCCCTGAGGAAAAGGCCTGTCTCCTCCCCAGCCGCTGAGCACAGGGCTGAGGAGGAACGGGGCTCAGAATGGAAGCCCCCAAAGCTACGTGCTTGGCTTCTGGCTTCCAACAGCGACAAGGCTGCGTGGTCACACCACCCTTCTACAGAACACAATTACACACCTGGACAAAATAATTTAAAATTATTTGAAGGCACTGGAAAATGATCAAAAGCAAGCTGAAACTACCTCTTTTGGAAAAAAAAAAAAAACTGCATCTGGTCAACTTGCAGCTTTTCGCCTGAGGGCGCTGAACAGTCTCCACAAGGTGTGGTGCAGTGGACAAAGCTCAAGGCTGGGGAAGCAGCCAGAAAGTTAGGGGAAAACTCTGACAGGGAGGCAGCCACATGGGGAAATGAACTCCCAAACCTGCAAACAAAACATGCTCCAGTTCTTGGTGGAAGACCCCAGGAGGGCCAGAAAAAACAGCAGCTGGAAACTGCAAGATTGACAATAGACTTCAGCTGCTCTTCATGCAAGGAATATAGAAGATTAGAACTTGAGTCTTGCTATTTTATCTACTTGCTAAAAAAAAAATTCTTCACAGGATGATAAGAGAATTCAGAACTTCTACTATGTGTCACTGAAAATGTCTAGTGTTCAACAAAATAAATCATTAGATGTGCAAAGAAACAAGAAAATGTGACCCAGGTTCAAGGAAAAAAGCTGTATATACAAAGCAGCACTAAGACAACCCCAAATGTTGCAATTAGCAGACAGGAATTTTACAACACCTAAAGGACTTAAATGAAAATGTATGGCTAAGGAATGAACAGAGGGAAAATACAGAAACTATAAAAAAGAACCAATTCTAGAGCTGAAAAGAAAAATAAATAAAATGAAAAACTCAACTGTGTAGTCTTTAACAGCAAAAGATGGCAGGAAAAACAAAAAGCCAGTGTAGCTGAAGTTACATGAACAGAAAATATCCAATCCAAAAAAGACTGAAGAAAAAGCTAACAGAGCCTAGATAACTGTGGGACAACATCTAGCAGTCTAACAAAGGGCAACTGGAGAGAGAAAATAGATTGCAAAAAATATTTGAAAAATGAATGGCCCAAATTTCCCAAAATTTGGAGGAAAAAACATCAATTTATAGATTCAAGAAGCCCAATACATGCCAAGCAGGATAAGTAATAAACCACTTCTAGGCAAATCATACTGAAACTGCCAATGCAAAGATAAAAAAAATCTTGAAGGCACCCAGGAAAAAAAGGAGGGGGGTGCATATTACATACAGGAAATTATATCTAACAACAGGTTAATTTTTGATCAGAAATAATGAAGGAAAAAAAAAAAAAAGAAATAATGAAGGCCAAAAGACAATAGGGGCTTCCGTGTAGCTCAGATGGTAAAGAATCTGCCTGCAATGCAGGAGACCCAGATTTGATCCCTGGATGGGGAAGATCCCCTGGAGAAGAAAATGGCAACCCACTCCAGTATTCTTGTCTGGAGAATCCCATGGACAGAGGATCCTTGTGGGCTACAGTCCACGGGGTCACAAAGAGTTGGGACACAACTGAGCAACTAACACTACTCCTACTACTAAAAGACAATGGAACATCTTTAAAGTACTGAAAGAAAAAAAAATTCCATCAACTCAGAATTTTTAAATTCCACCAAACTAACCTTTAAAAATGAAAGTGATATTAAAGTAATTTCAAACACAAAAGCAGAGAGAATTTGTTACCAACAGATCTGCACTAGAATGTATGCTAAAGAAAACCCTGAAATGACACTAGATGGTAACTCTCAGATGCATAAGAAGGAACAAATATCCCTGGAAATGTTAAATATGTGGGTAAATATAAAGCTATTTAAATAATTTTAATTATTTAAGGCTATCTAAAGCAAAAATTATACAATAATACTGCAAATTTTCTAACTTTCAGGAAAGAAGCAACAGAGAAACAACAAACAAAATTTGTCTCTATATGAGACAAATAGAGAATAATAAAATGGTAGAACCAAATGCAACCATATCAACACTTACAGTAAACAGACTAAACACCAATGAAAAGGCAGAGACTATCAGTCTGGATTAAATATAAGACCCAACCAAATGCTGTAATTAAGAGATGGACTTCAAATACAAAGACACAAGAGTATTTGCTCGTAACTATCTCATTTTCTTTTATTTAAAAGGCACAAAAGCAAGGCGCACAGAACTACAGAGGGTCCCAGGTGGTCAGAAAGAAGGAAACCATTCACTTCTCATCTACAAACAGTGAGCACCAACTCTGCGTGCAACACTTCGCACTGCGTGCTTCAGGGAGGTTCCGAGAGAGGAAACCAAGAGAGGAGGACTGACGGTTTGTGCTACAAGTGCTACAGAACTCCAAAGGCTATGAAGATGTAAGATGTGAGATTTCTTTCCTCAGAGGGAAGAAGGGGAGTCAGGGGGAAGTGCAGAGGTCAGCAGAGGCTTTGTGGAGGAGCCTGCATCAGCTCTGGGACTAAAGCACCAGGAGGATTCTGAGGAAGACATAATCTGTGTTCATTATTCATGTGTTTTGTGAATTGGAAGACCAGATCTCTAGCCCAGTGGAACAGTAGGAGCATGGGCTGCAAACCCAGCTCTGCTACCAACTATCACTGCTCTGTGACCCAAGGCAAGCTATCTGACGCTCCTACGGCTCACTTGCTTCATGTGAAAAGGAAATCATTTCCGTTTTCTAGGATGTCTGGGAGAAGCAAATGAGAGACTGTTGTAAAATGCATGACTGAGTACCTGCCCAATGAATTACTGTAACTGGAGAGACAGAATGTACTCGCTACCCCTCAAAAAATGAAGCCCTCAGCAATGAAGATAACAAAGATGAAGACCATAAAACAACAATCTCATAATAATTAACGAGAAAAAATACATGAAGATAAAATGGAGGTGGGACAGAATATAGTCTTTCACATAGTAGGCATGTAATGTTTTCATGTCTGTTAAACGGATGAACAGCCAAAAAAAACCAGATGAACTAAGTTGTGCAGTGCTAACTTAGCTACCTCTCAACTGGTTAGTCAGTACTTTTCAGGCAAGTAAAACTATAAGCCAATTGGTGTGCCTTACTAGTAATGACAGAAAGTTTAAAAAATTCTTCCTTTACAGGAATGCCAGTTTGCAGAAGTGTTTGTGTGGTTCCTTCAGGTCGTGAAGAAGAGGTTATTCTAGACAATGGATGTTTAAGAGGAAGCAGGAAGCCCCTAGGAAACTCCTTGGGTAGCTGAGAGTGAAGCCAAGGTACAGAGCAACTCCAGTTCTCCAAAAGGAATTAAAGCAACTCACGTTTGCAACTTGCGTTGTCTCTGATTCTACTTCTGCTGCTTACTGTTACCAGGGACTGTGCCATTTTCTGCTCCCTCACAGCTTTGCCACCTGCCTTCTCGCCGTGTCGCTCTCATAACTCTGCTCCATTTTACTCTCAAAGTCTTTCTCTCAGTCTCGCATTCAGACCTTCTGGAGAGTATCCCGTATGGGACAGGGTTCCCCATTAGGCATGTCACAAGACACAGCCCTTCCTCACACTCAGCTGCAGGTGGCTTCCTTTCGCTCAGGTGCTGAGCCCTGATCGGTCACCAGAAGCACAGCGGTCTGTGCACAGGGACCTGCCCGCAGCTGTTTTGCTTGGAAGGCACTCCCAGCCCCTAGGGTCCATGTGGGACCACAGGTCCACTTCGGAACAAAGCAGGTGAAAGCGCATTCACTGTCTGAGTGGCTCGTAACTGCAGTGGCCACAGGCATCTGGGTGCTACATCCTAAGCTCACAAGATGACAGTGAAGGAACTCTGAATGACTGAATTCGTGCCTAACATCTGAACAGAATCTTTTAAGAGTTGCTAGGGACCTAAAAGGCCATCTGGTCCAACTCCATTCCTTGTGCAATGATCCTGGCCCCACAGTCAGCAATGGACATCGAATGAGGGTCCTGGAATACTGACTCCTAGACTCCAAATTTAGCTTCTTTACAGGGCTTTCAGTGATCCACAAATTGGCATGTAATTAAAAAACCGTAGAACTGTTTATCATCCACACATGCTATATGTGACACTCCAATGCCTCCTGAGCAATCTGTAAGCAGGTCAAGAAGCAACAGTTAGAACCAGACATGAAACAATGGACTGGTTCCAAATTGGGAAAGGAGTAAGTCAAGGCTGTGTACTGTCACTCTGCTTATTTAACTTACATGCAGAGTATATCATACGAAATGCCAGGCTGGATGAAGCACAAGCTGGAATCAAGATTGCCAGGGAAAATATCAACAACCTCAGATATGCAGATGATACCACCCTTATGGCAGAAAGCGAAGAGGATCTCAAGTTTCTCTTGATGAAAGTGATAAAGTGAAAGTGATGAAGTCACTCTTGCTGAAGGTGAAAGAGGAGAGTGAAAAAGCTGGCTTAAAACTCATCATTCAGAAAACTAAGATCATGGCATCCGGTCCCATCACCTCATGGCAAATAGATGGGGAAACAGTGGAAACAGTGACAGACTATTTTCTTGGGCTCCAAAATCATTGCAGATGGTGACTGCAGCCATGAAATTAAAAGATGCTTGCTCCTTGGAAGAAAAGTTATGACTAACCTAGACAGCATCTTAAAAAGCAGAGATATTACTCTGCCAAGAAAGGTCCGCAGAGTCAAAGCTATTGTTTTTCCAGTAGTCATGTATGGATGTGAGAGTTAGACCATAAAGAAAGCTGAGTGCTGAAAAATTGATGCTTTTGAAGTGTGGTCTTGAAGGCTCTTGAGATTCCCTTGGACTGCAAGGAGATCCAACCAGTCCATCCTAAAGGAAATCAGTCCTGAATATTCATTGAAGGACTGATGCTGAAGCTCCAATACTTTGGCCACCTGATGAGAAGAACTGACACATTAGAAAAGACCCTGATGCTGGGAAAGATTGAAGGTGGGAGAAGAAGGGGACAACAGAGGATGAGATGGTTGGATGGCATCACCGACTCAATGGACAAGAGTCTGGGCAAGCTCTGGGAGTTGCTGATGGACAGGGAAGCTTGGTGTGCTCCAGTCCATGGGGTGGCAAAGAGTCGGACACGATGGAGTAACTGAACTGAACTAACTGAATGCTAAAAGTATTTTTACATTTTACCATTATTTTTAAAAAGGTGCTAGATATTTGATAAAATGCCCCATGTACTCTTCAGTCAGAGAAACCAAACGCTGGCTCTTCTGTGGCAAGTTGGATGAGTGCTTGTTAAAAGTACGTGTCCCTGTGCTAAGCCGCTTCAGTCATGCCCAACTCTGTGATGCTAAGGACTGTGGCCTGCCAGGCTCCTCCTTCTGTGGGGCTCTCCAGGCAAGAATACTGGAGTGGGTTGCCATGCCCTCCTCCAGGGGCTCTTCCTGACCCAGGGATTGAACCCATGCCTCTTATGTCTCCTGCACTGGCAGGCGGGTTCTTTACCATTAGCACCACCTGGGAAACCCATACATCCTTCATATATATGCAAACTCAGAGTAGTAGAAAGACAAAAAGAATGCACAAGACTTTCTTGAGGAAAGTAATTTGAGTTTTGTAAAACCCATAACAGAATTGTGTCAAAAACCAAACGTGCCCCAGAATGTATTGGTAAGTCAGTCCATTAAGATGTGTGATGAGCAACTCAATTTCTGAAAACATTGTGAGACCTTTATTCACAGGAAAGGAAACAGGCTGACTACCATAACCCTGCAAAACTCTACCTTGCAGACAGCACTGGGCTAAGATGCATTCAGATTGCAAATAAGAAATGAATTGTTTATCCTTTTCTTCTTTTTAGTGATGTGACGGGTTTGTTGTTTTAATTTCATTTTGTTTTTTCTTGAGATATAATTACATACCATAAAATGGACCTTTATAAAGTGAATATATTTAGTAGTTTTTAAAATATTCACAAAGTGTACAGTCACAACCACTATCTAATTACAGAACACTGTCATTACCCAAAAAGAAACTCTATACCCACTGGCAGCCACTCCATCTTTCTCTTAGTCCCTGGCAACCAACAGTCTACTTTGTTTCTATGGACTTACCTGTTCCAGGCAAGTCTCATAAACAGAATCATACTATATGTGACCTTTTGTGTCTGACTTCTTTCACTTGACAGAATGTTTTGAAGATTCATCCATGTTGTAGCATGTATCAGTTCTTCATTCCTATTAATTGCACAATAATATTCCATTGTGTGAACACAGCATTTTACTTATCCATTCATCAGTGGATGGACATTTCTGTTGTTTCTACTTTTTGTCTATTATGATCCTGCTATAAACATTCTTTACAAGTTTCTGTGTGGACATACAGTTTTCATTTCCCTTGGATATATAACTAAGAGTGGAACCACTGGGTCATATGGTAACTCTATATTTAACCTTTTGAGGAACTGCCAGGCTATTTTCCACAGTAGCTGCACCATTTTATTAATACATTCCCATCAGCAACGTCTGGGGTTTCTAATTTCTCTACATCCTCACCAAAACTTGCTTATCATCGTCTTTTTGATTGTAGTCATCCTGGTAGGTATGAAATTACACCTCATTGTGGTTTAGATTTGCATTTCCCAAAGACTAACAATGTTGAGCATCTATTCATGTGTTTATCCGTCATTTCTATACCTTCTTTAGAGAAACATTATTCACATCCTTTGTCCACTTTTAATTGGGTTGTCTTTTATTACTGAGTTAAGAGTTCTTTATAATTGCTAAATACAAGTCCTTTATCAGATATAAAATTTGAAAATTTCTTCCATCCTAGGGGCTATCTTTTCACTTTCATGATAATATCCTTTGATGTGCAAGTTTTTCATTTTGATGAGGTTCAATTTACCTTATTTTTCTTTGGTTGCTTATCTTTGTCTGTTCTATTAATATATAGTTGTTTCCCTGGAGAACTAACTAGCCAAATGTTCTCTTCGATTTGATTACATCCCTAATACAATAAACTGCTTATTCAATTAGCACGTCTGGTCTCATCTTTTCCTCTGAGAAGAATAATAAGCGGTTGTGCTCCCCCTGGTAGAGAGGAAATGAACAGACTGAGGCTTTGACCACATCATGGCGTGGAATTACCTCCCTCACAGTCACACTGGGATACAGTCCCGAGCGCTGGGCGCTTAACTCCAGCCTCGGCTGCTGAACACTCAGCGCCCCTGTGCTGTCTTCCTGTCTCGCTACCCCGAGCTCCAGCCCACCTCCTCTTCTGGCCTCCAAGTGAGGACCCTTCCCGTCCTCACGGCCCTTCCCTGCTTATTCCACATTCTGTGTCCGTGGCTTTCAACCAGGCCCCTAAACCTCCCGCTATGGGTCCAGTCCTCACCTCTCTCCCGTCAATCCTGTAGCTCTCACAGCCTCTGGACCAACTCCACCCAGACACCACACCCACTGAAGCTGGTGTGTCTTCTCTTCCAGCCACTTGCCCCTCTGGACTCTATCTCTGCATGTTATTCTCCCACTCACCTGGCTCCAAACCTCAGGATCTTCTTTGATTCTTCCTTTTCCCTCTCCCCCACATCAAAGCAGCCTATCATATCAGCCTCCAGCCTCTGATATGGCACAGTTGCCTTCAGTTCAGTTCAGTTGCTCAGTTGTGTCCGTCTCTTTGCGATCCCATGGACTACAGCATGCCAGGCTTCCCTGTCCATTATCAACTCCCTCAGCTTGCTCAAACTCAAGTCCATTGAGTCAGTGATGCCATCCAACCATCTCATCCTCTGTCATCCCCCTCTCCTCCTGCCTTCAATCTTTCCCAGCATCAGGGTCTTTTCCAATGAGTCATTTCTTTTCATCAGGGGGCCAAAGTATTGGAGCTACAGTATCAGCATCAGTCTCTCCAATGAATATTCAGGACTGATTTCCTTTAGAACTGACTAGTTTGATCTCCTTGCAGTCCAAGGGACTCTCAAGAGTCTCTACAACATCACACTTCTAAGGCATCAATTCTTTGGCACTCAGCTTTCTTTATGGTCCAACTCTTACGTCCATACATGACTACTGGAAAAACCATAGCTTTGACTAGATGGACCTTTGTTAGCAAAGTAATGTCTCTGCTTTTTAATATGCTGTCTAGGTTGGTTACAGCTTTCCTTCCAAGCAGTAAGCGTCTTTCAATTTCATGGCTGCAGTCACCATCTGCAGTGATTTTGGAACCCCAAAATAAAGTCTTTCACTGTTTCCATTGCTTCCTGATCTATTTGCCATGAAGTGATGGGACCGGATGCCATGATCTTAGTTTTCTGAATGTTGAGTTTTAAGCCACCTTTTTCACTCTCCTCTTTCACTTTCATCAAGAGGCTCTTTAGTTCTTCTTCACCTTCTGCCATAAGGGTGGTGTCATCTGCATATCTGAGGTTATTGATATTTCCCCCTGCAATCTCGATTCCAGCTTGTGCTTCCTCCCACCCAGTTTCTCATGATGTACTCTGCATAAAGTTAAATAAGCACAGTGACAATATACAGCCTGCTTATACTCCTTTCTCGATTTGGAACCAGTCTGTTGTTCCATGTCCAGTTTTAACTGTTGCTTCTTGACCTGCATACAGATTTTTCAGGTGGCAGGTAAGGTGGTCTGGTATTTCATCTCCTTAAGAATTTTCCACAGTTGGCTTGCTTCACCTTAATCGAGCCCCACACCCTGGCACACTCATCTTCCTTAAATGCCCACTTCATTTCTTACTGTTCTGTTCTAATTCCTTTAAATACTGCTGTTCCCTAGAGAAAGCCAAAACCCCCCAATGCTGAAACCCTGCCCCAGTCTGACCCAGCCAAGCTTTCCTACTCACCTCCCTCTACTTCTCTCATCAACCCTCTGTTCCAACCACTTGCTTTCCACTGGTGCTGAAACACCCTATTTTCATTCCACCTCTGTGTGTTTGCACATGCCACCCCTCCTCCTGGGCCAGCCCTTCTTTTCCACCCATACATCACCCTTCCTTCGGATTAATCCCATTTCCTTCACCAACCAGCCCTCGTTCATTCATTCCTGAAGCCCCTGTCTCCAGCATTTCTTTGGCCTTCGTTCACTCATTCATTCAAGTTGGCTTAGATGTAAGATACTTTCCTGCTCTAAATCCCCACCTCCCTCTCCCAGAGCACTGATATACATGGAGCTCCTAGAGAGGGCCAGGCTACTAAGCACTGTAATTACAGTGAGGGTAGAGAGGGGACAAACCTTCGTGCCTCACAGAACTCAAGGGCAGGCCCACGGGGTTGACACAGCTAAAGAATTACAGTCAATAAACATGTCCTCCCAGCTGTGCTACGAAAGAAAAGTAATGAACACTAGGAAAGCAGGCAACAGGGAGAAACCCACCCCATTCGGTTGTTCAGGGCAGGCTCTGTAGAAGGAGGGTTAAGTTCTTCTCTCTCCACACGGCCTGAAATCCTGGAAGCAGGCCATGTCTCATGCCCCTTCTTTGTGGTTTTGGCATTTGGCGCAAAGATGAAGGAGTCCGAGTCCATGAGTGACTGTGGCGGATGATGGGCAGGAGTTCGGGACAAGAAAGCACCTCATCCAGGAACAACTGAGCCAGAGTCAGAGTACATTCAGAGAGACAGGCCTGGGTGCATCGCGAGCCCTGCCATTCATTCAGCTGGAGCACAGTGCTTCTCTGTGCCCCGGGTGTGTCTATCAGCTGGGACTAAACATCTCCCTCAGAGAGTGGCTAGGAGGATTATAAAGTAGTGATAAAGTCTGTAGAAAGCCCCACCCAGGCCTGGTGCAGGACAGCACCTAGCCAGTGTGGCTGTTGTCGTCAGTACCATTAGTTTTATTACCATAAGGGGACTCAGAGGCACGCCATGAACTCAGAAAGTCGTACACCACATCGCCAAAGTCACTACTGAGACTGGCTAAAGGGACTTCTGAGCACCGGACTGTCTATGGTCTAAACAGGACATGCATCCAGCCGAGTTCCCCCAACAGCAGGGAAGGCTCTTGCTGGCCAACTACCCAAAATCCGCCTGCCTGGGGGCTGGCTTCCCGCTCTGACTGATCGCAGGCTTTGAGGCCCCAGGAATCTGAGGCAGAAGGAGAGGCTGCTAAGGTTGAAGGTCGTCATGGCCATGTCCTCATTTGCCTGGCATTTATCTCTGAAAGGAAACACAACAGGGAACTTCATCTTTCCCAGTCTGGCCTCCATCCTCTTCCTGCTGCCTCCAGCCATCCTCTTCTGCCTTGGGGTAAGAGGGCCGTGCAGGGCGCAGCAGGCAAAATAATGACCCACCAAAGGTGTCCATGTCCTCAAGCTTGGAACCTATAATTATGTCAAGTTACAGGGCAGAGACGGGATTATAGTTGCTGATTATCTGACCTTAAAATGGGGAAATGGGACTTCCTATTCAGTGGGTAGGAGTCTGCCTGCCACTTCAGGGGATGTGGGTTCAACCCCTGGTCCAGGAAGATCCCACATGCCTGGGGGCAACCGAGCCTGTGCGCCACAACTACTGAAGCCCATGTGCTCTGGGGCCCGCAAGCCACCAACTACGAAAGCTCATGCACCTAGAGCCTGTGCTCAAAAACAAGAGAAGCCACCGCAAAGAGAAGCTTGTCAGTGCAATAAAGAGTAGCCCCTACTCACCGCAACTAGAGAGTCCACATGCAGCAACGAACACCCAGCACAACCAAAAAATACATAGACAACTAATTAAAAAACAACAGGGAAATGAAATGATTCTGGATTACCTGGATGGGTCCAGTATAATCACAAGGGCTCATTAAACATGGAAGAGGGAGGCAGAAGTCAGTGTCAGAATGAGGAGATCTGAGAAAGACCTGAAGGTGGAAGAAGGGACATGAGCTGAGGAAGGCAGGCAGCCTTGAGACGCTGGAAAAGGCACTAAAATAGATTCTTCTCTGGAGCCTCCAGAAAGGAATTGAGGCCTGCTGACACCTTAACTTTAGCCCAGGGAGACTCATTTTGGACTTCTGACCTCCAGGACTGTCAGATAATAAATCTGAGCTGTTTTAAGTCACTAAGTTTGTGGTAATTTGTTACAGAAAAGATAGAAACTAATACACAAGGCTTTTAAAACCTTCTCCCTAGGACCTTAGGGCTTCAGAGGCAATGTTCAGAGTCAGAGTGAAGGCAGTCCTGCTCCAACCTTTAGCACATTAGAATTTAATAGAAGGATGTGTAAGTTATTTTTTCAAAACATCACAGGTGCAGTAGAAAGCATCTGGGGTCAGACAGAGCCTGATGCAGTCAGTTTGCAGGCCAGCTTCAAGATTCTCCCACAATGCACTTAACCTCCCTGAGTCGTTTCAAGTGGAATCAAGAGGATGACTGCCTCACAGGGCTATCATGAGAATTAGATGGCCATGGGGATGACAGAGCCTGGCCCGGGGGAAGCAGTCAGTAAATGTTATCTGCCCTTCCTGCCTCTTTCCTTCTACGAAGTCTTCTCTAAGGATTAGACACAACCACAGAATTTCCGACCCCATCCCCACCCCTCCAAATATGGGAATCCAGAGGAGCAGAAGCCCACCTCCCTCAATCCACCCAAGAAGCTGTAGTCAGGCGGGACTCCACTCACTCATTCACTCAGGCATTCATCCGACAAATCCTTATCGCACGGCCAGGGCTGAATGGGGAAGCAAAAAGGACTGGTTTCTACCTTGGCGGGGTTTAGAGTCTAGTAGATTACACAGACATTAATCCAACAGTCAGGCAAACTCTTACACCATCCATCAGCGACAGTTGCAAGCCAGAGATGCAGAGATTACCAGTGACAGTGGACATGATCTAGCCAGGCAGTCAGACAAGGCTTTGCAGGAAAAAAAAAAAAAGTGAGCTGACAGCTGAAAGATGATTATGCGTTAACTAGATGACAGACAGAAGAGAACTCCAGGCAGAGGAATAAAACAACAAAAAAGCCCGGAGTGAGGCCTGAAGTAAAACCCCAGCAGGGTCAAGGGGCAGTGAAAACGGGGAAGCGGGGAAGGAAGGAAAAAAGAATGACTCTCAGGTCCAACTGGGTGGTGCTGGCATTGTCCCTGGAAACAGGAAACACTGGGAGAGGGTCAAGCTGGCAGTGGGGAAACCATAAGGTCAATTTTGGACGTGTGGAGTTCGGGGGAACTTTGGGACATCTAGGCAGAGCCATCACCTGGGAATCAGGGTACACAGCATATGTAAAAAGGTACCTCTGGGCCAGAGATAAAACCACGCAGACACGTGTGAGCAAACAGTGACTGAAGCAGGGGAGGGGGCTTGGGTGAGGATACCCACCAGAGACTGGAAGAAGGGGCGTCTGGTAAATATTTAATGCCCAAGAGCGGGAGGGTGACTGCAAAAGAGGCTGCAAGGAGCAGTCTGAGCAGCGCAGTGTCACATGATGGCAGCTAAGGGAGCAGAGTGTAGGCAGGAGGAACAAGGGGTGGACGCTTCAGACGCTGTCACTGCCAGGCTCTGCAGGATGCCACCTTACTGATGGGACCAGCTAGCTGGGGGGCAACGAAACTGGAGAGGCCTCTTGTCGGAGACGTGAGCCTACCAGATAATCTCCCAGAGGACCCTGGGAAGTGACCCAGGTATCAGAGGCTCAACTGCCAACAGCTTCCCAGGGAAAAAGAAACAGAAAAGCAGAGACCCAAAGTCCCTGCCACTGTATCCAATGACCGGGCCTCAGGATCTGGCTCAAACCAGAGGACAGAAAAGAGCGGATGCCGGCATGACCACATCCTCTGTCCGGAGGCTGGTTAAATATGTATGGCTGCAAAACGAGGGTGATACTGGAGATCCGACACGGGGCAGGGACTGCCCCTCTGACACAGGTGTCCGGCTGGACTGGGGCCTGCAGCGGCAGCTAGGGCTCAGCATGGGGCACGTCCACCCCCAGCACTGAATCCACTTACCTGGTAAGATCCCTGGACCCTGGACTTTGACCGTCTCCTTGTCCCGCTCGTCCGCGTGCTCCGAGTTCTCAACCACCTGATCCAACTCCTCACTCAGCTAAAGGCAGGAACAAAGAGCACAAAGCCGTCAGCTCCATCAGCTTGGCCTTTCTGGACTAAAATAAGAAAGCAGAGGCTGCTTCTCACTTAATTATCACCAAAAAAATAGAAGACCATATGTTGCAGGGCATGTGCATGCGTGCATGTGAAGTCGCTTGAGTCCTATCTGACTCTTTGCAACCCCAAGGACAAGTTCCTCTGTCCATGGGATTTGCCAGGCAAGAATACTGCACTAGGTTGCCAGGCCCTCGTCTAGGGGATCTTCCCGACCCAGGGATCGAACCGTGTCTCTTTACGTCTCCTGAATGGGCAGGTGCCACCAGGGAAGCCCATGATGCAGGGAATGTTATACCACCTCTACAGATGAACACAACGAAGCTCAGGAATTTCAAATAACTTCTTATATGTTAGTCTTCCAGGGCTGCCATAACAAAGCACCGCAAACTAGCTGGCTGAAAACAACAGGAATTTATCCCCTCATAGTTATGGAGGCTAACACACTGAAGTCAAGGTGATGGCAGGGCTGGTTCCTTCTGAAGGCTGTGACGGAGAACCTCTTCCATGCCTCTCTTCTAGCTCCAGGTAATGCCAGCAATTCCCCTTGCTCCTTGGCTTGTAGATGCATCCACTCTCCACACTGTCTCCATCTTTACATGGAGACAGTGTCTGTGTCTCCACACGGTCATCCTTCTAGTAAGAATACCAAGCATGTTGATTTAGGGCCACTTTCCTCCAGTACAACCTCTTCTTAACTAAGTACATCTGCAATAACCCTCTTTCCAAATAAGGTCACTCTCTGAGGTGCTGGGGGTGAGGACGTCAACGTATCTTTTCAGGGAACACAATTCAACTCACAAGACTTTCCATGGCCACAGAAACAGGAGCCAAATCCAAGTTAGTCTAGTTCCAAAACCCACGCTCTTAATCACTTTCCGGAGGAGGAGGAAATGCAAGCTTAGCGTCTACTGAGACAGAAGATGGAACAGTGAAGTTGGCGTCAGAGCTAAAGTCCACCAACTCAGGCTGCAAATGCAGAACAAAGTGGGGAGGACAGGCCACCCCAGAGACAGGTGCTAACGAGCAGGCTCAGAGCAGGCAACCTCCACCTCACTGCCTCAGTGTTCTCACCTGTCAAATGGGGACAATGATACAGTGATAACCGACAAGGCTCCACAGTATCAAGGAGAAGAGCAAGAAACACCAAGACCAGTGTGTCTCACTCCAGGTAGCAGCCAGCAATCCCCCGGATTGGGAGGGTGGGGGAGGGAATAGATTTCCCCAGTGTTTTCTTAGGTTCACAATGTCAACACTCAAGGTTTCAAGATATTTTCTCTTTTTTAAAAATATTTTTTCTCATTAAAAAAAAAATAAATTTACTTATGTATTTATTTCTGGCTATGCTGGGACTTCACTGCTGCTCAGGCTTTTTCTCTAGTTGAAGCAAGTGAGGGCTACTCTCTAGTCGTGGTGCGTGGGCTTCTCATCACAGTGGCTTTTCTTGTTCCAGATCACAGGCTCTAGGCACACGGGCTCAGTAGTTGCAGCGCACGAGCTTAGTTGCTCCGTGGCATGTGGGATCCTCCCGGACCAGGGATCGAACCTGTGTCTCCTGCATTGGCAGGTGGATTCTTAACCTCTGGACCACTAGGGAAGTCCCTCAAGACATTTTCATTAAAAATTCATCTCTATGAGACTTGAGCTAAAATAAAGTTCTCATGTACTTAATACTCTTCTGTCTCCTCCTCCACACCTGTCCTTTTAGAATCAGGGAAAACTTCTAGTTTAAAGCCTTCCAAGCCCAAAAGAAAAGGAAAACCAACACATGAAAGAGGGCTAGGAGCTTAAAGAAGATACCAGGAGACCCAGGCCCCCAGTGGGAACACAGACCAAGAGGACCCCAGGGCTCCCACTGGCCGAAGGGAAAGTCCTGGAAAGGCCCAGAGCTCTAGCATCCAAGCTTCACACAAGTTCAGCCTACAACCCTGCTGCTGCTGCTAAGTCACTTCAGTCATGTCTGACTCTGTATGACCACCGTAGATGGCAGCCCACCATGCTCCCCCGTCCCTGGGATTCTCCAGGCAAGAACACTGGAGTGGGTTGCCATTTCCTTCTCCAATGCATGAAAGTGAACAGTGAAAGTGAAGTTGCTCAGTCATGTCCGACTCTTTGTGACCCCATGGACTGCAACCTACCAGGCTCCTCCGTCCATGGGATTTTCCAGGTAAGAGTACTGGAGTGGGGTGCCATTGCCTTCTCTGGCCTATAACCCTAACAGGCCCCTAACCCAGGTCCCCTCCTGACTACCTAAAGCCATAACAAACCCACCTCCTCGCCCGACCCTGGCCAAGTTCTCCAGCATGACGCCTGCAAGAAAGAGACAGGAGGCCCCCTTCTTCTGAAGGTGAGACAGGACCCTCAGAATGGGCCACTGAGGAAGGCAAGGGAAGGAATCCTTCCAGTGTCTCCCACCATGGGGCAACAGAAACTGAACCCACCCGTGGCCTTTTCCCTGCAAGCAGGATAACTGTCTCTGTTTTAGCAAACGTGTTAGGAGCCTTGCTTGAGAAGGGGACGGTAGCGTTTACGTGCAGATGATGAGGGACAGGGTCCTGTAAACCAGGACCCCAAAGCTTCCCAGAAGCAGGAGCTGCCCACACCCTGTTAACAAGAACTAACATCCACTGAGGGGCCACTACTGCAGGCACTGAGCTAAGCACCCTACATACCAACTCAGCCAGTCCTCACAGCCCATGAGATAAGGACTACCACTACCTTCATTTTACAGAGAAACTGGAGGCTCAGAGAAGTGACTTGACAAAAGTCACACAAATGGCAAGAGGCAAGGCAAGGATAGGAACTCGGGCTTTTTGACTTAAAAGTCCTGGTATTTGGGGGTTCCCTGGTGGCTCGGTGGTGAAGTATATACCTGCCAATGCACAGGTACGCTCCCTGGTTGGAGAAGATTCCACATGCCAAGGAACAACTAAGCCTGTGCACCACGACGACTAGGCCTGTGCTCTAGAGCCCAGGAGCCGCAACTACTGAGCCCACATGGCCTAGAGCCTGTGCTCGGCAACAAGAGAAGCCCCCGAAATGAGAAGCCTGTGCATTGCAACAGACAGTAGCCCCCACTCACCGCAACTAGAGAAAGCACGCACAGCAACAAAGACCCAGCAGAGCCAAAAATTAATAAATCAAAAAAAATTTTAAGTCCTAGTATTTATCCATTATGCTCTATTCCCTATAAACCTGAAAACTTGCAGAGTCAGGAAAAGACACAACTCATTCCCCAGGATTCCCTCACTGCCTCGGGTACAGGATCTAGGGGCCACAAAATCCCTAGCACTGGCTAAAATCCAACAGGCTCCTTTGGGATAAAGGAAATGGTAGGAGAAACACAGAAATTTGTCCCAAAGTCAGATTCTAGCTCAGATCCTGCATTAAAAAATGGTAAACCGCAGGCAAATATATCACCTGTTTTCAACTTGGCTTCCCTTTCTACTATAGGGAGAAGCCATCTGCTTTACAGACTCCACACAGTATCATTTACAAAGGGTGAAATGTACATGAGTATTGATCAGTATTGCTCAAGGCAGCAGCCGGTCCCAAGAGAGGGACTGACAGAAACTTCAGACAAGTCTGGAAAGTCAGACTGCATGGAGCACGTGAGATTTGAGATCCCTCCTTGTAAAACAAGGTAATCTTAACCAAAGGACTTGAAGAAGCAGTATGAGCACAAGCATAGCAGGAACACATTTTGAAACGGTGGGTTTCCAGCATGGTCAGAACCTAGGTGGGTGAGGAGATGATGACGGGATACAGCTGCTGGGCTGTCAGAGCTTGCTAAGAAGTCTGGACTGTTCTGAGCAGACTAGTGCCAGCACCAGGTGTATGTATAAAGGGATGTTCTGGAATCAAGGTAGTGAAGTGAAAGTCGCTCAGTCGTGTCCGACTCTTTGCAATCCCATGGACCATACAGTCCACGGAATTCTCCAGGCCAGAATACTGGAGTGGGTAGTCGTTCCCTCCTCCAGGGAATCTTCCCAACCCAGGGATCAAAGCCAGGTCTCCCACATTGCAGGAGGATTCTTTACCAGCCCAGGATCAAGGTAGGACCCTGAACAAATGTGCACAGCATGGAAGACACCAAACAGGGAGCGCTGATCAGGACAGACTCAGGGACACAAACCTGAGGATGGAGGATGTAAGCTGCCTGACTTGCCAAGGGAGGGGGGCACGGTGAGGGGCACGAGAGGGGACAGTACCGGAGAGGACCAGGGTTTGGGACCCTCGAGGAGGAATAGGACAGCTGGAGTCAGAAGGAGAACCTGGTCTGGGGGAAGAGCTGGAACCGCTCGTCGGTAGCTCAGGACAGGCAAAAACAAGAGACAAAGAACTGGAAAGTGAGAGTTACAGTCGTGGGAGGAGGTGAGGCAGGAGAGAGAAACAGAGCGGAGCGAGAAGCAGCTCTGTGGGAGAAAGCACATTCTCAAAGCTTGCTGGCCATTCAGACGAGCAGGGATGATCGCTACCGCTAGCAGCTGAGGGGCCACGAGGCCCTGGGCGTGTAGGGGGGCTGCCGCCCAGCGCGCCTCTACTCCGGCCGGGGAGGAAGAAGGGCGCGGGTGCTTCCACTTGTTGCAAAGAACCCCACGGTCCTCGAGGCGACCCGGGGTGCTGCCCGGAGGGCCGCGCTGCCGCCCGGGTCCGGACGAGGCTTTTAATCCTTCACCGGCTGGTTACGGGTCGCGGTTCCGGGGCCCCAACGCTCTATCCTTCGGCCCAGCGACGGCCGCGTCCAGAGGAGGCTCCGCGCCCCGCTTCCTTCCTGCTCCGCCGCAGCTCGGCACGCGGGGGGACCCCTCCCCCGACCGCTCCTCGGCGGCGCGCTCTGCCCGCCCGGATGCCCCCCACCCCAGGGACCCCAGAAAACGCCCGGACCCCCGAGACCCGCTCCGCCTCGCGGCAAACTGTGCTGTCGCGCCCTCCCCGCCACTGCCGTGCGTGTACCTCCTGGTAGGATGTGGAGAGCTCCTGGCGGATCATGGCCGTGACCGGAGCTAAGGCACACCTGAGCGCGCTCTAGTTCGCGAGAGGCAGCTCTCCGAGAACGGCCGCCGCGGCCCCGAGGTTCGCCGACTCTCGGCGGCGACGCGAAACCTGTTCGGAGAGAGGAGCGGCTTCGGGACCAAGGCGGGGCCACACTCGGCCACGCGCCTCGTGCCCCACGGACGCCGGGGCCGCGAAAGGCTTGCTGGGAAATGTAGTTCTAGGCGGAGGGCAGTTCCCTTCAGTCGTGTCCGACTCTTTGCAACCCCATGGACCACAGCACGCCCGTCCTCCCTGTCCATCACCAACTGCCGGAGTTTACCCAAACTCATGTCCATTGAGTCGGTGATGCCATCCAGCCATCTCATCCTCTGTCGTCCCCTTCTCCTCCCGCCTTCAATCCTTCCCAGCATCAGGGTCTTTTCCAATGTGTCAGTTCTTCGCATCAGGTGGCCAAAGTATTGGAGCTTCAGCTTTAGCATCAGTCCTTCCGATGAATATTCAGGACTGATTTCCTTTAGGATGGACTGGTTGGACCTCCTTGCTGTCTAAGGGACTCTCAAGAGTCTTCTCCAACACCACAGTTCAAAAGCATCACTTCTTCGGCACTCAGCTTTCTTTATAGTCCAACTTTCACATCCATACATGACTACTGGAAGAACCATAGCTTTGACTAGACGAACCTTTGTTGGCAAAGTAATGTCTCTACCTTTTAATAAAGCAGGTTGGTCATAACTTTTCTTCCAAGGAGCAAGCGTCTTTTAATTTCATGGCTGCAGTCACCATCTGCAGTGATTTTGGAGCCCCCCAAAATAAAGTCTGTCACTGTTTCCATTGATTCCCCATCTATTTGGCATGAAATGATGAAACCAGATGCAGGCGACCGCGGTCCGCTTTCCTGGGACAACAAAGCCTGCGGGTTACCCAGAGCCACTCGTTCACCAGCGCGTTAGACGCACGTGCTTTCCTCATCTCTTACTTCCTCTCTTTATTGGAGGGGGAAGGACGGAGAAGATGAGTGGAAAGTGGAACAAGGGGGCCAACTCAGACGGGTAGGAGATCCTAATCTATAACTGCAAGAGGAAGCCTGGCCTGGTGGTTTATTACTGTTGTAAATACCTGCAGAGCAATTTGTTACGGAGCAAGTTCACGGCCATTACGCCTTTTATCCCACGAGGAACCCTGTAAGAAGGGCATTTTTCTTTCTGTTTTACAGATGAGGAAACTGAGGTACCTTGTTTCAGAAAGGATGGGGAGAAGGCCATAAACAAATGAAGATTATTTAACCCAGGAACAAGTGACAGAACCCAGTTCTTTCATTATTCCTGGGCCAGACCCATGGAGTCAGGACCTCTAGATTCTCATCCTGGCTCTCTGCCCCTCTCCCACAGGTCTGAGCTGTCCTCTGTTCGCCTTAGTCTGCAACTGCTAAATGCTACCTGCTTCCTAGGTCCTTCTTTGAATCAAAGTAGGTCATGCAGCAAAACCCAAATGTGCTGTTTGCAGCAGCAAAAGCCTCCTGCCCTGAATGTGGTGGAAAATTGGGTGTTTGCCCTGTAGCCGGTGAGACTCACATCTTCCCCTCCTCCCACTGCCGGAACAGCTGTTCTGTGCGGTGCCCTGGGCTGCTCGGTGGTGCAGCGGATAGAGGGTGCCTATGCCTTGGTGAATGCTTGCTCTGTGTTCCGTGCAGCTGCAACTCTACAGACCCCGGCACGCAGGCCACTCAGGGCCTCTTCCCTCCTCAGTGGCAACCACCGTAGCACCAGCCACATCAGAGCACCCTGAATCTCCAGTGTTCCTAGTGGGGGGCCTCCACCACCTCTTCTGACCACTCCACCCAAGCCTAGGCCCTCTCAGTTCAACTCAGTCGCTCAGTTGTGTCTGACTCTTTAAGACCCCATGGACTGCGGCATGCCGGGCTTCCCTGTCCATCGCCAACTCCCCTCTCACATCATCAAATGGGACAATATATATAGCACCTAACATAATGTAGGCAATCAGCAAATACGTGTTAGGTTTATGAATGGAACACTTTTTCCAGCCATTTCATTTAACAGTTGCTTACCAAAAAAATAGACAATAATAAACAACTCATTAAATGCCTTACTACATTACTACAAGGGGGGGTTGATAGAACAAGTCATGAATTCACAGAAATGTATAAGTAGAAGGAACCAGAGAAGTCCAGTCCAGCCCTCATTTCTCTCTATTCTGTTGGTATATGACCAAACTGGAAAATGATGGGTTCCTGCATTTGAAGGAGAAACTGATTAATACAATATTTAAATATTTAATTATTATTTAAATATTAATGTTATTAAATATTTAATATTAATACAATGTTTAAATACAGTGTGGTCAGCACTGGGATATAGACATGAATAGGGTACTCCAAGGTCCTTGCTCTCTGGCTCTTCCATGCTAGAGTCGAGAAACAGACCATGCACATGTAAATGGAATTTTCTATACTTGGTGTCCCTGAGTCCTCTCCTCCTATTTCCACATGAACACATACCAATCAGGCTTTTATGTTCTCCATTCCACTGAAAGGGTGCTTATTACGGTCTGACCTTTGAGTTGTCAAATCAGATGGCCATTTTCCCACCCTCTTCTCTCTTGATCTATTGACTACACTGGCCGGGCTCATCCTCCCTTTCCTGTACACTCTCTTCCTCTGGCTTCAGGACACACATACTCCCATTTTGCCTCCCACCTCACTTGCTGCTCCTTCTCCAGATGCCTTTTTGCTGATTTCTCCTCATCCCCTCAACTCTACAGGGTGGCCTTCCTCAAGTTAGGTCTTTGATCTTTCTTCTCACTCCCGAGGGACTAATAAAGTGGTCTCTTGTAGTCTCATGGCTTGAATTACCACCTATACCCTGCGAATTCCTGTTATGGGTTGAATTGTGTTCCCCCAAAAGATGCGTGGAAGTCCTAACTCCTGGTATCCCAGAATGTAACCTTACTTGGAAATAGGATTGCGGCAGATGTCATTAGTTAAGATGAAGTCGTGCTAAGCAAGGCAATCCCTTCATCTATTATAACCCATGACCTTACAGGAAGATGGAAGAGGATATCAAGACACACACACCAGGAGAATGCCCAATGCAGTTGTAGTCCACGGTGAGCTGTAATTCACCTGCTGGTGCATGGTTCAGGAGGCCAGGCTCCATCCTTAGTCAGGCAATGGGTAGTATCCCGAGGATTGCCAGCCACCACCAGAGGCTAAGAAGAGGCAATTAAGGATTCTGTCTAGAGTCTTGGAGGGAGCATGACCTAGCTGACACCTTGATTTCAGACTTCTAGCCTCCAGAACCATGATAGGATACATTTCTGTTATTTTAAGCAACCAAGTCTGTGACATTTTGATATAGCAGCCTTAGGAACAGAGCACAATTCTAGTGTGAATTTTGTATTCCAAGTGAATTCAAATGCATATCTCCAGCCTCCAGCTCTCCCCCGAGCCCAGGCTCACCCGTCCGGGTGCCTAAGCAACTTCTCCACTGGATGTCCACCTGGCAACAGCAGAGCGTAGCTGTGACCAAACTGCCTGGTTCTAAGTCTTGGTTCTGCCACTTACTGAATAGGAACTTTATTTAATCTCTCTGTGCATCCATTACCTGCCATGAAAAATAGGAATATTACTACCTGCCCCTACAGTTCTGAAGGAGTCAGTGAGTCATCAGTTGTAAAGTACTTGGAATCCCACCTAGCACACTGTAAGGATATGGTGTATTAGTGTCAGTGTTTACTGCAAGCTTTAAGTGGAACTGTTGATCTTCCTATCCCAAACCCACTCCCCTCTCAGGCTTCCTCAATGTCATAAACTCCATCCTCCCATTTGCTTTGGTCAAACTCTGGAGTCATCCTTGGTTCTTCTCTTCCTCTTACACTCCACACCTAAATTAGCAAATCCTGCTGACTCTACTTTATTCAGAATCTGGCCCCTTTCCATCACCTCCATCATCACCATCGTGGTACAAACCACCAGCATTTCTCGTAGGTTATTTTCAGTCGCCTCCTAGCTGATCCTCTCTATTTCCACCCTGGCTACAACGATGGCCAATTCCCAACACAGCTGTCAGGGAGAGCCTGCTAGACAAAGGCAGATCACGTCACTCCCCTGCTTCGCTTCCTCCAAACCTAGAGTCCTGACAGGGACCTACCAGGCACTGTAGGATCTGTCCTGCAATGCCTACCTTGTCTGTTATTCACCCTCACCCTCTCTCTCCTCACCTTAACATGCTGAGCCTGGGAGACTTGCAGTGGCTGTTCCCTGCTCTGGGGCCGCTCTAATCCTGGGAGCTCGCTGACTCACTTCCTCACTGCCTTCAGGTCTTTCTCCCAGTATCTCCTTATCTATATCAGTATCACCTCCTCTGAGCACCCTGTTAAAACAGCAAACCCCATTGCCAGCTCATCCCCCTATGTGGCTTTAGTTTTTGCCCTAGTATGTACCACCTTCTGAGTTTCTTATATTGGGTTTGAAAAATTGAACATTTCCTGCTATATCAGTAAACAAGAATGCAAGGATGTCATAGCCATCAGCCATTCCAGCTCTCCCAATGAGCCAGTGAGCCCTAAGGGAACTCAGGAAGGAGAAGGCCTGCCATCTAGCAGCCATCACACTGCAGCCGCTTCCTACGGTAAACCTTCAGAAAAGAAAGCATAGAACGTGAAAATACCGCAACTGGCCCCAGATAGCTGAGGTGCATATGAAAGGGATGATTTCAGTGAGCCCAGATCTTCCATCTTCCCATACATAGAAAAGAGCTATATTCCTTAATTGGGTTATCTGGCTTTCTTCAATTAACAATCATCTTTTGATGTTCGGACTACCTGCCCTTTGTTGCAAAACTTCCACATAACCTGGCTCCTCCCCTCGCCTCTTCAAAGCAGCTCTCCCAGGGTCACTTGAGATGCTATCTCCTGGGCTGCAAGTCCTAAAGATTCCCACCGAATGAAACATAACTCTCAACTTTTAGGTTGTGAGTACTTTTCAGTCGACCGGAATTTTCTGTACCAGCGTCCAGAAAAACCCGTACGAACTTTTTAGCCGCCAATATT
The DNA here is from genome assembly GCF_910594005.1 of Cervus elaphus. Lineage (NCBI taxonomy): Eukaryota > Metazoa > Chordata > Mammalia > Artiodactyla > Cervidae > Cervus > Cervus elaphus. The sequence goes on along the minus strand of NC_057828.1, from coordinate 72,222,842 downwards.
TTCACCCTCCTTGTACTGGTACTCCTTGAAGATGAGGTGTTTATGTGTTTGGCTCATTTCTATATCCCAGGGCCTCTGACAAGGATATGATTGGCGGTTGCTGGTACCCAGAGTAGTTGAATAAAGAAATGAACAAAGTAATTTCACATAGTGACCAGAGCTCTAAATAAAGGAAAAGAGAATACGGGAATAGCACACGAGTGACAGGGCGACTGTGGGAGGAGGCACTGGTCGTGGGGAGTCCAGAAAGGCCTCAAGATGGTAGATTCCTGTGAGTTGAGACCTGAGTGACAAGAAGGTCCTGACGACCTGCACCCCAGGCCCATGAGGACCTGTACCCCAGTATGGAGGCCCAGGCTGGGACCCAAACAGAAGGTGATGTCGCTGGAGGGGGCTGATGGAGGGGCCCTTAGGAGGCAGTCAGATGGTTGTAGGAAGGAAGCCGATTCTTACTCCATGTTGGAAACTGTTTCTTTGACTCGCTTTTCGTTGCTTTTGTTATTATAATTATGCTTACTGTCTTGCCTGGAGGACCCTGCCCACTCTGCCTGACTGTAAACTAAAGTGCCTTTGTTCAGCTCAGGGAGTAATGGTTTGTCCCCGCCCACCTGTGGATAGAAGAGATGAACACACCCCTACCGAAGGCCGGCCACTCCCTTGGAGATGTTTTGCAAGACTGTAGACCCTTTCACTTTACTTCCCCACCGCCTCTCCCTCTCTGTTTTGCCTTTTGACTTTAGTTCCTCACTGCTTCTTTCTCTCTGACTCTACAAAAGAACCTGGCATCCAGACCCCAATAAGATGGTCATTTTGAGGCACTAGCCTGCCATCTTCTCGGTCTGCTGGCTCCCCGATTAAGGTCTCTTCCGCGCCTCAGCCCCTGGTCTCTCAGATTCATTGGCCTGTCGTGCGGTGAGCTGAGAGAGCTTGCACTTGGTAACAAGATGAGCGGGTAGAAGCCAGGTCGGTGGAGGCCGGGTTGGGCTGATCCTGGGCGTGTTTGCCCTCAGATCCCATTCTTGCCTCTCCTGCTCTGGGTTACAGGGACTGGTCCTGATGGTTGGCTTTCCACTGGGCTCAGTCCAGAGGAAGCTCTGCTGCAAGCCTGGAGCAGAGCTGAGAAAGAGAAGCCGGGGTTTTCTCTCCCTTGTGCTCTGCCCCAGCAGCTTCCCTTCCACAGCTCTAGCGCTGATGCCAGTGTTTTGTGTGTGTGTGTCTGTGTGTGTGTCTGTGTGTCTGTGTGTGTGTGTGTGGTTCTAGCTTCAGTCAGGTGACCCAGGCTCCTAAACTCTAAAACAGTCCCAGATGTTACCAGTCTTCCTGCTTAGCTAATCTCTGGGCTCCCCCAGGGCTGCTTCTTAGCCTCTTCCTTCACCTATGTAACCAACTCCCTACATTACAGCCACAAAGTAGTTTCTGTTTTCCTTGACGGTCACTGGCTGATTCGTTTGGGAAAACAAACATGGGTTCAAGTAGGGAAGAGCAATCAGGAGGATGCCTGGAGAAATCCAAGGGCATGTGAACATGCTAGTACATTATAGGCTCACACTCAGCGTCTCTGGGACGGGGAAGCTAGATCTGATTAGTAGAAATTATAGGGAGTTTCCTTGGGCCCAGAGCAGTTCCTAACAATACAATTGTAGGAAGAGAAAAGGGCTCAAGCAGAGATGCTGCATCCTGTATGCCAAGGAACAAGAGGCCTCAGGAAGGGGGTGATATTCTAAGGGCTTAGCAGGGCCTCTTCTAACCCGGAGACCTGGTGACATGGTGTGACACAGATATTGCACAGCTTACACAGATTTTCACACCTGTATCACTTTTAGTTTCAACACAGTCCTACCTAGGAGGTAGGCTGGTATGTTACTGATGTGGAAATTAAGATTCAGATGGTTTGTGGACAGGTCCTGTTTAGGTTGCTCTGTAACCAAAGCCCACTCTGTTGAAGAAGTGCAGGGCTGAGAACTTGGTACAGTCACAGAGGGGAGGGATAGCCTGGTGGCTCTGGGACACAGGGCCCATGCTTGAATCTTGGCTCTTCCACCTACGGTGTGACACTGAGCAAGGCACGTAAGGTCTGTGCAGTTCAGTATCATCCTTTGTAAAATGCGTGATAACAACAGCTCTTCGTACAAAGAGTGGGATTCCCTCGTAGGTCAGTCGGTAAAGAATCTGCCTGCAATGCCGGAAACCCTGGTTTAATTCCTGGGTCTGGAAGATGCCCTGGAGAAGAAAATGGCAACCCACTCCAGTCTTCTTGCCTGAGAAATCCCATGGACAGAGGAGCTTCATAGAGTTACAGTGAGGATTAAATCAGCTAATAGACGTAAAAGTGCTTGGTACACAGCAAGCCCATCTTTGGTGGCCGGTTCTCCCAACCACAAAATGTTGGCATGCCCCAAGAACTCAGTCCTCGGTCCTGCCTCCTTTCCGTCTACATGCCCTTCCTGATGATCTCATCCATTCCGCGGCTTTAAATACAAACTAAATGCCAAGGGTTCCAAGGTTTCTCTCTCTAGCCTGAGCTCTCCCTCCAATTCCAGACTCATACAGCCAACTGTCTATTTGAGACTTCCACCTGGCTATCTAAGTGTTCTCAGAGTGAACACGCCTGATCTTGATCTTCACCCAAACCTGTTCCTCCTACCGTCTCTCCTTATCTCAGTAAGTGGCGACTCCATCCTTCTGCTGCCCAGGCCAAAAACCCTCGGGGTCATCCTTGGCTCCTCTCTGTCTCTCAGACCCCATGTCTCATCTGTCAGCAAATCCTGTGAGCCACACATGCAAAACAAATCCGTGATCCACCCACTTCTCATCACCTCCCTTGCTACGGACCGGGGCCAAATCACCATCATCTCTCACCTGGATTATAACAGAAGCTCCCACTTCTGTCTCTTCTCCACACAGGACAGCCAAAGTCATTCCATGAACATTTTAACTCATTCCTCTCTTCCATTCACTCAGCCTAAAAGCCAAAGTCATTAAAGAGAGAATAAGCTGTGAGGCCCCACAAGATCTGCCCCTTGCCTCCAGCCCCCGAGACCCCCATACCCTCCTGAACTCACCTCCTACCCTTCTTCCCCCTTTGCTGTTCCTCCAACAAGCAGGACACTCTCCTTCCTCAGCATTTCTGCTGTTTTCCCTTTGCAAGGATTGCTCCCCACACCTCCAGGCTGCCTCCCTCATTTCCCAAAATGTGTATGTGCGTTAGTTGCTCAGCTGTGTCCAACTCTTTGCGACCCCATGGACTGTAGCTTGCCAGGCTCCTCTGTCCATGGGATTCTCCAGGCAAGAATGCTGGAGTGGGTTGCCATTTCCTTCTCCAGGGGATCTTCCCCATCCAGGGATTGAACCTGGGTCTCTTGCATTGCAGGCGGATTCTTTACCATCTGAGCATATTTCCTCTAGACGTTTATACAGATACTGTCTTCCCTGGGGCTTTCCCCCTGTCAGCCTATTTAAAATTCCAATTCCCAATGCTCTCTATTCTGTTGCCCATTTCCCCCCCTCTCTAGCATTCATCACCACCTAACATGCTACTTTTGTCTATTTCACCCATAGAATGTAGGCTCTGTTGGGCGTGGATCTGCCTTCTTCAGTGACCTGGTAGGTGGAGACCCTCAAAAAGCATTTGCTGAATAAATCAACGAAGAAATAAATCCTTGCACAAATGTTAGCTATTATTATTTCGGGGTATGTCTTTGATGTGCCCAACCTTTGCAAAAATCCTTCGGAGATCCGAAATTTAAACACAACTGGGAAGAAAAAAAAAATCAGCCCAAACTAAAAATGAATTAAGAAAGTTGGGGTCCTAGGTTATAAATAACATCTTCCCAGGTGCTGGAATGCTGGGCTGGGTCAACTCTGTAATCTAAACACAAGGCACTGCTATGACACGTGCCACTCTTTGAAGAAATTTTCAGTCTGTAGCTTGTAGACCCCAGCATCCCAACTCCAAGTTTCCAGTCTCGGGGTCCGGGTGGCGGAGCGCGGGACGCCGCGCACGCGAGGCACGGAGTCCGGCTCCCAGGTCCCGGCTCCCGGGCCTCCAGGCGCTGGGCCGGCGCGCGCGGGGCGGGGCTCCGGGGCCGCGGGGCGGGCGCGCTCGGGCTCCGCCGCCCAGGCCGGCCCTGGCCCGGCTCGGCGCGCTCACCATGGCGGGCCCCGCGCCGGGGCGGCGGCTGGTCGCGCTCGCCCTGATCGTGGCGCTGGCTGCGGGACTCCCCGCAGCCGAGGCCGGGCAGGCGCCGCGTCCCGCCGAACGGGGTCCCCCGGTGCGGCTCTTCACGGAGGAGGAGCTGGCCCGCTACGGCGGGGAGGAGGTGAGCGCGGGCCCGGGAACTGGGCCGAGTCCGGCCAAGCTGAGACCCCAGCGAGGCCGCTGCGCCAGAGAGAGATCTCGGGGTGCGGGGGGCGGGGCAGGCGCAGGCCTCGGGGGACGCCCCCTCCCGGAGTCCCGGCCCCGAGCGGGGCGCGAGGCCTGCCCGGCCCCTCTGTCCAGGCCTGATCGCCGCCTGGGGACACGGGGAGGTCCCCAGCCGTCGGGGCGCCCGGCTCCCCGCTTTTCGGGTCGGAACACCCACCCCGCGCTTCTCCCTCTCTCTTCCCTTGAGCTGTTGCCTTGAGACACATTTCTGATTCACAGTCAGTACAGGAAACGGAGAAACTTTTTTGTTTACAGTGTGAGCATCAGCTAGGGACAGACACATCTGCCTCCTCCGGGGGGTAGGGGCGGGTGGGGGCGGGTGGGAGAGAGGGCAGCAAGGCCTGCTCCCTGGGCTAGGCGGGCGTGGGGGCAGGCCCAGGGGTGCTCCAGGCTTTCCCTGCTCTCCTGTCTCCCGGCCTCCCTATCTCGGGACTCGTCAAACTGGCTTTTAGTGCCTGTGCTCTTGGGGCTGGACCAGAGCTGGGGGAGAAGGCAGAGGGGGAGGTCAGAGGTTAGAAACAGAGACATCCCACCCCTAGACACAGCCCCCGGTGGCGGGTCCCACCCCGAAGTGTCCCAGATACTGCTCACAGTCACCTGACCGTTAGGGTTGGCGGGGCCCAGTGTGATGGCTGTGGAGCCTGGGAACAGGGTGCTCTCCAGGAGAAGGGCCATGGGGTCTGGAATTAGGTCAGGAGATGGGGAAGACTTAGGTGGGGAAATCAGGGAAGGATAACGTTTCAGAGTAGATAGGAATCAACCTCCTGCTTTTATACTGTGAGCAAAAGGAGGCATGCCACCAGATAGTGGTAGAAGAAGGAAGGAACCTAATATTCTCTTGTTAAAACCCTCTGCTGTGGGCTCCCTAACCCGCAAGTCAAGTAGCCTTAGCGTGCCTAGGTTCCCAAGAGGGACTTAGAAACCTGGGCCCTAGGCACTGGTGCTAGTTTGGATATCACTGTACACAGAGGTTGGTTAGAAGCCTGAGTCACTGAGAACGCGAAAGGAGGGTGACAGAGATGTGGCAGCATGTTAAAGGACCCCCGTTTGGAGCAGCAGGGAACCAGGAAATCTGTGCAGGGAAGAGTTAGCATTGCAGGCCTGCCATCCTTAGATAGGCCCACTTGCAAGAGTGGCTCTTGGCTTGGTGTCTGGATTTCCAGGGTGTTCCGCACCTCCCTAACAGCTAAAGGGGGCTCAGTCTGGGCTCTTTGTACAAACTGTGTGTCCCTGTTAACAGTGCTGGGCAGAGAGGGCTTGCAAGGTGGGCCCACAGCAAAGACCTTGGGCTCTGAAGCTCTCCCGGGCTTCTCTGGGCAGAAATGTCATACATGTGTTGCTGCATTTTGTTGCGGGGGAAAGAATGTGCTCTGTTGACCCCCTCTTGGGAGGGCGAGAGCCTAAGAAAGCCCACAGGTGGATTCCTCTAGGCTCCTCCTGTGTCCCTTCCCCTTAAGATCCAGCTGTGTATCCTCGCTGCATTGCTGTAATAAACTAGCTCTGAGTCTGACTCTGCCAAATTCTCTGAGTCCTTCTAGTGAATCTCCAAATCTAGGGGTGATCCTAGGGACCCCCAGCACAGAACCCAAGGGCAGAAAGAGTTCTAAGTGGCAGTCATGTCCAGCAGCCATGCCTAGGCTACAAGAAAAAGACCCTTGTTTTTTTTTTTTTATGTGGGTATCATTGATGGATGCTCAGCCATGGGAAGGAGAGAGGGAAGCTTGAGATGGAAGCAGGTTAAGGAAAAAATTGTTTCAGGGTGTGAAGCCCAGAGGATGTCTGTAGTAAGAGGGGAAAGAGGCAGTTCAATGCAGCTGGTTTTAACCGCCTTGTGCTGAGGTTTGCCCTGGGTGGTTCTGGTTTATGCCTGTTGTCCTGGGATAATTATTAATAGCATCCCCTTTCACTCTCAGAAGTGTTAACTGTTTGTTAATGCTCATTAGAGCATTAGAGCTTTGAATCATATCTGGGTTTGAGTCCCTTTGAGCAAATAGCTAAAGTCTCAATTTTTCTTTTTTTTAATCTGTGATACTTGTTATCAGTCAGGGTTCCACCACAAGCAGAACCGGTTAAAAAAATTTTATATCTATGTATGTGTGTGTATATATTGTATATATATATTGGCTGCACCACGTGGCATGCACGATCTTAGTGCCCCCTGCAGTGGAAGCTTGGATTCTTAACCACTGGACCACCAGGAAGTCCCTATGTGTGTAAATATGTGTGTGTGTGTATATATATATATACATTTTTTTTTTTTAATTGCAAGAATTGGTTTATGTGATCATGCAGGCTGGCTAGGTAAGTCTAAAATGAGTAGGTCAGGCTGTCAGGAAGGGCTGGCGAGAAACCTCTGGGCAGGAACAGATGCTGCAGCCCACTGGTGGTATATTTCTTCCTTCTCAGGGAAACCTCAGAGGCTCTTAAGGCCTTTCAACTGATAGTATCAGGCTCACCTAGATTATCCAGAGTAATCTGTACACAAAGCCAGTTGTAGATATTAATCGAATCTACATAATACCTCTGTACAATACCTAGATAAGTGCTGAATAAGGATACTGTCACTGATCCAAATTGACACAAAAAACTGACTGTCATGCTGGCTATAATAAGAGTTCCTACTCTCTGTGGGGGTTTTGTGAGAATTAAATGAGGTGGTTCTGTGCAAAGTGCTTAGCTGAGGCCTGGAGTAGTCTTAGCACATTAAACCTTAGGCAATCTTAGCTGGTATTAATATTATTTTTATTAGTTTATTATTAAAGATACAAATAAGAGACAGTATAACAGACCCATAATCCTCTTATGCAGTTCAGAAATCAAAGAAAAGAAGCTTTGAAAAGTAGAAGGTTTTTTAAATATCATTTGACAGCAAAACCCCGCCTGATCTGAACACCTTTGGTAATGGAACAGTGTTGGAGCTATGCAAGTCTATTTATAGACTTTATTTATCCTACTTAGTGTGAATATTCACGTTTATGCTTTACTGTGAAATACTGATATCCTTGATGATGGGGTGCTTCCTCAGACCCCTTGTAGGTGTTCCTATGTGAGCCCTAAGACACCTTTCTAAAATCTGACAAATTCTGAATTCCCAAACACATCTGACCCCCAAGAGTCTCTGCTGTGGGATTGTGGACCTTGTGTAACAAGTTATCCTGAAGTACCTAGCGATGAGATCTCATTTGTATGAAAATCCTTTTGGATGAGAACCAGGGCAGACCCTCCTGTCCCAGACTCTGCACTGTGATTTGTGCTGAGAGCTCGGACTCCCGGCAGGGAGCTGCACAGAAGCTTCGATGGATGCTTCAGATTGGAGACCACAAAACACAGGGGTCCCGGCTGCTGGTGTCTTTCACAGAACCTACTGTGTTCTGGGGGCTTCCCAAGTGCTGCTAGTGGTAAAAAAAACCGGCCTGCCAATTCAGGAAATGCAAGAGATGTGGGTTTGATACCTGGGTCAGGAAGATTCCCTGGAGGAGGGCATGCAACCCACTCCAGTATTCTTGCCTGGAGAATCCTCATGGACAGAGGAGCCTGGGGGGCTACAGTCCAAAGGGGCGCAAAGAGTGGGACATGACTAACGTGACTTAGCATGTTCGATTTTTCCAGATCCCACGTATATGTTAATATATACAGTATTTGTTTTTAATTTAAGGTTTCTCCAGAGTCCTTAACTGTCACTTAGGAACTACATTTTATTTTCTGTCCTTCCTTTTGAATACCCACAAATAGAGCAAAAAGTAAAATGTAGAACCCATGGTTACAGCTGCAAGGAAACGGCATTGCTTGTATATTTCTAGCACCATAGATGACTTTTTGAAGGACAAGCTGGTAAAACATAAAAAGTGATTGTGTTGTTCATCTGCTCAGGCCCCAGAATTCGATATATTGAAATAGGCCTCAAAGAAATAACTCATTAGATAGTAACTTGAAAGGTATTCATAATGCTGCCATTTATGGTGCTAAGGAATTGGAAACCATCCAGATAAGCCAAAATAGAAAAATAGTAAACAGGTACAGCATCACTAAAATAAGATAGAGCTGTTTAAGTGACAGCTATTTTGGTTATTTCAACACATGACAATGTTTGTATGAACCAATATTACCTATAAGAAGCAAAACATACAATAGATCATTTGCACTGATTACATCCATGTGTGGTAAAAATGAAAGGAAATGTGAACCAATTTAAGTAACTCCTTGAATATTCTTTTGAATTTTTATCTGTATAGAGCTGCTTCAGCTCCTGATTTTTCTTTAAAAGAAAGATATTGCCATAGACTTGTCATGAAGCTTCTTAGCTTTCCCCAGGTTTCGTGAGTGGGCACGATTCTGCAGGTAGGGTCATATGCTGGCTGGACTGGCTGACAGCGGCTGCTTTGTAACTTCACCCACCGCCCCCTGCACTGCCCATGATGGGAAGAGATTTTACTAACTTGAGCCAAAAGAGTAGGGTTCTCTGCTTCCTCCTCACACCTTCCCTCTTGCTTTCTAGGAAGATCAGCCCATCTACATGGCAGTCAAGGGGGTGGTGTTCGATGTCACTTCTGGAAAGGGTAAGTGGCTTGGTTTCATGGACCCTTACCTCTGGGGGTGGGGGTGTGGCGGCCAGAGTGGGTGCTCTAGGTGTGAGGGAGCAGAGGGAACACCGGGCAAGTCCTTTCCCTCCAGAGTGAATTTGTAATTTTTTTTTTTTCTTTTTGGCTGTGCTGTGCGGTCTGCAAAATCTCAGTTCCCCATCCAGGGATCAAACCCTTGCTGGACTGCCCGGGAAGTCTCTGAGTTCACCGTCTTTGTCAGGGCTGTTCTTCAGCAGTGTTTTTCTAATAATATCACGCTCCTGCTCAAAAATCTTCTATGGCTCCCTGATGCCTATACAGTCAGAGTCAAACTGGATGATTTGCCTTAGTAAAAAACCCTTTACTTAGCAAAGGATTGAGATCATAGAACATTGTAGAACTTTTTAATGCCCCTCTGTGTTTTCCGTGATGAAAACTATAGCTGATATCGTGGAAGCTGTCTTGTAAGGGTTCGTTGTTTATTTGATACCAAACCAAAGATGTAGGGAAATAGACTTGGTTTCAGTGAGCATTTAGGCAGACAGGACATTCCTCTTGTTTACATTTTAGATATTTTTAAGAGATTGTTTTCATTCTGTATTTTTTAAAAAGTCACCTCTTGGCCCAGCATATATGACTTATTCATTATTCTGAACTGGGGGACTCAAGCAGATAACTGGGGTGGCTTGTTGGACTTCCCCTCCTCACTGCTGTCCCTCCCCTCAGGCCAGTCTTTCCAGGATTCGGGGGGTGGGGGTGGTCTTGGAAGCCCCCCCCCCTCCTAGCTGCTGTAGGCACACCCATTCATATCCTCTTCCATCCTCCCCACTGCAGAGTTTTATGGACGAGGAGCCCCCTACAACGCCTTGACCGGGAAGGACTCCACCAGAGGGGTGGCCAAGATGTCCCTGGACCCTGCAGACCTCACCTATGACACCGTGAGCCAGATTTTGAGCCTCTGTCAGAGTGCCCCACCTCCTTGGCCATGGCCTTCCCCCAACACACACACACCCCTGGGCAATAGCAAAGCTTCCTAACTAGTTTGTTTACATTCCAGTCCACTCCGTGTGATAGCCAGTTGTTTTCTTAAAGTAGAGATCTCACTGTTAAAGCTCAAAAGTCCTCCATGGCTCCCCACTGGCTACAGAGTCAAGGCCAGACTCCCGGGCACTTGTGATCAAGCTCAGTGATCCTCACAGTCTGGCCCCCGCCTGCCTTGGCAGGGCCGTCCCCCTTACAGTCTGCCCTGCCACCCCCAGCCCCTGGGTGCTTTGCTCTTTGTCTCTGAGACCCACTTCCCAAGCCACTCCTGGTCGCTCAGGGGATGAAGCAGAGGCTCCCCTGTGCTCATATTTCTGTGAAGGAGACCACAGCCTTAACAAAGACCATTTCAGGGTCATCCCAGTCATCCCGACAGAAAGGCTGGCATTCACTCCCGTGTTGCTCAGATGAGCCAGACCTGAGCAACAACGTTATAGAAGCAAATTAAGAAATTACAGAGCGGGGAGGGTGTGCAGATCTATAATGGGGGGAGGGTAGAGAGCGGTGGGAGTCACTGGGGGGAGGAGGTGGCTGCAGACCGCACACGGCGGCCCCCCTGCACCACCTGGGAGCTCTCTGGACCCTTTCATTCCCATGTCAATCAAACCCCACAACCTGATGTGGCCCCTGCTTCCCCCATCTCCTCCCCCTGCAACACTCATGAGCACACAGGGTGGCCTCTTAAAAAGTCAGCTGTCCGTGATTTGATTTTCGAGAGATTTTTTTTTTTCTCTTGCCTGAAGGATATGGGGAGAAGAAGGCAGGGAGGAGGTATGAGAGGCCGGGGCCAAGTCCAGTTCATTCATTCCCAACCCTGGGTTTCTCGGGCTTTTCTCCCCAAGACGGGCCTCACGGCTGAGGAGCTGGAATCCCTGGACGACGTCTTCACCAGAGTGTACAAAGCCAAGTACCCGATTGTCGGCTACACGGCCCGAAGAATCCTCAATGAGGATGGCAGCCCCAACCTGGACTTCAAGCCTGAAGACCAGCCCCACTTTGACATAAAGGACGAGTTCTGATCGGCAGGAGCTTGGCCCTGGGAAGGCGAGGCGGGGAGACCCTCCAACACAAGATCTTCTGCAAAACAGGCAGTCAGAGCTCCGGGTCACCACCGGCTCTGAATAAAGCACACGTTTCACCTGGAATGCTGAATGGCTCTCATCGCCCTGGGTCAAGTGTTCTGTTCACCCAGGTGCCCTGCCTGCACGCCAGCCACGGAGGTCATGGGGGCCGAAGGGAGACGCCTCCTAGGTGTCAGCGGGGGCTTCGTGGGCAGTGGAATTACAGGTGGCCTTCTTCTTTATATTGTTCTATACTTGTCAGATTTTCTCCTGTGGCCGTGTGTACTTAAAGCACCAAAATAAACTTCCTGTTTTCACGAAAGGAGAATTCTTCCCCGCAGGGCATTTCTTTGAGCCTCATTAGCACCACTTGTCTCTGCTGGTCTGCTTTCTGTCTCTCTGGCGAGCGAAGGGGCCAGGTGGCAGAGGCACCCATGAGATGTGGCAGAAAGGGGGTGCATTAGGTAGAAGGGTGGAGAAGGGGAAGCTGAAACTGTTGTCGCTCATTCCTGTCCAACTCTGCAACTGCATGGACTTAGCCCACCAGGCTCCTCTGTCCATGGGATATTCCAGGCAAGAACGCTGGAGTGGATTGCCATGCCCTTCTCCAGGGGATCTTCCCAACCCAAGGATCGAACCCAGGTCTCCCACATTGCAGGAGTATACTTTATCATCTGAGCCACCAGGGAATAAGCCACAAGGGAGAAGGAGAAAGGGAGCTCTTAAAGGGCCTGGCTCTTCACCACAACCAGGAGAACGAAGATGTGAACTGGCCTCAGCTCCACCTGCAGCTGGAAAGTGGTGAGGAGGGCGGGGTTTCCATGTGGGCAAGGGCCTGGCCTGGAGGTCATTCCAACGTCGGTGAAGAACACGCAACACACGAGACTCAGCTCAGATTTCATAAGGAAAATCTCTTGAGGGCAGGATTTTTCCCTTAAGGGACTTTAGGCAGTGTCTGGAGCTGTTTTGAAATGTTTGGTTGTTACAACTGTAGGATGCTATTGGTATCTAGTGTGTGGGGATGTTTTTAAACGTCCTACAATGCACAGGACAATGCCCAGAACAAAGAATTATCTGGTCCAAAATGCCAGTTGTGCCAAGGTTGAGAAATCCTGCGTTAGACTCATCCTGGAAATTTTATAGCAGAGACTAATTTCTTTGACACAAAACTTTGTCTTTTATTAAAACAAATAGCACTTACCCCACAAGAAAGAATTTTATACTAAGCAGAAGACTCTCCTAGGGTGACCGTTGAAGATGCTGATTCCTGTGTCCCACCCCCAAGGCTTAGCGTTTACTATTTCAGGGACACAGCCTGGGAACTGCATTTGTAATGAGCTCCCTTAGAGACTGTGAAACACTTGGGCCCAGATGGACTTTCAGGAGCACTACCTTACCAGTCACCTCAGGGAGGACTCAGCCCCATCCTTACTAAGATCCAGGATTGACCTTGGCTTTACTCTTTGTGTCCAGACTAATGGTGGACTCCTGGGTCCCACGCAAGAAGCTGGGAGCTTGCTGGCCATCCAAGGGGAGTGGGTCTAGAACTTATCAGACAGAAGACTCTTTGGCCTGGAATTCAGGAAGTTGTTCATGTTGGTGGTCTGTACTGGGACATTTTGCCCTGAAACAGATGATGTGTGAATGAATAATGATGGTTACAAGTCCTTGGGAACCCCCGAGAGATAACTTTCCTTTAATTACATGCCACCCACTGCCTGCATCACCAAGCAATGGAAGGGCCAGGATTCCATTCCTTAGAGCCCCATCTCTGCAGGGTGAGCGAGGTCTCCAAGCCCAGTCCCCAGGGACTTTTCAGAACTCTTGTTTCCCCCACTTCTCTCCTCCCCTCGCCTCCATCACAGCACAGGTTCCCTTCAGGGGAACCCCACTGCTGGGGCAATTCTGCCTCATTTCCCTGCTCTGCACTTCAAAGACCGCCTCCACCCCAGCAAGGATCTTCTCTGAATAAGACTGTCTCTTATTACCAGATTCCAAGTAAGCCTCTGTCAGGGCTGAGCACACAGAAATCTGGGCACCCCAGACGGGCTCCACTGCGGTTGGGTGGGAGGGGGTGCAGCTGGGGGAGGGGGTGCAGCCTGGCCTGGGGATTTGCATCACTGGCGTCTGTAGGACACACACATTCCTGAAGCCCAAAGCCTGCTGCCCCATTTATCCCTTCTCCCGCATTTGCTTGTCATGTCATCTTCACTTTAAGGGCTTATATCCTCTTAACAAGACTCAGCCAGGATGCATCTCTGCCAAGAAGCCTTCCCTTCTGGGGTCCAGTAGAGCTTAGCGCACACCTTGTAACTGCCAGGTTTTTAAAAATATTTTTATGGTACTTATTTGGCTGCACCAAGTCTTAGCTGTGGGCATGCGGGATCTTTGATCTTTGTTGCGGCACTAAGGATTCTTCAGTTGTGGTATGTGGCATCTAGTTCCCCGATACGAGATTGAACCTGCACCCCCCCCACCGCCCTGCCCACCCCCCATGCATTGGGAACTCAGGGTCTTAGTCTTCCACTGGACCACCAGGGAAACCCTGTAATTGCCTTTTGATGAGGTTGTCTCCTCCAAACATGAAAGCAGACACTCATCTAGGGTGGCTAAACTTGCCAAACTTTCTGGGTTTTACAGTGAAACTCTCACATCCCAGGAAACCCCTCAGTCCTAAGCAGACCTGAGGGATAGAGCTGCACCAGCCTCCGAGTCGAGGACCCCTCCCATCGGAGGACCCCGGGTCTAGTGGGGAGGTCACGCATCACCCTGGAACGAAGCAGGAGGAAAGGAGCCATGACCTATACCCACGAGTGTGAAAGTGAAAAGTGTTAGTTGCTCAGTCATGCCTGACTCTTTGTGACCCTCTGGACTGTAGCCCACCAGGCTCCTCTGTCCATGGGATTCTCCAGGCAAGAATACTGGAGTGGGTTGCCATGCCCTTCTCCGGGGGAATCTTCCCAACCCAGGGGCTGAACCTGGGTCTCCCGTATTGCTGGCGGATTCTTTATTGTCTGAGCCACCAGGGAAGCCCTAGGAGAACTGAAGGTAAAGGTGATGGGAGAGCGGGTGGGGGCTGGGTTCTTAGTATACAGGTTCAAGTTCAACCTCTCAGAGGGGACGCTCAGTTCCTGGCCTATGCTAGGTGTTGTAATTCGTGAAGTCCTTCCCCAAATCTAAGTTCCTCCAGCGAGCTGCAGCCCCTCCACAGTCCCCCAGGGGGAGCACAGTCAGGCCCTCCTCCCTCCGTGTGTTCCCGGCTGCCAGGCCTCCCCTGCAGCTGGTGCAGAGCCAGCTCCTGGCCCATAACCGGGATGAAGAGGCTTAAAACTGTAAAGGCCGGAAGCAAGGCGCTGGAGCAGGGAATCTCGTTCTCCATTTGGAAGACCACTAAGTATAGAATGTCCCATAACGGAGATGAGTGGAACTGGCGGAGGGGTCTGCCCAGCAAGCCAGCTCCCAGAGGTGGGGTCATGCAGAGGGCACCCTGCCCTCGTCCCAGCCTGGACAGATGACCCCCAGACTCAGACACCCCGTGTCCTTCAGGCTTCTGCTCACCACCTCATAAGCTTCTGGAGAAAAACCAAGGGTCTGAATAAAGCAGCCTCACCCTCTACACTGACTTCCTTCAAAAGGCCACTCCTCAAAGCCCCAGGCTCTGGCAAGCATGGCCTGCTGGGGCTCTGTCAGCAGAGAGAGGCTTCTGGGGGACAGCGGCTCCCAGGCCTCACACGGGCCTGCAGCTGCACAGGCGAGCAGGCTGCCCCACGGCCGGTGGGGAAGCCGTCCAGGCAGAGGTTGGTCCTGCTGGCCTCCGTCCGGGGCAGCGGAGGTAGGCACTGCCTTGAGGCTGCGGTGTGCTGCTCCCCTCTTATGCTTCATTTCACTGTCAGCCCAGCATATGTGGTGTCAGCTCACAGTGCAGACTCAGCCCTTTCCCCTCGGCTCTTGGCCAGGCAAGCTGCTCCGAGACATTCCCGACAGCAAGTGCAAGGACTTAACATCTGGGGAGCAGCCCTCCACCAGCAGGGCTGAAACCAGTAGACCAATCCTACCTGCTGAGAGCCATTCTTCAAGGGTCCTAGGAGATGCTGAGCCCCAGCCATGCACGGCCGGAATCCACTCCATAATACATTCTTTTTTTTTTTCTGCCGCACTGTGAAGCATTCTGGATCTTTAGTTCCCTGACCAGGGATCAAACCCACGCTTCCACTGTCACAAGTCCAGTCTTAACCACTGGACCGCTATGGAAGTCCTCCATAATGCATTCTTGAACAGTCTGATCCCATGGATCATTTCTAAAACATGGGTCCCTGCACACAAGCCCCTGCTCTGTTTTTGCTTTTGGGGGAGAACCCTGGTTAAGACAAAATTTACTTCCTAAGATGTTAACACAATCCCCTTATGCCAAATTTAGGTTTACTAACTACATCTGACTGTTGTATAGCACTTTACAGTTTATGAACCTCTCATTCCAGTGACCGTGGCTTACAACTCACTCCAAAACTTAGTGGCACGAACCGGCTATTTCTGGTGCTCAGAGATTGTGTGTGAGGAACTCTGACAGCGCGCAGTGGGCTACAGGGCCGTGGTGAGCCTGGCTGCTGGCAGGAGCTCCAGTCTTGTCCACGCGTAACTTCTCACAGCGCGGTGGCCGGGTTGTGCCTCCTTTTATTACCCAGCCTCAGCACCAGGCAGTGTGACTTCTACTTGCCGAGGCAGACACAGAGTTCCACCCTGGCTCCCGGGGCAACGGGCCATTTTGGGAAAATACAATCTGCGATCATTCCTCCCACGTGATCTCATTAGATTCTCAGAGATGAGATGGTGTCTTGCCTTTTGGTTTGCAGCACTTAGCTTGGTGCCTGGCAAGCACGTAAGTTACATTGTGGAGTAAATCATCTTGTGGAGAGATAGGGTTTAGCATAAGACTGACCTGGTTTGAATCCTGGTTTCATGACTTCCTACCTGTATGATCCTGGAGGAGTTATTCAGCTTCTCTGAGCCTCAGTTTCCTAACCTTTAAAATGGGGGGGTGGGGTGGGGTCAAAATACCCATTTCACAAGGCTGGTGCTAGGATTAGGCTCGGTTGTATATGTGCATGAGGTGTGCACGTATGTGAGAGTGGACTCCTGACCCTGGGTGGTGTCACTTTTTTGCCCCGTGTCCATCCCCTTCTACCCCCATCTTAAGGATGGATGGCTTCTTGGACTTTCCAGAAGGATCATGGACCAAGGTGAGAGAAACCTTTCATTGTGTGTCTGGGGTTTTGGGCACAGGCTGGGGTTGAGGAAGTCAGGGTGACCAGCTATGGCACTTTCTGTCTCTCTCTCTCTCCCCCTTCCCGGGACACTAGTGCTCAGCCCAGAACTATGAGCAGTAACCCAGCTCCACTGATGGAATCTGCCTCCAAGAGCTCAGACTCTGTGGTTCCCCGGAAGCCCTGGAGATTCTCCCAGAGTCCCAAGGGCAATGGGCAGTCATGCCCCTGCCCACCCCCTCCCGCCAGGGCATTGTGTGGACTGCAGGCTTGCTGCCAGAGGCCTGGTATCAGGTGTGCCTGGGGGTACCTGCTGTGGTGCAGCTGTCCCACCCCACCGCCACCTGATGCTCTGGGTCTGGCCCAGCTTCCACCCTCGCCCACACTGCAGAAGTTACGTGACTTCAGTTCTCAAAGGTGCCTCACTCACAGTCTCCCCTGGCCCCTTGCCCATGCTGGTCCCTCTGTCTGGAATGCTCTTACCCCTTGTCCACATTGCCTGCAAAGCCTTATCCTGGCTGAGATGTCCTCTCATCAAGGACGTTTTCCTGGATCCCTCTCTGCCAAGATGGTACCCATGGTACCCTGTGGAAGCATTTGTGTTTAATTTGTCCATCTCTCCACCAGGCTGAGATGCACTCACCCTGTTCTCAGCTCTCTCCCCGACCTGGCCCACCACGCAGCACCTTCTGCGTTTGATGAAATGAACGGGTGAGTGAATGGATTGGTGTTCCCACACCTGGGGCACCCCTCCCCTTGGCATGCCCCTCCCCCGGGGATGTAGATCTGAATCCCAGACCCCCTCCTGGGGCCTCACGACAGCTCATGCCTCCCATCAAGGTCTCCAGAACCCACTGGACATCACTGGGGTCCCTCCTCGACCCACCACGCCTGCGCCTGTCCACAGGCTTGTCACGTGGGAACATGTAAAAATAGTAAGTGGTTCCCCTGGCAACCACCGCAGCAGATGGAAGCCAGAGTGGACAGTCTCAGAAAGCCTGAGGGTGGAGGGCGGAAGCCGTGCCCTGAGTGTTGGTGTCCAGTGTGGGCCGGGCAGGGCCCATCCAAGCTGCCCCTCCTCTCAGGGCTTCCTGGAGACCACCCGCTCTGATGCCCAAAGGGAAGAAAAGCATAAAGGGGCTGCCCCTCTGCCCAGACTATCCCCCCAGTCAGTCCCCAGGTGGCTGCCCCGTCCCTGCCCCGTGGGTCACTAGGGGTCCTCCATCAGCCACCCCCCAACCCCGTCCAGGCCCTCACATTGGAGGCTGCCAGCAGAAGACCCGTCCTGCTGCCAGAGGCCTAGGATCACACATGCCCATCGCATGCTGAGCTCGCCCCAGGCCTCACCCGCACTGTTTGGGTCTCTGTCCAGGTCTCCAAAGCCCACCCTCCAGCCAGGCCCACGACTCTGTTCCTGCCAACCCTCCTCCCGGCTCAGTCTAGACCCTGCCTGTGAATGAGACTTGTGGACTACTGGTATGTGTTACAGGTTCAGGGTGCTGAGCCCCGGGGCTTCACCCAGAGGGAAGCCAGAGGAGCCAGGCCACCTGCGGGAGCTCCCAGCCTGATCATGGCCGCTGCAAACCACTCCAAAGACAGGAGAGGCTAACGATGGTCGTGGGGCCAGTGATGCCCCCCTGGAGGTCAGCTAAGCGGTGCTCGGCTGCTTGGGTTCATCACCCCCAAATCCTGGTGCTGCTGCCCAGGGCTCTGAGGTAAGGATTCGACCTGGGCAGTGAGCAGTCTCTCATTATCGGATCTCTGAGCTACCCCTGTTGACTCCTTGCCTAAGCCTTCCGCCTTATTTTCCCAAATAGCCATGACCCTCCTCCTGACCATCAGCCGTAACCCTCTCTCTGATCTGTATCACTCCACACTCTCACCATTCCCACAGGGCATAGGCAGTTTCCTTTCCACAGTTTATTAGTGACACTGGACTTCACACATCCATCTACCAACCAACAGTTCAATTCAGTTCAGTTCAGTTGCTCAATTGTGTCCGACTTTTTGTGTCCCCATGGACCACAGCACACCAGGCCTCCCTGTCCATCACCAACTCCTGGAGCTTACTCAAACTCATGTCCATCGAGTCGGTGATGCCATCCAACCATCTCATCCTCTGTTGTCCCCTTCTCCTCCCGCCTTCGATCTTTCCCAGCACCAGGGTCTTTTCCAAGGAGTCGGTTCTTCACATCAGGTGGCCAAACACTCGCCTGCTATGTGTCCAGTGCTGTGCTGGGCCTGGGGATAGGCTGGGCGTGGGATGAGGTGAAGGGAAGGAGCCAGGAAAACAGAGGCAAGACCCTGCTCTTACAGGTCCCCCAGGAGGAGAGCGGTGGGCTCAGTTGCAAAGAGGACCAGGAATGCGTGATCTTCCGGGACCCTAGCCACAGCTCCCTGAACAGGACAGGCTGGGGCATGAGGTTGTGCAGAGGTGGTGGAGTTTTATGCGCCAGTTCTGGCCCAACCGGCCACCATTGCATGGGATGGTAGTGTCCCCTGGTGGTTAATTCATGGAACTCTCCAGCAGCTGTTTTGTAAAGCCCTGAGGATTAAGCTCCCCTCAAGAACATCTATTTTTGGTTCCCAATTTTTCCACAATGAAATGCTAACAGGAGTAGCCAGAGGGCTTCCCAAAGGGCTCAGAAGCTGCCTGCTGAAGCCCCACATTCTCCAACTGTCTGCTCCCCGGGGGTCAGAGCTGTCTTTCATTCCCAGGTCCAGTCTCTCCCTTCCATTCAGTTTGACTAAAGGGCCCTGGGGCAGCGGCCACATGTCCACTTTGCCGAGTGTGAGCCCGGCCTCAGAGGGAAGACCGTGTGCACATTCAGAGTGACGTGTTGGAAAGAACACTGGATCCGGGATCAGGAGGCTTGGATGCTCGCCCCACGTCAGTCGCTAACTGGTGATGAGATAATCAAGACAATAATAGCTACCTTTATTCAGTATTTACTGAGTCAGGTGTCGCACCAAGAGCTTTACATACATTGCTGACTGGTCCGTACAACAAACCTCTGAGGTTGTGATTATTATTATTTCCATTTTACAGGTCAATAAATCAAGGCACAGAGAAGTTAAGTAACTTCCCCAAGCTCGCAGGGTGTGTGGCAGAGTCAGGACTTAAGCTCCTGGTAGGATCCACCAATTGGTCTTTTTATTTTATTTACTTTTTTTAAAACCAATATTTTTGATGTGGGCCATTTTTAAAGTCTTTATTGGATTTGTAATAATACTGCTTCTGTTTTATGTCCTGGTTTTTTTTGGCCATGAGGCATGTGGGATCTTAGCTCCCTGACCAGGGATTGAACCTGCACCCCTGCATGGGAAGGTGAAGTTTTAACTTCAGGACCAGCAGGGAAGTCCCCAGAGTGGTGTTCTTAAATGTCCCCCAGGTAGTTGTGTTGTGGAGCCGTCTTCAGAATCGATGGGGTCCCATCAGTTCTAATATTCAAGGAGTCCAATGCCTTTGGAGGGTCAGGAGGTGAGGCGGTGATGTGGAAGAAGCCTAGGTTAGGTCTTCATCCCCGTGGGCGTACAGGTGTACCACAAGCCTGGCAGAAATGCCGCAGAGGGCAGGACCGTCCTCGGCCCGCCATCCTATCAATCTGGAAATGGTTTGTGGGAGAGGAGAGGAACTGTCTTTCACGACATTCTTCTCGGAATTGGCTATGCCACCCACACCGCTAATTCATAGATCTGTCATCCATCAGTTTATCACAGTTCATCTAGAACTATTTGATATTGTGAAGTCGAGTCATTTGACAGACACTTACAGAGACCTACTACGTGCCAGGCACTGGGCTAGATCCTGAGTCTGCAGAGGTGAAGGGCTGGCATGACCCTCCTCCTGCTGTCTAGAGGAGGAGACTGGCAACACACCTCAAAAAACAGAACTCCTCCGTGACAGGTGCTCCGAAGGGGATGGAGAACAGTAGGGTGGCAGAGGGACCCAATTAGATGGAACAGGCTGGGGAGGCTTCTACGAGGAGGTGATGTTTAAATGGACTCCAGAAGAAGGCTTTTAGCCCATACCTCCTATTGGTAGGGGCTTCCCTGAGAGCTCAGTTGGTAAAGAATCGGCCTCCAGTGCATGAGACCCCAGTTCGATCCCTGGGTCGGGAAGATCCACTGGAGAAGGGATAGGATACCCACTTCAGTATTCTTGGGCTTCCCTTGTGGCTCAACTGGTAAAGAATCTGCCTGCAATGCAGGAGACCTGGGTTCAATCCCTGGGTTGGGAAGATCCCCTGGAGAAGGGAAAGGCTCCCCACTTCAGTATTCTGGCCTGGAGAATTCCATGGACAGTATAGTCCTTGGGGTTGCAAAGAATCAGACATGACTGAGTGACTTTCACTTTCTGTTGATAGAGGAGTCTCACCGTGTTTCCTGTGTAATGAGCAATTTAAATGTGGAGGATTCTCTCCCAGGACAGGGGTGGGCACTTCCCCCACATCGGCCAAGATGTCCCTTCAGAGATGGAAATGCTGAGATTCCTTTTAATACAGGATCTCAAACCAGGGGACTGTTTGGGGGTGGGGTGGTAATGGGTCCAGGGACAGACAGTTCAGAAGCAGAAAAGTATCCCCCACCGTGGTCAAGGCCATGAGATTGGCTGACTTGGTTCTGACACTCAAGGGGCATGACCCGCAATCCAGCCTGCAGGGAGGGAGCTTGTGGTTTCAGTGTGAGCATCTGTGTGGTGTGTACCTACATGTGTATTTGTGTATCTGTGTGTGTATCTGTCTCTGTGTGTGTACACAGCTCTGTGTGTGGTGTGTATCTGTGTTTGTGGTGAGTGTATATGTGTGTGTGTATCCGTGTGTCTGTGTATGTGTACATCTGTGTGTGTGACGTGTGTGCCTGTGTGTACCTGTCTGTATCTGTGTGTATGTATATATCTCTGTGTATAGTGTGTGCATATCAGTGTGTGTAGTGTGTGTGTGTATCTATGTATGTATCTGTGTGGTATGTGTATATGTGCATATCTATGTGTATATCTCTGTGTGTGTGCATATCTGTGTGTGTATCTCTGTGTGGTATGTGTATATGTGCCTATCTGTGTATATCTGTGTATATCTACATGTGTAGCTGTGTGCATGTATATCTGTGCGTGTATCTATGTGTGTGGTGTGTGTTTATCTGCATATCTGTGTATATCTCTCTGTGTGTGAATATCTGTGTGTGTATGTGTGGAGCTGTGTGCATGTATATCTATGTGTGTATCTCTGTGTGGTGTGTGTACATGTGCCTATCTGTGTATATCTCTGTGTATATCTACATGTGTAGCTGTGTGCATGTATATCTATGCGTGTATCTATGTGTGGCTTGCGTGTATATCGATGTGCGCGCACACACACGTGCAGGAGAACAGCTTTCCCCTCTCGGAGCGCTGGTCTCTCTGCCCACCTTCTGAGGCGCGGGGGCTGGGACTGGCACGCAGCTTCTGGCTCTGGCGGCGGCTCGCGATTCGCCTCTCTGCCGCTAAGAGGCGCTGGAGGGAGCCCGGCTCGCCTCGCTCCGCGTCCTGCCCGCGAGCCGCGCGGCTGCCCCGCCTTCTCTCCGCTGGAGCCTGGCTCCCCCGCCCCCACCCCCCCTACCAACCCCGCCGCCGCGGCGAGTCCGGGCGGCAGGACCAGCGTCGTCGCCCTGCCCGCCACCCCAGAGAAGGCCCACCAGCCGGCCCGCCCCCACCTCAGACGTCTGGGCCCAACCCTGCCCGGGCACCCCTGCTCCTGGGTTCTAACGATTCCCCACGCTGCCCTCCCTGGCCTCGGCCCCGGGCGGCGGTGCTTCCCGCGGCCGCCACCTCCCTGACACACGGTTAGGGTCTCCTCACTGGGTTCAGGTGGCCCAGCCCCTGTCCTGGCCTCTGGGGGCCTTTCGGGCCATGGAGCGCGGGGCCTTGGAGAGATCAAAAGCAGGTCGGGCCGGCTTGTCCCGGAGAGGTGCCCGGGTCTGTTCTCAGCGCCTCCCTGCGAGGGCCTCCACGTGTCAGGGAGGAAGGACAGGGAGAAGGCCGCTCCAGCCTCTCGCACACCCACCCCATCCCACCCCCCTGCCGGCTGGCCTGTTCCGCCCACAAAGCGCCCTGGGGGCCGGGCTCCTCCCTAAGGTCCCCGTGCCCTCCACCTGGGTGGGAGGACCATCGCAGGACAGAGGCACAGGGTGGCCACCGGCCCCACGCGGTCACCCACCCCTGCGGCTGACCCGTAGGGCTGGCCAGCCAGCAACTGTGTCCGGGCCAGGTAGAGACCCATCTGTTCCTGCCTTAGAAAATTCCAGAAACTGAGGGCACCGCGGGGAGCATTCCAGAGATAAGCTCCAAGTGTGAGGGAACCGAGGTGGAAGCTGGGCAGAGGGGGGACAGGGGCAGGACACTCCGATGCCTGTGGGGGAGAGACAGAGACTGGCTCCTGCGATCCTGGGCCTTTCTGTTTCCTTTTCTAGGAAAGCCTATCTTTCCCAGAAAACCTCTTTTGCTGCAGTTACTTGGCTGAATCTTTGTTTCTCACTCCCAGAAAAACCCAGGAGGTGGAATCTAAGGGGAAGGGAAGAGGAATTTCCCTGGGGGTCCAGTGGCTAAGACTCCACACTCCTCACACAGCGGGTCTGGGTTCAATCCCTGGTTGGGATTGAGTCTCACATACTGCAACTAAAACTCACTCACACGGAAATGAATGTCAAATGTCCTGCGAGCTGCAACAAAGACCCAGAGCAGCCAAACAAATAAGTAAAAATAAATACTAAAAAAGACAAGACACCCAACATGTGCAGAGGACCTCTATGTGACAGGCACCGCACTGGGGGCCTGGTCTCACGTATGACACCTGAGGTCTGGTTAGCTGATGGCTCAGAGGGGAGGACAGTCTCAGAAGAAAGGGTGGCCCAGAGTCAGACGCCAGAACCTCACAGAACGGCTGGGACCGGTGGCAGGACGCTGGGCCACAGGCAGGAGCAGCTGTCTACCCTCGTATATTTTCTCCTTTGGTCTAGCTTTTCCTGTTTTGAAGCCAGGAGAAATATAACTCTGTGGACAGAAAGACCAGGCGGTGTGGCATCAGGCTTCTGAGAGAATAGGGACGTCTGGGCACTCTGCTCCCACCAGGCCTGGAACCTTTGCTGCTAGAAGTACAGGCAGCGGTATAACTAGAACCTGACCAAAGCTTGTCTGAAAGTGAAAGTCGCTCAGTCATGTCTGACTCTTTGTGACCTCATGGACTATACAGTCCACGGAATTCTCCAGGCCAGAATACTGGAGTGGGGAGCCTTTCCCTTCTCCAGGGGATCTTCCTAACCCAGGGATCGAACCCAGGTCTCTTGCATTGCAGGCGGATTTTTTACCAACTGAGCTATCAGGGAAGCAAGCTTGTCTAATGTTCATCTTTCCTCTCTCTGTAAAGCCCATCACAGCCCTCTTATGCTTAGGAACACCTGCTGACACTTCAGCAGCATCCTTGAGAAATCATCAACAGAAAAGCACAAAAACTCTAAAAACATGACACTGATGAGACACTAAAAGAATACTTGTTTCCAGTATGGGGGTTGAAATGAGAAGGCAGAGCCTTCCCAGCCTGTGACGTCATCTGGAAATGTCTCCATCAGGTGGTTCCAATTTTCACCACTTTGCATGTGTTCGTGAAGAACCATGAAAGAGCCCTGAGTATTGATTTTGAGGGAAACACGTTTTAGAGAATAGGTGAATTTGCACATGATCTATCTATAAGTAGTGAGGGTTCTGTTGGTCCAGCGAGGTGCAGGATCTCTTGGTGACCTTCAGTGGAAGTTGGACAGGAGTGGTGGGAGGCACAGAGGGTACAGACTGAGGGTGAGGATGCAGCCCTGGGGGGTTGGGAGAGCAGCGTGGGCCGGGGCCTGGGCTGTGGCTTCCGGCCTCCACTCGGCACCTAAGTCACCTTAGGTGAAGCCTGAACTTCTGCGCCTGCGCACGGTGGCTCAGTATTCAGAATTGGTTTCCCTGCAGGAATCACCTTTGCTGGCCTGCTCCCCAGCCTGGGTCATGGAGGCCCACTTCACACCTGATTAGACAAAGTGGTGGCTTTGTGGGGCCAGGCCCAGGCCCTCACCCCAGCCCCCAGACACCCCAACAAGCCTCCCTCCTCAGGGCTTTGGGCTGTAAGAACAGGTGGGTCCTGAAATGGAGGGGTCTTCAAGGCTGGTCCCAGGTGGAGGGCCAGGACAGTGCACTGGGCAGGCGGTGGAGACGTCCGTCTTGTGTGAGGTGGGGTAAGGGCCAGGGCTGGTGTTTTCAGAGGGGAAGGGGGGCAGGTATCTGGGGGTGGGCAGGTGGACAGGCCAGGGAAGGGGTGTTCTGCAGCCACCAGCTCCCTTCCACTGTCATGGACATCCTCCCAGGCCACAGGCCCGGTGGCTCTGCAGAAAATGCCCGGTTTTCAAAGAGGAAGCTATGCGGTCAGGCCCATGGTAGGCCAGAAGCTGAGCTCTCAGAGCTGGTTTCGTGGGGACCCGCACCTCCCACCTGGAGCCGACACATGATGAAACACGCACGCCTGCCTCAGACACTCTGGGTGGCCGCGTCCCCCAGGTCCCGCTGAAGCCGGGGTGGGTGTGAGCAGAGGTGTGCAGGCACCGGGTGGGGCCCAGGAGATACCGATAAACACGCCATCTTGTTCTCTGTGGGGACGAAGCTCATCTTGCGCACGTATATTTTTCCACAGGGCACATCCCAGCCCTTGTGTGCTCAGGCCACCCGTCTGCCCTGCCCCTTGCTCGCCACTTGACACGAACAGGGTGGAGGCCTGACCAGCCAGTTCAGGAAGAGTTCACGCTTGAACCTGCTCACTCCTGGGAGCTCTGAGTCCAGGCTCCAAGGAGCACGTGGGTCCCGGCCAGGCCGTGCTGGGGAGTGGCCTCAGGTGGCTCCAGGGGCCAAGGGGATGAGCGGGATGTGAGGGTTGGAGGATCTCGGAGCCAAGCTTAGGTTCTGAGACGAGCTTTGCACTCCAGGTGTGAGAGTCAGGCCTGTCCCACAGACCCCTGGGCCCCAGCTGGGCCTCGGCGGGAGGCTCAGGCTCCCGACCACCTCTCAGGTTGGGGGCAGTGGGGTGGCCCTTCTGGGAAGCCCTTGTCACTGGGTTACTGCAGCTCCAGGGGGTTGAGGGGGTCTCAGGGGTGGGAGTTCTTACTCAGAACCTCTCAGGAAACTCCTTGATTTCATCTCTCTTGGAGTTCATGTCACTGCTTCTTTTCAGAGGGTTTAATGTTTACAAACCACGACCAACCTAGACAGCATATTAATAAGTAGAGACATTACTCTGCCAACAAAGGTCCTCATAGTCAAAGCTATGGTTTTTCCAGTAGTCATGTATGGGTGTGAGAGTTGGACTATAAAGAAAGCTGAGTGCCGAAGGACTGATGCTTTTGAACTGTGGTGTTGGAGAAGACTCTTGAGAGTCTCTTGGACTGCAAGGAGATCCAACCAGTCCATGCTAAAGGAGATCAGTCCTGAATATTCACTGGAAGGAGTGATGCCGAAGCTGAAACTCCAATATTTTGGCCACCTGATGTGAAGAACTGACTCATTGGAAAAGACCCTGATGCTGGGAAACATTGAAGACGGGAGGAGAAGGGGATGACAGAGGATGAGATGGTTGGATGGCATCACTGACTAGAAGGATGTCAGTTTGAGCAAGCTCCACGAGTTGGTGATGGACAGGGAAGCCTGGCATGCTGCAGTCCGTGGACTCTCAAACAGTTGGACACGACTGAACTGAACTAAATGTTTACAAGCTTGAAACCAAGTATTCAGTAAAATTGTTCAGTAAAAAATAACTCTCATTGATGACTCTTATTTCTTCTTATCCTTCCTCAGCAATGAGAGTGATCCAGCTAAATGGATCCATTCCTTCCTCCTGCCTCCTTCTCTCCTTCCGTACCAGGGCTGAGTACAAGCCGGTTCCTCCCCCAACTGATGCCTTGGCTTTGGGTCCCCTCTGACTGTGCCTCCCACTCACCCCAACCAAACCCCCCAGCTCAGGGGACACCTGGGAGAAGTGTCCCCCCTAACCCCGGGCGCCAAGCCCAGGCTGCCTGGCATCCTCCTCCTGGCTGAGGAGTGTGACCCCGCTGGCCTCAGGGGTCTCCCTTCCCCCCCCACACCGAGGCCTCCCGTGGGAGGACTTTCTGTTGCCTCCCGGGGTCTCCGCCCTGCCTTCACTCCAGCAGCCACTCACCGAGGTGCGTGACTGCATGCCCAGAGGAGCCTGGTTTTGCTTTTGTGGGATTTCTCTTTTGGACTTGCTTCTGCACTGGTGTGTGTTTGCACCCTCTACACACTCCCCAGCAGACTGGGAGCTCCCCCACCCAAGGGCGGAATCCTTTCTCTCCTTCCTTCCTCTGGACCTTAGGGCTCCAGGTAGCATTTCTAGGGGAGAAGAATCCCAAAGCTGTCCCTTCCTCCTTGTCACCCTCCCCTGCAGCCTGGCCCACCCAGGGAGGTCACCCCAGATGGGTTTCTGGGACTCTGGTGGGCAGAGAGGTGGGTTTCGTTGAACCAGAGCAGGCAAGGCTTCCCCGAGGCAGGGAGCCCCCAACCAGGAGGGCTCTGGGGTGGTGTTTAAACTCATGCGATGTGAGCCACGTGTTCCTGGCAGGTGGCCCCAGGGCCTGGGGAACAAGGGGAGGCCTGGGTGGGGTGGGGGAGGCCGGACCCAGCCTCACGGCAGTCTGTGTAGGCCCTCTGGTTTTAATGGGCTTGCATTTGAAGAACATGCTTCTGCAGTCTCAAAACTTGGCAAACCTTCCGCCTATCCTAAGCCCACAGCTCTCCTCTGTTCAAATGACCTTGGAGGTCCTCAACCAGGGCTGTGGGCCGGAGGCAGGTGCCCACAGTGGCCACGTCACAGCGTGACTGCAGCCCTGAGCCTACCGCATGCGGTCAGCTGGAGAAGGCAGTGCCCAGGGAGCCCAGAGCTGCGTGGACAGTGTCCCGAGTGCCAGATCAGAATGGTGAGCAGACGTGGATCAGGCTTCCCCGGCCCTCAGACACTGGGGTGTTGGGGGGCCCCAGGAGCACCACATACACCAAGAAGTGCTTCTTTCTGAGGGAAAGAGCCCTTGCTGAGGAGTCCAAGGGTATGGGCTCCAGTCCCACTCAGCAGCCTGGGACCCTGGGGCCCCAGGTAAGTGACTCAGCCCCCTCACCTGTGCAGATGGAAGTGGCGCCTTTGAATCTTCTTTCTTGTGGGGTTTCCTGTGGATCTCAGGGTGTTTTGAACATTGTCTGGTGTTCACATACAAGGTGCTTCTGTGGCTCTGGGCGCTGTCCCCAGGTGAGAATGAAGGCTAGGGGTGTCCTGGGACGTTAAGGTCACCCCCACCCCGGGTTGGTATTCCTGAGCTGAGTTTGACAGTAACCGGGGAGTCGCCAGCTCAGTCGTGGGCAGGGGTTTATTTGGGAGGTCACAGCCAGACCTACCATGCTTGTTACAGTGTGGGTTTCAGGGCTTTTGTCGGGAAGGGAGTGGGTGTCCCTGGCCACCCTGAGGGGCTTTGGGAACAGCGGGGGTTTTCTGTTGGGCATAATGCTGGGTCTTCCAGAGTCAGCCCCAGGACATGGATCCCTTTATCTCCACCCTCCAACCTGCGGTGCTAACCCACCTTCCTGTCCTAATCCAGGGTGGGTATGAGACCCAGCCTCCATCCCAGGGGAGGTGGGGCAGGACGTGGGCTGCCTGGCCAGCACTGTCAGCTGAGCCAGAGGCTGGAAATGGTGGGGGGAAGCGTGGACACTGGAGAGGTGGTGGGGTGGGAAAGACGCGGGTGTGGGACCAGGAGCCGCACGGGGCAGTTTGAGTAGCTGCCGAAGGAATGCAAGATAACAGGTCTGCAGCCCAGAAAGGGAGCTGCGGACGTGCAAGTCCCTCTGTAGCCTGTTCCTCTCCCCGTGCTAGCCCACATCCTCACCTGTCCACTCAGAGAAGGCCTGTCAACCTTACATAGAACCAGGGAAGCAGGAGAGCAGAGAGTCCCAAGCTGCATGTGTCCCCAGGGCTGCCTGGACCGTCAGACGTCTTGGAAACATTTCTGTGTTACAGAGGTCATTGGTGCTTGCAGGAAAAAACCATGCAAGGGATAAACAAATACACGAAGAAAAGGAAGCTTTTCCTCCCTGCCTGCCAAAGTCTCCTGGCCCCCTTTGAAGCTAGGTCCAATAAAATAATTCCTAACTTGGCAAAGCCAAGTACATGCATTGACCTGTCTATATTCCTGTGGGTGTGTCCGTTGACATGTCCTTCTGTGTGATGGTCCCCAGTTCTAACTCCAAGCATGTGTCACAACAAACTTGGACCAAGGTTTTCCACACATGTGGGCATCAAGGGCTGAAGTAACCCAAAGCAACAGGCCATCTCAGCCAGTTCTCTTCAGTGTGGGCTGCATATTTGGTTCTACAAATTTGTGCTTGCTGCCAAGTTTGCTTTCAAGATATGCCTAGTTCTGGTGACATGAAGTCCACTTGGGAATAACCGAGCCCAAACCAATCAGTGGAGTTGGGTGGATGACCTGAACCCAGAGGTGTTTTTTGAGGGGGGAAGGGATTAGCAGAGTAGTTGGAGAGGAGACTCAGCAGCATGAAATGATTTGAAAGTCAAAAGGCCAAACTCTCCCCAGGTGTCTCTGCCCCTACCAGATACCTCCTCCTCAGAGTCAACAAGAACCAGCGTAGAGCCAGCTCTGGGCTTCCCAGGTGGTTCAGTGGTAAAGAATCTGCCTGCAATGCAGGAGACATGGGTTCGATCCCTGGGTCAGGAAGATCCCCTGGAGAAGGAAGTGGCAACCCACTGTAGTATTCTTGCCTGGAGAATCCCAGGGACAGAGGAGCCTGTTGGGCTACAGTCCACGGGGTTGCAAAAGAGTTGGATGTGACTTAGCAACTAAGCACCAACAACAGAGCCAGTTTTGCACAGACTGTGTGACCTCAGGGGAGACGCTGGGCTGCTCCCCACCCTCCCTTCCAGCTCTGTGCTCCGGAGGCTGGCCTAGAGCTGCACTGGTGGGCTCCCTCACCCTCTGGCTTTAGCTGGACGAGAGGAGAGTGTGGCCTGGATGCCCTCCCTGCTGGACTGGGATTTGGCAGTGGCAGATGTCTCTCCAGAGGCTCCCGGCTCCTCGTGGGCAGCCGTCTCCTCCGGTCACAGCACATACCAGATCCCAGAGGTCTAGGGCAGCAACATCCCCCTGCTTTGCAGGCTCTGGGTGCCCACCAGCCCTTGTGGGTCTCCCAACTCTGCTCACATTTCTGTACATTGTCTTTTCATCAGCCCCTTTCCTTCAGCCCCTGTTGTGCATGTGTCTTCTGCCCCCGAACTGCCTGCAACATCACTGAACCCTCTGAGCTTGTTTCCCCATCCTTATGTTGGGGACCATGACGATATCTGCCTCTAGAAGCTAGAAGAGATGAGGAAACAGATTCTGTCCTAGAGCGACGCGAAGGAGCGCTGCTCTGTTAACACCTTGGGTTTAGCCCAGACACACTGATTTTGGAGATCTGACCTCCAGGCTGTAAGATGATAAACTTCTGTTGTTTTAAGCCACTACATTTGCTGTCATTTGTTACAGCGGCCATAGGATACTGCTACATGGGTCCATGCCCCAGATAAGCAGTGACTGTAATAAATTCTGGGCTCTTCCCCAGCTCCAGCTGAACATTCCAGGAGCAGCTGCTCAGGGGCAACCTGACCGTGACCTCCCAGCACCTCAGTGTCTTCATTTTGGCCTAGGAGGCCCATGTATTTTTTTTTCCGCCTGGGTGAAATGCTGACAACAAATTATGTCTCAAGGGTTTCAGACTCCAGTGTTATCATGAGCCTGAGTAACATGGCAACTGGCCTGAGTTAGTGGGATGGTGTGAAGCAGTGGGGAGTGGGGGGGCCTGTGGCAAACTGGAGAACTCACACCTTGCTTAAAGACAGCAACTTTAGGACTTCCTCAGCTTCCCTGGTGGCTCAGATGATAAAATGTCTGCCTGCAATGCGGGAGACCTGGGTTCGATCCCTGGGTTGAGAAGATCCCCTGGAGAAGGAAATGGCAACCCACTCCAGTACTTTTGCCTGGAAAATTCTATGGATGGAGGAGCCTGGTAGGCTACAGTCCATAGGGTCGCAAAGAGTCGGACACGACTGAGCGACTTCACTTTCACGTTAGGACCTCCCTGGTGGTCCAGTGATTGAGAATCCACCTGACAATGGAGTGGACATGGGTTCAACCCCTGGTCAGGGAAGACCCGCGAGGCCGCTGGGCCTGCGCACCACAACTACTGAGGCCACACTTTAGAGCCTGAGAGTTTCAACGACTGAGGTCTGCTCGCTCTAGAGCCCACACAGCAAAATTAGAGAAAACCCACACACAACAACAAAGACCCAGCATGGCCAGATAATTAATTTTATTTTATTTTATTTTATTTTTTTTTTTTCAGATAATTAATTTTTAAAAAGATACCCACTTTAAGTGACAGTAAGAGCAATAAATCCAGCCAAACAAAATCAACATCTTATCTGTCCACGTGGCTTATGGACTAGGACTTTGGGATCCCATATTCACCTTCTAGTTTCATGGTGAATCCAAGGGGAGGTGCTCCACAGGGTAGGGAAAGGCCCTGAATGTGATGAAGGTGATCCCTGGCTGCCCCTTGGAGTCACCCTTCCCCCACCCTGGACCTCTAACCGCATCTAGCCTCTGTTTCCTAAAAGGGGATTTTGATACAGAGCCTGGTGAGAGCCACTGGGCCTGCTGGCTCGCGGGCATCGCCTCACCTCCATCATCCTTCCCCACCCACACAAAACTCTCACAGTGCCCCCTGGAGAAGTCGTCCCATTAGCCCTGGGCACAACTTCGCTCCTTCCTCTCCAACATGGGGGGACCTTGTGTGGAATAGCCAAAAGTCTACTACTGTTGGGTCAAACTAACCAATCCAAACCACAGGTTGTGGAATAGGAGACACAGGAAAGAGGGGCACTGTCCCCCCAAAATGACTAGAACAAAGATGTCCTAGTAGAGGTCATGAGTTCTGGAGTCAGACAGACCTGGATGAGGCCCCGCTTCACCACATACCAGCTGTGTGGCTTCAGGAAACATATTTGACCACTCTGAGCCTGAGTTGTCACATCTTTAAAATTGGAGTATCATTAATAACACCTCTTTGCATTGTTGCTGTGAGAATTAAAACAAATAATGTGAGGGGTGGTGCCTGGCCTATAGGAGGGACTCCGCTCAGACTCCGGACCCGGATGACTTGGGTTAGAATTCCCTTTAGTGGTTGTGTGACCTTGGCAAGTTACTTCATGTCCTGTGCGGAGTTCTCATCTCTCACATGGGCTCACTGCAGTTCTCATAGGGCTGTTGGGAGGATGAGGTCAAGGACTTGAGACCTTGCCTGGACTTCGTAAGGACTGCGTGAGTCCATGAATTATTTACTAGGTGTGTTCTGACACTGGTGGGTGTGTGTCTCCCGTACCTGGTGGGCCCTGGCGTGTGTTTCTGGGATGTGAAGTGGAGAGAAGTCAGAGCCTGTTTCCTGGTTGGCAGGAGAGGCTGACCACATTCTACC
This sequence comes from Cervus elaphus, assembly GCF_910594005.1. Taxonomy (NCBI): domain Eukaryota; kingdom Metazoa; phylum Chordata; class Mammalia; order Artiodactyla; family Cervidae; genus Cervus; species Cervus elaphus. The sequence continues at coordinate 72,190,914 of NC_057828.1, read as the reverse complement.
TACACCTGTCTGTCTAGTTACTTCCCCCAATCCTCACCCCACCTCCAAATCTTCCACCCTCTTCATCTCCTGCCCCCCAGCTGCTGTCCATGACTTCCCCCAGACACCTCTCTGGTAGCCCCCAAGCTAGGGGGTTGCAGGGCCACTGGGCTCCGTGGTGTGCCTGGGAGGGGCCTGGGGCTGCCTTCTGAGTAGCGCCGTTGTCACCGGAGAAGGCGGGCATGGCACTGCCCTCGCTCCAACGCGTGTGCACATGCCAGGCAGTCTTGGATGAATCATGTCCACACTGTGCTATTACTAGGCTTGTAACAGAGGCCCTGTGTGCTGGCTTGTTGTATAGTGTTTCTTTCCATTCCATGATTCAGAAAACATCAGTCACTCAGCCATGTGATTCCCTCATCTTCCGCCAAGGAATTGAGCACAGAGGTTTGCTGGGAAACCCTCAAAGGACAGGGGAGGGCAGCGGTGGTTGCCAGAAAGGGGACTGAGCTGAGAGAACTGGAGACTGGAACTGCTGAGACCGTCATCAGGAAAAGAGCATCAGGGGACTCAGGAGTGATGAGGCCAGAGACCTGCCCACAAGAGCAGCTGCTGGTAGATGAAGGGCCCTTACTCGGCTATACACTACCCCAGCCCCAGGGGAAAAAAAAAAAAAAAGATTCTTTGGCCTGATTATAAATGTAAGGCTTGTTTATGCAAAAATTCTGATCAGCACAGAAAGCTGTAAAAAAGAAAGGACATACCTCTCACAGGTTGCCACCAGACACAGTTTCTAATTCGTTGAGACATTTGGCACGTGTCTTTGTGCTTGAAACTGCCAGGTTCCAGCCCTCCAAGCTACTGGCCAGCCGGGGTCTGATCCAGGCTCCTGCCCCGTCCTGGGACACTGAGCTCCAAATGCACTGGGAGATGGGCCAGGTCTGGGCTCTGGCATCTGGGTTCTAGTCCCAACTGAGTTGTGTGCCCTTAGGCAAATCACTCTGAGTCCTATTTGTTACAAATGGAATAATAGGGACTTCCCAGATGGCCCACTGGTTAAGACTCCACGCTCCCAAGGCAGGAGGGGTGGGTGGGGGGTGGTTGCTGGTTTCAATCCCTGGTCAGGGAACTGAGACCCCACACACCACAACTAAGACCCAGGAAAGTGAAAAAGTGAAAGTTGGTGTGTTGTGTCTGACTCTTTGTGATCCCATGGACTCTACTGTCCATGGAATTCTCCAGGCCAGAATACTGGAGTGGGTAGCCTTTCCCTTCTCCAGGGGATCTTCCCAACCCTGGGATTGAACCCAGGTCTCCCACATTGCAGGCAGATTCTAGACCCAGGGGAGCCAAGTAAATAAATAAGACAAATATTTTAAAAGATAGGATAAGACTTGGGCTGGTTTGTCCAGAGGATGAAACATACGCTGCTGCTGCTGCTAAGTCACTTCAGTCGTATCTGACTCTGTGCAACCCCATAGATGGCAGCCCACCAGGCTCCCCCATCCCTGGGACTCTCCAGGCAAGAACACCGGAATGGGTTGCCATTTCCTTCTCCAATACATGAAAGTGAAAAGTGAAAGTGAAGTCGCTCAGTCGTGTCCGACTCTTCTCGACCCCATGGACTGCAGCCTACCAGGCTCCTCCGTCCATGGGATTTTCCAGGCAAGAGTACTGGAGTGGGTTGCCATTGCCTTCTCTGATGAAATGTACGAGGGGATACGAAAACTGTAAACCCACAGAATCTCTTCAAATGGAAGGGAAGGGCCTGCATGATGCCCCTTCTCTTGGTGAGGCTCCTTAATCCCAGGGGCAGCCTTGAACCAGCTCTCCTGCTCCATAGCAGAAACTGGTCTGCCCATGTTGACCAAAGGCCTAAACCCCACCCTGGACTGGCTCAGAGCAGGCAGGCCTCAGTTTGGGACCCCCAGTCACGACAGTACCGCCTCTGAACACCAGTTGAGCACCAGAGCGGGCAGGCACCTGGTTCAGAAAGCTTCAAAACCTTGTTGTGTCGCCAGCTTCACACCCAGGTAACTCTCTTCCCTTATCTCCCTCACAGATGCTCACTGTCACCCCAGCTGGGCCCATTCTCAGAGCCACTGCTGCTCAGAACCCTTGTTTGATTTCGGGGACCTTTGTGAATGCCCCCAATGTGTTGTATCGATTTACACTGTGGTGAATTGTAGTAAATCTTTGTGTTCTTATGGAGGGACAGTAACGACAATATTAGACCATTAGATCGGCTATTTCCAAACTACTTTTTTTTTTTTTTTAAAGATGTTCATTTATTTATTTGGCTGTGCTGGGTCTTCCTTCGTTGCTATACTTGGGCCTTCTCTAGTTGCAGTGAGCAGGGCCACACTTCCTCGCTGTGTGCGGGCTTCTCGTTGCGGTGACTTCTCTTGTTTCGGAGAGCAGGCTCAGTGGTTAGGGCACACGAGCTTAGCTCTTCCGCAGAATAAGGGATCTTCTGGGCCAGGGATTGAACTCAGGTCCCTTGCACTACAGGGAGGATTCTTCACCATGGGCCCACCAGGGAATCCCCTCCAAACCACTTCTTACGTTCACCTCTGTAACACACTAAAAAGGCTTAGGTTATTGGGATTATCACCATTCTCATCTCACAGAATTGAGCTCAAGGAGGCTCAGGGGACACGTGTCTCTGAATAACACAGTATTTCCTTGTGACTCTGTTTCCCCAGGCTTCTGCCTCCCTGTCTCCCTGGAGCCAAACCAGCGCTGACCCTGTCCCTCCTGGTTCACACCCGTCTAGTCCAGAGGCAGGAAGCCCCGGGGCCAGCGAGGCCCTCTCCACATGGTTCCCCAGAGCAGGGCCCAGCGCAGACTGCTACAGCCAATCAACCCCACATTACGTCCCTAGGCACCTCCGCTCATAGACGGTCCCCAAGTGGATTCTAGAGATGGTGACCTTGGGTATACATCTGAGTTTTTCCACAAAAACAAGACCTTTCCAGTTCATGTGTCTGGGCATTGACCTCAGTTCCACTATGGAGGCCCTGTTCCCACGGTGGATCCCCTGACCTTTTCAAGCTCCCTTGAGCCCAGGAGATGGCAGGGACTGACCACCTTCCTCCAGTCCACTCCCTCCCTGAGGCAGCGTTCCTTCTGTCTGCCGGATGCCCTGCAGCCGGGAGCCCTCGTCACACATACTCGGCCCTGGGCCTTGCCTGAACAGCGGGACCCTCCCTATTGGCAGAGTCTCAGACTCAAGACCCCTCTCCAGCCCATTCTGACTTACCTGAACCAAACAGCCATGCTTCTTGACTTGACGTAGCAGAGCAAGAACCCAGGGCCTCTCACAACCACACCCCACATTGTCGTGTTCAGACCACAGAAAGACAGGAGCCAGCATCTCTCAAAGCTGGCCTGGGTATGGAGGAAGCGAGGCTGAAAGGTGGGTGTGGGCCACCAAGAGGTGGGAAAGCAGTGGAGGACAAGCGGCCTGTGGGAAGCGAGAGGTTTATCGTGGGAAAGTCAGTGGGTGACCGAGTAACAGATATTGGGAATTAACCGGGAGGGGCCCTGTGTGGCTCTCAGACACACAGCTACCCTGAGGCTGCCCGGAAGACTACCGTAACAATCAGAACCGTTACGGTAACAGCAAGCAGCATACAGTGAGCACTTACTGTTTGCTAAGCGTGGGGCTCAAATGCCTTACCTGTATGACGTCATTTTACCCTCCCAGAAACATGATGAAACAGGTGCCATTAGCAGACTCCGTCTCACAGGTGTGGCGGCTGAATATTGGTTTGGTTGAACTGCCTGCCCAAAGGCATTATCTCGTCAGTGGAAGATCTGAGAGGAGCATCCCGGTTGTCTGATTTCATGTTCTAACTTCCATACCGATCCACCCTGCCCAGAGGGTGGGTCAGGACTGTCAGTTTTGACAGATGTGTGAGCACTTACCTGGCTTCAGCACAGAGAAGCCCAGTGACCCCAGGATCTGGGCGCCCTATAGGAGAAGGCTGTCTTCGCTGAATAAAGACCCAGTTTCAGGGCCCCGTGGTACAGCTGGGTGGGGGCTTAGCAGGGTGGGGCAGGGGCAGAGGAGGGGCCTCCGAGAAGCAGCCAAAGCAGGCCTGCTGGACCCAGGCTGGCTGGACCACCCTTCTGTCCACTCATCTGTGGGGGTCTGTGCCTGCCTGGCATGCAAGGAGGAAGTTCTACAAATGGACCAGGACTGGTTGATGAGAAGCAAGGAAGACTAAATGATAAATTCATCAACTGGATTTTTAAAATATGGATCTTATAGTAGCATGTTAGGACTCCCCTGTAGCTCAGGGAAGGTAAAGAATCGCCTATGATGCAGGAGACCCGTCCCTGGGTCGGGAAGATCCTCTGGAGAAGGGAATGGCAATCAACTCCAGGATTTTAATGACAAACACGCACTGGGAAAATATAGCTTAAGTTTGGCTCCAAACAAATTCTGTTAATTCAAACAATTACCAGGCTCACAGGCCTCAGTTTTGATGAAGCTCTGGTGAGTTAAGCAGTGAGGTGCTGGGTTATCATCTGAGGGGAGCTTCTGGGGGCTGAGGGGGCATAACCCCACTCTGTGCCCAACAGTTTCCCTCCATGTGCTCGTTAGCAACCACCCCCACCCCGCCTCCAATCCATTATGCGGTGTAGATTGGCTGATGGGAATTCACTTTCATATTAACTTGAGCAAAACATGGGTTGTAAAACTCTTGTAAACAAGCATTGTGAAACCAGAGGAGAAAAATGTTTGGTAATATATACGTGGTTCTTAAACTTCTTTGACTGAACTCATAGTAAGAAACACATTTTAGGAATTTCCCTGGTGAGCCAGCAGTTACGACTTCACCTTTCAAAGTAGAGGGTGTGGGTTCAATCCCTGGTTGGAGAGCTAAGATCCTGCATGCCTCAGGGCCAAAAAAAAAAAAAAAAAAAGAACACAAACAACAGAAGTGATATTATAACAAATTCAATCAAGACTTTAAAAATGGCCCACATCAACAAATCTTTTAAAAGAAAGAATATATTTTATATCATAGTCAAGTGTGTGCACACCTTCACACACAGATGCACACAACTAAAACAAAATTTCCCAAGACAATACTTAATCATAGCACATGAGACGCACATGAAACTGTAAACTGTAATTTCAGTTCAGTTGCTCAGTCATGTCCAACTCTTTGTGACCCCCCGGACTGCAGCACGCCAGGCCTCCCTGTTAATTTCATTTAAATATAGCATGACCTGAGACGCGCTAAATTGGTCATGATTCACTAATGTGCGGCCACTCACACTTTAAAAAACACTAGCTCACCACACTGATAGTGAGCAAAAGCAGCAAACTGAATAGTTCATCCACCTCAACTCCCTTTGAACATAAATTTCCCCAGATCAGAGGCTGTGCCCTCCCACTAATCCCACTGGGGAGTCTGCACCCATGAAACTTCTGCAAACACACACGGATGCTGTGGCAAACACCGGGACTCGGAGCAGAAGGGAAGGTTTCAGGGGAGAAGGTACAGGTGTTTCTCGTCTACTTAATATCTCATTAGGATTCACTTAGCCATTAAATAGCCTGCAGGGAGTGGGAAACAGGTTGAACGAGGGTGGAGAACAGGAAAGAAGACAGTTAAAGGCAACACACTCCTCAGTGTGGTTCTGCGTGTCCCTGGCGACCAGCACAAGGAGGGTTAAAGGGCAAGTGGTTCACAGCAGAGCCTCGGGAGCCAGCCTCCCACTTCTGGCTCTGTCACCTCAGCTGTGTGACTGTGGCTGAGTCCCTCTGCCGCTCTGTGCCTTGACTGCCTCACCTGCAAAATGAGAAGAGAATAGTATTTTGCTGTTAGGGTTGTGACCTAATCAATACGCCAGTTGTTGATGCTACACAGGAAGGCAGCTGACTTCACCTCCCAAATTAGGCTCCAACTCCAGCCAGCTTCTCGGGCGGTTCAGTGTGCAAGAATCTGCCAGCCAAGCAGAGGACGCAGGTTCAAGCCCTGGGTCAGGAAGGTCCCCTGGAGGAGGAAATGGCAACCCACTCCTGTATTCTTACCTGGGAAATCCCATGGACAGAGGAGCCTGGCAGGCTATATCCATGGGGTCACGAAAGAGTCAGACACGACTTAGTGACTAAACAATAACAACTCAACAATGACAAAAACCATCAGCTGGCAACAGGCAGTAGAAAGCAGACAGCAACTCCTATTAAGTGGAGTGTAACAGAAGGCGAGTGTTAAAACCCTAGCGATGCCACATGGCAACAAAGAGCTCTGCACCAGGAGAGATCAAAGGTGGGATTCAAAATGCTCCCACCCAGAGTCAGCAGGCTGGTCCTCAGGCTCAACAGCACTCAATAGATTAATATAACACCTGTCATTGTCCAGAGCAGGGGTGCCCAACTCTGGGACCTAATGCCTGATGATCTGAGGAGGAGCTGATGTAATAATAATAGAAATAAAGGGCACAATAAATGTACTGCGCTTGAATCATCCCCAAACCACTCCCCCCATAGTCCCCTCTTAGGAAGATGTATTCCAGGGCACACACCACCCCCTTCCCTGGGTCTGCATAAAAAGTGTCTTCCCCAAAATTGGTCCCTGGTGCCAAGAGGGTAGGGGACGGCTGCTCTAGAGCACGTTTCTGCAGGGTCACCAGTTTCCTGTGCTTATCTTCACAAGTTAACTGTCTTTCAGTTCTCTGCCACTTTTCCATGTCTCCAGTCCTGCAAGTCCATAGGAGAGAGAGCCCAGGGGGTGAACGGGTGGACAGCAAAGAGCTGTCTGAAGATGGGGGTTCTCTACCCTCCGTGTGCGTTTCGTCCTCCACTAACTCCCCTCCCACCAGCCCAGGTTCCACACCTTTGCTAGAATGATGGTCTAAAGGGCAAAGTTGAAGATGTTCCCTCCCGTCATCCCTGTATCACACCCCTGCTCAAACCCTTGCACGCCTTGCCATCTCATCTTCTACCATCTCATCTTCTACTGCCCTTTTCTCCTTTTGCCTTCAATCTTTCCCAGCATCAGGATCTTTTTCAATGAGTTGGCTGTATATACATACATACACTGTGTATGATGCGTTTCAAACCCTCCCGGAAGCACAGCCTCCTCTCCCCTCCCCAGCCTTACCTTTCCCCATCCTGCTCTTCATCCTGCCAAATGCTTTGCGTTCCCGAATGATGCAATATAGGCTCAAGCCATACCTTTCCTTATCCCCTGTCAGGGCCCTAACAGCTGGACTGGCCCCCTTATAAAGAATCACCAGGCTCAGTGGAAGCATCGTGTCCTCTGGGAGGCTTTCCCTGGCACCGGAGCCCCTGAGGGCTCCTTCTGCGCGCTCCCACCACACTCTGACCCCAACCTTGTCTAGGAGGCAGTTCTGCAAGTCTTGACTGGCTTTCCGGCTTTGGCCACTAGAGGGTAGTCGAGTGCAGCGAGCGTCTGCTCCCTTATGCACAGGCCTGCCCAGGGTGCCCGCTTTAACCATTCGTTTTATCACCGTTTCTCGTCCCCAACCACCTCACCCTTCCTCAAGAACACTCAGTAGCTCATCAATTCTATATTAACCCCAAACTGGTCATCTTGGGTTTCTTTTGTTTTTTAAAGTGTTGAAACTTCAATAATAATTTAAAAAAAAATTCCCAAGTCTATCCCACAATTTTCTTATTTTTGGTCTCTTTTTCTCTGTTTTTTATAAATACAAGTGGCTCTTATTGTTCAGTCACTAAGTTGTGTCCGGCTCTTTGTGACCCCATGGACAGCAGCACCCTGTCCCTCACTATCTCCTGGAGTTTTCCCAAGTTCATGTTCATTGAATCAGTGATGCTATCCAACCATCTCATCTTCTACCGCCCTTTTCTCCTTTTGCCTTCAATCTTTCCCAGCATCAGGGTCTTTTCCAATGAGTTGGCTGTATATAAATACATATATACAAATACAAATGGGCCTCCCAGGTGGCGTTAGTAGTAAAGAACCTGCCTCCCAGTGCTGGAGAAGTAAGAGGCCTGGGTTTGATCTCTGGGTCAGGAAGGTCCCCTGGAAGAGGGCACAGTATTCTTGCCTGGAGATTCCCATGGATAGAGGAGCCTGGTGTGCTACAGTTCATAGGGTCACGAGGAGTTGGAGACAATTGAAGTGACTTAGCACACATGCACATATACAAATATATATGTGTGTGTGTGTGTACACATACAAATATATGTATATATATTTGTGGTTGTGGTCAGGGCAAAGATACAATTTTGAATTTAACTATTTTGGCTTATTTTGAACTCAGAGACACTTTTTCAAATTACCATTCTGGCTTTATAAATATTGCTATGAAGGAATGCCAGCTCAGGTTTCCAGGCCAAGTTTGCCAGCCCTCCTGTTCCATTCCGGATCCCCAGCACCGACTGGGTTGCTCTTCTGGGCTGAAGAACCTGCCAGGCCCCCATCCTGGGGTCCACACCTTTCCCAGTCCCTTTCTGAACCCCGCCCCCTCTCTACTAAGCTGCATGGCAGATCCCCCCTCTGCTCAGACCCGCCCACCACCAGAGCTCGTCTCCCCAGCAGTCAGCCCAGCTCTGGCAGCCTTGCTCCTGCTGCCCGGCCCTCTCTGGTGCGGCCCATTTTCCCTTGTGAGACTGGAAGCTCCCTGAGGATTCGTGGGCACTGTCTGTCCACCGACAGCTGTAACAAAGTGCTACAGACTCACTGGCTTGAAACAACAGACATGCATTCTCTCACTGGTCTGCAAGCCAGCAGTCCAAAGTCACGGTGTCCCCAGGGCCACATCCTCTTCCGAGGTTCTAAGGGAGAATCATTCCTTGCCTGACTTGCTTCTGGTGGCGGCCGGCATTCCTTGGCAGAGGCTGCATCACCGCACTCTCTGCCTGTCTCACGGGACCTTCTCTCTCCTTGACTTAAATCTCCCTCCGCCTCCCCCTCATAAGGACACTTGTACTTGTTAGATAATCCAGTGTGATCTTCTCTTTCAAGATTCTTAACTTAACTACATCTACAAAGATGTTTCTTTGAAATAACGTAACCTTCACAGGTTCTAGGGATTCAAGTGTAGCTATGTATTAGGGGGCTGCCATTCAAGTCACTACAGCTCAGAGCTGTGCCTTGGGGTCAGTGTGGAGTGAAGTGGGGGGGTCCCCAAACCTGGCTGATCTCCAAAATCATGCCTGTGAGCGGGACTTGGAAAAATGCCTCAGGGTGGGCTCCCTTGGTGATTGACATTCAGGAGGTTTGGGACATCGCCTGGCCATCAGTCAGGATCAGAGAGGTTATGCTACAGTAACAAACAACCCCAACCGCTCAGTGGCTTGGCGCAACAAACGTTTCTTTCGTGTTTACTCCAAAAGGTGGCCTGGAGCTATTCCGGCCTCCTCTCTGAGTCGGCCTCATGCTGGGACTCAAGCTGATGGAGTGACCACCATCTGGAAAGCTGCTGGCTCCTGTGACAGAAGCGGGAAGCGTGGTGAATTAGAAACTGGATTTTAATGCCATTTCCACCCAGAAGTGACGCTCATGACTTCTGCCCCCATTTCTCTGGCTGCTGCACACACCACGGGGATGGGGCGGGGCGGGGGGGGGGCTGTGATCCTATGTGACCTTTCCCTGGAAGGGGAAGTGGTGCCCGTGTCTCTATTTTCAGAAAGCACTGCGTGTTTGGGAAGCACGGGACCAAAGAGCTGCAGAGGGACATCCGGTGATGTCCTTTAGCATCATTTCTAACTGCCCTTCTGACCCCCAAGGGTCAAGGCCCCAAGGCAGAGCATCCCAGGGGCTGAGTCTGGGTCACACCAGGGCTGGAGACGTGTCTGCCCTGCACCAAGACCACTCGCTGGACTAGCTACCCTAGAAGAGGGCTCAAGGTGGGCAGACAAAATTCAGCAGGCGGCAGCCACTGAGGTCCCCCTGTTTCCTCTCCAGAGCGAGCTAGTTCTAGAAGGCATTCAGGAGTTCCCGTGACTCTCCAAGGAGCCCCTTCACTCCGTTTTGGTTTTTTTTTTTAGAGAGGGGTAGCGCTGAAGAGAGGGAGGTGCACCATTTCCCTGATCAGCTCTGCTCTGGGCTCCCAGAGGCCACCAGTGTCCGCCTGGCAGAGCCGGGGTGACGGATTTGGACGTGGTGGCCCCTCTGTCCACCTGGGAAGGAACTGGCCGGGGGCAAGAAGTGGGAAGTGGAACCATCCCAGCTCCATCGTGTGCCTTCCTGGAACAGGCGGCAGGGTCTCAGGGCAAGTCAGGATCGGGGTGAAAACCAGGTGTGAAGAAATCCATGTTGGGCTTGGAACAGTCGTGTGAACTGGCTTCACTGTTTGTCACTAATATTGCCTGCCTCTTCAATGATTCTGACACTTAGCCCTCTGAAGCTTCAGGAAACCAAAGCATTTTTAGAGCAGTCTTTCATCACAGCCCAGGGCCATGGAGACACCTGGACTGCAGGCAGAGGGGCTGGGAAGTAGACGTTGGCCCTGCTCAGAGGGAGAGGAGCTCCAGACGCAGGACAGGACGATAGCGTGAGAGAAAGACAGTGTTTCCTAACAAAAGGGTCCTCAACCAGCCTGCACAGCCCCAGGGCGCCCTTGGGTGTGCATGGGCCTGAGTGGAGGACCACCAGTTACATCCAAGGTACCCCCGTTAAGTCTGAACATCAGACCAACAACAAACAAATTTTAGTATAAGTATACCCCATGCAATATTTGGGATATACTTATCTTTTTGAAGTTATTTATTTTTCTGAAATTCAATCTTAACTGTATATCTGTCATTTCTATTTGTTCGACGTGGAAAAGTTATTTAGGTGTCCTGCTTTGCTTTTATTTATTTTGGGGGGGCTTAGGTTAGAGTTTTTTTGGAATCAAAGTATTCAATGCCAAAAAATAAGTTTAGAAAGCGACAGCTAGCTCTTTAATTTTTTTCCATATCATTAAACTAAGCTGTAATGAATGTTTAATGCATTCTTTCACCCCAGACATACTTCATGGAGAGTTTTGCAAACTCTGGTGCAGCCAGTGGGGACGACATGAGATGAATAAGACATCACTATGCTCTAGAGTTATTGAGGGAGAGAGTCAACCTCTGACCACCTGTGGTTGGAAGTGCAGGACGTGGAGAGGGAGTTAACACTATGAAGACCATGGCAGAGCCGTGAAGAATAAAGAGACACAGTCAAGGGATGCTGATTAAAAAGTAGAGACATTACTTTGCCAACAAAGGTCCATTTAGTCAAAGCTATGGTTTTTCCAGTAATCTTGTATGGATGTGAGTGTTGGACTATAAAGAAAGCTGAGCACTGAAGAATTGATGCTTTTGAACTGTGGTGTTGGAGAAGACTCTTGAGAGTCCCTTGGACTGCAAGGAGATCCACCCAGTCCATCCTAAAGGAGATCAGTCCTGAATATTCATTGGAAGGACTGATGCTGAAGCTGAAGCTCCAATACTTTGGCTACCTGATATGAAGAACTGACTCATTAGAAAAGACCCTGATGCTGGGAAAGATTGAAGGTGGGAGGAGAAGGGGACAACAGAGGATGAGATGGCTGGATGGCATCACCGACTCAGTGGACATGAGTTTGAGCAAGTTCCAGGAGTTGGTGATGGACAGGGAGGCCTGGCGTGCTGCAGTCCATGGGATTGCAAAGAGTCGCACATGATTGAGCGACTGGACGGAACTGGAAAGAAGGCTAACCAGGCATTCCTACTGGCCTGCTGCTTTCCACAGGTCATGGTCCAAACTGATGAGCATTGTGTTGGGAAAACCCTGATCCTCTTGGACTTTCCTTTCTTTTCTTCTAACTTATGGTTTAATAATGACTCGGTTAGGACTGAGGAAAGAGTCAAGCAACTGCTTTTTGTTTGGTTGACTTAAAAGGATGACGTTGGCAAGCCATTTCCTTGGGGAGGTGCTTTCAGGACCTCACACCAGGGTCTGGCCCAAGATCCTGCTGGTTTGGGCAGAAACCACCTTCACTGTGTTCTTGAAACTCTGGTACAACCTTGACCTGTGCCAGGAACGTGGCAGAGGGAAATGAAATTCTGAAGGAGGAGGACTGTTCAAAGGGCAAAATGCTCTCTACCTTATTAACTCTCAAGTAAACACCTTAGCTTCATGCATTGATGAGTAAGCCGGGAGGGACCCAGGTCTGGGAAGGCAGGGTGGCTTTCTATTGCCTACGGAAACAGCAAGGCCGAGGTGAGTGTTCTCTGTTATTATAAACAATGTTGTCATTTTTAAAAAAAAAATCGTTAGAGGAAACTATTTTCTTTCCAGAAGAGTCTGTCTTCTGGGAACTGGGTACGCGAAGGCAGGTGTTGGGCAGGCTCCCGAAGGATGGTCTAGGGGTCAAGAGACTCGGCCTTGGAGTCCGGTCACACTTGGCGATGACAGCATGAAGTCCCCAGCATGTGACCTCACCTTGTGGGTGGGCGTGTGACACCCCCAGCGGTGTGGCCCGTGGAAACGAGGCTCAGAGGCGGTTTTGTGTGACTCCAGAACAACCAACCACACGGAGCTGAGGAGCAGAGAGCCGACCGCAGGCGTGTGGAAAGCAAGACGACCATTGTCTCCCGCTCCCACAGGAGCCAAAACTAGAACTCTGCCCTTTGGCTTGAGGGGCTGAGGCCACTGCCAGGCGTGGGTGGCCCGACCACAGAGTCCTGTGTTCCTCTCCTTGCCATTCCTCTCGCCCGGCCTTCCTCCTCCGTGACCTTTGCCCCAGCCTGCGGACGCTGGGCTCAGCCCCACTGCTGGGCATCTCCAACCTGGCACATCTGGGGGGTGGGGGGTGGGTGTGGTCCCAGCTGCAGGGGAGAACAGGGCAAACCCTTCCTCACGGGTCTTAGCTGCCGCCCAGAGCCCTGGCCCAGGGCCATTCAGAAGCCTTTCACCTCTTCCTGGAAGTGATGCCTCCAGGGTCCTTAAGACTTCACTCCCTGAGACTCACAGTCAGAAGTGCTGTGCATTTCACACTGCACCCCGAGCACGCCCTGTGTACGGGCCTCTTCTACACGTGCACCGGGCCTGTGGCTGCCAGCCCTCAGGCCTTCCTGGGTCCAGCTGGTGGGCCTCCCGTCAGGACCTGGGAAGGAGGCAGGGCAGTGAGGCTAAGTATTCATTCCCCATCGACTGCCACAGGCTAGCTGGCCTTCTCCCTGGGCCAGTGACCACAGCTCCTGTCTGAGCCTCCGCCACACCACTCTCTCTGTCTCCAAGTCCTGGAACCGCCTCTGCCTTCAAGCCTGAAGGTGATAACCAAGCCCCACAACTCTTAGACCTGGCCCTACATTAGCTCTTGTGACTTTCCTACACCCTACCCACGTCTTTGTAAATCGTCCCCTTATTAAATGCCCACCAGGGACCCAGTCAGAATGTGCCATCTTTCTATTGCTGTATCCATGTAGCACACGTGTGTTCATACATACAACACACATACACACAATATGCATGTAATAATACTCGCCCTGACTCCCCATGAAGCATTCTGATACATGTGACCTGATTCTGGCTAATTATTAAGGATGCTCATCTCACCCACTCAGTTAATTCCATGACTCATTTATGGTCTTGCTCCCCAGTTTGGAAAGCCTTGTGTAGGGCCAGCCCGGGGGAGGCAGCTGTCAGCTGGCCTGGCTGTGGCACCTGGCAGAGGCCAGCGTGGCATATGCCAAGGAAGGGGGGTGGCTGTCAGATGACTCTGCAGAGTGGGTGTCGTATGGGACTCCCCAGGGGGAAGGCTGCATACCTCTTGGGTAGTAGTTCCTTTCTGTGGTCATCTCATTCCAAGGGCTGAATTTCCACTTTGTAAGCTAGAAATCTGCGCTGGTGAGACATTGCGAGGTGACGGGGCTCAGGGCTGACCTGCATGCCACAGCGAGCATAAATAAATACAACCAGTGTCCTGATTCAGCCACCCCCAGTGAGGATGCAACCATCTAAGGGGGCCCGAGAGCCATGTTCACCCATCGACACCTTTTCTCTGGAGGGAAATTCTATCCAGAAGGCCAGGCTGTCATCAGAAGGCTCCAGGCCAGCATGGCCTTAGAGCGAGGGCATTCTTCGAAGACCGGAGCGGGTCTGGGTGGCCAGAGCACCGTCTCTCTGGGGTGCCTGCCTCTTGGCTCCTCGTTTGTCCCAACACCCTTGCTGACCCATCCCCTCCGGCTCACCCCCTCACTTTCTTACTCTGTTCCCTTCTGGGTCTAAGCTAGTGAAGCTGCTCATTCTAGTCCTTGGTGGGGGTGGGTGGAGGCGTCTGCACCCATGGCTGCCTGATGTGGGGGGGCTGGTACCTGTTTTCAGGGAGAAAGGGTGCTTCCTCTGCCTCACCCTCCAGGTGGTCCTGAGATGTGCAGCCAGCTGGCTGATCAGCAGTAGGTAAAGTGCACGATTCTCGATTCCTTTGTGGAAACTAGGCTGGTCTGGAGGACTTTGAAAGTGAAAGTGAAGTCACTCGGTTGTGACCGACTCTTTGCGACCCTATGGACTGCAGCCTACCGGGCTCCTCCGTCCATGGGATTCTCCAGGCAAGAATACTGGAGTGGGTTGCCATTGCCTTCTCCAGGGGATCTTCCCGACACAGGATCTTCCTGGGTCTTCCCGACCCAGGGATCAAACCTGGGTCTCCCGCACTGCGGGCCGACTCCTTACCATCTGAGCCACCAGGGGCTCCTGGAGGAGGACTTGAAGTCCTGGAGGACCTGAAGCCGTCTCATTTCTCTCCCCTATCAACCCATGAGCAAGAACCTACTTCCCCATGTGGTACATAAGGAGACTGAGGCACGGAGCGACCAGGCAACTTGGCTAAGGTTGTGATGTAAATCAACTCCTAGGTAGCCCTAGAAACTGTAAATTCACACGTGTGCTCTATAAGGATGGGGAATGTGTCCCCAGCCCCACGAGCTCTCACCGCAGAGGGCAGGACTCTTCCTCGTTCGTAAATTCCCTCTCTCTACCCCCTGCTAGTCACCGCGGTGCCCAAGGCAGGACTCAGCACGCCAGGGTGCCCAGTTACCCACGCTTGCTGACACAGGCAGACGGGGGACCAGCCTCTTGCCAAAGCCAGAAGGCCAGCGGGTGCCTCAGACCACAGGGAGGTGACTCCGTGGACTCACCAGACCATGGTAGTGACTCAGCTGCCTGGCTGATGGACGGCACACCGACGTCAGACCTCCCTGTGGCCCTTCCCTTTTTTTTCCCCTGGAACAATAACAAATCTGGGTTGTGTGGATTCGGTTGCCTTAGGAACCAGAAAACATTTGATAATGCAAGAGACTCTGGGACAGGTGGGCTGAGCGGATCTGGATGAAAACAACCCTTTCCTGTCCCTTCACCTCGACCCCCCCTCCCCACCCCGGGAATCAAATCTGTTTGGAACAGATTAGGTCAACAGGCCCCAGGGAGCTGCAGGGCCGCCTGGACCCAGGGCCCGCGTCCAACCAGGAAGTCTGCGGCAGTCACAGGTCTGCGTGCCTGTGAGGTCGGGCCCCGATTCCTGCTGGGAAGAAATGGGATCTGGGACACCCCCTGCCCACCAGAGAGATGGAGTGCCACGTGGCCTGCCCGCCTGCCACCCCGGCATACGTGGGCTTGTCCCGGACAGGGAACAGGAAGAGGGGAGACATAGGTACCCCCTGCTCAGTGAGACCTCCCAGCCTGCGGGCAGCAGGACACGCACCTGGACGTCCTGCCAGGTCCCAGCCCGCATTATTCGTGGTTATTTCCAGGAATCACCAGGAAACAGCAAGGGATGCTCTTGGGAAAGGGGCTTCTGTGGTGGGGGATGGGGTTCGGTGATGAGAACCAGAGTCGTCCGTCCCCAGCAGGACCCGCTGAGTGTGACCCTTGCTCACTCGCTCACACACGGACGGGGTCATGGTGACGGCGGGGGCAGGGGGCTGGGTGCCCCCCAGAGGCTCAGCCTCCCCGCCCTTCCTCTTGGCCCTTAGCATGGGCATGAGGCTCGGACATCCTGCCCACAACATCTCCCCCACCCGCAAGACTCAACAGTATCCACACCCACCTCTCCTCCACTAAAACACCGACATTATTCCAGGGTTAGCAACATTCCGTGTCCTCACCAGTGACCCTCCTTCCTCCTGAGTCTCTCCCGAGGGCATCCCCGTTTCCTCCCCCAGGGCCACCCTGCACCTGACCGCTGTAGAAATGTTTTCTTTGTCCCATTCCAGCTTGGACTCTGTGTTCCTCAGGAGCTTGACCTCTGCCCTGATTTCCAGCGTCTTCAGCCTCTTGTTGGCCATCGCCCCACAAAATTCAGACTCGAAATGGCTGAGACAGAACTCGAACCCTGCCCCCACAGACCTTCTTATATTTCTATTTTAAAATTTATTTGTCTTTGGTTGCGCTGGGGCTTCATTCCTGCACGCGGGCTTTCTCTAGTTGTGCGAGCAGGGGTTATTCTTCTCTAGTCGCGGTGTGAGGGCTTCTCACTGCGGTGGTCTCTCTTATTTCAGAGCTTGGGCTCCAGGGCGAGCAGGCTGCAGTAGTTGCAGCTTCTGGAGTCACTGCAGCTCGTAGGCTTTAGTTACTCCGAGGCTTCGTCCCGGACCAGGGAGCGAACCTGTGTCCCCTGGGTGGGCAGGCAGATTCTTATCCGCTGTACCACCAGGGAAGTCCTCTTCTATCAGTTGGGAATGCCCCAGCCTCCTCACATCTTCCTGCCTCCTGGCTCTATCTCCCTCCATCCTCCTCCAGGCAGGGGTCAGAATTCACTTTCTAACACACATCTCTTCAAGCGCTACGTGATCTCCTCACTGCCCAAGAGGGATGCCCGGGTCCCCTGGGAGGGTGGGTGAAGGCCTCCCAAGTCTGACCCCCAGTCTTCCTTTTTGGCCTCACCTCCAAGCTCTCTGTATTTCCCTGCCTCTTTCCCTCCCTCCCTCTCTGTCTGTCTGTGGTCTCTCTGTGTCTCTGTCTGTCTGTCTGTCTCTCACACACTCACAGCCCACAGCTCCGGCTACATCACCCTGCTGTTCCCCGTGCCTGGCTCTTTTCCAGCTTCGACCCCTGGTCATGCTGACTCCTCAGCCTGAAAGCCCCTCTTCCTCAACCCAGGGAATCCCCACGCCTCCCCAAGGCGCCCAGCCCAGCCCACATATCTTTCCAGGCCCCCTGCACCCCAGGTCTGGGGCAGAGTTCACCACACCCTCCCCTGTGCACCCACAGAATTGGAGCGTGTTCCATACTGGGAGCAGAGGTTCCTGTTTGCAGCCTCGTCCGCGGGCCCACGGCTCTCCTTCTTGCCCTGACATCTGGCTCCATCTGGGTGCCCACAGCCCTGCCCCCCCGGGCCCAGCATCTGCCTCGATCCCCCGTCCCATCCCCAGACTCCCTCACAAGGCCGCCAGACCCTCCTGTGGGAAGGTTGGAAGGTCTGCACCCCATTGCCTGACCTCCCTTTGCTCTCTGACCGGAACCTCTCCCTCCCTGTCTATCCCCTTGCCTGTCTTCTCTACCAGGCAGCGAACGCCTCTTATTCACTCTCTGAGGTGTGCAAACCCCAGCCCCTCCTTGGAGGTGACTTCTCCAGTCAGGACTGAACTCCCGGCTTCCCCCACAGCCCGTGAACACAGCCCACCCCGGCCTTCCTTCAGGGCTGTTCACCACATCCTGTTTTCTTCCCCTGCATGGGGTCCCTGGAGGTCAGGAAGCCCACCTCACTTGTCTCTGTTCCCCGGAGGTGCTCTGCACCTAGCAGCTCTCCTCAGAATGCTTGTGGAAGTGCTGAAACGTGCCATTCCCTGTGACAGCCCTGCGCTGGCTCCCGGGGGCCTGTGACAGGCTGGCCACCTTGGGCACACAGGGCAGCGGGTGACCTGTCTGCCTCCTAGATCAGCGGGGCTGCTGGGGTGCCTGCCGCCACAGCAGGATGTGGGCCCAGAGGGAAGAGCTCTCCCTCAGGCTTCCAGTCAACCTCCCATGCCTGCTGGTGGCCAGCAATGGCTGGAAATTCCCTCAGCTGCCTCCCGGCCCCTCAGTCCTCTGCCTCCCTCACTGTGCCTTCCTTCCATCATTTCCATCAGCCCAAATTCCTGGAGCTGGGCACACAGGTGCCTCCTAACTGCCCCCACTTCTGCATCCTGATACACACCCCTGACCCTGTCTCGGATCTTATATTCCTGTCTTTAACGTACAGTCTCTGGTTGATCCAGGCCTCCTCTCCTGCGTACTCGGCAGGAAATTACAGCTGCAATTCCCCTTCCCTGAGTGCCTTCCTGCTCTTTTCCACTGACCCGAATCCTCCCCACTGCAGGCCCGGCTCTGGTCTCCCTACTCCGTGAAGTCTCTGACGAAGAACTGGCTCCGTGAGCTACATTACAGTCCTGTTGCAATCAGCACGCACCACACCAGTTAATGTTTAATTGTCCTCCACAATTTTATTTAATACGCATCCATTTTCTTTGCCCACCTAGACGATAAGCTCTCAATGGTAAAACTAGTTCTTAAGTTGCTGGAGAAGGCAAGGCAGGTGAGTGTAGGCTTTCTCTAAACTCTGGTAGCTTCTTGTATACCCAACTTCAGTAGGATCATCTATTAAAGTCCTAATGTCTAACCAATAAAAAATCTTTCTCGGGCAGCTCTGAGAATAGATCACAGATTACACGGAAGCCTCACACCGTAGGCTTCCTGGACTGGGAATTTAATGGACTAGCAACCCAACTTCAGCATTCAGCCCAGTTGGTTGGGAGAGCTTCCCCAGGGGTTAGAGAGACTAGGGTTTCCACACTGTGGGAGAAATTGTAGCCTGCCTTTGCGGTCACTGGGGAATGACGTCTGTGACTGGAGCAACGCTGTGATGGGACCCGTGCCCAAGGGAGGTGAACCACCCGGCCCTCTGACTGGCCTCGCAGAGGAGCCTGCTCGGAGCCAGGGGGCGAAGCCAAGGGCCTTGTGACGTCCTGCCCGGCACTGGGCACCGTGACCATTCCCTCTCCAGGGCCTTCAAGCGGGGCTGGTTTCAGAGAAGGGCTTTAGCAAGCTGAGATGTGAAGTGAGGTGAAAGTCACTCAGTCGTGTCTGACTCTTTGTGACCCCATGGATTATAGCCCACCAGGCTCCTCTGTCTATGGAATTCTCCAGGCAAGAATACTGGAGTGGGTTGCCATTCCCATCTGCAGAGGATGTTCCCAACCCAGGGATCGAATCCAGGTCCCCTGCATTGCAGGCAGACTCTACTGTCTGAGCCACCAGGAAGTCCAATGTGGAGCTCGTGGTAAAGAACCTCCCTGCCAATGCTGGAGATGTAAGAAACACAGGTCTGATCCCTGGTCGGGAAGATTCCTTGGAGGAAGAAATGGCAACCTACTCCAGTATTCTTGCCTGGAAAATTCCATGGATAGAATTTTCAGCCTGGCGGGTTACAGTCCATAGGGTGGCGCAGAGTCGGACATGACTAAAGCAACTTAGCGCGCACACCATATGTAGCAGGAAAAATAGGGCAGGGGAGCCCCTGAAGAACTGTTTGCAGCAACTTGCCAGCAGCTTCCTTTAGGTTAGGTGACGGGGGACTTCCTTTAGGTTCGACACATATGTCCATCCTGTGGCTGAGCCACCAGCAAGTCTGCGAGCACCTGGGGCCCGAGCCTCCAGGGAGCACTCACGGTGTGAGCCCAGGGTCTAGGAAGGGGAGTCCAAGGCCCAGGGCTCGTGTTCCCCTGTCCCCTCCAGATGCGGTGCTTCTATCCCCTGCCCCTCATACTGTCTCCTTCCTGCCTACTTCCTTTTCTGCAACCTGCAGCTTCTCTTCCAGGAGCGAGAGCTCTCTATCCGATCGCCTCACAGGCAGATTCCTCAGTGACCTCTGCCTGACCCCTTTCAGGGCGGCCTTCCCCTCTTCGTCTGCTTTCCTCTCCTCTGGAAAGCTTGCTTTTCTGGAGGGTCGCCACGGGCAACGGTGATGGCCCCTGCGTTTCTGGAGCCCACTTTCCTCAGGTCACCACACGAACTGAAATACCTGCCGAGCACGTAGAGTGTGGAAGCTGGGGACACGGGGGCCGGCCCCTGCCCTCTGCACTTGGGAATCACGGGGTGGCGGAGGAGGTGGGCACACCAGCAGGGCACTGCGAGGGCTGTGACGCTAGGGAGATAAACAAGGCTGAGCAGCTCGGGGCGCGGTGGGCAGACAGGGTCCCAGGGGGAAAGACGGCCCAGGGGAAGCGACATCAGAGGGGCAGGGGGCTTGAAGAATGGTTGCTAGTTGGCTGTAGCCTCGGGGAAATTCTGTTTTACGCAGAGGGAAGTCAGAGAGGGCACGGGGGTCTTAGGGAACTGCCAGCAGGTCTGATCACTCAGTGTCCAGGGCTGAGAGCGGAGGTGGGACTGGGAGACGCAGGCAGAGGCTCCAGGGCAGGAGAGGCGGCTGGATGAGCCCCGGAAGCTGCTGAAGGGCCTTCAGCAGCGGATGAGTAGGTAATGCGACTGACTAGGTGATGCTGGAAATATTCATTTCTATTCACACAATGGGGAACATTCAGAAGGAGGCTTGCTCCCACCCAGGTTCACATGCAATGAATAGATGGAAGAAGAGAGGCCCTGAGCTCTGCCCAGGGCCCCAGGTGGGACGGGCTGAGCTGACGTTGGGCCCCATGCCTGTGCTGGGGCAGGTGTGGGCATACAGAAAGGGCAGTGGGGAGAAGTTGGGACTCTTAGGTTCAACTAACAGAAGGCACCTTGATCTGATTTGAGCTACAGTGGACCTTGGCTGAGAGGATACAGGCTCGGGGCAGGATGAGAGAACTTGCAAAGGAGCCCCGGTTCAGAGGCGGGCGTCCCCAGGACTCTTTCCCCAGCTCATTCCCGTGCCTGCCTCCTCCCACCTGCTCCACCCTCCTCTCTGCGGCCCTTCCTCGGGCCCTCTGGCTGCTGGCACAGCCTGCTTGCCCCACTGACCTTGAGGTGGTGAGTTATGGGCCAGCTCTGGATTCCAGGTCCAAGTTCCCAGGAAAGAGCTCTTCTGTTGCAAGAAGCCGTGGCCTACCGTGTCGCATGCACAAAGCCAGGGGCTGGGTGGGGCTCACTGTGTGCATTGGGGGGGGTGGGGGCTGTCCCCAGAGAAGGAGGACCGTGTGTCAGCAGGCCCCAAAGCTGTGAAGTCCCAAATGGCACAGTTTCCGCCCCTCCCGGGTATACAGTTATATAGAACTTTATAATCTTGTAGGGACAAAGGACAGAGTCCCTATAATCCAAAAGACTGTAACAATAATAATAGCTAATGTTTTTGAAGACTTACTCTGTGCTGAGTACTTTGCTAAGTGATTCATAGTTATCTTCTTGCTTCATTCTTATGGCCCAGTGAGATAGATGCTGTTATTTCCAATTTACAGAAAATGAAAGGGAGGCACCAAGAATTCTAGTTGAGTTTTCCTGTCCTATCCCTGAGTCACAGCAGGCCAGTCTTGGAGCAAAGAGGAGGAGAAAGACTGCCTTCTTACCCAGCGGTGCCCCGGTAAATGTTTATTAACCAGATCCCTGTCAAAAAAAAAAAAAAAAAGCTCTGGTTTGTAACATTTACTGATTTTCGAGGTGCGAATATGCCCATCATGGCTGCTTTCAAGCTGCCAGCTTCCTCAGCCAGCTTGAGAGGCTCCCACACATGTGTGCGTTACTCAGTCGTGTCCGACTCTTTGCGACCCCGTGGACTGTAGCCCACCATGCTCTACTGTCCATGGGATTCCCCAGGCGAGAATACTGGAGTGGGCTGCCATTTCCTTCTCCAGGGGATCTTCCCAACCCAGGGATCGAACTCGGGTCTCCGGCACTGCAGGCAGATTCTTTACCATCTGAGCCACCAGGGAAGCCCCTCCACATATACTGCCTCTCTTTTGGGTGAGTTCTGGAGATTTAGAGCAGTGCTTCTCAAAGTGTGGTCCCTGAACAGCTGCATCAGCTTTGCCTAAAAATGTGCAAATTCTCTGATCTCATCCCAGACCTACCTACTGACTCGGAATCCTTGGGGAAGAGGGGAGGAACAGCTGTCTGTTTTCAAGCCCTCTGGGGGTTCGGATGCACATTCAAGTTCAAGAACCTCTGAAGCAATGGGGTAACATGCTGTCTTGCAAACCCAGCTCATCCCAGTCTTCATTTTCTGGTTGGAAGAATGGGGCTTGTTTCCCACTCCTCAGCATATGGGCAAACTGAGGCCAGCGAGGTGAAAGTTGCTGGAAATGGGTGGGTGAGAAAAATGGATTAAGAGACCCTCTAGCCTGGGTCTCCTCCCCCATAAGGTAATGGAGGGTAGGGGTCAGTGCAGAGTCCCTCAGCCCTGGCCCTCTGCTGGTCTGAAGGGATTGCCCATGGATTGCCCAAGGTTAGTGGGAAGGCGGGGGTCGGGGGGGGGGGGGTCGGGGTTCCAGGTAAAAGGCCTGAGCAGAGAGGAGAGAAACCCAGAGGGAAGTGAGGCAAGAGCCATGGAAAAGCCTAGGGCTCAGAAACGCCTGGCTCTGGGTCTTGGAGGCTGGTGCACAGAGGTCCCCAAACTGCAGTAAGTCCCAGGACGATGTACAGTGTCCGGATCACAGTTTCTGGGCCTCAGGCAGGGTCGGGAAGACCTGTGATGACTCCCGGCATAGGGGAGGGGCAGGGGGATTGGAGGTCCCGGTGCCGCCAGGCTTTTGTCAGACGTGTTTACCGTCTGGTCGTCTCAACAACTTCCCTCGACCCCAATCCAGATTTACCATTAACCAAAGACAAACAAATCGAGAGCCAAACATCAGAAGTGATGCAAATTCTGTGTCAGCCCCAGGAGGCCCTGAAACACCTGGGAGGTCAGCAAGGCCGTGATGTCACCTGGAGAAATGCTTGGCTCGCGGGCAGCCGTGGTCACGTGATACGGCCCGAGCGAGCCCTGGTCACATGGCGGGGTAGGGTGGGGTGGGGAGGGGCTCCCCTCTGAGCTCAGAGCCACCGCCAGAGAACCAAAACACAAACAGAAAGTGTCCCGTCAGGGCAAAATCTGTAAGTCATGTGATGGGGCTGTTTTTCTGCCTCAAAAGTTGGAGTCACAGAAGCGAAGATTCAGAGCCAGCATTACTTAGCAAAATCAGGCCCTGCTGGGGTGCTGGCCTGGTTTGCTCGGGTTGGAAACCTGGGTCCCCTGGAATTCCACTCACTCTCCTTTCAGGAAAGAAGCTGTGTAAGAAGGAGTTTCCTCAGAGGCACCAGCTCTAGAATTTCTTTAGCAGAAACCCTGAACCCAACACCCGCCTTCCCTGCTGGACAGCCCCCTCCCTCTGGGGTCTCACCCAGGCTCAGCCTCTGTGTGGTCGGTCGGTCCGTCCCCAGGGAGACGCCAGCGGCCTGGGGAGCCTCTCCTGTCTCCCACCCCAGAGTGGCCCACAGACGCTGAGCGAATGCCTGGGGCAAGTTGAAGGTCTTAGGCCGTAGGGAGGTATGAGAGGGTGGGTGCCCAGAGGCAACGGCCTGCTTCCTTCTCTCCTCCCCTGTCTTCCAGGCTCCTGCTCTTTGCAAAGCAACTGTTGACCACCTGGATCCTGGCAGTAGGCAATGGTATGGGCAGTATGTACGTGGGCGGCCAGGTCACTGCCCTCAAGGGGCTCGCGTTCTACTTAGGAAGACAAAGCTCTCATAGCCCAACAAAAGAACAAGCGACAGGCAACAGCACGTGACTGACCACAGACATAGTGAAGTGACGCACGGCAGGAACTGTTTGGATGCTCCCTGTGTCGGACACACTGCATCTGAATTCTAACCTGGCCACTCACCAGCCGCTGTGTGACCTTGGGCAAGTTGCTAACATTCTCTGAGCCCCAGTCCACACATCTGTAAGATGGAGATAAAAATGTCCAACTCACAGGGCTGCTGTGAAAAATGAAATAATGGCTGCAAAACAGCTGGTAAAACACTCATACATAGTGCTCAGCCACTAGGTCATGTTCGACTCTTTACAACCAGGCTCCTCTGTCCATGGGATTTTCCAGGCAACAAGACTGAAGAGGGTTGCCATCCTCCAGGGGGTCTCCTTGACCCAGGGATTGAACCTGCCTCTCCTGTGTCTCCTGCGTTGGTGGATTCTTTACCACTAAGTCACCTGGGTGGCTATACAGGCCCCATAGTAGGTATTTGATAAACTGTAATATTTCCCATACCTGGACTGAGATGAGCTGTGAAAGATGAACCATTTGTGCCTGGTCTCCAAACTTAGAGAAGATTAAAAGCAATAAAGTAGAAGTAGTAGAGAGAGGTTTAAAAAGAGAAAATCAACACATGAAAGGTTGACAGTGATAGAATGAAAAAGTATAAATGCAGGTGTAAAAATAGACTGGTGCCCAGGAACCATAAGCGTGGAATAAACTGCCACCCTTACTCTACAGTCTCGAGTTCAGTTCAGTTCAGTCGTTCAGTCGTGTCTGACTCTTTGTGACCCCATGGACTGCGGCACACCAGGCCTCCCTGTCCATCACCAACTCTTAGAGCTTGTTCAAACTCATGTCCATAGAGTCAGTGATGCCATCCAACCATCTCATCCTCTGTCATCCCCTTCTCCTCCTGCCTTCAATCTTTCCCAACATCACGATCTTTTCCAACAAGTCACTTCGTATCAGGTGCCCAAAGTCTTGGAGCTTCAGCATCAGTCTTTCCAATATTCAGGACTGATTTCCTTTAGGATAGACTGGTTGGATCTCCTTGCAGTCCAAGGAACTCTCAAGAGTCTTCTCCAATACCACAGTTCAAAGACATCAATTCTTCGGCGCTCAGCTTTCTTTATGGTCTGACTCTCACATCCATACAGGACTACTGGAAAAACCATAGCTTTGACTAGATGGGCTTTTGTTGGCAAAGTAATGTCTCTGCTTTTTAATATGCTTTCTAGCTTGGTCATAGCTTTTCTTCCAAGGAGCAAGTGTCTTTTAATTTCATGGCTGCAATCACCATCTGCAGTGATTTTGGAGCCCAAGAAAATAGTCTCTCACTGTTTGCACTGTTTCCCCATCTATTTACTATGAAGTGATGGGACCAGATGCCATGATCTTAGTTGTTTGAATGTTGAGTTTTAAGCCAGGTTTTTCACTCTCCTCTTTCACTTTCATCAAGAGGCTTTCTAGTTCTTCTTCACTTTCTGCCATAAGGGTGGTGTCATCTGCATATCTGAGGTTAGTGATATTTCTCCCGGCAATCTTGATTCCAGCCCTGCATTTCGCATGATGTACTCTGCATATAAGTTGAATAAACAGGGTGACAATATACAGTCTTGATGTACTCCTTTCCCAATCTGGAACCAGTCCATTGTTCCATGTACGGTTCTAACTATTGCTTCCTGACCTGCATACAGATTTCTCAGGACATAGGTAAGGTGGTTTGGTATGCCCATCTCTTTAAGAATTTTCTGCAGTTTGTTGTGATCCACACAGTCAAAGGCTTTGGCATAGTCAATAAAGCAGAAGTAGGTGTTTTTCTGGACCTCTCTTGCTTTTTCTATGATCCAGTGGATCCAGGGCCATCATCATATCATGGGACAGCAGAGCACACAATGTATTCCATACTCTCTAGGAAGTCAGAGATGAGCATAGTGTGCTTAAAAAATATTCTCATCAAAAGTATTTAACATTTTTTAAAAAATAAAAGTGCTTAAAGTGTGTGGGGCTGGTAAATTTTCAGGTGTCCAGAAAATTCACCTGCCACAACTTCTCGATGATTGGATTAGCTGAGTTTTCACTCTACTTTTTATACATTTGTCAGAGAGCTTATAAGTATGCTGAGCACATCATGGGGGCTTACCAGGCCCCTGTTTACTGATTAATTCATATAGTGTTGGAATATGTTTGTTTTTTTTTTCCGTTTTCGGCCCTTCTATGCATTCACTGAGGCAAGGGATGGGAATTATCTTCTTTTTGAAAGGGCAGTAACTGATCATCTCCAGCCTCCCCTGCCAACCCTATCAACCTGTCCCTCTTTCTGTATTTCAGGTCTTAGGCAGCAATAATAGCAATTACGTTAATAAAATTAGTAGGTTACATGTGTGTTAATACAAGGCTATGTATTGATGCAACACCTTGTCTTTTTCCTCCCTTAAGTCCCACAAGGTAGGATTATTTTGGTTCTCAGGTGCAGAAGGTGAAAGTCAGAGAAGTCAAGTAATTTGCTTCAGGCCACCCAGCTCCTAAGGAGCCTCGGACACATCTGGCCCCTTCTGCACCCTGAGTGCAGTCCCAGGTCCTGCCCAGAGGGGGCGCTCGAGCACAGCCACTGCCTGGCCTCCCGGCAGGCGCTAACACCAGGGGCCCAAATCTGGGGTAAAACCCGAGGCCCTAGGCTTTCCCTGGTCTAGAGACAGCTCTGTGGAAGAGGGGGGAGTCGAGCTCCCTTTCCACTTGTTGAGCCTCGCAGGGACTGGGGGACAGGAACGAGGCCCCAGGAGGAGGGCACCGTGTGTCCCTGCTGGCCGCCAGCCCCAGGCTAGAATGTTGCCAGGTCTCACCTCCCCGTGCTGGCAGGCGGCGGGAGGAACTTGGCCAGAGCAGAGACGCCCCTGCCCCGCTGGTCCTCCCACCCTCTCCCTGACCCTGTCTCTGGGATCCCATCGAAAGGTGCTGTCATCTCCCACGTGTCTCAGTTTTCCATTTGATTTTTGATTTTTATTTCATGCTAATGCTTTTTTTTTTTTTAAGTGTAAAGAAGATTCAATTATTCTGGCAATTAGCCCATAGATAAGTAAGATAACCCCTATATTTGGAAATACCCACTTGGAGCAATCTGGGCCTCTCCACTCCCTTTTCCTCCTAACCCTGTCAGAGTTCTGTTCTGGAAAAGCACCGAGAGCCTCCCCATCCCTGAAGCCTCTTCTTTCCTTCCTCTCACATCCGCACGGAGCCTGGCAGGGACAAGGGAGCTGGGCGGATTCTGGATTTTGAATCTGAACTGCCATTTCCATGACCCTGGTGAGCTACTGAACTGCTTTAGCTTTCCTTTTCCTTATCTCTAAAAGGGAAACTGGAACTGCTCCCTCCCACTGGAAGATAACAGAAGCCTCCCCTCCCCCACCTGGACTTGAAGTGCCTGGCATGAGGTAAGTTCTTATTGGACCCTACTGTGGCCCATTTCTTCCAGCAAGTCTTCCTCGATTGTCCCAATTTTGGCAGATAGAGATAACTCCCAACCCCATCTCTACTCCCCCCTTCTTCATTACTAACAAAACCCCAAGTTTATTTGGGAGAGCAAAGTGCCCAGCTAAGAAACTACGTTTTCCAGCTAATAAACTACGTTTTGAAGTGATGGTGTGCATGGGACACAGGTGTGGCCAAGGAGATGTATTGGGTTGGCCAAAAACTTCCTTCAGTTTTAAAGTAAAAATAAAAGACACTTTTTTTTCTTTTTCACCAAGAACTTTATTGAACAATGTATTCACCATTTTGTTCCACTACCTTCTGCCGTTTTTCAGGCAGCTTCATAATTCCATTTTCCCAAAACTTTTTATCTTTTTTTGAGCAACGAACTGTTCCTAGGTGCCTTTTACAATCTTCCAGGGGATTGAAATTTTTTCCATTAAGAGAATTTTGTAAAGACCAAACTAAATGTAACATCCGAGGGTGCAACGGCTGGTAAATACAGGGGATGAATCAGAACTTCCCAGCCAAGCTGTGACAGTTTTTGCCTGCTCATCCAAGAAACATGAGGCCTTGCGTTATCCTGGTGGAAGATTGTTTTCTGTTGACTAATTCTGGATGCTTGTCATTGAGTGCTGCTTTCTGTTGGTCTGATCGGGAGTGGTACTTGTTGGAATCAATCATTTGGTTTTCCAGAAGGAGCTCATAATAGAAGACTCCCTTCCAATCCCGCCATATACACAACATCACCTTCACTGGATGAAGACCGGACTTTGGTGTGGTTGGTAGTGGTTCATTTCACTTGCCTCATGATCTCTTCTATTCCACAGTATGGTACGGTATCCACTTTTCATCGGCCATCACAATTTGTTTTAAAAATGGAATATTTTTGTTACGTTTAAGTAGAGAATTGCATATGAAGACCCAATCAAGAGGCTTTTTTTCTCTTATGTTGACTCCAAATATTAAAGCAATTAACATAACCAAGCTGGTGTAAATGATTTTCAGTGCTTGATTTGGATATTCTGAGTATGTTGGCTATCTCCCTCGTGGTGTATTGCGGTTGACTGTTTTCAACTAATGCCTCAATTTGATCACTATCAACTCCAGCAGGTCTACTAGACTGTGGAGCATCATCTAGCAAGAAAACATCAGCAAGAAACTTTGCAAATCACTTTTGACACTTTTGATGAGTTACAGTACATTCTCCATACACTGAACACATTTTTTGCATTTCCATTGCATTTTTACCTTTCTTGAAGTAATAAAGATAATATGCCAACAATGTTGTTTTTCTTCCATCTTCAGTATTAAAATGGCTACACAAAAATGGACCAATGTTGATTTTTTTTTAAATGCATGCTAATATGAAAGCTATCACAATATAGTATAACAAAATTGTTCCAAATGAAGTTAAAGACAACTAAATGCTACTAGAGCCATCTTACAAAAAAAAAGATCTTTTTGGGCAGTCCAATAAGTGAAAGTTGCTTGAAGGGGCTCTGAGAAAGCTCTTGAAAGGAAGTTGACTCAACTATGCCATTTTGCCCCTTGCCTTTTTCTCCTTTCTCTTGTCTGGAGTGAGTATGATATCTGGAGCCACAGTGATCATGTTATGACCATACGGCAACCTTGAAGATGGAAGTCACATCTTATGGCAGAGCAGAAGAGCAGAAAGAGCCTGGGCCATGGAGGGCATGGTCCACAGGACTTCAGGATTTATGTTACACGAGGGGAGAAGAAATCAGGTATTTGGGATTTCTATTACATGTAAGCCAACATGGTCCCCACAGATACATGGCTTGGTGACCTTGCTCTTTTCTCTGAGCTCCAGTCACACTCATAGTCACAACTGTATTCAGGGAGATTTTTGGTTATAAGCAAAGTAGCCTACCAATCTAGATTTTTTGGAGTTCCATTATGTGAGGAGTAGAAAGTTTCTGATTCACGTCAGGTAGCTGCACCCCAAAGCTAATGAGGTCCTGCACACAGCTTGGTTCTCTTTCACCTGGTCCTTATCTTATGGGAGGAATGAAAGACAGCTGGCTGCTGATTGCAAAGCAAACACTGTTTGCAGGACTATTGTTTAGTTG
Source organism: Cervus elaphus (assembly GCF_910594005.1). Classification (NCBI taxonomy): domain Eukaryota; kingdom Metazoa; phylum Chordata; class Mammalia; order Artiodactyla; family Cervidae; genus Cervus; species Cervus elaphus. The sequence continues at coordinate 72,161,778 of NC_057828.1, read as the reverse complement.
TTGTTGGTCAGTTACTAAGTCATGTCCCACTCTTTTGTGATCCCATGGACAATAGCCCTCCAGGCTCCTCTGTCCATGGGATTTCCCAGGCAGGAATACTGGAGTAGGTTGCCATTTCCTCCTCCAGGGGATGTTCCCGGACCAGAAATCAAACCCGCATCTCCAGCATTGGCAGGCAGATTCTTTACCACTGAGCCACCAGGAAAGCCCTTGCAGGACTGTAGGATCTGTTGAATCAAAGGCAGAATGACAGGGAATGAGTGAGCAGAAGCCTGCAGGTCTCCAACCTGCCTATGGGATTTGGGGGAAACTTGGTGCCTTCTGATTATATGAGGGTGACTTCTAGACCATGGAGAAGTAATGAGTCCTACCTCGGGCAGCATAGGTATTTCTTCATATGTCCACATTCTGCATCCCCAATGAGTTCAAGTTTGCAATTAAATTTAAAGGCATTTATGCACTCCCACATTCAAGTTTCTGTGCTAAGTGCTACAGGGAACTTGGAGATGAATAAGATCCTCAGGCAGTTGGCAGTCGAGTTTGAGGGATGGCAAAAGCATATACAATTCTCACATGAATGCAGGAGGTTGTGGAAAGGCAATCATACAAGTTAAGAAGGAAGGGGAAACACAAGAGAGGAGGAGACCAAGGCCTTGAAAGGAAAATGCCTCTGAGCTGGGCTTTGGAAAACCGGTAGCATTTCAGCAGAGAGCAGGGTGGGGAGGGCTTGCCCAGCCTGAAGGAGCAGCAGGGATAAAATGCAGAAAGGTCACTGGGCGTGGGGTGAGTTCAAAATGGCCATAATCTAGTAGGGCTACAGAGCCGGGAGCCTGAGGAGGTGAAACGTGGGTGCTGAGTGTGGGAGAGAAAGCTATGATTGAGTTTAAAAGAAAACAATGACAGAGCACACACTGTGTGTGTGATATGTGCCAGCCACGGTTCTAAGAGCTTTCTGTGGATTGATTCACAACCACCCTTGAAGGTGAGGACTATTGCTCTGCCCATTTCACTGGTCAGAAAACTGAGCTTTCACCAAGGACAAGTTTGTTTCTCAAAGTCAGACCTCTGAGAAGAGCCAGGGTTGAGCCCAGGTTGGCTCCATGGTCTACTCTCTTAGGCGCTAAGCTGTCATGTGGTGTGGTACTTACTCGCTCAGTCGTATCCGACTCTGCGACCCCGTGGACTGAAGCCCTCTGGGCTCCTCTGTCCACGGGATTCTCCAGGCAAGAACACTGGAGTGGGTTGCCATGCCCTCCTCCAGTGGATCTTCCCAACCCGGGAATTGAACCCAGGTCTCCTGCATTGCAGGCAGATTCTTTACCATCTGAGCCACTAGGGAAGCTGTCATAGGCAGGGTCAGACCATGGGTGGGGTGGTGGTCTTAAATGCCCCTCTGAGGGTTGTGGCTTTTCTTGCACAGTGAACGCTGGCCTCCCTTGGAGAAGCCAAGGGGAAGCCATGAGAAATAGACTGGTGACTTTGATGCATCCCCTGGGGCCTCCCTGAGGAAGAGCTGGAGCAGTGAGACTCAAGTCAGGATCCCACTAGGAGTCCAGAGCTCGGGTGAGAACTACTTCAGGGGCTGACCTGGGGCAGAGCCAGGCGGTTAGAGCATCTCTGCAGAAACGTGCCAGGGCTCAAGCTTGTGAAGCTCTGAGTATATGTGATGTTAACTGATTAGTACTCAGGGAGCAAGATGAAGACTTTAAAGAGAGGAGGAACGGGGTGGGAGGAGAAGAAAGCCTGTTCAGATTTGATCAAACTTGTCCCCAGATGTATCCTACAGAGATGTCACCTGTATGTGGCATGAGGTATGGGCAAGTGTCTACACTGCAGTATTTTATGTGATCGCTTAGGCCTGGAACTAGGCTTAAAGTCCACCAACAGAATAGTGTTTGCATATGTTACAGTTTATCTGAACATTGAAATACTACATTTTTGCATTGCATGTGAGGTAACGTGGCTTACACATTTCTAAATGTTTGGAAAAAATGGAGAATAATATTTTGTGATATGTGAAAATTACATGATGTTCAAATTTCAGGGTCCATAAATGAAGCTTCATTGGAACACAGCCACGTTTATTCACTTCTGTGTCATCTGTGTCTGCTTTCCCACCACTGGCAGAGTTGAAAGAGGCCCTATGACCTGCAAAGCCGAAGATATTTTACTATCTGATCCTTTAGAGAAAAAGTTTGTTAACCTGACAAGGTCTCTGGAAAGTTACACAAGAAACTAACCACAGTGACTGCCCCGGGGAGGGGAAGTCCAAAGGGCAGAGTTGGAAAGGAGACTTCTTGCAGTATGATGTTTGTAGTTTTTGAATTCTGAGTCATGTGAATGCTTAACCTATCTTAAAGCTTTTAATTTGAAATTTAAAAGGGGAAAATTATGCTTCCCATCCTGAAGGAAGAGAAGTGAGGGAAGGAAGAAATGGTACCCATATTCTAGCCCTTTAGCGATGGGCCTGGGTGAGGTCATGGGCCTCCAGCTAGGAGAGACTGCCAGGTGAGTTTGGCCTTGACTTGCTAAACCACCCAGGACAGCTCCCCTTCCCTGAGGGTGAAGGGTCAGTGCTGCTCACCTGCCAAGAGGCCCTGCCACAGAAGGGCCTGGAAGACTGGTCTCTATCTCTTTGCCTGCCTCGGAAACAAGGGAAATGGACAAGGAAACCCAGGCTGTGGCCTCATCAGTCATCAATAAACAAGAAACCGGTGGATTGGGAACATGCCGGGTGAGAAGGACACAAGGATTCCGGACACTGAGTCCTGGTCCTGCCTAGCCACCCACTGACCCCATAACCTTAGATAAACCATTTCCCTTTGGGGCCCAGCTCCATCTCTGTCGACAAGGGCCTGGACATGACTGATGGAAATCCAAGGGCCGCTCCCCTGCCCTCTTGGCCCACTCCCACCTACTTTACCTATTGGGCATCCCTGCAAGACCCTGGGTTGAAAAAGCAACAAGCCAGTCCAAACGATAGCCAGTCTCGCTGAGATGGTCTCCAGGCCAAGTGGTTTCATCACTCCATAGCTCTGAGGGTCAAGCCACCTCCCCGGACACAATCCCTCAGGCATGGAGGTCAAAGGAACCCTTCAGTCACGGGCTGAGTAGTGGGGACCCCCAGAGCTCTTGGGTGATGGCTTTTCTGACAAAGCAGCGTCAGGCAGGAAGTGGCTGCTGGGAGGGTGTGTCAGTGCACATGGTGGAAGGCTCGTCTCGAGCAGATCCAGGCAGATGCCTTAACAGCCCAAGTGTGGCAGCCTGCTGGCTAGTCCCTGGGGAGGTCCTGCTAGAGGCAGGGCACCTTCAGTGGAGGTTGTTCCCCCTGAGCAAGGCGTGTGGCTGCCTCTTCCTGGCCCTCGTGGTCAGGAACAGCCAGCCCGGAGGCTGGCCAGCATCCTCAGAGAGAACTGGGTGTAGAGCCCATGGTTGCCCTCCAGGCCGGGAAGCCTCTCCTCTGCCTTCTCCCTCTGCCTCCCCGTCATAACTTTGTCCTAAGTTTTGCTCCAAAATTTTCCTCTTGAACACAGAAGCCAACTTGGAGGGGTTCCTGACTCCCAAACTTGAGATTGAGCAACAACAACAAAAATGATCACAATAGATTATCACTTATAGAATAAGAGGAAAAAATAGGAAATAATACGTCTGTAATGATATAGTAAATATTTGAGTAAACAAATAAGGGAAAAGGGACAGCCTTCTTACAGGAAAAATTCTGACTGTTGAACATTCGAAGGCGTGAAGGAAATAGAAAACCACCCCTTGGCAGACACCCACAGTCGTGATTGTTTTAAGCAAGACTCATCAGCGGAAACAAACATTTGCGGGTGAAAATAAGATGAGAAACAGGATGTTTACATCATCTCAAAGTAGTTCCCCCTGAGATGCCTATTAACTCAAAGGGCAAAAGAATAACTTTACAGTGGAAAAACCTGCAGACCCCAGCTAACTCGGGTGATCAGAATCAACAAGTGACAGCTTATTGGCCTCGTGTGCTGCCTGATGTCATGTAGTGAGAAGGGCACAGCATCCCTTCTGCGGTGTTCTTGTCAAAATGCACAACCCAGGGCTTCCCTGGTGGCTCAGTGGCAAAGAGTTTTGCCTGCTAATAATGCAGGAGACGTGGGTTTGATCCCTAGTCTGGGAAGATCCCACGTGCCTCACAGCAACTGTGCCCATCTGCCACAACTACTGAGCCTGAATGCTGCAGCTCCTGAAGTCTGTGAGCCCTAGAGCCCATAGTGCACAAACAAGAGAAGTCACTGCAGTGAGAAGCCGGCTCACCGCAACCAGAGAGTAGACCCTGCTCGCCACAACTAGAGAAAAGCCCGTGCAGCAAAAAGATCCAGCACAACCAAACATAAAAAATAAATTTGAAAAAAAAATGCACAACCTGAGGACACAGCAGACAAAGTCCCATGGAGGCACATTCTAGAAAACAGCTGGCTGGCATTCTTCAAGAGCATGAAGGCCATGATGGAGCAGGATGAAGGTGCTGGCCCAGCAGGAGAGACTAAGGAAACATGACAGCTGAGTGCTGCGGGTGATCCTGGATTGGCTCCTGGACCAGATGGGGAACTTGATGAAATCTGAATGAGGTTTGTAGCTAAAGCTAATTTCCTGGTTTGGATGACTGTGCTGTAAATTTGTACAGTGTTAACATGTGTGGAAACTAGGTGAAGGGTATTTGGGAATTCTTTGTACTGTTTTGGCAATGTTTATAGAAGTCTGAAGTTATTCTGAAAAAGCAAAACAGAAACCTTTTCCTCCTTTGGCCAACTTCCCCAGTCACTCCTAGCTGTGTGTAGCCAGTTGCTTGACGTCGTGTATTCGTATGATTTATTTATGCGTCTGCCTCCTTCAAGCCCTGAGTTCTAGGAGGGGGTCTATGTCTCATTAATCTTTGTTTGGGCCTCATCTTATTAATCTTATTTGGGTGGGAGCTGACTGGCTATTTCTCAACAAGAAACTCCCTACTCTATCCACTCCCACTGTAAAAAGCACCACAGTCCTTTCAGCTGCTTAGACACCAAAGTCCCAGGAGTCGTCTTCCATACCTCCCTTTTTCTCTTGCCCCAGGACTAGCAAGTCCTGTTGGAATTCTCCAAAGTTCATCACGAACCAGAGCGCTTCTCCCTTCTCCTCTGCCAGCGCTCTCAGCCAGGAGTTCTCGTTTCTCCTCTGAACGTGAACCTCGCTCTCCTAACTGGTCTCCCCTTACCCAACCCTCCAGCTTGTTTTCCATGGAACAGCTGGAGGGATCTTTTAGAGGGAAAAGTCGGGTCTCACATCACTCCATTGAATGGTTTCCCGTTGCAGTTGATGTAAAACCGCGATTTCCAGCACGTTCCATGAAGGTTATATTCTCTCTGCCCTCGCTCGCCCTGCTCCAGCCACACGGCCTTTCCATAGATATGCCGAGTTAGCTCCCGTGTCTGGGATGTGGATCTTCTGCCGCTTTTCCTTCTCAACATTCAGGCTTCAACCCAGTTGTCACCTCCTCAGATAGACCTAACCCGATCTGTTAGCTAAAGTAATTCTTTTTGTGTGTTAAGCTTGTTGAAAGTGAAAGTGTTAGTCGCTCAGTCCTGTCCAACTCTTTGAGACCCCATGGACTGTAGCCCACCAGGCTCCTCTGTCCGTGGGATTCTCCAGGCAAGAATGCTGGAGCAGGTTGCCATTTTCCTCCTCCAGGGGATCTTCCAGACCCGGGGATCGAACCCAGGTCTCCCATTTCATTATCTTGTGTTATTGCAGGCAGTAATTATCGCACTCTTTACCGTCTGAGCCACCAGGGGGGCCCATTAGTTTGTGAGGGCTTTCATTACAAACACAACAGACCGGTGGCTTAAACAGCAGAGACTTACTGTCTCCTATTCTGGGGGCTAGAAGTTTCTAAGATCAAGGTGCCGGCAGGGTCGGTTCCTTCTGAGGGCTCTGGGGAGAACGTGCTCCATGCTCTCTCCAAGCTTTCAGAGGATGGGGCCATCTTTGGTGTTCTCGACACTGAGCGCTCTTCCTCTTCGCATGGCGTGCTCCTGGTGTGCCCGTCTCCACATTTTCCCTTTTATAATGATACCAGTCATGTTGGATTAGAGCCCACCCTAATGATCTCTTTTTAACTCAGTTACCTCCATAAAGACTCTACCTCCAAATAAGGTCATACTCTGGGGCTTAGGCCTTCAACAGCTTTGGGGGGAACACAGCTCAACCTATAACCATTCCTATTACCTTGTTTTATTTTGGTTAGCCCCTTTATAACCATCTTAGTTATCTCATTTGTTTGTGGTCCTCGTCCATGTCCCTCCACTACAACATAAACCACATGAGGGCAAGGATCTAGCCCAACTTTGGTGTTTGGTCCTTTTCCAGCCTTGCAGAGGGACACTAGCCCCTATTTCCACAGCATGTCACCCTGTCGAATGGTTTCCTGTTACAGCGACTGTAAAACCCCAGTTTCCAGCATGTTCCATGAAGGTTCTGGATCCATCATTTGGCTTTTCCCAGATAAGAGGAATAGACTTACCCTCATTCCTTTTCATAAGCAACTGATGTGCTTGCTACATGTTCATCACTTAGCTCAAAGTCCAGTTAAAGGCCTGCAGCATCAATACCTAGATCCAGCCACGAATCTCAAAGCCCCAGAAGTACTCTCCCCACACCCAGGTTTCCTGCATTCCAGCCAGTGCAACTTAGTCTGAGGGCTGTGGAACTAGATGGCTTGGTTCTACCACTTAAGCTGAGACCTGGGTGGCATATCACTTACCCACACTTTGCCTCAGTTTCTCCAACTGTAAAATGGAGAAAATTTTATTTTTTGACTGGACTAGAGACAATTTTACGAGTACCTCCCTAGTAAGTTGTATAAAATGAGATCCATACGTGACGAACAGAAAGTTTGACCATTAGGAAGTGCTTTATGCTAATCCAGGTCTCGTCTTTTAGATCTGGTCTGAGGTCTTAGGAAGTCCCTGGTGGACAAAGGGACCAGAGCCCAGGAGGCCTCTGCAGTCAGCTGGGCACACAGAGGCTCCAGGTTACTGCTCAGTCTCCCCCTTCGGAAGCCCCATCTGCCCCCAACATAGCAAGCCAGCACTGGGGAGACTCGGACCATAAGATGCCGGGTGGGCCTTGGAGTTTCACTGGTAACTTCTGGCTGATTGAGGAGAAGAAAAAGGAGGATCTGACTCCTCAGAGTCTTTCTGAGCACCCCATGTGAGGTATGCAGCTTCCAGATGACTCAGCAGGGTCAGTTTCCTTGGAATCGGCCACTCTGGCTGGAAACTGATCGTGTGGCAACAGCCCCACTCAGCCACCCCCAGAAAAGCTGACCCACCATTCAACTGACTTCCTGATTTGGCCGCTATATATAGCTATATGGGTAGACCTTTCTATATGTGTGCCCTTAGAAACCAGCAAACCTAAAAATACCCTTGCCCCATAGCTCATTTCTTTGTTTTTTGTAGGTTCCTTGTTCTAATTTTACAGCTCAGGAGACTGGAAATTGCTGTCAGAATGGAGTGACCTCCGTGGGTGGTGGGAAGGCCAGAGAATAGGCTCTGTTTGAAAGCTGAGGGGGTCCATTCCCCGCCCAGCTCTAAAGCCAGCGTGCTGTGATGTTGGGAATATCTGCCTCCCTGCTACAGCTCAGTGTCCTTCAACTGAAGGAAGACCTGAACTTGACGGTCTAAGGTGTTTGCTTGCTCCTCCTTTCATTGGCTCAGTGCGAAAGCTGACACAGACACACCAGAACAGTTGATTCCTGTTCATTCACTCAGTTGACAAGTGTTTGTTGAGCACTTAACTGTGTGTCCGGTAAAAATCTCTAACCTTAGGGACTTAAATTCCCATTCGTTCTCAGTCATGCACAGTCTCCTCTTACTGTTTGAGATCCCTCGGACTATAGTCCTCCAGGCTTCTCTGTCCATGGGATTTTCCAGGCAAGAATACTGGAGTGCATTGCCATTTTCTTCTCCAGGGGATCTTCCCGACCCAGGGATCAAACCCATGTCTCCTGCATTGCAGGCGGATTCTTTAACACTGATTACCCAGTAGGGGTGACAAACAGTAAACCAAATAAATAAAGATTATGCGGCTTCCCGGGTGGTCCAGGGGTTAAGACTCCGCCTTCCAATGCAGGAGGTGAGAGGTCGACCCCTGGTCTGGGAGCTAAGACCCCACATACCTTGGGACCAAAAGCGTAGACCAGAAATAACATTGCAACAAATTCAATAAAGACTTATTTAAAAAAAAGACATAAAAATATTTAAAAGTTAATAAAAAATAAATAAATATTATAGTATGTTTGGTGATAGGTATCATGCAGAAAAAGAAAGTAAACACAGGACAGAAATTGGAGGAGGGTGGTGCAAGGAGGCTGGGGAAGACCTCACTGAAAAGGAAGTTTTTGCACAAAGACAGGAATGAGGCTGTGCCTAGGAGGAGAGGCAGGGAGCACGTGGAAACCTGGAAAGGTGTCCAGGCAGAGAGGGGCTGCAAACACCAAGCCCTCAGGTTGGGAGCGTGCCTGGTGAGTTTGAGGCCACTGTGGCTGGAGGGGGGTGAGTGGGGGAGCGAACCCTAGGAGTGCAGGTGGACACGGGGCCCTGCTGAAGGGCACTGCCCTGACCCCTGTCTTCACGGGATAGTCTACGTCCTGGGATGTTCACAACACAGGGTACAAGAGTGGAGGCAGGGAGACCATTGAGGAGACTACTGCAAACCAGGCCAGGGCTGACGGGGGCTTGGGTGAGGGAGACGCAGGGAGAAGCGGTCAGAATCTGCACGTGTGTGGAAGGATTTGTTGATGGAGTGGGTGCGAGTATGAGAGAGACAGAAGTCAGGAGTGACTCCAGGGTTTTCAGCTTGAACAATGATGGAACTGTCATGAATTCAAGTGAAGAAGACTATGGGAGCAGAAAAGATAAAGAACTTACTAGTTTTGGACCCATGAGGAAAGAGACGGCTGTTACACAACCCAGTAGAGGAGCTGAGTGGGCAATTGAGTATGAGTCTGGAGGTCGATTTATTGTTGCTTAGTCACTCGGTCATGTCCGACTCTTTCGAGAGCCCATGGACTGTAGCTGGCCAGGCTCTTCTGTCCATGGGATTCTCCAGGCAAAGAATACTGGAGTGGATTGCCATTTCCTTCTCCAGGGGACCTTCCTGACCCAGGGGTGGAGCTGCATCTCCTGCCTGGCAAGCGGATTCTTTACCACTGAGTCACCTGGGAAGCCCTCCACTCTGGTACCTGTGCTTATAAGATGCAGGATGGAGCTGTGCTCAGATCGTAGCAGGAAACCCTTTCCCAGCTCGTGTCCAGGATGCACATGGGATCCAGGCTCCTACCTGAGCTGCCACTGGCGTGGGGTCTTCTGCAGGTGGCCTGAGGCAGCTGGTCCCAGTTCAGGATGGGGCTGGGGAGGCTGTCAGCCCTGCCGCAGCAAGCCTTCTGCAGGCCCCACCCAGGGAAGGAGGAGGGCCAGAGGTCCTCACCTGGGCTGGAGAGGTGGTGGCTGGCTCTATTCTCCCACTGGTTTTCCTTCTGTGGGCAAAGAGACGCTTAACTTTTCTCTGTGACAGATGCTAACAGGGGAATAGGTGCTTGGAATACTAATGACATACACGATTTTGAGAAAGGGAAGTGTATCCCTAATTGACATCTCTGCCATCCTCCAGTTACCTCTTGGGAACTTGAAAAACATTTATTTCTTGACTGCCCAGAGGTAATGGCCAAGTCTGCATTTTTCCTGGGATCTCTAGGATCTAATGGAACCAGCTCTGGAAGCAGCTGGGGTGTGGGGACCCCTGGCCTCGAGGTGTGCAGTCTCAGCATCCTAGACAGACTCTGACCTTCACACACCTCCAGCCAGCCCACGGTCCTTTTTCAGTGAGCCTGCACATAGCCCAGCAGCGGAGCTCTTATTTTACTATGGCTAGGCACTTCCACTGCACACTACTTTGTTTAGCATTTTATATATATTAACATGGGCTTCCCAGGTGGCTCAGTGGTAAAGAATATGCCTGCCTATGCAGGAGACATAAGAGATGTCAATCACTGGATCAGGAAGATCCCCTGGAAGAGGAAATGGCAGCCCGCTCTAGTATTCTTGCCTGGAAAATCCCATGGAGAGAGGAGCCTGGGGTCTCTGAATGGTAGGATTTGAAGTGATTTTCATTTCTTCTTGCTTATCTATATGTTTCAAATTTGGTAAAAATATCATACATTCCCTTTGTAGTTTTAATTAATAATGATGATAATAAAGAACAAGGTGATGGATCCCTGAAAGCTCCTGGCCTGCCAGGGTCTGGGGCTCAGAGCCCCCAGTCCCTACAGTCTATGGGGTTGCAAAGAGTTGGATGCAACTGAGTAAGTGCACGTGCACACACACAAACACACACACATACATTAAGGCATTTAGGAAGAGGAAAGAACTTGAAAGAAGGCATGGAGACAAAATTCCAAGGAAGTGGAAACCAAGGGTCATGTATGGGAGACAGAAAATCACGCTGTTTGACTGGAGAAACTAAGCTTGGATGACAAGCAACCCTACCCCATGAGGTCTCTCTGGGGATTCAGTGAGTTCTAGCATAGACAGCACCTGCACACGCTGCAGCTTACTGAAATTTAGCCGTTTTCTACCACCCCCAACCCCCGCCCCGGCATCGGCACCTCTCCTAAGTGTGGGTCTCTGAATTCTTGGAACACTGACTGGCAGAGGACCCGCACTTTCTCCACTGTTACCCAGTCCCTCTGGCTGAGGGCTCTTGGCCCCTAGTTTTAGGGGCCGTGGAATTTCCCTCCTCATGTACCCACTCCCTTTCAGGGATTCATCGCCTCCTTCTTTATTATCATCATTATTAATTAAAACTCCAAAGGGAATGTATGATCTTTTTTTTTTTTTACCAAAGTTGAAACATATAGATAAGCAAGAAGAAATGAAAATCACTCCAAATCCCACCATTCAGAGAGAACGCTGGTTAACATGTTAGGGTACCTGTCTCTCTCTGGATGTTGTCCTATTCATATGTTCGTTTAAATAAGTGTGTGTATATATTCGGGCCAGGGAGTCAGCATCCTCATCCCCAGGCCCTCATTGGAGGCCCCCTTAGTTGGGTAGGGCCCCAGATCACTGTGGGGGCTCTGAGCCCGGGACCCTGGCAGGCCAGGGGCTGGATTTTCTGCTTGATGCAGTGTGCTCCCCTCCCCCAGCCAAGCCTGGAGCTGTCTTCTCCCTGCCCTGCACCAGTGCCCCATCCTGGAGCTGCTTTGTGACCCCTCCCACGGAGATAGCTTGTGTGGGACAATTGCATCAGAAGGAAAGCCTGCAAGCAGGCCCCTGGCAATGAATTGGGCCTTTATGTGAAAAGCCACTTCTGCTGCATGTCCAGCGCCTCCTAAGTCACTCTGCAAGGTAGACTAGGACATCGATAATGGCCAAGATAGGGAGGGGGTGGGGTGGGAGTGGCTTTACAACAGCTGGAGAACTTACTGGCAAATGCAAGGGTGATATTGTTCAGGCTTTCTCAATTCCTCCCATATCTGGGGCAGCGGAGTTTGCTTTCACCCTACCATGGAATTTCTCAGCAGTCTAACAAATCATACCGGCTGTGATTTATTGAGCATATGTTCTGTGCCCGGCCCTTTGCAGACAGTATGTTTAACCCTTACCTCAATTTTACAAAGTAGATAAAGAAACAGGAAGGCCAGTGGCTCGAACCAGGCCCTGCCACCAGTAAGAGAGTAACCAGAGGTCTGAACCTGGGTAATTGGACTCTAGAGCCCAAGCTGTTTATTTTTGCATAAAAAGTAATTTTTATTAAAGTGACCTATTCCCATCGTTAAAAAAATCAAATAGGGCTAAAAGGTATAGTGAGATCCAGGGGCCCATAGCTCACCGCTCTCTATTGCTCTGCCCTGCTCCCCAGCTCGGGGCAAGTGCCTTTGTGTTCAGTCATGTCTGACTCTTTGTGATCCCGTGGACTGTAGGCTTCTCTGTCCGTGGGAAATAAAGATGTTTTTAGACAAGCAACTCTCAAAACCTGGGTTCATCATAAAAGAGGGAGCCGTGGCACCCAGGAACAGGCATGCATACATGCTCAGTCGTGGCTGACTCTTCCCAACCCCATGGACTCTAGCCCACCAGGCTCTTCTGTTCATGGGATTCTCCAGGAAGAATACTGGAGTGGGTTGCCATTTCCTTCTCCAGGGGATCTTCCTAACCCAGGGATCAAACCCATGTCTCCTGCATTGGCAGGGGGGTTCTTTACTGCTGAGCCACCAGCAAAGCCCAAGGCTCCAGCAGAGAAAAAGAGAGAGGGACGTCTCTGCACCAAGAGCAAGGAGCCAGCCCAGACTGAGCTGTGGAAACTGCACGGGAAAGGAAGTTTCTAGAGTGAGGGACACAGGGCAAGGACTGGCTATGAAGCACTGTTGAGCAGCAGGCAAATTACTGCTAGGGACTGATAGAGCCATTGAAGGAACTGGGGGAAGTTCGATTGATCACATTTGATTGATCATTGGGGTGATTATAAAATTCTGGGTGGAAAATCATTTTCTTTCAGAGTTTTAAAGGTATTTTTCTATTTTTAAAGGTATTATGTTCTATTCAGTATATCTGGAGAGAATTTTGATACCCTTTTAATTACCACTCCTTTGCCTGTTAGGGGTCTTTCTCTTTCTGGGGCTTTCTTTTATTTTTATTAAAAAAATTTTATTGAAAAAAATTTTATTGTGGTATGGTTGCTTTACAATGGTGTGTTATTTTCTATACAACAAAGTGCATCAGCTGTCTGTATACACATATCCCCTCCCTCTTGATCTCAGAGCAATGTTCCAAAAGATTCAAGGCAGAAGCTGCAAGGTCTCCTAAGGCCAAGTTTTAGAAGTCACACAGAACTCCACCGAATTCTACAGGTCAAAACAAGTCAACCCAGATTCAAGACCTTTTCTCTTGACGAGAAGAGTGGCAAAGTTGTATTGTAAAGGGACGTGTATTCAGGAATAAGAAAAATTGTTGTAGCCATCTTTACAAGAGGAAAAGAATCTATGATCGAGGGAGAGAAAAATAAATGTAGGAGATCAAGCCTCCATGTTTAACTGGAAGTGATACAGATATCACCCACACCACCAGGGTCTGTGTCCTGGATATAAACATAAGATCTTTTCAGAATTTTGCTAACTAAACCTCCACTGTTCTAGGTATATGTGAGTATGTAGACTGTAACCCCAAACTGGAGAGAGGAGTAGGGCTCAATGTGCTCTGCTGCTGCTGCTAAGTCGCTTCAGCCGTGTCCGACTCTGTGCGACCCCATAGACGGCAGCCCACCAGGCTCCCCCGTCCCTGGGATTCTCCAGGCAAGAACACTGGAGTGGGTTGCCATTTCCTTCTCCAATGCATGAAAGTGAAAAGTGAAGTGAAGTCGCTCAGTCGTGTCCAACTCTTAGCGACCCCATGGACTGCAGCCTACCAGGCTCCTCCGTCCATGGTTGTGTTCAATTTTTTGTGACTCTGTGGACTGTAGCCTGCCAGACTCCTGTGTCCATGGGGATTCTCCAGGCAAGAATACTAGATTGGGTTGCTGTTTTCCTCCTTCAGGGGAATCTTTCCGACCCAGGGATTGAACCCATGTCTCCTGCATTGGTAGGCAGATTCTTTACCAATAGCTCCACTTGGGAGCCCCATAGAGCACAACAACTGCTATCAAAGGGTTTAGAAGTGGAGAAACTTGGATCAAATCCCAGTTCCACTGGTTGCAGCCCTGCTACCTCGGGCACATCACTCAGTCTCTCTTAACCTGAATTTCCTCATCTGTAAAGTGTGGTTTGTGTAAAATAATAAATGAATACATGGGAAACCCGTACTTAGCACAATGTTTGACACAAAGCAAGTGTTCAATAGTACCAGTGAGTGTTTTTTTCTGGGAAAATATTATATTTCTAGTCATTTAACCCCTGGAGATGGAATTTGAGAAACAGAGGTTAAGTCCAGGCTCTTACAGAAACACCCTCCAGGGCTTTTTGTAAGGATTCAGTGTATTAAAACAAAGCACCAGAAGACTGCCTGACACATCATTTGTAAACCCTTTGATAGCAGTTATTGTGCTCACCCAGTGTTTGCGTGCATCTGTGCTTGCTTAGGTGGATGCGTCAAGCATACCTGGGCTCTGACAAGGCCCCTGGGAGGACCACCCCCACCTGTCAGCGACGCGGGCCTTTGTTCTATCAGGTGGGGGCTGGTAGCAGGTTAAAGTCGCTGTGTCTTCTCTCCAGGGTCCGAGCGGTCAGCTCACAGATCTGCCCAATATCTTCGGCAGGGAATCTTAATCTGTGTGTTGTGGTTGAGCCTCAGGGGCTAAGAGCCGCCTGACACGGTACAGAGTACACGGGTATGAAAGCCTCTCTGGGGCGACTGTTCACAGGTTAGATCCTCAGAGAGGTCACTCACCCTCAAAATACTGAACATCTCAGCTCTAGAGGCTCTTCTGTCCTTCCAGTTTATCTCCCCCTCGTGTGGTTTGGACTGAGAGATAAAGGTGTTTACCATGTTAGCATTATGATTAAAGTAGGAGTCAACAGTACCTGACAAGGCCTGCTGGGCTCTCCTTTTGCAGAGAGGGTGAGTTTCAGGATGAACAACCCTATGGACTCCACTTTTTGCTGCCCAGTGGTCTGCTTTTGCATCCTGGCCTTTAGCCGTTTGCAAAATCTGGATGACTACACAAGTGATCACCCGTGAAGTGAACTGGTTTTCACCGTGTCCATGCTGGGTCTGCAGATCATGGGTCCTGGGCCCTGTGTGCGTGCTCCATCCTAACCTATGGGTTTGGGTGCATCAAAGAAATTCTCACACTGCACCCAGGAGCAGACAGGGGAGGGTCAGCCTTGTCTGGTGACCTCCAGTGACATCTGTCTAAGGAGATCACCTGCTGTTCCTCGACAGACATTTTCTCATCCTGGTCCTTCTAAGAGTCACATGTAAGACCAAAAGCGTCAACGTTTAAGGGTGGGACTCCCCTCATGAACATGGCTGTGTATAGTCTTTAAAGGGAAAAAAAAAAACAATCCCAACAGAACTGCAATCACTAAGCTAAATCTTTGTCTCAAAGTTAATTTTTTAATCACCTTCCTCTCTTAGAAGTCAAAGGCAGAGAAGAAGATTCACCCAAACTGTGAAATATTCTCTGGCTGATCCAGTTCTAGGAGGGCCCTTGGAAAGGACTCAGGGAGTGACCCGGAGCCTGACTTGACAACACCCTTGGAAATTCGGTGGCAGGCAGAAAGTGAATTCTGGAGCCCTTTGGGGCGTGTACAGATTCACCACGGGGCATCGACTTTGCCTGGCTGAAGGCTGTCTCCCTCTGCCCCCTGCTCACAAGCTCACTGGACAGCACCCAGCCTCTGGCTGGGCCCAGTGAGGCCGCCGGGCCCAGGGCAGCTGGGACCAGGGGGAGTTAGCCTGCGTCTGCAGACGGCCCTTCCCCCGAGCCTCTCACCGCAGGGATTCGGTGACTCACTCTGAATAAGGCACCATAAATTTCTTCCTAAGAGCACACTTGTCACTGAACCATTCCAACAATTTGGCAGGACCGGAGATCTGGCTCAGGGCAGTGGGGCCAATAGGTAATCCCCTGTTTATATAATGTGTTTCCCTCTCAGGGCTGGAGGAGGGTGAGGACCCTCCAGTCAATGTCACAGATTCCATTTAGAGCTGGAATGCTCACACCCACTTCACAGATGAGGGCTGGAGCGACTCAGGCCCTCAGGCAGCACTGGGGAGGCCCCGCAGGTGGAGGACCACGGTGGGGGCGGGGGGCGAATCTCACCTCTGTTCCAAGCTGGGCAATGACCTTAGGCGACTTCCTTAATCTCTCTGGCCTCTCTTTTCCTCATCTGTGAAATGGGATACTACTTACCTCGAGAGGCTTCTGTGAAGGTTTGCTGAGGCGTGTTGGGTTCAGAGCTTTAAGAGCAGCGAGCAGGCAGTGAGGACGCCGGCTGTTAGGATTCTGTGCTGACTCGGGCCAGATGCCACGTGCCTCCCTCAGCCCGCCACCAGCTCCGCCTGGCTTCCGGTCGTTCTCTCCTTTGGCACTCCATCCTCTCATTCTTTTCTTTTTAAATTTCCCCCCCGACCCCCGGGATTTATATTTATTTATTTGATTGTGCGGGCTTTAGTTGCCGCTCACGGGATCGTCTATCTTCACTGTGACCTGCGGACTCTTTAGTCGCAGCATGAGGGATCTTGTTCCCTGACCAGGAATCGAGCCCGGGGTCCCCCTGTGTTGGGAGTGCAGAGTCTTGGCCTCTGGACCACCAGGGAAGTCCCTGATTCTTTCTTTAGAATGAAGAAAGGTGGCCACTCCTCCCTTAATACTCGCAACTGGTATTCGAGGGAGCTCTTATCCCCAGTTAACAGGTTGGAAACCGAGGCTGGGCGAGTTCCGGTGACTTCCCCACGCCCACCAGTAGGGGCGCGGCAGAGCGGGCAACGCACGGCCCCGCAGCTCACGGGGGCGGGCGGCCCGGGCCCGAGAGCAGCTGCCAGCAGGGACGCCCGGCCGCGGCCGAGTATTTCCGTCACTGCATTCTTCCCGGGCAGCTCACTCCTGGCACTCTGGACAGTCGCCAAGGAGGTGTGCGCGAGAGGGCAGAAGGAGGACTTCCTGTGGAGGCGGCAGGGGGCCAACGGAGCTGCTGTTTACCGAACCCTTGCCGCGTGCCCTCCGCGCTGACTGGGTGCATCTTTGACCCGCACCCGCTCCCGCTAGCCAGGCCTGGAGCAGTCCCCACGCCACAGCCTGCGCCTGGGTGTCCTGTTGTGCTGGTCGTCTCTCCGCCCCCCGGGGCCTCCCAGCAGTGTGGCACCGAGTTCGGCCAGAACAGTCAATTTTCCAAACCACATCCAGGCTCAAGGACCTCAACCCACCACCGGGGGCAGAAATGGTGGGCCCTGTGTTCCTCCAGGGGCCCCCAGGCCTCTCACTAAGCATCCTTGAGCGTGTGTGTGTGAGTGTGTCCGTGTGTGTGTGTGTGTATGGCTGTGTATGGATGTGTGTGTGTGTGGGTGTGTGTGCATGAATGCGTATGGATGTGTGTGTATGGATGTGTGGATGTGTGAGTGGATGTGTGGATGAATGGATGTGTGGATGGATGTGCGAGTGTGAGTGAGGGGTTACTCCTGCTGTTTCCATGCCTCCCGGGCGGCAGTAGGGGGCAGAGGTGGCATTGGCCAGGCAGCCTCCTCAGGACTGCCCCCTTGAAGCTGGACTGCGGTGGTGCTGGACTTGATTAAAGAGCCAGGCACCAGTGGAGCCCCTGGGTCCTCTGCCTCTTTCTGCAGTAAGCGGCCTGGCCCTCCCCATGAGGACGGGAGCGAGGCCCCCGAGAGCGGAGCCCTGCCTCCTTCACCACTGCGTCTCCATCACCCAGAACAGTGCCCGGCCCTCAACAGGCCTTCGCTGACTGACCGATGATGGTCTGATGGACCAGCCAGCCCCAGCGATAAGCAGGAGCCAGCGTGGCAGGAACTTGCTGGGCCACTGAAGGCTGACGGGCTTCACAGGGTGTGGAGAGTTGAGGCGGGCTGGATGGAAGGAGCGTGAGGGGGACTCCAGAAAGCACGGCTTCAAACTGGCTGAGGCCGCTGCTAACGGGAGGGGCCGACAGCCTGGCCTGGGGGGCGGAGGTCTGGGCGTCGAGGCTGCCTGGCCACACAGTGGGCCTGTGTCACGTGGCATCAGCCCGCTAAAGGACTCCTGTCTCCAGCACTGCCTTCTCTTGTCTCTGACCCAGGAGAAGGAACTGTGGGGTCTCGGAAGCCCTCCGGGCTGGAAGTTACAAGATCTGGGTTTGCAATCTCTCTGCGAGCCGCTCTCAGTGACCCGCTCTCAGTGACCCTGGGCCTGTCCCTCCATCTGTCCATTGCAGCTTCCCAGGACGGTGGTGGATCTGAGAGGCTTGAATCTGAGAAGGCCCTGGACCCCGCTCTGCCCCTGACTGTCAAAACTGAAGGCAGTAACTCTGCCAAAGCCCCACGTCCCTCGGGTGCCTCCTCTAGTGCGAACTGTCCACATCCCAGCCCAGAGCACCGAGCCTCTCCAGGCCTGGTACCCGCTCCTCCACATCCCGCACCTCGGCCCGGCCCACCCTCCTGTCCTAGAAGCCGGCCTCCCCGTGGAGCAGGCCTGACACAGAAAAGGAAATCGTTAGCATAATCACCAGTTCAATTCTCTCTCCTCACTTCTCTGTGTAAACCATTTGCTGGTGCCCGGAGGCAGGGCTTCTCCCAAAGCCAGCAGGCCCAGCAGTGGTGAGGTTTGGGAACTGTGGAATCCCACGCTAATTAAGTGGAAGTGATGCTCTCGGGGGAACCAGGCTCGTGTTCCTGCCACTCTGAACGCTGCACATCAAACGCAAAAGCGGCCCCTGGAAACCCCGGGGAAAGCATGGAGGAATGCAAAGACAAAGATGATTAGAGGGCTGGGAAAGGAGATGGACGAGGGATGAAAGGTTAAGGCAATTGAAGTATTTAGCCTGAAGGGAAGAGGAATGAAGGGCAGGCTGCTTAATCATTCCCTCCTCTGTTGTAGAAACACGTTTCCCCCTTGATTCCGTCCCTCCTCCAAGCCGGTGTTCTTTTGTGCTCGCTCTGAATCTCATCCATCTCTGTGCTGTCTTCACTTGTCCATTCATTTCACCATCTACGGAGCATCGACTCTGTATCAGACACTTTGCCAGGTTCTGGAGATGAAAACACAGAGTCTCTGACTTGAAGGTCAAGTGGGAGAAGTGGGCCCATAACCCCAAACTACCGACACTATAGGACTGGTTGGGCTAGAGGGCTTCCGGTCCTGTCTAGGAGGGAAGGCCCAAGCGTCAGGTGCAAAGGGAACTGGTGAGCAAAGTGGGTCCTCAGTCCTGTCTGGACATCAGGGAAGGCTTCCTGCAGGGGGTGACCCCCAAGTGCAGTCTTCACCATCTGAGCCACCAGGGAAGCCCCTCCAAGTGCACCTTGAAGAAGGACTCAGTGAGCCAGGCGCTGTAACTGGAAGGGTTCCTTTTCAATTTACGCTGGATCTGCTTCTGCGCCTTTCACCCTTTTTTATTTTTATAAACATACTTAATGGCCCGCCTCAGGGAGATAACCTGAGCGGCCCACCTGTGAAGGACTGTAAGGAGGGGAAACTGATACATCCCCCGGCCTGAGGCTCGTCCTTCTAAGGGACACTTGCAAGGACTGAATAGTCTTTGTACTTGAGTTCCTCACCTCCTCCTACACCCGACCCCATCTCGGATCTATGCAAGGACCTGGCAACCAGGCCCTGACAAGATGGTTATTTTGAGGCACTAGCCTGCCATCTTCTCCACCTGCCAGCTCCTGAATAAAGTCCCTTCCTGATCCCAGCACCTTGGATTCATAGACTTGTCTTGTGGCAAGCAGAGTGAGCTTGGACTCAGTAACAGCGAGGACAGTGGGGAGGGCATTCCAGACAGTTGGAGTAGCCCAAGCAAAGGCCTAGGACATTCAATGCAGAGTGGATATAGTCTGGTGCAAACTGTTGGGCTTGACTGAAGTAAAAGGTAGAGACCGTGGTGGTGTAGGGTATGGCGAGAGGGCCACACAGGGCCCAGATCCCAAGACCCTGACCCTGTAGTAGGGAACGTGGGCTTCAACTGGATGCACCACTTTCCGGAGTCTTCAGAATAACCCAGTTTTGTGCAGTGTTCAGAGTCCTCCCCAGATAAAAGGTCCTTCTAGGTCCACTGAGTTGAGTGACATTGAGTTAAGCTAGTGGTTCTCAAGTGAAGGGCGATTGGCGGAAGGGAACATCTCTTTCCTTTTCTGGAGATATTTTTGAGGCCTGGGACGCCGCTGGCCATGCTATAACACACAGGACAGCCCCTTACAGAAAGCTCTGCCTTGGCCCTGCATAGGCTGGGTCTCCAGCTCTCTAGATGGCTGTGGTCTGTTTGTTATCAACAGTCTCTCCACTAGTCTCTGCACTAGATCTCTAGATTATGCATGTCTGAATGTCTGAATGGCTGCATTCAGATAGTATCTGTGTTACCGAGTTGAAGCTCGCTCTGCTCACCAGGTTACATTTGGGGGAGGGAGGAGGAAAAAGTCCAGAAGAGGACATCCTGGCTGGGGTGGGTGGAGGGGGCCGCACTGGGTGGAGTCTGTCTCCTGGGGGATACTCCTGCCAGCAGGAGGCCATTCTAGGAGGTTCTTCCATCCTAGCAGCCCCCATCAGCTGCAGCTAGGGGGTGTGGGAGTCAGACCCAGCCCAGCAGAGCTGGGCGGATCAGTTGGGGACCCACTGTGTGCTGAATGTGCTCTGGGAGCTGAGAAGAGCATCCCCTGTGGCCAGGTTCTTCTTGCCTGTTTTAATTTTCTTCTAGCATCCTTTAACAGCTGTTTCTAGGTTTGTTTGCCTGGCTCTCCTGTTCACTCCCCTTCCCACCCCAGAATGTTGGCCCCGTAAGGCAGGGACTTTCATCTGTATTGTTCACTGCTTTATTCCCAGGGTCTAGAACAGTGCTAGAATTGATGCTTTTGAACTGTGGTGTTGGAGAAGACTCTTGAGAGCCCCTTGGACTGTAAGGAAATCAAACCAGTCAATCCTAAAGGAAATCAGCCCTGAATATTCATTGCAAGTACTGATGCTGAAGCTCAAACTCCAATACTTTATTCACCTGATGCGAAGAACTGACTCATTGGAGAAGACCCTGATGCTGGGGAAGATTGAAGGCAGGAGGAGAAGGGGACGACAGAGGATGAGATGGTTGGATGGCGTCACCAACTCAACAGACATGAGTTTGAGCAAGCTCCGGGAGTTGGTGACGGACAGGGAAGGCTGGCGTGCTGCTGTCCATGGGGTCGCAAAGAGTCAGACACGACTGAGTGACTGAACTGAACTGAGAACAGTGCAGGCACATAATATGTGTTCCATTAAAATGTGTTGAAGCAACAAATGGTGAAACCTCCTCCCCACCCCAAATACAACACTTTCTGGGACAGACCCAAGTGCCTGAGTGCTAGGCCAAATTCTGCCACACATGGTCCTTCTCCTCTGCACCAACTCACAGGAGAGGTTCCCCCAGGAACCGCCCTCCTAAGCCATGCAGCATTTGTTCATTGTCTAGACGGTGCCAGAGCTGTTTTAGGTTAAGACACAGCAACTTGACCCCCACACCCCGAATCTTCCCTGAAAAATCTGGGGTGATGGACTAACCACCAGCTGAGGGAGAAGGGAGTGGGGATGATGCAAAAGGCCAAGCAGCCTGGCAGCCAAATGAACTGTAGCCAGTTGACAGGATGGTGGCATGAACAAAGGCCCTCGCTGCCTCCCGGACCTGTTGCCAAGCATTGTGACACTTGGGCTAATCGCATCTGAGTGCGCTGTTGCAGACGAGGGCCCACAGTCTGGCAGGGCTTCAGTCACTGCCCGCTTGCCCGAGGAAGCCCATTCATCACGGCGCGAGGCCAACAGGGCGCTCCCAGTTCCACTAGGCGAGGGGACCAAAGAGGGGAGCGCAAGTGCCTACTGGTCCCCTTGGAAACAAATGCAAGAACATAAAAACCCGTGGGTCGAAACAGGTGCCCAGGTCTCGCCGGGGTTGCCAAAGAGTTCTGTGTCAATGCCGGGGAGGAGGGTCTGTGTACTCGCAAGACTGCAGCCAAGAGGGCTTTCGCTGAGCTTGGGCTCATGGCCTGGGCTGTGGGCAGCAAGGATGTTAGAAACCTGGGTTCAAGTCCCAGCTGACCCTTCAAGCCGGTGGTTACAGGCTGCAGAGGAACATTGCTTCTGAGCTTTGTGGCCCCAGGCAAGTCATCCATAAAAAGCACGTGTGGGTGAAGGAAGGTTTACCTGTTCTGCTAACCTAACAGGTTTACTGGGAGAATGAAAGAGTAGAAGGGCCTTGGGAACCATAAAGCCTAGAGTGCATCTAGGCGTGGGGGGATGCCACTGGGCCCTCTCAGGGACGGGGGATACATAGGGAACCAAGGCGGGGTGGTGGGGGTGGCCTCCGGGTACCTGTGGAAGCCAACTGCCGTTCATGGCACACCCCTCACCTGCGGGAGGGAGATGCCTTCTCACACCTTGAGGTGATTCTTGGAATTGCTTTTAAAGTCTCTTAAGGGACAACCCCACAGAGGTCCAGAGATGCACAATTCATCTGGGCTATTATGAACAATTCCTTTAGGCAGATAAATTTATGGTTGGTTCATAGTCACATGGTACTCTCCCTTTGGTAAAGTTCATAGAAACTTAATCCTTAAATGACACCAAAAGATGGACATTACTATACTCATTTTACAGGATGTAATTTTAGAGACTCAGAGAGGTTGGGTGAGTTTCTTCAAGTCACACAGCCAGCTTGTAGCAGAGACAGGCTTTGACTCAAGGCCTCTGATTACTGGGCTTCACAGGTGGCACTAGTGGTAAAGAACCTGCCTGCTAATGCAGGAAACGTAAGAGACGCGGGTTTGATCCCTGGGTCAGGAAGACCCTCTGGAGGATGGCATGGCAACCCACTCCAGTATTTCTTGCCTGAGAATCCCATGGGCAGAGGAGCCTGCCAGGCTATGGTCTGTAAAGTCGCAGAGTCGGACACAACTGAAGCGACTTAGCATAGAACTAACACCCAAAAAAGATGTCCTTTTCATTATAGGGGACTGGAACACAAAAGTAGGAAGTCAAGAAACACCTGGAGTAACAGGCAAATTTGGCCTTGGAGTACAGAATGAAGCAGGGCAAAGGCTAATAGAGTTTTGCCAAGAGAATGCACTGGTCATAGCAAACACCCTTGTCCAAAAACCCAAGAGAAGACTCTACACATGGACATACCAGATGGCCAACACTGAAATCAGACTGATTATATTCTTTGCAGCCAAAGTTGGAGAAGCTCTATACAGTCAGCAAAAACAAGACTGGGAGCTGACTGTGGCTCATGTCATGAACTCCTTATTCCAAATTCAGACTTAAATTGAAGGATGTGGGGGAAACCACTAGGCCATTCAGGTATGACCTAAATCAAATCCCTTATGATTATACATTGGAAGTGAGCAATAGATTTAAGGGACTAGATCTGATAGAGTGCCTGATGAACTATGGACAGAGGTTTGTGACATTGTACAGGAGACAGGGAGCAAGACCATCCTCAAGAAAAAGAAATGCAAAAAGGCAAAATGGTTGTCTGAGGAGGCCTTATAAATACCTGTGAATAGAAGAGAAAAGGAAAAAAGAGAAAAGGAGAAAAGGAAAGATATTCCCATTTGAATGCAAAATTCTAAAGAATAGCCAGGAGAGATAAGAAAGCCTTCCTCAGTGATCAATGCAAAGAAATAGAGGGAAAAAATAGAATGGGAAAGACTAGAGATCTCTTCAAGAAAACTAGAGATACCAAGGGAACATTTCATGCAAAGATGGGCTCAATAAAGGACAGAAATGGTATCGACCTAACTGAAGCAGAAGATATTAAGAAGAGGTGGCAAGAATACACAGAAGAACTGTACAAAAAAGATCTTCATGACCCAGATAATCATGATGGTGTGATCACTCACCTAGAACCAGACATCCTGAAATGTGAAGTCAAGTGGGCCTTAGGAAGCATCATTACGAACAAAGCTAGTGGATGTGATGGAATTCCAGTTGAGCTATTTCAAATCCTAAAAGATGATGCTGTGAAAGTGCTCAATATGCCAGCAAATCTGGAAAACTCAGCAGTGGCCTCAGGACTGGAAGAGGTCAGTTTTCATTCCAATCCCAAGGAAGGAAATGCCAAAGAATGCTTAAACTACCACACAATTGCACTAGTCTCACACGCTAGCAAAGTAATGCTCAAAATTCTCCAAGACAGGCTTCAGCAATACGTGAACCATGAACTTCCAGATGTTCAAGCTGGATTTAGAAAAGGCAGAGGAACCAGAGATCAACTTGCCAACGTCTGCTGGATCATCGAAAAAGCAAGAGAGTTCCAGAAAAACACCTATTTCTGCTTTATTGACTATGCCAAAGCTTTTGACTGGGTGGATCACAATAAACTGTGGAAAATTCTGAAAGAGATGGCATACCAGACCACCTGACCTGCCTCCTGAGAAATCTGTATGCAGGTCAGGAAGCAACAGTTAGAACTGGACATGGAACAACAGACTGGTTCCAAATCGGGAAAAGAGTACGTCAAGGCTGTATATTGTCACCCTGCTTATTTAAATTCTATGCAGAGTACATCATGAGAAATGCTGGGCTGGATGAAGCCCAAGCTGGAATCAAGATTGCTGGGAGAAATATCAATAACCTCAGATATGCAGATGACACCACCCTTGTGGCAGAAAGTGAGGAAGAACTAAAGAGCCTCTTGATGAAGGTGGAGGAGAGTGAAAAAGTTGGCTTAAAGCTCAACGTTCGGAAGACTAAGATCATGGCGTCTGGTCCCATCACGTCATGGCAAGTAGATGGGGCAACAGTGGAAACAGTGGCTGACTTTATTTTTGGGGGGGCTCCAAAATCACTGCAGATGGTGACTGCAGCCATGAAATTAAAAGACGCTTACTCCTTGGAAGGAAAGTTATGGTCAACCTAGACAGCATATTAAAAAGCAGAGACATTACTTTGCCAACAAAGGTCTGTCTAGTCAAGGCTATGGTTTTTCCAGTAGTCATGTATGGATGTGAGAGTTGGACTGTGAAGAAAGCTGAGTGCCGAAGAATTGATGCTTTGGAACTGTGGTGCTGGAGAAGACTCTTGAAAGTCCCTTGGAATGCAAGGAAATCCAACCAATCCATCCTAAAGGAGATCAGTCCTGGGTGTTCATTGGAAGGACTGATGTTGAAGCTGAAACTCCAATACTTTGGCCACCTGATGTGAGGAGCTGACTCATTTGAAAAGACCCTGATGCTGGGAAAGACTGACGGCAGGCGGAGAAGGGGACGACAGAGGATGAGATGGTTGGATGGCATCACTGACTAAATGAACATGGGTTTGGGTGGACTCCGGGAGTTGGTGATGGGCAGGGAGGCCTGGCGTGCTGCAGTCCATGGGGTCTCAAAGAGTCAGACATGACTGAGTGACTGAACTGAACTGAACTGAGCACGTGTGAACTCTGATAACTGGTTGGATTCTTGCCGGTTGTGTAGACGTGACTGTCTCTCCTTCCAGAGTCCCCTTCTCCCTTTCTCTTTTAGGATCTTAGGTTCGGGGCCCGCTTTTGTTGTTTGCATTTTGTAACCACCTTCCCTGACAAATCTAAGCAGAGCTCTCTGAAGAGGACAGCCAGCAATAGGGAATTCTCCCCGGAAAGAGCTAGTGTTTCAGGAGCTGAGCCTGGCCAGCTTCCTTGGTGGGTGCCATTCCCTGGGATCTGAGCATGGTGGGCAGCTCCCATGGCATGCAGCCGGCCTGCCTGAGGACCTGCAGTTCTGAGGGAGGTAGACACGAGTATCCCAACATTTACAGGGGTCTGAGAAGGTGATTGCAGTAGATCTCCTAGATAGGAGATGAAGGACACTCTCTCTCCTTAAAATCAGTACAGCCCACTTCCTGGTGGAGAGCTTGTGTCTGGATTGTGAATGCTGTGAATGAAACAGGGGCGAGAACTTTCATTTGTAATAAAGTTAAAAGTGCTCTCTGAGTTTTAAATGACACTTTGCATATTACCAATCAAGTTCACATTCATGACACCCTTTAATCCTTACAATACCCCTGTGAGAGCAGTTGTAATCCTGTGAGGTATTATCATTCCCATTTTAAAGATGGGGAAACTGAGGTTTTAAAAATGTACAGGTGACTTGTCCAAAGTCATAAGGCTGATGCATGGTAGAGATGGAACAAAGACCTGCTTCTTCTGTCTACAATTCAGGGGGCTTCACAGATGACATTTTTACTTTTCACAGGTGAGAAGTTAATTAACAGTAAATTCAAAGGTTGATTAGAACTAGAGACTTCTAATGGGAATCCCCTTACATTCCTGGTAGCATCATGACTTACCTCTTCTCCGAGAATCATAAACCCAGGCTAATGGCATCTAATCTGTTCTCAGCACAAGACTGTAAGCCAATATCATAGCAGATGATGAATGAAGATGGAAGAGATATATTAAGAGACTCACTGGGGATGATTTGAGGTTAGGGACACGGGCACTGCCTTTCCCGGCCTCGAGGGTTGCTTCAACCAGCATTCATGGAGCAATCCCAGGTTTTTTGCCCCGATGCCCAGAGAAATTTCAAAGTAAGTGTAAATCATAGTTCCTGTCTTCCAGGACTTTACAGTTTGGTAGGAAGCTGAGATCTGTTATGGAATCTTTGAATGGCAATGTACAAAAACAGAATGGCATTAAGTGCCTGTCTGTTCAGTTTATAGTCCCAGAAGGCTTTGTGAAGGAAGCAGCTCTCGAGTGGGTTGAGAATGAATGGTCGATGGAGTGACCAGGTCAATATATACATGATGAGGAAAACCCAGGATCATTATACAGCTAACTAGGTTGACTTTTTACATCTTAACCTTATTTGTTGAAAGTTGGTGAGGCTGAGACCCGAAGGACCTGCAGGAGTCAGCGCAGGGGAGGGCGCCCGGCTTCCAGAACAGCCCCGTGAGGCCTGGAGGTAAGGGAGGGTGAGGGCAGGAGGCCAGGGGCTCAGGAACAGCTTGTGGGTGACGGGCAGTGTCTGCAAAGGCGATCCAGGGGCTGGAGAAGAGCCGGAGCCAGGCTGAGAAGGGAATTCAGCAATATCCTGAGGATAATGGAACACAAGTGGAACCTGTAAGCGGGGTGTGTTGCAAGACTGTTTTGTTTTGTTTTTTCCTATTTTAAAGCAAAAGGACCCTGACTGGAATATAGAGAATGGATCAAGCTAGAGCAAGACAGAGAAGGTGGGAGCCTCTTTGTAAGGATGTTACCAAAATTTGGGTATGAGATGTGCAGTGTTACGTGGTAAGTCACTTCAGTCATGTCCGACTCTGTGCGACCCTATGGACTGTAGCCCACCAGGCTCCTCCATCCATGGGATTCTCCAGGCAAGGATACTGGAGTGAGTATTCTGGACCCTGTTCTCAAGGGTCATGATGGGGTGGAGATCACAGGCTCACAAACACATCATCATGTCACATGGTCAGTGCCGTGAAGAGGAAGCACTGCCCTGCCAGGGATCAAAGACAGGCTCACATGCCCTCCTCCAGGGGATCTTCGAGACCCAGGGATCGAATCCAGGTCTCTGTGTCTCCTGCACTAGCAGGTGCCTTCTTTACCACTAGCACCACCTGGGTATGAGCCGATGGGGGCTAAACTAGGGAGGTGGCTGAGGGGATGGAGAAAAGCAAGGAGATGTGAGAGAGCTAAAGAGAAGAATAGACAGGGCTTACTGACAGCTGGGATTGACAGGCAGCCAGCTGTGCTTGTGGTGGGGCTGGAGCAAAAAGAGTGGAGGACGAAATCGCTGAGAATCCTGGCTTGGGAAACTGGTGCATCCGAACTGAGATGAGGAAACCTTGGGGGACAGGTACAATTGAGCTAAGAGAGAGAAAGGAAATAATGAGTTATTTCCAGAAATTGCTCTATATATAGATTTTGTAATAAGAGTCTTAATTACATGGTACACATAGATGTAGGTGGGCTTCCGTGGTGGCTCAGTAAAGTGTCTGCCTGCAATGCAAAAGAAGACCCGGGTTCAATCCCTGGGTCGGGAAGATCCCCTGGAGAAGGAAATAGTTACCCACTCCAGTATTCTTGCCTAGAAAATTCCATGGACAGAGGAGCCTGGTAGGCTACAGTCCATGGGGTTGCAAAGAGTCGGACACGACTGAGCGAGCGACTTCACTTTCACTAGATGTAGGTATACATAGATATAGATACATTATGTTTTTTCAACGAATATGATAATATCTTCCCGTTATATTACAGACTCTTCGTAGGCAAAACTTTTAGTAAGGGACAAACGATAAACAGATATGCAAATCATCAGAGAAAATGAGTCAGACGTGCTGATTGAAGAGGGTATTTCATAGGCCACTCGTGTAAGAGTCGGTTGGCCAGCCAGTGGGCCCATCAACAGCATCTTCAGAGCATCTTTCTGGGAGAGACTTGTTCCTGGTGCAGCAAGTGATACAAAGAATATATGAAGAGCCTATGGTTGTACCCAGGAGGACTCAGGAGACTCAGTACCAGCCAGGGTGTGAGGGACCCAGAGGGAAGTCTTGGCCTCTGGGAAAGGGGAAGGGAGTGGGTAGGGTTGGGAGGATGAGGGGAAGTAAGATCTGCCAAAAGCTGTGATTATGAATGGAATCTAAAGAAAACTCCCTCAATCAGCTGGAAAGAAAAAGAGAGAGAGAGAGAGAGAGAGACTGTGCCTTTGAAAGTATTTTATCTTTTCTAAAGCTGAATACAAATTTAAGGGACTATTCATTATGGTCCACATTGAAAAAAACCATCAATTAAAACTGATGGAAGCTTTTCTAATATTCATCTATAAAGCAACAGGGGTGGAAAGGAGACTTTTTACGACATTCCCCTTTGTACCTTTTGAATCATTCAACAATAATTTAAACAACATCTTTTAATCTATGTAAACCAATTCTCTCTTATCCATTAACAGTCATGATGAAGAAATAAGTCAAATCGCCAGGATTTTTTGACTTGTCCAGAAAGAAACCATAAAGAGAAGGCAATGCTGCATCTCACAGTGACTTCATTCATTCAAAAAGAATGTTGCCCACTCCTGAATAACATTAAGTGATCACAAATTGAGTTAAAAGAAAATGAGTTAGAGTGGCTATGGGGGAGAAGGGCATATGACATTAATGTACAGGACATGGATTCCAGTTGGGCTAAACTTCTTGGTGTTAGTTGCTCAGTTGTGTCCAACTCTTTGCAACCCCATTGACTCTAGCCTGCCAGACTCCGCTGTCCATGGGATTTTCCAGGCAAGAATACTGGAGTGGGTTGCCAATTCCTTCTCCAGGGGATCATCCAAACCCAGAGATCGAACCTGGGTCTCCTGTATTGCAGGCAGACAGTATACCATCTGAGCTACCAGGTGCCTCAGTTTTTTCATCTGTAAAATGGGTATAATAAAACCTATCATAAAAGATCATTATAAAACTCAATTGAGATAAGCTCTGTGAAGGTAGGTAGTGTTGCTGGTGAATTTGAGGTTTTTTTCTTCGATGCAAAAGAATTCGGAGACAAAGCAGAGAGATTAAGAAAATAAAGTGAAAGTTTATTTAAGCAAAGATACACTCTCAGAGGGAGGGAGAGCAGGCGTCAGGCAAGTGAAGAGCTGCCCTGCTGAGCTTCTTTGCCTAGCCAGGTATGAGGGACATGCATTGCTGATTCAAAGGACAAGAGTTTGAGCAAACTCTGAGAGATGGTGAAGGACAGGGAAGCGTGGTGTGCCGCAGTTCACAGGGTCACAAAGACTGGGACATGACTGAGCAACTGAACAACAACAAATGAAGGGCTGGCATATTCACTGGGGAAGGCGGAGTTTGGGGGTCGACTTTCCTCATTTTCATCCCAGCTCCATTTGACCAAGGGGAGGGGGGATTTCTGTCCCCATTTAGCTTAGATCAGAAGTGTCTCCCATCAGAGCATGGTGGAGTACTTCTTATCTGTAAGACTAATCTTATCTAATGAGAGCACAGTGAGCAAAAGGTTACATTTGGACACAGGACATTCCCTCCTTCCCCTAGCTTTCTTTGTCTGCTACTCAGACCCTTATCACCCAAAATGTGTAGTTTCCTGCTGGTCTGAAGGTGCCTGCTTTCCTTTGTCTGACTATGGACCCCTGCTGTTTACAAGATGCCTGATTTCCTGCCATCTGGTCCTTGCCCCATTTTTCTGCCCTGGTCTAGCTGCCCCGCCTGCTGTGACACTAGCCCTCAATGACCTGCAACTCTGTCTGTCTGCTTGCTGAATCTTAGAAATACCAACTTTTACGTACATCCACAGGAATGCTTTCGACTACAGATGGTGGCTACGACGGTAAAGAGTCTGCCCACAATGCGTGAGACCCAGGTTTAATCCCTGGGTCAGGAAGATCTCCTGGAGAAGGAAATGGCAACCCACTCCAGTATTCTTGCCTGGAAAATCTGACGGACAGAGGAGCCTGGAGGGCTACAGTCCGTGGGGTCGCAAAGAGTCGGACACAACCAAGTGACTAACACGCTCAAGTAACAGAAAACCTTGACTACAATGTCTGAGGTAAATGGGACTTATTTTTCTCACTGTATAATAAGAAATCTCTGGAAATAAGCAGTTCAGGGCTCGGATAGAATAGGATAGGTGACCAAAGTCCATATTTGTCCAGGACCATTTCTGTTTCAGCATCAAAAGTCCTGCATTTCTAGATACCTCTCGGTCCCAAACAAGCCGTGAGGTTGGTTCGCCTAGGAATCATGGTCATCAGTGACGCTGTTGTTGTAGGAAAGGGGACCTCTTTCAGGGCCCGAGAGTGGGCTTTTGTCGAACACGTGGAAATGAGTTGTCCGAGGAGACACATATGCTGACAAAGCAAGAGACTTTATTGGGAAGGGGCCCCCCGGGCAGAGAGCAGGAGGGTGAGGGAGCCCAGGAGAACTGCTCCGCCACGTGGCTCGCAGTCTCCGGGTTTATGGTGACGGGATTAGTTTTTGGGTTGTCTTTGGCCAATCCTTCTGACTCAGGGTCCTTCCTGGTGGTGGTGCACGCATTGCTCAGCCAAGATGGATGCCAGCAAGGAGGATTCTGGGAGGTGGAAGAACACCTGGCATCTCCTTTTGATGTTTCCTGAACTCTTCCAGTTGGTGGTGGTTTTGTTAGGGGAAGCACACTGATTGAAACCGCCCACCCTGGCCAGGCACCATAGTAACCATTTGCATGAGTTGTTTTATGGCAGGAGATCCTGATAAGGAATACGGAACTAATAGGCCACCACCAGCCGGAAGAGTTCGGGAAAGATCGGGAAAGATCGAGAGGAGACACTACCTGTCCGTCCACTTCCCAGAATCCCTCTTGCTAGCATCCATCTTGGCTGAGCGATGCGTGCGCCACCAGGAAAGACTCTGAATTAGAATGATTGGCCAAAGACCACCCGGAAACTAATCCCATCACCATAAAACCCAAGACTGCGAGCCACGCGGTAGAGCAGTTCTCCTGGGTTCCCTTACCTACTGCTCTCCACCTGGGTGCCCTTTCCCAATAAAATCTCTTGCTTTGTCAGCATGTGTCTCCTCGGACAATTCATTTCCGAGTGTTAGACAAGAGCCCAGTTTCGGGCCCTGGAAGGGGTCCCCCTTCCTGCAACAGTTTGTTAGGTCCACCTTCCTTCTCAGGACCTCCTGTTGTAAAATAACTCACGCAAGTGGTTAATACGGTGCCTGATCAGGGTGGATGATTTCAGTCAATGTGTTTCCCATAACAATACCATCAAGAATGACACAGTAAAAAAAAAAAAAAGAACGACACAGTACTTTATTCTTTTTCACTTGGCCAATCTGACTGTTGGCTTGTTGCGTCATGGTTGCAAGATGGCTATTGAGCCTCCAGGCATCATGTCTTCATTCCAGGTAGGAAGAAAACGGAAGGGCCAAAGGATCAAAGGCTTTTTCTTAGAGAGGTGTGCCTCTTATCCGGGAAAGTCTTCCTTGAAGACTTGCCCTAACACCTCATTGAACTGTTTCACTTGGCCACCCCTAGCTATAAGAGTGGCTGGGAAAATTGAGTATGTATTTTATTTCCAACTCCTCAGTAGAAGAACACAAGGGGAGAAGATTATGAAAGGCATGTGGGCGGCCAATCCACAGTGTCTGCTATGCCCACTCCCTCCTTATTTTCACCCAGTGGCTATCAAGCGCCTGTGCTAGGATCTGCAGAGGGCAGATAGACAGTGAGACACAACCCCCACACCAGGTAAGCTCGGGCAGCCCCGGGCTGACACGACGCAGATGTGATCATGTCAGAGGCAGTCAGAAGAGGGCGGAGAGTGCTTTGCCAGCAAATCTTGCCCAAGACGCTGGTGGGAATGACAGGGTGGTGGGTTATCCATGTAACAATGAGTACGGTGTGCTTTCCAAGTAAAGGTAAACCCAAAGACATGAGGGCAGGGCTTGGCCATGAGAAAGCTCCAGGAAGACGAGCCAGAGGGTATGAGAAGGAGGCATGCCTGTATAGGGGTAAGGGCCTCTCTTCTCTGACGATGAGTTGCCTCAGGTCATTGTGACGCCATTAGGAAGCCATTCTGAAAATGGTGTGTGCGAGGGAGGAGGTCTGAGGAGGCTTTGAGCGTGCCCAGCAAAGAGCTGCACCAACTCCTCATGGAGACAGGTCACCTCAAGTAAATGAGATCCCAAACCTGCCCTTGAGAAGGAGAAACCCAATTTATATCCTCTGCCTTGAGGATCCTGTTGGGTGGCCATGCCTTCACCTTACTCCAGCTTCCTAGCCCTCTGGGCCAGCTTCTGTCTCCCTAGCTTCTGTCTTCCCCAGCCCATTGCTGGATCCTTCTCCAGACTGCACTGACCAGTCTCTGAGCCAGGTGGTGCAGAGGCTGCGGCTTCCGCTGCCAACCAGAGCTGATGCCGGTGCCGGAGACCTGCCTCGGTTCCTGGGCGAGTGGCAGCATGCCCTGCCCGACCGGCGCTAGCCTGGGTCCCAGCTCCCGCTTTAATCTGTGTTCAGGCTGCCGCCAGCCACGGGAGCAGACCTGTAACTGTCCACAGGCTTTCCAGCATCTCATGGAAACATCCAAAAACAGCCCTTCAAGGTGGGGAAGTCCTCCCCAGGAAGCCAGGGACGAAGTGAGGCCAGGAAGGTTAGGCAAACTCCCCTGGATCACCTCGTCACTTAGTGATGGAGGTGGGATTCAAACCTGGCTTGGACTCCAAGGCTCCTGCCTTGCCCACTGACACCATTTCTATACATGCAGCTGAGCTCTCTCCCCAAGCCCTGTTCCCTGCAAGCTCTTCTGTGCCTGGACCCCAGGCCCTGAAGCCATCCTCTGATGGAGGGTCTTGATCTCCAGAGACCATGATGAAGTTTCACTTATTCCTCCACTCAACAGATGTTTATTGAGTATCCTGTATCTGCCAGGTGTTGCGCTGGGCTGCGGTGTTATTTTCTGGTTTCCTGAATCTGCCCACAGCCCACAGCCAGGCCTGCTGACCTCCAAGGATCACTGGCTGCCAGAGCCTGCTCTGTCCTCAGGGCACCATGGCAGAGCTGCCTGTGGCCAACTCAGACCAGCCCCAGTACACAGCTGAACCCCTCTCTATTTCCCCTGCACATTAATGGGCCCCTCGTGGCCTGCTTCTTGTCCTCTTCTGCCATATCTGTTTGCAGTCTGGGACTGGCATGGTCACCTCTGAGCCTGTTCCAGTTATGACATCTTAGTCATTGCTGTGCCCAAAGTCAGGCTGTCAGAGGATGGGAAAGAAATGAAACAGCCCTTAGATCCTTCTGATTCGTGATAAACAATACGGTGAAAGTGGAGATCACAGGAGAATATATTTTGTTGGGGAGGAGCTGCCAATGATCACACTCTCTCCACTAGGCTTGGAGGAAGGGGGCCTATGCAGGTGCCACTGGAGGTACAAGAAACGGAGGCTTGGAGAAGTAAAATGACCAACCAAGTTCACATACTGTCATTACTTTTTTTTTTCTTTTTGTAAAAGTAATACATGTTCATTGTGGAATATTTGAAAATACCAAATAGTACAAAGAAAAATAAAAAATAAAAACACTCTCCAGTACTATGACCCAGAGATGATAACCAGTGCTAACATTTTGTGTTTACTTCTAGCTTTTTTTCTATGCACACATATGGGTTTAATTTTTACATACTGTTTTGTATTCATCTTTTATCACTTAACATTTGGTACCATTTCCCCCTTGACACTGAGTGTTTTATTAAAATGTCATTTTCTGTGGCTGTATAATATTCCATTATATGGATATACCATAATTTGTTCAACCTATACTCTTGGCTATTTGGGTTGTTCCAATCTTCTATTTTGTCCTATATAAATAACACCAAGATGAACATCTTTGTAATAATACATAAATATTTGTGCCCATACTTGATCTTTTCATTGGGCTGAATTCTGAGGGACAAACCCACATGAAAACGCTGATGGCTGGGAAGCCCATCCCCCAGATTCTGACTGAGTAGGTCTGGGCTGGGACCGACAGCTTGCCTTCCTCCTGTGTTCCCAGGTGATGCTGACCCAGGGACCACGCTGTCAGACCGTGTGCTGGAGTACAGTGGGCGGGCGGGGGGCGGCGCAGACACCCTCCAAGATGGCTACCACGCCCCGGATTCTGGGTGGATTCTCTCCTCTCATTGTAATCCTGCATGGTGGCGCCAGGGCAAGAATGTTAGCACTTCCTGTGAAAAGGAGAGGCTTCCCCAAGAAAGGCCCAAGATGGGGACAAGGTTGTGTTGGCCTTTCCCTGAGGCTTTCTCCCCCTCAGGGCCTTTTTTTCTGAAAATTGACTCAGTTCTGAGGAGGTTCTCTCACAGCGCAACTTTCTTCCCTCTGACTGGTACCCGGATGCCGAGCTGTGGCCAAGGTATTCTCTCTCTCTCAGGCCACTCCCTCCACAGGCTCCTCGGTTCTGGTACTGGTCAGGCAGAGATTGCCAGGGGTGTCTGGGGCCAGAGCCGGCTGCAGGGTGTGGCTGCTGTGAGGTGGGGTCCAGGCCTGCTGCTGGGTTGTTGGGGGGCTAACCAGACAGTGACTCCAAGAGGCGGCTACCAGGGCGAACTGACCATCCCCATAGGGGACGCCATAGGGGAGCTCACGCTCTGGTGAAAATGAAGTGACGTTCTGAAAGGTCCTGCAAGATTATGACAGAAGAAGAACCAACATTTACTGTGCTCCTACTTGTGCAGGCAGCGAGTGCCTTCTGTGGGTCACCTGACTGAATCCTCCCTAAAAACCTACAACTGCAGCGATCGGCACCATTATTCCCAAAACACGTATGAAGAAGCGGAGGCACAGACAGCCGAGATCACTTGCTCAGGCTCTCAAACACTGCTTTATAGCTGCTTCTGGGAGAAGCTGGATCACTGAAGAAGGGCAGAGGGGAGGAAACTGACACATACATTCTTTCATTCCATCATTATCTTAACACTCTATAAAGTTATTCTCATTTTATAGGTGAGGAGACTGAAGCTTAGTTAACAAGCTTCCCAGGGTCACACGACTGGTAAGCAATGCTGGGTCATAGCCCACGTATGGAGCGCAGGTTGGCAGTCCCCAAAGCCCAAACTCTTCCCACTCTGCCCCTCTGCCTCCTGGGAGGGATTAAGGATAAGTGGGGAAACGGGCCGGCTTCAGCACAGGTGGGATCCGGCTCAGTGCACATCGACCGGCAGGCTGTATACACCTGAAGGAACTAACTCCTGAGACTTGAGAGTGCATGACCCATCTGTCAACAGAGGAATGACTGAGCGGTGGAGTGGGGCGGGGGTGGAAGGGACGCTCAACGGGGAGGGAGTATATGTGTACATACAGCTAATTCACAGTGCTGCAGAGCAGAAACGAGTACCACGTTGTAAAGCAATTACATTCCAATTTTCAAAAATCAAATTAAAAAACCGAGGGATGGCACATACTTTTAACAGATTTCTAACAGAACAATTAGAGAAGGAAATGACAACCCCCTCCAGTGTTCTTGCCTGGAGAATCCCATGGACAGGGGAGACTGGCGGGCTACAGTCCGTGGGGTCACAAAGAGTCGGATATGACTGAGCAGCTAAACAACAGAACAATAAAATACCACATCTGAAAATTCTGACATGTGAAAATGATTACAAAATAAACATAAACTGAAAACTCAGGATATGAAACGCTTTACAGTAAGATTCCAATATAGTATATCTTTATGTCTATATCTAGAGAGATATAACACCCTGGAAGAAAATACTCCTTCTTGTTAAATAGACATTTTAGGATGGCAGGCTTATGTATGGTTTTTATTTTCTTATTTTTTACTTTCTGTGCTTTACAATGATGTGGTGCTACTTTCACGACCATTAAAAGAAATATTTTTTCTTTACACAGATGCAAGAGTGCAGCTTCTTTCCTGACACCATCACCGGGAAGAGGAGGAAACTCCTTATCCCATTCTGCTCCTCTCCCTCTCCTGCCTTCCTACTTCACAGGTTGATTTTCCGAGACTTTTCCTTTGTGAGCGCTTGATGTTTCATGCACCTGTGAGTGAGGGTGGGCGAGATGGTATTCAATGGGATCTGCTTTGAAGACCTCAGGGAGGGCTCTAATCTAGCCCCACCTGGAAGCCCTGCTTTTCTTAGAGCGTTTCCCGTCTAACCAGACTGTGGCGTGGTTCCCCTGAAATCCTCAGCAGACTTGTGAGCACATAACCTTTAAGACTCCTCTTGCTGCCTCTATACCTTTACACTTCTGCCTTTACAGCATTGCCTGTGTAAAAAGCAAACCCTCAAACTGAAGTTGAAGTTTCTATGATCCTTAAAATCATTTTAAAATCAAAACAACCTGGAACTTAGTCATGTGTAAGGATAAAGTTGACTCCACTTATTTTTCTTTTTATGGTTTCATTTTCATACATTTCCATTTGTATTTGGAGTTTAACACGTATGGGAAAGTATTATTTTCAGAATTCTAGATCTAAGTATAAAGAAACTGTATACGAAGAATGGAAACCCAAAAAAGTAGCTTCAACTGAAAAACCAGTCCTTAGTTCGACTTATAAGAGAATTCAAGCATTTCCCCCACGCAGATTTGAAAAGTACCCCTCCGCCTCCTCTCTGTATAATTTCTTAAAGGTCTAGGGTTCTGTTTTCAAAATAAGTTCTATATTTTTAAGGGTGACACATACCAAGTAACCAGAAACTGGTCTTGGCTTGGGAAACCTCCCAGTTCTCATAAACGTACAATCACTAGTTCCTTTCGGGAGGATGGACACTATTGATTGGCTCAGAGCAGCTTGTGCCCCAGCAGTGAGATCAGACATTGGCTATAAGACATCTCCTTATGAATTTTTCATTGGCTTGAGTGTCTGGGCAGCTGCCTCCCTGAGGGCCCACTCTCCCTGCTCGTCCTCCTCCCCCATCCCCGTGTCCCAGGGCTGATGATGCCATTCTGCAGGGCAGCATTATTGGATCAGAGCGATTAGCTGTACGGCCTGATTTTCTGAGTCAAATTCAATTTCTTTTTCAGGTACCACGGGCTTACGAGTAGTCATGTGCTTTTTGTTTTGCGATGGCATCACAGGATTACTAGAAGATGCAGTAAACTGAAGTCATTTCCCATTAACCGTATTCCTCATGATACTAAGAGAATGTGTCACTCTAACTTGTGTCCTCGGGCACTTTTCAGGAGAAAGAGTGCTTTCAGCAGCTCAAAGGAAAGCTGACAAAAGCCAAACTCTTGAGAAGCACTGTGTCAGGCACTTTCCAATATCTTAGCTCGTGATTCTCATAACAACCCTGAGAGAAGGGGAGCATTATTCCCCCCTCTTACCCTGGTAGTAACTGAATACCTGAGACACATGGCCACCTCTAAGAATTCATGTGCTTTATCAAGCTCACGCCAAAATAGGTGGCAAGGAGGAAACCCTGTAACTCCAGACTTGATCAGGTGGCCGGAGCAACCCGGAGAGTCTCTAGGGAAAGCTCAGTCAGAGCAAACCGTCCCCTGCTGCGTCTCCACCGGGCCTCATGTTCTAGATCTGGACAGAGGGAAAGACCCATGCTCTCAAGTCCAGCAATAGTGCTTTAGTCTCGTTAATATTTGTGTCCAGGTGAAACTGAATTAAAATAAGCCTCACGCACCAATTTGGAGGAGAAAATAAACAACACAAAGGTCAGCAGGTAGTCTGGAATGGGAGGGGTAACGTCCGAAGGGGCGGCTGCTTTCTCTGTAAAGCTTGGAGAGAGAGCCGGTGAGAAACCTCTAGCCCACGGGGAGGAAGAGCTCTGAGTCTCTACACCCTGGCTTTGTTCTTGTTCGGTCTCTAAGTCCTGTCTGACTCCTTTGCCAGCCCATGGACTGCAGCACTCCAGGCTTCCCTGTCCCTCACCATCGCCCAGTTTGCTCAGACTCATGTCCATTGAGTCGATGATGCCATCCAACCATCTCATCCACTATCACCGCCTTCTCCCCCTGCCGCCAGTCTTTCCCAGCATCAGAGTGTTTTTCCAGTGAGTCGGCTCTTTGCATCAGGTGGCCAAAGGACATAAAAGAAGGAAGGAAAAAAAGTGAAGAAACCAGGAAATGCCCCACTGTAAATGAAAGTGAGAATTCTTCCTGGCTTCAGCCTCTGCTAAGGGAATCTAGATGCTACTCAGGAACAGAGACTGCTTTTCAGAAAGTGTATGGTTTTGGTTCATCTCGTTGACAACAACCTGAATCCCTGAGCCATGAGCCCAGAGTTGCCAGAAACAGCAATGCCAAAAGAAATCTCTGTGTCTATCTCCAACATGCTCATCACCATAGCACAACAGCACCATTTGCTTTTGAGTCTTTGATACAAATTTTTAGGTAAAACTTGAAGACCAGAAACACATGCTCACCTAGCTGGTCCCTTCTCCAGAGTTGAGATGATTGAGCTGAGATATCTAAGAAGACTGTGTTGTTTTTGCTCCTGGGCAGCAGGTCTTTTCCTAAATCCTCCCCCTTGAGTTTATACACTAAAAGTCCCAGGTGACCCCGGAGAAATTGCAAAAGTTAGTTATCTGATCCATATTGAATAGAAATGTCATGCCATGGATTCTTCCAAACTCGTTAACCCGGCACCTTCATGGGGATGGCTGTGATTTTCTTGACAACAGCTGTTAGCACATCCATTTCATGGATATTAAAGACTCGTCGGATGACAGGATTCTTTGCCACTCTTCACTGAGTATCTCATACTAATTCCACAGTTTCCAAGTCTTCAGAACTTTCCAGAAAATTCGGGTTTATTGGTAAACTTTTAACCAAAGAAGATGTGTGACATATTGCATTAAGCTCAAGGATGTCATTCTGGAGTACCAGAGATGGAAGACCTCCCACGGGTCCACTCAATTACTGCCTAGACCCACAGCCTTCAGTCTTCAGTGGCCATCTCTGTTTCCCGTTTATCCTGAGGAAACAGGGGCCTGTGGTAGAACATTACACAGCCACTTCCTTACAACCATGCTCTCCTGAATTTTGGAAGCCTCATGTCCTTCTATTTGAGACTTTCCTTAGTGAAGTAAATGAGCTAATAGTGCCCTCCACCCCCAATAGAGTTCACCAGCTAACTGCCAGCCTGTAATATCTTTTAAACTTAGAAGGGATCTTAGAGGTTATTTTGCTTAATTAGCCCTGATATTAAAAATGAAATGGCTTTTAAGAAAAAGGCCGGATATCAAGCGGTATTAAGAAGGGTGAAGTTCAACCAGCTTTTCTGAATCACATGGATTCTCCCAGAAGCACAGTCTTGGTCTCATGACAATGACAAGATGACAGGGCATTTGGGAAGGCTGCTGTGTCCTCCTTGCAGTCTGTGGGTAAAGAGTGGGTTGGTTCTGATGACTACGGTGAGCTCTTCCTCCTTCCTATTCCAGAAAGGTGAGTGGTCGAGCATTGCCTGGTCTTAAGAGGGACTTTCATGTGAAAATCAGAGATTGGGAACATGTATTTATTTTTTATTTTGGCAGAAAATGTTTTTCCTCATCATGGTGTGATCATGACACAGAAGAATAGTTCTGCTTTCAACTCAGAGAAATAGTGGTGGACTGACCAAAAATCAAGCAGAAAAAAAAGTTGTTTTCTTCTTCAGGCTTTAAGGAGGGGGAGCTGCCTCCATGATTGATGAATAGCTTTCAGTATCACCTTTGTGATCTTATTCACCCTTAAACCCCCGACATCCACTGTAGTTAGGAGGGAATTACGCTGGCTCACGGGGAGGCTTCCCAAGTGGTGCTAGTGGTAAAGAAGCTGCCTGCCAATTCAGGAGACATAAGAGACACTGGTTCGATCCATGGGTGGGTAAGATCCCCTGGAGGAGGGCATGGCAACCCATTCCAGTCTTCTTGCCTGGAGACTCCCATGGGCAGAGGAAGCCTGGAAGGCTACAGCCCATAGGATCGCAAAGAGTCGGACATGACTGAACCAACTTGGCACACACGCACAGGAAGGCAATCCTCGTGCTGGTGTCACACAGGTTGAAGGTTGCCTTCTCTTCCCCCTCTGACTCATAAAAGCCAGCCAGCTGGGGACACCTCTCCTGCTGTTCCAGCCCCACAACATTCCATGTTGGAAGCTATTAGTAGACATCTCACCATGAAGCAGAGGCCATACGCACCCTCCACAGTCATCCCTTTACCAGATCCCAGTGGCTGGCACAGAACATGGGGTCACTGATGCCAAGGAACCAAGCTGTTACTTCTGGCTCTGCACTTTGTGTGGTTCTTTGCTGCTTCACAGTAGTTTCTCTCAACCTGCTGTCTCTTGCTGTCTTTATATTTACACTTCCGCATCATCTTCCACAGAACCCAGTCCATGCTGCTGCTCCACGAGGTCAGCAGGAACTATTTGCTGGCAATGTAATATATCACGGTCTTTATAGACAGATCCTAAATAGCACTGGTGTGTAATTTGAAAATTTGGGCAAGTTATCTGCTTAATGGTGAGACATCTACAAAGATACTAGTCAGATACCTCTGTCTTTTCTCTTTCCTCCCTCCCAGTTCAGCTCAGTTGCTCAGTCGTGCCCGACTCTTTGCGACCCCATGAACTGCAGCACACCAGGCTTCCCTGTCCATCACCAACTCCCTCAGCTTGCTCAAACTCATGTCCACTGAGTCGGTGATACCATCCAACCATCTCATCCTCTGTCGTCCCCTTCTCCTCCTGCCTTCAATCTTTTCCAGGATCAGGGTCTTTTCCGAGGAGTCAGTTCTTCGAATCAGGTGGCCAAATTATTGGAGTTTTAGTTTCAGCATCAGTCCTTCCAATGAATATTCAGGACTGATTTCCTTTAGGATGGAGTGGTTGGATGGATCTCCTTGCTATCCAAGGGATTCTCAAGAATCTCCTTCAACACCATGGTTCAAAAGCATCAGTTCTTTGGCGCTCAGCTTTCTTTATAATCCAATTCTCACATCCATACATGACTACTGGAAAAACTATAGCTTTGATTAGATGGACCCTTGTTGGCAAAGTAATGTCTCTGCTTTTAAATATGCTGTCTAGGTTGGTCCTCCCTCCCTTTCCCACTGAATTTCTTGAGAGAGTAACCTTTATCTCATACCTTGTCCATTCAAATTTGATTTCCCTTCCTACACTCCCTCCACACATATGCAAACTCTGAAATGCTCACTCTAACTGCCAGATGAATTGGGTTGGCCAATAAGTTGGATCAGTTTTTTTCCATAACATGGCTCTAGTAGCACTTAATTGTCTTTAACTTCATTTGAAACAATTTTGTTAGACCGTATTCTGACAGTTTTCATATCATTGTGCGTTTTTTAAAGACTCAAAAGTGGTGAATTTTTGTGTAGCCATTTGAATGTTAAAGATGGAAGAAAAAAGCAACCTTTTTGGCATATTGTGCTTTATTATTTCAAGAAAGGTAAGAATGCAACTGAAAAGCAACAAATGTTTTGTGCAGTGTATGGAGAAGGTGCTATGACTGATCCAGTGTGTCAAAAGTGGTTTGTGAAGTTTCAGGCTGAAGATTTCTAAATGGATGATGCTCCACAGTTGGGTAGATTTGTTGAAGTTGACAGCGATCAAATCAAGACATTAATAGAGAATGACCAATATTATACCACACAGGAGATAAACAACATACTCAGAATATCCAAATCAAGCACTGAAAATCATTTGTACCAGCTTGGTTATGTTAATCACTTTGACATTTGGGTTTCACATAAGTGAAAAAAAACCTGCTTGACCGTATTTCTGCATGTGATTCTCTACTTAAATGTAACAAAAGCATTCTGTTTTTAAAACAAATTGTGACAGGCGATAAAAACTGGATACTGTAGAGTAATGTGGAATGGAAGAGATCATTGGGCAAATGAAATGAACCACCACCAACCACACCAAAGGCCAGTCTTC
This sequence comes from Cervus elaphus, assembly GCF_910594005.1. Lineage (NCBI taxonomy): Eukaryota > Metazoa > Chordata > Mammalia > Artiodactyla > Cervidae > Cervus > Cervus elaphus. The sequence goes on along the minus strand of NC_057828.1, from coordinate 72,119,727 downwards.
ATCCAAAGAAGGTGATATTGTGTAAATGGTGGGATTGGAAGGGAGTCCTTTATTATGAGGTCCTTTCAGAACACTAAACGATTAATTCCAATAGTACTGCTCTCAGTTAGACCAACTAAAAGTACCACTCAATGAAAAGCATACAGAATTAGTCAATGGAAAACAGAAAAATCAGTCAACAGAAAACTCTTCCATCAGGATAATGCAAGACTGCATGTTTCTTTGATGACTAGGCAAAAACTGTCACAGCTTGGCTGGGAAGTTCTGATTCATCCCCCCATATTTACCAGACATTGCAGCTTCAGATTTCCATTTACTTGGGTATTTACAAAATTATCTTAATGGAAAACATTTCAATTCCCTGGAAGACTGTAAAGACACCTGAAACAGATCTTTGCTCAAAAAGATAAAAAGTTTTAGGAATAAATTATGAGGTTGCCTGAAAAATGGCAGAAGCTAGTAGAACAAAATGATGAAGACACTGTTCAATAAAGTTCTTGGTGAAAATTTTAAAAATGGCATCTTTTATTTTTACTTAATACAGAAGGAACTCGTTGGTGAACCCAGTAATAACTTCCCTTGAATTCTAGCCTCACTTATCTTCCTAATGAATTTGATGCAACTGTGCACTACTTTCTTGAAAATTTTCTTCACTTCCCTTCGGAGTGACTGGAATACTTTACCTCCCAACTCTAATTTACTTTTGTCTCCTCAGTTGGCTCTTCTTTTGTCTCATTTAAAACACAGGTTTGTCCCAAAATTTCTCCTCAACTCAGTTTATCTTCATTTTCTGTTCTTCCTTTCTGGTGGCCTCAAATTATCCTAGTGTTTCAATTAACATCTCTATGCAGATAGTCCCAGATCTTTAGCCCTAGTCCAACTTACCTACAGAGTTCTATCTTCATATTTTCAACCATCTATTGGGTCACATCATGTAGCTAATTCTCCTAGTCCTTCAAATGTATTGGTTCAGTTCAGTTCAGTTCAGTCGCTCAGTCATGTCTGACTCCTTGTGACCCCATGGAATGCAGCATGCCAGGCTTCCCTGTCCATCACCAACTCCCAGAGTTTACTCAGACTCATGTCCATTGAGTCGGTGATGCCATCCAACCATCTCATCCTCTGTCGTCCCCTTCTCCTCCCTCCTTCAATCCTTCCCAGCATCAGGGTCTTTTCAAATGAGTCAGTTCTTCACATCAGATGCCAAAGTATTGGAGTTTCGGCTTCAGCATCAGTCCTTCCAATGAATATTCAGGACTGATTTCCTTTAGGATGGACTGGTTACATCTCCTTGCAGTCCAAGGGACTCTCAAGAGTCTTCTCCAACACCACAGTTCAAAAGCATCAATTCTTCAGTGCTCAGCTTTCTTTATAGTCCAATTCTCACATCCATACATAACTACTGGAAAAACCATAGCCTTGACTAGACGGACCTTTGTCAGCACATTAATGTTTCTGCTTTTTAACATGCTGTCTAGCTTGGTCATAGCTTTTCTTCCAAGGAGCAAGCATCTTTTAATTTCAATGCTGCAGTCACCATCTGCAGTGATTTTGGAGCCCCAAAATAAAGTTTCTCACTGTTTCCACTGCTTCCCCATCTATTTGCCACAAAGTGATGGGACCAGATGTCATGATCTTAGTTTTCTGAATGTTGAGCTTTAAGCCAACTTTTTCACTCTCCTCTTTCACTTTCATCAAGAGGCTCTTTAGTTCTTCTTTGCTTTCTGCCATAAGGGTCATGTCATCTGCATATCTGAGGTTATTGATATTTCTCCCAGCAATCTTGATTCCAGCTTGTGCTTCATCCAGCCCAGCGTTTCTCGTGATGTATTCAGCATATAAGCTAAACAAGCAGGGTGACAATATACAGCCTTGATGGACTCCTTTTCCTATTTGGAACCAGTCTGTTGTTCCAGTTCTAACTGTTGCTTCCTGACCTGCATACAGATTTCTCAGGAGGCAGGTCAGGAGGTCTGGTATTCCATCTCTTGAAGAATTTTCCACGGTTTGTTGTGATCCACACAGTCAAAGGCTTTGGCATAGTCAATAAAGCAGAAGTGGATGTTTTTCTGGAACTCTCTGCTGTTTTGATGATCCAATGGATGTTAGCAATTTGATCTCTGGTTCCTCTGCCTTTTCTAAATCCATCTTGAACATCTGGAAGTTCACGGTTCATGTACTGTTGAAGCCTGTCTTGGAGAATTTTGAGCATTACTTTGCTAGCGTGTGAGACTAGTGCAATTGTGTGGTAGTTTGAACATTATTTAGCATTGCCTTTCTTTGGGATTGGAATGAAAACTGAGCTTTTCTAGTCCTGTGGCCACTGCTGAGTTTTCCAGATTTGCTGCAATATTGAGCACTTTCACAGCATCATCTTTTAGGATTTGAAATAGCTCAACTGGAATTCCATCACCTCCACTAGCTTTGTTCATAGTGATGCTTCCTAAGGCCTACTTGTCTTCACATTCCAGGATGTCTGGCCCTTGGTGAGTGATCACACCATTGTGCGATCAGTTTAAAAGTGAATCATCTCCCCCAAACCAGCCCCGTCTCCTAACTTCCCTATGAATATTTGTGAAAGAAAACATGCTGCTTACACTGGGAAAAGTTCAAACGTGAATAATTCTGCACTCCTCTCTTTCTCTCAACCCCACACCCAATGAAGTGACTTTCATTGAGGACATCTTTCAATGAGGTGACATCTTTAATGAGGGGACATTCATTGAATGGCAGACTCTGGGGAGGTAGTATGGAAAAAATAAAGGGGAAGAGAGAGAGGAAAGGGAAAGGAAGGGAAGGGAAGGGGAGAGGAGATTGGTCTTACCCCTGAGAACTTACACAGGAGGACAGCAAAACTTTCATGTGCTGAATTTTTACCGAATACCTACTAAAAGCCAGCCACTGTTCTGGGTGCCGTAGTGCTTCAATGTCACCTTTGCAGGGTCTCTCAAAACTACTCCACACTAATTCAGGTCTGGTTAGAACCTCCACATCAATATTTTTCAAATGGGAAAAATGGGCTTCTTGCCTTTAGTATTGTATTTTTTTCCCTACTAGTAATTATCACGTCAGCAAAGATGTGTTTCAGTTCAGTTCAGTCCAGTCACTCAGTCGTGTCTGACTCTTTGCAACCCCATGGACTGCAGCATGCCAGGCCTCCCTGTCCATCACCAACTCCCAGAGCTTACCCAAACTCATGTCCATTGAGTTGGTGATGCCATCTAACCATCTCATCCTCTATTGTCCCCTTCTCCTGCCTTCAATCTTTCCCCACATCAGGGTCTTTTCAAATGAGTCAGCTCTTCGCATCAGGTGGCCAAAATATTGGCGTTTCAGCTTCAGCATCAGTCCCACCAGTGAACACCCAGGACGATCTCCTTTAGGATGGACTGGCTGGATCTCCTTGCAGGTTTGCCTATCTTAAATCATATGACTAACTTTCCCTTCATATGTGAACATTTCATTTGTTCTTTTATTTTTCCAGAACTTCCTAACAGACCCTCCATCCTCTGTCTCTTCACGCTTTGACTCAACCCATATGCTGCCGTCAGAGAAATATTGCTAAAACTAAGCTATAAGGTCCTTTCTTATTTTTTAAGTATTTATTTATATATCAGGTCTTAGTTGCAGCATGCGGGATATTTGTTGTGGAGCACAGACTCTCTAGTTGTGGCACACAGGCTCTATAGTAGCGATGCGCGGGCTCCAGAGTGAATGGGCTTCAGTAGTTGCAACACATGGGCTTCAGACTATGCCGTCTCAGAAGTTGCACCTCACGGACGTAGTTGCTCCATGACATGTGAGATCTCAGTTCCCTGACCAGGAACTGAAACTGAGTCCCCTGCATTCCATGGTGGATTCTTAACCACTGGACCACCAGGGAAGTGCCAATCCTCCATTGTTTTGAAATGCTTGTAGGCTCAAAAATTGTAATCTAAACTCTGCGATTGTGAATGCAAGACCCCTCCTGCCCCCATCCTGAAACCTGGGCTCCAATCTCTCCTTCCGGTCTTACCTCCCAGTCCCTTTCTTGTATACGTCTTCCAGTCAAACAGGACTACTCAGCATTCACAAACATGTCCTAAACGTTCTCTTCTTACCCAAAGTCATGCCCTCCACTTGAAATGCCATCTGTTCTATCTCTATTCACTGAAAGCCTTCCTTTCTCTTTCCAGGTTTGACTTAATTGCCTTATCAATATAAAGATTCATGCCTTATTCCCCCTAATGGCTTGCAAGATGGCAATGATTGAGTTCTAATCATATTTATAGTAAGTATTCCCACTGTTCCACATACAACTTGCAAAAAGATCTTTTCATTACAGATGCTGAATGAGTATTTACTAAATAAATGTTACCAGAAGCAATTTTCTAATAATTTCACATGCATACATTATCTCTTTCCAACATGATTATAAAGTCTTCAATAGCAGGGATCATATTTTCTTCCTTTTCTTTTATTTTCTACATGGTTCTTTAAGTCTTATTTACGGAACTATAAATAGAGTAGAAGTATAAATGTTTGCAGAATGAACAAGTGATGTTATGCTTTTTCATAGGAAAACACAATATTATATTAAAATCCACAGTCATATTCTACAGTCTAAGATTAATACCATGTTTGGATACTAGGAAAAGGAAAAAACTCTAGTCTATTAGCACCTATAACATTTTTTAGCTACTTTTTTCCTTCATGTTTTCTAAATAATATTTCGGATTATAATTTCTTAACTGTCCCTCACTGAACTCCATTATTATTCCCTTTATAAAACTAGCTTAAGTTTTCCTGGTAGGTAATTATTATTTATAAAGATAGTTTTGTCTTTACTTTAAAATAGCTATATCATTTTATTCCTTTTCTTATCTTTCCAACTGGTTGGAACTTCCATATCAATATTTTAGAAATTAAAAAAGATGGGCCTTTTGATTTTAGTGGGTTTTATCCCCTACAAATAATAATCAGGTTAGCTGTTGATTTAAATTAGATATTTGTACTTTAAGAAGTTTTGGGAATTACTGGGTGGTCCAGTGGTTAGGACTTCAAGCCTCCACTGTAGGAGGCATGGATTCGGTCCCTGGTCAGGGAACTAAGATCCTACATGCTACATAGAAGAAGGAAAAAAGAAGTCTTTATCCTATTCTAAATCATTACATCTAACCTTTTCTTTTTATATTAAAATTTTATTTGTGTTCTTATCTGATTGCTCTCTCCAACTGAGCGATATAAACTTCAGTGAAGTAGAGATGTGGCAATCACAGGTAGCCATGCCAGAAAACTTACATCATGAGTCATTTGGCCTATATTTATTGATACAATTATCAAGAGAATCAAGGAACATGCTTTAGCCTTTGTGCCATCTTGTCATGAACTCTGTGGGATAAGGGTCACAAAATATGAAAATGCTGGGGAATCCTTCTATCCTTTCATTCATCCATTTGCTCACCAAATATTTGTCGAGCGCTGCTCCGTGCCAGACGCTGTTTCAGTGCTGGGCTGTAGGAATGAACAAGACAGACTCCTGGTTCTCATAGGGCTTTCATTATAGAGAAGGTAAACTGTACGTTAACAAATAAGTGAGCAAGATCTTTTCAGATATTCTGTAAAGATAGCAAGACAAGGTGAGGCACTAGAGAGTGACTCATAGGGATGGGTTTATTTAGCCAAGGTGGTCAGGGAAGGCTGCTCCAAAGAATGACATTGAATAGAGACTTAAGGGACAAGGAGCCACCTATGTATGGATGATACTGAGGCGTGCAGGGGGAGGAAATAGCAAATGCAAAGTTTCTGCGGTGAGAAGGACCTTGACGTCTTGGAAGAAAAAGAGAAGGCCGACGGGCAGTGAATGGAAGGAGAACGCTAGGATATACATCTGCAGTGGTAAGAGGACCAGACGATGGTGAAGATTCAGGGAAATCACGTTAAAGGATGAAAGTGAAGTCACTCAGTCATGTCCGATTCTTTGCAACCCCATGGACTGTAGCCCACCAGGCTCCTCTGTCCATGGGATTTCCCAGGCAAGAATACTGGAGTGGGTTGCCATTTCCTTCTCCAGGGGAGTTTCCTGACACAGGGATCAAACCCGGGTCTCCTGTATGCAGGCAGACGCTTTACAATCTGAGATAATAATATAACACATTCACTAAAATGAAACATTTACAAGATTTACAAGACAAATTATAAACACTTAGACAACTAATTCACATCTTAAATCTGAAATAAGCCTAAATAAGGCAAATAAGCTCTCCACTACATTCTGTTCCACACTGAAAGTCTCATTGACTTGTACTTTCTCACCCTGAGTGGCAACAAAAATCCTGGACTCTTAAACACGTATTTCTGGGAGCAAAAATTTTTTATGCAACACACTGTGAGCTGAGATTTTTTTTGGCAGTTTACTGAGGCCAGAGAGACACATCATCCCAACCAATTAGCTGTGGGCTTTGCAAAACTGAGGAATCACATCAGCTATACTGGTTGCAAACTTCATGCTAAGTTAAACAAAACCACATGACTTAGTTCCTTTCTTCGCCCTCTTATTTGGAGAGGAAAAAGAAGCAAATGAAACACTTTCAGTACCCACTGAAGTTATCCAAAAATAAAGTATGTAACAAATGGGTCTGGGTGACTCAGGGGGGTCACTTGCCATGTGTCTTAATTTAGATTATGGGGCTATTTTTGGTTTGTCATAACGGTCTGGCTGTTGTGGTCTCAGACCAGGCCCGGTACCCTGGTCAAAGCAGTGCTTTATCACAGCACAGACGCTTGTGACAAAAAAAATGGGTTAACTTTCTGTCCCTTTGTGAAAGAACTTCCAGTCCTAGTTGTGGCTAGATCCCGCTACAACGGACTCCCAAGAGCTACTCAAGTCTTTGTTACATTGGAGTTTTAAAATTTCCTATGGAGATCATGTTTTTGGAAAGAGCAGCTCACCAATGAGATCTTTCTGGTCGTCCTGGTTTTCATGGTGATTAGAATCAGATAGCAGCAGGGGCACCCTCCTCTACTCAAACATCACCAGAAGGTCATCTCTCCTTAGCACAGAGTCTGGAGCACAGTGACCTCTCAATAAATGTCATCTGATTAGGTTTGTATTATACATTTGTGTGTGTGTGTGTGTGTGTGTGTGTGTGTGTGTGTGTGTGCGCGCGCGCGCGCGTGCTCAGTTGCTTCGGTTGTGTCCAACGCTTCGCTACCCCATGGACTATAGCCCACCAGACTCCTCTGCCATGGGATTCTCCAGGCAAGAATAGTGGAGTGGGTTGCCGTATCCTCCTTCAGATCTTCCTGACCCAGGGATCGAACCCGTTTCTCCTACGTCTCCTGTATTGCAGGTGGATTCTTTTACCGCTGAGTCACCAGGGAAGCTATTTTACATTTATTTGGCCCCAAAATGATTCTTGGGAAGTCTCTGGAGCAGCTCTCAGAGACCAGTCCACAGAACTAGACCAGTCCATTTTTACTGGTCTCCAACAAAATGAGGAAAAGTCTTAAGGTTATCATTTATCATTTCTTGTTGATTGCCTTTACTCATGTTTTTGTCCTGCCTACTAGGTGTTTCTTAAAGTTCACGTTTTTTAGTAAAGAATGGTAGTATATGGTAGTAGTTGTTTTAAATGTCCTTACTTGGCAAATTAGATGGTAGCATCTTGATGCCCATCCCCTCAATTTTTTTGAAAATTTACTGAGCCCAGAACCGTAAATCTGTGAACCCCAAGTCTGGATGTTTACCACCTCTAGTTGTCTGGCTTTTCTGGTCTCTACTATAGTATTTGGGATAGATAAATGCTCACTCAATAGACCCATCACCAGTTGACATCCTTCTTCTATGTAATGTCTTATAACTGAAAGCCAGAGACTTGCAAGGGAGGGAAAGTGTAAGGAAAAAGGAAGAAGATTAGCTATTAACATCACTACTATTTACATTAGTATATTGGAGGGGCAGAAAATAAGCCAAGATAAATACAACATAAACATTTCTAGGGTACGGAAGATCAGGAGGTTTTTCTAATGAGTGTGTCAACTTGTGGAATTTTTATAGTAATATTTTTGTTATAATACGTAATAATTATTTATTAAAGGCTTCTGTACCTTTAATGGTTGCTGTCCTCAGTTTGCAAATGTAAATGGTGCTTTAGGCATTCCTTTTAAGAAGTATTTAATACTGACAAGCAAATGTAGATTTCTTTCTACAAATTAAATCAGTCTAAATCATTGTTGAGATTATGCTTCTTGATATTAGTTATAAATAAGAATGTAAAATAACTAAGTAGCTATTTTTGTCTTAGCAGGACATCCTGGCTAGAGTACGGGACTCAGAAGTGTAGGTCTTGTCTTCAGATAAGCCACTGGTTTACTGTTATCACGTCGGTAATACTGCTTAAGGTGCTTCTGTTTTGTTACTATAAATTCGAGTTAGGAAAATTAGTTGCTAATGGTCCATTGTCAAGGGTGTTGATGAAAACATATTAATATTACAAATGATGACCTGGGAGTGTAGTTATCTACGTATTTCAAGGTCATATAACTACCATATTATTATCTATAATAAATAATCACATAAAGAAAGAGTAAAATTTGGAGAAATAAGTTTGGAATGATGTTAATAAGAGCTACTACACAGCCAGTATTTACTGGGAACCGGTATTATGCTTAGTGCTTTATGAACATTGTCTGAATTAATCTTTTAGGAACCACTGTTACCAACTTCAACTCACAATTCAGGAAATTGGGGCTTTTGGAGATAATTCCCCTTGAGCAACAAATGCCAGGCCGGAGGTCTCCTGGGAGCTGGGCGGCTGGCCTGTTCCAAGGGAGCAGCACTGACTCCCTCGGAATCTCTGTGTTGATGGGCTAGCGAGTGTGCCTTTTCCCCCTCCAACACCGAATAAGGTAATATTTTCCTTTTTATTCCTCTAGTTCCTTATATAAAGAATTCTTAATTTCCCTTTGTCTTTTGTCATTTGACTTTCATTTCCTGTTTTGGGTTTTCTGCTTTTACCACTCTGAGCCTTCAGTACTGGTCTGCCTCATTCCCCTTCTAGGAGGATTTAACTTAAGTTCCAGTTTTTGGTGCTTTTCCCTTTGTGTTTCAGTTCCTTCCATAGTCTGTGTTTTGCAAATGAAGTTACCTTTTATGGCTTCCAACTCTTGTTTTCACTGGAAGTTTTGTAGTTTTCCTATATTTTTGGATATGTATATATTTATCTTCAAGGGATTTCCTTTGGAGCCCTCTATATTAAACTTCAAACAGAATTTTCTGATTTAAGTGCTGTGATGTGTTAGAACATTTTGTTGAAAAGGGTTATATATGTCTACAGGTTTTTTGCTTGCTTTTTTTTTTTTTTTAATAAAGAAAGAATAAACAGTGACTGAGAGAAGAGTGATGGAAGAATTTGAATGTCAACTTGTTGAAAGAGAGAGAGAAATTGATGGTCCTCTAGTCAGAGAATTCTGGACTATTCATATGATTCAATACCTAGAATAATAGAACTCAGAAACAGAAATGATCATCACAACATTAGGTACTTTGTTAAGTAAATTTTGTTTTGTTTTGCTTAGAAAAAAAAGCCATTTTTTTTATAGTATGCTTTTGATCCTTAATATTAGGAGTCTGAGTTCAAAATGGGCTTTCCTGGTGGCTCAGTGGTAAAGAATCTGGCTGCAATGCAGGAGACCCAGGTTCAATCCCTGGGTTGGGAAGATCCACTGAAGAAGGAAATGGTAACCCACTCCAGTATTCTTGCCTGGAGAATTCCATGGACAGAGGAGCCTGGTGGGCTACAGTCCATGGGGTCACAAAGAGTTGGACATGACAGAGTGACTAACACTTTCACTTCAGGTTCTAAATTGTTTAATGAACTGGCCATGCCTATGTAGTGTATGGAACAAATACTGGACTGGGAGTAGGAGACCAGTGATCAGTCTTGGTTCCACTAGTAATTAGCTGTGTAACTCCTCTCTGAGAATGTTTCCTTATGGGTACAATGAGTTGAAAGGATTAGGGGACCTACAATTGCGGTCTTTTCATACTTCACAGTTCTTAGTACAACACTGTTTTCCCCTCTCCTGTACAAATTAGGAAAATTCTCATTACTAAAAAAAGCTCTCTGCGGTAGCAAAGACCATCAGTAATTCCAGCCTTTACATAGTCAGTTCTTGCTAAATAATACATTCAAGTTCCCCACATATGTGTTTATGAGCTATTTTCTGGAGAATGGTATTTTCTGTTGTAATGTCCTCTCATGATGGTGACTTTATCAGAAGCAAATACCTTATTTAGATGTTAGATATCTGAGTTACCCTTACAGAAAGTGATGCATTTTGTTTTGTTTTTGTTAAGCCACGGTTTTACTACTTAATCTGAAATATTTGATGCCAAAAATCTTCTTGTCTTTGAAAGCGCATGCAACTCAAAAACTGTGGCTGACATTAAGCCAAATGTTCTGAAGAAACTAACAACCATAGAAAAACTTCTCTGATTTCAGCATTAAAAAGCTAATGTTTTTGAAAAGATATAGCTAAGGAAGAGAGCCTGTAATTCTAGGAAAAAAGAGTCTGCGCAGGATTTTAAAGTTGGAAGGGGTCTTGGCAATCAACTAGCTAACCTTCTGCTCTGTGTGGGCATCAATTCCCAACATTTCTGCCATTTAGTCATCCATCATCTGCTTTAATAGATCCTGTGACAGGGAGTTTGAAAGTAAAAGTGTTAGTCGCTCAGCCATGTTCGACTTTTGCCACCCCTGGGCTATAACTCGCCAGGCTCTTCTGTCCATGGAAATTCTCCAGGCAAGAATACTGGAGTAGGTTGCCATTCCCTTCTCCGGGGATCTTCCCATCCAGGCACTGAACCCAGGTCTCCGACATTGCAGGCAGATTCTTTACCAGAATCTGAGCTACCAGGAAACCCCAACAGGGAGTTTACTGCGTCATAATATAGCTCATCCCATTGAAAGACAGCTTTATTCATTGACAAATTCTTCTGGAAATGCCCCTTGGGTTTGATGAAAGCCATTCTTAGCCACAAATTGTAGTATATTCTTTGTTGTAGGCCTACTCCTTATGTTTGTAGGGTCAAGGTCAAAAGTACAAATGGAGAACCACAAGCCGTATGTCTAAGTATCTAAATGTAAATTAAGCTAAAAAACTGTTAAGCATGTATTATGTTTCTACCTCGACAAATACACCTTCATATATCGCACTTCTAATGGACTGAATTGTGTCCCCTACTAAATTCACATTTTGAAGCACTAACCCTCAGTATGACTGTATTTGGAGGTAGGGCCTTTAAGGAGGTAATTAAACAGGTCAAAAGAAGGAGGTCCTAGTCTAAGACTGGTGTGCTTATAAGACAAAGAGACACCAGAAATCTCTCTGCAAGGGCACAGAAGAAAGGCCATGTGAGGACACAGCAAGAAGGCAGTTATATGCAAACCAAGAGAAGCCTCCTCAGAAACCAATCCCATGGCACCTTGACCTTAGACTTTCAGTCTGCAAAACCAGGAGAAAATAAACGTTGTCTAAGCCACCTAGTCTGTGGTATCTTATGACAACCGAAGCTGACTAATACAACATCCAAGGTGAAAAAGTAGGTGAAAGCTGTGGTTTTCATATGGGCAGAGTATGAAAGACAACAGAATTTCCTGATTAGGGAAATACCTAGGTGCTCTGTTGATGAGCTGACAATGCTGGATGAGTAATAAAGACATACAATCATCCCTTAGTATCCATGCTGACTGGTTCCAGGGCTGCCCGTAGATACCAAAATTCGTGGATATTATGAGGTGTAGTATTTGCATACAACCTATGTATATCCTCCCATGTTCCTTACATCATCTCAAGATTACTTACAATAACAACTACAATAGAAACACTATGTAAATAGTTGTATATGGCTTATATGAAAAAGAGGAATTGTGGCAAAAACTCAAAAGCATTACCTCTGGAAAGAAGGATTCAGGATCTGCAGTGGGAAGAAAGGGTATTTCTCCTGCAAGAATCTATTGTAGGGACTTCCCTGGTGGTCTGATGATCAAGAATCCACTTTCCAATGAAGAGGGGTGTGGGTTCTACGCCTGGTCAGGGAACTAAGATTCCATATGCCTCAGGGCAACTAAGCCCACGTGTGCTGCAACTACTGAGTCTGTGTGCTCTGGAGCCCGGGAACTGCAACTAGAGAAAGCCCTAGTACTAAAACGAAGACCCAGTGCAGCCAAAAAAAAAAAAAAAAACTATTGTGTTCACGATATTTGAGAAGAAGGATTTGACAAGTGAATTTGTCTTTTCTATTACCTAATGAATTTACTGCTTGCGTTCAAATCTTCCTCATACCCAGCTGAATATCTGACACCGAAGTTCAGGGCAATGTGACTTACAAAATTTCTAGCAGGAGATGTGATGAGGTGTTTCCCTGGGATTGTGTTGGTCACTAGAGCAGATATGTAGGGTTATAGGCTACAGTAGGTCACGCTGAGCACCAGATATTGAGATAGAGGTGCTTGGGTGTTCTATAGAACACTGTGTGTTTGCAACACCCTCTGAAACCTAGGATCCAGGGTGGAGGCCTCTCTTGGCTGGGACTAAAGAGGGGGGTGCTGTTTTACTTAAAACAAAACCTGTAGTAACATACCACATCTCCCAGACAACTCTGGATAATTGGCTTCAGTTCAGTTGCTCAGTAGTGTCTGACTCTTTGCGACCCCATGGACTACAGCATGCCAGGCCTCCCTGTCCAGCACCAACTCCCAACTCAAACTAAAAACTCTTCTCCATTGAGTTGGTGATGCCATCCAACCATTTTGTCCTCTGTTGTCCCCTTCTCGTCCCACCTTCAATCTTTCCCAGCATCAGGGTCTTTTCTAATGAGTGAGTTCTTTGCATCAGGTGGCCAAAGTACTGGAGTTTCAGCTTCAACATCATCCATCCAATGAATATTCAGGACTGATTTCCTTTAGGATGGACTGGTTGGATCTCCTTACTGTGCAAGGGACTCCCAAGAGTCTTCTCCAATACCACAGTTCAAAAGCATCCATTTTTCAGCACTCAGCTTTCTTTATAGTCCAACTCTCACATCCATACATGACTACTGGAAAAACCATAGCTTTGACTAGACGGACCTTTGTCAGCACATGAATGTCTCTGCTTTTTAACATGCTGTTTAGCTTGGTCATAGCTTTTCTTCCAAGGAGCAAGCTTGGAAGCTTTAATTTCAATGCTGCAGTCACCATCTGCAGTGATTTTGGAGCCCCCAAAATAAAGTTTCTCACTGTTTCCATTGCTTCCCTATCTATTTGCCACGAAGTGATGGGACCAGATGTCATGATCTTAGTTTTCTGAATGTTGAGCTTTAAGCCAACTTTTTCACTCTCCTCTTTCACTTTCATTAAGAAGCTCTTTAGTTCTTCTTTGCTTTCTGCCATAAGGGTCATGTCATCTGCATATCTGAGGTTATTGATATTTCTCCCAGCAATCTTGATTCCAGCCTGGGCTTCATCCAGCCCAGCGTTTCACATGATGTACTCTGTATATAAGTTAAATAAGCAGGGTGACAATACACAGCCTTGACGTACTCCTTTTCTTATATGGAACCAGTCTGTTGTTCCATGTCCAGTTCTAACTTTTGCTTCCTGACCTGCATACAGATTTCTCAGGAGGCAGGTAGGTGGTCTGGTAGTCCCATCTCTTTCGGAATTTTCCACAGTTTATTGTGATCCATACAGTCAAAGGCTTTGGCATAGTCAATAAAGCAGAAATATATGCTTTTCCGGAAATCTCTTGTTTTTTCGATGATCCAGTGGATGTTGGCAATTTGAGCTCTGGTTCCTCTGCCTTTTCTAAATCCAGCTGGAACATTTGGAAGTTCATGGTTCATGTACTGTTGAAGCCTGGCTTGGAGAATTTTGAGCATTACTTCACTAGCGTGTGAGATGAGTGCAATTGTGCAGTAGTTTGAGCATTCTTTGGGATTGCCTTTCTTTGGGATTGGAATGAAAACTGACCTTTTCCAGTCCTGTGACCACTGCTGAGTTTTCCAAATTTGCTGCCAGATTGAGTGCAGCACTTTCACAGCATCATCTTTTAGGATTTGAAGTAGCTCAATTGGAATTCCATCACCTCCACTAGCTTTGTTTGTAGTGATGCTTCCTAAGGCCCACTTGACTTCACATTCCAGGATGTCTGGCTCTAGGTGAGTGATCACGCCATCATGATTATCTGGGTCATGAAGGTCTATTTTGTACAGTTCTTCTGTGTATTGCTGCCACCTCTTCTTAATATCTTCTGCTTCTGTTAGATCCCTACCATTTCTGTCCTTTATTGAGCCCATCTTTGCATGAAATGTTCCCTTGGTATCTCTGATTTTCTTGACGAGATCTCTAGTCTTTCCCATTCTATTGCTTTCCTCTATTTCTTTGCATTGATCACTGAGGAAGACTTTCTTATCTCTCCTTGCTATTCTTTGGAACTCTGCATTCAAATGGGTTTATCTTTCCTTTTCTCCTTTGCCTTTCACTTCTCTTCTTTTCTCAGCTGTTTGCAAGGCCTCCTCAGACAGCCATTTTGTCTTTTTGCATTTCTTTTTCTTGGGGATGGTCTTGATCACCTCCTCCTGCACAATGTCAAGAATCTCTGCCCATAGTTCTTCAGGCACTCAGTCTATCAGATCTAATCCCTTGAATCTATTTGTCACTTTCACTGTATAATCATAAGGGATTTGATTTAGGTCATACCTGAATGGTCTAGTGGTTTTCTCTACTTTCTTCATTTTAAGTCTGAATTTGGCAATAAGGAGTTCATGATCTGAGCCACAGTCAGCTCCTGGTCTTGTTTTTGCTGACTGTATAGAGCTTCTCCATCTTTGGCTGCAAAGAATATAATCAATCTAATTTCAGTATTGACCATCTGGCGATGTCCATGTGTAGAGTCTTCTCTTGTGTTGTTGGAAGAAGGTGTTTGCTATGACCAGTGTGTTCTCTTGGCAAAACTCTATTAGCCTTTGCCCTGCTTCAATTTGTACTCCAAGGCCAAATTTCCCTGTTACTCCAGGTATCTCTTGACTTCCTACTTTTGCATTCCAGTCCCCTATAATGAAAAGGACATCCTTTTTGGGTGTTGGTTCTAGAAGGTCTTCATAGAACCATTCAACTTCAGCTTCTTCAGCATTATTGGTTGGGGCATAGACTTGGATTAATGTGATACTGAATGGTTTGCCTGGGAAATGAACAGAGATCATTTTGTCATTTTTGAGATTGCATCCAAATACTGCATTTTGGACTCTTTTGTTGGCTATGATGGCTATTCCATTTCTTCTAAGGGATTCTTGCCCACTGTAGTAGATATGAGGGTCATCTGAGTTAAATTCATCCATTCCAGTCCATCTTAGTTCACTGATTCTTAAAATGTCGATGTTCACTCTTGCCATCTTCTGTTTGGTACTCCCAATTTGCCTTGAGTTATGGGCCTAATATTCCAGGTTCCTATGGAATATTGCTCTTTATAGCATCAGATTTTATTTCCATCACCAGTCACATCCGCAACTGGGTGTTGTTTTTGCTTTGGCTCCGTCTCTTCATTCTTTCTGGAGTTATTTCTCCACTGATTTCCAGTAGCATATTGGGTACCTACCGACCTGGGGAGTTCATCTTTCAGTGTCCTACATTTTTGCCTTTTCATACTGTTCATGGGGTTCTCAAGGCAAGAATACTGAAGTGGTTTGCCATTCCCTCTTTCAGTGGACCACATTTGGCCACAACTTGGTTGACTCCAAGATGGCAGAGTAGAAGGATGTGCACTCATCTTCTCCTGTGAGAACTCCAAAATTACAACTCACTGCTGAATAACCATAGACAGGAGAATGTTGGACCTCACCAAAAAAAGATACCCATGTCCAAAAGCAAAGGAAAGTATGGTACTGGCACAAAGACAGAAATATAGATCAATGGAACAGAATAGAAAGCCCAGAGATAAATCCACGTACCTATGGACACCTTATCTTCGACAAAGGAGGCAAGGATATACAATGAAAAAAAACAACCTCTTTAATAAGTGGTGCTGGGAAAACTGGTCAACCACTTGTAAAAGAATGAAACTAGAACACTTTCTAACACCATACACAAAAATAAACTCAAAATGGATTAAAGATCTAAATGTAAGACCAGAAACTATAAAACTCCTAGAGGAGAACATAGGCAAAACACTCTCTGACATAAATCACAGCAAGATCCTCTATGACCCACCTCCCAGAATATTGGAAATAAAAGCAAAAATAAACAAATGGGACCTAATTAAAATTAAAAGCTTCTGCACAACCAAGGAAACTATAAGCAAGGTGAAAAGACAGCCTTCAGAATGGGAGAAAATAATAGCAAATGAAGAAACAGACAAAGGATTAATCTCAAAAATATACAAGCAACTCCTGCAACTCAATTCCAGAAAAATCAATGAACCAATCAAAAAATGGGCCAAAGATCTAAACAGACATTTCTCCAAAGAAGACATACAGATGGCTAACAAGCACATGAAAAGATGCTCAACATCACTCATTATCAGCGAAATGCAAATCAAAACCTCAATGAGGTACCATTACAGGCCAGTCAGGATGGCTGCTATCCAAAAGTCTACACACAATAAATTCTGGAGAGGGTGTGGAGAAAAGAGAACCCTCTTACACTATTGGTGGGAATGCAAACTAGTACAGCCACTATGGAGAACAGTGTGGAGATTCCTTAAAAAACTGGAATTAGAACTGCCATATGACCCAGCAATCCCACTCCTGGGCATACACACCGAGGAAAGCAGAACTAAAAGAGACACGCATACCCCAATGTTCATTGCAGCACTGTTTATAATAGCCAGGACATGGAAGCAACCTAGATGCCCATCAGCAGACGAATGGATAAGAAAGCTGTGGTACATATATACAATAGAATATTACTCAGCCATTAAAAAGAATTCATTTGAATCAGTTCTAATGAGGTGGATGAAACTGGAGCCCATTATACTGAGTGAAGTAAGCCAGAAAGAAAAACACCAGTACAGTATACTAACACATATATATGGAATTTAGAAAGATGGTAAAGATAACCCTATATGCAAGACAGAAAAAGAGACACAGATGTATAGAACAGACTTTTGGACTCTATGGGAGAAGGTGAGGGTGGGATGTTCTGAGAGAACAGCATCGAAACATGTATATTATCAAGTGTGAAACAGATCACCAGTCCAGGTTGGATGCATGAGACAAGTGCTCGGGGCTGGTGCACTGGGAAGACCCAGAGGGATGGGGTGGGGAGGGAGGTGGGAGGGGGGATCGGGATGGGGAACACATTTAAATCCATGGCTGATTCATGTCAATGTATGGCAAAAACCACTACAATTTTAAAAAAAAAAAAGCAAAGGAGAAGCCCCAGCAAGATGGTAGGAGGGGCAAAATTGCATTTAGAATCAAACCCCATACCCGCCAGAGACGCTCAGAGGGCTCAAACATACCTTTTGCGCACCAGGACCCAGAGACCCCACAAGGACTGAGCCAGAACTGTGTTTGAGTGTCTTCTGTGGACGTACAGGTGAGCAGTGGACTGCTGCGGGGGCAGGGGCTCTGGGTGCAGAAGACCTGGAGGAGGTCGCCATTAACCCCACCATTGAGCCACCAGAACTTACACAAGACTGGGGAAGCAGACTCTTGGAGGGCACAAACAAAAGCTTGTGTGCACCAGGACCCAGGAGAAAGGAGCAGAGACCCCACAAGAGACTGACCCAGACTTGCTCGTGAGTGTCCAGGAGTCTCTGGGGAGGCGTGGGTCGGCAGTGGCCTGCTCCACGGCTGGGAGCACTGAGTGTAGCAGTGCATGCATGGGACCTTTTGAAGGAGGTCACCATTATCCTCATCACCTCCAGCATAGTTTGGCTTCAGGTCAAACAACAGGGAGGGAACACAACCCCACCCATCAACAGAAAATTGGATTAAAGATTTATTGAGCATGGCCCCGCCCATCAGAACAAGACCCAGTTTCCCCCTCAGTCAGTCTCTCCCATCAGGAAGCTTCCATAAGCCTCTTAGCCTTCTCCATCAGAGGGCAGACAGAATGAAAACCACAATCACAGAGAACTAACCAATCTGATCACATGGACCACAGCCTTGTCTAACTCAATGAAACTATGAGCCATGCCATGTAGGACCGTCCAAGACAGACAGGTTATGGTGGAGAGTTCTGACAAAATGTGGTCCACTGGAGAAGGGAATGGCAAACTACTCAGTATTCTTGCCTTGAGAACCCCATGAATGGTCCATCCCTCAAAACTTTTAAAATGCTAATGGAAGGAGTAGTGATCCAGTGTTTAGGGTGGAGAAAGTGAAAGTGAAAGTCACTCAGTCGTGTCTGACTCTTTGTGACCCATGGTCTATACATCCCATGGAATTCTCCAGGCCAGAATACTGGAGTGGGTAGGCTTTCCCTTCTTCAGGGGATCTTCCCAGTCCAGGGATGGAACCCAGGTCTCCTGCATTGGAGGTGGATTCTTTACCAGCTGAGCCACAAGAGAAGCCCAAGAATACTGGAATAGGTTGTCTATCCCTTCTCCAGCAGATCTTCCCGACCCAGGAATTGAACCAGTGTCTTCTGCATTGCAGGGGGATTCAGCGTGGAGAAGAAGTAGGTAAACTTTAAGAATCTAGAAGAGTGCTCTAATATTGGCAAGGAGACAAAACTGGGGAGTTCCTTGTGAAAAGGGGGATTATGATAAGAACTTATCCTATGAAGCATGCATGGGGATTTTCACTTGGCAGTTGTTCTAGAGATCACTGCAAATAACAGAGGCTGGTGGGGGAACTGTGAAAAGTGGGGTTACTCAATTTAACGTGACTGGAAAAACTAGGGGATAACTGATGAGACCAACATAACAGTGGTATAGAATAAGCTCTCTTGTCTTGAAGAGACTAGATTGTTTTTCTCTTAAACATCTGATGATCTAAGGAAGCTGTCTAAAATGAGGTTAGGCAATCTATCATATGACCCAAAGTCACCCGGCTCAGACTCCCATTTGAAAAATGGAAATTCTGAAAACTCATGTTTACATCACAACGATGTGGTGAAGGAACAATAGAACAAAACAGAAAAGGCTTAAGTTTTGGCAATTCAAGTACTCTGTTATTTAAAAGTCACGTGACACATGGAACCACAGAATTGGAAGGAATCTTAAAGGTCACTGAGCCCCCTCATTTTCCAGATGAGGACACAAACAAGGACCCAGGGACCAGTATAGTTCTCCCAGCTAGTCAGAGGGGCAGCTGGCCTAGAACCCAGGTTTCCCAAGTTCATGCTCAGGTTCTGTTCCTGCCTCGACTCTTATAGAATGTTTATTGCTCGTGGCCTGATATTTGCCCAGCTTATGTCACTGCCCTCTTTTTTTAAGAAATCATTTTAATTTCTTTATTTCTGACTGAGCTGGGTCTTCTTTGCTGCCTGCAGAGTTTCTGCGGTGAGCAAGGGCTCCTCTCTGGTTGCGGTGCGTGGGATTCTCACTGCAATGGCTTCTCACTGTGGAGCATAGGCTCTGGGCGTGGACGCTCAGTAGTTCTGGCGTACAGGCTTAACTGCCCTTCAGAAGGTGGAATCTTCCTGGACCAGGGATCAAACCCGTGTCCCCTGCATTGGCACATATATTCTTAACCACTGGACCTCTAGGGGAGTCCCACCAATGCCCTCTTTAAAAAGTACTTTTATGTTTATCTTTTCCCTCTACTAATTAATTATATGAAATTATAAATTCAATATAAAGGAATTGTATATCCTGAGGAAAATATTTAATGGACATATAAATTATGTAAAACACTACTTTTATGGAAGGTGCAGGAAAGTTATGACCGCCTTTTACATCTTTCTGATCCTAAACTAGAGATGGAAGAGAAGGTGAGTTTGTAAGGTGGGTACCCCACGGAAACATTCATAATATACACACACACACCCCCCAAGCATATAGGCAAAATCAAACCATACTTATTCAAGAGTATGAAGTAGAGATTGTAGGAGAGAGGATAGGAGTAGACAACCTTATCTGATTGACTCCAAAATACTGCTGATAATACTTCACTTTTGTATCTATTCAAATTCACTCAAGAATTTACTGGGTGCTGTCTTTGTTTCATAAGCTGTAAGGTATCAGATAGGAAATGACACAGTTTCTCACTGATGGAGCTCATGATCTGGAAGAGAAGTAGAAGCAGCAAGCAGAATGGGTTTCACATGCTAACATTTCGATTAGCTGGTCAGTTGATTTTTAGAAAGCAAAGATCTAAAAAAAAGCATTGGACTTGAACAGCTTTCCTATTTGTCAGTTTCTAAAGTGTTTAAGAATATTTCATTTCTACTCTATTCACAAAATGAATTTAACACTGAGAAGCTTCAGTCAGCTCAACAAAGACTATTATTGGTTCTGCTCATAAGTAGGTGACACACAGGAGAGCCTTTAGCTAGTTTAACTGAAGTTCTAATATATGCTTTTGAATTTGATGGAATTGTGGAGAGCAATGAGTCACAGTTATTAGCTATACGCTCCTATGGCTATAGATTTTCTCCTCACATCCAAGTTAACTACTTTTTCTATTGATTTAAGTGCTATTCTTATATAGCAGAGAGCTTCAGAACTTTTGGATGGAGAAAACACAAGATTCCAACAACTGAAAATTACTTTTAAAAAGTCATTTAGGGCTTCCCTGGTGGCTCAGTGGTAACGAGTTTGTCTGCCAGTGCAAGAGATGTGGGTTCAAGCCCTGGGTCAGGAGGATCCCGTGTGCCTCAGAGCAGCTCAGCCCATTCGCCACAACTGTTGAGCTTGTGCTCTAGAGCCCGAGAGCCACAAGAGACGCCACCACAGTGAGCAGCCTTCAGACTGTAACTGCAGAGGAGCCTCCTCTCACCTCAACTGGAGAAAGCCCTCACGCAGCAACAGAGATCTGGCACAGCCTAACAAAGGTCATTTACAATTTTTATTGCGGCCAGAACACAACATGAAACCTGTGCTCTTAACAAAAGTCTAAGCATACATTATTAGTAACTATAGGTACAATACTGTACCGTCAGTCTGTTCAGTCGCTCAGTCATGTCTGACTCTTTGCGACCCCATGGACTGCAGCACGCCAGGCTTCCCATCACCAACTCCCAGAGTTTACTCAAAATCACGTCCATTGAGTCGGTGATGCCACCCAACCATCTCATCCTCTGTCGTCCCCTTCTCCTCCCATCTTCAATCTTTCCCAGCATCGGGGTCTTTTCCAATGAGTCAGTTCTTTTTATTGGACAGCGGATATCCAGAATCTATTCATCTTGTTTAACAAACTTCAAGCCTGTTGATACATAACTCCTCATTTTCCCTTTCCCCAACTCCTGACAACCGTCACTCTACTCTTTGATTCTGGAAGTATGACTATTTTAGATACCTCATATTAATGAAGGTCATGCAGTATTTGTCTTTCTGTGACTGACATTTCACTCAGCATAGTGTTTTAAGTTTCATCCATGCTGTTGCAGACTGCAGAAAGTTTCTCTCAAGGTTAAACAGTATTCCATTACATGTGTATATGGGTCATATTTTCTTTATCCATTCATCTGTCTATGAGCAAAGTTAGGTTGTTTCCACATCTTGGTTACTGTGAATAGTTCTCCAGTGAACGTAGGAGTGCTAATATCTCTTTGAAATCCTGATTTTGATTTTTTAAGAGACCCAGAGGTGGGATTGCTGGATCATATGGTAGTTCTATTGTGAATTTTTTGAGGAACTTCTGTGCTGTTTTCCACAGCAGCTGTACCATTTGGCATTCCTACCAACAGTATGCAGAAGTTCCAATTATCCCACATTCTCACCAACATTTGCCTTTTAAAAAATAATAATAACCATTCAGAAAGGCATGAGGGGATAGCTTTTTGTAGTTTCAATTTGTATTTCCTTAATGGTTAGTGATATTGAGCATTTTTTTCATATCTGTTGGCTATTTTTATGTCTTTAGAAGAACGTTTATTCAAATCCTTAGCCTACTTTTTAATCAGGTTATTAGTTTTTTTAACATTGAGTTTTAGGAATTCTTTATATGTTGTATTAGGATTCTCCAAGGAAACAGCACCAATAGACATAAAGATAAGTATATAAGAGGAGATCTATTATACGAATTGACTCACATGGTTATGGAAGCCAAGAAGTCTCATAATCTGCCATCTGCAAGTTGGAGAACCAGTAAAGTTAGTGTATAATTCACTCAGAGTCCAAAGGTCTGAGAACCAGGAGGTCTGAAGTTGAAGGGCAGAGAAAATGAATGTCTCAGCTCAAGAAGAGAGAGAAGTCACACTTCCATATTTTTATCTAATCAGGCCCTCCATGGATTGAATGATCCCTGCCCAGATTGGTAAGGGTGAATTTTCTTTACTCATTCTACTGATTCTAACACTAATTTCTCCCAGAAACACTCTCACAGACACACCCAGAAAATGACGTTATACCAGTTATCTAGGCATCTCTTAGCCCAGTTAAGTGGACACAATTAACTATCACACATATTTTATAGACTAACCTCTTATCAGATGTATGCAGATATTCTCCCCCATGCTTCAGGTTGCCTTTTCAGTCTCTTGATTGTTTCCTTTCCTGTGAAGAAGCTTTTTAGTTGGACTTAGTTGTATATATGTATGTTTTTGCTGCCTGTGCTTCTGGTGTCATATCCATGAAATCAATGCCAAGACTGATGTCATGAAGCTTACCCCCTCTGTTTTCCTCTAGGTGTTTTACAGTTTAGGGTCTTAGGTTTACATATTTATTTCCTTTGGAATTGATGTGGGATAGCTCATCTCGGCCACTTGCCACTCCAGCGCCACACAGCCGTTAAGCTATTTCAAATCCTAAAAGATGATGCTGTGAAAATGCTGCACTCAACATGCCAGCAAATTTGGAAAACTCAGCAGTGGCCACGGGACTGAAAAATGTCAGTTTTCATTCCAATCCCAAAGAAAGGCAATGCCAAAGAATGCTCAAACCAATGCACAATTGCACTCATCTCACATGCTAGCAAAGTAATGCTCAAAATTCTCCAAGACAGGCTTCAGCAATACGTGAACCATGAACTTTCAGATGTTCAAGCTGGTTTTAGAAAAGGCAGAGGAACCAGAAATCAAATTGCCAACATCCATTGGATCATCAAAAAAGCAAGAGAATTCCAAAAAAACACATCTATTTCTGCTTTATTGACTATGCCAAAGTCTTTGACTGTGTGGATCACAATAAACTGGAAAATCCTGAAAGAGATGGGACTATCAGACCACCTGACCTGCCCCAGAGAAATCTGTATGCAGGTCAGGAAGCAACAGTTAGAACTGGATATGGAACAACAGACTGGTTCCAAATCAGGAAAGAAGTACATCAAGGCTGTATATTGTCACCCTGCTTATTTAACTTATATGCAGAATACATCATGAGAAACACTGGGCTGGAGGAAGCACAAGCTGGAATCAAGATTGCTGGGAGAAATATCAATAACCTCAGATATGCAGATGACACCACCCTTATGGCAGAAAGTGAGGAAGAACTAAAGAGCCTCTTGATGAAAGTGAAAAAGGAGAGTGAAAACGTTGGCTTAAAGCTCAACATTCAGAAAACTAAGACCATGGCATCTGGTCTCATCACTTCATGGCAAATAGATGGGGAAACAGTGGAAACAGTGGCTGACTTTATTTTGGGGGGCTCCAAAATCACTGCAGATGGTGACTGCAGCCATGAAATTAAAAGACGTTTACCCCTTGGAAGGAAAGTTATGACCAACCTAGACAGCATATTAAAAAGCAGAGACATTACTTTGCCAACAAAGGTCCATCTAGTCAAGGCTATGGTTTTTCCAGTGGTCATGTATGAATGTGAGAGTTGAATTGTAAAGAAAGCTGAGCGCTGAAGAATCGATGCTTTTGAACTATGGTGTTGGAGAAGACTCTTGAGAGTCCCTTGAACTGCAAGGAGATCCAACCAGTCCATCCTAAAGATCAGTCCTGGGTGTTCATTGGAAGGACTGAATTTGAAGCTGAAATTCCAATACTTTGGCCACGTGATGCGAAGAGCTGACTCATTTGAAAGGACTCTGATGTTGGGAAAGATTGAGGGCAGGAGAAGGGGATGACAGAGAATGAGATGGTTGGATGGCATCACCAACTCGATGGACATGAGTTTGGGTGAACTCTGGGACTTGGTGATGGACAGAGAGGCCTGGCATGCTGCTGTTCATGTGGTCGCAAAGAGTTGGACACGACTGAGCGACTGAACTGAACTGAACTGAACTTGGAGTGGATTTATGTGTATGGGGTAAGTGACAGGTCCAGTTTTATTCTTTCATGTGTGGATATCCAGTTTCCCCAGCATCATTTATTGAAGGGACTATCCCTTTGCTACTGTCTATTCTTGGCATTCTTGTCAAAGTTCAGTTCACTGTATATGCGTCGATATACTTTTGCACTGCTGGATCTGACTTGCTAGTATTTTATTGAGGACTTTTTGCATCTATATTTATGAGGAAATTTTCATTTAGTTTTGTTTTTCTTGTGGTGTCTTCATCTGGCTTTGGCATCAGGGTAATTGTCACCTCATAAAATGAGTTTGGAACTGTTCCCTAACCTTCAATTTTGGGGAGAGTTTGAAAAGGATTGATATTCATTTCTTTCAATATTTGGTAGAATTCACCAGCGAAGTCAAACTTGTTAGGAGAGTTTTGATTATTCAGTCTCCATACCATTCATAAGTTTGTTCAGACTTTCTACTTCTTCATGATGTAGTCTTGGTATATTGTCCGTGCCCTGGTGGCTCAGATGATAAAGAATCTGCTTGCATTGTGGGAGACCTCATTCAATCCCTGGATTTGGAAGATCCTCTGGAGAAGGGAATGGCTACCCACTCCAGTATTCTGGCCTGAAGAATTTCATGGATTGTATAGTCCATGCAGTTGCAAAGAGTCAGACACGACTGAGCAACTTTCACTTTCTTTTTTTTTTCCCCTTTGGTCTAAGGATTCATCAGTTTTATCTTCAAAAAAATTTAATCCTCAGTTTCATGATTTTTCTCTTTTCCCCTATTTTCTATTTTGTTTATTTCTGTCAAAATTTTTGTCAATCCCTTCTTTATGTTAACTTTTGGCTTAGTCTGCTATCTTTCTAGCTCCTTGAAGTGTAAAGCTAGGTCATTTATTTGAGGACTTTCTGCTTTTTTTAACATAAGTCTTTGTTGCTATGAATTTCTCTCAATACTGATTTTGCTGCATCCCCTAAGATTTGGTATATTATTTTCATTTTTATCTTAGGGTATTTCTTTCTCTCTTTTTTGGCCATGCTGTGAAGCATGTGGGATCTTACTTCCCCACTTCAGTTCAGCTCAGTTCAGTCACTCAGTCATACCCAACTCTGAAACCCCATGGACTGCAGCATGTTAGCTCCCCAACCAGGGATCAAACCTGTGCCCCCTGGATTGGGAGCATGGTGTCTTAACCACTGGACCCCTCAGGGAAGTCTGTATCTTAAGGTATTTCTAATTTCCTTTTTAGATTTCTTCTTTGGCCAATTGGATATTCAAAAATGTGTTGTTTAATTTCCACATACTGGTATCCCCCACTTTTTGAAAGTTTGCTTTACGCAATTTTCCTTTTATTAAAGACTTACATTAGTACTTGTTTTTTACTAACCTAAAGAAATCCAAAGGGCATTTTCATTTTTACAAAAAAAAAAAAAGAAGATAAAAGGTAAAAATATCATTCAGCACTTGTTTTGCAGTGAGCCATTATAGAGGCAGAGTGCTTGAAAAACTATAGGAGGTAGTGACCAAAACCACTTCAAAGAAAAAGAAATGTAAGAAGACAAAGCAGTTGTCTGAGGAGGCTTTACAAATAGTGGAGGAAAAAAAGAGAAGCAAAGGGCAAGGGAGAAAAGGGAAAGATATACCCATCTGAATGCAGAGTTCCAAAGAATAGCAAAAGAAAAAAAAAAGTTGGCTTAAAACTCAACATTCAGAAAACTAAGATCATGGCATCCAGTCCCTTCACTTCATGACAAATAGATGGGGGAACAGTGGAAACAGTGACTGACTTTATTTTGGGGGGCTCCAAAGTCACTGCAAATGGTGATTGCAGCCATGAAATTAAGACGCTTGCTCCTTGGAAGAAAAGTTACAACCAACCTGAAAGTGAAAGTGAAGTCACTCAGTCCTGTCCGACTCTTTGTGACCCCGTGGACTGTAGCCCACCAGGCTCCTCTGTCCATGGGATTCTCCAGGCAAGAATACTGGAGTGGGTTGCCATTTCCTTCTCCAGGGGATCTTCCCCACCTAGGGATCGAACTCAGGTCTCCCGCATTGCAGGCAGACGCTTTAACCTCTGAGCCACCAGGGAAGCCCCATGTTAAAAAGCAGAGACATTACTTTGCCAGCAAAGGTCCATCTAGTCAAAGCTATGGTTTTTCCAGTAGTCATGTATGGATGTGAGAGTTGGGCTATAAAGAAAACTGAGCACCAAAGAATTGATGCTTTTGAACTGCGATGTTGGAGATTCTTGAGAGTCCCTTGGACTGCAAGGAGATCCAACCAGTCTATCCTAAAGGAAATCAGTCCTGAATATTCATTGGAAGGACTGATGCTGAAGCTGAAACTCCAATACTTTTGCCACCTGATGCGAAGAACTGACTCATTGGAAAAGACCCTGATGCTGGGAAAGATTGAAGGTGGGATGAGAAGGGGACGACAGAGGATGAGATGGCTTGATGGCATCACTGACTCAATGGACATGAGTTTGAACAAGCTCCAGGAGTTGGTGATGGACAGGGAAACCTGGCATGCTGCATTCCATGGGGTCACAAAGAGTTGGCCTCGACTGAGTGACTGAGCTGAACTAAAAGAATAGCAAGGAGGGATAAGAAAGCCTTCCTCGGTGAACAATGCAAAGAAATAGTGGAAAACAATAGAATGGGGAAAGACTAGAAATCTTTTCAAGAAAATTAGAGATACCAAGGGAACATTTCATGCAAAGATGGGCACAATAAAGGACAGAAACTGTAAGGACCTAACAGAAGCAGAAGAGATTAAAAAGAGGTGGCAAGAATACACAGAAGACCTATACAAAAAAGGTCTAATGACCTAGATAACCACAATGGTGTGATCACTCACCGAGATCAGACATCCTAGAATGTGAAGCCAAGTGGGCCTTAGGAAACATCACTATGAACAAAGCTAGTCAAGGTGATGGAATTCCAACTGAGCTATTTCAAATCCTAAAAGATGATGCTGATAAAGTGCTGCACTCAATATGGCAGCAAATTTGGAAAACTCAGCAGTGACCACAGGACTGGAAAAGTCAGTTTTCATTCTAATCTCAAAGAAAAGTGAAAGTCACTCACTTTTGTGCTGGAGACTTTTGAGAGTCCCTTGGATAGCAAGGAGAGCAAACCAGTCAATCCTAAAGGAAATTAATCCTGAATATTCATTGAAAGAACTGATGCTGAAGTTGAAGTTCCAGTTTTTGGCCATCTGATGTGAAGATCTGACTCATTAGAAAAGACCCTGATACTGGGAAAGATTGAGGGCAGATGGAGAAGGGGGAGAGAGAGGATGAGATGACTGGATGGCATCACTGACTCAATGGACATAAGTTTGAACAAACTCTGAGAGACAGTGAAGGACAGGGAATCCTGGCGGGCTGCAGTCCATGCGGTAGCAAAAAGTCAGACATGACTGAGCGACTGAACAACAATAACAACAGGAAATCTAAAATATGATACAAATGAACTTGTATAAAACAGAAATTGACTTATAGACATAAAAAGTAAATTTATGGTTACCAATCGGCAAAGAGGGGTATAAATTAGGAGTTTGGGATGGGCAGATGTAAAGTACTATGTGAAAATAAACAACGAGGTCCTACTGTACAAACACAGGGAACTATATTCAATATCTTACAATAAACTATAAGGGGAAAGAATATGAAAGAGAAAATATGCATACATGTATATATATGAATATTTGTGTGTGTGTGTATTTAACTGAGTCACTTTGCCGTGCAGCAGAAACTAACACAACATTGTAAATTAACTACACTTTAGGGCCTTCCCAGGTGGCACAGTGGTAAAGAATCCACCTGCCAATGCAGGAGACACCGGTTTGATCCCGGGGTCAAGAAGATCCCCCTGGAGTAAGAAATGGCAAACCAATCCAATATGCTTGCCTGGAAAATTCCACGGACACAGAAGCCTGGCGAGATACAGTCCATGGAGTAGCAAAGAGTCAGACACGACTGAGCACAAAGATAAAATAAAATAAATAAAAACTATATTTCTTCCTAATGCTTTGTTGACAACTAGTGAACTATAGGTTAAAGAAAGGCAATCACTGGATCTTCCAGTGATTGGAAGAAATTGGTGGCTCAGCGGTAAAGAATCTGCCTGCCAACATAGGGGACACTGTTCGATCCCTGGTCCAGGAAGACTCCATGTGCCACGGAGCAACTAAGCCCATGCGCCGCAACAACTGAAGCCTGCGCGCCTAGAGTCTGTGCTCTGCAACAAGAGACGTCACCGCAGTGAGAAGCCTGTGCACCACGACAGAGAGTAGCCCCCGCTCACCACAACTAGAGAAAGCCCTGGCAGAGCACAGAAGACCCAGTGCAACCAAAAATAAAATAAACAAATAATTTTTTAAAAATACCGGCAATCACTCAATGCATTATAAAAATTACACTTGATTTTTCATTAAGAATGGTCATTAATGGAAAATATATCAAATGAAAAGATAAAGGGTTAAATTTTTCCAAATCAAGAACAATCCAGGTGGTACAGTAAATTCTCATCAGCGGTTAGGGGATAATATGTGACAGATAACTGAAAATCCTAGTTAGCTGTTCAAGCTTTGTAGCTTCTAACTAAATGCAATCTTAATTATTAATATAAGCCCCAGCTACAGGAAATAAATGCTTAAATAAATAAATGGAAGATTGTTTGAGAGATATAATAACCTGAATATTACCTGTTGCAGGAAGAAGGCCATCAGAAAATTTTCTATCTAGATTGTCTTTAGAGTCAGATTGATGGGAAGGCCAGAAGATCCAGTCTAAAGGTTCTAAGACATTATTGGAAATGTGATGCAATAGAGAAAATTGTATTCACCAAATTTTCACTAAGAAAATAAGGTAGAAGGCATACTTTGAAGAACCATTTGAGGTGGGACATGAACTCCAAATGAATGTGCGCTAGTAACCAGACACTTGCTAAACTGCCTCTGAAGGAGGGCAAGTGAAGTTAAAAGAGGGTATTTTGCACCGAGGAGGCAGTGCAGGCCAAGAGTTAAATTGTTCAGGATAAAAGAGCTAACGAACTAACCTGCCAACTTCCTTCTAGCCTCCCAGGAAGTTTAATGGGGAACCAATAAATAGTAACCTGACGAGCCATTCACATGCCCTTGGTTCACCTCAAAAAGCATTATTTAGTCCTTCCAGAATTGTCTTTATTTAATAATTGTTTGAAGCCATAGGTATGCTATAAGAAACAGTCACATGAAACACAGTACTCTATTGCAAAATTAAGAGCAAAGGATTCTTTCATAAGCTCCGCAACAAGTCATTTGGGAAACAACTGCTTTTTTCTTATCTTAAAGACATTAGGCAACTTGCAGCTGAGCACGTTTTCCCTTTGGCTTTCCTCCCTCTGAGTGGGGGTGGGGGGTGGGGGGTGGGGAATGAAGGCCTGTAATTAACCAAAAGACAAATTCAGTCAGTTCAGTTCAGTTGCTCAGTCGTGTCTGACTCTTTGTGACCCCTGTGGACCACAGGACACCAGGCTTCCCTGTCCATCACCAACTCCTAAAGCTTGAAAAAGACAAATTAGGCGAGTAATTATTCCCTCAAGCCCATAGGCCAGCTCCAGCCACCCGCATCTGTGTTCTTAAAGACAATTCTCTCTACATGTGGGCCCAACATTGCTAATTATTAGAGTAATGCAAGTCAAAACTATGTGTGGTATCACTCACACCAGTCAGAATGGCCATCATCAAAAAGTCTACAAACAGTAAGTCCTGGAGAGGGTGTGGGGAAAAGGGACCCTCCTACACTGTTGGTGGGAATGTAAATTGGTGCAGTCACTATGGAAAACAGAATGGAGATTAATTTAAAAACTGAAAATAGAGTTACTATATGATCCAGCAATCCCACTCCTGGGCATATATCCAGAAAAGACAAAAACTCTAATTTGAAAAGATACATGCACCCCCAATGTTTATAGCAGCCATGTCCATAGCCAAGACATGGGAGCAACCTAAATGTCCATAACAGATGAACAGATAAAGAAGACATGATATATATATATATACATACATATATGTATACACACACACATATGCACATAGGGGCTTCCCTGGTGGCTCAGATGGTAAAGAATCTGCCTGCAATGCGGGAGACCTGGGCTCAACCCCTGAGTTGGGAAGATTCCCTGAAGAAGAGAATGACTACCCACTCCAGTATTCTTGCCTGGAACATTCCACGGACAGAGGAGCCTGACGGGCTACTGTCCATGGGATCAAAAAGAGTCAGACATGATTGAGTGACTAACACTGTATGCACATATACACAATGGAATATGACTCAGCTGTAAAAATAATGAAATAGTGCCATTTGCAGCAACATGGATGAACCTAGAGATAATCATACTAAGTGAAGTGAGTCAGAGACAAATACCATATGATATCACTTACATGTGGAATTTAAAATAGGATACAAACGAACTTATTTAAAAACAGAAATAGACTCACACAGAAAACAAACATGGTTACAGAGGGACAGGCAGGTGAGGGATAAGTTAGAGGAGTCTGGGACAAACAGATACTACTACACATAAAATAGATAATCAACAAAGACCTACTGTACAGCAGAGGAACTATATGCAAAAGAATTTGAAAACGAATCTGAAAAGTATATATATATATATATATATATATATATATATATAGGCTTCCCTGCTGGCTCAGATGGTAAAGAATCCACCTGCAATGCAGGAGACCCAGGTGTGATCCCTGAGTCAGAAAGATACCCTGAAGAAGGGAATAGCTACCCACTCCAGTGTTCTTACCTGGGGAATTCCATGGACAGAGGAGCCTGGCGGGCTACAGTCCACGTGTTTGCAAGCAGTCAGACATGACTGAGCGTCTTTCAGTTTTTCATATATATATATATGAAAGCTATATCTATACATATATAGAGAGAGAGAGAAAGAGAAAGAGAGAGAGCTGAATCCCTCATTGTACACCTGAAACTGACATGATTTTGTAAATCAACTATGAGGTATAGTTCATAGTTGATTTACATAAAAAACTTTTTTAAAGACTTGGGCTATGAGCAAGACACTGTGCCAAGGGTTTTAATCTCAAGTTATTCCTCATAGAGTTCTAATGAGATATGTATTTTGTTTCATTTTTTATTATGATTTTTGTAGACAGAAAAATTGATATTATGAGAAATGAATTTGCCTGAAGTTCCACAATTAAATGATAAAGGCAGTATTCAAATTTAGATCCAACTCTGTCACCTATGTTTTTAGCTGAGTTTTACATTTAACCTAGTATTAACAATACTTTCAATATTTACTTGAGAATATCCAAGTCATTCTCAGATCACTCTCTGCTCAGCTTGAAATCATCCAAGTTAAAGGAAAATTTCATTCACCATTTATCAAATATTTCAGCTTCTTTTCTATGGAAGAGATGGGAATAAACAAATGAAGATGACATGGTCCTTGCCAATAATTTATTTCAGGAGAGCAGAAATAATATTCCACTTCTAATATTCACCGAATAGACTAAAACACAAGCCAGCAAGAGAAAATGTCTTAAGGATTTCGGCATATTGAGACATTTGGGGAGATGGACATAGGGTGAAAAAAGTAAACATACATCAGGGAAATGAATAAAACACAATAAAATCAATCTTTTGCTTTATGTTTTGTTTGGAACATTTCTAGCCAATCACTTTAGAGTCATATATTCAAAATTTGGTTTATTCCAAATACATCTTCCTTCCCACTAAAGTTATTATCCAGTTACAATAATAATGGCCCTCAAACCAGTGTATCAGGTCTGTTTTTTTTAAGTATTGTTTCATTAATTTAATATAAAATTCTATTTTCAGGGAAAGGATTGACTACAAAGAGGCATAAGTGAGCTTTCTAGAGTAGTGGAAATGTTAGGCCTTTATTGTGGGAATGATTAAATGACTGTATTTTACAAAATTCTAATTTTATACCTAAAAGGATGAATTTTACTGCATGTAAATTACCCCAGGACGCCTGATTTTTTTTAAAAAGGTTGAACTCTTAACTAGACAGCTAAAATAAAATAAAATTTAAAGTACAATGTACAATATAGGTACAAAATTAGTTTTATAAATGAAGGAGGGCTAGTAACTTTTTGGTATTTATTTATAATGCTAATAATCCAATATAATTCAATAAATATACCAATATTTTTAAATGGGATATTAAAATATTGTATTTTAAAAAATAAGGATTTGGATTGCAAAACATTTATTATAACCATAATGTTGTTAAAGCAATGCTATTAAAAAAAATCTCAGAAAATAACAATCTAAGTCTGTTAAAAATTTCAATGATTTAAACTTCTAGAATACTACCATAAATTCTGCTTACATAGTATACTGAAACCCCTCATATAATAGTTAAGGACAAAGAATTATCAGCTAGCTTCATTCCTTGATAGATTCAATTGCATTCTAAAACATAATGATAGCTCAGCTTCCAAGAAAGTCAAAGAAAAAGAAATGATTATTTCCAAACAAAACTGGGTTAAAAAGAAAAACACAAAAACAAAACACTATTAAGAACCCAGGAGGGACTTCCCTGATGGTCCAGTGGCTAAGACTCTATGCTCCCAGGGCAGGGGACCGGGGTTCAATCCCTGGTCAGGGAACCAGAGCCCACATGCTGTACCTGAAGATCCTGCAATGAAGACTGAAGATCCTGTGTGCCATAACTAAGACTTGGCTCAACTAAATAAACAAATATTAAAAATAAAAATCCACAAGAAAGGGTAAATAAGTGATGTTTCTTCTTTACTAAGGCTTCAGTAGAAACAAATATACCCAAGAAACCATTTACAAAGGACCCAGCCTCAGAATTGTTTTAGAGACCAAAATCACTCCCTTGCCACTGGAATTTGCTTGTGAAATAGTACAAAAGTGCACATCAGACTTTTCAGAGTTTTATGATTCCTACTTTAATACCCTCTGTTTTTATTCTCCCAGACATACCAAAGACCACCAAGTCCATTTAAATTAAGAGGAGTAATGTAATATGACCTAGACAGTATATTAAAAAGCAGAGACATTACTTTGCCAACAAAGGTCCATCTAGTCAAGGCTATGATTTTTCCAGTGGTCATATATGGATGTGAGAGTTGGACTATAAAGAAGGCTGAGCGCCGAAGAATTGATGCTTTTGAACTGTGGTGTTGGAGAAGACTCTTGAGAGTCCCTTGGACTGCAGGGAGATTGAGCCAGTCCGTCCTAAAGGAGATCAGTCCTGGGTGTTCATTGGAGGGACTGATGTTGAAGCTGAAACTCCAATACTTTGGCCACCTGATGGGAAAAGCTGACTCATTTGAAAGGACCCTGATGCTGGGAAAGATTGAGGGCAGGAGGAGAAGGGGACGACAGAGAATGAGATGGTTGGATGGCATCACCGACTCGATGGACATGGGTTTGGGTGAACTCCAGGAGTTGGTGATGAACAGGGAGGCCTGGCGTGCTGTGGTTCATGGGATCACAAAGAGTCGGACACGACTGAGTGACTGAACTGAACTGAACTGAATGTAATTCCAAGTTCTGGAAACCCTAGTACAGACTGCAACAGGAAGAGGAATTCTCTTGCCTTGATTAAAGTAATATACTTGTGGCAGATGTCATTTGTCAATCAAAAAATACATACTTGATTTTTTTCTAATATGGGAGAAGGATGTATCAATATTTTTAGTTGTAGTTTTGATAAAAAATACCCTTTAAGTGTATTGTGCTTGGTCAATTAACTTTTGGAAGAATGAAATATCCCTTAAGTGAAAATGTGACAACTATCTGTTAGCAACTGTCCTCTCTCAAAGAAGCTCATCTTCCAAAATCTATCTTAAAATGTTCAGTTTTTAAAAACTTGTCAGGCTTGAATATATCTCTATAATATCAATAAAAATCTGATTTTTTCCATTAAAAATGTTTTCTAATATTTTTGTCTTGAATAACAATGAAAAACAGCATAAATGTCTCTGAGAGAGAAAGTACTACTTTTTAGGAATGACCATGCTCTGTATATTAAAGGACAATTAACTTGCTAAAAACAAATGCTCAGACTAGCAAGTGTTGGTAAGGACATGGAGAAATTAGAACCTCATATACTTCTGGTATATGAGCCACTTTAGAAAACAGCTGCCCACAGCTGGAAGGTTTAGAGGGAATGGGTGCAAGATTTTTTGAGACAGTGATGGAAATGTACTAAAATTAATGAATCCTAGTGACTCTTGCTCAAATCTATGAATGTACTAAAACTATTAACTCCTGCCCTTTGAAAGTGGATAATTTGAAAGATATGCAAATTATATTTGAATAAAGCTGATGCAAAACTAAAAAAAACAAAACACAAATGCTCTAAGACTGTTCATGAACAAATGATGGAGAACTAGCATAATGATATCCATGAAAACTGTATAAAGTGTCCTAGGATGCAACAGAATAGTGCCAATCAGGCAAAAACTAATGTTTTTATTCTTTTCAGTATGATAACCAACAAATTTTATAAACAGTATTTATTTAAAGTACATATAATAGATTATGGAAATACTTTTAAATAGCCAATCTGTGGGCTGTGGGTTCACAAGACTGAACTCGACCAAGTGAAACCCCTGCAGAGATAGTGCCTTCTTTTGGGGGGAGGGGTAGAGAGGTTAGAGAACTAAAATGACAGTAACAGTGATGGCAGTCAAAAGTAAACGATAAGAAAGGGTGGTCCAAAGGAGGTGGCTGAGAGAAGGGAAGCTCAAGGGCTCGCTGGGTTCTACCACCAGCGCTTGGTATCCTCAAAGACGCCAAGGAAGAGGATGAACCCGGAGTCAGGTAAGACTTGCTAGTGTGGTGGGAGTTAGTTCAAAGGTTACATGCATAGAGAATCAGAAAGCTTGGAGTATAATTCGAAGGCTGGGAAGTTATTCTAAGGAAGCAAATGGTTGTGTTGCGTGTGCTCTTCAGAAAAGGATTCTTGAGTTGGTGACTGATATTCAAACACCTGTACTAATTAGGAGTGTTTATCTAGTAAAGAGGGGCGGGGATTGTGACAGGTATTCCAGGTGAGGGGGGAAAAGACTCAGGGTTAAAGCAACTTTGTGAAATCTAGAGTGGGAGGGAGATGTTGTGAAATAACATTAAAAGCCAGGGCTTTGGAAATCAAATGGATCTGAATAACAACTTATTAACCAGCTATTTGATCAAATGTTATCCTCGGTGTTTCTTTGAGGGGGTTTGGGGAGAGATTAACCCTTAAATTGGTAGACGAGTAAAGTAGATTGCCCTGTGTGATGTAGATGGCCCTCAATCAGTTGAAGGCCTGAAGAAACAAAAAGGCTGACTCTCCTCAAAGTAAAAGGGAATTCTTCTGCCTCATGGCCTTCAAACTGAAAATCAGCTTTTTCCTGCCTTTTGGACCCAGAATGGAATGATACTTTTGGCTCTCTTGGGTCTCCAGATTGCCAACACACCCTGCAGATTTGGGGACTTGCCATCAGCCAATTCCTTATATCCTTATACTAAATCTCTCAACATATGTATGTGTTATATACATATATTACTCGGGCTTCCCAGGAGGCACTAGTGGTAAAGAATCCATCTGCCAATGCAGGAGACATAAAGAGGCACAGGTTTGATCCTTGGTTTGGGAAGATCCTCTGGAGGAGGGCATGGCAACCCACTCCAGTATCCTTGCCTGGAGAATCCCACGGACAGAGGAGCCTGGTGGGCTACAGTCCAAAGGGTCGCAAAGAGTCAAACATAACTGAAGTGACTCTGCACGTGCACATATATTATACATGTATGTTTGGAGAAGACTCTTGAGAGTCCCTTGGACTGCAAGGAGCTCAAACCAGTCAATTTTAAAGGAAATCAACCCTGAATATTCATTGGAAGGACTGATGCTGAAGCTCCAGTACTTTGGCCACCTGATGCGAAGAGCCAACTCACTGAAAAGACTCTGATGCTGGGAAAGATTGAAGTCAAAAGAAGGGAGTGGCAGAGGATGAGATGGTTAGACAGCATCCAACTCAATGGACATGAATATGAGCAAACTCCAGGAGACAGTGGAGGACAGGGAAGCCTGGTGTGCTGCAGTCCATGGGGCTGCAGAGTTGGACATGCCTTACCGACTGACCAACAACATATATTACACACACACACACAATCCTGTTGGTTGTTTCTTCAGAGAACCCTGACACCACCTCAGTTCAAATCACAGCTGTTTAATAGCTATATGACCTTAAGTAAGCCCTTTAACCTCCCTGAGCCTATAAAATGGAAATAATTAAACATCCGTTTAGCACAGGATTGTAACAAAGATAAGCTGAAGTAACTTCATGAAGCATTGAGCACAGTGTCTGACACACAGTGCTCAGTAACTGAAAGTTGTTGTCCATTTTATTACTATTAGAGAAGACTCTCTTTTGAGGAAAAAATACAGGTAAAACAGGGCCTGAGGATGTATTCTCAGTGAGAAGGATGGTAGGAAAGTGAGTAGGAATTGTTAAAATTTTACCTAGTCACCAGCAAAGAGTCCCTTCTTCTCTTCTGTTTTCAACAAAAAGCTACTTTTCTGTTTCATCCCTCTCACCAATGTAACTCTTTGTATGGCATTCAGCTGAACCACTTTCTAAAACCCTAATTAAAATCTTGTTAGAAAATCTTCCAAATATACATCACTGTTTCTTAAACATAGTGGGTGTAAAAATGTGGACCATCTGATTTCGAATGTTGCAAAGGTACTGAGTATATTACAGAAAATATTAGTAATCACTGTTATGTAGCATGTATGTATTTTCAAAACGAAATCTCCAATAGCAACTTATTTTGCTGTCAGCCTTCTGTAAAATTCAGTGTCTGACATCAATTCCAGTTTGCTAAGAGTTTTGGCTAGTAAAACTTTACTGTAAAAATCCCCTCCCTTTGACCTTAGAAAGAGAATAAGTACATTATCTTCATTTTATATTCTTAAATCCTTTCTCAGGGTAAGCATTAAGCATCATTGTGCAGAACCCATTCTGTTTCAAATGTAAACATTCCATTCACCAACCAGTCTTAGCTGTCCACAGTCACAGCAGAGGTCCTAAATTTCCCAATTTTTTAAGGGTAAAGACTGGTCAACTCTGTGAAAAGAACCTGACTAATGCCAGTGTGTGGATTAGTTCTGGCCGGGAGAGCCAAGGTTCTATCATCTTGACTCTAGAAGTACAGCATACTATTGAGATCCCAAAATAATGTAGAGTCTGGTTGTTGGTTTTATTTTCCTTGGCTTCTTGCTCGTGGGTGGTGGTGGTGGTGCTAGGGGAGAGGTTACAGCGGACCTGGAAAAGAAAGGAACTGATTGCCCTACAACAGCAATAAAGGTCCATCGCCACATCCTCTCAGCTATTTAAAAACAAAACAAAACAAAACCTCCCAACATGTGCGATTTGATTTGGAAAACTCACATTTATTCAATGAAACAAAACACCACCAATGTGGCTCTTACTACATGCCAGCCCTATTCTAGATGCCAGAGATACAAAGAGACACTAGTTCATTGGACCCAAGAGTTTAGTCTAGCAGGAGAAACAAACCAGTAAGTGAATAATCAGGGCACAGGGAACACCTGAAGAGCAGATGACTCAAAGAAAGCAGGGACACGTGGGGGCAGGGAAGACCTCACAAAAACGCTAAACCCGTCTTCAGGATGCACATGGCCCATTTCAAGGTGAAGTATTTTTAAAGCAAGAACTCAGTTTCTGGACTAAAAACCTTAACTTCTGAACGTGAAAAACTTGACGTTCAGGTTCTTATATATTATATACACACACAACAATAACCTCACACAAAGGGAAATTAGCTCAGTCTGAGACCATGATTCATCAACACTGACACCTGCTCAATTGA
This sequence comes from Cervus elaphus, assembly GCF_910594005.1. Classification (NCBI taxonomy): domain Eukaryota; kingdom Metazoa; phylum Chordata; class Mammalia; order Artiodactyla; family Cervidae; genus Cervus; species Cervus elaphus. The sequence goes on along the minus strand of NC_057828.1, from coordinate 72,081,524 downwards.
AGTCCCAAATAGGCACCATTGAGGAATATGTGGTAGCAACCGTCCAAAATTAGGACAAAGAACCTTCTGTTGCTAGAAGAACAATATAAAACACTATGCATACCTCTGGATGTATTCAGTTGTGAAGACTGTAAGCCGCTAGTCCTTTCTAAACTGTTAAGATGGATAGTGAATGGGGAATAAACACTCTTGCAGTTTCCATATTTATATCTGAAAAAATCTCCAATTTACCAAAGCCAAAGTGGTATTTCTTGGGGGAAAAAATGAAAATTACGTATCTGATTTACAAATTTGTCATTCATTCATGTTACAATCCTCAAGGCTACTTTTATTCCACAACTAACTTTCCACCATTTCTTTCTAAGAAAAGGACATATGCAAAGTTTTTAAGGTTATAGCATTTAACAACTTGATATGTAAATTCGAATGATCCAACAATTAGAAAAAGTTCCCCTACCACCATTTGATATTCTCAGTTTATCATTCTATTTAATATTCTTTTGTAACATCTAAGATCCTTCACCTAACAAGGTCAAAGGAACCTTAAATAGTTTTACAAGCTACCTACAAACTCCAGGAGATGGTGGAGGACGCAGGGAAGCCTGGCGTGCTGCAGTCCACAGGGTCTCAAAGAGTCAGACACAACTTGGCGATTGAACAAGAGACAATCCCTGTGAAATCTGAGGATGCCACGCCAACAAGAATGCAGGTCCACTGAGGAACAGCAGACCAGGTAAAGTCAAAATTGCTGTTCACTTTATGATGACAGAGCCTCTTTCCAGAACTACCCCCCAGTTCAGTTCAGCCCCTCAATCGTGTCCGACTCTTTGCAACCCAATGGACTGCAGCACGCCAGGCTTCCCTGTCCATCACCAACTCCTGGAACTTACTCAAACTCAAGTCCCTCACGTCGGTCCCCCACCTCCCAAAGAACACAAGAGTATCAATTTCACAAGGTGTCGGGCACTTTCTTTAAAATGAAGCTTTCACCTGATTCCAGCAAGGTCACCTGGGTACTCCCGGGGCTCGGGATGGATCATCTGGGTTTTTGAGCATCTCCGCTGCCTCCTCAACTTGAGGCCTCTGTACTTAGCCCGATCCCTGGATGGCCACCACACCACTGAGGGCACCGTCCCTACCGCTGTCACTGACTCCGGCGCGGCTGCTCCCTGAGGGTCCCGGCCGCCTTTCCTGAACCCTGCCCACCCCACCACCGCCACCAGCTGTTGGCCACACCGGCCAAGCCCGGGGTCCACTCAGAGAGGCCAGGCGATCGCCCAGGGAGGTCACCGAGGGCTGACGCCCGAGCCCTGCTCCTGCTCTGACTTCAGTCCCCAGGTAACCTTCCAGAACCCTGGCCCTCTCTGGGAAGTCCCGCGTCGCATCCAGGAGGGAACCCCGATTCTGTTCATTGAGCGCCTACGCCAAGCTCAGGACTGGGCTTGCAATCGCCAGCACTCCAGCAACTCGGGCCGGGACCCATCCTCCAGAAGAATCGACGGCGGGCCAGCAAGGGACCGACAGAACCGCGCCCCCAGCCCCCGCGTCCCCTCTGCCGGCCTTAACCTCACCCGACCCCACGGGGGCTGCCGGAGCTAAAATTAGGCGAGCGCGGGGCGCGCTCACGTGCACCCGGCGCACGGGGGCCAGGGGCGCGGCCCGAGTGAGTCACGGCCCCGCCCCCACCCGCAGAGGACGCGCTGACGTCAGCCGCTTCCCCGAAGGGTGACGTCAGCGCGCCTCGGGAAGGCCGCGGGGCCGGCCTAGAATGTTCACTGAGTTTCGATGCCTTAAAGGGACCAGGCCTCGGATCGTGAAAGATGTGGGGCAGTGACCCCGCTCACCCACCTGTAGAGTCGGAGCCCGTTTTATATACCTTTGACCGGAGAGAAGGTGATTGCTGAGATAGGAATGAAAAAAAGGAAAGCAACTGAGCCTCACTGGAGGCGCCCAGAAGCCCCAGAACCTCCTCCTGGAAGTCCTCCTTGATTAACCAGAATCAGCTCTTGACCCAAAAGTCAGGAACTTTCCATGGCTCGTCACTGCCTACCCCTTCACTTACACCTCTGCTGACAGAGAAAGGCTGTGGTCTGAATGTCTGTCTATAACTCATCAACTTGGGCCACCTTGGCTCTTTTATCAGTATTTTTTGACTGTGTCCAAATTCTCTTGTTAGGTGTGTGACCTGGAACAAGAAACTGTATATGAACTTTGTGAACTGGTATCTACCCCTCCTTTTAGGCTAATGTTGCCTGTGGACGTTCCCGGAGGCCGGAACCCCGTCCCGTTCTTCGCCATTGAGCTCGATCACAATCTCACTGGGGACTAACAGTCCACTGAGGTGTGTGGCAGGTTTGTTCGTAATCCTCCCTCGGCTCTTTTTAACTCTCTCTTCTCTCTGAGGTGGTGGTTATTGTCCCCATTTTACGGATGAGGGAGGAAATCCGGGCACAGGATTAAGCATGTTTCCCTAGGTTACACAGCTTAAGGAACAGCAACCTGAAAGTCACTCCCAAGTCAGCTGGACTCCAAGTCAGTGTTTTTGGTGATGAAGGTGGGCTGTGATACGTATGTTTTATTCTGGGTGTACTGAGTCCTGGAGAGTAGTTTTTCCCTTTAAAGCAATTCCAGTGCCCCTGAACAGGTAACCCACAAGTAACCCCAGCCTGCGGATACAGGAGGGCGAGACCTCAGGGCCTGACCCGGATGAGGGTAGGTGAGTGAAGAGGCGCTTCCTCTCGGGTGTCCGTCCTGTACTTGCGGGGCCCTGAGAGCGGGCACCTCCTTGAGGTTTGCACTCTAGGCACCTCACTCACCACACCTGCGTCCCAGCCCTGCCACGCCTACCCTTGGCTCGTTTTTCTCTCTGGAAACTAGAGAGGGCATCCCGCTTAATGCGTCCTGGTCTGGCACGCCAGCGTCCGGTTCTGCCCCAGTGCTGAAGAAATACCTTGTTTCTCTTGCATCATAATCTCCTCTCTGTAAAGCAGCGATTTCCTACTGAAACAGCATCGTCATGCCAAGACGAAATGAGACAAGAGCTTCGTACAGTTTTGAGCAAAACGCTGCGCCTGTATACTGGAAGTGGAGGCGGGCGGCGAGCGCTGTCACTGGTCTCTTCCGACGGTCGTTACTGGTCGTTGGCTGAGCGTCACAAGCCCATCCTCAGGGCACACCTGCCAGGTCTGTCAGGGGTACCTTCCTCCCCCGGCTCACCCCCCAGAGACGTTTAGAACTGACCCCTCTCCCCTCATACCCAGTCTCCCCCCACCACCCAGCTCTCTTCTTTGAGTGCCCTGCTCCTGGCCCCTCCATCAGGCTGATGAAGTCACTGCCCACTGCTCTTCCTGTTCTCCGGGTTTTCTGGCGCCTCTGACCGAACACCTTGTGTGTCTCCCATGGCAGCCTTGGGAGAAGATGGAGAAAACCTCAGGCAGCCTCAGCTGTGGCCAGCGGCTCTCCCTCTGTACTGGGGCTGGACACGCAGATGTGGAAGCTTAGAGCGGTAGGGGACCTTCAGGCCAACCAGGCCAGCCCCTGTTTTACAGCTAGGGAACTGAGGCCTGGGTGAAGTGACCTGCCCGGGGCCACATGGCCTGTTATGTAGAGAGTCCTAGTCACTTGATAAGCAGCTCACTGCTTCTTTCAAGGTTCACGCCTCTGTTAGGAGTCTCAGGTGAAACGGTGAACATAAATGTCCATGGGGACCTTCCGGACCCAGGGATCACACCTGGGTCTCCCGCACTGCAGGCAGATTCTTTACCATCGGAGCCAACTTAGGCGCGATTCCCAGTGGAATGAGAACAACAGTGAGTTGGACTGCCACTTTTAAACCTTTGGTAATCGAGATGTTGTGTGTCATTTCAGGTTTTGATTATTTTATCTCCCAGCCTTCACTTCCCATCATTTTCCTATGCCCCAAAACCCCATTATATGTTGTTAAGAACCATCAGTGTAATTGGCCACTAACCTGGAAGGAGTGTGATCTCCAGCAGACAGCCCCAGCAAAGAAAGGGGCAGGGGTCCTGGGTCTGTTCCCAACCGTGCCGGTGACTCACTGGATGATACAAAGCAAAGCACTTCTTTGTGGGGGAGAAACAGAGAAGGGCACAGAAGTGGGGTAGTGGTGTAGGGAGCCGCCGGCAGGCTCCTAGCACAGCGGAAGCCCAGCGGGCTCGGTACACCCGGGTCCTCGATGACCCCTTAGCAGTGGCTGCAGGGTTAACCCTGAGCTCTGCCTCCCTTGGGCACCAGCCTCCAGTGGAGCCACTAAGATGGTTGGGCGGGATTATGGCACTTGCCCTTCGTGATGTCATCCTCCTTGGTTAAGGATGCATCTGGTTATTCCTAACTCCACTTTACTAACGTGTTGTAGATCTGCCCTCCAGGAATTTATTTGAAACTTTCTTTAATCTATTTTTATTTCCGCTTGTACAGCGTTTTCAGGCAACAAGGAGGTTTACCATCTATGTAAAAGCACTAGAGGGCTTCCCTGGTGGTTCAGTGGTAAAGAATCTGCCTGCCAATGCAGGAGACATGGGTTCAATCTGTGGGTCGGGAAGACCCCTTGGAGAAGGAAATGGCAACCCACTCCAGTACTCTTGTCTGGGAAATCTCATGGATTTGCCTGGCGGGCTACAGTCCATGGGGGCCACAAATGAATTGGCCACGACTTAGCGACTAAACAACAACAAAAACACACCAAAACATAGAAAGTGCTATATAAGGGCTTTTATTATGAATATAACAATAATTTTTTTATTATAATGTCAAATGTAATCAATATAATTATATTATAATTGGATGATGCTAATTCAGATGGTCTCACAGGCTTATTTTTAGTCACTGTGTTTGCTTTTGTTTTTGTCTCCACACTCACACACACAAACGCACCCCAGCAAAAAGTCTTTGTTCATGGAGCGGGGTGCTGTGATAGGTGTGACTGCATGCAAATTTACATAAACACGTTCAGTGTCCTCTAGAGACTTTCCATCTAAGACCGACATATAAGAGGTGCTCAGTAAATACTTTTGAGTGGTTGGATGGTTGGAATTAAAAAAAGAAAAGAAAACCCGTTTGGTAACTGGTGAGACATGTTAGGAATGACTGTTTTGGGGGCTGGAGGATAAACATTGGGCTGAAGGAAGAAGGAATGTGAGATGGTTTGGCCATGTGCATGTATGAGCGCTCCTCAGATTGCCTTAGTGCTTGTTCTGGAGGAATAGCTGGTTCCCAGGCTGCGAAAGGATGCATAGCAAGGGGGACCAAAGTGGCACCCCCTGACAGGTGCATGTGGGTGGCAGTAGTGAGGAGGCAGGTATGAGGTCCGGGAGACAAGGCCAGTTCCTGTGGCTGTCTCTGTCTTTAATGTGAACCACAGCAGAATGAATGGTTCAACGGGTAAAGAATCTGCCTGCAGTGCAGGAGACACAGGAGACTCGGGTTTGATTTTTAGGTCGGGATGATCCCGTGGAGAAGGAAATGGCAACCCTCTGCAGTATTCTTGCCTGAAGAATCCCATGGACAGAGGAGCCTGGCGGGCTATAGTCCAAAGGGTTGCAAAGAGTTTGAGCGACTAAGCACGCACACACAGAATGAAATTTTAAAAGCTAGGTGATTCAACGGGTGAGTGGACAGATAAATGGTGGTACTTCCAGACAATGGAATATTATTCAGCACCAACAATAAATAGAGAGAGCCATGAAAAGACACAGAAGAACAGTAAATGCACATCACTAAGTCAAAGGAGCCAACCTGCAAAGGCTACATACTGTGTGATTCCAATTATATGACATTCTGGAAAAGACAAAGCTATGAAGACAGTAAAAATGTGAGTGCTTGCAAAGGGTTAGAAGGGAGGGAGAGATGAATTGGGGGAGCACAGAGGATTTTTAGGACAGTGAACCTACTCTATGATATCCAGTGATGTATACATGTCATCATACATTTGTCCAAACCCATAGAATGTGCATCGCCAAGAGTGAACTGTGATGTAAACTGGACTTTGGGGATTATGATATGTCAGTGTAGGTTCATCAGTTGTAACAAATATACCATTCTGGTCCATCTAAGTTGAGAGTGTAGGTGAGGGTGGATAAGGGGCATATGGGAAAAACTCTGTACTTTCTGCTCAGTTTTGCTGTAAATGTATAACTGCTATACAAAATAAAGTCTTTTTTTTTTTTTTAAATTCAGGTAAGGTGATGATACTCCTCTGTATGTAGAGTTCAGTCCATCCTGGGGTCACAGAGACTTGGGCTGGAGTCTGAGCCCCACCACAATCAGCTCTGCAACTTTGGGAAAGTCCTTAACCCCTCTGACCTCAGTTTCTCTAACTCCACAGGATTGTGTTGTCTTCCTCAGAGCATTTGGAAAATTAAATAAAAAACTATATGTAAAATGTCTAACTCAGTACTTAGGTTATACAAGTAAATATATACAAACCCCTCCCCAATTCCTTGCTTAATGACTCTGATTGTTAAACATCGTGATGGCTACTAATTTCAAAGTCAGGCCAGTGGAGGAAAGTCTGGGGTGAAAGTGACCTTCTCCCAGGAAGGGCACCTGTGTATGGGACTGGACATGTGTGTGCTCACATGCTCGGTCACAGATGCTGGCCACAGAGTGCCAGGCATGGACTTGAGCCCTGAGAGGCAGCTTCAAGCCCCTCACTCAGCTTTCTCCCATGAAAAGGTCAGGATGATGGAAGTCTATCATATTTAGCTGATGGCTCGCAGAGAAGGCTCGATGAGTTAGTCACCTATGATATGACATCATATTGCCACTCAATATAGTAACAGCTGTTGGTTGCTTTGGGGGGCAGGGGGCGGAGTCAGCTCTTCTCGACCAACCATGCCTCAAGGATAAATTGGATGGCACCAGAAGGGGAGACATGCCGAGGAGAAATCCTCCTCTAAACAGGGTGTTCCGCAGCTCCCTAAGGATTTTCGGCACCCACCTCAAAATGTGAGTCTTGACTTTTCTTTGTCTTTGGGGCCAAGCAGGGGAAATGCCATGGCAGAAAGGTGTTTGGTCAGGAAACCTCTAGCTAGGGGGGCATACCCAGCATGGCCAAGGTCAACCTCACCCTGGACAGAAGTTGGAAAGTGAGTTCCATGCACCAGCCCCATGATACCTCTACGTCACCCAAAGGAGTGGTCCAAGGGTAGGGGATCAGAAGGCCTAGAGTGAGGGTGCTGAAGAATCTCTAGGTTAGATTGGGCATTTTACCCCTCATAGGTTATGTAACTACAGTGGGGTCAAATGAAGGCAATGTTGAAATGCCTTTGAAATGAACCTGGATGAAGCCACTGGGGGTACTACCGATCATTGCCGTAGTTAATCTGGGGTATTGATCAGTCATACCATCTGGGGAAGCCACTGGATACTGTTAACCCTTTCCTTCCAGTGAATTCTCCTCCTTGACATCTTTGCCTCCTGTGGGGCCTTGTGCTTTAGGAATAGAATGCTTTTTTTTTTTTTTTATCAGCAGTGTAGATGTCTAGATTAACTGTGGAAAACAGACTCTTCCCAGGTCTAACCTGGGGTAAGTCCAGAGTGACGAAATAATGAGGCCAGAGGGAAAAAACCCTGGATCAGGGGTCAGGAGACCCTGTCTGGCAGCTTCTCCTGTCACTTTCTGAGCCTGTGACCTTGGGCAGGTCACTGCCTCTCTGTAGATTACAGCCAACTAAGAATCTTACTTAGCTGTAAAAATATATATACTCTTGGGGTCCTTTAACCCTAACTGGCATTGTCCAGTCCTCTAGGTATGGACTCCCGGCTCTCTGTTGGCAGAGCAGAAAGGGCCCCACGGTCTGAGTGTGCGGCTCTGCCCCTCACTGTGTGACCTTGCACAAGGACACCCCTTCCCTAACCTCTGTTTCCCCACTCATAAAACAGGCATTATCATGAGACAGGGGTGAGATAAGGAACCTGGAAGCCTTCTCGGGAGGGAGGCACTGTAAACATGTATTTAAATGATTTCCTGAGTTCGGAGAGGGAAGGCAGGCTGAGAGGGGACGCTGGGGTTGCCGGCAGGCTGGGCTGTGACCAGGACTAGAGCAGGGGGCCGTGGCAGTGTGGTTACTGAGACCCCAAAAAACCTCCAACCGGGTGCTACTCGGTTCCTCTTCATTTCCCAGCAGCTAGGGGATGGGAAACAATCCAGAGCTTGTAAGTGATGCTGAGCACAGCCCAAGAGAGTGGCTGCAGACTCTAGTCCGAGGCGGGTCACGCTTCCCCAGTGGGCACAGCGCCAAAGCTAAAAGGCCCAGGGGAGCCGGGCAGCGTCCGGGGCCACGGATTTCCTCTGGCTGTCCCGGGATGATGGTCCCGCGTCCTCTGTGCTCCTCCTGGGCTGTCCGGCATCACCTCCTACGGGTGTGAAAACAGGTCCAGGGGAGCCCTGGAAATACCATCACGACTGTGTATTCACCAGAGTGACCTGTCTCAACCCATCCTGGCGGGAAAATTACAGCTCATCTAGAGGAAACTCGCCAAATTCTTGTTTATTCTTCACGTAAAAGGATTAACCTAGGGTTAGCGATTTTATTCCGACTCTCCCTTTCATGTTGCATTTAAAATGAAATCAGCCGCTCTTTGAAGCTGTTCTTTGAGCCGTAAGCATTCATTTCTCTTCTCTCCTCCCCGAAAGGGGGTTTCTCTCTTTTTAAATTCTGCCCCTCTGCCCGCGCCCCCCCCCCCCCACCCCAAGCCTCAGGAGCTGAGAGGCTGGCGGGAGGCGTGACTGCCATAGGAGCAGCGTGTGGTCCCCCTGCTGACTCATCTGACATTAACATAATTACGTTTCGGGAGTCAAAGTGATTTTCAAACTATGAGTAATGCGAGGTATTAGAGAGAATGTTTACAAGGCAGCACTTCAGCACGCTGAGGGCACCAGCTGCTGCTAACAGCTGAAGGGAGTAAAGGAATAAGGAAAATGCTCTCAGGAAAAAGAACCTTTCTGGGTTCCTCTTCCTTGGAAAGGATTCAGATTTCTTGAAAGGCAGGTGAACGCAGATTTCTCTGAAGAAGGGTCCAGATGGAGCATTTTTTAGCTGAATACCTGGATGCCTGATCATTTTGTGTTAAAAGTTTTCCTTAAAGCTTTTTCACAGTCTTAGTTTTCATATGACCGACTCTAAGGAAAGATGGATTTAAAGATTTCAGCAAATTATTTCTTAAACCTGCTTAATTACCAGCATTAATAATAATAACAATTCTAAAGTTGTGTGAAAAATAGGCTAGTTCTTCTAAAACAGGAATAGGGGCACAAATCATTTCCTGAATATTAAAGATGCCGAGCAAAAGCCTGTGGTGAGGTGAATACTTTCTTAAAGCAGCTTTGTGTAGTTAGTAAGAGAAAAGTTTGACAGCCAGTTGAGTTCTGTTAGCCGACTGTTTAGACCTCCGGAGAGAAAAGTTGAGCTCCAGTTGTGATCCAGACCTATATGTCTGGCCTCTGCCTCAGTTTCCTGGTCTCATAATGGGAAAGTTAATAACACTTGTTCTGCCTACTGGAGAGGATGAAGCTTGAGCTCTGGGAGGGCAGGAACAGTCTGTCTACTGTACTGCCCACCCCCCCCCCCCCCAACCCGGTGTCTGACCTGGAACTTGCCCATAGTAAGTACTCAGTAAGTGTTTGCAGAATTAATGAATAAGAGCTTTCAACTTGAGAGCTCTGCTCTTCTGTTTATTTGGTCTTCTTGCCTTGATTTCCTACCTTTAGTTCCTTCTGCCCAGGGCTGGGGGGGCTCAGCAAATAGACTTGTCTACTGAGGTACCAGCACTAATAAGGAAAAGTAACTGCTCACTTCCTCGGGGCTACCCACTAAAATCAGATGGAAGTACAACAACTCCACTCAGAAACTCTTTTGGAAAAGGCTCTCTCAAAAACGCGGCAGTCATTTTGTTTCTGTATTAGACGTGCATCAGAAGAACTGTTGGGTTTAATTTCACCTGCTGAATCTTGAACTGAGGTCATCACTGCAGGCATAAGAACACCAATGGCACCAACTTAGTCAGAGGCATTGTGATAGCAGGTGAAATATACATAGTTGGACTGGATAAATGCTTGGAAAATACAAGTTCCACTCAGATACATGCTTGAAGGTATAAAAGAAGAAATTTTTAGGAAAGATTAATTCTGCTATTTTTTCCCCCCAATGGGAAAAACATTCACTTGCCTGTTCATACAGACAAGAACAGATTTCCAGATCTTTTGGGGCTTCAAGGATAGCTTGTTCTCTTGTTCTTTGCACTCCTGCTTCAGCTTCTTGGCCTTGTCTCCTTCTTTTCCCCCTTGCCACCATCCCTCAGTTAATTCTTTCCTTCTGTTCTGGCTCCCATGTTGCTTTCTCTGCAAAACATTTCGTCTCATCCTTTAAAATGTCTAAGGGTTTCTAACCAAGTGTCATTCACATGGTGAGAGGTCAATAAAGGTGGTGGTGGTGGTTGTTTTTAAAGTCAAAAAGAACACGTCTTAAACTAATTATAAGCTCGCGTATAAATAAATTGTTTACAAATAAATTGTTAATTATTTTTTAAGCTAGCAAGCTTAATCATACACAGAAATCCTGTTCACTTTGGAATGTCCGTGATGAAGCAGTAAAAATCAGTTCTATCAAATCTCATCCCTTGACTACCCTACCTTTGAATATTCTACATTTGCATCATGGAAAAAAACGGGGTGGCCGCCAGCAAAGAACTCACGCTAAGAACCCTAACCTGCCCTCAACCGAGAGGCCCAGCTATGTGTTTTGTGGACTATCTGCATTAACTGATTTCTCCTTTCCCCACCCATGGACATAATAGTCAGGCTTACTTCAAGCAGTAAATATAAACCAGTTTATTCATGACTAATCAATCCAAAAATGGTTGTAAAAGAGGGTCAGGACATATGGTCCTATCCCGAACATCTGAAGATGATGCCAGGAAGGAAAACCTGTGGGCTGCCAGTGCCTGTCATTTGCTGCCCTAGGCATGCTTTCCAACATGGTAAATCCAGATTGCAGGGTGCATCTAAGGTTCTGAACCCCCACTGTTCTTTCAGTCAGAGCCACATATCCAGGACAGTCTGACCTCACACCTCCTACTCCATTGTTTGGTACACTAATGCTTGCCAGGCTGGGAACCCTAATGTGGGGTTGGATGACACAGTCCCTATACATTAAGGCTTCTCAAGCAAAAAGACTCTTCACTTTTGATCTTGATGTATTTTATAAATATTTGTAAATGATTTAATGTTCATGTAGTAGTGCTGTTAAGTTAGTAGCAAGTTGTTGAACATTTGAGGTCCAAATGTTTAACATATATTCTAAAATAAACTTGGGCTGTTTAGACCCCTCATAGAGTAAACTCATTCTAATTTCCCCCCATTTGGAGAAGGAAATGGCAGCCCACTCCAGTACTCTTGCCTGGAGAATCCCATGGACAAAGGAGCCTGGTGGGCTACAGTCAATCGGGTCGCAAAGAGTCGGACACGACTGAGCGACTAACGCACAGTTTCCCCCCATGTTCTCCCTTTATATCCTTTCCCCTTCTTTCCTTCCCTCCCTTCCTTCTTTTCTCTTTCTTATGTTTTGTTTGTTCCTTTTAGTAGATGTCTTCCTAAAAAAATATATCTAGAAGAAGATAAGAAAAGCTAATTAAGTCTCCTGGGACTGGACAGAGAATTTTCATCATATGCATTTTTGGACTATTTCAATTTCTGATCATGTGACTATATACTTTTTCCCAATTTAAAATGTAAAAAAAAAAAAAAAAAGGTTAACCGAAACAGTATTTTACACTTCCTCTTTTTATTTTTTTAAATATCTTTTTTCCCCCCAATTCTGAGACTAGCCTATTTTTTCTTCCCAAAACAGCTTCCAAAGGGAAATGGGGAACAAGAAAAGTTGATAGGAGCCAGATGCCTGTGTGTCCACAGCATGGATACAAGGGAATGGGTCAGCCTAACAGGATCAAGGAAGTTTTGGCCTTTTTTCCTTTTTTTCTTAACTCAAGATGTAAACATATTTCCACACCGTTAAGTATTTTACGACATCATTTCACATGGTTGTGCAGGAGTAGATTTTAATGCAATGCATTTTAATGTATTGTACTGTAACTTATTTAATTAACACTCTGTATTAAACATTTGTGTAACACCAGATTTGTCAGTGTGACAAATGATGCTGCAATAAACATGCTTGTAGCTAAATCCTTGTGCATAGCTGTTCTTGTTCACATTAAATATCTCTTCTCAAAGGAGAATAAATATATTTCTCAAAGGAAAATAAATCAAAAGGCATACAAGTCCCAGGGCCTTTGATGTGTATATTGCTCCTGATATAATTTTAAATTTCTGTAAACAAGAAGAAATTTCCCCCATGTTTGTTATGTTTTATTTGTAGTTTATGAACTTTGTGTTCAGAGTCTTTGCCCTTATATCTGTTGATAGCTCAATATTTGCAATGATTTAGAATGTTTTACACATATATCAAATATATGGACAAAACCCTCCTTTTCTAATAGTTTTTAAAAAGATAATCTCTGGCTTGATATTTGCATTTAGTGTTGGTTATGTTTATATGTTTTTGACACACAAAGATTTTTGGGTTTAAAGTAATCAGGACTTCCTTAGTGGCTCAGATCTATCAATATTTTCTTTTCTGAAGAATGACTCTTTCCACATACAACTCTGAAATTTATTTCATATTTCCCTCTAATAAAAAAGTTTTAAAGATAAAGTTTACATACATATTTACAGTGAAATTCTCAAATCTTAAGTGGATTATTCATTGAGTTTTGACAAATGAAAATGCATAAATCTACGAAGATTTAAAAATTCAAAGGGTACGATTTCTCTTTAAGCTGGTGGTTGCACTTATTGATGAATATATGTTAATCATTAATATATTCACATAATATATCAATCAGTGGATTGTACATTTTAAATGGGTGAATTGTATGGCATGTGAATTTTATCCAAATAAAACTATTAAAATACTTATAGAAAGAAATTAATATCATCCAGAAAGTTGCCCAGTGTCCCTCCCCCATAAACCCTTACTCCCTTCTTTATACCAAAGGCAACCACAGTGTTTGGTTTCTTCTCTGTCAGTTAGTTTTGCCTGGTTTAGAACTTTATATAAATGGAATCATACAGCATGAACTCTTTTGTGTAAAGTTTGTTTCACTCAACATGATATTTTAAAAATTCATCTGTGTTGGTGTGTTCCAAGAGTTTCTTTCGGTTGTCAAGAGTAATATTTCATTATGTGTCTATATTACAGTTTGCGTGTCCATCCTCCACTGATAGATATCTGAACTATTTCCAGTTTGGGGCCATTATGAACATTCTTATACACGCACTTTTATGGGCATATGCTTTCCCATATGGGGAAATACCTAGAGGTGGAATTGCTGAGTCATAGTGTCAATATGGGCTTCCCTGGTAGCTCAGAACGTAAAGAATCTGCCTGTGATGTGGGATACCTGCGTTTGATTCCTGGGTTGGGAAGATCCCCTAGAGGAGGGCATGGTAACCCACTCTAGAATTTTTGCCTGTAGAATTCCATGGGCGGAGGAGCCTGGCAGATTACAATCAATGGGGTCACAAAGAGTTGGACACGACTGAGTGATTAAACACAGCATACAGTGTGAATATATGCTTTCATTTCTTTGAGGGAAATACCTAGGGGTGGAATTGCTGAGTCAGAGGACATACATATACTTAGTTTTATAAGAAACTGCCAGACTTCTTTCCAAAGTAGTTGTATCATTTTATACTCCCACCAACAACGCATCAGAGTTTCAGTTGCTCCGTATTCTCGCCAACTTTTGATGTTGCCAGTCTTTTTCATGTTAGCCATTTTCTGTTGGGTGTGCAGGGGTGGCTTATTATAGTTATAATTTACATTTCCTTGATGACTTAAACTTTTTTATGTGTTTCTAGTCTTTTTAGTTTTAATGATTTTGTATTTATATATATTTACCTATTTATCCATCTAATGTTATTTTTATTATGTGCTCAGTTGCTAAGCCATGTCCTACTCTTTGCAGCTCCATGGACTGTAGCACACCAGGCTCCTCTGTCCATGGGATTTAGCAGGCAAGAATACAGGAGTGGGTTGCTATTACCTTCTCCAGGGTATCTTCCTGATCCAGGGATCGAACCCATGGCTTCTGCCATGTCTCCTGCTTTGCAGGTGGATTCTTAACCACTGAGCCATCTGAATCTCTAAATTTATTTTTTCTTAATAGTTAGCCCAGCATAGTTTATTAAATAATAATTTTTCCCTACTGACTTGCAATGCTGTGTTTATTGTAGATTAAGCTCTTGTGGTTAATATCGTTTCAGAATATCTATTCTGTGCAATTGATTTGTACATTTATGTATTTGTTCTTTTGTCAGTTCCACACCATTTTATTTACACCTGCTTTTAAAAATTGTTTAATACATGGCAGGGCCACTGTCTCATCATTCCTTTCCATGTTCAACATTTTCTTTGCTATTTATACCTAGTTATTCTTTTAGTAAATATTATAGTGATAATATCAAATTTTGAAAAGAATCTTATGAAATTTTTATTGAAAATATATTGAGATACAAACTAATTTGAAAAATACTGACATTATTGCCATGGAACAATATTCAAATTCTCCTCTGTATTTGTCAGTAACATTTTGTAGTTTTTATTATATAGATCCTTTACTTTCTCATTAAAACTATCCCAAGGAATTTAATAGAGGTTTTCAATGTCATCATTGCTCATTTTTACTACTGTAGTTTGATTTTTTAAAATTATACCTTCTAACTGGATAGTATTTCTATGTAGAAAAGCTACTGACTTTTGTGTCTCTTTTGTACCTTTAGCAGTTTTCTGCTAGGATGTATACTGTTTAATTGGTGAGAACTTCCTTCCAATTAAAAATCAAATAAAATTGGCAATGAACTGTATCCCTGCTTTGTTCCTGATTTTAATACTATTATCTTAGTGTTTGATTCTCACAGGTGGTTTTGATTGTTTGAAATAAATATTTTGTTATTGTTAAGGAGTCCTTAAATTTCTGGTCATTTTAAAATAAGGACTAGTTGTCTTTTCTGCATCTGTTGAGAATCTCATTTGGATTTTCTTTTTAAACTGGTGGATGTGATATATTATACTGTTGGATTTTTTTCAAATATTAAGACATAAAACCTTTTCACTCTAGGTTAAATCCTTTAGGGGTTATTCTCTTGATACTCTGTTATCTGTGTTTGGATTTGTTCTCTATGTTCATAATTTATATAGATTCATTATTTTCTTTTTTTGAGCTGTCTTTTTTAGGTTTTGACATCAGGGTTATCTTTGTGAAGTAAATTAGATACATGTTCCACATCTTTCAATGTTTTTAAATGATTATTGAAGCATAGTAATTACCTAATCCTTCAGATCTGAAAGATTTTCCCTATACAGTTTTCTAGGCCTAGACATTTTTTCCCAGGAGGGAATTCTCTCCATCTTTTCTTCCCTTAGTTTCTTCAGTGTGATTAATGTATTTAGGCTTAATATTTCCAATTTTTGCAATATGTGTATTTACAGAAGATGATTTCATCTAAGTTAAAATTCATAACTTACAATTTTGCTAAGTGTTATCTTTTGTTTAAACTATTTCCTCATATGACGTTGAATCCCTTCTTTATATTTCTATTTTATTATTTGCAAGTTATTCCTTTCTTTACTTTCTCTAAAGTTTGTCTATTTTATTGCTTTTTAAATAAGCCCTTGAATTAATTTTATAAATTTTCCTATATTCTAACTCATTTAACTTGTTGCCTTTATTTTTTCCTTTCTCTTGACTTTAGAGGGATTTTATTTTTGTTGTTGTTGTTGTTAAATCCTTGGACTGAAAGCTTTCATTTTACCTTTCCTTAAAGATAATGAAAACTTGAAGACCATGATTTTATCTTTCAGGATACTTGAATAACATTTCATAAATTTTAATATGGTGTGTTCTTATTTTAGTTATCTTCTAATTGCCATGATCTTATACTTTAATTGTTATTTTGTTGTAATTTCTTTTTATTAATAGTGTTATTGCCCTGTGATCAAAGAATTCAGCCTGTGTAATTACTGCTTCTTAGACTATCTCCTATTTATGGTTGTATGCATTGCAAATACCTTCTCCTGTTTTATAATTTCTTTCTATTGTGTTTATATGTCTTTTTCTTCTTGTGCATAATCTTTTGATTTAATGTAATCAAATATATCCCTCTTATTTGGTTGTTTGTGTGTTTGTATATTATTTTAGTGATCTTTCCCTTCTTGGTGATAATAAATGTATTTTCCTATATTTTCTTCTCAAAGTTGCAAGCTTGTTTTCACATTTAGGTCTTTAGTCTTTATGGCTGGGTAAGTAGGAGTCTGTTTTCTCCTTTCACCCACATGGGTAACCAGTTTTCTCAGTCCCACCATTTCCCCCCATTGTTTTGTGATGTACAGAGAATTTCCTCATGTGTATAGGTTATTCCTGGGATTTTGTTCTGTTCCATTCATCTGTTTATCTGTCCTCTGGGCCAATACCATCACGGTCTTTTAAAATATCAAAATATCTAATAAGACAAATCTCTCTACCCTCTTCTTCAAAGTTGTCTTGATTCTTCTTGTCCCTTTCACAAGAATTTTAGAATTATTAAGAATCACACACAAATACACACACATCCTGAGGATTTTTAAAGTTAAAATTGCTATAAGCCCATAAATCTATATGGAGAAAATTGACATTTTCATGTTACTGAATACTCTAAACAATGAACATGGTATTTCTCTAAATTTATTTAAGTCTTTATATTGTTCAATAATGCTTTTATAATTTTTTTCACAGAGGTCTTGCACTTGTTTTAATAAATGTAATGCTAAGTGTCACATAATTTCTACTATGGTGGATAGAATTCTTTTTTTCCTATTATATTTTCTAATTAGTGACTACTGCTAAGAATGATATTAATTTTGTGTGATCTTTTATCTAGCATCCTTGCTGAACACCTTTTAACTCTAAGAATTTCTCTGTGAATCTTCTTGAGTTTTTTATTTAAGCAATTACATTTTCTACAAACAAAAACAGTTTTCTTTCTCTTCTGGTCTCTGTCTCCCTCCTTTCTTTGCTATTGCAAAAAAGACCAGTCAAGACCCTTAGTACTAAGCTGAATACAGGCTTATAACTGGTATCCTTATGTTATTCTTGACTTAGTGGACATGCCTCTAAAATATAACCAGTTGGTATAATATTTGTAAAATTTTCATATATAGGCTTTGTCAGGTAAAGAAAGTTAACTTCTATACTTAGTTTGCAAACATTTTTCTTTAACCACAAATGAATTCTGCATTCCATGAAATGTCTTTTCTGCATTTATCAAAATGACACTAAAATATAAAAAATAAAGGAAAAGACTTTTTGTCTCTTTTAACCTTTAGTAGGACTTGTAATTTCAAATTATACTTTCAATTTCAGACTAAGTCCTATTTGGTCATGATGTTTTCTTAAGATTTTATATCTACATGAAAAATGAGATTAAATAAATTTTTCTTTACTTGTACTTTACTTGTCTGACTTTAGTATCTCAAAAAAATAAGTTAAATAATGCTATTCCTTTTTCCCCCCTCATTCTCTGAAACAGTTTTATTTGTTTGTTTGTTTCTAAACAGTGTTTATATTTTTGAAGATCTGATAAAACTATTTGGGCCTTGTTTCTTTGAAAGATGGAAACCTTTTGATTAACAATTTATTTATTAGCTAAGGCTTTATTCTGATTTCATCTGAATAAATTACCAAAATTTATTTGTTCTTTCTTAAAAATTACCCATTTCTTCCACATTTCCATATTTATTGGTATCAAGTTTTTAATAGCATTATTTTACAGATTTCCCCATCTCCATTGAATCTATTTCTAACCTCTTTTTATTCCAATTTTCTGTTTGTGGGGTTTGATTTTTTTTTCCCCCATTTTTCAGTTTTGCTCAAGGTTTGTCTATTTCTATATGTTGGTTCAAGAAATCAACTTTGGGTTTTATTCATCCTCCCTAAATAATATTTATTTAATTTTTCCTCTTATATTTATGATTTTCATAGTTCTAGTTTAGATTTTTCTGCTGTTCCTTTTTTCTTAAGTTGATCACTTTATTTACTGAATATATTTTTATGGTATTATGTATCCATTGTTGTTCTGACTACAACAAAGGCCCCAATACTTTTTTTTCCTCTTTTTTTTTTAATTGGAGGATAATTGCTTTACAATATTGTGTTAGTTTCTGCTGTGCAACAACATGAATCAGCTGTGTGTATACACTCATCCCCTCCCTTTGAACCTACCCCCACACCCTCCCACCCCTCTAGGTGGGATGAGCTGCGTTCCTGTGCCTACAGCAGCTTCCCACTAGCTGTTTTACACACGGTAGAGTATATATGTTAATCCTAGTCTCCCAGTTTGTCTCATCCTCCTGTTCCCTCTCTGTGTCCACATGTCCATTCTCTGAGTCTGTGTCTCTATTCCTGCCCAGCAAACAGACTCATCTGTACCATCTTTCTAGATTTCCATTCATGTCCCAGCACTTTTTAGTAAACTGGTGAATCCTGCTTCCTCTCTTGTTATTTTTGTTTCAGAGTTGTAATTTCACTCTTTTTAAATATTAAAAAAAGGGGTTTTTTTGTTTTGTTTTTTTGTTTGTTTGTTTTTGCAATCAATAGCTGGCTATATTTACTAAAGTTTAGTTTAGTAGTTCTTTTAGTGACGGACAGTGATGGGTAAACCCTTGGTCTTGGCATGTCGGAAATGTCTTTCTCAGGATATTGAATTCTGGATTGACAATTACTTTTTCTCTTCACTTGGAACATATTCGTTGTCTTCTAGTATCTATTGTTGTCATGAGAAGGCTGCCATCAGACTAGTTTTCATTCCTTTGCAGGTTAATTCATCTTTTATCTCTATTAACTTTGGACTATCTTTTTCCTTAATGTTCTGAAATTTTGCTACCATGTTTTTAGGTATGAATTTATTCTTATTTCCATGCTTGGTACTCAAATGTAATTTTGATTTGAGATCTTCAAGTCTGAATGTGTCTCAGAATGATCTCTTTAAATATTGCTTGACTGTCCCCTCTGTGCTTTTCCTTCAGGATTCCCCTTAGATAATGGTCAATGAGTGTCTCTTAATCAATCCTCCACACCTCTGAATGCTTTCTTTTTCTCTGCCTGGACTCTGGGTGTGTTCCTGGCACCCTTTCCACCTTACTACTGTGCTCTTTAACTTTACTCAGACCATAAATTTTCTCATCCAAGGCATCTTAAATTTCAATGATTGCATTATTCATTTCTGAGATTTCTAGTTGAGTCTTTAAAAATAATAATAAACCTGATATTGTTTTTATCTAGTTTGTTTTATAATTTCCTAATCTTTTTTATCCCTCTCTTTAGATACCTTAGATGTACTTATTCTAAAGTCTTTGTTAGGGTGATTTATAAAGTTTGTTTCAGTGTGGAATAAAATCTTGTCCTGATTATCGACTTCATTGTCTTTCGGAGCACTTTATTTCTCCATGTATTTTGGAATTGAATGTGCAGGCTCATTTCAGGTGGAAGTCATGTTTGTTTTGTTTCCATTTTCTTTCTCTCTCTTCTTCACTCATCCTTCCCTTTTCTTCCACTCTCTCAGTTCTCCCACTCAGTCCTCCACTTCTCGACTTCAAACCAGAGTTTCTGCTGGCATTTCAGGGTCACTGCTATATGGCAATGACAAGGACACAGCAGATCCAATCACTGCCTCATTCCCAAGCAGCAGGCCATGTCTGCATCCTCCTACACCCCTAGGCCTGCAACTTCCAGCAGTTAGAGCCCAGGCAACTCCCTGCAACCTCAGCCTCTCTTCCCAAGTTTGGGAAAGTGAATTCCATTACTTGTTGTTGTTCAATTGCCAGTTGTGTCCGACTCTTTGCAACCTCACGTACGCCAGGTCTCCCTGTCCCTAACCATCTCTGGGTGTTTGCCCAAGTTCATGGCCATTGCATCAATAAGTGATGCCATCCACTTATCTCATCCTCTGACACCCTCTTCTCCTGCCCTCAATCTTTCCCAGCATCAGGGACTCCATGTACTTCCCCATCATAAAATCATAAGCTCCATAAGGAGAGGGACTGTATATATTTTGATCACCACTGTATACCCAGTGCGTGAAATAATGCCAACATCTAGTAAGCTGAATGAATGAATGGTGACTAACATGTTGTGCATGTGTGCATGCTAAGTCACTTCAGTTGCGTCCCACTCTTTTTGACCCTATGCACTGTAGCCTGCCAGGCTCCTCTGTCCATGGGATTCTCCCAGCAAGAATACTCGAGTGGGTTGCCATGTCCTTCTCCAGGGGAACTTCCCAACCCAGGGATCGAACCCACGTATGCCTGTGGCTCCTGCATTACAGGCAGATTCTTTACCCCTTAGCCACTGGGAAAGCCCCAGTATACTGTAAACATGACTAAAATTTTGGAGTTGAACCTGGGACTTTGTTTATTCCCAGTCCCCCTGGAGCATGGTCAATCTAATACAGAGGGTAACTTGCATCTGTTAAGAAGAGAAGGGACACTGGTGTAAGAGTTTAAAGACCTTGGTTTCAGGATGCCTCTGCTCCTTGCCTAGCTAAGTCAGTTAATCATCCTAAGCCCAGAATTCCTCTTTTATAAAAGGAACATCCATGGTTGGATGGCAGCACGCTGCGCAGATGGTGTCCAGCTTCGTCAGCCTGGGTTTCAGAGCGAGAATAATAGAGCGGATCTGCAGTTGATGGATGTGTAGTGTGAACGAGAAACAAAGTCATTGTTTTTAAGGCACCGAGATGTTTAGAGTTGTTTGTTACCTAAGTAACCCAGGCTATCCCAATGACAGAATTACTTACCTGTATCCCTCCTCTCCAAAGATTTTGAACTATTGGGGGGAGGATCCTCTTTTTTTCCCTACTGTTCCCCAGTATGCAGTTTAGTATGTAAATATGATAATTGTACTTCATTTTCACTACTGAGGACAGGCACATTAAAAGCCAGTAATTATCCCACAGTTGCAGTCTTCCAACTTTCTGAGAAAACTGTGACATTTGTCTAGAATCCTTAGGACAGTAATACCATTTTCAGAAGTGTCATGGTGCTCTTCACGGAAACGGGAAGACAGAACTTTTGACCTGAACATAATTTAATTTTTGCATGATGACATGCAACATTATCACATGCCTCGGTGACTCAGTGATGCCAGCAGGGACCAACACAATGTGTGGGCCTGCTGGCCCCGACAGGAAATGCCCTCTGAGGGTGATGCTTGGTCCTGGGTTTCTGGGGCAGATGGTTGTGTGCGGCCTGGGGTGGAGAACCCCTAACTTCCTAACTTGTTCCCCAATGTTCCCTCAAGGTGGAGAACAAGAAAACTAAGAATGCAGGACAATGACTACACAATTCAGTTCTGAGTTGATATCTACAAAAGGTTTAGCAGTGCCCCGAGAAAAGTGCATATGGCCCAAGGCATCTCTTCTGGATGTGGTGGACTTTTGTTTCTTTGTTGTTATTTCCGTTGTTGTTTTTACCAATGGAAGCATGCTTCATTGAATTTAAAAGGCAAAAAGTACTTGTCATTCCATAGATGTTTGCTCTGCTATAAATATTAAACTTCATGATATAATTGTTAATGATTTGAGGGAAATAATCAACAAAAACAAAATATGGCTTGCTTTCCTGTTCAAGTCACAAAAGTCTTCCTCACTGTGATTCTCTGCTTATATGGGCTTCCTAAGTGGCTCAGTGGTAAAGAATCTGCCTGCTAATGCAGAAGACACCAGAGATGGGGGTTCCATCCCTGGGTTGGGGAGATCCCCTGGAGAAGGAATTGGCAACCCACTCCAGTATTCTTGCCTGGTAAATTCTATGGAATTTTGAGATAGTCAAGTGGGAATTTGAGATACTCAGCTAATAAAATGTTACATGGAGTCATCTTTTGATGGAGCAAGTTATAAAAAGCACAGTGATTTTTGAGTAAAAGAGAGCTTCTAGAATGTGTATGAGGAGCCAGAAAACAACGTTCTCTTAGGCCAGTGAAACATCTCTCTTCCCCACCCCACAGGGCTTCCTGATTTAGTGAATAAAAACACACAACACCCACGTAAATGGGAATTTGAGATACAAATGAAGACTTTTTAGTGTATCCCACATAGCACAAGCATGCATGCTGAGTTGCTTAGTCATGTCCGACTCTTTGCAACCCCATGGACCGCAGCCCGCCAGGCTTCTCTGTCCGTGGGGATTATCCAGGCAAGAATACTGGAGTGGGTTGCCATAGCATATAGGATATACTTAAACTAAAACCTTTTTGCTGTTTATCTGAAATTCAGGCTTACTTGGGCATCCTGCGCTTTACCTGGCAGCCCTTACCCACCTCACCTCACTTTTTTTTAAGCCTCGCTTTGCACTGTCACCAGAAAAGAAGTTGGCCAGCCTCTGCCCAAACTCGATACTAGTGAGCTTGCATGAATGTGTTTTCAATTACACATTGTGAGGCTTATAAAGAGAACAGGATCGCCAACCAATGGGTCTCAAACCCACTGCACCCTTGTAAAGCAATGCAACCTCTAGAACTTCTCTGGGGGAGGGCTGTGTGGGCTGGCCCCATAACGCCCTATTTTAGTCACTGTCATTAGTGCTGGAGAAGAAACACACTGGTCATGAGATTCACCTTGGGCCATGTCACAGGAGAGTCAAAGCTAAATGCCTGAAAGAAAGCTTGGGAGAAAAGATCTGTCTCCTGAGCCGGAGTCTCTGGACTCCTCCTTCTGAAACAGGCCCGTATTTTGTTGGCAGTCAAACCCCCTGACAGCTTCCCTGCACAGAGATTGAGCAGCATTTTTTTTTTAACCTAAAAAAGAGACTGAGTGATTTCAGGGACGTGTTCAGGCCACAAGACCGGGACTGGGGAGAGGTAGGAGACACCTACTTTACTGAGCTGGTGGTGTAAGTACCCGGGGGGTGGGGGTCGATTCACTCCTCACTCCCTCCTGCTGTGCATGGCCCCACTTTGCAAATCGGGAAACAGATTTGCAAACAGTTCTCTGAGCTGAAGCCCCCTTGCTCAGAGTCACATAGCTCCTAGCAGAGCTTGGATTCAAATTCAGGCTCCTGGGGCCACAGAAGGCTAAGCCCTACTTCCACACCACCAGTATGCCTCTCTGGGAAGAGGGAGGTCTAAAGAATGCCAGGTTCGAGACTGTTCTAGAAGAGATTACAGGGTGTTATGGGGGTAGGCTCATCCTAATCCATTTCTGAGAGGGGAGTAGAGGTTGTGAGGTAAAACAAAATGAAAACAGGCTTCTGAGCTAGACACACCTGAGTTGAAATACTGCCTCCACCACCTTTTAGTTTTGTTACCTAATTTCTCTTCATCAGTCAGGATCCCAGCAGGAAAATGAATTGCACAGACACGGGGTTTAACAGCAGAGAGTTTAACGAGGGAATATTACCTGAGGCACCGGCAGCATTAAGGCAGGGGAGGCCGAAGGACAGAGAAATGGTACTAGCAGGAAGCTGATCCGCCCTCCCCCGACCCAGGCCTGCTGGGCAAGGGAGGGAAGATTTTATTGGATCCTGTTGAAAGTCGAGACCATAAAGTAGGGGGGCCGCCTGACGAGCCACAGCCCCAGAGGACAGAGTCACTGTCGGAACCATACACTGGAACAGAGGTCTTAACCTTGGCCTCTCCTTCTCTGGCCAGAAGCCCAGGTTATCTCTCGGTAGAGGTCATCTTCACGGGGCCCAGAGCAGGCAGACATGGATGGAAGGGGTGGGGGTGGGGTGTTGTAATCAGAGAGCTCAAGCTGAGCATCGGTTTGCTTTTTTTAAAAATGGAAATCGCAGTCCTGAGCATGTGGCATTGCTGTGAAGATGAGGAATAAATCGACTGACGGAGTCAACAAGTATTTAGCAAGCACCTACTGTGTGCCAGGCTCTCTCTTGCAGACGCAGTGCTGACCGAAACAGTATCTCTGCCCTCGTGGCGATTATACATGCAAGAAAGCCAGACGTTACATAAGCACAAGGGGGAGGAGGTAACACGTTACCAGAGGGTACTCATAAATAGTAGCTGTAATTATTTTTTCAAGTCTCATGTCACATTATACTTTTCAATTTCTCACAACAAAATTTATTAACAAATTTTACCATCAGGCTAGTTTTCCCCACTGTGTTACAAAGTTCTGAGCACCCTGAAAAGAGATAACAGCTGTTACTATCTGTATTAGTTGGGGTTCTCTAGTGAAACAGAACCTATAGGAGGGAGAGAAAGGGAGCAAGAGAGAGAGAGATTTATTATAAGGAATTGACTCGTGCAATCATGGACACTGGCAAGTTCTCAGATCAGCAGTCAACAAGCTGAAGACCCAGGAGAGCTGATGGTATGGTTCCAGTCTGAAGGCCAACAGGCTTGAGACCCAGGAAGAGCTGATGTTTCTGTTCAAGTCTTAACACAAAGGACTTCAACTGATTGGATAAGGCCCACCCAAGTTAGTAGAGCAATCTGCTTTACTCAGTCTGTTGATTAAAATGTTAAGTTCATCTAACAACATCCAGAATAATGTTTTGACCAAATATCTGGGCAGTGTGTAGCCCAGTCATGTTGACACAGAAAATTAACTCTCTCATTGCTCTAGAGTCAAAAATTCTTTAAGTTGCCCCTCTGACTTCTTCCTGCCTAAATCTGACCTCTGTCTTTCACCTGGAGTTTCTCCAGTTGCAGATTCCGGGTCTCCTGCATCAAACTCTTGTAGGAGTTGGTTAATTGTATAGACGGCAGGGCCCCATCCAGGCCTCCTGTATGAGAATGTCTGGGAGGGAGACTGAGGAGTCGGCCCATTTTTAAGCCCTTTGACCATCTAATGGTGTCCCCTCTCTGACCTGCCAGATACCAACAAGGGGAGGTGAAGAAAGCTCTCCAGGGGAAGGTCTGTTCTGAGGACCAGGGAGGCCTCAAAAGGCACAGGGGAGAAGGGCTTCTGTAGTGAGGCAGGCCTGCAAGCAGAGTAGGGAAAGAAGGAGGCTTCTGAATGAAGCCATGGGTTGAAGAAGGACTTCTGTTTGTGGCGGCTTTGGGGCTGCTAACAACAGAAGCACTTGAAGGCCCAGCTGGATCCGCCTGCTTCTCCACAACTCCAAACTCACCTTGCTCCCTCCCTTGCTCACCACCCTCGTCACACTGAACTTCCTGCGGTTCCTCAAATAGCAGACCTCTCTCCTGCCTCAGGACTTGGCTTGTGCTGCTCCCTCTGCCTGGAGCACTCGTACACCTTTCTGTGTGGCTGGCTCCTTCTCATCCTTCATGCTTCGCCTTAAACAGAGCCTTCTTTACAGGGCCCTCAGCATCCCACCCCATCTAGCACGGATGCTCCCTCTCAGCCTCTGCTGTACCACCTGCCTGTTTCCCCCAGAGAATCTATGAAGATGTGTGATTTTTAAAATCTACTTGTTTGTGAAGCAGGAGCAAATTTTATAGGCTACATACTTATAGGTGTAAAATGTAGTCAATTACATTTTGTAATTATTAATTTCTTTGTCACAAGAAACATAATCTAGTCTTCTTGGGATAAACTTGCTCAGCTTAATGATTATGGAACAATTTCAGATTATCCATCCAGTCAAATTTTGCACTCTGCCCTCGTGTCTCTTTCTCAAAATATTGATTTTGCTAAAGGGTAGGATCCCCTTAGCCACTGATCACTGACATTCATCACCCTGGCTTCCTCCCAAAAGATCCAAGTCTTGTTGTGGCCTCCCATGGTCTCTGGCATCTTCCTTTCCCCAAACTTCCTGGTTCTCCAGCCTCTCTCAACTCTCCTGGGTCCTGCCTATGGGCAGGAGGGTCTTGGCGGCTCTTTCTGCACCACTCATGAGTCTGTTCTGGGCCCGTGCTCTATGCATCACTCAGCCACACTTCCTTACCCTCACACACAGGCTTCGCTGGGAAGTTACTTATGGTAGGGGGTGCAAGTCTTCTCTTTTCTGAGGTTACCCAATTTTTCATCGGGTTTCTCTGATTTGCTGAGCCTGGAACCTGACTGGAGATGGAGGGAGACCCACAAGGCAGCATCCCCATTTCTCCGTCTCCTGATTCTTTCTTCTGTCCCGAGCTGGCAGAGTTTTATCTGGGGTACGGGCAGGTCAGTGGGCAGGAATACTCTTCTTGGACTACAGTACATAGTTGATGGTGCAGAGTGGATGATACAGAGTTGGTGGTACAGGGTTTCAGATGGTGCTCATATCAGTATGAATTTTCTATCTTGGAGGATAACTCCTGCCCAGAATAACCTTGGAGAAAGTGCCAAAGAACTTAGTTTGGTGAGAGTTTCAAATGTCCCCTGCGAAGTAGTCATCCCCTCTCCTCCTGAGTGAGAGCACTGCTCTCTGAGAGCCGGGAGTGAAATCAACACACAAAGTGTTGCACTGGCCACAAGCTCCAATCACCTTTGAATTTTATGGGAAGGCAAAAAATAACCATCGGTTATCAGCCATAAGCCTTAAAAAACGGACTCTTTGTTCATGTTAGTGCTAAAGACTCAGAAATCTCAAAGATAGCTGATAAAAAGCTTATTCCCAGTTTCACCCAAGTCCCTGCAATACCCTAGAGAAAGCATGACGATTACTTTCTAGAAGGGCCCTCCCTGGGCACAGGAGCCCTCTGGGTGCAGCGAACATTCTGGGGACCTTCCATCTGACAAATGAACATTTGCACTGACTCTGACTCCGGCTTCGCTTCTTTCTCTTAAGGTGAGGTGGGTGAGTTGGGGGAAGGACAGAGGAAGAGGGTTATGTTTGGGAAAGGGGTGACCATCTGGAAGTTAAGAACAGTGAGAGCCAAAAATTGAGCAAAGCGATATATTTAAAAGACTGTGTTTGACAAGATCTTATGATGATAATATAGTTCTCAAATCACACATAACTGGTGTTCAATAAATTTGGGGCATGAGTACATTAATAAATAATGAATATTCATACCTATGAGCTTAAGAAAGCTGGCCTGGAAGCTAGAATATTCCTTTATTATACTGTTTCTATAGAAAAATATGTTTTGCCTTCCAAACAACTGACTTTAACTGAATTTTTGCAGAAGTTGGGGTTGCTGCCATGGGGGTGGGTTACATGACACAAACCACAGTCTCTAGCCTGGGCCTCTTGTGACCAACCCACATGTTTAGAAGCCTACGGGGTCGGCTCAGGGAAGTAGCCATTGGCTGAGGGACAAAGTATTGCTTATAGGGTAATACCCTAGGATGTAAACTCACAACAGAGAGCAGGAAAATAGTAAATAAAACCCAGCCTTTCTGCTTTAAAGTCAATTGCAACTTAGTTAACCATTAACCATTCATACACTCATTGCTCATTCAAAAATAACTGGGCAATCTCCATTCTCTCTCTCCACAAACACTTTGAAAATAACACCAAAGGGATTTTTAAAAATTGCATTAACTTATAAGGACAGAAAGGACAGAATAATAGATAACAACAGAGATATCAGCAGAATTGTGGAAGACAGAAAGTGGGTGTGGGAAGGGACAATTTTTTGGCACATGTAATTATGTGAGAGTTGGACTATAAAGAAAGCTGAGCGCAGAAGAATTGATGCTTTTGAACTGTGGTGTTGGAGAAGACTCTTGAGAGTCCCTTGGACTGCAAGGAGATCCAACCAGTCCATCCTAAGGGAGATCAGTCCTGGGTGTTCATTGGAAGGACTGATGTTGAAGCTGAAACTCCAATACTTTGGCCACCTGATGTGAGGAGCTGACTCATTGGAAAAGACCCTGATGCTGGGAAAGACTGACGGCAGGAGGAGAAGGGGACGACAGAGGATGAGATGGCTGGATGGCATCACCAACTCAATGGACATGGGTTTGGGTGGACTCTGGGAGTTGGTGATGGACAGGGAGGCCTGGCGGGCTGTGGCTCATGGGATCACAAAGAGTCGGACATGACTGAGCAACTGAACTGAAGTGAATTAACTTAGCAGAGCAGAAGGAGCCCAAGTGAGGTGCTTATTGTAGAGGGTGACAGGGGGCGTGGCGGACGTGGGGGTGGAGGTCTCTCTACAGACCTCTGTGAGGCTCAGCATCTGGGGGCACCAGTTAGCTGGAGTAAGAGTGAGGGGTGAGGCTGAAACCAGGGAGATAACTTACAAATCTGAATCAAGAGGATCACCCCCTAAGTAGCTTATCTGATCCCCAGCAGCCAGGTGACTACCGTCCCACCCTGAGAAGCTTCTTTTAAAGGAAAACTGAAACTCGGGAGGCTCAGGACATGAAGATTCCAGGCAGGGCATGGACTTGGGTGAAAATTAGCAGCTTCAGTGAGGCTACGCACATTCTAAACTTTGGGATGCTTAATACCACTTCCTACCCTGCTCACAGACGGCCCCCATCAGAGGGACGTTGGAGAAAAGACAGAGTTAACATTGAGGTCTTCCAGTGAAGAATCCATCGCATCACCCTGGGGCATCACCACCAGGCCATGCGGCTCCCCCCTACGCAAAAGAGCCCCTACATCCTCTTTTTAGCTCCTCTCTCTCACCTGCTAGATTGGGTCAGCAGTATCTTGAAAGTGAGATGAGAGGGATAATTACTCTTTTTTCAAATTTAATTGTAATTCTTATCAAATTAATACATGTACAAAGTTTTAAAAGTCCAACAATACTACAAGGCTCCAAAATGAAAAATGCAAGTCTCCCAGCTCAGGCAACCCCCATCCCTGACTTCTATTCCCCAAAGGCAATTATTTTCCATTCTTTTAGCCATTTCTTCTCTGTATTTATAAATAATATGCTTATTCTGCTAACTTCCGTATTTTTCCATTTTTTGGATGTTATGTATTGATTCCAACTCTGGACGTTTTGGATGTAGCTCTCTTCCTCCACCATCCACATAATCCCTCCTTCAAATGCTCAAAATAATGCCACATTTTAGTTGTCTTCAAAGTTGATCGATAGCTTCCTTTTCAAAAACGTGTAAACATAGTTATATTTTTTTTTAAAAGAAAGTGATTGTCTGAACTTGAAGCCAGATAAACATAGCATCACTTTGAGCAAAAGAGATAACCCAGGTGACTGGTTTGACTAAGCATTCATGTTTTCCGTTTAGTGGCAGAGAGGTGGTGATTCTGAGCAAGCAGAGAAGGAAATATAATACTAGCAGGTCCCGGGCATCAGTACAGACAGTGTCGGCTTATGATGGTTCTATGTAACAACTGTTCAACTTGATGATGGTTTGACAGTAATATGCATTCCATAGAAACCATATTTCAAAGTTTAAATTGTGATCTTTTCTCCGACTAGTGGTACACAGCATGTACTCTGTCCGAATCCTGGGGAGGGGCAGTGAGAGCCGCAGCTCCTATAGCCACATGATCACCGGGGTGAACAGCTGATACACTTAAAACCATTCCGTTTTTCACTCTCAGTACAGTATTCACTGTATTACACGAGATATTCAACCCTTGATTATAAAATTGGCTTTGTGTTAGACAATTTTGCCCAACTGAAAGCTAATGTATGTGTTCTGATCATTTTTAAGAGTGGCGAGGCTAAGCTATGATGTTTGGTAGGTTAGGTGTATTAAATGCATTTTTGACTTAGGATATTTTCAACTGGTTTATTGGGATGTAACCCCAGCATAAATTAAGGAAGATCTGTAATCTTAATTTACATAGTTGCAATAAACCCTGTCTGTTAGGTTTTCACCCTTGAAGTCAAACTATCCACAAGGCAAGGACGACTTATGATGGTGACAGAGCTGACTATAGATGCTTTCCTTCTGGATGTAAAGGTAAAGGCACAGATAGCAGATAAAGGGAAGGAGAAGAGAGAGGCTGAAAGACGGGAACTGGGCTAATATCCTCAGCTTATGTTGCAGAGGGTTAAAAGGTACTGCATAGGTGGAAGAGAAACTGGAGGAGTAAGCATGTATCAGTGTACAAAGGGGACCAATAGAATTAAATTATAAATCAGAAAGCTGGGGGCAGGGAGTAGGAAGCTTACGTCCTTGTATTTTATGTAGAGGAGTCAACAAGAGTCATGTCTTAAACTGATCAAGAAATCGGCTTTTTTAAAAACCTGAATGATTTTTAAAAATAATTTTTAAGACAGGCAAGTGAAAATAGTAGTCTCTGAAAAATGGCCTGGGTATCAGGGTAAACACTATTGTTTTTCTTTAAAAACACTCCCAAACTATTGGAAAAATTTTTCATCTTGTGCATACCTTACTTCAATGTTAAAAATGTTAAAAGAGGGAAATGCCTTGTAGAAGCACACCTTTTTTAAGGTTTTTAAACCTTTCATTTTATATTGGACTATAGCTGATTAACAATGTTGTAATAGGTTCAGGTGAAGGGACTCAGCCACATATTTACATGTATCTATTCTCCCCCAAATTCCCCTCCCATCCAGCCTACCACATAATATCTAGCAGGGTTCCATGTACTGTACAGTAGGTTCTCGATGGTTACCTATTTTAAATACAGCAGTGTGTACATATCCATCCCAAACTCCCTACCTCTTCCCTCCATCCTTCCCCTTTGGGCAACCATAAGTTCCTTCTCTAAGTCTGTGAATCTGTTTCTGTTTTGTAAGTTCATTTGTATCATTTCTTTTTAGATTCCACATATAAGGGATGTCATGTGATATTTCTCCTTCTCTGAGTACTTCATTCAGCATGACAGCATGGTTTCCATCCATGTTGTTGCAAATGGCATTATTTCACTCTTTTTAATGGAAGAAGCACACATTTTTAAAAGTTGAATTCAGTGTGAACACAGGAGCCCAAACTACAAACGTTCATTTTGCAATGGCCATGTGTCACTATTCCGTCAAAATCCACACACTTTCCAGGCACTTCTTTAAATGGTAATATAAGCTTAATGGGTCTCTTGTTGAGAGGCTTAGGAAGTTGCCATTGGCTATGGGCAACATTCAGGGAGCAGGATAATGATTTTCCTTGCTCTTACTTCTGGCTACAAGAGTTGACCGCTTATATAAGGAGGAGAGGTGTACAGAGTGAGAAACTTCTCTTTATTATGAACCTGGTTCCTTGTATCAGGCTCTATTTATAGTCTGGAATCTTCTTTTAAT
Source organism: Cervus elaphus (assembly GCF_910594005.1). Classification (NCBI taxonomy): domain Eukaryota; kingdom Metazoa; phylum Chordata; class Mammalia; order Artiodactyla; family Cervidae; genus Cervus; species Cervus elaphus. The sequence goes on along the minus strand of NC_057828.1, from coordinate 72,050,378 downwards.
TTCTAAGCAGGTGTCTCTTACTTGCCCTGGTCCCACCCAAACCTGCAAAGCTGGGTGGAGGAGGATTAGAGAGTCAATGTGTAACATATCACTCTGGACCCTACAGCCAGGTGTCCCAGGTTGTACACTGGGTAATCGCGTCCCTTCATCATCTTTCTTCTCAATCAAACTTCTTAGGAGGAAAGGGGCACAGCTCGTCTTTGCAAAGAATGTGCCCCTTAGTAGGCTCTCAGTTTATTGAAAGGATGAAATTCCTAGCAAGACATATAAAAGCATCCGCCATCTGATACCAGCTAGCTTTTCCAGCCTCTTCTTCCCTCCTGGGTCCCTGCACCTGGAGACATTCTCCTCTGGGCGCCCAGGCCTTGGTAGATCCTGACTCCTCTATCTGGAATGCCTTTCTCCATTGTCTTAAGGGTATGTCTACAAGACTCACTTTCTTTAAAGCAACCTCTCCCATGAAGCCTCTTCAGGGACCTTAGGCAACAAGGGCTCCTCCCAAGTGTTTTTGACAGCTGGTATCATCCTGTTGCTCAATAGAGGTTCTTTATATTCAGCAATCATCACCAGGCCACTATGGCAAGGAAAAATCTAAAGCAATATCTTGGCTTATGCTTGTGGAAAAAATATAATCTAGAAGCTCATCAATCTGGTTGAGAAAGGTATTAGGTGTCCCCCTAAGGGCAGAGGTCAGGAGAACACTGTCACTGAGGGATGCAGCCTTGAAAGAGCCAGCACTCCTTAGAACGATGTCCTATGGAGCATCCCAGGGGATTCGGCAGAAGAGGCTCTCCAGAGCCCTGCTCCCAGTCCGTGGTGGGTGCCTTTCCAATCAAGCTGGGCCCAGTTACATTTGCTGACAGATTTGCACTGTATTCTTTTACTCTTGAGAGCTAGACATTTTAAAAAAATTTTTTAATGGTGTGATTTTTTCAAGCATGTTCTTACAGATCCTTATATATCCCATTACCCAGCCTTAACAATGATTAATATTTTGCCAGTCTTATTTATCTATCCTTCCACATGTTTTTAATGGGAGAGGGGAAGGGAGAGTAGGAGCATCTTAGAACATGGGTATCTCAGGGTGTATCTTTTCTTTTCTTTCTTTTTTTTTAATCTTTTAGCCATGCCGCATGGCATGTGGGATCTTGGTTCCCTGACCAGGGATCAAACCCACGCCCCCTGCAGCAGAAGCACTGGGTCTTAAACATTAGACCACGAAGGAAATCCCTTAGGGTATATCTTTAATAAATAAGTACTTTTTAAAAAATGTGGTAAAGTACACAACCATACCTTTGCCATTTTATCCATTTTAAGCACACAATCCATTGGCATTCACATTGCTGTGGAAACATCACCACCATCCATCTGCAAAACACTATCATCCTACACTGAAATTTCACATCCATTGAACAACAGCTCATTCTCCCTTCTCCAGAGCCCTGGTAACGTCTGTTCTACTTTTTGCCCCTGTGAATTTACCTGTTCTACACAGCTCATATGACTGAAATCAAACACTATTCGTCCTTTTGTGTCAGGCTCATTTCACTTAGCATCATGTTTTCAGGGTTCATCCATGCTATAACATGTATCAGAATTTCATTACTTTTTCAGACTGACAAGGACTTTTAAAATAATAATCACAACATACCTAACAAAATGAACACTGATTTTAAGTCATCTGATGAGCTAGGCTGTGCTATGTTCCTGGCTCCAAAATTATCTCTTGAACTGTTATTTACAGTTTGAATCAGGTGTCAAAAGTCCATGTGTTGCTGATAAGTCTTTCCAGTCTCTTTTAATCTATGATAATTCCTCCTTTTTTTTTTTAATGCTATTTATTTGTTGAAGAAATAAGGTCATTTGATTCATAGAATTTCCTCCATTCTGACTTTTGCCGATTGCATCCTCATAGCATCATTTAATTGTTTCCTCTGTCCCCTATCCTGAAAACCAATGGTCAGATCTAGGGTATTATTAGATTCCAGTTCAGTTCCCTTGATGCGCTGTGTGCTTCCTAGTACATCACAGCAAGAGGTGTGTGGTGTCTGGCGGTCCCACTTCTAGGGATACCCTTAAGATCAGTGGGTTCAGGTGCTGCCAGCCTGACCCTCTCATTGATAATATGGCATTTAAAAATTAGTGTTTCCCCCTCAAAAAAGCTAGTGTTCTCAAGTCTTTGTAAGGGATCGTAAGCATGCGTTATCTATGTCTCTCTGAGTGTGTGGTTTTAGTCACCAGGCTCAGCCTAGAGCTGTAGTTTATTTGTTCTGTAGATCCTCAAAGCTCCCCGTAGTCCTGCTCAGTCTGTGATACTGAATAGCCACTCCTGGGACTCTTGAGCTCTCAGATTACACCCAGGACAGCTCTCTATTTCCCGTTAGTCCTTGAGTTGCCTACAAATGGGTGCACACTCAGAGCCGCACGAGTCCTGAAAACGAGTCCTCTCTCGGCCGTCTTGATAGCCGGTGCTAATGGTTAAGCTCTCATGAGAGTAAACGTTCCTTCTGCCTATTCTAGCCCTCTTCCCGGAGTTGAATTCTGTTTCCTCTAGTTTAGGGCTCAGGGGCACTGACAGCAGACGTTGCAGACGGGAGCTGGGGAAATGATGCCCCAGGCTGAGACCGGTCCCGGGAGCCTACATGCTTCACGAATTCAAGGAAAGATTGGCAAGGATGAGAATATGTTTTATTGTAACTTCCCAGCTTGTGTTTGCTACTTTCCTTTTCAAATTAAATATAGGTTAAGTTATTTTTTCAAAGTAAATGTCCAGAGAATATTCTTTAAAAAAAAAACAAAAAAAAACCTTGATAACTTTTCAAAGTTGATGTAGTGCTTATTCTGTGCCCTTAAAAATTAGTAGAAAGCAACAAGCATCGGGCTTAAAAGTCAGTCTGCCTCTTACACATTCTGTCCCGTTAGGGAGAAAGGATGGAGGATCAAGGAGGGAGAAGGCAGAGGAGGGACAGTGGGGTGGACGAGCCTCAGATGAGGGTGGCCAGAAGGAAGAGGAGAGCTTGAGTCTATAGACAGAAACAGAGCAGGAGCCAGGATGCTAGCTCTCGATCAGCTACCCCAGAGAAATAAAATACGAACCATGAATGTGAGCCGCATAGATGATTTTTAATTTTCTAGTAGCCACATTAATAAAAGTAAAATTGGATGAGTGGCATTCATTTCATCAATGCATTTTATTTCACTCAATGTATTTAAAGTGTCATTTTGATGTGCAATTAACGTAAAAATTAATGTGCTGTTCTACATTCTTTTTTTTTTTTGTCCTAAGTCCTCAAAATCCAGTGTGCATTTTACACTTTTAGCACATCTTTATTTGAATGAGCCACATTCAAGTGGTCGATGGCCACCTGCAGCAGGCGGCTATTGTATTGGACAGCGATGCTCTAGATTTTGACAAAACTGCCCGGACTTCAATTCTAGTCTGTACAACAGAGATAACTCTCCCTTCCCAGATCCGTTCCCAGGGTTGTATGGGATACACAGGGGCTAATGGGTGTAGGTCCTTCACAAGCCCCTACCTGAGGAGAAAGAAAACAGTGTTGTCGGCACCTGTGAGCAGAATTAATCCATCAACTTATCACTGGGTCATCTGGACTCAGCATGCACTAAACTAAGTGGAAGTACACAGTGCCACAAACATAGGCTTCCCGATTCCCAGTAAAGAATCGGCCTGCAATGCAGGAGACCCCGGTTCAATTCCTGGGTCAGGAAGATCCCCTGGAGAAGGGATAAGCTACCCACTCCAGTATTCCTGGGCTTCCCTTGTGGCTCGGCTGGTAAAGAATCTGCTTGCAATGTAGGAGACCTGGGTTCAATCCTTGGATTGGGAAGATCCCCTGGACAAGGGAATGGCTACCCACTCCACTATTCTGGCCTGGAAAATTCCTTGGACTGTACGGTCCATGGAGTCAAAAAGAGTCAGACACGATCGAGTGACTTTCATTTCACTTCGATTTCACAACAAAAATCAGAGGAATAAAGATGAGGTGACCAACTGTGGTTTCTCCATCCACTATCACAATCATTCTATTTGTTTTCAAGTTGAAAGGATATTTCAGTACTATCCCAAGCACCCAGGATTGGTAAGATGAAACCAACGAGCTTCTTGCTCCCAAGGAACTCATAAGCAGTGAGGGAACACATACACAAATGTATAGGAACCAAACAGATGTGTTTCCCTGGGATTCTTGTTTGCAGGTGTCAGAAAACCCAATTCCAATGGCTTAGGCAAAAAGGAGGGCTTTACTGGCTCAGATAACTGAAAAGTGCTCGGTACCGGTGACTGGAGGCCCACCTTGCTGCACAGCCTCTCACATTCTCTATCTCCTGCTCCATGTGACAACCCCAGCAACCTCTGGCTCACAGCAGTCCCCCACGCCCCTCACTGACACACTCAAGTCTGGCAGGAAAGGGAGTGAGTCTCCGAGTTGCCTCAGTCAACCGTTCCCAACAGCTCCTTAGCTCTGATTGGGTCCTGAGCCGGTTCCTGGACCAAGCACCGTGGCCCTTGGCAAGGGGCGTGGCTTTCCCAGAAGAAAACTAGGAAACCTAAATTGGGGTGGATAGATGTTGAATGGCCAAGAAACAACAGTATTAACTAAGAATTATGGGAACACAGAATAAATGTTACCAGGGCTGGCTCCATGAATGTGTGATCTGCCATCCCACTCTTTAAAGGTCCCACGCTTAAAGCTCCGCTGTCACAGTTTGAAATTCTTAATCATTTTTGAACAAGGAGATCCACGCTTTTGTTTAAATTACAAATTCATAGCTCATCCTAGTTGGAACTAAAAATACATACATGAGAAAGTGACTTTGGAACTGGATTTTGAAAGATAAAACACAATAGCAATTTTCCAGGCAGAGAGGGCTGCGTTGTGGGAAAAAGGAGGAAATTCCAGGCAGAAGGGTCAGCATAAGCAACAACTTAGTGATGTGAAAGGCTCAGTGAAAAGCTGAAACTACTAGCACCTCAAGTGGTTGGGATGTATAGTGCTGGTGGGAGTGACCCCAGCTGAGCTGGAAAGAGGGGCAGAGAAGGACCTGGAGTGGCAAGTCAGGAGGTTGGCACTCAATAAGTATTCCTTAAATGAATTAATAGATACAAGCCAAGTGAGTTGCAACCTTAGAGAAAAAGTATTTTTAAAACCTATATTATTCCAAATGATCCTTACAAAATAACTGCCCAATTTTCCACCTTATTCTTCTGCTCCAGAATAAGGCTAACTTTTCACTGTGTAATATTAGCATCTACTGATCCTTATCATCAGCGTGTTAGCAAGGTTAGCATTCCACCTCTGTGACTTCACGATCCAAGTATTTATGAATCAGAGAGATGTTTCTAAGAACGTGTTTTCCAATTGTTTACTTTATAGCAATAGTAGTGTGCTTTAATTACAAAGATGACGTTTTTAAATCTAAATAGAACCAGTCTCAATTGTGTGGGAGTGCATTGCTTTGGTGATAAAGGAGAAACACAGACAGTGACTCAGGTAGAACACTGTTTCATTTTCATTTCGTGTTTCCTTTAGTTCTACATGTCAGGACATGTAGCAGAACCAAAGCAGAGGTGTGCTGTGGGGAATGTGAAAGTTAAAACTAAAGCTTTCTATGGAAGAATGAAAATACACGGTCCCCATTCTCCCAGCCTCTCCCCTTTCGAGGCCAAAATGAAAGGGGAAAAAGAGGTGTTGGCTTCCTTCCAACACATAGACAATGAGCTGGTAAAGGTCAGTATTTTGTTGCCTAATTCTTTTTTAAAAAGTGTGATGGAGACAACATTGGTTCTTCTGAATTGAGAATCCTTTTGAGTTTCCACACTGGCCTTATTTTACTTGAAATTAAATGTAAGAAGATAAATCAATGTTCAGGTATCTGCTAAATGCCAAATGTGGCGCCTTTGTCTGCCTTGTTCTTTCTTGTCTTCCTAGCACCTTGAACAACACATGGTATGAAGCAGGCATTTGAGAAATATTTGATGGATAAGTCAATGAATTTATTGCCCACAGTAATCTTATGTGGCTGTGGCAACTTTTCAGGTCAGAAAACAGAGGCCAAGACTATGAGCTGGAAATTGAGGGAAAGAGAATCTGCCTGGGCAGGGGGTGTGTCCCAGGCTGGCAGAGATAACATGGGGCTTCCTTGATGACTAACTTTTATGCAGTCAGGCAGGCATCTCTTCTGTAGAATCCTCGGTCAACAGAAAATAACATCAGGAGAAAAGGGGCTTTTAAAGTGTCACATCCCCATTGTGGTCATCATCATCATCATTGACTGTAGACATAGAGCTTAAGATCAGAGAATTGAAGAACTGTCAAAAAAATTCAAAATTTATACCACTATATTTATATAAGTGAGGTAAGAGACCTGGGTTCAGTCCCTGGGTGGGGAAGATCCCCTGGAGAAGGAAATGGCAACTCCCTCCAGTATTTTTGCCTGGAGAATCCCCTGGACAGAGGAGCCTGGTGGCTACATGGAGTCCATGGGGTCACAAAGAGTCAGCCAGGACTTAGCGGCTGAGCACAAGCACGTGCAAGTGAGGGACAGCCCTCCAAAGGGGATAAGTCCCACATTCATGAAGGAACTTCAACTTTGCAATGGAAAGAGGGGACTAACAGTGAGTTCACTTTCAGTACACATAAGGGCATTATGGTTCGTGGATAATTTTTATTTCGGATGAACAACACACAACAGCGGGGTACCACCATCTCCTCGGTTCACCTGGCCTTCCATCCTGACCAGTTGCGGCTTTCCGACGCCTCCACCTGCAGCCTCCTCTCCCACCCAGTCCCCCACCCCCCCCGCCCCAGTCCTGTACCAGCTGTTTTCCTAAACAGCATTTGCCATGTCTATCCACTGCCAAAAGACCCTGTGACCCACCTCTCCCCTTCTGTCCTGGGACACAATCCAAACTGATTATTACAACCTTCAAGGCCGGTCACACCGTTCCCCACCCACTGGCTCCCAATCCCCTTCCCCTCCACGCACATGCCTGCTCAACAGCTGCTTCACCATTCTCCAGACCTGCTATGGGTTTTCACAATTCTGTGTTTTCACTCATGGCACGCACATCTACTGTGTGCCAAGTCCGTGTCTGGAACAGTGCAAGGAGCTGGGGATGAACAGACAGACGAGCAGGGCACAGTCTCTGACTTCCTGGCACCCGCCACCTCTGCCTCTGCTTCTCTCTATGCCTGGAATGCTGCCCTCCTCCCCTGCCCAGAAAATGCTCAGCTTCAACATCTGAGCTCAAAAGTCACTTTGTCCATCAGCCTTTGCCAGCTCTCCTGGGCAGAGCTTTCCTGCCCCACTTTAGCCCTTATGACATCAGCTTTACCTGTTGTCCAAGTCTGTCTGTCCATGAGCTGTGGGCATCTTCCAGGCAGGGCAGCAGTACCGGGTATCTGTAGCTCTCATCATACCATCCAGCACATCGTTAAGTACCCATTAAACGTCTGCTGAAATAAACAACTGCCACGTGCTGGATACTGTTTCAGGCATCTTCGTTTGCCACCTAAACAAGATTTTAGACTCCTCAAGGGCAAAGGATACTCTGGCATTGCCCTTGTAATCCCAAGATGTCTAAACATATTGCTGAGCACATGATCTGGCAATAGGACAGAATCTGAAGGATTGACTGGTAGGTATAAAACTCACCGGAGTGACTCACTCCACCCTCAGCCACTCCAGTTTCAAGTACAAGTTCATCATCAGATGATCTCAGTTCATCACATTTTGGGAAACGGAACAAAAGTCCGAAAAGCCCTACTCCGTTTACTCAGTCAATAGCCGGGCTTGTGTTTGTGGTTAAAGCAAATTATGGAATAATTGCAAATTTGGCAGACAGGATAGTATCACGAGGGCACAGGGATCTGGAATTTGTCACGTGGGAGACTTCTGAGACTTTAGGAGTGCGGTAAGGTCAACACTAGAAGGTTCTAGGCATTCAACAAGACTTGGGTGGGTGGGGGGGAAGGTTTTTCAATAAGAGAGGCAAAGCTAAAGGAAAATGAGCACATTCTAAACCTCTCTAAGATTTGGGTGGTAGTGGAACTTAGCAGAAGTTCTGAAGGGAATTAGACCTGTGTTTGAGTCAAGTGCCTAAGATTCAACCTTTCTGAGCTTTGGTTTCCTCATCGATAAAGCTGAAATAATAATACCTGCCTCCCGGGGTTATTACAAGGATGAAATAAGATACTGGATACTTTTTAAAGTGCTTACCATTGTGTCTGGCATGCACAGCATGTGCCCAGTATATAGTAATTGCTAAATATGACCTAGCCTCCCATTGATTTTTTTATTTCTTTTAAAATCAGTCGGTAAGTCAACCTGACAGATGGCATTTTTCATCGGGTTCTAGACATTTCTGATGTATCAGGGTTCTTTATGATGTGTAGGCTTCACGAGTAAGGCAAGGGAAGGAAAACAGTCCCTGCCTCCCACCCATCTACCACTCACCTTTCAGCTCCGGGGACGTTGCACGTGGTCAGTCAGGATGCCCCCAAAAGGTTGCCCATCCCTCTCACAAGCAGCTGTTCTTTACCTTGACCCCATCTTAGCAAATGGAGCATCTTCTGGGGCAAAGGGCAAGCAGGGAGCTCAGAAGTCTTCTGTTAAGCTTCCTTTCGGTGTAAGAATTTATGATTCTGCACACTAAGAGAAATAATTCAGAGAAAGACAAATGCCATATGATATCACTTATATGTGGAATCTAAAATACAACATAAATGAACATGTCTATGGAACAGCAACAGACTCACAGACACAGAGAATAGACTTGTGGTTGCCAAGGGGGTAGGGGGTGGGGGAGGGAAGAATGAGGCGTTTGGGATCAGCAGAGTCAAACTAATATATATAGGATGGATAAACAAGGTCCTACCATATGGTGGCTCAGGTGGTAAAAGAATCTGCCTGCATTGTGGGAGACCAGGGTTCGATCCCTGGGTTGGGAAGATCTCCTGGAGAAGGGAACGGCTCCCCACTCCAGTGTTCTGGCCTGGAGAATTCCATGGATTGTAAAGTCCATGGGGTTGCAAAGAGTCGGACACGACTGAGGGACTTTCACTTTCACTTCACTGCATAGCACAGGGAACTACATTCAATATCCTGTGATAAACCATGATGGGAAAGAATATGAAAAAGAATAGACATAACTGGATCACAGCTGCACAGCAGATATTCACCCAGCACTGTAAATCAATATATTTCAATAAAATAAAAACAATTTATGGTTCGTACGAGAGCCACTTCTCTTCTGTGAGTCCAACATCTCACTGCATCCAATCAGGGCACTGAACCTTGTCAGAGCTCCCCAAGTGTTCCTGTGAGCATTTGCTGAGAGGCAGTAGGTGTCATGGTCAAGCACCCCGACTTGGGAACCAGCCTAAGTTAAGTGGAAGTCTCTCAGTTGTGTCCGACTCTTTGCAACCCATGGACCATACAATCCACAGAATTCTCCATGCCAGGATACTGGAGTGGGTAGCCTTTCCCTTCTCCAGGGGATCTTCCCAACCCAGGGATCAAACCCAGGTCTCCCACATTGCAGGCGGATTCTTTACCAGCTGAGCCACCAGGGAAGCCCACTTGGGAACCAGCCTACTTGAGCTCAAATCCTGCTCTAACATCACTAGCTGTGCAACCTCTGTCAATTATTTACCCTGTCTGTGCTTCAGTTTCCTCATCTGCAAAACGGAGATGTCCACAGTAATTACCTAATAGGGCTGTTATGAGGATGACAGTCATTAACTACAAATAAAGGGCTTAGTCCATAGTCTGGAACACTGTGAACACTACACAACAGCCTTTGCTCATATTACTTTATATTTAAAGGCACTTAAGAGAGGGATCTAATCCCCCCCAGGGTCCTAGGAGTTTAACTTTTGATAGCCCATCCCAAGCCCAAAATGTATTTGATGTCTTCTTCCTTTCCTTAAAAATTCTTGTGCAACATATTTAAATTCAACATACCCACATTTGTTTCATATAAAACAATATTTAAGGCACGTATTAATTAAGACAGATGCCCTCCAGCAAGATGCCTTCTATCTACTGCCTGCTTCTGGTGCCCAACAGTGAAGCCATGACAAGCTCATGCCCGGTTTGATGGAAGCAGATGATTTCCAAGGTCTCTTTGGCGCTGGTGTTTTGTAGTTTGGAAAATCAGTGCCACCAGCCTCCGGGAACCTGCTCCAGTGGCCGCCTACCTGGCATCACCCATGTCTCCCATGCTGCCGAGCTGGCAGAGAGACGCCAGTGCTGAGGTGCGATCTGTGCCACAGGGAGCAATTGCCCGGAAGGCACAGTTGCCCCAGCTGTTCTGCCTCTGTGCCACTCACACGTGCCACAGACCCGACCGTCTATTCTAAGGTGGATACACAGAAAATAGAGGAGGCTGGCAAAGAAGTGAGCCTGCGTGTGTCTCAGGTCGTTTCAGTCGTGTCTGACTCCTTATAACCCTATGGACCATAGCCTGCCGGGCTCCTCTGTCCATGCGATTCTCCAGGCAAGAATATTGGAGTGGGTTGCCATGCCCTCCTCCACGGGATCCTCCCAACCCAGGGATTGAACCTGCGTCTCTTACGTCTCCTGCATTGGCAGCTGGGTTCTTTACCACAAGTACCACCTGGGAAGCCCAATGTAGTGAGTGGAAGGATTAAGGAGATGCTTCATGGGAAAAGTGCCTACAGGAGTTTTTTGTTTGGATGCTTAAGAACCAAGAACAATGCATTGGTAACCACGATCATTCGGGATCCTTCCATCCTCCACTACGCCCCGTGTAGCACTTGAAGATAGAAATGAAGACCCTTCTCTAACTCCATGCAAGCAACCTGGACAATGATGGAATCTGATGCCTCTCCCCGTAATAAAGATTTAAATCTATTGCTAAATGTGTACAGCACTCTAGCAGCACTCTGCTAAAGGTAGGGGAATGGCTAAATAAATCATATCACCACCACCGGCCATTAAAAATTATGGTAACAAGATAGCAGTGACCTCTGGGAAGTAGAGAGAGGCAGGCATAATCAGGAATGGTGGCATGGGGGCTTCTAAGGACTTGATCTGGTGGGCTACTTCTTTACTCAAATGATAGGTCCTTGAAGTTTTACTATTAAAATGAGTATATATGCTCTATAATCATCTGTACGTGTGCTACATTTCACAATAAAATGAACAACACTTTTGAAAAGAAATAATTATGGTAATAAAGACCATATTCAATTTAGCCTAATAAGCAAAAGAGCAAATTTCTACATTGCTTGCAATCCCAATCACAATTCTGTTTTTAAAAATCATATGCATGAGAAAGACCAGAGGGAAACACACCAAAATGCTAATAATGCTGAGATGATGGGTAATCTTTTTCTATTGCTCATTTCCCAAATTTTCATAATTTAAAAAAAAATTATACTAAATCCCCCAAAGGAATCTTTAAAAGTATGATTTTTAAAGTTATTTTCAAATGACTTTCACAGCTATCATCTCACTGCTTCTTTTGTAAAATATTTATTTATTCATTTTTGGCTGTGCTGGGTCTTCATTGCTGTGTGGGCTTTCCTCTAGTTGTGGCAAGAGGGGCTATTCTCTAGTTGAGGTGCAAGGGCTTCTCACTGCGGTGCCTTCTGTGATTGCGAAGCACAGGCTCTAGAGCATCCGGGCTTCAGCGGTTGCAGCACATGGGTTCAGCTGTCCCGCGGTATGTGGGATCTTCCCGGCCCAGGTGTCTCCTGCATTGGCAAGCGGATTCTTTACCACTGTGTCACCAGAGAAGCCCTATCTCACTGCTTCTTACAACAGTTTGGAGGGAGTCAATATTAAAGAGTCAATGAGTGTGTGTTAAGTCGCTTCAGTCATGTCCGACTCTGTACTACCCCATAGACTGTAACCCATCAGGCTCCTCTGTCCATGTGATTCTCCAGGCAAGAATACTGGAGCGGGTTGCCATTTCCTCCTTCAGCTGATAATAAATATGAACTAAATTTTATAGACCAGAACATGGAAGAAGTGTTTATGGTTTGCACTAAGTCACGCCATTGGCTGGAGGGGAAACCTCGACTGGGTCCCGGGTCTCCCGCATCCTGATAATCCTCAGAGTTCGGGGACTCAGGTGTCCCAGGGCTCTAGGATCCCCACTCTTAGGTGCAAAAAGCGGCTACCTAGGCTTTGGTCCTGTGGTCCAAAGTGGGTGTCTATGGCACAGAAGACTACATACCAGAAGTTCCCCAAAGATGCAATCTCTGCCTTGGATACTCCTCTCACAGCCCCTCCTAGCTAGCAAGGCACCAAGTTCGTGGGTAAAACTCCTTGGAAATACTCCTTGGAAATGTTGAGAGAGAGAAGGAGGAGGAAGAGGAGGAGAAAGGAAGGAAAATGTGTGGATGGAAAGCGGGGATTGCTCTCATTGTTTTCTTTGAAGCATCCCAGCCCCGCTCCCCTGAAGATGGTCATTTCCTGGATGTAGCTCAGCTTCATCCACAATTCTGCCACTGACTAGGCAGACAGAAGGGCTTCCCTAGTAGCTCAACTGGTAAAGAATCTGCCTGCAAGGCAGGAGACCCCGGTTCAATTTCTGGGTCGGGAAGATCCCCTGGAGAAGGCATAACATAGGCTACTGTCTCCAGAATTCTTGAGCTTCCCTGGTAGCTCAGATGGTAAAAGAATCTGCCTGCAATGTTGAGACCTGGGTTCGATCCCTCGGTCAGGAAGATCCCCTGGAGGAGGGCATGGCAACCCACTCCAGTACTCTTGCCTGCAGAGTCCCATGGACAGAGGAGCCTGGCAGGCGACAGCCCACGGGGCCGCAAAGACTCGGACACGACTGAAGCGATTGAGCGCACACATAGGGAGACAGAATGGGCTCTGGGAGAAACTCAGGGGTTTCCCCAGAACGCCTCCCTTGATTGGTAATTAATGATACCACTACCGAAGACTGGCTGTGTGTCCCATCCTCAGGGAATCCTTATGTGTTAGATGCTTTTATGAGGGCCGTTTTTCAGCTGACGAAACTTAGGCAGAGAGTGAAATGACTTATCCAAGACGACACGGCTGAAGATGTCCCACAAGATGATGGGCTGAATCCCGAATCAAAGCGCCACCTGCCACATTCCAGAGCCCACGATATGATGCCTCCTCGTGTTTCCTGAGGGAGAAGACTCGTATATTAGTAATTCCCCAGGCAAATCCACTTTATAGGAAGTGTGGGTTTTGGAAAGCAGAAGAGAGAAGAACAGAACTCCCTTCCTGAGGTGCAGAAGTGGGCTGGGCCAGGAGGAGAGGGCTCCGAGTGCTCTTTGCCTCGCCTTTCACTTGGCTCTCTAGAGCTGTGAGCAGATAAAATCTGGAGGTTTGAAGAAGAATAATGGAGGGTGGGGGAAGGAGTGGGAAGGGACTGTTCCCTGGACTAAAGAAACTGCTAAAACCTTTAAATATCTCTTGAGCTTTTTTTCCCTCCTCTCTTTTGGCTCCCTGCAAATGTTTTGATGTTTAGATTTGGTTGCCACAGTGGGCTGTTTTTAGCTGCCTAGTTCCATCCCCTCCCCTTTTAACTTTTTCCCCTTCCTTTTGCACTTGCCCCAACATGAAGTTTCCAATTCTTATCTCACTCAGCAAAACATACTGGGGCTGGTTCTGAATGTGGATTCCCCAGGCGTTTTCTCCAGCGTAAAACCTCAGCAGTATTCAAGTCTCTGCTTAACCCTCTTTCATTTAGGATTAACCCCTGAAATAACTCTACCCAGGCTTCCTTCTCAGGGAGGGGACAGGCATTCTCTGCATTGTGCAGAGAAGCCCTGGGGTCTGAGAATCCTCTCCTGCCCCTCCCCTAGATGATACGCGGGTGGGTTCAAAGTCAGGGTAAACTGAGGACGCAAAGAACTCAGGTATCATCACCCCACTGGGGCACACACCCCGGGGCTGTCGCCTTCCCCGGCTCCTTCCCCGGTGTCTCTCTCCACCCAGGCAGGTTTCACAGTCCTCCTGGGGGCTGGGGGCAGGGAGGCGCGAGGCAGTCGTTTTTGTTTTCCTTGGATAAGAGCTTCATTCACCAGGGGGTGGACGGACTTCTCTGTCAAGATTCTTATCGCTTTTCGAGTTTCCGTGGGAGGGCGACGCTCAGACTTCTGCGAACAGCTGACAGCGTTTCTACCCAGGTGTGACTTGGGTATTCAGAACCAAGAATTATTAGAATGAAGCAGGTTTAGCGAGAGAAGCGGGAGGTACCATGGTAATAAAAATAAACCGACCTGGGGTTGTGGACTTCTCTTGCTTAATTACCCTTCTGTGGTATTGTGTTGCGGAGGCTGGTCTGGCTGTTTGTTTACCTACGCTCCAAGCTGAATTTCCTCCTAACGACAGGACAGAAACCTCCACAAATCTGGCTTGGGTGTATTAATGGATTCCTAGTTTAAAATGTAAACTGGTTAAAGATTTCTGTAGGCATTTCACAAAGGGGAAAAAAACTGGTGGAGGGGGGGGCGGAGGGAGCGGGTAGCTTTCACGGGTTCTCCCCCATCTCCTTGTTTCGCTTTATAAGGGTGGCGTTCACTCGAGGGCAGTGTACGAGCAGCTAGAAAAGATACGTAGAGGCGCTCAAATGGCTTTCATGCGAACTTGCAAACGCCCTTCCTCCTGCTCTCGCGGTGCTCTACGGGCTGTTAGGACACGCCCGGGGTTTACCTGGCCGCCCCGGGTCTACCTGCGGGTGCGTGGGCAGGAGGGAGGGGTGTGGGGGCGTGGAGGTGGGGCCGGGAAGTCCGTTACCAGGGTGAAAAGTAAAGCAAAAACAACGGCCCCACGCTTCCCGCGCGACTTCGCTGGAAATTCGCTGAGGTCCTAGGCGGCATCCCCTAGGACCCTGCGTAGGACCTCCAGGCTACCCGACGGGCCGGGGGCGGGAGTGGGGTTGGGGTTGGGGGGCGACTTCCAAGGCCGCTCTCCGCGGGGTCCTGGGCCCCGAAGCTTGGGGGATGGGTGTGTGTCCCGATGAGGCTCTGGTTCTCGGGAGAGGAATCAGGGTGCTGGGGACTCAGCTTTACCTATAGCTCTGAGGGTATCTATCCCAAGCTGCAGGGCAATCGGAGAGGCTGGGGAGACGAGCCGAGCCCCCTAGGGTGCGGGGCTCTGCGTGTAAGGGAGGGAGACAGACACAGAGAGGCCCTTCCATCACGGCTGTTAACAGCCGAGTGGGGCGGGGCTGTGGGAGCGGTCTGTGCTCCTAGAGCCTTCGAGTTCCTACCCCAAATTGCCACACTCGGACCCTGGACCGTCTCTCTCTCCCTAAAGGCAGGTGCAATCAGGTACCCCTAAACCCCACGGGCGCGCAGATCTCCCTCTCCCGCAGGTACCAAACAGAACTGGCCACATTCGCGTCCACCCACATTCATCCATGAGCAGTTGAGGTCGTCTCTGGTCCTAGACAGCTGGGGTCTGGGAATCAGAACTGGAAACTCGATTTTAAAATTCAGATCCAGTTCTGATGAAGACTTGGCTCGAGTCTGGGCCGCGAGATCCCGCCCTTCCCGCCCCCCCGACTTTAGGGAGAAAAGGATTTCTGCTGCAGGGCCTAATTTGCGATGCGGTTAACGCGTCTCCAGCCCGGGCGGTTGGGTCCCCGCGCGACCCTCTCTGGGCTCAGGAAAACGCGCGAAAGCCGAAGGTGTCTTTCCCCGCAACATTGCCAGAAAGCCGGGCGACCCCCGCATGGCCCGGCCCGAGTAGACCAAAGCACCTTCTCTTTACTTCTCTTCCTAGTCTTTAGGCTTCAGTCTTACTTTTTAGCCCTTCTCTGAGTTGACTCTGATTTTTCCAGGTCGTTCATCTCTTCACGGGCTTGTTCGTTTCACTCTCAATTTCAAACGCTTTCTGGCTGTTAAAAAAAAAAATTCCCTGCCGCTCGCCCCGGCCTCAGCCTCGGGTTCCCAAGCCGCCGGGAGGCGGTTCCGCGTGTGCGCCCATGTGGGCTGTCTGCGAGCCCCGGGCGTGGGCGCACCGTGCCCGCCGGTCGCTGACAAGTCGATCTTCTCACGGTCCCGGCCGCAGAGGTCACCCCCGGCGGGTAACGGTGTGGATTCACCGTAGGGTGCCTCTGAGCTCTTCTCCCACACTGGGGAAATGACACTTCTCTTCGTACCCCGTCCCCTACTTGAAAGGGAGGCTTTTGACGGGGAAGCGGAAGGGGAGGGGGTGTACTTTCCCGAAGCTCCAGAAAATGACCGCGCATTTTAGAGAAAGGTCGTTTCTAGCTTCCCAGTCTCACCTAGTCTGGGCAGCGTCCAGGACCCACCTCTCCAACCTCACCGCCCCCCTCCCCACCTCCCTAGCCTAGCGGAGGGAGAGATGCCAGCGCGGTGGAGTCATGCCGCTGGCTTGGGCACCATTGGCTCATGCCTGGAGTGCGCACATCTGGCGGCCAGCCCGGTCGGCTCCGCTCCTGATATGGAGCGAGAGGGCGGGCGGGTGCGTGCGTCCCAGGAGAACTCGTCGCGGCCGGCTCCTCCCAGAGCTTGCATCACCGGTCCCCCTTCTCCCCTCCTCCCCGTTGGCCCCTCCCCCCGCCCCCCGCTCTCCCCTCCCGCCCTCCAGCCCAGCCTAGTTCTGCTGGTTCGCCGGGGAAGCTATTAATAGCATTACGTCAGCCTGGGATTGCTAACCCAGAGTATACTGGCGCGCCGCCAGCCCGAGGGCTATAAAACGGGTGATGCAACACGCTGCCAGCCACAGTCGCACGCAGAGAGGCGCGCACTGCACAGCGCTCACCGTGCGCCGCCGCCCCAGCGGACCCGCCAGCCCGCGCGCCGGTCTTGAGCCCCGCTGTGCTCGCCAGCCGACCCCGCAGCCAGCCAGCCAGCCAGCCCCCACCCCGACCCTGCCCGCCCTCCGGACCCTGGCCGCCCCGAGTGGATACAGGAGGTGAGCGCGGCGACGATGGCTTGCTTTGATTATCTTTGCGCCCCTCTAGTAACCAGCCCCCGACCCCCGTGCCCCCCCCCCCCCGGCACTTGCCCCTCAGCCTCTAGCTTCGAAAGAACTCTGGCTCAATCTCTCTCCCAGCTACCGCTGCTCCTCCGCGCTTTAGAAACTTTCTCGCAAAGAACTTTCTCTTTTGACTTGGGGCGCGAAACGTTCCTGGCAACTGAGAGGTCGTCCGCTGTCGTCGGAGCACAGCTCCTCGCCGCCCTCGCGTTTACTTACTCCCTGGGCGCGATCGAGGGGCTCAGATCGGTGGGTGCTCAGAGTGGCCGAGCCGATCGGGCTCGCCAGCCGGCTCCATCCCTGGCTCGGTGCGCGGGCACTTGCTACTCCCGAGCCCAGCTTTCCCGAGACGCGCGGAGGCCGGGGCTCGCGGAGCGGCTGACCCAGGGGCGGAACGGAATGAATGGGGAAGGAATGGGCGAGCCGGGGTCGCGGGCGCGGCCGCTGGGGGTCGCCCTGCCCACCCCGGAGCGCGGGGCGGTAGGACCGCGCCGGTAGCCAGCGGCGAAAGTTAGTTGGGATAAGTCTTAAGAGGTGGCGCGCGTTCCTGTCGCTGCCCTGGGGCAGAAGGCGGAGAGCGCGAGCCGGGTACAGGTGCCGGAGACTTCTTGTTCCAAGTTTCTCACACGCTTTTCTCTCGTACCTGTGACTCCAGCTCTGGTCTCTTCCTCTGGCGGCTCGCGGATTTCTCTGCTTTTCGTCCGGAGAGACCCACCGTCGGGGGGAAGGAGGGAAAGCGAGAGTGCGAAGCCAGTTGAGATCTTTGAGGGATGGGATCTGTGATCCAGGGGCCCGGGACCTTGAAACTTGCACTGCCTTTAGTGGCTTGGAGCCTCAGCATCCCCAGCGGGGAGGTGTGGCCATGTAGAGGCTCCTGGCCGCTCCGCCTGTTTGTGGGCACAAGGTGCTGGTTGGACCGGATAACCATTGGTCCTTTCTGGACAAAGGTTTTCAGATTCTAGAGTGTTGTTAACTGAAAGAAAAGCGACCTAGGAGGCGCCAGCCTCTGAGGCAGTGAGGGGAAAAGGGCTTCTGTACGGGGCATCTCTTCCCTTCCCAAGGTGCTTTCCACTGGATGGTTCTCCTTCTCTGCTCCCCCACCCCATTTTCAGATTACTTCCTTTCCTCCTAACCGTTTTCTTTCCCCTAATTTAATTACCAAATCACAGTAGGCTTCCTTTGCTGTGAAGGAGTTGCTCACCCCTTAATAGAGCCAGAAAAAAATAAGCTGGGCACTAGAAAATGTGGGTGCATCTATTTCAGTGTGGCTGACAGTCACATCTGTTCCGGGGCCTCCCTCTCTTTCAGTTTAAATGAAGGAGAAATTGGTATGACTGTCCCCTTGTTTTGCAGTTCCCGTTTGTTGTAGAATAACACTGCAACAGGTAAGCTGTTGCTGTAAGGATTATCTGAATGAAGACCCGGCTGGGTTGCAGTTGTTACTGTCTAAATGGTCTCAGAGACAGCCCTGCAGGAGGCACTCCAGGCACATAGTGTAGATAAAATACAGCACCCAGCACCTGTGGCAGCCTCTGGATCCTTCCTGTCTTAACCCCACCATTCTCTCTCTCCCTGTTGGTCTTTTCTCTCAATTATTCTCCTCCCCCCTCCCCATACTCCTTCCCTGTCTTAATCCTATCAAAGCCTCCTCTCTCGTGGGCACAGGCTCCTCAGACTGTTGACCCTTCATCTACCTGGCCATTGGCTCTCTTCTCCGTTTGCCTTCTTGGTTGATCCTCACGATGCTGAATTTCTGTTGGTGATGGAGCAAAATGAACAGCAGGTCAACAGCTTGACCTGGGCCGGGCCACTCACCAGCTTTATGGTGACCTTGGGCAAGTCACTTCACCTTTCTGGACCCCATTTTACTCAGTTGCAAAATGAATATCTGACTTAAATGACTCTAGTTTTGGGTGTCTATCCCATTGTACAGAGCTCATGATTTCTTCCTTTTTCAGATGGGCTGGGCAGGGGACAGGGTCAGTGGTTCCAAGTGTTACTCGGCCCGGGGAGGAGGAAGTACACAGCCAGGACACCAAACCAGAAATGGCTTCATGTGTGAGAGCTGGCTATTTCTCAAGTACTTAAGACCAGTGGAGACAAGCTGGTGCCAGCAAAGAGTGGGGTGGAATTGATCTGATGTGTCAGAGCCCAGAGGTCAATCAGAGTGCAAAAGAAGCTGTGACTGAGTTGAGTTTCTTAAGGGTTCCAGTTAATTTCTGATTAATAGGACCTAATTTCATTAACAGGAACATTAGGAGCCCCCACCCCCACCCCCCTGAAATGGGGGAAAGTGGATCACATCACAGTAATAATGGCTTCCCAGGATGTGTGTAAATCCACCTTCACGTTTAATCTTCCTGACAGCCCTGTGAAGGGACTGGGGCAGTCAGTACTGGTCTCTCTTTACAGACAAGGTGACTGAGGTCCAGGAAACACATCACTGAGCGCTCAGCCTGTGAGTGGTAGTAGGTAGGCCTGCAAGCATCATCTCTGTCATGATGCCTAGTCTTCCACCTACAGCTGAAGTGTCTATGTACCCACTTCCAGTGGGCTAGGAGAAAGACCAAGATAGGAAGTTAGTGAAAGAACTGGCTCCTTACTATGTTTTACAAGTAGTGCTTAGTGGAAAAAAGATGAAAATTAAAAGTGAAAATTCAATGTAGTCGCAGCTACTAGGAAATAAAATCTGGGAGCTGAATTTCCAGTCAGAGACATAGATGAGTAAAGTTTCACTTTCTTGAAAATGATGAAACTACTGATGATATGACACGATTTTTGACTAGAGATAATGATGCAGAAGCCAAGTGCAGGTTCTTTGTAACAAGTCTGGACAATTTTAAGATCAATATAGAAAGTCAGCTCAGAAAATCCTCTGAAATGTTTTTCTCCAAACGGAGATGTTCAAGGGTCTCAACTTTCTGAAAAACTGAAGCTTTACCTTCATTTTTCTTCTCAGGGACAGGGACACAGCCTGAGTCTAGGCTTATCACACTTTTAAGAGAACGAGGCAACAAAAAACTAGAAAGTATCTCAGTTCAGGTCAGTCGCTCAGTTCTGTCCGACTCTTTGTGACCCCATGGACTGCAGCACGCCAGGCTTCCCTGTCCATCACCAACTCCCGGAGTTTACTCAAACTCATGTCGGTGATGCCATCCAACCATCTCATCCTCTGTCGTCCCCTTCTCCTCACACCTTCGATCTTTCCCAGCATCAGGGCCACCCAAGATGGACGGGTCATGGTGGAGAGTTCTGACAAAATGTGGTCCGCTGGAGAAGGGAATGGCAAACCACGTCAATATTCTTACCTTGAGAACCCCATGAACAGTATGAAAAGGCAAAAAAATAGGACACTGAAAGAAAGTATCTCAAGAAACTGAATATTAACCGAGTGCAGGAAAAGCCCAAATCTCTACAGATACCATTGCTTTACTTTCTGAAAAGCTTTTAAACATTTTCACAACCAATTTGCATCTTCAAGGAAGCCCACCCAATGCTTTTCATAAAGACATTGCATACCACTGGCATTCTTGAGTTTCTTTCGTCAGGACTGCTGACTTTATACTGAGAAGGGGGAAAAAAACCCAAACAGCAAACGTCAAGCCCTGAAAGCTCATTAATAAACTTGGGAGGTAAAATGGAGCCACACTCAACTGCAGTGGAATTCAAACTGCCTGTGTGGAAGCAAGCCGTGCAATTCTCCAGACAAAGGCCAGCCCAGTGGTAGCTCTGAATTCCATTCCTGAACTAATGGGTTTTTAATAAAGTTCTAAAGGTAGGGAAAACACAAACGCCTGGGAGGATCTTAAGTCTTTCTGGCTTTGGAAAGCTGGCTTCTCAGAGTTTAGTACCTGCCAGAAAAGTCTCCTCCCAACATCCTAAGATTATGGGATTAAATTGATAGGAGAGCATCAGTTCTGATTCATGACATATGGCTTTGGGGAGAGAATTAGTCAATTCATACATTTCCTGGGTTTCTTTGGAAAGTCAACAATGGTGGTATTTGTTGACCTGGAATTCTTGCCTCCATCAGTGGATCTTGGATCCACTGGGGGATGTAGAGGTCAGGGTGTTCTATTCACTAAGTGTTTGAGATCAGAGAGAGTGACCAGCCACCCATCTACCTGGACCCCCTCAGAGCCAGCCCTGGGTTGGAAAGATCCCTGGGAGGCCCGGTAATAACATATTTCCTAGTTGCATTATGTTTTCCCAGAGCATATTCAGGTATTCTTTCGTCAACGCCTTGCCCAATTCTCTGGGAAAATAGGGTGATTGTTACTAGCCTTCTTTCTCACAGAGGAGAGAGAAGGCTCTAGGAGGTATAATGATGACAGAGGAGGAAATGGGCCTCTAGTCTTGACGTTCTGACCCCAGTCTGGGAATTTTGCGGATAAAAGATGCCCTAACACATACTCCCTGAATGCAGGGGGCAGCCCGAGTGTGCACCCAGGCAGAGAAAGCTCAGGAATTCATCTCAGAGTTCAAGCTTTCCATAGCTCTTTGTTTCATCTCCTTGTCCATCCCTTCAGCTCCAGGCCCCCCCCCCACCCCCGTCCCCACACCTGCTGTCAACCCCCGAGAAAACTGTGCTCTGGTTTTTTGTTTGCTTTTGCAACATAAAGAATCATATTCTATATCTGTAAAGTGGGAGCATAAGTTCTGGAGTCAGACTTCATTCTAAATCCTGATGCTGCCGCCTACTAGCTCTGTGACTTTGGCCAAATTATTTAGCTTGTCTAAATGTTAGTCACCGTCTCTACAGTGGGACTGGGACCTAAGTGGGTTCTCACGAAGGTGAAGTGAGATAGCGCACGTAAGGTTTCTGGTATGAAGGAGGCACTTGTGAAACATTAGCAGCTTGCCAAAGGGCTTCTCGTCTGGTGGGATGTGGCTAATGACCGTAGGTTCCCACACGGAGAGGGGTACTCCAAGGGCACCGCCCACCCTGACAATTCCCACATTCATTGCCCCTGCAGAAGTGACTGCAGGGATGAGGGGCTTGGGCACTCCTGGAGGGAGTATACGGCAGGGAGAGATTTACGGAGGGCTGTTGCAAACTGGAACTCTGGACCCATTATTTCTGTCCCTTTCCCGTACCTTTTCCCTTGGGGTTCCCTGGGCTGTAGAATGATGGAGATAGATGGGACCTCAGAGGCCATTTGATTTGACCTTGACCGCCTCTCACCCATTTCACGTATTCAGTCGGATAGTCTCCAGCGGTCGGCAGGCATTGGGAACAGCCAGAGCCAGGGTCGGGTTCTGGAAAGATCCATAGCGGGACTCTGCGCCGATGCAGCAGGGGCTCCCAGACGATTGTCAGATGGAGGCTGAGCTCAGGTCTCACACTGCTCCCTAATGCCAGATCCAGTCCCAGCCCCCTGTGCCCCCAGCCACACCCCTCCAACCATCGCAGGGCTGAACACTTCCTCAAAAAAAGTCCACATTCTGAGTGCCTCACTTTTCTTTGCTCTGAGGTCTTTTGCTTCCCCAACGCTAACCTTGAGGGGTGACCTGAATTCCCACGCCCCGGTCCCTCTTCAGCTGGGGTGAAACAGCACACCCGCTCCCGTGACTGTCCTCACTCACGAACTCGGATCCGACTGCCCAGGGAGAGGTTTCAGAGGTTTCCTGAACTCAAGGCTCCTCGTTCGTTGCTTTTACTTACCACTCACAAATAGATTCTACTTGGTTTCAGATACCCTCCGAGTTTCTTTTTGAAAAAACAGACTGTACATGGGGTTACATAAGAGTCTCTCTGATTTTTTTTTTTTTTTAATGCTCTTC
This sequence comes from Cervus elaphus, assembly GCF_910594005.1. NCBI lineage: Eukaryota > Metazoa > Chordata > Mammalia > Artiodactyla > Cervidae > Cervus > Cervus elaphus. The sequence continues at coordinate 72,027,611 of NC_057828.1, read as the reverse complement.
CTCTTTCAGGACTGTTTGAGGCTACATTTGCATATATGCACACCAGCCAACACTAACAGCTCCTGTGAATTCAGAATAGCCTGAAACGCCACCCCTCATAAACTTCAACCAGGCATTTTATCCACGTCCCTGAACTGCGTATTTTAAGAACCTGTTTTACTTAAGACAGGCTGGTGTGAATGAAAACAAAGCAGAAGCCCGAGGGCTAATGGGACCTTCCCCTGGCGGTGGGAGGTGGGACTTGGGTATTGGAGGTCGCAGGTGTGGAGGTGAGGGTGGGGGGACTTGATCCCAAGCCCCCAGATCCCTGAAGTAGTTTGGGTTTCCATGTGTCTTTTCAGCAAAATGATGCTTCAACACCCAGGCCAGGTCTCTGCCTCGGAAGTCAGTGCCTCTGCCATCGTCCCCTGCCTGTCCCCTCCTGGGTCACTGGTGTTTGAGGATTTTGCTAATCTGACACCCTTTGTCAAGGAAGAGCTGAGGTTCGCCATCCAGAACAAGCACCTCTGCCACCGGATGTCCTCGGCGCTGGACTCGGTCACCGTCAGCGGCAGGCCCCTCGAGATGTCAGTCACCAAGGCCGAGGTGGGTTCTCCCAGGGGTGCCCGTTCTTCCTGCGCTTGTCACACAGCTCACCTGCGCCAGGCATGCTGTAGGCAGGGGGCCACGCTTGGCTATTGGGCCTGGAGTTTAGAGGAGAGTCAGAGTTAGAGATAGTGTTGGAAGCCAGCAGTGTAGAGGGTATGGAAAGCCATGAATCTGTAGGAGATCACCTTCTGTGCCCAGTTGTTCTGAAGAAGCAGAGAGTGCGGTGATGGTTTTCAACACCACAAGAACTCAGGCTGTCGAGCAAGGACCAGCCAGCCATGCTCACCGCCTTGGTACAGGTTCTGACTGAAGTTCACTTCTGTCTCTGACACCTGTGCGGTTCTCCACTTGGCAACTTTTATAAGACGCCTGGGGTAATAGCCATGCTGAGAAGTTTGGGAGGTGGTTGCTGGCGATGCTGGGGTGGCTCTCAAGGACTTCAGGGCTGAGGTTTCCGCTGTCCTGTTGGCCTTGCCCTCCTGGATGCAAGATGGGAATGTTTCTGGCTCACTTATCTGCAGTGATCACTGCCTTTGGGCAAGAGGTAGCCAGAAAAGAACTGAGTTTAAAAGGAAGTTGGGGGGGGAATCTTTTATGATTCTAAAAAGGGAGGTGGAGGGGGTAATAATGTCTCCTCCATAGAATTGATCCAAGGGGTTAAATAAGATGGCATTTGTTAAGAGTCTAGCAGAGGGCCTGGCTGAGAGTTAGCATCCAGTGAATGATAGACAGGATGATGCTATATGATGCTGTATCCATAAGACATTATTAGGGGCATTGGCTGTACCCTAATTAACCTCAGAGGAGGTCACTGGTGCCCAGTTCAACACTGGACAGTGTAGGGTGAAACATGGGACCCTCAAGGAAAAAATTTAAAAAAATTTTTTTTCTAATTAAATATCTTGAGATAACAGAAGCGGCTTTATTCCAACAAAAATTAATTTTAAAAAATACCTTGGGATAACAGGATGCCATGGAAGTAGTGGGGCCCATGGAAAGAAAGAAAGCATTTTGGAAGGATATGTGGAGGGCTGTCCCAAGGAAGAAGCAGGCCTCTTCCTTCGTGGAAACACTCCTTAAAGCCTCTCATCCACTCTGCTTCTGTGTTCATCCAGTCATCTTCTGATCTTAGGTCAGTTTAACAAGTAGACTTTTCTATAGGGAAGGGGATGCACCTAGTGGCCTAGTTGAGTGTTCTGGTCTCCTTGATGGTGACTGTAATTCACAACCCTGTCGGCATCCTGTGTGTCTGGACAGTGAGAGCCTCCTCCCCAGGTCCTGGTCGCCTCTGGGAAGGCAGCTTGGGGTGACCAGGCAGCTGTGACCCAGAGAGGATGTGGGATAAAGAGACACACGCCTGGGTTTACATCCAGTTTTGCAGCCTGCTAGTCTGGTCACCATGAGCTGGTGACTCCTGGGCCTCCTTGAGCACAATGCTCTTGGCCACTCTTTGCCTTACTTCCGTGTCCATAAAGTGAGGGGATTGGGACTTGCCTGGTGGTCTAGTGGTTAGGAAGTCACCTGCCAATGCAGGGCACATGAGTTCGAACCCTGGTCTGGGAGGATGCCACACGCCGGGGAGCAACTCAGCTTGAAAGCGGAGTGCCTGGAGCCCCTGCTCTGCAACAAGAGTAGCCCACACACTGCAACAAACAGTAACCCCTGCTCTCTGCAACTAGATAAAGCCTGCTGGCAGCAACCAAGACCCAGCACAGCCAAAATAAACAAATTCATAAATAAATTCTTCTTAAAAAGTGACGGGGTTGAACTAAATGGCCCTTAGAAAGGCTTTTCCACGTCTGACAGTGTGTGACTCTTGAGATTTGCTCTACTTTCAAGTACTTCCTCTTATGAGAAAACTTTGAATCCTCCCCCTACAAAAATATCTGTAGAGTTAGTTGCAAAGGAGATACTAGAGTTGCTGATTTCTTGATGAAGACATCTATGATGAAGTTACTGATGATAACTGAAGTTTCCATAGCACTGACCATAAGCTAAACCTTGTGCAGGGGGCTTTATTGACATTAATTTGACCCTCATCACAACCCTATGAGGTAGGTAAGATGGTTGATCCCATTTTACAAATGAGGAAACTGAAGCTCAGAAGAGCGTAATAACTTGCACAAGGTCTCACACCTGATAGGCGGTGAAGCTGAGATTCAAAGGGAGTTTGGTCTAAACCCAGTGTCTGCCTGTGTTGTTCTAGGATCTGAAATATAAAGGGTAGAAATGCCTCTCGTTGTGTTTCCCCTTTGGGCTTGGTTTCCTTATGTTCTGAAGCCTCCGTCTCAGCCTAAGCTAAGTTAGCATCATCTAACCCAGAGTCAGATAGGAGGTGATCATTATGGTCCAGGGTCTCTTCCGTTTGAGGTGAGGCTCCCATGCCCTTTCCAGCTGTCTGGAGCAGTGACAAGCGACATGACATGCCAAGGCCGACATTAGTGGCCTAAACCATCGCCCACTCTGCCCGCTGTGAGTTCACTCCAGCTGGACTCCAGTCTCTGAGTCAGTCCAGAAACTGGACTTTGCTGGTTCACCATCAGTCCTCAGACAGAGTCGGAGTGATCGTCCCATGGAGGACCAGATCCTAAAGCCAGACGGGGTTTTCTTCTCTGAGGATCCCAGGGCTGACTCAGGGTGGGGCTCCAAGGGAGAGATCAATATCATCAATGCTTGTTGGATGAGTCAGTGGATAGTTCTAGTTCTCCACCCCCAGGTGGCACCAAGCCATGGGCTCTTGATTGAGGAATAGGCTTGGGTTCCTATTCTCTAGGAGCTGCATGGGCTTCCTCTGAACTTAGGAAGTAGGTGCTATGATGATGCTCCAGGTGACGATGGAGATGAATGGAATATGAATAAAAGAGGCAGGGGGAATGGGTGGCGAAGTGATGCTCCTGAGGTCATTCTGGGGGAAAGGTCATACTTACTGAACAAAATCTGTTTCTTGCTCTAGTTGATTACAGTTATTACCAGTCGTTATCACCTTGAGTATCAAACTCCTACTTAAAAATCCAAATAAATGCTTTTTAAAGGTAAAATTTTAGTTTGCTAGTATTGACAATATAATTTTAACAGATCTTTGATTTCCACTGTTCATTCTTAAGTGCGAGTGTGTGCATGTGCATGCATGTGCTTGAGTATGTGCGCATGTGTGAAGGACTGGACTTTCATGCAAAAGTCCAGAGCTTTACTTCTGAATTCTTCAGGGCTACCCCCGGTCTGTCAGTTTTAGCTGGAAATAAAAGGCAGTGTATTTGAGGTGGGTTGGATTTCTGGCCTTCCTTTAAGCTTGTGCCTCTTGAATTTTACAGGTAGCCCCTGAAGAAGATGAAAGGAAAAAGAGGCGACGGGAAAGAAATAAGATTGCAGCTGCCAAGTGCCGAAACAAGAAGAAGGAGAAGACAGAGTGCCTGCAGAAGGTGAGTGCCCGTCCGCCGTGCCCGCCCCGTCGCTCACACCTGGCCCCTCCGACCTCACGTCCCATGAGCGAGAGGGGTTTGCGAGACTCCACCCAGAAGTGCTTTCCCAGGAAGGACACTGTAGCTGGTGGCAGAAATGCCCGTTACAGAACGAGGAAGTAGTGAAGCTGTTAGTAAGATAAATGTATCTGGATGTATGAGATGCCGGTGTATGAATTAAACACAAAGAGATCGTCTGATGCCCACATTCGTCCTCAGCCAGTCCATATGTGTCCAGAAGCTTCCAGGCTGTCAGATATGTCTGTCCAGTTCAAGGGGCTTTGCTCGCCCATTTTCCTGAGAAAAGGAAGCTGCCAGCTTTCATTTGGCTCACTGTGGAAAGCCTTTAATTAACCTCTTCAAACAAGTTATTTCCTTGATCCGCAGGCAGAGGTTACACTCTCTCTGCATTCTTATCTGGTTCTTAACTCTGCAGTCCTTCTTGGCGCAGCCGATAGTCTCTGCTTCCAGCTGCGTTCTCCCCTTCCAGAAGGGAGAAACACCGGTGGGAGGGGTATCTCCAGGCAGGTGGAGCAGATCTCTGGGGCAGTCTTTGCAGCGGCTGTGTCCCCTTCCCCAAGTGAGGACAGGCCAGGGCAGAGTCTTCACTTGGGTTCCACAGGTTGCAAGGAGGGGGAGGGGGTCAATGAAAATTAAGACATTTTGTTTATTTCTATGTACATTCTTTCTGTGGAGATGAGCTTCTCAGTGAAATCAGAGACTCATATAAGACTATAAACACCGTGAGTCTGGATTTCCTTCCAGCCCCCAAGGTCCTTTCAGGTCCAGATGACCTGCCTATGGGCTATTTCATTCTTACAAAGGAGGTCTCTGCTGTTGGTTCTACAGCTGTTCCATTACTGTTAGGGTCACAGCCTGCCTCCACCTTGAGTGGAAACTCAAGGGTTTCTCTGAAGGAGCTCTAAGTTCAAAGGCTTCTCCAAGCTCTGGACTCTCTCAAACCTAACGCTGCTCTCCCAGCTTTGTGGGGCTTCATAGCAGGGCACCAACAGCATTCCCCTGCAGGCCATTCCCTACTTAATGAGCCCTGATGTGTTCCAGCCATTGCCCCTGCCATTCAGGGGCCACCAGCAGGCCACCCCTTCCTCACTGGACCTTGGTTCCTTTCCTTGTTTTTTTTTTTTGGCTGCACCAGGCAGCTTGTGGGACTTTTGTTCCCCAACCAGGGATCGAACCCGGGCCCCAGCAGTGGAAGCAGAGTCCTAACCACTGGGCCGCCAGGGAAGTTCCCTTGGCTCCTTTACTAATACCGCTATTGCTTGTGCCCCAGGAGTCGGAGAAGCTGGAGAGTGTGAATGCTGAGCTGAAGGCGCAAATTGAGGAGCTCAAAAACGAGAAGCAGCATTTGATATACATGCTCAACCTGCACCGGCCCACGTGTATTGTCCGGGCTCAGAACGGGCGGACTCCAGAAGATGAGAGGAACCTTTTTATCCAACAGATAAAGGAGGGAACATTGCAGAGCTAAGCAGCTGTGGTATGGAGCAACTGGGGAGTCCTCATCAAATCCTCCTTTTACATCCGAAACCCTGAAGCCATTGGAGATCTGACTTCCTATGCACCTCTTGAATCCCAGCAGCTAAGAACCATCAAGGCAGGAGTGCCCTCCATGACTCAGCCAGGCCTTTCCACTCCACTCCAGGGTGGACTTTGGACCGGGGCAAGGGCATCTTTTGCCTCCACTCCAGGATTTAAGCCTTAACATCCCGGCCATCCTTGGATTCTCCAGATGACCCTCAGTTGGGGTCCTGCCTCCCTCGCGTCTGGATTCTGCAAAATTCAGGACTCCCACCATTAGGATCCATGCAGAAGAAGTGTCTGTAACCTCGGGTGGATGGGGTGGGGCCACCTCCTCCTCTGCTGCTGCCACTGTCACTTGTAGGGGACGTGGAGTGAGAATGGCATCTCGTGAAGTTGTGCAATGGCCAGGGTTGCGCTTTCTAGCAAATACGCTGTTCTGTACAGGAATTGCTGTGTGCAAGGCGTTCGTTTCAAAACTAGGCGTTGTGCTCTACTGATGTTTGTGCTGCACGACACCGCTGTGACTTTTTCATGACTTAGCTCAGACCTGGTTTCTGAGAGTTTGGGGGGCTGTCGCCACGTGCCTTGCTAAGTCTTGCTAAGTGTTCAGGTGGCCAGAAGGGCTCGCCAGCCCTAGGAGGAGAGAATTGGGCCAGGCAGCACTGAGTACAGTTTTGTGCCAACAGAAAAGACCTTTTCCGCTTGGCTCTCAGGCATTAATGCAGGCCCTCTATTGCAAACTCAGTTATAAAGTCACAGGAAGAAAGCAGAAACAAGAGTCCAGCTTCCAAAGGCTTAGGAGTCTCTGCTCGGTGACTTAGTTCAGGAATTTTTTTCTAGGCTGGAAGAGCCAAAGAATATTCCACTTTTCCTGTTCTTGCGATTGAGAACCACATTCAGTGGACACACATTTGAAGCCAGGTGATGCCTAGGCTTTAGCATTATTAGATGTTAATGGCATCGTTTCTGTCATGCAGATGTTTGTAGAAATCTGGCCCAGAGCATTTATAGCTGTGAGAAAGTCTACTCACACTGGCCAGGAGGTCTCTGGCTACTATCTGTTTAAATTCTGACGTTTCTGTGAAATCCTCAGAGTGTTTAATCCTACTCAGTAGTATCATTACAATTTTCTGTAAGAGAAAATATTACTTATTTATCCTAGTATTCTTAACTTGTCAATATAATAAATATTGGAACCAAGACATGGTGAACTAAAGTGTGGTGCAGTTTCTGTTCTTTTAAATCAGTTGTTCATTGACCTCTAACCATTCTCCTCTCCTCCCCTTTGGAGATGGTGATGTAGGGGGTGATCAGAGCTTTGACTGTTCTTCAAGTGTTCTTTGTTCTCTGGGGTGCCACCAGGTGGGCTTTTTGACTTTCCACCCTATTCCTCAATTTCTGGTTTCTAATGCTCAATCTCTCATTGACAAACACTGGGACACAGCAGCAAGTATATCCTTTAGACTTTTGGTACAAAGGTAGAAATTTTATATCAAATCTGAATACCTGAACTACCTGTTTCTCTGAATATACAAAGGCCTAACATGTACACCTGTTGTTCAACTTGAACCTTACAATCTGTGGCAGAACTCTTCATGAAGGCTTCACTTGGATTACATCTCTTATAATGTCCAAATATGTGTCTCAGTGTTGCAAATAAGCATTTCAAATTTTGGAAAAGGACAGTGAGGAGGAAGAGAGAGTATAATTTCAGACAGGACTGGTGTGATAATTCAGAGGAAATAGTCCACCTAATTTTCTGGAATCTCTGGAGCATGCGATTCCTTTAGGTCTCCAACAGAATCACCGCCCCTTGCTCTTGCCCTGTGCACACACCTGACACTCACAGGCTGGGAATGAAAATTGGCTCCTCTGACGTCAGTGCCGTTTTACACAGCGATCCTGACTTTGTTGACTGTTCATACATGTGGATGGAGCCTGCTCCTTTGAACTCATTTTATTTCCTTTAAACTATCACCTGAGACACAGGTATCCTAATTTTGTTGTCTTGATTACATCTCAGGGGCAGCTCCTTATCTGTACAGAGCATCTGGTGGAAGTACCATTCACTGCTTCTTTCAGGAGATAATCTGTTTTCTTTATCTTGGTGGAGGGGGAAGAATTTCCTTCCATTAACCTTCTGCTTGTGCCACCAATCAGCCGTTAGGAAACTCAAGACAGTTTTAAAGCTGCCATGGACAACAATGAATTAGAGCGGAAGGAAGGGGGAGGTGGCTTTTGCAAGAAAAAGTGATCTGAGAAACCCACTGTAAATCATCAGTGGAGCTGCAAGTTCTTTGAACAAATGCATTAAAAATAGTTTTGTTGTCAGTCACCAAGTTTATGTTTCCACTTAAAAAAAAGGGGTGGGGGTTAATATGTATTTACCATCAAGTTGCTTAGTTCATCTTGTTTCACACTCAGCAGCAAGGGGAGATGAGTGTTCTGAGAGGATAAACTCGGATGGGACCTCTGCTGGAGTCAGACGCCTGGCTGACAAGGCCTTTTCCTCGGGCTGTCACCTGCAGGGGTGGTAATGTCACCCTGGCTGGACATGGAGAGCACACCCTACCCCCTGTCTCCTGCCCTCATCCTGTCCCCGTGTCTTTTCCTGAGATCTGGCCTGACACTTGCTTCTGAGTATAACAGCCATAGGGGGAGCCCAGGACAGGGTTTCTGGGATCAAAGCTTCCACTTTCTGCCAGAAGCTAAAATGCTGTTTTCCATCTTTATCCTAATTTCTCCCAAGGGCTTTGAATAAACCTGAAATCCAAACCCACAGTAAGCTTCTCCTGTCTTCTCCATCCCGTGCTCTTCAGTGGAGTTCTAGCAGTTTCTCGATGAAGTAGTGTGTTTTTTTTTTTTCCCATGTATTTTTATTAGTTGGAGGCTAATTACTTTACAATATTGTAGTGATTCATGGATGTGCCTGAGGAAAAACCTCCGAGGAGGCCAGGTTTGCCCAGTGAGAATCCTTCTCAGTTCTCACCATGGCTCTAACCCACAGAAGCTTCTCTGTCTCACCGAAAACTGCTGTCAGGAAGGAAATCACACCGAGGCTTAAAGGGCCAGCTGAGACTGACGTTAATAATAGCTGATATTTACTGAGAAATGCTACTCAATACTTTACATTATCTCATTTAATCCTCACAGCAACAATTACCCCCATTTTACAGATGAGGAAGTGGAGAGCTAAGTAGTGTGCCCAAGGTCACACAGGTGACCTTTCTAAACATAGGTGACCTATGTTTTTTAACTATAAAGCTTCTGAGCAGAAATGTTTGTGTGTATGTGGTAAAATACACATGAAATTCACAACTGTAATTTTAAAGTGTACAGTTCAGTGACATTCACAATACCATGTAGCCATCACCACTATCAAGTTCCAGAAGTGTTCATCAACCCCCCCCAAAAAACCTAGTACTTCTCATTCTCCCCTCCTTCCAGCCCTAGGGAACCACTGACCTAATATCTGTCTCTATGGATTTGTCCCTCCTGGATATGTCATAGAAATAGAATCATTTTAATATGTGGCCTCTTTCACTGAGCATGTTTTCAAGGTTCATCCGTGTCATAAAATGTATCAGTACTTCATTCCTTTCTTTAGCTGAATAGTATTCCACGGCATAGATAGATTAATTTTGTTTATCTAATCATCTTTTGATGGGCATCTGTGTGTATTTAATGGAAAGATAGCCCTTTTCCTCAAGGTATGACTCCCTAAGGCGGGAGTTCAGGCATAGCATCAAACTGCGGATTAGAGAATTTGGAGCAGGGGCCTTTCTCAGAACTTTCAAGTCACAATTTAGAAATCACTTATTCTGTGATTAGCTCTGTGAGAGTGGCAGTGAGGCAGGGTGTCTAACAGTACGTGTTCCCTATAGGTATCAAGGCTTCCAAACAATTTCTGCCCAGTAGAGAGATATTACCCTCCAGGAGGGCACCAACAGACTCTTGGAACTGGAGCTTACATTTCAGGCTACCCATCCCCCAACTCACCATGGGAGGATCTGTGCTGAGAGCAAAGAGGTAGGTTTCCACGCAGGGGCTGTTTGCACAAGCATAAAGCAAGAAGGGCAATGCCAAAGAATGTTTCAATTCCTGCACAATTGCATTCATCTCACATGCTAGCAAAGTAATGCTCAAAATTCTCCAAGCCAGGCTTCAACAGTTCATGAACCGTGAACGTCCTGATGTTCAAGCTGGATTTAGAAAAGGCAGAGGAACCAGAGATCAAATTGCCAACATCCGTTGGGTCATCAAAAAAGCAAGAGAATTCCAGGAAAACATCTGCTTTATTGATTACGCCAAAACCCTTAACTGTGTAGATCACAACAAACTGTGGAAAATTCTGAAAGAGATGGGAATACCAGACCACCTTACCTGCCTCCTGAGAAATCTGTATGCAGGTCAAGAAGCAACAGTTAGAACTGGACATGGAACAACAGACTGATTCCAAATCGGGAAAGGAGTACGTCAGGCTGTGTATTGTCACTGTGCTTATTGACTTATATGCAGAGTACATCATGTGAAATTCTGGGCTGGATGAAGCACAGACTGGAATCAAGATTGCTGGGAGAAATATCAATAACCTCAGATATACAGATGACACCACCCTTACGGCAGAAAGTAAAGAGGAACTAAAGAGCCTCTTGATGAAAGTGAAAGAGGAGAGTGAAAAATCTGGCTTAAAACTCAACATTCGAAAAACTAAGGTCATGTCATCCGGTTCCATCACTTCATGGAAAATAGATGGGGAAACCATGGAAACAGTGACAGACTTGATTTTCTTGCGCTCCAAAATCACTGCAGAGGGGGACTCCAGCCATGAAATTAAAAGACGCTTGCTCCTTAGAAGAAAAGCTATGACCAAGCTAGACAGTATGTTTAAAAGCAGGGACATTACTTTGCCAACAAAGGTCCATCTAGTCAAAGCTATGGTTTTCCCAGTGGTCATGTATGGATGTGAGAGTTGGACTATAAAGAAAGCTGAGCACTGAAGAATTGACGCTTTTGAACTGTGGTGTTGGAAAAGACTCTTGAGAGTCCTTTGGGCTGCAAGGAGATCAAACCAGTCAATCCTCAAGGAAATCAGTCCTGAATATTCATTGGAAGTACTGATGCTGAAGCTGAAAACCCAATACTTTGGCCACCTGATGTGAAGAACTGACTCACTGGAAAAGACCCTGATGCTGGGAAAGATTGAAAGCAGAAGAAGGGGACGACAGAGGATGAGATGGTTGGATGGCATCATTGACTCTATGGGCATGAGTTTGAGTAAGCTCTGGGAGCTGGTGATGGACAAGGAGGCCTGGTGTGCTGCAGTCCATGGCGTCACAATGAGTCAGACACGACCTAGCAACTCAACTGAAATTGGGGAGGATCTGAGGCGATCTCCCGGATAATTCAATCCCCAGTCCAGCCCATATGCTGCCTTGAGTTCTTTCCAAAACATATATACACACATAGAATTATGCAAATTCTAAAAACAGGTCTTCTTGTGAAGGTAGTTAAACCAGTCCAGTGTGAATACATTTGGTGGGCCCAAGCTTTCTTTGTGAGGCTAAGTACTGTAGCATTCAGAACAAAGGCTTAAGAATCAGGTAGACCTACATTCAAACACTGCCTCTGCTAACATCAGATCTAAGAGATAGCACCTCAGTTTCTTCACCTGTGAACTGGGAACAGTAGCAGCAATACCACATTCAATGGACTCTTACGATCATACGTGAAGAACACTACATGGGTCTGGAGAAGCAATTTTTAATATTAGTATTAAAATCACCTCCAAGTTTACTGAGATTTTATTAATGGATAGACTAAGGACTGTGACTGCCAATTCTACATTGTTCGATACAATTAAACCATGAGCTCAAATGGCTCAAATGCATCCCATCCTCTGACATTCCTATAGGCTTCATCCAGTTGCTGAATTGGGGGGGGGGGGGTTAAAAGAGAACCAGATAAAACTTTCCCATTTGAAGACATTTTTATTTTGGTACCTGCCTGAGTCCCTGGCAGGATGGACCTGTCCTCTGTGGGGGCAATGGGGTGGCCCTGCCTGGAGGGGGTGGTTGAGGGATGGGACAAAGGTGTGTGTGACTGTGACAGGTCACAAAGGACAGCGAGGATAAATATGGCCGCACAGGGGCTTTAGGCTGAGAGAGTGGTCACTTCTTTCACTAGGACTGCAGTTTCACAGCCTCTCGCAGAGACAAAAAGCCAGAAGCAGAAGTGAGGTGAGGCTGAGGGGGAGCCTACCATACCTCTGCAACACCCTTGAAGAGACTCAGCCTGGGGTCCAGGCGCCCTGCAGCATCCTCACGGCGATCACCCGTGCCCGTACCCCCACCGCGGCCTCTGGGAGGCTCTGTGGGGTGTGGTGGGGTTGGGGAACCTGCTGTGGAGCCGCCTGCGTGACACAGGAGACCGCGGCTCCCTCTTCTGCCCAGAAGGCCAAGGAAAGGAAGACCCAGGGGCCCACCTCACCAGGACGGCTTGTCGTGATCACAGCCAGCCATGAGCCGGGAGTCTCTGCTACCGTATCACACGGCCCAGAGTGGCGCCGGAGCAGGCCTGTTCAACACCACCAGGGGCAAACTGCAGCGGCAACTGCGCAAGGGTGAGTACGACATATTCAAGTACGCCCCGATCTTCGAGAGCGACTTTATCCAGATCACCAAGAGGGGAGAAGTGATCGACGTGCACAACCGTGTCCGCATGGTGACCGTGGGCATCGCATCCACCAGCCCCCTCCTCCCCCTCCCAGACGTCATGCTACTGGCCCGGCCGGCCACCGGCTGCGATGACCACGCGGGCCGCGGCCAGACCACCAAGGCCAAGAGCCGCAAGGCTGCAAAGACCTTAGAGCTCACCAGGCTCCTTCCCTTGAAGTTCGTGAGGATCTCCATTCACGACCGCGAGAAACAACAGCTGCGCCTGAAGTTCGCCACCGGCCGCTCCTGCTACCTGCATCTGTGCCCCCCGCTGGACTCTCGGGAAGACCTATTCACCTACTGGGAGAAGCTGGTCTACCTCCTGCGGCCGCCGGTGGACTCCCAGAGCAGCACCTACGCCATTCCAGCGGGGGACATGATCTGCATGCCCGTGTTCGAGGAGGACAGGAGAAGCCCGGCGGCCGTGGATTTCCAAGGCCGGGGCGATCAGGACCAGGTAAGCGTCAGGAGCCTCCACGCGGGCTCCGAGGTGGCCGGGGCCACCTCTGCAGCTTTTGCCGGAGGGGAGGGCCTCCAGCTGGACTTCTACAATCCCAATCCTGTGCCCGACGGGGCCAAGGCAAACACCAAACCCAGCGAGTTTGACAAAGAGTCAGCAGTGGGGGTAATGACGCAGGTGGCCGCAGCAGACGCCACAGAAGGCGACCTGAACGTGACCAAGTCCCATGCCTCTGAAGAGCGGAGCATGGCCCTTGAAGTCACTGTCACCAAGGGCCCAGGAGGAAGCAAAAGCAACATCGCTGTGGCAGGCGCTGCCAAAACCTCCCTGAGGACCAGGAAAACGGCCTTGGCACATGCTGCCAAAAACTTGGAGTACGCTTCCAGCACATCCACCAGCCTCTCCCCGGAAGCCAGCATGACTATGGTTGGAGTGGAGGCCACCAGGAAGACCGCCAAAGGAAAAGCCGATCAGGAGGACGAGGGGACCCTCATCTCAGCCTTGCCGCAGGAAGACCAAGAGAGTGAGCAGGAAGACAGGCCCCGGAGAGTGTCGCAGGCCCGCAGGGGAAGAAGGGAGAGGAGGGAACACCGGGAGAAGGAGCGTGCTCTCAGGGGCTCGCGTCCCCGCGGGGCAGCCGAAAGCCGCCACAAGACCGCGGGGGACAAGGCGATGCGGAAGACAGCCGGCAGGTCCTCAGGTGGCCGGAGAGCCATGAGGGACGACAAAAAGGAGAAAGGCCAAGGCAGCCTGGGGGACAGCAAGCGGGGCGCCGCGCACAAAGGCATCAGCCACGCTCCCATCACCAAGGAGTCCAGGACCTCGCACAAATCGGCCAGGAGCTTATCTACTGGGAGTTCACTTTCCAACAAGAAGAGACTCAGCAGGATCAGCTCTTTCTTGAGGAATGTCCGAGCCAGTCTCACTATAAAGACAGTGGCCTTGTCACACAATAAAGATGTGGACATCCTGGAGGAGGTGGTGGAAAGGAAAAGAATGGAGGCCATCATAGAGACAACAGAGAGTGGCCAGGGGCTGGAAATCGCTGGGAGTGCGACATCCGAGGCCACGGAGACAGTGACCGTTGAAGCTCATCAATAGGACCTAGAGCTGGAAGCTGCAAAGGGGACCAGGGCTCAGGGAAATATCCCTGGTGAGTGTATGCCAGCTTCCTTACTGCAGTTTAAATAAAAGAACCATACAACCTGAGAATGGCCTGCAGCGTTCTCTCTGCATTTCCAGGTCCCACAGACCGGCCGTGACGTCACAGTGGGTTCTGTGATGTCAGCAGAGCCGCAGCCTGAGACTGGTCCAGTCGAGGGCAGCCCCACCTCACACACATGCCCAGCGCCAACAGTGGTGCCCCATCCCGCCTCCACTCCTTTCTGGCTTTGCTGCTCAGGGCCGTGGCTGAAAGTCAGACTGTGGCCTGGAAAACTCTCCTTCACCACCTCCCAATCCTTTCTATCAATGTTTATTACCCCTGCAGGTCTGTAATCAAAGTGAGACAGAACTCCCATCCCCTCGGGCTGTTCAGTGGACAGAAATAAGGTGCAGCAGTGTTTGCTGGCCGTCAGAACAGCGAGCGATCTCATCTAGACTTAGCCATTCCCCTCCCAGGTATATACCCAGGAGAAACACACGTGTTCTAAGAAACCACTATGAGCATGTTTATAGCAAAAGAATTTAATAACAAAACACTGGAAACAGCCCAAATTTCCATCAACAGGATTAACACAGTAGGATAGGAAGAGAGTGGGATATTCAATAGTGAGAATTGGAGCTATACACACTATCACAGATCAACTTCTCATGATTTTTAAAGACATCAAAGAATGGGATGTAATCTACTTACAGAACCATTCAGAAATAATATCAATGTATTGCACAGGGGGTGGTGGTGGTGGTGGTTTAGTCGCTAAGTTATGTCCGACTCTTGCAGCCCCGTGGACTATGGCCCGCCAGGCTCCTCTGTCCATGGGATTTTCCAGGCAAGAATACTGCAGTGGATTGCCATTTCCTTCTCCAGGGAATTTTCCCGACCCAGGAATCGAACCCAGGTCTCCTGCATTGCAGGCAGATTCTTTACCAACTGAGCTACGAGGAAAGTCCTGCATAGGGGGTAGGTTTCATAAAACTGTACCAAAAGTGAGGGAATAGTAAACACAAAATTCAGGACAGTTTTCTCTAGGGCGGACAGGCTAGATCAAGGAGGTGGGTCCAAGGCTGTCAGTGTTTCTGGGAACTGTTCTGTCTTAGGCAAGACAGTGGGTACACAGGTGTGTTTCTCACATTGTACTATCTCTGAAATCTGATGGTCCTATGATCGCTGTGGCAGTTGTGAAATTATTGCCAATGCCTTTCCCTCATGTTTTCACTATTATATATGCACAAAAGTGATCTGTCAGAAATGCCTGGTCTCTTCACGTTGCATTTATTTAAGGTAAATTACAAGAACTCTGGTTATTAGGAAAAGAAGGAACGATATGTCTATTTTACAGATGAGACCACTGAGGCTCAGAGAAGGTAACCTGCTCCAGTCGCACAAAAGGATCTTTGCAGAACAGTGATCTACCAGCCCACTTTTTTATGCAAAGTCCTGTCTGAAGTATGGGAAGGAGGCAAGCAAACATGCCTTAGACAGGACCAGCTCAGGAACCTGAGGCACCAGCATTAACGCTGTGTTCCAAAACCACGGAGAGGAGCATCAGTTTTACTGGACTGAGAAGTGGGAGCTGGGGACACGCTGTGAATCAGTTTTTGAACTTCAGTGAACCCACAGCACTTAGCTGGCCTTATCTCCACGGCTGTGTCTCACTCCCAAGCTTCTAGCCTCTGGCGTGACCTGCGTTGCAGCCGTAAACAGGCTCCTGCCTGGAATTCCAGGGTCCACTCCTGAATGGAGCTGCCTCTTTCTGCAATCCAGTCCTCCTGAGCTGCTAATTAAACTCTTGAATGCCAGGCTCAGAAGGGTTTCTCCCTACACAAGCTTCAGGGACTTTTTTCTTCCTGGGGTTCCAACACCAGATCCTTAAATCTCATATGAGGGAGATTATTTGTTAGGTGACGGCTTCCTCGTTGACTAGACCTTCAGTCTGTGACTTCCACAGATCGCAGTGTGGGGAGTGGGGGAAGGGGAGGTCTCTTCTGTTTGTGGGGGGATGGTGGGCTCTTGGTGATGGTGGGGCCACCGATGAGAAAGGGAGATAGCCTGAGACCTACACACACACACACTGCGTTCCCCAGCAAAACAAGTTTCCTGACCCCAGGATGAGTCAAGTTTCTCTTAAGAAAGAAAGGACATGCCATGCCAAAGATTAGATACGAGTTGACCCTGTGAGGAAAACAACCTCGGAATCATTAACCCAGGGCTTCTGAGAAGACTAGGAGCTGCTGGAGGGGACAGAATTAATGGTTTACCCTTCACCAGCTTTCCCCTGGACTCAAGGTGGAGAAACTACAAAAAAGATCACATCCACATTCCTTTGATCTTATGATTTCCACACAGGCAAGTGCAGGTAAACACTAGTCTGGAGGAAGAAAACGCAACAAAACCACGTGCGTAGCCCTTAACTGTTTATTAAGTTCTTTCATGTACGTGCCCCCTTCCGAAGCTCACATCTCTTTGTTTTGCAGATCAGTTAAGGGGAAGTTCAGGAGCATTTAAAGGACTTGGTTCAAGGTGGGAGGTGATGGTGCAGAGAGTCAGCTACCTAGGTGCAACAGCTTTCAGGCAGCGTGCCACCCCGGGTCCCATAGGGAGGTCCAGAGACGGGGAAGGAGGCCGGATAAGCTACAAGGAATTATCACGACTCTGAGAGACAGGCACGAGGAGAGATGTGTGTTTGGGGGACAGGATCTACTCAGAGGAGGGGTGCTGGGGCACAGGAAGGAGCTGGGGCTTAGGAGCACTGGCAGCTTTGAGGATGAACAGGGCTCTGCCAGGTGGAAGAAGGATGAGGAGCAAAGGTGAAGGTGGGGGAGGCTGGCAGAGAGAGGTGGGTAGACCATCAGGCCACAGGAAAGATTGCGGGCAAAGTACAAAGGCTTAAAACGTCACATGTGTTGAGCAACGGCAAGTATTTCAGTGCAGCTTGTTGGAGGGCGAGAGAGGAGGGCGGTGAGGCTGGAGAATCGGGCAGCTGGGTCTTGGGGAGCCCTGGGGTACTATCTGAGTGGCCGGGACTTGCGGGACCATTGAAAAGCAGTGCCTGGTGAGAGTTAGATCTCTCTGGCTCCAGGGTGGAAAGCGGATGGGCAGGGGGAGTCTGGAGACAGGAAATCCTCCAGAAAGCCACTGAATTCATCCTGGCCCGAGTCAGGGAGCCCCAGACTTGGGGGGCAGAAGCGGGCAGTGTGGGCAGAAGCAGACAGGTGGGAGGTGTTGAAGAGACGGAACGGGACAATTTCCTAGCCCACATCCTGAAAGACAGGGAGCTCATGGTGTAGGTCTGGCCCTCATTTAAAGGAAGAGGAACTACAAAAGTGGAGGTGACTTCCCCCTGTGGCTGCGATCAGTAGAGGGGGTGCCCAGAAGAGAGGCTCACGGGAAAGCAAGGAGTACTGGGTTAAGATAAAAACAACAGCTTCCAGATGGCTGCAGGTAAAACATCAGGATGAGGCCGCCAAGAGGGATGGTGGGGCTTCAGCCCTTGGAGACCCTGGAGCGGGGAGACCCCCCAGGCCTTCATCAGGGCAGAGCTGCCCACCAGTGACCTCCTCCCCTGGGCAAAGAGGCACCTCCAGAGAGCCCCTTGTGGCCACATGCTGGTACTGCAGGCTGGTTCTTGAACAGGGGAGCGGGGACTGAGGTTGAGTCACTGGGACCATTACCCTTTGTACACCACAATGAGCCTAATGCCAAGCCCCGAGCTGCGAGCAGGGGAGGTGAGGGGGCCTGGGCAATGAAGGTGTGTCTCATCCAGGGGCCACGTCTCCAGGCCCCCGGCAGTGGGCGGGGCGGGGCTGTGCTGTGTACTTGGTCACTCAGTCGTGTCCGACTCTGTGCGACCCCATGGACTGTAGCCCGCCAGGCTCCTCTGTCCATAGGATTCTCCAGGCAAGAATACTGGAGTGGATTGCCATTCCCTTTCTCCAGGGAATCTTCCCGACCCA
Organism: Cervus elaphus; assembly: GCF_910594005.1. Taxonomy (NCBI): domain Eukaryota; kingdom Metazoa; phylum Chordata; class Mammalia; order Artiodactyla; family Cervidae; genus Cervus; species Cervus elaphus. The sequence continues at coordinate 72,009,732 of NC_057828.1, read as the reverse complement.
AGGATCGAACCCAGGTCTCCCACACTGCAGGCGGATTCCTTACCCTCTGAGCCACCAGGGAAGCCCAAGAATACTGGAGTGGGTAGCCTATCCCTTCTTCAGGGGATCTTCCTGACCCAGGAACAACCCGGGGTCTCCTACAGTGCAGGCGGATTCTTTACCAGCTGAGCTACCCGGGAAGCCCAGTGGAGGGGCAGAGTGTGAAATGGCTGAAAGACAGATCCGAGAGGCTGGGAGTTTGGACTCATCGTCATGGGGACGATGAGTGACCACCAAAAACAGGGCTGGAGTTAGTGTCTGTGTCATTTGAGAAGTGATTGTTGATCACCTACTGTGGGCAAGACAGGAAATCAGAGACTACAAGGATATTCACAAACACACACACACACACACTTATAAACACAAATCACAGCATGGTAGGGACCCCAATGGATAGAACGAGGCTTTGTGAGAACCTACTGTATAGCACAGGGACCTCTACTCAATGTTCTGTGGCGACCTAAAGGGGAAGGACATCCAGAAAAGAGGGGACATGTGTACAGGCATAGGTGATTCACTGCGCTGTACAGCTGAAACTAACACGACATTGTAAAGCAAGCATCAGTTCAGTCGCTCAGTCGTGTCCAACTCTTTGCCACCCCACAGACTGCAGCATGCCAGGCTTCCCTGTCCATCACCAACTCCCGGAGCTTGCTCAAACTCACATCCATCAAGTCGGTGATTCCATCCAACCATCTCATCCTCTCTCGTCCCCTTCTCCTCCTGCCTTCCATCTTTCCCAGCATCAGGGCAACTGTACTCCAGTAAAAACTAAAAAAAAAAAAAAGAGTGAAAGAAAGAGGCTTCATAGAGAAGGGGAGGACTTTCCAGAGAGATGACAGGCTGAGCACACTGGTGGAGAGAATAGTATGATGGAGAGAGAGAATCCTAAAGGAAATCAGTCCTGAAGCTGAAATTCTAATACTTTGGCTACCTGATGTGAAGAACTGACTCATTGGAAAAGACCCTGATGCTGGAAAAGATTGAAGGCGGGAGGAGAAGGGGATGACAGAGGATAAGATGGTTGGATGGCCTCACCGACATGATGACATGAATTTGAGTAGGCTCTGGGAGTTGGTGATGGACAGGGAAGCCTAGCATGCTGCAGTCCATGGGGTCAGAAAGAGTCGGACATGACTGAGTGATTGAACTGAACTGAGAGAGGAGGACTAAGGAGATGTTCACAGATGACAGACAAATACAGTGTGCCCAGGGTGTGATGTGCTTGGGATAGAGAGTGAGATGTGGGATGAGGGTGCAGTGGGAAATGAGGCTGGGAATAGAAGTGAGGTCACAACATAAAGGAGAACCCAGAATGTTGCTCCACCCCTCTGAACCCCATGATATTCATTACTGCAAATAGGACCTGAAGTCCAGGGGTGAGGGCTGTGCAGATCTGGTTTCTCCAGGAGCAGAAGGGCCAGGGAAGCCCAGATCTCCCCCTTTGCCAGTTCAGAGCATGTGAAATGAATAATGGAAGCCAATGGCTCCCCACACACTCTCTAGAGGATGTTACCCGCCCGCAGGTGTGCCGAGGTATTGATACCCCTCCTCCTGGGAGCACGTGGAGGACCAGGCCAGTTGGCTTTGGCTGCCAGGAGCCCCACCTGCTACCCCGGTGTGCCATTCCAATGTTGTCATCTTCTACACAAGCCATGGCCTGTGAAAGGCTGGGAGACATCTTTCTAGGTAAGCACACACGTGTAAGTGATGCAGCTTGAGTGTGGAGTGTGAGTGCAACAGCCAGGAGCTGCTGAGACGTACCTTCCCTGAGAGTTCGCCTGCTCCCCGCAGCTTCAAATGATGTTCACCATGTCACCCCTCTTCCCTCTTCCTACTGACACTGTCACATTCCTAGGACCCTGCCATAACACAATAGATGCTGGTTCAAGGAGAAATTAAAGAAACAGGAACAAATACAGTGCTTCTCATAAAACTTCTTATAAAGCTAAATTAGCTTTTTGGAGATCTATCCTTTGCTTTGAGATCATGTCCTGCCTCCTTGTTTTTTAACATTTTATTTTGAAGTGCAGTTGAGCTTTACACAACATGAGTTTGAATTGCCCGGGTGAACTCAATTTTTTACTGAATACATACTATAGTACAACACGATCCACAGTTGGTTGAACCTGCAGATAAGTAACTGTGGATTCAGAGGGCTGACTGTAAAGTTATATGTGGATTTTCACCTGGAAATGGAGAGTGGGATTCCTAACCCATATTGTTCAAGGATCAATTTATAACATTCATACAAAAAAGTGTGTCATTGTAAGCATTCCACTGGATGAGGCTTCATAGATGAACAATCCCATGAAACTAGCACCTGGTGAAGAATCAGAGCATCTCCCTAACCCTGGACATGCTACCTTGCAGTCACTCAAGGGTAACCACTACCCTAGCTTCTAACACTGTAGATGAGTGTCATTTGCTTTTCAACTTTACATAAGTGGAATCATATACTATGTACTCTTTGGTCCTAGTTTCCTTCCCTTAACATCACATTTATGAGGTTTGTCCATGACTTTGCTGGCAATCATCCATTTATTTTCGCTGCTATACAGTATTCCATTGTGTGACCATAATTCACTATTTCTGTGTTGATTTGAGTTATGATCAGTTTCGAGCTATTGAAAATAGTGCTACTATGAACATTTATATACAGATCTTTTGGTAAAAATATAAACTTCCGTTGGGCATAAACTTAGGAGCAGCATTGAATATATGCATACGTTCAGCTTTTGATTATACTGCCAAGCTATTTTCCTTCCAAAATGACTGTGAAAATAACAATTTCCACCAGAAATGTATGAAAATCCTGGTTGTTCCATATCTTTGCCAATATTGGATACTTTTTTTTGCTTTCATTTTAGGCATTCAGGTGGGATATAATGCCTTTTCTCCCTTTTTCATGATAAAAATATACTTAAAAATATATAATATGGTGACTTACAGAAAATGGTAGTTTTGTTGTAATGTCCTTAATAGGCAAAATTCAAAGTTGGTTTACAAATTAATTTTGAAATTTCACACATCTCTGGACTCTTAAAAGTCTTGTATAAACATGTCAAAGGGTTTTTCATTTTGAGGGAGTTTATTTATTATCTATTTATTTACATTTGGCTGCGCTGGGTCTTCATTGCCGCTTGCGGGCTTTCTCTAGTTGCAGCGAGCAGGGCTACTCTTCACTGTGGTGCAGCTAGTCTTCTCACTGTGGTGGCTTCCCTTGTTGCAGAGCACAGGCTCTAGGGTGCACGGGCTTCAGTAGCTGTGACTCGTGGGCTCAGAAGTTGCAGTATGCAGGCTCTGGAGTGCAGGCTCAATAGTTGCTCCATGGCATGTGGCATCTTCCCGGACCAGGGATTGACCCTATGTCCCATGTGTTGGCAGGTGGATTCTTAACCACTGGACCACCAGGAAGTCCGGGAGTTTGCATTTTTAAACATCTCCTATCATCTCATTCTAGTACCTTTTGCCTTATAACAAACTACCCCAAATCTTTGTGGCTTGAAACAACAGTCATTTTCTTATATCTCATAGATTCTTCTACATGAGGAATATGGGCAGGGCTCAGCAGGGTGAATCTCCCACTCCTTGTGGTATCAAGCGAGGTTGACAAGTAGTCTGGCCTGGAGAATCAAAGGTAGCACCACTCACAAGTCTGGTGACTTGAGGAATATGCTAGAAGGTGGGATTCAGCTGGAACTGGTCAATGGGAATGCCTACATGTGGCCTCTCCAGCATGATGGTCTCAGGTAGTCAGATGGCTTCCCTCAGATCAAGTGCCCAAGATAACCAAGTGGAAGCTACTTCTGAATGAGCCTCAGAAGTCACCCAGCCTAACTTCTACTGCATTCTGTGGTTACAACCAAGTCATAAGGCCAGGCCAGATTTAAAGGGAGAGCAACTAGACTCCACCTCTTGACAGGGAAATTGGAAGCTCACAGTGAAAAAGAACATGAGGGTGGCAATATCACCATGGCCCTCTTTGGAAATTAGAGTTTGCCACTCCCACCCCACGCCCATCCTAACAATGTAAACCTGCTCCTCAGGCACATCCTGCCTGAGGAGCCCTGAGGTAACTGTGGTGAGACCACCTATCCCCTTCTTTTATGCTCTTCCCCCTGCCCCATTTTCACGTTATTGTCTTACTCCCCTCTCTTCCTTTCCCCTTTCAGTTAATGAAACTCACAAGGACTCCTGCTGGACCTTTCTTAGTCCCTTCCTCCCTATCTCTCTTCACATACCTTCAAGCTCTTTGACCTCTGAGGGACAGATTACTGGAACACCTAGAACCACAGCAGGTCAAGCCCAGAAGGATCTTGCCTAATCCCATGTGCACTTTACAGATGAGGAAGTTGAGGCCTAGAAAGGAAAGGGACTTTCCCAAGATCCAACTTCAAGTAAATAGTGGAGTTCTGGCTAGCACAGCACAAAAGATAGCCTACAGTGGGTCTCAAAGAATGTCAACACTTGCTTTCCATTTCGGACTTCCTGAAACTAAAGTCACTGGTTTCTGTTTCAGGTTCAGTGCCTTACCATCACAATGTAAGGCCTCTTGGTTCAGGAGTGAAATCAATGCTGGCAGATTTCTGTGCCCAGAGAGATCTGTCCCAGCCCTGGCCTGGGTCTCAGTCTCTAGAGATGAATGGGGAAGGGGGGATCACAGATACTGCAAGTTGGGATTCACACAACCAGCCTCCCTCCAACCACCACCTTGTATTCCCGACATAAGTAGCTCCTTTCGATCCCAAAGTCCAAGAATTCCCTGAATCAAGAATAAACTAGCAGCCCGTTTTGAAATTTTCTAGGCACCTGGGATCTAACTTAGGCTGACGATGACTGAAGTCAGGCCGAGGATAAACCAGAAGTGACATAAAACAAGAAGACACAATTCTTAAGGCCAGGCCCTAGAGATAAAAACTCTGTTACATTAAAGTCAATTTCCTCTGTTCACTCCAAACAAGAGGAGTCTGGGGCCTGGAGTAGGGATCCCAGGCAGGACCACCAGACATCCCATAGCATATTAGCAGCTGGACATTGAGAGAAGAGCAAGAACTGGGGAAAAAAAGGGGCTGGCACACTGCTCTGGGTTCTGACTAGTAATGACACGGAGAACAGCCAGCTAGGGACTTTTTGTAACCCACCAGTCCAGTGCTTTTGGCCACAGTGAGCAGGTCTGTGAGTCGGTGAGAAACTGAGAGTGATAATGGGTGTGCTGTCAGGGAAGTCACCTTAGGCAACACCTAATGACCTAAGTCACTTTAGGTCAACAGTGAGTCACCCCCAAGACCATCTGTGTGCCTGGAACGGAGGGAGAAATCGTATCTGTGCAGTATTCTGTCAAGAAAAAGTGTCAGTCGCTCAGTCGTGTCTGACTCTTTGCAACCCCATGGACTGTAGCCTGCCGCGCTCCGCCATCCATGGAATTCTCCAGGCAAGAGTACTGGAGTGGGTTGCATTTCCTTCTCCAGGGGATCTTCCCAACTCAGGAGTTGAACCCGGGTTTTCCACATTCCAGGTAGATTCTTTAATGTCTGAGCCACCAGGAAAGCCCATTGAGAAGAAGGGATTAAACTAATTCTTTTAATTGGTACAGCCTGTAACCTCCTTTAGGGGAGTGGCCAGTCTTACCATTTCTGGGTTCCCAGGTACAGCACAGAGTTTGGTTCATATGAAGGGCTCCAGAAATGTTTGTTATAAAGATTTACAGTCACCAGTCCATTCATTTATTGTTGTTGTTCAGTCACCCAGTCATGTCCAACTCTTTGCAGCATGCCAGGCTTCCCTGTCCATCACCAGCTACCAGAGGTTGCTCAAACTCATGTCCATTGAGTTGGTGATGCCATCTAACCATCTCATCCTTTGTTGTCCCCTTCTCTTCCCGCCTTCAATCTTTCCCAGCATCAGGGTCTTTTCCAACGATTCAGCTCTTTGCAATCAGGTGGCCAAAGTATTAGAGCTTCAGCTTCAGCATCAGTCCTTTCAGTGAATATTCCGGGCTGATTTTCTTTAGGATGGATTGGTTTGACCTCCTCGTTGTCCAAGGGACTCTCAAGAGTCTTCTCCATCACTACATTTTAAAATCATTCATTATTTTAACCTGCATCCAAGCACAACGATGACCTTCCATAGTCCCTTCATCCCTCCTCCCAGCAGCTCTCTGCCAACTCTCACTGATGGGAAGCCCAGGACATGGAGAGATACCACTAATATTGTGGTGTCTGCCTGTGATGCCAGACCCTCCCCAGGGGCCCTCTACTAAGAGTGGCAGACACAAGTCATGGAGGATCCCGTGTCTTTCTTTTTTGCTGGGGTCCCTTTCTCCAGTCCATGTCTCCTTCCTGCCAAACAAATAAAGGAACAGTTTCCTTTCCTCCACACCCACCTCCTGGAGAGAGAAAAAAAAGGGAAACACCGTCAGCTAACAGTGTCATTTCCAAGCCCGTGGTTGACCAGAGCCCGTGCCTGGCCCGCATCCACACAGTCTGCTGCTGTGGCTGGGCAGAACTTTTAGGAGCAGCTGCTGCCCTGGGCATAGGGCCAAGAAATTGGGAACCCACTCCATGTTTCCCTCCAAGTTCTGCAATCTTTCTCGTTGTGTCTTACTTGGGGCTTCCACAGATAATAATGGTAGGATCGATTGAGTGCTTCCTCTAAGGCAGCTGCTGTTTGAAGGACCCTGGGGATTATTGTGTTTAGTTCTTTATCCACAACTCTATGAAGTAGGCAGTATTATTCCCATTCTTCAGATGAAGAAACTGAAGCACAGATGGGTTCAAATAACTTACCCAAGACCCCCAGAGGTGGAGCCAGGCTTAAGTTCCCAGGGGTCTGATTCTGGACTCCACCATGGGCTAACTCCATGGACTGTATGGCCTTAGAAGCTACCAGACCCTCCACTGTGGAGTGGCCAGCCTAGAGCCAGCAGTCAATGAGCTTTGTGGCTTAGAACCATCCATGGTGCTTAGAACCGTGGGTACTACACCAGGGACCAGCCTCCCCCGGGCTTTGGGGACACTTCATCTCCTTCATTCCTCTGCCACAGGCAGCACCCTTCACTCGGGCTCAGGAGTGTTGGGGCCACTGGGGAAGTGAGTGGGTGGGGTAGCATGTTCCTTCTTCTAGAAAAACAACCCAAAGTCCTGTCCTGCTGTCATCTGCATATTCAGGCTGTGACACTTCAGACACTCAAGGGATGGCTTTCCAGACCCCAACAAGAAACCCCAGTCAAATGAGAAGACTCTTGAGAGTCCCTTGAACTGCAAGGAGATCAAACCAGCCAATCCTAAAGGAAATTAGTCCTGAATATCCATTGGAAGGACTGATGCTGAAGCTGAAACTCCAATATTTTGGCCACCTGATGTGAAGAACTGACTGGTTGGAAAACACCCTGATGCTGGGAAAGATTGAAGGCGGGAGAAGTGGACAACAGAGGATGAGATGGTTGGATGGCATCACTGACTCAATGGACATGAGTTTGAGTAAGCTCCAAGAGTTGGTGATGGACAGGGAGGCCTGGCGTGCTGCAGTCCATGGGGTGGCAAAGAATCGGGCACGACTGAGCGACTGAAACGAACTGAACACCTTTCTAGCAAGATAGGAGGGAAATGGCCCTTGGGAAAGCCACTCAGCCACATGCTCTTAGGACCATTCACTTGCTAGATAACAAATGTCCGCTGTGCACCATTCTGACTGGCCAGGCAGTACTTGCCACTCACTCACCCGCTCTTGCTCCTTCTTCCTCTCCTCTTCATCCCCTCCCCGTGGGCTGGCTCCAACTCCACTGAGAAGCTTTGTCTCTCTGCTCCCAAGTCCTGCCTCCAGCTTTGTTCCCTTCTGCCTTGACTCATATCTGAGAATCCCTCCTCCCACTGGCCAGCCACCCCCTTAACGTGACTTGAATCCCCTCCCTTGGACCCCAATACATTTGAGGATGAAGCTTCAAGGTCCAGGAAACAAGAAAAACACTGATAGATCTTTCAGTGGGCCTAAGATGAGGATCTGCAGACCTGAGGGATGACAGGAATTCCCACTACAAGGCAGGGCTGCTGCGCTCTCTCAGGGGAGGTGGCTGCCTTTGCCCTCCTCCACTCCAGAGTGGGAGTCCTTCTGCGTTTAATTCCCTGGGTTGCTTTTGGTGGCATGCTAATATATGCAAACCAAATGCAAATGAATATAAAAAGCTATGTGGTTTACTGGAAATCAGTGGCTCCCTGACAAGAAGACGAGAAGACTGTAGGGAAATTTTGGAATCTACTTCCCAAGAGAAATTTAAAAATAGAGTGTCCTAAGTTGGGGTTTGGGGAGGGGTGCGGCTGGAAGTCATTCGGAGGAAGGAGCAGTCTGGTTCTATGTCATTACTAAGTGACCCAGCAAAAGTCAGTGGAAGAGAAAGCATCTAGCTGCCAAGCCTTCCCCACTTCTCCTCTCTTGGCTGCAAGCTCTGGTTCAGCCCCATGCCCTGCCAAAGCCACTTGATGCTGGAGGGCAGGGCACCCAGGGCATTACAGCATCTTTGAAATGAGGTATTATTTACATCCCACTCCCCCTGACAGCACTCTGATATCCTCCTCTCTTTTTGCATCTCCTACGTTGACCCTCTTCTACTTGTCCTCGTTGGGTATGGCTGGTCAAGTGAACAGAATGTTCTGGAATCTGGCCAAGGGGGTTAGGCAGCAGTCTGGACGTTCCTATAAAAAAGGGCTTCAGAGGATAGCTCTGGGATAGGTCAACTCAAGCACAAACCCTTAGGTGCCTCATTTGCAGGGAGAGGGAGACCCCTCCAAGAAAGACAGGAGAGAAGAGAGTGGCCCCAGAAGCAACAGCTCCCACTCTTCTGCCCCAGGCTGGGATGTGCTGAGTAACTCCAAAAGGGAGAGACTGACGTCTTCTTGAAGATTAAAATCTTTCCACCAGTCTACTAAGCTTCATGAGAATGTTTTCCCGTATATTAACATAACTGTTTGATGCTGCCATAGAGGTCATTTTCTTCTGGTTCTTTCCTCCAGGTAACTAGAGCACAGATGCTTCTGGTTGTGAAGGTAATACTCCAGCAAACTCTTAACACATGTTCTGAAAAGATTTTAAAACAAACTTCCCCAAGATTCAGGAACCACCTCACTGCTTCCCTGAAAGGAGGTAACCCAAACTGAACCCTCCACTCCAGGAGAGAGGAGCTGTGTTCTCTGTCTGCTCCTAACTAGGTAGGAAGTGTGCTGAAGGCCAGCTTTCAACCATTCAGTATTTGGGGTTACTCAGAGAAAAGAAAACATGCTCTTCAATATATTTAAAAGAGAAGGGTACACTGTGTATCAAGCATGTTCTGTGCATCTTTTAAGTCTTCAACTGTCCCAGTGGACATGTATCACTCCCATTGTACAGATGAAGAAACTAAGGCTAAGAGTTCAAGGCATTTGCCTAAGGTCACACAGCTGATGAATGGTTTTGGCAGAACTTTCTACTGCTTGTGAGTATCCATTTTCTCTTTTTCTTTCTAGGTATGTCTTAAACTATTTTCCTTGGTCATCTTGCAATTAGGCTAACCACATCACTGAATTCTGGCCAGTGAAATAGGGGACAGAAATGATTTTGCCACTTCTGGTCCTTGGTCTATCATGCCTTTTCCCATCACTATCTGGATGACCCAGGGCACTGGGAAGCTGTGAAAATGGGAGGAACTTGCTCCCTGAGTGACTACATGGAGCAGAGCACCCCTCACCCTGCCCTCTGACTTGGGTGAGGTAAACATTCACTGTGTTAATCCACTGAGAGCTTAGTTTGTCCTAAGAGCATGGGGAAGGTAAGATCTGAAGCCCAATCCATCAGGCTCTAAAGGCTCTTCTCTCTCATTAAGCCATACTGCCACAAGTTCTGAAGAAACAACAAAAATCCAACTCTAAAATATTGCCTAATCCCACAGCTCACCTCTCTCCTGCCATGTCTCTCCCACAACCAAGAACAAGATTCTTGTTTTGTTTGTTTATTATTATTCAACTCTTTGCTTATTATTATTCTTGTCTGTTTATTATTCAACTGTGCCAGGTCTTGGATGTAGCACATGGCATCTTTTGTTGCAGCCCACAGACTCTCTGGTTGCGGCATGTGGGGCCTTAGTTCCTTGACCCGGGATCAAACCCGAGTCCCCTGCATTGCAAAGGAGATTCTCAACCACTGGACCACCGGCGGAAGTCCCAAGAACTAGATTCTTAAAGACTTTAGAGGAAACTGGGAAGGCCAATACATAAAATCAAGCAGACAATTGGCAAATATTTGTTGATGGCATACTACCTGCCAAGCCTAGACAAAATTATTGAGGTCATGAGCTCATCCGTGCTCTCCTGGATGGGAGCGGGTCAGAGGATAGGGTGGGAGGTAGGCATAAGCCTATTCTTTTGTAGCAATGATGAGGTTATTGAATCCTTGATTCTCCCTTTGTGTTCATGAGCTGCCTGGGGAGTGTCTGATTTTATATTTGAGAATAGACTTTCAACTAAGAAACATCTTTCAAATTCGAAGTACATTATTTTCCTGAAGTTTCACATTTTACAGATGGGCAGACTGAGACTCAGAGAAGCTTAGGTAGGGCCCCAGGCCACAGCGGAAGCAGTTAAATTTGAACTCGGCTTTGTCTGATTCCAAAGTCCTTGCTCATTGCACTCTGCCTGTGTTTCTTAAGCCGGACCGCTCTTCAGAATCACCAGGGGAACAGTTCAAATACAGATTCCTCGGCCTGGTGCCAGACTCCCAAGTCACTGACCCGGGGCTGGCCTCAGCATTCTCTCTTCACACGCACATCCCAGACAAAAGCAAAGACCAGCCAAGTTGGGGTCCAGTCCTTGCAATGGGGAAGACTAAGAGGATACATGGATACTGAGGGAGTGGGCGGAAGGAAACAAGAAGGGCCTTCTACAGCTTCGTCCAGGGCTGGCCCTGCTCACAGTCAAGATCCTGGCCGGGAGACCCAGAGAACAATTAAACGAAATCAAGAAAAGGCCTTTCTTCCCAGCTGTTCTCCTTACATCTTTACTGTGGGAAGAGGGTATCTTGCCTGTGGAATGCTGCTGCACAGTCAACTCTAGACCTATTTTTTTTTAAACTTCGCCAGGGATGAAGAAAGAAAGGTCTGTCAAGGTTCAGAAGATGCTAGTCATTCTCCTGATTCACCAGACTGCCTTGATTTAGTGCTCACTGCGTCCAAGACTGTCCTCTGAGAGGTGCTGGAATGAAACTGATTGCCACGCCATTGTGGAAGCCAATTCATGAAGAAAGGAGCCAAGAACGGCTGGCAGGTATTGTTTAGCCATGAGGAACTGAAACGTTGCTTGAAGAAACACTTTAGCATATTTGCACATCAATAGGCACTACAGGAGCTCTACTGCCATTTTTTGAGAGCTTAGTCTGTACGGGTTCGCAATCCCCTATCCACAGGTTGACCCTATCATTTACCATCTAAACTGGGCAGTTGTAACAGTGAAACCTGGGAGAGCTATTAAAAATTTCACCAGGACAAGGGTAAACCAGAATGTCCCAAGCACACTGGAATGTATCCAAAACCCTGAGGACAAGTGGGTCTCAGATTCACTTTTCAAAGATTTTATAGATAATATTGTACATCTCTGTGTCCTGTGTGTGAGTGTGCATGCTAAGTCGCTTCAGTCATGTCTGACTCTTTGCAACCCTATGAACTGTAGCCCGCCAGGCTCCACTGTCCATGGGATTCTCCAGGCAAGAGTTCTGGACCACTTCAGGCCCTCTTCCAGGGGATTTTCCCAACCCAGGGATCGAACCCGCATTTCTTATGTCTCCTGCACTGGCAAGCGGGTTCTTTACCACTAGCGCCACCTAGGAAGCCCCTACATATACAAACACCCTAGAGGGGTCTTGGGCAGCTCCTCATGCTCAAACATTATTTTCCTGCAGCAAATGTATGAATGTTACAAGTGGGATAAATAGATATGGATACTTGAGGTCAAATTTTGCCATCTAATGATGTATGAAAAATGCTTGTTTTCAAATTGTGGAAATGGCTTGTGGACCTGTACCAGGAGCTCTAAGTACTTTCCATGGTGTGACAAAGATGCTAGCTGCTCCAGTGTAAAGATCCTCCCCTTCGTTGATAGTGGATAAGCGGACCCCTAGCCATCTGGAATTTCCCAGTGTTCCTTGCAGCTAGGTGTGGTCCTGTGACTGAGATCTGGCTGATGAGGTTTACAGGTGGAAAGATGTGATCAGGACTTGAGGCACATGTACAGGTACAGATGCTCCGGTTGTTGATAGAGGGCATCCATTCTGATTAGTCAAAATCCGTGTTGTAAACACTTTGAAAATTACTTCTGGCGTGAAACTTCTAGGAAGTCTCTTTAAAGAGATGGGTGCACTCTTCTCCCCTCCTCCCTCCTGGCTGGAGTGTGGACATGATGGTCAGACCATGAGTATCCACTCCACTTTGGACCTCGAAGCTGAAGGCCACACTCTGGAAAGGATGAACTAGAAAGTTGGAAGGATCTTGGGTTCGGATAACTCCCTGGATGGCCTACTACTGGAATTTTTATGTGAGAGAATAAAATCTTATTGACTTGTCACAATTTCTTTATATTTTCTTGTTTATTTACTAAGTCGTGTCAGACTCTCTGTGATCCCATGGACTGCAGCATGCCAGGCTTCCCTGTCCTTCACTATTTCCCAGAGTTTGCTCAAGTTCATGCCCATCAAGTTAATGATGCTATCTAACCATCTCATCCTCTGCCACCCTTTTCTCCTTTGGCCTCTGATCTTCCCCAGAGTCAGGGTCTTTTCCAATGAGTTGGCTCTTCGCATCAGGTAGCTGAAGTATTGGAGCTTCAGCTTCAACATCAGTCCTTCCACTGAATATTCAGGGTTGATTTCCTTTAGGATTGACTAGTTTGACCTTCTTGCTGTCCAAGGGACTCTCAAGAATCTTCCCTGCACCACAATTCGAAAGCATCAGTTCTTTGGCTGTCAGCCTTCTTTGGGGTACAACTCTCACAACCGTACATGAATACTGGAAAAACCATAGCTTTGACTATATGGACCTTTGTCAGCAACGTGATGTCTTTGCTTTTCAATACACTGGCTAGGTTTACCATAGCTTTCCTTTCAAGGAGCAAGCATCTTATAATTTCATGGCTCCTCTGTCCATGGAATTCTCCAGGCAAGAATACCAGAGTGGGTAGCCATCCCCTTCTCCAGGGCATCTTCCCAATGCAGGGATCGAACCCAGGTCTCCCTCGTTGCAGGCAGATTCTTTACCGTCCAAGTCACCAGGGAAGCCCAGCTTTCAGAGAGGCTTTTAAATCCCTGTATCTTAGCTGGGCGGCCTGGTTTTGTGTTGGCTGCAGCCTGCAACTCCTCTTTCCTATTGGATGAGCATCTCCCATTGTACAAGGTCTTGGTAAATGGCTGCTTTGGAGACTGAACAGGCCAGGTGGTCCTTCTCTGTACCCAGGGGTCCCGGTTGAATCCCAGCTTGATTCAATATGATCCTTCAGCTAAGGCTTCAGTTTTGAACAAGTGATGCAAAGCACAGAGGTGCTAGAATTCTTTTCCAGGCATGAAGGGTCCAAACTAGACTGTTCTGACTGACAAGCATTTATTTCAAAAGTCTTCTGCTATTTTCGGCCTATTTCCTCAAGGCCCCACCCTACAGTTTGCTCCCAATAAATTCCCCTTTTGGTTACGGCAACCAGACAACTGTTTCTTGCTGCTGAAAGCCTTCCCCCAGTTGTGACAGGCTACAACCATCAGTAGCCTGCCAAACAGCTGCTCCAACCCTTTCTTGCTAAAGAATCCCATGTTTCCATTTGTTCACCCACCAGGCTCAAGCGGACAAATCATGATTGGTCAGTCCCATTCCTTTGTCCGGTGATTGGTTTAGTATTAGACCTGGGACCTAGGTCTGACCAGGGAACCAAGAAGAAGTTGCTAGTAGCTTCTGAGAAAGATTTTCCTCACCGACTGCATTGTTGCCCCTTTTCTTCCTGCTTGAGAAGCTGCTACATGGGAAAGGAAGCTTGGAGCCACTGTAGCCATCTTACCACCATGAGGGAAGATAGTGGCAGCCATGAAGAAGACAGAGAGAGAGGTGGAGGAGCTTGGTCCTCGATGATCTCTCAGAGACATCACCCCAACCCCAGAACCACCTCATCTGATCTGCTGCTTTGTCATGATGAATGCGTCCCATCATTTAGTCCTTTATTTCAAAAGTTTTGTTATTTGCAACCAAAGGATCCTGATCTACTGATTCACTGAATTTCACTGTTTTCAAAATTATTAATCACATGTTGTTGAAGTTAGAAGAAAACCTGGGCAATCAACTAGCTTTGAGTTGCTTTGAGCTGCTTTGTGATAGAAGAACCTGAAGCAGATATAGAGACAGAACCAGAAAGAGAAGCCAGGCCACCTGAGTCTTACCTCTTAGCAGGTGCTCCAGCACCCTGAGGAGACTGAGTGTTCACGGCAGGACAGTGGTAGGGAGCATCTTTTCTGTACAAACTTAAAGCAATTATATTTAAAATTTATGACTTTAAAAGGTTTGAATACTAAATCAGATTCTCTGGATTTTTTTCCCCCTTTGTTCAGTTTTGTAGTTTTTACTCTCAGAAAATAAAATTCTCAAAATCATATAGCTTCTTGTTTTGTGTTTGAGTGATTCATTCCTGTTTGACCTACTTTCTGATCAGTTGTGTATTTGTTGTGTAATAAACCACATAGAACTTACTGTCTTTAAAAAAAAAATAGCTTACTAGCGACAGTGCAGGGTTGAGCCGTGTTACCTTCCATTCTCTGACTCAAATTCCCAGCTTCTTTTTATTTTCTAATCAAGACTTCTTTTCTGGTTGAGTCACAGGCAGATCTTTGAAGCAAAGTCAGGACGTCAGGTGCAGAGGTGGGGACAGGTCAGGGAGCCACTTTGCGGGTCACTGTTCTTTGCTGGAAACAGAGAAACAGGGAAGAAAGGCTCGAGGGAGCTGGGGCCAAGAAAGCACTTGCCCTTCCTACATCCTTGCTTTTATCTCCCAGTGTCCCCACACTGGGCTTCTTGACTCTTTCCATCTTCTCAAAGAAAAGAAACTCAAGAAAACACTTAAGCTGAAACCAAAATGATCTCCGCCCCATTCAAGACAACTCTATGGTCACAACTGTCAGTGGTACCCATCTCTCGGTCTCCAAGCACTATTTTCCATGCCTCCTCCTTCCTCATCCCACGTTCCAGCAGGAGCCAAGTCCAACCCTCAAACTTATCCTTCATTAGGCCTTTCCTGAGACGTCCCCTGAGACTTGATTTTCTTGGGCTCCAAAATCACTGCAGATGGTGACTTCAGTCCTGTAGTTAAAAGACGCTTTCTCCTTGGAAGAAAAGCTATGACAAACCTAGAGAGCATATTAAAAAGCAGAGACGTTACTTTGCCAACAAAGGTCCGTCTCATCAAGGCTATGGTTTTTCCAGTAGTCATGTATGGATGTGAGAGTTGGACCATGAAGAAAGCTGAGCGCTGAAGAATTGATGCTTTTGAACTGTGGTGTTGGAGAAGACTCTTGAGAGCCCCTTGGACTGCAAGAAGATCCAACCAGTCCATCCTAAAGGAAATCAGTCCTGAATATTCATTGAAAGGACTGATGCTGAAGCTGAAGTTCCCACAATTTGGCCACTTGATATGAAGAACTGACTCATTGGGAAAGACCCTGATGCTGGGAAAGATTGAAGATGGGAGGAGAAGGGGACAGACAAAGGATGAGATGATTGAATGGCATCACCAACTCAATGGACATGAGTTTGAGTCAACTCTGGGAGATGGTGATGCACAGGGAAGCCTGGTGTGCTGCAGTCCATGGGGTCGCAAAGAGTCGGACACAACTGAGCAACTGAACTGAACTGAGACCCCCCCCCCCCCAAGAAAGGAAGTGAGCTTTGAGAGCCTGGAGGAAAGCTCTGACTCATCAACCCCCAGCCTCACTCGGAACCTGACTGGGGTGGATGGGGGGCTCACCCACCTTCAAGTCTCTCCCCCTTTAAATCTGTCTCCCTCACCTGGTCCTGTGTTCCCAGGGCCCAGCACATCCTGGGTTCCTAAAAAGTGTTTGCAGAATGAATTTATGCAAATTCATTCAAATATGCAAATTAATTCATTGCAAATGAATGAATAAATGAAGGAAGGATCATGAAGCCGAGCAGAGACCGCTGGACGGAAGAGCCTCCAGTCTATCGAGCTGGCAGGGCAGTGAGTCACACAGCTCTCCACACCTCTAAGGCAACGCTCTGAAAACCATTAGCAGGCCATTAGCTCTGACTCAGGCCCAGCTGGCAGAGAGTGGGCTTTAGTCACTCAGCTGCAGGGTTCACACACGGGGTGCCCATCCCTTGGACCAAAAGCCTTGCCTCCCGAACCCAGCGCCTCTGGCCAGACCCGGGCTCAGGCCTCCTGCCATCGTCCTGCCTGGGCAAAGCCGCAGGGTGGAAGCTCCTGGCAGGCGGGGGCTTTGTCTCACGGCCTGTGTATCCCCAGGAACAGGCTCACCAAAGGGATTATTAGGTGCTCATTAGGTGCCAGCAGCTTGAACACACAGATATCTTTCAGGCCACACAGTGGTTCTGTGAGGCGGGTCCTCTTCAGCCCTTTGCAGATGAGGAAACCAATGTAGGCGAAGAAGCTGTGACTTCCTTGAGACCACGCAGGCATTTTGGTAGCAGAGACCCAGGGCTGGGTTTAAATCACATCCTTTCGCTCTCAAGGCCTGTTCCTTCCAGCAACCATAAAAACTCAAACGCATCTGGGGCCTGGAGGAGAGAAGCTGGCATCCCGGAGTCCAGGCTGTTAGTGCCCCTTCCCTGACCCACGCTGAGCAGGGGAGAGGTCCCCCCTGAGGGTCCCATGGTTGGGTCCCTGCAGCATCTCGGTGCCCCAGATGGGGAAGGGAGGACTCCTTCTGAGACCCACAGGGCCTGGGTGGGGTCTGACGGCCAAGGGTGGTCCTCCTGGTTCTATCCCAAACCCCGAGGACTTCCTCCTTTGCTGAGAGTCTTGGGCCCACAGCAAAGGGCCAGGGGTCAGGACACAAGCCACACTCTGGCAGGACTGAGTGTCCTGGGGGTGAGAGGAGAGTCAGAGCCCATGAACCCAGCAAGGGTGAAATGATTCAGTGCTTGACCCCAGAGCAGGACGATTGATTAAGAAAGTGCGCTCGTGACGGGAATTCAGACAGGACAGAAGCCATCCGAGGGCAAGGTGTAAGGCAGGTTCCCAGGGACCACCTGGGAGTGGGCTTAAAAGGCCCCTGTCACAGTCAGCTGACTCCAACCACCTGGGCTCTGCCTTCCAGAGCTCTGCGCCCTTAGCAGTCACTGGACATCTCTGAGAACCCCAGGCTCCTGATCATCACACACTTCAGAAGCCTAAGATGAGCATCAAATGAGATCACGCAAGTGAGCAAGACACAGCCCAACAGAGCACATGGAAGAAATGGAGAGAAGATATTCAATTAATCTCTGTTAAATGAAGCTCTTCTTGAAAAAAGTGTTAGTCATTCAGTCTTGTCCGACTTCTTGTGACCTCATGGACTGTTGCCCACCAGGCTCCTCTATCCATGGAATTCTCCAGGCAAGAAGACTGACGTCAGTAGCTATTCCCTTTTCCAAGAGATCTTCCCAACCCAGCAATCAAACCCAGGTCTCTTGCATTGCAGGCAGATTCTTTACCATCTGAGCCACCAGGGAAGCCAGAACCATTCTTATTACTAGCTAGATGTTGGGTTTGCAGCTTTTGCTTGATTGAATTTGGGTTCATATTCCCCCATATCTCCTCATTCTCCCTTTTGATTTGTACTTTGGGTGGTTGGGAAGTCACAGTGATCATTAATTGCAGGTCTAGAATATGCTAGATGAGTCTTCAAAGTTTGGTCCCTGGACAGATTGTGGCACCATTTCATGAAATGCAAATCAGAAATGCAAATTCTGAGCCTCACCCCAGACACACTGATTCTGAAACTCCAGGCGGGGCTCATTGACTAGTCTTTTTTTTGTTTGTTTGTTTATTTTTTTAAGTCTTTTTTTTTTTCTTTTATTTTTATTAGTTGGAGGCTAATTACTTTACAATATTGTAGTGGTTTTTGCCATACACTGACATGAATCAGCCATGGATTTACACGTGTTCCCCATCCCGATCCCCCCTCCCGCCTCCCTCCCTATCCCATCCCTCTGGGTCTTCCCAGTGCACCAGCCCTGAGCACTTGTCTCACGCATCCAACCTGGGCTGGTGGTCTGTTTCACCCTTGATAGTATACTTGTTTCAATGCTATTCTCTCAGAACATCCCACCCTCACCTTCTCCCACAGAGTCCCAAAGTCTTTCTGTACATCTGTGTCTCTTTCTGTTTTGCATATTGGGTTATCGTTACCATCTTTCTAAATTCCATATACATGCGTTAGTATACTGTATTGGTCTTTATCTTTCTGGCTTACTTCCCTCTGTATAATGGGCTCCTGTTTCATCCATCTCATTTGAACTGATTCAAATGAATTCTTTTTAATGGCTGAGTAATATTCCATTGGGTATATGTACCATAGCTTCCTTATCCATTCGTCAGCTGATGGGCATCCAGGTTGCTTCCATGTCCTGGTTATTATAAACAGCGCTGTGATGAACATTGGGGTGCACGTGTCTCTTTCAGATCTGGTTTCCTCGGTATGCCCAGGAGTGGTATTGCTTGGTTGACTAGTCTTTTAATAAATTCTCTGGTGATGTTAATACATGCTAAACCCACTGTGTTAAGTGTTTACGAGAAACCTCATTCAATCCCACAAAGACTAAGGAAGTGGGAATTAAGATCTCAGACTTACAGATGAGAAACAGGGGTTTGGAGAAGTTAGTGACTTGCCCCAGGCCCTCACCTGGCAAGTGAACTCTGGGTCTGTGGGGCCCCCTGCACAATTGCCTTCCCCTCACTACTGCAATGCCTCCCAGAAGTGGAATGTATTTTCCCTCAGGCAGAGGAGGGAGGCAGAAGTAACTGGTAAAGATGGAGCACTCCCCCAGGCTGCTGAATAGATAGATCTGTTCTTGTTTAGTTGCCAAGTTGTGTCTGACTCTTTTGGGACTCCATGGACTGTAGCCCACCACGCTCCTCTATCCGTAGGATTTCCCAGGCAAGAATACCTGAGTGGGTGGCATTTCCTTCTCCAGGGAATCTTCCCAACCCAGGGATCGAACCTTCATCTCCTGTGTCTCCTGCATTGGCGGGCAGATTCTTTACCACTGCGCCACCAGGGAAGGCCAGTGAAAAGTTTACCTAGCTAATTTTATATGGTTTGCAAGAACAATTGCACTGTTATCTTTTATGAAAAGAGGCACATATTTAGCCCTAGGGCTATCCCACTATTAAGCCGGCACTAAGAAGCCATCCCCAGCGGTTTGCAATGCACCCAGAACACCATCTGCTAAGCATGAATCTCAGCAGCGCTGAGACCTGTGGGTGTGGCCGAGGATGATGGCACTATCAGTGACACGCTGAGCGCCTCCAGCCTGAAGAAAGTGTCCTAGAGGCTTTGTGATTTCTCTTTCACCAGGTATTATTATGCCCCTTTAACAGATGAGGATGCTGAGGCCCAAAGAGGGTGGAAGACTAAAGCTCCCAAGCAAGGGGGCGCGTTCTGGCCTGCCTGGCTCTAAGGAGCCGGTTCTCAGAGCCAGGCAGTCTTGTCCCGGCCTCCGCACGCAGGCCCACTTCCCCTCCCCATTCCCTGCCCCAGAAGTCGGCTCACTGGACGCCTCCCGCACAGGTGGGGAGAGCGCGGGACACCGGGGACGGAGGCGCCCCAGAGGAACCAGCGAGTGGCCACACGATGGCGCTGTGGTTCAGGAGACTCAGGGCGCTGCCCGACACAAGCTCCGAGGACCTGGGACCCTGGCAGGACGGAGCCCACCGCGCCAGAGCTGCCTCGAGAAGGACTCGACCCCGAGCGAGCAGAAGGGTTGTTGAGGACGCTCTCCCAGGCCCGTGCCACCGGAACCCCTCTCCCCTCCCTCCTCCATCCGGGCTGGGGCACGGAGGCCTCCTCCGGGAGCGCAGCGCCCGGCGGCGAGCCCCGGACTCCGCAGCGGCCAGCAGGCAGCGGCCAGCATCGCGGCTGCTCGCTCCCCGCCGTCCCTTCCTCCTTCCCCCTTGGCTCCTCCCCCGCCCGGCCAGCCAGTCCCAGCCCGCTGCTCTCAGCACAGCCTTTTTTTCTTTTCTAGCAATTGAAGTACAGTTGATTTACAATATCGTGCGAGTTTCAAGTGTACAGCAGAGTGATGCACATATACTTTTTCAGATTATTCTCAATGATGGGCTATTACAAGATACTGAATATATAATTGAAAAGGATGCTCGCAAGTTGAGGGTTTTAAATATTGCAAAACGAGGCATCACAAACGATCTCGTCACTGAGATTCGGGCGCTTACTTTAAAATTCAGCCGGTGAATTTCCCCGACTTCCCCCGAAATAAGTAACAAGAGTAGGAGTCAGAGTCTTGTGCCTTCTGACACCTCTCATTCCCAAAGAGGTGAAAAACACCTCTTGGGGAGGCGGAATTTTGTGTTCAAATCCTGGGTCAACCGATAAAAATGACGTGACACCAAGAGTTTTTTCATCTCCTTGAGCCTCACTTTTCACATCAATAAAATGGGAATAATACTAGTACCCACCTCATGGGTTATTCAGTTCAGTTTAGTCGCTCAGTTGCGACCAACTCTTTGCAACCCCATGGACCGCAGCACGCCAGGCCTCCCTGTCCATCACCAACTCTCAGAGTTTACCCAAACTCATGTCCATTGAGTTGGTGATGCCATCCAACCATCTCATCCTCTGTCATCCCCTTCTCCTCCTGCCTTCAATCTTTCCCAGCATCAGGGTCTTTTTAAGTATTGGGGTTTCAGCTTCAACATGAGTCCTTCCAATGAACACTCAGGACTGATCTCCTTTAGGATGGACTGGTTGGATCTCCTTGCAGTCCAAGGGACTCTCAAGGGTCTTCTCCAACACCACAGTTCAAAAGCATCAGTTCTTTGGCGCTCAGCTTTCTTTATAGTCCAACTCTCACATCCATATATGACTACTGGAAAAACCATATCCTTGACTAGACGAACCTTTGTTGGCAAAGTAATGTCTCTGCTTTTTAATATGCTGTCTAGGTTGGTCATAACTTTCCTTCCAATAAGTAAGCGTCTTTTAATTTCATGGCTGCAGCCACCATCTGCAGTGATTTTGGAACCCCCAAAAATAAAGTCAGCCACTGTTTCCCCATCTATTTGCCATGAAGTGATGGGACCACATGTCATGATCTTAGTTTTCTGAATGTTGAGCTTTAAGCCAACTTTTTCACTCTCCTCTCTCACTTTCATCAAGAGGCTTTTTAATTCTTCTTCACTTTCTGCCATAAGGGTGGTGTCATCTGCATATCTGAGGTTATTGTTATTCCTTCCGGCAATCTTGATTCCAGCTTGTGCTTCCTCCAGCCCAGCGTTTCTCATGATATACTCTGCATATAAGTTAAATAAGCAGGGTGACAATACACAGCCTTGACGTACTCCTTTTCTTATATGGAACCAGTCTGTTGTTCCATATCCAGTTCTAACTTTTGCTTCCTGACCTGCATACAGATTTCTCAAGAGGCAGGTCAGGTGGTTCCCATCTCTTGAAGAATTTTCCAGTTTGTTGTGATCCACACAGTCAAAGGCTTTGGCATATGGGTTATTGGAAAAGTTAAATATGTATAAACCATTTAGAGTAGTGCTCTGACACGTAGGAAGTACTCATTAAATGTTACCATTATTACTTCCCTCTGACACACTGCGCACACTAGTGATTTGGCACTGAATACAGACAGCCTCGGGCTTTTGGTTGACTTTCCATATAGGCTGTCCCAAGGCCAGAGGGCCGTCTTATGTAATTGCTTGCTCTGGGTCTGTGTGCTCTGTGCTCCTTGCCTGGGGCATGTAATTAGAGTGGGTCATGGGTCACCACAAACCACAGCCTCCAGCTCTACCCCTGAATCTATCTCATCTCCTCCAGGGGGTGGGTTCTCACATAAATCTGCCGAAGCAAGTGCTGAGTGCTCCCTTTGTCTGCTGTGGGGCACATGGTTCCCAGTTCTGAGTAATGAGAGTCTTTTTTATATATCATTTTTATTATGCTTCCCGCGTAGTTCAGTCAGTGAAGAATCTGCCTGCAATGCAGGAGACCTAGATTCAATTACTGGGTTGGGAAGATTCCCTGGAGGAGGACATGGCAACCCACTCCAGTATTCTTGCCCGGAGAATCCCAATTTATTTATCTGTGGCTTCGCTGGGTCTTTGTTGCTGCAGGCAGGCTTTCTCTAGTGTGGAAAATGGTGGCTATTCTCTAGGTGCAGTGTGTGGGCTTCTCACTGCAGTGGCTACTCTTGTTGTGGAGCGCGGGCTCTAGGGCACCCGGGCTTCAGTAGCTGTGGCATACAGGCTGAGTTGCTCCATGAATGTGGGATCTTCCCGACCCCAGGATCGAACCTGTATCTCCTGCATTGGCAGAAGGATTCTTTAACCACCGAATCACCAGAGAAGCCCCAAGAGTCTTTTTTTTTTTTTTCCCGAGTCTTTTTTAAAATTTATTTTTATTTATTTCTTTGGCTGCACTGGATCGTAGTTGCAGCATGTGGGATCTTTTAATGGAAGCACAGAAACTCTTAGTTGCAGCTAAGAGTGTGGGGTCTAGCGTCCTGACCAGGGATCAAACCTGGGCCACTGCCTGCCTTGGGAGCTCCGAGTCTAAGCCACGGGACCACCATGGAATCCTGATGAGAGACTTGTATTCTCCTCTAGGCCAGGAAGCCCTGCCTGCTCCCTGGGGCTGGGGAGATTTCAGGAGTGGGTTGGCGATGGTGTCAGACTTGTTTTGTTTCCACTCAGGATTGGAGAGACTAGATGCTCTGCAAAAGGGCTGCTTGGGCAGAGAGGAGGAAGCTGGCTCCAAAACCTTGGCTTCTAGAACCTTATTCAGGTTAAGACAGTGTGGTGCACTTGCCTCTGGCTGGGCTTGACCACACAGGGTAACAGGTCAGGTTGTAGATGTTTGTGTCTGGAGTTCTTTGGGGGTTTCTCTTCATATTCTTCCTGATGTCGCCATCTCTAGAAGTCGGGTCTTTAACATCTCTCTCAGTCTTGCAGAAATCAGTGCTTGGTAAAAGGCCTTGCTAGCAGAGCCTGAGCACTTCACGTGGATTGACTGACTGAAAGATTGGCTCCAGAGGGTTTCAGCCAAGCTGGACCTCTAGCAGATCTTTGTAAAAGCTGCGATCTGACTCATTAGATTTCACTAGTGGACCTTGCTGAAGCTGTTCACAGAGCACCCTCAGATGTCAATAAAATCTAACCGCATATGCAAATGAGGGTGTTGGAGGTGCGGGTGACTTGGGGTGGAAGGGGCTCCTGGTTCATACAGGAAGGCTTCCTGGTTATCGGTAGGGGACGGGGGTGAAGCAGGAAGTAAAACGGATGCAGTTTGACAAAGTGAGAGGAGGGTGTGGTTTGGGGCCATAACCCACCCTTTCCTGGTTCAGATCAGCACTTGAGTCATTCCAGAGTTCCCCTGCCAAGCCCCTGGGAACCTTCCAGTGTACGACATCTCTCAGGAAGCTAGCTGAGTTTCCTGGAAAACCTCCTCCACGGGGAACCAATCCACCACCTCCATGCCACCCCTCAAATCTTTCTTAGAAATCCTACCTGCCTGCATCTTGGAATGAATGGAATAGAATGAATGGAGGATTAAGCCATAATAATCCAAACCAAATACGGGGTTTGGAGGGACCTGGTTACTACTTAGTTTCTCATCAGGGCCCCTTAATGGCATCTACTCTCTGGAAGAGTGTTAGTCGTTCAGTCGTGTCCGACTCTTTGCAACCCCGTGGGCCATAGCCCACCAGGCTCGTCTGTCCATGGAATTTTCCCAGGCAAGAATACTGGAGGGGGTAGCCATTCCCTGCTGCAAGGGATCTTCCCCACCCAGGGATCAAGCCCGAGTCTCGTGCATTGCAGGCAGATTCTTTACCATCTGAGCCATAGCCTATGTTCAATGAGAAGTGTGAATTGAGCCCAGGGGAAGGATGTCTGAGGGGCTCTTGGACTTCCGATCCCTTGCTCAGCTGGCGGAACTGGGCTGGCACAGCCAGCCGCTCTCTGAAATTCTTGCCTTCCCGCTTCCCTCTTGGGACTTTGAAAGGGAAATCTAAACCTTGTGTCTCTGATTCATTTACTGTGAACTCATCAAGTTGGTGTTTGGCAAGAGTTCTTGGATGTCTCGGAAAGGGCTTTTGGTTTGGTTTCATTTATTTGTGTGTGTGTGTGTGTGTATGTGTATGTGTGGTGCTTGCTTTTCCTTTGAAATAGGAAGTCTTTTTTTTGCCAAGAATACAAGGAAACACTAGATTTGAGGTTGGATCACAGCACAAGACTTTATTTTCTTGGGCTCCAAAATCACTGCAAGTGGGGACTGCAGCCATGAAATTAAAAGACGCTTGCTTCTTGGAAGAAAAGCTATGACAAACCTAGACAGCATATTAAAAAGCAGAGACATTACTTTGCCAACAAAGGTCTGTCTAATCAAAGCTATGGTTTTTCCAGTAGTCATGTATGGATGTGAGAGTTGGACCATAAAGAAGGCTGAGCAGCGAAGCATTCATGCTTTTAAACTATGGTATTAGAAAAGACTCTTGAGAGTCCGTTGGACTGCAAGGAGATCCAACCAGTCAATCCTAAGGGAAACCAGTCCTGAATATTCATTGGCAACTGATCCTGAAGCTGCAGCTCCAATGCTTTGGCCACCTAATGCAAAGAACTGACTCATTAGAAAAGACCCCGATGCTGGGAAAGATTGAAGGCAGGAGGAGAAGGGGGTGACAGAAGATGAGATGGTTGGATGGCATCACCGACTCAATGGACATGAATTTGAGCAAGCTCTGGGAGCAGTGAAGGACAGGGAGGCCTGGCGTGCTGCAGTCCATGGGGTGGCCAAGAGTTGGACACGACTGAGCAACTGAACAACAACAATAATCCCTTGTGTTTCCCTCTTTTTAATTGTGCAAAACAAAACAAGTAATATCTAACATTTAGTTTGCATATTGGGTCCTATTATTATCCTCATTTTACAAATGAGAAAACTAAGCCCAGAGAAGTTAAGCAAATTGCCCAGTCCACATAGTTAGCGAGCCTTATATACCTGCATAGTGCAAAGGGTCCACAAAACTTTGGGTGGCTTACACAAAAACTTTTTTTAATCAGAAGAAAGTCTCAAGAAAATATTTGCATATATAATATTAATACATTTGACTCTATACCAACATGGCCATGAAGGTATTTTTATTTTTGAAGCAGACGCTGTCTAGGTAGCAGACAGAATTAGAGCCTAATAGTGGCAGTGAGGCTGACCACTAAGTACAAAGTGACTCAGACACCAGACTGTCCCCTCCCTGGGGGGGCCAGGTGTGCCGCCTGGCTCAGAGCGGCCTGCGCTCGCCCTAGTGGGGCTACAGGGTTTGGACAAGATAGATCACAGAGGCTTCATGGAGCTGGGAGTTGAGGAGAAAGCGGGGAGATAGACAAGTGGAGGCATTCGGGAATTCACTCGTTTGCGGGAGACAGAGGCAGCTGATACAGATATCGCTGATACAGCTTGTGTTGATGATCCATTAACACTCTGTTCCAGCATGACTTTTGAATTTTTTTTCTTGTACATTTCGCACCAAGGAACCAGAGTTCAACAGAGACATTCCATCAGTAAGGTTTAAGACTGAATTGTTACTTAAAACTCACAATGATTATTTTTTATACTAGAAGAGGCAACAAGACTTTGTTTTTGTTCATAGTTTTTTTCTGTTAGATATGTATGGTCATTATTTAGCTCTCCACCAGCAATTAGCAAATTGTCCGAAAGGTTATACAGTCATCTCACTTCCTTTTTTTTTTTTGCCTCAAAATTACATACTGAACGCTGTGGCATGGTTTCCATGGAGCCAACTGGTGGTTTACAAACAGAGCTCCCCAGAGCTAAGGCTGGGGAGCTAAGCTCAGAAGAAAGGAGACAGCCAGGACCTGGGGACTTGGGGAACTTTTCCTGCTTTAACCTGAGTAAGACATAAATATATTCACATATTTTTTTTATTGCACTTCACTTTATCGTGCTTTGCAGATATTATTTTTATAAATTGAAGGTTTGCAGCAACCCTGGGTCGGGCAAGTCTATTGGCACCATTTTTTTCAATAGTGTTTTCTTGCTTCATTTCTCTTTGTCACACTTAGTAACTCTCACAGTATTTCTAGCTTTTTTTGTTATGTTTATATTGGCCATGGTGATCTGTGATCCGTGATCGCTGATGCTATTTTTGTTGTTATTTTGTCACTTTTCAGCCATCAAGTATTTTCAGTATACTTTTTTGGGCATAATCCTATGGCATACTTAACAGGTGGCACTATGGTGTAAATGTAGCTTTTATATACATTGGGAAACCCCAAAAATTGTGAGACTCGGTTTATTGCAATATTCACTTTACTGTGGTGGTCTGGAGCCAAACCCACAATACCCAAGATAAGTATAATATACGTTTGTAGAGCATCTGTGAAATGTTTCATTTTTTAAAAAAGGATTTCTCTGGGGAAAAAAAAGTTTGAAAACCACTGCTGTAAAAGCTTCAAGAAAGGCAAATGAGAACTCCAGGAGTAAGTTTATTTATTTATTCTCTGCCTATTCTGAGAGTGACCTAAAGCAAATTACAAAACTCGGTATGACACGGCAAATGTTTTTTGTTGAAGCAGAGAAATAAAAGGAAAGGAGGAAAAATCGTGGTCAGAAAAGTCTGATGTTGGCATGGTAAGGTTTAGGCACCCATGCCAGGCTGAGGGGCTGCTGGCAGCGGGGAAGCACAACTGTGGCGGGTGGGCACGGTCCCCCGGAAGGGTCACGCAGACACAGCCATTCTCCACCTGCCAAAGGAGGAGATGACTCCTTGGGCAGGTGTCACCCAAGCTCCATGTGGATGCTGCTAAAAAAAAACCCGTGAAAGTACATTAGAGGAACTGTTTGGCCTTGGACAAGCACCTCCTCCTCCCTCCTGGCAAGCATCCTATCCTATCCTCTGCTTCCCTGAAGACCCACAGATCTGGGCGAAGGGAGGGCTCTGCCTGCCCACCTGGGCATCCTTGGTCCTCTGGCCACAATTCCCCCTCACACTTCCCTACACACGTCAGTCACCTCCTCTAAAAATGACCAGATGGGACAAAACCCAGAATTTCATACCCAAGGATCTCTGCTAAACAAGAATAGCTAAGGGACTTCCCTGGTGGCCCAACGGTGGCCTGCTAATGCAGGGGTCCTGGGTTCGAGCCCTGGTCTGGGAAGAGTCTACATGCCTCAGAGCAACTAAGCCCGAGTGCCACAACTACTGAAGCGTGCCTGCTCTAGAGCCTGGGCTCTGCAACGAGAGAGGCCACCACAAGAGAAGCCCACGCATCGCCGTGGAGAGGAGCTCCCACTCGCCACAACCAGAGAGAGCCCGCACGAGGCGCAGACCCAGCCCAGTCAAAAACACACTTTCATCTCTCTGGGCTTCCCTGGTGGCTCAGACGGTAAAGAATCTGCCTGCACTGCAGGAGACCAGGTTCGATCCCTGGGTCGGGGAGATCCCCCGGAGAAGGGAATGGCAACGCACTCCAGTATTGTGGCCTGGAGAATTCCACGGACAGAGGAGCCTGGTGGGCTACAGTCTGTGGGGTAGCAAAGACTCGGACACAACTGAGTGATTAACACACATAAATAAAAAAAATAAGACTAGCTTATACATGGTGTTGACTCCCTGCCACTGTTCCAACCCCTTTGTATGCGTTAACTCCTCCGATTCTCTCAGCACGCTGAGGTGGGTACTATTATTATCTCCTTTTGACAGATCAAGAAACAGTGGTGCAGCAAGGTTAAGGTCACTTTCCCAGGGCCATAGGAAGGGTAACAGTGCTGAGATCTAAACCTGACTTGGCCCCATGCTCCTAACTACTCACCAGGTAAACTCTCAGCCGGCCAACCTGTTCCAGCCCCACCTGGCTGCTGATGGGAAGCCAGTTACAGTCTCTACCCCTGAGGCTGTAGTCCCGAGGTTTACCCCCAGACAGACCTCTCAGCCTCATTCAGGTCTGTCCTGTTTGGTAGCCACAGATGGCACTTTGCCCAGCCGTTCATTCATTGCTGGTGTAGTCTACAGAAAACCCAAGCTTTGAGGATATGAGGCTCAGAGCAGGCCTTCCTCATAGTGGAAAACGACATACACATATATCACGGTTGGGCCACCTGTGACAGGCAATGGAGTTGCATGGAGACCGTCCTATTCAGAGTAATGATGACTGTGACATTGGTCACCGAGCGCAGAGGCTGCTCCAGGCATTTTATATTCGTTATGTCATTTCCTCCTCAAAACAGCTGAGCGGGTGGGTGTAACTGTCTCACCCACCGTAGGAGGGACATTAAAGCTTAGGGAGGTTACACAACTCCCTGGAGGATGCAGCAAACTCCCCTCTGCTTCCCCTGCCCCCCAGAGCTGCAGCACCTCAGTCCCCTCCGCGGTCACCACCCTGGGTCCTTACGCTTCCTAAACCCATTTACACAGAAGTTCTTTCATGACTTCTCAGGATCTTACTTTGCTTCTCTTCCTGCCTCCGACTATTAGTTCCTCAAAAGCCGGGGCCGTATTTACCAATTCTACGTCCCCTCCACTCCGACGCCAAGGGCCCCACCGAAGCGGTTCATAAGGCGGACCCAAGTGAGACGCTGAAGCCGCGTGGCTCTGAGCGCATGCGCCGCTGGCACTGCTGGTAGAAAGGCCTGCCTAAGAAAACAACCCAAAATCTGGTTCCCTGATCCTGCAGTCACTGCAAAGAACTCCTCACTTGCATACGTATGCAGAGAACATGTATCTGCCTAAATCTTTCAGAAAAAGACCTACCTGCTACTGTCTAAGATCCAGCCATGTAAATCATGATGCAAATGAGGCAGTAGCCACAGGGGTGGGGGGAGCACTGGTTGCCAGGCTGCAAAGCCAATTGCATCCGCTCACACCCAGAGAGATCGAACCCTGGCAGGAAAACCCCGCTTCTCCAAGCTCATCCCTGCCCTGATGACACGAAGGGAAACCATGCAGTGGTGTATTCGGCCGCCTCTCAAGGCAGCTCTTGGCTTCCCTGCGGGTCCTCCAGCACCTTCACCCCCACATGACGCAGCCTGGGGAGGTGAGGATAACAGGAGAGAGATGCTACTGGCTGTCCTTGCAAGGCAGCAACAGTGATCGTTCAGCCTTGCTCAGGAAAACACACCTGTATAATCCTGAGGAATCCCTGAGCGTGTAGGGGCAATAGAAGGCGCCTGGTGGGAGCCCGGCTTAGGTTTGGGGTTCAGTTCAGTTCAGTCGCTCAGTGGTGTGGGACTCTTTGAGACCCCATGAACCGCAGCGCGCCAGGCCTCCTTGTCCATCACCAACTCCTGGAGTCCACTCAAACTCATGTCCATTGAGTCGGTGATGCCATCCAACCTTCTCATCCTATCGTCCCCTTCTCCTCCTGCCCTGAATCTTTCCCAGTATCAGGGTCTTTTCAAACAAGTCAGCTCTTTGCATCAGGTGGCCAAAGTATTGGAGTTTCAGCTTCAACATCAGTCCTTCCAATGAACACCCAGGACTGATCTCCTTTAGGATGGTTTGGGGAAAGCATCATTAATGGACCATGCACAGACTTTGTGACAACACCATGATGGGACCAGAGTTTACGTTTGTTCAATGAGTAAACTAATTTCTAAGCAAACGAATCCAATTATTTGCTCATTTGTTCAATACATATATAAGAACATACTCAAGGAGTGCTAGAAAATCCCCTAAAAATGGCCCTTGTTGTCAACAGCAGCAACAACAAAAAATGGGTAAGAGGATCAGTCATAGCACCCTGGCCTGTGGGTGAGAATCAGGCATTTTCAAGCTGTTTCGAGGTCCTCACATACCTGTGCATCCCAGTGCTTCCCTCTTTATTGCAGCAGATTCACTGGACTCTTTCTAAACCCTTTACTCCACTCTGTGATAATACATATCCTTGCAAGAAATAAAAGCTCTGGTACTTTACAATATCTAAATAATTTATCTTTAATTCTCTTGTGGCTCAGATGGTAAAGAGTCTGCCTGCAATGTGGGAGACTTGGGTTCGATCTCTGGGTCAGGAAGATCCCTTGGAGGAGGAAATGGCAACCCATTCCAGCCTTCTTGCCTGGAAAATCCCATGCATGGAAGAGCCTGGTGGGCTACAGCCCATGGTGTCGCAAAGAGGCAGACACGACTGAGCGATTTCACTTTCACTTTCATCTTTAGTTCTGACTGCTCTCCCTACCTCATGAGATGACTCCAAAGAATGACTTCCTAAATAATTCACTTTGGCTTTGGAATGTACTAAGTCTTTGCCACTCAAAGTTCGGTCCACAGGGCACTGGCATCACTCAGGAGCTTGTTGGAAATGCAGACTTTCAGCATCCATGTCTCCTAGGTCAGGGTGTGCAGTTCAGCAAGATCCTCACACCCTTCCGAAGCACACTAAAGTTCAAGAAGCACCGTGTTGGGCATTGTCTTCATGGGCAGTGACTCTCCTGGAGGAATTTTGCTTTGCTCCCAAGGATGCTAACAGGGGTTGATCCTCTCTGAGCACGTGCCTTGTTCTGGGGGCAGCCAGCCCTGGGCTTAGTTGAGGGTGAGAGGAGCAGAGAGAGAACAACCTGAGGTCTGCACGAAGGACCACGTAGGGGGTGTGTGCAGGTCATGACCTTGGCAGTTGGCCTCTAGTTCAGGAGGAGCAATGAGAGGGAAGAAGTCCAGAAAGCAGGCTCCCCCAGGAGAGCAGCAGCGGGGCCAGAGGCAGCCCCTGTCTTGACGCAGGTGGGAGGAAGGCGAAGACAAGCCCTTCAGGCTCAGCAGAGTGACCCACTGCTGATGAGTGCCTGGTCGCGTCCGACTCTTTGTGACCCCCATGGACTGTAGCCCACCAGGCTCCTCTGTCCGTGGAATTCTCCAGGCAAGAGTACTGGAGTGGGTTGCCATTTCCTTCTCCAGGGGACCTTCCTGACCCAGGGATCAAAACTGGGTCTCTTGTGTCTGCTGCGTTGGCAGGTGGATTCTTTACCACTAGTGCCCTTTCAGCCCAACCCGCAGGGTAAGTGGGCTGGGGGCCAAGAAGGGTCAAAGGCAAGGAGCCAGGCTGTGCACTGGTGCCAGACCTAATCCAGAGGTCCTGGCCCGTCTTGTGCTGAGAATATGGGAGAAACAGGCTGTGATCTATGGGCAAGGAGATAAAAGTTGGCCTCCTGAACCTCCAGCTGACAGACGAGAGGAAGAGGGGAGGATGGGGGGTGGGAGAGGGCCCTGGCTTAGCTGCAACTGCTGCATGAGGAAACTTGTGAATGTAGTTTTCTCTGGAAAAGTCCTGAGCCCACAGGAGGAGCGGAGGCAGCAGCCCCACCACTTTACACCCTTAAGATCGCATCCTTGTATTTCTCTCTTCCTCAGCATCTCCCAGGCAGAGGTCAGACCCAAGGCTGCAGGATGGGCATCCTGAGCCCTTTGAGTTATCTGTTGAATCAAGTCTTTCTTGACCTTAGGGGTTGGAGGATGCCCTCACAAATCCTTTCACCGTCTCTTCTCTCTCCACCCTTCTATATTCTCAGTGTAGCTCAGAGGCTTCAATGGTCATGTCACCAGCTTTCAGCTGCGTTTGTGGTAAATTTCACATACAGGCTAGCTCTTGCTTTGGAACGTAGCATCTACTTTTACTTGGCAGCTGAGTCAAAATTTCAACATTATATCTTGTGGTATGCGAAATAGAAAGAAAAAAAAAAGACTTGGGAAAACCGTAAGTGTTTATCAATACTGGTTCAGTACCACATAGAACGGACTTCCCAGTTGGCTCAGTGGTAAAATATCCACCTGCCAGCAGGAGGCATGGGTTCGATCCCTGGGTCAGGAAGATCCCCTGGAGAAGGAAATGACAACCCACTCCAGTATTCTCACCTGGGAAATCCCATGGACAGAGGAGCTACAGTCCATGGGGTCACAAAGAGTCAGACACAACTTAGTGACTAAACAATAACTGGATAGAGCACATGCAGGGGTTAAAAAGAATTTGACCTGTTTTGATGTATGAACAGGAGATGGTATCCCAGCTGTATTTTGGAGAAAAGAAAGTTTCTCATATTGTCTTATTTACATCTAAAAGGAGAGGGAAAGATGCTCATATCTATGTCTTTTTGTGCATAGAATATTTCTGAATATACATACTAGAAACTGGATGTCCACTGCTTCTAAGTAAGGGGCCTTAAATGTCAGAGTTGGGGGGAAGACTTAGTTGTTAACTGTGCAGGGTGTTTCTCAATTTTTCTTGTAAGTGTATACTACATATTCAATTCCCAAAGGATTATAGAGCCATTTTAAATGATGATTATGAAAATTAATGGAGCATTTTATGGGAAAATTTTATGATGTAATGCTAAGTGGAAAAAAGCAAGATTCAAAGTCATTATGTGCATTCTGATTTCAATCATGTTAAGGTAAGCAAATGAATAAAGAGTTGACAGACATGAACAATGTTTAAGTTAGTTTTGTTATGGCTTCTGGGATTTTCCATACTTATAAAAATTAACCTTATTGAGGTATAGTTTATATACACAAGCACATCCATTTTAAGTATACACTTGGATGAATTTTGACAAATTTATACACTCATGTAATCAAGTTACGGAACACTTACCTCATTCCCCAAAGTTTCCTTTTACTTCATCCTAGTCAATCCTGGCCTGCAATCAAAAACGTCACTAGAAATTAGATGTGACTTTTCCAGAGTTTCATACAAATAGAATCATACAGTGTGTACTCTTTTTGTATCCTGGCTTTTTTGGCTCAGGGTAATGTTTGTATCCATCTTCTTTCTCAGTAAATTCTAGGCAAGCTAAAAGATTATACCTCCCACCCTTCCTGGCAACTAGTTGTCAGTTCAGTTCAGTCACTTAGTCGTGTCCAAACTTTGTGACCCCATGGACTGCAGCACGCCAGGCCTCCCTGTCCATCACCAACTCCCTCAGCTTGCTCAAACTCCTGTCCATTGAGTCGGTGATGCCATCCAATCATTTCATCCTCTGTTGTCCCCTTCTCCTCCTGTCTTCAATCTTTCCCAGCATCAGGGTCTTTTCTAATGAGTCAGTTCTTTGCATCAGGTGGCCAAAGTATTGGAGCTCCAGCTTTAGGATCAGTCCTTCCAATAAATACTCAGGACTTATTTCCCTTAGGATGGACTGGTTGGACCTCCTTGCAGTCCAAGGGACTCTCAAGAGTTTCTCCAACACCACAGCTCAAAAGCATCAATTTTTCCATGCTCAGCTTTCTTTATGGTCCAACTCTCACATCCATACATGACTACTGGAAAAACCATAACTTTGACTAGATGGACCTTTGTTGGCAAAGTAATGTCTCTGCTTCTTAATATGCTATCTAGGTTTGTCATAGATTTTCTTCCAAGGAGCAAGCATCTTTTAATTTCATGGCTACAGTCCCCCTCTGAAGTCATTTTGGAGCCCCCGAAAATAAAGTCAGCCACTGTTTTGATTGTTTCCCCATTTTTTGCCATGAAGTGATGGGACTGGCTGACATGATCTTAGTTTTCTGAATGTTGAGTTTTAAGCCAGCTTTTTCACTCTCCTCTTTCACTTTCATCAAGAGGCTCTTTAGTTCTTCTTCACTTTCTGCCATAAGGGTGGTGTCATCTACATATCTGAGGTTACTGATATTTCTCCTGGCAATCTTGATTCCAGCTTGTGCTTCATCCAGCCCAGCGTTTCTTACAATGTACTCTGCATAGAAGTTAAACAAGCAGGGTGACAATATACAGCCTTTATGTACTCCTTTCCCAATTTTGATCCAGTCCATTGTTCCATGTCCGGTTCTAACTGTTACTTCTTGACCTGCATACAGATTTCTCAGGAGGCAGGTCAGGTGGTCTGGTATTCCCATCTCTTGAAGAATTTTCCACAGTTTGTTGTGATACACATAGTCAAAGGCTTTGGCATAGTCAATAAAGCAGAAACAGATGCTTTTCTGGAATTCTCTTGCTTTTTTTATGATCCAATGGATGTTGGCAATTCGGTCTCTGGTTCCTCTGCCTTTTCTAACTCTAGTTTGAACATCTGGAAGTTCTTGGTTCACATACTGCTGAAGCTTAGCTTGGAGAATTCTGAGCATTACTTTGCTAGCATATGAGATGAGTCCAATCGTGTGGTAGTTTGAACATTCTTTGGCTTTACCTTTCTTTGGGATTGGAATGAAAACTGACATTTTCTAGTCCTGTGGCCACTGCTGAGTTTTCCAAATTTGCTGGCATATTGAGTGCAGCACTTTCACAGCATCATCTTTTAGGATTTGAAATAGCTCAGCTGGAATTCTATCACCTCCACTAGTTTTGTTCATAGTGATGCTTCCTAAGGCCCACTTGACTTTGCATTCCGGGATGTCTGGCTCTAGGTGAGTGATCACACCATCGTGATGATCTGGGTCATGAAGACCTTTTTGTACAGTTCTTCTGTGTATTGTTGCCTCCTCTTCTTAATATCTTCTGCTTCTGTCAGGTCCATACCATTTCTGTCCTTTATTGAGCCCATCTTTGCATGAAATGTTCCCTTGGTATCTAATTTTCCTGAAGAAGTCTCTAGTCTTTCTCATTCTATTGTTTTCCTCTATTTCTTTGCATTGATCACTGAGGAAGGCTTTCTTATCTCTCCTTGCTATTCTTTATAACTCTGCATTCAGATGGATATATCTTTCCCTTTTCTCCTTTTCCTTTCGCTTCTCTTCTTTTCTCATCTATTTGTAAGGCCTTCTCAGACAACCATTGTACCTTTCTGCATTTCTTTTTTCTTAGGGATGGTTTTGATCACCACCTCCTGTACAATGTCACGAACCTCCGTCCATAGTTCTTCAGGCACTCTGCCTATCAGATCTAATCCCTTGAATCTATTTGTCATTTCCACTGTATAATTGAGGACTTCCCTCATGGCTCAGATGGTGAAGCATCTGCCTACAACGCAGGAGACCTGGGATCTGTCCCTGGGTCGGGAAGATTCCCTGGGAAAGGAAATGGCAACCCATTCCAGTACTCTTGCCTGGAAAATCCCATGGATAGAGGAGCCTGGTAGGCTCCGTAGGGACTACTCTCCATAGGTAGAGTCCATAGGGTTGCAAAGAGTTGGACACGACTGAGTGACTTCACTTCACTCGCTTCACTGTATAATCATAAGGGATTTGATTTAGGTCATACCTGAGTGGCAGTGGTTTTCCCTACATTCTTCAATTTAAGTCTGAATTTGGCAAAAAGGAGTTCATGATCTGAGCTGCAGTCAGCTCCCAGTCTTGTTTTTGCTGACTGTATACAGCTTCTCCATCTTTGGCTGCAAAGAACACAAGAGGCGACGCTAGACATGGACATCAGCAGATGGTCAATACTGAAATCAGATTGATTATGTTCTTTGTAGCCAGAGATGGAGAAGCTCTATAAGTCAGCGACTAGCTGTGGTCATATGATAAAATGAGGGCCAAAGAATCATAAGTAGAAGGGTCATGCGGGACTTCAGGAAGACTTTGTAAAAGTGAGAGACAGACAACATTTTTCTTTTCTTCCCCTTTCTCTGGCTGATGGCCAGAAATATGGATATGATAAATGGTGCCCCAGCAGCTACCTTGGAATATGAAGTGATGTTAAGAATAACCAAGAAAAGAAACGAGCCTAGGTCTCTGATAACACAGTGGAAATCTCATGCCATGCCAGCTTGACTCCCTTCCTCTCATATTGCTTGTAAATGAAACACAGGCACACACACACATACCCACACATTATATTTCTTGCCTGGAAAATCCCATGGACAGAGGAGCTTGGAGGGGTACAGTCCATAGTGTCACAAAGTGTCAGACATGACTGAGCAACTTAGCATGCAGTCTTGTATAAGCACAACTATTTGGGGGTTTTCTGTGTTTGTAGTTGAAACTAATGCTACTTACTCCATAAGTAGCTTATGGAGCTTATTCCATAAGCCTTCTAGCACTATCTGATGTTTTAAAATTGTGTGTGTTTGACTAAAAAATAAATTTTGATTTAAATATAAACTTTTATACAAAAATCTGGCAAAAACCATTCAAGAAAAACATCACAGACCAATATCTCTCATGAACATAAGAATAAAAATTCTTGACAAAACTTTGGCAAATTGAATTCAGCCATTTGTAAAAAAAAATAATGTACTATGACCAGATGGGGTTTATCCCAGGAATGAAAGGTCAACACAGCATTCAAAAATCAAAATCAATCAGTGTAACTGACCACAATAACAGAACAAAGGATTAAAAACCAAGTAATCAGCTCAATAGATGCAGAAGAAGCATTTGAAAAAATCCAGTAATCCTTCACAATAAAGTGCCCAGCAAACTAAGAATAGAAGTAAATTTCTTAAACTTGACAAAGGGCAATTCTAAAATAAAACCACAGCTAACAACATACTTAACGGTGAAAGACTGAATGATTTCCCCTAAGAGAGAGAAAAATGAGAAGATAACTGTTCTTTTTTTTTTTTCATTTATTTTTATTAGTTGGAGGTGAATTACCTTACAATATTGTAGTGGTTTTTGCCATACATTAACATGAATCAGCCAGAGAAGATAACTGTTCTTAACACCTGTATTAAATACTATGCTGAAGCACTAGGCAAGAAAGTGAAATTTTCCTTTCCACAGTTTGGAAAGAAAAAGTAAAACTTTATTTATAGACAACATAATTATCTACACAGAAAATCCCAAGAAATCTTAAAAATAAGAATACCTACACTATAATTAGAACTAGTAAGTGAATTGAGCAAGGTGAAATACACAAGATCAATACACAAAAACCAATAAACCAGAACAAACACCTAGAAAAGTATAATCTTACAAATCCCACTGACACTGACATCAGCAAGCATCAGATATTTAGGGATAAATTTAACGAAAGATGTGTAAGATGTCTACAGTGAATTTTTCTAATAGGTTGTATAAGCTGAGAGATATTTAAAATACTTATTAATAAATAAAAGGCTAGATAGATACATCACCTGCATGGATTAGAAGATTCAAGATTATCAAGATGTCAATTTTTCTTCTTCTTCCCAAATTGATCTATAAATTTAATGCAACCCTACTTGAAAACAACTGTGGTTTCTACACTGACAAGGTAATTCTAAATTTATATGAAATTTTAAAAATAATACAGTGAAACTAAAATAGAATAAAAGAAGATCAGTGCTATCACAGAGACACATGCGAGGGTTCTACAACTGCACAGAGGAAGGAAGAATAGTTCTGATTATTCCAGTTCTGACTAGGTAACTCAGGGGATGCCTCTCAAAGGAGGTGCCATTAGAACTGTGAGTTGAAAGATGGCTGAGGGCTTACCAGGTGGAGACTTTCATGAAGGCTGTTGATTTACTTAGGCTTTATTGATCATAAAGAACGAAAACTGTCCATGTGGAACTGTACAGGAAAAGTCTCATGAAAATTTTTGGTGAGACCCCAGATCCTGGACTTAGAGGGCAGTTCTGCATCTGAGGTTCTTTTCCTGACCTTAGCAGCCAGAACCCCTAAATATTTAATGTAGTCTTCTATCTTTTCTTGCCTTCTCCAACCATCTACTTTATTCTCTGTACTTTCAGATATGAAACTAGAAGGATAGGTTAGAAGCAGATGGTGAAAGACCCTGTTTGGACCCACAAGTTCATTTCTATCTTTGTAGCCTCTGAAGATTTTTAAGCAGGAGAAAGAAATGATCGGAGAGATGTAGAGAGGTTAGAGACAGACAGACCAGAGGAAAGTATATGAAGGTCAAAACCAATGGAACTCAATGAACGTGGGGACTGGGTAGTAGCAAAATATATTCTACCATGGTCAACAATTTTATATCCCTTTAGGGGACAGGGACAAAGAGGGTTAAATCAGCTACATTTTGAAAAAAACTCTCCAGTTGATCTTGACTGAGAACTACTGGTCCAAAGTGACACCCATGCTGACAGAGAAACATCCATGGTGATAGAAATGGATGGAAGACAGGGATCGATTTGGAGACCAACTGGACTTGGTGGAAGGAGTCCACTTAACTGTGTAGTCTCCAGCTCAGGAAGCTGAGAGGATGATGGTTTCATTTTCCAGGACTTGGGAAATGAACGACAGAGTATGTTTACATATGAGAGTGGAGAGTGAGAGAGGCTGAGAGAAGAATTACACCCCCAGGGAGCTCAGGAATTCAGTCTCACTGTGTCCAGCAGGCAGAGAGCTGGAGATGGACTGACTCCAGTCAGCCTTTTCACTTTTCCTTCATGAGGCAGACCCTGCTGGCAAGAAACATGTTACCTGGGCATTAGTTAGTCAGACAGATGCTGAGTCTAAGTACAAAGCAATTTTCCCCAAGGTTTTGGTGATGGTGATGTTCCTTATCACAGATTTGTTTGTTGCTAACCAACTGGTCCTTGGTTTATTTTGTTTTTAAAAATCACTGGTGGAGAAGGAAATGGCAACCCACTCCAGTATTCTTGCCTGGAAAACAACATGGACAGAGAAGCCTGGTAGGTTACAGTCCATGGGGTCACAAAGAGTCGGACACGATTGACTTCACTGACTGACTTCACTTTCACTGGACAGTTGTTGCCAGGTACACGCTTTTTAGAGGTAGGATGTGGTCTTAGATAGCTCCCAATTGTGCTTCCAGGAGGTGGTTACCCAGTCAATCACTTTCCTGGTTTGATAGTCTATCCTCTTCAATGTTCTTTTCCCTCAAGTATCTTCTTTGGCCATTTCTGGAAATAACTGTCTCAAATGCCCTTCATGGAAGCCAAACAACTTTCTCATACTCTCCCCTGCTGAAGACAGTTGGGGGCTCAGAGGTTTACATTTCCAGGAGACCTAGTTCTCTCAGTCCTGGATGTCCATATTTTGTTAATCAAATATCTCAAAAAAAAATCTGGATCTTCTTTTTTCTTTTTTTTTCTTCTATTCTTTTTTTTTCCCCCAGTGTATGTCATGGGTCCCAAAACAGTCATAATTTTCTGGAATGTGCATTTTTTTCCTACTCTTAATCTTGGACGCGGTAGGTTTCTGTGGGACTACGTCAGTAAACTTTTTCAATATGACTGTCTTCCTATGTAGAAAATGTTTTGTTCTATGATTAAAAGTAATTGCTTCTGCAACAGACAAAGGATTAATCTCAAAAATATACAAGCAACTCCTGCAGCTCAATTCCAGAAAAATAAATGACAAAATAAAAAAATAGGCCAAAGAACTAAACAGACATTTCTCCAAAGAAGACATACAGATGGCTAACAAACACATGAAAAGATGCTCAACATCACTCATTATCAGAGAAATGCACATCAAAACCACAATGATGTACCATTATACGCCAGTCAGGATGGCTGCTATCCAAAAGTCTACAAGCAATAAATGCTGGAGAGGGTGTGGAGAAAAGGGAACCCTCTTACACTGTTGGTGGGAATGCAAACTAGTACAGCCACTATGGAGAACAGTGTGGAGATTCCTTAAAAACCTGGAAATAGAACTGCCATATGACCCAGCAATCCCACTCCTGGGCATACACACCGAGGAAACCAGATCTGAAAGAGACACGTGCACCCCAATGTTCATCACAGCACTGTTTATAATAGCCAAGACATGGAAGCAACCTAGATGCCCATCAGCAGACGAATGGATAAGGAAGCTGTGGTACATATACACCGTGGAATATTACTCAGCCATTAAAAAGAATTCATTTGAACCAGTCCTAATGAGGTGGATGAAACTGGAGCCCATTATACAGAGTGAAGTAAGCCAGAAAGATAAAGACCAATACAGTATACTAACGCATATATATGGAATTTAGAAAGATGGTAACGATAACCCTATATGCAAGACAGAAAAAGAGACACAGATGTACCGAACAGAATTTTGGACTCTGTGGGAGAAGGCGAGGGTGGGATGTTTCGAGAAAACAGCATCAAAACATGTATATTATCTAGGGTGAAACAGATCACCAGCCCAGTCTGGATGCAAGAGACAAGTGCTCAGGGCTGGTGCACTGGGAAGACCCAGAGGGATGGGATGGGGAGGGAGGTGGGAGGGGGATTCAGGATGGGGAACACATGTAAATCCATGGCTGATTCATGTCAATGTATGACAAAAACCACTACAATATTGTAATTAGCCTCCAACTAATAAAAATAAATGGAAAAAAAAATAATAATTGCTTCTAAGGATCAAAACCCAAAGTATCTACCAATAATAAAATAATCTTCCAAAAAGAAAAATAAATAAATAAAACTCATTGGCCATTGGTGATTTTTTAAAAATATTTATTTATTTTTTGACTGTGCTGCATCTTCACTGCTTGGTGAGTACTTTCTCTAGTCGTGGTGAGTGGGGGCCGCTCTTCATTGCATTGGGTGGGCTTCCCATTGCGGTGACTTCTCTTGTTGCAGAGCACAGGCTCCAGGTGCGTGGGCTTCAGTAGTTGCAGCATGAAGGCCTCAGTAGTTGCCGCTCAAGGGCTCTAGAGCTCGGGCTCAGTAATTGTGGCACTTGAGCTTAGTTGCTCTGCGGTAAGTGGGATCTTCCGTGACCAGGGATCGAACCTGTGTCCCCTGCATGGGCCCACGGATTCTTATCCAGTGTGCCATCAGGGAAGTCCTGGCCCTTGGTTTAGAATGCTGGACCAAGTTTGACCAACATATCAATCAGGTACCAAGATTCTACTCTATGGAAGAGCTTTTAGTGAAGGGACAATTTAGAGGGAGGTGGGCAGGATTAAGGGTACCTTAAGATGTTGAGGCACCCAAGGGATACAAACAATGGATACAGACTCATCTAGGCCTGAACAGGCAGAAGGAAAGGATGGAACCCAGTGGAGGAGGGGGCTGTTGCTCCAGGGGTAGCTATTGTCACAGAAGAACGTGACACTGTCAGGTCTGAGGTTCCAGATCCGGGAGGGACAGGCAAGAAACATCCCAGCCCGCCTGGTCCACCTTTCCCCCGCCAGTCTCCTACCGGTGCTTCCCATTGGCTGATGTAAGTTAGAAACCAGCCAACAGCGCAGAAGGGGCTGGAAGACGGAGGGGTCAGCTTCCTGGACACAGAGCGAGGCAGAGAAGGGTGAAAAAATGGCTCAGGGCGGCAGGCGAGGTACACCAGCACAACCACATCCTCCGACACGGCCTGTGCAAGGCAGTGGTGTGAGTCAATTCTGTGGAATGGCAGAAAAATGACACCCGAGATATGGAGATAGGAGGATTCCCGACAGTCCTGGCCCTCCCGCCCACCAGGCATCCCCAGGGGCACGTGGCTTGCCTCTGGGGCTTCAATTGCTTCAGCTGTCAAATGAGTCAGCTGGACCCCGTGACCCTCAGAGCCCTCCAACACAGGGTCCCTTGATGAGGCTGTGAGTCGGCTGGCTCCGTCACCAGCACAGATTGGGCTCTGCCCCCACTGTCCCCGCCTCCCCGGGCTCCACCCGCTGCAGATAAGACGCCAGGCCCCCCCAAAGCGCAGCCCAGAGGATCCTGGGGCCGGCGGCCTCTGGGACTGCACTTGGCGCTCCTGTCTTCCAGTGAAACCCTGGGACGTGCAGAGTCGACCAGGGACTTTCTTTCACTATGACGAGGCACATTCAAAAAGAAAGCAGCGTGTGTTCATCCCCAGAGAGCAGCAGCTCCCGGCCTGGTGCCCCCCTGCTCAGTTCCTGATAACTGAAGGTGAAACTTGAACAGCAAAAGGGAAGTCTCCCGTCTCCTACTGGGTATCAAATCCTGTTTCTAGACAGTTTCAGTTCTTAAAGACACAGGATTCCATACTTTCTCACCAATAAGCTGGAAGGCAAAGAAACTTCGGTGACCACCAACCGCACTGCCTGGCTCTGGGGTGAGATGCAAGTACGCCGCAAAGCCTTTCTGAAATCCTGGTTTGAAAGCGTGGTCCAGAGATTTCTGAAATGCATCATCATCTTTCTCCTTATTAATGCAAAGAATTAGACTGGATAAGGGCACAGATTTGTTCAGCCTGCTCTGGGGCCCCGCAGTGCCTCTTGGGCGGCTTTCTCCCTCCTAGCTTTCTGCAGGCTGAGATGACTCAGACCAGGGCAGGCCATCGTCTCCTTGTGGAGGTGTGAAGATGGTGCCTCCAGCTTCAGGGACACGCCAAGAGTGGCCACAGGGAGAAGCCCGCTCCTTTGTTGTGCCCTTGAAGGTCTAGACAGCTGGAGAACAGCTTGCAGTGCAACGTGTCGGCTTGTACTCACCTTCAAAGCATTTGTTTGCAGTGACAGGTTCAACCCTGTGTTCTTAGTTTTCTGGACTCTGTAGCTCACTGAAAAGGATAGAGGAGGAAAGAAAGAACACAAAGAGGAAAATATGAATAGGAAAAGTTGAAACAGGTGTGAGTTTTTTTTTTTTTTCTTTTTTTGTTTTGAGGTATAGCCGATTAGCAAACAATGCTGTGATAGTTCCCGGTGAACGGCGAAAGGACTCATA
Organism: Cervus elaphus; assembly: GCF_910594005.1. Taxonomy (NCBI): domain Eukaryota; kingdom Metazoa; phylum Chordata; class Mammalia; order Artiodactyla; family Cervidae; genus Cervus; species Cervus elaphus. The sequence continues at coordinate 71,967,036 of NC_057828.1, read as the reverse complement.
CATATACAGGTGTAACGGTTTTTAAGCACAAAGGCATTTCAATACAAAGTAAATTTTAAAAGGCCATGTGTCTGCTGAAAATGAAGGAAGAGAAATATTTCCACAGAGATTCCGTTCATACCCGAGAAGTTTTCTCACGGAAGTCGGGCACCAGAAGGGGTGGTTAGAAGGTGCTGTGAAGTCTCTCACATCAGGATCCGTTCTTTTGCATATTTGACTATTTAAATGCGCTGTAACAAAGCATGGGGTGTATGCTGTGACTCAGTGTACCGTCAAGGGAAGCACAGAATAAGACCATTCAATCCAATGCGTTGGGGATCCAGAAGGCTTCCAGGAGAAATGACCTTTAGCCTGTCATGGAAAGGATGCTTTGGAACTGGAAGAAAAAAATGAGGAGGAGGAACAGCAAAATATGAGGACCTGATTCAGGATAATGCAGTCCAAGACAGCAGAACTGGAGAAAGGGCCCCAGAGACTTTGCTCCTTGGAGGTGACACTAGTCTCAACATACTGTCTCTGTCCACATGGGGTGAACATCTCCAAACCAACAATACTAGGATCATTTGAACCTGCTTAAAAATAATTTTTAAAAAATCATAGCTCTTATTCGGATATAAAATGAACACATGTTAAAATTTTTAGGCACATTTAAGATAAATAATTAAAGATTAAATTAAATCATAAAGAGTAATGATTATTAATCAACAGGGGAGCGGAGCAGTTATAACTAGTTCAGGAGAGAATGCAAAGCCTGGTCCTATTTATGGATTTGGAATATTGAAATGATTGTGCAAATTCAGGCAAACTGGTTTTTGGAGGGAGAGGACGGGAGGAAAATGATCATCTTTTGGTATAATTTGCATGTCTATAGGTAAGAATTACTTTGCATTGCTATCAGTTTGCTACAATTTATAGAATAGTAAAATAGCTCAAAGACACTGAAAGACTGTAATTAGGTAACCTGAAGGGTGTTTTCTGGACAAACTGAAGGGACACCTCATTTTATTGCTCTTTGCTTTACTAGGCTTTGCAAATACTGTGGTTTTTTTTTTTTTTTACAAATTGAAGGGTTGTGGCAACCTTGCATCAGGCAAGTCTATAGGTACCATTTTTCCAAACAAATTTGTTCACTCCATATCTTTGTTTCACATTTTGGTAGTAATTCTTGCAATATTTCAAAGTTTCATTGTTATTATATTTGTTATGGTGATCTGTGATTAGCGATCTTTGGTGTTACTATTGCAATTGTTTTGAGTCTCCATGAACTGTGCCCGTATAAAACTTCATTAGTAAATGTTGTATGTGTCCTGCTTCTTCACTGACAAGCCGTTCCCCCATCTCTGCCCCTTTCCTCATGCCTCCCCTATTCCCTGAGACACAATAATATTGAAATTAGGCCAGTTAGTAACCTCACAATGGCCTCTAAGTGCTCAAGTGAAAGGAAGAGTTACACATCTCTCACTTTAAATCAAAAAGCTAGAAATGATTAAGCTTAGTGAGGAAGGCATGTCCAAAGCCAGGATGGGCCAAAAGCTAGACAATAAACAGTTAACCAATTTGCGGATGCAAAGGAAAAGTTCTCAAAGGAAATTAAAAGTGCTACTTCAGTGAATACGCAAATTGACAAGAAAGCAAAACAGCTTTATGCAGATATGGAGAAAGCTTTAGTGGTCTGGATAGAGGATCAAATCAGGTACAACATTTCCTTCAGCCAAAGACTAATCCAGAACAAAGCCCTAGCTCTCTCCAATTCTATGTAGGTGGAGAGAGGTGAAGAGGCTGCAGAAGGTTTGAAGCTAGCAGAGGCTGGTTCATGAGGTTTCAGAAAATAAGTTGTCTCCATGATATAAAAGTGCAAGATGAGGCAGCAATTGCCGATGTAGAAGCTGCAGCAAGTTATCCAGAAGTTTAGCTTAGATAATTAATGAAGGTGGCAACACACTAAACAACAGATTTTCAGTGTAAATGAAACAGCCTTCCATTGGATGAAGATGTCATCAAGGAATTTCATAGCTGGAGAGAAGTCAATGTCTCACTTCAAAGCTTTAAAGCACAAGATGCCTCTCTTTTAGGGGCTGATGCAACTGGTGACTTGACATTGAAGCCAATGTTCATTTACCATTCTGAAAGTCCTAGAGCTTTGAAGAATTATGCTAAATCTACTCTGCCTGTACTCTATAAATGGAACAACAAAGCCTAGATGACAGTGTATCTATTTACAACATGGTTTAGTGAATATTTTAAGCCTACTGTTGAGACCTATTGCTCAGAAAAAAAGACTTTCAAAATATTACTGCTCATTGACAATGCACCTGGTCACCCAAGAGCTCTGATGGAGATGTATGAGATTAATGTTGTTTTCATGCCTGCTAACACAACGTCTACTCTGTAGCCCATGGACCAAGGAGTAACTTCTACTTTCAAGTCTTATCAGTATGTAAGAAACATTTCATGAGGCTATAGCTGCCATAAATAGTGATTCCTCTGATGGATCTGGGCAAAGTAAATTGAAAGCCTTCTGGAAAGGGTTCCCCTTTCTAGATGCCATTAATATTCATGATTCATAGAAAGAGGTAGAAATATAAATATTAACAGGAGTTTGGAAGAGGTTGATTCCAGTCTTCATGGATGACTTTGAGGGGTTCAAAACTTTACTAGAGAAAGTAACCGCAGATGTGGAAGTAATTGCAGATGTGGTAGAAACAGCAAGAGAACTAGAATTAGAAGATGTGACTGAATCACTGCAATCTTATGATAAAACTTTAACAGATGAGGAGTTGCTTCTTGAGAAAAAAAAAATGGTTTCTTAAGATAGAATCTACTCGTGGTGAAGATGGTGTGAAGATTGCTAAAATGACAACATAGGATTTATAATATTATATAAACCTAGTTGCTAAAGCAGTGATGAAACTGGTCAGGACCCTGTGGTAGGGTCTGCCCAGAGACAGACCCCACCCCTTCCTTATGTCCCCTACCTATGGTGGGCCTTCCCCGAGATCCAAAGAACAAATTTAATCAGAGAAGTGAGAAAATACCAAAACAAAGGAAAGCAGTCAAGCAAGACAAAAGAATAGTAGTTTAGCCATAAAACAAAGGGAAGGACCTTTAGTTCCTTCTCAAGGTTTACAGATCCTGTCCTGAGCCATACCCTTGAGTTGTTTTGCGGATCCTAAAACCTCCACCAAGTGGAAAAAGTTAACTGTATGCTGACCATCAGAATGTAGACCCCAGGCCACTTAGAACCAGAAGGTTGATAATTGAGATTCCAGAAACATCAACCTGTTCCCTCACCACCAACCAATCAGAAGAGTGAACACAGATGGTCATGTACCCTGTCCATCTCCATCATCTTGCCTTTAAAAACCCTTGCCTGAAAGCCATCGAGGAGTTTGGTCTTTTGAGCATGATCTGCCTATCCTTCTTGCCTGGCCCTGCAATAAGCTCTGAACTTTCCTTCAGCACAATCCAGGGTCAGTAGATTGGCTTAACTGCCTATAGAGTGAGCACCCCCAAATTTGCTTCAGTAACAGTGACAAGGATTGACTCCAGTTTTGAAAGAAGTTCTACAAGGAGGTAAAAATGCTATTGAACAGCATTCTATATTGAACAGCCACAAAGAAATTGCTTGTGAAAGGAAGAGTCAATTGATTAGGCCAACTTCCTTGCTCTCTTTTTTTAAGAAACCACCACAGCCAGCTTCAGCAACTGCCACTCTGATGAGATCAGTCATCAGCCAACACCAGCAGCAAAACACTCCACTGGCAAGAAGATGATGATTCATTGAAGGCTCAGATGATAGCACTTTTTAGTAGTAAAGGATTTTTTAATTAAGGTATGTACATTGGGTTTTAGATGTAATACTGCTGCATACTTTATTCATAGACTATAGTATAGTTATAGTAAACATGACTTTCATATGTGCTGGGAAACCAAATAATTCATGTGACTTGCATCATTGCTATAATCCTTCTAAGGCAGGGGTCTGGAACTGAATCCAGACAAGCTCCCAGGGATGCCTGTGTTTTTTCCCACTATGAAGTGAAGTGAAGTCACTCAGTCGTGTTGGACTCTTTGTGACCCCACGGATTGTAGCCCGCCAGGCTCCTCTGTCCATGGGATTTTCCAGGCCAGAATACTGGAGTGGGTTGCCATGCCCTCCTCCAGGGGATCTTTCCAACCCAGGGATCGAACCCAGGTCTCCTGCATTTCAGCCGGATTCTTTACCAGCTGAGCCACAAGGGAAGCATCCTATTAAATTTCTCTCTTTTTTTTTTTCCTCTCTCTCTAGTTGAGATTTACTGGTGATTAATGTATCCCACCCCTCTGTGCACAGGTGACAAGTTAAGTAATCCTAAATAAATATCAAAGGCTTAAATAGTAAGGATTGCAGGACAAATAAAATACAACTGTATTTCAGCTTTTAAATAAAATTGAAGGTGACACTTGAGATTTGTTCCCTGCATGTAATTCTGCCCCCTCCCCCATTCTCATCAACCAGCTTACTGTCCCTTTCAACAGTACTGTTACCAGGCCTTTAAAAAACAACTTCACTGTGGTTTATGGGAATCCCTAATTTACAACAGGCAGGCTGACACAGATGATAAATTACAGGAACAAGAAAAGTAGCTTAGGTCCACACTCTTAAATGGGGAAATAACAATGAGAAATTCACAGCACAAAGAGAGTAATAGTAAGTTTTTTGGGGGGAGTTGGAATGAGGGTGAGGCCTTAATTGGGGTGAAGACTAGGAAAATCCAGCCATCATTCATGCTTCTCCATCCATTCTTCAAACAGGACTTTTTACTGCTAAGCAAATGTGCTGGTTACCATGTTAGGCAACTAGGGATATATGAATAAATAAAACACAATTCTCGTCCTGTAGTTGCTTACATTTTAAAGAGAGGTATTCCCTGTTCCAACAAGATGGAGAAAAGCATTACATTTCCTCCAACTGACACGGGTCTGGAGGTAAGATTTCAGAAATTCTACGACAAGGTGGCCCTCTAAGGTATTTAAGGGCTTGGGGGAATCTTTTCCTTGCTGGTCCTGTTCCCCACCCCAACCCTGCCACACACACAATGGGTACTTAACTACTAATCATTTGAACAATAGTTAATTAGTGCATGCTAAGTCACTTCATTTGTGTTGACTCTTTGCCACCTTATGGACTGTAGCCCACCAGGCTCTTCCATCCATGGGGATTCTCCAGGCAAGAATACTGGAGTGGGTCACTGTGCCCTCTTCCAGGGGATCTTTCCGACCCAGGGATCAAAACTGTCTCCTGCGACTCCTGCTTTGCAGGCAGATTCTTTACTGCTGAGCCACCAGGAAAGACTAAATTCATAATAGTAACTAGTTATTAGTAATTCATTATTTTATTATTTTACAATAAAATTTTTGTTACTTCATAAATAAATGTATTGATATACCACAATAATGAATGAATTTATTTTTATTAATAAATTATTTGTTCACTGCAATAATTAAGATGAATTACAATAAGTAATCAATTCCTAATTAAGTTTCATAATGATTAATTATTTGCAAATGTGCTGCAACCACTCAAGAACTGCTGTGGGGACTATTTGCTGGTTCTTTCCACCCTTTGGCCTCAGGATGCTGGCCACCACTGTTGGTTCTTGAACTCACTTTCTCAATTTCAAAAAGTCCTGCCTGGCAAACTGAGGGTTTGTCAATTTGTCCCTTCTGTGGGTTTGTGACATTTCTGAAGGTACTTTCTGGTCTTGCTGCCAACCTAGAGGAAAGATTGCGAAGAAGCTTGGTGAACCCAGGATGCTCAGGAGACAATCTCGCTTTCCAGACCCCAGTGTCGTCCAAAGAGTTTTCCTCTGGGGTGTGGAACCACACGGGGTAGATGCAGAACAGAGTGCCGCCCTGCACAAGGTGATAGAGAACTCAAACCAGTTCAGGAAGACCCTTGATTACTGGATGAGTAGATAAGCATCTGGGCTTCCCAAGTGAAGCAGTGGTAAAGAATTTGCCTGCCAGTGCAGGAGATGTAGGAAATCCCTGGGTTCAGATCCCTGGGCTCGAACCCTGGGTTCAGAAGATCCCCTGGAGAAGGGAATGGCCACCCATTCCAGTATTCTCGCCTGGAGAATCCCATGAACAGAGGAGCCTGGCAGGCTACATATAGTCCATGAGGTCACAAAGAGTTGGACACGACTGAGCGACTAAGCAAGCATACAGATAAGCAGCAGGGTTATTAAGGGAAGTCAGGGAAGTTCCAGGTACACCTCAGGCCTTCCAGGACAGGGTCATAGAAAGCAAACCCTGGACTCTCCCTCGCGCTTTCCCTCGAGGTCGTGGTTGGAATCCGGAGCTAGGCCTTTGGTCTGACCTGTAGTGACATTTCTGATCTTCTTAAGAACATCATACCAGAAAAGGTCATGCTAGAGCACCCAGAAGAGCAGGTGAGCTGTCTCCAGGGACAGAATCTGCCCTGAGCCCCAGACTGGGGCTCAAACCCGAGCACGCCATGTCAAGCGTACCTCCACCTGCTCACTGCAGACTTTCAGCGCGCATCACGTTGACGGTGATGAGGTCCGTGGCAACGGTAGTAACCACACGGATTTCCTTTGCGCCCGATACGTGGGGAGGAACAGTTTCATCAAGGTGGTCAGTTTCTAAATGGGCGATCCAGGAAATGTCCCTTACCTCCAAGTAGAGCAAGGTTTCCGGAAGCTGGCCTTGACCAGCTCCGCTCTCACGCCTCACGACATCTGGCATTGTTAGGGGCCTTCCAGCAGCGGGCCCTCCTGGGGCTCTCAGCATAACTTCCCCAGGAACAGGGATGGTTTAGGTTCAGAGCTCAAGGACTCCCATCACCCTCTCCCCTTCTCTCCTTCCTCCCTCCTTCCTCCTCTCCATTCTTCCTTCTTTCTGCTGCCCTGCCTTTCGGGGACAAGTCTCCCCGCTGTGGCTCGGGTGACTCTGCCAGATTTCCTTCACATCCCGGAGGGAAGACGAGTCAGCGAGCTCTGGGGCTGTCCCTTTTCCTCCAGCTCCCGCTAGAGCAGAACCCACAGCGCTGGGGAGTACACCCAGACTGTGGGAACCCTAGCATTGATGGGAAAGAAGAGAGGGGCTTTTGGGTCTCTCACTTTCCTGTCCGTTAAGAGTCATCATTCTCAACCGAGGTTTGAGGCCCAAACTGGGGCCTGATTCAGTGATGGAAACCCCAGGTTTCAAGGCTGCGGTGGTGCAATACGGGGCAAGATTGCGGACAGGAAGTGGTGTGGCTGCATGGGTGAGGAGGAAGGACTTCCTCCCTCCCTAACACTTTCTATTCTGAAAGGGCCTTTCTCAGCCTGCTTCCCTTCCTTCCAGCCCAACAAAGAGCCACTCGCAGATTTAATTCACACACAGGGCCCAGTGTCTGGCCCACTGCGGCAGGGTGAACATAACCAATCAAATCCAGTCTCCAGAACAGGTCTACCTCCCCTGTCCCTCTTGGAGTAATTTATACAGATTTTCTACCTTTTCAGAGTAGGAGGTGGAGAGCTGAGACAGCCCCTACTGTTACTGGGATCTTGGCAGAGACGATCTTAGCAACCAGGTTGATCTCTCTTTGGTTTTCAGAACACTTGTCACATCTCCAGTTATCTTGGAGGGGACTTTGCCCCATCACCATTGACTCACTATCCTGGGCTACCGTAGTTTTGGTTCCTTAACTCCAAATTGACTGTTGACATCAAACGTGGGGGGACCTAAATGTGAGCTCAAACTCTGTGAGCATCCAGCTTAGGGAGGAAGCCCCAGAGCTCATCCAATAATCTGAATGAAGTTCTTGATAAGCGTATAAGGCGGCTGGCACATTGGAGCCAAGTGGCTGGATCGGGGTAGTGGGGTATTTAGGAGACATAACCGAAGGACTTGGAGGAATCAAATATGATGTATAGGTTTCTGACCAGGTGGATGTTGGAGCCTCTAACAGACAGGTAGAAACAGACTGAGAAGCGTATTTGAAGAGAAGATGATGAGACCAAGAGTCAAGCTTTGAACATGTTGAGGGGGAAACGCTTGTAAGAGGTCCTCTCAGAGACACATGATGGACAACTGAGTAGACAGGTCTGCCCTCCGAAGGGACAGCTGGGCTGTGGGTACCGATGGGGGAGTTGTCAGCATGGGGGAGGTGGTGATCGAGGCTCCGAGGAGAGGAGAGCCCTTTATACTGACAAGCAGCACAGAAGCTGGTGTCACAGGCCATTAGGAAGTAAAGGAAGACAAAGCCTGGGACATGCCCATTAGATTTGGCATGAAAGGAGCCTTTTAGGGACCTTTAAGGGGGCAGTTTCAGCGAGGTTTGGGGAGCAAAAGCTGGGTCTTCTTATGGCAGAGACTGCAGATATTCACCTAAGCCTCTTCCTCCAGCTCCCAAGAACGTGGCTGAATTTCATTTCCCAACCTCCCTTGCGGCTGAGTGAGGCCTGAGATCTGGCCCGTGGACTGTGGGTGGGAAAGGATGCCCTCTCACCTCCGGGATGCAGCCCTTCCCCACTGTCCTCCCTGGACCCTTCCTCCAAGTCTCCCAGTTAGGGGAGAGGACCTAGGGGGACCCAAGGGGGCCCAGGGCACCTACATGGTAGGGGACTGGGCCTTGGGTTGTTACATGGAGCCAGGGGGCTCTGGCCAGTGGGGCTGGCAGGCTCAGATGCCCCCGGGTCAGCAGCGGAGTGGGTGATCAGCAGTGACCGCAGCAGATCAGTCACAGGACAGTTAGAGGGGTCTGCAAGCTGGAGCTTGGAAGTACTGCAGTGTCCAGGTGAGCCCCAGCCGGAGGGTAAAATGCTCCCTTCAGGAAAGTGCTGGTGTTGAAAGACAGCTGCAGCAAAATGCCTGCGGGTTCAAGACGCACACTCCGCGTGTCATGCTCCCAGCTACATTGGCCCCTGGGACCCCGGCTCTGAGTCCATCCTTCGCAGAAGGGCCACTCGCCAGGACGGGGCAGCCTGGGGAGGTGCTGACAGACAGTGACACCACATGTAGCCACCGGCTCAGCCAGACCCTGCCCGGACTTGGCCCAGCAGCAGCAGCCTGACTCTGTCCACTAGAGTGGATCCACGGTCAGATCTGCCGGGGTCACAACCTGGCTCTGCTTGGCACCTACGAGTGAACTTGAGCAATCCCCTCCCCCTTGCCACACCCCTCATCTGCATCGTGAAGGGATGAGGCTGGATGATTTCAAAGTCTCTTGCACTGGGAATTCCCTGGCAGTTCAGTTGTTAGGACTCTGTGCTTTTGCTGCTGAGAGTCCAGGTTCAAACCCTGGTTGGGGAACTAAGATCTCACAAGCTGTGAGGCTAGATAATGCCACCATCCCCTTGAAACAGCTGCATTCAGGATGCTCTGACCTGGTCCTGCCAGCAGGCACGTGCTAAGTTGCCTCAGTTGTGTTCAACTCTAGGAAACCCCATGAAACTGCAGCCTGCCAGGCTCCTCTGTCCATGGGATTCTTCAGGCAAGAATACTGGAGTGGATTGCCACACCCTCCTCCAGGGGATCTTCCTGACCCATGAATCACACCCGCATCTCTTACGGCTAACCTTCATTGGCAGGCGGGCTCTTTACCACTAGCGCCAACCGAGAAGCCTGCAGGCACAGGCCCTGTTACCTAACAGCAGCCTTCCAGTACCTCTGACCAGGAAAGTCTCGTCACCATCAGCCGGTGTGAGTTAGAAGACACCAGGCAAGACTCCAGCAAGCAGGAGAAGAAAAGAGAAAGGAGAAGAAAAAGAGGCTTGTGGGGAGCAACCAAATGGGATCCTGGTATGAAATCAGCTATTTCTTCACCCCTGGAAGGGTTGCTTTCTATTTCCTTTCTTTCTTTTTTAACCAACTGCATTTACAGTTGGTTACATTTACACTTTCTTTTCTGTCCCTATTTCTTGTTCCCTTTATGTGGGCTGGCTCCACCTTCTACAACTCCTTTGTTCCAGGAATAAAAGAGAATTGGGAGGGGATGGGACTTGCTCTCCCATTTTGCTTTACTCACTGGGGCCTCCTTCAACGTGGCTTGCTTCTGATTTTTCCGGAAGAGTAGAGTTGACTGGGACCTTAGAAAGGAAATAGCCTCTCCTCTCCTCATCTACTCTAACATTTGTTTAAATAGGAGAAGTGCCGCACTCAATATGTCAGCAAATTTGGAAAACCCAGCAGTGGTCAAAGGACTGGAAAAGGTCAGCTTTCATTCCAATCCCAAAGACGGGCAATGCCAAAGAATGTTCAAGCTACCATACAACTGCACTCATTTCACATACTAGCAAGATATGCTCAAAATCCTTCAAGCTAGGCGTCAGTAGTAGGTGAACTAACTTCCAGATGTACAAGCTGGATTTAGAAAAGGCAAAGGAACCAGAGATTAAATAGCCAACATCCATTGGATCATACAAAAAGCAAGGAATTCCAGAAAAATATCTACTTCTGCTTCATTGACTATGCTAAAGCCTTTGACTGTATGGATCACAACAACTGTTGAAAATTCTTAAAGAGATGGGAATACAAGACCACCTTACCAGTCTCCTAAGAAACCTGTATGCTGGTCAAGAAACAACAGTTAGAACCAGACATAGAAGTACACTGATTCAAAATTGGTAAAGGAGTACATCAAGGCTGTATATTGTCACTTTGCTTATTTAACTTACATGCAGAGTACATCATGAGAAATGCCGGGCTGGATGAATCACAAGCTAGAATCAAGATTGCTGGGAGAAATATCAACAACCTTAGATATGCAGATGATAACACTCTAATGGCAGAAAGCAAAGAGGAACTAAAGAGCCTTTTGATGAGAGTGGAAGAGGAGAGTGAAAAAACTGGCTTAAAACTCAACATTCAAAAAACTAAGATCATCGTATCTGGTCCCACGATAGAAGGGAGGAAAGTGGAAACAGTGACAGATTTTATCTTCTTGGGCTCCAAAATCACTGTGAACGGTGACTGCAGCCATGAAATTAAAAGATACTTGCTCCTTTGAAGGAAAGCTATGACAAACCTAGTCAGCATATTAAAAAGCAGAGACATCACTTTGCCAACAAATGTCCATATAGACCAAGCTATGGTTTTTCCAGTAGTTATGTACAGATGTGACAGTTGGTCCATAAAGAAGGCTGAGCACCAAAGAATTGGTGCTTTATTGAATTGTGGTGCTGGAGAAGACTCTTGAGAGTCTCTTGGACAGCAAGGAGTCTCTTGGACAAGCAAACCAGTTAATACTACAGGAAATCAACCCTGAATAGTCATTGGAAGAACTGATGCTGAAGCTGAAGCTCCAATACTTTGGCTACCTGATGCGAAGAGTCAACTAAATGAAAAAGATCTTGATGCTGGGAAAGACTGAGGGCAAGAGGAGAAGGGGGCAACAGAGGATGAGATGGCTGGAGAGCATCACCAATTCAACAGACCCGAGTTTGGGCAAACTCCTGGAGACAGTGAAAGACAGGGAAGCCTAGTGTGATGCAGTCCATGGGGTCGCAAAGAGTAGGACATGACTTAGCAATTGAACAACTCTCCCATTCTATAGTGATTCAGACTTCTATAAAGGAAACTTGCTGCCTGATCCTATGAGTACTAATGGAATGGGAGGTGACCAACAAGTGTACAGAGAAAACACTCAGTGTACAGACTCAGGAGAAAATCAGCCTGGAATAGAAAATCTTCCATGACAATCCAGCCTGGGTGAGGAAGTTGACCAGGGTGGAGGGCCACGCAGAGCATATGACAAGCAGGAGTCAGGCCCAGCACACCTCTGTGCCACCCTACTGGGGGAGGGCAGGGAGTCCCATCCCCACCAGGTGCCTCCCCATCTAGCTTCGATATGTCCTTGGGGGTGATGACCAAGCAGGGAAACCAGACCCAGGAGCTGCAAAACCACCTGAGGGAACAGGAGACGACCTCTTCAGAAAGAGGAAAGGTATTGCGTCTCTAAATTCCAAGAACTTGTCTGAAAGGAGAAAAGGCAGCGCCCTTTTTTTTTTTTTTTTTTTTTAATATTTTTATTTATTTATTTGACCAAGTTGGATCTTAGCTGCAGCATGCAGGATCTTCCGTTGTGGCATGTGGGATCTAGTTCCCTGACCAGGGATGGAACTAGGGCCTCCCTGCATTGGGAGAGCGGGGAGTCTTAGCCACTGGACCACCAAGGAAGTCCCGACAACGCCTTTATTATGCATATGCGAGCGGAAATGATTCTGCAAGGGAAGGTACTAGCTGCCAAAGCAGAAGCACAGCGACTCCGGCCTGGCTCGGCTGGAGGCTCTGAACCAGGCTCCTGCGGGGAGCGTCACGCTGAGCCTGCGCCACCGAGGACCCAGCCCGGAGCTCCGAAGAGGTGACCCAGGCACACGGATGTGGAGAGAAGCCTCCTCCCGAGAGGGGGGCGGGGGGGCTGAGAACCGCCCACTCGTCGGGCTCCTCGCTGGGCCGCGGCGGGCCCTCTCTGGGCTTCACCGGGGCAGGCAGCCAGCCACGGGGTCGGGCCGCGGCAAGGGAACGAAGTTCAAGGGGCCCAGCAGCAGCGGGCACACCCTCTCGTGCTCCTTCAGCGCCTCGCTCAGGTGCTTCAGCTCCTCCGTCAGCTTCCCGATCTCCCTCCGCAGCACTGTGTTTTCTTGCTCCAAGCACTCGTATTCCTGGGAAGACAGGAAAGGCGCAAAATCGGCCCTGAAACCACGTGCCCTTCCTCCCTCCTCCCGCAGATCTAGCTGCGGGCCACGAAGCTCACCTCCTTCCCCGGCAGGTTCTCCTTAACCGCGCCTGCCTCCACCCCTCGGATGTGTTCGTTCATCTGCTTCATGTCTCTTCCCCCGCCCCCCACCGGGATGAAAGATTCTAGGAGCGCTGGTTCTATGAGGGCTTTGAATCTTTATTGAGGGGTGTGTGTGTGTGTGTGTATGTGTGCGCGCTCACTCGCTCAGTCGTGTCCGACTCTTTGCAACCCCATGGACTGCAGCCCACCAGGCTCCTCTGTCCCTGGGACTCTCCAGGCAAGAATACTGGAGTGCCATGCCCTCCCCCAGGGGATCTTCCAGACCCAGGGATCAAACCTCGTCTCCTGTGTCTCCTGCACTGAGGTGAATTATTTCCCTGCTGAGCCAGCGGGGAAGCCCTTACTGAGGTATAACTCATATAAAATAAAAGGCACCAACTTTACGTGTTTAGTTCAATGAGTTTCGACAAGCATAAACTGGGTTGATGGAGATGCAAAACGTCTCCATCCATCTGAAAGTTCCTTGATCTTGTTGTAGCCACGTGTTCCCGTAAACAAACTCACTCAGAAGACCACTGCAGATAGTGGAGACCGGCAGGCCCAAGGCAGAGTCTCCTCTTAGCCAAGGACCCCGACCAGTTTTTCAGAAAACCTTACATACCCTAAGTGTTCATGCCTAAACCGACCTCCCCAAATTCCCAGAAACTAGTCTGAACAAAAGAAAAGAAAGATACAAAGTTAACCCGTGATTCATATGCCTTAAGCCTAGGTAGTTAACAGTGGACAATTATCAATAGGCCTGTGGTCATACCCCAATAAGCATAATAGAATGTATGATTCTATTCAGTTACACAGATAATTAGGGTATTCTTTTAGGCAATGGAGACTCTAGGTACGAGCCCTGGGGCTCTTCCTTCCAGGGCCCGGTTTTCCAGTTGGCATGTCGTTTCCATAGATACTGGGCATAGAGCTCAAACTCCACAGTCCGGTCCAAGATGAGAGTCCTGCTTTCAAGATGGAGCCTGTTCTGCTTCCTCCTTCAGTCTCCCTCTGCAGTCAGCCACCCCTGCCCCCTAGCTGCTGATCTGCTTCTGAAGGTCTCTGCTGGGTTCACTCTTCTAGACCCAGCACCTGGAAAAGTGTCTGGAACAGAATGCATGTTTGTTGAATGCTGAGTAAATGAGTGAAGAATACCTCATGCTTTGGCTTTGCCTCAACACTCACCTGTTAGGTTTCCGCTATATGAGAGTTTACAGAGGCTTAGAACTGTAAGGGGGCGGGGGACGGGAATCAGACAGCCCTTAGCCCAACCCAACCGGTGTAGAAACCTTCCCTGTGTGATCCCATCTCCAACATCCGGCTCTCTCCTCCTTCCAAGGACACATCCTGCCGACGTTTCTGAGCCGCTCCATTAGAAAGCTCCACTCTGTACTGATCTAAAATCCTTCTCGCCTTCACACCCACCTACCGGGCTTGGTTCCACCTATGGAACCACACAGAGTACGTGCAATACTTTCTCAACATCACAGTTCTTGAAATGTGAGGAGATGGCCCCATACCACTTCCCCTTAGGTGTTCTCTGAGCCCAACTGCCTCAGGTCCTCCGGGTTCCTTGGGTTTTAGGACTTCTGCTTCCTCTGCCCCCCTGGAGGCCATTCCCAATGTACATTCCATTTGCCAGGGGCTCTGAGCAAACATTCCCCTAACGCAGTGCATGAGTCTGGGGAGGGCCTGGCCGTGCGGAGGGCAGCTGTCTAGAGGTAGTCTGCTCTGGGTGGGACCCGCATTCAAACCCACCTGGCTCTGGAGATTCTCCCCGAGCTTGCAGAGAAGTGCACGATTTGCCTGCATCTGCTGCATCTCCGTCCTTGCTTGAACGACCATTTTTTTTATATTTTGGCTTAAGGATGGGGTCTACATTCACTTCTACTGAATTTCACCCTGTTTCTTAGGCACCTTCCAGCCCAGCAAAATCATTTTGAATACTGATTATGTCAGCTCCTGAACTGGTGATGCCACACAGCTCTAAGTTTTCCCCTCATTTGATGAAGCAAGTCTTCTTTTTCTTCATCCAACTCATTGCTAAGTCCTGCAATACTCGGCCACTTGCAGAGCCTGACCTTCTCTTAAGGCTGACAGTCTCATTTGCATCTTGTTGAAAAGCTGTTTTCAACCGTTTCTAGGTTGATTCATATGATTAGGCTTTGTCGTACCATGCATTTTCTGAGCTGGGGACCCAACCTTATTATCTTACCAGTAATGTTTAAGAAATATTACAAAAAAAAGTCTGATCTTCATACAAGCATGAAGACACATGCAAATTCTCAGCTCTCCCTCTTTGCTAAAGCTGTTCTCCTCAACCGAGCTATCTTCCTTCTTTCGAATGTGGGCCCAGCTCAAGCACACCACCTCCAGGAAGACTTCCCTGATCACAGCACCTAATGAAACCACATCTCTCATTATCTGTTCTCTTCAGTCTTGTATCATAGTTCAATCTTACTTATAGTAAATAAAGTCTCTCCCCAAAGATTAGAAATGTATAGCAACCAGGGGCCTCTGCTACCTTCTCCTATAACCCTTCTGACGGGCCCCAATGCCAACATCTATGACTCCTCAACATCAATGACTTCTCAACTCTCGCCCTCAGTCTCCTCTTAGCATTCTTTCCTCCCTGCCTCCCACTTCTAGGCACCTTCCTCCTGCTCAGAACAAGGGCCCCAGAGGGGTTCCACGCAAGGTCATTGAAGATATCCCTCTACCTCCTGTCTTTCCAAGAAGGTTCTCAGGGTGGTCTGGAAAACTCTCCATGGCAGCAGGCCTCACCCACATGCCCGCAGGCTGTCCGGGGGTCACTCTGGCTCCCTCAGGGGGCTGGCCAGATCTGCCTGCAGCTCTCCCCCAGACCTACTATCCCCACCTCCCCATACCCTCCTCTGGCCTTTGACCAGCTCTAGTCCTGGAGTCAGAAGTCAGTCTCCTAACGCAGCAAGAGGCCCTCCATGGGCAGGAAGGGTCTGGATGGGAGGAGGGCATGGGGGCCTAGGCACCATGGGGAGCCTGCCCACAGCAGAGGGCTGAGAGAGACTATAGCTCTGGGTAGCTCACAGATGCAGGTATGCAGGTATGCGTGCGCACACACACACACACACACACATACACACACACACACACACACACACACACACCCTCCATCCTGCAACCAGAAAGTCTCTTCACTCCAAGTAAAATGGAGAACATGTTTGAATGGTCCCATGCTGGTGGCTCAGATGGTAAAGAATCCACCTGCAATGCAGGAGACCTGGGTTCGATCCCTGGGTGGGGAAGATCCCCTGGAGGAGGGCATGGCAACCCGCTCCAGTATTCTTGCCTGGAGAATTCCATGGACAGAAGAGCCTGGTGGGCTACAGTCCAGGGGGTCGCAAAGAGTCGGGACACAACTGAGCGACTAAGCACAGTGCAGTGAGCTAAGATTTTAACTGGATTCCAAAGAAGACTCCTTCCTGTGGCAGAATATTCCAAATGCCTTTGTGTGGTTACTGAACTGTGTGGCAAGATGCTCATGAGTGTCTGAGTTTTCCCTCTAGAAGCCACGGGGGCCACGCTACCGAAATCCACTGCTCGCCCCAAACTCCGGCTCAGAGAGGCCACAGAGCGGGCGCCCAGCAGGCCCCCTGGCTGCCTTCTCCCTGGGGACTTTCTCTTCTGCGATTTAAGTTTTAATCATTAATCTGCAGAGGGGGCTTTTATCGAGCTGAGGGAATAAAAAGAGAAGAAGTCAAAATCTTCTTCAGGTAAGACCAGTTTCATAAAAATAAAAAAGGGGAGCGGGGAAGGGGAGGAAGAGGAGGTGAGAACACTGACTGGATGGAGGGGAATGAGAAAGACCGTCTTCAGCCTGAGAATTACCTGGATTTAATATGTGTGTAAGACAAGCCAAGAATGTTAGACCCTTTGCTATTTCCAAAGAGATGATCAGTCTAGCTCCGATCTTGCCGACTCTCGAGTCTCCTGCCCCGGGAGGGTTTGAGGTCACCAGGCTGCCTTCTCTGGGTATTTGCAGGACATAGTCACAGAGCAGAGACGAGAATGGGAGGTGGCGAAATCACTGCAAATCCCAGTTCTGCCTTGGAAATTAAGCTGTCTCGGGCAGTGATTCCCAACTGGGGCAATCTTGGCAGTCCCCAGGGGACATCGGGGGTGGCTGGAGGCAGCCTGGGTGGCGACGGCTGCAAAGGGGCACTGCTGCCTCTAGGGGGCCGAGGGTTGAGCACGGATGCTGCCCGATGTCCTAGGGTACACAGGACACCCCCCACAGTGAGGAAATAGCTGACCCCAAATGCCAACAGTACTGTGGTTGAGAAACCCTGGTCTGAGCACCTACGAGAGGCTGGTTGAGGACTGAGGTGCTGTCTGGGTGGGGAGAGATTTGGAGTCTAAGATGCCTTTGACATAAAGACTGGTATGTGGGAACCAGGGGCCAGAGATGACAACTATGGCGGAAAGGGAAGGAGGGGAAGGGAAAGGCCATCAGGAGGACACAGACCCCCCCCCTTCACAAGCAAGGCAGCCAAGACTCGGAGGTACAGTGACTCTTCCGAGCTCATACACACTTGGGACCTGATCCCTGACCCCAAGATCAGCCTCAGCTCTCAAGCAATGATAGCAATTCTGCTTTTGCTTGGCAGTGCCTGGGCCCAAATTCCCCCCTGTGGTGGTTACTAGCAGGAAAGGACTACTCAAACTCAGGATGTTACATTAAGTCTCTTCCCAAGCCTTAAGCTCATACATTTCCCAGCAGAAAAATTGTGTCACCAGCCCAAGGCAGGACAAATTAGTGTCATAATCACTTTCTAAACCCAGTGAGGACTGACATGGAGCATTCTCTTAGAACATGCAATATCTGAAAACACCAGGGCAACACACACCACAATCACATTGCCCAAGACAGTTGTCAGTTTGTGACATTTAGGACTCCCGAAGACGGCGTTGCTGCCTTCCTTTTCTGACTCAAAATACATTCTCAGTCTTACATCTCTGGGTGCCTGGCTTGAACCAGTGTGACCCACTTCTGACACTCACAACTGGCCTTAGAGACCCGGACTGTCTTCTGGGGCTCCCATCTGTGAATGTGGACCCAGGTCGTGTGCCCAGTGTTCAGAGATGAGTACGGGCTCAAAATCCCCAAGAGAAGGGTAAGTGCTTTGACCGGATGACTTGAAAAGCCACAGTAAACAGAGAGGCGCACAGATACATACTAGGAACCGCTTTCCGTCACTGCAGTGTGGCTTCCAGCAACACCCGCCCGCGGGGGAACTCAGACAACCCTGAAGAGTGAGCCTGGCCTCTCCCTGGCTCTGCCTGCCCAGGCGCCCCTCCCAGCCTGCCCTCAGGGGGTCCTGCCCTGATGGGAAAGATCCCCCATCTTTGGGGCTGGAGAGCTGGGGAAGGAGGAGGGCACCTGAGAGACTTGTAACAGCCAGGACCAGAGGAGACTTTTCTGGATGTTGGAGGGGAAAGACGCTCAAGAACTGAGTGGGCAGGAGAGGACAGTGGGAATTTTTGAACACATCCTGCTCTAAATATTCCCCTTCACGGTGCTCAGGAAAGGCAAAGAGCTTGCATTACTTGGAGACATTTAGCAACGGCGGCCCACCAGATGGGATAGAGGAATTTATGGGATAAAGGCTTTACTCAAGGGGACTTCCCTGGCAGTCTACTGGCTAAGACTCCATGCTTCCACTGCAGAGTGATGTGGGTTCGAGTCCTGGTCCAGGAATTTAAAATCCCACAGGTTGCAGTTTTTTTTGGCATGGCCAAAAAAAAAACTCTTTACTTTACTCTTACAACGGGTAGGCTCCTCTCCTCAGGGAAAAGCAGGGCAGTTGTGGCTGTCGGGTGGTGGCTTTCCAAGCCCCTTGATGTCTCCCAATGAGCTGGCCTCATTCCGAGTCCAAGAAGGAGGTTTCCAATCACCTCTCACTTCTCCCAACCTAGACGTGGCCTGGGAGCCCCAAGGAGAACACGGGGCTTTCATCTGTGACCCACAGCGGTGTGCAAGGTCCCCTGCCCGCAACCCACTGGAGCACAAATTATTCATCCCCACACATCTGAACCAGACATCTCACTCTCAACGTGCAGATGTTTTTCAAAGTTTGAAAACTAGTCACAAAGGTGGCTACTGCCACCAGTGACCAATGACACTCGTGTGTAGCTAGTGACAGTAAACGGATCTGTGTGGTATGGATGGAACCACTGTCCCGGCCTCCTCGACACTGTTTCCCAACAAAACTGGCCTTGCTGCATGGTGCATGATCCCGATCCATCCTGGCAGTTCCCCCAGAGAAAGTGGGGGAGGCCGTGGTCTTCTGTGGAGGGCCTGGGTTTCAGAGCAATCGGCCCCATTTCTGGAAAGAGCAGCTGGCATGGTTATGTCTATGGATAGCAGAACAAGCTAAGAATGCTATGAATGGTCCTCCACCCACTGTTCTAACAGGGATTAGGCAGGAGAAAATGTGACAAACCACCCTTAAGTTTCCCAGAGGTCAAGTTCATTTGGTTATCAAATCCCACAATGACAGAAATTGAGAGAGACCCATCTCTTTTTTTGACGCTGTAGTAAAGTATTCATGTTCCCTTCCATGGTGCACAGAATAAGCTCCCCCCAACCCCACACGCATCAAAGAAGTTTACATCCGATCTCTGGAACCTGTGACTGTGCTACCTGGTGTGGCAAAAGGAACTTTGCAAATGTGATTTAAGTTGAGAATCTTAAAATAGAGAGATTACCCCGGATTACACAGACAGCTCTCACTGTCACATGAGATTATTAAGGAAAGAGGAGTCAGAGAAGGAGATGTAACAATGGAAATGGCGGCACAGTGATGCCGGATGAGACAGACTCAACTGGCCAGTGCTGGCTTTGAAAGTGGAAGGGGACCCCAAGCCAAGGAGTACGGAAGCCTCTTGGAAAAGGCAAGAAAATGACTCCCCTGCAGAGCCTCCAAAAGAAATGAACCCTTGTCAACCCTTTCATTTTACCCCACTGAGACCCACTTCGTATGCCTGACCTCCAAAACCGTGAGATAACGTACATCTGTGCTGTTTTAAGCCACAAAAAATTTGTCATAATTTGTTACAGCAGCCGAAGGAAATGAATACACTTTCCTTAAGACTCTTATTGGGTCTTTCCTTAAGACTCTTATTCCTTAAGACGCTTATCTATTCCCTGATAGCTCAGTTGGTAAAGAATCCACCTGCAGTGCAGGATTCCTGAGTCAGGAAGATCCGCTGGAGAAGGGACAGGCTACCCACTCCAGTATTCATGGGCTTCCCTTGTGGCTCAGCTGGTAAAGAATCCACCTGCAGTGAGGGAGACCTGGTTTCGATCCCTGGGTTGGGAAGATTCCCTGGAGAAGGGAAAGGCTACCCACTCCACTATTCTGACCTGCAGAATTCCATGCCCTATACAGTCGCAAAGAGTCGGACACAACTGAGCAACTTTCACTTCAGTTTCACTTTAAGACTCTTATACCTTCCCAGGACAGGAATGAGATCTGATTCCTCTCCTTGTGACCTAGTGGTAGTGCTGGCAGTGGTTCTTAATTAATATTTGTTGAGGGATTTCCCTGGGGGTCCAGTGGCTAAGGCTCCGTGCTCTGAATACAGGGAGCCAGGGTTCCATCCCCGGTCAGGGAACTAGATCCAGTATGCTGCAACTAAGAGGTGGCATGCTGCAATGAAGATCAAAGATTCCAAGTGCTGCAACCAAGATCTGGTGTATCCAAATAAATAGAGAAAAATAAAAATTTAAAAATATGTATCTGTTGAATGAATCTACTTGACCTGGTCCCATGAAAGATCCTATCCAAGTCATTTAGTCACCTCTGCACACATAATCACAGAGGCCTTAAAACCGAGCATCCTCTGGTGTGTTTTGATATTAACATGCCCATCTCCAACTAGAAGCTCCTCGAGAGGAAGGGTGCAGCTGTCAGGCTGGCCCATGTGTCTGAACATAGCGCTGTGCACCGACTGAGCCGCAAATCCCCTCTGGGGGTTCTTCGGTAACATGAAGCTAGAACCAGGCTTGCTTCACGAGCAAGGGGAGGGAAGAAAGGAGGCAAAGGACATCCCAATTCTTCTGAGGAATTTTACAGAACAATCCAGTCTGGGACAGGCTTTCCCTGACCCTGGTCTGAAGGTCCTAGTCTCTTTCTACAGCCCAGACTTCCTACTTTCAAGAAAGAATCTAACATTCTTTTTTTTTTAACGTAAGGCCCTCCATGAATTTACATCAGTGGGTCTCCTCTCCCTGGAGCCCATGCATTCTAAACCTGTTCTCTGCTCACTGTGAAGGGTTTTTAGAGACAGTCATTTCCCCCTCATAACACCCCACAGTGTCCAATGCTGTCAACACCCTCAGACTGGCTGTGCAGAGACAATCTACGACCAGAAAGAGTGGCAAAAGAGCGCTGAACCAGAACCCTTAAAGATCACATCAACCTGTGTGAAGATGAGCACAGAACTGCCATCCATTCCTTGGACAGAGCCTGGGATGCCTTCTACATCACTTCCTGACATGGAGTGGTTCCCGCGTTCTGGCTGCAAGATTATGTGGGATGATACACAGGGATCTCAGGGAAGGAAAGAGTCTAGCATCACCCTCAGGTTCCTGATCGGGGTGATGGGTCGATGGCTCATTAGCTTCACATTACAATTTGAAGACAGTTGAGAAGAGGAAGTCTCAGGATAAACAATCCCACTATTACGGCCAGGCTGCCACCAAGGAGCCTGCAGGGACCCATTTGGAGGCCTCGAAGCAGACACTGGAGATGTGGGGCTAGGGCCAGGACAGAGGTCTTGCTGCAGTGATCAATGCCTACCTGAGGGTAAGCGATGCTGGGAGCTGACAGATCAACAGATTAAATCTTCCAGGTGAGATGAAAAAAGGGTAGAGTCTGAAAGCATGGTCAGCACCAACATTTGAGAAAACAGACAAGTAGAAAAGTGAACAAAGAAACAGAAAAAAGTGGTTAAGAGGGTCAGGAAAGATAGTAAGCTAAAGACATTGAGGGGGACTTCCCTGGTGGTCCACTGGCTAAGACTGCACATTTCCAATGCGGGGGCCCGGGTTCAATCCCTGCTCAGGGAACTAGATTCCACATGCTGCAACTATAAGATCCTGCATGCTGCAATGAAGACTGAAAAAAACTGAGTGCTGCGACTGAGATCTGGTACAGCCAAAGGAATAAACAAAAACAAACACTCTTTTAAAGTTATAAAAAATAAAGCTAAAGACCTTGAAAGAATGTTTCAAGAAGCTGAGGGTTAGGGGTGTCAGGGGTCCCAGCAAGGTCAAGGATGAGGGGACTAGAAAGAGGTCCCTGGACCGGGCAGTGTCAGGACACTAGTGGACTCAGCGGAGCAGTTTCTGTAGGAAGAGTGTGTGTGTGTGCGCAAATGTGTTTGGGGAGCAAAAAGGATATCACAGTGGACTGGGAAATAAATGGGAACTGGGGACGTGGATTCAGCAGGTCTCTTTTTAAGAAGCAGGGAGGGACTTCCCTGGTGGTCCATGCTCCCAATGGAGGGGGCCCAAGTTCCACCCCTGGTCAGGGAACTAGATCCCACATGCCATAACAATAGATCTTGTCTGCCAAATAAATTCAATAATTTTTTTTTTTTTTAAGAAGCTGGTAAATAAAGGAGGGAAAGAAGAGAAATGGGGCACTAGCTTGAAAGGAAATCGGGATCAAAAGGAAGTTTCCTTGCTTTAAAATTAAAAGAAAACTGTGAGATACAACCAGTGAGGGAGCAATGAGGACACAGGAGAGGGAAGACTCGGAACGCTGGGCTGGAGGGACGCAGCGGGATTAGATGTGCACATGGCCGAAGTGGTGATGGCCAGGGCGTGGCCGCGCGGCCACCACCCTGCAGGGGCGGAGGACCACTCCCCGCCGTGGCCCTCACGTGGTTCTGCCCCAAACACCTGCTCACCTCGTGGAGTTTGTCAGCCTTCTGGGTCTGCTTCTTCCGACTTCTCTGTGCGGCAACCCGGTTTTTCTCTCGCCTCCGGACCTTCCTGTCGTCATCCTCAGGGCTCTGGGGGAAAGGGCGTGGTCAGGTGGGATGCTGAGGCCCCTCGCTGCCCTCCTCTGCCTGCTCTCTTCATCCAGCCCTGGTTGTGGAGCGTCACCGTGTTCGCTGCAGTCAGGGCAGCGCTTGCTGCTCCATCAGCGGGGGAAGAGTGGCCCCTCGTCGGGGGAGCACTAGCCATGCGCTATGGCTGTGAGCTGCTACCCCGCCCCCGCCACCCCCGAGACCTGTGTGGCGGGGCTGCCATCTAAAAGATGAGGAATAAGAAACTCCGAGAGGTTGAGGAACTTGCTCCAGGTATCACAGCTCGTGGGGGGCCGAACGGGAAGTGGAACTCAGGTCTGCTGGACTCCAAACCAACGTTCTCAAACCTTCCACTCCCCCCCACCCCCGCCCCTGGGCGTGTGCCTGGAAGAGGTGTGGTGCTGGTATGCATCTGAGGACGGGAAAGGCAGAAGGCGGCTGCTATCTGGGACTTGCCGTGGGCCAGGCCTTCCACCACCACACACAAACTGGTACTTTTGACACTGTGTGCAAATCAGAACTATGCTGATTACTGATTGCAGCCATGCAACTCTCCCAACACACCAAGTGGTCCTAAGCGCCACAAGCAGCTCCTCCCTTTGAACAAAGCTTGACTGACATTTTGTTTCACAGGTCAGAGCAATTTGAATCAGAAAGCAAACTGATGATGTGTCTTGAAAGCTCTTAGCTATATATGAGATTTAACCAGACTTAATCAAGTCCTTCAAGAGTTATCCTGAAAAGGCAGGCAGAAAAACGCACCTACAATGGTAAAAATACTTCATCCAGTTATAGAAAACAGAGGAGGGGTGTAGTATTTGCTTCCCAGAGGCCTATGAGAAGATTCCATAGAAATACTACCTTTAAAGAGTTTAGAGATCAAGAAATCAGTGGGATACAAACACAGGAAAGCTACTCAGTTATTACTATTAATGGAAAGCAATTATTGATAATATGAAATAATCGATGTTTTCAGATATCATTTTATCTGGTCTAATATTCCAAATAAGAAAGATAAATATCTCCCCAAGTTACAGTGAGTAGAGAATTTTCAGCATATGCAAGAATACAAAGCTATGAAAGGAAAAGAAGAAAGAATGTGACATAGAGAAGTGGCTTGATGACAGTGTTTAAGGGACCAGACACAAGATGTTACGATGTAGTCTTTAAGAGGCAAAGAAGCTTTGGTGGTAACCAGAACACAACAGGGAGTCTGACAAACAGAACGTCAGCTTTAGAAATACAGGTTCTTGGTTCTGTCTCTTACTATCAATATGGCCTTGGGTAAATGACTTATACTCTCTGATTTTTCGATTTTCTCATTTGTTGTGTGATTCATTCATTCTTTCAGTAAGTATTAACTGAGTACCTTCCATGTGCCAGGCACTGTTCTGGGCACTAGAGACGCATGCCCTGAACAAGTGGTCAGTAACCCCTGCCATGATCATCCTAGCAGCCCAGCGCTTGGAGCTGCATAAGATAAAACTAGATTTTATCCCAAAGTGCCACATGGTGTGTCTTCAATAACCTCTGTTAAGACTGCTATTTACTGTTGAGTCCCTTATAGCACTCATCACCAAATCATGCCTCTCTGGTCATCATCGGAGATTCATTAGGCACACAGAAGGAGCATTCATCCTGCCCTGTAAAAGTGGACACTCCAAACTGGACTGATCACCTACCACATGGTCAGACCTGACAGCCAGCAGAAACATCTAATCAAGGCAGAAAGAGAGCAAAAAATGTTGAGATATTCATATATTAATCAGTCCTCATAAAAATCACAAGAAGTTGATATTATATTGATTTTTACACGTGGAGAAACTGAGGCTCAGAGAGGTGAAGCAGATTGCCCAAGGCTACTCAGCCTGTGTGGGCAACGCTGAGGCCCAGACTCAGCTGTGTGACTCACTAGCGTCACCCGATGACATTCTGTGCCAGGCACCTAACTGAGAAGCAGGGCATAACCCTGAAAAGACTCGGTGCTAACGCAGCTGAGTGAGAAGTTCTCGGTCTGCCGTCCCTGCCGGCAACCTTGTGTGTTTCCCCGAGTACGCGGCTGTAAACACCGCGGTGGACAGCGCAGAGGGCCCGGCGCCCGCCGAGGGCTCTCCACCGGCCCTGAGGTTGGAGTCTGCCCACCTCGGGCCCCCACCTCGCGTCCCTGGGGCATTAGGGAGGCTGCCGAAGGGGAGCACACGCTGAGAGTGCCTGGGCACGAGCCGCCCCTCGGAGCGGAATTTCCCCTCTCCACACCTTGGCCCCAGCTCGGCGCCGCGGGGAAGGACCACGCGCTCTGGCGATGGGGCGGCAGCCGGCGGCGGCGCACGGATGGCGACACCCAGGGCGGCCCGGACCCCACGTGCGGGGCAGCATGGACAGTGCCCAGCCCTACCAGGCGTCGGCGCCCTCTGACCTCTGCTCCTCCCAGGCTCAGGAGCCCAGTCACCATCCCGGACGCCCTGGGCACCTGGCGTGCGCCCGAGGCGTCCCGGCAGAGGCGTACACCCGGGTCCCCGCGCGCCCCCCACGCCGCTCGCGTTCGGCTCCCGCTTTGCCCTCCACCCCTGCTCCCAGCAGTCCCCATCCGGGAGCCCCAGCACCCACCTCCTCGCGCCACCCGTGGCGCGCACACCGCTCCCCCCAACCCGGGCATCCCCCCGAGCCTCTCTAGCTCGCTACCTGTGGCCGCGCCTGGTTCCCGGGCACCGAGACGCTCCTGTGCAGGACGCTGCCGGCCGCCGGGAGCCCTTGCGACATGCCGGGCGCTGCTCCGGCCCGGCCCGGCCCGCCGCGCAGCCTCGCGGACGAGCGGCCGCGCGGCCCGGCGCGCCCTGCACGCGGGGCGCTGCCTACCGGCTCCCTCGGGCCGCACGCATCCCCGCGCCCCCGCACCTGCGGGCCGCCGCCTCGGCCCCGCCCCCCCGGGCTTCCCGCTCCCCCGGCTCCGCCGCGCGGCGCCCGGGTTTCCCCACCCCCCCAGGTCCCAGCGCGCCGTCCTTCCCGTCCCCGAGTCCGCCCCGCCCCGCCTTCTCCCACCCCCGCTCCGTTTCCTCCTCTCCCCGCCCTCTCGTCGCACCCCGGGGTCCCAAATCCCACCCCTGCCGCCGCTTTCCGCTGGGCCCCCCCTTCTTCGTGGAAGTCACGTGGTGGCTCCGAAACCCAGAAGGGAGCGCGAAGCCCCCCACTAGAAGCGAGGCTGGGACAGGTTGCGGTGGTGGAGGCGCGGTGAAGCCCTGGGGGGGCGTCTCTCGGCCGCTCTCGGAGAACTCGGGCTGAGAAACTCCAGTGGGCGGTTTGGGGGTGGGTGGTTTGGGGAGGGTCGGTGTTTTTTTTTCCCGGTCCCATCGTTGCATCTTCCTGCGTATCCGCCCCGCCTCCCCTCCCCCCTTCCCGGGCGCAGGGGTCACAGTCTCGGGGGGCTTTCTCTGCGCGCGGTCGGTCACGCGGGCGCCACTCTCCCTCCCTCCGGGGCCCCACCGGAGAGACGCAGGCCTGTGCACCCTGAGACCCACGCGGCACCCCGGGGCCTTTCTGAGGAGAGCACCTTCTCTCTCCTCTTTGCGCCAGTCCCGCGGGGCAGTGGGAGGGAACCAGGCGGGGCGGCCCCGGAGGGTGAATTCCCTCGGGCAGGGTGGCGAGGAAGAGATTGTCCTGGAGATTTCACAGTGGCTGGGCTTCTCCGCAGCCTGGCTGGCACGGGGGACGTCCCTGGTACACAGGTTCGGGGATCTGGACCCTGCGCGCTCACGTGAAATGGACCAGATGCTTTTTCTATGCCAAGGTTCAAGTGGCGGGTGCTCTGCCCACAAGGTTAAATGTGGGACTTCGTGCCAGACGGAGGCCGAGGCTTGCTCCCTCCACCTGCGTGCCAGTGAAAAGATGCAAAGTCAAGCGATGTTCTACGTGATCCCAGCAAAGAAAGAAAAGAAAGAAAGAAAGAAAAAAAAAAAAAAAGTGATTATGGGTTTGTGGTCTGCATACTATGAGCACCGGGAAGGAAGGATAACCGCGAACCTGGGCCGGCGGGTGGGAACCAGAATCAGGAGGTCAGACGTGCCTTCCGAGTGTGGTCGCTTAAGTGTTCAGGCTCCAGGTTCGTGGGCAGCCGTGGGGATGCAGGCGGGGTGAGGGGGATGAGGGGTCGGGGGTAGCGGGGCGGGCACTTGTGACTCCCAGTCTAGTGCACGTGGCTCCCCCACGCCAGGTTTAACACCCTTGAAAAAGTTTTGAGATGCAGCGGGCTAGAGGGCAGGGAAGCAAGCGGTGATTCTTGTCTGTGTGTGCAGGGGCTTGAAGCGACTGAGAGGAGGGTGGAGGAGCACGCGGGCCGCGGGGGGACGGGGGTGGGCGCCCCCCGCGATTAAGGCTGCGCAGCGGCGAGCCCTCTCTGCCCACCTGGATTTCTCTTCTCATCTCCTTTTATCCTTTTCTTCGCTCAGCAGAACTCATGTTTGCCCTGGGGCTATTTTATTCTGCCCGTCATCCAGGTACGCACAATGTGCATAGAACAGGCTCCAAACACGAACGATCAGTGTTATGTATTGTAGGTCAACTGAGAGGGGCTCCTTTCTGGAAAACTCCACGACTCCAATAAAGACAGGGAAATCTGCGGGTCAGGTGGTCTTTAATTTTTAGAAACCCATTCATCCCCTCAGTGTTGTTTTTGACAGAAGAGCAAGGTGAAAACGCAAGGACATTTAGGTGCCCCACACTTCATTCTAGATATTGCTCCTTTTCTGGGCTCGCTGAAACACATTCTAAGTCCTTTGGGCTCTACCTTCCTCCTCTTCCCCCAGGGAGCCTGAACCCTGCCCCAGTACACAAGAACTCTTCACACAGGTGTAGACCTACTGTTTCAGTTACTCAGGGCTTTCCTCAAATATATTAAAAGGAAGAGTCCAGTTTAGTGAGAATTTACAGAGCAGATTAATTTGACCTACATGTCATACATCAAAAGGAAGAATGAAATAATGATAGAAAATAAAATCAGGAAGATAAAGCAGAATTAAATCCTTTATCAAAGCCCTGGGGATAAGACAAAGTGGAGAGAATTTTCTAAGATGAAGGTGATAGGAAAAACCACATTGACAAGACCTGAATGGTATAACAGTGTTAAATTGCCTCAGGTGACAGTGTAACTAGACATTTTAAACCAGCAGATGGGAAAAAAATATTCTGTAAATCTGACAGTGTTAAAATCTTTATTATATATACAGCCCATGAAAAAGAATAAGAAAAATATTGAGACAACCTCCTAAAAGTGACACAAACTGGCATTCTCCAACAGAGAAAACAATCAAGGAAAATAGATACAGGAAAAATACATGTTAATACGACTTTTAAACTTTTAATACTTAAATTAAAATATTAATTTAATATCAAAAGAAAAAGTTGTGGAAGTGTGGTGAAATTGGTGCTCTCATTTTGCACCAGTATCTTTGTAAATTGGTAGAAAGCATTGGAAAGCAGTTCTACTGTAATTTTCAAGAATCATGCAAGACATCACTTTTGACTTAGTTTCCCTGGAAAACTTCTAGAAAATCATTCAAGAAGATCATCAAAAATATTAAAGAGATAAATACTATATTAACTAAAAATTCATGATAATATTATAAGAGTGGAAAATTGTAAACAGCATAAATGTCCCATTATAGGTGACAGCTAAATAAAGTGTGTTCTAACCACGGGATAGAATGTTATGCATCTTTAAAATTACAAGCATGTAGACAAATTTGCTACATGGAAGATTTGTTTGATATGAGGCCAAGTGAGGCGAAAAAAGCAGGATACGAAAGGTATAACAGTAACATGTATATAAAAATACATGCATAACACTACTGTACTTAAAAATGGCTAAGATGGTAAATTTTATGTTGTATTTTTTTTACCACAATGAAAAAGTGTATGCATATGAGAAAAATTAGAAGGGAATATATGAAAGTTCTAGCTTTTCTATTGTGGTGCTGCTACTGCTGCTGCTAAGTTGCTTCAGTCCTGTCCAACTCTGTGCGACCCCACAGATGGCAGCCCACCAGGCTCCCCTGTCCCTGGGATTCTCCAGGCAAGAACACTGGAGTGGGTTGCCATTGCCTTCTCCAGTGTGTGAAAGTGAAAAATGAAAGTGAAGTTGCTCAGTCCTGTCCGACTCTTAGCGACCCCATGGACTGCAGCCTTCGGGCTCCTCCGTCCATAGGATTTTACAGGCAAGAGTACTGGAATGGGTTGCCATTGCCTTCTCCATTGTGGTGGTAGGATTATAAATACTTTCACTTGTCTTTTTTAAACATTTTAGACAATGTTTTTTATGTTAATAACTTAAAATGTTTTATATTTACAAGTGATACTATCTCTCCAAGTCCTGAGCTCATTTGTTACACCAGAATATCAACACCTCTGATCAAGTGGGATGCTCGAATGACAGCCTGTATTATTTGCTTTTCTGTGCTTTTTTCTAGTTCATTTTATTTGAAATCAGGAGAAATAAAAATGAAAAGGAAGAAAAGATAAACAAGAACAGACATTTCAAGTGTCTGCTTTGCTTCTTCCTCCTTTTCTTTTTATTTGCATTTTTTCCTTTGAACTGGGAAGATTATATGATTTGGCAATTTCCTATTACTACCACAGTGACTCTGGATTGCATTTTTGGGGACAAAGGGAGGGGGTGCGAGAAGTTTGTAGCTCAGTGATCAAATCCTCCGGTGATTCACTTCACAAGAAAACATTTCATTATAAAAACAAAGTTGCTCAAATGCTAGAAAATCCTGCCACTGTGTCACCTTTGCTCTTATCTTCTAGGGAAACTGGACTTCCAGTAACTACTTTCACTACTGTTTCTCAGAAGGTGGTCCTGTGGGCTGCTGGTGGGGCTAGAAAAAGGTCCATTAAAGGCAGAGACCCCTGTGTTTACCAGAAATCAGTCATGTTCCAGGAAATGGGCACAACCATGGACTCAACAGAGATCCACGCCTCATGGAGCTCAGTTCTAGAGTGGGGAGACAGACGGAAAGGAAAACATATATTTAGATGGTGATACAGGGACTGATGAAGGGAGGTCAGGATTCCCAGGTGGCTCAGTGGTAAAGAACCCGCCTGCCAATGCAGGAGACCCAGGAGACGTGGGTTCGATCCCTGGGTCAGGAAGATCCCTTGGAGGAGGAAATGGCAACCCACTCAAGTGGGAAAATCGCATGGACAGAGGAGTCTGATGGGCTGCAGTCCGTGGGGTCGCAGAGTCAGACACAACTGAGTGGCTGAGCATGCTCCCATGCACACACAAGGGTAGTCAGGCAGGCTTTTCTGAAGGAGACGGGAAGAGCTGTCCAGGCTGCATTAACAGCAAGTTCAAGAGCCTCATGGGACTGTGCCTGGTCATTCCAGAAACTGCAGGAGACTGGAGTGGACTGAGAAAGGGCTGGATACCACGAGGTGAGGTCAGAAAGGCAAGGGGCCAGGTCACGCAGGGCCACCTGGACTACTGGCTTTTATGGAAGTGAAATGGGAAAACATCGGAATCTTTTGAGCAGAGGTGTGACATGATCTGACTGTCAGTTTTTACGGGATCACGTTGGCCACTGCATTAAGAACAGATTGATATGGGCAAGGAAGAAAAAAAGAGTTGATGGCAACACATCAGGAGAGTGGGGGTGAGGGTTTGGAAGTTGTTGAGAGTGGAGGAGCCTGAGGCCAATTTGCCAGGAAGTCAATGAGCGTCAGCTTCAATGCCTCTCACTTGGACCAGAATGGGCCCTGACAGTGTGTCCATATGGTGACAGGGCATAATAAAATTTGCACAACTGGGATATTTCAGCCACAGATGGTTCAAACCACAGTCTCTTTTCCACCCCGGACTTCCGCTCAGTCCCTTCAAGTCTGGTGGTGTTGAAGTAGCTGTGGGCATTTGGGGGAAGGTTTAATCAGAAATATATTTATATACTGGGATACAGGGATGTGGTTTGCAGTCTCTTCTGTCAAGTCCTATTACTGCTCCCTGTGTGGCTCCCAAGAATATTCCTGCTGCCCTCTGTACTAACTCACCTGATAAGGTAGGTTGTACTGAGACATGAACATTCTTGCACTGCCAGACCCCACACTGATGTCAGTGGTGGAAGAGAAACAAGGTTTGAAATGTACAGCCCCAGAAGCTAATCTCTGAAAATTCTTGTTTAGATTGTCACACCTGTATTGTTCTAGTCAAAATAGCATTCTCTCCTCCCAGGA
This sequence comes from Cervus elaphus, assembly GCF_910594005.1. Taxonomy (NCBI): domain Eukaryota; kingdom Metazoa; phylum Chordata; class Mammalia; order Artiodactyla; family Cervidae; genus Cervus; species Cervus elaphus. Next base: position 71,935,970 of record NC_057828.1, on the reverse strand, counting down.
ATGAGATCGACCATAGAGCTTATTCAATAATAAATGTACCATAAGGGATTTTTTTCTTTGTTAATGGGAGTGATTTATTTGATGAAGCTTGATTATGACACTTTAACTGCTATTTGGAAATATGTTCTGGAACATTTTCAATAAAAGAGAGCATAGACTTCTAATTTTTTTCATATAGGGAAGACAACATTTTCTCTTCAATTCATTTATGTGTAGGGTAAGGAGTTAGATGAAATAGGTGAAAGGAATAAGAGGTGCAAACTTCCAATTATAAAGTTGGTAAGTCACAGGGAGGTAATTTACAGCATGAAGAACATATACAATAATACTCTAGTAACTGTGTGGTATCAGATGGTCACTTGACTTATGACAATCATTCTATAATGTATTTAAGTGGCGAATCACTATGTCGTACATCAAAACTCACACAATATTGTACATCAACTATATTTCAATTACAATAAATAAAAAGTTTGAAAATCAATTCATTTGTGTGTTAAAGAACTGAGAGAAAATTCCCTGGTGGTCCAATGGGTTAGGACTCTGTGCTTCTACTGCCGGAGCCCTGGATTTGATCCCTGGTTGCAGAACGAAGATCCCTCAAGCTGCATGGCACTGCCAAAAAAACAAAAAAAGAACTGAGAGAAAAAGACACATAAAATAAGGGAAATGTAAAACATAAGACAAACAATTAAAATCAATAGCAAATTTTTGACAAAAATAAGCAAATTATAACAACACATTTCAGCTTATAATGAATCAGTAATTCCTTTAGAGGAAAATACAATGTCAAATGGAATCAATGAACAAGCTCTTGGATTGTCTGATGACCCACTAATGAGGTAGAGTACATTATATAAACACAATGGAAAAACATTTACAATTCTTGCTGCTCTTATCTGAAATATTGACATTGATAAGGAAACTATACCAGTACAATGAGAACATTGGTAACAAATTGGTTGATGAAGGTCATCAGTTCTTAGAATGTTTAAGATGAATCACTGGAAAATAAAACGTGAAATGTCCTAAAATATTACAACTCACACATTGAAAAATTTAGAGATTTTTTTCAAATCTGACAATTCTAAAAAATTATGTTATTACCAGTCATTTGTTGCGAGGCTGAAAGAAATTAAGCTAACTATTTTTAATCAAATTTTTATCCTTTGTATGGAAAAAAATGAATTATCCTCCTGGTCTCTCTATAGAAAGTGAAATTACAGAAGCATTGTCTTATGAAAAGGAGAAACAGCCTCACAGACGATGAGGTTTCTGGTATATATATGTATATAATGCATCCTACTGGTTCTGTTTCTCTGGAGAACACTGACATACACATATATTGCTTTTCCACATGTTTAAATGCAAGTTTATATTGAGATCCATATGTATGTGTACACATGAAGTCATACTCTAACCTTCCTTTTCACTTGAAAAAAGTGAAAGTGAAAGTCATTCAGTCTTGTCTGGGTCTTTGCAACCCCATGGAATTGTTCATGGAATTCTCCAGGTCAGAATACTGGAGTGGGTAGCCATTCCCATCTCTAGGGGATCTTCCCAATCCAGGGATTGAACCCAGGTCTCCCACTTGGCAGGTGGATTCTTCACCAGCTGAGCCACCAGGGACCCCAAGAATCCTGGAGTGGGTAGCCTATCCCTTCTCCAGTGGATCTTTCCGACCCAGGAATCGAACTGGGGTCTCCTGCATTGCAGGCGGATTCATTACTATCTGAGCCACCAGGGAAGCTCATCTATTACTCTGTTTTCAATCTTTCTGTATGCATAAAAGAAAAATCTATTACTCTGTTGTTTTCAATTTTTCCATATGTGTAAACAACATTGTTATAAATATCATTGTATTAGTCAATTCTGGTTGCCATAATAAAATAACACAGTCTGGGTGGCTTGAACAACAAAAATGTATTTCCCACAATTCTAGAGGCTGAAAAGTCCAAAATCAAGATGCTAGCCAGCTATGTTTCCTGTAAAGATTCTTCTTGGCTTATAGAGGCTGTCTTCTCACTGTGCCCTCACATGGCAGAAAGAGAGAGAGGAAAAGACCTGTCTCTATCTTCCTCTTCTTTTAAGTCCACAGTCCACTGGACCTAGGGCCCCGCCCTTACCACCTCACTTAAACTATTACCTTGTTAAGATCCTATCTCCAGTTATAGTCACACTGGGGTTCACATATGAATTTAGGGAGGGCATATAATAAAGCTTATAGCAATCACGGTATACACATATTTTTGCATTTATCTGATTATGGCCTTAAAGTTTAATTCCTAGGAAAAGAATTGCTAATCAAAAGGAAATAGCGTATTTTCAAGGTATTTGACTCATATTACAAGATGGCCTTGCAATTTGATAGTCTTGCCAGCAGTGTATGAATATCCTACTAGTTAATTAGGTAACTGAGAACTTCCAGATGTACAAGCTGGATTTAGAATAGAAGAGGAACCAGAGATCAAATCACCAACATCTGTTGGATCATACAAAAAGCAAGAGAATTCCAGAAAAACATCTACTTCTGCTTCATTGATTACGCTAAAGCCTCTGACTGTGTGGATCATGACAAACTGTGGAAAATTCTTAAAGAGATGGGAATATCAGACCACTTTACCTGTCTACTGAGAAACCTGTATGCAGGTCTAGAAGTAACGGTTAGAACTAAACATGGAACAACTGACTGGTTCAAAATTGGGAAAGGAGAATGTCAAGGCTATGTATTGTCACTTTGCTTATTAACTTCTATGCAGAGTACATTGTGAGAAATGCCAGGCTGGATGAATCACAAGTTGAAATCAAGATATCCAGGAGAAATATCAATAATCTCAGATATGCAGATGATACCACTCTAATGACAGAAAGTAAAGAGGAACTGAAGAGTCTCTTGACAAGGGTGAAAGAGGAGAGTGAAAGAGCGGGCTTAAAATTCAACATTCAAACAACTAAGATCATGGCATCTGGTCGCATGACTTCATGGCAAATAGAAGGAGAAAAAGTGGAAACAGTGATAGATTTTATCTTCTTGGGCTCTAAAATCACTGTGGACAGGGACTGCAGCCACGAAATTAAAAGACGCTTGCTCCTTGGAAGAAAATCTGTGACAAAACTGACAGCTTGTTAAAAAGCAGAGACTTCACTTTGCCGACAAAGGTCCATATCGTCCAAGTTATGGTTTTTCCGGTAGTCACGTACGGATGTGAGAGTTGATCCATAAGGAAGGCTGAGCACTGAAAAATCGATGCTTTCCAACTCTGGTGCTGGAGAAGACTCTTGAGTATCCCTTGGACTGCAGGAGATAAAGTCAGTCAATCCTAAAGGAAATCAGTCCTGCATATTCATTGGAAGGACTGATGCTGAAGCTGAAGCTCCAATACTTTGGCTACCTGATACAAAGAGGTGACTCAGCTGAAGAACAACAACAAAAAGGGTTGTTTTGAACAACTTTCCTTCTATTGCTCCTTCTATATCCACTCCTCAGAACTGCCTCCCTGGTGCCCAGGATTCCTCGAGGGGCAGGCTATGCAGGCTACAGGCCGATGCTCTGCAGCCTGATTCAAAACCCATCACCACATTTTCTTCACCCAGTCTTCCCACCCTTCGGGTTTTTCTCTCCATTAGCTCTCAGACCAGAAAGACAAAGACAGCAAGTTAAACCTGAGGGTTCATATCACCTTTATTAAAGATACTTGCATTTTATTAATAAAATGAAAAAGTACTGAAGATGCATTTACACAAAGGACAAATATCACATGGTGAAATTTTAGGCTCCATGGCCCTAAAAGTTGGGAAGAGATTTGGGAAGAATCCTTAATCTCCTTATGTTAGCTTGTTATCTTCTTGTTCCCCCAAGTAGAATTGGCCCTGCCAAAGCAAAGAGGAAAAAAGAAAAAGGCCAAAGGAGATAACAGGGTTGGGGGAAGGAGACAGAAAAAGAAAAGAAGTTACTCGTGGTGGGATGCCAGTGTTTGGCCCAGATGTCAAAGAAGGTTCTGGCATAGTGGCTGGAGAATTTAAGGGGCTGGGTTTATATCCTTGTTCTGTCTCTCTGTGTATCTATCTGCTTTTGTCTGTCTGTCTCTCTCATCTCTGCAGCTCTGGCTGTCTCTGGTCATGGCTGCCCTGAGCTCCACCCTCCATCCCTGGCCTGGCTCCTCTCATTCTGAGTCTTTCCAGTTTGTCTTTTGGCACCGAGACCTCCCTCCTGGGCCTCTCTCCTGGGATATCCCACAGACACCTCTGCCTCACAAGATCCACACCAAGTCTATCATCCACTCAAGCAAGCTCCTCTCTGGCCTGGCCCACGTTCGGGTGACAAAAGTTGCCCAGCTGCCTAGCAGAAATCATTGCACCTCTTCCACATCTTCCACCCAACCAATCAGGGCTGGTCCTTGGCTCCCCTTTGTCCCCAAGATGAAGCGCAGCAATCCCACTTGGCCTCACAGGGCTCTCTCCAACTCTCCAACCTTCTCTTCCCCCTCAACCCACCTCACCCCTTATGCACATGCAGTAGCATGCTTGGGGTCCTCCAGACCACCCTGAGGTGTGTCCACTCTCTGTGGTTCCTGTCCTTCTTCTCCCCTCTTCCTTTTTCCATACACATCCCCTTCCTGCCCCTAAATCAGCTGACCCGATGGACATCTACTCCTTTTTCCAGAAGTAGCTTAATCATCTCTTCCTCCATGAAGACTTTCCTTAACGATCAGAATTAACTATAGGACTTCCTTGGTGGTCCAGTGGTTAAGAACCCATCAGCCAACGCAGGGGACACGGTTTGAATCCTGGTCTGGGACAATCCCACATGGCGAAGGGCCCCAACTACTGAGCTCACTGTCTCTAAAGCCCTGTTCTCTGCAAGAAGAGAAAGCACTGCAATGAGAAGCCCACATCCAGCAATGAAGAGTAGCCCCACTTGCCAAACTAGAGTAAGTGTGTGAGCAGCAGCAAAGACCCAGCGCAGCCAAAAAAACAAGAATTAACTACACATCCCCTTTCTCTCCAGTACTCAACTTCTTTAGGAAGCCTTTTAAAAAATATTCATTTACATAAGAAATACACAAATGAACTCTCTTTTTAAAAAGAAGGGATTCAACTATTATAGATAAATGAAAAGTGATCATCGCCTCCAGTTCCACCAGCAGTTTGATGTGTCTTTCCAGTTCTTGTTGTTGTTGTTTAGTTGCTAAGTCATGTCTGACTTTTTGCGACCTCATGGACTGCAGCACACCAGGCTTCCCTGTCCTTCACTATCTCCCGGAGTTTGCTCAAATTCATGTCCATTGAGTCAGTGATGCTATCTAACCATGTCATCCTCTGTTGTCCGCTTCTCCTCCCGCCTTCAATCTTTCCCAGCATCAGGGTCTTTTCCAATGAGTCGGCTCTTGACATCAGATATCCAAAGTATTGGAGCATCAACTTCAGCATCAGTCCTTCCAAGGAATATTCTTATTCATATATTAGTGCCCTACTGTCTTCCCCTACTAGATTAAAAGCCCCATGAAGGCAAAAGCAATGTCTCCTGTACCCCTCTGCCCTCCTCCTCCACCCAGTGCCTCGTTGTAGGAATAACCAGCAGTAGAAATGAGGGCAATGAGGCACAGAGAGCTTAAGAAATTTGCCCAGATTACCAAGAAAAAAATGGCAGAGTTAGCACTCAAACTCAGACAGAGCATGCACTTACTAAATCTTTAATTGATTAATACATAAAGAACATTTGCACTGGGCATCTAGCATTTGGGTTAGAAGAGTTGCCCCTCAAGAAGGTCCAGCACAGACCATCAAGGCAGATGTGAATGTGCTTAATGACTTTCAGAAGCATCATGTTAGCATATGTCACAGAAAAATTAAGTAACTGATTTTTCTTTTTTTTTTCCCCCTCCACTTCTGTTTCCCACAGAAAGACATCTAGTAGAATAATGGTTTAACAGGTTGTGTAATACTAGTATCTAAGGCAACCCCAAATTATGGCATACCATAGGAATTATAATAGCCTAGTATCTGAAGAGATTGCTCATTATTCTCTTTAAAACAATGAATAAGACATTCATGACTCACTTAAAAAAAATAACTTCACTCATTTCCTATAGAACTGACCACTTTCCACAACTAATTTGTAATTTCCTTGAAGGCATCTCTAGCTTCTTGTTGTGCCTAGCACACACTGGTCACACAGCCACTGAATGAATAATAAACTATGAATGACTTTCCGCCAGCAGGCAGTGCACTTCATTAGAAAGAGGATACCTTTGGTATTTCCCCAAACTCTCAAAATGGGTGTCTGTGGCTGTTTCAAGGAATCTCTTTTCCCTTTTAACAGCTGCCCTTTTTGACTTGCTTATGGCAGAAAGAGCCTCTGGTATGTGTAAGAAAGTTGCCTAAAGTCTGCTTCTCATAAGGAACTGAGCTCCTTTGTTATTTCCCCCCAGTAGACCTCAGGTACACGAAATTGGATCAACCTTTATTCTTGGTACCTTTTACTCTGTCATCATTGGTTCATGAATAGACTTCTTTTAATGATTTGTCACTGAGTTATATATTAATAGTACAGTACACTAAGTCTCTTCAGTCGTGTCCAACTCTCTGTGACCCCGTGGACTGTAGCCCACCAGGCTTCTCTGTCCATGAGATTCTCCAGGCAAGAATACTGGAGTGGGTTGCCATGCCCTCCTCCAGGGGATCTTTCAGACTCAGGGATCAAACTTGAGTCTCCTGCAGCTCTTGCACGGCAGGCAGAATCTTTACCACTGAGTCATCAGAGAAGACCCCAATAATACAGCAAACACCTCTAAACCCATCATCTAACCCAAAAACCAAAGCACTGACAATCCCTTTCATTTACTTTCAAGTTCACCCCTATTCCATCCACTTCCCTACCTTAAATATCATAAGTTTTATCCTTTTGTTGCTTTTTTTGTTGTTAAACTTTAAAATTTGGAGACATTTGTAGATTTGCCTTTTTTTGGCCATGTCATGCAGCAGCGAGGATCTTAATTCCCCAGCCAAGCACGGAGTCTTAACCTCTGGACCACCAAGGAAGTCTGAGATGCCATGTGTCCTTAACCCAGTTTCTCCTAAAATCTTGTAAAACTATAGTAAAATATTACAAGCAGATATTGACACTGATACAGTCAAGATACAGAACATTTCTATCACCACAAGGATCACCCATACCTTTTGGTATAGAAATCTCCATTTCTATAACTTTTTCATTTCAAGAGTTTTATATAAACGTAGTCAGGCAGTATATAATCTTTTGAGATTCACTTTTTTTCACTCAGCATAATTCTCTGGAGATTCATCCAAGTTGTTGCCTGGATCAGTAATAGTTCATTTTTGCAGTTGTTGTGGCTGAGTAGTATTTTATGGCATGTATGTAGTACAGTTTGTTTAACCACTAACAAATTGACAGGTACCTGGGTTGCTTTCAGATCTTGGATATGACAGATAAAGCTGCTACAAACATTTGGATACAAGGTTTTGAGTGAACATAAATCTTTACTCTTCAGGAAAAATGCCCAAGAGTGCAACTGCTGGGTCATATCACAGTTGAAGGTCCAGTTTTTTAAAGAAACTGATGAAGTGTTTTCCAGAACAGCTGAACCATTTTAAATTCCCACCAGCAATGTATGAGTGATATTATTTCTCAGCATGTTCTCCAGCACATGTTGTTGTAACTAATTTTTATTTTAACCGTTCTGATAAATGTGTAATGATATCTCACTGTGGTTTTTAATTTGTGCTTCCCTAATGGCTAATGATGTTGACTATCTTTTCTTGTATTTATTTGCCATCTCTATACATTCTTCAGTAAACTCTCTCTTTCCATCTTTTGTCCATTTTATAATTGGGTTGTTGGTTTGCTGTTGATGTTTGAGAGCTCTGCATGTATACTAGATACTAGTCCTTAGTCAGATACATGGTTTGCAACTATTTTCTCCCACTCTGAATCTTGTCTTTTCATTTTTTAACAAGTTCTTTTGCAGAATATAATTGTTAATTTTTATGAAGGCAAATTTATCAGTTTTTCTTTTTTGTGGATCATGCTATTGATATCGAGTCTAAGAACTCTTTATCCCTAGATCCTAAAGATTCTCTCTTATTTTTTTCCTAAATGTTGCATGGTTTTATGTTTTATATCTAAGTGTATGATCCATGTTAATTTTTCTGTTAGGTGAAGTCTTAGGTTGATGTTCATTTTTTCTTTTTAATCTATAGATGTTCAGTTGCTCCAGCACCATTGTTGGGAAGACAGTCTTTCTTCCACCATATTGCTCTTGCATCACTACCAGAAATCAGCTGGCCAAGGGACTTCCCTGGTGGTCCAGTGGTTAAGAATCTGCCTTGCAATGCAGGGGACACAGCTTTGATCCCTGGTCAGGGAACTAAGATCCCACATACCTTAGAACAACTGTAACTAGAGAATCTGTGTTCCGTGTTCAAGATACCACATGCTGCAATGAAGATCACACATGGTGCAACTAAGACCCAATGCGGCCAAATAAATAAATGAATCTAATGCTGAAAAACTTAAAAAATCAGCCGGCTGTATTTATATGAGTCTATTTCTGAGTTCTCTGTTCTACTTACAGATGTATCTATTTCTCTGCCAATACCACTGTCTTGATTACTATCATCACTATATGTTAATAATAGATCTTGAAATTTGATAAATTGATTCCTCCTACTTTCTCCTTCTTTTTCAAGATTATTTTTAGCTATTCTAGTTTCTTTGTCATCCCATACAAATTTTAGAACAATCTTGTATATATCTACCAAAAACTCTTGCTGGGATCTTGACAGGAATTACATTATACCTATATATAAATCTGGGGAGAATTGATATCTTTACTAGGTTGAGTCTTCAAATCCATGAGCACAGTATGTCTCTCCATTTATTTAGATTTTTTATTTCTTTCATCATCATTTTATAACTTTTAGCATACAAGTTCTCTACATGTTTTGTTAGATTAACACGTGTTTCTCTTTCTTCCTTTGAGTGGTTATAAATGGTATTATATTTTTAACTTCAGTGCCCATGTGTTTATTTGCTCTTTCTAGATTTATCTTGTGTCCTATGAACTTGCTGAACTTACCTATTAGTTTAGGAATTTTTTGTAGATTCTTTGGGATTTTTCTATGTAAACAATCATGTCATCTCCAATGAGGGTAGTTTCATTTCTTCCTTTCTGATCTGCTTTTTTTTTTTTTCCTTATCTTATTGTACTGACAAGAATTTCCAGCGCTATGTTAATAAAAGCTGTGAGAGCAAACCTTCTTGCCTTGTTCCAGATCCTAGAGGATAAAGCTTTCAATCTTCATCATGTGAACTGTAATGTTAGCTGTAGATTTTTTTTTGTAGATATTCTTTATTAAACTGAGGATGTCCCCCTAGGCTGGGAAGATCCCCTGGAGGAGGGCATGACAACCCACTCCAGTATTCTTGCCTGGAGAATCCCATGGACAGGGGAGCCTGGCGGGGCACAGTCCATGGGGTCACAAAGAGATGGACTCGACTCAAGCAACTTAATATGCTTGCATGCATGTCCTTTATTCCTAATTTTTCTGGGAGTTTTTATCATGAATTGTTGTTGAATTTTGCCAAGTGCTTTTTCTGTATCAAATGATATAATCATGAGATTTTTCTTTTTTAGTCTGTTAAAATGATGGATTACACCAATTGATCTTCAAGTACTGAAACTACCTTGTCTCTCTGGAATAAACTCTATTTAGTCATGGTGTGTAATTCATTTTTATGTATTGCTGATTTCTACTTGCTAATATTTTGGTTTTTTCCTGTATTCATGGAGGATATTGGTCTGTATTTTTCTTTATTTTGTACGGACTTTGTCTGGTTTTGGTATTAGTATTACTAGCTTCATAAGATAAAATGGAAAATGTCCCCCTCTTCTATTTTCTTGAAGACATTGTATAGAATTGGTATTAATTTTGCCTTAATCCTGGGCATATATCAGAAGAAAACCATAATTCAAAAAGATCCATGTACCTCAATGTTCATTGCAGCACTGTTTCCAATAGCCAAGACATGGAAGCAACCTAAATGTCCATCAACAGAAGAATGGATAAAGAAAATGTGGTACAGCCAGTTCCCCGGTGGCCCAGTGGCTAGGACTCCCAAGCTTTCACTGCTGATGGCCCGAATTCAATTCCTGGTGGGGTAACTAAACTCCTGCAAGCTGCTCAGCATGGCAAAAAAAAAAAGGTGTGGCACATATATATCTAATGGAATACTACTCAGCCATAGAAAAGAGTGAAATCATGCCATTTGTAGCACCATGGATAGACTTAGAGATTATCATACTAAGTGAAGTAAGTCAGACAAAGACAAATGTCATATGATATCACTTATATGTGGAATCTAAAAAAATGATACAAATGAACTTATTTACAAAAGAGAAACAGACCCACAAACCTAGAAAAAAACTTAGGATTACCAAAGGAGAAATGTGGGGGGAGGAATAAACTAGGAATTTGGGAGTAACATATACACACTCATATATAAAATAGATAACCAGCAAGGACCTACTGTAAGCATAGGGAACTATACTGAATATTTTGTAATAACCTATATGGGAAAAGGGCTTCCCTTGTGGCTCAGTGGTAAAAAATCTGCCTCCAGTGCAGGAGATGCAATTAGATATGGGTGTGACCCCTGGGTTGGGAAGACCCCCTGGAGAAGGAAATGGCAACTCACTCCAGTATTTTTGGTGGGAAATCCCATTGACAGAGGAGTGTGGCAGGCTACAGCCCATAGGGTCACAATGAGGCAGACATGACTAAGCAGCTAAGTACAACACAGCACGTGTGGGAAAAGAATCTTAAAAAATAGAATATATGCATGTAGAAAGCCTATTATATACATGTAGAAAGCCTATTATATACATTAAAAAGAATACATATGTATGTAACTGATCACTTTACTATACGCCTGAAATTAACACAACATTGTATATCAACTATATTTCAACAAAAAATAAAATTTAAAAATTGTTTTAAAATTTTCTCTAAAATTCTGTCTTAAATGTTTAATAGAATTCTCTGGTGCAACCATCCATATGTGGAGGTTCCTTTTCACAAGTTTTAAAATTATGAAGCCAATTCCTTCAATAGTTATAAGGCTATTAAAATTATCTTTTGCCACCCCGACCTCTCTCTCCCCCAGAAAAAAGAAAGAGAGAAAAAAAAAATTATCTTTTGCTTATTGAGTTGAGGTAGTTCATATTTTTTGAGGAATGAGTCTATTTCTCTCAAGTTGTCAAATCTTTGTCTATGTTATTGTTCATAATACTCCTTTATTATTCTTTTGAGCCTGGAGGTTCTCAGGTAATGTTCCCTATTTCATTCCTGACACTGGTCATCTGTATTTTCACTTTTTTTTTTTTTTCCTTCTTGGTCAGTCTTGCTAGAGATTTGTCAATTTTGTTAATCTTTCCAAAGAATCACCTTTTTGTTTTTGTGGTTTTCTCTATCATTTCCCTGTTTTTAACTTTCCCTTTCTCTCTGCTTGATTGGACTTATTTTGCTCTTTTCTAGGTTCTTTAGTTGAAAGTTTGACACATTTAGTGCTTAAATTTCCCTCTTGGCATTACTTTAGTTATGTCAAGCAAATTTTGATGTATCATATTTTCACTTCCATTCAAGGTATTTTTAAAATTTCCCTTGCAATTTCCTATTTGACTCATGAATTATTTAGAATAGTGTTTACTCCAAGTGGTTGAAGATTTTCCTGTTATCTTTCTGCTATTGTTTTCTATTTTGATTCCAATATAGTCAGAGAATATACTCTCTATAGTTCAAATTCTCTTTAATTTGCAGAGGTTTGTTTTATGACCCAGGATATCCTCTAACCTGGTATATGTTTCATGGGCACTTGAAATGAATGTGCATTCTGCAGCTGTTGGGTAGGGTGTTCTATAAATACTGCTTTGACCATGTTGGTTGAGTTCTATATCCTCGTTGATTTTTGTTTAGTTGTTCTATCAGTCATCAGATACCTAAATCTTTGCCTGTCTAGGAGGTGGGAAATGCTATTGTGTTGTGGTCTCGATCTGCATTTCCTTAAGTTATAGTAAGATGGAGGATCAAATTAAATATTTTCCTTCCTCTTAAATTGTACTCTTTAAAACATGTTGAGACTTTACCGATTATTCAAACCTATTGCTTTTTCCACTCATTTCTGGTTTTTTGTTTTTGTTTTCACACATGAAGTGAACCCTGCCAATGCCTCTGAATAGAGCAGCCAGGAATATGTTTCTGGATAGATCTCCTTGTATATCTCCATCTAGCAGAGTGCCACAAGCAATTATATACATACTTAGGTCAAAAACCTCTAATTACTCCCCACTCTCTGACAAATACCATCCTAAACTTTAACCCAACGTTTAAAGCTCCTGGCACACTTCTGATATAACAAATCCAGCTATGTCAGTGGCTCGGCATTATCATAGTCTGTCCCAGCTAAGACGGTCCCTGCCGGCACATCTCATCTTTGCCCATGCCATTCCTTCTGCCTAGAATGTACTTTGTCAACCAAATCCTGCTGCTGCTGCTGCTGCTGCTAAGTCGCTTCAGTCGTGTCCAACTCTGTGCGACCCCATAGACAGCAGCCCACCAGGCTCCCCCGTCCCTGGGATTCTCCAGGCAAGAACACTGGAGTGGGCTGCCATTTCCTTCTCCAATGCATGAAAGTGAAAAGTGAAAGTGAAGTTCAGTGTCCGACTCTTAGCGACCCCATGGACTTCAGCCCATCAGGCTCCTCTGTCCACGGGATTTTCCAGGCAAGAGTACTGGAGTGGGGTGCCATTGCCTTCCCCGCAACCCAATCCTACTTACATTTAAAATGGGGCTTAGGGACTTTCCTGGTGGTCCAATGGTTGAGTCCACCTGCCAATGCCAGGGAGATGGGTTCGATCCCTGGTCCAAGAAGATCCCACATGCTGTGGGGCAACTAAGCCCGCTAGCCTAGAGCTGGTGCTCTGCCACAAGAGAAGTCACTGCAATGAGCAACCTGCCTACCGCAACTAGAGAAAACCCATGCACAGCACAATCATAAATAAATAAATAAAATGTGGCCCAAATGCATCCTCTGTGGAGAGGTTCTTAATCATTCCAACTGGAAGTGACGGCCCTCTTCCATCGTGCTCTAACATGTGTGAGAGGATGGGTGGGTTGATATCAAAGTGCACACATCTGGGAAACGAGCAGGTGGGCTCTCATGAGTGATTCAGACCAGGACTGTTTTGCTCTTTTTTATACCTGTGTCTTGGCTTGCAGGCAATGTGCCTCTCCTGTACTAACAGTCTAGCTCACATGGTGAACATTTGTTACAATTCCATCTTGAACGACCAAATTCATCAAAAGTGGTACATTAGAAAAACTTCCAATTCGTTGAGCAGAAATATCCCCTACACAACAGATTGGAAGGATGAATTATTCAGAATACTGATAAACTCGTGCTACAAAGTGATTTCTGCATCAATGACAAATGAACTATTCTCATAGTAGCAAAACAGTTGAGAAGTGTATTTTTTTTAATTCTGATGCATTTTCTTATGCATGGAAATGGACAACTCTCCACTAAGTTTCAAACATTTATTTCTTACACCTTAAACTTATACAGTGCTGTATTTCAATTATACCTCAAGAAAACTGGAAGGAAAAAAACCTCTCACTTTTTCAGGCAAAGTGGAAGTTTCAGTAGACTATATAATACAAAAGAACTTTAAAAAATATCTAGATACTATACTATGCTATTTTTAAAGTAGGAAGTTCCAGGCAAGTTTCAGACTCTTACCTACACAAAAATAACTATGAAGTTTTATATTTCATGTGTGTGCAATTTCACATACCAAGCAATTCCAGTTTTTATTAAAAACTGAGCTATAAATGTTTAAGTCACAGAAGATGAGAATTTTAATAAAATTTTAATAAAAATTCTTATTACAAAAATGAAACAATTATCATAGAAAATAACAATGTCAATACTCACTGATAATAACAAACTATTATATATTTAATTAATAACTAATTAAAATAATTTATTGTAATCAATTTGTCCTTAATCCCTTTATTCAGTAAGAACTGCTGGTAGCATTGAAAGACCTTGGCAAGATTGTTCTAGATCCTTTTTGGTTCCTGTTTAGGCAAAGTATACCTGATAGATTTTTTTTTTTTTTTTTTCAGGAGGAGTCTCTACCCACCCTCAGTGTTCCAGGACCTAATTCCGCTGATGGTCAGCAGTTCTGCATGTTTATTTTCGGTTCCACATGCTGTCCTTCAAACTCATTTCCTCTTGTTCTCTCCCCGGCAGAGGCAGAGAAGCGCTGGCAAGTCTCCCCTGCCTGAGAATCTTGCACAGAATTAAACAAACCACTGCACCGAGCTGCTCTTCTCTGGAGTGAATCATAAGGCTCTTTCTCTTTGGCATTGAGTCTCGTTTCCAGTTATTTTATTTAGACCTCAAAGAGTTGAGGTCTCCCTGGAACCTTCTAAGAGGCTATTTTTCCTGACAACTGGTTGACCTGCTCATTCTCCTTCCTGAGAGCACAGGGCTAGATCAGATGACCTTTGGGCCTTCCTCTCACTTCTGACTTTATGTGCCTTCTCATGGAGCCTGGCTTAGGATTCTACATATGGCAAATATTTACTGGCTGTCAGACAGCATTACTGGTTGTCTGACTCAAGAGTGTGGTTGCTAATAAGAGCCACAAATGGCAAAGGCAGTTCTAGGAATTGGCTGGTTACTCAGGGGTGGTGGATGGAGCAGGAAAACTAAAACAGGCCTCCTGCCCACTACCTACTTACTTCCCCCCACATTCATCATGAAAGGAAGGGTCACCAAGAACAGGCCTGAGGGACCTCACTGTGGCCCTCACTGTGTGTTCCTGGCAGGCGGGCAGCCCAGAGGATTATGTTCTTCAAGGAGCTCTGGTTTCACGGGGGCTGCTTTACTCAACACGGCACAGAGTTCTAGCTAACGGGGGGCTCTCCCGTGTTGCCTCCTCCTGGTCTCCTTCTTTCCAGGGAAGCCGGTTTTATACACTCTTTGGGGCTGTGCACTGCTGCACCCTGCTACCCATGAGCCTGAGAGATCCAGCCATATTCCCCTCTGTGCCTTGACCTGAATCCTTCTAGAAGTAACGGGGAAGCCAGACAGAAGAGGGTCCCAGTGTAGTGACAGCAAGTCTCAGACTCAACCTTTGCAGTCAGGCACTGCCCGACTTTTGCAGGCAGTTCCTGGACTGTTCCACCAAACTCCTTCCCGAACTGGCCTTTTGCTCTTTGCAAACAGCTGTTCGTCACTCCTCTCATCCATCTTACTCTGGTGTCTTGGATTTTAAGGTCGTATCACTTGTTCAGAACATCCCCCAGTTGACCTCAATCTTTTCCCATTATTCGTAGAGTTCCTGAAACCACCTCTTCCAGGAAGTCTTCCTTGACTAACCAGAACAGTGAAATCTCTGGCCTCCTTCCACACTAACCACTCTCCTCAAAGAACTTCCCCTTTGTTTCCACAGAATGTAAGTGCTGCAATTTATTTATTGTCTCATGTGTGTTTTGAATAGATTTTCAAGAAGGATAAAATAATCGGCGACGCCTTTTGAGAAGGAGGATGGTGTCTCACAGATGTGCGGGAGGCCCCACACACCCCAACGCATCAGCAAACAAGTGGTGATGCTCTAAGTGTGATTTTGCAGGTGGCTGCTCAGACTTTGCCTTCAGAACCTGAGTTTCCACATTCCAGTGGTGCGACTTATACATGCAGCATCAGCCAGATGCTTCAGCAGTATTCACTCAACAGATGCCAAGCACTGGGTTAGATCCTGGGGATTTAGGGTCCATTGAAGAATTTTAAGACTATTGTGGTAGCCCATCATTTTGGTGGCCCATCATGAACCATGTCTCCCAGCATTCATGCCCTTGTAGAGCCCCCACCCCTAAACCCCTTCTTAAACCTGACTTGGCCCAGGACCTACTTTAACTAATAGAATACAGAGTAGTCTCAGTTCAGTTCAGTCCCTCAGTCGTGTCCAACTCTTTGCAACCCCATGGACTACAGCACACCAAGCCTCCCTGTCCATCACCAATTCCCAGAGCTTGCTCAAACTCATGTCCATTGAGTCGGTGATGCCATCCAACCATCTCATCCTCTGTCAGCCCCTTCTCCTCCCGCCTACAGTATAGTCTAGTAGACTGTACTAGGACGGTATAGTATAGTCTAGTACAGTCTAGCAGCAGTAGTCTAGTAGTAGTACAGCCTAGTAGATGGTACTGTACAGTCTAATAGACTGTAAAGTAAAAGAAAAAAAAATTCCATTGCAATGGTCCCTATAGCTATCAAAAAAAGAATATAGTACAGGTGATATTGTGCCAGTTCCAGGCTTAAGCCCAAGAAGACCTGGACACTCCTGCTTTTGTGGTTTGAAGATCCTTGAGCTACTGTGTAAAGAGATCAGCTACCCTGCTGGAGAAATCACATGGGAAGTCCATTTGGAAAGAGAAAGGCACTGAGCCTATAGGGGAAGAGAGAGACTCCTGACCATCCCAAGTCCCGAAGAGCCCAGCCTCCAGGCAGCCTGCCGGCTAAATGCAGCCACATGAGTGATCACCAGCATGAAGATCAGAAAAACCATCTAGCTGAGCCCAGCTCAGATTGCAGAACTGTGAGCAAGTAACCATTTGGTTGTTATTTTAAGCCACTATTTGGGGGATGATTTGTTATACAATAAGTCCCTACATACGAAAGAGTTCCATCCTGAGAGTGCGTTCTTAAGTCCAATTTGTTCCTGAGTTCAAGAAAGTTAGCCTAAGTACCCAACTAGCACACTTGGCTATATAGTACTGTACTGTAATGGGTTTGTAATACTTTTCACACAAATAATACATAGAAAGCAAAAAAATAAATAAATAAATGTTTTTAATCTTACAGTATAGTACCTTAAAAAGTACAGAGTACAGTACACCAGCTGGCACACGGGAGCTGGCATGGACTAAAGAGGCGAGAAGAGTTACTGACTGGGTCGGGGAGGAGGTGGGAGATGGCAGAACCGAAGGATCGGCAGCAATAGGAGGCGGAGGGCAGGCTGGCTGCAGTTTCACTCTCATTTGATGTTGGTGGCACAAGTTCTGGCTCCTAGCTGGATTCAACTCTATCTATCCTCTTGAAAAAATCATCCAGTGATGTCTGGGTAATAGCTCTTTCTCCCTCATCATAGATGACACCGTAGCACTGGATTGCATTCTCAACGGTGGCTGCAAACTTTGTGTGCTGTTCTACATTAGGGTCCTGTGATTCAACAACCAACAGTGCCTTCAGGAAAATCCCCTTCCATTTCCTGCGTCATGAATCTCTTCGGCTCTTCAGTTGCTTCTTCTTCCTCTTGGTCTCTCTTCATCCTTTCTCTGGGCCTCCAGTTCTATCAGGTCTTCCTTAGAAAGCTCCTCACATTGCATAGAGAAGCCATCCTCTTGCAGATCTAGCTTGAAATAAAGACGCTGTACTATTGCAGTCTATAGAGTGCAGTACAATAAAGTACACAAATCACAACCACCTCTAAGGATGCACGCACATGTCCATGTACGCCCGACCCATGAACTAACTCATGTGATTGGATTTGCGAGCACAAGTCTGAATCCTTGAAAGTCCATAACTTGAAGGTTCATATGTAGGGGACTTACTGTATAGCAACTCATAACTAAATAAATAAGTAAATCACAATAACATCCTGTAATTCCTAAAAACAAGAGAGGAGTATATGGTATTCCAAAGTGGCTTCAAGACAGATTAATAGGCCCAGGGCTTTGAAATCTAATAATCAAGCAGAGTCATGGTAGCAATAGGCCTTTAAAAAAAACAAAAAGATCATACCAAGATCTTAGATAAGAATTAATCTGTCCATCTTCCTTAAAAAAATAAGCTATAAAATTAATGCAGTTCCCACAAAATACCAACAAGATTCTTTTTTTTGGAGGAGGGCATCTGATGTTAAAGTTCATGTGGGGATAAGAAAAAAAGTAGCCAAGAACTTTCTGCAAAAATAATAAGTGGCAGAGGAATAGTCAATAGAAAATAAATGCATCATAAAACTATAAAAATTAAGGCAGTTAGGTATGACTCTGTCTGGTATCCCCCAGTAGGCTGCCAGCCGCCTCCACTGGCTGGCTGCTCTGATAATCCTTCATGTGGCACGTAGGGAACTCCACCAAATGCCTTCCGTGAGATGACAGAGCCAAGACAGGGTCAGGGGCTAGATTGTAGAACACCACCTCGGCACTGATTTTAGCCTTCTGTCATATCTCAGTAGGTGAGGAGCACAGAGACAGCATCTTCCAGGCTCTGCCCTCCTGGAGTCCCATCAATCTAGTCTGAGACTACCACGCAGAGAGAAGTCAGGCTCTGAGCCTGCCAGCTTCACCCTCCTCATCTTTCCACAGTTCACTGGGGACAGAATGGACCAAGTTTCCCCACCTGCCTTCTCTCCTAGACTGTGCTTATAACCAGCCCACCAGACCTGACTCTTAATGTGGTATATGGAGGCTAATGGAATTAGAAAATCCTTTTCTCTACCCAAAAAATACAGTGTTCAGGACTTGCCTTGTGACTCAAGCTGGGGACTTCCCTGGTGGTCCAGTGGTTAAGAATCTGCCTTGCAATGCAGGGGACAGAGATTCGATCCCTCGTCAGAGACCTAAGATCCCACATACCGGGGGCAACTAAGCCCACGAGCTGCACCTACTGAGCCTGGGAATCCTGGAGCCCATGAGCCACACCAGAGAAATTAGAGCGATGCAAAGAAGACAAGAACAGCCAAAAAAAAGAGGCGCAACTGTTCCATGGTCCTTTGTTCCAGGTGGGGCTGGTGCTCGCCCCCCCCCGCCATTACTGCGGTGTGGTAAGACTCTGAGCTCAGCCTTAGATGAGGAAGACCAGGAGGCAATAAAGTTTAACTGGGAAAATGAAACTAAGTCAGTTTAAGTTTTCCAAACACTATCTTTGTAACAGATGCTACATGTATTTGGAAAACTGACACAATTTTCAACAGCAGTCAACTAAAATTATTTCTTTTATTATTATTATTCACAGCTTGTCAGATCTTAGTTCCCTGACCAGGGATTGAACCCGTGCAGCTTGCAATGGAAGCACAGAGTCCTAACCACTGAACTCCCGGGGAATTCCTCTTTTATAATTTAAATTAATATCATAAACATGTCACCAATGAGGACAATGATTTAAATGTGTGCCACATACTTCTCTGAAAAACTTGATTACTCAATTGTCTGGAAGTTGCTTTGAAAGCTTATTAATTCACAGTAGGCCAATTCAGAATTTATAACTGTAATCTTGAATGGGCAGGACTGTTAACTTCCTGCCATGAAGTAATGGTTGGCTATCATGATTTATATTTCTCAAGTAATTAACAGCAGAAATACACATGCAATCTCCGTAAGATAATCAACTTTTTAAAACCACTTTGAACAATTTCTTAGATGCTGCTCATAACTCCTGGGAAATTTAGAAATGTTTGCGGTTACTATATGTTGCTACATGTCATTAAAAAAAAAAGTGCATGAGGGAGCTGTGGTGTAATGGCAAGGACATTGCGACCGAAGGCAAGGGGCCCTTGCTCTGTGTCATGGGAAGGGGCAGACTTTATTTTTTGGGCTCCAAAATCACTGCAGATGGTGACTGCAGCCATGAAATTAAAAGACGCTTACTCTTGGAAGAAAAGTTATGACCAACCTAGACAGCATATTAAAAAGCAGAGACATTACTTTGCCAACAAAGGTCCGTCTAGTCAAGGCTATGGTTTTTCCAGTAGTCATGTATGGATGTGAGAGTTGGACTATAAAGAAAGCTGAGCTCCAAAGAATTGATGCTTTTGAACTGTGGTGTTGGAGAAGACTCCAGTCTTCTTGGACTGCAAGGAGTCCCTTGGACTGCAAGGAAATCAAACCAGTCCATCCTAAAGGAAATCAGTCCTGAATATTCATTGGAAGGACTGATGTTGAAGCTGAAACTCCAATACTTTGGCCACCTGATGCGAAGAACTGACTCACTGGAAAAGACCCTGATGCTGGGAAAGATTGAAGGCAGGAGGAGAAGGGGACGACAGAGGGTGAGATGGTTGGATGACATCACCAACTCGATGGCCATGAGTTTGAGTAAACTCCAGGAGTTGGTGATGGACAGGGAGGCCTGGCGTGCTCAGGTCCAGGGGGTCACAAAGAGTCAGACATGACTGAGCGACTGAACTGAACTGAACTGATGGGGAGGGGCTGGAGGTGGAGTTTGCAGTCACACCACCTCGCTTCACCGAGTATTGTCTACAGACCCCCAGGAAGGTGGCTGGGCCTGTACATTGTGTTACCTCTATCTCTGCATCCTGAGAATGAAGATGATAATAGCTCCCACCTCATGCATGGTTTTGAGGATTAAATGAGACGATGCACGTGAAGTTCTTAGCATGTTCTTGGCACACAGGAAGCACTCAATGGCAAAGTAACTGTTAGAATTTTATTATTATTATCTTCTGCAAGTAAGTTGATACAGTTATATTTCAACACTTATAGGGAAGCATTTTTGTACCATTCTGGGCATATAGTGAATTCTGTTTGTTTTGTTTTTTGGGGGTGCAGCTTGCAGAATCTTAGTTCCCCGACCAGAGATTGAACCCAGCTCCGGCAGTGAAAGCACAGAGTCCTAACCACTGGCCCACAAGGGAATTTTCAAGTGGTTTCTTTGTGTGTTTGTTTTAAAAACAAACTAAATTTTAAAAAAAATTAAAAAACTAAAAAACAAACAAATACGTTGCCTTAAACAATTTTATAATTCATTCTATTAATGGCCTTTCACCTGATTTCGCTGCACTATTACCTCGTGGGTTGGTTTACACAATTCTTTCAAATCATATTTAAAGGGAGATATGAAAGATAAAAGGGGTTGTGTTAGGGGGAAAAGTGATTTCTGAGAATTCTGAGACTCTGATCTGATGGAGTAAACAGCACAGGGAACCACAGGGCTTATCTGCACATCACGTAGACCATTCGAGGAAATCTCTGGAGAGCGTGATGCCTTCACAGATAACGTGTGGCACACTTGGTCCCGGTCCCTCTGTTGCCGCACCTCATCTGGTTCCTCCTCCGTTTCCCCTCTCTCTGACTCCGACAACAGCTGGGAGGCAGGAGGGGCTCCAGGGCACAGCGCCCAGCAGACCAAGCCCTGTGTTTCAGGGAGGACCACCTCGGGAGTGTCGGAAGTTGGCAGTAAGGGAGCCACACGTCCATCACTCAGAGAGAATGCAGTACTGATTTCAGTCTTTGGATTTTTGTTCCTTTTGAGTGTGAGAGACAAAAAGAAATGAGGATTCATTTTAGTACAGACTATTTCTAGAGAAGCAATCGTTTGTCATATCTGAAAAATTCCCAAGAGGAATACTTGGGTTGGGCTTCTAACAAAGAGAAATCAAAGTAAGTATTAAGATTTGCCTGTAAATGACAGGACTTTCTTAGGGCTCCATCATGGCTTTTGAAGCCAGAGAAAGCAATGTCTTGCAAGCAGCTAATTCCACAGAAGTCTCAAAACCCTTGAGTGTTACTTTCATCTTCCCTCTAGGAGTCTGGAACCCAGCAACAGTACAATTTTTCCCTCCAAACTTGGGGGCCCCTTTCCTTCTGCTCCCCTTTGTCACCTTATTGAATTTCTGGCTGCCACTGACGTCTCTGGGAACCAAAGGCAGATTACTTGTGGGCAAGGTCTGGGCCTTGCTTACATGTGTGTAGCCACACATCTTGGCACAGTGTTTGGATTCACTGAGTATTTGTAGGATAAAAGGAGGTGTGATTATGAAAAGTGATTTTGAAATATTGTTTGGAATGTGATTGGGAAAGCTCACAAAGTCTGGAAATGGAATGTGTTGGACCTGGCCCCAAGGTATCCTACAAACTGGTCAGATGTTATTAACATTATTCCACCTGCCATTCATTCTCTAATGTCCACACACACCCTCACAGGATCAGAGGTCAGCAGATGTGACATATGTAGAGTATGATAAATCAGAGAGAATGCATACCCACACTTATGTGAACCTTCTTCCCAGCACGTTCTTATCAACAGGGAAGAAAATGAAGCAAGATATGCAAGTCAAAGCCTCCTTTCTACTCTTCCTTCCCACCTTCTCCTGTGGCGGAGATGCTTAGGTGTTAAATGACTCCAAAAAAAGGAGCTTCAAATATAGGAACAGGGGACTTCCCTGGTGGTCCAGTGGTTAAGCACATCCCCTTGCAATGCAGGGGACGCAGGTGCCATCCCTGGAGGGGGAACTAAGATCCCACATGCCTTGGGGCAACTAAGTTCACATGTTACAACTAAAGAGTCTGTACACCCCAACGGAAAAGATCCTGCATGCCGCCACTAATAAATACATTAAATAAATATTTCTTCTTCAAATGTAGGAACAAAGGAAGTCTAACCCAGGAAAAGTCACTGAACCAGCTGGTGCTGCAAAGGGCAGGGATGGGAGAACCCAGGGCTATTGGTATGATGCAGGCAGCAAGAGCCCTGAAGTGGTAGGGTAACCCCCGGCTGCTTCTTGGAGGAACTAAACCTCAGATGAGTTTGAAGGAACCAAAAGAATGAGATGTCCAAGCCTCAGATACTTACGGACTGGTGAAGGGGAGTCCCATCCAGGCATGCCAGGGGCAGAGATGGACACAAAGCTCCAGTGGCATCATGGCAGGAGATGTGGGCCACAGAGCCACATATGTGGGCCACAGAGGAGCCCTTAAAATCCACGACTAGGTATGAGCCCAAAGCCATAGGAACCATTGTCTGAAATGAAGCTAGTCCAAGTGGTAATACAGACGGCCTGAGCCTTCACAAGTGCAGGACGAGCTGGAGCAAGGGACCCAGAGGAGCCAGGTTCTCTTACCCAGGCCACCTGGAAGTCAAAGGAATGTAGCCAAAGGAGAAGAGGACCAGAGGGCAAATATATCTGCTAAATTAAAAGACACTTTTTCCTTGGAAGGAAAGCTATGACAAACCTAGTCAGCGTATTAAAAAGCAGAGACAACACTTTGCCAACCAAGGACCATATAGTCAAAGCTATAGTTTTTCCATAGTAGCCATGGATTTGAGAGTTGGACCACAAAGAAAGCTGAGCACTGAAGAGTTGATGCTTTCAAACTGTGGCGCTAGAGAAGACTTTTGAGAGTCCCTTGGACTGCAAGGAGATCAAACCAGTCCATCCTAAAGGAAATCAGTCCTGAATATTCATTGGAAGGACTGATGCTGAAGCTGAAGCTCCAGTACTTTGGCCACGTGATTTGGAGAACCGATTCATTGGAAAAGACCCCGACGCTGGGAAAGATTGAGGGCAGGAGGAGAAGGGGATAACAGAGGGTGAGATGGTTGGGTGACATCACCAACTCAATGGACATGAGTCTGAGCAAACTACGGGAGACAGTGAAGGACAGGGAAACCTGGCGTGCTGCAGTCCGTGGGGTCACAAAGCATCAGACATGACTGAGAGACCGAACAACAAGTACCAGGGAGTCAGTCTAAGGGCTGTGAATGCCTTCCTCTGCTCTGACACTCCCAGGGACACAGGGACTAGACTTCAACAGTAGTAGCATGAAGACTCCAGAGTTCAAATTCAGGGGAGTTTCCCAGTGATTTGCCCTCAGGACTTTAAATTCCCCAGCCACCCATCAAATCCCCACCGTACTCCTCTGCCTCCTGCAACAGTAAGACTATCTTTTAAAGTCATTTAAAAAGAAGATGAATACCACAAGTTATTAACACCTGTGACTGTGATCAAGGGAAACTGACAAGTTAGAAATTTGCAGTGTGAAATCATTCATTCACATGGCTAATATTAGTAGAGGGCCAACAGGCTACAAACAACTTAGAGATACAGTGATGAGTTATAGGAGGACTCCTTGAACTTGAGGCTTCAAATGAATATAGTATTAATTTCCCCAAATTATCTCATATAAAATCTCCAGTAACCTTTTAGTGGTTCTCTAGAAAAATTTTTTTTCTTCATTTTTGTACATAGAGACTTGATAATAGAATCTATTTGCAAAACAAACGGTCAGGGAGAGAAGAAAAAAAAAACTTCAGAGAAATCAAAACTAAAACTCTCAGCCTAAAACAGAATCTTATCTGAAATATACTGAGATAATGGAACTGAAACAACTGAAAGAAACCCCTGAAGTACAATTTATTTCTTAATTTTCAATGATATAAAGAAAAGAAGATAGTGGCGAAGATAATTCATATCTACTTGCATTTGTGTTCCAGTTTTTAAATCATTTAAAAATCAAATCTACTTTTTTTTTTTTTTTTCCAGTGGGTTTTGTCATACATTGATATGAATCAGCCATGGATTTACATGTATTCCCAATCCCGATCCCCCCTCCCACCTCCCTCTCCACCCGATTCCTCTGGGTCTTCCCAGTGCACCAGGCCGGAGCACTTGTCTCATGCATCCCACCTGGGCTGGTGATCTGTTTCACCATAGATAGTATACATGCTGTTCTTTTGAAATATCCCACCCTCACATTCTCCCACAAAGTTCAAAAGTCTGTTCTGTATTTCTGTGTCTCTTTTTCTGTTTTGCATATAGGGTTATCGTTATCACCTTTCTAAATTCCATATATATGTGTTAGTATGCTGTAATGTTCTTTATCTTTCTGGCTTACTTCACTCTGTATAATGGGCTCCAGCTTCATCCATCTCATTAGGACTGGTTCAAATGAATTCTTTTTAATGGCTGAGTAATATTCCATGGTGTATATGTACCACAGCTTCCTTATCCATTCATCTGCTGATGGGCATCTAGGTTGCTTCCATGTCTTGGCTATTATAAACAGTGCTGCGATGAACATTGGGGTGCACGTGTCTCTTTCAGATCTGGTTTCCTCAGTGTGTATGCCCAGAAGTGGGATTGCTGGGTCATATGGCAGTTCTATTTCCAGTTTTTTAAGAAATCTCCACACTGTTTTCCATAGCGGCTGTACTAGTTTGCATTCCCACCAACAGTGTAAGAGGGTTCCCTTTTCTCCACACCCTCTCCAGCATTTATTGCTTGTAGACTTTTGGATAGCAGCCATCCTGACTGGCGTGTAATGGTACCTCATTGTGGTTTTGATTTGCATTTCTCTAATAATGAGTGATGTTGAGCATCTTTTCATGTGTTTGTTAGCCATCTGTATGTCTTCTTTGGAGAAATGTCTGTAATTCAACACTCATTTATGATTAAAACTCTCCAAAAAGCAGGAATAGAAGGAACATACCTCAACATAATAAAAGCTATATATGACAAACCCACAGCAAGCATCACCCTCAATGGTGAAAAATTGAAGGCATTTCCCCTGAAATCAGGAACAAGACAAGGGTGCCCACTCTCACCACTACTATTCAACATAGTGTTGGAAGTTCTGGCCACAGCAATCAGAGCAGAAAAAGAAGTAAAAGGAATCCAGATAGGAAAAGAAGAAGTAAAACTCTCACTGTTTGCAGATGACATGATCCTCTATATAGAAAACCCTAAAGACTCTACCAGAAAATTACTAGAGCTAATCAATGAATATAGTAAAGTTGCAGGATATAAAATTAACACACAGAAATCCCTTGCATTCCTATATACTAACAATGAAAAAACAGAAAGAGAAATTAAGGAAACAATACCATTCACCACTGCAACAAAAAGAATAAAATACTTAGGAGTATATCTACTTAAAGAAACAAAGGACCTATACATAGAAAACTATAAAACACTGATGAAAGAAATCAAAGAGGACACAAACAGATGGAGAAACATACCGTGTTCATGGATTGGAAGAATCAATATTGTCAAAATGGCTATTCTACCCAAAGCAGTCTATAGATTCAATGCAATCCCTATCAAGCTACCAACGGTATTTTTCACAGAACTAGACCAAAGAATTTCACAATTTGTATGGAAATACAAAAAACCTCGAATAGCCAAAATAATCTTGAGAAAGAAGAATGGAACTGGAGGAATCAACCTGCCTGACTTCAGACTCTACTACAAAGCCACAGTCATCAAGACAGTATGGTACTGGCACAAAGACAGAAATATAGATCAATGGAACAGAATAGAAAGCCCAGAGATAAATCCACGAACCTATGGACACCTTATCTTTGACAAAGGAGGCAAGGATATACAATGGAAGAAAGACAACCTCTTTAACAAGTGGTGCTGGGAAAACTGGTCAACCACTTGTAAAAGAATGAAACTAGAACACTTTCTAACACCATACACAAAAATAAACTCAAAATGGATTAAAGATCTAAATGTAAGACCAGAAACTATAAAACTCCTAGAGGAGAACATAGGCAAAACACTCTCCGATATAAATCACAGCAAGATCCTCTATGACCCACCTCCCAGAATATTGGAAATAAAAGCAAAACTAAACAAATGGGACCTAATGAAACTTAAAAGCTTTTGCACTACAAAGGAAACTATAAGTAAGGTGAAAAGACAGCCCTCAGATTGGGAGAAAATAATAGCAAATGAAGAAACAGACAAAGGATTAATCTCAAAAATATACAAGCAACTCCTGCACCTCAATTCCAGAAAAATAAATGACCCAAATCTACTTTTATGCAAGTATTAAATGCACATAATTTAAAGAATCAAATCTACAAAACTTATACCAAAAAATATCAGTCCCTTGGCCCACTTTTCCCACCTAGATACATCCACAAAGGTAACTGCTTTCCATTCTCTTAGCTGTGTTTTTCTGGCATTTACTGAATAATATCCATCTGGGGCTATCTCTCAAGTCAGCTGTTTCAGACACTTTGCATTTACTTTCAGTTGTGGCAAAGACTTCACTCCCCAACATTCCCACTTCGTGGTTGATATTCAGATGGTCAGAGTGAAAACCGTATGAGTTGTTTCAATACTGCAAAGTACTCTTGGTATACTGGTTGGTATAGGAGCTTTCTTAGCATCCCATCCTTGTCACCCTGGATGCTCCGGTTCCTGTCCTGGGAAACCCTGGACTTTCCCAGGACCCAGCCGCTGCGGGGGCCTCCAGAGCCCCTGCTCCCATGCTCTGACCACCGTCTGTTCTGAGCGTCCAGTACTCGGGCTGTACTCATTCATTTCCAGTCCTCTTGCCCTCCCAATATAACTGTCTCAATTTTTCTTTGTAAGTATTGTTCACCGTGTGGCCAACTATGATTACATTTCTTTCCTTGTACAACTTTCTGCTTTTATTGTGGTGAATAATTGCCTGGTATTTTGACATGTTTCTTTAAACATCCAAATACTATAAAATATCTCTATATAATTTTCCATGCTGT
The DNA here is from genome assembly GCF_910594005.1 of Cervus elaphus. Lineage (NCBI taxonomy): Eukaryota > Metazoa > Chordata > Mammalia > Artiodactyla > Cervidae > Cervus > Cervus elaphus. Next base: position 71,908,609 of record NC_057828.1, on the reverse strand, counting down.
CAGTTATATTTTCTCCTCCCGATAGTGTCTCTTTTGGAGTCTTACATGTTCATATTCCAACCTGACCTGACTGCACTCTTCTCTAGATCTACTGAACTGTGTCCTGTGGAATTGAATTTGCCACTATCTTGGAGCTTCTCTTTCCTAGACCCATGGGCTTCTTTGGTTTATACTTTGTAGTGGAGCACATGCTCTAGAAGTGTCCCCAAACAGGATGCTTTGGAGTAATTTTTTTTTTTTTTTTTTTTAAGATTTTGCATGTCTGAGAATGGCTTTTGGATAACCTTTTTGGGTATAGATGCCTAGGTTTCAAATCATTTATACTAAGAATTTTCAAATTGTATGGCTTCAAGGACTCTTATTTAGTGATTTGATGCCATTCCAATTTCCTTTTCTTTGTAATCTTTTCCTCTCGTGGAAGCTTTTAGGAATTTCTCTTTATCCAGCATTTCTCAGTAATCTGCCTTGGTAGAGATGAGTTTGTCTTTTCATTCCTTGTGTTGAATACTCAGGTTTTATCTTCCAGAGTCTTGGGATCTGAAATTTTTTTTTTTTTTTTGTATTCTTCTTCTTTACTGTCTTTTAAAATTGAGATATACTTCACAAACCATACAATTCACCCACTCAAAGTGTACAGTTCAATGGGTTTTAGTATATTCACCAAAAAACCATCACCACTATCAATTTTAGAACATTGTCATCACCCCTGAGAGAAACCTCATACCCATTAGTGGTCACTCCTCATTCTTCCCACACTCTCAATGTAGTCCTGGGCAACCACTAATCTATTTTCTGTTTCTATAGATCTGCCTGTTATGCCATTTCATATAAATGGGATCATACCCACACTCTCAATGTAGTCCTGGGCAACCACTAATCTATTTTCTGTTTCTATAGATCTGCCTATTATACCATTTCATATAAATGGGATCATACCAATCTTATGAGTGATTTATCACTTAGCATGTTTTCAAGTTGCATCCCCATTGTAACATGTACCGTACCTCTTATTGCCAGATAATATTCCACCAGTTGGATATACCATGTTCTATTTATCCATTTGTCAGTTGATAGACATTTAGTTTGCTGCTACAAACATTCACCTACATGTTATTACAAAGACATGCCTTTCATTCTCTTAGGTTTTGACCTCAGAATTGAACTGCTGGATCATATGGTAACTGTATCTTCTCTTTGATAATTTTGACTCCTTATTTTTTTCTGCCCTTTCTTTCTGGAATGGCTATCAACTAGACATTAGCCCTCTAAATTTATTCTCTTTATTCTTACTTTTTCTTCCTAATTTGCTATCTCCTAATCTTTTTGTTTTACTTTTGGGAAATACTCATATTATCTTCCAGCCCTCCTCCTGAATTTATTTTGACCTTTACACTTCAACTGTTAATTTTTGAGAACTCTTGTTTACTAAATTCTTCAATGGAATTTTCTTAATGGAAGCAGTATCTTCTCATCTCTGGGAGAGCAGTAATTATTCTGTAACTCTGCCTTGTATTTGTCTGTTTTTTGTTTGTTTTGGGATCCTCATTTCCCTTTTGGTTTTTGTGTTCTTGTTTTCAGTTAACCAATATGCACTGAGAAAAAACCATGTGCTCTGCAGGCACTAGTTTTGGTACTTCAGAACAAAGATTCCTGCCTTCGGGGGACCTACAGTCTTCTGGTCTCTGCATTTGGAGGCTTCCTTCACATGTCCGGTCAATTTCCACTTGTGTGCTTATTATGTTTTAAAATAAAACTTATATAAAATAAAATGAAGAAATTTAAAGTGCATAGTTCAATGAAATTTTACATACGTATATAGCAATATAAGCACCACTAAGATCAATATACAGAACATTTCTGTCACCCAAAAAGCTTCCCTGTGCCAATTCTGTTAGTATCTCCTCTCCCCCCACAGGCAACCACCATACATTCATTTTGCCTCTTCTGTAATTTCCACACATGCTATGTACTCTTTCGAGCCTGGCTTCTTTCATTCAATATAATGTCTTTGGGATTTATCCAGATCATAGTTAAGTCCCCTACATATGAACTTCCAAGGATGCAAACGTGTTCCATCAATGTCAAGTATGAGTGAAATTGAAGTTCACCCTCCACCTGACTGTCATGGATCCTTCAGCTCCACCGTCTCCCACCTCCTCTCCCTCCTCCAGTTAGGACTCTTCTTGCCTGTTCCCTTGATGCCAGTCCTGTATGCCAGCTATTAAACTGGACGGCTGGACTTTTCTAGGTACGGTACTGTAAGACTTCAAATGTTTTTGTGTGTGTGTGTTTGTTATGTATTTTTGGTATGAAAGTTATTATGAACCTACTACAGAATAGTACTTTATAACCAATTGCATTAGTTGGGTGCCTAGGCTCACTTTGTTGGTCTTATGAACATATTGGACTTTCTAGCGTGCTCTCAGAAGGGAACCTGTTCATGTCTAGGGGACTTACTGTACATGTATCAGCAATTTCAGTTTAAAATTCCTGTGTAATATTCATTATGTGTATACGCCACAGCTTGTTTTTTGACTGTTGATGGGTATTTGGGTTACTTCCTGTTCTTCTTCCACACTGCGCAGGTTGCGGGATCTTAGTTCCCTGACCAGGAATCAAACCTGGGTCCTGGCAGTGAAAAGTGTCAAGTCACAACCACTGAACTGTAAGGGAACTCTCTATTCATTTTTGAGAGTAAAATATATACAAAAATGTTCCTGAAAGCCCTGTGTGAATGGGTCTTAAGAGATGAAATGTCTCCACAGTAGATCAATTGGACTGGTCAGCTGGAAATGTGGCTTGGGACCTTCAAGCATCATTGTCCGGAGCACTTTTCTCTGGGGGTTTTCTAAAGAAGGCCCAGCTAAGATGTGTGAACCAGGCTGCCAGTATCCTGGAACTTCAAGTCTTACCACTCAATAACGGAACTTCACTCTGCCCATTTTTTGTTCTGAGCTTCACTCTTCTCTCCAGGTCTTTCAGTTTTTTCAGAAGACAAACTCCTTTGGCATAATTACCAACAGTGAGTGAAGAGGATAAGTCAGCACCTCATTTTCAGGCTCCTCCATCTCACCTCAGTCTCTGTGGTGTCCTCCACTCAGCTGTCAAGTGATTCTGGGGGGCGGGGGGCGGGGGAAAACTGGGTTTCTCTTTATCAATGTATCACTCTGCAGACACGTTAGGTTTGATATTCCTCTGACGTGTTAATTCATTTCTCTTCTGTTGATACACTTTCCTTCTTCATATGCTATGGTTTGGGGCAACCTTCCTCAAAAGATGAGTCTGTTTCTCTTTCTTGTTCTTGCTATTTTGGCGTAAATGACACAAAAGGGGGACCACGGATTCGATGGATTTTCCACCTCCTGGCCCCTCCTGTGTTGACGTTAATGGCGCCTCACCACCAATTCTAAGGAGAACAAAATTCTTAACAGTTGCTCCTGCTTCTCTCTTCCGGTTCGCCTGTAGCAAGCCTCTTTAGACAAGACCCACACAGAGACTTAGCTGAGAGTCCTCCCGTGCAGAGCTCCCTCACAGCCACCTGCCCTGTTGAATTCTCTCACTGCCGGCCATCTTCCTCCCTCATTATTTCCCTAAAATAGTCAAGATTGCTCAAATGTTGCCTCCTCCACAAAGACTTCCATGGCTTCTCACCAAAGTTCCCCCACATACATCTATGTAGCATTTGCTGCAGTGCATGATCACTGTTCTCCTCACTAGAATATATGACTCTTAAAGTTTTATCCTATGAGTGTTTTCACTTCCTTTGACAAACCAAGTATTAATAATGCTTACGGAACGCTCACTATGTATACTATGTGCCAAGTACTAAAGATTTAATATTATGAACTCACTTCTCATAACACTGTAAGGTTGGTATTACCATCACCCCCATGTTATATATGAGAACACTGTGGTACAGAGAAGTTAAGTATCCTGCTCAATTCTATTTAATAACAGTAGAGCAGAAATCTGAATCCAAGTGATCTGGCTCAGAGTCTATGCTCTGAACCTGACTTTTGAACTAAGTAGTGACTACCAGGTATCTGTTGAGTGGATGAATGAATGAATGAATGAATGAAAGTATATAGGGGAAAACAAAGGCCTTCAATAGAAGTCAGACAAGCTCAGTTTTACAGATAGCTACATTCTGAAGCAAAGTAAAAGTCTGATTTCATTCACTTTGTTCTCTATGCAGCCCAAGCCATGAAGGCCCAAGGAAAGAGGTCTAGGAAAAGATTTCTGTTGTCTAGTGTTATGGACCAAACGTTTGCGTCCCCTCAAAATGCATAAGCTCTAAAGTGAAAGTCGCTCCATCATGTCTGATTCTTTGCAACCCCATGGACAAATTCTCCAGGCCAGAATACTGGAGTGGGCAGCCATTCCCTTCTCCAGGGGATCTTCCCAACCCAAAGATTGAAGCCCAATCTCCTGCATTGCAGGTGGATTCTTTACCGTCTGAGCCACCAGGGAAGCCCATAACCTTGCCCCAAGTGTGGCTGTATTTGGAGACAGGACCTCTAAGGAGGTAATTAAGGTTAAATGAGGTCATAGGTATAGCTTTCTAACATGATTAATGTTCTTATAAGAAAAGACACCAATACCTCCCCAACCACCAATGCATGCATGAAGAACAGAAAGTGAATTTGCCTTGATCGTGGGCTTCAAATCTCCAGAACTGTGAGAAATTAAATTTCTGTTGTTTAGGTCACCCAGTCTGTGGTATTCTGTTACAGCAACTCAAGCTGATTAATACAGTTTCTAATGCCTGACGTTTGGAAAACACAGATATCCCTTCAGTGTTTTCAGGAACCAGCTGCTTTAAATGTTCTCTCTCCCTTGAAACTGGATTTGACCTTCCTGTGTTTTGCTTGTTTGTCTGACTGTGGTTTTTGTTGAAAGGAAATTTTAAGACTCCGTCAAATCCGGCCTTCTTTTACCATAGGTATGTCACCATTTGATATTCTATTTTTTCCTTCAATATTCCTTGCAACTACAGACTTTTTGACTTTTCATCACCTGAGCAAGCTAATTCTCAGTCTATGCAGAAATTCAATTTCTCTTCTTTTTTTAAAAATATCTATTTGGCTGTACCAGGTCTTAGTTGCAGCATGGTGGATCTTTTTAGTTGTGGTATATGGGATCTAGCTCCCTGACCAGGGATCAAACCTAGGCCCCCTACACTGGGAGTACTCGAGTCTCAGCCACTGGACCACCAGGGAAGTCCCTCAATTTCTCTTCTTAAAAATACTTATCAATAATAATAAAAAAAAAATACTTATCAATAATAAATTACTGATATCAGCCATGTTTACCTTAGTTAATAATGCTAATATATTTTCTTTCCTAACGGTATTTCGTTGGGAACTCTGCTGTAACTGTGGGGTAATACTTCGAGCTCTCTAAAAGATGTCAAGTTTCAGCTGTTTGTCTGAGGGCTTTAAAAAGAACAAACTTTCTAATTATAAAAATTTCCAGACCCAGAAGTAGAAAGATTATAGCTTCACACAGATCCAACATTATCAAGATTTTTGCCATACTCACTTCATCTATTCCTCTCCTTTTTTCTTGGCTAACATATCGCAAGCAAATCTAAGACATCAAGTTATTAAACTCTATGTATCTCAATATGAATCTCTTAAAAAGGAGACATTTTTTTTACAGAAACACAATTTAGTTATCTAATCTAGAAGAATTAACAATAATGCTTTTGTTTGCATGCTTTTGAGTGAAACTATTCATACAGACTTTTGTACTGATATTATGAAAAAGAGTGACATTAGTATAGCAATATTCTGTAGACTCCAAACAGTTTTACAGTGAAATTTAGTTATGTGCAAGGTGTCGACCTACCATCCAACTAAAGCTGAGCTCCAGAAGGCCTGAGGCAAATCTTAAAAATACACAGGATCAAGGCTGCAGTCTTTGTACATTTTAATAAAAATACACTATTGCATACAAATATACAGATCTCAAGTTGTAACACTCAAATTCAGAATGCAATAAAGTAGCTTTGTAAGTTTTCTTCACTGAGACAGACTTTCTCATTCATGATTATTAAGACAAAATGAACAAGAGAAGTACATTATTTTCCAACCTTGTGATTAGTAAATTCCTCTGTAAAGGAATGAAGGTATACAATCATTTGTAAGAAAACAGCTGGCAAACTAGATGGCCATGCCTACATTGTGTTAATGTGAGTAAGAGAAACAGTAAGAGCTAGAGAAACTCTACTTAAATGTTCAGAAGTATAGGCAGCACTGCTTTCTCAGACTTCTTCCTACCAATGACTATATACTTGACATGTAAACACTCTCAAATGTAAAATAGTTCAATATGGTTGCATCTGTATTTCTTCCACAGTGACAATTTGTTTAATGTATTAATCTGATATATATTTTTGAACTGGATTCATCTACAAAAAATAATGAGAAATCCTGAAAAGAAATTATTCATTCCAAGTCAACTTATATTTAAAAGTTAATCTATGGAAAACAGAAGTGTGGGTCAGAAACACCAGCTACATGGCAAGTTTCATTTCTAAGAGAAATTCTTACACAAATAATCATCTTCTTTGTCTTACAAAACAAAACCAAAAAAATTCTAAAATTAACCCCACAAATTCAAATTAGTGGAACTTAGAGTAACAAAGTCAAAGCCAGTCTTGTCATCTGCATGTTAATTTGATAAATCAAACTGCACTGGGGGAGGTACCCAAGAAAACAACTGCATCTGCTACTGTGCAGAAATGATGATGACTTTCAGCCCTTAAGTAAAGATAACTGCTCCAGCTCTTTTTTAAACAAAGATGTGCATCTGGGAAACCCAGTGGAACATGTTACTTCTGAAATTCCACAAAAGCCGTAAGGCAGCCAAGTGCTGACAGAATTTAAGGACAGAAAGTTTGCACTCTTAATGACTGTTGACAGGCTTTGTGCCAATATTCAAACATGCTTTTCATGGACTACAGATGAAAATATTACATCATACCCCAGCATAGTGCCACTATATTTGTATTAAGGAATCACTAGTTATCTGCTGCTTTAAACAAAGTCCTGTCCAGGCATTAGGCTGTAATCTAAATGTTGACAGTGCCTAATTTCACCTCTTAAGATGAACAAAAAGGGCTTATGTATCAAGGTTAATTCTCTTTGGCCGCAATGGATACCATTTTCTCTGGGGGCAGTCTTTAGTTTGCTTTCTTCTCAATACCAAGTCAGTAGTTGTCCTAGTAGAAGTCTCTGCGGGTGTGGTTTCTATTTGTGCTATTAAGCTCTCGGGTTTAACATCTGGTTTCCTACAGCAACCGGAGAAGACCTCCTGGTGGACTCTCTGGAGCTGGATGAGAGGCTGCATCTTTAAAACTTGGGAAAATCCATCTCCTTGTTCAATTAATGCAGGTAAGGACTTAAAAAACAAACAACAGTAATACTTAACATTAATCTCAGGCTGAAACACAAACACAGAGATAAGTACAACACTCAAGTATTTAAACTCTTCAGGTCAAGCCTTTTTCCAAAACCTAATTTCTTAGGTCATAGATAATGACATTACTTTAAAATACCAATTTTAGTTGAGGAATTTTAACAAAAAGCTAAAGCTAAAAAGATATATTCTATTCCTATTTTATAATGCCTGGTAGTAAAATAAAACTAGTAAAACAGGAGGTAACAGGGACTTCCCTGGCAGTTCAGTGGTTAAGACTTTGTCCTTCCAATGCAGGAGGTGCAGGTTCGATCCCTAGTAGGGGAACTAAGATCCCACAATGCCTCACAGTGAGGAGAAAAGATTAAAACACACACACACACACAGGAGGTAACAGAATTTCAGAGTTAAAAAATCTAATGTCTGGAATTCCATATTTTAGGATAGTATGTATCTTAGAAATCTTAGAGGAGGCATCAGTGCATTTTTCCTATAAAGGCCTATAGAATAAACATTTTAGGTTGTGAGGGCCTTTACATTTGTCACAATTATTCAACTTTCCTGTTGTAGTGTTAAGAGGCCATGCATGCATGCATGCTCAGTCACATCCCACTCTTTGCGACCCCTTGGACTGAAGCCCACCAGGCTTCTCTGTCCATGGAACTTTCCAGGCAAAAATACTGGAATGAGTTGCCATTTCCTACTCTAGGGATCTGCCAGACCCAGGGATTGAACCCATGTCTCCTGCATTGGCAGGCAGATTCTTTACCACCGCCCCATCTAAGAAGCCCCAAAGAGGCCATAAACAATAAGTAAATGAAAGTACATGGCTCGGTTCCAAAACAATTTTATTTACAAAAAAAGGTGGCAGGCTGGGTTTTAGCCTGGCCCACCACAGTTCACCAACATCTGATTAGGAGCATGCTGTGAGAGAACTGTGAGTACCAGAAAATCATGGGATCAATACACATCACAAAGGAAGGTTACAGAAAGTAATCAAGACAGAGGAGATTCTGAAGGAATTTAAAAATAATTTTCATGTACTAGAAATCTTAATGTTTTTTGTTTGAGCAAAATACATGTCAAGAACATAGACAATTTTATTATAATAATATTAAAACTCCAAGTTGGACATGCAGTTGATGGAAGAAATTTTCACATACTGAGGTATGGGGAAGTCACTCTGGTTTATACCTGATTTAGTTTGAACTGTATGCTAACTCGAACAGCCTGTCTTATGGCCTGTCAAACATACCTTGTACTTCTGCTTTCACCATTAAAGAAAAGAATGTGCTCATCATCCAGTTACACAAAGGGCTACGGCGCGACCCCCTGCAGTCACCCAGGACGGGGAGCCCCGAGGGGAATCAGGATGGGAAGGCCAAGACAAGCATTCTGTGCTTTGGATACGCAGGCTCCCAGAGAGTTAAGATGCACATTTAAGGACAGATTTCAATGACCCCAGATTCTTGCATCTTCCCATACGTGGAAAAAACACTAAAATCATTAACTTGAGATATCTGTTCTTTGTGCTTAGCAGTAATCTTTCACCACGTTGCAATCTTGACAACATTTTTTTCCCAGCCAAAAAATTCATATATACTGGATCCTCCTCTACCCCTTTGGAGCAGTCCCATCAAAGCTACTGAGAAGCTCTTTCCTGGGCTATAGTTCTCAGTTTGGCTCTAATAAACCTCTTCTGCTATTTCTATTATATATTATTTACTGACTATTTGCATCAATACAGTATAATACAGTGGTTAAGAGTACATGTTCTGGAGCTAAACATCCAGGGTTTAAATCCTGGCACAATTATTTATCTGGGCAATCTACTTAGACCCTCTAGTTTCCTTATCTGTAAAACAAGGAAGTAGCAGTACTTCTCTCAGAGGGACAGAGTAAGGATTAAAGGGGGCAATACAATATATGTGAAACAGTCAGACAGGGTCTAATCCATACTAAATGCTGACTAAATGTTAGTAGTATTATCCAAAACTGTTTGATGGATTTCTAACTCTCAGAACTCAAAAAATATAACCAACCTTTAAAGAAAGTTAAGTTAAAGAGTTAGTCACTCAGCCGTGTCCAACTCTTTGCAACCCCATGGACTGTAGCCTGCCAGGCTCCTCCATCCATGTAATTCTCCAAGCAAAAATACTGCAGTGGCTAGCCATTCCCTTCTCCAGGGGGTCTTCCAGATTCAGGGATCGAACCCAGGTCTCCTGCATTGCAGGCAGATTCTTTACCGTCTGGGTCACCAGGGAAGCCCAACCTTTAAAGAAGCCACGTATAACACTGGCACACAGTAGGTACCTAAAAAATGGTAATTATTCTGAATATTACAGTCATTTAATAACTTCATTAAAAGACTACTGAGAATTCCTATTACAACAGACTGAGACACATATGAATGCTAAAAGCAAATACCTAGCTACAAATGTTATTCACTTATAATTTAGTAGTAGTTACCTTCATGGCTTCACTGATCTCCTTAGCTACCGTTTCTCCTCTGCATCTCAAGTTTTCCATCCGAGGGGCTGCAAAGAAACCACCAAACAATATTTCAGGCTTTTTAATCTAATACCAAGTCATAAATGACATGCAGGTGCTATCTGGACAATAATCTGTGAGGACCCTTCACCTTTACTTAACAAGAAAATCAGAGGTTATTCTATATAGAATACAGAAGATCAGTGAAATAACATACTCTATGTATTTGAATATGACAAGGGGGGAGGAAATAATCTTAAAAGAGTATGGATAATATACCAAGACAAAGTACAGGATGTTGAAATGGTGAAAATCAGGAAGCACAATCTATCTACAAATGAGATGGCTTTATTAAAAGTGTTACGTCAAAATAATTCCCTGCATTAAAACATTGGAAAGTGTAGGGATTAAAGCCAATAGAAAACATTATCTCCTACTTTGAAATTCCACCATAATTCAGATTACATTCAGTAATTATATCTACTTAAAAAGAATTCAGAGATCATACAGTCATACTGTTGAAAGGTGATGGAGAATAAAGAATGGATAAGACAAAAACAGAAATATGAGAACTATAGAGAAGATGGCGTTTCCCAGGTGGCAGAGTGGTAAAGAATCCACCTGCCAATGCAAGAGATGCAAGAGACATGGGTTTGATCCCTGGGTCAGGAAGATCCCCTGGAGGAGACAATGACAACCAACTCCAGTATTCTTGCCTAGAGAATCCCATGGACAGAGGAGCCTGGCGAGCTACAGTCCATGCAGCTGCAAAGAGTCAGACACGACTCAGTGACTCCCAGCAGAGAAGATATGTGGTTGACCTTTGTGGGTAGATTCAGAGTAAGAATAAAGACAAGCAATCTAATTAAAAATTTGATACATCATTTCTTATCACTGTACAAAAAGTTTTTCATATACAGTGTGGCAATAATAGGAGGTATTCAAAAATAATTTTTATTAATAAAAATGAGATTCCTACATTTTGTGTGCTTCTATTAATTCAGTAACATCTAGTTCTATTAAAAAAACAAATCTTCCATTACATATTTCCCATTAGCTTTGATCTACACACTGTACCAAAATCTTCTGCAAGTAAAAATGTTGTTGGAAATTTCTAAGTAATTCATCTTTTGAAATAAGGTAGTATGAAAGTTGTAAATGTATCTAAAACATTTCATAATCAGACTGATAAAATGCAACTCTGGTTGCAAAGACTTCTTTTTAGTTCAATTTACCTTTCCTGCATATGTAAATTAACAGAGAGAGAATATTTGAAGACATATGATGATTAAGTCAGAATGGCAGCTACCTTTAAGAGTAGCAGAATATTGACCAGTAAGGGATGTAAGGAAACTTTTTTGGGTACAGAGTGTCTGTAAAGTTGGGAAGCAGGATAAATATGTGTTAGCTATATTTGCAAATAATATAGTCAATATCTTCTTCAACTTCAAGTTACCTTTTCAAGTAAAATTTAAAGCAATGGATCTAACTGTTAAAATGTAAAAAATGAAATAAATGGGACATTTTCCTGATGTTTCCAGATTTTTGGACACTGTGACTATATTTATTGTACATATGAAAACACAATGGGCATATTATTCGAAAATGTAATGTACTATTTAAAAATAGGTTTATCCTATGTTGAAGAAATTGTGGTACATATACACAATGGAATATTACTCAGCCATAAAAAGGAACACATTTGAGTCAATTCTAATGAGGTGGATGAACCTAAAGCCTATTATACAGAGTGAAGTAAGTCAGAAAGAGAAAGATAAATATCACATATTAATGTATATATATGGAATCTAGAAAAATGATACTACTGAAGAATTTATTTGCAGGGCAGCAGTGGAGAAACAGAGAATAGACTTATGTACATGGAGAGAGGGGAAGAGAGGGTGAGAGATATGGAGAAAGTAGCATGGAAACTTACATTACCCTATGTAAAATAGACAGTCAATGGGAATTTACTGTATGTCTCAGGAAACTCAAACAGGGGCTCTGTATCAATCTAGAGGGGTGGGATGGGGAGGGAGGTGGGAGGGATGTTCAAGTGGAAAGGGATATGTATTCTTGTGGCTGATTCAGGTTGAGGTTTGACAAAAAACAGCAAAATTCTGTAAGCAATTATCCTTCAATTAAAAAATGAATAAATTAAAAAAATAAATATATATAAAAAAAGAAAACATAAAAATAGGTGTATCCTCTGTTTCCCAACTCTGCAGACAATATCTAGATCCAAGTGGCAGTTACTGCTTTAATATGTATATATGTGTACAAATGCATCAAGCTATGCACTATATATTATAGCTCAATATATACAAACATACACATAATAATGAACAAAATCTTTTTCAACACTCTAAAGAGTTGTCTTCAGTCACTCAGCACACAGTAACACATGTAACTTAACAAAAAATTTTCTTCTATAAACCCACACTGATGGACAATAGCTGTTTTCCATCTGCTACACAAGCAGTAACAATGTAAAAAGTGCCAAGTAGTTTGGGGTTGCATGTAAAATGGAGTTAGGTTCCAGGCTTGAATAACTATGAACAGATTTTCATGTATGAATGTTTGGTGGAACATTCTAAAGATGAGCTGGACTTACAGTATGTTTAGTATTCTTGGCCCCTGATTATAAAATGCCAGCTATGCCCTCCCATTAGTGCTGTAACTAAAAATTTCCCCCTATTTTTCAAAGGACCACTAGGGGGCAGTATGGCCCCCCAGTGAGAACCATGGTGCTCCTATTTTTCAGAATTTCCTTGGGAACAAGAACCTCATTCTCTTAATCTTGGACTCCCTCTTGCTGAACACAGCGCCTGACTTGTACAGTAGGTGCTTGTAAAGTATGATGTATGAAGGCCATGACAAAGCTTGCCATGGAGGCACAGAGGTGAGGTCAATCCAAATAGGGAATTGGAAGGAGAGTAAAAACTTCATAGATGTTGTAAGAGCTGCCTAGACTAAGAAGATTTCATGCTGGGTGGCTGGGGGTGAGTGGAAATAGGAGGTGGGTGGTAGAGGATGTGCTGTACCAAAACAAGAGAATAAATCAAAAAGGAAGAAAACACAGGAACCAGGAAACATGATCCAAACCATAAAGGAGTAAAGGAGATTCCCAGGATGAGGAAAGAAACAGACGGAATGAAAGCTTTTCAGCAGGCCTAAGGAGCAAACAGTCCAGATTAGAACAGGAAGACAAAAGGCGCCCAGAGAATACCTCCAAGAAACAAGGAAAGGGTTTTAAAAGTGGATTTGATGGAAGTGTTTACTACACTGAGAGGAATTTTACAGTTCTACTGAAGTGTTTGGGAAAGAAACATCAGCAAACAAGGCAAACAGAAAAATAAAGCATTCCGAAGTGGGGGGTAGAAAGATGTTCAAGAAGGAAAATACACTCATAGTATGATGACCTGACTCATATTGAAGAACATTTACATAGTCATAACAATATCAATGCTTAATACTACTGATGATTTTTGACAAAAATGAAAGATTAAAAGTGAAGCTGATGAGTGCAGCTTATTCTTTTGAGAAATTTGGCTGTGAATAGTAGAGTTCAAAAAAAAAAAAAAAATAGTAGAGTTCAAGTAAAAGAAACAAAAGGAATGAAAGTTTTCCCTACGCATGATCTTCTGATAGCGCATCTCTGTAGTATTATGGGCTATCATACAATGCCAATCAATCTTACATATTAACTTTAGCAACTCTATGACAGAAGCAGGTTTCATCAGCCTCTTTTTTTTAGATGGGAAAAAAGCAGCTGTGAAAGCTGAGAAATGTATCTGAACTAAACGAATAACTGAATAAACACTAAATAAAGTTAGAAACTCACAGCACACGTTCTTCTATATTCTAAATGTAACTTTCCAAACTACCACTTTGCCAGGAATTATATGATATTCATATGAATATAAGTTAACAAACGGTCAAAAATTTTGCTACAATAAAAATCTCTTACAATAAAAATAAATTACACCTAGCAAAGAATTTTAAAAAGTCTAGACTTAAATTTGTTTCAACTATTAACATTTAAGTACTGTTTTGTTTTGTTTTTAGTTAAGTAAATTAAATTCCTTTCTTTGAAAACTAAGGAGCATCAATAATTTTAGGAATAAAACCAAAAACACACAGATTTAAAAAAATTCAAAAATGGGGGAAAAATAAACACACAAATATGATCACTAAAAATGAAATATGTCATCTGTAAATGTATCAGAAAAGCATTCACCAACATTAACATCTGCTCAGGAATTCAAAACACACAAACTTTTCAATTCCTCACTTAAGATTATTTTAAATGAATGTTTCACTTGCTATAACTAGTAAGAGCATACGGGTACTCCTGATAAACAAACATCTGACTTAGGAATGTCTCACATCCAGATGGCTGGTCCCTGCCATGCAGGAGATGGCTGGGCTTCCTGCAGAAGCATTCCCAATGGCTCTCTCCATCACCTTAATGGGAACACCTTCATGGCACCATTATTCATGGTCTCACCACAAACCAAGATATCATTGAACCCAAATGATTACCTCCAAATTCTATTTAAATGTCACACAGTGGGACTAATGTACATCTGAAGTGTGATTCTAATATTTTTCATCATAAATGTGTAGTATTTCAGCTACACTATATGTTACATGGGGCTTCCCTGGTGGCTCAGTGGTAAAGAATTCTGCAATGTAGGAGACACGGGTTCAATCCCTGGGTTGAGAAGATTCCCCAGAGGAGGGCATGGCAACCCACTCCATGCCTGGAGAATCCCATGGACAGAGGGCCCTGGCAGGCTACAGTCCATAGGGTCGCAAAGAATCGGACACAGCTGAGTGACCGAGCACACACAGGTTTACATAGGTCTTTAAAGGGTAGCCTAGAAATCATTTGCAAATTTTTTCAGGGGGGAAATACAGTTCAAATTTCAAAGTTCAGATTAAGTATAAATGTCTGAAACGGAACCATTTGTAAGTGGGCGACTACCTGTAAATATTCTAACAACGGCTTAAGGAAGCCGTCATTACTAGGAAAAAAGAGGAACTGCCTGTAAGTCCTTTGCCTGTAGGGTCAGCAAAAGAACTATCATAAAGTCTACTACAGAGAAACTTAAAATAGATCCTTGTCATCACTACATGTTTAGTGAAGGACAGGAAATAATAAAAAGGGAGTCTCGTCGATGAATTTCAAACAACTTTTTAAAAAAGCTGATGATACGGAAGAAATTATTAATTTCACTAACAGGATCACAAAAGGTTATAAATGACAAATGAAAACTCATCCTTTTGGTAGGGAGTTAATTAGAAGACTGCTGCAAAGATATGTAAGTTTGCTCTTAAAAATGTGGAAGTTAGGCACCCTTGAGTACACTGCCTTCCCTAGTCACTTGCTTTCTAAAACACAGGGAAACGAAAAAGTGGAAATGAAAGATTGGGTAATCAACCTTGTTTTGCTTTTAGGTCATTGCACTGACTAAACTAGGAAACATGAAATTCCAAAAGCCTGCACAAATTCAGAAAGAAAAAAAAAGCATTAACTGAGTGTTTCCTTTCCATTTCCACTGTATTTTATGAACATGTAGGAGCAAGAATGCATAACATACGATGTTTGGCTTGTACTAGTTTCTAAAAAGGGTAACTAAAGGCATGAATAAGAACCAGGACTTAAAAAGTAGCATCCCTGGTGAAAAGGAAACCAAAAACTAAGCAGTGATTTATGACTTTCTGGAAGATAACACTTTGCCACAATTTAAACCCATCCGTTTAACACAGGTGCTAGGATCCTTGGCATCCACTCCCGCCTGCACCTCACCAGCTCCCTCAGTACTCAAGAACTGCATCTGTCTTAAGGTACCACATATTTTCAAACTCCAAGCTTGTGTTATCTGGTCTCAGTCAAGACTCTAACCTCCTATAATGCTCTTTCCCTCTATTCCTTCCACTACAGCCTCAGTAGTCTCTTGTTCTATGAATACTCAAGCTCATTCTTAGGAACCTTGTTCTAGCGCTTCTAACCGAAAAGTTCTTCCTCTTGATCGTCACAAGATAAATTCCTTCTTGCTACTTCCTCAGAAAAGTGTTTCCCATCACCTAAACACATCACCCTAGCACTGTTATTTATTTTTCTATTTGTTGATACTTTCCTTCTCCCACTAGAACATAAGCTCCACAGAGCAAGGATCCTGTCTGTGTCGTTCACCATTACATCCTCCACAGTGAGACTAGTTCTGGCATACAGTAGACATTCAATAAATACGTTGAATGCATGAGTGAATGGTAGTCATGCGGTAAGTATTTACTGAGCATGATGCCATATGTTGGCTTCACATAATGCAAACAAAAATGCAACGTAAAAAGCCCATGAAGCTCTCAGTTTTGTGAGAAACCATAAAGAAACAAACAAGCACATGTCATAACAGATGATATTATGGAAATAAACAAGTATTATGATAGAGAATTGGAGAGATTACTTTTACCAGTGTGGGTAGGAAAGACCTCTCTGTGGAGGCAGCATTTAAATAAGAAAAATTGAGAAGATGTCAACCTTAGAAGTACTGGGGGAAGTAAACTCATACACTTATAATCACTTTATCTATGACAAAGGAGGCAAAAACACACACTGAATAAAAGATAGTCTCTTCAACAAGTAGTACTAGGAAAACTGGACAGCTACAATGTAAAAGAATGAAATTTGAACATTCTCTAACACCATATACAAAAGCAAACTTTGTTAAAATGGATTAAAAATCTAAATGTAAGACTGGATACTATGAAACTCCCAGAGAAAAACAGGCAGAACACTCTGACATAAACCATAGCAGTATTTTTTTTTTTGGATTTGTCTCCTAGAGTGATGGAAACAAAAACAAAAATAAACAAATGGGACATAATTAAACTTAAAAGCTTTTGCACAGCAAAGAAGATCATCAGCAAAAAAAAGACAACCTGAGGAAAAAATACTTGCAAATTATGTTACTTACAGGATTAATTTCCAAAATACACCATCAGCTCATATAGCTCAATAAAAAAGAAAAAACAAATAAAAAAATCGGCAGAATACCTAAATAGATATTCCTCCAAAGAAGACATACAGAAGGCCACCAGGCACATGAAAAGATGCTCAACACTGCTAATTATTCAAGAAATGCAAATCAAAACTACAATGAGGTATTACCTCATACCAGTCAGAATGGCCATCGTCAAAAAGGCTACAAATGATAAACCCTGGAGAGCGGGTGGAGAAAAGGGAAACCTCCTACACTACCGCAGCCACTATGGAGAACGGTATGGCAATTCCTTGGGGCGTCTCTGGTGGCTCAGTTGGAAAAGAATCCGCCTGCACTGCAGGAGACTCTGGTTCGATTCCTGGGTCGGGAAGATCCCCTGGAGAAGGGATAGGATACCCACTCCAGTATTCTTGGGTTTCCCTTGTGGCTCAGGTTGTAATGAATCCGCCTGCAATGCAGGAGACCTGGGTTCGATCCCTGGGTCGGGGAGATCCCCGGGAGAAGGGAAAGACTACCCACTCCAGTATTCTGGCCTAGAGCATTCCAAGGACTGTATACTCATGGGATCACAAAGAGTTGGACACGACTGAGCAACTTTCACAGCAATTCTTAAGAAACTAGTAACAGATCTCTCAGCAATTCCACTCCTGGGCATTTATCTGGAGAAAACTGTAAATCAAAAACACACATAGTCAACACTATGCTCACAGCAGCATTATTTACAATAGCTAATCAAGACATGGACACAAACCAGGTGTCTACTGACAAACCAATCAACAGAGATGTGGTACACGCACACAAGGGAATGCTTCTCAACCACAACAAAGAGTGAAATGCTATCTGCAGCAACACTGATGGACCTAGAGATTGTCATACTAAGCGAAGTTAGACAGAGAAAGACAAATATCATACGATATTGCTTACAAGTGGAGTCTTAAAAAAATGATACAAATGAACTTACTGACAAAAGAGAAATAGACTCACAGCCATAAAAAACAAATGTATGGTTACCAAAGGGTAAGACGGATAAATCAGGAGTCTGAGATTAAAATATACACACTACTATATGTAAAAGGGATAGCCAACAAGGACCTACTTCCTACATATTAATAGCATAGGGAACTCTACTCAGTATCTTGCAATAACCTACAATGGAAAAGAAACTAAAACACACACACACATACATATACACACACAGCTGAGCCACTTTGCTGAAAGAGGGGGTCTACAGAGGGCTAGAACAAAAAGGAAAGCTTTTGAAATGAATCTGGAAGGGCCAGGTCACATAAAGGAATGCTGAGAAGGTTGAAGTCTATTATGTGTTCTTTAAAATTGGAAGACTCTAGGATTTTAAGCAGAGAGGAATGAAAGTTGATTTGTGTTTTTAAGAGTATCCTAAATTTCTAGTCAAGGTGGTTCATAAACTCCCCACTTCTGTCCAAAGTACCACTGGATAAATACAGAAAAATTTTAAAGACAAATTCAAAGCATATACAAAGTAAATTTCTATGAATCAGAAAAAAGTAGAAGAGAAAAAGCTGTTAAGTCAGGCTAAAGTTACAGATCCACTGGAGGGCAGATGGAAGGTAGGAAGTAAATAACCAGGAATTTGCTCCCCACAAGATAAAAAGGTATCAACATGCACCAGAGGGGCAGGAAATGGGGAGAGCTGGCCTCATACATGAAACCAAGGGCTTGAATGGAGTTTTCCTACCCTGAAAAGGAGGCTGGGGTGGGGGGGGGGTGGGGGGAAACTGAGCTACTGAGCTGCAGAATACGTAAAGCTACACTAGTTGATGGGAAGGAGAAAATGCCTCAAAGCCAGGGCCTATATTAAGCTGCCTGCTGACTTAGTGACTAGATCCACTATCGCCAATATTACAGTGGAACAGGGGCCCTCCCAGTGTCAATTTAAGATGTGGTTCCTGCCTGGGACTGTTCAAGGGCCAGACAGAAGGCAACCACAAAACTACTAGACAGGAAGAGGGGAAAGCAGCAATAAGAAAATAAGCACATGAAAAACTTAGTCAAGAAATACTTGCTAAGCAAAATTCTTAAATATATAAAGAAATTACAACCATTAAAGACAGCCAATACAACCAAAGTCAAGGAGAGGAATTTGCTGCAGGTAAAATAAAAATAGAGCAATCTGAAAATGATTTTTAAAGGTTTAGGATCCTCCAATAGCTAAAGAAAGGCTTCCCAGGTGCTACCGGTAAAGAACTTGCTTGCCAATGCAGGGAAACTTGAGAGACATGGCTCCGATCCCTGGGTCAGGGAGATCACCTGGAGGAAAGCATGACAACCCACTCCAGTATTCTTGCCTGGAGAATCCCATGGACAGAGGAGCCTGGCGGGCTACAGTCCAGAGAATCACAAAAAGTCGAACACAATTGACGCAACTTAGCATGCATACAATAGCTAAAGGAATTCATAACAGACATTACAGAAGAAAAATAAATCATGAAATAAAACAAGAATTGTACAAAAATAGAAGAAATGATAAAGAAGCAAAGTTGAAAGATTAAATAAGTTAAAGATTTTCTAGATGGGAGTCCTCAGACAAAGTATACATGGAGTTGTGAGTGGAAGACGAGAAGAGGAAGCAAGCAAAACAAATAAAAAAATACCCCCTACCCAAAACCAAAAAAAAAAGTTGTGTGTATGTGTACGAAAGCATAAAAAAATCACCTATAAGCACAGAGATGAACCATATGTTACATAGTTGAATGAAAATAAAATCACAGAATAAAATATATTATATATATTGTATATATATAAACAACTCAAAACTCCCTATGCCTATCTGCCCACATACAAATGTACTGATAAAGATCTAAGATTAGACATATCAAGCAGTTACAGTAATTGTCTATTTGAGGGTGTGTGACATCAGATAGACTGGGGAAGACAAGTAGGTTGGATTTTCATTTTCTACTATATATCCACCATTGATGATTTACAAGTTAATATTAAGTTTACATTTATTAAGAGCACAAAACAAAAACTAGTTATAAAAACATAATTTAAAATATAATGTGAGATATATGGTAGTTGAATTGGAGAATTCTCCCATATATAACAGTAAGGTATAGATAATGTGAATACATAAATCACTTTTCTGTAAAATAAATTATGCTCTCCAAATGTCTAGTATGAATGTATTTCAATATGATTATATGAAAAGAGAAAAATGGATAAATGGATTCACACCAGATTAGTGCTGTATCTCTGAAGGAGCAATGGCTGGGAAAGCAGGAAGGAGGCCAAAAACAAAAAGTTAAATGCTACCCTTATTTTTAAAATTTTTAAAAGAACATGTATAATTATGTACTTATTTCATAAATATTTCCTGAGTGTATGTATTATGTCAGATAATGATCTTAAAGCTAAGGGATACAGAAGTGGACAAAACAAAGCCCTTGTTCACAGGGAGTTTATAATACAGTGAGGGAAGGGATGAAAATAAAATAAACAGAAATTACATAATGTCAGTAAGTAGTGGGGGAAATAAACCAGGTTAGGGTGACAGAGTATGGTGACCCAAGACTAGGTTAGGGTCACCCAAGTTAGGATGACCCAAGAGGGTCAGGAAGGATTTGACACAGACTGTCAGGGAAGACCTCTCTGATGAGGTTATACTTTGAACAGAGCTGAATGAAGTGAGAATCAGGCAGGTAGTTTCAGATAGGAACCAGGGAGCAACAAGTGTGAAAACCACAGGGCCAGCGCGTGTCTGGCACATCCTGGGTGAAACAGAAAGCATGCCGGTGAGGCTGGAGCTCAGCAGACAAAGGTGAGAGCTGAGAAACGAGGGTCAGAGATGAAATCTGAGCAGCAGCCAGGGACCAGGTCAGAGAGGACTGCAGACCAAGGGAAGTATGATGGGGAGCCACTGGAGACTATGAAGCAGGGACTGATGCACCCTGATTATGCTTCAGAAAGAATCCGCTGGACGCCATGTGGCAAACTGACACGGAAGGCGGCCAGCAGACTACGGCAGCAGTCCCACTGAGAGAGTGCGGAGACAATGACAGCAATGGCAGAGAAGGACCTGACAGGAAGTAGCTGAAACTGAAATATGTTTGCAAGGTCAAGGCAGCGAGAACTGCGGGTGGATTGAAGAGGCAGCAATAAGCAATATATTATAATACTAGTCACTGGTTATAAACATGTTAATAGTGGTTATCTAGAGTACATGATTCCATGTGATTTAAACTCATTTCTTATGCTCTTAATACTTTTGGAATGTGAATGCATTTTGATATAATGAAGAAAAAGCAAGAAAGTTATTTTCATTGTTAAAAAGAGTGCACCCTAAGCACCATGTTAGATAAATAAAAAATAAACACCTAACCATATTGTGCTAAAACTGTAGAACATTAAGAATACACAAAAAAAAAAAAAAAAAAGAATACACACAAAAAATTATGAAAAATCAGGAGAGAAAATACAGATTATCCATTAAAGAATGACAATTAGTCTCTGAGCAGACTTATCAATAACTATGAGTACCAGGCCTCCAGACTGGAAAGGAAGAAGTAAAACTATCTAATCTGTCGATCACATGATATAATCTTTTATGTACAGAACTCTAAAGAACCCACTAAAAAACTATTAGAACTAATAAATGAGATCAGCAAGGCTGAAAGATACAAGATCAAGATATACACAGCAATCCTATTTCTATACAGCAGCAATAAACAAACTGAAACTATTTTTTAACTCCATTTACATCACCAACAAAATACTGATACATGCTGTAACATGGACCTTGAAACATTATGCTAATTCAAAGAAGCCATTCTTAAAGGATGACATATTACATGATTTAATTTATATGAAATGTCTAGAATAGTCAAATCTGTAGAAACAAAAAGCAGATGAGTGCTATAAAGTTCTAGACACAAATAAGAAGGAAAATTGAGGGAGGGATGTGCTTATTCAGTCGGTAAAGTATAATAAAGTCCTTTTCTTGCCTAGGAGGGAACCTGAAATACTGCATAACTCCTGACTATGTTAGATAATTTTAGAACTACAGTATGCTAAAACTTTAACAGGTAACACTAAAGGAAGAGCAGCATAGCAGATAGCTTTCAAACCAGAAAAAAAGGAAAATAAGAGACAAAGAAAAATCTATCAACATGGCAGATGGCAAAAAAGAGGAAAATAAGTAAGACTCCTACATTTGGAAATGAAAAAATATTTGGAGTTAAACTATGAAAGTTCTACATGTTGAGTCTTGAGGATATGGCCAACGCAGGACCTGGAGATACATCTGTAGACTTATTTACTAAAGACTGAAGTAAACTAATCAAGTGTTTAATTCAAGAAGTTAAAAATAACACATAAAACTCAAGAAAGCAGGAAGACCACACTAAAGATAAGATCAGAACTCAAGGAACCAGAAAAGTGAAAAACAATAGAGAAACTCAGCAAAACTAAAAAGATGACTTTCTGAAAAGACCAATTAAAAACAAAGAAATCTAGAGCAAGATATCAAGAAAAAAGAGAAAGCAAAAACAACATTAAGAAATAAGCATATGTGGAACAGAAATTTTTAAAATTATATAAGTGACTACCATAAAATTTCATGCCAATATACTGAATACATGGATGAAACAGACTGTTTTTCAAACAAATATTACCAAAATTGATTTAAGAAAAAATAAAAAACCTGAAGAAACCGATAACCATTAGATATACTAAGTCAGTTTATAACTAGGCTCAGACAGTTTTATACATGAATCTTACCAACTCTTTTTTTTTTTTTTTAGTTGGAGGCTAATTACTTCACAACATTTCAGTGGGTTCTGTCATACACTGACATGAATCAGCCATGGAGTTACATGTATTCCCCATCCCGATCCCCCTCCCACCTCCCTCTCCACCTGATTCCTCTGGGTCTTCCCAGTGCGAATCTTACCAACTCTTCAAAGACCAAAAACCCTCTAACATTTAGAAACTGTTTTATGAGGGTAGCATAACCTTGATGACAAAATTGGAAAGGGACAGTATGTTTTAAAACATGTTTATTTTTTGTGTGACTACAGATGCAAATATACTATAGTTTAACATAGTATACAAATATAAATAAAATACAGGTAAATTTAATTCAAGTATATAAAAGAAAAAATATACTAAAGAGTAAGTGGGGTTTTCTCTGTGAATGCAAAGATAACCATCAGAAAAATCTGTCAACATTAACTCACCATATTAGCAGAGTTAAGAGACAAAAAGCATAAAATTTAGGGGCATAAGGGAACTTCATGAATGATGAAAACTTCTGTATCTCAATTGTGGTCATGGTTACAGAGTTGTATACGTTTGCCAAAACTCAAACTCTATGCGTAAAATGGACGTACTTTTATTATATGTAAATTATACCGCAAGAAAATTCTATTTTTTTAAAAAAAGTATGTATATATAAGGTCATTATAAGTAGTTATAAGACAAGCCAAAAACTGAGAGCAAATATTTATAGTGCTTATAACACTAATGTCTATAATGTGTGTATGCATGCATGTATCTTCATGTGCCTGTGTATATGACTCTTAGAAATGAATAAGGAAAGTTCAAATAACCCAACCAAAGAACAGACAAAGAATATAAATAGGCAGCTCAAGGACGAACAACCTCACCTTAAAAACTTCTACATGCCCATCACACTGGCGAAAAAAATTTAAAAAGTACAGAAAACCTGATGGCAATTAATTTCTGGCAAACTACAAAGAAGCAAGAACTTTCAAACCCTGGTGGTGGAACCATAAACTGATATGACTACTTTGGAGGAGTAGTAAAGCTCCAATGTAATAAACCTGAAAACAGACAAGCTCTCTGGACCTAGAAATTCTGCTTCTGGAAATCTATCTCAGAAAATCTGTGGCATTAAATATGCCACAGTTGGTGTAAAATTATTCATTGTAAAACTGTTCATAATAGCCAAAAAAAAAAGACAAAGAAACCAAGTGTCCCTCAGTAGAGGAATGGACTTACAGAGAAGTATTCATGCTCGGAATATTATATAGAAACTAAACGAATGCAGATAATGTGTATACAATACTGATGGGGAAAAACAAGTTGCAGAATGATACGATTGGTATGATACAGCTTACGTAAAATTTTTAAAACAAATGCCACACAATGTTTATGGATATACATCTATAAAGTAAAAGCATAAAAACATGGATAGGAAGGATCCTCTCAACTTGAGCATAGTAGTTACTTCTGAAGTAAGAGGGAGTGGAATGGGATGGTAAAAGGGTAAAAACAAAGTTTCAACTGTATCCATACCTTTTAATTCCTAAGAAAATCTGACCCGAGTTTGACAAAATATGAATAGCCCTTAAAAGTAAGTAAATTCTCCAAGCCAGGTTTCAACAATATGTGAACCGTGAACTTCCAAATATTCAAGCTGGTTTTAGAAAAGGCAGAGGAACTAGAGATAAAATTGCCAACATTCGTTGGATCATTGAAAAAGCAAGAGAGTTCCAGAAAAACATTTATTTCTGCTTTATTGGCTATGCCAAAGCCTTTGACTGTGTGGATCACAACAAACTGGAAAATTCTTCAAGAGATGGGAATACCAGACCACCTGACCTGCCTCTTGAGAAATCTATATGCAGGTCAGGAAGCAACAGTTAGAACTGGACATGGAACAACAGACTGGTTCCAAATTGGGAAAGGAGTACCTCAAGGCTGTATATTTTCACCCTGCTTATTTAACTTCTATGCAGAGTACATCATGAGAAACGCTGGGCTGGATGAAGCACAAGCTGGAATCAAGATTGCTGGAAGAAATATCAATAACCTCAGATATGCAGATGACACCACCCTTATGGCAGAAAGTGAAGAAGAACTGAAGAGCCTCTTGATGAAAGTGAAAGAGGAGAGTGAAAAAGTTGCTTAAAACTCAACATTCAGAAAACTAAGATCATGGCATCTGGTCCCATCATTTCATGGCAAATAGATGGGTAAGCAGTGGAAACAGTGACAGACTTTATTCATTTGGGCTCCAAAATCACTGCAGATGGTGATTGCAGCCATGAAATTAAAAGATGCTTGCTCCTTGGAAGGAAAGTTATGGCCAACCTAAACAGCATATTAAAAAGCAGAGACATTACCTTTCAACAAAGGTCCGTCTAGTCAAGGCTATGATTTTTCCAGTAGTCATGTATGGCTGTGAGAGTTGGACCATAAAGAAAGCTGAGCTCCAAAGAATTGATGCTTTTGAACTGTGATGTTGGAGAAGACTCTTGAGAGTCCCTTGGACTGCAAGGAGATCCAACCAGTCCATCCTAAAGGAGATCAGTCCTGAGTGTTCATTGGAAGGACTGATGCTGAAACTGAAGCTCCAGTACTTTCGCCACTTGATGTGAAGAACTGACTCATTGGAAAAGACCGTGATACTGGGAAAGATTGAAGGCAGGAGAAGGGGACAACAGAGGATGAGATGGTTGGATGGCATCACCAACTCAATGGACATGAGTTTGAGTAAACTACGGGAGTTGGTGATGGACAGGTAGGCCTGGTGTGCTACAGTCCATGGGACTGCAAAGAGTTGGACAAGACTGAGCAACTGAACTGACTAAAAATTAGTGGTAGGTACAAAGATGTTCATTATGTTATTCTCCTTATTTTCTATATGTTTGAAATATTTCAAAGGGTTTTTTAAAAAAATCAACTCTGCCTGATGGATATGCAACAGACTGGAAGAGAACAAGACTGAAACAGAAGACCTTAAGGGAAGTATGTCTAGAAATCTTAGCTAGAGTGATGGTGACCTAGATTAGAGGTAGTAATAGCAAAGTGGATGAATGTGAGATTGTATTTCAACGGAATAATTTGTACGACTTCTTGATGGACTATATATGAAGAGTTCAGGAGAGGAAAGATTCAAGGCTGACTTCTGACTAAAGCAATACAGAGGTGAAGGTGTTATTTACTCAGATGGGGAAAACCAGGAAAGGCATCAGCTCGAGGACATAAAGGAATATTGCTTTATATTCATCTCTTATTTCTACTCAGACATAAGCTCTTTATGAGGAGAATCTGTCCTGTTTATCTCCATATCCCTCAAAGTTCCTAACATAACTATGCCAAATCATTGTCATACACATGGGTATGCATTCTCTCTGATTTATCATACTCTACATACGTCAGAAAGAAGAGAGTGAAAAAGCTGGCTTAAAACTCAACATTCAAAAAACTAAGATCATGGCATCCGGTCCCATCATTTCATGGCAAAAAGATGGGGAAACAATGGAAACAGTGAGAGACTTTATTTTCTTGGGCTCTAAAATCACTGCGGATGGTGACCGCAGCCATGAAATTAAGACACTTGCTTCTTGGAAGAAAAGCTATGACAAACCTAGAACATATATTAAAAAGCAAAGACATTACTGTACCGACAAAGGTCCGTCTAGTCAAAGCTACGGTTTTTCCAGTAGTTATGATTGCATGTGAGATTTGGACCATAAAGAAAGCTGAGCACTAAAGAATTGAAGCTTTTGAACTGTGGTGTTGGAGAAGACTCTTGAGAGTCCCTTGGACTGCAAGGAGATCAAACCAGTTCATTCTAAAGGAAATCAGTCCTGAATATTCATTGGACAGACTGATGCTGAAGCTGAAGCTCCAAAACTTTGGCCAACTGATGAGAAAAACTGACTCACTGGTAAAGACCCTGATGCTGGGAAAGATTGAAGGCAGGAGGAGAAGAGGACGACAGAGGATGAGATGGTTGGGTGGCATCACCGACTCGATGGACGTGAGTTTAAGCAAGCTCTGGGAGCTGGTGATGGACAGGGAAGCCTGGCGTACTGCAGTCCATGGGGTTGCAAAGATTCAGACACAACTGAGCAACTGAACTGAACCAAACCAAACTGATGACAAATTAAGTGTTACTAGGTTAATGTTTATTATCAAATACAGTGACTGCTATGATTTTAACCAACTTCAGCCTACATTTGCTTCCCTTTCTGTTTATCCCATTGGCTTGGGACACTTTGGAAGGGCAGGGGACATGTTAGAAGGTAAACCAGAATTCAAGGGTGAGGTATTCAAAGCCATACGTACAGAAATCCCATAAAAATAAATCAAGATCTTAACTGTTTCACAAATACTTCAAAATTGGTACTTTAGAGTGCCAAAGGCAAATTCCAAAATGTGTCTTAGGAAAATTGTTACAAGTTTTTAAAGGTAAGAATAGAGCTATTTAAAAATAGGCATGATCCACATTTTTAGCAATGTTAGTTCTGTTGCTGGATTTACAAAGTTTATATTCTTTTTATTTCTTTGTGTTTTACAAGATGCACCTAAGTGGAAAACAGAATTGAGTTCAAAGGCGTAACAAGTGTACATATCTCTTAAGTTCAATATTATATTTTTATTGGATTTTATTCTGTAAATGATGAAAAACCAATGATGGTTATCACACGAAGAAAAGATACTGAGTGCTTTAATAGTAAAACTTTGGCTGTAATGCAAAGAATGGATAATATAATAGTATTAAAGACGGGAGGGTGTTATAGGAGAAGGTAGAGATGGAAAAGGTGTAATACTCTAGGTCAGGAGACTGCTTAACAGAAGTCCAGATTCCTGGGTCCTGACCCTAGAAATTCTGAGATGGTAGGTTTAGAGCTAGTTCTCATAAACCTAAGTGAGAAAAAGACCTAAACACTTATGACTGAGAGTGAGTTAGAGCATCAAAGGGATGATACCCCTGATGCTAAAACCTTTAAAGGAGTATCAGGAACTCCTAAAAATTACAAGCTCATGCTTCATTTTTACCACATATGAATACTGGCTCACCTGGATCAGGGTCATATTTTAGGTCCAACGGATGTACAACAGGGTGGTACTGCTTCTAAACATAAAATAAATTAAAACAGATTTAAATTAACAACTAGGTGACTTACAGAAACATTTTCTTTGGCTAATATAAACAAATATTAGTCAGCAGTATCATTCTTTTGCCAAAACAAAACAAAACAAAACAAAACTTCCAAATTAGAATCCTGTAGGGGAGGAAGGAGAAAAGAACAGATAAAATTAAGTCTGAATTATACCTTTTAGAGTACTGCCACCTACTGCATACACTAAGACGCAGCAACATAAAGAGGCATAAAAGCAAATTAAAGGCATAGTGACAGAATCTTGTGTTTATATAAAGTATAAAGTAGTTTTCAAACTATTAACGGACTGTTTTTGAAAAGTTCATTTTAAGACAAGTGGTTAGAACTCAGAACTCACATTCACACAGAAATCTGTTTTTAAAAGTCTCCAGCACACAAATGCCTAGCTGTGACACACTGGGACTGCAGTAGAACTCTAAGAACAGGGTCCATAATTCAGGCAAAAAGGAAGTGGAAAATGTCCTTTCTCGTGCCCAGAGCAGCAGGAGCCAAAAAGGTTTTTGGTTTGTTTGTTTTAAAGCTATCTTTAGTATCCTCACCCCATTCATTTTTGCATCAATTTTTAAACTTCCACAGCAACACCCCACCTAGGTCAGCAAACCTTCTTTTATGTAATACTGACTATAGGTTTTTTGGTGGGGGGGTGGGAGCAGGGAGGAAGGGTAGTAATAGGGAGAAAGATACTGGAAAATAAATACATTTTGAATGTTTTTCCTGAGGAAACTTTAAAAGTAGATGAGGGAGATGGGAGTGGGGTATTTCTTGGAGAACTGACATTTCTACAGAAAAAAAAAAAAGTTTTGCTTGTAACTATTTTTTTCTCATAGAATGATAAGTAAAATATTTTAGATAAAGTACCTGCTTTCACTCTCTGAAACAATTCCTGAAAAGGAAGCAACTGGAAAATTTATATGTGAAAGTATGCTAATTTTAAAAAGTAGGGACAAACAGTTAAGCAAAGCTGAAAGCCACATATATGTCTCACTCCAAAGGCAATGCCATTCCAGCAAACCTCCTTCTGCCTCGTCATGATTTTTGGAGCAAAAGAAATTACACACAATTCATAAAGCAAATTTTGGCATTATAAACAGGTAATCTCAAACTTCATCACCAAAATATATAACGAAGACAAGGGTCTCACAAAACACATACCTATACACAAATAATGTGCCAAATACAAATCACAAATAGAAGGAAGAGGCTTAAAAAATAAACTTCTTTCTCCTTCCTGGACTCAGATAAGTTATTGTCAGTCTTCCATCTTCAAATTCTACTTTATTTTATTATCAGCTGGATTCAAAACCTAGTGTGACTTAGAAGGGTGAAGTTTTATAACAGACAAACAGTAGTAATTCAGGCAGGAAAAACAAAGAAAACAAAATGTCATTTATCTCCACTTGATCTTACACTTTAACTTTTTTACTGTAGTAAAACAGACATTACATAAAATTTACTATTTTAAAGGTAAATCATCTTACCAGAATCTCTTGTTGTGCCTTTATGATTTTGATGACACATTCAAGGATCTTTCTGGGATACTGCTTACGTTTTGTGGCTAAATCAACTATGATTTCATCAAACTGGTCTTCAAGGACTTTGATATCAGAATCTATTTCAAGTGAAAAAATAATATCAAAAATTCCTTAAAACACAGTTTATATTATATATGAAAATGTAACACAAATAAACTAAATTTAAAAAACAAAATTTAAGGAAAACAAATATGGCAAGTTAATGGATGCCTCACTTTGGTGACTGACTCATCTATTCATTTAACAGTCAAACTTACTGGGCCCCTGTGGGAATCCAAGCCCAAATCAGAGAAATACAAAGATGATTAAAAAAAGAAAAAAAAAGACACAATGAGAAAAAACTTACAGGACAAAGGAATTAGAAGAAAGTTATCAATTATACTGTACAAAGCAAATGA
Source organism: Cervus elaphus (assembly GCF_910594005.1). Lineage (NCBI taxonomy): Eukaryota > Metazoa > Chordata > Mammalia > Artiodactyla > Cervidae > Cervus > Cervus elaphus. Next base: position 71,878,844 of record NC_057828.1, on the reverse strand, counting down.
ACTAAACTCTAATATAAAGCACAGCATACTGACTGGCATTAAAACAAAATCCAACAATCTAATGCCTAAAGAAGACACACAAAAATATACGTGGGCTAAAATCTACAGAATAATTTAAAGCATGCAGTATCTGTGCAAATACAAAAAGGAAAAATCTAGAATTTTCTATCATGGTAAAAAACTAAGACAAATTAATAAGGTTATGATTATTTTAAATAAATTTTCATGAAGTCATATTAAATAAGAGAATATATAACAATATTACCTGTGTCAGTTCCAAACAATATAGTAACAATATATTCTGAAGAACTACTGATTAAAAATGAAAAATATAGTTGTACCTTGAAGCCTTATCAGTTTATAATGTCAAGTTTAGTAAATATGAAATTAAAAATAAAAATACAATTTAAAAACCTGTATCAAATAACAAATGACATAAAACCCTGTAAGAGTAAAATTTAATGACAAGACAGAAAAATAACTTAAAAGAAAAAAAGAGAAATAGAAAGATAAACATAACACAACCCCTGTTCTCTAAGAGCTTATGGTTCACTGGAAGAAACTGATGGATAACTGCAAAACAACTTCACAAATGCAACAGAGGTATGAACAAAATGCTACCAGGACAAAGAACAACTCGAACAATAACTATGCCTTGGGAATCTGAGACTTTAAAGAGAAAGTAACATTTGAGTTGGATCTTGAAATATTGATATAAGTGTAAATCCACTGCATTAAAAAAAAGGTAGGGAAAAATAATACGAAGAAGCACCTGAGGCAGAGAAAACAGCATCAGCAAGATCAAGAGTCTTTAGGAAAAAGTTCTAAATGGCTGCAGGATAAACTATAAGGAAAGAAGGGTGATAATATAATGAAAGAGCCACACTGAAAGCATTTAACATTTGATTTTAATATTTCTTTGATTTGGCTAAAGCTATCTTATCAGTTGCTTTCCTATGTTTTAAAATACAGTACACCCTTAAACAACGTGGGAGGTAGGGGCACTGACCCTCCACACCATCAAAAATCCAAACATAACTTTATAGTTTCAACATCTATGGATTCAACCAATTACAAATCGTGTAGTACTGTAGTATATATATGGTAAAAAAAAAAAAAAAAAAAGCCCTATATAAGCGGATCCTTGCAGTTCAAATCTGTTGTTCAAAAGTCAACTTTACTGATTCTCCAACTCCTGGAGGATGAATAATCACCTGGAGGACTTGTCAGAAGTAAAAAACAGCTATATTGAGGCATAACTGTCATACAGAGAACTGCACATATTTAAAAGATACAATTTGCTAAGTTTTGACATGTGTATATCTTTGAAACCACCACCACAGTCAAGATAATGAACATAACCATCACCCTAAAAGTTTCCTTATGTTCTCCTGTAATGTCCCCCTCCAGCTCCTTCCAAACTGCTCTCTATCCCAGGCAACCACTTGTCAAATTTTCATCACTATATTCTAGTTTTCGTTTCCGAGAATTTTATATAAATGAAATCATACAGTACACATTCTTTTCTAAGGAGAAGGGCAGAAATTTTGATTCTCAACAGAGGTCTCTGGAATCAGGTCCAGAAATCAAGCACCTCAGATGAAATGAATGCAGGGAATACATTAACCTTATTTTGAAAATTATTTTTTTATTTTTACTTATTTATTTGGCTGTATAGGATGGCATGGGGGCTCTCCGGTTGTGGCTTAGTTACCCCAGGGCATGTGGGATCTAAGTTCCTGACCAGGGAAGGAACCCTGGTCCCCTGCATTGCAAGCCTCATTCTTATCACTGAACTACCAGGGAAGTCCCTGGAAATTATTTTTTATTTTTATTTATTTATTTTTAAATAAAAAGTTTTCTTGGAGAAAAATAGAACCACCTCGAACACAGGGAAAAGAGCACAAAAATTCAACTGATACAGAACTGCAAGTCACAACTACCCAATGTTGTTTGCGATTACTTTTCAATTTCTTAAATGGCTTCCCTCAATTTTTTAAATAGCCTTGCCAATTTTTTTCAGCTGAAATAGCATCGGGTTTTCAAAAAATTAAGAGCCTCAGCGAAGGGACCAGCTTTTAAGATAACAAAGGTGACACCAAGAGTCTCCTAATAGGACCAACTCTACCGAAAAATTCCTGAAGCACATAACTACTGAGTCTGGTAGAACAGTAGCTCAGAGACCATCAGGGATTAGTTAGAACACTGACTCAGACGGTCCAGTATGCAGAGAGGGCAAACAAAAAAGCTGCATTTCCCTGTCAGATGAGTTCACGTAAGAAAACCAAGGAGGTGCTAAGAAAATACAGGCAATGGCTGCTCAAAATAATTAAGAAGGCATTCTAAACACCACATATTATTAGACAACAGTGTGTAAAGTGATGCAATTAGAAAACAGGCAACTTAAAAAAAAATATGGTCACAGGTCTTTGAGAACTCAAGAAAACAATCAATAGCAAACACAAGAGCTGAAAGTCTCAACTGAGGGTTCAAAGTGAAAGTGAAAGTGAAGTCGCTCAGTCGTAACCGATTCTTTGAGATCCCGTGAACTGTAGCCCACCAGGCTCCTCCGTCCATGGGATTCTCCAGGTAAGAATACTGGAGTGGGCTGCCATTTCCTTCTCCTGGAAATTATTTTTTAAAGTAGCAAACATTAAGTAGTTAAAAATACTAAAAAGCTATGTCCTCAGCTTAACTGGTTTTGCATCCTGTGTGTTCTGCTATGTCAAAGTCTATGGCAAAAATAGATCTATTTATCTTATTGAGTAGAGAGCTTCAGTAGAGAGCTTTGGACAAGTCTGAAACATGTTAAATACATATTGGGGAACATTTTGAGACATTGCTGACATAAACCAGCATAAACATACATATCAGGTAAAGATTAATGAGGTCATGTGTGACCTTTCCTTCATCAAACAAATATTCACTAAGTCCAACTAAATTACTCCTTCTGAGAGTATTATGAAATATAGTCATTATTACTTTGAATACTCATTTAAATGAGCAGCCTTCCCTATATTTTATTTCATCTATTTAAAAAGTTCAATCACTAGGCTGAAAGGAATACTGTTACTATTTCACAATCAACTATCAAAAACAAGTCTCCCAGCTAAATCCTGTGTAGAGAAGAAAATGGTTTCTTAGCACCACCTAATGATAAAGCTAAAAGCTGAAATGTATAAATTTAGTTCAGTTCTGATCACTCACTCAGTCATGTCCGACTCTTTGTGACCCCATGGACTGCAGCACACCAGGCCTCTCTGTCCATCACCAACTCCCAGAGTTTACGCAAACTCATGTCCATCGAGTCAGTGATGCCACCCATCTCATCCTCTGTTGTCCCCTTCTGCTCCTGCTTTCAGTCTTTCCCAGCATCAGGGGCTTTTCCAATGAGTCAGTTCTTCGCATCAGGTGGCCAAAATATTGGAGTTTCAGCTTCAGCATCAGTCCTTCCAATGAATATTCAGGACTGATCTCCTTTAGGATGGACTGGTTTGATCTCCTTGCAGTCCAAGGGACTCTCAAGAGTCTTCTCCAACACCACAGTTCAAAAGCATCAATTCTTCGGCACTCAGCTTTCTTTATAGTCCGACTCTCACATCCATAATGACTACTGGAAAAACCATAGCTTTGACTAGACAGACCTTTGCTGGCAAAATAATGTCTCTGCTTTTTAATATGCTGTTAAGGTTGGTCATAACTTTTCTTTCAAGGAGCAAGCATCTTTTAATTTCATGGCTGCAATCACCATCTGCAGTGATTTTGGAGCCCCAGAAAATAAAAGTCACTGTTTCCCCATCTATTTGCCATGAAGTGATGGGACCAGATGCCATGATCTTAGTTTTCTGAATGTTGAGCTTTAAGCCAACTTTTTCACTCTCCTCTTTCACTTTCATCAAGAGGCTCTTCAGTTCTTCTTCACTTTCTGCCATAAGGGTGGTGTCATCTGCATATCTGAGGTTATTGATATTTCTTCCAGCAATCTTGATTCCAGCTTGTGCTTCATCCAGCCCAGCGTCTCTCGTGATATACTCTGAACAGAAGTTAAATAAGCAGGGTGACAATATACAGCCTTGAGGTACTCCTTTCCCAATTTGGAACCAGTCTGTTGTTCCATGTCCAGTTCTAACTGTTGCTTCCTGACCTGCATATAGATTTCTCAAGAGGCAGGTCAGGTGGTCTGGTATTCCCATCTCTTGAAGAATTTTCCAGTTTGTTGTGATCCACACAGTCAAAGGCTTTGGCATAGCCAATAAAGCAGAAATAGATGTTTTTCTGGAACTCTCTTGCTTTTTCGATGATCCAACAGATGTTGGCAATTTGATCTCTGGTTCCTCTGCCATTTCTAAATCCAGCTTGAACATCTGGAAGTTCATGGTTCATGTACTGTTGAAGCCTGGCTTGGAGAATTTTGAGCATTACTTTGCTAGCATGTGAGATGAGTGCAATTGTGCCGTAGTTTGAACATTCTTTGGCATTGCCTTTCTTTGGGACTGGAATGAAAACTGACCTTTTCCAGTCCTGTGGCCACTGCTGAGTTTTCTAAATTTGATGGCATAAATTTAAGCAGGGAAGAATTTGTCACTACTCTGGCATCCCCACTGGCTCAGGGGTAAGGAATTCACCTCAATTCGGGAGATGTGGGTTTAATCCCTGGGTCAGGAAGATCCCCTGGAGAAGGAAATGGCAACCCATTCCAGTATTCTTGCCTGGGAAATCCCATGGTCAGAGGAACCTGGCAGACTACAGTCTATAGGGTCATAAAAAAGTTGGACACGACTTAGTGACTAAACAAGTATGTACTGGGTTGGCCAAAAGATTTGTTTGGTTTTTTTACATAACTGGCTCTAGTAGTGCTTAATTGTCTTTAATTTCATTCAAAACAATTTTGTTAAGAGTGTACTGTGACAGTTGTCATATCATTGTGTATTTTTTAAAAAAGCTTATCAATTGGTGAATTTTTGAGTAGCCATTTTAACACTGACCATGGAAGAAAAAAGCAACATTTTCGGCATATTATGCTTTATTATTTCAAGAAACATAAAAACGCATTTGAAACACAAAAAGAAAAATTTGTGCAGTGTATGGAGAAAATGCTGTGACCAACTGAACCTGTCAAAAGTAGTTTGTGAAATTTCATGCTGGAGTTTTCTAAAGGGACAATGCTCCACGGGTGGGTAGACCAATTGAAGTTGAGAGAGATCAAATTGAGACATTAATCGAGAACAGTCAACATTACACCATGCAGAAGATAGTCAACATACTCAAAATATCCAAATCTAGCACTGAAAATCATTTGTACCAGCTTGGTTATGTTCATCACTTAATGTTTAGGTTCCACATAAGCGAAAAAAATCTTATTGAGCATATTTCCATATGCAATTCTCTAATGAAACATAATGAAAAATGTCCTGTTTTTAAAACAAATTGTGACGGGAGATGAAAAGTGGATATTGTACAATAGTGTGGAATAGAAGAGATTATGAGGCAAGTGAAATGAAACACCACCAATCACACCGAAGGTTGGTCTTCATCCAAAGAAGGTTATGTTGTATATATAGTGGGACTGAAAGGGAGTCGTCTATTATGAGTTACTTCCAGAAAACCAAACAATTCATTCCAACAAGCGCTGCTTCCAAGTAAACCAACTGGAGGCAGCAATAGGTGAAAAGTGTCTGTAATCAGTCAACAGAAAACACATCATCTTCCATCAAGATAACATAAGACTACATGCTTCTTTGATGACCAGACAAAAACTGTTACAGCTTGGCTGGGAAGTCCTGATTTCATCCGCTATATTCACCAGACACTGCACCTCCAGGTGTCCATTTATTTTAGCCTTTATAAAATTCTCTTAATAGAAAAAATTTCAGTTTCCTGGAAGACTGTAAAAGGCACCTGAACAGTTCTTTGCTTGAAAATATAAAAAGTTTTGGGAAGATGGAATTATGAAGTTGCCTGAAAAATGGCAGAAGGTAGTGGAACAAAACAGTAAATATGTTGTTCAGTGAAGCTCTTGGTGAAAATGACAGACTGTCTTATTTTTTACCTAAAAAACCAAAGGACCTTTTGGCCAACAACATACTATATGCCAAGCCAAGTACTAAAAACACAGTGATGAGGAAAGTATATATATTCCCTGCTCTCAAGGAACTTACTTTTTAGGTCTTTTTAAAAAAATGTATTTATTTATTTGGCTGCACCAGGGCACAGCTGCAGCATGCGAGCTCTTTGATCTTCATTGGGGCATGGGGGATAGCCCTCTCAGAATAGAGGGGCAGGGAGAAAGTTGGTTTCGCTTGTATATTCATTCTTTCATTTGTTCACTCATTTGCACAATAAATCTTGTGAACAAAACACAAAAGCCTCTGCCCTTGTGAAACTTACTAACTGATTCTATGTATTAGATCAAATACAAACCCTATTCTATCTTCTGAACATCTCTCGAACCCATCTTTTTTTCCTCTTTCTTAGGGCGGTCTTCACCGTCTTTGGCTGTATTACTGCAATAACTTCCTAAGGTCTGAGAGGTTCTCCCTTGAATTTCTCCCTTCTCCAATCCGTCCCTGACACACCCAGCAGTTAGATTCTAAAACATAAACTTTTTCTTGTTACAGTAGTGCACCCTTATCTGTGGTTTCACTTTCTGCAGTTTCAGTTACCTATGGTCAACCACAGTCTGAAAATATTAAATGAAAAATTCTAGAAATAAACAATTCCTAAGTTTTAAATTGTGTGCCATCCTGAGTAGCATGATGAAATCTCAAGTGGTCCTACTCCATCCCACCCAAGACATGAATCACCCCTTTGTCCAACCTATCCTGCCCATTAGTCATTTGGTAACCACCTTGGTTATCAGATCCACTGTTGCAGTATCTCTGTGTCTGTGTCCAAGTTACCCTTATTTTACTCAATAACGGCCCCAGAGCACGAGTTGTGATGCTGGCAATTCAAACAGGGAAAAGAAGGGCTTCCCTGGTGGCTTAGTGGTAAACAATCTGCCTACCGATGCAGGCGACACAGATTCAATGACTTGTCTGGGAAGACCCGACATGCTGCAGAGCAACTAAGCCCACCGCTACTGAGCCTGTGCTCTAGAGCCCACAAGCCACAGCTCCGGAAGCCTGTGAGCCCTGAGCCCACGCTCTGCAACGAGGGAAGCCGCCTCAAGGAGAAGCCCGCCCACCACACCTAGAGAGCAGCCCCTGCTCACTGCAACCACTAATAGAGAAAAACCTGTGGAGCAACAGAGACCCAACACAGCCAAAAATAATAAATGAATTAAAAAAAAAATCAAATATGGCAAAGAGAAGCTGTAAGGTGCTTCCATTAAGTGAAAAGGCAGAAGTCTGCAACTTAATAAGGAAAAAAAATGTAGGCTGAGGTTGCTAAGATCTACAGTAAGAATAAATCTTCTCTCCATGAAATTGTGAAGAAGGAAAAAGAAATTTGTGTTACCTTTGTTGTCATCCCTCAAACTGCAAAGGTTACAGCCACAGTGGATGGTAAGTCTTTAGTTCAGACAGAAAAGGCATTAAATTTATACAGTAAGATATTCTGAGAATGAGGGAAAGAGACCACATTCACATAACTTTTATTACAGAATATTATTATAATCATTCTATTTTCTTATTAGTTATTGTTGTTAATTTCATTAAGCCTAATTTCTAAACTAACCTTTATCATAATTATATATAGGATGGATAAACAAAGTCCTACTAGCACTGGGAACTATATTCAATATTCTGTGACAAACCATAATGAAAAATAATATATATATGTATCTCATTGAGTCACTTTGCTGTACAGAAGAACAGCAACATCGTAAACCAACTATACTTCAATAAAATTTTTAAAAGAATAGTATACACAGGGTTTGGTACTATCTGAGATTTCAGGTATCGACTGAACATCCTGGATACATCCTCCTAAAGGGTATGGGGAACTAGTTTCGGGATGATTCAAAAGCATTACATTTACTGTGCACTTTATTCATATTATTATTACATCAGTTCCACCTCAGATCATCAGAGGTTGGGGACCCTTGACCTACAGGACAAAGTACAGATTCCTCTGCATATGCTACAGGGCTTTATGTGATTTGGTCCCAACTTGGCCTCATCTATCTCAATTCACTTCTGACATTTTCCAAACATATCACTCCTTCGTGCCTTTAGGGCTTTCCTGATAGCTCAGTTGGTAAAGAATCCGCCTGCAATGCAGGAGACCCTGGTTTGATTCCTGAGTCGGGAAGATCTGCTGGAGAAGGGATAGGCTACCCACTTCAGTATTCTGGCCTGGAGAATTCCATGGACTGTATAGTCCATGGGGTTGCAAAGAGTTGGACACAACTGTGCGACTTTCACTTTATGCCTTTGCACATGCTTTTTTCTTTGCTTCAAACATCCTTCCAACCTCCTTTCTGTCTACACTTTTATTTATTAAATGCATTTAACAGCAAGCTACTCTGTCATGTCTTCTCCCACTTCCTGAAGAGTAATGTGTTTTTGTCTATTTCCTTCATTTAATGAATGGTAAGAATCATATCTTTTCATTTATTTCCTGGAACTTGGTATGGTGTCTGACATTTATCAAGGGCCCATGGAAGAAGGTAGAAGTGTAGTATTCTCAACTATTTCCCCTCAGAGTTAAAAGGGGGAGGGGGGCGGGGAGGGACAAAGAATATCCAGTTTTCAGCCATCCAGCAAGGCTGCCAACCTGTCATAAAACACACGTGTTGATCTATAAACTGATTAATCATATGCTAAAGGCAGTCTGGACCAAACAATACAGCAGTTCCAAACTGACTTCACAGAACAAGAGTCACATAAATACTCAGTAAAGTCTGTCTAGTTTGAAAATACTCCTAGGTGATTCTGATATGCTGCCTTCCCCACTAATTGGCAATCACTCCGATAATAGTTGAAAAATCTGATGTTGTTTTTTTCATTTTAATATATAAACCACAAAGTGAACTCTGGTGTCTTTGAAAAGATAATTATAATAATGCCAGGGAGCAGAAGTAAAGTCTTCTGGGCAAAGAATTATCTTAACGCTGAGAAGAAAAATTATAGCCACAGAGAATTACAGGGCTTATAATAAGCTCAGAGGTATAAGTGGTTAATCTTAACAGCTAGCAGTGACATCAATCTATGCTGGTCAGATCTCTGCACTATCACCAGGGGGACCAGAAAGGCACTCCAGTCCACCTGTCAGGACAGCCCTCTTCCTGGACGTTGCTGGAGAATTCTGTCTCTCTTCCCACACTGATCATTCTTTTTCTCCTACATTTTTTTCCTTCCTACACTAACCATTTTCTTTCTATTAAAACTTCAATTTCTTTAAATATGTCACCTTTATTAGATAGGGTGCAATCTAGTCTGCCTGGACCAGCAAAATATTCTGCCTTTTAAAGGAGGTTTCTGCAAATATTAAACTCCTCCTTTATATGGTACTCATACAGTTTAACTTCACATTTCTAAGAGTATTTCACTATCTACTCAAAGGATTGCTTATAAAAATATAATTTGACTTATAAATTATTAAGCATAGGAATTCTCTGGGCCTGCTTCTTCATCTCACGATAGTTCTATAGTATCTTCCAATAAGCTACTGATGAGGGTACGAGATGAAAGTCTTGTGGGAATGCCAGATAGCATATATAAAGGATCATGGTAACCACTACGTTGTTTGTCTCAATGTATGACCTTAATAGTCTTCTAGATTAGTTTTCTCTTTTCTTCCAGTAAAGGAACTCTGCCAGTAAAGAGGTGACACTGAAAACAGGCAGGAATTCCCTAGCAGTCTAATGGTGAGGACTTCGAGCTTCCACTACAGGGGGCAAAGGTCTTGATCCCTGGTTGGGGAACTAAGATCCTGGAAGTGACATGGCAGAAAATGAAATGGAATGGCTACAAAAATAACTCAGCAATGAATGACAGAGGGACAAAGTGAAGTCACATACCCATAAAGCAACTGTCTGAAGCTTCCTGCCATGCTTGCCCATTAATGCTGACGTTCTCTTGCACAGCTGATTCAAAAGTCTGCAATAAAGTCACAAAAATCAAGTCACTGAAAATAACTATAAATACTGAATTCAAACATTTGGACAATTCAGATTTGTGATAGAGAATATATAAAAAAGTATAAGACTAGATTACTAGCATGCTTATGCTTTTCAATGAAGTGAGATTCCATTTCAATCAATTATTCTACCTACATTTTAGTTACAACAGCCATTAAGCTACCCATGAGAAAATGTGAGGAAAAGTTTTAGAATACTGGTGCAAAAAAAAAAAATTAACTTCTTATATGAAAGGAAAACAAGCTAACAAACTGGGCTCAAATGAATCTCAAGGGTATAAGTAATACATCTGCTGCTGAATGAGGGTCAGTGTTAACAAGTGGGAAAATACACAGGCTTAAAAGAAAGTGAAATTAATTTCTACTTTACAACAGACTATATTTTTTTTGGGGGGGGGACTGCATTGGGTCTTAGTTGCAGCATGTGGGATCTTCGCTGCATCACTGGAGATCTTTCACTACGGCAGACGGACTTACACAGACTCTCTAGCTGTGGCACTTGGGATCAGGGTTTCGGTGCTCGGGCTTAGTTACTCTACAGCATGTGAGTTCTTCCCAGACTTGGGGTTGAACCCACATCCCTTGCATTACAAGGCAGATTCTTAACCACTGGACCACCAGGGAAGTACTAGGACTCTTTTTTTGAGATGTACTTTGAAGTAGGTAATGATGAAATGACATGAGAGATGCAATTTGCTTTAAAAGAGAAGTATAACATATTTTTGATAACTGCCAAATTTGGTGATAGACATATGGATGTTCACTGTGCTAGTCTATTTTTTGTAATGTTAAAAATGTTCATAATACATTAAAAAGTAAAAAACTAAAGAAACTTGATGGTATCATCCAAATTTTAAATGCACATTCCCTATAGCCTAACAATTTCACGTCTATCAATATAACCTAAAGGACCATTCTCATAAAAACATAAAGAAAATAAACTGAGAATGCTTATTTCAGTTTGAAATTCTGAAATATTGAGGGAAAAATATCTAAATTCAAAACTAGGAGGATGGCTAAATATACAATATACCCATATCATACAATACTAAAAGAATGAAGTCCATCTCTATATAACATTAACAAATAATAATCAAAGACATATTTGTTTTTTTAAACAAAATCAGGATGTTAACAATATATCAGCATGACACTATTAGTATTAAAAAAAAAAAAAAAAAAAGAACACTTTTTAAAACAGAGAGATAGCTTTAAAGCCAAAAAAGAGAAGGATTATACCCTCCAAAACAGTTATTTCCAAGAAGGAAGAGGGATAGTGGAGAGGAATTGAAAGATTTTTGCTTTATGCTATTTTTCATAGTGAGAATACATTTTATATAATTAAAAATAGTTTAAAATTATCCTTCAATTTAAAAATAAATTTTTAAAAAAGGAAAAAATAAGCTTAAATCAAATGATGACTGATAATTATGAGTTAGAGTATGTATTCTATACTTTAAAGATTTTTTTTTTTTAAGATTTTTATAAAGTAAAATCCTTACTCTATCCAATTCTATTCAAGAATTATCCAATAATATAATTGCCTTTTTAATATTCATTGCATAGTTGTATCAATTTTTTTTAAAAATTACTTTATTACTAGAGAAATGCAAATCAAAACTACAGTGAGGTATCACCTCACACCAGTCAGAATGGCCATCGTTAAAAAGTCTACGAACAATAAATTCTGGAGAGAATTCACTGTACTGTTGGTGGGAGTGCAAATTAATACAGATACAGTGGAGAACAATATGGAGGTTCCTTAAACAACTAGGAATAAAACTACCATATGACCCAGCAATCCCACTACTGGGCATACACTCTGAGTAAACCATAATTCAAAATGACACATGTACCTCAATATTCACTGTAGCATTATTTACAACAGCCAGGACAGGGAAACAACCTAGGCGTCCATCTTCAGACCAAAGGATAAAGAAGTTATGGTACATATATACAATGGAACATTACTCAGCCATAAAACCAAACAAACGAGTCAGCTGAACTGAGGTGGATGAACCTAGAGCTCGTTATACAAGTGAAGCGAGTCAGAAAAGAAAAATAAATGTCATATATTAACGCATATATATGGAATCTAGAAAAATGGTACTGATGAACCTATCTGCAGGGCAGGAACAGAGACACGTGTAGAGAACGGACCTGTGCACACAGCAAGGGAAGGCGGGGATGGGATGGATTGAGAGAGTAGCACTGACACGCATAACCTACCACATGTAAAACAGCTGGTTAAAAATCCACCTGCCAATGCAGGGAACGTGGGTTCAATCCCTGGTCTGGGAAGAGCTCACATGCCCTGGAAGCTGCTATATAATACACAGAGTTCAGCCTAGTGCTCTGTGACTACCGAGAGGGGTGGGAAGGCAGGGGTGTGGTCTGGTGGGGCAGGGGTTGGGAGAGAGATTCAAGAGGGAGGGGATATATGTATACTCATGGCTGATTCACGTTGTTGAACAGCAGAAACCAACACCTCATTGTAAACCAATTATCCTCCAAATAAAAAATAAATTCCATGGTAGCTGAATAATGGCCCCCAGAGATGTCTGCATTCTAGTTCCCAGAACTTGTGAATATGTCATCTTATACGGAAAAAAAGGGAGATTTTGCTGGATGTGATGAAGGATCATGAGATGTGGACAGTGTGTTTGATTATTCAGGTGGGCCCAATGTAATCACAAGGGTCCATACCAGAAAAAAAAAAAAAAAAAAGGGCAGGCGTGTCAAAATCAGAGGGAAGGGGTGTGTGAGCAGAAGTCAGAGTGATGTGCTCAGAAGATGAAGGAAGGAGCCATGAGTCAAGAAGTGCAGCCTCCAGGAGCTGGGAAAGGCAAGGGCAGGGATACACCCTAGAGCCTGCAGAAGAAATGCAGCCCTGCCAGCGCCCTGACTTTACGACTTCTGCCCTCCAGAACTGTCAGAGAATACCTTTCTGTTGTCGTAAGCCACTCAGTGTGGTAACTTGTTACCTCAACAATAGGAAATGAATACACTGTCCACATCCTCTATCTCTGTTGTTTTTGGATTGTTATTTTCAATCTCTGTCCCCAGCCCACTACCCACACCCAGTATAAATAAATTAAAATATTAAAAGAAAAAAATACACAGGACTTTCCTAGTGGTCCAGTGGATAAGAATCCGCCTGCCAATTCAGGGGACACAGATTTGATTCCTGGTCTGGGAAGATTCCACATGCTGTGGGTTAACTAAGCTGGTGTACCTCAAGTCTGTGTTCTGCGACAAGAAAAGCCACTGCCATGAGAAACCCGCCTGCCACAACTAGAGAAAGCCTGAGCACAGCAATGAAGACTCGGTGCAGCCAAAATTAACCAATTAATTTTTGAAACCCTTAAATAAATAAGTCTACAAATTATAAATGCTACTCTTTCATGATTGGTGGGAATGTAAATTGATACAGCCACTATGGAAAACAGTATGGAATTTCTTCAAAAAATTAACAGTTGCCATATGATCTGCATCCTACTCCTGGGCATATATCTGGAGAAAAGTACTAAAAAAAATTTGAAAAGATATGCAGGACTTCCCTGGTGGTCCGGTGGTTAAAAATCTGCCCACCAATGCAGGGGACATGAGTTCAATCCCTGGTCTGGGAAGATCCCACATGCCATGAGGCAACTAAGTCCATGCACCACAGCTACTGAGCTTGTGCTCTAGAATCGAGGAACTGCAACTCCTGAGCCCACACACCACAGCTACTGGAGCCCACATGCCCTAGAGCCAGTGCTCCACAAGAGAAGTCACCACAAAGAGAACTCATAGCATAGCAACGAAAGCGTAGCTACCACTCGCCGCAAGTAAAGAAAGTCCTCGCGCAGCAACGAAGATCCAGCCAAATACAAAAATAAATAACTTAAAAATTAAAAAAAAAAAAAGATACGCATCCCAGTGTTCACTGCAGCACTATTTACAACCACCAAGACATGGAAACAACCGAAATGTCCATCGACAGTTGAAGCACAAAGACGTGGTACACATATACAATGGAATATTCCTCACCCGTAAAAAAGAGGAAAGAAAGCCGTCTGCCACAACATGGATGGACTTGTAGATTATCATATTAAAGTGAAGGAAGTCCGATAGAGAAAGATATATGATATCATTTATATGTAGAATCTAAAATATGACACAGAAGAACGTGTCTATGAAACAAAGTCACAGACATAGAGAAGAGATTTGTGGGTACAAAGCAGGAGGTGCATGGGAGAAGGATGGATTAGAAGTTTAAGATTAGCAGATGCAAACTTTTACGTGTAAAATGGATAAACAACAAGGTCCTCATGTACATCACAGAGAACTATATTCAATATTCTGTGATAAACCATAATGGAAAAGAAAGCATACATATGTATAATTGAATCATTTTGCTATACAGTAGAAATTAACACAACATTGTAAATCAACTATACTTCAATAAATTAAAAAAAAAACTATCACAAAAAATGTTACTATATTAAGTGGTTTTAGATAGAGATGTCAACATTACTGAAGCCTCCGCCTTTTATCTGTTTTCTTAATTAAAACACAAGTGAATTCCCTTGGTAGTTTAAGTCTTCACATCTTTTATCTTCAAATTTACTTTCTCATCCATTAATAAAATATAATCGGTTAAGCCAAGTTCCTCTTTTCCTGTAAGGAGAATTAATGTTCCAAGTACCTTAGCACTTCCTGGAAAGGGGTAAATTCTAAGATTATTACACAAAGAAAACAAGTCTTCTCCCATGAAATTACTACTACAAATGTCCTCAGGTATGTCTCTATCCTTCTCTTGCTAGCAAGCGGGGAATGATATAAAAGTCAATGTATACAACACTGAACACAGAATCACAACCCAGGGCGTGTTCCTACATTCTTCACCCACTTAACCTTTATTTTGTTTGCACTGTGGTCAGTAAAACTGTACTGCATTACAAACATTTTAACATTTTCCCCTGTATATAAATAGGTTGTGTGCTTTCTTCAGACTGGCACAAATCCCTCAATTTGTTGTCTTCCCCCACCCCTGATCTTCTACAGAGCTTTGCAAAATACTTGAGAAAGGAAGGGGAAATGGATTATAAGGGTCAGTGTGATCTTAGTGAAGTTTATAATGGAAAGCTTCCTTACCTATTTTAGACTCGTAGGGAAAATGTTTTCGCTCTTTACAAGATATTCTAAAAGCAAGCAAAAAGAAAGACCAAAAGCTAGCCTGGTGACTGACTTCCAGGATTCTCCTTACTGAGTCTCTGTCTACACCGTCCAACAGGGTACAATCCCCTTTGTGGCTGCTGAGGCCTTAAAATGTAGCTAGTGGAAAAGGACATGAGGTGTTAAGTTTAAGACAAACGTGAAAAGCTTGGTATGAACCAAAGAATGTAAACTAGCTGTTACTTTTTAAAAATTATTACAAGTTAAAATGGTATCTTGGACACAGTCCGTTAAATAAACATCATAAAAATTAATTTCACCTATTTTCTTCCTTTTAATTTCAAGTGACATACATGGCTCGCCTTGCATTTTTCGGTCGGACAGCACTGGTCTAAGTTAACTAACACCCAGCTGCCTCCAGCATCTATCTCGTTCCCTCGCGTTCCCCGGGCACGTTAAACTCTGCCCAAGCCGGCCGTGGGCTCCTCCTGACCACTGAGACCGGGGTGTGGAGAAAGCGGGTGAAAAGACAAGAGATGGCTACTGGGCCCGTACCCACTGCGCGTCTCGCAGCGCGGGCTCCCGAATCTCCTCAGGCAGCGCGTCCCCGAGCTTTTGCACGAAGCTGCCACACAGTTCTAGCATTTCCGTCACGGCTCGCTTCGAGGTGCAGCGCACACGGAAGTCTTTTCGGTGTGTGGCAGGGACCGAGGCCCTGTCTTCTGTCCCGGCCACTCTCCCCACGTCCCGCGAAGGGGAACGAGCCACCGACCCAAAGGCCCGCTCCATCTTTCCAACTTAAACTGTGGGCGGGAACTCGAAGGGCGGAAGGGCGGGTTCCCCGGGAGGAAGGAGCACCCGTCCGGCCGGAAACTTAGCCCAACGAGGCATTAGCGTTCCGGCTGAGGCTCCGCCGGAGAGTCCACGGGTTTTGGTGGCTGCGAAGATGGGGGCGGTGGGCGTAGGGATGGTGGACTGTCATTGCCACCTCTCCGCCCCGGACTTTGACCACGTACGTGAGGGCGAGGTCGGGCCCGTGGGAGCGGGGCGGCCCCCGTCCTTTACCCTTCGAGTTATCCTCCCGTGGGGCGAAGTTCCACGCGTAATGTCAACGTGCTTTACCTGCTACATTGGAAGCCAGAGGCTAGTATTAGAGAAAGAAGAGGGGGTTCTGTTTTGGCGGACACCTCTCAAGAGGTGACCCTTAAGTTGGGGAAGAAGGACAAAGCGGTGGGTGCATGGTGATGAGGAAAGCAGGCGGGTCGCAGGCCTCCAGACAGGACAGAATTTGGCACGTTCAAACTATCGAAAGGCTGGGTGGCGTCTGATGAGCTAAAAAGAGAGAAGCATAAAATCGCACTGAAGAAGTTTGCATAGGAACGGTGAGGCACGAATTCACATTTTATTAGAATCACAATGGGGATCCTGTAAAATGGTTTGTCGGATGGTAGGGTGGTTGAAAGAGAGAGACATAATCTGATAATCCATCTAAAAACCTTTCTGCTGATGTGTGGGTAAATGGATAGAGGAGAGCAAGGGTTAGAAGTTAGAAAACCGGTTTGGAGGCTTTTGCAGTGTTGAGACTACAGATGATAGAGGTTGCAGGAGAGTTGCAAGGGAGAGAAACAGATGGATTCAGTTATATTTTGGAGATGGATTCTAAAGTACATACTGAGAAGAATTGGATGTGCAGAGAGGGAGAGAAAGAACTTGAGGATGCTGTAGAGAGATGATGGTGCTGTTTACTGAGATGAGGGAAAACAGATTGGAGAAGGCAGAAGGAATAGATTTGTTGGGGAGAAAATAGTTATGCTTGGCAAATGTTGAAACCTGATGTCCATCTGAGTGGAGATGTCATATGGTCATTTTAAAACGTGAATCTTGGGTTCAGGAGAGAATTACAGACTGGAGATAAAAATTGGGGACTCACTAGCATAATGAGTATAGTAACGAGATCACGTAACGGGAAGTACACAGAGAGAAGCCTACGGTCCTGAAATCAGAGGAGAGAGAGCCAGTCGAGGAGGCTGGATAAGTAGCCGATAGCTAGAGAGAAGTATTTGCAGAAGCCAAGAGTAGAAAATATTTGGGGAAGAAAAGAGTAGACAAGTAAGGAGTTTCTAATGCTGCTGAAGGGTAGAGTAGGACAGAGAAGTGTCTTTTATATTTAACAATAACAGTTTCTGTTCCAGTAGAGTGGGAACATAAGCCAGAATTTACTGAAAGAGTAAATGGAAGGTGGGTCAGCTAGGCTCATCACACCACCCTGTTCCTTGCCATCATTGTCGTCTTTATGGTGCCTCAACTGCATTGGTTGATGCATTGGTTGCATCTAAAATAATCATGATTACGTATGTTTATTTTAGGATCTGGATGATGTGCTGGAGAAAGCCAAGAAAGTAAGCCAATAGCTATACATGCTCTTTTTTATTTTCCTACTAATTTTGATCTAAGATAGCTTGAAATTCAGATATAATATGTTGATGTTGCTTCAGTAAAAAAACACATTAACAATAACCAGCATCTATTGTTTGCTATGTGCCAGGCCCTGAACTAAGCCCACTCTGTACATTATCTCATTTAATGTTTCTCAACAATATTCTAAAGGAGCTACTATTTTATAGCCAGCCATTACCTGTTTTATAGATGAGGAAACTAAGGCCTAGATTAACTTGTCCAAAGATGCATCACTAGTAAAGTGATTCAGACTATCTTGTCATGAATCCAGAACTCATGCCCACAGCCACCAGGCATGCCAGCTATATAGAACAGGTTGGTCCGTCTGTCAGTTCTTAAATTAGCCTTATTCTGAAGATCTTGGAAAAATTATAAAAGTTTTCTGAAACATTTTGAGTTGTTTGGGGGAAATTGTTAATTTTTGGAAGCATTTATGAAAGTCATTACAACTAGCATTTTGTGGTCTTCCTTGAAAGTTATAGAAATGGTTGCCATTTTTATTTATAGCCATCTTTCACTACCACAATTTAATTATGAGTGTGGTATTTGGAGTAACATAGACCTAATGATCTTGGGCAAGTTATTTGACTCCATCCAAATGTCTCTTGATCCATACAATGGATTACAGCAATTCCTGTGTCAAAAGGGTGTGCAGATTAAATGGGGTAATATTTATATTCACTGAACATAGTGCCCAAAACACAATAGCTAATTAGTGATAGCCATTATGATTATCTTGATGGAGTGTGAGTGAGCAAGGATAACTAAAAGCACAGAAAACTTTAAATTTTTATTTAACTGTAGTGGATGTATATTGTTTGAGACTCTAACTGTTCTATTCATTTTTGTTTCAGGCCAATGTTATGGCTCTTGTGGTGGTCGCTGAACATTCAGGAGAATTTGAAAAGATTATGCAGCTTTCAGAAAGGTGCTACGTCTCATTAGGAAATAGAATTGCTAATAAGGATGCATTTATGGTGCCATGTTTATAATATCAAAGATCACCCATATTTAAAGAGAATGAGAAGAAAAAAATTACATTAACAGCCTTAAAAAAATCCTTTCCTACTTGTTCTTCAGAGTAACATTGTCTCCTAGTCTAATAATCCTGCTTTCTTAATTCATTCTACATTTTTAGGTATAAGGGGTTTGTCGTGCCATGCTTGGGTGTTCACCCAGTTCAAGGAGTTTCACCAGAAGACCAAAGAAGTGTCACATTAAAGGTAATAGTCTTATAAAACAGGAGCCATAAAAAAACGGTATTACCCTTTGACTCAGTAATCCTCCTCTTTCTGATTTTTATTCTAAAGCAATAATCCAAAAGAAAGAAATTCTATCTTCTTTCACAAAGAGGTTTATTACAGCATTATTTGTAATAGAGAAAAAGTGGGAACAGCCTAGCAGTTCAAAAATAAATAGTTAACTTATACAGTGTTAAATATGATGCTACAGTGTTAAATATAACTTTACAGAAAATGTGGGTTATAAGGTATATGTGCATGAGTGCTAGGTCATTTCAGTTGTGTTCAACTCTTTGTGACCCTATGGACTGTAGCCCGCCAGGCTCCTCTGTCCATGGGATTCTCCAAGCAAGAATCCTGGAGTGGGTTGCCATGCCTTCCTCCAGGGGATCTTCCCCAGCCCAGGGATCAGACCCGCATCTTCTGCGTCTGCTGCATTTTGGGCAGACTGTTTACCCACTGACCCATACATTGGCTCCTGTCCCTCCTTAACCCACTGCACTCATTTCTGTTGAAAGCCTGACCCCTGTTCTAAAGGTTCTAAAGACTAAATATTTTCTTTAATAAAAAATCAATTCTAAAAAAAAAAAAAAAAATCAATTCTAATTATTTTAAATCAGTCAGAATAAATCTCTCCTCTCCCTCCCCTTTGCCTTCCTTTCCTTCTCTCTCCTTCTTCTTTGAACAACATAGTGGAAACATCATAAACTTTGAAGTCAGAGAGACTTGGCCTGCTGCCTCCTGCGATCTATGGCACTTAACTTTGCCAGGTTTCCGTTTCCTCATGTGTGAATCCTGAATAATTATTTGCAGTATTCCCAGTCATAGAGTATAAAGGTATAGAATATTTAAAAACCCCATAATAGAACCATTAGCTATTAAGGAACTTGAGATCTTATGGAGGAAGTAGGAATAGAGCTAAAGTCAGAAATAGACCTATGGATGTCTTTTGAAATATTTTTACATGTATTAAAATGTTAAAGACCACATATATTTATACATATTAGTGATATGAATTAGTATTTCTATTAATAATTTACTATCCTTGACTTGCCAGAAACTTCCAAATTATTTCATGAAGAATTGAAATAGTCTCATTGTAAGTTTGTTTTCCTGTTTTTATAGATAATACATATACCCTCAGAAAGACTTTTTCCCTATATCTGGTCTTCATCCAAATGTGTAATTTCTTTATCTTAAGATTTTCTAAGTGTGCTACATTTCCTGGGTAATGTGTCCAACTTCTCCAGACCCTTTGAGGTCCCAGACACACAGATTAGTTTGAACGTTTGATACAGAAGATCTTTTCCTGACACTGACCTACTCAGCTGTTGTTAGACAGGTAACTAGGGTTATATACGCTTAGCTCCTCTTGACAATATTATTTCTTCTTCATTGAGTCTACTGGAATTGTAAGGCCTTGATTTATCCTCCCTCATCTTCTTTTCTCTCTCTTGAGGCATAATTATAACATCTTCTCCTGTTCTTCAACCATCTGTTTTACCTCCCTTTTCTTAATTCTTCTTTTTCTGATTATTCTCACTAGAAGTACTTTGCCTTTATATACTCTGAGACTGAAATCCTCAAAGTAATTTAAAATATCTAGAAGCAAATTTTCCACATATTTGTTTTTCTCTTGCCTTACAAGAAAACCCTTACAGGGGAAATTCTCTTTTTTTTTTTTTAATTTTTAAAATTTTTTCTTTATTTTTTATTAGTTGGAGGCTAATTACTTTACAATATTGTAGTGGTTTTTGCCATACGTTGACATGAATCAGCCATGGATTTACATGTGTTCCCCATCCCGCTCCCCCCTCCCACCTCCCTCCCCACCCCGTCCCTCTGGGTCTTCCCAGTGCACCAGTTCCCAGCACTTGTCTCATGCATCCAACCTGGACTGACGATCTCTTTCACACTTGATAATATACATGTTTCAATGCTATTCTCTCAGATCATCCCACCCTCGCCTTCTCCCATAGATTCCAAAAGTCTGTTCTATACATCTGTGTCTCTTTTCCTGTCTTGCATATAGGGTTATCTTTACCATCTTTCTAAAGGAAATTCTCTTTAAGTGGAAATAGCGATACGGAAACTAGTAGTACACAGTTACTTCAGTAGTTGACAAACAGCCATATACATGATATTTAGTATTTATATTGTTGAAACTTTAAGACAAAAATAGGGTATGTAGAACTATAAAGATGAAATCAGTGAAAATAGTGGAAAAGATGTTTGGGATTATCACTATTAAAATTCACAAGTCATTCATTCATACCCTAAGAGGAGAATATAACAGTGCACTCCCAGACTCACCAAGGTGACCACCTGGTGGCTTTATTCTTTCTTGCTCAGCTATTCCAGGAAATCCAGATCACTCCTCCTAAATACCAGGTAATGCCTCCTAAACAGAAGGAAGTGTTTAAGTGGGAATCTTCATGAGAAGTAATGTTCTTAAAACTAATTGGGTATGGGACATTTCTGCTCAAATTTCCAGCTAGAATTACTCACCATTATAGAAGGATTACCATTCCTAGTTCCTCAACTGGGTAAAGGCTATGTATGTAAAGGACCCAGCATAGCATAGTGCCTGGCATATAATAGGTGTTGGTACAAAACCTATGAAATTCCTCGCCTTCTATTTGAATGAATTTACTTTTTTTTTTTTTTCCATCACAGGATTTGGATGTAGCTTTGCCCATTATTGAGAATTATAAGGATCAGTTATTGGCAATTGGAGAGGTAAATATCCACTAGCTGATCAAGTGATTTCTAATCCAGACCTCCATGTGATACATGAAAGCAGTCCTTAATTCAGTGTTGGTGATTATAACAGACTTAGATAATTATGTTCACCCTGCTCAACTGAATAGTAACTTGTCAGTACTTCCTCAGTAAGCAAAAGCACTTGGGGATAAAACAATAGAACGCCTCCCCATGGGCTTGTTAATGGAAGAAAACTGCCTTATTAACATTTCAATATACTTTGCTTTTTTTTCTTTTGCTTAAATAAGGGCATCTCTCTGGTTAGTTGAAATAGTATGTACAAGCATACTTTAAATATTAATAGGTTAGAGTTTATAATTTTAAAACCTTTTTATTAAATAATTTACAGTTGTGAAACATTTTATCACTTGGTAATTCCACTTGTAAAGATAAAAGATAAGAGTAACACATTCAGAATATAGCTTATAGCAGTACATGCCAAAATAGCATCAAGGGAGGCAGTCCTTTATAATCATGACTGTCCAGCATGGTGACCACATGCAGCTATTGAGCCCTTGAATTGTGACTGGCACAAACTCATGTGTGCTATCAGGATAAAATGCACAGAGGATTTCAAAGTCTCAGTACCTCAAAAAAAGAATGTAAAATAACTCAATAATTTTACATTGGTTATGTGTTGAGATAATAATATGAATGACTATAATAATATTGATAATGTTTTAGGAATAGTGAATTAAAGTATATTATTAAAATGAATTTCACCGGTCTTGTTAGTGTTTTTAATGTGGCTGCTGGAAACTGTAAAGTTGTGTATGTGGCTTGTGTATATGACTCATATTTCTCTTGGATAGTACTGCTCCATCATCTGTCTTTTGGGATTCATTAAACCATAAACGTGATTCTGTTTTATTTTTCTGTTATAGGTTGGACTGGATTTCTCCCCCAGATTTGCTGTCACTGATGAACAGAAAGAAGAGCAAAGACAAGTCCTAATCAGACAGGTCCAGTTAGCCAAAAGACTAAATTTGCCTTTGTAGGTTAATTGTCATCTTTCTATGTTAATAGTTTTAAAGCACATTATTGATAAATAATGATTCTCCTGAAATGGAGCTCTATTTTTCTCTTTTTCTTAACTACTTTAATAGATCAAAAATAACATGTTCATAGTAAATACTTAAAAGGAATTTTTTTGTTATTAAACAGAAATGTTCACTCACGCTCAGCCGGAAGACCTACCATCAGCCTCTTAAATGAGCAAGGTATGTAGGTTCCTGAGAAAAATGTTCCTAATGTTTAAACTTGACAATTCCAGTCTATGTTCTCATAGAACAAGCCATCTTTATTTCTTTTCTTAAAGGGAAGGGAAAGGGTCATGGGTAGAGATGGAAATCAATTAAGATGGTTTTGCAAGTCAGCCTACTATTTACAAGGTTTTCAGTGTGATTGTAATGTTCATCAGGCCAGGATAAAGCAAATGAAAAATTAGATCAAGTGAAATAAATAAATAAAATTTTTTTTAATTGGATCAAGTAATCTTTAGTGCCTTCATTTAAAAATTAGCAGCTCCAGTTTTTTAAGCAGCTTAACCAGCTGATTGGTGAGAAAGAGGAAAACACACAGCAAAGAAGGGTGATCGCATTGGGGTTAATGTTTTGCCTGTTTTGTAGCTGCTGCTTCAGAAAGTGGCGTTATTCAGATTGTGGCCGTCATACATAAAATGCACTGTCATCTTCACCAGTTGTTCCTAAAGGAAAAACACTTCTCATAGGATTACTTTTCAAAGTTTAAAGTGAAATTTTTAAAATTTCTTCTTACAGTAAGAAATGTAGTTTATTTTGAAACTCGGTGTAGACTCATATAGAAAACTGACAGAAGTTTGAGAAGCAGTACATCTGTATGTATGTGTGTATAGGTATATGTGTGTGTATGTGCATGTGTATGTATGTATTTAATATAAGCACACGCTGGCCAGTCATGACCCACAAAGTTGATTTCATAACTCACAGTTGTAACCCACTAAATGTCACACCTGCCATTTGAAAAAACAATATCAAATAGTGAGGTAAACGTAATTGCCTACAACTTGAAAGCATTGTACTTTTCAGTGGGGAGTACTGAATTCCTTGGGATCACTGAGAGCATGATTTTTATGGAGGCTGAGCAGCCTTGCTTTGAGAACTGGAAGTAGTTTTTGGGAAACCTACTCTGGCTGTTGAATTTGTGAATCATTCAATTCCTCATTTCCAGTAGCATCCTTCTTAAGGACAGTTTGACCACTTAAAAACCTGTTAGGAACAATAATTTGAGAGTTCACAAACTTCAAGAAGGTTTGGTATGAGAAGTTTAAATAATTGTTTAAAATTTGTTTCAATTTTATTTACTTATTCTGCAGATTAAGAATTTACTATATTTTTATTCTACTGGTTGAACACTGTACGTTTATCTACCCTTTAGAAACCACAGAACCTTCTAGTGACCAACATTTACTTAAAATCTGTGTTGTTCAATTTGATTAGTGGGAAAACCTTTCATTAAGGAAATAAAATGAACTCTGATTTAATTTTTGAGAGGTGCTGACAAAGTGTTGCTGCATGCGTTTGATGGTCGGCCATCTGTCGCCATGGAAGGAGTAAAGGCTGGGTACTTCTTCTCAATTCCTCCTTCTATCCTAAGAAGTGGGCAGGTAAAATCTTTCATTAAGTTTCGTTCTACACTTCGTGAAATAGCACTTTAAAATATGAACTTTTACTTTGCTGTCGTGAACTTTTACTGTTCAGTACTGTTTACGTTACTGTACTGTTGTGTACTGTTCTGGTTTCATTACAAAAGTTAATCTTAGGTCCCTACCTCATACTTACATCAAGAGTAACTCATAAATGGATCAGAGACCTAAATGTAAGAGCTGAAATTACAAAACTTTTAGAAGAAAACAGATCTAAATCTTTGTGACCATAGATTAGGCAGTGGTTTTCTTTGCCATGACACCAAAAGCACTAACAACCAAAGAAAAAAATAGATAAATTGGATCCACACACAAAAAATTGGGCAGCTCATGCTCAAAAGACCTTCCCTGATAGCTTTCAGAAAAGTGTTTTAAAGGCTGCGTGAGGGAGAAGGCTGCAGGGCATGTGATCAGCTTGTGCTCAGTTCTCAAATTGGCTGACATCAAGATAAAGTTTTAAGCATCATCAGTCAGTCTTCTGGTTTCAAATGGTCTGAGATCTACATGCTTGAGGTCAGCAGTTTTCATCTGGTGACGGTCTGCTTCCTGTAAAAACAACTTTGGAATGTGTGTCAGACCTCCGTCTGTATCTTTCAGGGAACTGGAAATTTGGTGACTCTCCTGTATGACTGATTTGTAGTCTAAGTTGTTACCAGTTTTCCTTATCATTAACTCTTGAACCACCTTTTGAGACTCAGGGGAGGCCTGGAAGACTAAAGTTGAAGCACTTTATTTCAAAATACTGGGACACTGGACTTTATTTTCAGGTGGAATGTTCTAGAGTTTCAGGTGGGATGTTCTAGAAATAGGTCAAGTTAATTAATAGTCCAAAATTATTTTTTATTTACCAATTTAGCTTAGTTTTGTTTTTTTTAATTTTTATTGAAGTATAGTTGATCCAAGATTATTTTTATTTTTCCTACTTTTATCATTCATGGAAAATTTCTTATTTAGTAGTACTTTTTAGCAGTGGTATTTCTTTTTCAAAACTAAAATGCTATTATTTTTTCTAAGTTTAAAAATAATATTTGTGCATTATAGAAAATTGAGGCACTTCAGAAAAAGACAAATTTCAGGTCAACCCAACCCATCCTACCACTGAGACAATCATTGTTAACATCTGATTCATATAAAATATGAAGATGTCATATCCTTTTTGTTTTGTTTTGAGTTAGCTTCATGGGTACTTTTTCTATCTATAAACATAGACCTATTTCTTCTTTAAAATGATTATATAATATTTTACAATCTGGATGTACTGTAATTTAGTTAAGTGAAAGTGAAGTCGCTCAGTCGTGTCCGACTCTTTGCGACCCCATGGACTGTAGCCCACCAGACTCCTCCGTCCATGGGATTTTCCAGGCAAGAATACTGGAGTGGGTTGCCATTTCCTTCTCCAGGGGATCTTCCCCACCCACGAATCAAACCCGGATCTCGTGCGTTGTAGACAGACACTTTACCGTCTGAGCCACCAGGGAAATTTAATTTAATTAAGCATTACCTTAAGTAAAGGTTACGTTGCTTCTAGTTTTCACTGTTAAAAACAGCACTTCAGTGAATAGCTTTGTCCGTCCACAGTTGTTCACATAACTTTTGCAGTTACTGTGTATAAATGGAACCATTAAGAAAAAGGGTATGTATTTTTAAATATGTGGTTAAATTGTCACATTTCCTTTGAGGAAGTTTATACCAGTTTAATTTTTGTCTGCCAGCAGTGCATGAGCATACCTGTGCTTTTGAAATTTTACTCTTTTTTTTGGCTGTGCTGGGTCTTCGTTGCTGTGCTGGCTTTTCTCTGGTTGTGAGCAGGGGACTTCTCTTTGTTACAGTGTGTGGGCTCCCCCTCGCGGGGCTTGTCTTGTTGGGGAGCACAGGCTTTAGGGTGTGCGGGCTCAGTAGTTGCAGGTCCCAGGCCCTAGAGCGCAGGCTCCTAGTTGTGGTGGGCGGGCTGAGTTGCTCCTTGGATGTGGGGTCCTACTGGACCAGGGATCGAACCATGTCTTCTGCATTGGCAGGTGGTTCTTTGCCACTGAGCCACCAGGGAAGCCCTGAAATTTTTACTCTTAAAATAATTTATTTTATCATTGTTCCACTCTGCATCATGTATCACCTTTCCATTTTTTAACCTTAAAAAGTGCAGAGGCAACAAGAGAATTGCTCGTGGTGTAAAACTCACTGAGTTAATTGAAGTCCTTATAATCCAGGCAAGATCATAAACAGAATATAAAACCATCTATTTCCTAATCTAAAATTCAAAATATGCATATGAACTTGGATTTATAAACATAAAACCTTCACTGCCTTAGAGTGAATACCAGGAGGAAACCCTGAGTATGGTAGCGGTGGAGAAGCAACAGACATCTCTTCTGTGGATCTTTCAGTGAGCATGTGATACCAGATGTTTGGTTCTTGCTGGATGTACCTCATTTTTCGCTCTTGGTTACTACTCTTGGAGTCCCTAGAGGCTTCAGATAATTTTTGACAAACTATGTAGTGTTGTTTTTTTTTTTTGCCACACTGCAGTGCTTATGAAATCTTAGTTTTTCATCCAGGGATCAAACCTGGGCCCCCTGCAGTGGAAGCACAGAGTTCTAACAACTGGACCACCAGAGAATTCCCAAAAATGTTTCTTTTTAAATCTGTTAGCGCAGAATGGTGAGAACATAGTGGACATTTATTAGTTGAATATTCAGGCATGAATTTTAGATTCTTGCAGAGTAGAATGCATTGACAGGTAGGTTTAATGCTCCTTATTTAATCTTTACTTCTCATGATTTAAACTTACTAGCTTTCTCTTTTCTCTAAGAAGCAGAAACTTGTGAAACAGTTGCCTTTAACTTCAATTTGCTTAGAAACGGATTCCCCTGCGCTGGGACCAGAAAAACAGGTAAATGATTTCCTATTTCTACATTATTTAGTGTATCTTTCATTTGAAATATTTTCGATTTAGCTGTGTTTCTCATTACAGTGTAAATACAATGGAATTTTACTTTAGTGCTAAGTTGAAAGGTTATATTGACTTAAATTTCATCAGGTCTTTTCCAAATATGGCTGTAGTGCTCCAAAGAATATTATTTGCTATGGGTCACAACCTAATTTATGTAATATTGAAATCTAGGCCAGTATAGTAGAAAAGCTTAGTGTCTACACCTGAAACTACCACCACAGATTGCTCATGTTGAAACCTCAATTGGGCTGTTTACTAGCTGTTTAGGATCCCTTCTTATCTGTAAAAAAGGGATGGTAATAATCATAGTACCTATCTCACAGAGTTATTTTGAGGATTAAATGAGAAATTCCATGAAAAACTTAGAACAAAACCTTGCCTATGATAAGCACTAAATAAATGCAAGTTCTTATGCCCTTCCACACTTTTTTCCCCACACTTTTTTATATCCATATATGTACACATAATATATTTCTCATAAAAATAGAATTAGCCTTAACACATCATCTCATATCTTGTTTTTATGTGGTGAACATGTGTGTTCGTCAATAAATAAACACTTTTCCTCATTCTGGTTAATAACTATATAAATTTTAGCGTGTGAGTATATTTAACTGGATATTGCCATGTAGGTTGTTTGTTTCCAACATAGTACAGTTGACTCTTGAATAGTGAAGTGGTTGGGGTACTGACGCCTTCTCCAGCCCTGCTCCATACCGTGGAAAGTCCTCATCTATCTGCCCTCCATGTCTTTAGTTTTACATCACTGGATCCAGCCCTCGTTCACATGGTACTGCATCCACAGATTCAACCCAAGTTTGGATTGTACAGTACTGTAATTTTTATTGAAAAAAACCTATGTATAAGTGGACCCACCCAGTTCAAATCGTGTTGTTAACAATATAAAGAATGTCCTTGAACCTAAATCTGGGTGTATGTTTTTCATTGTTTTTTTAGCAGCCTATATTATCAAGGTTATTTTTTTTTTTACTCTTAACAGTTATCTTATTCCTCTGAACAGTATCATCCTGAGTAAATAATAATAACAGTAATATATTTCATCATCTCTAAATGCCAGTGATTGTAGATGTACCACTATTTTGTGACCCTTAAGGGAAAAAACACTACCAATTATACTTCGACATGCCATTGAATGTCAATAAAATATTTACCAGTTTCAGAGACATTAAGATAGGGGAGAAATGCGTCGTAGAATGTGAAATATGGGTGCATAATCTATTTACTCCTGAGACACACGATGGTATCACTTGAATCACACCACTGCGGCCTGTGGTGGGTAGTGGCCACGCAGCAGAACACAGCCTTTACAAGCACTTGCCTGAGGAGCAGGTCCCCCAGTGTCCACTGTGCAGACTGCGTTGCGTGCTAGGTTCTGGGACCTCAGCGGTTAACACCCTGCCCTAGGGTATTGTGAGCCCTGTGTTTCAAGAGCAACATAGCCTTACAGTCAGTGTTGTAGCCCTAGCTTTCAGGCTGAAGTTCAGGGCCTTCTCCCCACCCCCATTTAAAAAAAAAAGAACCCATGAGTTGTTAGCTACTCATTTTCATCTCTTTTATCCACAGTCTCCAAGGATTGCTTCCGTCAAGTGTCACGGTTGACTCAGTGTCTCTTTGTTCTGTTTCAGGTACGGAACGAGCCCCGGAACATTTCCATTTCAGCAGAATATATTGCCCAGGTGAAAGGGGTCTCAGTGGAAGAAGTTATAGATGTGACAACACAGAACGCGTTGAAACTGTTTCCCAAGCTTCAGCGGCTGCTCCCAAAATAGCCTCTGAACCAAACCACCTGCAGAGGGCAGTGTTTGAGAAAAATAAGTGTCCTGACGCGTCTCAACTGGAGAAGCCACCGGAGAAGTATCAAGATGGGGAAGATTATAATTTTAGAGAGAAGTTTCTCTCAGAAGGAAAACTGGGCTTAGATCCTGAAACCCTGGGTTCAAATTCTACCTTGCACAGCTTTTCATTTCATGAACTCATAGCAGGAGATGGGGAACACTGCTGCCTCTTACTTTGCCCGTTAAGAGCAACCACCCAATGAACTGAAACCGTTTCTTCTGGCGAGGGTGGCTCCCACAGATAAGAAATCAGCGCT
Organism: Cervus elaphus; assembly: GCF_910594005.1. Lineage (NCBI taxonomy): Eukaryota > Metazoa > Chordata > Mammalia > Artiodactyla > Cervidae > Cervus > Cervus elaphus. The sequence goes on along the minus strand of NC_057828.1, from coordinate 71,849,397 downwards.
ACTGTGATGGCATGGAACAGGCCACAGTTTGATTCTCTACCACCTCTTTGATTTCCCAAAGGATTTATCCAGTGACAGGAGAGTAGCTAGTTTCTTCTCCTGTCAAAATCCTGTCTTTTCTGGGTTTGCAAAACTGAACTTTGCATTTTGAATTCTCTAAGGGAAAAATGATCAAGGTTTTTATATTGATCTTATATATTGATTCTGACTTGTGAAGCCAGTGGTTTGTACAATCATCATTAAACACCAAGCCCCAAAGTTTAGTTACTTGATTTTAAGTTCCAGTCTGAATTTTTTCACCTGTTCAAAATGTAACTTCATTAAAAATGTATCTGACATTTTTGCATGCAGTAATATTTTACATTCTTAAGTTTTGAAAATCTCAGGAGTGAAGAGAATCTTGTACATAGTGGTGATGGTAGCACAACAATATGAATATGCTTAATGCCAATAAACTATACTGGTAAAAATTATTAAGATGGTAAATTTTGTTATGGGTACTTTGCTACAATTTAAAAAAAAAATCTTAAATGTAGTTTATAAAGTATTGTGATTCATACCAAACCCTGAGTATTTAATTTTGTTAAATTTTATAAGCAGCAAACACTGGAAAAAGTACCTGCCAGAGAAACAACTTCCTAAAATCAAAGAGATTTTACATAATCTTCAATATTTTGAAATGAATTCATTTATGGAGGCGTGAGGGTAAAGGGTCCCCAATCAAGTTAGACCATCTTAAGAAGCAGAACAGGACCCTTTATGAGATATTCAGTCACTCATCACCATGATGACAGATGAAATTCCTACATTTAGTGGGAGGTTGTGTTAAAACTGGGTTTCTGAGTTCTGTTTTAGCTCTCTCTCTTTTGCCCGTTTCCTACCGCCGTCTGCTCACAATCCCTTTGTCAAACGTCTTCTCACCTTTAAATCCTTCAACATCCAACTTACATGACTTTAGCCCACGCAGTCACCCCAAGCAGACGTGTCTTTGCCCTCTAAACTGTGTAGCCGTTTTCTTCATTTATTCGTCGGTTTCTTTCATCTGTTACACAAATAGTTACTGAGCTCTTCCTACAGGTTGCCCACTAGTCTTAGGTCAGTAGGCTACAGAGAAAAACGGGACAGTTCTTGTCTTCAGCTCTCAGTAAAGATTGACAAGTGGACAAATTTTGAAGCAATGTGAGAAGTAACTATAATGAAAAATGAAATGCTATGAAAACCAGTCTGATGACATTTAACACGTGAATCCTTTTTATTAGGGTTACTTTATGTTTTTTACCTCCAGAGATTGTAAACCTTTTGACGGCAAACTATTTTTGTCTTTGCATCTTCTACGTGTCCCGAAGCAAGGTTTGCAATATCATATGTTCTCACATACTTATTTTAAATAAGTGAACAGAGATGGTCAACGAGAGGGCGGGATGGCAGCATAGGAAGACTCGGAGCTTACCTCCTCTCAAAGGCACACAGATTACAACTATTCACAGAGCAAGTATTGAGGAGAAAGACCAGAAGACTAGCAGAAAAGATTGTCTACAACTAAAGATATAAAGAAGGAGCACAATGAGACAGGAAGGGCGGAGACATGGTATCATCAAGACCCATACACCCAGGTGGGCAATTCACAAATGAGAGTTGATTACAACTGCAGAGGTTCTTCTCAAGGGATAAGGGGTCTGAGCCCTACATCAAGCCCCCCAGGCCCGGGGTTCCTCCACCAAGAAGATGAGCTCCCAAAGTGTTTGGTTTTGAAGGCCAGGGTGGCTTACTTTCTGGAAACCCAGGGGTCTGTGGGTAATAGAGACTTCACTTTTAAAGGGCGCACACACAATCTCACACACCAGGACCCAGGGCAGAAGCAGTGGTTTGAAGGGAGCCTGGGTCAGACCTCTCTGCTGACCTTGAAGAGCCTCCCAGAGAGGCAGGAGGCAACTGGAGCCCACTCTGGGGACATAGGAACTGGCAGCAGCAGGTTTTAGAGAGCTGCTTCTACCTGGTGGACAGTGGTACCGGCAAGTGCCAGTTTGGAATCCTCCTTCAAGTTCATTAGCACCAGAACCTGGTCCTGCCTACCAGCCCGTCTGCCCCAGTACCAGGACACCTCAGCCCTGAGAAGCAGCTCGGGGGAGACACAGCCCCACCCATCAGAAGGCCTGATGTCTTAAGACCCCTTGAACCCACAGTGACCCTGGGACCCAGCCCTGCCCACCAGGACACCAACACCAGCCTCATCCACTGGTGGGCAAGCACCAGCCTCACGATCACCTGGGCTGAAGCCCAGCCCCGTCCATCAGCAAACCAGCTTACCAACCATGAGACCCCCCAGGGCCCTGAAGCCAGAGGTCCCGGGACACAGCTCCTCTCAGCAGTTGGCCAGCACTAGACCCAGGACCCCCGCAGCCCCATAACCTGCCATGTGAGGACCCAGCCCACACCAGCAGGCTGACACCAGCTCAGAGACACCTTGGGACCCCTCAGTCAGCCGCTCCAAGGTTTAGTCCTACTCACCAGCGGGTCAGCACCAGCTTTGGGACACCATGGGACCCACAAGCAGCCATGTGGGTGGGTGGAAGCAGCCCCACCCACCAGCAGGCTGACACTAAATCAGGGAACCCCAGCCCCACCACCAGCAATCCCAGAACCTGGCTCCACTGACCAGTGGTCCTGAGACCCCCCAGGACTCCGCAGCGAGCCCCTCACAGCCTGGTCCTGCTCACTAACACCTAGCAGCCTCTACACAAGGCAGGGCCTGGCAGCCGACCAGACCAGGGGCCAGCCACACCTTACCGTAGCTTCCACAGTACTCAACTTCCCATAACAGAAGGACCCACACAGTCCACAGAGGGGGCACCCCTAAAGCACATAGCTCTGGTGACCAGAAGGGATTGAGCAGCAGCTATGAAAGGCGAATTTTCCAAAGTTAGGAAATGGAACCAATATACCGAATACACAGGAGGAAAAAAAACCCAGCAAGTTAGGCAAAAGAAGGTAACAGAGGAATATGTTCCAAAAGAGCAAGATGAAACCCCAAGAGAGCCAAGTGAAATGGAGATGGGTCATCTACCTGATGAGAAGTTCAAGGTAATGATCATAAAGATGTTCAAAGAACCCAGGAGAGGATTATAGGAACAGAAAGAGAGATTCGAGGTTTTTAACAAAGAGTTAGAAAATGTAACAAAGAATCAAATAGAGATGAAGAATACAATAACTGAGATGAAAATGCATTAGAAGCAATCAACAGTAGATTAAATGATATGGAGGAAGGAATCAGTGAGCTAGAAGACAGAGTGGAAATCACTGACACTGACCAGAAAAACGAATAAAAAGAAATGAGGACAGTTCAAGAGACCACTGGAACAACATCACGTGTACTAACATTCACATTCCAGGGGTCCCAGAATGAGAAGAGAGAGAGTAAAGATCATATTTGAAGACATAATAGCAAAAATCTTCCCTAACTTCAGAAAGGAAACATTTAGCCAGGTCCAGGAAGCACAGAGTCTCAAACAAGACCAACCCAAACAGGACCACACTAAGACACATTGTAATTAAAATGACAAAAATTAAAATATTAAAAGCTGCAAGGAAAAATCTACAAGTTACATGCTACAAGAGAATTCCCATAAAGATATCAGCTGACTTTTTACCAGAAACTTTTGATCCCTGGTTTGGGATGATCCCCTGGAGAAGGGAATGGCTACCCACTCCAGTATTCTCACCTGGAGAATGCCATGGACAGAGGAGCCTGGTAGGCTACAGTCCATGGGGTTGCGAAGAATCAGACATGACTGAGTAACTAACACGTCTGGAGGCCAGAAGGGAGTGGCATGATATATTCAAAAGAATGAAAGGAAAAGTCCTATAACCAAAAAGACCCTACCCGGCAAGTGTTTCATTCAGATTTGACAGATCAAAAGTTTTACAGACAAGTGAAAGCTGAAAGAGTTCAGAAACAGCAAACCAGCTTTACAAGAAACGCTAAAGGGACTTCTCTAAGTGAAAAAGAAAAGGCCACAACTAGGAACATGAAAGTTACAAGAGGAAAAAGCTCATTGGTAAAGGCAAGTATGCAGTAACAGTGGTATATCAACCACTTATAAAGGAAGATTAGAAGACAGAAATACTAAAATTATCTACATACGCAACAGTTAAGGGATACGCAAAACAAAAAGATATAAAATATGATGTCAAAAACAGTAAACACTGGGGAAGTGGTGTTACAATTCTGGATTGTTAAAATGAACTTGAACTTAAGAAATCCACAAATTACAACAATTACATTCAGAGATTGCTATATATAAACCTCATCATAACCACAAACCAAAAATCTATAATAGACACACACCAAAAAAGAGAAAGAAAAACAGATAATAAAAAAGAAGAAGATATTAAGAAAAGAGAAAGGAATCCAAACATAACAATAAATGTAGTCATCAAGTCACAAGGGAAGAAAGACTGCATAATTTCACTCTTATGTGGAATCTTAAAAAAAAAAAATCAACAGACATAATAAAACAGAAACAGTTCTAGATACAGAGAACAAACAGGTGGTTGCCAGAAGGGGGTTGAGGGAAGGAAAAAAACAAATTTGAGAGATTAAGAGGTACAACTTCTAATTGCAAAATAAATGAGTCACGGGTATGAGATGTACAGTGTGGGGAATATAGTCAGTAACTGCAATATCTTTGCATTGTGGCGTATCATAACTAGGCAATCATGGTGATCAGTTTGAAATGTATAGACGTCACTGTGTGTAATAGGAACCGAAATAGTGTTGGAGGTCAATTATACTTTAAAAACAAACAAACTCACAAAAAGAGATTGTATTTGTGCCTGAAGGTGGGTGTGGGGGAAGGCCGAAGTGAAGGTACAAAGTTCCAGTTGTAAGACAACTAAGTACTAGAGATGTAATGTATAACATGATAAATTTAATTAACACTATTGTGTGTTATACATATGTTAGTCTTTTAGTAAATCCTAAAAGTTCTCATCACAAGAAAAAATGTTTTTCTGTTTAATTTGTGTCTATGAAATGATGGATGTTCACTGAACTTACTGTGATAATCTTTTCACGATGTACGTAGCTCATTATGCTGTAACCTTCAACTTAGTGCTAAATGTCAGTGGTATCTCAATAAAGCTAGAAGAAATGAATAAATAAGAGGAATGGAGGCAGTAAGTCCAACTGATGGCAGTTGAGAAGTCAATATTTTATCTTTCAATCTACTCTTTGAAATGGATATTGAATATTAAATACCTCTTCACTGGTTTGATTTTTTTAAATATGCTTATTATTCTCCTCCTAACCTATAAATGCATTAACTGCTACGCAAATATTTTTTAATGTTAAATCTTTTGAAAAATAGGAGTGAACTCTCTTGGTCTGGAAAGGCAAGTCTTTGTTTTATCCAGGAGCTGTTCCCCAGCTGAAACGTAAAAAGAGCTTTTGCCCTCTATGTATATGGTGACCTGCCATACTGGAGGAAGCATTTCTTACTCCAGCTGTCATCTTTTTTTATTCTAGTAAAAAACAGATGGAATAGTATCATTCTTTAAATAAGAAAAACATCAGTCCTTTTCTTTCATTCTGATGCAACCAAGAGTTCCCATTATCACTTTGGAGTTCAGTCTCCCTCCTGCTCACTACTTGTCTGTCATTGTCCTCCTCTTTACTGTTGCTATTGCATGTTTTCTTCCCCTCTCTCAGATCCCTCTTCTAAACTAAACATAAAGAAGAATCCTGTTTTTGCATGGTTGAGCTACAGTCATACTTCAAAGTTTAATTCCTGCTTTGCCCTTTCTTGCCCTTTTCATGCTTTTGATTGAAGACTTCAAAGCAGCTTATTGTGAACTGACATTTCATTTACAAGATCTGAGTAACTTAAAAAGGGTTTCCAGAGACTGGTTCTATGCTTTTTAGAGCTTAGCTTTTCATGAATATGCAAATCTCACTGTCTTTTTTATTTAATTTATTTATTTAAATTTTTGACCATGCCATATGGCTTGCAGGATCTCAGGTCGCCATCAGGGACTGAACCCGAGCCAAGGTTGTGAAAGCCCAGAATCCTAACCACGAGCCACCAGGCAACTCCCTCACTGTCCTTTTAAAATTATGACCAAGTTTGTGCTAAAATTACAAAGTCAGTCAAAAATATAGTATGGGAAAAGACTAGATAATTCAGGGATTATCAACGTTACAAGTTTAAACATGGAATGACTTCCATTCCAGCTCTTTTTTTCATATATCACAAGAAAAACATCCTAATACTTCTTATCCCCCTTCTTGTTTAGTCTCTAAGCTGCCTCCAACTCTTCTGTGACCCCATGGACTGTAGTCTGCCAGGCTCGTCTGTCCATGGGATTTCCCAGGCAAGAATACTGGAGTGGGTTGCCGTTTCCTTCTCCAGGGGATTTTCCCTGCTGAGAGGTCTAACCCATGTCTCCTGCATTGACAGGTGGATTCTTTACCACTGAGCCAGCTGAGAAGCCCCCTCATCCCCCTTATCTTTGCCTAATTCCAAAACAAGCATATCTTTAAAAAAAAAAAAAAAGATGACTTCTTTGGTGAGCATCTCAATTCAAGTAATTCATGAATAACCTGAGTGGTATTTATACCTTGGGTGTTAAAAATGGTGTAAATTACTTCTCATTTCCCAGTTCAGTTACTTAATGTATTAGAGAACCATGCATAGCATGTAAGGACAGTAAGTGTTAGAAGTCCAATATCTTCAGTACAGGAATTTTATGTGGATTACTTCTAAAGTCCAAGTAATTTAAATAAATTGTGTAAATTCTTGCAGCTAATGTGTGACACATGTAGATTTATAATCCCCTGACTTCCATTTTAGCACTTTCTTTCAAGTATCACAAAGCCTCTCAACCTGATGATCGCTGTTGGCTTGCGTGCTTAGTCACTTCAGTTGTGTCCAACTCTTGGCGACCCCATGGACTCTAGTCCACCAGGCTCCTCTGAACATGGTATTCTTCAGGCAAGAGTACTGGAGTGGGTTGCCATTCCCTTCTCCAGGGGTTCTTCCTGACCCAGGGATCAAGCCCACGTCTCTTGCATCTCCTGCATTGGCAGGTAGGGGTTCTTGAGTTTAGCCATTATTATATATCTATTTTTTGTATCCACCTTCTAATTTGTTTTCTTCATAGACACTAGTAAAATAGCTTTTTATAATGAGAGTTTTGTAAAAACTTACCAATTTAGAAGTTTCTCCAGTTTCAAGGATCCACTGTCTAGCCACTGATGAGTCGCATGTTAGCAACTCAAAGCATAAAATTCAAGATGTGTCCCCACAAGAGAGTACAAAGGATGCAGCCTTCACAAGAGCCAGAAAGTTTACTCGTCAAAATAGTTTAAGTAAAGACCTTCATTGTATTTGTTCAGTCACCCAGTCGTTTCTGACTCTTTGTGACCCCATTATATAGACAGGCACAACAAAGGTTGAGATGACAAAGCCTCTTATGGTCAGGGACCATTTGTGACAAATTTGCAGGCACAGCCAAATGAAACAGCTACTCAGAATCCCAGGCTATTTGACTGGCTGCCAAATGTATATCATATGTATATATTCTGAATGGCAGAGATCAAGCTCTCAAAACACAATAAAAATGCCTAAAATCAGGTAGAAAAATTTACATTTCAAAGGACCAGGGAGAGAAACACAAGTTTCTCCTGGAAAGCCTTTTGTTTCTTTAAGGTCAAAATTCTGAAAATGTGTTTTATCCAATTAGCTTTCTCTAACCAGTTTTGGACAGAGTCCATTTTCAGGGTGAGATTTCCTTTAACTCTCAATTAAGCAATAACTTGTAAGTATAAATTCTGTATGTATATAAATCATAGTAGTGGTAGTGTTAGTCGTTCAGTCATATCCGACTCTACGATCCCATGGACTATAGCCTGCCAGGCTTCTTTGTCCATGGCATTCTCCAGGCAAGAAAACTGGAGTGGACTGCCATTCCCTTCTACAGAGGATCTTCCTGACCCAGAGATCAAACCCGGGTCTCCTGCATTTGCAGGCAGATTCTGGGAAGACCCTATATTAACCGGCAGTTCAGTTCAGTCGCTCAGTCTGTCCGACTCTTTGCGACCCCATGGACTGCAGCACACCAGGCTTCCTTGTCCATCACCATCTCCCAGAGTTTGCTCAAACTCATGTCCATCGAGTCAGTGATGCCATCCAACCATCTCATCCTCTGTCATCCCCCTTCAATCTTTCCTAGCATCAGGGTCTTTTCAAATGAGTCACTTCTTCGCATCGGATGGCCAAAGTATTGGAGTTTCAGCTTCAGTCCTTCCAATGAATATTCAGGACTGATTTCCTTTAGGATGAACTGGTTGGATCTCCTTGCAGTCCAAGGGACTCTCAAGAGTCTTCTCCAACACCACAGTTCAAAAGCATCAATTCTTTGGCGCTCAGCTTTTTTTATGCTCCAACTCTCACATCCATACGTGACTACTGGAAAAACCATAGCTTTGACTAGACGGACCTTGGTTGACAAACCGTACTGGGGTATTATTAGCAGTTTGGAGGTTAGCAATCTGTCACTCCTTTTTCTGTTATTTTGAAAGTTGTTTCCTATTCAGATATCAGTTTGCCAAGCTAAAACTGCTAATGACAATTTTATGGTGAACCACTGTGCTGTTGTGAGGTTAACGTCTCCAGGTGTCACCCTAGAGCCATCTCCGCGCTCTCGTTTCTCGGTTCCTCCCTCTGGCAGTCTAAAACCACTGTGGCTGCTTGGACCACTGAGTGACCAGCTCTCACATGTGATCCCTGGATGAGGAAGTTTCCCCACTCCCTTTTTTTCCCCCCACACCGCTCAGCTTGTGGTATCTTAGTTCTCCGACAGGGGATTGAACCCAGGCCTTTGGCAGTAAAAGAGCCAAGTCCTAACCAGCGGATGACCAGGGAATTCCCGCATTTTTTAACTTAAATGAGTAAGCTTCCTATGGGTTTACTACATAGTATATGAGGATTTACCTCCACCAGTCTTGCAAGTTTCTCAGTTGCCTGAGGAAGCCATTGCTGGCTGAAAGGAGATGTGTCCTTCTTCTTTGGAGCTGAAAGCTCTCATGTGATATTTTCACTTTTATTCTGACAAATTCTATTAAAGGAGCCAATTCAAGGAAGAATGACAGGCCAGTTTCTTACCAAATCACTCAGCCAAATGAGTTTTGGCTTTTACTCAATGAGTAAAATTGCCCCAGTATTTTTCAACAGAAGTAACTAAGGTACCTTTTTTTGAAACTAAGTTCAAGGAAATCACGTGGATTTTGTCTTTTCATGTGTTTTTTTTTTCTTCTTTTATTGATGTGGTGTGTCACAGCGACTGATTTTCATATGTTAAAACATTCTTGTGACCCTGGAATTAATCCAACTTTATCATGGTATGTGGTCTTCTCTATTTATTGTTGGACTCAGTTTACTAGTATTTTGTTTAGGATTTTTACATCTCTATCAAAAATATTGGCCTGTAATTTTCTTCTACTGTAGTGTCTTTGTTTGGTTTTCCCTCAGGGTTGACCAAAGGGCAGCTGTAATGTGACAAATTGATGGCTGCAACATTCTTTGTTTACTGTTATGGCAGGAAACATCTTTTCATTAACAAAGGAAGGAGGGTGAGGAAGGGAAGGCTTCCAGAAGATGGTATTTATTAATTGATGGGCTGCGTGGCATGCGAGAACTTAGTTCCTTGATCAAGGATCAAGCCCGTGCCCACTACAGTGGAAGTGCAGAGTCTTACCCACTGGACCATCAGGGAAGTCACTGAAGAAGGGAGTATTTAAGCTACAGTAGGTTCCCCCTTATCTACAGGGACAATTTCCCAGACCCCAGTGGATACTGAAACTGAGGATAGCATAGAACCTTATATATACAATCTTCCCTACACATATCAGGGGAGCAAAATTTGTCACCCCAAAATGTCTCTGGCACACGAGTTTAGGGGAAACACACTAACTGAAACCGCCCACCCTGGCCAGGCACCATATAACCATTTGTGTGAGTGATTTTTACAGCAGGAGGCCCTGGGAAGGAACATGGAACCACAAGGCACCACCAATCAGAAGAGTTTGGGAAAGGTCAAAAGGAGATGCCGTGTGTCCTTCCACCTCCCAGAATCCTCCTCGCTGGCATCCATCTCGGTCAAGCATTGTATGCGCCGCCAGGAAGCATCCTGAGTCAGAAGGATTGGCCAGAGACAACCCGGAAACTAACCCCATCACCATAAACCCGGAGACTGCAAGCCACGTGGCAGAGCGGTTCTCCTGGGCTCCCTCACCCTCCTGCTCTCCGCCCAGGGGACCCCTCCCAATAACGCCTTTTGCTTTGTCAGCACGTGTGCCTCCTCGGACAATTCATTTCTGAGTGTTAGACAAGAGCCCCTTTTCCAGCCCTGAAAGGGGTCCCCGCTTCCTGCAACACATGGATTAATTTAATCGGAAAACAATCAATTTCCAGAGGACTCAAGAAGACCATTTGTCCTACCTGCCTAAAAGAATTTAGAGGACTTTTTCTCTTCATGTGAATTGCCTTCCTCCCAGTTGAAGTCCCAAACCACTACCCCCAATATCCTCTTTTTGAAGATGGTTTTTAAGGTAAGGGTTTCAGCCATTCTGGAAAGTTACTGAAGTTTCCTGGGTCTCTCTCATGTATACACGTTATTAAACTCTATTAGATTTTCTCCTGCTAATCTATCTCATGTCAGTTCTTGGGCCATCCAGAAAAGCCTAGAAGGGCTTTTAAAGTTTAATGCCTAGAAGGGCTGATAAAGTTTAATTTATAAATTAGGCACAGTAAGAGATTAACAACAGCTAATAATAAAATAGAACAATTATAACAGTATACTATAATACAAGTTATGTGAATGTGGACTCTCTCAAAATGTCTTATTGAACAAATTTAATACTTTTTCAACTTATCACATACTGTGGCTGTAACTTTTGCAGTTCAAGGTGCGACAGCAAAGGCAGCACAAATTTTTTTTCCTTTTTCACAATTTCACACATAGAAGTTTCAATCTTACTGTAGATCTTAGCAACCCCAGCAAAGGATTTTTTTCTTTCCCTTATTAAGTCTAGAACTTTTACCTTTTCACTTAATGGAAGCACTTCTTGTGCTCTGGGGCCATTATCAAATAAGGATTACTTAAACACCGTGATACTGAGATAGTTGGTCTGTTAATCAAGTCAGCTACCAGGAGACTACTGGGCAGCATACGCTGGACAAAGGGACGGATGATTCATGTCCCAGGCAGGATGGAGCAAGACAGGGTGAGATGTCATCATGCTGTTCAGAGCACTGCAAAATTTTAAATTTATTATTAATTGCTTATTTCTGGAATTTTCTTTTTTTTTTTCATTTATTTTTATTAGTTGGAGGCTAATTACTTCACAACATTGCAGTGGGTTTTGTCATACATTGACATGAATCAGCCACGGAGTTACATGTATTCCCCATCCCGATCCCCCCTCCCACCTCCCTCTCCACCCGATTCCTCTGGGTCTTCCCAGTGCACCAGGCCCGAGCACTTGTCTCATGTATCCCACCTGGGCTGGTGATCTTGGAATTTTCTATTTAATATTTTCAGGCTATGGTTGACCACAAGTAACTGAAACTATGAATAGTGAAACTGTGGATTGGGGTGGGGGGACTACTGTAAAGTTAAAGCTGGCCAAGTAACAGAATAAGGTGGAAGGTGGGTGGTGACAGAATAAGGCAGAAAACCACAAATAGTTGAGGAAGTAGTGGGGACTGAAATGAGGTTAGAAAAGTTAAGTATATTGTACACAACCAGACATCATTTACTATTTGTTTATCTCCTATGATTCATCTTCAGTTCAGTTCAGTCGCTCAGTCTGTCCAACTCTTTGCAACCCCATGGACTGCAGCACACCAGGCTTCCTTGTCCATCAGCATCTCCCGGAGTTTGCTCAAACTCATGTCCATCGAGTCGGTGATGCCATCCAACCATCTCATCCTCTGTCATCCCCCTTCAATCTTTCCCAGCATCAGGGTCTTTTCAAATGAGTCAGTTCTTCGCATCAGATGGCCAAAGTATTGGAGTTTCAGCTTCAGCATCAGTCCTCCCAATGAATATTCAGGACTGATTTCATTTAGGATTTACTGGTTTGATCCTCCTTGCAGTCCAAGGGAGTCTCAAGAGTCTTCTCCAGCACCACAGTTCAAAAGCATCAATTCTTCAGTTCTCAGTTTTCTTTATGGTCCAACTCTCACATCTACACATGACTACTGGAAAAATCTTAGGTTGAACCAAGAAAAGATTGGCGCTGTATCTGTAGCCTTTTACTTGGGCTGCCAGGTGTTGGGAGATCATTTTCCATACACAGGTCTCTCACATTTCTGCAGTTTTGTGCCAGAGGGACCAAAAGCTTTTGTTCCAGGCTATCTCTTCAAGGGTATTTATATTATCACGGGTCTTGGTAGATAGAGATAGTGTCCCCACCGAATCAAAGGGAGGGTTTATTTCCTGTCCAGTATAATAAAGAGAGTGTCTTCCAGCAGGCAAAGACTGGCTCTCTTGACCTTAGTGGTCTTTAGCCGTGAGGCAGAATCTCTGTGTGTGTGTCATCTATCTAAACAGCTCCACAGTGTCCTGCGGATTTTAGAAAAGGGAGGATGGAGGGGAGGGCAAGAGGAATCAGCAGGTATGTGAGGTTTGTGCTACTTGCCGAGCTCCAAATAACAAGTCCTTTGCCTCAGAACTAGGAGTCTTATGTCTTCTGTCAACGCCCATGAAACTGTGGCAGGCTAACCCTTCACAGCTCCTGACACTACTAGGTGTTTGCCTTCTTGAAAAGCAAAAGCTTAGGTTTGGGCCTGTTTTTTTTTTTTACATGCCCTCAGATCTGATGGATCTTATTCATACTATGCCGTGGTGCAGTGTTAGCTGAGGTAGGGTTGTAGGCCAGTTGCCTGGTTCATCCCCCTTCAATATTAAAATCCTTTGGCTTATGAATCTGAGCTTTCTATGGAGGCAAAGGGCAGCCAAATAAAAGGTGAATATTTCACTGATATAAAGACAAATGCCAAGAAACAGCTGTGGTCCAGGCCAGGCAGTGCTCAGCTTGCCATATGAAATAGGCTCTTAATAGAAATCGAATAGCAATTAACTCAAACTACTATACGGAGCATAAGCCAGGATAAAATTTGAAAATTAGTATGCTATCCAAACATCAGTGAAAGATAGGCCACCCTAGCCAAATAGGATTTGACCATGAGATGATTTAAGCAGTGCCCACTTGGGGTGGGCAATGATACACAGACCACCTGTCTCCTGAGAAAGCTGTATGCAGTTAAATCCAGACAAGGAACAACTGACTGGTTCAAAATTAGGAAAGGAGTACCACAAGGCTGTATATGGTTGCCCTCCTTATTTAACCTATGTGCAGAGTGCATCATGCGAAATGCTAGGTTGGATGAATCAAAAAATGAAATGAAGATTGCTGAGAGAAATATCAAGAACCTCAGATATATACCACTCTAATGGCAGAAAGTGAAAAGAAACTAAAGAGCCTCCTGATGAGGGCAAAAGAAGAGAATGAAAAAGCTGGCTTAAATCTCAACATTCAAAAAACTAAGATCATGGCATCTGGTCCCTTCACTTCATGGAAAAATAGAAGGGGAAAAAGTGGAAGCAGTGACAAATTTTATTTTCTTGGGCTCCAAAATCACTGCAGACAGTGACTTGCAGCCATGAAATTAAGAGACACTTGCTCCTTAGGGGGAAAGCTATGATAAACCTAGGCAGCATATTAAAAAGCAGAGGCATCACTTTGCTGACAAAAATCTGTATAGGTCAAGCTATGGTTTTCCAGGAGTCATGTACAGATGTGAGAGTTGGACCATAAAGAAAGCTGAGTGCCAAAGAATTGATGCTTTTGAACTGTGGTGCTGGAGAAGACTCTTGAGAGTCCCTTGGAGTCAAACCTAAAGGAAATCAACCCTGAATATTCATTGGAAGGACTGATGCTAAAGCTGAAGCTCCAATACTTTGGCCATCTGATGAGAAGAGATGACTCACTGGAAAAGATCCTGATGATGGGAAAGATTAAGGGCAGGAGGAGAAGGGGTTGACAGAGACTGAGATGGTTGGATAACATCACCAACTCAATGGACCTGAATCTGAGAAAACTCCAGGAGATAGTAAAGGACAGGGAAGCCTGGAGTGCTGCAGTCCATGGGGTTGAAGAGTCAGACATGACTTAGCAGCAACTGAACAACAACAGCAATGATATACAACAGAAGCCTCTATGGGAATCTTCTATTACCTTCTCAAGTATGTACTTATTCAAATTATCAAAATCATTGCTCTAACAGAGCAAGGTAATATAAGTAATCAATAGAAGCAAATGTTAACTTCGGGAAGCTTTAGCCTTCAACTTGATTGGTGTGGTTGGTCAACACATTCCACTGATTTGCAGAAACAATATAAACTTTGGGTGTGGGAAGAAGGATAAATTAGGGGCTGGAATATATATATACTACTATTTATACTATGTATAAATATAAATAGATAATCAACAAGGGCCTTCTGTATAACACAGGGAACTATACTCAATATTACATAATAACCTGTAAAGGTGAAGAATCCTAGAAAAGTGTATATATATACATATATATATATATGTATGTTTTATGCATGTTTGAATTGCTATGCAGTACGTCTGAAACTTACATAATATTATAAATTAACCATGCTGTTTGTTGTTTAGTCACTAAGTCATGTCCCACATTTTCTCGGTCCCATGGACTGTAACGTGCCAGACTCTCCTCTGTCCAGGGGATTTCCCAGACAAGAATATTGGAGTGGGTTGCCATTTCCTTCTAAATTAAAAAATACAAAACAAAACCTTTTTTTAAAAATAATTAATAAAAGTAAAACACTTGTAACTCTAAAAAAAAGAAATAATATAAACTATTTGAACATTTTAAATTAGTAAAGAGAAGATCACTGTGAAGTGAACGTTTAGGTCATCCATCTCTGAAAGTATCTTTAATAACTCAAATCCTCTCTTCAAAACATTTAAGTCTAAATGATGGAAGGCAGTGAAGATGTAATACATTTTGTGTGGCTCAATGGTTTCTTGATGATCTAATGAATAGTTTTCTTTGGCTTCTCTTATAATTAATATTTGTAAATAATTTAGATGGATATTGAAGAAGGATCAAAGAGATTGTGTTTCTATGTGTCTTTGTAGATGGACTTTATCCAAATATGGCATTATCTGAAAAATAAAAGAATAAGTATCTATTACATATCTTATAATACATTTCATAGTTCCAAAATAACCCTGAAGGCAGAGGAGAAGTACTGTTTCATGCTGCTGCTGCTGCTAAGTCACTTCAGTCGTGTCCGACTCTGTGTGACCCCATAGACGTCAGCCCACCAGGCTCCCCGTCTCTGGGATTCTCCAGGCAAGAACACTGGAGTGGGTTGCCATTTCCTTCTCCGATGAGTGAAAGTGAAAAGTGAAAGTCAAGTCGCTCAGTCGTGTCCGACTCTTAGCGACCCCATGGACTGCAGCCCACCAGGCTCCTCCATCCGCAGGATTTTCCAGGCAAGAGGACTGGAGCGGGGTGCCATTGCCACTGTTTCATGGATACAAGGAACAAGGCTTAGAGACACTGAAGGACTAAAAGCATGAGACCACTCAGTCTCAGAAGCAGAACTTGAACCCAAGTGCAAAGGGCTGGATGTTTGTGCTTCTCCAGATTCTTATGCTGAAACTCTAATCCCAATGGGATGGTATTTGGAGGTGGGGCCTTTGGGAGGTAATTAAGTCAAGAGAGTGGAGTCCTCATGAAAGGGATTCATGCCCTTACAGGAAGAGCCCAAAAAACTAGCCAGCTGTTTCTATCGTGTAACAATACAGCAAGAAAACAGCTCTCTGAAAATTAGGAAAAGGGAACTCCAAGAACCCAATCATGCTGGCACCCTGACTCAGACTTCCAGCCACCAGAACTGTGAGAAATAAAGTTAGTTTTTTAAGCCACTCAGTCTATAGTAACTTGTTAGAGCAGCCCAAACTGAGTAAGACACCAAGTCTTCCATTTTTAAGGCATGGTTAAGTAAGACTCTCCCTCTTTTGACTGACATATCTCCAAATAGAAAATTAAAGAGAGAGCTTCAAAATATCTGTGAGTCTGTTTCTGTTCATTTGAGTTTTATTTTAGATTCCACGTATAAGTGATGTCGTATGGTATTTGTCTTTTTCTGACTTACTTCACTTAGTATACTAATCTCTATGTCCACCCATGTTGCTGCAAATGGCATTATTTCTTCTTTTTTTGTGGTTGAGATTGTGCAGGTTCTCTTAGAATTGTGGTGGTTCAGTCACTAAGTCGTGTCTGACTCTTGAGATGCCATGGACTGTAGCTCGCAAAGTGCCTCTGTTAATGGGATTTCCCTGGCAAGAATACAAGAGTGGGTTGCCATTTCCTTCTCCAACGGATCTTCCTGACCCGGGGAAAGAACCCTGGTCTCCTGCATTGCAGGCGGATTCTTTACCAACTGAGCTACCAGGGAAGTGGAATACTTCCTCCTTGTAAAAGAGTTATTTTTTGAGCAAAGTTAACATATGACTGTTACAGATCAACTTTAAAACACAATGGAGAATCTCAGGTTTCCAGGCCACACTGCATCACCCTCTCTGCCCTGTTTATGAACCGCAGTGGGTCAAGTGTATAGTCACAGCCTTGACATCAAAGAAGTTAAATTTCCAATATGGCAATTATTTTGTTTGTGATCTAACTTAATCATTTGTTGGTTATGTTCAACATAATTATACTCTTTTTATTTTTTTCAAAATAAATGGAAAAACAACATCAGTTGCTTGTCTTGACTTAGAAACAAGTATTTAACAATTAAAGTATTTACCAGCAGTTCTTCTTCCTCCCCCCCTGCAAAATAATACCACCAACACCACACGCCACCTCACCCCAAACTTCCTCCACATTTTATTATTGTGTCTCAGGTTTTTTGTTTGATATTTGTCATCAAAATACTTTCCACTGTATCTCAATTTTGCATATGACATTTTTGCAGACGTAACAGAAATTGATGAACAAGGAGGCCTCTAGACCCTTCTCAAAATATGGTTCTTAGGCCATCAGGCTCAGTATCACCTCTGCCTGCCTGAGAATGCATATTCCAGTACCCAAACTAGAGCCTATTGAATGAGCCAGTGTGGAGATGATCCCTCAAATCCTGTAAACATGAGAAAACGAGGATCTCTGGTCTATAGTAGATCTTACTAGCCTAGTTTACGTCAACTAGCCTAGTATACTGATGCTTTTAACTTCAAACAGACTGCCTTTTAACTATCCCAGAGCAATATGTATGAACCTCTTTCAATCCTAGAAATAACTCCTAAGTTTACTTATAGATCCCTCCTGTCAACTGGGTAGGAATCCTACTGCAACATCTTACTTTTTGGTGGAAAGTGCCTTTTCTCCTTGTGAACGAAGAGACTCAGTTTGACCCAAGAGCTCCTGTCACTGTCGGGAACAGTTTCTTTGACCTGGTCATGAGTTAGGGACTTGTAGGCACCATGGAAATGCCTCTTTTGAACTCTCAATAAGCTGACTTGATTGCTTCTTTCCACCAGGCAGTTGGATTCTCGCCTTTCGTTTATGTCCTCCAGGAGACGTTTGTCTGTTTTAAGTTTTTTAATTATTTCACTCTTTCTGTTTACAGATGCCATTATGCTGAAAGACTAATCATCAAGTGATTCTTGCTGTCCTGCAAACAAATGCAGAAGAAAAAAAAAAAAACTATCAATTGCTTGCTTGACCTCAAACCCAATATTCACAATCAGGTATTCACCAGCATCTCCAGTTACTTTATCAAGTGATTACCTCATGTTAGGTATTTCCCCTCCTGCAGATGCCACCACCACTGTGCCCCTCCCACAACCTCCCTGTATCTCTTACTATTGCTTTCTAAGGTCTTGATATTTCCTGAGGAGAAAGAAAAGACCAAAGAAAGAGGATACAGTGAGAGAATATATTTTGGTTTTTAAAGCGATACTATGCATTGATTTTTGCTTTTAGGAACTTTCATTGCTTATTCTGATTATAAACGTAATATGAATTTATTATAGGAAATGAAGAAAACACAGCAAAGTAAAAGGTAGAAAAGCTAAAATCACTTGTAATCCAGAAACAGCCAAATTCACATTATGGATGTTTCTTTACTAATAAATATCCAAAGATATTTCATTATAAAAAGTACAAGGGGTTCCCTGGCTGTCTAGTGGTCAGAACTCTGAGATTCCACTGGCGAGGCTGCGTTGGATCCCTGCTCAGGGAACTAAGATCCCTCAGGCTTAGCGCTATAGCCAAAAATTAAAAAAAACAAATACAGAAGACGACATCAAACTGATTATACTAAAACACAAATTTTAAACATATGTTTTTAACTATTTAGAAAGATTTTGCTTGTTAGGCCTGTAAATTTGTCTTTTCAAGGATTTGAAGTACTTAAAAATCAGATATGCTAAATTTACAAAGGAAATTTAAAATATTTAAAGGATTTGTATTAACTAAGTTTGTAAATATACTACTCGAGGTGTTTAGTCTTTTCAACTTGGGTTAACTGAATATTAATTTCAGAAAAAAAATAAGAATGATCATTCACACAAAAATAAACTCAATTTAGGGAATTTTCTGGCAATCCAGAGGTTAGCACATCATGTTTTTACAGCCAGGGGCAGTGGTCTTTCAGTCTCTTGTTGGAGGACTAAGATGTCACAAGCCATGTGGCATAGCCAAATTAAAAAAAAAATCTACAATTTATAAATAGAATACAACTCATGTTGAAATCAACACTTTCATTTTAGAAAATCAATATTATCAGCCCCAAAGTCCTACCAACCCAAATGTCCATCAACAGCTGAGTGGATAAATAAATCATGGTATATCCACACAATGGATACTATGCAGTTATTAAGAAAAAAAAAAGATAGTCCTATTGATACGCATAACAACATGGCTGACTCTCAGAATAATTGGGTTGAGTGAAGAAAAGTCAGACCCAAAACAGTGGTATTATATGATTCTACTCATAAAATTCTATGAAATGTGAACTATTCTATAGTGACCAAAAGCAGAGAAGTCGTTGTCTGGAAATGAGGAAGGGTTAAGGACAATGGCAGCAGGCAGGATTGTAAAGTAATACAAAGTATGAGTAAGCTTTTAGTGGTGATGAATCTGTTTGTTATCTGGATTGTGGTGATGGTTTCATGTTTTTGTACTTATCAAAGCTAATCAAATTGTATACAGATCATCCTTGATTTAGGGTGGGGTTTCAATGTGATAAACCCATTGTTTATTGAAAATATATTAACTTGAAAATGCATTTCACACACCTAACCTACTAAACATGATAGCTCACCCTCCCCTACTTTAATGTGCTAAGAACATGTACATTGGCTTTCAGTTGGGCAAAATCATCTAACACTTATTATAAAACTTATTTTATAATAAAGTGCTGATTATCAAATGTAGTTAATTGAACATTATACTGAAACTGAAAAACAGAATGGTTGTAATCGTAGCAGTCATTTTCACTTTTGATCACATGGCTGACTGGGAGCTGGGAGTATTGTCCCACGAGTCACCAGCCTGGGAAAAGATCAAAGTTCAAAATTTGAAGTATTTGAAATATGGTTTCTACTGAATACATATTGCTTTTGCACCATCATAAAGTTGAAAAATTGCACATCAAATCATTGTAAGTTAGGGACCGTCTGCACTTTACACATACAGTTTATTGTATGGCAATTATAACACAATAAAGCTGTGGAATAAAATTGGGATTAACACTGAGAACATTGCATAAAGCAAGTGGTTAATAAATACTTGTTGAATGAATAAAAAGTATATTATTTATCAGATAATTTATATTCACTTAGCATTAACATTGTGAGAATTTTTCATGTTACTATATGTCTTTCGTAATAAAAAAGGTACTCTCTGATGACAGTAGTCTATCATATGAATGTATAATAATTAATTGATTAGTCCCTTTACTGTTAGACTTTTAGATCATTTACCCTTTAACCCTTTCATCAAGTGCCAAAAATTTTGCAAACATACAGTGTTTTAGGAAACCCACAAGACATCAGTTTTCCATTCCTAAATACACAAGAAGATAAGAGGTATAATTTCAGAGTTCTCTGGGCTAACAAATAAATCTTACAAGAAAAAAGTCACTTGAAGAAAATAGTTGCTTGGAACAAAAGGAAATGCTTTAATGGAGAATAAAATCCCTGACTTTTTTTCCTCCCTCTGTCCAGAGCCATGAGGAAGACACGGATATTCTGAACAATCGTAAAGAATTGTCTCAGGAAGTTATTGCCGCGATAATGATGCAAAACTCAGAGGCATGCAACAATTAACATTTATTCTCCTGCTCAGTGGTGGATTGTTTGGATTCAGGCGAATTTGGTTGGGACTGTCTCCCAGCTGAGGGCTGAGCTCCCACGATTTTAGGACTAAGAGAAACAAGTAAAGCTATTTTTCTCTAATCCAATATCTCAGATGGGATCTAACTCTCCTATACTCATTTCATTTCTGGGAATTTTAAGAACATAAACTCTTTTTCAAGAATATGAGAAGAAAAGCTTTTTTACTAAACGGCAATTGTATTGCACCATCTCTGGCATGTACAGCCTTTCTGCTTTCTCTTTCTCTTTCCTGTCTCCCTTGGAAAATCCTTCATTTCAGGCATCATATTATTTACAATAATACAGAGTTGGAGCTCAGTATAATGTAGGAGCTCAATAAAAAGCAGTTGACTTTCCTAAAAGTATAAATCCAGTAATGTTAGCTCACAAATATAAAAGATGTACAACCCACCAAGAAATGATCCCTTGGTTTTCAAGTAAGCAATTCTTTAGGCAAGATGTCAGTTGCAGAAGTGAACAGAGAAGAGAGAAGATACCTTTTCAACAATGGATCTAGCAAGTTTAAACTGAAGGAAGATAAAACATTTTATGCACTCAATTAACACTAAATAATTAAATTGGCCTCAATCTTGCTAACTCTGTTTCGATCACCCATTAATTATCCAAAGTAGTAAAAACAAGATGTGAATGAAATAAATCTACGAATAGCTCCCATCTCATTTTTATCATTAATTTCAAGTTACTTTTACTAGAGATACTAATTTGATGGAAATTAAACTCCTTGAATTCTGTCTCCTTTACCACTTTTACTGTTTATCATCCTCTCTGCAGGATGTTCAAATGAAAAACAAGGGGGGACATGACTAAAGGAAGTAGAAAACAAGGTCATTGTCTCATGTACTTTTGAGCTAATTTATATTTTGTTAAAAGTTCATTATGTAGATTTGCTGCAAATGAAATATAGATGTCTTAGTCACAAATTCACTAAGAAGATCACAGAATTCAAACTTTTTTACTAATAGACTAATTTATTTGATATCACTGTGCATCCTCACCCTAATGCGTTTTATTTTATTATTTTTAAACTAATTTTTATTGGAGTACAGTTTCTTTATAGTGTGTTAGTTTCTACTGTCCGGCAAAATGAACCAGACATACACATACATCTCTCCTCTCCCCTTTGGCTTCCTTGCCATCCAGGTCACTACAGTGCATTAGGAAACAGTCAATCAAGTCCAGGAAGCCCTAGTCCCATACAGGATAAACCCAAGGAGAAACACGCCGAGACACATATTAATAATCAAACTAACAAAAATTAAATACAAAGAAAAATGATTAAAAGCAGCCTGGGAAAATAAAACTCATTACAGATCACACGAACACAGGAGCCAGCTAAAATTAGACACAGCAAGAGTCTAATGGTAAGAGCATGGAATCTGAAGTCAAAAAGATTTGACTGTTGTTCAAGCTATGCTAATTGTGTGGCCTCAGTTAACTCACCTTCTCTGGGCTTCAGTTACCTTACATGTTTAATGGAAATAATACCCAAATCACAGAGAACTATAAGGATTAAATGAGCTAATACATTATCAAGAACTTAATAAAACCAAAACTCAATAAATGGTAACTTTAAAATATTTATTAGTCACTGTGAAAACATTTTTGTTCAATTGGATAAATAAATAGTATTTTTTTCCCCTCAGTTATTAATCCATTTAGTTGCTATGTGATCAGGTTCAGCTACATAAGTTGTGGTGGCCAGAGCAAAATGAAAAGGCAAGGGCCCTTGTTGAAAAATCCCTGAGAATTTTAAGATGGTGGCAGAAGAGAATTCAACCAAGTGGGCTCCTTCTTAGGGGTGGGGGCTTGCGTGACAGTAGAGAGGTGTCACATGTCTATGAAACTGGTTACATGTGTGTAGGAAAAGTCAGTTCCTATGCTTCAATCACCTAGTTTTAGTGTCTTAAATGGCGATAAGTAATGTGCCTAACCTATGACTTTTTAAAGGCATGTATTTTTAAGCATGCATACATAGTCACTTCAGTCGCTCAGTCGTGTTGACTCTTTGTGACTCCATGGACTGCAGCATGCCAGGCTTCCCTGTCCATCACCAACTCCTGGGGCTTATTCAAAGTCACGTCCATCGAGTCGGTGATGCTATCCAACCATCTCATTCTCTGTTGTCCCCTTCTCCTCCTGTCTTCAATCTTTCCCAGCATCAGGGTCTTTTCAAATGAGTCAGTTCGTCATATCAGGTGGCCAAGTATTGGAGTTTCAGCTTCAGCATCAGTCCTTCCAATGAATATTCAGGACTGATCTCCTTTAGGATGGACTGGTTGGATCTCCTTGCAGTACCAGGCACTCTCAAGAGTCTTCTCCAACACCACAATTCAAAAGCATCAATTCTTTGGCGCTCAGCTTTCTTTATGGTCCAGCTCTCACATCCATACATGACTACTGGAAAAACCATAGCTTTGACTAGATGGACCTTTGTTGGCAAAGTAATGTCTCTGCTTTTTAATATGCTGTCTGTTTGGTTTGTCAAGCTATGGTTTGTCATAGTGTTTCTTCCAAGGAGCAAGCGTCATTTAATTTCATGGCTGCAGTCACCATCTGCAGTGATTTTGGAGCCCAAGAAAATAAAGTCTCTCACTGTTTCCATTGTTTCCCCATCTATTTGCCATGAAGTGGTGAGACCAGATGCCGTGATCTTAGTTTTCTGAATGTTGAGTTTTAAGTCAACTTTTTCACGCTCCTCTTTCATTTTCATCAATCTTTAGTTCTTCTTCACTTTCTGTCATAAGGGTGGTATCATATGCATATCCAAGGTTACTGATATTTCTCCCAGCAATCTTGATTCCAGTTTATGCTTCATCCAGCCCAGCATTTCACATGATGTACTCTGCATATAAGTTAAATAAGCACGGTGACAATATACAGCCTGACGTACTCCTTTCTCAATTTGGAACCAGTCTGTTGTTCCATGTCCAGTTCTAACTGTTGCTTCCTGACCTGCATACAGATTTCTCAAGAGGCAGGTCAGGTGGTCTGGTATACCCATCTCCTTAAGAATTTTCCACCGTTTGTTGTGATCCACACAGTCAAAGGCTTTGGCATAGTCAATAAAGCAGAAGTAGATGTTTTTCTGGAACTCTTGCTTTTTTGATGATCCAGCGGATGTTGGCAATTTGATCTCTGGTTCCTCTGCCTTTTCTAGATCCGGCTTGAACATCTGGAAGTTCACAGTTCACGAACTGTTGAAGCCTGGCTTGGAGAATTTTGATCATTACTTTGCCAGCATGTGAGATAAGTGCAACTGTGCAGTAGTTTGAACATTCTTTGGCTTTGCCTTTCTTTGGGATTGGAATGAAAACTGACCTTTTCCAGTCCTGTGGCCACTGCTGAGTTTTCCAAATTTGCTGGCATATTGAGTGCAGCACTTTCACAGCATCATCTTTTAGAATTTGATATAGTTCAACTGGAATTCCATCACCTCCACTAGCTTTGTTCATAGTGATGCTTCCTAAGGCCCACATGACTTCACATTCCAGGATGTCTGGCTCTAGGTGAGTGATCACACCATGGTGATTATCTGGATCATGAAGATCTTTTTTGTATAGTTCTTCTGTGTATTCTTGCCACCTCTTCTTAATATCTTCTGCTTCTGTTAGCTCCATAACATTTCTGTCCTTTATTGAGCCCATCTTTGCATGAAATCCTCCCTTGGTATCTCTAATTTTCTCGAAAAATCTCTAGTCTTTCCCATTCTACTGTTTTCCTCTATTTCTTTGCACTGATCACTGAGGAAGGCTTTCTTATCTCTCCTTGCTATTCTTTGGAACTCTGCATTCAAATGGGTATCTCTTTCATTTTCTTCTTTGCCTTTAGCTTCTTTTTCTCAGCTATTTGTAAGGCCTCCTCAGACAACCATTTTGCCTTTTTGCCTTTTTCTTGGGGATGGTCTTAATCATTGCTTCCTGTACAATGTCACAAACCTCTGTCCATAGTTCTTCAGGCACTCTATCAGCTCTAATCCCTTGAATCTGTTTGTCACTTTCACTGTATAATATTACACTTTCACTGTAAAAGGGGTTTGATTTAGGTCATACCCAAATCATGCATATACGGTGGATCCTCTGTAGGTCCCACTCTAGGAACCCTCCAGGTCCCACTCATGGATTCCGTATTTGAAAATTTACCTACTCACTAAAATTTGCTATCTGATAATCAATACTGTAGCGCTTTCACAGTCACCCCCAAACATGCACATAGCAGTGAAAAACCTGGGTCTCCTTGTGTGCACACCACCAGCTAAGGTAGAGCAAGGCTGTCTCTCTGCCTTCTTGTTTCAGCTCTCATATCACAAGGGTGTCGTTGTCCTCATCTTTTTAGGGTCAAATGTGGTGTTTCTCGCATTTTTGTGCTTGACATTGATTTCACTGTTTAAAATGCCCATCAAGTTTCATGCTAAAGCACCGTCTGGTGTTCCTAGATGGCAAGAAGACTGTGATGTGCCTTATGTGTGTTAGATCAACCTTGTTTAAGAATGAGTTATAGTGCTGTCAACTGTGAGTTCAACATCAATGAATCAACAACATATTTTGTGTCTCTAAATTGAAACACTCTTTAAAAGAACTGTACATTGATTGGTTGACAAAATTGCTGTGACCAGAGGCTCTGGTCACAAAGCCACTGTATTTCCTCTAAGAGCCATGGCTCAGTATTTGCCAATTCAATGTTCAGGGCACTTTATAGACTATAACTACCAAAATACCGAGAATCAAATATGTATATATTGAAAGCATATTACTATTTCTACAGGTATATTGGGCTTTCCAGGTGGCTCAGTGGTAAAGAATCTGCCTGCCAATACAGGAGATGTGGGTTCAATCCCTGGGTCAGGAAGATCCCCTAGAGAAGGAAATGGTAACCCACTCCAGTATTCTTGCCTGGAAAATCCCATGGACAGAGGAGCCTGTTGGGCTACAGTCCACGGGGTTGCATGGGGTCGCGTGTGATTTAACGACTAAACAACAACAGGTATATTATTATAAGTTACCTTCAACATACAGCAACTCAGAGCCTATTGGAAGTCCACTGGTGTGGCTCAGCCTACAGATATGTTACCCTGGCAATGGAATATTATGATTTGTGCCATTCTGGCTTTGTTCAGGTCATAGAATCCTGGTTAAGAGAAGTTTTAAAGTCAGAGAGACCATTTAGTTATCAGCCCTATGTCCTTGAATAAATTACTCAATCTCTCTTAATATCAGTTTCTCCATCTGTAAAATAAGATAAAGATATCTATATCATGAAGCTGTGTTTGTGTGTATGTGGTCGAAAGAGAGGGGAGTTGGAATTGTTAAAACACACACACCACACACACAAAACAGACCTTAAATGGTGTCACCATGATGCCAAACCTAGATTTAATCTCTAATGTAATTGCAGTTTCCACCCCTACCAGAAATGCAATTAAAAATCAACTCGTCTGGAATTTTCAATAAAGTGAACTGCCATGGGGGTGCTTTCCATCCCCCAGAGGAGGAAAAGATAACCCTTGCTTTTCTCTCCCCTCATTCTCCTGATTTAAAGCAATTTTTTTTTTCCTTTTGCCAATAGCTCCCTTTCCCACCTTCCTTCCTATAAAAGCCTTCCATTTTATACAGCCCCCCAAGTGCCCTTCTAGTTGCTAGATGGACTGCTTCCCAGTTCGTGAATTGCCTAATAAAGCCAATTTCATCTTCAAATTTGCTTGGCTAAGTTTTGTTTTTTAACAGAGTTAAATGAGATATGCATATGAAGCTCTTTTCAATGTGCCCACCATCAACTTATTACATGCACTGACATTTCTTGAGCACCTTCTCTGGGTCTGTTGCTGATCTGTGCAGAGGGCAAATAGGTACCTGCTCCCAAGGAGCTTATAGTCCAATGGTTTGTGGTAAGTACTTAGTAAATTGTTGCTATTTTTATTGATTTTATTAAAACTTCATGTTTCACTTGGGTAATTATTTTATTTGTATGCTTTTTTCTCAGAAGAGGACATCTCCAGCTTCTAAAAAAAAAAAAAACTTCAGAAATACAAAAAAATTTTTTTGTTGTTTTTTTTTAATTGACGTATAGTTGATTCTCAATCTTGTGCCAATCTCTGCTGTAAGCAAAGTGACTCAGTTATATGCACGCATTCTTTTTTTGTATTCTTTTCCATTACAGGGTATTGAATATAATTCCTGTGCTATACATTAAGACCTTGTTGTTTACCCATTCGAAAGAGTAGTTTGTATCTACCAACTCCACACTCCCAGTCCATCCCTGTCCCCCAACCCCAATCCCTTTGGCAACCACAAGTCTGATCTCTATGAATCTGTTGCTGTTTTGTAAATAGGTTCATTTGTGCCATTTTGTAGGGTCCACATATAAGTGATATCATATGGTATTTATCTTTCTCTTTCTGACTTTCTTCACTTAGTATGATAATCTCTAGTTGCATTCATGTTGCTGCAAATGGCATCATTTGTTCTTTTTTATGGCCCAGTATATTCCCTTGTACATATGTACCGCAACTTCTTTATCCATTCATCTGTCAGTGGACATTTAAGATGTCTCCATGTTTTGGTTATTATGAGTAGAGCCACTAAGAACATAGTTGTGCATGTATCTTTTTGAATTAGTTTTGTCCAGGTATATTCCTAGGAGTGGGGATTGCTGGATCATATGGTAACTCTATTTTTAGTCTTCTGAGGAAGCTCCACACTGTTTTCCACAGTGGCAGCACCAAGAGTATAGGAGGGTTCCCCTTCCTCCACACCCTTTCCAGCATTTGTTATTTGCAGGCCAAAAGCCATTATTTCTTCACCTGTTCACAGAAATTAGTGATAGAAGAAAGATGGGTGTTGAAGAAACCAGTTCACAATGCCAGAGAAGTTAATTCCTTAAAGAATTATATCAAGAGTCAGCAAAAGAAACTAAATCACCTAACTCTAATGAGACTAGAGTACAAAAATCATTAAGATCAACACAGGGCATTTGCTAAAGATACGAAAGTGTTTTTGTTTTTTTCATTTTTTAAAAACACAGCTCCCAGATATGCAAAATACTTATCAAGAGATCTCACCAGTTGGGCACAATCCTGGTACCTGAGGGCAGGGGCTATATTCAAATCCTCCCTTCTCAGAGTGCAACCTGGAGGAAGATTTCTATGTCTTTGAACTTCAACTTCCTTAGTTGTTAAGTGGGGTGGATGTCAGTATTATGAGGATTAAACAACAGATGAAAAGGACTTACAAACTACAAAGTACAATCCAAACATTTTGAGTCCTAAAATGTGAAATAGATTAGATTTTTAATTCATAAAGTTATGTATGCTGTGTCCAAGAGTAACATTCTATCTACAACACGGTTATTTGTAACATAAGAAACCCAACTGGGGACTTCCTTAATGGTAGAATGGATAGGAATCCCCCTGCCAATGCAGGGGACATGGGTTCCATCCCAGGTCTGGGAAGATTACACATGCCCCAGGGCATCTAAAGCCTGTATGGGTAACTTCTGAAGCCCACATGCCCTAGAGTCTGTGCTCCCGCAACATGAGAAGCCACCACAATGAGAAGCCCGAGCACCACAACAAAAAATAGCAACCCCCCCACCCCTCCTCCCTGGCTCATCTCAACTAGAGAAACCCTGTGCATATCGACGAGGACCCAGCACAACCAAAAAAAAAATTTTTTTTTTTTTTTAAAAAGGAAAGAAACCCAACTGAAATAATTCTTTTTTTCTTTTGTCTGTACCACATGACATGTGGATTCTTAGTTCCCCAGCCAGGGATCGAACTTGCATCCCCTGCATTGGAAGGCAGGCTCTTAACCACTGGATCACCAGGGAAGTCCCTGGAATAATTCTTAAGCCAACACATTTTCCTTGCTCAAAGATTACTCTTCCAGCAAGTTTCAGGCTATATTCTTGAGTATCCCATTTTTATTTTCTTAGACTTGCTAGGGTTGGCTGCCCTCTTTAAGCGGTCAAACTAAATAAACTTGGAAGGAAATAATCAAGAAAAACTGTTTATTTGAGATCAAAGAATTGCAATTTGGGACACACAGTTTCAGGTAGCAACCTAAACAGCATCCCATGGGGAGTAAGAGTCAGTGGCTTTTAAAAGTAAAGGGGGGAGGTTTGTATTAGTGATTTTTCCCTCTAATTATTTCCTGAGGCTATTGCCAGAGGGAGGTAAAAGTCCTTTACCGTGATGTTTCAGGTCCTCTTGCAGAGTCCTTTGAATATGTGTGGTTTGACTCAGTTCATGGTGTGACTGGGTAAGGATGTGCATAAGATCCACCTCCTTAATGGCCTCATGGCTCCATTTAAAAACCCCTTGAAACTCTCTTACACTGTTGGTGGGAATGCAAACTAGCACAGCCACTATAGAGAACAGTATGGAGATTCCTTAAAAAAACTGGAAATAGAACTGCCATATGACCCAGCAATCCCACTCCTGGGCATACACACCGAGGAAACCAGATCTGAAAGAGACATGTGTACCCCAATGTTCATCGCAGCACTGTTTATAATAGCCAGGACATGGAAGCAACCTAGATGCCCATCAACAGACAAATGGTTAAGAAAGCTGTGGTACATATACACAATGGAATATTACTCAGCCATTAAAAAGAATACATTTGAATCAGTCCTAATGAGGTGGATGAAACAGGAGCCCATTATACAGAGTGAAGTAAGCCAGAAAGAAAAACACCAATACAGGATACTAACACATATATATGGCATTTAGAAAGATGGTAATGACAACCCTATATGCAAGACAGAAAAAGAGACACAGATGTATAGACCAGACTTTTGGAGTCTGTGGGAGAAGGTGAGGGTGGGATGATCTGAGAGAATAGCATTGAAACATGTATATTATCAATTCTGAAACAGATCACCAGCCCAGGTTGGATGCATGAGACAAGTGCTCAGGGCTGGTGCACTGGGAAGACCCAGAGGGAAGGGATGGGAAGGAGGTGGGAGGGGGGTTCAGGATGGGGAACACATGTAAATCCATGGCTGATTCATGTCAATGCATGGGAAAAACCACTACAATATTGTAATTAGCCTCCAACTAATATAAATAAATGAAAAAAATAAAAAATAAAAACCCTTTGACATAAGTAAATGCATTTTATTTCATATTTCATATTTCCCCCTTTTGATCCAGATTTGTCTCTGAAAGCATCACTGACTTCTATCTAGACCTGCTTTGCCTCACATCACTGGGATGGACCTCTCCCAGAAAATTAGATCCCATGCCAGGGGGAATTTTTAATTTCTGCTGGCTATTTCAGAGAGTCAGTGTCATAAGGATTAGGCCACATCTGACCAACAGGGAAGCATTCAGGAAAAGACGTGGGCAGTTTCATCATCCAGAAATTTCATTGTTACCTGAATGTTCAAGTGAATAAGCCTTCAGTTCAGTTCAGAAGCTCAGTCGTGTCCGACTCTTTGCAACACCATGGACTGCAGCATGCCAGGCCTCCCTGTCCATCACCAGCTCCCCGAGATTGCTCAAACGCATGTCCACTGAGTCAGTGATGCCATCTAATCATCGCATCCTCTGTCATCCCCTTCTCCTGCCTTCAATCTTTCCCAGCATCAGGGTCTTTTCCAATGAGTCAGTCCTTCACATCAGGTGGCCAAAGTATTGGAGCTTCAGCTTCAGCATCAGTTCTTCCAATGGTTGATTTCCTTTAGGATGGACTGGTTGGATCTCCTTGCAGTCCAAGGGACTCTCCAGAGTCTTCTCCAACACCACACTTCAAAAGCATCAATTCTTTGGTGCTCAGCTTTCTTTATGGTCCAACTGTCACATCTATACATGACTACTGGAAAAACTATAGCTTTGACTAGATGGACCTTTGTTGGGAAAGAAATGTCTCTGCTTTTTAATATGCTGTCTAGGTTGGTCATAACTTTTCTTCCAAGGAGCAAGTGTCTTTTAATTTCAGGGCTGCAGTCACCATCTTCAGTGACTTTGGAGCCCAAGAATAAATAAATAAATAAAGTCTGTCACTGATTCCATTGTTTCCCCATCTATTTGCCATGAAGTGATGGGACCAGATGCCATAAACCTTACTATCACTTCAATCCACTGAGAGACTACCGTCTTGGTGTTTATAGAAGCTTTGGAGCAGGTCTGAGTGAGGAGCAGCATAAGTCTAACTACAAACACACATAGCAAAATTCTAATAATCATAAATAATATTTGAAGTCCTGATCTTACCTAAGTGCCCAGAGCTGAAGACAGCCAGCTGAAAACATGGATAGGGAACAGAGAAGCTTTGTGCTATTTTTCTAAAGTTTCTGGTGAATCTGAAGTAGAACTTTAAAGTTTCTGTGTGTGTGTATGTGTTTAATAGTTATTTATTTGGCTGCACCAGGTCTTAGGGGTGGCCCTTGGGATCTTTACTTGAGGCATGCAAACTCTTAGTTGCAGCTGTGGGACCTAGTTCCCTGACCAGGGATAGAACCTGGGCCTCCTAGGTTCTGTCATGCTCCTTGGGAGCATGGAGTCTTAGTCACTGGACCACCAGGGAAGTCCCGAAATTCACTGCAAGTGTTAATCTAGGTGCAGCAGGAGGTGTTGGCTACGGCATTCTATCAACGGCTGCCCCATGCTGCAAGGAGATAATGAAGCCCTATTTGATTATCTAATACAACCCTCACTGGGGAATCCAGGGATTCCCATTGTTGTTAAGCTTAGCCTCAAGTGGTAGATTTTGTTAATTTAGCCATGGTCCAACAGGTCAGTATGGACTGCACCAGTTCAAGGAACAAATCCTTTCACATGGTAATCAATGGACAGTAATGTGAGGGTGTAAAAAGCGGGCAGCTGAGTCTCATCTCAGCCAATGAGATTTTGGCTGGATTTCTTTCTCTAACGAGAACTTGAAGTTAAGTGAAATGCTATGGTATAAAAAAAGCATTATCCTGTCACATACCAGCTGTGTAAACATTCATAAGCCCATGGTTCTCCTTTGTAATCACATACAAAGGTGGACCCCGAAGGAGTAACATAGTCTCCAGTCAGGAGTGTGATTATTCACATTTCCATTAACAGGTTATGAACTTAGGGATACGTTCTAGCCATGGATCATGTAGCCATTACAGCCAACAACCATCTGGCCCCGGTGCAGCAAAATGCTTAACACAGACTTGTGAGGTTACATTTCTTACAAATTTTGGTCAGCCATTTGCTTCTCGACAGAGGTAAAAGAGAAAAGAAGATCCAAGCAGGTGAAATGTTAGAGGAAGAGGACTTAGAGAAATGCTTTGTAACAGTGTCAAACAGAAACAGTAGAGACATGATCTTATCGTTTTACCCTGTAGACAACTTTAAGGGCTAAGTGCTTAAAATCTAGCAGACCATTGGGAACTAAGGAGAAATTGGTGATAAGGTGTAACTAGGCTTCCCTGGTGGCTAGGACGGTGAAGAATCTACCTGCAAAGCAAGAGACCTGAGTTCAACTCCTGTGTTGGGAAGATCCCCTGGAGAAGAGAATGGCAACCCACTCCAGCATTCTTACCTGGAGAATTCCATGGACAGAGGAGCCTGGTGGGATGCAGTCCATTGTGTTGGAAAGGGTTGGACATGACTAAGTGACTAACACACATAAGTAGACTGTCCTTAAATCTGGAAGACTGAGGTCATGGTAACATATCCCATCCCAACATATCCCACAAGTCCTCCAGCCTCTATAGTTTGAGAATGGATCACTAGAAGAATATCTCCCCATTTGCCAGAAAAGTGCCCTCGAGGAAGGTAAAAAATTCAGCTAACATTAAACAAATTCCAACAAAATGCTGACTGGTCACCATCTTGGACATAGTAAAGTCGCTAAGTGATATTCTGACACCACCAGCCAATTGAACAGGCCTTCTTTAGCAAGGATATTGAAGTAGTATCATTAAACTCAGTAAATTTATCAGTAGAGTAGAGCAGCCCTATTATGAAAAGGATCAGTAATGAGGTTAGAGTAGTGTGTATGTCCCTGGAGAAGGAAACGGCAACCCACTCCAGTATTCTTGCCTGGAGAATTTCATGAACAGTGGAGCCTGGTGGGCTCCACTATATATAGTCCATGGCATCACAGAGTCAGACACGACTGAGAGACTAACTTTTCACTTTAGTGTGAATATATATACCAGCCTGGTTCTGAATATTGGGAAAGCTGTGAGCATCAGACATTATCTGCTTTGCTTTCTAGTTAGTTTTCATTTTATTTCTCCAGTCACTTCACAAGTCCAGTTGGGCACTGGAGCCTTTTTAAGTTGAGAAACATGGGAATTCCCAGTGGTTAGGACTCCATGCTTCCAATGCCAGGGCCCAGGTTCAATACCTGGTTGGTGAACTGAGATTCCCACAAGGTGTGTGGTGTAGCCAGAAAAAAATAGAAACATGAATCCAAAAATTAACACCTTCCAGCGTTGTAGGACAAGAATTAGTTAAGAGTGCCTCTTATGGTTCTTTTCATCTGGGATGTAAAGAATCTTTTTGAAAAAAATTGTTTTTACTTTAAAAAAAAAACAACCTTTTTGAAGATTTTCCAGTAGACAAAACCACCTGCTTATAGAATGTGAATGTGATGTGTGTTGACTCATCTCCCAGGAGCACCCTGTGGAAAGATTGTGCTACGAGGGTATGTTTTTTTTAATCTAAGGCTCTGATTAGTTCTTTGCAGTAATGAAGCATGTCTCCTTTAATTAGTTTAACATGTCGAGAGAAGAAAGAGACAAACGCGTAGGTCTGCTGGTAATGATTTCGAGTGGTGACAGACTGCTTCCCAAAGGAAGTGTAGATTAGACCAAACCCCACAGACTTGCTTCATAATATGGCCAGTAGAATGTATTCCCTGGTCACCATGCAGTTCTGAGGAAACACCCCATGTGGGTGTAATCTTTTCTCTTTTTAAAAAAAAAATGTTTATTTATTCTTTTATTTTTGGTTGCCCTGGGTCTTTGTTGCTACACTTGGGCTTTCTGCAGTTTCAGAAAGCAAAGCAGGGGCTACTCTCTAGCTGTGAATGGGCTTCTCGTGGCGGCGGCTTCTCTTGTGGAGCACGGGCTCTGGGCGTGCGGGCTTCGGTCGTTATGGTGCACCAGGTTCATTGCTCCGAGGCAGCAGAATCTTCCCAGACCAGGGATCGAACCCATGTTCTCTACATAGGCAGGTGGATTCTTATCCACTGTACCACTGGAGAAGTGCCTAACCTTTTCTTACAATATTTCTTCAATCCAATGAGGAAACATACATATCATAACAAGCACAAATTTATAACCTTGGGAAGAAGACAATGGAATTAAATCCATGTGCCATATCTTAAAAGGCCCTTTGTGGTGGTGGTGGTGGTTTAGTTGCTAAGTGGTGTCCAACTCTTGCCACTGCACAGACCACCAGGCTCCTATTTCCATGGGATTTTCCCAGGCAAGATTATTGGAGTGGTTGCCATTTCCTACTCCAGAGGATCTTCCAGACCCAGGATCAAACCCATGGACCTACATCTCCTGAATCTGCATTCAGGCAGATTCTTTACCCCTGAGCCACTGGGGAACAAATCAAAACATCCAGGGACAGTTTGGATAGTTTTCCCTGTTGTTTTTTTTTTAAAGGGTGTACAGCACAAGCTAATTTTGCCTCCTTCAAGGCCTTAAAAATATTTCTTGGGACTTCCCTGGTGATGCAGTAGATAAGAATCTGTCTGCCAATGCAGGGGACACAATTTCAACCTTTGATCTGGGAATATCCCATATGCCGCAGAGCAATTAAGCCTGGGTATCACAACTAAAGAGCCTGTACTCTAGAGCCCGAGTGCTGCAACTACTGAAGCCCACGTGCCTAGAAGCCTGTGCTCTGCAACAAGAGAAGCCACAGCAGTGAGAAGCCCTCCCACTGCAACAAAGAGT
Source organism: Cervus elaphus (assembly GCF_910594005.1). Lineage (NCBI taxonomy): Eukaryota > Metazoa > Chordata > Mammalia > Artiodactyla > Cervidae > Cervus > Cervus elaphus. Next base: position 71,815,007 of record NC_057828.1, on the reverse strand, counting down.
AGCCCCTGCTTGTCAAAATTAGAGAAAGTCCACGCAGAAAGCAACAAAGACATGGCGCAACCAACAGTAAATAAATAAATAAAATAACTAATTAATCAAAAAAAATTTCCCAACAGTATTGTCTCATTTATCACAGCCCAGTGAGTCATCTGATGAGTCATTGCCATCAGGACATGGACTCTGGCAAGACAGGTCTTCTTCCAGGGCTATACCATAGATTAGTTAATGGGCTAAAAATACAGCTATCATCAGCCCAATAAAACCTTTGTGCACTGCCTTCAATGGGGCTTCTTTGATCACTTCCATTAGATCCTCTTTGATGATGTAGACAAACTTAATAAAACCTTTCAGGTTGGGTGGCTCATAGGTGGCTGCTCTTGCAGCCTGATCAACCAGATTATTTCCTTTGGTTTCATCTGAATTTAATTTGAATGTCCAGGCACCTTCATGACGACCAGGACAGATGGAAGTTGGGTTGATTTCAACAATTCATTCACCCAATTTTCATTCTTAATCTGGTTTCCTGGAATCTTTGTTTTCAAAGTGTCAAGGTTAGAAACTACCACAAAGTGACTGTCTGTATAGATATTCACAGTTTTACCTTCTTTTTGGGTGTGCAAGCTCAGTTAGGGCATGGAGCCCTGCTTGCTGGGCTGAAGTAGCAGTGGTCAGTGGAGTTTCTTCAGTTACTTCAAAGGAGGAAGTGATTGCATACAATGTTTTCCTTTGCCATTGTTCATATAAGAAACATCAGTAAACTTAAACTTAAGTAAACTTAAATTTCAGTGTTAGCTAGGTATTTCTTGTAAGTCAGCTCCAGGGCCAGATAGTGATGAGGAGTCTGGTCAGTAGGTAAAGGGGAAAGGTTTGTAGGGTTAAGGTTGTTGCCCTGGGAAAGGGTTTTGTGAGAAGTTAGTAACAGCATTTCATGTGAGGTAATATGGCTTACAGAAAGGCATTGAGTGTGATAGGAACTGAGCAAAGTTTCTATTGCTCGGGGAACATAGGTGATGAGTGGACAGCCCATAACCATTTCCTGAGTTGATTTTGTAGAGCTGCTTTTGAAATAGCTCTTAGGCACGGGGGAAGACCTCTGGCTACAGGGTCTAATTATTGACCGCAATGACCAAGGACTCAGTGTTGACCTCTGTGCCTTTTTGTAAACACTCCTAAGGCATTCTCCTCCCTTCCCTACACAAAGAAGGGGAAAGGGAAGCTGGTAACTAGGAAGGCCTAGAACAGATACTCTGAGGACTTCCCTGGTGGTACAGTGATTAAGAATCTGCCTGCCAATTCAGGGGACATGGGTTCGATCCCTGGTACGGGAAGATTCCACATGCGTCAGAGCAATTAAGTCCATGCACTACAACTACTGAACCTGCTCTCTAGAGCCTGAGAGCCGCAACTACTAGAGCCCGCATGCTCTAGGGCCCTCGAGCCACAGCTAATGAGCCCCTGTAACCCAACTACTGAGCCCAAAGGCTGCAACCACTGAAGGCTTTGAGCCTAAAATCTGTGCCCTGCAACAAGAAAAGCCACCAAAAAGGGAAGCCTGCACACTGCAAAGAGTGGCCCCTGCTTACTGAAACTGGAGAAAGTCCAGACCAACCAAAAATAAAGTAAATAAATAAGTAAATTTTAAATATAAAGCAGGTGGTTTGAGAAGTCTGATTTTCAGGATCTGAAGAGTCATACAGGTGTTTTCTTCCCAATTTAAAGGATCTAGTCCTTCAGCTTTGAGCAACATATAAAGAGAGTGGGCTATTAAGGAGAATCAGGTATCCAGTTCCCACAGTATCCAGCCAGACTCCAGAATCCTTGATGTTGTCTTTTGGTCTGTGGCTACTGGAAATTTAAGACACTGAATCCTATTAGGGTCTGCCAGGGTCCAGCCCCGGCAGGATCCAGGGGAACCCTCAGGATGAATGGCGTCGGCGAGAGAGAGACACGTAGGACCAGCCTTGATAGGGCCAAGTCTACTAGGGAGAGAGAGAGAGAGAGAGAGAAAGAAAGAGACCAGACCAGGAATATGCAGCAGAGTCTGGCAGTTGCTTTATTTTTCACCATAGCCTTTATACCCTAAGTTGGTACATTTCTAAGGGGCAGATAAGCATACAGACTTAGGTTAACATTACATCAGCTTGTCCTTCACGAAACCAGGTGTGCTCTGTATATTTTTTGTTTACAGAGTCTTTTCCCATAGATTTTTTTGTACATTATCTTCTGGCCTTGAGGTTAGCAGAAAACAGAAAAGTGGCAGTCTCATGGTACAGCAGGTTGTAACATAATAGAAATACAATCCTGTTAACATAAAGTCAGTCTTTTTGCAGAAATTCTCAGCTAAATTTATCTAAAAAGTTTAACACACAAAGACTCTGTGGCTCTGGAGAGGCAGCCCCTGTTTAGCACTCTTGGTTAAAATTAACAATTATCTTATTGTTTTTACACTAGGGCTAAACTCTTATTTTACTATATCTTTAACTATATTAACAATAGTTTTCACTGCACAACCTCAGCACATTAACATCAATCAAACGTTGATCTAATAACCACTTTTAAAACAATATTTTTTCTATTTTCTAATAGGGCTTCCTCACCCCACAAAGGGCTCTGTGCCTATTAGGGCCTTTTTAATGGTTAATCTCTATGTATAATCTTTTGGCTTTCAGGCCTGTTGACAATTTATGGCTTGCACCTGGTGCAACTTTAAGCAACTTCAAGCAACTTCAGTAGCCGGCCCTGTCTTATTTGTGGTTAATCTATTTTCTTTCTATTAGGTGTCATCTCCAAGGGAACTAGATAGGATTACATTTTTTACAGAACAGAAATGCAAAGGATTGCAAAAACAGCAGATATGGCACAAAATAGGCTCTTAGTCTAAAAGTTAATTACCTGCAAGAAGTCGCCAGCTAATCTCTATCTAAACTATTTTCTATTAGGCGTATATGTGGCTATAATATTTGTGGGGCTTTTCTCACCCCGTGGAGGGACCTGTGCTTAATAGTTTCTTTTGTTAGTGTACTGTGCTTAGAATGTTTAGAACAATCATGAGCATTTTGTGCAATGAGAGCACACATTTATCAAACAAGCCAGAATGCCAGCAAAAGGGTTTGAACTGAAGCATTTCCTTCATCCCTGGCCCCTTCATAGGGTACCAGCGTCCAGGAGATTTATTAATTAGGGTTTTAAGTTGGTCTTCATTCAGTGAAAGAGGAGCAGGAGAGCTCTCAGCAGGCAACACAAGAATCCGCAGCAGGGCAAACAAGAACAACAGCAGAAAAGGGGAGAGGATATAGGGTAGGGTAGAGGCCGAGGCCAACCTGGAGGGTCCCTTATCCTAGACGGCCTTGCCTGTCAGGTATTTTCCTCGTGACCTCGTCATGGATGGGGTCCCGGACGGCCTTGCCTGCCCGGTATTTTCTTCATGACCTCGTCACGGGCGGGACCTCCCATAACGGCTCCCGACAAGGGTCTAAAAGCAGTCCTTGATCTGAGATCAGGTATCCCAGGTATTTGACTGGCATTTGAACAACTTGTAATTTCTCTTTAGAAACCTAATGAACTATAGTTGCTAATGGCTTGAGGAGACTGACGTCGTTTTGCTTACTTGTTTCCTTAGAAAAGGAACAGAGAAGCAGCTTATCAACATGTTGTAAGAGCGTAGATAGACCCTTGTGGAAAAAATGACATCTACTAAATCGCTGTCCAGGATCTGTGAAAAGTAGGAAGGCTTTCAGTCTAGCTAGGTGTATTGTTGTTCTTCCCTCATGAAAGCTAATAAAAATTGACTTTCAGAATCCACAGAGATGCTGCAAAAGCCACCACAGAGGTCTGGTGCAGGGACTGTGGGGCCTTGTGTCTCATATTCCCTTGTGATTGGTTTGAAGTGAAGTGAAAGTTGCTCAGTCATGTCCAGCTCTTTGCAACCCCATGGACTATACAGTCCATGGAGTTCTCCAGGCCAGAATACTGGAGTGGGAAGCCTTTCCCTTCTCCAGGTGATCTTCCCAACCCAGGGATCAAACCCAGGTCTCCTGCATTGCCGGTGGGTTCTTTACCAGCTGAGCCACGAGGGAAATTCCTGCCCAGGCCTCATGGATATTGATTAATGCTTGGAAGAAGTTTACCAGGATCAATTTGAATTTGAATTGGGGGAACTGGATGAATCCACACAATGTCCGTTGTGAATTTTGCCCAGCATTTCTCAGGGACTTCTTTGAGGAGTGTTAACTTTCTGTTCTTTCAAGCTCGTCCTAAGGGCAGAAAACTGCTAATAATAGAACTGAGGAGCTGGAATGCCAGGAGTTGTCCAGGGAACTGAATCAATCTTGAGAATAATTTCCCATTTTAAGAAAAAGAGATGACAGTGTGATACTGTTGCAGCAAAAAGGAAAAAAAAAAAAAGAGGAATGAGGCTTTTTTCTTTCCCTGAGAACAAAGAAGATAAAGAGAATAGTGAGCAGGCCTGAACCCTCTTTTTTTTTTTTTTTTTACTTTAACTGCTCCTAACTCTGCATGTCTGTAACTAAGTTTGCTTTTCTGCCCTCTAACTCTGCAGGATCTACACTTTGCACCTACTTCCTTTTGACTCTAGGCTAACTACATCCTCTATCTGTGTTTACCCTTACAACACCCTTTGCCTTGTAGTTACATATCAAAAAGGCCACAGAACTACCGAACTGCCAGACTCATCACTGGATTACTGATGCCAGTCTGTGACTGTCTTTGTAAAGGGCAAGAGGAAGAAATCAAGATCTGAACACTTTTGTTACTCATCACCAACTCCTGACTGCGAGCTCTCGTCTTATATGAGCCCCCAGACTCCTTGGGGAAGCAGGAGAGGGAGGAATAGTTCTTAAGGCACGAACCTACTGTGTTCCCCCTCTCCGCCAGCTGAGAAATAAAGCCACCTTTCTATTTCCTCCAAACTCTGTTTCTGCACTTTTTATTCAGCTTCACTGAGCAGAAAAAGCCAAGATTCTGGCCAGCAACAAAGAAAAGAGGTTTCTTTCTGGGAAGTTGACAGGAGCAGAACTGACCAGAGGTAAGGAATGATTGTCCTGGAGGGAGCCCAGTTGGAAAAGGAAGGGAGGGGACTTGTAAACTATGGAGGGTTTTCAGGATATTCTGTTTGAACTATCTCAGTGCAGGGAGGAAAGGGTTGTTTGAGATTGGTGGTGTTGAGCACAGAAAGTGTGGCTCCAGTGTCAGTGAAGACAAGAAGGAGCTCACTTCCAATCGTAAGAGAATTGTCACTCTGTTCTTAGAGCAAGCACAGTCCATAAGAAGAACTAAAGGTTTAACTTGGGAGGATTGTTTAAAGTGTTTTAGTTTAAGGCAATCTTTTTTCCAATGGCCAGGCTTCTTATTCAAATGGCAGACATTTTTAGAGTTTGAAGGCTTTGATTTAGTTTGTTGAAGCCTCTGGGAGGAGTCTGATAGCTGTTGAACCAGTAAATTTATGATTTTAGTGGTCTTTAGTTTATTTGAATTGTGAACAAAAAAAGTGAAAATGTTAGTTGCTTAGTCGTGTCCTACTCTTTGAGACCCCATGGAGCCCACCAGGCTCCTCTGTCTATGGAATTCTCCAGGCAAGAATACTGGAGTGTGTAGCCATTTCCTTCTCCAGGGGCTCTTCCTGACCCAAGAATACAATTTTAGTCTCCTGCATTGCAGGCAGAGTCCAATAGGTTTGCCAAATTAACCAAATCAGGAGTTGCCATGGTTTTTCAATTAAGTTAGGCTTATTTTGCCCAAATTGAGATCTTCACCTGGGCCATTTAGGAACATGGAGTTAAAGACTCCATTATCTAAAAGGAGTCCAGGCTTTTCCTTAGAAACAATTTCAAGTCTGTTGTAATATCATGCACAGGTTTGTTAGTCCTTGAGTGCATGCTGTGATTTTATTCCAATCAACAGGTTTTAGGAAGGCCTGAGAAATAGCTTCATATAAAATTTTGCTATTTCTTGGGCTTTAGGGCTATCAGGTGGCAGGATACATTGCAGATCCTCTAAAGGAGGATTCCAGCCAGCTTTAGCCATGATCCCCCAACAAAACTGATAAAGATCAGGAAACAAAGGCTCATAGATTTGAATGACAATGTTAAATTCCTTTGTAAAATGGTGAGGGCCCACAGTTACCTCGGAAAGTTCTTTGACTATAGCTAGCAACTCTTAGTCCAAAGTATATAACATACATTTTAAAAGGTGCCCTCATTACTGGGTTTCAACTTTAAATGTAAGGGGTTTTCTATTTATTTTTCAGCCGCGCTACACAGCTTGCGGGATCTTAGTTCTCTGCCCAGGGATGCAACCCGTGCCCCCTGCAGTGGAAGTGGGGAGTCCTAACCACTGGACTGCCAGGGAATTCCCTAAACGTTGAGTTTGAATTGGTTGAATGAAGGAGATTGGGGGTGGAGGCTGAAGAAGGGGGCCTCAAGGTTTTGGGGTAAAACGGGAGTTCAGCAAGAGAAGAAGAAAAGGAGGGAGATGGGGTAGATGTGGAGGACAGACTTGAGCAGGAACGGGTGACAGATTATAACTCTTTTGTAATTGAGAAACCTTTTAAGAAAGTTTAGAATTTGTATCTTGGAAAGAAGTTGTTTTGCTGTATCTCACTGTTCACTGAACCCAGGGTAGGCAAGGCACGAGCGGGGAAGCTGGAAGAAAACTCAAGGAGCTGCAGACATTTATTCTCTTCTGACTGGTAGAGCAGCCATAGCAGCAGGACGCTGTATTCTCGCCGCTTGTGGTTGACCCAGCAGACGCAGCCATAATGCACCCTCAAGGGTGTTTCAGGTGGAGCTTATATAAGCACGCAGAACAAACGTGGCCCCGTGGCCAAGCGGGTTCATCGCGGCACGCATGCGCAGTGCTACAAATGAGCTCAGCCATGACATAATCATTATTTACCAAACGCGTGGCGAGAGCGAGAGGCTGTGGGGTGAGAGCCTGACCACCGCCATCTTGGCTAGCTTGGTCTTTCCCTACAGATTGGATTTCCCTACAGATTGGGATTTCCCTGATAGCTCAGTTGGTAAAGAATCCGCCTGCAGTGCAGGAGACCCCGGTTTGATTCCTGGGTCGGGAAGACCCCGTGGAGAAGGGATAGGCGACCCACTCCAGTATTCTGGCCTGAAGAACTCCATGGACTGTATAGTCCACAGGGCCGCAAAGAGTCAGACACGACTGAGGGACTCGCACTTCACAGAATTGATTGGGGAGTCAAAGAATTGCAGTTAAGGTCGCATAGATTCTGGTAGCAACCCAAACAGTGTCCTGCTGGGAAGTAAAAGTCAGGAGCTCTTAAAGGCAAGGAAAGAAGGTTCGTATTACCAAGACTTTTAAGTGGAATTGGAGGCAGAAGCTAGGCTAAACAGGTTTGGGTGCCAAGGCTGACACTAGCGGGCGGGGAAAGCTCACCTCCTGACTGTGACAGGTTTCAGGTGTTCTGGCAGTGGTTTGGCCCAGTTCAAAGGGTCATAGTTCCATCCTTGTGTTAGGTTCACCTTGTTAATGGCCTCCAGGCTCCGTTTTAAAACACCTTGCTATCAGTGAATTCATTTTCTTTCACATGAGAAATGGAACATTTCCTGCCGTATCAGTAAACAAGGATGTCACAGTCATCAGCAATTGCAGTCCTCCACAGTGAGCTAGTCATCCCCAAAGGAACTCAGGAAGGAGAGTAATACCTGCCATCTAGCAGCCATTAGGCTGCAGCCATTCCCTACAGTGAGCCCTGAGGAACTCAGGATGTGAAAAACACTAGATGCTGGCCCCAAATAGCTGAGGTGCATGTCAAAGGAATGGTTTCAATGAGCCCAGACTCTTGCATTCCCATACACAGAAATGCGCTAAATTCCTTAACCTGGGTTATCTGGTTTTCTTTAATTTACAAAAAAACCTTCTAATTTCAGACTACCTGTCCTTTGTTGCAAAACATCTATATAACCTGGCTCTCCCGCAACACACACACACCTCCCTCCCCCATCTTCCTGCCTACCCCCCCTTCCCCACCGCTGCCTTCTCAGAGTCACTCTCTCAGGATCACTGAAGATGCTACCTCTAAAAATTTCCGCCAAATAAAACATAATTTTCAGGTTGCGGTATTTTTTTAGTTGACACATATTTCACAAAACCTTACCAAGGTTATTCCCACTCTAAGGTTATAGGATACAGTACTAGGCATATGGCCAACTATGTAAAATTAAACTGTTTTAGTTACATTTCAGAAGGGGGAGAGGACATGATTTTTTTTTTTTTACGACATGATTTATCATGTAATACAGATCAAATTTTAAAACTGAGGTTTATATGACCCCCTCCTTGGTTTTGATTAACTTGCTGGAGCAGCTCACAGAACTCAGGCACACAGTCTACTTACTATCTACTGGTTTATTGCAAAAGAATAAGATAAAGGATACAGATGAACATCAAGATGGAATAGATGCATAGGGCAGGGTATGTGAGGAAGGATGTGGATTTTCTATGCTTTCTCAGGAGCACCACTCTTCCACACCTTCAGGTGTTTGCCTGGTGTTAAAGAAACTCTCCTAATCCAGTACTTTTGGGATTTTGTATGGAGGCTCCAAAATCACTGCAGATGGTGATTGCAGCCATGAAATTAAAAGACGCTTACTCCTTGGAAGGAAAGTTATGATCAACCTAGACAGCATATTAAAAAGCAGAGACATTACTTTGTCAACAAAGGCTATGGTTTTCCAGTGGTCATGTATGGATGTGAGAGTTGGACTATAAAGAAGGCTGAGCATTGAAGAATGGATGCTTTTGAACTGTGGTGTTGGAGAAGACTCTTGAGAGTCCCTTGGACTGCAAGGAGATCCAACCAGTCCATCCTAAAGGAGATCAGTCCTGGATGTTCATTGGAAGGACTGACGTTGAAGCTGAAACTCCAGTACTTTGGCCACCTGATGCGAAGAACTAACTCATTGGAAAAGACCCTGATGCTGGGAAAGATTGAGGGCAGGAGAAGGGGACGACAGATGATAACATGGTTGAATGGCATCACTGACTCAATGGACATGGGTTTGGGTGGACTCCGGGAGCTGGTGATGGACAGGGAGGCCTGGCATGCTGCAGTTCATGGGGTGGCAAAGAGTCGGACATGACTGAGTGACTGAACTGAACTGAACTGATGGAGGCTTTCTCATATAGGCATGATTGATCATTCATTTCATTTCTATCCCCTCTCTCCTGTCTGGAGAATAGGAGGTGAGGCTGAAAATTCCAAGCTTCTTATCATGGCTTGGTCTTTCTGGTGACCAGTCCTGCGAGGGGCCCACCAAGAGCTGCCTCATTAGAAGCGACTAGTGACACTGCTGTTACCCAGGAAATTCCAAGGGATTTATCAACTCTGTGTTAGGAACCAGGGACAAGGGCCAAATATTAAAACAAAGATGCTCCTAGTGCTCTTACCACTTAGGAAATTATAAGAATTTTAGGAGATCTGTGTCAAGAACAGTGTGTGCAGCAGGGTGGTGACAGAGACTGATATGTATTTTATGATCCCACAGCTATAAAACAGTTTCTTTGCAAGCAGTATTTTACTGTTTAAGGAAATTTGTTTTAACCAAAAGTTTCGGACTTACTAAGTTTGTAAGTCGTGTTTAAAATGCTGTAAATGATCTGTCTTGTTAGACTTTTAGCATTGGTGCATGGGTAGATGTAGCATTTGCTACTTTAATTGTGTGAGTACTCCCATTATGCTCAATTTCAAGCTACCTACAAGATGTCACTGAAGCTGAGGTAGAAATCTGATATTAGCCGGAGAAGGCAATGGCATCCCACTCCAGTACTCTTGCCTGGAAAATCCCATGGATGGAAGAGCCTGGTAGGCTGCAGTCCACGGGGTCGCTAAGAGTCGGACACGACTGAGTGACTTCACTTTCACTTTTCACTTTCATGCATTGGAGAAGGAAATGGCAACCCACTCCAGTGTTCTTGCCTGGGGAATCCCAGGGACGGGGGAGCATGGTGGGCTGCCGTCTATGGGGTCACACAGAGTCGAACACGACTGAAGCAACTTAGCAGCAGCAGCAACCACTTTTTGTTTTTCTGAGCACAAAATCCTCCCTCACCATTAAAAAACAAACAAAATAAATTCAAATGAATACAGCTGGAGTAGGGGAGCAGTCAGTCAGAAATAAATGTGTGAATGGAAAACTTTAAATTTGTTGTTCTGAATCTCACCATCTTTAAAACCAACATGCCAACTAGAAATCTGATAAATTCATTTAGGTAAACGAAATAGGAACAAGATGTAACATGGACAATTTACTGTGATTTGACATTGGTTATACTTAAATCACTCAATAGCCAAATTTTAAGCGAGATAGGAAAGGCAGGACCAAATTTAGCAAATCTGTGGGAGGTTTTAGGGCAGGATGTTCTTCCCACTGCAGCACTGAATTCCTAGCACACCTACACAAAAAGGTACACGTAGTTTCCACCATCCTCCAATGCCACTACAATGGTATGCATGAATTACCTGGCTGATGCTCTCAAGAGTATCAGCAATGTCAAGGAGACCCAAATGCCAAATTCTTATCAGGCACTGCTTCAAAGTCATTGCCCGGTTTCTAACTGATGCTGAAGTATGGTTACATTGGTCAATTTTAAGTCATTAATGATCACAGAGCTGGGAAAATTGTGAACCTTATGGGTGGTTAAACAAATGTGGAGTGATCAGTCCTAGATTTGGTGTGCAACTCGAAGATCTAGAAATATGGCAGAATAATCTGCTCTATCCTGTCTGTTTGGTATCATTGTACACTAAGTCCCCTGCATACAAACAAGTTCCATTTCGAGAGCACGTTCATAGGTCTAATTGGTTTATAAGTCAAACAAATTAGCCTAAGTACCCAGCTAACACAGTCAGCTATATAGTACTGTACTGTAACAGATTTATAGTACTTTTCATACTAATAATGCATAAAAACAAACACAAAAAATAAAAACATTTTTAATCTTATGGGACAATACCTTGAAAAACACAGTAGTACAGTTAGCATTCAGGGCCTGGCACTGAGCAAGAAGAGTTTCTGACTGGAGGAGGGAGTGGAGATAGGAGATGGTAAAATTGAAGGATTATCAGCAATAGGAGGTGGAGGGCAAGCTGTAATTTCATTCATGCCTGATGCCTCTTTGAAAGTTCACAGCTTGATGTTTCATATGTAGGGGACCTCCAGTACTGATGGACTCAACTGGTACCACGGATGAAGAAAAAAATGAAAACACACAGAAGGGAAAACCCTAGTATTCTTTTTCTAGGAAGGTAGCGTATACATACAGGTAAATCACTTCAATGGGGCAGGGAGGGGTACATTTCAATGGGGGAAAGTACATCTGGGAGGATTCTAATTTCCAGCTTTCTCCACCTTTATTCCCAACTTAACCTTTCCACAGAATAGAACAGCATTGCCTTGGCTACTCAGGGAAGCACATGGTAACAGTGGTTCCAACGAAAACAGTGCTGCTAAAGTGTACCCCCGCTCCATGACACGTGGATTTGACATCTAGTGACTTTGTTCTGGTTTGTAACATACCCTCTTAGTCTTCAGGAAACCTTTGCTCAGGAACAGCCACATCACTCTTAATTGTATCTTGGACCTTGGCTCCTGGGTATCATTCAGATCTCACATCGCTGAACTATGACGTATTCAGATCTGTCTCAGACTTGGCATTCCACATCCATAAAGTGGCTCAATCTCCTCTTGACTCCCAACCAAGTGATGGTCTCAGTACTGTCCTCTCTGGCAGAGATGAAGGTTCGTGTCATGTTATATATCCAAACATGTGATACTGTATAAAGTATGATTCATACCTAAACTGGTTAATAAGTACCTACCACTGAAGCCTCAAGAGAGAGGAGGCAAGGGTTAAGAGATTAGAATGATAATACAGAGAGATACTACTGAGTTTTTTCCTTTCTGTACCTCATTCATTACTTTCTGGAACTTTGTGAAAGAACATATGAATTTTGTCAAATCCTTTCATAGGAAATATCTTAATTTTCATAAATCAAAGAAATTTAAAGTCAGAAGAAATCTTAAATCTCACATAGCTCACTTTTCCCTGGAGTTTGGAAATTCTATCCACAACATACCTAGTCCAACACAGATTGCCTCTAACTCTTGTCTAGATATGTCACATGTTGTCTAGATATGTCAACTCTTGTCTAGGTATGTCACCTATTGGCTTCTTCCTATGAGGTAAGTGTAATTAGTATATGCCATTGCATGCTACCTTTTAGGGACATCCTCAGATCATCTTCCAGGGAGGAGGTCTACCACTATAAATTTGGTCTAAAGATCCTGTTATACAGAGTGAAGTAAGTCAGAAAGAGAAAACAAATATTGTATATTAACACATATATATGGAATCTAGAAAAATGGTACTGATGAACCAGTACCAATGATAACTGATGAATATTTGCAGGCAGACATAGAGAACGGACTTGTGGACACAGCAGGGGAAGGAGAGGGTGGGATGAATTGAAATAGTGCTGAAACATATGTATTACCATATGTAAAATAGCTAGCTAGTGGGAAGTTGCTGTCTAACATAAGGAGCTCAAAACAGTGCTCTGTAACAACCTAGAGGGGTAAGATGGCATGGGGCGGGGGGGCAGGTGGGAGGTTCAAGAAGGAGGGCAGATTCACAGCCATAAGTGTGAGTTGTGGCAAAAATTGTTGTGTGGCAGCAACCAATACAACATTGTAAAGCAATTATCCTCCAAGTATAAAAACAATAATAATTAAAAAAAAAGAATTCACCTTCTAATACAAGGGGTATGGGTTTGACCCCTGATTGGGGCGCTAAGATCCCACATGCCTCACCACCAAAAAACAAAACGTAATATTGTAACTAATTCAATAAAGACTTTAAAAATGGTCCACATTAAAAAAAAAAAAAAAAGAAAGACAAGATGGGATCAAATCTAAGAACACATGAGAATGAGCTATGACTTTGAGGAGACATGAGCTGATAATAATGGCTCTGGACAACATTTTACTGAGTATTACTATATATCAGTGGTCAAGACAAATTTAAGTTCTTTATATTTATTAGCCATTTATTTCTCACAACAATCTTATGAAGAATATTGTCCCCCCCCTTTCCCTGTGGAAACTGAGGCACAGAGTAACTAATCCAGTCATGCAACTATAAGTCCAACAGCTAGGGTTTGAGTCCAGTTTGTTTGGCTCTGGAGCCTGGGCCCTCAAGTGTGTGCCCGTGTTAAGTCACTTCAGTCGTGTCCCATTCTTTGCGATCCTATGGACTGTAGCCCGCCAGGCTCCTCTGTCCATGGGATTCTCCAGGCAAGAATACTGGAGTAGGTTGCCATGCCCTCCTCCAGGGGATCCTCCTAACCCAGGGATCGAACCCACGTCTCTCACATCTCCTGCATTGGCAGGCAGGTTCTTTACCCCTAGCACCACCTGGGAAACCTATAGTAGACTATCTCAATAACTGTAACTAAGAATACCTAAATCATGTGCCAGGTGTTCTTTCCTCACTCAATGCTCATATTAACAGTCTTATAAGGCATGTACTATTACAGATCAGCTCAGTAACTTGCCCAAGTTCACACAGTTATGTGAATACTGAAGCTGGAATTCAACTCCAAGTAGCCAGGCTTGAGGTCTGATACTCTTCTTTACTATTCTAAATCCTCTTGCTGCTATGCTCCATGATGATGACAGAGTCAGATACAGAATTTCGTTAAGTGCAGGGAAGGCAAAAGATAAGGTGGGCAAGAATAAGACAGGCTCGAGCTGGTGATAGTGTGGAAGGCAATTTTTTATTTTGCTGGCCAGGCTGCATGGCACGGAGAATCTTAGTTCCCCAGCCAGGGATCAAACCTGTGCTCCCTGCAGTGGAACCGTGGTGTCTTAACCACTGGATTGCCAGGGAATTCCACCATGGAGGGAAATTAGATACCATGCTAACTGGTGTCCAGGACACTCAGAGGACTCCCAATCCCATTCCTTCTTGCTAAGGACCATAGAAAATACAAGTTATTTTTAAACAGATGGAGCCTCAACAATCAGAGAGAAGCGCCTCCCTGCAGGGCATTCTGGAAGCTGCCTCTGTGCTGAAAGGAGAGTTATCTTTCCAATCTGGCAGAAGACAATCTCCAACCTTCACTGGATAATGGGGAAATAGAGCCTTCACTGGATAATGGAGAAAATGGGGCCCTAATGTACTTTGCTACTTTTTGATTTCAAGAAGGGGGTGAGAAGTTTGTAGATACCTGACTGTTTACTGTGAACATGTGGATTGGAGGTACTAATGGGGCAAGTAAAGAAAGGTGCATTTAAAATTCTACCCATTGCTGGGGATCATTTTGAAATGTATAGAAATATGGAAAAAGGAAAACACTATATTGTGCACCTGGAATTAACATGTTGTAGGTCATTATACTTCAAAAAAAAAGATCTAAAATTAAATTCTATACACCAGATTCACTTTCTGAACAATTGGTTTTTTGTTTTTTTGGTGAACTATGTAGAAGGTTTCCTAGTACATGAAGGTATGTAAAAAGCCTCAGAATAATGAATAGTAAGTTGTGCTGAATATTATGCAAAGCAATTAGTTCGTTTCTCAGAAATCCATAAAATAGACTTTTTAACAGAATGAAGTCCTCTGGATTTAGTTATTCGTTTGTTCACTCGGGGACATCACTAAGTTATCTAAAATAATATCTAAATCAAAGTTAAAAAATCATATTTGTAGAAGAAATTTGCAAGTTTTTTTTAAAAAGAAATAGATTCACTTACAAAGTAAGTAATTATTTAAAATATACAAAGCTTGTTAGTTGCAATCATTCAGTACATATTTATTGAAAACCTACTGGTAGGTACTGGTCCAAATTCTCAGTAAGCAGCAACAGCATCAATGTAACAAACTTTCAGCCCTGCCTTCAAGGAACTTACATTTTAGTGGGGAAGGAGGAAATAACCAAAAAAAGAAAAGAAATGTAAAATAAAGGACATTTTAGAGTGTGCTAAGCATTAAGGAGAAAAATAAAGCAGGGGAGGCAGTTAGGGTGGAGTGTGCAATTTACGTAGGATGACTAAGGAAGACATTAAAATTCCTTAAGGTTTAGGATTATGTAGTTTTCACCTTCACTGAGAAGTATCTGATAATAGATTTATATGCTACCAAAATAATGATGTTAAGAAGCAATAAAAAGAAAGTGTATCAGGTTTTAGCATTCTCGGTAGCAACACTTTTTAATATTAAATCCATTGTGAAATACCCCTAGTTTCAATTTCCCTTTAATAATGAATATGTGTCTAGAAAAATGGTCCATAGATAGATAGCGGGAAGCTGGTGTATGCACAGGGAGCTCAGCTAGGTGCTCTGTGATGACCTAGAGCCCTGTGATGGGGAGCTGCCCATAGGCTCAAAACAGAGGGCATATATACATACATATTGCTGCAGTCCATGGGGTCCCAAAGGGTCAGACACAACTGAGTGACTGAACAACAACAAATAGGTGATTCACATTGTTGTATAGCATAAATAAACAAAACACTGTAAAGCAATCACACTCCAACTAGAACAAATAAATAATGTGAAAGTGAAAGTCGTTCAGTCCACTCCGACTCACTCTGATCCCATGGACTGTAGCGGGCTAAGCTCCTCTGTCCATGGAATTCCCCAGGCAAGAATACTGGAGTTGATACCCATTCCCTTTTTCAGGGTCTCTTCCTGACCCAAGGATCAACCCCAGGTCTCCCTCATTCCAGGCAGATTCTTTACCAGGGAAGCCACTTGGAGTCTTTTCCTTTTTTCTTCAAATTTAGTTTCCCAAGAAGTAGCAGGGCTGAGATTTTCTGTTGTCCAAAAAGACTTACAAGGCCACGTGCGCTCTTTAGAGCAGGGAATATGTCTGCTTTCTATTTTTTTTATTCCCCAGAGCCCATGATGGTGTGGGGAACATTCCTTTCAAAGCAAGTTTGGTACCTGGAAGCCAAAGAATGAGTTCAGTTAACTACTAACTGCAAGTGTTGGTGCAAGCGAGACCGTTAAGCAACTGGGCCTGCTCAGACACAACACATCCCCAGGAAATTCCAATTTCACAAGGGCAGATTTCTGAAGAAATCTCTTTACTCGGAACAGAATGCTTTCTTGCGTTTTTCCAATGCCGAGATAGTACGAATCATGAAACCTGGTCCAGTCTGCTCTCCAGGCAGGGTCTGATATCGACAGACAGCTGCACTGGGCTAAGGAGGCCAAGTTCGTCCTCTGCCAGGATCAGACTTGGCGCTAGGGGAGCCCCTCTAAGCGGAGAGACTGATGGCCGCCTCTTTGTCTCTGCCCTGTCTCCTACCCCCTCGCTCCCCTCCCAAGTTACTCGATCCAAGGGTCGCCTCTCGCCCGTCCGTCCGCCCATCCCCGAGTCTGAGGACTTCTGCCCACGGCATCCTTCACGGGGGCGATCACCCAGCCGCGCGACCTCCAGCGTGGCCTTCCTCCTCCGCCACCCGGCAAAATCTGCCCCGCCCTGCCCCTCAGGACGCGCTCCGATTGGCTCTCGTGGGCGAGGGCGCTCGCTGATTGGTCCGCGAGCCGTCACCTCGCGGTGACGCTGCGTTCGCCTACCCGGCCTGGCACCCGGGCGGACGCACGCCCGGGCCGCGAGTGGGGACCAGGACCTCGCCTGCGGACTCAGGCGGCGCGGCTTTGCTGCTTTCGGTTCACACCCAGGCTCCCCCGGCTGGGGAGACCGTCGCAGGAGCGCCGGGCCGAGGGGTAGGAGTTTTGGGGGGTGGGGTGCAAGGAGGGCCTCGGGGCGCCGTCTGGGGGAGGGGTGCAGGGCTGGGAGGAGAGCGGGGGCGCCCGGCGGCTCCGGGGAGCCCAGGGACATGGCGCGGCCGGACGATGAGGAGGGGACCGCGGTGGCGAACGGACACCCGCCCGTGAATGGATACCTCCCGGTCCCGGGGGACACGCCGGCCGGAAAGGTGAGCGCGGAGACGCAGAACGGGCCCACGGCCGGCTTCCTGGCCTTGAGCGGGGTTTCTCGGGACAGCCCCAAGACCGCCGCCTCGGGAACCCCGGACGGGCCGAAGACTCCGCTGGCCCCGGAGGAGGAGACCCAGGCCCGGCTGCTGCCCAAGGACCCGGGCGAGGAGACCCCGGGGGGCGAGGGCACCCTGGTGCCCCGGATCGCGCTCTCCCCGAGGCGCTTTGTCGTGCTCCTGATTTTCAGCGCCTACTCCCTGGTGAACGCCTTCCAGTGGATCCAGTACAGCATCATCAGCAACGTCTTCGAGGGCTTCTACAACGTCTCCTCGCTGCACATCGACTGGCTGTCCATGGTGTACATGCTGGCCTACGTGCCCCTCATCTTCCCGGCCACCTGGCTGCTGGATACCAGAGGCCTGCGGCTCACCGCCCTGCTGGGCTCCGGCCTCAACTGCCTGGGCGCCTGGATCAAGTGCGGCAGCGTGCAGCAGCATCTCTTCTGGGTCTCCATGCTGGGCCAGTGCCTGTGCTCCGTGGCCCAGGTGTTCATCCTCGGCTTGCCCTCCCACATCGCTTCAGTGTGGTTTGGGCCCAAGGAAGTGTCCACAGCTTGCGCCACCGCCGTGCTAGGGAATCAGGTAAGGACTGGGTGATAGGTGAAAATCGAATCCTTAAGGACCAGATAAAACGGTTTAGGCCGCGGGGTCTAGGTATATGGATGAACCCTTAGGAGGCATTCTATAAAGGAAGGAGAGGAGATAAGTAGTCATAAAATAGAAAGCAGTCTTGGATGAAAGAGGGGGTTTGGTTTATTTGTGGAAACAGAACTTTCAAAACCAGTTTAAAATGACTACCTTGTTATTTCTGAGAATTACCTGTAAAGTAATTAATGGTATATGCCCATAAATGCATAACACTTATGAGTGCAGCAGTGAAGGAGACTAGGATAGGTATTATATTTGTCACCAGTGTATTCTTTGCAAAAGGAAGGTGTTGGAGTCAAGAATTTTGTTCTTAGTTTGAGTGGTCAGTGTGAACAACTTCTGTTTGATTTTACGTATTAGCAGTCAGTGGAGTGCCTGGTACATAGCAGACGTTTATAAACGATTGCCAAATATTCTAATGATAAGGACCTCACAGCATTACTGTGTCCAGTTACCAACTTTTGATGGTGAGAAAATGCAAGATAAATCACATATCATGGAATTCATTGTAAAAAGGTGGCTTATTTTGCCAAGTCTCCATTAAGGTGTTTCGTAGACTTTACCAACACAATAGGTTCAAATTCCATTAGCATTTCAGTAGCATTATTAGGTAAAATATGTGTATGTGTGTTTGTGTGCACACGCGCATGTGTGTTATTTGCAAAATGGTCCTTTTAATGTAATTTAAATTTTGCATATGGAGTCCTATGATGATTTGTGTAAATTATATTGAGTGTTCATTCAGCTTGAGAAGAATCAAGTTAAAAAGCTATAACAAAAACGTCACCTCTCTCTATGCATATATCACTACATGTAGCTATGTAACCCACTCCAGTACTCTTGCCTGGAGCTTTCCAGAGGAGCCTGGTGGGCTACAGTCCAGTGGTTGCACAGAGTCCCACAGGACTCAAGTGACTAAGCAGTAGCAGTAGCAGCTGTGTAACAAAGGAATGTTACTCTCTTGCTTCTGGTCTAACACTTGTTTCAAGATCACAGTAAAATCTATTTAAAATCGTGTAAAGAGGAACTCCACATGTGGGCCTACTGCTTTTATTTATTTCCTTTAAAAGTACAGACGAAGGGATAGTTTGAAATGTAGTTGTATATTGAAAATAACTTGTGACATATTTTAGTTGGTTGCTTCTGCATGTTTGGGTAGGAACTGTTTCTTTAAAATATTTCTCATTTACAAAATTATACTCAAGATTAATGCTTCATTGAGCATGATGGAAATATCAACTCCTTGCCTCTGGATTATCTATTCCATGAATAGTAAATAGAAATGTTTTCTTATAGGTTGATTTCCCTCTGACACTTAGCGTCATTCTGGGCCTTCCTCCTACCTTCTCCCTAAGTGTTCTCATCCTTTCTTGTCTCTAGTAGCTGTGCAGTTGCTCACGACCCCCAGCTCTGCATCTTTAGCCAACCAGAGATTGCCCCAGCAGTGAAAGCATGGCGTCATAACACTGGACCATCAGGGAATTCCCAAGAGAACCTTTTTTATTTATTTATTTGGCTAGTCTTAGCTCTGACGTGTGGAATCTAGTTCCCTGACCAGAGATGGAACCTGCACCCTCTGCGTTGGAAGCTTGGAATCAACCACTGGGCCACCAGGGACTTTGTAAAACATAGATCAGATCATGTCATAACTGTGCTTTGAACTCTCCAGTGATTTTTCATAGTAATTAAAATTAAATCTAAATTCTTTACTCTGACAAAACTTTACTAATATGTTTTTGGTTGCTTAAACAACACTAAGCTTGCATTTTGCATAAGGGCCTTTGCAAAAACATTCTTTCTGCCTGGAAGGTTCTTCTTCATAGGATCACATTGTTACAACTTTATTATCACTCTGCTCTCAGTTTAAATTCATTTTAAATATCATTCAGTGGCATTTCCTGAGGATCCCATTTAAAGTTGCCCAGTCAATCTGTTATTACACCATTGTTCTTTAATCCTGTGTGTAGTGCTTATCACTGTCTGATATATTTATAAAGTGTTAGTCGCTCAGTCATGTCCAACTCTTTGTGACCCCATGAACTGTAGCCCACCAGGCTCCTCTGTCCATGGAATTCTCCAGGCGAGA
Source organism: Cervus elaphus (assembly GCF_910594005.1). NCBI lineage: Eukaryota > Metazoa > Chordata > Mammalia > Artiodactyla > Cervidae > Cervus > Cervus elaphus. The sequence continues at coordinate 71,795,219 of NC_057828.1, read as the reverse complement.
ATACTGAAGTGAGTTGTCATTTCCTTCTCCATGGTATCTTCCTGACCCAGGGATCAAACCCAGATCTCCCACATTGCAGGCAGATTCTTTACCATCTGTGCCATAGTAATTGTTAATAATTATTAATCTCCCATCCCCACCATTAGATGCTCGATTTCATTAAGTAGGCACATAGTCTGAATGTACAGCATTTACTATAGTGCCTGGCACGTTGTAGTTTCTCCGAAAGAATGTATTCAATAAATTAATGAGCTTCAGACTCATATAGATTCTGGTCAGCCAGGTATTAACACTTGACTCTCCCACATGACCCCACCAATCAAAATTTGCCTTGTCTTCTAGCTCATTGCTCTCCATTTCTACGGCCGCATCTTAGCCTTGGCCACCTGCAGCTGTCACCTAGAGCTTTGCTAACTGATTTGCCTATCTGCAGCTCATGCTTTCTTCCCTCTAATTCTCCACATTCATCCAGTGTGGTCTTTCTAATGTGCAAATCTGTCCTGGGCACTCGCTTGCCCCGCCTGCATTGTCTTCCATTGCCCTTAGGGGAAAAAAGTCAAACTCTCTTAAGATGACAAAGTCAGACTTCCTGTTCTGCCTTCTGCCAGTTGCTCAGCATCACCTGTCTGCAGCCCCTGTTCCTCACATACAAATGCTTCCTTTGCTCTGAGGGAAATTGTGCACTACTTTGAGTTTCTCAGGGCTTCCCTGGTGGCTGAGACAGTAAAGAATTTGCCTGCAGTGCAGGAGACCTGGGTTTGACCAGTTTTACATAAGGTCATGCTCTCTGTTTTCTGTGAACATGATGTCCTTGACTGGGAACATTTCTTGTTCACTTGGCTAACTCTAACTTCTTATCTGGATCTTTACCCCTTCAGAAATTTTTCCGGAACCCCAAGTCTATATAAGATGCTCCTCCAAAGTACTGTCTTGACTAAGGTGACCATATGTTCCAACTGGCCTGGAATAGTTCAGGTGTATACCTGTTGTCCAGCACAACTGCTCATGGAGTCCCCTTCACTCCGACTAGTATTCTTGCTTGGATGATCAATTACACGATCCTGACAGTCTTGACAGCCTCTCCTTCTCATCACAGTTCTGCACTTACCACACTCGTAATTACACATTTAATTGTCTCTACCCAGCTTTTTATAGGGAGAAAGTGAAATATTTGGTAAATGTTCCTGTCTCTGCCTCAGCCTCCTTTTTGAAACCTATCTTGGCCCTTCTCACCTTCAAAGAATAGGATCTCTTGCTCCGTTGAAGCTCCTTTAATATCTTGGTTTTATTTCTCTTGTTGTGATTATCGTAGTCAGACCAATTTTATTTTACTGAGGTGAAATTCACATGAAATTAATCATTTTTAAGTGTACATCTGTGTGGCATTTAATCCATTCATACTGTTGTACAGCCATCACCTCTAGTTCCCAAACATTTTCATCTGCCCTCAAAGAAGACCCATTTCCACTAAGCAATCACTCCTCATTTTCCCCCTCTCTCTAGCCCCTCGCAACCACTAATCTGCTTTTTCCCTATGGATTTCCCTAGTCTAATACTGCATATAAATAAAATCATACATACAAAAAAAAAAAATCATACAGTATGTGACCTTTTGTGTCTGGCTTCTTTTAGCATGTTTTCAAAGTTCACCCATGCTACAGCATCTCTCGGTATTTCATTCTCTAAATAATGTTTCATTGAATAATATACCATGTTTTGTTTATTCATTGATGGATAGTTTGATTGTTTCCACCTTTTGGCTATTGCAAATAGGACTGCTTTGGATATTCATGTGCAATATTCAATACCTGTTTTCAGTTTGGGGGGTATATACCTAAGAGAGGAATTACTGGGTTATATAGTAATTCTATGTTTAACTTTTTAAGGAACTGCCAAGTTGTTTTCCTTGGTAACTGTGCTGTTTGCAATCTTATTAACATTGTACAAGAGTTCCAGTTTCTTTACATCATAACAACATTTGTTATTTTCTGGGTTTTTAAAAAAATTATAGCCATTCTTGAGATTAATCCTTTGTTGCTTCATTTGCTATTATTTTCTCCCATTCTGAAGGCTGTCTTTTCACCTTGCTTATAGTTTCCTTTGTTGTGCAAAAGCTTTTAAGTTTCATTAGGTCCCATTTGTTTATTTTTGCTTTTATTTCCAATATTCTGGGAGATGGGTCATAGAGGATCCTGCTGTGATTTATGTCAGAGAGTGTTTTGCCTATGTTCTTCTCTAGGAGTTTTATAGTCTCTGGTCTTACATTTAGATTTTTAACCCATTTTGAGTTTATTTTTGTATATGGTGTTAGAAAGTGTTCTAGTTTCATTCTTTTACAAGTGGTTGACCAGTTTTCCCAGCACCACTTGTTAAAGAGGTTGTCTTTCTTCCATTGTATATCCTTGCCTCCTTTGTTGAACATAAGGTGTCCATAGGTACGTGGATTTATCTCTGGGCTTTCTATTTTGTTCCATTGATCTATATTTCTGTCTTTGTGCCAGTACCATACTGTCTTGTTGACTATGGCTTTGTAGTAGAGCATGAAGTCAGACAGGTTGATTCCTCCAGTTCCATTCTTCTTTCTCAAGATTGCTTTGGCTATTCGAGGTTTTTTGTATTTCCATACAAACTGTGAAATTATTTGTTCTAGTTCTGTGAAAAATACCGTTGGTAGCTTGATAGGGATTGCATTGAATCTATAGATTGCTTTGGGTAGTATAGTCATTTTCACAATATTGGTTCTTCCAATCCATGAACACGATATATTTCTCCATCTATTTGTGTCCTCTTTGAACACATTTCTGAATAACCAACAAATCATAGAAGAAATCAAAAAAGAAATCAAAATATGCATAGAAACGAATGAAAATGAAAACACAACAACCCAAAACCTATGGGACACTGTAAAAGCAGTGCTAAGGGGAAGGTTCATAGCAATACCAGCTTACTTCAAGAAACAAGAAAAAAGTCAAATAAATAACCTAACTCTACACCTAAAGCAACTGGAGAAGGAAGAAATGAAGAACCTGAGGGTTAGTAGAAGGAAAGAAATCTTAAAAATTAGGGCAGAAATAAATGCAAAAGAGACCATAGCAAAAATCAACAAAGCTAAAAGCTGGTTTTTTGAAAAGGTAAATAAAATTGACAGACCGTTAGCCAGACTCATCAAGAAACAAAGAGAGAAGAACCAAATCAACAAAATTAGAAATGAAAATGGAGAGATCACAACAGACAACACTGAAATACAAAGGATCATAAGAGACTACTACCAGCAGCTATATGCCAATAAAATGAACAACTTGGAAGAAATGGACAAATTCTTAGAAAAGTATAACTTTCTAAAAGTGAACCAGGAAGAAATAGAAGATCTTAACAGACCCATCACAAGCATGGAAATCGAAACTGTAATCAGAAATCTTCCAGCAAACAAAAGCCCAGAACCAGATGGCTTCACAGCTGAATTCTACCAAAAATTTAGAGAAGAGCTAACACCTATCTTACTAAAACTCTTCCAGAAAATTGCAGAAGAAGGCAAACTTCCAAATTCATTCTATGAGGCCACCATCACCCTAACAGCAAAACCAGACAAAGATGCCACACAAAAAAGAAAACTACAGGCCAATATCACTGATGAACATAGATGCAAAAATCCTTAACAAAATTCTAGCAAACAGAATCCAACAACATATTAAAAAAGATCATACATCATGACCAAGTGGGCTTTATCCCAGAAATACAAGGATTCTTTAATATCCGCAAATCAATCAATGTAATATACCATGTTAACAAATTGAAAGATAAAAATCATATGATTATCTCAATAGATGCAGAAAAAGCCTGTGACAAAATTCAACATCCATTTATGATAAAAACTCTCCAGAAAAAAAAAAAAAACAACTCTCCAGAAAGCAGGAATAGAAGGAACATACCTCAACATAATAAAAGCTATATATGACAAACCCACAGCAAACATTATCCTCAATGGTGAAAAATTGAAAGCATTTCCCTTAAAGTCAGGAACAAGACAAGGGTGCCCACTCTCACCACTGCTATTCAACATAGTTTTGGAAGTGTTGACCACAGCAATCAGAGCAGAAAAAGAAATAAAAGGAATCCAGATAGGAAAAGAAGAAGTAAAACTCTCACTGTTTGCAGACAGCATGATCCTCTACATAGAAAACCCTAAAGACTCTACCAGAAAATTACTAGAGCTAATCAATGAATATAGTAATGTTGCAGGATATAAAATTAACACACAGAAATCCCTTGCATTCCTATACACTAACAATGAGAAAACAGAAAGAGAAATTAAGGAAACAATACCATTCACCATTGCAACAAAAAGAATAAAATACTTAGGAGTATATCTACCTAAAGAAACGAAAGAAACGACCAAAAATATAGAAGCAACTCCTGCAGCTCAATTCCAGAAAAATAAATGACCCAATCAAAAAATGGGCCAAAGAACTGAACAGACATTTCTCCAAAGAAGACATACAGATGGCTAACAAACACATGAAAAGATGCTCCACATCACTCATTATCAGAGAAATGCAAATCAAAACCACAATGAGGTACCATTACACGCCAGTCAGGATGGCCGCTATCCAGAAGTCTACAAGCAATCAGTGCTGGAGAGGGTGTGGAGAAAAGGGAACCCTCTTACACTGTTGGTGGGAATGCAAACTAGCACAGCCACTATGGAGAACAGTATGGAGATTCCTTAAAAAACTGGAAATAGAACTGCCATATGACCCAGCAATCCCACTCCTGGGCATAGACACCAAGGAAACCAGATCTGAAAGAGACACGTGTACCCCAATGTTCATCGCAGCACTGTTTGTAATAGCCAGGACATGGAAGCAACCTAGATGCCCATCAGCAGACGAATGGATAAGGAAGCTGTGGTACATATACACAATGGAATATTACTCAGCCATTAAAAAGAATTCATTTGAATCAGTTCTAATGAGATGGATGAAACAGGAGCCCATTATACAGAGTGAAGTAAGCCAGAAAGATAAAGACCAATACAGTATACTAACGCATATATATGGAATTTTTAAAAATGGTAACAATAACCCTATATGCAAAACAGAAAAAGAGACACAGATGTACAGAACAGACTTTTGGACTCTGTGGGAGAAGGCGAGGGTGGGATGTTCTGAGAGAACAGCAATGAAATAAGTATACTATCAAGGGTGAAACAGATCACCAGCCCAGGTTGGATGCATGAGACAAGTGCTCAGGGCTGGTGCACTGGGAAGACCCAGAGGAATGGGATGGGGAGGGAGGTGGGTGGGGGGATCAGGATGGGGAACACATGTAAATCCATGGCTGATTCATGTCAATGTATGGCAAAACCACTACAATATTGTAAAGTAATTAGCCTCCAACTGATAAAAATAAATGAAAAAAATAAATTATAGCCATTCTAGTGGATATAGTTTTGATTTGCATTTCCCCAATAACTAATAATATTGAGCACTTTTTCCTGTGCTTGTTGGGCATTTGTATATCTTCTTTGGAGAAAAGTCTGTTCAGGTCCTTTGCCCATTTTTGAATTGGGATGTTTGTCTTTTTTGTTGTTGAGTTGTAAGAGTTCTCTATATGTTCTGCATAGTAGAGAATTATCAAATATATGCTTTACAGATATTTTTTCCCATTCTGTAGCTTTTCTCTCAGCATTTTGTGTGTGTGTGCATGTGTATTTTTATTCTCTTTTCTGATTTAAGTAGCCAAAGGGTAAGAAGTGTATCTTACACAACTTTATAGCAGCAGCCTCTGAGTGATTGCAGCTTAGTAAATGTTTATTGAATAGGGAAGACATTTGTCAGCAATTTTCCTTTAATAGTAGAATGGTAAAAACACATAAGAACATGGTTCTTTAGAGCTTATGAAAGCACCTTACACCTTATACTTGTGGGGTTTTTTTATGTTGTATTAATTACCTTTTTCTCTTATAATAAGAAGAATTAACAGAACTGTTCCTTTTACAGCTTGGAACTGCAGTTGGCTTTTTGCTGCCACCAGTTTTAGTGCCCAACACACAGAATGACACACAACTGCTGTCGTGTAATATCAGCACCATGTTTTATGGAACATCAGCTGTCGCCACACTTTTATTTATTTTAACAGTAATTGGTAAGTGAGTTACTTTCCCTAAAGCTTAACTAGATAAATGCATGACAAACATAGGAAAATAAAAATAACCAACCCTGAAAACTTGTACTGATAATATCTCAAGTGCTATTTGCCTCTTTCATTCTTGCTGTTCACTTTCTTGATTAGATCATGAATGCTGCAACACTAGGGATATGCTGTGGTCCATTACATCTGTCTTAATATTGTACAGGGTTGGAAGACTAATTCATCTCATTTATCTCCCTACTAATTTTTCTTTCCTGAGAACTGTTGGTTTCAAGCATCTTACCTGCCTCCTCTTTGCATATCCGTCTACACATTCTGCATCTTAGACGCTAACCTCGCCAGGAATAAGTTCTTGTCATGCTTTGCAATGATGCAAATAGGCTGTCACCTTCCTTTGAATGATAAATCCTTCCAGGGATCCCCAATTTAACAATTAACTGGATCTGACAATGTTGGCCAGAGAATGATCGTGGGCAGCAGCAAGCCGCTCAGCAGAATTTCAAACTGTGGCAACTGTCTGCTTGTTAGGCCGCTCCAGCAGAGCTCTGCTGTTACCACTCGTCCCCGAGTCCTCCCGTCCGGGCCTGTCTCTTGAAGCAGTCAGTCAGGATCAGCTGCAAGCAGCCATCATCAGTTTGGAAGACGGTTTGGGAAGGTCTGCTATTTAAAGTTTGTTTTTCATGGGAAATAGTTTTGATTTCAGGGGAAAGAGTAGGTGAGGCTTACTTAAAGTAATGCAGCTGCTAGCGTGACTTTTGGGCACTCAGTATATCTTAAATGGATTTGAAGAAGAAAGGAACCATAAAGATGAATGGCTATCTTTTAATCATTAAAATTTATAGTTAAATTTAATTACAGCTGGAGTTTTAAATTTTGTATATTAATTTTTACCATGGTTATTATAGTAATGAAAAATACAAGTTTTATGATCACCAGATTAAAAAATCCTCAGTTTTCAGAGAAAATTTATGTTTTGATAGAGATCACCTTTAGAGATGAACTGCTGGACCCAGGGAGAGGGAACTCAGGCCACATATTTAATTTCCCTTAAAATAGTGAAGAAAATATTCTCTTGGTAGCATTTAAAGTATTCTGACATGTCCAGGCCACCTATGGTTGGTTTTCATGTTCCAGTTAGGAAGTAGCATATTTGCTGTGTGCTGAGTACTGAAAAAGGACAAATTATGCCTTGTAGTCTTTTGGCAGTGTAACAAAATTTTAAAAGAAATCTTTATTTTTTAAAAAAACAAATAAACAAAAAAAACAACAAATACCTCTATCTACTTTTCTGGTATCCATATTTGATTTGCTGGATGAAATATGAAATATAGTTTATATACATTTCACATAAATGGATCTTCTATTAGCAATAGGAATTATTAAAATATAAAATCCTCTTTCCTTTGATTGCTGTGTATCTTTGCATAAATTCTGGTTTTCCTTTTTTATTGCCTCAATTGCTTGTCTCTTTGGAAGAAGTGAGAGTAATAGATTGTATATAAGATATCTCTAGATATAAAATCATATATATGACACATATGTATTTAAACATATATATATATATGAGATGCTACAAAAGCAAGATTTTTATTTGTCAAAGGAGTAGGACAAAAAATAATAATAGGTGTGACCATTGGCATATCACCCTGTGTTATTTAAGAAATTAAAAGAGAGCTATTCATGTATATAATTACTTATTTATATACTTATGGCTTATGAATAGACAGTGGAAGTGGAAATGGGAGGGAAGAATGAAAAAAAATGGAATGGAAATGAAATAGGAATAAAAAGCTTGTTGTCAAGTTTTGTTTGGTGACCTGTAATCTTATGGTACTAGACATAGTATATAAAAGCAAGATAATATACAGTTGTGTTATGCAAGTCTAGTTTAAAACTGTGACATTTAAATGTAAAATGTACCTGTTTTCCTTATAACTAAATAATTCCTCTTGAGGAAAATCTGGTTTACTTTAAAAACCCACTTTCAAAAATAAATAAATAAATAAATAAAAATAAAAACCCACTTTCTTAAAATTCCTCAATTATTGAGGCAGTCCTACTTCCTTCTAAATTCTACCCATAAATACTTTGGAAACCCAACCAAATCTTATAAAATAATTTAATTTTGCTGATGCTTTTCAGCAATGTGACGTATACCAAATTGGTATTGAGCATTCTTCCTAAAATACTAACTTGAGGATTCATGCCATGTAATCCTATTACCCTCTGTAAGTGTAATCCATCTAGCATTTCTAAGAATTAACCCCAACCTTCCACTGAATTTCATACTAATACCCCATTTTTATTGGGAGAACACTATTATAGTCTCTAACATTTGATTTATATGCCCTAAATATGTTTAAAAGCATACTACATGGTATATTTCATTTAATCTTCACAACCCTATAAGGGCAGTACTATATTATCATTTCTATTTTATAGATGAGGAAACTGGGGCACAGAATTTAAGTAAATTTAACTTACCCATGGTCACAGTTAATAAATGCTAAAGACAAAAATTTGCGCCTAGGCAGTCTAATTCCATTAATAAAATGTTACTTATACAAACATATCATTTTAATTTTTACTTAGTCTGATTTTTTGTTTCAATTCAGATTCCTTTTGTGTAAATGGTAATGCTATTGTATTTGAAAGTTGTTCTTATGCAGATCAATAAACTGTATCACTTAAGTATGTCAGTTAAAATCCTGATTCACTGAAATGAGTAGATGACAGAAATCAAAAGTTAACGGCAGTAAAAATATTTAATATTAAAATTTTAAAATATATGAGTATATAGCATATATACATAATTTTACTTTTTGATTCTTATATTCAAAATATTTATATATTGGTTGCTATTATAAACTTCTAATAGAAATACATTTTACGTAGTCTATAAGAATTTCAAGTCCTGAGAAAAGTCTCTGATTTTATTTTATTTTTAAAAACTATTTATTTATGGCCACACTGCACGGCATGTGGTATCTTAGTTCCCTGACTAGGGATAGAACCATTGCCCCCTGCAGTGGATGTGCCGAGTCCTAACCACTGGGCTGCCAGGGAGTTCACTGAAAATTCTGATTTTTAAATATAAATATTCCTCAAAAGGACAATGCTCAATAATTACAAAATTCTTTTACATCATTTATATCATGTAATCCTCATACTAGCTTGTTGTTATTATCTCCATTTTATGGATGAGAAAGTTGTATAGCTGAGAAGCAGGAATTGATTTCTTCAGAGTCATATAGTAAGTTGAGGCGGAGCCAGGATTAAAACCTGTGTTTGTCTTATAATAAGTTAATATGTGTAATGTCTGCTTGAATCACACAGGTACAAATAATGAAATCAAAAGATAATATTATAATCTGATTTTAAAAAATAGAAGTGGTCCTAAATACAGTAGATTTGTTACTTATTCATCACGGGAGAAAAAGTTTGAATGTGTTGCCCAAAAACCCTTTGGCTACTTTCCATGCCTATTGCCAAGGGTGGAGAGTAACAGTTTTATTAGTTAATTATTTTATTTGCACAACTTTTTGGTGGGGAGAAGGTAGAAGTCTGTTTTTCAAAGGAGAAAGAAAAAGGCATATTTTATCTTTTGAAAGGAATAATGCAGCATAAAAAGGGTGATAGATCAATGGTTTTTTGATTCTCCTTTTTCTTCATAGACTGAAGCCTGACTTTACTGTATTGTGTAGCTTGTAGATAAAGGCTTGATTTTGTCCCGGAGAGCAGCTAAGTTCCTGAAACTAAGAGATAATCCTTGTGTTGAGAAAACGAGTCTAATGGAATTATAGACTACCAGAACTTGTTTTCATCTTGCATTTGAGTTCAAATCTGAGCCATTTAGACTTATTTTACCATAGTAAATAAAAAATCTTAAGAGACTTAAGACTCACTGAACACCCATGACTACATCTTAAGCATAGTTTTTACGTTCTGCAATGTTGTTTTAAACCGTGTGAGTTCTGTTTTACCAATATTAATAAAAAGAGGTATCTCCTTTGCATCTTAACTAGGATGCAAAGAGTCTTTCAGGAGAGGACAACAGACGTCCTCAACAGTGCAAGGAGCAGATAGGGTGAGAGAAGAGGAGGGATTGCAGCTACTTAAACGTTTTATGTCTACCAGCTCTCCAGTGTAAGGATGTTAAAAAGTAAATACGTATGAGTTATGTCTCCTCTTGAATTAGTTGTAAGACCTATAATAATAGAAGTCTTTTAGCTTGGTGTTTTCTTTGTATCGTAATTAATCCATGGTTTGATGAGCAAAGAACTGTAATTTTTCAGTTTTTTAGCAGCAGATAGAGTTAGAGAGTAAAATACTGTGTACAAGTTTAAGAACAGTTTCTTTCTCTTGCAGTAATTTTCAGACCTGGCTGGGTGTTGAGTTTTGCATTTAATACAGATTCTAAGGTTCTGTTCTAGACATTCTGATTCATTGAGCCTTCGGTAGACTCTCAAAATCTGTATTTTTTAAAAATTTCTACGTGATTACAATCGACAGTCAGGTCCATCAGATCTAGCCCACTGTCAAACTACAAAGCAGGCCTTCTTTGTTGGAAGAAAGAAATAGCCACTGTTTAAAGAGAAAGAGGAAGTTCTAATATTTTAGAAAATATTACTTTATTATTAATCCATCAGTGACATCTAAGATGAAAAAGTTCTAGAGATCTGCTGTATAACATTATGCCTATAGTTAACAATACTTATTATACACTTAAAAGTTTGCTAAGAGGACAGATTTCAAGTTAAATATTCTTGTATCAGTAAAAAAATACCAGTGGCAAGTAACATTGGTGGAAATCGAGACATGATTATGTGAAAACTATGTAACCATGTTGATGCCTGCCAACATCATTGAGTGCCAACATCAGACCATTTTAGATTCAGTGAAATACAGCATTTCCCATCTATTTTAATTTAAAATTTTGAGTCAATACCAAAACTAGATTTTAATTTCTGGAGTACCAGTCTTAGCAGATCAGCTCTTCTAGCAACAAGTCTTGATTCCCAGCTAGCAAAACCCTACAGAAATCTCTCCTTTGCCATCTGTTGCAGGAAGTTGGTAGATCCTCCCTTGCTCAGCAAAAGGGCAGTCTCTAAATGTCTGGCTGAGAAGGTTGTGTGATCAAACTGCATAGAAATGAGCAGTACTAGAACTTAAGATCTCAGAAACCATGTATCATACTTTTATTTCTCTCAGCTCTACCCCTGGATTTTCCATATGCAACCAACATGGGTCAGCAAGCAGGACCTAGCTCTGCTCCAATGAATCCTCTTGGACCCTTTCAGTTCTAGAAATAATAAACTTTATATCAGGTTTCAGAAGAAAAGAGGTACTAACTCAAGCCAGTCATCTAAAAGCTCAGTAAGATATTGGCTTACTCATATCTAACCTTATCTCTGATTACAAATTGAACCAAATTTAGAAATAGAATACTTAACATAATAAAAATTAATCTTGCTTAACTAAAACTGGAATAATCCCTGGGCAAAGTTTAACATAGTATTATGGATGGTTTTGTAGTTCAGTTATGTGAATTGGCCAAATCTCTGAGTTTTAGTCAGTCTCAGAGGGTTGAGATGATAATACCAAACTATTCTTCACTTAGAAATTAGTGAAAATGAACAGCCTTACCACAAAAGATTTTTTAGTACCTCTTTAAACTTAAACTAAATTTAGTCTGCTCACTAAGGAAGACACGTATATTGAATTATCTTTTCATGTATGTTTCCAGCATTCAAAGAAAAACCGCAATATCCTCCAAGCCAGGCTCAAGCAGTTCTCCAAGAGAGTCCACCTGGAGAGTACTCCTATGTGAAATCAATAAGGAACCTATTTAAAAACATTCCTTTTGTCCTTTTATTGATCAGTTATGGTAAGTGGTTTTCTTTTATTTTTGTTCATGTCTGTGTAAACCTTTGAGCATTGCAGATTCTGTTCCTTTAGTGGTTTGAGTTTTAATTAATGAGATAATGAAATAGGTTTATTAACTCTATAATAATAGCATAGTCATAAACTTAAATTTTGAACTAAAAGCAAAAACTTCAGAATGGGCTTTTTCACTTGTTTTTAAAACAATAAAAACAAGTTATAGCTATTAGAGACAGAAGCACTTTCTTCTTTCATGAGTTCTCCCAGGGTATTTTTAGGTCCTTTATGAATTACAGTTCTGACCGCCATAAGGCAAATGTCATTAATAATTCCTTTCTTTGGCCTTATGCAAACTGTCATCTAACTGGAGTATTCTGTCAAAATCTCATCCTTCTAGATCTTTCAGCATAGCAGGCAGATATTCCTCCTAACACTGTAGCTTTGACTGTAGGCACCAACACATTTGTTCTGTTTATTCTTTATTTCTTATATTAACACTGTTTGTTAACCAGTACCCCCTATTTCTGTCTTACTTGCCTTCAGATGTCACTGTGATTGTCTTTATATTTTCAGGTGTGGGGAGGGGGTGCACTAGAGGAAAATTCACCCCGTAGCTGAGGAAGAAGCATTTGATAGAATACAGTACCCATTGGTTAAAGACTCTTAGCCATCTGTGAGAAAAACAAACTTTCCGAACCTGACAGAGTTTATCTGCAAAAACCCTGTAGCAAACATCTTTCCAAAGACAGAAGCTCAGAAGCATTACCCTTGAGAATCAATAAGAAGTATCCGTTTGAACAAGGATGCTTATTGTCACCACTTCTGCTCAGCATCCAACTGAAAGTCCTGGCTGGCCCACTAATACAGGAAAAATTAAAAGTACATGAATTGGAAAGAAAAAAGATGCTTTATTCACAGATAACATGACTGTATATAGCAGAGGTCAGCAGACTGTCTTATGAGCCAAATCTGGCCACTGCCTGTTTTTATAAATAACATTTTATTTACTTACATATTTTCTACTATGGCTGCTTTTGAACTACACGAGCAGCACCAAGTAGCCACATCAGAGACCATACAGCCTGCAAAGCTAAAAGTATTTACTGTCTCCTGTTACAAAAAATGCTTGCTAACCCCATGGTCTACAGAATAGTGCAAGAGAACCTACATTCTCTTGTTAGAACTAATAATATTAAATACATAACAACGTGAAAATATCAACTGCATTCCTATAGAAAGATACTTCTTATAATAGCAGCCAGAAGCATAAGGTGCCTGGGAACAAATCTACCAAAGAGAACTTCATGTAGATCAACTATGCTAGCACTGTGCTCAGTTGCTCGGTCATATCTGACTCCTCGCGACCCCATGGACTGCAGTCTGCCAGGCTCCTCCATCCATGGGATTCTGTAGGCAAGAATACTGGAGTGGGTTGCCATGCCCTCCTCCAGAGGGTCTTCCCAACCCAGGGATGGAACCTGAGTTTTCTGCGTCTCCTGCATTGGCAGGTGGGTTCTTTACCAGTGAGCCCCCTCAGGAGCCCCCGAATCAGCTTTACTTAAACTTAAAGGAAGAACTTTATACATTATAAAACACTGAAAGATGTAAGAGAAGACCTAAATTAAGTGGAGGGATATACCATGTTTATGGGGGACTCAACATTGTAATAATGCCAGTTAACCTTACAGGACCACTGTATTAACAAACGCCAGTTGTAGATTTGGGTTGATGGAAAGGTCAGGCACATACAGAGGCTCTGGAAACTGAACCGAGTTTACTTGTAGAAGGAATTAGAAAGAATGAGTTGAGAAACACTGTAGAGAGTTCAACAATATTCCCTAGAACAGCTAGAGAAGCTTGTTGACTTGATGTTCATTGCCAAAGGGGTCTTAATGTCTAAGTGAGGGTCATATCCCACCTTTTAGAAGTGTACTTGTCTGCTCCATCCATGCCTAGTATTATTATGTAGAAAAGATTGGGGCAGACTTGCACATAGGATAGTTTGGCTAGGTACCACACTCCTAGGACAGGTTTTCAGTGTCCAAAACTCAAGAAACCAGAAAGACTGAGAAACTGTTTTTTTTTTTTTTTTGGCATCAGGGCTATTTGGTGAAACTTGTTATCACTTATATCCCAACTGTAGCTACTTGCTATCTGAAACTCAGACAAGTATCTCACTTTAGATTCAGGTAACAATGCTCATTGCTATTATAATTCTTTATCCAGACTCTGGCTGTCCTCACTGAGTCTGGAGTGGGAGTGAGACCACCATAGGGTACCGTGCAGTAGAGGACGCTCAAGCCTCAGCACGGGCCTCATTTGTTTTCCTTGGCCTCCTCAGCCTAAGCTGACTGGGTCTCTGTGCATTCCTGAACCCAATGGGAAGTGAATAACAAAGGCTCGCTACCCAGGGGTTTTTGATAAGATCTCTGGACATAGGCCTCATCTAGCAATCTCCAAATTAAAACAGGGTTTGTAATGAAACTTGGCTAATTGTAAGATTCCTGTGAAAGAAGTGAGGGCCAAAAGCAACAAAGATAGTTTTGATAAAGAACAAGGTGAGGAATTAATTCTGAGATATCAAGGTTTCTAGAGCAGTGGTAATGAGATGCCGTGCATTAGTAAGGGATAGACAGTTAGACAGTCACAAAGAGTTGGACACGACTGAGCGCCTGAACTGAACTGAGACAGTTAGATCACTGGAACACAATAAAGAACCCAGGGGCCTACCCCTGTGTATCAGTCGACATAGGCTAGGTTAGCAATGAAACCCCCACCAAAAAAAAAAAATGGCCTAACACAGCAAATGGCACAGCATGCCAATGCTGCAGTCCACTGTGAACAGGCCACAAGTCACTCGGAGATCCAGGCTGATATCTCAAAACATGCTTCCATGATTACTAAGAAAAGGAGAACTAGCACTCTGGCTCACTTTTGTAATCATATGGCCTTGCCACTAAGTGCCTACATAGAGAAAAACTAGAATATTTGCAAACAGCAGAAGATCCCCTGGAGAAGGAAAGGGCAATCCACTCCAGTATTCTTGCCTGGGAAATCCCTTGGACAGAGGAGCCTGGCAGGCTATACGGGGTCACAAAAGGGTCAGACACGACTTAGCGACTGAACAACAACAAGGTGATGACTAGAACATTATGCATATATGAAAACTTGGTGTTTGTAGAAGAGAAACTACATGGTAACTTATCTTGGGAGAATCGATTATCCATAAAGGAGAAATAATGTGAAGTTAGAACATGAATTGTGGATTAAAGACCAAAGGGTAAATAAAAATCAGAACTTGAATGTTTTTTTGGTTTTTTGTTTTTTGGCCGTGAAGCCTGGCAGGTGGGATCTTAGTTTCCTGACCAGGGATCAAACCCACTCCTACAGTCAAAGTGCAGAGTCTTAAACCTAGGGAAGTCACCCGAACTTTAACGTTTTAGAAGCAAATATAGGAAACCATCTTTAGTAATCTTAAAAGAATTTTCTAAGGCAAAAGAAAAAAAAACCCTAAATTTAAAAATTGATAAATATGATTAAAGTAATGATATTTTCTAGAAAGACATGACATAAACCATGAGAAAATGTCTGCAGTGCATGTAACCAACAAAGGCTTTGCACCTACAATATAAAAGTGACTCCTGCTAATCACTTAGAAAAGAGCAAACCATCTAGGGAAATCAGAGGCATTTATATGTTTGTGTGTGTGTGTTGCTCATATATGATGCTCAGCCTTACTAGGAATCGAGGAAATGCAAATCAAAACCAGAGTGAGATACAATATCGCACACATTTAAATTGGCAAAAAAATTTTTTAAAAAATCTGATGAAGACAAATTTATCAAGAATGTAGAAAGGAACTCTGTTGGTAGTATAAACTGGTGCAACCATTTTGAAGGGCAATTTGACTATATCCAGAAAGTAGAAGTTTTACTTCTAGATTTTTGCTTAGAGAAACCCTTATGTACATAAGAACAAAAGCAATATTTATTGCAATATTGTTTTAAATAGTGAAAAACTGGAAAAAGCCTTAAAGTATCTATTGACTTAGGACAAGAGATAGTTAAATTGAAGTATATTCGCACAGTGGACTATTATACACCACAGAAAACTGATAAGGTAGAACTAAAAGTATCAATATGGATAAATCTCAAAACCATGATATTGAGTGATATGAGCAAATTGCAGACTGATACAATGCCATATTATTCATATAAAATTTAAATACAGGCAACTAATTCTGTTGTTTATTGACACACATGTTGTAATATCTACAGTGATAAATATGAAGGTCAGGGTAGGGATTACCTCTGAGGAAGAATAGGATTAAGGAAGATCTGAAAAAATGAATCTGAAGCAAAGATAGCAAAATGTTAACGTTTGTCAAAGAGTGATGAGTAAGGGTATTTGTTAAATTATTCTCTGTACTATTTTGTATGCTTGAACTATTTAATAATAGAAAAATAATAAGCTTACATTTCAGCTCAGTTAAGAGACTTAGACCTAAAGTGATACAACATATGTGAAGAAACTCCATGATTCAAACCTAGTCACATGCTTCCTGATAGCCAGCTGTTTTTAACTTTCCCTTTTAAAGCATTCCTTAATTGACGTTGTCTTCCTGATTCCTTGTACGCCTTTGATGCAGGGGCGAGATGGCTGCAACAGGGGTTCTGTCTTAACGCTTTAGCGTTCAACTAGCATAGGTGCTCAGGAAGCAATCAGTTGTTGAGTGCTGTTATACAGTGTTATGCCTGGGACTGTGATTTCTGGCCCGTATGTCTGAATCTAAATAATAGTAAATGATGTAATGACAGAATTCTACAGTTGTAATCTCTGCTAAGTTTGGATGTTAACATTGATCAGTCTACCTCTTGAAAGGGAATAGCGAGAGGTCTCAATTTTTTCTGTCAACTGCCTAAGAAGACATTGTATTTTCACAAGTGTTGCAGAGTGCTCCATATCACTTTGTAAACTGGTACATGGCACATTGATAGTTTTCTCTTTATTATTGTAGGTATCATGACTGGAGCATTTTATTCAGTCTCAACATTATTAAATCAAATGATACTGACACATTATGAGGTAAGCTTCTGCCAATATTGTGTTGCATGCCTGGCCAAGAACTTTTCTTCAGCAATATAATTCCTATGAGCATGATCATAAGACTAAAGCTGTATGACCTTGTTGCTATAAAAGATTTATACTTGTTTCAATTGAAATTATGTTTAATCCAAATTATAAAACAACATAGAAAGCAGAAGTCATTATTGTTTTGACAATACCTCTGTCTTTTTCTTTATTCTTTTTTAAAGGGATAGTGTGACTGGTTATATGAGACAAGACCAAAAATATGTAAAAGAAACCAACACAAATATAAAAAAGTAAATATCAAGCCCTGATCTCTCTTTCCTTTTGAAAAGAGAAAGCAGTTATATGTAAAAGCTATCAGATTAACTTTCTTTTCAGACACCTATGAATTGCTTAAGAATTCTAACAAAAATCATTGTCCTTCTAACCATGGAGGATCAAGAAAAATTACCTTTTTGATTTCTCCCATATGTCAGGTTTTGTTTCATTTTTTTTGCTTTAATGTAGAATGTCCATTCACGCTAATACACGTACTGAATTCTTCATGTTATATTGTATGCTTAATTGTATCTGCTTATTTCCATTGACATGAGAAGGTATGGGAATGTGAAGGATCTTTTTGAATTTGAGGTGTCTAATCAACTTCTTTTGAAAAAAATTTTAAGGGCGAAGAAGTGAATGCTGGAAGGATTGGGCTAACACTAGTATTAGCTGGAATGGTGGGATCTATTCTTTGTGGCTTATGGCTGGATTATACCAAAACATACAAGTAAGTGAAAGCAGGCAAATGTATGGTGTACAACCTAAGGTATTTTGGTTTTAAAGGAACCTTTACTTTTCATTCTAAGAAATTTAAAAAGTATTATTATCACTGAAAGACGTGCATTCTAGACACTCTTAGGTTCCCTTCGCTTCTGAATGTTTCAGTGGTCTCTGTATGATCTTACTGGTCATATTTATTTCAACTTTGAGAACTTAGATACCTTATGAACTCTCCTCTCCTCTAATAGTACTCATATATACCACTCCAGAATAGATCAGTTCTATTCTAAAAGGAGCCCTTTCTGAGAAACATTTGACTTTTGATAGAGACTTTATATTGCTGTTTTCCATGTTGTGAGCTTAAAAAGTTTTTTCCTATCAAAAAATTATTAGTGAGCATAAGGCATTTTGATAAGAAGTTTTTGGCTAAAATGCCCTAAAACTGTAATAACACTTGACTATAATACTGTAATAGATAATATGAAGATTCTATATTAATTGTGTACTGTATGGAACCAGAAAAATGCTAATACAAAAGAAAAAGTGAGTAATACCAACTGGGAGACTGAGAAATGCGCTTTCCAAGACAGCATCTTTTGCACTGGGCCTTAAAAGAACAGCTACATCTAAAAAAAAAAGTAGAAGAATAGCTGCGTTTCTTAACAGACAGAAATTTCTCATATGTTTGGGAGAAATGAATGAATGGAACTGTGAATGAATGAAGTAATGGAACTGTGTCCTCTACACCTTTCAAGGCCTAAGATATATTTGATATCATTATCTAAGCCCTTTCAAAGTACCTCTGATCTTAAAATTCTCCAAATAGTTCTCACATGATTTAAAACAGCACTTACTGGGGCTTCATTGTAAAGTAATGGTAGCTTAGACTGAAACCCATTAAATTTGTAGATGAAGAGAGTATGTGTAAAGGATTTATATTTATCAATAGTCTTTGGTCCATTTTATAATTAGGAAACGGATTGGCATACAGATGTTCTTTGTTGCCCTGGCTTTCTTCTCAGGATAACTGCCGTTCATTCACCAAGCTCTTATTACATGCATCACTCTTAGCTAAGAATCGTGGGAAGCAATATTTGATCCCTGTCTTTAGGACCTTTGCAGTCTAATTGGGAAAAATTAAGGTGTTCATGCAGGTAAAGTTCAATAATCATATAACAGACTAAAATAGAAGTCAAGTGTCAATCATGTACATAGAAAATGATTCGGGAGTTTGGAAAAAAGGAAAATCTTGTAAGCTACAGTGGTTAGGAAAAGTATCGTGGAAGAGGCAGAATTGGATCTGAATCTTGAAATACAGATAGGGAACCATCCGTATCCCATTTGTTGCCATAAAAATGATTTTTATCCTTATGGGTATTCTTTTGTCTGAGCATTGGGTATGAGGTGACTTTTGTTGTTGGCTGCAAACTGAAACTTTTGAAACTTCAATTTAATCTTTCAAGTCCATGCCTGGTGGAACCATTTTCCATAGATAAGACGGGGTGAGTCTTGAAATCTGAAGAATTTATTACCATATGGACAGAACAGAATTAGCCACATGGTTTTTAATGTGCCTAAGAAAATCAGACAGAACATTAACAATTCTGTTGTTTTTGTTTTAGACACACTACTCTGACCGTTTACATTCTGTCTTTTGTTGGAATGGTTATCTTTACTTTCACACTGGACCTTGGACACATTATCATCGTGTTTGTCACTGGAGGGTTGCTTGGGTAAGCATTGCACGTGTTAAAAGGAATGATAGTGTGTTGTTAGCATTCTGAAGTATTACTGCTGTGGCTTTTCATTTTTTAAAGTTTATCCAGAAGCCCTTTAATTTTTTAAACTTTAAAAAAGATCTGTCTTGTGCACATAAATGTATAATTCTTTGTGTGTTAGCCTCTCAGTCATGTCTGACTCTTTGAGACCCCATGGACTATAGTCTGCCAGGCTCCTCTGTCCTTGGGATTCTCCAGGCAAGAATACTGGAGTGGGTTGCCATTTCCTTCTCCATAATTTTTTAGAACTATAAAAAATAATTCAAGATTATTTTTTGCTATGCTGTAGGTGAAAAATGGATGAGCCTTACCTAATCCAAAGTCTCTTTACTTGGCTAGAAAGACAACGGACATAGAAAACTAGGAGTATATTTTTCTCTGGAAAAAAATTAGAAATTGTTTTGCTTCCTAGTTCATGGTTTTGCTTCGCACTTCTCCTATCCTCAGGTTAATTGGTGAATCATAATAGTGCCTTCCTTTCACACACCAACCTCAAAACTTTCACTTATTTGATAATTTTAACAAGTCTGAGAAGTAAAGCAGTTGCATCAACAGGTGATATTGTTCTTCCAATGATTTCTTCTGTGATTTTGAATTTATTTTCTATAGTTTCTTCATGACTGGTTACCTCCCCTTGGGTTTCGAATTTGCTGTTGAAATCACTTACCCTGAGTCTGAAGGGACTTCATCCGGTCTTCTCAATGCTGCCGCACAGGTAAACCTCTGATTTCTCTTAAATCTGAGACCATTAGTTTACCAAATATTCTAATGGATAATGAATTTGACTGTAGCTTTTGTTTTTAAAAATTCCACCTTTCAATGCATGTTTCTAGAAGCCAAATCATATGAATAAAATAGCTAAGAAAAGTTCTGGGGGAAATACAGTGTTTGTTTTTAAAAGCAATCTTAATAAAATATTTCTCATTTTATTTTAGATATTTGGAATCTTATTCACATTGGCTCAAGGAAAACTTACATCAGTGTATGGTCCTAGAACAGGGAACATTTTCCTCTGTGTTTGGATGTTTGTAGGCATCATTTTAACAGGTAAATCAGGGTGTATGCCTGCCCGAAGTACTGTGTCACATTGTCTTTGTATATTTAATTTTCATTTCTGTTGCTTCTCAAGACTTGGCAGAACTCAAGGGGAAAAAAATGAAATAAAAGGCAGGATATTGTTTCCCCCTTCAGAAATATGAATCTATGGATTCATTTTTGAGGTTTCAAATTCAATACAATTACCATGCCTGGAAAACAAAACTGTTGTAACAAGTGTCAGTAAAGACTTGGAATGGACAGGACTGGCCTCAGGTTCTGATTTTGCTGCTCGTTAGCTGTGTGACTTTAGACAAGTTACCCAACCTCTCTCGTTGTCCTTTTCTCGTTTATATTAATAGGATGTTAAAAGCTTGCCTTTAGGGCTCGCTATGAGGACTAACTGAGATGGTTGATGAAAAGCTCCTGGCAGGGTCTGGCACCTAGGACCTGTCTGAGCATGCAGGCTGTTATTGTAACCCGGCCTCCCTGGGCTCAGCCCCACCTGCCCACACGTGCTCCCCTGGGTTCCACCCCTGGTTGGGGAACTAAGATTTGAAAAGCCAAGGGGCATGGCCAAAAGAAACAGAAGCAAGACTTATATCCAGTAGTGCTTCCAGGTCCGTGTTAGCTTCTAGTGTGATTTTACTTTGTTAGTTTCTTTCTGCATTTCTTGTCTACATGAGAGACAGAAGCCATGGAGACTCGGAGAGGGGTTGTTTTTTGTTTTTTTTGATCTGCTATAACTTAATTCAAGGATGGAATCTTAACAGGAAGGTGTGAATCAAGGCTTCTTTCTATTATTTGTTGAACACCTGGTCATCCTTTTTGAAACCCCCAATATGAGCTCTTAGCAGTGATAAGCACTTACTTTGGAAATATATAGCCACTTAAGGTCACTGTCATTTATTCATTGCACTCAAAGGAACTGAGTGCACTGTTTCCTCAAAGAAAAAATCCTACCAAGGAAGCGTTTCCCCCCCATTCTCTTCAGTTAGTAAAAGGAAACACATAAAACAATGTTTTGTAACTGAAGGTATGTAAGGTAGTAAACAAACTACCTTGACTACTGATCTGTCATAAGTGATTCCTTATTGATTCTCAGTTTCTAGGAAAGTAACACATAGGTATCAAATAGTGTTATTGTTGCACCAAAAAAGGGAACAGTTTTGTGTTCTCTATTCACTTTATCTTATAGTAAGATTCATAAATGTTAATTCAAACAGGTCAAGTACAGAAAATTAAGTGTAAAAAAAAAAAGATCTTTAAAATCAGCTTTACATTGACAGTTTTACCATTTAAAAATGCTAATTAATGTCTCTCATGTGTTGAGTGTTTTACTGGAGAGAGTACGATGGATTTGTATCCAATAGTCATTTGTATAGACAAAGGAAAGAGGACTGAGAGATTCCTGAGGTGTGCTGAAGGTGATACCTTTTCTTTTTTACATTTTTTTCTGGGAATTGTTGGCAGGTCTTATTTTGACAGAGGAATTACCATTTAATTGCGGTGCATTCTGTTTTCCAGTGTTGACTGTTCTCTGTGAAGCAGTACGCTTCACATATATAATATATATCCACTCCTTAGCCCATTTATACACATTGAAAAAAAATGTTTCTAAACATGTCATAGTGTTTCTCGGTTCTTTGATTAATATTAATGGTAGAGAGATACACAATTTCCCCCTGTAAAAAAGTGAGTAGCATCTTTTATATAGTGGACTTGCAGAACAGTGTCAGGCAGACCAATCGATGTCAGTCACTGGTGCAGTTTAGAGAGTGATTGATTGATTGATTGATTTTTGGCTGCGCCAAATCTTCATCGCTGTGCACAGGCTTCCTCTAGTTGTAGCAAACCGGGGGCAGCTCTCCGTTGGTGTGCGAGCTTCTCGTTGCGGTGGCTTCTCTTGTTGCAGAGCATGGGCTCAAGGGCACGCGGGCTTCAGTAGTTGCAGCATGTGGCTCAGTGGTTGCATCTCACGGGCTCAGAGCACAAGCTCGGTAGTTGTGGTGCGTGGGCTTAGTTGCTCTGCGGCATGTGAGATCTTCCCAAATCAGGGGTGGAATCCATGTTTCCTGCACTGACAGGCGGATTCTTACCCACTGGACCACCAGGGAAGCCCAAGAGTGATGTGTTAATATCAAGCTGCTTGTAATTGGGAGCTCGTTACATCACCAGTTTCTTTAAAATCATTTAAATGCAGTCAGAAAGGCCATTTTACATATATCCAAGTATCTTTGCGTAAATATCTGAATTTCTAAAATGTTGCTACCAGTAACAGAATTCTAAGGGGTAGTATGAATTTCTAAGGAAGCAGTAGTCTAACTTTAAGACTGATTTTACTTTTACCTTTCAACTTTGCTTTATGACCAATTAGATTATTTAACTACCCACCAATCTGTACCTTTTCTTATTTTACACTCTCTGTGTAGTCTGTGGCTTTAACTACCACATTAACGCTAGTAATTTTCAAATCTGTACCTCCAGACCCTGATCTCTTTTACATTTCAGACCAATATGCCTAATCATATATTTATCCTTGAACCTGAATGTCCCACGAGATTTTATGCTCAACCTGTCCAGAACAGAACTTAACCATCTTCCCACCACACCTGTCCTTTTTGTATTTTCGGTTTCAGTAACTAGGACCAAAGACAGTGAAAGTGTGGGTCACTCTGTCACATCTGATTCTTTGTGACCCCATGGACTGTAGCCGATACCAGGCTCCTCTGTCCATGGAATTCTCCAGGCAAGAATACTGGAGTGGGTTGCCATCCCCTTCTCCAGGGGATCTTTCTGACCCAAGGATCGAACCTGGGTCTCCAGCCTTTGCAGACAGATTCTTTACAGTCTGAGCTACCAGGAAAGCCACCATCCATTCAATTGCCCAAACAAGTCTCCCACTTCCCCCTCCCCAACCCCCATTTTTCATATCCTTTCAAACCACTGAGTCTTACTGGTTCGATTCTAAAATATCTCTGAATTCTGTCCCTGTATCACCATTTCTCACATATTCAGGCCTTACCATCTCAGGATGAAGGGCTCTTGACTGGCTTTGCTGCCTCTAGCCTTGTTGCAGATCACACCCCCGCACAGCTGCCTGACTGAGCTCCCTCACACACAGCCCGACCGTGTCCCCCCGCTCACTCCCAGTGCCCTGCCCACCCAGCCTCCTCTCTTGCCGTCTCCCGTCTCCCTCTTGTACTTGACGCTCCACCGATCGCAGACCATCACGGGTGCCAAGAATACACTCTACTCTTCCTGTCCTGATCTCTTGGCATGTACTGGTTTCCGCCTGCCTGGAATGCCTTCCCCTCCCCTCTCCTCTGCTTGACAAGTTCCCACTCGTTTTCTCAAGTTTCAGTTCAAACACGTCTCCTGTTTAGGTAAGCTTTTCCTTATTTCCTTTGGCTGACACAGACGTTTTCCCCATGCTTCCACAATATCCTGTCCACGCCTACATTACTGGAGTTGCTATACAGTGTTAAAACTGTCTGCACGTCAGTGTTTCCCATAGATTGCAGTTGTTCAGTCACTCCGTTGTGTCTGACTCATTTGCAGCCCCATGGATTGTCGCCCACCAGGCTGCTCTGTCCATGGGATTTCCCAGGCAAGAATACTGGAATGGGTGCCATTCCCTTCTCCAGGGGATCTTCCCGACCCAGGGATCAAACCCTTGTCTCCTGATTGCAGACAGATTCTTTACCATCTGAGCCGCCAGAGAAGCCCTTCCCTAGATTAGAGGGTCCTTTAGGGAAAGAATTGCTCTTTTCATCCTTGTGTCTTGGTTCTTGGCATCCTGTATTTGTTCACTAATGAACAACTTGCTAATTAAGTTAATGACTTAGGTAGTGTTCTTTTTTCAGGCTACAAGAATGTTATGGAATATTATGGTACTATAGTGTGCTACATTTGACAATATCAAAAAAGATTTTGCACTGCTTAGAAGAAAGTATATTTATACATACTCTGTGGTAACTTCACTGATCCTTCTCTGTTTGCAGCATTAATCAAGTCCGATCTGAAAAGGCACAATATAAATAAAGGAATTACAAATGGTGATGTTAAAGCTGTAAGTAGTGAATATTTTTATGATTATACTATTGAGAAATGTGTGTATAGTATAAGTGTAAACCCATCTATGTAGTCAGCTTGTTTTTTAATTCCTGAGTCAACTGTGGATCTGTCATAATGACATGCCAGATATGTAATGTAAATTTTTTATCTTCTTATTCTTTCTACAGGTACCAGTTGATAGCCCCACAGATCAAGAATCAAAAACTATCCTGATGTCCAAACAGTCAGAGTCAGCAATTTGACGTGAAGGAAAAGTTAACATCATGTGATAACTGAGTAGTAAAGCCTGGTTTATAGGTTATGGAAAATGGACACTTACTTGAAAATTATTATGTGACTCCTAAATGCAGTTACTGTTTTTATTTAATTATTAATTTAAAGTACTTTTGCTGACATCATTTTAACATAGAAAATAGAAGCTTAGGAGGCTTTCTAAAATGATAATATGGAGGTCCACACCCTTCAAATTGCATAGGAGTACATGCAATTTGTTTATATAAATATGCTATCTAGTGGAACCAAGTGAACAGTATATTCCTAATTATCTCCCTTTCCATCCTTGATAGCTCATTTGGTAAAGAATCTGCCTGCAATGCGGGAGACCTGGGTTTGGTCCCTGGGTTGGGAAGATCCCCTGGAGAAGGGATAGGCTACCGACTCCAGTATCCTTGGGCTTCCCTATGGCTCAGCTGGTAAAGAATCCGCCTGCAATGCGGGAGACCTGGGTTTGATCCCTGGGTTGGGAAGATCCCCTGGAGAAGGGAAAGGCTACCCACTCCAGTACTCTGGCCTGGAGAATTCCATGGACCATCCATGGAGTTGCCAAGAGTCAGACACGACTGAGCGGCTTTCACTTCACTTCACTTGGCATTGTTCATACCAACTGTCTAAGCCCCTCAGTGTGAAAACAGTATACCAATGCGATACTTTTAACCCACCAAATGACACTGTTGGGATGAGACTCTCAGATGACCTCTATGATTTTCCCCATTTCTTGCCATTCTCATTAGAAACTGCTTTGTAACAGGTACTGTCTGTGGTCAACTGTCAGTGTGTAGATGGAACTCATAACTTTGGTCTTAGGCTTATGTTCTCATTAAGCAAAGAAGCCCAGACACAGACTCGTCGCCCTGAGTTCGTCTCTGTGCTGCCTTCCCAGTCATTGTAAGAAAGCTAACACTATATTTACTATATTTTTTCACTCCAACTTGAAATTGAGTAGTTTTGTATGCATCATCTTTTTTACTTCCCGCCCCCTTCAGTATGTAACTTTCTTGTAAAAACATTTCACCCTGTGTTTCCCGGTCTTTCTCATGGTTTCTTGTATCACACCTTATACTTTGGCCTTGACGATTCCTGAGATAAGGAAATCTCTAATAACTTCAGGGAGACCGGGTGTTCCCAATTAGGGGAGACCTCTTGAAATGCTGTCTGTGGTGATTCTACAACATAGTTTCTTCAGACCACTCTCCTCCCCCGAGACCTGTGCCCACGTGTGGCGCCCTCGGTGCGCTGGGCTCGGGGACTCGTTTCTTCACCACGGAATGCGCACAGGCTCCGACCTGCTGGAACAGCCTGCTGTTTTCTGTGCTCAGGGTAAGGAGAACAGGACCAAATGTGTTTCCACAGTGCCTACCACTGCGCCTCGTTTACAGTGAGAATCTCAGCGTTCACATCCTGGCTCTCTGAGCTGAGAGGGAACATCTTTAGAGTAATGACATTGAAACAGCCATAATATTTGTATTATGTCCACATAAACACAAAAAGCCAATCAGGTATTCCCTTGAATACCCTTGAAGTGAATTAGCAATTCTGATCTGGGCGCGCTATGTGCATTGCTTAATATTAAAATTATAGCAGTCTCTGTAACCAAACGACTGTGAATTATGTGGAATCGTACCCTGGAGAACGTGTTACCAGAAGAACTTAGCTGGGAATCAGGAACTTCAGGTCTGTGTCCTGGTGGGTCTGTTTCTAGCTTCCCTGTAAATCTCCAGGCAGCATTTTCCTCATCTGTATATAATGAATGTAAAATCTGATCTCAAAGATCATTTTTTGAATCTTAAATGCACTCATCAGGGGATAGACCAAATCATTGTACCACAGGAACTTAAATCTAGCTGGAGGAAAATTCCCTGGACAATTGAATAAACAACGGTGGTTGTTACCTTGTAGATACGGGGAATTTAAAGTCTGTTTTCAGCCTTTTTGTTCAGTTGGTGTTAGCTCAGGCAGATGACGCTGTATCATTAACTTCCTTAGATAGTCACATCACAGATTTTATGGCCAAAAATACATTTTAAGGTCCCTCCTTTAAATGATTGTTTTTATTTTTAAACTGTCAATGTTGTTTCAAATAATCATGTCCTTGTCAAGTTCCTGAGGTTTTGAACAAATTACAGATAAAAGTTGGAATATTTTATTCCTGAAAAGCATATATACATATATGTCATGTTTATTTGTCCTAGTTGATTAGAAAAAGAATGAAATAGTATGTGGCAGAACACAGAATGAATTGATAAGTTTTTTGTATTTTTAGTTAAATTTGTAATGTGTCAAACAAGAATATCATATAATTCTATGTTGTATCTTTGAAAAATGGAGTTGAGTAACTCACTTGTGTACATTTTAGTTGAGTGATTTGAGAAAGAAACTGGATGTTTTCAAAGTATTTTGAAATGTTGCAAGTATAGCTTTTGCCTTTTGTGAATGTTGGAGAAATATCTTTAAAAATGTGTTTTAAAAATATGTGTAAACTTATAGAGTATTGCCAGAAGAATCCCTGTCTGTCTTAAGTCATTTTTTATGTTCTAATTTCTGCTCTTTGTACTATTTAGCTATATGCTTGTTCTTCAGTATTTCAGACCTCAGATAAATTTATTTTTTTAATGTTAATTTTGTATGGCTTTTTCTTTTTTTTTTTTTTAAGTTCTGATACTTCAGTACACTTGGGGAATAGAAAAAGGGTTATAAGACTTCAGAATGGGCCAAGAGAGAAGTGGTTTGTGGATTACCATGTAACAAATCTCACCAGGGTCAGGGCCAGGGCCAGGGCCAGGGCCAGGGTCAGGGCCAGGGCCAGGTCAGGGTCAGGGTCAGGGCCAGGGCCAGGGTCAGGGTCAGGGCCAGGGTCAGAGCTGAGCCACAAAGGAGCCAGGGCTCAGTCTCTCCCCTTGCTTCGGTGTCTGCCTCTCACTGGCCAGCCTGGCGGCCCTGCCATGAACCATCATGGACACTCCACCTAAGCTCCAGACTGTTCTCTGCCTTTTTTCTCCTTCTAGCATGTGCCTGTGTGAGACCTTATAGCCTAGAATATGTGTCACTGTTCCTAAAGGCCTTGTTGCTTAATAAAAACAATTTACAGGTTTCTTCATTGAAAATACATGTTCATGCTTCATAACATTAAATGAGATCATACATGAAAAGCATTTAAAATTAAGGTTAATACAGTCAACACTCAAAAAGTTGGGTATTATTTTAATCCATTAATGACTGGTAACTAGCAGCAATTGCTACTTACGTGTATTTAGATTTGAAGAGAGGCATTCAGGTGACTTACATCAAAAGAATACCAGTGAGGGAAATATGAGGTCCTGTGGAGGATCTACAGAGAAGATAATTAGGGAGCAGGGCAGCGGAGGCTGTTCTATTGAAGTCAGACCAGGCCCGGGGGCTGCCCACTCCAAATCCTCCCAAAGCTAGTCTTGTGTCCTAATAAATAGGTTACTATCTGTTAAGGAAATTGTAATGAAAACTAGAAGCCAGATAAAAGATTAGTCTACAGCAGAGACTCCCAAAGTTTTTTTTTTTTTTTAATTTTTATTGTTTGGCTGTGATGGGTCTTAGATGAGGCATGTGGGATCTAGTTCCCTGACCAGGGCTCAAACCTGAGTCCCCTGCGTTGGGAGTGTAGCGACTTAGCTGCTGGACCACCAGGGAAGTCCCTCCCTAAGGTTTAGATCTCAGAATTCTTACACACTTAAAAATCCTTGAGGATCCCGAAGAACTTCTGTTTTATGAGTTATATGTCAATATGAATTATATTAGAAACAAAACCAAAACTGTTCATTTAAAAATAACTATATCTTGACATAAATTTCATTATTATGAAAATAACCTTTCTAAAACAAAACAAAGGTAGTGAGACAAGTGACCCTTTAATGTTTAAAGAGTACAAAACTCTCCAATGTCTAGTGTCATAGAAGATAGCTGGATTCTTAGATTCTTCATTCAAACTGTAAAGATACCCTATTTTGACATGTTTGAAGAAAAGTCTTGCACGTATATGGACTTGGAAAAGTATTTCACTAGTCTTTTCAGATAATTGTGGGTATTCCTAGCATTTTACTAGTCTTTTCAGATAATTGTGGATACTCCTTAATACTATACCAAAATCTGAATTGGTAGTGTCTTAAAGGTTAGTTGCTGTGAAATCTGAAACCAGAGTTCCTACTTTGTTATGTTAAAACCTAATGTTCTCTCTTGTTCTATAAAAATATTTCATAGTATTATGCACTTTGAAAATAGGATTTCACTGAAGTATGCAGCTTTTGCAAATATTGATACATTTCATCATATGATGCCAGACAAATCACCTCTGATCTCATTAGAAAGTCTTTCAAGTACCGGGAAGCAGTCAGGCCCATATGCATATTCTAAGTCTTGTTGTGGCAGACGCAGGATTTCCAAAACGCTAATTTTATTTTGAAAACTTGCTTCTCATCACTGGGTAAAAAATTCTGCCAGTTGTTCCTTGAAGTGACTCACTTTGTGGTTCCTTGAGAAAATACCTGCCAATGCCCACGTCTGGGTAACTGTAATTTATGTCAGTCATTATTTCAAGTGAAAATGATGGTCTACGAAAATCAGGCTGTAGATCAGCTTGTGACTCAAATAATTGTACGTGGGCTTTTCCTCCAAACAACCCTCATACTTTGGTGTGTGGCAGAGTGTGTTATGCATACATGCCGTGTCATCACAAAATATTAAAAAGTCACATACCCGAGGACTGGGATACAATAGCTGTTATTCCTTCATCGAGGACATTCTTAGGTAAAATGGACTTTTTTAGAAACTGCAAAGGCATGGTAGTGAAAAATCCAGTGGCCACCAGTAGTATGGTTTGATGTCACAGCCGTTTTTGGGCTAAGATGCCAGCAGTTATTTACATCACCACATTTGCAGATGTCACCCAGTAAAAAAATGTAAACAACTTCTTTGTATTATTATAAGAGTTTTGACATGGATTCCCTGTAAAGAGGCTTGGGGACTCTCAAGTCTCTGTCTGCCAATCACACTTGGAGAATCACTGTTCTAGAGAAGAGACTGGCTTTCGATCAACGATTGACAGTGTGAGAAAAAAAGAAGAGTGGACATGTGGATATGGGGACATGTGGGATGAACCGGGAGGTTGAAACTGACATATATACACTACCATGTGTAAAACAGATAGTGGGAAGCTGCTGCGTAATGCCGGGAGCTCATTCTGGTGCCGTGTGATGACCTGGAAGGGTGGGATGGGGGCGGGGGGGGGGAGGTCCCAGGGGGAGGGCATGTATGTATACATGTTGCTGATTCACTTTGTTTGACAGCAGAAACTAACACAACATTGTAAAGCAGTTATTTGTTGTTGTTTAATTGCTCGGTTGTATCCAACTCGTTTGAGACCCCATGGACTGTAGCCCACCAGACTCCTCTGTCCATGGGATTCTCCAGGCAAGAATACTGGAGTGGGTTGCCATTTCCTTCTGCAGGGGATCTTCCTGACCCAGGGATCGAACCCACAGCTCCTGCATTGGCAGCTGGATTCTTTACTACTGAGTGACCAGGGAAGCCCAAAGCAATTATACTTCTCAATTTTAAAAAAAAAAAAAAAGGGCAGAAAGTAAGAGGGGGGTCAAGGATCAAAGGTCTCTAATGAGTAGACAGGAGAAAGGAGACTCACTGGAGACAGAAAACCCCATGAGAAAGAAAGGCAGAACTGGGGATTTTTTTCAGTTGTCGTATAGTAAGTAGACTTCAGCATCTCAGCCCTTTCCTTCATTATTTATTTGGCTTCATTGAGTCTGCGTTTCAGCATGCTGGTCCTCCGCTGCAGTACCCGGCGTCTCTAGTTGTGGACTCAGTAATTGTGACATGCAGGCTTAGTTTCCCCACAGCACGTGGGATCTTAGTTCCCAGACCAGGGATCAAACCCATGTCTTCTGCGTTGCCCAGAAGATTCTTAACCACCGGGGAACTGTTAAGCCCTTTCTTAGATCCTATTGGGAAACACCAAAATTACATTTAGATTTTCAGTAAAACGAAAGACTTCCATTCAGAAAAAAGTACCATTCTCATTTTCCACTGCAGGCAAAGGTACACAGGTAAGGGGCACATTTCTGAAATCAGATCTCCTATAACCTGCCTGCTCAACCTCAGCTTCTGGGACCAAGATGCCTGTCCCACCCACTCTTTGCAGGTGGAACCAGTCATTCATTCTTGAGGGTGACCATCACCCTGAAGTAACTCGGAGTGGCCTTGACACCGTCCTGAGCATGGAAGATGCTTCTATGACTTCTCACAGGAGATACAATACCTTTGGGTCCGTAAAGAGAGAGAAGGTTTCAAGGTGCACTGACCTCGTCTTAAATCTGTACTGAGATCTATGGATGTCCTGTGAGCAGGTTTGAATCAGAAGAAAGAGGACATGGGTCTAGAGGCCCTAAAGCCTTGAGAAAAGAAGGGAATGGGGTTCAGGAGAGAGGGGGAAACGACTCATAAGGTAAAGTATATGAACTTCACATCCCATTGAGACAAATGACAGGTCGAGCCTCTGTCTAGTGCTGTCCCATGTATTCATTTGCACTTTTCCCTTCATTGCTATTGTTTTAAGTCCATGATGAAATGGTCACTGGAAAGAGAACTGCCCAAAACCAGGAGACACTTGATTTCCAGTTGCAGCCTCGAGGTTTTGGTTGACACATGCTGCTTGAGCAGACCTCTCTTCGTCAGGAAAACATCTGATTCCTCCAGGGACTGAAATGGACCCACCCCCCTGAGATTAGTGGACAGAGTACATTTTCATAAAGCTTCATAATGCATAAGAGTAAAACTGACATGAGTGACAATGATCTCTTTTTCAGTCAAAAGCCCAATCCTTCAAAACATTAGTTCAGTCGCTCAGTTGTGTCCGACTCTTTGCGACCGCATGGGCTGCAGCATGCCAGGCTTCCCTGTCCATCACCAAACATATTTGACCCTTCAAACATATTTTGACCCAAAACCAAGAGAGGTGAACTCCAGATCGTCAGCTGGAGTGGGATTTATGGATGGACAAAGCTTCCCCATTACATAATCAGCAGCTCAGTATTAGAGGAGTCCCTGAGGACAGTACACCTGGGCATAGATTCATCACCTCCAAACCTATGCAGTGCTTGCTGCTATTATGCATGACACTTTTTTTGTATAGTTAGACCATATTTTGAAATTTTTATCTTTTTGGCTGCAATGGGTCTTCATTGCTGCACTAGCTTTCTCTGGTTGCATAGAGTAGGGGCTACTCTTCATTGTGGTATGCAGGCTTCTCATTGAAGTAACTTCTCTTGTTGCAGAACACGGGCTCCAGGTTCCTGGGCTTGAGTAGTTGGAGCATACAGACTTAGTTGCTCCGAGGCCTGTGGGATCTCCCCAGACAGGGATCGAACCTGTGTTCCCTGCATTGGCAGGTAGATTCTTAACCACTGGACTACCAGGGATGTCTAGACTATATTACTGATGTGCATTATTTTATTGCCTCTGCAGTACTGTGAGCCTTTTGAAAGCACCCATCATGGAATGTTGGGTTAAAACACGA
Source organism: Cervus elaphus (assembly GCF_910594005.1). Classification (NCBI taxonomy): domain Eukaryota; kingdom Metazoa; phylum Chordata; class Mammalia; order Artiodactyla; family Cervidae; genus Cervus; species Cervus elaphus. The sequence goes on along the minus strand of NC_057828.1, from coordinate 71,762,609 downwards.
GCAGCCTTTGGGAGCCTAAAGTCTTAGGTATGATGAAACCCAACTGCCGATAGTCTTACGGCAGTAATAGAAACCCTCTGAATTTCTGTTTCTTCCTTTACAAGATGGGATAATATTTCCTTGTTTGTAGGTTTGTGGTGAGGATTAAATTTATGTAGAAAGTTGCTTCTGAACAAATGAGACCCATTATTATTCTCATTGACAGTATAAATAGGGACTTATTATAGATAACACTTGCGAAGCAGTTGACTGGGAGAACTGAAGTTTAAGTGTTTGAATTTCATGTTATTCACAGCAGCTGCCGGTAAGATTATTAATATCCAAAGGATTTAGATATTAATACTTCTGTGTGCAAGTGGGTGCAGTCCTGGACACTGTGACCAGCACATGAAACTAATGAATTCCGGAGAGATATAGATCTGAGCAAACACGATAGGAATCAACGTACTTTGGCGCCAAAGAACAAAACTGAGACGTTCTTGTGGGCAGGGGAAAAAAAAATGGTTTTTATGTGTATTGCACAACCCACAACAAAGGAAATTAAATCACAAACTAGGAAGGAAGCTAATGACAAGTCCACTGCCCGTCCACAACTCTTCATTTCTCCTTGTTTCCTTTCAACTCACATGCATGAGTAATCGTCCATAGACATAAGGCAATTTGTATACTCAACATAATATCATAAGCACTTCGCATATTACTACATGGCCTTTGTAACCATTTTATTGAGATATAATTGACATATAACATTGTATTTAAGGTGAACAACATGATTTGATTTCTATATTGTTAAATGATTACCACAGTAAGTTTAGTTAACATATATCACCTCACACAGTTACATTTTTTTTCTTGTGATGAGACCTTATAAGATTTACTCTCTTAGCAACTTTCAAACAACCATTATTTTAAATCATTGTGTAATATTCCAATGAGACTGATACACTATAATTTACTGAATGGTTCCTTACTCGGGGCCATTCATTTGTTCACTTAGTCAGCATTTACAGAGCATTTACAATTGTGTCAGAGTTTACACCAGGAACTGGAAATATAAAGCAGTGTCCCGCCCTCAAAATGCTCAAAGACAGGAAAAATCATCAGGGTCCACAGCACTTGATCTAGACCGTCCACGTGCAATTGACAACAGACCCCCAAGGAGGTGGCATCCCTCTGTGGTGCTCTCAGCTCTTACCCTGGGAGGCACACAAGGGTTTCCCCTTCTTTGGAATGGAGGCGGATTATCATACTTGCCTTTGAGGCCCCGATTTCATTGTTTTAGGCCCCAGGGCCTCTGCGCCCAGCCCAGCACTCCCTCACCCTCACCTTCTGGATTGTCAAAACCCTCTCCACTCCCTGCATCTCAATGAGACAGGAAGCCCTGAAGTGTAGTCCTGGGTTATGTTTGCATTTTAAATGGATAAGGCTCAAACAGTCTCCGCTGTCTGAGAAGACAGACTAGGCGAGGCTTTGCTCCCTGTGTCCCTGAATCACTTTGCTTTAGGCTCGTGTGTCTTTTACCTCCGAGTAAATCTATCCTTTCCTTAGCGCTGAAGGTCTGGCTGCCAGACCCGCACCCGGCACAGGGCAAGGAGAGCCAGTTCTACCCCAAACTGGGGAGAGCACGCCCTCTACTGGTCATCTCATAACCTGCCTCAGTTCAGTTCCGCTCAGTCGCTCAGTGTCCGACTCTCTGGGATTTGATGAACTGCAGCACGCCAGGCCTCCCTGTCCATCACCAACTCCCAGAGTTTACTCAAACTCATGTCCATTGAGTCGGTGATGCCATTCAATCATCTCATCCTCTATCGTCCCCTTCTCCTCCCGCCTTCAATCTTTCCCAGGATCAGGGTCTTTTCAAATGAGTCCGTTTTTTGCATCAGGTGGCCAAAGTATTGGAGTTTCAATTTCAGCATCAGTTCTTCTAAGGAATATTCAGGACTGATTTCCTTTAGGATGGACTGGTTGGATCTCCTTGCAGTCCAAGGGACTCTCAAGAGTCTCCTCCAACAGCACCGTTCAGAAGCATCAATTCTTTGGTGCTCAGCTTTCTTTATAGTTCAACTCTCACATCCATACATGACCACTGGAAAAACCATAGCTTTGACTAGATGGACCTTTGTTGGCAAAGTAATATCTTTGCTTTTTAAGATGCTGTCTAGGTTGTACTGTTTCAGACTCACTGCCAAAATTTCACTGGGGATGGCAGTGTGTGTTTGTGGGGTGGGGCATAGGATATGCTGGTTTATTTAAGCCATATCCAAGCCAGCAAGAGCTACTTAACCCAAACACACACACACACATGCACACACATGAGTGTCTGTCCCGCCACGCAGGGCAACAGCAATCTCTCACCTGTTTAGTGATGCTTCCAAGCCAAACAATGGGATGGGTAGTGAATGTCCAGACTCCTCTTAACTGCCCGGGACAATTTCTGTAAAATGGAGCCCAGCTCAGTGATTCTTCCCTGGAGGCTGCTCCCGTGCCCCTGGGGGTCCCTTGGACCACGCTGTTCCAGACTCAGCCCAGTGTCCGAACAGTGGGCTTCCTTCCGCTGATTGCTCACAGCTGGGCAGTGGACTCTCACCCTTCTCCACTCCTGCTGACCAAATATCAAGTAGTGGCCTGTGCGGAACGAAACTTTTTTTTTATGTTGGGCAAAAGGATTTGCACGCAGCTTAGTCTCTAAACCGGGTTACCAGAGGACTCGTGGAAACATGCTCTCCACGTTGGGATAAACGCTTGTCTGCACCTGGAAGATGAGCCTCCTTCAACAGGGGACTTTCCTTGGCGTTTCTCCCGGTCAGGTGTTTCTCAGGTAGGCTCCCAAACCCTTTTCTCCTGCCGGCACACCTAGAAAAGGGTGCTCTTTGTACAACACCCTGGGGCAGAGGGTGAGGCTGCTCTGAAGGCCCCAGGCCCCAGGCCCCGCCTCCCACACCAGGGCTCACTCTCCTGGCAGGCCTCATCCAGACTCTCAGCATCCCGGGCCTGCCTCGGAAGCCCCCAGAGTGGGGGGCCTTGTTAAACTCCAGCGTGCTGTGCCCCACCCCCGAGGTTCTGATTCTGCAGGTGGGAGGTGGGGCCTGAGGACCAGTATCCCACACAAGCGCCCAGGTGGCGCACCGCAGCAGGTCTGCGGCCCACACTTCGAGAGCTCCCGCTCCACAGAAGCTGCCTCTGATCTGGCTTCCCTGGGTGGGTGCCTCTTTAGGGGGTCTCCCCAGGCTCAGCCTCCCCCCCAACAACCCCGTACCTGCTCCCCTAGCTTGCCCCAGAAACCCTTCCTCCAGCCTCACCGGAAACAGGACCTGGCTGTTTCTTTCATGATCCAGAGGGGAGGCTTCTGTCTTTTCCCTGTGAAGAGGAACATGGTAGAGATTGGGTTTCTTAACCGTCTGGACGGCCCTGAGCCGGCAGGTGCATTTGTGGCCGTGGAGGCGACGCACGCAGGTGGCACCGCCGGCCCGTCTCCAGCCTGCTCGGGACACATGGCCTCGGGCACCTGTGTAGAAACAACCCAAGCACCCATGCGAGACACCGGGCGGGCCAGGCTGGTCCCTGGAGAGAGTCAGCTGTCGCTCTTCCCTATCAGATGTTTATCTTCCTCCCTTCCCCTTGCTTTTGGACCACTTCAGAGAACAGGGTTGATCTGAGATGGGGGCAGTGGACTTTGCTTCTAGGAAAGGAGGGTTGGAAAAACCAGCCTCTAGGAAAGCAGCTTTCTCCCCGGTGAAGATGGCATTAACGTTCATCTGGTTCCCGCAGTATCCTGATCACCATGAATCGAGGATGGCAAGCAACACGCTTACCTGTTTTCGAGAAAAGGTAGCAAAGGAGAGAAGAGACTCCGTCCCAGAGACTGGGCACAAAATCCAGCACTTTCAACAGGCCAAACTCCTGGGCTTGATGCTAAGGCCTCCTGAGCAAGTAAAGGAGGGAAAAAGGGACCTCCCTGGCGGTCCAGGGGTTAAGACTCCATGCTTCCACAGCAGGCAAGCACGATGCGACCATAAAATAAAATAAAAAAAATTAAAGGAGGGAAAGAGATGTTTGTGGTCTCACTTCTTAAGTTCTAGGAGTCACCTAGTGATCCCGGCATGGCCACGCTGGGTCAGACTCACACAAGACAACCACTTCTCAGAATTATGTATTCACTTCTCGAACTACCAAGTATGGGTTCGCCCAACCCTTCCTCTGCCTGTTTATGTTTTCTCTGTTTTATTCATAAGGACAATGAATTGTATGATTAGGACTTCCATTTTTTTCTTCTTCTTTAAATGACCTCTTAAGATCTTCTCTGGGTTTCTGTCTCACAGGTGAATTATGGGGTTTATTCATTTATCCATTCAACAAACATTAAACAGTAATTTCGGGCCCGGGTTGCAGAGCCAAGTGAGACCTGCTGCCAGGTCTGGTAGTCTGGTGAGGACAGACATATGGAGGATTTAAACGGTGAGAAAGTGCTGAGGAGGGGATCTGAGCTGAGTGCTGAGGCACATGAGCGAGGATAAACTCTGTGGATGGGGCTGGGGAAGGCTCTGAGCGGAGCTGCGTCTGGCAGGAGCATCTCCAGGCCCCGTGGGACCTCCCCCGAGTTTTCTGTCTTCTCCAAACAAGAGCTTAGCAAAAGCTGCCCTGGGCAACAGCTCTGCCCTCAGCACATGCATTTGAAACCCTACCTCCCCAGTGCTGTTTTTATTCTCGAGTTTCCTTCCGCACTAGCTCAGCTGACTTTCCCAAAAGGAATATGTGGCTGGTATATTTGCTGTGTTCCTGTCACTTCATCGCCTGCTAGGAACAAGTGAGCACTTTAAAATTGGGAAAGATTCTCCTGAATTTGAAGGGTTTATAGGAACTCTAGCTGGGCAGGGGACCAGATCCCATGAAACACCCTTTCCAAAACTCAAATTCAGTTTGTACAACAATAACCAGGGATGCTTGCAATGAAAAACAAAACAAAACCGAATGAAAAAAACCTCATGGGTCGTTCCAGCCCACTCCCAGAAATTGATTCTTTAGACCCAGGATGCTGCCATGGAATTTTTCACAAGCAACTGGCCATCTTTGCCTCTGCAGGTTCTTACCACTTATTTGGAGGACTACTTGGGCTGCCGCTAAGTGAAGAGATTCCCCCAGAAAACAAGGTTCAAGGGGTGGGGAGGGGGGCTTGGAGGATCCAGTGAAGCCTCTGGCTTAAGAAGGAACCAGAGAACCACTTGGGGCATTGTCCACAGCTGGGAAAAAGCTCACTGAAGGCCTCACTGCAGAAGGGTCCACAGGAACATCACTGATCCATCAGCAAGCATGCTGGTCAGGTTCCCGACTGAAGGGCTAAGGTCCTTCTAGAGGAGGAGACAATAACATACCCCATCTGCTGAGAGCATTACAGTTCCCAAAGGGCTTCACTGCATGATCTCATCTGACCATCATAGTCACCACATGTCAGAGGCAGGTTTTGATCCCTGTAACCCTGGCAGCACCAAGAGATGCTGGGAGAGACTTCAGCATCACCCTGGCCAGCTCCCCGTTCCCCAACCCACCCCCAACAAGCCTACCATCTAAGCAAGATGGTGTACGCGTGCTTGTTGACAATATCCCAGCATCTCCTTTTAGGGCCCCAAGCGCCTCCTATAACAAACTCTGAAGCCTCACTGATCACAGCCATTTTGCAGAGGGGTAAACTCAGGCTCAGCCTTGCCAAAAGTTGCGTAGCTAGAAAAAACGGAGCTGGGACTAGGACAGATTCGCAAGGCAGGCCTCTCCCTTGCCTCACATGAGCTGCCTCCTTGGGGAAAGGGGGGTCAGAAAACCCAAGCGGGGAGAGGCAGGCACAACCCCAGCCTCAGGCTCTGACCTGAGGGATGACCCAGAGGCAGGCACGTCCCTAAGGTGTCGGCGTGGATGGTCAGCCTGGTGGGCATCATGGGCTGGCTTTCTTAGCCCCGGCACCAATCTGCTGCTGGCACTCCTGCCTCTAGCACCCACGGCACAGTTGCCTGGACTGCTCTCGGGCATCAGGCCCCCTGCAAACTCTCACTAGTGTGCTTAAGGCAGCCCCCTTTCTATGTAGACTCCACCCTCTGGGACTTGTAGCGAGGATCTGGGTCAGTGACGGAAGTCAGACATAGAGAGGTGGACACTCTGCTAATTATGACAATGATCATAAGCCACACTTCTTGTTCTGTTCAGTCGCTCAATCGTGTCTGACTCTTTGCAACCCCATGGACTGCAGCACATCAGTTCCTCTGTCCTTCACCATCTCCCAGAGCTTGCTCAAACTCATGTCCATTGAGTAGATGACGCTGTCTACCATCTCATCCCCCACTGCCCGCTTCTCCTTTGGCCTTTGGTCTTTCCCAGTATCAGGGTCTTTTCCATTAGGTCAACTCTGCATCAGGTGGCCAAAGCATTGGAGCTTCAGCTTCAGCAACAGTCCTTCCAATGATTAGTCAGGGTTGACTTCCTCAAGGAGAAAATCAATCACATTGGTGATTCCCAAGCCTGGAGATCTGGGGATCTTTTGGCATAAAGTTGAACAAGCCATGCCTACTTGCTTCTGTGTCAGATACCCGGAGGGAGCTGGAGGTTCATATATGTTAGGCTCTTTGATAACACCTCTATGTTGAATAAAGTTTGAAGTTTAAACCCACCCATGCTTCTCCTGTGTTTATCTTAGTGATGGTTGTGTAGTTTAGGGTCTGCAGCAGAAAATGTATCTTAAAAAGCTACCTTGGCTCTTTCTTGTCCGGTCCCAGGCTGTTCAGGATCTGCAGGCCCCAATGCAGACATGGCCAAGTCCAAGAACCACACCACGCACAAACAGTCCCCAAAACGGCACAGAAACAGCATCAAGAAATCAAGGATATGAGTCTCTTAAGGTGGTGGACCCCAAGTTCCTGAGGATCATGCACTTTGCCAAGAAATACAACAAGAAGGGCCGGAAGAAGATGCCAACAACTCCAAGGCCACAAGTGCAGGTACTGAGGCTGTCAAGACCCTCGTGAAGCCCAAGGAAGTCAAGCCCAAGATCCCAATGGGCGGCAGCCACAAGCTCAGCCAACTTGCCTACACTGCTCACCCCAAGCTCAGGAAACGTGCCTGTGCCCGCATCGTCAAGGGTCTCAGGCTCCGCTGGCCAAAGTCCCAGGCCAAGTCTTCAACCAAGGCCAGGGCACATGCAGCTGCGGCTCTGGCTCCCAAGGGTGCCGAGGCCCACACCAAAGCTCTGGAGTAGAGACCTTCATCTGTCGGTGTGAAGACAGAAGGACCCATGTGACCCCTGGGCTGCTGTCTGCATAGGGCTGGTGTCCTCCTGTGCTATCTGAGCAAATAAACCTGCGACAGGATCTGTCAAAAACAAAACAAAAACTTACCTTGCTTTCCAGTGACCTGCAGTGTGAGGTGTCTGTGGTCCACCCGATGGACCCAGGAGACAGCGGGGCATCTGGGCACGACATCAGCCACCCCAGGCTCGGCTCGGGTCCACTTGGCTGGCCGCCTGCACATGTGGCTCTAGGGGCCCATCCGTCCCTCCCCTGGCAGAGCCCCCCGCCCCCCCCCCCCCCCCCACCTCAGACTCTGCACTCCAAACCATCGCTGGGGTTGGGTGGGGTTGATGGCAGCCCTGGGAGGGTGGAGACGGGCACCTTCTGGATGTAGCTTTGGCCTGGGATGGAGAGGCTCTCCCTCTGACCTGGGAACACAAGCCCGTGTCCCTGGTTTTGGATTTGGCTGGAGCAGCCTCCCTTGTCAGCGCTGCTGTTGAGCCCCCAAAGATGATGCTGGGGGCTGAGGGCAGGGCAGCTAGGCAAGGATGCTCTCTTGCTGTGGGATCCCCATGGGTTTCTGGGTCTGAGAACTGCCTGGCATGATAGGCAGCCCAGAAGGGCTCTGCAGTGGGGAGGTGGGCAGCAGGCAGAGACGGACAGAGCACACAGCCTTCGGTGTCAGCTCTCACTAGCTGACTACCTGGAGGCAGGTTACTCAGCTCCCTGAGCCGTCATGCTGGGAATTCAGTGTGGGTGGGTTAAATGAGGCGGAGATGGCGGGCTCCCCACACAACTCAGGACGCCCGGCCGATGCTGGTTCCCGTGCCCTTCCCCTTCTCTTAGAGTCTGCGTCTCCAGCGCACAGTCAGGGCAAGCCAGATGTCAGGAACAAAGGGACAGCCTTCCCAGCAAGCTGGCCTCCTCCCCAGGACCCCCCACAGCTGCCAGCTCCTTCCTTAAAAAACAGAGCCAGTGCCCTGGAGCATGGGCAGGGGCAAAGGAAACAGCGAGGGGTCTTTGTCTCTGGACATTCGCTCCTGGCTGAGCTCAGGCGGCAGCCCCATCTCTGCAGTGCTGGTCACACAGGCTGCAGGAGGCTGAGCCTGGAGGGGTCATCTCTTGTCCTCTCTCCCCAAGTTCCTGGCAGAGGCCCAGGGAGGGCCAAACCAGGTGAGTGGCCTTGCTCAGAGGGTCTGGATAGAGCTGTGTGCTCGCCCAGGGACGAGGCGGCTCTGCTTCTCCTGGAACCCCCTAAACATGACAGCAGCTTTTGGACCCTGGCCCCTGATGGGTCATCGTCTGAACACTGAGGCCTCTTCCAGCCCACTCTGCCAGGTCCCCATGAAATGTAAACACAGGTGGGCTTGCCCTTCTGGAAACAGACTTGGGTTTGGCTCTGGGCTGGACTCTAGGTCTTTAAAATTGTCCATGAAGCAGCCTTGGGTGAACAGCCTGTGTGGCCTGTGGACTCCCCAGTGTTTTCCATTATTGTTTCCTCACTGATGGATTATATGAGCTGTACTGAGAGCTTCCCTAGCGGCTCAGATGGTAAGGCGTCTGCCTACAATGCGCAGACCCGGGTTCAATCCCTGAGTTGGGAAGATCTCCTGGAGAAGGAAATGACAACCCACTCTAGTACTCTTGCCTGGAAAATCCCTTGGATGGAGGAACCTGGTAGGCTATAGTCCCTGGGGTTGCAAAGACAGGACTGAGCGATTTCACTTTCACTTTCTCCTCAGTCCAGTCTGCCCCCCTTGTTGTTCACTCTGTGGCCACTGGGTGGCAGAGTGAGGCACCGTCCTATTGGCACCCTCCAGCTGGGGCTCCATCGCTTCATGGCAAATAGATGGGGAAACAATGGAAACAGTGACAGACTCTATTTCCTTGGGCTCCAAAATCACTGCAGATGGTGACTGCAGCCAGGAAATTAAAAGACACTTGCTCCTTGGAAGAAAAGCTATGACCAACCCAGACAGCATATTAAAAAGCAGAGACGTTACTTTACCGACAAAGGTCTGTATAGTCGAAGCTATCATTTTTCCAGTAGTCATGTATGGATGTGAGAGTTGGACCACAAAGAAAGCTGAGCACTGAAGAATTCATAACTTTTGAACTGTGGTGTTTAAGAAGAGTCTTGAGTGTCCCTTGGACTGCAAGAAGATCAAACCAGTCAATCCTAAAGGAAATCAGTCATCAGTCCTGAATAATCATTAGAAGGACTGATGCTGAAGCTGAAGCTCCAATACTTTGGCCACCTGATGTGAAGAATTGACTCATTTGAAAAGACCCTGATGCTGGGAGGGACTGAGAGCAGGAGGAGAAGGGGACGACAGAGGATGAGATGGTTGGATGGCATCACCGACTCAATGGACATGAGTTTGAGTAAACTCCAAGAGTTGGTAATAGACGGGGGGCCTGGCGTGCTGCAGTCCATGGGGTGGCAAAGAGCAGGACATGACTGAGCAACTGAACTGAACTGATTAGGGGCTCCACGGATACAGCCCAGCTTCTCAGACTTGAAGAATCACCCAAGGACTTGTTCAACTGCTTTTGTCCTGCCTCTTACTAGCTGTGTGAATCTGGCAGGTTACTAACTTCTCTGAGCCAATTTTCTGATTCAGCCGTCCGAGGTGGGGCTGAGAATTTGTATTTCTATCAAGTTTCCAGGTGATATGGCAGCTGCTGTTCAGGGGACAGTGTCAGGGGCTCAAAGTCCCTCCCTTGCTCCTGGGAGTCCAGTGGCCTGGGATCAAACGCTCTGATCTCATAAAAAGTGGGTAGAGGTGACCATGCACGGCCGTCCTTTGGGAAGGCTCTGGTGCTGGCATTTCCCGCCCCATCCCCCTCCCAACATCCTTTATCACCATCCCTAGGGCGTATCTCCACTGAAGCACTCAATGGCCAAACAGTCAACCTGTCTGTAACCACAGAAGCCCAACACCGAGTGGACGCCATTGAAGAGAGAACAGAGATTGGAGAAGATGACAGAGGACAGAAATAGCCGCGCACATGCGCACTGGCCCCAGGGCGACGCCAGACGGGACAATGCCCACCTGTACTGGGGTTTGAGCCAGGAGGCAATCCAAGAGGGCCCCTCCTGCCCTTCTTCACTGCACCTTTCCCAGGCTCCTTGTGGCATGTGTCAGGGTTCTGGCTCAAGGCACCCCAGGGCTTTGACAACCCCATGGCACACAAGCTGAGAGAGACAGAGAGAGAAATGGACAGAGAAACACAGAGCAAGGCAAAGAGAATATAACTTGGGAGCTTTGGATCAGGGCGGGAATGGCATCACTTCCACCGACATTCCACTGGTAAGAACCCAGTCGCATGCCACAAGGAGCTTGCAGAAGGTGCTGTGAACAAGGGCAGAAAGCGGCTCTAGGATTTTCTCCCATCTCAAAAGTACAAGTGTTAGTCGCTCAGTCATGTCCCATGGACTCTTTGAGACCCCCCATGGACTGTAGCCCACCAGGCTCCCCTGTCCATGGAATTCTCCAGGCAGGAATACTGGAGTGGGTTGCCATTTCCTTCTCCAGGGAAACTTCCTGATCCAGGGATTTAACCCAGGTCTCCTGCATTGCAGGCAGATTCTTCACCATCTGAGCCACCAGGGAAGCCCCAGTCCTTCATGGCTGCATGGAACAGAGCACCCCCTTCCCCACACCCATTAGGACTTTATGAGAGAACAATGAACTCCCACTGAATTAATCTGCTGAAATCTCAGACTCCATCTATCTACCTGCAACAGAATGCAGCATTCCCCAACCAATGTATCAGACACGAATGGGAAGGGAGAAAGACAGTAGACACCCCCACAACATACAGCCCTGCCGGTCACTCCATTAGTCTGATGAGAACAAGCTCATCTAACATCTCGGGCTCTAGCACAGTAACAATCACCACCTATGGAGTGTGCCCATGCGCCACACTGCTTTCCCTTCAGGAATTCATTTTATCCCTTGTAAGAATGTGAGAGGTGGTACAACTGTAATCCTTGTTTTGAAGATGCAGATCTGAGGTGGGCGGCCAGCGCGCCGTTAAGTACTGTACCCAAGGTCACGCAGTGATCACCTCTGGTAAGAGGCAGCGGCAAGATCTGACTCCAGGCTGCCTGTCTGTGGCCCACATGCTCTAAACTGCACCAAACCCTCCCGAAAGACTCAAGGCCCAGTCCTTGGCTGTGGGGAGCTTAAACTGAGCTGGGAAGACATCATGGTGTATACTTGAGAGTATTTGGGGTGGAGGAAAAGAATTTGTCTAACCCTAAGATGGCTTGTTAAACGCAAATGTGATGACCCCATAGTTGAAGGAGGAGGTTGGGAGTAAGGGAAGATGGGATTAACGCAACAGTAACAGATCCCTGGTAACCTTAGGAGTTTGATGAAACAGTGTGTCAGTTTGGAGAACCCTGTATGAATCTACAGATTCCCCAACTTCCCTTCCCCTCCTGCTCTCCACACCATCCCGCATCCTCCTCTTCAGCTTCGCGATTTCAGGTCTTTCCCAAGAGCTGAACCCAGAAGTGGGTCTGTCTCTTTCACTGCTGTATCCCCAGCCCCTCGAACGGGGCTAGGCCTATAGTAGGTGCTCAGTATTTGTGGGATAAATTGATGGGGAGAAATATAGCTGGCAGGGGCTTGGCAGCAAGAGTTTGTTCACTTGGAGCCTCAAATCTTTGAATGTTATGGGCCGTGGAATCTCAAGAGGCCATCTGGTCCATGCCTTGCTTCCACTGGGGGCTGTCTGCCAATCATCCCGTCTCTTCTTTCCCTAAAGACCTAATACATGACAGCAGGGCTGATAGAGGTTTTGAGAGACCACGTAGTCCGGGTGATCTCCGCTTGGATCTGTACAGTGTTCCAGTTTATGGTATACCAATGCCTGGACCTGCTCTTGGAAAGATTCTGATTTGATTGGTCTGGGCTGTTGCCCAGGTATCAGAATTTTTAGTAGCTCCTTAGGTGCTCCTCATGTGCTGCTGAGGCTTAGAACTAGAGAACTAATCCAAACCCTTTGTTTTATAGACCAAGCCTCAGAGAAGGGAAGGGGCATGCCCAGGATTACTCAGCCAATTCTTGAAGGGATGAGCCCCAAGTCCAGTGAGCACGCTTCTCTACTCCAAAGGCCTCCCCATCATCTCTTCTGAAAATGCATTTTTTGATCTCCTGGGTTTTGTGGCTGAAAGTGATTCCTAAGGTTAGAACCTTTAAACCTTTCCTTGATCTTCCCAGAGTGGATTCAGCTTTAACCCAGAGTTTCAATGCAGTCCAAAAGCAGTTTCACCCAGGTCCTCCTTCTTGCCCTGGATGGTCCTCCCTTTATGACCACATGCAAGTTCTTCACCGTCTTGGGGAGGTCTCCCTGCACGCCTGGGGAGTGTCTCTGCTCCACAAGCTTTCCCTGCTCAGTTCCTTTCTGGGTTTCTTTCCTCCACTCAGTTGCCTTTAATGCACTTATTCTTCTCCAGGCTAAAGTCCTCCCCGAGAACCCCCCGCCCACTGCGCTGTCCCTGCAGGAAAGACCTGGCAGACAGTGGGCTTTGCCTCCTTTTGCATTTCTCCTTGATGACTCCCCTCTGGCTCTGCAAAGGGAAAGCTGGCCCCAGAAAACTGCCTCTGTCCTCCTCCCAGCTGGCACACAGCTAACTTGAGTCATGCCCTTGGAACACACATAATCGGATCTCATTTGTTAAAAAAAATAAAACAAAACCAAAAAAAAAACCCCAGCAGTGCAAAACACACACTGATAAAGGCTTTGGCTAAAGATGATACAAAGTAGACCGACTGTTCCTTAACCAGGAGCGCAGTAAACACCCTCTTCCTGGGAGAGCCTCCCAGAGGGTATTTTGGGCAGCCCGGAGAGTTTTTAACCCTCATTAGCTCCAACTAAAAATGGACCCACTGGAATTTCTACAGGCAGCTATTAAGCAGGAGTAGAACTCGCAGGGCATTATTACCAACAGGGTGACTAATTATGCCTCCCAAGCCAGCGGGGTGGGGTAGGGGGGGTGGGGGCGGGGGACAGAGGATGCTGTTGGGTTCCTGCCTTCCAGGGGGTGAAATCACTCCTCTCTCATCCTTGACAATTTCTCCATCTCCCAACCAGGCCTCTGGGCTGTCCAGGTCACCCTCTGGTGAACTTGACTGATAGTTTCTCTTTCAAGAATGTTACAGCCAACCTGAGAAGACCCAGAGGGATGGGATGGGGAGGGAGATGGGAGGGGGGATTAGGATGGGGAACACATGTAAATCCATGGCTGATTCATGTCAATGTATGGCAAAAACCACTACAATATTGTAAAACAATTAGCCTCCAACTAATAAAAATAAATGAAAAAAAAAAGAATGTTACAGCCAACCAAGCCATCCGTGCCCCGCAGGTAAGGAGCTCACACACTCATCATTGAGAAGTCTGATGATGTTCAGCAAGTGCTAAGCCCAGCAGGGGCTCCACACACAGCTAACTTCTCCTCTGCCAGTTGCTTCCTCCTGCCTGGTCTTATTTAATCCTTCCACAACTCCTATGAGGTGGCTGTCGTTGGATCAATTTTCAGAAGAGCAAACGAGTTCAAGGTTACGTGGCTCGGCTGAGTCTGCACAGTATTCTTTGCACGGACTGTACCTGGAAACCCTTCTCGATCATGATATGGTGATCGTTTTCCTGAAGGCAGGGGACTTAGAGACGCCACAGGAACATCTCAAAAGGCAGAGAACCATGTCCAAGGAGAGAGGAAGGAAGAGAAGAGAGGGTTAAAAAAAAAATCATCTACTCCAGAGGGGCACTATATATAAGACATGGCCCGTAGATATGTTTTAATTGGCCTGCACACTCTTTTATGATGGAATTTGTTGCCAATGTTTGAAAAGCCAGAACATTTCCCCCAAAGATCCAGACTCCCAAGTTTGTCTCTTTTACTTTTTTTGGCGTGCCAGGCCTTAGTTGCAGCATGCTGGATCTAGTTTCCTGATCAGGGATTGAACCCAGGACCCCTGCGTGGGCAGGCGGATTCTTAACCACTGGACTACCAGGGAAGTCCCCCAGGCTTGTCCTCAAAAACTGTAATCACTTGGCCAACCATTGGTGGAGGCAGACTAAGGCTTCCTTCCTCTTTACAGAGGACAGCACTCTCCAGCGTGCCACCGTGCCCACTCGGCCAGCATCACCTATTTCTGTTCCTTGCCTGACACGTTGACAATTGCATTTATGGCCCCTGATCTATTTCCACCGACCCCCTCCCTGTAAGAAAAACAGGACCTGGTGAGGTGACACGATCAAAGGCACACGGGGTGACCTAAGACAACTTAGCTTCCCTATGCTGCAGTTTCCTCACCTGTAAGATGGACATATTGATGGTGCTTGCCTTAACTTGGGCTGATAGAACAACATACCACAGTCTGGATGGATGAAACAACAGACATTTATTTGCTCAGAGTTCTGGAGGGCAGGAAGTCCATGATCCAGGTGCCAGTAAATTTAGTTTCTGGTGAGAGCTCTCTTCCTGGCTTAAGGCGGTCACCTTTTTGCGATGTCCTCACATGGCCTTTCCTCAGTAAGTACACTGCAGGGAAGGGCAAGCTATCTGATGCCTCTTCTTGTGAGGATACTGACCCTATCGGGTCAGGGCCCCACCCTATGATCTCACTTAACCTTAATCCTTTCTGTAGGGACTCCATCTCCAAATATGGCCACATAGTTAGGGCTTCAGCGTACAAATTTGAGGAGGGACACAAATCAGTCCTCAACATTCAAAACACTAAGATCATGGCTCAGCGACAGATTTTATTTTCTCAGGCTCCAAAATCACTGCAGACGGTGATTGCAGCCACGAAATTAAAAGACGCTTGCTCCTTGGAAGGAAAGCTATGACAAACCTAGACAGTAGGTTAAAAAGCAGAGACATCATTTTGCTGACCAAAGCCCCTATAGTCAAAGCTATGGTTTTTCCAGTAGTCATGTATGGATGTGAGAGTTGGACTATAAAGAAAGCTGAGCACTGAATAACTGATGCTTTTGAACTGTGGTGTTGGAGAAGACTTTTGAGAGTCCCTTGAACTGCAGTAAGATCAAACCAGTCAATCCTAAAAGAAATCAATCCTCAATATATGTTGGAAGGACTGATGCTGAAGCTGAAGCTCCAATACATTGGGCAACTGATCCAAAGAGCCAACTCACTGGAAAAGATCCTGATGCTGGGAAAAACTGAAGGCAAAAGGAGAAGGGGATGACAGAGGATGAGATGGTTGGATGGCATCATTGATTCAATGGACATGAATTTGAGCAAACTCCGGGAGAGAGTGAAGGACAGGGAGGCCTGGCATGCTGCAGTCCACGGGGTGGCAAAGAGTCGGACATGATTGAGCGGCTGAACAACAACAGTTCAGTCCATATTGGTGCCCATTTCCTAGGGCTGCTGTGTGAGGCTGGACTGAGTCCATGAGGGAAAAGCACTCAGCGTCTGGCGCATCATATGTTCTCAGTAAATGTCAGCAATAACATGTGACAATAACAGTGAGGGCGTAGGCTTCCTCTTTAGCTTTTTGTAGCACTTCCTCTGCCAGGAGAGATGCTTGTCACGGTCTCTCAGCTGCTCCCCAGACAACTGTCTTTCATAAGGTCAAAGAAGGTATTAGCATTGAGGAAGGAAGACACGTTGGCACGTGTCTAATGCTGACTCTTTCCTTAGGTTGGACACTCAGGGAGCCTCCAGGAGGCTCCTTGGTCATCTCCTCTGGGAAAGCTGAACACCTCCCCGTGTAACTGGGCTCACACTCCCTCTTCAGTGTCCCTGGGCAGACAGTCAGCCTGTAAATGTGCTTAGCTTATGGCCCAGATACACAAATGCCTGGTTTTCCTTCTTGTGTTAAGTCCTTGTCCCATCTTTCCTGTCTTTCCTTTTCATCTCTGGGTGTGGGAGATTCCCTGGAAGGCACTGGGCCTGCGTCCGGGCCCTGGAGATCCAGGTGTACTAGTCAACTCGGTTTGCCCCACAGTCCACTCTCCGCTCTGCGCTGTGCCGGAGGCTGTCCTCTCTGGACCGGGCTCCCGTCTCCTGCCCTCACCTGCTCATTCAGGCCTCAGGCTGGTAACAGCTTCTGGGTTCTGCACCATCCTTGATGGTCCCCTTCATCTCCCTTCTCCTCTTTCAACAGGCCCTT
Organism: Cervus elaphus; assembly: GCF_910594005.1. NCBI lineage: Eukaryota > Metazoa > Chordata > Mammalia > Artiodactyla > Cervidae > Cervus > Cervus elaphus. The sequence goes on along the minus strand of NC_057828.1, from coordinate 71,746,183 downwards.
CAAAAAATACTTTTCACTTAAACCTGTTCAAGAGTCCCACCTGTCTTCTGCTTGATCCCTGACTCATATAGAAGGAACCTTATCTGTACAAAGATTTTCAAGGCACAGTAGAGAGGTCTGAACCCAGAAAAACTGCTCAGTGGTGGGGTGCTGGGTCAGGCACTCATTCTGCTCAGGGATGATTGTCCTGCTCCAATTTCCAAGACTATTCCACATACATACCCTGTGGCATTCACCAAACACCTGAGCTGGCTACCTGCCTCAGACAGGAATGCTGCAGACAGCTAAGATTGGCAGATGGAGTACCCTTTGTATCACCTGGGTTCCTGGACCTTCAGAAACACCCCAGGGTAGGTCCTGTAGGACCCGATCATGCGTCTTCATAGCAATTGCCTTAGGTCTCATTCATCAGCCGGGGCAGGCCTGGGTCACCGCACTTCCATATTCGTTTGGGAAACAGATGTTATCTTGTTAAATTGCTTCTGTCTTCCTATAGTGCCCGAGAGCCAAAAGGGGAGCTTCCTGACATAACCCCAGCTGTCCCAAGGCATCTGAGCAATGACTCCTCTCTGCATGAATCTCAGGAAATGCCCCAAAGCCAAATTCAAGTATTTGCAAGATGGCTGCTGCTAGAGACTGTATTTTATTTACCTATTTATTTACTTACTTATGGCTGCACTGGGTCTTCACTGCAGTACACGGGCTTCTCATTGTGGTGGCTTCTTGTTGTGGCTCCCGAGTTCTAGAACACGGGCTTAGTAGTTGTGGCATGCAGGCTTAGCTGCTGCGTGGCATGTGATATCTTCCCGGACTAGGGATCGAGCCCATGCTGCCTTCACTTGCAAGCGGATTCCTCACCACTGAACCACCAAGGAAGTCCCGAGAGACTCAATTTTTGTGTCCGTCCAAAATTCATATGTCAAATCCTTAATTCCCAGTGCAATGGTATTAGGAGGAGATGGGACCCCGGGCAGTGATTAGGTCATAAGGGTGGAGCCCTCATGAATGGGATTAGTGTCCTTGTAAAAGAGGCCCTGCAGAGCTCGTGTGTCCCCTCCACCAGGCGAGGACACGCTGAGAAGCTGGCTGTGCAGGAACCAGAAAGTGGGTCCTCACCAGTGCCTAGAATCTGCCAGCACCTTGAACTTGGACTTCCCAGCCTCTGGAACTGTGAGAAATCAATGTGTGTTGTTTTTAAGTCATGCAGTGCATGGTCTTTTTGTGAAGGGGTGGGCACAGAGTCTCTGACTGCACTGGCAGGAGTGACAAGAGGTTTCTTCTCTGAAGGCTGCCATTGTCATTTCACAGCATGTGATCCTCTTCCTCTCCGGGAAAAATAGTAGCTGAAATCCAAGAAAGTCTTAAATTTCTGCTCCCTCTAGCCAAATGTCCTCAGAGCACCCCAGCACCCCAAACCTGGCAGGAAGAACCGTTGTCCAGGGCCCGAAGCTGCGAGTGGATCATTCAGGCCCCAGTGTGGTCTCTCCCTGGTGCCTCCCTGGTCTGAGTCACTTTGCTTTCATTTCTCCTCTGTGCTCCCCCTTCTCTGGTGATCCTTCTCCAGGGCATTGGTTAGAGAAACTAATGAACCTGAAATTCAAAGGACTTCTCTAGGAGGCAAAGGTTTGAAACATCACGACAGTAAAACATTTTGATCATAAGAACATCTGGGTCTTGACTGTGATGACCATTTAAATCCACATTCTTCTTGCTATTAAAAAAAAAAGAATAGAAGAAAAGAGTTGGATTAAGAGAATCTAGGTGTAATTTCTAGTTCTAACACTTATTAACTGTATCATCTTATGCAAGTTACCTAACCTTCTAAACCTCAGTTACTTCCTTTGAGAGATGGGAATAATAACACCTGCCTTACAGGCTTAGTGTAATAGACGGTTATTATGTATTCAGGAGTTAGTCAGTCCCCCTGCCCACCTTTCAAAAACTTTTTACTCAGAAATAATTTCGAACTCACAGAAAAGTGGCAGGAATAAGAATAGTGCAAAAATTGTCCACATACTCTTTACCATTAACATTTCACTTTAAATCTTTTATTATTTTCTCCTACACACGCACCCAGAGTGAGGTTTCTTTCTGAAACACTTGAGAGTAAGTTACACATTTAATAGCCCTTTCCCCTGTATACCTCAACGTATATTTTCTTTTTAAAATAAATTATTTATTTCTTTGCTTATTTATTTTTATTTAAACATTTTTTGCTCGCCCTCGGCCTTCGTTGCTGCTCTCAGGCTTCCTCCAGCTGCCGTGAGCGGGGTCGACTCCCCGTCACTGTGCCGGCCTCTCTCCTTGTGGAGCACAGGCTTTAGGCACACAGGCTTCAGTAGTTTCGGCTCACAGGGTTACTTGCTCTGTGGCACGTGGAATCTTCTTGGACCAGGGATCGAACCCACGTCCCCTGCATTGGCAGGTGGATTTTTATCCACTGTACCACCAGGGAAGTCCCCTAAGTACATTTTCTAAGAAAATAAACCAGGATATTCTCTCACATCACTATAGTACAATTACTAACTTCCATAAAGCTGACAAAGACACAATACTTTTATCTAATTGAACATCTAGATTCCAGCTTTGTCAACTGACCAGCTAATGTCATCTACACCATTTTTTCCCTCTTAGGTCAGGATCTAGTTTATGATCCGATATCACATTTAGCCACCATGTTTTTCTACTTTAACTTTTTTTTTTTTTGGCCTTGCCACGGGGCTTGTGGGATGACCACCAGAGAAGACTTTCCTCAATCTGGAACATTTCCACAGATTTTCTTTGTCTTTTATTACATTGACAGTTAAAAAATACAGCTTTTTGAATGAAATTTTCCTTATTTTGGATTGGTATGATCTTTGATGTTTCTTCATAATTAGATTCATGTTAAGGATGCTAGTCAGACTGTTGTATAGGGGATGTTGTATTCTCTGAATATCACATTTGGAGACACGTGATATACATCTGCCCATAATTGGTGACAATAACTGTGACCACCTGGTCAAGGTGCTGTGTTACTCCACTGAATAGTTACCACTTTCCCTTGAAACTCATGAGCAATCTGAAGTAAGACACTTAAGATGATGCAGATATCCTGCTTCTCATTGAAATGTCCCCCCAGCATGCATTTATGACTCTGGCCTGAAAAAAATCTACCATGAGGATTGCAAAGTGATGATTTTCTAACTCTGGTATTCCATTCACATTTACATTCTACTGTAAACAAGATTCTTCCCTTCTACACCACTTATTTGTGTATTTATTTATAATCAATATAGACTTGTGGATTTCTATTTTTCCACCAGCTGTCTATCTGGTTACCCTGGGGAGGGCTGCTGTCTTGCAGGCTCAGCATCAGTCTTTGCTGTTGGCCGGCTGAGCTTCCTCAACGATGGCAATAGCCGTGCACCAGATCTGGTTTCAATTTAGAAATGAGGTAAGGGTCTATGATTTTTCACTATGGTGACTGAAGTTGGCCTTCTGCTCATAGCTTTCTGTTCTTTCTAATTATACAAATGAAGTAATACTTTAATCAGCTGCTCACCTATCACCCCTGGTAGGGTGACCATGGGTATCAGTTTGACTGGGATGGTTCTAGTGTACACTTATTTCCCCCATGTAATCATTACTAGCACCCTTTTCACTCTTGAAAGTGGCTCAATTTAGACAATATGTATGTGTGCATGCTAAGTCACTTCAGTCGTGTCCAGCTCTCTGTGACCCCATGGACTGTAGCCCATTAGGGTCCTCTGTCCATGGGATTCTCCAGGCAAGAGTACTGGAGTGGGTTGCCATGCTTTCCTCCAGGGGATCTTCCCAAACCAGGAATGGACCCATGTCTCTTATGTGTCCTGCATTGGTAGGTGGGTTCTTTACCACTGGAAAGCCCAATTTAGACAATAAATTCCATGAATATCCTCCCCTTAGGGACACCATGATTTATTATCCAAACACCAGGGGTTCCTGCAGATAAAGTCACCCTGGTCTTCCCTCCTCCTTGCTGTCCATCGTGGGAAGTATTCCACCTTGTCCTTTATGACCATGTGCTCCTACCTGGGCTTTGCAGTTCTGTGATTTTTATCATCTCCACTAAAATCATGAAGCTCAGTTCCACAGCAGCTTCCCCCATACATCAACCTTAAACTACAAGGACACTCATTATGTCATGCTAAAAAAAAAAAAAAAAAAATCTTCCTTACTAGTACACTCTTTATTGCTTCAGTGAAGAGTGTGTCCTCTGGGCTGGCCCAGGGAACTAGTCAGGTGGCGGATTCTTGAGCCGTATATAATAAACGCTTCTAATAGTCCCTCCTTCCTGAATCTTCAGAACCCTTCCTCAACACTGCACATGGAAGTCTGGCTTCTCCACTTTGCTTACTGTAGGCCATTTTTGAGACAAGGCTTCAAAGAGCCATCCCAGAAAACTCTCCAGACAAGCTCCAAGCATCCTTGCTAAAATATTAAATCTCGAGTTCTGTGTGAATATCCCCAAATTAGTGAATTCTCCCAATTGAGCTTCCTGCTTCACCCCCACCCCCAAATAGAACATCTTCAAGATCCACTCCCACACACATTTCTACAGTTCCTGCCAGTACACATTAGCCAAGTCCCACAAGATCTTTGGCAGGTATGCTCTTTCTCCCTGGAACAGGACTTCTTCTTCTAAGTGTGGGCTGTGCGACAGCCTGACTCTGGGTTTTGGCAGAGGCAGTAAGTGGCGGGGCCAGGTCTTGAGAAGAGGCCATGAAGAAAGGAACCTTCTTTGGGCAGGAACATTCAGGAGATTTGAAGGGTCAAGAAACTTATCCACCCCTATCCCAGGTCTCAGGGTCCCAGTCTTTCCCTATCAGGGCTCTGCTTTGATGTGGATGCCTATCAAGGCCATGCATTTAGTCTTTTTTGCAGTTCTGCTACCCTTGTGATCAAACCGGTCCATCCTAAAGGAAATCTACCCTGGATATTCATTGGAAGGGCTCATGCTGAAACTGAAGCTCCAATACTTTGGCCACCTGATGCCAAGAGCCGACTCATTAGAAAAGACCCTGGATGCTGGGAAAGATTGAAGGCAATAGGAGAAGAGGGTGACAGAGGATGAGATGGTTAGAGAGCATCACCTACTCAATAGACGTGTTTGAGCAATCTCTGGGAGATAGTGAAGGACAGAGGGGCCTGGTGTGTTGCAGTCCATGAAGCTGCAAAGAGTTGGACATAACTCAGTGACTAAACAGCCACAGCTACTTGCGCTCCCAATGTTTCCCTCTCCATCAATTCACCTCAATTAAATAAGTGAAAGCTGTGATGCTATTGCATATCGAAGCTACTGCCATCTCTCTTGTCACCAGCAAAGGACTCTACTGATTTCATGGAGCTAGGAAACACAACCCCCAAATCCATCCTGAGGACTTGCTTTCTAGAACCACTTGTAAAACCAGTTGTGTTAGTTCTGTTTCTCTAGAAAACAGGATCTGAAGGCAGAGATGAAATCTGATTGAGAAGGCAGCAAGAGTGAGTGAAAAGGGAAATGAAGAGGGCTAGGAAGAGAAGCAGTGCAAGATGGTATGTCATCTTGCAGGTAACTGCTTCACCACCCTTTGCAGAGTCCTGGCAGGTGCTTCAGGAAGAATGTCTGCTCAGCCATGCGGGATGTCTCCAGACAGACTGTGTTAGAAAATCATGACTCAGAACAGTCCATAGGAGGCAGGAAGGAAAGATAATTTATTTGCCCAGCTCCCTCTCATCTCCTCTTTCTATTGGTCTAATGTCCCTCTGTCGCTTCAGTTCTTTCCGACTCTTTGCGACTCCATGGACTATAGCCCCAGGCTACTCTGTCCATGGGGATCCTCCAGGTAAGAACACTGGAGTGGGTTGCAATTTCCTCCTCCAGGGGAATCTTCCCAACCAAGGGATCGAACTGTGCCTCTTATGTCTCCTGCATTGGCAGGCAGGTTCTTTACCACTAGCGCCATCTGGGAAGCCCCAAAATGTTCCCTAGAGGGAATTAATTCCCTTAGATTCCCCATTGAGGGCTGTTTAAAAGCCACATCCTGCAGTGTGACATTTCATCTGATACAGAAGTAGTAGAAGGGTCAGAGACACCAGACACGCGGTCAGCCAGCCTGGCTGTACGGCAGCAGCCAAGAAGGACCTGACTGGGCAAGCGACTGTCGGTCCCAGATGGCTGAACTGCACAGATTCGGCTGGCTGTGAAGGGAGCTGTGGAGGCAGGAAAAAAGGCAACATCTAGCAGTGTGATTAGGCTCATAAGATGCATCTCATACATCCATCAAGAGGCTACTAATATCAACAGATGGTGGAGCTAGACGTATCATCCTCAGGTTAGGATTTTGTCTTATTTATCTTTGAGACCCTAGCAACTGGCACTTGGATAAGAAGATACCATTTGAACTCAGTCTGTATGGCTCCAAACCTTCCTACTATACGTCTCTGCTATGCCCGTTGTTATGCTGGTGAACAAATGTGACCATGCTCTCAGAGGTTGAGCAGCTGGTCATCAGGTGTCCCTGTTCAAGTTGCAAGTTGGCCTTGCCTCACTGTGTGTATATGTGGCTATGTCACTCTTGCTAACCACCTGAGCCCTGGCTGCCAAAGGGGAAAAGGAGGCGATAAATTAGGCATTTGGGATTAACATATATATAGTACTATATAAGGGCTTCCCTGGTAGCTCAGCTGGTAAAGAATCCGCCTGCAATGCAGGAGACCCTGGTTTGATTCCTGGGTCAGAAAGATCCCCTGGAGCAGGGATAAGCTACCCACTCCAGTATTCTTAGGTTTCCTTGATGGCTCAGGCAGTAAAGAATCCTCCTGCAATCAATCCCTAGGTTGGGAAGATCCCCTGGAGGAGGGCATGGCAACCTACTCCAATATTCTTACCTGTAAAATTCCATGGATAGAGGAGGCTGGTGGGCTACAGTCCACAGGGTTGCAGAGAGTCAGACACGACTGAGTGACTAAACATAGCACAGTACTATATATAAAAAAGATAACCAACAAGAACCTACTGTATCGCATAAGGAACTATACTCAATATTTTGTAACAATCTAAAAAGCAAAAGAATCTGAGAAAGAATACATATATTATAAATACAAGAATATATATTACATATAAAAGAATATATATATATAGCTGAATCACTTTTATGTGCACCTGGAACTAACACAATATTGTAAATCAACTATACTTCAATTAAAAAATTAAAAACAAACAAAAAAACCCCCTAAAACCCATAATCTGTCTGGCCTGGGTTCACTTGAGAGTTATATAACACAAAATACACAAAGAAATGGAGAACAGAGTTGGCTGGTCCACACAATGAGTACAATTCTTAGACACAAAAGGATTCTGAACAAAAGGGCCCTTCTGACTTCCAGTCCTTTCAGTGGGACAGCACAGCTCACATCAGAAGCTGTCTTACCACCTCTTTGGAAAATTAACCAAATCTCATAGCTGTCTTCTTAGACCGTTTCACTTGACTCCCCACTGCACCCCATCCCCTGGGATGGAGGATGGATAGTTGGAATACTGGAGATGAAAAACAAAAGAGTTTCCTTCACCTGTGAGGGAGTCTTGAGGTGCCTAGGCCAGGAAGATGATCGGTGACCCTTCTCTGGTCCCTAGGATCTTGATCCGGGTGAAGCAGGATCCAGGCCCTGGGTTGGCAGAGACCTTGTCGTTGTTTGCATTTGGCCTGAGTGGGGACACTGGAAATTGATGCCAAGGACGCTGACACTTGCCAGACACTCTGTGATGTTCACTAATAGGTCTGATCACTTGAGCTTAGGGAGCTCCCTTTTCTCCTGAGGGCTTGTGAGGCCACATTCTCTGCTCTACATACAGATCTACATCCTGAAACCCTAGTCTCCTGGACTTGAAACCCCGGGGGAAGTGAAGAGAAAGAGACGGAGACACGAGTGAGAAAAGGGAGGAAGGCTGTTTGAGGTGAGAATACAGCTCATTCCTCTGAGGCATGTTTTCTCCTAATCAGGAAATGAAAACCGAGGCAATTATGTATTGAGAGGATAACTCTCTTTCCATTCCCTATTTTTTCCAGGTGTGCTTGTACTTGAATTACTCAGATAATTTCCTGAATGTTATTATTAGGTCCATTTCCTCTGTCTATCCGGACCTAAGTTAGTCTCACTGTGGAATCTATGAAGTTCTGGGCCTGGGCTCTGTCGGTGATGCTGCAGGACTGGTCAGGAATCCAGGTCTCTACCTCAGCTTTTTTCTGAGCGAGGAGCTACACTCCAGCACCCACCCCTCACCACACCCTCCTCTGAAAGTGAAGTTCCAGTTCTACATGAGCAACTAACCCATAGCATCCAGAAACAGATCAGTCATCAGTGGTCTTTGATGACTGCATTTTTTTCCTCTTCATTACAAAAAAAAAATTATCTATTTTAATTGAAGGATAATTGCTTTACAGTGTTGTGTTGGATTCTGCCTTACGTCAACATGAATCAGCCATAAGTATACATGTCGCCTTCCTCGCGAAACTCCTTTCCACTTCCCACCCCATCCCACTCCTCTAGGTTGTCACAGAGACCCAGTTTGAGTTCCCCGAGTCATAGAGTAAATTCACACTGCCTGTCTATTTTACATGAGGTAGTGTATATGTCTCCATGCTACTCTCTCCATTACCCCCCTCCCCATAAGTCTATTCTTTATGCCTGCGGATGATTACATTTTTAATTCAAGGTTAACCTAGCAGACGGTTAACCTAGGTTAACCTAGCATCTGCTTGCAATGTGGGAGACCTGGGTTCAATCCCTGGGTCGGGAACATCCTCTGGAGAAGGAAATGGCACCCCACTCCAGTACTCTTGCCTGGAGAATCCCATGGACACGGGGGCCTGGTGTGCTGAGCGACTTCACTCACTTTAACCTAGCATTGCTGTCACAGCTGCTTTAACCTCTCAAAGCTGGCAGGCTGGCCTGGAGTTTAAAGAGAAAGGCTATTACAGCCAGGCTCCTAAGTCTCCATAAGAGAGAAGTCAGAGGATCACAGAATCTCAGAGCCAGAACAGACCTTGGAGAGTGAGCAATCTGCTCTTCTCTTTCCAGAAAGAGGCCAAGGCGCAGAACAGGCGAATGGCTTGTCCTGGGTCACACAGCTCAGCCAAGTGATAAACCTGGCCTCAGGGCTAGCCCTCAGGTCAGGACTCTGGTGCTTTTCCCCTCTCACCTTGCTCTTCTCTTGAAAAAGAAGATGTCTTTAAGACAAAGGTCTTTCCCTGGAGAGTGTGGGAGGGCCTCCACTTCACCCTGGCTCTGAAGCATCTCTCCCTCCTCTCCTAACTCAGTAGCTGTGACAAGAGTGCGGACCTTGATGACCTCTCTGTTGCACATCAACTTGGGTGTAAAAGGACTTTATTAGTCTCACTGGACTCATGTCTCACAAGGACTGATGCTGAAGCTGAAGCTCCAATACTCTGACCACCTGATGTGAAGAGCTGACTCATTGGAAAAGGCCCTGATGCTGGGAAAGATTGAAGGCAGGAGGAGAAGGGGACGCCAGAGGATGAGATGGCTGGATGGCATCACCACCTCAATGGACATGGAGTTTGAGTAGACTCCTGGAGTTGGTGATGGACAGGGAGGCCTGGCGTGCTGCAGTCCATGGGGTCACAGAGAGTCGGACACGACTGAGCAATTGAACAACAATAATGTCAGAGGGTCTCTGGCTGTGTCACCTAGTGAGTTTTGGGGAACTTGTAACATATATATATAAGCATTATTCCATCATGTGAACAACCCTGCCTGAACCACCCATCACTGCCTGGTAGCGGCAGGTGAGTGTGTCCGGTGTTCCTCAGGGAATGTCTTACCACAAGCCCTCGTCTACCTTGGGGTCACTTCTTGGGTGGCTTTACTCTCAGGGTCACTCCTTGGGTGACTTTACTTCTCCTCTGCTTCCCACAGTGGCAACCCCCGCAGTACCACGACCCTTGGGGGAACTCGGATCCTAAGTCCCAGGGACCGACGCTTCCGCCCCCGCGGGGGTCCCAGGACACGACCGCGATCGCATTTCGCGCGGCCGCCGGGGTCCCCTCCTCCCCTTCGCTCCCGCCCAGGAACCTGGGGAGCCAATCAGAGCGCGCCGGAGCCCCGGGTTGTGAGAGTCCCGCGCTCGGGCCCCGCCCCTCTTTGTTGCGGCGGCCAATGGACGCAGTCAGAACATCGGCGGCTGCCCGGGTGACTCGGTTATCTGTCACAGAATAACATTCGAGAATGGGACATGGAATGAGACGACGGCCGCAGCACCCCCAAGCCCAGGCCCAGAAGCAGCCCCCGCCTTCCCCGCCGCCCGGAGAGGCTCCGCAGCCATGAGGCCGATAGTCCGGAGGTAAGGTTCCGGAGCTGCGGGGCGCCCTTTCCCGCGCCCCGCCTGCAGCCAGTCCACACCCCGGCCCCCCGCCGGGGGTGCCCGGCGCTGGAACTCGGGGAAGGAGGCGGGTGGAGCCACTGCCCCTGGAGCCGGGGGCCGGGGGCCGCCCCTCGCGCGCCCGGCTTCGGGAGGCTTCCTGGAAGAAACGCGGCGGTCTTTGCAAGCTAGGCTACCGCTTGCGCCCTCGCGGCAGCCCCGGGCGCTCACGTGCCGGCACGTTCTGGCTCGGCTCTCGGCCACATCTGGCGACCCAGGAATGTGCGGAGCCTTGCGGGGACCCCCGGTTCCTTTCCGCGGCGTGTCTTTATTCTTCTCCCTTCCCCGTCCACTCCTCAGCCTCCACGCTCCTTCTATTTCCCTCCCGTGGTTTAGGTGGGTGTGAAGCTTTGTGGCAATATCCAAGTCGCCTTGCTAGGTAATTGCAGGGCTGGAAGCTGGTGTGCAATTCCCTGGTTGGGGGTGGGCTCTGTCCGCGCGCAGTGCGGAGCGGACAGTGAAGTGGGGACCCTGCAAAGCCCCACTGCCTTGGCCACGGCCCCTCTGGATATCCACTTACCCGTGGTGTGTGCTGTCTCACTGATTTCAGGCACTGCCCGTAAGCAGAGCTCCGGCCGCCGCTCCCCCTTGGTGCGTCCTGCCGCAGCGAGAGGCATGGAGAAGGCCGCCCCCGCCGGACGCTGATCCCCGCGCTGCGCCCGCGAGCACACGCCCCCTGCGCAGCCCTCCGCGTCCCTTGCCCCGGCCCCACCATGACCGGCTCCGCGGCCGATACTCACCGCCGCCCCCACCCCAAAGGCGCCAAAGGCACCCGGTCCCGGAGCAGCCACGCGCGGCCCGTGAGCCTCGCTACCAGCGGGGGCTCGGAGGAGGAGGACAAAGACGGCGGGGTGCTGTTTCACGTTAACAAGAGCGGCTTCCCCATTGACAGCCACACCTGGGAGCGCATGTGGCTGCACGTGGCCAAAGTGCACCCCAAGGGGGGAGAGATGGTGGGCGCCATCAGGAACGCCACCTTCTTGGCAAAGGTTAGTAGATCCGAAGGAGGGCGTGGGCTGGGCAGGGATGGGACCATTTTACCTGCATGTAGCGAACAGAGGCAATTTCCATTTTCCTGGTCCTGCTGCAAACTCCCTTCCCCGCCTAATTCTTCCCGCCAGCTCCCACCCCCTTTGCTTAATGGAGATGTTTGTCTTGGATGTCTTAGCAATGGGAGAGAGAAAGGAAGAGGGCTTACTGTCCTGGGACTGTGTGGTCGACTTGTGCCAAGGTTTCTTTGAATCTGGAGCCAAATTCTGTTATTTATTTACCCTGTGTACATCCTCCTTCAGCGAAAACTGAAGCCCCCACTTAGCACCAGTGATGCCAAGAATGCATAGACTCCCTCTTCACCCTCTTTGGAGTCTCTTGGTCCTCCTCTGTGGTCCCCTCGAAAATGATTTATTAGACTGTGAATGAATTTACAACCAACCAGTCAGACTTCTCATCGTGAATCATTCCTAGACTTTTTGCCAATTTTTTTTAAATGACAATGACTTTTACCTCTGAAACTCGCAAAAGGGTCAACCCTCTCTTTTCCCAGCTTATCTGGGCTCTGAGAAAAGAGAAAAAAGAGTTTTAACCATGACTTAAAAGGGACTTTCCAGTACACATGCTGAAAGAAACTCACAGGATAGAGAAAGAGACTCAGGAATGAAACTCTTTCTACCTTGGAGAGAAGCCAGTGAGCCAGCTGAGTTTGGTGGCCAAGGATAATGTTGTTAAAATGGAGGGACATGTGCAGGGGTCTCTGTGTGAAACATCAGAATGCAAACTGGAGGAGGACTGCTCCAGAGCCTGGGGGCTGTAGCATGGCAGATGGTTTCCCGTGCACCCTGGGGACTCTGGTATGGCTGAGAAGATTCCTGGGCAGGTCTAGGAATGCCAGACCCGAGACCTGGAAAGCCATCTGGTCAAGTCCCCAACCTGGAGCATCTGGTGACCTGAGCCTCTGAGCCTGCAGGCCAGAAAGCTGTGTGTGCCCTTGGGGAACGTGGCAGAGCCTGTAAGCTTCCTGTGGCAGTTGGTTACAGTGTTTTATTATCCTGCTGGTCAAGGAGATCTTTCATTTTGCCCAAAGAGAATCTTGCCTGCTTTCGTGTCAGCTGTAATTACCCTTGCTGAGTCCTTCTGGAGGACTCTGAGCCTGAAAACAACTCTGGTACCGATGTACAGTTCTGATTTCCGAGTTGGTCCTTACTTAAGTGAGGCTTTCTCATTTAGCACCCTCAGCACCCACCCTGCTTTTAACTGTGACTTCATCCTTCTCCCGACATTGTGGATGGGGACCCCCTTTCTCTCTAGGAATCAGAGAATGTCAGCCTTGGTAGAGATTCATCCCTGCCTCTCAGCAAAAACCCTCCCTTTTTCTGAAGGCCTCCTGGGAATGGAGGGCTCGCTACCCCACAGGGCAGCTTCCAGGCCTGGCCAGATTTTGCTTACTGAGGAGCTCTTCTTAAACTGAGCAGAAGTCCGTCCCCAGCCCCGCCCCCACCCCGGGTCTGTGTCATCAACAGTTCTTCTGCTCAAGAAGCCAAGGGCAGCACACACGGACTTCTGTGCTGCTCACAGCTCCCTCGAGCATTGTGAGATGGTTCTCTTGGTGTGAGGGAAGGACTTGGCGTAAAAAATCAAGCTACTGAATCCTAGTCCTGGTTGTGCTCCCTCTAGCTTCGTGACCTAGATCACTCATTTAAAAATCTCCCGCCTTCATTTTCTCATCTATAAAATGGGAGTAGATCAGGTAGGATGTAAAGTTCTTTCCAACTCTCAAATCCTGTGGGGTTATGACCCGTTAGTTTTCAGGTTTCCGGTGATCTGTGCGACACCAGAGGGGCACTGGACTATTCTGCATCTTCCTTTAATCGTCTTTGTCCACAGGTCCTTCTTCACCTTTTTTTTAATGTATCATAGTTACCAGATCAACTCACTCTGCTTGTCCTCTTTCTAGGACAGCTGCTACTTTGTCATCAGTCCGTCCCGGAAAGCAAGCACAATATGAAACACAATATTCCGAATGTTGTCTGAGCAGCTTAGAACATACACCACTACTTCCAGAGACCTGTGCTTTGATACTTCCATTATTGTGGCTGAATTCTGGGTTCTTAAAAAAGAGTGTTCTTTCTTTTCGTTTTTTTAATATAGTGGCCATATCGTATTGTACTTTCACAGTAATGCTAAGGTCACATGAGAGCTTCTGCCAAGCCAGGACAACCCTAGCCTGAACGTGGGTGTCCGCTTTTTGAGCCTAAATAAAAAACTTCACTTTTCTCTCCTATGTTGTATCATGATGCTTGCTTCTCCATCCTCAGCCCCACTGCAGCATCCCTTCTCTCCTGGTTCTGACATCCCCCAAACTCTGACCCTGCACGGGCCCTGGGATGGGAACAGCTCTTTTCTTTTTAAAAAATTTCTATTGGCATATAGTTGCTTGACAGTGTTGTGTTGTAAATCAGCTACATGTATACATATATCCCCTTTTCAGCTTTCCTTCCAATTTAGGTCACCACAGAGCATTGAGCAGAGGGAATAGCTTCGAAAACTCCCGCTTCCAGGAACCTCTGATTCGAAGACTAGACCTGCTCTCAGCTCAGCAGAGTTTTTCCTCTGGGGCCAAGTCCTTTTCTCTTTTAATCAAATCAGTGTCTTGCTGAGGAATTTGTACAGAAGCAGGGGGTAGGGGGAGTGGTGGTAGAAAAGTTGGAGAGTTTGAGAGAGATTAACCTTTCGGTGGGCTTCCCAGTTGGCTCAGCAGTAAATAACCCGCCTGCCAATGCAGGAGATGTGGGTTCCATCCCTGAGTTGGGAAGATCCCCTGGGGAAGGAAATGGCAACCTACTCCAGTATTTTTGCCTGGGAAATCCCATGACAGAGGAGCCTGGCAGGCTACAGTCCATGGGGTTGCAAAAGAGTCAGACACGACTTAGTGACTAAACAACAACAAACCCTTTTTTTGACAATTGAATATGGATTAAGAAACAAAAGAAGTGACCAGGGTAAAGTATCAAAGACCTAAAAGGACTGAATGACACTTCCTTTGACACAGGCATTCTGTTAGTAAGTTCTGTCCAGAGATCCAGGTGCCCCCACTGGGGAAGGGGGGACAGATGTCACCTGCTCTGCGATCCTCCTTCTAAATGTGTGACCTCAGGCCTCTACCCTACTGGTTACTGGGTCTGAAGTTCCCACTGACTAGGTGAAAGCCAGGGTTTTTTAGGGATAGTGCAAGAAAGCAGCGCGAGTTAGTTGGCTGATAATCAAGATTGGGAAGGAGAGGCAGAGAAGATGGCTGGCTCAGAAAAAAACAGCTGAGCCAACTAGGAGACAGCGCCTCCTGCTTCTTGACTGCCTGGAGCTCGACTCTCCTGGGGCAGACAAACAGATGGATTCAGCGGGAAGCATCAAGCCGTTTCTTGCAGACGCCACGTTTTTGTAACTCATCCTCACATTGATCCCAAATTGGGACATAATTCACATTTAGTGGACTCCGCTTGGCCTGAGTGAAGAAGTGTGAGGGCTGTGGAGCCAGGCTTTACTGCAGTCAGGGCTCCACTCCTGCCGCCTGCCGGCACACACGGGCAGCTCACTTTATCCCCTGTCCCGTCCAAACCATCAGTCCCCCCTTCCTGCTCAGCCTAAGGATGTGACCACTGACCATACCAGGGTACCATCAGCAGATTTCTGGGGCCCAGCCTGGGCTCAGGAGTGAAGTTCCATGCTTCCCTCCAGCTTGCCAGAGAAGATTCTTCTGCCTGGAACCTGCACAGCGTGTGGTACATTTCCAGGGCAGGATGGCAAAAGGCTGTGCTTTCTTGTCAAAGACTCCTGGTGCCCGGGGCTCTCGCTGCCTCCCTGGCCCCTTTCCTGGCTGCCCCTTCTCTCCACATGGTGATGTACGGGGGTGACACGCACAGTGGCATCTGTCCACATCCTTGCTCCTTGCATGCTTCTGACGGGTCATCTCGTTTGGCAAGGATGGAGAGAGAGAGAGCCTGTCTGCCAAAGCTGGCCTGTGGTCCGTTTCCCTTTTCTTCTTGAACAGCCGTCTTCCTGTCCACTCCCCTTCCCCCACCCCCTGACCACAGGCAGGCACAGTGCCTGTGGTGGTTAGAAGCTCGTGGAAGGGGTAGTTTAGATTTGTGCCCTCTAGATTCAGCCTTCTTCAGCTGGGATGTGGCTTGAGAAAGTTGGATGCAGTTGGCAGGAGGGACTTGATAGGAACAGGAGAAATCTAGGTTGAAGTCTCGGGTGAATTGGGGCAGGAAAACTGCAGGCGAGACTCTCAGGACCCCAGTCAGGGAGGAGGAGAAAAAGGAGTGTTCCCTGGGCTTTCCATGAAGAGGCTGTACCAGTTAATTTTCCCATCATGCCATAGGAGAGCATCCTACCAGGACTGGGTATCCACACTTCAGGATATCTCTATTGGAGAGGCAAAAAATGATACTCTGCAGTGGCTTTAATTTGCAGTTCTTAAGTTGTGCACTGGAACATTAAAAAAAAATATTTATTCACTCTTTGCATTCCTTCTTTTGTGAACTGTCTTTTCATGGTCATTTTAAAAATTGTGGGAAAACATATAATTTACCATTTTAAATGTATAATTCATCTTGTACTTATAATTAAGTACATGAATTACATGTACTTACATGTAAGTTCACATGTACTTACAATTAACTTCATGAATGAAGTTAATGAATTACTCATGTAATTCACATTGTAAGTAGGTTCACACTGTCGTACAACCATTACCACCTTCCATCTACAGAAGTTTTTCTTCTTCCTCGACTAAAACTTTGTACCCATTAAACACTGAGTTCTCCTTTTTCCCTCCCTCAGCCCCTGGCAACCACACTTCTTTTACTACTTGTCTCTATGAATTCGACAGCTATAGGAACCTCACATAAGAGAGATCATCCAGTATTTGTCCTTTTGTGACTGGATTATTTCACTTAGCATCATGTCTTTAAAGTTCTGGCTTATATAGCAAGTGTCAGAATGTCCCTTCTTTTTAAGGCTGGATAGTAATGCATGACCAGTGTACTACATTGTGTTCATCCGTTATCTGTTTGATGGACACTTGGGTGTCCATCTGAGCCATTTTCTTTTTTTGAAAATACAAATGTGCCTGTTTTTATTGTAAGCTTACCTACAGAATCTCTTTCTTTTTAAAAATATTCATTTATTTAGGCTGCGCCAGGCGTTAACTCTGGCATGTGGGATCTTCAGTCTTCTGTTGGGGCATGCTGGCTCTAGCTGTGGCATGTGATATCTGGTTCCCTGACCAGGGATGGAACCTGGGCCCCCTGCCTTGGGAGCATAGAATCTTAGCCACTGGACCCCCAGGGAAGTCCCTGGGGCCATTTTCTTTTTATGAAAGCCTAGAGAGTTTTCTTAACCTCTTCGTGTGAACTCTTCATGAATTAAGGACAACTCATGGCCACCACATATCCACAGGGGGATGTGGATGTTTTCATTCTTTTCCTTCAGGCTGAGAAGGCATCTCTGTGATGCTCCTGAGTTGAACCTCCAGGGGCTCAAACTCTGCTGATTCTGTTTTCCAGTTCCTGAAAAGTGGACACCATTCAGACTCCTCACCCCCCCCCCACTGACCCCGTCTAGACCCCTGAAAACACACCGTTGATGAATAATGATAGCACAGCTAACACAAAGAGCCCCGCGCGCCGAGCCCCAAGTTGCCTGCTTTATACATTAGGTCATATAATCCTCACCGCCAGCCTGGAAGGTCTGAAGTAGGTGGTATTCTTTCTTATTTTATCAAGAAGGACCTGGAGGCTTAGAGAGGGGGGGCAGCTTGCCCAGGGTCCACGGCACTTAGGTGAGAAAGCAGGGACTCGTAATTAGCCCGCAGGGAGCCTGCCTGGTTTGCAGTCGTCGGCCTGTGGGGGCGTGGGCAGCCGGAGGCTGACCCAGCCTGAGCCCCCCGCCAGCTGTCCCAGACAGCAGGGTGGGCTGGAGCCAGATGACCTCATCCCCTCGGCGGTCCCCAGCTGGGGTTTGGGGAATGTGGCCGCGGCTCCTGCACTCGCTCTCAGCCGGGGCTGAGGTAAGCGGGCAGCTGTTTTGAAAAGCCCTTGGGCGCCACTGGGCTTGCTATTCTGAGGACCAGCTGCCCCCCTGACTCCCACCCCCGGCATCCGGCCCTTGCGGGCTCCGTTGGGCTTGGGGGAGTTGAAATCACTTGGTGGTCGGCCCTGAAAGCTGAGTCAGAACGAAGTGGCTCTGGCTTCCTCAGGGCTTTGGCCAAGGGATGTCCCTCTGGGGATCCCTCAGGTGGCCAGCTAACTAGGTACCAGCCCCACTCTTCCGTGGCGATGGATGCCCGTGGCTTCGTGAGCGGTGCCATTGCCCTTTCCGGTGCCTGTCCCACCTCCCGCCTTGTACCCGGCCCAGAGCCCGGAACACGGGAGGCGCAAAAGAAATGGTTGTCCGCTGCTTCCTCACTTCTGTGTGAAAGCTCTGGCACTTTCTCACACAGAATTCCAGGTGTGGGTAGATCCGTGGATGTTAGTGCGAAAGAAAAGCAGGGACAAGCTTCCCCGTGTTTGCTAGGGCAGAAACACAAGGACACAAGGATTCGTATTTTGACCCCCCGGGGCTTGTGGGGAGGGCCATGTAAACAAATGTTCAAATGGGAACATTTTGCTCCCAAAAATGACTCTCCGTGACAGGAATGTGATTTGAGTTGATGTGTCGTAAGCAAATGTTTGCAGGACAGCTGTGTGAACGTGTGCACTCCAGTCTCACATTTTCTTTTTCTCTCAAACACACACACACACACACGTTGCACCTTGGCTGTGAAATAGGATGTGTGGCTAGTTCCTCCTTAAATAAAAGCAGCAGAAGGTGCAGAAGTTTGAAGAACCTCCTGCTTCAGGCCCAGAGGCCCTGCGCCCTCCAGCTTGGCTGCAGAGCCTGAGCCTGCAGAGCTGGGGGCAGAACCGGGGACCTTCATGGACCGAGTCTGGCTCCGGTGCCCACAGGCTGTCCAGCTCTGCCCCCAAGTCTCTTCACCAGTGGCTTCCCCTTCTAGCAGCTAAGCGCTCTGTCCCCAGGGTCTCCCTTTCCCTCTTTTCTTCGAGAGTGGGACTAACCTGACCTGCGGCCCCTTCTGCTCCTCCCTACGTGGGCCTCCTCTCCCTCCTGCCGGAGCCCCCAGCCCACATGGGCTGGGGGGCCCTGTCCCAGCATCTCCCCACCAGAGAGGCCAAGTTAGAAGGGAAGTAAAGCAGAAACCACCCCCTTTCTTCCCAGGAGTGACTGGATTAGAAGCACTTGCTCATTTTCGCTCTTGGCCTGGTCGGTGGGGTGGCTCAGAGCTGAGCGCCATCTCGGCTCTAAATTCCTAAGAGGCACTTACCTCCCCCTTCCCCGTCCTGGGAGCTAGTGTTGACCTAGAGGCAGATTAGGAAGTGCAAGGGAGACTGGCCGCCAGGAGGGGTCAAAAGGTAAGACGGCTCCTGAGTTGGAAGAGGTGCCCTTCCCTGGGAAGAGTGGAGACAAGAGGGGAGTCTTTACGAATCCGCTCGGGGCTGGACTCAGGGAAGGGGTGCCACGGGCATTGCAGGGGCTGGTGTCGAGGAGAAATGCTAGGTGTAGTGGCGTGTTGCTGTCCTTCGGGGCACCGTTCATCTTGTATTCAGAGGTGCCCTGGAGAAGAACACAGGTTACCCCAGCCATGCAGCCAAAGTGTAATCATGCAGTAAAAGTGTGAGGATTAATGGAGCAGCTTGGAACGTCCCGGCCTGGGAGGGGAGGGTGGGACACTGCAGGATGTGGTCTTTGGCCTCAAGAAGCGGGGAGGCTCCCGTGGGGAGGAAGGCCGTGTTCACACAACACGCAGAGAGTCGTAGGGAGTCACCGCGACCCAGGGCGGGGTGTGTGCCAAGGGAACACAGGATGTCGGCAGGGGGCTGACTGGTCTGGGGAGACCCTATCCTGGAGGCACCAGTTGAATGGGTGCCCAGGGCGGGGTGGCCAGCTGCGCTTGGGAGCAGCTCTGTGGTGGTCCTGACCCTTGGTCCACCCCGAGGCACTGGGCCCCACAGCATCTCCTTGATACGACCATCTCTCTCTACTTCTCTGCAGCCTTCGATACCCCAGGTTCCAAACTACAGGCTGTCGATGACGATCCCGGACTGGCTCCAGGCGATCCAGAACTACATGAAGACACTACAGTATCCTTCCGACCGGGGTCAGAGGAGGAGACCCAGCCAAGGGGATGGGCATGGTGATCGCAAGTCTGATGGCCTGTGTGTTCGCAGATGGTCAGCAAATGCGGGGTGAGGTCGATGAGGCCGGGGACGGAGGAACGCCGTGATGTGAGAGTCTCGGAGTGACCCTGGGGGGCCATAGTTGCAATGATCAGACCCTCTCCCTTTAAGCAGCCGGCAAGGGGCGGCCAGGCAGTGGTGGGCAGGGCACGCCCCTGCTCCTCCTGTCTCTTCCTCTCTCTCTCTCTCCCTCCTCCCTCTCAGTCATCCTTGGCTCCTTCCAGCTCTCTTCTTCTGCCAGCTTCCTCTTCTCTCTTCCCTTCTAGTCTTCTGTTTCCTTGTCTTGGCTCTCACTTTTTGGCCTGATCCTGACCACGCCTCACCTACCAGAAGCCCGTCCGGTGCCTCCTTTCACACCTGGTGCTCTTGGTCCACTTTGCATGAGTGAGTGTGGCTCTGGCTGGGGGCCCTCTCCGCTTTGCGTGAGTTTGAAGAAGAGCCAAGGAACCTTGTGGTTCCCGGCTGGGTGCGGACCTGGCTCTCTTTTCTCCTCTGATCTAAGGAGTTGTCTGCAGTCGGGATTAGATCAGTTCTGAGCACCCGCGTGAGCTACGTTGTAAGAACCCAGAGGGCAGGGTCAGATGGTCCCCCCCGCCACGGCTGGTGCTTTATCCGGGATAGGGGTCAGGCGGGAGCCGGGCTGTGAGCGATGTAAGTGAGCAGGAGGGGCTGTCTGCCCGAGTGAGTCAGGGAGCATCTTGGCTCAGCCAGCGTCTGGCTCCCTGCCGCCATCCTGGCCCCCAGCATGTGGTCCATGAGGTCAGGCCTCTGCTGACCTCTGTCCTTCCTCCCTAAAGACAGAGAGCTTAGCAGAGAGGATTTCACGGGGCACTGCACGTGTCCCATCTGCCCTGGAAGAGGCCTCCCCTCTCTGCTACGGGCAAGAAGGTTCCCTGTGGACTTGTGTGTTTTCCCTGAAGGGAAGGGTGCTGGCAGATGAGAACTGCCTCTTGTTTGGGTGATCTCTCTCAGTTCCTTCACAGACGATGAATTCCCTGCGTGGCTTTTTCCCAGTAGAATCGTAAAGTAGTATTAGAGTTAGAAGGTAGCACCAGCCTCCAAGGGTCAGGCTGACAGCCCTAGCCTAGGGAAGGACGTCTGATTCGGTGCTGATCGCCAAAGTGGGAACTCGCGTGTGGAGCTCCCGGTGGCCCAGAAACATAAACTCTTGCCAGAGTCAACCTGGACCCCCAAGAGCTGAGCCTTTCTGGATGTGACTGACTCCTCACAACATTCTAGAAGGTGATGGAAATTAGAACTTAGAATTGCCCACCCCACTTCTACTTGGGACTTCCCTGACAGGTAAAGAATCTGCCTGCAATGCAGGAGACACAGGACACATGGATTTTATCCCTGAGTCGGGAAGGTCCCTCGGAGGAGGAAATGGCAACCCACTCCAGTATTCTTGCCTGGGAAATCCCATGGACAGAGGAGTCTGGCAGGCTACAGTCCATGGGGTCACAAAGAGTCGGACATGACTGAGCGACTAATACTAAATATACCAGGAGTCTCACTGCTTGAATGAAATCTTTGGTAAAGTGAAAAACCACTTCACAGTGAGACTGTGGAGTCCTTTATTTTCCTCTTACCTCCAGGGTTTTGTACATTGTATTTTTAAAAGCTGAGCGGGCCTGTATTTTTATGGGTTATTCTTATAGCTCATGCTGGTAATTTCCCAACGGTTGAGCCTCTTAAAATCATCCCCTGGCCACGCCCCAAGAACCTCCAAGCCATCAGTCCCAGATGGGGTGACTCTGAATAACATCCGGGGTCAAGACCTGGCCTGAAATCAGAATCACCAGGGTGGAGCCCAGAATCTGCTTATCACAGACTCCCCAGGTGGTTGTTAAACACGCTCATGTCCTAGGGGCCAAGCGCGTCTTTGCCAAGACAGGAATCCCAGCTCTTCTTGGGAGGGTGTGCAATGCCTTGAGGTGATCATTGCCTCCCTCTGCAGCTGCCTGTACCATTGTAGGGGCACGCATCTAACCTCATACTCCTCTCCTGGGCTACAGGTTCAGGCTTCATTAGCACCTTCCCAATACACACTTTTTCTGTAGGATTTTGTTTGAGGCAGAAAACAGAAACAGAAAGCAACTTTTCTTTAGGTTCAGAAAAAATCAAGATCCAGTGTTAAGAGAGCCTGCTATCAGAGAATCTCCGGTCCCCTTCAGAATGAGCTGATGTGGGCTTGCAGGTCTCTGAGACCTTGTGGGCCACCAGCTCAACCCCAGGTTGTGGGTAATGGGGTCAGTCTCCTCAGATTTAATAATCAATGTCAAGTGTCAGTCAGACATGACATGGAAGGGATGTCTCCCCAGTAAACTTTGCTGCAGTCCGTGTGCTCTCGAGAAACTGCTGCCGTCTATCTGCCCTCCATCCCTCCATCCCTCTGTCCATCAACCTACCCTTCTGTCTGCAGCCAGCCAGCCAACCTTTCATTCATCCATCCACCTATCCTCTCTTCTATTTTTTAATGTTTATTTTATGATTTATTTGGCCATACCTGGTCTTAGTTTTGGCACACAGGATCTTTAGTTGTGGCATGTGGGATCTAGTTCCCTGACGAGGGATAGAATCCAGCCTCCCTGAATTGGGAGCACAGAGTCTGAGCCACTGAATCGCCAGGGAAGTCCCATATAACCACTCTTCTGTCAACCCCATTCTCCCTTCCTTCCTTGCATCCACCCTCTTATCCATCCATCCGTCCACCCAGCCATTCACTTATCCCTCATATTTAATAATATTTGCTAACTGGAATATGTTGGACTTGTGCCAAGCTTTAGGGTGATACAAAGATGATAGATAAACAGTCCCAGCTCTCAAAATTATAGTTTAGTAGGTGAATTAAGACATGTAGTCAACAAAACAAAATACAGAGCATATTGAAAAGAGCTATTCTGAAGGTCTGGGGTGCTTTGGGGCCTAAGTTAAAAGATTTCCAGGGCAGGTCAGTGAGGAGGAAGACGCTGTTGGTGATATTCCGGCTACCGGACACCTGGACAGCCCCGACAGCCCCGACTCCCTCATCCCTTCAAGAAATGAAACATAGCTTCCTCTGCTGGATTACTGGGGCCTTTGGAGTTTTCTGTCACTTTCTCTTTACATACTTCATACAGATACAATCATACAGGGACCCAGTTCTTTGAAATTAGGAAGATGAGACCGCTGAGTGGGTAAGTGGTGCATGGTCTATGGACCAGGAGACTGTGCTTCTGTCTAAGAGCTGTCATCTTTCTCTCCCACTCTTGGTCCTTTATCCCAGTGCTCAGACATTCTGGTCCGTAAGGGGTGAGGGTGGGGCTGCCCCAGGACCAGGGTGGCGGTGAGACTGAGGTCTGGGCCACTCTGGTCAGCCAAGCTCAGTGGTGGAGACTAACTCAGGGATGGGGGAGACATATGAAATTTGTTTTATGTGGCCTTTTTCACTTGCTCCCTTGTAACATCCCTTGTCCTGGGTTAGTGGGAGGGTGCTGTGGATTAGGGACACTAACCTCACAAAGGGTTTCCCAGGTGGCGCTGGTGGTAAAGAACCCGCCTACCAATACAGGAGACCCGGGTTCGATCCCTGGTTTGGGAAGATCCCCTGAAAGAGGGCATGGCAACCCACTCCAGTATTCTCGCCTGGAGAATCTCCATGGACAGGGAGAGGAACCTGGTAGGTTACAGTCCATGGGATCGCAAAGAGTCGGATATGACTGAAGCGACATAGCGTGCATGCATGCAACCTCCCAAAACTACCTCTTGGAGAGAGGAGTGGCGAATTTAGGAATTTTAGTTCTGCCAAGTGCTTTGCCAGCCTCCTGCGAGGCCAGTTCTCCCCTTTTCCTCTGTATTCATGCTGGGCCTAGCGTGGAGACTTGTGGGTTGACACACAGACCAACTGCATAATTAAAGGAGCCTGAGATCCTTCCTTGTGCTCTACCTACAGGTTAATGGAAACAGCGAAAGAAATGACTCGGGAGTCCCTGCCTATCAAATGCCTTGAAGCTGTCATCCTGGGCATGTATCCTTTAAGGGATGTGAGTTTAAATGTGCTCTGTAGATGGTAGCATCACTCTGGAGCTGGTTGTGCCTTTCGTATCCTAGGTCCTCAGAGATGACGTTCGTCATCTGCGTGGAGGAAATTGTCAAGCTCCCCTGGTGCTTCTCTTGAACTTTCACCATCTGGACTTGAACCAAATCAGAGCTCGGCTGCTCGGCCATCCTCAGTGTAACCGGGGAGCTGAAGCCTGCTTCGAGGCCAGCTCCCAGGCCAGACGCATTCGTCGCGAGGAGAAGTCTAGCTTCCGGGGGACTAGCGAGAGCGTATGTGTCATTATTTTTTGCATTAACCTGGCATTGCAACAGTAAGGACACTCCCAGGGGATTATTCAAACCCATCTGCAGGAAGAATTCCCAAAGTGGACTGTGGAGAGGCAGTCCACCGTGTGGTGTAGTGTCTGGGCCCTACAGGATGTAAGGCTGAAAGCAGAGTCTGGACTCTTCACACTTTGCATTCCATTTTCCACTAGGTGCCTGGATCCTCAGCCTGAGGGGAAATACGGTCCAGGATAACCGTGGTGACCCTTGACTTCTTAGTGGTGGCGGCAGTAGAACGTGATCTGGTAGAAAAGCAGAGAAACTCCCCGTCCCGGGACGGACGGCTCGAGTGAACCAGCCAGGGAACGCAGCCAGGCCTGAGCTCGAGAGGTGGTCCCAGGTTAGGACAGGTAGGTCCTTGAGTGCCGTGCTGAGAAGGGTGACTTTTTCCAAAGACAGCAAGCAGCCTTGCTGAAACCTCTGGAGCAGAGATGGGACATGATGAGCGTGCACTCCAGAGAGACAGTTCTTGGGCGGACAGAAGGGCAGCCGGGGACGGTGAGACTGCATCTTTGAAGCCAGTGAGGAGCCGTTCCCCGAGGGGGGTGGCGGTGCTTGAACCATGGTCTTGGCCATTGGGATGGCTTTGAGGGGACAGTTTCAGAAGATCTCAGGGACCGAGAATTAGCCGGCACTGATGCAGAAGGAGGTCCATGAGTACTACAGGTTTCTGGATCAGTCAACCATCTGTGGAAGATGGGCTGAAGGAAGGCGAGAGACTCAGGTGCAGACCTGAACTCAAGACAGTAGCCATGAAGGTCGAGGAGGGGAGTTGGACATGTCTTCAGCCCCACGCGGGGACTCATATGTGCGGAGCTGGAGGAGAGAGGCCATGCCTCTGCATTTCTGGTGTGGCAAATTGAGTGATTGGGTAGTAATGCCACTGTCCACGGGGAGGACTTACGGGGAAGGTCAGAGTTACAGGGAGGAGAGTTCAGATTTGGACATGTTGAATTTGAGGTGCCTGGGGGGTGTCGAGTCATGTATTAGACCGTGGAGCTCAGGAGGAAGGTCCTCGCTGGAAATAGAAACTTGCAGGCAGTGGGCGTTTTAGGGGTGGTCGTGGTTTCAAGGATAACATCCCAGGGTTTTCTGCTTTAGTTGGATACAAGGAGCCTTTGACACAGACTGAGGAGGGCAGTTAAGAGAAGTGGAAGGAAAACCAGGAGAGAGAGAGGAGACACAGACGTCAGCGGGAGGCTTCAGACTGGGGACGGTAGGCTGGGTCTGGGCTGTTTTCCTGGCCCTCTGGACATCTTCATGGGGAAGGGAACTTTGCTCCTCTCGTCTGCTGACCGCTATCTGGCCGGATCTGAAACACGACTGTCCACAGTTGCCCAGGCTCGTACCTGAAGAATGGGAACTTGAGCTTCGTGGAGGCCCTTGCCCACCCTTCTAAGGCATACCTCCCCGCTGCTCCCCACCCGGGAGATGGACACGTCTGGGAGCCCAGCAGGAAGGCAGGGGTAGGGGTGGGGGACAGCAGATGGCTCCAGGCCCCACCCTTTGGAGGCAGGAGTCCACACAGCTGGTGGGCAGAGCCTCCTGTAAGGTTAATGGGCGGACAGTTGTCAGGGATTTGCTGGCGGTGGGTGAAGGAGCCCCTTGCCGTGGGCACCAGCTGCCTCCAGACCCTGTGCTGGTGGGGGTCGCGGGGCCCCTGGACGGAGGTCGTCTGGCGTCACGCGGCAGTCCTGTACGCAGTAGTCTTGTTGCCACGCAATTGCATCAGTCCAAGTGGAAATTAGCTTAGGTTCCTGGAGTTGCTTAAAACCCTTGGGGTTGGGGGGCTGGACCAGTTCGGAGGCCAGCCTGCTCTGGCTCTCTTTTGTTCTTACCATTGTGTCATTTCAGGGAAGTGGAGGGAGGGTGGAGAAATACTGCCGAACTCGGGGAAATTTGACTCCTGCGTAGACAAGACACAGAGCTGGATTCTAAAAGTGACAGCCTCTTTGTCTTTGCTCTGTCAGCATCCCTGTGACCTGCTTTCCTCCCAGGCACAGCCAAGGGTGAACTCAGGTCGTCCGTCTGCCTCCCACGGGTCCTTCCGCAGGTCCTGGGGGACGAGGGGTACGCTGGTGACTCTCAAATAGGTTGACTCAGCTGCTTCTTGCAGCCCTGTGTCCATCAGCTTGTCCTTGTTTCTTGTGTTTGACGTGAGCGCGGAGTTCAGGATTCTTTCATGAAGGGCCACTTCTTTTGATCGTGGTTTTGTGATTGTGCTGGAGAGAGAGAGACTTGGGGGTCATGGCACTTCTTTTTGGGGGCCCCATTGGCCCTACTAGGGTTTAATCCTGGAGCTCAAGTGCTAGGGTTTCTCCAGTAACAGCTGTATTATCAGAGGCAGGGTAGGCATCGCCCCAGCAGGCTGGGTGCTGGGCCGACCCTCCCTGGGATGGGGGCACTGCTGCTTTCCTTTCCCAAGAAAAGCTCCGGCTACTTCCCGGTCCTCATCCACACTTCCTAGCCCCCTCCCTCTCGGTTCACAGAGAATCCAGGTCCCACTGATTGCCGACATGATGGAGCCAATCTGAGTGATTGATGACTCGTCACAGGATGGGCTAGTGGTCCCTCCGGTCACTCCCCACCCTCTCTTCTCCCCTTGACTGACTCTTGTCCTGTAGGAATCCTGGTGTGGTCACACCGAGGCCCCTTCTCTGCTCTCCCTGAGGTTGCTGGGATTCCTCTCTCTCAGTGCGGATCGCATTGGGGTGGGTTTTTTCAGTTTTACTGAGATAAAATTGACTTAGAGCACTGTGTAAGTTTAAGATGTACACTGTAATGACTTGACATATATATTGCAAATGCAGGGTTTCTAAGAATTGTGGTGACATATTCATAACTTGTTCAGTCGTTCAGCCGTATCCAACTCTTTGCTACCTCATGTACTGCAGCAGGCCAGGCTTCCCTGTCCATCACCAACACCCGGAGCTTGCTCCAGCTCATGTTAATTGAGTCGGTGATGCCATCCAACCATCTCATCCTCTCAACCATGTGATCCTCTTCTCCTCCTGCCCTCAGTCTTCCCCAGCATCCCCTAATGTGTCAGCGCTTCTCATCAGGTGGCCACAGTATTAGAGCTTCAGCTTCAGCATCAGTCCTTCCAATGAATATTCAGGACTGATTTCCTTTAGGATGGACTGGCTTACATTTACCATTTTTAACTATACAATTCAGTAGCATGGAGGACATTCACACTGTTGTACGGCCATCACCACTGTCTGTCTCCAATGCCTCCTCTTCCCAACTGAAATGCTAAGCTCATTAAACAGGGTCCCCAGCCCCAGACAACCACCATCCTACATTATGCCTCTGTTATGAGTTCAACTCCTCCAGATACCTCATGAAGTTGAATCATACAGTGTTTGTCCTTTTCTGACTGGCTTATTTCACATACATTAATTTTCCTCAAGTTTCTTTCCTGTTGTAGCATATATATGCTAGAATTTCCTTCCTTTTTAAGGCTGAACTATTCCATTGTATGTATATACCGCACATTGTTTATCCATTCATCGCTTGAATAGACTCTTTGGTTTTTTCCACCTCTCGTGAGGAATGCTGCTATGACATTGGTGTGCACGTATCTGTTGGAGTCCTCGCTTTTGGTTCTCTTGGGTGTGTGCCCAAAGTACGGTTGCGGGGTCATATGGTAATTCTGTGTTTAATTTGCTTGAGGAGCTGCCATGCTGATGGTATTGTGTCCTTTCCCGCCCCGCCCTGGCCACACCCTATAGCATGGGGATCTTCCCCAGCCGGGGATCAAACCCTTGCCCCTGGAAGGAGAAGCATGGAGTCTTAGCCACTTCACCATCAGGGAAGCCCCAGTGCTGTGTCCATGTTGAGTCCGTCTCTCTATCACACTTTCAGGGAAGAGCTGTGTACTTCATCTTTGACTCCACAGCCCTACCTAGCAGTCTGTCTGGCGTAGGAAGTAGTGTTTGTTACGCTGACTTAACTGAGGAGTGCCCTTGTTCCAGTCCCAGAGAACTCGCCCCAGAAAGCAGGGAAGAATTTATGTAAGAGGACCCAGAAGGATGTGATTTCACTCCCTTACTGCCAGCTAACCTCACATGATAAAGTGAAGAGAAAGCAGGTAACCATTTTTATAGAGAGGAGCCATCTGTGATTAAATTGAGGTCAGACGACAAGACTTCTTCCTTTTAAGGATACCTGGATTAGCCCTATACCTTGTGCAGTCCTTTTTTAAAAAAACTTATTTTTATTTGAAAAATTTTAATATAATTTTAAAGGTTACTTTCCATCTACAGTTATTACAAAATACTGGCTCCATTCCCGGTGTTGTACAATACATTCTTGAGCTGGTCTTACACCCAACAGTTTGTTCCTCCCCGCTTCCCATCCCTATGTTGCCCCTTCCCCCTACTGGTACCTACTAGTGTCTTCTCTATATCCATGAGTCTTGCTTCTTTTTTGTTATGTTTACTAGTATGTTGTGGTTTTTGGATTCCCCAGGTAAGCGATATCCAGTGTTTGTCTTTCTCTGTAGAGTGCAGTCCTTTTAAGCATAAGGAGATGTATCCTCACAAGGTAAGGTTCATCCTTTCAGCAAGCATTAACCAGACACTTCTGTGTGCTAGGCCTGTGGGATGCCCGGGATGCAGCGTGCAACTCCTGCCCTTGTAAGATACAAACACATCCACACAATGCTGGGCGAATAAACATAGAGCGCTCGGGGAGTTCTTGCAGGGGATGCGGAGACTTCACCCACCCTGAGGAAGGTCAGGGAAGGTGTCAGCCGGGAAGTGAGGCTCTTCCAGTCAGGGTGTGGCCCGTGTAAAAATGAGAAAGTCCATAGCATCCTTACCACTCATGATTCTTAGGAGACCCCAAAGATCTCTGCCAGGTTTAAATCCCTTGTGCTATAAGGCTGACCTGCAAGAAGCCAAAAAAGAAGTTATACTAAAATAGGGACATGAAGTCTTATACAGTGGGTTTAGTAGTTTATTTTTGAAAGTTTCGTAGGTCACTTTGGTCTCATAGCTTTGTAACGTGTTTGTTGTTGTTCAGTCACTAAGTCGTGTCTGACTCTGCGACTCCATGGACTGTAGCCCACCAGGCTCTTCTGTCCTCCACTGTCTCCCAGAGTTTGCTCAAATTCATGTCCGTTGAGTCCGTGCTACTATAATCATCTCATCCTCTGCTCCCGCCTTCTCCTTTTGCCTTTAATCTTTCCCAGCATCAGAGTCTTTTCCAATGAGTCAGATGTAATCTAAAGGTCATTTAAATTTTTCAGTTATATTTGACTTCATATTCTGGGGGAATACATGTGCTGAGGGCAGTGGGCATAGACCTGTGGCTTCTTTATGGTCTCAGGGTGTATCCTGCAAAAATGTCATAGGTTGGGAATTCCCTGGCGGTCCAGGGGTTAGGACTCTGTGCTTTTGCTGCCAAGCATGCAGGTTCAGTTCCTGGTTGGGGAACTAAGATCCTGCAAGCTGTGCAGCCACAAAAATAAATCATCACGGATCAGCTGTAGGTCAGTGTGTGGGGGAGATGAGACAGCACAGAGGATGGCGAGCAGGGGCTGAATCATGGCAGACTTTGCGGAGGGATTTGGACTAAGTCCTGGAGGAGGTGAGAGACACTGAAAACTTCAGCAGAAGAATGATACGTGCCTCATTTTGGCTTCAGTAGATCTTTCTGGCCACTGTGTAGAAAGTGAATTGGAGCAGAGATAAGAAATGGTGAAGACAAGAGAGTAGAGAACTGTACCCCCTTACCAAGTATTACTACTTACCATGCACACGCCAGCTTCCTAGGTGGCACCAGCAGTAAAGAACCTGCCTGCCAATGCAGGTAGATGTAACAGACACGGGTTTGATCCCTGGGTTGGGAAGACACCCTGGAGGAGGGCACGGCAACCCACTCCAGTTTGCTTGCCTGGAGAATCCCATGGACGGGGAGCCAGGCAGGCTACGTATGGTCCGTGGGGTGGCAAAGAGTCAGACATGATTGAAGCGACTTAGCGTGCACTCATACGCCAAGCCAGTTAAGAGCCTGACTTGTTACTTATTTTAGCAAAAGCCTGGTGACACCAGCAGTTTTCAACAGAGTGTATCTGAATTTCTAGTGTCTCTCTTCAGAAGGGCTGGATGAGTCACCGTAGCCACACCAGGACCGTCTGGAGACCTGGAGACAGACTTGAGGGTGTGGTGCCTCTTGTCCATCATTGCAGCGTTTGGAGTCTGTGGGGCAGTTACCTGAAGCTGTAGGCTGTGGAGTTGCTGAGCCCAAACTGAGTTAATAGAGAGAGATTGGATGGCTCGGTCCCAATGAGCCAGTCCGTGGAGAGAGCTGAGCTGTGTCACCCGGTGATCTGGGGACTGAGGGGGGCCCGGGGTTCGGATGCTGCAGGCAGCTCTCTTGGCACTGGGTACTTCAGCCAGTACCCAAGGCTGCTGGCATGGGTGTGCCAGGGCCAGTGAGAGGAGCAGACAAGGTCCGGGTGTGACGCATCCTGACACCATCCCAGCGCTTCCTTTTCCATCGGTTGGTCTGTGTCTTTTCCATCGCCACTGCGTTGCTTTGACTCTGGTCATCAGTTCTCCCCGCACCGTTGCAGAGGCCTTCAGTTTCTGGTCTGCTCCACATACCCGAGTCAGAATTAATGACTGAGAACATCATTCCAGTGACATAAACCAACTTTTAATAGCTCGTCATCCCCTGTAGAGCACCAGGTAAAGAAAGAGTACCTTGTGATTGTTGTGTTTGTATTTATTTAATTACTAAAGAAGAAAGGAAATCTCCGCTCTTTGTCCCATGTAAGTTTGGTTTGGTGTGCACCAGATGCAGGTATCTCAAAGATAGCGAGTGAATTCCTATAAGAGGATTGATCTGGAAAGATGAGGTCTGGGTCTGCTCAGAGGCAGAGGAGTGGATCCCCTGACCGTGTGATCCACGTCCCCTTCCTGGGAGTCCAAGTTCTGGTATCTTCAAGGCCTCCTTTCTCTTCCTTGACTCAGATTGTCTTAAGATACTTAACGAATGGACAGCCTTCCATCGAGCGATTCCCCATCAGCTTTAAAACCTACTTCTCAGGAAACTACTTTCACCACGTCGTGCTGGGGATTTACTGCAATGGCCACTATGGCTCGCTGGGCATGAGCCGAAGGGCTGAGCTGATGGACAAGCCGTTGACCTTTCGGACTCTGAGTGACCTCATCTTTGACTTTGAAGACTCCTACAAGAAGTATCTTCACACAGTCAAGAAGGTCAAGATTGGACTCTATGTCCCCCACGAGCCTCATAGCTTCCAGCCCATCGAGTGGAAGCAGCTGGTCCTCAATGTCTCAAAAATGTTGAGGGCTGACATAAGGAAGGAGCTGGAGAAATACGCCAGGGACATGAGAATGAAGGTAGGTGCAAGGGAGGCAGATACGGGACGCAAGACCGTTCTTTCATTTTCCCTCTCTCTCTCTCTGTCTCTTTCTAGACACGTGCCCCGTGTTTCTGAGATGGTCAAAAGTTTCTCAAGGTTATCTTGCTTAGTAGCCACCCTTTTAAATAATTTTGGGGACTTCCGTGACAGTCCAGTGGTTAAGACTCCAAGCTTCCACTGCAGAGAGCACTGAGTTCAATTCCTGGTCAGGGAACTAAAATTCCACATGCCACGTGGTGTGGCCAAAATAGAATAATAATAAAAAATTCATAAAGGATTTTGTAAGGCGAGTGCAGAGAAAAAGAGAGTGAGCCCGGCAGTCAGGCAAGAAAAGGAAATTTATTAGAGGGAAAAGAGAGGGTGACTGGCTCTTAAGGAGAACCAGCGTTCTCCCTTTCTGATGGAGCCCTTCTTATACCCCACCAATGAAAAATTCTCTGAAGGGATGGTCACATAGCCGGAGGTCTGGAATCTGGTGGTCTTGCAGCTTTGAGAAGATAGGCACCTGTGAGATAACAGGATGCCATTTGGGCAATTTGGTCAGTCTCACAGATCGCTGTGATTTATCCTTTGTTTGCGAGGTCAACATAAAGAGCCATCTTATCAATGAGACCCCATGTGGACCCTATCAGATTTGATTTTTGACATGGACAATTTAAGTTTCTTTGCATTTACTACTTTAAAAATCAGAGCTAAAGTCCATGTGGGTTTTGTAGCTGAATCAAAGTCTTGGCCTGTAGTTCCTTGAGTTCTGCGAGTTAATCTAAACTGTTAATCACTGTATACTAAGGCTCCAGTTTTGTTCTGTTTTGTCCTAGTAATAAGAGTGGGCAATCATGTCAGTTTCCTTGAGACCTAGGGCTTTCCAAAGACATAAAACTTTCAGCATTTAAAACCAAGACGGGGACTTCCCTAGTGGTCCGGTGGCTAAGAATCTGCCTGCCAGTGCAAGAGACATGGGTTCGATCCCTGGTCTGGGAAGATTCCACATGCCACGGGGCAACTAAGTCTGTGCCTCACAGCTACTGAGCCTGAGCTCTAGAGCCCGAGAGCCACCGCTGCTGAAACCTGGGTGCCCTAGAGCCGGCGCTCTCCAACAGGAGAAGCCACCGCACGGGGTGGGCCGTGCACTGCAGCTCAGGGATCGAGCCCGGGTCTCCCGCGTTGGAGGCAGACGCTTTAACCTCCGAGCCACCAGGGAAGCCCGCGCTGCAGCCAGAGGGTAGCAGCGTCCCTGCTTGCTGCAACTCGAGAAAGCTGGAACGCAGCAAAAATAAATAAATAATGAAATTATTTTTTTAAAAAAAGCTAAAAAAAGAAAAGCCAAGAAAGTCTCAGGCAAACCAGGATGAGTGGGTGACCCTGCTGTATAATTTATCAGATTATACCGAGTCATGTTTTATCTCTGGTTGGCTTTGTGAGCTGCAAAGCCCTTGGGCATAAAATTCTGACCTGGTGTCCCAGTAGCAAGCAAAGGAGCACGCGTCCTGCTGTAGTTTTTATAAATGACGCTCATCAGCCCTTCTTCCATCCACCGCGTCACTGGCAAGGGGACAGGATGCCTGCTTGTCCTTGCGCCTCCGGGGCTCGTGGAGTCACTGAGGGCTGTGTCTACACCGAGGTCCACGCGAGAAAGGGATTATGCAGAATTCATGCTTGGTTGTGTTTAGCACCTGGGGACTTGTCATCTTCACTTGGTAGGACTTGGAATGGAGATTTTTTTTTTCTAGGCGCACCATGAGCATGTGGGATCTTAGTTCCCTGACCAGGGATCGAACCTGGGCCCCCTGCAGTGGAAGTGTGGGGTCCTAACCACTAGACCGCCCGGGAATTCCCTGGAATGGAGATTCCTGATCCTTTGAACCCACTGTGTGCACACGTGTGGTCTTCCCGGGTGGTACTAGCGACTAAGAACCTGCCTGCCAATGCAGGAGATGTCAGAGATGCAGAGAAGAGGGTTCCATCCCTGGAGCAGGGCATGGCAACCCACTCCAGTGTTCTTGCCTGGAAAATCCCATGGACAGAGGAGCCTGGTGGGCTACAGTCCATAGAGTCACAAAGAGTTGGACATGACTGAAGCTACTTAGCACGCATGCGCATGTGCATGTATGTGGGGTGGAAGGATCCAAGGAAGAACAAACTGGCTTCTGGGGCAACGTGGATGGGACTTTGTCTTCACAAGAGGGGAATTTACTGAGCAACCAAACAGCCCCAGGAGGCTGAGGCATTGGGCTGTCTGTGATGGGGGAAGGGGCACAGGATCATCCTGTCATCCTCTGAGCAGTGGCCCCTCTGCTTCTTGTGGTGACCTTCTGAAACCAGGTCAGAATTTTATGCCCAAGGGCTTTGCAACTCACAAAGCCAACCAGAGATAAAACGTGACTCCGTATAATCTGATAAATTGTACAGCAGGGTGACCCACTCATCCTGGTTTGCCTGAGACTTTCTTGGCTTTTCTTTTTATTAACTTTTTAATAATTTCATTATTTATTTCTTTATTTTTGGTCATGCTGGGTCTTTGTTGCTGCCCTCCAGCTTTCTCTAGTTGCAGCAAGGTGCCTCATGAGAGAGGCCCCTGGGTGGCGCAGACCTCCTCCCGGAAGTCTTCCAGCCCGGGGCCTTGGGCAGCTGGGATGACGAGTGGGCGGGGCTGGGATGCTGGGCTTTAGGAAGGCACAGAGGGTCCCTGGGGAGCCAGCGTGGTGACTCCTCCTATCTCCTCCAGATCCTGAAACCTGCAAGTGCCCACTCTCCAACCCAAGTGAGAAGCCGGGGGAAATCCCTGTCACCCCGCAGGAGGCAGGCAAGCCCCCCGCGACGGCTCGGCAGGCGAGACAAGTCGTGAGTAGTATCCTCCCCTCCCCCCGCCATGCCCCAACTCAAGGCCCAGCGGTTACACTCGTGGGGTTGTCCTGGGCTTGGCATTCGAACCAAACGGTGATCTCCAAGAGATGGGCCTCTCGCACGGGGGACATCTCTGATGGAAAAGGGTCCTCCATGCATGTCACCCCCAGTGCTCTCACCCTCCTGACGGTCAGATGGAGACACGGCTGGAGGGATAAGCCCCAGACGCCGTGAGATGGAGAAGAGCCTGGAAGGAGCCCTGGCCTTAGTTAGGAAGCCGGGGTCTGGAGCCAGCTCGGCTGCTTACGGAGCTGTGGGGCCTTAGACATGTCATGCAGCCTTTCTGGGCTCACATTCTCTCACCCCAAAAATGAGAACGTTAGAAGAGGTGAACTTGCCTGTTAATAGAACCTTAGCCCTCTGTGCCCAGTAGAAAGTTCGATCGCCCTCCGTGGATGGTGGCATCAGAAACAGCGCTCGGCCTCCCCTCTTTCCTTGGCTGGCTGTACCCTCCTCTGTTTTAGCCTCGAAGCTGGTGACTCCTCGCCTCCTTCTTAGATCAAAATGATCCACTTAAGAAATGATAGATTGGAGGTGCTGAGGCTGCCCAAAGTAGCCAGTGATAATCCCCCGGCAAATACGTGGGCCTTAAGTACCCTGGGGCAAAAATACTGCCTTGATGAATACCAGTAGCCTGCTGTGTCTGTCACACGGGTTCTCACCGTGGGGGGGACCCAGGGGTGCAGGGCACAGAGGGGCCCCGGCGCGTCTGCCCGTTCGCCTTGCAGCCCGGGCAAATGCTTGGGGGCGTCTTAGTTTCCTTTTGCGCCAAAGGGGATCAGAATGCTTTTCCTGCCCATCTCACAGGGTGCTGTAAGCTCAGGTTGGAAGGTGTGATAAGAGGGATCTGTGGATGGTGAACTGTGTTACACCGCATGTTGTTACTGTCACGGCATTCCTGTAGTGGGAGGAGAGAGTTTTAGTTTTCCTTTTCAGAGGAAGGAACCAGGGCCCAAAAGATCTTGTGCTGTGTCAGTGACAGAACTGGGGCTGGAACCCAGGCCTCTTCACCCTGGGAAGGTCGTGGGGGAGGAGAGCGTTGCTTCGGTCTGGGGAAGAACAGGACAGGATGGAGTATTGTCATTTCCAGGGAAGTTTTCCTGTTCATCTCTGTGCCGCCTCCCACTGCCAGTCCCAGGCTTCTGCACCAACAGCCAGGAAGGTCTTGGGACTGGAGCCCAGGATTTGAAAGGGGAGGGTTGAGTGCTCCTATAACTGAAGATCAGAGTGGTTTCTTTTTTTCTTTAATTTTAATTGGAGGATAATTGCTTTACAGTATCATGTTGGCTACTGCCATACAACAACGTGAATCAGCCATAAGTATGTATGTCCCCTTCTTCTTGTGCCTTCCCCCCTCCCACCCCACCCCACCCCTCTGGCTTGTCGCAGAGTAGGACATGTTGAAGTCCCTGTATTATACAGTAACTCCCGGCGGTTTCAACATAGGTTTGTCCTTTTAGAGAGCAGGATGGCTTTAGACCTGTCATACACAGCCTCTGACCCTATTCCTGCCCCTGATGCTGGGCAGCACCCTTGATCCTGACCCTCACCCTGTCTGTCCTCTCTGATTCAAACATCCATTCATTACTGTCACTGAACAAAGCAGCCGTTGTCTCAGAGGACTATGGACCTGGAAGCCCTTCCCAGAGGGTCACGGGGCAGAGTGTAAGGGGCCCTGCCCAAAATGGGAATCTATCTGGTGGCCCCTGGAGTAGGGGAAGGGTAGCCTTTAATCTGCATGGTTATCCTATCTGATTGGATTTGTGCACAGGATGGCAGTCGTTGGTTTTTAAGGCAATTCCTGTTAGGGTCATTTTACTTGGATCCACGGGAGCTTTGCAGTCCAAGGAAGATTACGTTTTTAACTGCAAAGAGTTACCGTGATTGCCCAGGGATGGTAAAGCCCATACGATCTTATAAGCTGGTTGTAGAGACAAAAGTCGGGATGACAAGCGGCTGGTGATGGTCGTGGTGTTGGTGCTGGTTTGAGTGGAGGAAGAAGGGAATTTGAATTTGGACCGTGGGCTTTGACGTGCTTCTTAGGCATGGAGGAGGGGAGTGGAGGGAATGTCATAGAAGTTGCTGAAATTGCAGATGTGGAGTTCAAGGATGTTGGGGAATAGAGATCCTGCCTCTAGAGCCATCTACTTGGAAGGGACAGCTGGATCAGTTTGCCAGGAAAGAAAGGAGAAAGAGGAAAAGAAGTGATGTCAGAGTCCTGAGTGTGTGAGCAGAAGACCCAGCATAGGAGATGGGGAAGAAATAGAGAGTGGGAGAAAGGGTCAGCGTGAAGGCATCCACCTGTGCACACCGAGGACAGCGCAGAAGGACTTAGGGGCGATGAGGGGGTAGAAGTTGACACTGTATATCACGTGGCTCTGATGCTGCTGGGAGGGAGGCCGAGTCATCTGGTGGGAGTGGGGAAGCGGCTTATCAGTACAGGGTGAAAACTGGGCACACGGGGCCCGGCTGAGGAGAGATGGAAGGATGGTATAACCCTGTTCGCAAGGGCTTCCCTGGTGGCTCAGATGGTAAAGAATCTGCTTGCAATGCAGGAGAGCTGGGTTCTATCCTTGGGTCGGGAAGATCCCCTGGAGAAGGGAATGACTACCACACTCCCAGTATCCTTGCCTGGAGAATTCCATGGACAGGCTCCTCTGTCCATGGGATCACGAAGACTTGGACATGAGTGAGCGGTTTTCGCTTTAACGCTTGAGCACTAGGAGGCGAGCTTGTTAACACAGATTGCCGGGCCCCTCCCCCAGCAGTTCTGATGCAGCAGATCTGGGCGGGGGCCTGAGAAGGTGCCCTTCTAACAGGTCCGGGGTGATGCTGGTGCTGCTGGTCTAGGGATGCCACCTGGAGAGCCAGCGTCTGGTCAGGCATTGTGGGAGAACCAAGTTGGGGCTTGACCTTCGAAAAATAACAATGTCAAGTCTGCTGAGAGGGGCAGATGAGGCCATCGAGCGTGGATCAGGGGCTCAGCCCTGCCTAGTTGAGGTTGCTGTTGTGAAATCAGAGGGTGTGGCCCTGGCGTGGGCCTGTGATTGGGCCCCACTGAAGTCACCCTGGGAGGAACCCAATGGGTCCTTCCCCCGGGGGCCAGATAGAGAAGTCCTGACCTCAGTCATCGCCCAGGCCATGCCCCTGCCCTAATCTCCGGCTACTTTGTCACGCAGCCAAGGCAAGCGAGCACGCTGGCGCCTGAAGCGGACAGCTGTTAGATTGCCATGGATGCGAGCGCACAGCCACCCTCCAGCGTCAGGGCCCCCTGCCCTCCCGAGGCGTGGGAGTGGGCCTGGGGACGGGGAGGAAGACTGCGGAGAGGGCAGTAGTCACCGAGAGGTCAGGAAGGAAGACCTTCGGGGAGGTGCAGTTCAAGTCCATCACCCCTCTTCATTCCCTGAACTGGTCCCGGCTCCAGCTGGGCAGGCCCCAGGACCACAGAGGGTGACAGCTCTTGGTTCAGTGGAAATGTAGACTTTTCCAAAATGATGAAGAGGGGCTGCAACAAGCCCCCGAATCCCATGAGACGCATGACCCCTGCTGGTAGCCCCTTCTCCTGGGCTGAGCCCTGATTCCCAGGGGTCTTCATAAACTCCTCCCAAGGGTCAGAATTCGGGGAGAGGGGTTTCTGGCCCACAACTAGGACCAGGTGGCCTTGGCTGCTTGACCAGCCAGGGAGCCCAGGTGGCTTGTGGGTTCCTGTGGACACTCTGATGTGAGCAAGTCCAGTAAGATCATGGTTATTCTTGGTGGAAGCTCCTGCTGCTGCTTTTCTCTGCTCGCAGCAATTGGAGGCCAGGAGAGGAATCTGGGGGGCAAGTATCTTGGCTAGAGTTTCACAGTGGATGGAGGCATTACAAGGGCTTCCCAGGTAGCGCTAGTGGTAAAGAGCCTGCTTGCCAATGCAGGAGACTTAAGAGAGAGACGCAGGTTCGATCCTTAGGTCGGGAAGATCTCCTGGAGGAGGGCATGGCAACCCTCTCCAGTATTCTTGCCAGGAGAATCCTGTGGACAGAGGAACCTGGCGGGCTACCATCCATGGAGTCTCAAAGAGTCAGACACAACTGAAGCGACTTAGCACGCACGCACAGAGATGTTACAAGGATGGCAGCGTCTCTTCCACGGTTCCTCCTTAACCCTGACTTCCGGATTGCAGGGCAGGATAAGGGATGACAGGGGCCCCCATGCAAGAAGAGAGGGAAGGAGGGATGCAGGAGACAAGAGTAACATGAAGGCTGTGGGAGGTGGGGACCATGAGACGCGCCAGGCACCAAGCTCCTCCCTCCCTCTCCAGATCCCAGCTTCCACCACTGCAACAGACTGGGACCCAGGACGGCCTGGTTCCTAGAGGTGTGTCTGGAGAAAAGCAGCTTCCCAGCCTCTACTCATGGCCTTCCCCAAGCAGGCTTTTCTCCAGGTAATCTGGCTTTTGGGTGAGGAAACGAGAAAGTAACAAATGTGGTTATGATCCAGTAACTCGATCAAACTCCAGGCCTCTTCGTGTGTAGCATGATCAGGACCAGGAAGGGTTTGGTGACTGTTACTGAGTTGTTATTTCAGCACCACTTAATGCCAAGTCATTTCTAAATGTGGCGGGTGCTGCCGTGAAGCTGGGGAGTGGCCCCAAGAGGGGAGAGTTACCATAACAGGCAAGAGGCCTTCAGCTGTGGGGTCCCAGCCCTGTCTGTGCGTGTGGATAATTTTAGTGGTTTTGCGTCCCCCGCCCCCTCCTCCTTGCAGCTGGGGCTCCTTCCAGCCCTGCATTCCTCGCCATTTTTGCACTTGTCTGAATAATCCTTCTCGAAAGGAGCATCAGTGTCACTGGGTTGACAGGACAGTCAGCTGAGAGGGAGGGCAAATGGCAGTGACTCTGTTAGTGTCAGCTGAGACAGCGTTCCTTCCGAAAGAGAAACAGGGACTCCCACCCCCACCCCTCCGCCCCCCAGTCCTTCCGCCTCCTCTCTGCTCCTCTGGGAGTGTCTAAAAAACATTTGGAGAAGACTCTTGAGAGTCCCTTGGACTGCAAGGAGATCCAACCAGTCCATCCTAAAGGAGATCAGTCCTGGGTGTTCATTGGAAGGACTGATATTGAAGCTGAAATTCCAATACTTTGGCCACCTGATGCGAAGAGTTGACTCATTGGAAAAGACCCTGATGCTGGGAGGGATTGGGGGCAGGAGGAGAAGGGGGAGACAGAGGATGAGATGGCTCGATGGCATCACCGACTCGATGGGCATGAGTTTGAGTAAACTCCAGGAGTTGGTGATGGACAGGGAAGCCTGGCGTGCTGCGATTCATGGGGTCGCAAAGAGCCGGACATGACTGAGCGACTGAACTGAACTGAACTGAACTGAAAGAACCTTCCACACAGAACAGTCAGGTTGTTTCCTGTGGTTCTTAAACAGAGAGAGCGAGCTTGCTATGTAGGTGGAAAAGACCTTCGGTGAACTTAAACCAGCTCCTTGAGGACAGTGGGCCTCAGTCTCGCTGAGATTCTCAACAGGGGCCCGGGCGCCCCCTGGGGGAGAAAGGTTAGAAGTGCAGCAGAAAAGGAGAGTTTTATAATGATGCTGCCCATGAGTGCCTGGGGGCCCGGAGGGTGAATGTCGTGCCAAGCTCAGGACCATTCCCGCCCCCCAGTAAAGAACCAGTCCACCTAAAATGCCCCCACTGAGAACCCCGAATGCTCCCTGGGGTCCTTTCCATCTCTGACAGTCCCCAGGTCTTGGCTTCCTGATCCATGGGCTGAACCCGAGAGAGTGGTGGTGAGTGGACAGTGGTTTTCTGGCTGGGCTGCCTGTGTTCCCATGAAGGCAGCTCCTGCCAATCCGAGTGACCCCGAGAACATTCTTCTGAACTGGGGCAAGAGCCCCTCAGGGCCCATGGGAACATCTTTATCTTCTCTGCCCGTCAGGCTTCTTTCCTCCCTCCGCCTGGTGCCCTCTCTTCTTTGCTGCTCATGCCTTTTTCTTCCCTTCGTCATCCTCTTTGATTTCCCTTCTTTGTCATCCATCTCGAGGGTGGTCCGCGGCTCTGCTGGGCTCTGCTGGGCTCTGCTTGCCCCGTGGAGACCCTCAGGGTCACAGAGGTTACTCAGCCCAGTGAGAGCCCTCCTTTCACTGCTGGGCCACAGCCGGATGAAGGAATTCCTGCCTTGTTCTGTCACCAGGCTCATGAAGGTGCCTCCAGGCAACGGGGCTGAGCGAGGCCCTAAGTCATTTCTAAGTGAAGTCATAATGAAGTCAGAAGCGGTTCGGGTCCTTGGTCTGATCACATTGAAGCTATTTTGAATGGGCCCCAAGAAGTCATTCTCCTTAGATTCCAAGTGAGGAAATCTCCCCCGGCAGGGGTGGGTGGTGGGGGGTGGTTGGAAAGGGGAAAATTCCCTTCACATGGAACGTAGAGGAGACACAGGGAGCGAGACCTAGGAAGGTTGTGGAGGGAGAAGTCAAACCTCCCGGACGAAGTGGGGTTTCATCAACTCAGGCACCCAGAGAAGGCAGTTTCCAACTCAGAGGCCCTCCCTGCTTCATCCCCTGGGGGATTTCGTGTGGTCCAAGGTGCCCGGAGATGCTTGAAGAAACCAAGATGAAGTGATGGGCCTTATTGAGAAAGACTGCCTCTGGCAGAGTGAGCCAGGAGCCTCCAGGGCTGACGATTGAAGATAGTCACGCAGGGCTGGGGTTCCTCAGGGGCTCTCTGCCCCAGAAAGGAGAGGTGAGGTCAGAGCCGGAATCCACGCCTGGGAATCTCAGTGGCCTTGGCTTCTGGTCTCTGGCCAGAGCCTCCTGCCTGGGGAGGGCTTGAAAGAAAGGCCAGGGGGCTGGAGCTCTCTCCAGAGCCATATCCCTCGTGGCTCGGGCCTGTCTGGTCACAAGCAGCCTCAGCTGTCTGCCCGCTCAGCTGCCGGCAGCGGTGCCTGTGATCCTGGAAAGGGAGGAATGTCAGAAGGGGGGGGCTTTGAATGACGGTGGCAGGTGGGAGGGAGCCCCCCTCAGTGTTCCTCCCCGAGGCGTATCGAGTCTGGCCTGGCCTGACTCCTGCCCAACTAGACAAGAGAGGAGGGCCTTGGGTCTCCCTGAACTTGTGAATGCTGGGCTGATGCCACCCCTGATTTAATCTCTTCCACCCTCTTAACGTGGAGGAGAAAATGGCAGCCCACTCCAGTCCTCTTGCCTGGAAAATCGCGTGGACAGAGAAAGCTGGCCGGCTGTAGTCCACGGGGTCACAAAAGAGCTGGACACGACTGAGCACACACACGCACGTACACACCCTTAACACCGAGGACTGAAAAGTTTAACGTTGCACTGTTGCGATACATCGCTTTCTAGAATCCAGAGACCACGGAGAGTCCAGCTAAACTGGTCCTTGTGGGTGTGCAGTGTGTGAGGGTGTCGCCTGTGAACACGGGCGTGTGCGTGCGTGTGAGGGGTTGTGACCTCAAGGGAGGCAGGAGCGAAAAGCCTGAGCAGCCTGCCCAGTGGCCTGTGCGTCCCCGTCAGGCAGCCAGCCCTGAACTGGGCTTAGCTGGGCCGCGTCCCTGAAGTATCTCACACTCGCCCGGGAGAAGGAAGGGGTACATTTCC
Source organism: Cervus elaphus (assembly GCF_910594005.1). Lineage (NCBI taxonomy): Eukaryota > Metazoa > Chordata > Mammalia > Artiodactyla > Cervidae > Cervus > Cervus elaphus. The sequence goes on along the minus strand of NC_057828.1, from coordinate 71,704,195 downwards.
ATTAGAAGAAGGGGAATGGCTTTTTGCTTCACTGACCGGCCGTTTGTCTTGGTGACCCCACGATCTGAAAGGTGCTTGGCACAAAGTCTGAGTGTGTTGATTTCTCAGTGTCCGGCTCTGCCACCCCATGGACTGTAGCCTGCCAGGCTCCTCTGTCCGTGGGATTCTCCAGGCAAGAATACGGAGCAGGATGGGTTGCCATTCCCTGCTCCAGGGATCTTCCTGACCCAGGGATCGAACCTGGGTCTCCTGCATTGCAGGCAGATTCTTTACCGTCTGAGCCACCAGGGAAGCCCAGGGGTGGCTTAGTAAGTTCTTGTGAATGAGGAAGTGGTACCCAAGTTCCAGGAGCCCTGCTGGCCGACTGCCATTCAGGCCCTCTGACCCATCCTGCCCAGTGACGGCTTGGGGGCTAGGGGTGTGAGGAGAGGAGACGCCCCAGACACAGCCTTCGTCCCAGGGAGAGGGAGGGACCTGGGTGGTTTAGGCGGGACCCTCTAGGCTTTTCCTCCACTTATGGCCTCTCTCCTGAAGCCCGGTCTCACACAGACACACCAGCTCGTTCAGCCCCAGGTTGGGCTGTCGCCCCACTCACATCCCCAACACGCTCCATCACTTTGTGATTCCCAGGCTGCTTGTGGCTTCCCTGATGCTGCCGTCCAGTCTAGCCAAGCTCTTTTTGGCCCTGAGGCTGCCCCAGGTGGGGCACATAGGAGATGGGTCACTGTCCCTGAACCGTCTAGATGCAGTTAGCCCATACTAGGGTATGTGGTGAATACCAGTGGCACGTCCCACAAAATGCTTTCTCTATGGAACCGTAGAGAGGAGGCCCTCTCCCGACCCCCTCCCGCTCTGCAGAGCTCCGTTGAGCTGGCTCCTGGGATGCAGGCCTGAGGGTGGACCCAGGACCAGGCCATCAGGCAGTCAGCCTGGTTCACCCTTAGATACACTGACATTGACATGAGGCTGGGACAGTCCATTTCTGCGTGGAGAGAAGTGCCCCCTCCTTCCTTCCACAAAAGTGCACCCAAGGAAACCTGAAGCCCCTACCCCGCGTCCCCTAAAATAGAAGGCACCCGAGAGCCTTTCAGAGGGAAAGACCTCCTTGTTTGGACTAGGGAAGGATTTGGAGAAATACATTGTTCTAAAATAATAACCCTGGATCTGATGTGCAAGGTTCTGGGCAAGTGCAGACCCAGCTGAATCATCATCCTGGGGCTTGTGTTTCTTAAAAATAACCCCCCTTGCAGTATTCTAATTATAGCCGGGGGAGCACTCGGAAGGGCCTCGCCACAATAGCTCCCCCAGCCCTGGCCCTGAGACGAGCTGGCAAGGACTGAGCCGTTGTTTCTGGCTGGGCTCCCAGGCGGGTGGCATGCTGCGATAACCCACTTCTGCCCTTCGCCAGGCCAGGAAATCCAGCCAGTGTTGCCATGAGAGAGAAGGGTTTCACCTTGCAGACAGTTCGCCAGGAATCTCAGTTTAACTCATTTTCTGCCAGTGTTGTCGTTCAGTCAGTCGTGTCCGACTCTTTGGGACCCCATGGACTACAGCACACCAGGCTTCCCTGTCCTTCACTGTTTCCCAGAGCTTGCTCAAACTCATGTCCATTGAGTGGATGATGCCATCCATCTCATCCTCTGTCGTCCCCTTCTTCTCCTGCCTTCAGTCTTTCCCAGCATCAGGGTCTTTTCCAATGAGTCAGTTCTTCGCATCAGGTGGCCAAAGTATTGGAGCTTCAGCTTCAGCATCAGTCCTTCCAATGAATATTCAGAGTTGATTTCCTTTGGATGGATGGGTTTGATCTCCTTGGAATCCAAGGGACTCTCAAGAGTCTTCTCCAACACCACAGTTCTGCCAGTTTTAGCCTTTTTCCCTCCTCCCCTGTGTTCAGGGCCGTTGTGGGAGGCAGGAGGGTGGGGGTACAGAGGAAGGAGACGACTTAGTCCCTTTCCGTTGGAAGGCCCCACGCTGTCTGTTGTCGCAGAACCAAATTCAGCTGTACAAGTAGGCAGGTTCCCCAAGTGACCTTCAAAGATAAGGTAAAGCCTCTCCTATATACAGAAAAAAAAATCTTCTAGTTACTTCTTAGAATGTTTGTTCATGATGGCTTGAATTCTGGCTTAGGACTTTGTTAAAATAAAAATATCCCATCACAAAACTATCATAATGAAATCCTATCAGCCATTTAGTAGGAACTAGACCGGCTTCCCTGGTGGCTCAGCACTGAAAAATCTTCCTGCAATGTAGGAGATGAGAGTTTGATCCCTGGATCAGGAAGATCCCCTGGAGAAGGAAATGGCAACCCACTCCAGTGTTCTTGCCTGGGAAATCCCTAAGACAGAGGAGCCCGGCAGACTACAGTCCATGGGGTCGTAAAGAGTAGGCCATGACTTAGCGATTAAAAACAGCAAAGGAACTAGACCAGAGTTTATTGAGAGGTACAGAATATTCAACAGTGGGGATTTGCAGATGAATTTACTTGATCCATGCTCTAAAGTTGTTTGCAGACTCTGATGCAGACTCAAGAATTATGAACCTTTGGGATTCTTTAACCTAGTGGACCCCAACCTTTTTGGCACCAGGGAATTTTCATGGAAGACAGTTTTTCCGTGGACCAGCGTGAGGTGGGGATGGTTCAGGCAGTAATGCTCGTGGCGGGGAGCAGCCGCTGGCTCCCTGCTGTGTGGCCTGGTGCCTAACAGGAGTTGGGGACCCGCTCCAACGATGTACAGAAGGAGATGGCAGAGCATGTGGAGCAAGGAGCGGTGCATTGCGGGGAGATTTCATCAGAAAATCCTTCACGGGGAAGTGGCATCTGGGTTGGTCCTTGAAGGGATGAGAAGAGACATGCGGGAGGCAATCCAGAAGCCAAGATGCAGAGACAGGAGTGGCCTGACGTCTTCCTCAGATACTTGGGAGGATGCTCTGTGTGGGGAGCAGGAGACCGAGGGTCAATGTCATTGCATCTTGATCAAGGTCATCCACTTTTGATTCTGGAGGAAAATTCTGGTTTCCACCTCTTGCTAACCACGTGACTTTGAGCATGTTTCCAAACTTTCAGGGCCTCTCTTTCTTCCTCCGTCAAATGGATGGTAACAGTATCAGCACTGGAAGGCTGTGGTGGGAGTGGTGGGAATGAATTGACCCGTGTAAGCCCCTTAGAACAATGCTTGGTACAGAGTAAGTGCCTAATAAATAAAAGCTATTTATAGTGGTGGTTTCTCAGCAACTGGGGGCTTGGGGGAACTGGCGGAATAGTTAAGGAAACGTTTAGAAAAAGAAGGCCAAAGGGCCCCAAGGCAAAGTGCATCTGTTTTCAAGGATGCTGAGAGCAGAACGTGGTAAAGATAAAGGGAGAAGTTTCAGGAACATAGAAACTTGAATAAAAGGTGAAAATGCTCTTCCTTGCGGCTGAGAGGCTTCAAGAGGAAGCCAGGAGAGTGGCCAAGAAGTGGCTTCAGAGCAGGTGGCGTCCGAGTGGCTCGCGCTTGTGGCCCGTCGCTGCAGGGACCCCAGGGAAGCCCCTGTTACGGGCTCAGCGGGAGGGGTTTGTTCATTCCTTGACCTTCCCTGTCGCCTGTCCTGCCACGGACTTTCCAGCAGGTGCTGTTGGTCGCAGAAACGAGGGAGAGAAAATAGGCGAGTGTGGGTTTATCCCAGCCCCTGAGAAACATTAGGAAGCTAGGGTCTTACTAGCTTTCATCTCACATATGAAGGGCAGCACCTTTAGAGTTTCAGGAGGAGGAGAGGTGTGACTTGGTATTGAGGAAAATGCCAGGACAGGAAGAAAGCTTATGCAAGAAAGGCTCGGAAAGGTGAGGCGAGCTGATTGATAAATGCTGCGAGGACCGCGGAGCAAGGGGTTCTCTTGTTAAAGCACAAGGAACTGCTTAACCTTTGGAGGCAGTGGGAGATCTCAGAGCCGCCATGGCTCAGGGCCCACGTAGTGTGCGAGATCCCAGGGGAGAAGACAGACTCTTAGATGGTTTTCTGGACTTCATTTTAGATGTGGCTGCTTCTCTGAAAGGATTCTGGAGCACTTGCTCGAACTTGTTCTTATTCCGCATACTAATAACTCAACACCGTTACTAGTATCATGTCTGAATTAGCTGCTAACTAGTGAGTTAATGGCTTCCCTGATGACTCAGATGGTAAAGAATCCGCCTGCAATGCAGGAGACCCAGGTTCGATCCCTGAGTTGAGAAGATCCCCTGGAGCAGGGAATGGCTACCCACACTCATTTTAAAAATGGGAAAAAAAAATTGTGAGATAAATCCTGAGAATGCTTAGGCATGATCTTATGTCGGGAAGTCTCCTAGGAAGTAGTTTTAAAGACAGTTTTAAAAGACAGATGATGAGCTGCTGAAGGACTTCTTTCCCCAGCTTGAAGTACTTTCTTGTATGACTCCCGTGAATGCTTGAATGTAGTGTCATATTGCAAAGTACATGAGAAAATGTATTACATTTGGGGAAGAGAGGTGATTTGCCTTAGAATGATTTTCCACATGGACATGCTTTTTCAGATGAATTCTGAAAGATTCATCCTAAGTTTATACCTTCAAGCCTGAAATAGAGACGGACAATGTCTAGGAGAACCTGAGTCACCCCAGACATCTGGGAGGTGCTGGGCTTCCCCAGGGCACTGAGGACGCCAAGGTTTCTAGGAGCATCTGGTTCAGGTGCTTAGTTCTGTTGTAGTCGAACTTTAGACCCTTGCAAGGGTTACAGATACGTGTCAGAGGTTACAGTGTGCCCAAATTCAGGCTTGAAGTTAAACAAACTCATTCAGCAACCTGTACCTTTCGTTTTGAACTTTACATTGAAAACCTGTTAAAAGGCTCCTTAAAGCCTATAAAGGCGGACTTCAGAACAAGAAGTAGAGTTGGGAGCCAAGGCTGGTGGGTGGTGGGGGGCGCGGTGGGGTGTGCTGTGGAAATACCCAAAGGGTCGAGGGCCCTGACAACAACGCTAAATGATCTTTCTGTATCCCCTCCCCTCTCCCCCCACCATCTTTCTCTCCCCCGCAGGCCTGCACTGCCTGAAAAGGCGGCTGACGTCAGCACTCTGAACGAAGTGGGCTATCAGATCCGGATTTAGGCCGGCCCTACCGCAGCAGCAGGGCTTCTATGGTGCTTTTCTCTGCCTTTACCCAGCATCTTCAGGAGGAACTGCAGCTATTTATTGAGAACTGGTGAATTTTATTCTTACGGATTCACTTGGAAGTAGACTCTGAGTGGCTGGTAACAACAACAAAAAAACTCATGAAGGGACAACCAAGAAAAGGCTGTGGTAGACCCCACTGGGGTTGGACTGTCCCCCTCACTCCAGATAGAAAGGGTAAGACCATAACTGTAGTTTTTTTTATTTTCCCATTTACCTACTTTCTTTTACTTGCTTTGAACATTATGCCTCACTAGTAGTCCATGTTTATGAAGCCCTCCCCCCTCCCACTTTTGATACAGTAAGGTAACTCAATCAGTATTAATGTCTTTTTCAGCAATAACAGAGGCAAAGATTGGTGGGTTTTTTTTTTAAGCAGTCAATATTACCTCAGCATCTTGACATCAGATATGCAAACATAATGGTGGGTTGTTTTTTTTTTTTAATTCTATTTGTATTGTTTCCCCAGTATTTCCCATGGGGATCTCCACGAGGTTTGGAATTTTTTTCCTGGTGCACACGTAATGAGATTTTAGGTATTATATGCAAGTGTTTCCTTAAAGAGCACTGAAATTCTGGCAATACGGGAGATCATTTTCGGGATCTTGGAGTTACTACTTTCTTAATCTTTCTTACAGCATTCACTGACAGCAGCTTTTATTCTTTCAAAACAAAACAGAAAAGCAAGTTCAGAAGCTATTCTGTGTTCTGTCACTAACATTTAAACTTTGCAGACTCCAGTGAAAAGCACACGAGGTCATGCACTGTTACACACATTTAGCAGTATTGCGATTACCTCTGACAATACCACACTCAGACAGAGACCGAGACAGAGAATCAGTAGGTCTTGAGAACTAGGTAACCTTTCTGTTCACATTTCACCTGAGTTTTAAGCTCTGAGTCAGGCCTTGGTTCTGCAGGACTCACTGTTGTTGGGTATGTGTTCTGACGTCTTATATTAAGACCAAATATGGCATGATGTGATTATTTCCCAGTACCATTTTTAGGTACCACTTCATGATATTTAGGAACTGGTATTGGAAAAGGCAGTGAATTGGAGAAGCAGAATCTTTGTTTTTCAAATGGAAAAGACTTCCGGTACAGTGTTACACCTTATAGCCTGATGTTCTCCTGATGTTCTCTAAGGAGCATGGTGTGAGTATCTGGCCTGCATATGGCAGTTACAGTGTAACTTCTGCTGCAGATCACAGAGTAACTCACACACCAAGTCTGTGTATTATCAAGAGTACAGCTTCTACTTCACTTGTTTGATCTTAGCAACCATGCCAACTCAGGAGACCAAAAAGCATATTTAAGTGAAGTCTGCTAGTCAACAAAAATGTTATTTCAGTTTGGGGCCTCCCCCTCTGGCTTTCTTTACCTGATTTTGGGAAGGGAGTAAAAAAATCTGCTCATTCAGATTCTTTACCCCTGAGGGCAATACGGGAAGGAAGAAGACTCTATCCTTTAGCCATGTGCAACTGAGCTCACTATACCCTAAGAATCAGTGTTATTAATGGAAAGTACTTTCCCTGAAAAAAGAAGTCAAATGTCCTTTACATGAAAAAGGACCAAGTAAGTCCAATCTACATCTCAGTTAGATTAAACCAGTTAAACACATTCGGGACTTAACCACTTTTAAGAATAGTACTATCAGTAGAATTGAAAATGAGTTATTTTAATCTTCTCAAGACAAACCCATTTGCAGCCTCCTGGCCACATGTATTTAGATATTTGGAGTAGTCCGTGAATCATTTCATTTTCATTCTGAAATACGGACTTGGCTCTCTCTAGATGAACTGTAATCATGTTTACCAATCTGAAAGTTTATTATATCCAATAAGTAGACTACATATAATACTGCAGCCATCCTAAGGGCTTGGAATAGGATTTCCCAAGTATTAAGTACAGTCCAGTCTAAAATATGGAATGTCAACATTTGCATATCCTTGTCCCCCACAGAAGGGGGAAGGAATTAGGAATACAACCTGTTTCTAATATGCTGATATCTAAGCCTTAAAACTGCCAACTGGCTTCAAGATTCAATCAGTAACCTGATTTCTTCCACACCCACTTCTTGATTTTAAGACTTATTTCCCCAAAGCAAGAGTTAGTCACAGAAACATGAAAATAAGTTAAAATGTTCTTAGTTGTTACTCTTTTTATTGCCAATGGAATACGTTAATTTCTAAAGGACACAAGAAAAGTACCAAATTTACATTCTAGTGAATTGGTAATACGGTAAGGGAAAAAAAATGACATGATTTATCTTTTACCCCACAGAATTGATTTTAAATCTGGTTATAATTCAAAAGATAAAATCCATGAAATGATTTGAAATCTAGTTTTTAAAAAAAGTTAATGCAAGAGAAATTTTATGCTTAAGCCATTGTGAAAATACTTGCAAAGTTTAAATGAATGACAGGACTCTTGATTCTAGACTACATGTTGTGCTGTTTTGAGTACTTTTATTTCAGAAAGTGATATTTAGTATTTTCTATACACTCTGAAATCATGAGCATTTCACTTTTTCTAAGTCAATTATTTCATAAGGATTTTATTAATAGATATTGGTAAATAGAACTTTGGAAATCTTAATTACGTATTCTTACTATACCCGAGGCTTTTGTAAGCTCTAGTTTTATGTACAACCTTGTACAGTTTTTTTTGACATACAATTCAGAATCTTGTTTATTCTCTTGGACTTTGTTCTGGCCAATACATTTTTTTTAGATCTCTTAAGAAAAACTGTGATTGTTTTAGTGGGTATTTTTCTAAGTAAATGAAAACTTGTATAATGGTATTTTAGAGAATGCCAGATAAGTGCATGTTTCAATTTAATGTTTTTCTCATTACCTGTATGTTTATACACAGCATGGGACTTTCAATAAAATCATCCTGGAAACTCAAGGATTGTTTTCCTTCTAAAAATATAAATGGTGTCATTTTTTTTTTATTCCTCTTATTATATACTTGTTCTAGTAAATTAATTTATCACTCTCACCCTTGTCTTCTTCCACAATTTTCAGATTCTGTATTAAATTTATCACTATTTTGGTGTATCTTAATTCACTTATTGGCTTCCTTATATTTTGGCATCACACAAGGCAACAAGTGAACTACACAGCTTATTTCATCTACCACAAAACCGTCAGGCACAAATGTACTACTACAATAATTTATTAGGTAACTTACATGGACAAAGTGCAAATGACTTGACAAAGTGAATGTTTTTCCAACCCTTTGAACTCTGGATCTCTAACTTAGTGTTTTTAGGAAAGCAAAGGGTTAAGAGCAGACAAGTTGCTAAATTCCAGAAAAGACAATTTCAAACACACCTACTGATATCAAAAGCTATAGTAAAACCAAAATTTCATTATTGCAATTCTGCAATATATCCCTTTCCATTTAAAACCTGGATAGCACAGCAGGTGAGATGGGGAGATTTGGTTTCAGCAATTAACCAAATTTAATTGCTTATGGCAGGTAAATACAAGGCTCCAACAGTTATTAACTCTTCTGATCAAACAAAGTAAAGACACGTGGACAGTTAATTTTAGTGGCGCTTTAAAAGCCTGTGAGAAAGTTACAAAGGATTCCTTGGCCTACAGTACACATACTACTACTTCATTCTAAATTGCTAAAGTTGAAAGCAATTTTATGGGATTAACTCAAAGTGAAGTACGTGAAAAGGGCCTAAAATCACAATATATTAATCAGGATACAAAAAAATAAGTTTTCAGAGGTTTTCAGGGATGTTCGTTTATCAAGAATACCTATATATAAAGTTAGTTGTTAACAAATTCATACAACATACTTATCCATGAATCTTCATTTTTCTTTCCCTAATACTAAAAGGGATAAAAATACTATCTGCTGTTACCATTCGCTGATGACAATATCTGCTAATCAGAACATGTAATACTTTGAAAACTGTTACTACAAAATGTGGAAAATCCTAGAACTATACGGTTAATACTGTTAAGTTTAAAAAAAAAGTGATACAATAAACAAGTATTTCTATAACACTATAACTTTTACTAGGCAAATCCTTACAACCCACATACTTTTGGGGGGTATTTATCTGGTTTATTTATTTTTTAATAATTGCTGTAAATACTTCAGTAGAAAAAGTCCGAGCCTATAAAGTAACTACTGCTGCTAATTTAAAATGAAGCATTCTATTCAGAAAACCCACTGTAAAAAACTTTTATAATTCAGAATAATTCAATATAAAATTACTTAGTAAAAATGTACATAGTTCTTTGATCCCAATTCTAGAAAAGAGTAAATTTTCACTTAGGTTTTAAAATGATTCAAACACTCATTAAGAGCCAACTGCAGGATTTTTTCAGACCCACTCTTAACCAACTTTATAAAAAGACCAGCACCATCTCACACTGCTGAATCATGATAAAGACAGAAACCCAAAACATTATAGAAACGACAACAGTTGAACCACAACAAAACAGTTAATATCAACTATTAAAGAGTCTTAGGTCTCCAAGTTAATATCTCCCCTCTAGAGTTCTGCTGGCTTGCTCTTATTTCTGAGGCAAATAAAAAGAATCTTATAGCTGCCACTTTGTTCCAAATACAAGTTTCCTAATAAATTTCTACAGGATTGGTTCGGTAAAGTAAAATCTTTCCTTCAATCCAGAATCTTTTCTTGAAACTAGAAAAAAAAAAAAAAAAATTACTAGGGAAACCCAAGGCATGGCCCCAGAATGACTCTCTTAGGCATCCTATACAGTCCACTATAGGATGGAGGGTGGGCTTGTCCAAAACACCTCATCCCACTAGTTACGGTGACCTACATTTTCCCAATAAAATGCAGGCACATTCGTTGGCTCAGGATGGTAATAAAATGGATTAAGCAATTTGTACAGTTCTAAAAAGTACTATCAAGCCCCATCAAAGACAAACTAAAATGGTTAGATACTTGTGAACAACCCAATAATTTCTGAGATGAATGAGTTAGGACTCAACAGACACGATCCTATTGATGAAATCAGGCCTTCTGCAAGGGAATGAGTTGTGGTTTGCAAGAACTCAAAAGATATTCTGGATCCACCTTAAAGCTTGCTAAAAACACGAAATTCTTTCCTAAGAGACTAAAGAAGTTGAGCCGTATTTAAAAATCACTGTCAATTTTACTGGGATTTAGAATAAATATTTACAACTTTTTTTGCAATCAACAGCATTTAGATCTCACTTGTCAGGAAAATATTTTTTCATTATTAAAAAAAAAAAGTGTAAACTTGTTTCTTCTGTTACCTGTTTCAAACATTTAACATAAACCTCTTCAGAAATTTCATAGTGTAAAAATAAATAAACATGCAAACTCTTAAGAACTCTTTGGGGGAAAAAAAAACCAAATGGGAACGCAAAGTATATATGTAATCAAAAGTCAGAGCTCAAGTCTGAATTTAGCCAATAAAGGCAGATGATCCGAAGAGTTATTTTCATTTGGAAGTCCATTAACAGTCCATAAGTCTTCTTCTGTAAGAAGTGACAGTCTGGCTAGAAGTTTCAAGCCACCAACCAAAGTAACTTCAGCTCCTACATTAAAAAAGCACATACACATTTAGTGAAACAACAGGTTGTAAATTGACCACAGAAGTCTTTAAAAGAAAAAAATGATATGTAACTTGACACTGCCCTGGAAGTCTAATATGAAAGTTTAAAATATGGTTAGTTTTTTATTGTTATAACCTAATTATAACTCTCAAACAAACAGCAGTCTCAGATGTTTGCTTTCCTATTTCAGATTTTTTTTTTCAATTTCAAATTCTACAAATCATCTTTAGAAGAAAATATCAATGTAACACGTAAGAATGTTAAGAGTAATTTGAGATTGACAACTACCTAAGAAATTCACCCATCAACTTTTCTGTAATTGTATAAAACTGAAAGACTAAGCCACATCTAAGTAGAACATTTATTAAGTGACTACAGAATAAATTAGTGTAATTTGGTCCCAGAGAGTCAGTACCCACAGAAGTGGAATAAAAGAAGACAGGCTCTTAATGTTAACATTGGAGATGCTGGTCCATGGCACACTCCCGCCATCTAGTGGATATATATAGTATGACAACTACCAGAACTAACACAAATTCAAAGCAGCAAGGTTATTTTGTAGAGTTGATCTAGGGGAGAGGAGTTGGCCATCTCCTGAGTGTTACTAGTAAGGTTACTTTTGGAGAGAAAGAAAAAAGCAGAAGGGAAAATTGGGAAAGAAAAGTAGCACTGAAAAAAAGGAAAAGGAAGAGAAAAAAGAGGAAAATCAGAAAAGACAAAATAGCTGCCCACATTTAGGATTTTCAGTTTTCTGAATACTTTTCTGACTCCCAGGTCCCTGGTGTAAAGAATCTGTAAAGAATTTTCCTGCAATGCAGGAGACCCAGGTTCAATCCCTGGGTTAGGAAGATCCCCTGGAAAAGGGAACAACAACCCACTCTAGTATTCTTGCCTGGAGAATCCCATGGACAGAAGAGCCTGATGGACTAGTCCATGGGGTTGTTAGAAGGTCAGACACAACTAAGCAACTCATCATTTTCACTACTTTAAACCTCACTTTCTTCTCCACGTTAAATCCTTTAACCAATATTAATACCTTGTTTTCAATGAATCATACAAGGAAAAGTGTTTTATCACCTTTGCTTTTTGAAAACACACTTTTCAGACTTCTCTTTCCAGAAAGAACCAATATTCCAGGGTCAACATGACAAAACTGTCAGCTTTGGTAGTACAAGCAAGGCCCTACAATGAAGGCAGCATACCTTAGTAAAATTTAAGTACAAAACTGTATGATACTGCTGTCGCAAGAAAAACAATAAACTTGTGGTGAGTAAAAACCAAAAGGCAATATAAAAGATCTAAAAAGCAACTCAGAAGGTGACTGGGATTGGAGGCTAGAGCTGAGGATGTAATTCACAGGGAATAATTTGCTTTGAGGTATTTCACTGCCTCCATCTTTTGCAGGTGATAAACTGATTTACTCAGATACATTACCAATCTGTCAAATACATTACCAATTTTAAAATATTTTTAATTTCTAAATCGAGAACTTTATCCAGATGTTTGGCTTTCTCAGCTTCAGCCCTGAAGTTTTTAGTTACTGTGTTCTCAAGCAGAATTCAAGATTACACGCATTCTTTACCTGGCTGCTCTGCAACACCTTCCTTTTCAGCAGAATAGAAAATATAATCCACAGTTATGGCACTTCGGGAATGACAGGTGGTCACTTCTGGGATTCCAGTGTCAGGAAAATAATGTGAATAAACAGATGACAAGCTGAAATGGTGCTGTAAATTTGAAGATAACCTAAATTGAAGGAAAAAAAAAGTAGCATCCATCAAGTTTTTCATGATTTTTATAATTCCTCCTACTTAAAGCACTTTTTCACTTAAATTTCCAGACAAAACCAGACATTAGGACAATATTTATTTAAACAAACCATAGCACAATTTCACATTTATTTATGCAGTGATATCCAAAATCCATTAATAGGGCTATACTAAGTGGGGTGGGGTGGAGGAGCTCAATAATTAACATACCAATGTGATTATTAAAATTAATTATAACACATTTGAGAGCCTCCACTTACTAATGAACACATATTCCAAAATAATTTGTAAGTTTGCTGCTTCTAAAATAGAAAATTAAAGTGGCCTTTAGGAATATTATTTAGAACTGACAGACTTTTGATGTCAGAGAGGCCATATTTTTCCATGGTTATCCTTGCTATGGTATGTGAGATAATTTTGTACTGCATTTTAAAACAGCTTCTATATAATGGCTTACAATTACCCCATTTTTTAAATACACATGATGTTACAGGCAAAAGGTTTAAAAATCATCTCCCATTAATACATCATGAATTTTAAGGATATTTTATTTCATGAAACAAAACAAAATTTAAAAGACATTATTTTGTTCATCCAACACACATTTATCAAACATCTCTAAGTTCCAGGCACTATCTCTTGAGTGCTAAGGATACACAGATAAAGGTGCTGCCCTGCGTTTAAAGAGCTCATAGGTCAATAAGCACAGGTAATTGCTTCAAATCATTCTACTGCCAAGTTTTAGAAACTTTTTATATCTAAGGACTTATAGTTACAATATTACTAAATGTAAATTAGGTCTACTGCAAACTGTTCTTACTACTAACATTTTAGTTTACAGATACAAGTATGCATATAAAGACACTCACTGTATTTTAAAGATATAAGTACTTTTTCTTATACTCTATTGTGTTATAAAAAGATTTCAGAATTACTCAAAACTAAGTATCTGCTAGCAAGAGTAGCCTTTTTAATGATCTCACTCGGAAGTTTCTACTGTGAAAGGTTTAAAATTTTTAAATAATTTTTTTAAATTAAAAAAAAATTGCTTCTTTCTTACTAGTTCTTATTTAAGAGATATTTTCCCCAAACGAGATATACAAAATATAATAAGACTAAGAAGGCAGATAAAAAGAATTAGAGGTGATTCTGAAATTTAAGTGTTAAAACAAAAGTCAAAGCTATAGAAGAATCATACTATGAAAAAAACAAGACATTTTGAGAATCTCCTAAGACACAAATCAAAGTCTCCATCCTGTTGTATTAAATATATATGTTTTTCAACCACAGCCCGAAGCATCCATGATTCTTTAATAAAAACAAACCCAGGCATCTTTACCTGGCTACCTATGATGACCTCTCCCTGTAGTTTAAGAGATAAGTTTAGGTAATTATCTTTCTACAGCCATATTCTTTTTTTGGATCAATTCTCCTATAGATTTATTTTTGAGATCCAGTAAGCAGTTAAAGGAGGCTAAGGATCCTCTTGAAATCTCAGAGATATTTTTCTGTGTTCTTCACCTCTGTTTTAAGTAATAGCAATGTCAGTGGGTTCAGGTCCATGGACAAATTGTTTCTATAAACAACAATGCTTAAGTGCTTACTGTATGTTAAACACTGAGTTTTACATGCTTTGTCTCATCTAGTTCCCATAACAACCAATTTATAAAGAAACAATCTTTTAAAAATGTTCAATTTCTTGCTTAAAATCACACAGCTAAAGAGCAGCAAAGTCAGGGTTAGAACTCAGGTCTCTTTGACTAAGAGCCAGTGTTCTTCACCAGCACAAAGTATCATCAGCTTTATTTTTTAACCAAGTGATTTTTGGGAAATGATTTCTTTACTCAACTAGAGTCAGCACATGTCTACTGCTGCTTTCCAGAACTCACTTTTCCGCTGTTACCAGGACCTCTGTCTTGTCCGGCTCTGTCTGTGTCAGATCACCGTCTGGAAGAACAAAGAGAAGCTTAGTAATACTATCAGTGTATTGTTTTGTTCTACTTTGCCTTAGAGTACTTTTACTCTAGGAACAATAGTTAAGGCATATCTTGTTTAGATAGATGCCTAGTTAAATGGTTCATCCCAGAATCTGTATTATGACGTTCTCCAGAATTAGCAAAAATAAAACACAAACATGTCCAAAGCAACATGCAAAAGTAATTTTGGAAGTTGATTTTCAAAAGGTAATCAGAGTTCTTAAAAAAAAAAAAAAAATGAACAACTCTATGCTTTTATAAATGAATATTCATCTCTGAGATGTTCTCTCTTTAAAATTTTAGTTGCATGCCTTCAAAGGGAACACTATTATCAAGACTGCCGAAATGGATTGCAAACACTTACCTGGCTTTTCTACTTTTGGTAACTGCTGTACCTCATACACACAGTTCTGTGAGATACCTAGGTTTGGGGGCCAAATTGGAATAGATAAAATTCTTTGTCCCCGTGAAGACTGTTCCTGGCCAGATACCTAAACAAAATTTCAACAGGTATCTTAGGTGGATAGATTTTAAATTATGTACTGAAAAGTTTATTTCTTAAATGAAAGGAAATCCAAGAATGGTAAATATTATCCTTTATTCATTATATCATTTGTGCTTGTAAAACTTTGCTCAAATACAGTTCAGAAAACATTACTTACATAAAAATGGTAATTTTTCCTATGCATGTTTTTCTTGAATTTGGAAATCTAAATCATCTATAGCTTTGGACTAATACTTCTCCTTTTTTTACTACCTGCATTATAGTTCCTGTTATATAAAACACTAAGAAAGATCAACTCATAAAATTTTAAACTGTCATCCAAAACTCGGTGGTAAGGGTCTGGTTAAATGTACTGAAGAGGAAAGGATCTGAACTAAGCAGAAGAACAATAAAAATAAAAACATGGGATAAATTATACTCAGCTAAACAACTGAAATATTTATCCTTATGTAAAGGAAAATTTATATAATAAGCAAATATTAAATTACTGTTTTTCTAACTCTTTTGCCCACATCTGGCATTCAGAACGCTCCTCTGCACCTGTGAGTAGTTCCTTGTTTATGAAGGACTCATGCTGTCAATCCTTTTATTTCCCTTCTTCACCCCCATTCTGAATTTGTTGTTGGCTCCTACTTCCTCCAAGCAGAATGTTGTCACAAACAGATGGAAAAGTGAATTCAATCCAGTGAATATAATTACTTATGAGTAGCTATGGATCATCACTGCAGCTTGGTAAACCGACTCATCTGAGGTTTCCAAACAGCTCTGGGATTACTTTACAAGGTAAAGCTCTGTCCTCACTTTACAATGAAGAGACTTACACCCACCTCCTAATAAGGAGGAGTGCACTTACCTTTCCTATGGCAAGTCCTTCATAATTCAATTTTCCTTCCTTAATAAAACTATAGAGTGGAGAACCAGGAACAGAATTGAAGTCCCCACACATAACAATGGGGCAGAGGCTGCCATCTTTCTGATGGGCAACACTGGAAATCTCTGCCAGAAGCATTGCCAATTGGGTCAGTTTAATGTCACCTCGCCTCGGGTTATACAACAGATGTGTGTTAGCTACGCAGATGGCAGGGGAGGCGGCGCTTGGAATCTTGGGCTGCAAGAGCAACACTAATCCAACGTTGTCTCTGTCCAGTAGAGGAACATCGCGGCGGTAGAATTCCACGGGGTTCACTGACAAGAGTGAGAACTTGGAATGTTTGAAGCAAATGGCACAACCATCAGGCTTCCTTCCTGTCCGCATCTTGTATTCACAGTGATAACCTGTAAGAAAGAAAAACATTTTTACAAAGATGACTGTTTTTTCATATATATATGAAAGTAACAGTACTGTGTTTTGCCACACTTGCAAAAAATAATATATATGGTAAAACGAAATTCTAATTTTTGGACAATGTGAGTGAAGTCACTCAGCCGTGTCTGACTCTTTGCAACCCCATGGACTGTAGCCTGCCAGGATCCTCTGTCCATGGGATTTTCCAGGCAAGAATACCGGAGTGGGTTGCCATTTCCATCTCCAGGAGATCTTCCCGACTCAGGGATCAAATCCGGGTATGCCACACGGCAGGCAGACGCTTTACCCTCTGAGCACCCGGGAAGCCGGGACAATGTTTACGGAAGTGTTTTTAAAAATATTAGTCATGTAGGATGTTAAAAAGTGTTGGAATAAAAAAAGTCTATGATTGGGTCAAACAGATTTTTTTTACCAGCAGACTGCAGTGTTACATGCGTGTATGTTATCACACTCCCATTTCCATCCTGACAGAAATCAGAGTCAAGGCAAAGACACTGACCTTATAGTCATCGTTGCCCTCTCCCCCGACCCCAGGTCTCTCACCTGTTTGCCTCTAACTCTTCCCTGCTTTTTCCACTCCACACACGGCAGCTTCTCTTGCCTCAAGGCACCCCAGCCTTCCCGTAGCCATCCCCACTACCCGGAGTACTCCAGTCACCACTCTTCCTTCACCTCCTTTAAGTCTTTACCCAAAAGTTGCTTTCTTGGATCATTTTGTAAAACTGAAAGCTGACCCATTTCCCCTTTCCTGTGCTTTTCTCCAGAAGACTCTCATTACCTGAGGTACTGTTTACTTGTCTGTCCAGTTTACTCTTGGCCTTTCTCCACTAGGACGTATGCTCCGCAAGGATAGGGACCTGTTACCTGTTTTGCTCACTGCTCTATCCCCACTGCCTTCAACAGTGCATGGTGTACAGTAGACACTCAAAAAAATACGTGCTGGATGAATGAACGCAACGTAGGCAGCATTTCTCAAAGAGATGACCTGTTTCTAAAGGTACTCATTCAATTAGGCACTGTGGACACGGGTGTCATAAAATGATGAACTAGATACAGTGCTCCCTGATCTCATGGAACTCAGAATCTTAGGAGTCTGGTAGAAGGCAAAGAGACCCCTGGAAAGGCAGCTATGAAGAGATTCTTGCACATCCTTCCATTTGAACTAAAATACGTATCAACACAAAAGTTCCCATTTGAAATACTTCAATCTTTTTTTGACCTCTTGAAATGGGTATTAAGCGGTTTTTCAAAATTAAAATTTTTAGTCCAAATATACCACACACCTTTGTTATCAAGCTATGCTTTAACAACCCATTAAGTAAATCTGGCTAAAATAAAAGTTACATTTGTACCCAGTGATTCCAAACTTGGCCTGATCTCGGTTCCATAATGATCTTCTTGAACTTCTTGCAAACAAAGTACCTTGGAAGAAAAAATGGCTTGAATTAAAACAAAAAAATACAAATATGAACTTTCTGGTGCTTTTGTTTTAAAAATAGGTTTCTAAAATTCTAAAAACCTGATGAAAGCTGAAATAATTTTTTCTTGTATAAATCTATCAAATTAATGTCTCCAAGTTTGATCAGTCCCCAAAACCATGACCTTTACTCACATGAATCCCTCTTATTATCCAAAACTGGTATTTCCCAAAGGAAATATTTATAATTTACATGCTGGAATATTTTTCCTGAATTTACAAGTTCATTCATACTAAATCCTCCTAGTCGTTTCTTAAGAGGTAATTTTTTGAATGCCATCATCTAAATTAATTTTTGCATGAATTATTAAAATTTTCAATCAAAGGAAGTATTTACTGAACACTTAATATTGTACCAGCCCGTCTCAAAACTGATACTTAAAAAAATTTTGGGATCTTTTCTGAAAAGTTATGTAATCATTTATATCAACAACCATTAGCAAGTTATTCCTCCAAAATTATAATACCCTACTCAAAGCTGTTCCATCATCTTATCTATTAAAAAAAATTTTTTTTGGCCATACTGTGGCTTGCGGGATCGTAGTTCCCCGACCGGGAACGGAACTCGAGCCTCGGGCAGTGTTAAGCACAGAGTCCTAACCACTGGACTGCTAGGGAATTCACCTATAACTATACAGGCCTTCCCTTCTGACTTCAGAAACAAAAGGGGTAAAAAACCATTTAGTTCAGAAATGAATCCAACTTTTCCTTAGGTGAAAAATTCTGATATTTTACACTTACATCTGCATCAAAGTGTTTAATTTCTTTCAGAATATTGGGAAACCTAAAACTCCAGTGTAATACTGGCCGCCGGCAGTGTTTATAAAGGTGTGAATTGTCTTCCAGTAAATCTTGTGACAGTATATTATAAGACATCACTGAAAAGTCAAACTTGCTCTCACTGTCTTCACATATGGGGTCAACATTTTCATCTCCTAGGATCTTCGTGTTTTCTTTATTATGGTTACATATATATTCCCAATGCCGCTGTATTGTGCCTGTTAAAATATATTAGACAAAATACAAAGAATAAAAAAAAAGATCATATATTTTCCTGCACATAAGTATTTTTTGCCTTTTAAAAACTCTTACAGGCAATGAACAGAATGTTTTCCCCTAGGATATGGTACTGTAGCACCTCATGACTAGATAAGGTCGTCAAATTGTTTACGAAGACCATAAAATGACACACTGCCTGACCCGAGAGGCACAAAGCATGTTTAAGAGGGCTCTGAGTGTGGGTTAACAAAGCTAAGACTATACAGGGGTCATGATTTCTCACCTTCCCATGGTCACGACATGGATTTGCCACAGACATGCTCGGCAACTTCAGAGCCAGGACAATATGTGTGGCACAGCTGGTCTTTCAACAAGATAATTTCATATTGTATTTTATCACCTACTACTAGTATGACGGGATCATCAAATGCTTAACTATGTTCCTGAGACAGTTCATCTGAGAAATCTGGTTTAGACGTGAATGAAGGGCATATAATGACAGTAAATGGAAGCAGTATTTACTGGAAGAATGCTAACGAAATAAACAAAAGAAATATTTTTAACGCACGCCAAAGCAAAAGTTAAATGTAACATAGCTATACAATGCTAGTAAATGATAACTCCTGATTGACAAACCTAGCATGCAACAATCAGGAATGTGTGACAGTTTATATTCCGCAAAGACACCATGTACACTGAAAAAGTATTGAGAACAAGATGAAATAGCAAGAAATTCTGAAATTATAAGCAGTCTTTGATTTAGACAAGACTACTTAAAAAAAATACATATACACACATATATATGTATCTATAGATATATAAACACAGTACCATATATATAAATACTCATACACAACACACATACTCCTTCGATCTTCCTCTCCCCACCAATAAGGAGGATACTCTTACTGTCATGAAAGCTATGAAGACAAATGTGGAACTTCTTAGAGAATCTATAAGCTCAGAAGGGAAAAACAAGAAACGGGATGAACTCGGGAAACAAAAATATTTGAAGATGGACTTTCAAGCACAATTAGATGATATGAGAAAATCTCAGCCCTAGTATATCTCCCTTTTCCTGCAAGGCTTTCATTTCACTGATTTAGAATTCCTGTTTCTCCAATTAAAAATTAAATAAAAAATAAATTAAGGAAGAGTATTCTAAACATGGGAGGAAAAGACTACAAGGAAATATACCACTATTTTTAAGAGTAATTATCTCTGATAGGAAGGACTGTGAAAGATTTTTCCAAATCTTCTGCAATTATGATATATTTACAGAACATCAACATACTCTAGTGGGGTAGGGGAACTAGCTGCAGGCAGTCAAAAGGTACAAACTTTCAGTTATAAGATAAATAAGTACTAGGGATGTGATGTACAACATGGTAAATTTAATTAACACTGTAGTATGTTCTATATGATGGTTGTTAGAGTAAATTCTAAAAGCTCACATTACATACAAAATATTTCTTTCCCTTTTCTGTTGTATCTCTTTGGGATGATGGAGGTTCACAAAACTTATTGTGGTAATCCTTCCATGATGTATGTAAAGGTAAATCATTATGCTGTTCACCTTAAACTTAGACCATGCTAGTAATGTCAGTTATATCTCAAAAAAGGTGAAAGGAAAAAAAGTATCAGTACACTCTAGAAATGTCAATGAAGTGAAAATTTTAAGTGACTTTAATCAGATTTCTTCGCTCAAAATCTAAAAGCTGCTATCTGCTGCACTGAAGGAATAGAATTCTGATCAGAGGACAGAAGAGTAAGGTAGTTTTTATGAATATCGAGGTCTGAGTGGAACAGGGGAGTTGGAATTATGATACCATAAAGGTACTAAAAGCCTGAGGAGAAAGGTAAAAAATGATGAAGGAAAGAAAACCAAATTAATAAAAGCATTCAACTATCACATAATTTAGCCCAGTGCTTGTATTATGCCCAGGAAAGAGAGGGAAACTATCCCTTATCCTTCACTGAATATGGAGAATCCTACTCCTAAAGGCCTTTCTTTTTTTGGGCTCCAAAATCACTGCAGACGGTGATTGCAACCATGAAATTAAAAGACGCTTACTCCTTGGAAAGAAAGTTATGACCAACCTAGACAGCATATTATAAAGCAGAGACATTACTGTGTCAACAAAGGTTTGTCTAGTCAAAGCTACGGTTTTTCCAGTAGTCATGTATGGATGTGAGAGTTGGACTATAAAGAAAGCTGAGCACAGAAGAATTGATGCTTTTGAACTATGGTGTTGGAGAAGACTCTTGGAGAGTCCCTTGGACTGCAAGGAGATCCAACCAGTCCATCCTAAAGGAGATCAGTCCTGGGTGTTCATTGGAAGGACTTATGTTGAAGCTAAACTCTTAATACGTTGGCCTCCTGATGCAAAGAGTTGACTCATTTGAAAAGACCCTGATGCTGGGAAAGATTGAGGGCAGGACAAGGGGATGACAGAGGATGAGATGGTTGGATGGCATCACCAATTCAATGCACATGAGTTTGGGTGAACTCTGGGAGTTGGTGATGGACAGGGAAGCCTAGTGTGCTGCAGTTCATGGGGTCTCAAAGAGTCGGACACGACTGAGTGGCTGAAATGAAGTGAACCGAACCCCTAAAGGCCAGAACTAAAGCTACTTATATTGACTCTGCACAGCTACTCTGAGATTTGTAACATAGTTTCTATGAGGAAAACAGAATTGATTCTTAAGAACTGATTATTGAGAACACAATTCCCTCATAAATTGGGGACTGTCTACGGTTTTAGCCACAAATCATTAAATCTTATGTATAGGAGATGGAGAGGGTTCTAGTCATACAACAAAATGTTAGCTATCATTGCAAACTTACAGCACTACCCTGGGGGCAGTGCTGCATTAAATTCATTCATGCTTTCTTATAAAATATGTATATGTAAAGGCATATAAAAGCATAAGATTTGTATAGTCCTGGCAATTAAGAGTTTAAA
Source organism: Cervus elaphus (assembly GCF_910594005.1). Classification (NCBI taxonomy): domain Eukaryota; kingdom Metazoa; phylum Chordata; class Mammalia; order Artiodactyla; family Cervidae; genus Cervus; species Cervus elaphus. Next base: position 71,682,454 of record NC_057828.1, on the reverse strand, counting down.
CCAACTCTTTTGGCAATTCCATTTTTTTAAATGACCAAGACCACAAGACGATCAAATCAATACAGTAGCTTTCAGACTTCTACAGTCTGTATAACCCTTTGACATTATTTTTCATGTCCTGACCATCAACCCCTGGTAGGCTGGGACTGGGGCTGGGATGATGGGGTAAACACATTTTATTCTGACCACATTTGCTTTGAATAAACATACAGAAATTTGTTTGAATGCTAGGGTTCCATGGAAGACGATTTGAAAACTACTGAGAGAGTGGACAGTCTTTGGCTTTCACAGACTTCACAACATAAATTCACACTACAAAAGTTTATATACCTTCCATGTCAGGAGGAACAAGGTGGTCACAGCAGAGAAGACAGATGAGTCAAAAAAAGCAAGCAATTAGGCCTGATTGGGTTTCTAGGGTGCCTAATTAAAAGGTCATAATTGGGTCACACAAATCCTTCAAATACCACTTTAAAGTGACAGGCAAGTTAGCAATGCTGTTCTCTTGATTGAAAAGTAGTATTAGTGAAATATCAGAAGTCACAAATATGGCTTAACGAAGAGCATTTTCCTTATTCACAAAACCTAGGAAGAACGGACATATAGAGAGTCAGGTTGCAATCAAAGTTTATCGGTCTGTAAATGTAATTCCCCATCCATTAAAGGGAAAACAACACCACCAGGATTTTCTGAGTACCTACTATGAAGCCAACAATGTGTTAGGCACTTTGAATATGTCTCACTTCATCCTCCACAGGCTTTCAAAGCAGGTATTATTTTACACTAGGAAACCAAGGAGAAGGGAGGCTCAGTAACCTGTCCAAACTCACACAGTTAGTGGTGGAGCAGAGAGCGGGAGCGCTTCCTAAGCCCATGCCTGGGGTCACTACGCCACCTCTCCACCTGAGAGCCCACCAGATTCACAAAAGGCTAAACAGAAGAGAAGCGTGTCAACCTGATGAACAATGACTACGTGAACGAGCAGCCATCTCATGTCCTCATACAGCCTTAGAAGATGGGTTGTTCTTAGGAACCTAATTTTAATGATTCAAATATACCTTTTAATCATTCAAACAAATACCTGTTTGCAAACACATTGGTCGTTAAGCGCTATACAAATAGATTTCCACTTCTTCTGAGTAATTAGAATTTCTACTTAAATGTGTAGAAGTCTACTTAGAAGAGCTCTAACTAATCTAGATCTGACTCCCAGGTAAGACTAGCTCTCAACGCCTTCCTTTGACAAACTTATGTCTGCTCCCTGCAAATTAACACCCACACAGCCTATTTCCAAGTATCTTCAGAGGAATGATCTTCATTGACAACTGTAGCTCAATAAGAATGACAATTCCAATACTTAGACTACTCGTGTATACTTTTGGAGGGGGGCAGGGCTGGCAGCTCAGAGAGTCTGGTGAATTGTTGAGAGTAAAAAGAACAGGAGAAAAATAGAAATAACCAAGATAGCTAGAAAAAACTGTCTCAAAGTTGAATAAGATGTGCTTAAAAGATAAACTTCCCAAAGACTCTTGATTATGTCTAAAGATCCATCATGAGAAATATAAATTTAATAAGCTAAAATGTGATTCTGTAAGAAAATATTTTTCACTTATGATTGTTTCTATTTAAGGAAATTCTTTTGTCTTATATGATAATGCTAACATTAAAAATGAAAACATGATGTTTTTTAATAGATCTGTGGAATCCCAAGAATACATGTATCAATTTCTAAGAAATCTAAGAACCTTTGTTTCAAAAACAGTGAATTTTAAAATTATTCTTAATGTTGCCATCTGGTTCTCCATTGTTTTCCAACTTTATATGAAGAGTGACTTTTATTTTTACTGCCAGAAATACACAATTAATTGAAGATTTCTTTTTTAAAGACTTAATTTTAAAAAATAATTTGTTTCCCTAACAGAAAAGTACTGGTTAAAAATAAACATCAAACACTTCTAAAACCTGCAGGAGGTTTTCTTAAGAATTAAATATGAAAAGTTTCAATTACTCTATGGCTTATGTCTATTTCTGCACCAAGATAAATGTCACCTTTACCTTGGTGTTTTCTTCGTTTTGATGAAGGCTCATCTCCCTCAGAGTTCATGATGTAACTAGAGAGATGAATCAAAGAAGTCTGGCTCAGGCTGTCAGGTCTCCAGTTCCAGTACTGAAACGGAGCTCTAGACTCAAACAAACAAGGTGGTCGCCAATTTAGTGAGAAATGCCTACTACTGAAGTATGGGTAAGGAGCACGAGAATAATGTCCAGGCCACCTCATACAACTAGAAATATGTCTGTTCCAGCAACACTTTTGCAGATTCTCCCACGGTGTAGTCCAGTCTCTGCCCAGACTCTTCTGGTGGTGGGGTAACATGGGGTATCTAAAAGAAATAAATACACTCCTTGAGGTACCACTTTTTGTTCAGCTATATATTACACAGAATCTAACTCTGTTTCCTCAAGGGAAGGTAATGTCTAATATTTAAAATCTGACTTCCCAATCTGAAAGATTTCACTGCTAGTGGCAATACCTCAAAACGCTCCCTAAACAACTATGAATGGTATTCTAAATACTTAACAGAGAATCCACCAGCCTCCCCAAGTACCAGATAAAACTTCCAAAAGTCCACACAATTCAACTGAGAGATAAACCAATCACCAAACCGTATTGAGTAGCTTTCTAGCATCTAATGAAACCTAATGGACAAATAAAACCCACAGCACACATAATACTTGAATATAGAACACATAAGCTGACTATAATAAAAGTGAATCTCTCTAACCTGAGTTTGGAGTAAAAATATGTTTCTGAACAACTTTTTTATACCAAGGTTTTATTTTCCAAACATCTTTATAGCTAAGAAAACAGAAGCCTATCACTACTTCACAAAACTACCTACCTCTCCTGCTAATCAGTACATAATTTATTTTTCCATGCTACTTTTTTCTCTTTAAAGCTTGCTCCTCCTTGAGGGAAATGAAAAAGAATTACTTACTAGAAATTCACCAACACTCCAAACCCTACAGCACCAATTATCTGATACCAATTATATGATAGGCTCTCTAGTGAAAAATGTCTCCAAAATAGTGTTATCATTATTTTGAAAAGATATATTGCTCTCAGGCTCTCTTATGAAACAATGCAACTTAAGCATTAAAACACTATCTGAAAAAAAAAACAACAAAAAAAAACACTATCTGGCAAATAGCTACAACTCTGAGAAAGATGCCTCCTGTCCTCCAGAATTCATTAAAGCTATATTTCCAAGTCAATGTCAATAATCTCCACTTTAATCACCAAAGGAATTTTGTTTAAATTGTATATACTGTTATTTGACTTTTATATGTCAGATTTGTTTCAACAGCATTTACATTTTTATTATTATATAAATTTATTGAGCAGTTTACCCTTTCTCAAACTGCTCTCTAAAGTCAACATAATTGTAAACTTTTAAAGGCATGACATGGGTAAGTCTATCCTGTTTTGTGACAAGACTGAAAGCCATAGAGATCTGGAGAAAAGCAATACACCTTCTATCCCAATAAGCTACCGTATTCTAACATAATACTTGCACTACAAAACTTATTCACTGTATTTGTGGTTACTTATGCAGACTTATTTTCTCTTAAGTTGATGGGCTCCTGTGGGGCAGAGCACCCTAATTCGTTTTAATCTGGGTCTCTTCCCAAGTGCCTAGGACAGTGCGTGGCACACAGCTGGTACTCAGGAAACGCTGCCTACGGAACAGTAAAGTCCCCAAACTCCAGGAGTCAAAACCTGATCCCCGTAACTTACGTATAAACTAAGAGGGTGCAATGTTTCCCACGTGTGATAACACACCAGTCAGTTTCATATGGTAAACAATTAAATAATATCTAAGCATTTATTTTAAAGTGTATTAGGAAAAAAATCAGTATATCAAAGCCAGCAACTCGTGGATACTACTTAGAAAGGTGCTAATGTGGGCAGCACCTCTTGAAGTGATTTTTATTCAAAGATAAGTCAATTTCACAAATTATCCGGTAATATCGATGTGGAACCAGAATTTGGTAATCACCGTGAAAGGTTGGGATCCCAGGGTCGGGGAGGGGAAAAGTTTGCCGGGCATCCACACACCAAGAGAGCATCCCCTGGGCGTGTGCACAAGGCGCGCGCCTCCCTCGGGGTCAGGCCGCCCCGGACCCACGGCGGACGGTGGCCTCGCTAACTGACCCGCAGCTCCCCGCCCGGGGCTCCGCGGGGTTGGGGGAGGAGGCCGGGGACCCGGAGGCTCGGGCTGGGTTACGGGAAGTGGGCCGGGGCTCCGAGGCCAGCCCGGCCCGGGGAAGCACGAGCCCGGCCCTCGGCCGACGCGTTCGGCGCCTCGGCCCGCTCTGCGCGGGCCGCGCGCCGGGATTACCTATCCCTCAGGGTCTCCAGAGGTCTGTCCCGGCTGCACCGCGGCCCGGACCCTCTTCCTCTTCCAACCCCGACACCCCAGCCCGCCCCGCCCCGGTTCCCCCGGGTCGCCCGCTCCCGCCCCCGGGCCGCCCGCCCCTCCCTCTTCCCTCCCGCCACCCAGCCCTACTGACCGGCCTCTCCCCACCACACAGCGGCCGTAGCCCCTCCTCACACAGCGCCACGCTTCCATCTTTCCACTCCGCGGCCTTCCAGTTCCCGGCTCCCGGTCACAACGTCCACCTCTACGGCCGATTTGGCGGCGTCAAGCACCAGGGGCTCCCCATCACTAGACGCGGGGCCTCGCGGCCCGACTGCAAAGCATGCCGGGAAGTTCGATCTCGCCCGCCGCCAAGTCCCCATCTTGCGCTGCAAAAGTCACTGAATTGTCTCGGCGCCAAATTGTGTTCAAGAAGCATGCGCAGAGCGCGTGAAGCCGGCGCAGCCATTTCTGAGTGGGGCGAAACAGCCGACTTGGGTCTTAAAGAGACAGGAAATTAACTAAGAGCTAAACAGCTTGATTAAAGATCATGGGAGGGTTCACTGCAGTTGGGTTTCCCAGGTGGCGCTAATGGTAAAGAAACACAGCCCACCCCTGCCAAGGCCGGAGACTGAAGAGACGTCGGTTAGATCCCTGGGTGGGGCGGATCCCCTGGAGGAGGGCATGGCAACCCACTCCAGTATTCTTGCCTGGAGAATCCCAGGGACAGAGGAGCCTGGCGGGCTGCAGTCAATAGGGTCTCACAGAGTCGGACACGACTGAAGACACTTAGCAAGCAAGCACTGCAGTTACTGTTAAAAAGGGAAGAAAAAAAAAGTGTATTTGTATCCGCTCAAGGTAGGGAAAAACTAATCTGGGTTCCCACAGAATTGTGGTACCACAGACTTTCAATTTTTAGGGACCACGTCTGCAGAGCTCACTTTTAAATGCCCACCTCTGTTCAATGCAGATTGCAAGTGCAGTGTCCTGCTTTTGCTCCTGGCTCTTCAGGAGTGGCAGTTGGGTTTTTTGTGGTCTCTTTTTTGTTTTTGATAATTAGCCCCAACTGTGCTGTGCTTAGTCGCTTAGTGGTGTGGGACTCTGCGACCCCATGGCCTGTAGCCCGCCAGGTTCCTCCGTCAATGGGATTCTCCAGGCAAGAATTCTGGAGTGGGTTGCTGTGCCCTCTGCAAGGGAATCTTCCCCACCCAGGGATTGAACCCAGGTCTCCCGCATTACGGGCGGATTCTTTACCAGCTGAGACACCAGGGAAGCCCATGAATACTGGAGTGGGTAGCCTATCCCTTCTCCAGGGGATCTTTCCAACCCAGGAATGGAACCGGGGTCTCCTGCATTGCAGGCGGATTCTTTATCAGCTGAGCTATTAGGGACGCCCTTTCCCCAACTTTGCATGCACACAATTGTTTTTAGTCTTTTATAGTTTCTTTGTATTTTGTTGTTCAAGGAGATGTTTACCAGGTGCAAGCATTGCAGCCAAGGGTCTCAGGTCTCAGGTTCCAGACTGTCTCAAAGTTATTGCCAACACTGAATTAAGGACTACTTACTGAACCCTTGTTCCTAAGGGAAATACAGAGTTAGATTCCCGGGAACCACTGATCACAACATGTTAGTCACTAAAGCAATATATAACCTTGTTTTATATATTGATTTATATTTGTTTAAAGACACTTTATTTAGTATATATTTTTGATTCAGCAACATTGAATTCATGACCAATAGCACTGTAATTCATACCAAAGTGAAGCATAAAAACACACGTGTTTTCTCCATAAGGCACATTACAGACTCTAGGAACAACAGCGTTTCAGCACTACCTTTGGAGGCCATTTTAAACAGCAAAATTAAAAAAAAGCACAAGAGTTATTTTTGGAACTTGGCACTAAATAGGCTGTGAAGAGGACACTTCTTTATGGTGTGAGAGCTGAAAAAGAAGGCAGCACTTTGCCTTCTTAGACCTCACCTGGGAACATTCATGGTGGGAAACCAGATTTTTCACCCCTCTGTACATGTCCATGAATGAGGACAAAAGCACTGCATATATTGATTTTGGAGGTACAGATCTATTTTAGCCAGTAGGAAAATTCACAAATACATAATCCATGAATAATGATGATCAAATACATTTCCATTTTATACTGTCCTACTTCTAACTGTAGTCTCAATTTGGCAGTTTATTAAATTTATTGACTGATAGTTTCTTGTATGTGTTATCTCCATAATGAGGTTGTAAGTACCTTGTGAGCAAGGACCATGACTCATTATTTTCAAAATATACCCTACCTGGTGCTATGATAATTACACAATAGATTATGGATAGAATTTTTTTGAATGAATGGTTAATAGTGGACCAGAAATAAAGGCTTACAAATTAACAGAACCTTTTCTCTCGAATATACTCTGTATATATGGTTTGTGATTTGTAAGGAGGAATGTAGCACTTTAAAATAAGCAACATCCCCAGGGACTCCTCTGGAGATATTCTTCCACAGGAAAGTAAATCAGCCAGTGTTGTTGTTTAGTCTCACAATCGCATCCTACTCTTCGGGATGGACCAAACCCATGGACCGTAGCCCACCAAGTTCCTCAGTCCATGGGATTTCCCAGGCAAGACTACAGGAGTAGGTTGCCATTTCCTTCTCCAGGGGATCCTTCCAATCCAGGGATCAAACCCGAGTCTCCTGCATTGACAAGTGACCCAGTAGGTCTCACAAGAAAAGAAGCAACAGAGATTAATGAATATCCTTTCAATGGAGCTGGAATTTGGAGGATTATCTGATCCTAAAAGATGGTCATGTTTACCTTGGATTAAACTATTTCAGAATTTTGTAGATATTAACTTGTAGAGAACTGATGGTAATGCAAATAATTGTTGCCTGTGAAGATGTGAACAAATTCTATCCAATGGAGGGAAAACGCTCCTCTGTAGATAAACCAGTTTTGCATCCATTTGTAAATTCAATATTCCTGTTGTGTAAAATGTTTACTTTTTGGATTCTTCTTGAACAAATTGTAACATATCTTTGGTTCCCTTATTAATAAGTTAAATAAAATCATTTTATATTGAGACTAGCTGGGACCTTTTGCTGCAGTGCTTGTATGTGGGCAAACAAAACACAAAGAAACTCTAAGGGACTAAAAATAACTGCGTGCATGGCTACTTGGGACAAATTATGAACAAAAGACACAAAAAGACCAAAACCCCCAGCAAAATAAGGGTGCTGGGAGCAAAAGCAGGGTACTGTGCATACACTCTGCATAGCGCACTACCAAGGGGGTGGACAGACCAGCTAAGCCACTCCCCTGGCTCAACCTCTGGACTCATCCCTGTTCTGTGCTTAGTTGCCCAGTCCTGTCCAACTCTTTGCAACCCCGTGGACTGCAGCCCAGCAGGCTCCTCTGTCCTTGGGGATTCTCCAAGCAGGAATACTGGAGTGGGTTGCCATGCCCTCCTCCAGGGTATCTTCCCAATCCAGGGATCGAACCCAGGTCTCCCGCATTGGAGGCAAATTCTTTACCATTTGAGCCACCGGGGAAGCCCATCCCTACTCTTACCCCATATAAGGAACCAACTAACCCCTCCTCAAGGAGTGAGGAAGGGAAACTGTTGCTTGTTCTTGCTCCCTCCTGCTGCAGCAAGATTCCCAGTAAACCCTTGCTTAAATTTCTTGTGTGACTTTTTATCAATTTCTGTTGATTAGGGAGGCCAAGAACCCTGGCAGGTAACAATATGATTTTATATTTTGTGTGAATGTGTGTGAATTATCCTTTCAAGAGTCTGCTGTTCCCACTGAGATGCCCAATGAATTCATCTGATGAGCAGATGGACTTCACCATCAGAGAAGTACACCTCATGGATAGCTAAATCCAGGTATTTCTTTTCTTGTCCCTGAGGTGAATCTGAAGCACAATAGAATCCTTCAGGTCCTCTGTTTTCCTCACAGAAATATTCTCCATCAGTTTTTTAGAGTTTTTATGTGATCAGTAAATTATTCCCCTCTTGTGGCAGCAAGGATCAAGAATTTGGTGTATGGTGGGCTCTGTAAAAAGATTAATGATTTATAGAGATCTATTATCTGTTGTGCAGAAGGCAATGGCAACCCACTCCAGTACTCTTGCCTGGAAAATCCCATGGATGGAGGAGCCTGGTAGGCTGCAGTCCATGGGGTCGAAAAGAGTCGGACACGACTGAGCGACTTCACTTTCACTTTTCACTTTCATGCATTGGAGAAGGAAGTGGCAACCCACTCCAGTGTTCTTGTCTGGAGAATCCCAGGGGCGGCGGAGCCTGGTGGGCTGCCGTCTATGGGATTGCACAGAGTCGGATACAACTGAAGCGACTTAGCAGCAGCAGCAGCATTATCTGTTGAGTGACAGACAGAAAATGTGGTTTCTGAGTTTTGTTTTTCTTTTTGTCTATTTTGAGCTCAAGAATTCTGCGTCTGGGCTTCCTTGGTGGTCCATTGGTTGAGAATCCACCTGCCAATGCAGGGACACAGGACAAAGATTCGATCCCTGATCTAGAAAGTTCTCACAGTGCACCACAACTACTGGGCCCATGCTCTAAAGCCTGTGAGTCATGGCTGCCGGCGGAGCCCGAGTGCCTGGGGCCTGCGCTCCCGAACAAGAGAAGCCATTGCAATGAGAAGCTAGTGCACCACAGCTACGGCGTTGCCCCCATTCTCTGCAACTGGAGAAAGGCCAAGTGCAGCAAAGAAGACCCAGCACACCCAAAAGTAAATAAATATGTCTTTTAAAAAAAATTCTCTCTCTACTGGGTAGAATAGCTCTTTGATATCTAAACTTAGTGAGGTTTTACATTTCACACTTCTGTGTTTACTCTTCACCCGTGGCTGAAACTGTAGAATTTAAGCCATAAACTCTCCATATGCCTATGTGTCTATGTGTCTGTTATTCCCAAAGACCTTTATCTCGCATTATGTGAGTGTGAGATGTTTTGCATCTGGATAGGACTAATAAATTAAATTATAAAGTTTATTAAAGGAACTCTGTTCTGAATTGTTTATAAAGATAAAGAGGTACATAAATTTTCACTTCCCCAAATTATCTGAAAACAAAGAAATAGACATATGTGGGTTTTGTTTTGTTTTTTTCCACTGCATTGAGAGGCTTGCAGGATCTTAGTTCCCCTAACTGGGACCTGGGACCCTTTGCTCCAATGCTGTAAAACTTGTACTTGGACACATGCCTGCCAGAGTAACAAAATGCAAACTATGTGGGACTACAAATAACTGTGTGCATGCCTAGTTGGGGCAAATTCTGGACCAAAAGGTACAAAAACAAACAAACGAAAAAACCCAACTGCCATTTCTGAAGAGCCAAGAGCAAAAAACCGGGTGTTAGGAACAAACGCAGGGTCCTATGCATGCCCCCTACACAAACACCACAAAGGGATGGGCAAACTACCTGAGCCACCCTTCAGTCCAACCCCTGGACACACACACCCCAGGCCTCCCTCCCTGGGGAGCAAGCAAAGAAACCTGTAACTTATTTTCCCTCCCTCCTGCAGCCCCAGTAAAGCTTTGCCTGGCCTCTAGGCAATTTCTATTGTCTGGGGAAGGCCAAGATCATTAGCTGAGACCTGACCAGTGATCCAACCCTTGCCTCCTGCAGTGGAAGCTTGAAGTCCTAACCACCAGACTGCTAGGAACTTCCCAACATAGTTTAAATGTGATATACTTAAAAGAAATATATATTTTTCTTGCAAAAACGAACTCAGAAATGTTTTAAGAATCCAAGTTCAAATAATTAAGATCAGTCTCTAAGTGAAGAAGTCATTGCATTTTTGAAGTAGTTTAGTGGTAATAAGAAATGGGTGGGGTGAGACACTGATTGATATCTCAAAATGCCATCTCATCATAATTGCATAGACAGCCAGGGGCTGAGGCAGTGAAGAATGGTCAGGGATGCCTCAACATTCAAGTTAAGAACCCGACTGCCAATGAAGGAGACATAAGTGACACAGGTTCAATCCCTGAGCTGGGGAGATCCCCTAAAAGAGGGCAGCCCACTCAGGATTCTTATCTGGAGAATCCCATGGACAGAGGAGCCTGGCAGGCTACAGTCCACAGGGTCGAAAAGAGTCAGACAGGACTGAAGAGACTTAGCACGTGGCCCATGACACTAAAGGGAAACCAAATATTTCAGACAAGCATATGGAGATTCATCTGCTACTAAGGGGACTGCTTAAAAGATCAGGAACTTGAATCAACTGGGCAGAGGTGTGAGGAGATAATATGGCAATAAATGTGTTAAACGTCTCCCAGAGGCTCTGATATTTGAAAGAAAAGTGCTTCCAAGCCCACATTTCTACAATATGAGGGCTCTCAAGAATTCTGTGCCCACTGGAAAGAACAATTCTTTAAAGACGGGTGGGTGAGGTTTTGCTTGTTTGTTTATTTGTTTTTCTGTATGGAGTTTATTTATTGATTTATTTTTGTCCACGCAGCACCTCTTGTGGGATCTTAGTTCTCTGACCAAGGATTGAACCTGCATCCCTCCACAGTAAAAGCACAGAATCCATTTGGCCAGGGAATTCCCTGGATGGGTGAGTTTTTGAGTTTCTGTGTTTACTCTTGATCCATGGAAGTTGTTCCTGCAGCCAAAGACTAAAGGAGGTAAGACTGCCTCTCTCTTCCACGGAACTGCCAGGGCTGATTATGGAGCAGGAAGGAGGGTGGAGAGGTACAGTGGCATGAAGGCAGAGACTGACTCTCCTCCTGAAAAAGTCACTAGTGGATGGATGTACTTAGCTGTGTGACACAGGTACAGAGAAATTCACTGGGGAATTAAGGGTTCTCCAGCTAGAAATAGAGATGACTAGAGCTGTGGAAATGTGGTCAGAGATAAAATAACACTCAAAAGTATGAATTTTGTAATGCTATTTGCAGCAACATGAATCAAACTAGAGACTGTCATACTCAGTGAAGTAGGTCAGACGGAGGAAGAAATATCATGTGATATTGCTCATATGTGAAATCTTAAAAACCGGTACAAATGAACTTGTTTACAAAACAGAAATAGAGTCACAGATGTAAAGCAAGCTTATAGTTACCAGGGGGGAAGAGGGAAGAGGGATAAATTGGAAGACTGGGATTGATATATGCACATTTCTATATATAAAATAGACAACTAAAAAGGACCTACTCTATAGCATAGGAAACTCCACGCAGTACTCCGTAATGACCTGTATGGGAAAAGAATATGAAAAAGAGTGGACATATATATGTATAACTGATTCGCTTTGTATGTAGCAGAAACTAACGCATTGTAAATCAACTATACTCCGATGAAAAATTTTTAAAAAATATTTATTTTGAACAATAGCAAAAGACTTAGAATAGTCTGAAAATTGTTTTCCAATACCTGAACAGAGGCTTGACCATTTCGGCTGTCTAGTCTGAAGTGTCCAGACTGGATTAGCATACAAGTAGGGCTAGGATTATGATAGAAGAAAAATCTAGAATAGACTGGGAGAGAAACACTACAGTCTGGAGAAGGTCTTCACGAATTTCCAGAGGACAGGAGGAATCTGAAATTAATACCATATTGGTCAAGGGGTGCAAACTTTCAATTATAAAGTGAAAAAGTTCTGAGACCTAAAGTACACAGCATAGTGACTATAGTTAATGAAAACGAGTACCTGAAATTTGCTAAGATGAGTATTCTCACCATATGCACACAAAATGGTAATTAAGTGAAGAGATGGATAGGATATGTTAATTACCTAGTGATAGTCATTTCAAAATGTTTATATACATCAAAACATGTTTTATACCTTAATATATGTCAGGAAGCATTTAACAGGAGGCTTCCTGTGTGCTGTTTTGGATCTGTCATGAATCCTCTGTTCGGAGAGGCAAGCCTCTCCCGGGGCTGAGGAATCCAGGCATTTCCTTCATTAGTTTTTCAATATGGTGATAAGCACCCTCTTCCTTCTTATGAACCATACAGTAAAAGTGATTGTTTACAACTCTCTCTCTTTAATATGGGTCGACTTATCTTTTATAAGTCTGGAATTTTAATCTTTATCTTTGCTGAAAATAACTACCTTGTAAGACAGTATATGTGCCCACACCATGTTGATTAAAACACCTTTGCGCCATCAGAGCTTGGGTCCCCGTGTCTGTCTTTCTTTCTCTATTTCTCTCTTTCTCTCTATCTCTATTTCTGACTGATTCCCTGGAACGCGAAAGCTGGCTGCATAACCCAAGGAATATTAGCCTCTTTCCTTCTTTCACTTTCTCATCGTTGACTCTGGACCACCAGGTTCTGGTCCATTCAAGGACCAACAAATATATACAGCTTTTATTTGTCAATTATACCTCAGTAATAGGGGGCGTCGAGGAAGAAGTTAATGACATAACAAGAGCAGGGTATTTGTTAAGTTCCAATTTAAATAATTTTTCCAAATATTATTATTGTTATATCTCTATACCAGTTGGACTCCAGTGACATTTGCAGCTAAGATTCATTCACTCTTTCATTTATTCATTTATCCCAATACCCAGCTTAAGAAATAATGTATTAAAAATGTAGTTGAAACCTCTTAGCACTTCATCCACAACTCCTTCATCTCCCCAGATGTAACTCCTGCCCTGATTTTCATGCTTTTCATTCCCGTATATGCTGTTATATTTTTCTATATATGTAAGTATTCCAAACATTATATAATGTTTTATAAAACATATTAAAACTATATATAAATGGCATGCTCTGTATCATTATGTGACTTGCTTTTTAGTCTCAACATAATATTTCAAGATTTACCCATATTTATACCTCTATTTCTGATTCATTTATTTTTCAATACTGTACAGTATTCCAAATACAAGTCAGTTTATTATTCTTTTATTCTACTGGTACACATTTATGTTGTTTACCATTTTTGCTATCATGACTAATACTACAATTACTAATAAATGTTCTTGTATGTCTCCCTGTTCGCATCTATGATGTTTCTTTATGTGTTTCTGGGGTAGAATTGTTTCAATGATAGGAAACATAAAATTGTTCCATCTTTACTACATATTGCCAAATTGCTCTCCAGAGTGGTTGAACTTTCCTTTGGGATATGTAAAAATTTCATTGCTCCAAACACTAATTTCACTTGAATTCCTCACAAAATTTCTAATAAGAACTTTGTTATCTCTATCATTTTCATGATTAAGACAAGAACTTTAGCAGACTTTAATTTTTCATTAAACATTGCTGCCCATATTTCTTAAAGAAGGAAATGACAAGCCACTCCAGTATTCTTGCCTGAAAAATCCCATGGATGGAAGAGCCTGGCAGGCTACATACCATGGGCTTGCAAAGAGTCGGACATGACTGAGTGACTTCACTTCACTTCATACTTCTTGAATTTTTGTGCCCTTAACGTTAGCTTTTTAATAGTACATTCACTAACATATTGATAACAGCTTCTTTGCTCTTTGTTGTTGTTGAAAACAAAACTCAGCTGAGGAAATCTGAAGATATGATTGGCTTTGTTCAATGTCATGAATCAGGCAGCACCCTATCAAACAGAGAGAAGCCCCAAAGAACTGTACAAAATTGAAGGCTTTTGAGGCAGAAAGGGGTGAGATAAAGTAGTTTCTAGAAAATAATGGGTTGTTTCAGTGAAGGTCACCTTCCTCTGGTGGACAAAAGCATCCTATTGAGTAGACTACCTTGCCAGCGCTGACCAGGTAATTTCAGATTGACTGGTTTAAAATTGCACTCCTGGAAGAGGCTGAAACTGCAATTAAGTTAGGAATTAAGTCTTGATTTGGTGATACAGGGCTTAGCAAAGTGAGTCCATCTGGGGTTTGTTGTTTATTTTTTAAAACATTGTTTCTCCTTTTTGCAAATGTCTGTAGGTGATACAATCTTTTCTTTTTAGTGTCACTGATACTATCTTCATTCTGGTTCCTCTGTGAGTGATACTTTATGGTTTGGTATAGTTATCAATACTAAGATGTGTCTTATTTGCCTCTATTTCCCTCCAAGGAATCCCAGACCATAATTAGATATTGTATTGCTGGCTTTAGGCTTGTCTAGTTATGCTGTTAAGAAACACTGCACACCCATGGCTGATTCATGTCAATGTACGGCAAAAACCACTACAATGTTGTAAAGTAATTAGCTTCCAATTAAAATAAATAAATTAATTAAAAACAAAAAGAAAGAAACTCTGCAGGTCCAGCCTGTGAGCTAGTGGACTAGGTCCTGGGTATGAAACTGTCACCTTTCTCCACTTGGGTCATGGCTCCGGAAGCAGTCGTTGCTATACTTTTCAACCTTTTTTTTCATAGGTGAAGAAGCCCACAGTTTCTGCAGTGAGACTGAATTCATCTCTTTCCTTTCATAGGAGGACTTTAGGTCCATGTTAATGAGCAGGAGCAAAATTCTTAGATGGAGGATCCAGCAGGCCTCAGCTTTGGTGTTTTTGAGCCTCAGAGAGGTTTAAATTGGTTCCGAGCATGGTAGTTTATTTGTTTGTTTTTTGGTTTTGTTTTGTGTGTTAATTTCTCTTTTTATATTTTATCTCTCATTGCTATGTATTGGAGCAGAGAATATTTCAATGTAAGAACTTACAAGGTGTCTTAGCTGGAAGTCCAAATACGTTGTACTATGTAATATCCAGAAGCAATTTCTTTTTAAGTTCAAAGTATATGCCTCAAGAATCATGAGGACATTGAGATTCAGTGTAGACAGGAAATGGGAAGACTTGTGAGCATCAAATAGACCTGCAATTTAACAGACATGACACTTCTAGATATGGTATGTGGCAAATGTATCACCTCTTTGGTTATAGTTAGCTCATCTCTAAAAGGCAATAAAGATACTTATGAAATATTGTGATGATTAAATAAAGTGATAGCTGTGAAGTATCTGTTATGAGACATAGGCAGAAATGTTGATTTTGCATCAACTTTGTGTGCAAAACAAACTTGAACATAAACTTGATTAAATAAACTACATACACTAAGTAGATAATACACATGTAACAGAGCTTTATGCAGACATTTTGGGAAACAGTACAAAATAATTAAACACAGAAAATTAAAATGTTATAAAATCAAATATCAAGTAATATAGTATAGATTCAATACATGAGGTATCCACCTAATAATCTCAGGTTTCTTAGCCAAGGATAGATATGCTAATATATGTAATAACCTATTTGAACTGTTGATTGATATAAATGTCTATTCTTCAAGAAACTTTGTATCTTTTGTTAACAAAACCCTCCAATTCCTGAAGTTGCATAGTCATATACATATGTACAAAACATTTGTATATGAGTATGGGGTATAAACGGAGAAGGCAATGGCACCCGACTCCAGTACTCTTGCCTGGAAAGTCCCATGGACAGAGTAGGATGGAGGAGCCTGGTGGGCCGCAGTCTGGGTCGCTAAGAGTCGGACACGACTGAGTGGCTTCACTTTCACTTTTCACTTTCATGCATTGGAGAAGGAAATGGCAACCCACTCCAGTGTTCTTACCTGGAGAATCCCAGGGACGGGGGAGCCAGGTGGGCTGCCGTCTATGGGGTCGCATGGAGTCGGACACGACTGAATCAACTTAGCAGCAGCAGTAGCATGGGGTATAAAAATTATTTTTGCCCTTTTGCACTTATAAAGCAGGATTTGGCAATATGTAGATTGCAAGAAAAAGCTAAAAAAATAAAGATGAAAATTCAAATTTGAAGTGTCTCTCGACTCCCACACATGTACTTATACTTCACTCTCAACTCCAATTTTTGGAAAATGTTTCTGAATAGCCTAACAACTCTCCCAATAAAAATATCTCAGGTTGTCATGGTGACATAATTCTCTCCCCTGCAGAATTTTATTGTCTGGTGCAGTGGTTTCCTAAATCTTTATGGTCATGAAATCTTACCTTTACTTTTTTAATGCTCTTTCTTAGTTTTTCAGCATAAATTGCATCTGAGCCTGCTAGAGTGGTGGCAAATTAAAGATTTGATTTGGAGCAGGACAGATTTGATGAATGGTCTCACAATAGTGGGGCTTCCTTGGTAGCTCAGCTGGTAAAGAATCTGCCTGCAATGCAGGAGACCCCGGTTTGATTCCTTGGTCAGGAAGATCCGCTGGAGCAGAGATAGGCTACCCATTCCAGTATTCTTGGGCTTCCCTTGTGTTGCAGCTGGTAAAGAATCCGCCTGCAATGCAGGAGATCTGGGTTTGATCCCTGGGTTGGGAAGATCCCCTGAAGAAGGGAAAGGCTACCCACTCCAGTATTCTGGCCTAGGGAATTCCATGTCCCTGGGGTCACAAAGAGTCAGACACAACTGAGTGACTTTCACTTCACTTCATTTCACTTCACTCACAATAGCCAATAGTCAGTAAATTGGTCTGGAAAGCTGATGGAAGTCTTCATGAGTACATGTTCTGCAGTGTTCCTTGATGAACACTTTATAGCATTCAGCCCTTGCTAGAATCTCTCACTTCTTTCCTAACCTGTAAATGGACTGATTAAATTAAGAATTCTCTGAAACAAAGCAGTTACAGAAGACAGATGATTACCCCTCTGTTTCCCATAAGACTATGGGAGTAAAATCTCTGAGGGGGGAATGAAATAGGAGGGAAGGGAGCAGGGCCACAACCTTTAAAAAGAATGACACGGTCATAGGACATGACAGAAACTGATTAGAACCACTAGGTCCAAAATGGCGAGAGATTTGACTTTCAGTAGACTTTGAGCCTCATTAGCTGTAGTATATTAGCATGTTAAGTGACACGCCCATGAGCTCCAGGACAGTTCTGAGGGCAACCATAAAAGGTCATAAAGTGAACAGTGGCCAAATTCCTGGAAATCTCTGTTCTTTCCCCAAAATAATTGGAATAATCCTCCCATTCATTAGCCTATGAAACTACCCAGCCCATAAAAACTAACCCTGCCAGATTTTGGGGCCTCTCACCTTCTGAGATGGCCCACACTCTGTCTGTGGAGTATGTTTCTTTCTAAATAAAACCACTTTTTCCTATCACTTTGTCCCTAAATTCTTTTGCCATGAAGCAAGAACCTTAATTCACTGGGAACATCTTAATGTTCAGGCTTTTAAAGCAGAGGTACAACAATAGAGATTTGGCAGTCAGGATATAAAATTTAGATTAGCTCTTCTCTGCTCTCTACCCCCAAAGTCTTTCTTATTCCCATCTCTCAGTCCTAGGATGGGGACTTTGCAGATTTGTGGGTCTCAACCGTGTAGACACTTGTGGATGTCACAGAATAGAGCTTAACTGTGACAAGTGGTTTTGCTGCCTGGGTTGGTCTATCTTCAGGCTCCTGTGGTTATCTTTCTGGGGAGCTAGGAAAGAGTAAGGGCAGATCTCAGCAGAGGTTCTTTAGATACAGAGGGGAATGATGGAACAGCAGAGGAGAGCATGAGGAAGCTGACTGTAAGAAAGAGCAGAAATGCTCTTCATGGTTGTCTAATTCCCATTCAAGGACAGAAACTGTGTCTTTTGTTTGTCTAAATAATGTGATATTTTACAGTATTTTACCAAGTATTTTGACTTTGTCATGCCAAAACTAAACATTTAGTTGAAAGCTCTATGTGTCTTTCATGAAGGCTAATGTCAAGGTGTAAGGTAATATATCACTTTATTCTCTTTAATTAATCTTTAGTTCATAAATAGTTATCTAAACCTGGGAAGTTTAGGATCCTGGAGGTCAAAAAATTTTAAGGGAATCTTTGGATTATTACAATATTTTAAAATATTGAAAAAAAAATATTGAATAGAAATTGAAGTAAAGTCTGTAACAAAGTAGCAAAGCTTTGCCAAAACCAGTTTCTTGCTTTTGACTGGTACTACATGAGCTTAATTTGAGTATATATATTTTTTATTTCATTCTGGTCAGAAGCTCAGAACAGTCAGTTATTTTGGGCAAAAGGATAAATAGTTATAACAATATATTTAATTGGATTGGCAGAAAAAAGTCTTTAGAACCTTGGAGTTAATGTAGTTAGCAAATAACTCTTCCCCTCTAGCCACTGCAACAGTTACCTGGGGTACGAATACAAAGCAAGAACAGCCCCTGCCTTTAAGGTGATCACAGCATAATGGGATGAAAACATTTCAGCCCTAAATTAGCCCACACAATACATCACTGCCCTGTGACAGGAGCATAGCACAGATGAAGAATAGAGAGGTGATAGCAAAGAAGAAGAAATACCTACTATTCCTTGAAAGAGAAGGTTGGGCTGTGAAAGACGACTTCAGAGAGACATTAGTCCTTGAGTGAGATGATTTCTGAAGGCTGGTTGGAGGTGGTGGGAATTTATAAAGAAACAGATGGTCTGAAGATCTGGAGGTGTGATATTGCAAACGATTTGATTGAAACCCAGAGAAATGAAATGAGATGAGCAAGGACCAGATGTAATGGAGCCTAAAAATCTCTGACAGAGAAGTCATGACAATAAGACCCACTGAAGAATTTACAGAAGAGTGACAAAATGCCATAGCTTTTAAAATGGATGATTTTAATGGGAATATGAAAGGTGGATTGGAAGTGTCTATGGAGACCAGGGGACTTTTATTTTCTTAAAAATTTAAAAAGCTTACTGATTGGGGGAGTTCCCTGGAGGTCCATTGGTTAAGACTTCGCCTTCCACTGCAGGAGGCACAGGTTCAGTCCCTGCAGGAACTAAGATCCCACATGCTGCCGAGCACAGCCAAAAAGAAATAAGCGTATTGACTGGGGTATAAAGTATACACAGTAAAGTAAATAAATCATAAATATTTAGTTTGATAAATGTTTTCATATATATACTTGTGTATGCATGCTCAGTTGTATCCAACTCCTTGTGACCCAAATGGACTGTAGCCCGCCAGGCTCCTCTGTCCATGGGATTTTCCTGGCAAGAATACTAGAGTGTTCCTCCAGGGGATCTTCCTGACCCAGGGATCGAACTTGAAGGTTGAACTTCCGTCTCCTGCATCTCCTGCATTGGCAGGTGGATTCTTTACCACTGGACCACCTGGGGAGCCCTTCTGTAACTACTAACAAGATCATGGCCCTTCCCAGCATCCCAGAGGAGTTTCTAGTGTTCTTCTCATGTGCCCGCCATCCCCATCCTCCATGGAGAGCCACCATTTGACTTCTATCACTACAGATTGATTGGCTGTAATTGTTTTTGAACTTTATATAAATGGAATCATAGAGTATTTACTCATTTCTGGCAACCAGGCTGAACATTATGTGCATTAACGTCAGATTCACTTCTTTTGACCCATGAGCAGGAGTTAATTAAAAAAAAAAAATTTAGTATATGGTGTTAGGTAGGGATACAAATTCATTCTCTTGCATGTGGATATCTAGTTTTTCCAGCACCTCTTGTTGAAAAGACTGTCTGCTACCTCTCCCCACCCTCTTCCACCCTCCTCAGCCATTGAATGATCTTAAGATCCTTGTTGAAAATCACGACTATAAATATTGATTTATTTCTGAATTCTCGATCCATGCCATTTATTTATATGTTTATCCTTATGCCACTACCACACTGCCTTGATTACTGTAGCTTTGTGGTAAAATTTGAAATCAGGAAGTGAATCTTTTTTTTTTCAAGATTATTTTGGCCATTCAGAGTCCCTTGCATTTCCAAATGAATTTTAGGATCAGCTTGACCATTTCTGAAAAAGGAAAAAAAAAAAGTTGGAATTTTAATAGGGATTCATTGGATCAGTAGATAAATTTGGGGAGTATTGCCATCTTAACCATATTTGAAGCCATGAATGGTGATAACTTTCTATTTATTAATGTATACTTTAATTTCTCTCAACAATGTTTTTAGAGTTTTCAGTGTACAAGTCGTATTTCTTTTATAAATTTATTCCCAAATATTTTATTATTTTTGATGGTATTGTAAATGGAATTATTTTCTTAATTTTAATTTCAGACTGTTCATTGCTAATGTATAGAAATAAAATTGATTTTTGTGTCCTGATCTTATTTCCTACCATTTAATGGAAATTGTTTATTAGTTCTAATAGTTTTATTGCAGGTATGTGTGTTTAGAATTTTTTATATGTGAGATCATGTCACCCGCAAATGAAGAGTTTTATTCCTGCCTTTCTCTTCTGTGCTTTTTATTTCTTTTTCTTGTCTAGTTGCCTTGGCTAGAACTTCTGTACAATGCTGAATAGATGTGGAAAGAGTGTACATTTTTGTCTTGTTGCTAATCTTAG
Organism: Cervus elaphus; assembly: GCF_910594005.1. Lineage (NCBI taxonomy): Eukaryota > Metazoa > Chordata > Mammalia > Artiodactyla > Cervidae > Cervus > Cervus elaphus. The sequence continues at coordinate 71,661,801 of NC_057828.1, read as the reverse complement.
GGAAAAAACTTTTAGTCTTTCACCATGAGTGTGATGTTAACTGTGAGTTTTTCCTCAGTGCCCTTTATCAGGTTGAGGAAATTCCCTTTTATTCTTTTTTTGCTTTGTGTTTAGCATGAAAGGGTGTTCAATATTGTCAAATGCTTTTTTTTTTTTTTTTGGTGTTTAGTGATACTATCCAGTGTTTTCCCCCTTTATTTCATTAATATGGTATATTACACTGATTTATTTTCATATGTTGAACCAACCTTGTATTTTTGGGATAAAACCTATATGGTCATGTTATTTAACTTTTTAAATATACTCTGGGATTCTATTTGCTAATATTTAGTTGAGGATTTGTTGTTGTTGTTGTTTGTTTTTATTTTTGGCTGCAATGGGTCTTTGCTGCTGTGAGTAGACTTTCCCTGGTTGCAGCAATCCAGGGCTACTCTTCATTGCAATGTGAGTGTGTCTGATTTCAGTGGCTTCTCTGAAGCATGGGCTCTAGGCACTCAGGGCTCAGTAGTTGTGGCACTTGGGCTTAGTTGCTCCATGGCATGTGGGATCTTCCCAGACCAGGAATTGAACCCATTTCCCCTGCATTGGCAGGTAGATTCTTAACTGCTGGACCCCCAGTTGAATATGTTTACATATATTCATAAGGGATATTTGCAATTTTCTTCTTTGGGGACGGCTCCATCTGCCTTTAGTATCCAGGTAATACTGGCTTAATAAAATAAGTTACTGTTTTCTCATTTACTATTTTTTGGGAAGCGTTTGAAAAAGATTCATGTTAATTTTTCTTTAAATGTTTGGTAGAATTCACCAGTGAAGGCATCTGATCCCAGATTTTTTATTTGTTCAAGTTTTAAAATTACTGATTCAGTTTTTTTACTCATTATGGGTCTATTAAGATTTCCTCTTTCTTCTTGAACCAGTTTTGGTTAAGCAGTTTGGACATTTTTTGCTTGTTGTGTGTTTTTTTCTTAGCTCTTTGAACATAGCTTCCTCATGAAATTGGTTTTCATTGCCCTTGGTTTTCATGCCCTTTCCACTATCCTCTCTTGATACTGCTCAATATCAGGAGAAAAAATCAGGAGAGACGAGAACATGAATGATTTCCTTTACTCTCTTCTCTTCCTGGCTATTTTCTATCTCTCTTTCAAAATTCACCATAGTTTCCCCAGTATCAGAAAACCTTAGCTAATCTTCCAAACAGAATTAGTTGTGCTCTGTAGCGCTCCATATATGCACCTGTGATAGTATTTATTTTAATAACAATATACTTTAAATGTTCTTTGCTTTTTCTTCCTAGATGGTTCTTGAGATCAGGGACTTTGTAACTCCAGTGCCTAGTTAGCATGATGACTGGCATATAATAGGTGGTGAGTTCAAGTTGAATAAACAAATGATAGATTTAGGCATGCATAGTGTTAGTCACTCAGTCATGTCTGACTCTTTGCGATCCCATGGACCGTATCCTGCCAGGCTCCTCTGTCCATGGGATTCTCCAGGCAAGAATACTGAAGTGGACTGCCATTCCCTTCTCCAGAGGATCTTCCTGACCCAGGGATCGAACCCGGGTCTCCTGTGTTGCAGGTAGATTCTTTACCGTTTTAGCTACAGGGAAGACCTTGCATACATAGACTGAGATGAAGGAGCTAGTGACAAGGAAGAGATTAAAGGTACAGAAAGTAGAGTTGGGATGTCACTGCTGGAACAAAATCTTTAGGTCTGCCAATGAGGATGGATATCAGTGCACAGGAAGAGTGATTAGTCCTGGAAAATGAGGTAGGGATATGTCTAGGTCTCAGATTGAAACAGAAATGTGTGAAGATGAAGGGATTGGTACTAAGTACTTTTACCCCCTCTGTAAAGAAGGAGGGGCCAACAGATAAAAAGGCAAGGTGAAGAGGAATAGAGTGTTGATGAGAACTGCAGCCATTTGGTATGAATGTTGTGGGGAATGAGAAAATCTTGATAAAGGAAGGTAGAGGAATTATCAAGCTACGAATAGTGACGAATTTAAATAGGAACTCTATTTTCGTAGTAGACACAGGTTCCAGCTATAGAGTATGAATGGATGAATTTTAAAATTGAAATAGGTTGTGTCAAATAAAACACATGCACAGTGTGAGAACAATGAGTTTCAGTTTTATTCAGGGGCTGCTTTGAGAACAACCGCCCAAGAGCTAGGCTCTCAGATAGCTGAGAAACTGCTCCAAAGAGGAAAGGCAGGAGACAGGTTTTATATGATTTTTTTTTTTTTTTTTGCTGGGAAAAACATGAAATAGTGAAACATTACTGCTAGTCACAGAAAAGCCATCACAGTTAATGATTTTAATGCTTTTCCATTTACGGAAGATATAAGAATCTATTGTGGTGATCCAAGGGTGAAAGAGCAGATAAAACCAAGGAGGGTTTTGGAATGCAGGAACAGAAAAACCAGACCTTTATTGTCCTTCCATCCCCCATGCTGTAACTATTAATGGAACAATATAAACTGTCTCCCCTCCTATCCCATAGGGAGAAGGTATTTGCCCTACTCTTTCCCCACCCAGTATACATGCCTCATCCAATCAGCAAATGACCACAAGACCCCCATCCCACTGCTTGTACCCTGGGTATAAAAGTGGACTAAGGACCCCCATTCAATGTCGGTTCTTCCTTGAACTGGCTCGCTGTTCTAACAGCATCTCCCACTCTAATAAACTTTACTTTCCCTCTCATTCGGCCCCATGTCTGGAAATTCTTTTCCAACACACACTCGGACCACGACATTATTGGTGACCCATACGTGGACCTTGGGGTCTCTTCCCCACCTCCTCGCCTCTCCTTTTTCATAGGGACCCTCTGCGAACAGCCAAGTGCTGTGGAAGCAACTGAGGAACTCTGGCCAGGGTTACCCTCTGGTGTGTTCCAAAGGCCCCACTGCTCACTGCGCCCCAGTAGCTGCTGCCCGAATGGGTGAGAGTTTCTCCTTTGTCTTCTTTCCAACTGAGGACTAGGCCAACGCGATATTGTGTGGGCATGGGTCAGGCACATAAAAACCATTAGGGTGCCTGCCACATTGATAAGGGGGACACAGAACAGATCAGGCCACAAGGGCATCCGCCCCCAGCAAGACAACTTCCATGCACCGAGTCAGGCACACCGTGGTTGAAGCAAAACAGAGACCATTGTCCCCTGGCCACCGCCTCCCCGATAGGATTGTAAGGCGGATTCCTCAGCCTTCCTCCCTGTCACTTTCACTTCTTTCCCTTTTGGTCCGGATTGATTTACAGGAGCCTAGATGTCGCTTGAAGGCAATGGCACCCACTCCAGTACTCTTGCCTGGAAAATCCCATGGACGGAGGAAGCCTGGTAGGCTGCAGTCCATGGGGTCGCGAAGAGTCAGACATGACTGAGCGACTTCACTTTCACTTTTATGCATTGGAGAAGGAAATGGCAACCCACTCCAGTGTTATTGCCTGGAGAATCCCAGGGATGGGGTCGCACAGAGTCAGACACGACTGAAGTGACTTAGCAGTAGCAGCAGTAGATGTTGCTTTCATGGCCCTCAGTCAGAATCGACTTGAGGGGCTCAGGCTGCATGTGTCTTTCTGTTGCCTCCCTATCTCCTGCCCCCTCTGTCTCTCTCCATCAGATTTCCTAGACAACCTCTACTCGACCTTTCATATCGACATGACCTCTAGGAAAGGATTCTGAGGGTCCCTTTTGTCCAGGTCTTTCTCCTATATTCAAAAGCCTGAAGAATCAAAAACTCTCCTAACATTCTAAAGAATTCCCTTCTAACTACGCTTATCTCTCAGGTGGCTGCTGCTAAGTCGCTTCAGTCGTGTCTGACTCTGTGTGACCCCATAGATGGCAGCCCACCAGGCTCCCCCGTCCCTGGGATTCTCCAGGCAAGAACACTGGAGTGGGTTGCCATTGCCTTCTTCTCTTTCCCCAACTCCAGAACATCCTAAAGAATTCCCTTCTAACTACACCTGTTTCTCAGGGTGGGGAAGGACCACGCTTCCCCACTCCTGCAAATTCCCTTAGCTCTTCAGATTCTTCTGATGGGACAAAGACCTCACTTCTCACCAAAGGGACAATCCAAGATTTTCATCAGCTGATCTGCCCCTGATATCAGAGTCAATTTGAGCACTAGTTGGTCTATATTTTAGCTATAAAACTATGACCACAGAAAGGAAAGATGACTTTTTGACACAGGATGGCCATGATTTTCTTTAGACTCTGGAGAAAACTGGTTAAAATGAATTTTTTTTTCTTGGAAACTGCAAAACCAGTTCTTTTTGCATATGCAGTTAAAAACAACTAGCTTGTTAAAAGGCCTGCCTAGGGAAAAGCTTGAGGTTAATCCTTTCATGTCCTTGAAATACACAGCCCATTTGCCTGAGACCTCAGCCTTGGGCAAATTGGAACTTCAAGCAAAGAAAAAAATGGGGAAGGGTCAAAGAGACATTTTAAATCTCAAGAAGCAAACTATGAAATCTCTGTCTGTCTGTCTGTCTGGATTTATGTATGTCTCAGTGTGTGTCTTTTTTTTTTTTTTTTTTTAATATTGCTGAAGCTGTAAATGAGTTCTAACTTAATTGGCCTAAAGAAAAGTAAGTGCCTACAAATCAGACAATTTCTAAATACAAGAGAAATTAACCTAAATGAGTTTCAGATTCACGTGAACTGGGAAATAATCAATATTAAATATCTAATATTAATGTTTGCTAATCTAATATAGACATGTCTAAGAGTCATTAACATTAAGCATATTTTCACTGTGCCTAGGTTTATTGTAAGTTAAATATTGTTATATATATATATATATTTTGTTATATTGTTATATCTGTTACAAGTTTGTCAGCAAGGAAAGTACCTCAAGTGAAGAAACTTCAAAAAAATGTAATGAGATAGGAGCTTTTAGATAAACTATTAAGAATCATTATACTTTAGAAATGTCTCTCTAAAACAGTCCCTCTAGATTTTTGTAACCTGAATTTCTAGGGCTGTGCTAAATTAAGTGACTGATTTATTGAATAGCTAGATCATTTCCAAATAAAACAAGATTCTGAAACATTCATTACTGAACACTAATTTCCTCTTACAGAGAAACTAGAGATTTTGGACTATTAATGAATAATGTTTGATGCCATCCTGAGATGTTCTCTAGAATTTTTTTAGAAATTGTCACTGGTATTTACGTTCACCAATCTGTAGAATGCTAATATAAAGGTCAGTTCTTGGTTGCTTAAGGAAAGTACGATGTGTGTTTTCAGTAAAGAAGGTATGAGGAATGAAATTACATTTTATGAAGGGAAAAGGAAGTAAGTCTGACTTACAGGTGGCTGTTTCAGGATGGGAGAACAAAGTAATGGGTAAAGAAAGTGTTAAGAAGTTTTGATGGAAAGTGCACTCCAAGGGAAGAGTTTTGTGCATAAATACAAGTTTTCTTGAGATGTTGAACTGCCTTTGATAACGGATTTTAAGTTTCTTTACCTCTGAAGTGATCTATGTTTACCTTTGAAATCTTCTTTGTTACTTTGGCTAAGTGAATATATTATTTCACTATGACTTATATGATCCTATCTGACTGACATATGACCTTACTAATAACTGCTAGCTATAGGTATATTATTTTCTATGTCACTTGTTTCAGAAGATTGTTTCTTATGTTACCAAATGTGGGACTGAGCTTGTGATAAAATGCTGATATGCAGTTCCATATTAGATCAATGATTGTAATAATGTAACTCTAGATATGGGAAGAAGCAACAAGAGGGAATATTTTCCTGGACCAAGAGGCTAGTAAGACAGGCATGGTCCAGAGACTTTTGCTACTCACAAGGCCTGGTCCAGTAACAGCACAGAGGGGCCTGTCAATGGAATCTTCATTAGACCTGGGAATGAGCCTTCCCAGCACCACGGGACACAATGGCCATGAAATGCCCCCAAAGCGTGGTCAAATATGTGGCTATGAAGGGACCCTGCTGACTGGAAGTTGGCACTTGCCAGCTGCCTCTACAAGGATTACATCGTGACCACTGCAAGCTGCTGACCTTCAACATCCCCTGAAAGGAGTTCAGGGTGGAGATCAGAAATAAGGCACTCTGTGCTTGGGAAAAACCCAGAAGAACTGGCCTTCAGATGGTCAGATGTTTTCAGGTGAAGATTTTATGAGCCCAAATTCTTGCATCTTCTCATACCTAGAGAAGCACTAATGTCACGAACCAGTGTCTAGTCCTGATTCTCCTGGCTAGCTCCTCAGCAGCTTTTCTACTTCTATCACTCTCTGGGTCACGTACCTTTAACTTTCTCATTAAGTTTGTTTCTTCTAGAATACAACAAATCTCCAAGTGGTAGTATGACAAGAATGTTCCCTGGCCAACACCCAGACAGTGCTGAAACAAGCTGCCTTATCACTTCATGGACTTTCATCTCCCTCCGTAAATGCACCCTGACAGAGAGCAGGCGAAGGGAACCCAGAGCCCCACTACACCTCTGTACAGCCTGATGAAGCCAGAGCGATCATCGCCCGTTTTCCTTTGAGACTGGGTTCCCAAGTGCCTGAGAAGTGAAATAGGTAGGTAGTTAGACATGAGCAGGGTATCAAAAGAGGCCAAAAGAATCAGCCCTAAAAATAGAGGGAGGACTGTGGTGACCCAAGGATGAAAGAGCAGATAAAACCAAGGAGGGTCTTGGAAGGCAGGAACAGAAAAACCAGACCCTTATCATCCTTCCCTCCCGCATGGAACAGTATATATTATATACTATATACTGTGTACATTATATATATACTGTTTATTAATGGAACTGTATAACGTATCTCCCCTCCTATCCCATAGAGAGAAGGTATTTGCCCTACTCTTTCCCCACCCAGTATACATGCCTCATCCAATCAGCAAATGACCGCAAGACCCCCATCCTACTGCTTGTACCCTGCGTATAAAAGTGGACTAAGGACCCCCATTCAACCTCGGTTTTCCCTTGAGCAAGCCCGCTATTCTAACAGCATCTCCCACTCTAATAAACTTTACTTTCCCTCTCACTCTGTCTCATGCCTGGAAACTCCTTTCCAACCCACGCCCAGACCACGACATCTGTGAAATTTTCCCTTCGATATGCAACTTAACTACCTAAGGGTTAGTATACTCAAAGCAGGGAATGCATATTAATTTCCCCTAGTTTGAATTCCCCTCAGGGTGTACTGTCAGTGAGCGCACTGCAGTGGGTTGAAGCTTAATCCTTATAAAACTCTTAAGACAAAAACTATTTTTTTTTTTTTTTTTAAATTTGGGGGGCTTGCTGTGGCTCAGCTGGTGAAGAATCTGCCTGCAAAGTAGGAGACCTGGGTTAGATGCCTGGGTTGGGAAGATCCCCTGAAGGGAAAGCCTACCCACTCCAGTATTCTGGCCTGGAGAATTCCATGGACTGTACAATCCTTGGGGTCGCAGAATCAGGACACTGAGCGACTTTCACTTTGTGGCTCCCCTGGTGATTCAGATTGTAAAGCGTCTTCCTGCAATGCGGGAGAGCTGGGTTCAATCCCTGGGTTGGGAAGATCACCTGGAGAAGGAAATGGCTACCCACTCCAGTGCTCTTGCCTGGAAAATCACATGGACAGAGGAACCTGGTAGGTTACAGTCCATGGGGTCACGAAGAGTCGGACACGAATGAGCGACTTCACTTTCGCTTTGTGGTGGTATAAACACGGGTGCACAGATGGACCGAGTTTGTCTTGAAAGAAGAGTTCAGGGGTTGTGGGTATTTAAACCAATGGGCCGCCAATAAGAAAGGAAAGAAGATACTAGGCTGGGGTATCCCTCCATCTCGTCGCTGGCGGTGCCATTGCCTGATCCTCGCTCACTTGCCAGGCTCAGGCCGGGATGGGGGTCCGGGTCTTACGTGGAGTCTCCCTCCAAGGATTGGCGCCCGGGTCTGACCCGGAAGCTTTTCCGCGACCCCGGAAGCAGAGCCCAGGGGCGGAGGCGCCGCCGAGGAGCCACCGCCCCCTCGCCGCCTGGCCGCTGCTTCAGAGAACCGCGGCGGCGCCGGGTTGCACTGATGATCCCCGGCAGGCGGCGGCGACAGAGGCGGCGGGAGGATGACCTCTCCCCGCGAGCGGGGTGCCGATCTGGCCCGATTCTACACTGTCACGGAGCCCCAGCGACACCCGAGGGGCTACACGGTGTATAAGGTCACCGCCCGGGTGAGTGCAGTTTTCGGGCGGGGGTCGGAGTCTGATCAGGGACGAGAGACAGGCGTAGACCCTGGTGTGGGGATGCCGGATGCCAGGTTGCGCCTAGTGCCGGGACAGGCGCCCGAGGTGGGGACTTGAAAAAGGATGCGGTAGGGGCAGAGCGTGGGGAGTCCCGGACCGCGCTGGAAATGGTCTCAATGGTGTCCCCATTCCAGGGTGGGGCAGACGTTGATGATTTTTAATAGATGACTCAGCCCCATCCCACTTGGACTTTCTCTTCCGAGGCTGAAATGCAGAAGCTGTTTTGCTTGTCTCCTAGGGATGATGCAGGTTTAAAAAAAAGTGTTAAATTGATGTACTATTTGACTTACGTAATAGAGGGTATTTCTTCCCTTCCTTCTGGGTTGCACAGAGGCAGATAAACCCTTGGGAAGTATGTCAGTGGTAGGGCCACCATCCTAGGACCTCTGTAACTGTTTGTGTCTTTTCGCCTCTGAATTTTTCGTGGGTTTTCCGTAGGAGACATGAGAAATTCTGCTAAGGGTGTCTTGCGTGAGTTGTCTTGAGAGCACATTTGAAAGTTGTGAGGCTCCTTTACATCGACTGATTGATACAGTTTTTAGTACCCACTTTGTTCATGTTTCATTGCTCTTTCGTTGAGTTTTAGAGTTTGCATCTTCCTCCTTGAAATAAGAGTAATAAAATTAAATATGAATATTAAATACAAATTAGTATTAAAATTACATATATGTATGTAATGTATTATATGTAGTATGAATGTATGTGTGTATTAGGCATATGTACACATCACCCAGTTAAATCCTAATTTTAATGAAGAGGAAACTATGGTTGAAGAATGTTGTAGCTGGCCCAACTTCACATTGCAAGGAAGTAGCACATCTGGGGTATGAGGTCAATTCTGTTTAACTCCAAGTTGTAAAAAAAAATGTTTAAGAATTAACTTTATCATTAATTGTTAAAAAAAGAGAGGTACAGAGAGTAGTAATGTTACAGTATACGTTTGGGGGATGTAGTACTCTTGGGTGATAGATCAGGAAGTGGGCCTTGAAAAGAACCTTAAAGGTTAAATAGATTTAGATCTGCAGAGTCTGGGGCATGGGAATGGCATGTGCTTTTTGGAATTGGTGCACAATTCAGACAAGTGTAAAAGGATAGGATGGGCAAATTTGTGTAAATGTAGTAAGACCAGGCCTGGTTATTGCAGAGGGTTGTACCAAGAATACAGAGAAAATTGTTACTCTCTGTTTGCAAGTAAAGTTGTTATATAGGTGGAGTGTTAGTTTCAGCTTAAGAAAAAATTTCAAGATTAAGGGTGCTCTTACTATAGCCCCCTTGAAAGCTTCTTTTGGCCCTTCAGAAACCTAGACTTGGTTTCCTGACATAGTTTGTGAAATTAGAACAATTTTCAACATACTTAATGCCCTAACTCTAATGTTCCTCCTCAGAGCACCCTGTTCCTCTCCTATTATAACACTTATCACAGTTATAATATATTGTATTAATCTGTTTGCTTGTCTGTGTCTCTCAGATTTAGAGCAGGTCACTATCATTGGCATTTGTTTCCTTTTGTATCTCCCAAGGCATTGTGGGGCACAGAGTGCCTAAAAATTATTGTTTTCCTCTGTGTTTTAGGTAGCACATTTACTAAATGTTTATTTAGTTTCAGGTACTATGATCTCTGAGGGTTACAAGGCAGAATAAAGTGTGGACCTTCTTTTCAAGGATACTTATAGTTTACTGTACTTGAAGTAGAGTGCAAGGTAGAAGGTGTTAAATGCCATAAAAGACTACAGAAAAGAGCTGTGGGGTTTCAGAATACAGAGTTTCTAGCTCAAGGGATCAGGGAACATGTACCAATTAAGATAGGTGGTGAGAGATGGGAAGAATCTAGATGGGTGGGATAAGTGGAAAGGGCATTGCAGGTAGAAGGAATGTGTGAATGTGTGTAGAACTTGAAAGAAACTGAATGTGATTATTACTTGTAGTCTTACTTTACAAAAGGAATGGTTAATCTAATTGAGATCTTAAATATCTTTTTTAAAGCTGTAAACTAACATATGACAACATCAATTAGAAGATAAAGTAGCGCATTGCCTGTTCTAACCAGATCCGTGTAATATGCATATTAGTTATCTCTGTGGTTATTTAACTAGAAATTGCTTACACTGTCTTTTTTTTTCTCCTTGTAAATATTTATGTCCTCATTTATTGCTTATGGTACAGATTTTATTTTCTGATTTTAAAGATTGAGGATTAATAAAGAGATATACCTAAAAAATAACTGCTTAATAGTATAAAATATAAGTAAAATATTTGTTATTTTTTGAGAGTTAAAGAGAAAAACATCTTACCTCAGGAGAATTTATCAGGTAAGTAGTGCTCCCCTGAGAGAACTTTGTGAGATAAAAGTGTCCTGTTTATGTTCCCTATTACTGACTGACTGATATCATTAAGGAACAATCTCTATATTCTTGATTCTTGCAAGGTTCTTTATTTAAGAATAGAATTAGAATCATGGGAATTACCGTTGCTAAGTTTTGGGTAGCATAAGAGCTGTTTCATGTTCTTAAATCTCTTTTATACTTTTTTTTTCCCCCCAGTTCTCTGGAAGCTGGCAGGCTTAGATAACCTTATGGCCAGTTACAAGCTTGCTAACGGATTTCCTAGTTAAATCCTGTGTTGCTTATTAATTTTCATCTTGAATAAGTACTTCTGTTCAGCATTAGAAAGTTCTTTTGTAGATTTCCGTTGATTGTTTAGTTAAAGGAGACGCAGCTGTAAAAGAACCATTCACATAGTGTTTTTGGTTGTTTCATCATGCTAAGTTTACAAAATTTGGATAAGGTAATATAGATTTCTTAACAGTATTAAGTAAATAGTAATTCTTGCCTGTATTCTTTCATGAATATGCAAAGAAAATCTTACGTTTTTATTTTTGAAAGACAGTGCTGCCTTATGACTTTGTTTCTGTTGAGGCATAGTTTATATGCAGTCAGATTCACCGATTTTAAGTGTGCAGTTGGGCGGGTTTTGACACGCGTCTGTATTGTGTGACCACCACCACAGCCGTCACTGCAGGAGTTCCCTCATGCTCCTTTGCAGTCAGCCCCCTCTCCCCACCCCTGTCCCTCGGCAGCCGCGGGTCAGCTTTCTGTTGTTGTCCTGCGCTTTTGTGTGGAGGAGGGATCTGACTCCTTTAACTCAGCATGGTTATTTGAGATTCATCTTGACTGTGCATTTTTATTCTCCTTTGTTGCTGACCAGTATCCCCTCGTGAGCTTCCCTGGTTGCTCAGCGGCGAAGAATCCACCTGCAGTGCAGGAGAGCAGGAGGCGTGGATTTGATCCCTGGGTCGGGAAGATCCTTTAGGGGAGGGCATGACACCCCACTCCAGTATTCTTGCCTGGAGAATCCCATGGGCAGAGGAGCCGGACAGGCTATAGTCCGTAGGGTCGCAAAGAGTCTGACATGACTGAAGTGAGTGAGCACGCACGCACGCACATTCCTGTGTATGGTTATACTAGGTTAATCCATCCACATTTGGCTTGATGGATATTTCAGTTGTTTCCAGTTTTTGGCTATTATTAGTACAGCTACTATGAAAGTTTATATACAAGTGTCAATGAATGTGGGCTTTTATTTCTCTTGATAGCACACAGCCTTTTTATACCTTTATACTAAGATGACATCTGATAGTCTTAGTCCTCTTTCTTTCTCAAAATTATGTTGGTTATTCTAGATTGTTTGCATTTTCAGAAAAACTTTGGAATCAGCTTGTTAAACTGCAAACATGCCTACTCAGATTTTGATTGGAATTACATGGAAAATATGGGGCTTTCCTGGTGGCTGGTGGCTCAGTTGTAAAGAATTCATTTGCAGTGCAAGAGCCAAAGGATGTGCAGGTTTGATCCCTGGGTCAGGAAGATCCCCTGGAGGAGGGCTTAGCAACCCACTCCAGTATTCTTGCCTGGAGAATCCCATGGACCAAGGAGCCTGGAGGGCTACAGTCCATAAGGTTCCAAAGAGTTGGACATAACTGAAGCGACTGAGCACGCATGCACGCACGTTGAGAATGTACATCAGTTTAAATAATATTAAATCTTCTAATCCATGAACACAAATCTTCCATTTATTTAGCTATTTAATTAGAGCGATATTTTCCAGTTTTTGGTGTGCAGGTCTTGCACATAATTTGGGTTTGTTTTCAAACTATCAGAACACGTAAGTATTTTACATAGCTAGCGTTTGCTGAGTATTAATAGCGCACATTTCTGTGGTGCTTAGAGTAAGTCAAGCGCTATTCTAAGCACGTTATATAAATTAGCACATTTTTCATGGCAGTGCAATGAGTAGGTGCAGCTATTCTCATGTGAGGAAATTGAAGCACCGCCATGGTAAATAACTTGCCTGGGGTCACATGACAAATGGTAGAGTTTAGATTTGAACCCTGGTAGTCTACCAGCCAGAGTGCTTTTTAATCCCAGCGCTGTGCTGAGTTCCTAAACACACTTTATTAGAGGCTGTGGGTACACTGTAGTTTACAAAAGTGATAGATGCAAATATACTACAGTGATTAGGATGTTGTGAACAAAGGGGAACAGAAAATGAATAGAAGTACTCGACTTGAATCTGAAAATTGCCTCTTCCAAAGCTTCAAATTCAAGCACTATTTGTATTGCTTGGAGGGAACCTGCTCTCAATTCCTGACCACACTGTTGTATGGGATGCTTGTGCTTGGAAAGATAATCACCTGTAGTTTCCTAAGTATGCTGGTACACTGAGTTTTTCGTGTGTGTGTGCGCGCGCCACGGGCATGTGTGCGTGCTCTGCCGTATCTGACTCTTTGCGATCCTGTGGGCTGTAGCCAACCAGGCTCCTCTGTCCATGGGATTTTCCAGGCAAGAATATTGGAGTGGGTTGCCATTTCCTCCTCCAGATCTTCCCAACCCAGAGATCGAACACGCATCTGCGTCTCCTGCCTCTCCTGCATTGGCAGGCAAATTCTTTATCACTGGGAAGCATGCTCCTTGCCTCTCTGTTAGATGTGGTTTTCTCAGTCTGGAGTGTGCTTCCATTTTGTCTTGGCAATCGCTGCTGTCTCATGTGACCTCTCCTGCCCTGTGTCTACAGGAAGCCTTTCTTAAATGGAGAACTCTGTATTGTATTAGGTTGGTGCAAATGTAATTACGGTTTGCATTGTTGAACTTTGCTGTTTGATATTGGAATACATTCTTAAATAAATGTGGTTATGTGATACATCATTTTAATGCCCTTTTCTTGCTTTATGTTTTCTTGTTAATGACTTAGTGAAAATGAAGTTAGTCGCTCAGTCGTGTTCAGCTCTTTGTGAACAGACCACCAGGCTCCTCTGTCCATGAGATTTTCCAGGCAAGATTACTGGAGTGGATTGCCATTCCTTTCTCCAGGGGATCTTTCTGACCCAGGGATCGAACCTGGGTCTTCTGCATTGCAGGCAGATTCTTTACTGTCTGAGCTTTCTGTTTATTTTATATTGATTTTAGACTAGGGAAATGATGTTAGACAAAAAGCACATTCTAATGATTTTCTCATTTGAGTTCAAAATGGGTTGTAAAGCAGCAGAGACAACTCACAAGATCAACAACGCATTTGGCCCAGGAATTTCTAATGAACATACAGTGCAGTGGTGGTTCAAGAAATTTTGCAAAGGAGATGAGAGCTTTGAAGACAAGGAGCATAGTGCCTGGCCATTGGAAGTTGACAATGACCAACGGAGAGCAATCCTCGAAGCTGATCCTCTTACAACTACACGAGAAGTTGCCGAAGAACTCAGCGTTGACCATTCTGTGGTGGTTTGGCATTTTAAGCAAATTGCAAAGGTGAAAAACTCAATAAGTGGGTGCCTCATGAGCTGACCAAAAATTTAAAAATATAGTCGTTTTGAAGTGTTGTCTTTGCTTATTCTATGAAATAACAATTAATGATTTCTCAATCGGATTGTGACGTGCAATGAAAAGTGGATTTTATACGACTGCTGGCGATGACCAGCTCAGTGGTTGGACCGAGGAGAAGCTCCAAAGCACTTCCCAAAGCCAAACTTGCACCAGAAAAAGGGTCATGGTCATTGATTGGTGGTCTGCTGCCATTCTGATCCACTACAGCTTTCTGAATCCTGGCCAAACCATTACATCTGAGAAGTATGCTCAGCAAATCGATGAGATGTACCAAAAACTGCAGTGCCTGCTCCCGGCATTAGTCAACAGGATGGGCCCAGTTCGATGACCAACTGCATGTTGCACAACCAACATTTCAAAAGTTGAATGATTTGGGCTACAAAGGTTTGCCTCATCCTCCATATTCACCTGACCGCTCGCCAAGTGACTACGACTTCTTCAAACATCTTGACAACTTTTTTTTTTTCCATTTATTTTTATTAGCTGGAGCCTAATTACTTTACAATATTGTAGTGGTTTTTGCCATACATTGACATGAATCAGCCATGGATTTACATGTGTTCCCCATCCTGAACCCCCCTCCCACCTCCCTCCCCATCCCATCCCTCTGGGTCTTCCCAGTGCACCAGCCCTGAGCACTTGTCTCATGCATCCAACCTGGGCTGGTGATCTGTTTCACCCTTGATAGTATAGTTGTTTCAATGCTGTTCTCTCAGAACATCCCACCCTCGCCTTCTCCCACAGAGTCCCAAACTCTGTTCTGTACATCTGTGTCTCTTTTTCTGCTTTGCATATAGGGTTATTGTTACCATCTTTTAAAATTCCATATATATGCGTTTGTATACTGTATTGGTCTTTATCTTTCTGGCTTACTTCACTCTGTATAATGGGCTCCAGTTTCATCCGTCGCATTAGAACTGATTCAAATGAATTCTTTTTAATGGCTGAGTAATATTCCATTGTGTATATGTACCATAGCTTCCTTATCCATTTGTCTTGACAACTTTTCACAGGGAAAATGCTTTTGCAACCAGCAGGAGGCAGAAAATGCTTTCCAAGAGTTCATAGAATCTCGAAGCACAGATTTTTATGCTAAGGGAATAAACTTATTTCTCACTGGCAGAAATGTGTTGATTATAATGGTTCCTATTTTGATTAACAAAGATGTGTTTGAGCCTAGTTATAATGATTTAAGATTCACTGTCAGAAACCGCAGTTACTTTTTCACCAATCTAATATATCCCTCCATTAAAGCCTTTACCTTATTGTACTTGTTTGCTTCTTCTGAGGGCAAACTGTCTTTTTAACGTATTTTTGGTGCCTAACACAGAGCCTGGATATAGTAGGGACTTGAGAGAAGGCTGGAAAGAGGCAGTGTTTTCCTCTCTGTTATCTTTTAAATTAGCATACAGTATAATTGATATTTTGTTGTGTGATTTTATGAATCTTTACACATGAATGGATTCACATATCCTCGGTCATAGTCAGGAAGCAGAACAGTTCCCATCAGCCTCAAAAACTCCCTCTGCTTTGGCTGTTTTACACCCACCTCTTAGTCCCTGGCAGCTGCTGTTCCGTTCTCTGCCTCTCTGCTTCTGTCCTTTTGAGGGCCTTTTATGAAGAGAATCATAGAGTATTTAACCTGTTGAGATCATCTGTTGCCCAGCTTTTTCAGTGGATTTGCTTTCTCACTGTTGAGTTTTGATAGTTCTTTTTGAATGTAAGTTTTTTGTCGGATATATAGTTTGCACGTGTTTCCTCCCAGTATGTAGCATATCTTTTCATTCTCTTAACAGTGTCTTTCACAAAGTAAAAAATTTTAATTCTGGTGAAGTCTAGGTTATCATGTTTTTCTTTTATGGAGGAAAAATGGGCTTTTAGTGCTGTATCTAATAAAATCTCTCTGTTGACACCAGGTTTTAAAAAATGTAAACCATTCCTGTTTTCATCTTGTTTATTGACAACTTATATGCTCAGATATTAACATTTTAATATTAAAGATTTTTACATTAACTTTTTTTGGGGTTTCACCTCAGGGTTTGCAGATATCCGTTCCCTGACCAGGGATTGAACCTGCGCCCCCCTGCATTCAAAATGTGGAGTCCTAGCCACTAGACCTCCAGGAAATCAGTACATTAACTTTAACATTAAGAATTTTTACTTTCTTTGAATTTTGATTGGAAAATAGTTGTTTCCCTGGTGTCTCAGTGGTTAAAAATCCACCTGCCAATGCAGGAGATCGAACCCAGGTTCTATCCCTGGATTGGGAAGATCCCCTGTAGAAGATAATGGCAACTCACTCCAGTATTCTTGTCTGGGAAATCCCACGGACAGAGGAGCCTGGCGGACTACAATCCATGGGGGAGCAAAAGAGTTGGATACAACTTCACAACTAAAAAACAGCAATAGTATTATTATATAATAATTGGTAGAATTTGAAGTGAGAAAGGCAACTTTAGCAAAACATTTATTGAGTATACCAAGGTAACTTGCTGCTATAATTTTTTTTTAAGGTTTTTTTTTTTGGATGTGGACCAGTTTTTAGTCTTTATTGAGTTTGTTATATTTTTGCTTCTGTTTTATGTTTTGGTCTTTTTTCTGTGAAGCATGTGGTGTCTTAGCTCCTGGGCCCAGGGATCACACTTGCATCCCCTGTGTTGGAAGGCGAAGTTTTAATCACTAGACTGCCTAGGAAGTCCCTATGTTAACTAACGTTACGGATTTTTATTTTCCTTGAACTTTGATTGGAAAATAGTTCACCTTAGAGTAGTGCTATAATAATTGGAAGAATTTGAAGTGAGAAAAGTAACTTTAGCAAGCGTTTATTGAGTATACAAAAGTAACTTGCTGTTAGTTTCTTTATTCTCCTATAGATTTTGGGATTTTAATAATGTAGAAAATATTTCTTACTTTCAACATATTGCTGTCATAAGCAATTACTAGAAAGTTGAATGTCTAAAATTTTCCCCACTGACTTATATATCTTAATGGGAGTTCTCTCTTTTCAGAGTACTAAAAAAATATTGTAAAATATCCAATTATAGTTTGTGCAGGTGCTGTCTCTTGGGTCCTGACTACCTGGCTGGCAAGTGATTAACCAACCCAGGTATCCTTGCCAACCAGTGGCACCTGCAGCTCTGCAGGGAAAAGAGGGAGAGGAGTTGAGATGCAGGTGATGGAGGGGGAGGGGGCTTGAGATCGGTAAGGGGATGCTTGTCTGTGTGAGCTGCGCGCTTTGAGGTCGCTGTTCTTCTTGCCAGAGGCGGGGGTGTGTGTGTGTGTGTGTGTGTGTGTGTGTGTGTGTGTGTGTGTGTGTGTGTGTGTGTGTGTGTGTGTGTGTGTGTGTGTGTATGAAATGCAATTTAAAGATGTCAGTATGTTTATATGAATGTGGATTTTATGAAAGTCAAATGTCTGAAAGTCAGGATTGCATACATTACACTGATGGATGTTCCATTTGGTTTGCCTAATCACCACAATGGGAAATGTTCAGTATAGTGTAGCCTTACATTTTTATATACCTTATTTTTTTCTCTCTTCTATATTTGGAAAGTCGTATCTTTGAGAAATAAAATGCGTGGGGCATGTCTCTGTTTGTCATTGAGTTTGATTATTTGTGTTGTGACGGTTTTTAAAAAAATTTGTTACTTTTGTTAATATTTTATCCTCTTACCTCTGCTTCTGCCCTGAACTAGCAGCTGAATACTGATAGTGAAGTGGCCATCAGAAGGCCTGATAAAACTGCTCATAAAAGTAGCTTTTTAAAATTTATATTTAAATTTGTGATATAAATCATGATTATATGATTATAAATCATTATGGTTTCTGTTTGTTTCCAAAGGGACTTATTTTTTGATCATTTTTGGTAGGAGCTATAATGGTTAGATTGAATAAATTTTGTAGTTTTGTTTTCCAGTTCAGTTCAGTTGCTCAGTCATGTCCGACTCTTTGCGACCCCATGAATCGCAGCACGCCAGGCCTCCCTGTCCATCACCAACTCCTGAAGTTTACTCAAACTCATGCCCATCAAGTCGGTGATGCCATCCAGCCATCTCATCCTCTGTCGTCCCCTTCTCCTCCTGCCCCCAATCCCTCCCAGTATTAGGGTGTTTTCCAGTGAGTCAACTCTTCGCATGAGGTGGCCAAAGTATTGAAGTTTCAGCTTCAGCATCAGTCCTTCCAGTGAACACCCAGGACTCATCTGCTTCAGGATGGACTGGTTGGATCTCCTTGCAGTCCAAGGGACTCTCAAGAGTCTTCTCCAACACCATAGTTCAAAAGCATCAATTTTTTGGCGCTCAGCTTTCTTCACCGTCCCACTCTCACATCCATACATGACCACTGGAAAACCATAGCCTTGACCAGATGGACCTTTGTTGGCAAAGTAATGTCTCTGCTTTTTAATATGCTATCTAGGTTGGTCATAACTTTCCTTGCAAGGAGTAAGCGTCTTTTAATTTCATGGCTGCAGTCACCATCTGCCCAGTAGCTATCTCTTAATCTTATGAAGAAGACAATTCTTTTGTTTATTCGAGTTAAGAGATTGATTTCAAATCATTATTATGATAATTTGATAAGAGTGCTTTTGACTTTGACTATTAAGGAAACTATTCACTAAGTCTTGTCCGACTCTGTGACCCATGGACTGTTGCCCAAAAGGCTCCTCTGCCCCTAGGAGTTTCCAGGCAAGAATACTGGAGTGGGTTGCCATTTCCTTCCCTGGGGATATCTTCCCAACCCAGGGATTGAACCGGAGTCTTCTTCACTTCAGGCAGATTCTTTTTCTTTTTTTTTCTTTTCACTTCATATTTTATTCATTCTTATTTAGAAGAGTGCTTAAGATTCAGATATTCAGTCAGATTCTTTACCAGCTGAGCTACCAGGAAAGCTCCCTAAGGAAACTAGGTAATAACTTGGTAAGAAGTAGATAAGAGAAGTTATCACTGGGAAGAATTTAGAGGACCTAAGGACAGTATGATTTGTTGTTTATTCTAGGCCTTATCTAAGCCAAGCGGCAGCATTCCTTCTTTTTTTTTTTTAAAGATAGGAAAGAGAGCTCATTTTAAGTTTGCTTTTCTTAGGTTTATCACAGAACTAGCAAGAAAGCTGTTTACAGCTGCTGATAGAGCCAGTATTCAAACTCTCTTCTTTGTTCCTTCTGATCTGCTAAAGTGCTTCTGTTTTTTGGTTTAATCGCGTTTCTTAGTAAAGGACAAAATTGGTTTGCTAACTGGCATTAGGACTGTTACTTGGATACATTGGAAAAGACCCTGATGCTGGGAAAGATTGAAGGCGGGAGGAGAAGGGGACGACAGAGGATGAGGTGGTTGGATGGCATCA
The DNA here is from genome assembly GCF_910594005.1 of Cervus elaphus. Lineage (NCBI taxonomy): Eukaryota > Metazoa > Chordata > Mammalia > Artiodactyla > Cervidae > Cervus > Cervus elaphus. Next base: position 71,642,328 of record NC_057828.1, on the reverse strand, counting down.
TGGCTTCGATGGACATGAGTTTGAGTAAGCTCTGGGAGTTGGTGATGGACAGGGAAGCCTGGCGTGTTGCAGTCCATGGGGTTGCAAAGAGTCAGACACGACTGAACGACTGAACTAAACTGGCATTAGGGCTGTTACTTGGAATTTCAATCTCTAGGAGGGTCAATTTAGTTATGTGCTGGCAAGAGCACTTTGTTTAGAACCAGAGAGTTGTGAGACCTGGTCCTGTGTGTTACTGATGAATACGATTAATACTAAACGATAATATGTTCCCCTGGGCCTTGGTTATCTCATCTTACCAGGCAAGATTGTTGTGTTGATTGAATGTAATAAAATGTTTAATTTCTTAGCATAGTAAGAGATAGTTAACATTTACTGTGAACCCTTGTTTCCCTAAACTCAGAACTTGCTGTTGGCATTAACTGAGGCAAATGGACTGCAAATGTTGCAGTAGCATTTCCCAGTTGTGTTCCAAATTTTATCAGTAATAGATGTTGCATAAATAGTTGGGTGGATAAATGACCTTGGGAAATACTATTTGTTTTCCTTTCATAAATTTACTAGGCTATAATAATGTTGAGAAGCCTTGAGAGGCCTTGAGGCCTTGAGAAATTCTGCTGTAAGAAAAAAGAATTTTTTTTAAACTAAACTGAATTGATCATTAAACCCTTTAAAATTGGTGATTTTAAAGAATATCTGTGTTCCATGCAGCGCAGTTTATCAAGCACTGCTTTAGATAATAATTTTCAAGATGACTTGGTGATAGAATTCTCTATAGCAAAAGGCTCTTCATGATATGTATAGTACTTACTGAGCTGGCGATAGTCTATGCTTGCCATGGAAATTTATGAACTTTAAATGAAAAGAATCACTGCTTTGAATTCCAACTTTTGTGAAATTTTATAACAAAATATTGAAATTCACCCAGAAAAAAAAATTACTTGAATGCTAGCAATCTACATCAGGGTCAATTTACAGTATTTTTAAAAATATTATTTAGCTGTTTATTTTTGGCCGCACTGGGTCTTTGTTGTTGTGAGCGGGCTTTCTCCAGCTGTGGTGAGCGGGGCCTCCTCTGTTGCAGTGCACAGGTTTCTCGTTGCAATGGCTTCTCTTTTGTTGGAGCACAAGCTCTAGGCGTGCGGGCTTTAGTAGCTGCAGCATGCCCGCTCAGCAGTTGAGGCTGTTGGGCTCTAGAGCACTCGGCTCAGTACTGTGGTGCATGGGCTTAGTTGCTCCATTCCACATACGTGGAATCTTCTGGGACCAGGGATCGAACCCATGTTCCTGGCATTGGCAGGCAGATTCTTATCACTGTACCACCAGGCAAGTCCCTGAATTTATAGTACTTTTGTTTTGGAATTGACTACTTATTAAGATAATTGCTAACATAACATTAAAAGTTATAGAAATCTGGATCTGAGGTTTCAATTTTGTTCATTTTCAGTATGATCATATTTTTTTCACTCAGATTTCTGATATTTTTCTTTATTTTTTTTGGTCAGTTTTGTAGTCCTGCTGAAGAGAATTACGTAGTTAGAAAGAGTTACTATTAAAGGACGTGTGGGCTCAACTCATGTTATTCCATAAGGGGGCTTCCCTCATAGCTTAGTCAGTAAAGAATCTGCCTGCAGTGCAGGAGACCTGGGTTCGATTTCTGGGTCAGGAAGATTCTCTGGAGAAGGGAATGGCAACCCACTCCAGTATTCTCGCCTGGAGAATCCCATGGACAGAGAAGACTGGCAGACTGTATAGTACATGGGATCTCAAGGGTTGGACACGATTTAGCAACTAAACCACCACCATATGTTATTCCAACTCATTGTGTTGTTTGGTTTTCATTTCAGAGGACACATTATTAACTCATTTAAGAGAGTTTGCACACATGGGGATACTGAATCCTTATAGTGGGGTACCAAGTGGTTGAACTCGGTAACGTATTTAGCAAGTGATTATATTTTTATAATGTTACGTAGGAATCAGACCCAGTGTATTCGCTGCTATGCTACTCTGCTTATCAACAGAGTAGGCACTGATATTTGTTGAATGAGTAAGAGTAAATAAAACCTAATGGTGAAGGGTGTTGTGGAGTTAAGTTATTCCTGAAAATACTGCAGGTAAATTGAGGGATGCAGTAGAGCAGGATCTAATGCCTGATGATTGAAGGGTGGAGCTGATGTAATAATAATAGAAATAAAGTGCACAGTAAGTGTAATGCTTTTAAGTCATCTCCAGACCCCACCCCCGTCTGTAGAAAAAGTGTCTTTTACAAAACCGGTCCTTGGTGCCAAAAAGGTTGGGGACCTTTGCAGTAGACTACAGTGGAAAGACAACTGAATCAAGAATCAGAAAATCCGAGTTCTAACTCCAAATCTGAAGGTAAATAGCCATGTGACATTATACAAGTTTCTGGACCTTGTTTCCTTGTGGGATAAAAGGGGGAACTCATAATAACCACTTCCTCATAATTCATAGGTTGTTGAGGGAATAAAATGAAAGATTGATATAAAATGCTGTGCAAATGTAAATGTACAAAGTCAAGGTTGTTTTTCCCTCCCACTTGCCTAGTACAGTGCCTTGAACAATATTAACACAGATATAGACTTTCTTAATACTAAAAAGTAGGCTAAGAAGCAGAGTTAGGATTGATTCTTGGAGTGCTTACAGAGTGTTGAGGGTAGAAGGAGGAAGAAAAACCTACGAAAGAGAAGCAAAAGAAGCAACGAGGAAAAAGAATCAAGCAACTATAGCTCTCTACTTACTGGACATGCTGTTCACTAAGGTTTTTTTTATGCTGTTTGGGAAAAGGATGGTTAATGCTCAGGAAGTAACTTTTGACCTCATTTTCTCAACTCTGCCTGAGTAGACTTACCTCCTTCATATGGGAAGTATGTGGGGATGAGGAGAAGTTCTTTTTGAGAGCTTAAAATTAAAGATCTGCAGTTAGGTAGTTGAGTACTTGCTTTGCTTTTCTATAATAACTATGAGTGACTTACCATGAAAACATTGAAGGTGAAGCTATTCTTAACCTGTTGCCTAGCAACTCCAGTCTGCCCCCAGACTGTAAGCTCTGGGAGGTGTGAAGGCAGGGACTTTCTTTTGCTTGCCATCATAGCCACATAGCAGAAATCTGTGAGCCAACGAAGAGTGTGGATGAGGAGTCATAATCAGATTGGTTCTTTCTTTTTTTAAATTTTTATTTATTTATTTGGCTGCCCCAGGTCTTAGTTGAGACATGTGGGTCTTTTAGTTGTGGCATGTGGGATCTAGTTCCCTTGACCAGGGATCAGACTTGGGCCCCTTGCATTGGGTGTGAGGAGTCTTAGCCAATGGGCCACAAGGGAAGTCCCGAATTGGTCATTTCTTTCCTTTTCGGCTGTGCTGGGTCTTCGCTGCTACGTGGCCTTTTCTCTAGTTGTAGAGAGCAGGGTCTGCTCTATAGTTGCGGTGCACAGGCTTCTCGTTGCGGCGGCTTCTGTTGTGGAGCATGGGGCCCAGAGTGTGGGCTCCGTGGTTGTGGCGCGTGGGCTTATTTGCTCTGTGGCATGTGGACCTTCTCGGATCAGCGACTGAACCCGTGTCTCCTGCATTGGCAGGTGGATTCTTCACCACTGAGCCACCAGGGAAGCCCCAGATTGGCTATTTCTGATGAAATTGGTTTTAAATTGTGGTTGTTGTTAGGGCATGGCTAATATATTTTTGATGATGCAGTACACATATATTTGGTTTCCAGGAACAGCTTACCTGAGGAAAATCTAAAATGTGACACTTCTACTACGTATACCAAGTAGGAAAATAATTTCTTTTGTCCCAAAAAGATCATCTGCATGTGTTAAAGTGTTATTTAAAATAGTAAGGTACATAAATCTTATTGCCAGTGATCATATGTTGATTTATTTTTGGTGGGTGGATATTAATGGATTGATTATCTAACTTCTCTTCTGCACATTTTATAAAAATATGTTCTTATATTTTTAGGAGGCAAATTTATATTTATAGGAGGCAAAATTAAATCATTTAATTATGTGAAACATCATGCTTTTGGAAAGGTGGATGTTTTTTAGGGGGTGGAGTTTGAAAGTAACAGTTAAAATCCAGTTTTTGAATAATACATTGTTGTTACATACCTGTTCTAACCTTACTGTAAATCTCTGTTGTTTAATATGGTAGCCATTAGCCACATGTGGCTACTTTTTGGCGTGCTGTGGTTCATGGGATTGCAAAGAGTCGAACATGGCTGAGCAACTGAACTGAACTGAGCTGAACTGAAATGAAATAAAATTAAAAATTTAGTTCTTCAGTTGCCGTAGCCATATTTCCAGCACTCAGGAGCCACGTGTGCATGTGGCCAGGGGCTTCTGTGTTAAACAGTGGCAATAGGGGATATTTCCTTCCATCATCAGAGGAAGTACTGTTGGACAGCATTGTTCGCAGTGAAAATGGCTAAGAGATTTCAGCAAATTTATATACTGAAAGTTGGAGAGTAGAGTGGCAAGAAATTGGAAACCTAATTTTCTTTTGGAGTTGTTGTGTGGGATCTTTCAAGGTACTTAAATTCTCTAGTAAGAGAAAGATAACTTAAATCATGGAGTTCTGGTGTCTCCATATTCGCTGTCTACTACAGCCAGGCCAGACAGGGACTATTATCCTCGTGAGGTGAGGCCATCACCCCTGTGAGGGAGGGACTGTGGTTTGAACCCAAGTTTGCGTGACTGCAGTATGCGTTTGTTTTTGCTTTGGACCTTGGGAGTAGTGTTGAGTTGATCATAATCTCCAGTTATAGTGTTGTTATCTGTCATCAAAGACTTTTCTTCCTCTCATCCTCAGGCACCATTCTAATATGTTTGATGTATTTTTTTGTTTGTTTCTGCAGAATCCATATTGTAGCATCAGGTTTATGACTTTTATATTTGCATAGAGGGTATTATGTATCTAATATGAGATTTTCCCCACTCTGCAATGCATTTGATGATTTGAGCACCCAGCCTGCTTTTTGTACACTTTGTGAGGAATTCTTTGTAAATGGTGTAGACTTTTTGGCTTTTGTCATTAGAGAAGTCTGAAAGAATCCAACCCCCACCCTCCCTGCTCAGGCAATAATGATAGAATTATTTGTTAGTGAGGGATGTGTATACTTTTTTTATAATAGGTTACTTCTGTTTCACCATTAGGAGGCCAGTGATTACTTCCAACAGATATTGGTGTATCTGAGCATTGTGGCTGTTTGTTTGTTTGTTTGTTTTTTAATGTGAAATCTTTATTGAGCTAATTGCAGATTTATATATGGGTGTAAGAAATTATACAGAAAAAATGAAAAATAAAAAAGAAGAAATAATACAGAACTATCCCTTTGTATACTTTGCTGAGGTGCAGCTGCCTTTTTATGCTTCTGAGTTATATGTAGACAGGAAAGGGAGATAGATAAGCTGTTAGAATTATGTCGAGTAAGAGTAAAAGGATGAAGCATCCTCTTGTGAATGTAATAGTACATGAATATTAGCATGTGGACTTTATTTTACTTGCCTTTTTGTTTCAGTTTTTTAGTATGTGTTTCAAATAATGAAGTTATTTAACTGAGTTCTGTGAAAATGATATGATATTTCTTTAAGCAAATTGAATTTTTCATACAAATGCTGTTGAAAGTAATCATACAAGTGTAAAATAGTTTTGATAATAATTAGATGTTTCTGTGTTTTCTTTGTTTTAGGTTGTTTCACGAAGAAATCCAGAGGATGTCCAGGAGGTAACATGTTTATCCATATGAAAATCTTATTTTATGCATTTTGACAAAAATTTAATTAAAGGCTTCATTGAGGAAGCAGTTATTTGTATGTCAGTCATTGTATGTTTGGAAATTGTCTTCAGTTCACTGAACAGTAACTGAAATATCTTATTTCAGGCCTATTGAGTACATGTTAAGTTTCAGTAGGTGTTAAGTTATATAAATAAAAATTTCAGGAATTATAGTTCCGTTTAATAACTTGATAACTTTTCTAATAATTGCCACTCATAAGATTTCAGTACTAGTTAAGGGCCCCTATTGATTTGAAAATTATGATGCCTGTATGGTAAAGAAAAAAAATAAAAAAAGAGAGTATTTGGTAACTTGTATTAATTTTAAAGAGCATAATAAATTATGGGTTTCTCTGTACTTCCCCATTTTTTAATCGGCATATAGTTGTTTTAGTGTTGTGTTAGTCTCTGCTGTACAACATGAATCAGCCATGCATATGCATATATCCCTTCCCTCTTGAACCTCCTTCTCTACTTCCATTTTTATATTGAGTTGGCATGTTGACATCTTGGGAAATTGCTTCTTTTTAGAATTTTGTAGTTAGTTCTTTTGCAGACTAATTCCCTCTTTTTAAAGTGACACCAGCTTGTTATAGTTTTGCTTAGAACTGTAGAATTCTCTGTTTGTAATTCTTTGTCCTTGTTGTATACCTTTAGGAATCCTAACTGAGGAGTTTACTTGTTTTAACATTTTAAAGTTTACTTTCATTTTGGTCCTTGCTTATTTACAGTAGGACTAGAAGGATATATATAGTCTATATATATATATTTTTTTCTTTCTACTAAAGTGTTTAAAACAGATGTTGTAATTTGTTAAGTCTTTATTCTGCAAGTTTTTTTTTTCTAATTGCATTTTAATGTCTTCAGGTGGGCTATATATCTATTTAACCACAAGCCCCTCTTCCTTCTTACTAAACATACCTGGCTTGATTCATAAATTTAAATTGATTGGTTCTGGTTGGTTTGAACATGTTTTGATGATATTTTAACTTTTATGTAACTGTTTCTTGCTATATCTAATCTGATACTTGTTTTTGTCCTGTTGTTAAAAAGAGTTAAAAAAATTTTTTGATAAAAGACACATTTTAAAAAGATTCCATACTGTTTTCCTTAGAGGTTTTAAAATACCTCACTCCCTGCCCCTCTGATAGCCAGGAAGAAAATATTGTTATTTTGGAAGAAAAGGCTAAGTCTATATTTTTATATATCTATATCTTTTCAAAATGGCATTGAAAATAACTTGTACCTTTGATTAAGAAAGTACTCTATTTAAGTGTCAGTTCATTAGTATGAACTATTCCTTAGAATTCTGTTAATTCTGTTAAATTAATAGTCAATACCAAAAAAAAAAAGTAGTCTATACCAGGCTATTCTGCTTCTGAAAACTTAAATCTCTGTTAGAATTGAAAATGGGTTGTTTCCTTTGAATACATTGTCTGATTTCTGTGCTGTAGTTTGTAGCTTGATGTTCCCCTTTTCCAGGGAGAATCCTGAGCCAACCTATCCATGAACATACTCTCTGCCATTTCCTTAATCCTTTTTTGGGGAAAACTCTTTTATAATAACAACTGTTGGTGAACCATTCATCAGAAACTCTTGTAAGTGTGCTTTAGTTAGATGATTGCATGGTCCTTTGTTAAAAATGGTATAAAATCTTAAAAAGAATGTCTTCTGTCTAGCCGACTTCTTGAAGGATAGAATAACCTTGAAGTTGTAACAACATTTTTTAGCTTCCCATGTATTGTTTCATTTAAACATTGAAATTCTTATTTAGGAAAGGAATTTTCTACATAGAATTTGTTTCCATTTCCTTTCTTTTCACTTTCTTTCTCTGTTAACTGAGTCACTTAGAATTTACTTATGCTTCACCAGGGCTATTGAAGATCAGTAGATGTACTGTTTATCTAATCAAATATAGGACTAATAATATGCTATCCTTAGAAGATTGGGGAGATTTAGCTCTTTTTCTCACTCATACACAGACACCTTGGCACATGCTACCAGATAGTTATGTTTTCTTCCTAAGTAGGCCAAAATACTTGCATAGAGTAAATAATTTAAAATTATCCAGGATGGTTTTTCTTTTTATCTTTTAAAAATTCCCTCTAAATTTTCATTTATGAAGAGCAGCATGGGTCACTCTGAAGGGGGGACAGCAACAGTTAATGTGACCTCTTGTTCAGTAGGTTCTCTAGAGCATGCATACTTGTAGAATGTAAAGAATGAGATAGATATGTGCCCTCCCCTCCCCACCTTTAAAAAAAGGAGTAACCTATAGCTCCGTGTCTGTATATTTCACTGGGGAAATCTGGGAAAGGAGAACCAAAATAGAACTTTCTGTGTATCGTTATCAGAAGTCTCTCACTATTAAGTCATTTCATAAATAACACAGTTTTAGGAAAACTATTTGCACACATTCGGAAATGTGTCAAGGGAAAGAAAAGTCTCTTCAAAAGGGGCGGAAAGAAATTCATAAGCAGATAGTATGGTGGTGACGTTGTAGGAAAATTTGGTCCAGCAAGTTTTAAATATTTTATGAGAGTAAAAAGGAGAAAGTTAATTGAGTGGTTTTGTAAAAGACCTAAAGTTTTTTTGGTATTAAGAGAAATTATCTGTATAGAAAGCATTCATTTTATGTAAAAAATATCTAAGGAAATGTTTTTAATGAAAATTAAGCTTTTCTTTGTAGTCTGTTATGATTGTCACTGAATTTTTAATTGAGGAGTACTTAATTGAGAAATTTTATGGAGAGGTAGCTTTAATGAATAGGATATTTCTACAGAGTAGATTCAATAGAGTAATAAGTGTTATTATAACTTTTTTTTTCCTAATAGTAAAGAATTGATTATTAGAGAAAATATTATTTTTGCATATATCTTTTGGCACTTTGTATAGTCCAGTTATAGACATCGATACTTGCTGATATAATGGAGGTGTGCTTTTGTTCACTTTTCCATTTTGAAGATTTTTAGAAATGTCCAAGCTTAAAAGGAGTAAGAAGAAAATGAGGCAGTGACCTGTGACATTTTGGAGATGCTTTGGTTTCCTGCATTTTTTGAGGGTTTTTATTTGCTCTTGGGTATTTCACTTCTATAGTTGAGAATATGTGAGTGAATATGTGAATGAATAAATTAGGACATAATGAAGAAACACAGATTTCCTAATTTTTGCTCTGAAAGACTATCTGCTGGTTTATATGCCATGGTATTATCATTATTGTGATTAAATTATTAACTTTTGCCCCTTAAGTTACCCTGACTTTATTTGACAATGACCCTAACTGCAATACAAATTTTATCTACAGATTTAATTGTTTCCATGAACTGTGGTCTTTTGAATAGCTCTCATGTCTAATTTATAATAGCTTTAAGGATTGTGCTTCCCTTATGTAAGATTTTTGTCAGAAGCCCACTACCCGTTTCGCCCTTAAGCCCTTGGCAGATGTGGTACCACCATAATTTGATGTATTTAAAAAATATGAAATAGCATTATGTTCCCATGAACAGAATTATGTTAATGCATCAAGATTAGAAAATGCAGGGAAGCAAAATATGAAAATTAAAAAATCACTTGCAACCTCAGTGTCCGGAGGCCTTTTACTTTTCAAGTGTTGGTCTGAGTCTCAGTTCCTCTCACTCTGTCTTCTGCTGGAACTGTCGATGCTCTGCTATCTGCATTTGTCTTGTTCATTTCCATTTCACAGGAAACCTCTTCTTCCAGATGTCTTGTCTCATGGCACAGCTGAGCTCCTTCAATACTTTGTCCTTGGTTCCCTCTTTACTTTTGGCTGACCCCCATCATTCAGCCGTTTAGACTTCTCATCTTGCAGCAAATGCTGAGAAATCTTTTCTGAGTTATTTCCGCGTCTCTTCTGATGACTCCCCAGCTACTACATCTTGTTTAGTAGTTCTTGCTCTTGAACTCCTGACCTGTCTATTGGATATCTTCAATTAGACTTAGCCTCACATGCACCTAAATAAAATATATCTAAAATTGAGCTTCATTCTTATCTCATCACAGCTTTTTCTCCTTGGCTCTTCACCTTCGGGAATATGGCACCCATTTATCCAGTTGTAAAAGCCAAAATTTCAGTAATTATATTTGGCCTTTCACTCTCCTTTTAAAATACTTCATTCCTGATGATTTCTCTCTCCCTCTCTTTTTGTTTTTTTCTGGCCATTACTTCCCTTCAGTGTGCCCACCTAAGTCGACACTGTGTGGGTGCTCCTTCCGTAATACCCTTGGGCTGCCCTTTTCAGCATTTATTACGCATAATAAATATATCTATCTTGTGATATAGTTACTGTGTTGGCTTATTCTTCTTAATTTGACAGAGAACTCTTTAAAGGAGGGACTGTGTTTCTTATTTCTTCATCCTTTGTGCCAACACAGTGCCTAGCATAAAGTATGCTCATGAAAATATTTGCTTTGTTGACTATTTTTGTTGTTGAGTAAATGAATAAAAAGGGCTTCCCAGGTGGCTCAGTGGTAAAGAATCTGCCTGCCAGTGCAGGAGACGGAAGAGATGTGGGTTTGATCCCTGGGTTGGGAAGATCCCCTGGAGGAGGAAATGGTAACCCACTCCAGTATTCTTGCCTGAAAAACTCCATGGGCTGAGGAGCCTGGCAGGCTACAGTCCATGGAGTCACAAAGGGCTGGACACAACTGAGTGACTGAGCACACACACGTGCAAATGAATAAAAGGAAAGATCAGGAGCAAGCAGTTTGTTTAAATTAATTCATATTGTCTGACTAGTCTCCTAGGGTTAAAAGCAAGTCTCTTATTTTAAAAGCAGCACATTTAGTGATCATAATAGAATTTTTGATAGCATGACAATTTTGTAAACAATTTCTTATATGACATTTAGTAATCATAATGGAATTTTTCATAGCATGACAGAATTTTGCAAAGAATTTCTTATATGCAGTAAGTGGAGTTTTTGACAGGTCTCTTAAATCACACTTGGTTACCTGTTTGGCCTGATGTTTGCTTATTAGTATTATACTATTGAGTTTGTTAGAAGTTAGATGATTAGATTTTTCAGAAGTAAAGGCCCCAGTATACTAGGTAATGGAATTTAAAACTCAGTTTTACCCTATAGAGACTGAGGTCTGGATCAGTGTTAAGACCGTGTGTTAAATTCTTTTTCTTTATTAAGTGTTTTTTTTCTTTTAATTTAAATAAGTTTAGACAATAATTTAAACAATAACTTACTTTTATGTGTTATATAATCTAAATGATTGTTATCTTGTTTTTTGACATATCCTAATTTTAGTGGTATTCTGATCAGGATTTACCTTGCCTCCAGAAATCTTATTACTGTCTTAACTGAGATTTTATGAAATGCAAAAGTTTAGGTTAATTACTTGCTACAAAGCTATTTCTTCTTTAGTATTTTTCAGATTATTTATCCTTTAAAGCAAGTGCTGAGTACGTTCTTTATGTTTAAATTTGTTTAAATTATTTTGTGTTTGTAAACATGCTGTTTTTGAGATGAATATATATTTTGACATCTAACTCATTTCCAGGGCAACTGTAACTAATGTTTGAAGAGGTTAAGTGACATTTTGTGTAGTGTAGACCTTTTTTGTACTAGTTTGACTATTTTTCTAATATGAAGAAAAGAGTGCTTTCTTAAAATGAAATTTAAAAACCAAAACAGTTGGGGGGAGAATTGCTGCTTTATATATATATATATTTTTTTAATATTTTTAAAGCAAATATTATTAGTTGATTTCAGACAGGACTGTATTGGTTAGAACATTTTTGTTTGCCTTTGCATGACAGTTTTGAGTACTTTAATGAAAATTTTTTTTCTTGTTCCAATATATGAACCTAAATGGTTTGACTATGAGATACACATTTAATTTTCTTCTCTCTTTTCTTCTCTGTAGATAATCGTATGGAAGAGATATAGTGACTTTAAGAAACTTCACAAAGAACTATGGCAAATTCACAAAAACTTATTTCGACATTCAGAATTGTTTCCTCCATTTGCTAAAGGAATAGTGTTTGGTAAGTGATTATTTTGAAATTGTGATTTTGAAAAGTGATGACTAGCTAATTATGTATATACATTGAACACTAAAACACTGCACCATGAAATCAGAAGCCACTTATTAAGATAATTCCTATTATGCTGCAAGCTCTTGAAGTTGTTTTCTCATGTTTTTTTTTTTTTAAGCTAGGAGATTCATATTTTATTTCTTCAGTGACATATTTACAGTTGAACATAAATTAAAGGCCTGCTTGCACACCAAAACCAAGTGTGTTAGGTGGTTCAGTCAAAGAGGTGAGACTTCTGACTGACTCACAGGAGAAGTATCCACTCCTTGACCCAGGTTTTGGTATTTTGCCAGCATTAAGTTCCTCAATAATTTCTTCAGTATTCTTAGGTGTCAGATTCTTATAGTAGCTGTCATTTATTTGAACCATTGGTGCATTTACACATTCCACTTCTAAACATTCCACTTCTGTAAGAGTAAAAAGTTGTTCAGGTGTAGCCTCCCCAACCTTTATTCCAGGTGTTTTTCTGAGTGGCTTCCATTGTGCTGTCCAAGTTTCAAAGCATGCAAGGCATAGTAGTGCAGGCTTGAATATGATACTTAACTGGTTTTGTACTGTACATTGTATAAAAAGTTGCGGCTTCATGTGCTTTCATTGAAGATAATTGCAGAACTTCCTGTAACTTTTTTCCTGTAGAGATGGGCAGCCATCCATTCTGTCTGGGCTAAATCAAGGAGTGGAAGCACAGCTACTGCCTTAGGCTCTGCTGAGTAGTTTTTTTTTTTACAGTTGCTTCTGTCCTCCTAGAGTTTTCCAGTATGAAATCAAATGGAGTATCTGGGTTATTCTCCAGAGTATCTCTGTGCACAAATAAGGCTCCCCAGCTCCATTTTGCACAGCTGTCTTAGGCAGATTCCTTCTACATCTTCCCCTCTGGGTGGGGAGGCTCACTTTGCGGGTTCAAGTGCCACAGAGAGGAACACGGCAGGCCAGACTTCAGTCCTTTTGGGTGACTTGTTTTTTCATGTTCTTGCTGTGGTTTTGTTAACGCAGAGTGCATTTGCTCTTCCCTTTCATGAAAAAAACAGCACCAGAACAACAGCTCAAACTCTAACCAATGAAACAAATAGAAAACCCCTGTAGGAACATAAGGTGACATTGAATTATTCTTGCATAGCTGTCCCTCAGTGTCTATGGGGGACTAGTTCCAGTACCCCGTGTGGGTACCAGAGTCTGTGGATGCTCAAGTCCCTTGTCTGGTGTAGTGCAGTCGACCTTCGGTATCTGCAGGTTCCTCATCTATGGATTCAACCAACTGTGGATCAGCACCTCATATAGGTAAAATCATACAGTATTTGTCCTTTTATGGCTGGCTTATTTCACTTAGCATCATTTCTCAAGATTTATCCACGTGGTAGCATGTATCAGAATTTCCTTCTTATGTCTGATATAGTCCATCGGGTGTATGTACACCATTTTGTTTGTTTTTTCATCCATTAGAAGGGGACGACAGAGGATGAGATGGTTGGATGGCATCACCAACTCAGTGGACATGGGTTTGGGTGGACTCCGGGAGCTGGTGATGGACAGGGAGGCCTGCCGTGCTGCGGTTCATGGGGTCGCAAAGAGTTGGACACGACTGAGCGACTGAACTGAACTGAAGTGAACACTTGGATTGCTTTTACCTTTTGGCTGTTAAAAATAATGCTGCTGTACTGGACTTCACTAGCGGTCCAGGTTTAAGACTGCCTTCCAGTGCAGGTTACAGATTTGATCCCTGCTCGGGGAGCTGAGATCCCACATGCCTTGCAGCCAAAAGAGCAAAACATAAAACAAAAACAGTATGGTAAAATCTAGAATAGAAACATGAAACATATTAAAGAGGAAACTGAGAAGAACATCACAAAAACCACCAAACTGGGGCTTCTCTGGTGGCTCAGTGGTAAAGAATCTTCCTGACAATGCAGGACACTCAGGTTTGATCCCTTTCCCAGGAAGATCCCACACGCCAGAGAAACTTAGCTGGATGTTTCCACAGCTAAACAAGGCTCACCTGTGACCTGAACACTACACGTCTGGCACTTAGAAAACAGCTTTGAAAAAGTGTCCAGACAAAACCTATCACACAGTTATACACAGCAGCTCTACTTGTAACAGCTAAAAAGAAAAAATGGTAGAAACACAAAAAAATATGGAGCAACCAGAAAATGATAAACAAATGGCAATACTAAGTCTTCGAATGTCAGTAATCACCCCAGATGTAAATAGATTGAATTCACTCAAAAGAAACAGAGTGACCAGATGGATTAAAAACTATTTGTTGCCTCTAGGATACTCAGCTAAACTCTAAAGACAAATAAAGGCTCATTGTGAAGGGATGAAAGGTGATACTCCAGGCAGTTGTCAGCCAGAAGAAAGCATGTGTAGTCATACTTATATTAGACAAAAATAGGCTTAAAGCCAAAAATATTACAGGAGGCAAAAATGGATGTTATATAGTGGTAAAGGGGACAGTCCATTAAGAAGACATGACTCATTAATACACTTATATACATCTGACATAGTACCAAAATATATAAAACAATTATTAACAGTCCTAAAGGGAGAGACTGACAGCAACACAATAATAGTAGGGGACTTGAACATCCCACTTACATCGATGGATAGATCTAGACAGAAAGTCAACAAGGAAACATTGACTTTAAATGAAACATTAGACCATTCTTACAGATGTATACAGAATATTCTATTCAAAAGCAACAGAATACACATTTTTCTCAAGTGTGCATGAATTGTTTTCAAGGATAGACTCTATGTTGGGACCCAAGTTAAGTCTCTTTAAGAAAATTGGCCAGGGACTTCCCTGGTAGTCTAGTGGTTAAGAATCTGTCTTCTAATGCAGGGGATGTGAGTTCAGTTTCTGGTTGGTGAACTAAGAGCCCACATGCCGTGGGACAACTAACCCCGGCACCACAAGTAGAGAGCCTGCATGTTGCAACTGCTGCACTGCAGTGAAAAGATCCCACAGGCTGCAACTAAGACCCGACACAGGCAAATAATTTTTTTTTAAAGATCAAACTATAAGAAGAAAGCTGGAAAGTATCATAAGTATGTGGAGACTGAACAACTATTGGTCAATGAAGAAATCAAAAGAGAAAAAATGCATGAAGACAAATGAAAATGGAAATACGACATACCAAAATCTATGGGATGCAGCAAAAACACAGAAGTTTATAGCAGTATAGGCCTTCTTTAAGTAACTAGAAAATCTCTAGTAATCTAACCTTAAACTAAAGGAACTAGAAAAAAGGAACAAATGAAGTATATAGTCAGTTGAAGGAAGGGCATAAAAGTCAGAGTGGAAGTAAATGAAATAAAGATTTAAAAGACAGTAGAAAAGATCAGTGAAACTAAGAGCTGGTTCTTTGAAAAGGTAAAATTGACAAACCTTACACTAGACTCACTAAGAAAAAAGAGAAGGCTCAAATAAAATCAGAAATGAAAGAGGTGAAGTTACAATGAATACTACAGAAATACAAAGGATTATAAGAGACTACTATGAATGAAAATACCACCAATTTGGACTGTCTGTAAGAACTGGATAAATTCTAAGAATCATTCAACCTTTCAAGTCTGAAACATGAAGAAGTATAAAATCTGAATAGATTGATCACTGGTAAAGAGATTGAGACTAATAAAAAAAAGCAGCCTCCCCAAAACGTAAGTCCAGGACCACATGACTTCAGCAGTGAATTCTGTGAAACTTTCAAAGAAGATTTAATATCTGTTCTTCTGAAGCCCTTCCAAACAGTTGAGATGGGAGTGCTTCTTAACACATTTTACAAGGCCATCATTACCTTGATATGAAAACCAGGTGAAGATAACATGCAGAAAAGAGAATTACAGGCCAGTATCTCTGATGAGCATAGATGCAAAAGTCTTCAACAAAATATTAAGCAAATTGAATACAATACACTAAAAGGATCATAATGATGAAGTGGCATTCATTCCAGGGATACAAGGATGATTCAGTATCTGCAAATCTATTAATGTTCTACACCACATTAATAAAATGAAAGATAAAAATCATATGATTATTTCAATAGATGCAGAAGAAGCATTTGACTGATTTTAACATCTATTTGTGATAAACTTTGAATAAAATAAAATTATTATAGAAGGAACGTACCTAAACATGATAAAGGCCATGTATGACAGACTGATAGCTAACGTCATACTGAACGGTGAAAAACTGAAAGCTGTGCTTTTATCAGTGAGATCAGGATGCCCACTCTTATTCAACATAGTATTGGAAGTCCTAGCCAGACCTTTTAGGCAAGAAAAAGAAAAGACGTCTAAATTGGAGAGGAAGAAGTAAAACTGTCACTATTTGCAGATGATGTGATTTTATATATATAAAGCTCTATAGACATGTCACCAAAAATCTATTAGAAATAATAAATGAATATAGTAAAGTTGCAGGATATGAAATCAAAATACAAAACTGTTGCATTTTTATACCCTAATAAGAACTAGCAGAAAGAGAAATTAAAACAATCCCATTTACAATCACAACAAAAAGAATGAGGTACTCTGGAATAAACTTAACCATGGAGGTGGAGACTTGTACACTGAAAACTGTAAAGCATTGTTGAAGGAAATTGAAAAAAAATACAAAGTAATGGAAAAATATCCCATGTTCATGGATTGGAAGAATTAACATTGTTTAAATACCTATATTACCTAAAGCTATCTACAGATTCAATCGCTGTCAAAATCCCAACAACAGATTTCATAGAAATTGAACAAAAATCATAAAATTTGTATGGAATCACAAAAGATCCGGAATAGCTGACGTAATCCTGAGGAAAATGAACAAACCTGGAGGTATCACACTCCCTAATTTCAAATTACACTGCAAAGCTCCCTGGAGGAGGAAATGGCAACCCACTGCAGTATTCTTACCTGGTGAATCCCATGGACAGAGGAGCCTGGTGGGCTACAGTCCATAGGGTCACAAAGAGTCAGATACAACTGAAGCGACTTAGCATGCATGCACAAAGCTGTACTCATCAAAATAGCATGTTATTGGCAGAAAACAGACATACAGATCAATGGAGCAGAATTGAGAGCCCAGAAATAAACCCACACATATATATGGATAGCTAAGAATATACCATGGAGAAAGAAAGTCTCTCCATTAGTGTTGGGAAAACTGAACAACTGTGTGCAAAAGAATAAACTGGAACACTGTCTTACGCCATACACAAAAATTAACTCAAAATGTATAAAAGATGTGACTATCAGATCTGAAAGCATAAGGTCCCTAGAAGAAAACAGGCTGTACACTCTTTGATATTAGTCTTAGCAGTAATGTTTTTGGGTATGTCTCCTCAGGCAAAGGAAATAAAAGCAGAGACAAGTGGGATGACATCAAACTAAATGCATCAGCACAGCAAATGAAACCACTCACAAAGTGAAGATGGCTTACTGAGTGGGAGAGGCACTTGCAAATTATACCTGTTAAGGGCTAACGTTTGGAATATATGAAGAACTCCTGTAATTCAACATCAAAAACCCAAACAGCCTGATTGAAAAATGGGCAGAGAATCTGAATAAATCTTTTCCCAAAGAGGACATACAGATGTTCAACAAGCACATAAAAGATATTCAACATCACTCTTAGGGAAATGCAAAGCAGAGTCACAGTTAGATATCCCTTCATGCTTTTGAACTGTGGTGTTGGAGAAGACTCTTGAGAGTCCCTTGGACTGCAAGGAGATCCAACCTTGCAGTCCATCCTAGGGGAGATCAGTCCTGGGTGTTCATTGGAAGGACTGGTGCTGAAGCTGAAACTCGAATACTTTGGCCACCTCATGTGAAGAGCTGACTCATTGGAAAAGACCCTAATACTGGGAGGGATTTGGGCAGGAGGAGAAGGGGACGACAGAGGATGAGATGGTTGGGTGGCATCACCGACCCTATGGACATGGGTTTGAGTAAACTCCAGGAGTTGGTGATGGACAGGGAGGCCTGGCGTGCTGCGATTCATGGGGTCACAAAGAGTTGGACACGACTGAGCGACTGAACTGAACTGAACATGCTCCTTAGAATGCTGATTATCAGAAGTGTTGGACAGGATGTGAAGAGAAAGGAACCCTCATACACTGGGAGTGGGAATGTAAATTAGTGCAGCCACTATGGAAAACAGTATGGAGATTCCTCAGAAAATGAATAGAAATACCGTGTGATCCCTTGATTTCACTTCTGGGTATTCTGAAGAATGTGAAAACAGTAATTTGAAAAGATGTATGCCTTATGGCAGAAAGTGAAGATGAACTAAAAAGCCTCTTGATGAAAGTGAAAGAGGAGAGTGAAAAAGTTGGCTTAAAGCTTAACATTCAGAAAACTAAGATCATGGCATCTGGTCCCATCACCTCATGGTAAATAGATGGGGAGACAGTGGAAACAGTGTCAGACTTTAATTTTTTGGGCTCCAAAATCACTGCAGATGGTGATTGCAGCCATGAAATTAAAAGACGCTTACTCCTTGGAAGGAAAGTTATGACCAACCTAGATAGCATATTAAAAAGCAGAGACATTACTTTGCCAACAAAGGTCCATTTGGTCAAGGCTATGGTTTTTCCAGTGGTCATGTATGGATGTGAGAGTTGGACTGTGAAGAAAGCTGAGCATCGAAAAATTGATGCTTTTGAACTGTGGTGTTGGAGAAGAGAGTCCCTTGGACTGCAAGGAGATCCAACCAGTCCATCCTAAAGGAGATCAGTCCTGGGTGTTCATTGGAAGGACTGGTGCTGAAGCTGAAACTCGAATACTTTGGCCACCTCATGCGAAGAGCTGACTCATTGGAAAAGACCCTAATACTGGGAGGGATTTGGGGCAGGAGGAGAAGGGGACGACAGAGGATGAGATGGTTGGGTGGCATCACCGACCCTATGGACATGGGTTTGAGTAAACTCCAGGAGTTGGTGATGGACAGGGAGGCCTGGTGTGCTGCATTTCATGGGGTCGCAAAGAGCCGGACACGACTGAGTGACTGAACTGACTGACTGACTGATGCAGATCTATGTTTATTGCAACATTATTTATAGTATGTAACCTAAGGAAGCAGCCTAAATACCACTGATGGTTGGATAAAGATGTTTATATGTATGTGTGTGTGTATATGCAATGAAATACTACTCAGTCATAAGAAACAATGAAATCTTGCCATCTACAACAACATGAATGGACCTAGAGGGTATTATGTTAAGTGAAATAAGTCAAATGGACAAAGACAAATACCGTATGATTTCACTCATGTGAAATCCAAACGAAATGAAACGGAACAAAAACAAACACGTAGATACAGATTGGTAGTTATCAGGGGGAAGAGTAGTGGGGATAGGGCAAAATGGTTAAAGGGGGTCAAATGCATGGTGATGGATGGAAACTCGACTTTGATTGTGAGCATGGTGTGGTGTATACAAAAATAGGATTATAATGTTATAAATGAGAAACTTGTTATAAACCAATGTTCAAATGGTTATATCCCTCCAAAAAAAAAAAAGCAGTGTAATTTTCTGCTCTGTGCATCTTCTTCCCAATTTTGCTTCCTGAGAAAACTGGCTTTTATCTTTTTTACTTTTCATTTCTTGAGTGTGTATTCTGTATCTATAATAGTAAATTTATACAGTTTTTTTCCTTTGGTATAACAGTTTATGATGTGTCTATTTACTTTTTACTCTGGTAGGTAAGAATTTGACTTACCCGTTCCCCTGTATTATTACATAATATTTTTAGTTCTTCTGTTGACCACGTCTCTATTTCTTTGTTCCATAACTGTGGACAATACCATTTGTCTCTGTAAGATGAATCTAAGAGTGTATTTGTCCTCTCTTACCTCATTAGCTCCTTTTACCACTTAGCTTTTGAAACTTTTATGCTTATTTTAACTTTCTCAAAGGTGGTAATATTTACATTTTGTTCAGTAATCATAATTAAGATTCCATGCTTAATCTGTAGAATGATTTTCAAATCTGGAATTTTTAATCAACTTCATCTGTAATATTAGTATCATTATGACTGTAAATATTGTTCATTAAACAGGTAACAATTATATTTTGTTGTTTAATTGTGATGACTACTGTGACAATGTAGGTTTTTAAAACTTTTTATTTTGTATTGCAGTTTAATTGATTAACAGCGTTGCGATAGTTTCAGGTAAACAGCAGTGGGGCTCAGCCATACATATACATGTTATGACAGTATAGTTCTAATGGAATCCTTTTTCCTTATACTACATCAGTAAATCAAATTCACGCTGTGTGCTAGTTTGCTAAATATTTGGACCATACCTTTTGTGATAGACCATCTCCAAGATGGCCATGTGTAATCCTTCTCTCCTGCTAGTTACACATTTGTGTATTCTATTTCCAGGGATTCGTCTGTGTGACCAGCAGTGTAAAGAAATGTGGCAATGTGTCATTTCTGAGGTTAGGTTATGAAAGCTGTGGCTTCTCTCTTGGGGGTATTCTCTCTCTCTTTCTCTCTCTCATTACTTGCTCTCAAGATTACCAGCTTTCATACTGTAAGGACACACACAGCCTACGATGAGGCCCACACTGAAAGAAACAGAGGCCACGATCAACACCCAGCAGCCATCTGAAACCTGGTGCGATCATGTGGATGAATTTAGGTGCAGATTTCTCCGGTCCCAGTAGACCTTTGAGATGACTGCAGCCTCATGAGAGACACAGAGCTGGAGCCATCCTGCCTAGCCTCTTTGGATTCCTGACCATCAGAGGCTGTGTGAGGTAGTAATGTTTGTTATTGTAGGCTACCAAGTTTTGGGATAATTTTTTACATCACAATAAGTACTTACTTTTTTTTTTGTTGTTTTTTTAACCTGGAAGTTGGAGTGCTGTTATGACAAAACCCAAACATGTGGAGAGTGGCTTTGGAATGAGCCATGAGCTTTGAGGCGACTGTGAGGGCCTACACTGTCTTGAGGAAGTTGTGTATAGAAGCCGCATGGTCTTTGATAAGACTGCAGGTGAAGGTTTGCAGGAAAATGAGGTAAATGTTACTGGAAGTTAGAGGAAGGGAGTGGGTCCTTCTTACGTAGTTGTAGAATGTTTAGCAACTTGGTTGCGTACGGTGGTGTGGAAAGTAGGAAAGGTACCAAAGGAAGAGGGTGGGAGATTTCCAACCAGAGTGTTTAATAAGTTTGGTGTGGTTTCTTCTTGCTTCTTTTAGTAAAACGTGAGAGAGAAATTAGAGGAAGGATTGTTTTTGTGATGGCTTAAAACAATAGAGCTTTATTTTTTTTTTTTATAGTTTTGGAGGCCTGAAGTCTGAAATAAATATCGTTGGGCAGAAAGCAAGGTGTTAGCAGAGCCTAGAGCTTCTAGGGAAGAATACACTCCTTGCCTCTCTCCGTTTTTGGTGACTGGGTGTACTCCCTGACTTGTGCCAGCATCACTTGAGTCTGCAAGGCCTCATCTTCAAACCTCTGTCTACTCAACACCCTGCTGCCTTCTCTGTGTGAGATCTCTCTCTGCCCCTCTCTTATAAGACGTCTGTGATGGCGATAGTGCCCATCCTGATAATCCAGGGTAATATCTGCCTCTCAAGGTCCTTAATCACATCTGCATGCACTCTTTGAATAAAGTATCATTTACAAGTTCCAGGAATTAGGACCTGGTATCTTTGGGGCCATTTATGAGACTATTACTTATATTTGAGTTCCTCCTTTCCTCTATCTCTCCATCCCTGTCTTCCTTTCTTTCTTTCAAAACTTTTAAGATCGTGAATATATTCTGCTCTTTTACAAAATTGCCCCTTAGATTTAACATCCATAGATTCTTGCACAAACCAGTGTTTACATCATGGCTTCGTAATAATGATTCTTCAGTTCCAGCACCGCTTCCACCTTAGTGATTATCCTCCCTTATCTCTTTGTTTGTGTGTCTTTGTAACTGTTCTTTTTACCTGAATCTGCGTTCTCTATCTGTATAGCTGCATGTTTGTATATTGTGTCTCTTTGTATATTTACCCACCTATCCATTATTTATTTGGACTCATATACCTAATTTTTACTCCCTAATAGTTTAGAATTCAGAATTCATTAAGCCTCCCTGGTAGCTCAGATGATAAAGAATCTGTCTGCAATGCAGGAGATCTGGGTTCTATCCCTGGGTTGGGAAGATCCCGTGGAGAAGGGAACGCTCCAGTGTTCTTGCCTGGAAAATCCCATGGACAGAGGAACCTGGAAGGCTACAGTCCATGGGGTCGCAGAGAGTTGGACACAACTGAGCGACTTTTACTTTCACACTTTCTTTCAGGGAACTAGATGCCCAAATTGTCCTAGCTTTGACCGGTAGGGCCCCTTTTACTTTGGCTTCTCTGTCCTTGAAACTTTTCCCCATCAAATGTTTTAGTTGTTGTTTTTTTAAAGCACTTATTACTTTTAAGCATAGCAAGACATTCAGTGCTCATCTGTGAGTTTATATGCTGCAGCCTTGGAATCAGCCATCTCTTCACAGAGCCCTGGTTGCTTTTTGTGGGGAATGTTTTTAGAAACTATGTTAGTTATCAATTTTTTGCATAAAATTAGCTCCAAATCCACCTTTTTTTTTTTCCTCTTATTGGACCTACTTTTCCAACTGGCATGTATAAACTTAGTCCGTGGAGGTGTTGGAGGGCCCCTGTGGGAGGTGTCCTTCTGTTCCTGCGTGTTCTGTGTTGCCAGTGGCGTGGACGTGTGTGGGCTTCCCAGTGGTCCTCACCCTCCAGCAGGTTTTGTTGCTAGTTCCTGTCCGGGGCTCCCCTCCTTCCACCTGCGGCCTGCTGACACCACAGCAGTTTCCTGTTTGGCAGTCCCTGCCTGCAGCTCCCTGCCCAGTGCCTTGGGCCCTCCTACTGTGGAGCAAGTGCTGGGGCAGCCCAGCTTGCTCTCGCCCAGTCTGCTGCGGCCACACTGTCTCCAGGAGCCCCGAATCCAGCCTTGGGGAGCAGGCCCCCATACTAGGACTGCCTTCGGTTCTTTCCTTCCATCCTAGGATATTCCTTACACTTCTCTTTTCTCTTTTATTCCTTCTTAGTAGTTAATCCTGTGTAAATAGTTAATGATTCTTTATAAGACTTTCCCTCTTCAAACTGCTTTGTGGATTCCGCTTTTTGGCTGGACTCTGGCTACCGCAGGATCCTCTATCTGGGCAGTAGATAAGCTCACTATCTGGGCGGTAGACAGGCTCACTGCAGCCTGTTTCAAGGCTCTTTCAGCTGCTGTAGTTGGGAAACGGTGCGTTTATGTACATACATATTACAATGCATACATTGTACACACTTCCATTCATATACAAATCTGCACATATACATATATACACACCTACATGTGCTTATTTCAGAGTTGTTTATGATAGCTTTTGCCAAACAAATTTTTATATGTTCAGTTTTATTCCTGAATGCTCCTCCACTAACCTCCGTGCCAAGATTTTATGGTTTTGGTCCTGATGAGAAAGGTCGTCCCATACCTACATTTGCTTGTAAGATGATTTTTATAGCTTAAAAAATTCTTTTTAATATTGGTGTGGAATTTACATTTGAATGGATGTCAGATGATGCTCCATTTTACCTTTCTTTCAGATGGTTAGATATCTGTTGTCAGATCACTTGTTAAATAATTTGTGTTTTTCCTAATGAAATCTTTGTTATACTTTTTATAAGCATTTCCATTAATTAAGGGTTTTTTCTTTTGTGGCATTTATTTGTCTATTCTTACGTTAATTCTTGTTTCTATACCATATTGATTTTTGTATAATGGCTGTATAGAGTATGTTCTGATGCTAGCTGTATTTCTCATCAGCATTGGGGAGATGCTGCCTTGCAAGGTCATCTTGGAATTCCTGGGGCTCTTACATTGGTTCTTCTTGGTTCTAGGAAGCCATGTCAATTATCCATTATCCATTTATTGCCTCTTAGCTTCAGGTCCATTTCTTTTTTTTTTAATTGGCCTCACTGTGCGGCTTGTGGGATTTAGTTCCCCCATTTTAGTTCCACTGGACCTCCAGGCAATTCCCTTCAGGTTCTTCTTTCATTTCCCGTTCCACATTAATAGGCTGGACTCCTTAAGCGTTTCCCTTAACAGTGAGTATTGCAGTTAAGCCTCACTTAACTGCATGCTCAACTGTAGGGGACACTGGAGGGGCGCTCTGGGAGGGTCGGGTCTTTTCCCCCTCTTTGCAGTCTGCTCTGGATTGTGTTTGCTGCGCTGTTGCCAGAAGCATCTGCCTCAGCCATACACCTGGAGCCCAGGCTCCTGATGAGCTTGTAGCCGCAGTTAGCCGATGGCCGTCTAGCTAAGCACCCATGGTCCCTCAGGCCTGTTGGAGAGTGGGCTCACACTGTCTCACTGTGTGTGCCTGCCCCTCAGCTGCAGCCTGCTAGCACGCTGTACCCCTCCGGCAGGACACTAGACCTCAGGCCTCGTTGCCCTGCAGGCGAGCAGATTCTTGATGCTCCCCCCTTCTGCATGCCAGTCTGACAGCTACGGCCTGCCTTTCTTACCTCAGAAAGTCATTTCCTGTGGCCTTCCTGACCCTGACACTGTGTTCCCCAGGCCTTGCATGACCTTGCTTTATTGGTGGGCTCCCAGCACTGTGACTCTCTTGTTGCCCACCTGCCAGCCCTGTCCCTTCTGAAGTCTGGAGGGGGTCTCTCCTGGCGACTGTGGACCAGTCCAGGGAGCCCAGCAAATGTCTCCCAATCCAGTGGCTGTAACCATACCTTTTCCAAGAGGATCTGAGATCGAGCTGTGGGGAGTGCTTCCCCCTTCCGAGTTTTTTTCTTTCTTGGTTACCCTGGGGTATTTGTTAAGATTCTCTTTTCACTTTAGAGTTTCTATTTTTCCATTGTCATGGTTAATAATTCTTTATATTAAATTTTTCCTGTTCCAGTCACTTTGTGATTTTGATCTGTTGACTGATCCCTGCTGTCTGTCTTTGATTTTATAAGAATTCTGAGTAATCTGATGTTATCCTATCTCCGTGGGCTCAGAGTTCTTGTGGCATAGGGATTTCTTTATTCTCATTTGATTGCAGGATCACGGTACTCCTGAACTTGACACCTCCTTCCTCAGGATGTTCAGCAGGTTTTCACAACTCCTTGAGATTTGGGCACAAGATGCAGAGAATCTTATATAGTATGGCAGCATCAGTGACATGCCAGAATAAAGAGGTCACTGAAAGCTTCTTGCTACAATTCTTTAATTTTAATAAATGCTAAATATTAACAATTTATGATATATGCTGACATTTCAAAATATAAGTAATAGCAAGAAGTATCTTGGATGCATAATTAGAAAGATAAAAAAACAATTGAGGGAAGTGGGCAACTGGTCACTAGCTGTAGAACCATTAGTTCTGATGGTTCCATTTATTCATTACGTTCTTGTACTCAGCGTTCGGGGATCCACGAACTCTTGTTATCGTAGGCTGTTAACCTCTGAGTGCTTGCTTTTGGTCTTTGAGTCTATACTTCCTGTTGGTTCTCCACATTTCTCTTGCTTTCTGTTCATAGTTACTATCCAAAGTCTATGGTTCCTTCCCTTTTTTCATGACACCTGTCCTGTTTAAGGTTATCAAGTTGTACCTGGTTACCTGTGGTGAATGTAAGACTCTATTACTAGTAATAGAGTCTTCTCTGATTAATTTCAGCTTAACCCTTCATTATCTGGGGTTTTATGAGCACATTTAATTCAAGAAACATTTTAGAAATGGGTACTGTGTATACAGTGATTCAACCTCTGCCTTCTCAGAAATTTAGAGTCTCATAGTTGAAGCAAGCAAGCATCCTGATCCAGAAGTGCTTTTGGATGTGGCTTTCATCTGGTCAAGTTTTTAAGTCTTGTGATTCTCTACTTTTATTATGAAGGTGCAAGTAACGTAAAAAATCGACTAATCTGAGGAGTTTTAAGAATCACACTTCTAAAGCCACACCAACAATTTTTTGTTTTTGTATTCTAAAAGAAAAGAAACTTCTCTCATATTGTACCTGTCTTTTCCTCCGCCTTTCCTGAGCTGAGTTATTTAGAGACTGCTTTGTTCTTATTTACAGATGTATCTTCAGCATGTAGCACCTTGCCTAACCATATATATACTTGAAAAATACAGAAAGAATTAATGAGTTAAGGTTTAAGAGCTGGACTAGTTACAGACAATGTTACCATTAAAAGTCAGTCTCATGGCAGAAATTTAAAAGTTTGATTATGACTAGTATGGGGAAATAGATACAGGAAGAGTAGAAATTTGCATAGTTTGGGGAGGACAATTTGGAATATACCTTTTCCTGTTTTTTGGTAAATTTTACTACATATCTATTCTCTTGTCTACAGGGAGATAATTATTGATTATTAGATGTTTTGGCTTCAGAATTCTCCTTTACACTCTTAAAAATTATTGAAGCTTGAAAAACTATTGTTTATGTGGTTGTAGCTATTAATATTTATCACACTAGAAATTTAAAAATATTTTTGTACTTAGTTAAAAATAAAAATGTAACGTGAGTATTTTTATGAAAAGTGATTTTTCCAAAAAAATTAGAGTAGTATTAGTTTGCTTATATGAATCTTCAATACCTGGATTAAAAGAAAAATACCTAATTCTCATATCTACTTCTGGATCCAATCTGTGGTGAAATGTGATGAAGTATATGCTGGAATCAAGATTGCCGGGAGAAATATCAATAACCTCAGATATGCAGATGACACCACCCTTATGGCAGAAAGTGAAGAAGAACTAAAGAGCCTCTTGATGAAAGTGAAAGAGGAGAGTGAAAAAGTTGGCTTAAAGCTCAACGTTTAGAAAACTCAGATCATGGCATCTGGTCCCATCACTTCATGGCAGATAGATGGGGAAACAGTGGAAACAGTGTCAGACTTTATTTTTTTGGGCTCCAAAATCACTGCAGATGGTGATTGCAGCAGTGAAATTAAGACACTTACTCCTTGGAAGGAAAGTTATGACCAACCTAGACAGCATATTAAAAAGCAGAGACATTACTTTGCCAACAAAGGTCCGTCTAGTCAAGGCTACCTCATGTGAAGAGTTGACCCTAATGCTGGGAAGGATTGGGGGCAGGAGGAGAAGGGGACAACAGGATGAGATGGCTGGATGGCATCATCGACTCGATGGACATGGGTTTGGGTAGACTCTGGGAGTTGGTGATGGACAGGGAGGCCTGGCGTGCTGCAATTCATGGGGTTGCAAAGGTCGGACATGACTGAGCGACTGAATTGAACTGAACTGATCTGAGTCAAGGCTATGGATTTTCCAGTGGTCGTGTTTGGATGTGAGAGTTGGACTATAAAGAAAGCTGAGCAC
Source organism: Cervus elaphus (assembly GCF_910594005.1). NCBI lineage: Eukaryota > Metazoa > Chordata > Mammalia > Artiodactyla > Cervidae > Cervus > Cervus elaphus. The sequence continues at coordinate 71,615,145 of NC_057828.1, read as the reverse complement.
AGAAGAATTGATGCTTTTGAGCTGTGGTGTTGGAGAATCTCTTGAGAGTCCCTTGGACTGCAAGGAGATCCAACCAGTCCATCCTAAAGGAGATCAGTCCTGGGTGTTCATTGGAAGGACTGATGTTGAAGCTGAAGATCCCATACTTTAGAAAAGTATGGGATTGGAAAGTATTGGAAAAGACCCTGATGCTGGGAAAGATTGAGGGCAAGAGGAGAAAGGGACGACAGAGGATGAGATGGTTGGATGGCATCACTGACTCTATGGACTTGGGTTTGTGTGGGCTCTGGGAGTTGGTGATGGACAGGGAGGCCTGGTGTGCTGTGGTTCATGGGGTTGCAAAGAGTCAGACACAACTGAGCGACTGAACTGAACTGACTGATAGGAAGAAAATTTAGGGTCACACAGATGATGTTGAAAAAGGGAGGAGTATTTTAACAGCTTTTCAGATGGTTGAAGATACTCTTCTTTGATAGATCGAAGCTTGATAGTGGTAAATTCCTTCTTTTTTGTTATTGAAGTATAGCTGATTTACAGTATTATGTTAGTTTAGGTGTACAACATGGTGATTTGATATTTTTATAGATTATACTGTATTTGAAGTTATTATAAAATGTTGGCTGTATTTTTTTTTTCATTTATTTTTATTAGTTGGAGGCTAGTTACTTTACAATATTGTAGTGGTTTTTGTCATACACTGACATGAAGCAGCCATGGATTTACAAGTATTCCCCATCCCGATCCCCCCTCCCACCTCCCTCTCCACCCGATTCCTCTGGGTCTTTCCAGTGCACCAGGCCTGAGCACTTGTCTCATGCATCCAGCCTGGGCTGGTGATCTGTTTCACCCTAGATAATATACGTGTTTCGACGCTGTTCTCTCAGATCATCCCACCCTCGCCTTCTCCCACAGAGTCCAAAATTCTGTTCTGTACAACTGTGCCTCTTTTTCTGTTTTGCATATAGGGTTATCGTTACCATCTTTCTAAATTCCATATATATGCGTTAGTGGCTGTATTTTTTGTGCTGTGCATTGCATCCTGGTGTCATATTTATTTCATGCCTTGTAGTTGGTACCTCTTAATCCTCTACCATTATATTGCCCCTCCCCTCTCCCTTTTCTCTGTTGGTAACCACTAGTTTGTTCTTTATATCTGTGAATCTGTTTCTGGTTTGTTATACTCATTTGTTTATTTTTTGGATTCTACAAATAAGTGAAAATATACAATATTTGTCTTCCTCTGTCTGACTAATTTCAGTAAGCATGATACCTTCCAGGTCCATCTGTGTTGTTACATATGGGAAAATTTTATTCTTTTCTATGGCTGGGTAGACAGCAGTAATTTCTTAAAGGCTTAGTTACATTATGGAATCTGACAATCAATCAACCTTTGGTCCTTTGTTATATTAAAATCCATTCGTCTGTCTTACATTTGAATGTGTGTTTTACTTATGTGTGAGCTTGTGACATGCATTGATCATTTGACAAGTATTGGTTCCCCGAGTTATGCAGATTTTGCAGATGTTGTCCATTTTCATCATATAGTATCCAAAAATGTTAACTATCATCACAGATGTCTAAAGGAAATTTTTTTCTTCTTCTTTTTTTTTTTTTCTTTAATCTTTTCTTTACAAACCCTTGTGTCGAGGGCTGACTTTCAATAGATTGCAGCGAGGGAGCTGCTCTGCTACGTACGAAACCCCGACCTAGAAGCAGGTCGTCTACGAATAAAGGAAATTTTTTAAAGTATTAGGAAGCTGTCAAGCTTATAGTGAATTGACAGCTTGGATTTCATCACTGAAAATGATGCCATTGGTTGTTTTCTTTGAAGTGTTAGGCCCACTTTGTTTACTTTTGAGAAAATATCTGTTAGATACCTAAATTGTAGTAGTTATATATATTTTTTACCCACAGACTTAAAAAAAAAATGGTCTCAAGGATTGAGGTTCAATAAAGTTAATTTTTTTTCCATTTATTTTTATTAGTTGGAGGCTAATTACTTTACAATACTGTAGTGGTTTTTGCCATACATTGACATGAATCAGCCATGGATTTACATGTGTTCCCCATCCTGAATCCCCCTCCCACCTCCTTCCCCATCCCATCCCTCTGGGTCATCCCAGTGCACCAGCCCTGAGCACTTGTCTCATGCATCCAAACTGGACTGGCGATCTGTTTCACACTTGATAATATATGTGTTCGATGCTGTTCTCTCAGATCATCCCACCCTTGCCTTCTCTCATAGACTCCAAAAGTCTGTTCTGTACATCTGTGTCCCTTTTTTTGTTTTGCATATAGGGTTATCATTACCATCTTTCTAAATTCCATATATATGCGTTTGTATACTGTATTGGTCTTTATCTTTCTGGCTTACTTCACTCTGTATAAGGGGCTCCAGTTTCATCCATCTCATTAGAACTGATTCAAGTGAATTCTTTTTAATGGCTGAGTAATATTCCATTGTGTATATGTACCACAGCTTCCTTATCCATTCGTCTGCTGATGGGCATCTAGGTTGCTTCCATGTCCTGGCTATTATAAACAGTGCTGCGATGAACATTGGGGTGCACGTGTCTCTTTCAGATCTGGTTTCCTCGGTGTGTATGCCCAGGAGTGTGATTGCTGGGTCATATGGCAGTTCTATTTCCAGTTTTTTAAGGAATCTCCACACTGTTTTCCATAGTGGCTGTACTAGTTTGCATTCCCACCAACAGTGTAAGAGGGTTCCCTTTTCTCCACACCCTCTTCAGCATTTATTGCTTGTAGACTTTTGGATAGCAGCCATTCTGACTGGCGTGTAATGGTACCTCATTGAGGTTTTGATTTGCATTTCTCTGATAATGAGTGATGTTGAGCATCTTTTCATGTGTTTGTTAGCCATCTGTATGTCTTCTTTGGAGAAATGTCTGTTTAGATCTTTGGCCCATTTTTTGATTGGGTCATTGATTTTTCTGAAATTGAGCTGCAGGAGTTGCTTGTATATTTTTGAGATTAATCCTTTGTCTGTTTCTTCATTTGCTATTATTTTCTCTCATTCTGAGGGCTGTCTTTTCACCTTGCTTATAGTTTCCTTTGTTGTGTAAAAGCTTTTACGTTTCATTAGGTCCCATTTGTTTATTTTTGCTTTTATTTCCAATATTCTGGGAGGTGGGTCATAGAGGATCCTGCTGTGATTTATGTCGGAGAGTGTTTTGCCTATGTTCTTCTCTAGGAGTTTTATAGTTTCTGGTCTTACATTTACATCTTTAATCCATTTTGAGTTTATTTTTGTGTATGGTGTTAGAAAGTGTTCTAGTTTCATTCTTTTACAAGTGGTTGACCAGTTTTCCCAGCACCACTTGTTAAAGAGGTTGTCTCTTTTCCATTGTATATTCTTGCCTCCTTTGTCGCAGATAAGGTGTCTATAGGTTCGTGGATTTATCTCTGGGCTTTCTATTTTGTTCCATTGATCTATATTTCTGTCTTTGTGCCAATGACTGGAATTATTTCAATTTTTTTGAATTTACTAAGGCTAGATTTATGGCCCAGGATGTGATCTATTCTGGAGAAGGTTCCATGTGCGCTTGAGAAAAAGGTGAAATTGATTGTTTTGGGGTGAAATGTCCTATAGATATCAATTAGGTCTAGCTGGTCCATTGTGTCATTTAAAGTTTGTGTTTCCTGTTACTTTTCTGTTTAGTTGATCTATCCGTAGGTGTGAGTGGGGTTTTAAAGTCTCCCACTATTATTGTGTTATTGTTAATTTCCCCTTTCATACTCGTTAGCATAATAAAGTTAATTTTTATGCTTCATCATGGGCATTCTTATGGAAAACTGGCATTAAAAAATTTAATGTGAGTGGTCTAAGGAATATGATTATTACTAATAAGTCTAGTTTGGTGCCATTGTCTTGGTTCATGCCAAGAGGTCAGCAGTTTTACTGCCATTGCTTTCAGATTATTAGTGCAGATGTCCACGTGGTAAAAAATGCAACTGCTGTCTTAGTATTATTATGAAAATGGTTTTGACCTTATTGATTCTTTGAAGGCCCTTGGGGGATCCCCAGCAGTCTGTGGACTACAGTTTGGGAACACATAACACATATCTGAACACATATATCTATATACAGATGAGTGTCCTTGCAGCATTTTTTTCCCTTTATTTATTGGAGTATGATTGCTTTAGTTAGCTTCTGCTGTGCAACGATGTGAGGCAGCCATTTGTATACATATGCCCCCTCCTTGGTCTCCCTCCTCCCCACCCCCAGCCCCCCCCTCTAGGCCATCACAGGGCGCTGAGCTGACCCCCCTGTACTGTACATCAGCTTCCCACTAGCTCTCTGGTTTACCATGGCTGAGTGTATGTGTCAGTGCTACTCTCAGTTCGTCCCTCCCTGTCCTTCAATAGAAGAAAACTGAGTGTTCTCACTATATGATTGTATGGATGTGCCATAATTTAGCCAATTATAGGATTCTGCAGCTATTTGTGATACACTGGTATGAAAAGATGTCCAAGATTTATTTTTAAGATACAGAAAACAAATGTTGCATAGCAGTATGTTTAGTCAGATCCCATCTGTATTTAAATAGACATACATATTTGTGTGAAGATGTACCTAATCTGTGCAACCTGTGGTGTTGTGGGTAGAGGGATATTTTTGCTTTCTACCTTACACCTTCTGGACTGTGGAATCAACTGCGCCCAAGAAGCTTGTGATCTTGTGCAAATTAAATGATAAGCTTGTCACTGGGTACAAGGGAATGGCTTCTGGATTGGTTGAGATGCTTAGCTATTATTGTCTGTTGCTTGTGGGTTATTTTCAACTTTTCTCCACATCCTTATATATTAAAGAGTGAAAGTTTCTTATTAATTTTAGTAAGTAAGCAATTTATCTCTTTCAGTAACTGGTGCAGTCCATTTGTAATACTTATAGTTGCAGTGAACCCTGAAGGCAGCAGCTGTGGGTGTGTAGAGGGAAGTTTTGGTTAATCATCTATCTTTTTAGCTATTCTCACATTTTTAGTACATGAGCCTCAGCTGCAAGAGTCCTGTTTGTGATTTATAGAACCATCAGGTCTGTAGTTACTATTCGAGTGTTTCAGTGAAAAGAACATGCCTTTTGGAATCAGATTTAGGCCCAAATCTTCTCTCCGCTGTTTACTAGTGGTGTGATCTTGTACAGAGTAACGTCTGAGCCTGTGCTGTTACTGAGGAGTTAGGGATTATATGAGGATCATATCGGTAGTCTGAGTAGCTCAGTGCTTGACGCACGTCAGCTCTCTTAGCTCTCATCTGTCGCTGGTCTGCCGTTCCCCTAACGCACCTCACTCTCCGTCGCCTTCATCAGTGTTGCCTGGCTCCACTGAGAAGCTTCTGGTTAGCCTTTCAGGGCTCTCGTTGTCTCTTCTTCTGGGAACTTCTCTGTTTTCTTTGGGGATAGTTGTTTTCCCCTCCTGGCTCTACATCTCACCACTCTGACACTTAACTGATTTTATTTTTCTCCAATTTTTTTAACTTGCAAAATTTACAGAAAAGCCTAAAGGATAATATAGTGAACAGTTATATAACTTTGGCTCAAGTTCACTGATGAACATTTTGCCACATTTTCCTGTGTCTGTGTGTATCATTTTTTTCCTGAACCACTTGAGAATGCATTGCAGATTTTGTGACATTTCATCCCTCCTTCCATATTTCCCCTATTACTCAAGAAATTTAACACTGATATAATACCACTGTCAAATATTGAAGTTAATATTCAGATTTCTCTAATTATTTAAATTTTTTTTTTTGCATCCAGGATCATGTCTGTAGGTTCGTTTCTTTAGACTATTCCTCATACATTTTTTTGTCTTTTCATGACTTTGACATTAAAAAAAATTATTATTTTGCTTTTGTTTTAAAAAATAACTTTATTTATTGGCTGTGCTGGGTCTTTGTTCTGACATTTTTAAAGAGTATTAGTTTGTGGGTTCCACAATCTTGATCTTGAGAAAACGATCACAGAGATCATACAGAGCTGTTTTTTGTTTGTTTTGTTACATCTCTCCTCACATCGTGATTTCCTGTGAGAATGGGAAAGGCAGCTCCTGACAGATGTAAGAAAGAACTGGCCGACACTCCCTATCTGTTCGACCTCGGTGTTTCTTATTAGAGTTGGCTGGCGTTCACAGCTAGGCTGTGTTGTTCCCCTGTTGAATATAAGCAGTTTCACAGAATAGGAACATTAGACAAGGGCACTCTGTGTCTTTGGATCAAGACTAAAACAAGACCACTCTGTAATCATGTCTGAACACAGACTAAAACATGAACATTGTCAAGTCACAAAAATGATCAAGGTTCACTTCATCCTAGCTACCATGATGACTACAGATTTTTTTTTTTTTTTATAAATCACAGCCTTAGCCTCTCTTCATTCTTCTTGCCTCATAATAAGATTTATTAAAACCATAGAGTCGTAGAAGTATATAGAATTAATAGAATCTTAGAACTGCTCCCACTTCCTGATAGGGCAAACAAAGCCCCACTTCTTTGAATCTTTCCCCAGCACCCAACACAGACTCTAATTCTGTAAGTCCTTTCTAACACCCTCTGAGTGAAATGGCCCAGGGTTCCCCAGAGTATATATTCTTCTTAGTTGTAAGGAGTCTTAAATCTAACTTCTTTAACTAGAGGTATGTTCTTGGTGCTGTTGACTAGAGGGAATTCACACCTAAGAACTTGGCCTCTCTCTTCTTTTTTGCCTGGTGAATGAGTTTTTAATACAGTTAGGAATTAGCACCAAGATTCTCTGGCTAGTTTCTTACTGGTCAAGGATAACCTTTAGGTTTGTTTAACTGGTTTTTGGTTACTGACAGTTGGATTTTAAAAAAGCTGTAAATACTGCTTTCATGAGCTGTTCTTCATAATTAAAAAAAAAATAGAGAAGATTTCAAAGACAGCTTAGAAATCAAAGAGAGAGACTATTTTCAGTGCTTTACCAGCTTTGTGAGAAGGTTTTGGTTTAATTTTCCTTCTGCCACTTTTAATAGCAAACCATTGTGGAGTAATTTGGAGGTGGTAGAGTGACTTAAAGATAATATATACACACTCACACACAAATAATATAGTATATAATATGTAATACTGCATAATAAACCTCAGGAAAAATTTGTTTTACATTTTCTATCATAAATTGCCTATAATTTTTCTACTTTCCACAAGAAAATAAAATTTCCATTCCTGTAAATGGAAGTTTAAAGGCTGTAAGAGAAGCACCTGTTTATAATTTCTCATTGTTGTTGACTTTCAAGGGAGGTTTTGATGATATTAACAGTTTGAGAGTAGCCCCTAGGGTGTTATCTCCCATTAGAATTACTGTTGAATCTTGCTACTTTTAAATTTAATTGTCAAATTAGGTGGCTTTGTTACATGTATTAGAGCCAGTAGTCATTGCATTAAAATTTTCTGCTTCTCTTTGTCTTTGCTACCAATACTGTTTTTTATTTTTGTTTTTCTGAAATATCTTAGGAACAAAGAAGTGAACGTGTTCTTTCATCATTTGTTCTGATGATAGGGTTCAGTGTAATTGAACCTTTTAATGCATTAGCCTTTAATTTTGGTTGTACTCTGAAAAATGTTCTAATTCATCTCTGCTTGTCCAAGTTTAGTGGAATAGAAATGCATAGATCAATAGAAATAGAACAAAAACACACCTTTGACATGTTTATTCTACTTAGAAGTTGATATACTCACAACTTAAGCATTTAAATCTAGTTTAATAGGGAGGTGAGGTGAGTCATTGATCACACTAGGATTAAAGCTGCCAAATTTTTATGTATTTGTTTCAACTAGTAAACTAGCGTTTTTTAGGATGTCATCAAATATGAGGAAGTTTTTCATTTATATTTCTCAACAAATTGTTAGTTTATTTAAAGATAATATCAGCTGGTCTTGTAGGTTGAAACATAATATAATGTGTGCATTTGCTGGATTTCTGTTCTAAGATTACAGATGCTCACACAATTACTACTACTAAATTTATAGGTACTACAGTTTGCTTTTTTGTTTGAAGGATAATATGCTGGACAATAATCATAAGCACCGATGAGTACTCAAATTCTTATTTAGGCAAAAGAAGGGATAATGGACATTTTTAGCTGTCATTTTAACCTGTTTGGCCAATGTTTTTTTTCCCCCACGATTGAATATCTTAGGTTGTTTTCAGGCCAGAGAATTTGTGCTACATGTTATAGCTCTCAGAAGTTTGTTTCCAGATACTATTATTGATAGGTAAGGTAGCAGTGTCCCTTTAGACATCTTTTTGTCACTGGAAGAATTTAATGTAGTTGTTGAGTGTGACCTGGAAACTAGTAGATTTAGCATAATGAATAATATTGGTTTTGGTCTCTCGTGGCATATGCTCTGGATGTGGCCTCAGGCAAGGTGGCTCCAGACTGATCAGGAATCCAAGCTCCTTCCTGCCTTGTTCTGTCTTGTTTTTTAACCTCCCATGTCCTGGTCCTTCCTGGAAGGGGAAAAGGAGATAGAAGAAAGAGGAGAATGGGGAGAAGGAGGATGTATAGTAGTTATTTCTTAAGGAGATTTCTGGTAAGCTGCAAAATGAAATTTCATTTATATATTATTGGCCAGAATTTAGTCCACATGTAACCTCAAGGCAAGCTGGAAATTATAGTCTGTTTTCCCCCCCGGGGCTTCTCAGGTAGCTCAGTGGTCAAGAATGGGCCTATCAGTGCCGGAGACATAGGAGATGTGGGTTTAATCCCTGTGTTGGGAGGATCCCCTGGAGAAGGAAATAGCAACGCACTCTAGTATTCTTGTCTGGAAAATTCCGTGGACAGAGTTTCTAAGTTTTTATTATTTACTCATACAGTCAACAAAAATATATTAGCCTGTTCTATATACTGGACATTATGATACTACTTGAAGATTTAAGGAAACCATGATTGGTTTATTAAGAGCTTACTATGTGCTTGATGAGGAGGGCATGGAAACCCACTTCAGTGTTCTTGCCTAGAGAAACCCATGGACAGAGGAACCTGGTGGGCTACAGTCCATGGGGTCACAAAGAGTTGGACACCACTGAAGTGACTGCACATGCATGCATGTGCTTGATATGGAACTATTTATTTTGAGTACATTGTTCATTTTCTCCATTTTGTAAATTAGGACGTCATCAGCCTAAATTTTATAACTACCAAATGAGAGCGCAAGTAGTTTGAACCCAGGTCTATCTCTCAAACCATTTCTTTCAGTTGTTATGAAGTAGACGTTTCATTAGACTTGAGACACATTGAGCTGAGGCATTTAATTGTTCAGTTTCAAATTCTTGCCTTGGGTAGTATAACTAGGAGTCTTTCTTTTTTTTTTTAAGGTTGACTAGCGTTTTTGTGATCATACTACCTTGCTTATTTATACTTCACAGATTTGTAAAAACCTGTTCATTTTCTATGTAACTATTTCTATTTTTACATATATATAATCATTTCTATTGTTATATATACACCCATTTCTGTTGTTATATATATATATAAATTTCTATTCTATTTCTGTTTAAAAACCTGTTCACTTTCTGTTAACCATTTTTTTAAGGTGATGTCATGATTAAAATCAACAAGCTTGAACCTCAGTTATTTTCCTCAAAGCCTAGTTATTATCTTAAGTTTGTCAGCTGGGATATAGTGTAATCCTACATGTAAGTGCTGGTTTTAAAGTATGTGGGATTAGAAGTGTGTGATGTTTCCTATCTTATAACATCTATTTTTTCTTTTTGTAATTCTGTGCTCTCACAATAGAGTTGAGCATTTTGAAACAAATTTCCCTATAAACAAGGGGGAGTAGAGATTTGGCACAAATTTAGTTAGCATACCAAAATTTAATCATTAATTGTGTTTCTGAGTGAGTGGAGAACAGATGTGATATTTTAAAAAGTTGCTAAAAAACAAATTTCCTTACTTTATCGTTATGTTAAGTGCTTAGTAAGCTGCTGGAAGAAGTGTGGCAGTGTAAAAGTGACCTCTTTTCTCTCTGTACTCTCAGATGTACAGTATTTAATGCTTTGACTAAAGCACCTGTGGGCTCTGTTTTAATCCGTCTGTTTCTTTTCCTCCCTTTCGTTCGTTTGTGGCTCTGTGATAACTGCAAAGAAGTTGATTTATTTCCAGTAAGTTGTGGTGCCTATAACTAAGAATCTCTTTATGTCTCTGTTTTCATTAACATTTTGCAAAGCCACTCAAGTATGGGATGTGTTACTCTTTTGATTTTGTAGTTTTTTAAACCTAAACTGCAATCAGTATGATACATGGCGTGTGACAAATGCCAACCGGTAATCTTATCTGAGAGTAGTACAAAATGCTCATATTTGAAAATGTCTTATCAGCATTCAAATTGTATATATCATTAAAACAATTTCTATGAAAACCACCTTTTGATCACCTTGAAAACCAGAGCTCACTGCGCCGTGCAGGTTCTCTATTTTCTCACAAGCATGCTTTATGTACACTGACAGCATCGCACATGGAAATTGGCTCGAAAGCTTTTTGCTTCAAGCTGAGGTGTTTGACCCCACTGCCATACAGATGTTCTCATAATTTCCTCTCTTCGACTCCCTTTATAAATCAAAAAAGACTGGGAAAGGGAAAATTATATGAGTAATTGCAGTATTAAATTACTGTAGAAAACTATTTGAGTTCTTTATAATTCTCTTTTCAACTTTAGTTTCAAATTGCCAGCTTCTTAAATGGTAAGTTTTTCGTATTGACAGTCTTTAGATTATGACAGCACTATTTATTGACTGGTTGACACCTCGGCCTCCTGTTTTATCAGAAACGTTACTTTCTTCCCTGGTGGGAGCACGAGTGATTGCAGTTATGGAGACTAGATTTGACTTCAGAAGACTGCATGATGAGCGCAGCAGATAGGCAGAGTGGGCCTGCTGCTGCTTTCTCATTGTGAACCTCAACTGTTATAAACCAGCTTTGATCTTTCTTTCCTTCAGTGTTGACTCTTATTTAATTTTAGGACGATTTGATGAAACTGTTATTGAAGAGAGGAGACAGTGTGCTGAAGATCTGCTGCAGTTCTCTGCCAACATTCCTGCTCTTTATAACAGTAAACAGCTTGAAGATTTTTTCAAGGTTTGGTGTTCTTTCTGGAATATTTTGTATCTTATTAAATGTCTTTATTTTCTAATTTGTAGTAAAGCAAGATTTAAGTTTTTTTTTTTTCTTCCCCGAACAAAATGTCATTTACTTTTGAATTTCATTATTCAGTAAAATAACTAGAAGTTAATAGTAAATAACAGCGTCTGGCATGTCTTCTGTTTCTCTTGTGGAGATGTGTACAGTTTGTGATTCACAGATTTAAGAAAATTGTTGCAGAGGTCTTAGAGATTATCTAATTCATCATAATTGAAATACATTAAAACATTTAAATATCATGAAGCTCCAGTAGTTATCTTCACTTTTTGAGGTGACTTTCAGTAATAGACTTCTTTGGGGGACAGAAACCACTGTAAGTCCGTATTAAATTTAATTAGACTAATTTGTGTAAAGATAGAACAAAAATAGTCCATGTACAACTTAAAGAGGTAGTCTAGTACAAATTGTATTACCAGAGATGTTTGGATATTAGTGTTTTAAGTTTCTTGACATGAGATGCCTTCATTCTGAGTTCATTATCATTTTTACTAATAATATTCTAGTTTATTATGTATTGAATTTGTGCTAGTTGTTGGTTAATATCAGTGTCTTTATTCAGTATTAATGTCTTAATTTTTCTATTATATTTAGATTTCTAGACTAAAGCTAGATGATTGTGCCATAATTATTTTTTCCCTCCTTTAAAAATTTTCTCAATTGTATAAATGTAATTTCTTAGAACATGTAGCAAGCAAGTTATATGAGGATCTTACAAAAGAATATTATCTACAAAAGGAATTTATTTTTTATGGCCTATTTTAGTTTGCTGAAGGAAGTTGATCTTTTGAAAGACATTACAAACCTGTGATTTAGAAATAATAGTAGAAAAGTTTGTGGTAATAAGATTCTTCCTGATTGACTTTGTTGCTTTATTTTTCATTACTCTGCAAACTGGGCTGAGATGATGAATTGGCTTCTGCTTATGACCTAATGCAGATATTTAGGATAAAAGACCAAATCAAATTGATACAGTATTAGCTGTTTGCTAAATACAGCTGTTTCTGTATGGCAGGGAATCTATGCTTATAGAAAAAGACAGCATTATTAAGCAAGAAGAATATTGCTTTATAGAAATTATGAAAGTCAGTCTTGCAAATTAACACATACCAAGGGCTAAAAAAAGAATATAGAGATCAGATTGTAGATTTTGAATAACTTAAATAAAAGCTGTTCATTCTGTTTCTTTTGGATCTGGGAATTCCTCATTGTAACTGTTGCTGAAAGACACTTATTTTTGGTTTATGTGAAATGAGAAACAAAAGAAGAGGAAGAAAAAATTGGGCAGTTTAAGAAAAGTCAAGCTAGTCTTGGAAAATATCTTGGAAATATCCTAAGCAGTGTGTTTGGTGGGAGAGGTTTAATATGATTTATATTGATTTAAATATATTTAAATATGATTTAATATCATAGCAGTGATGCTTAGTTTCTTAATGTAGAGATAAGTAAATATGGTCTTTGAAGGTTATTTAATTCCCAAGTAAGCAATAAAGCAAAACTCACCATGTTATCTTATTTATCTCATACAACAAGGTTTTTTTTAATATATGTACATATTTTAAAATTATAGTTGATTTACAAGATTATATAAGTTTCAGGTGTACAGTATAGTGAGTCACAGTTTTAAAGGTTGTGCCTGTTAATAGTTCCTGTAAAATATTGGCTGTATTCCCTGCGCTGCACCGTATATCCTGGTAGCTCTTAATCCCCTACTCCTATTTTGCTCTTCACCTTTTCCCTCTTCCCAAATGTAACCACTAATTTCTCTGTGAGTCTGTTTCCTTTTTCTGTTTTATTCATTAGTTTGTTTTTTAGATTCCACATACAAGTGTTATCAAATAGCATTTGTCTTTCTCTGACTTTTTTCACTAAACATGACACCCTCTGAGTCTATGCATTGTTGTTGCAGATGGCAAAATTTCATTATTGGGGAATGTAAAATGGTAAAAATCACTTTGGAAAACAGTTTGGCAGTTTCTTAAAATCGTAAGCTTCTGTTGATCTGTGTGCCTGTTCTTTTACTAATACCATACTGTCTTGATTACTGTGGCTTTATAATAAGTTCTGAAATGAAAAAGTGTAAGTTATCCCACTTTATTTGTATTTTTTCTGAGTTATTACAGCAGTTTTGATTCTTTTGAATTTTCATAAAATGTTTTAACATCAGTTTGTCCATGTGAGCACAGAATTCTGATGAAATTTTGATTGGAATTGTATTAGGTATACAGTTCAATGTGGGGAGAATTGTTATCTTACTATTATAATTTGTGAACATGAAATAACTCACCATTTATTTAGGTATTCTTTATCTCAGCACTGTTTGTGATTTTCCTGTATAAGGTACTTCTTTTGCCAAATTTAATACAAAATATTTTATTCTTTTGATGCTATTATGAATGGAATTGTTCTTTCATTTAGCATTGTGCTTTAAAGGTTATATATATTTATATTTATATAGCCATGTTATAGCTGGTATCCATTAATTCCTTAATTTATTTTTAAATACTAATTATAATTTTCCTTTGTGTGGATCCATAGATATACCACATTTTGTTTATCTAGTCATCAAGTTGATGCACATATGGGTTGTTGTCTCCTTTGACTACTATGAATTATGCTGTTATGAATATTGGCATATAAGTTTTTGCATGGACATTTTTTGTTTCTCTTAGGTATATACTTAGAAGTGGAATTGATGTGCGAAGATTTTAAATTCTAATTCAGTTTATTTTCTTGTATAAGTTTATTCTAATTTTCTCTTTTTGCTTGATACTTGATACAGCTTGGTAACTTGTGTTTTACTAGGAGTTTTCATCTGAATTCTGTAATTTGTTCATACTGTTCAATTACAATGTTTCTAACTCCCATAGGAATGGTAGTGATATCCCCTCTTTCATCCATGATTTTGGTAATTTGTGTCTATTTTTTCTTGACCCATCTAGCTAACAGTTTGGTATTTTTGTTGATCTTTTCAAAGGATCGACTTGGTTTCATTGATTTTTTTCCCCTGTATTTTTCTATTTCGTTTCACTGATTTCTGTTCTAAACTATATTTCCTTCCTTTTGCATGCTTTGAATTTACTTTGCTTTTTATCTGATTCCTTAATTCCTTAAATTGGAAGCTTTAGTTATTGATTTGAGATGGTTTTTCTTGTCTAACATAGGCATTTACAGCCATAAATTTCCCTCAGCACTATTTGAGCCTCATCTCATAAGATTTTGTTTTATTTTCACTTTTATTCAGTTTAAAGTATTTTGTGATTCCTTTTATGATTTTTCTGTTGACTCATTGGTCATTTGGAGAAATGTTCTTTAATTTCCAAACATTTGTGGATATCTTAAAGTTTCATCTGTTACTGATTTCTAATTTTGTTTTCTTGTGGTTATGATCAGAAGATATGCATTGTATGATTTCAGTCCTTTTAAATTTATTGAGACATGATTTATTTCCTAGCTTGTGCTCTACCCTGGAGAATATTACATGTTGACATATTCTGTTGTCAGGTGGAATTATATTTATTAATTCAGGTGGAGTAAATATTAATTCAAGTTAGTTGATAGTATTGTCTTCATTATCCTTGCTGATTTTCTGTCTAGTTGTTCTAGAAATTATTGAGATTGAGGTATTGAAGCCTCTAATTATTATTGTTGAATTTTCTATTTTTCTTTTCAGTTATGTTGATTTTTACTTCATTTTAGGCCTTTTTTGGCATGTGCATGTATGTTTAGAATTGTTCTATCTACCTAATAAAATGATTTACTTAATCTTATGAAATGTCCCTCTTTCTAGTAATGTTTATTGTCTTTTTTTTTGTTTGTTTGTTTGTTTGTTTATTGTCTTAAAGTCTGTTTTGTGTGATTTTAATATAGGCAGTCTAGGTTTCTTACAATCTGCATGTACTTTTCTTTTAATTTTGCTTTCAAGCTGTTTGTATAATTGAATCTAAAGAGTATTCTTACATGCACTGTATATAGTTTGATCCTGTTTTTTTAATCTAGTCTGAAAGCTGCTGTTGTTGGTGTGGTATTTAGTCTTTTTGTATTCACTTATTGAGAAGACTGATTTTTTGTCTGTCATTTGCTATTTTTTATATGTCACATATTTTTTGGTTTTTCATTTCTACTTTATGCCACCTTTTGTATTAGATGGGTATTGTTTATTGTGCCACTTAAATTCTTTTTTTTTTTTAATGTGTGTGCTCTTATTAAAAAAAAATTATTTATTTGGTTGCACCAAGTCTTAGTTGTGGCACACAGGCTCAGTAGTTACGAGGCATGGGCTTAGTTGCTCTGCCACCTGTGGGATCTTAGGTGCCCCCTCCAGGTTTTGAACCCAGGTCCCCTGTGTTGCAGAGCAGGTTCTTAACCACTGGCCACCAGTGAAGTCCTTTATGTATGTGCTTTTAAAAGTTATTTCCTACTGTTTGCTCTAGGGATTAATGTATGCATTTTAATTTATGACAATTTACTTGAGAAGAATACCGAATTCTAGTAAAATAGAGCTTTATGGTGCAAACTTGGTCTATCAACTCCTTTTTTATTATTATCATCATAGACAGCATATTAAAAAACGGAGACATTGCTTTGCCGACAAAGGTCCATCTAGTCAAAGCTCTGGTTTTTCCAGTGGTCATGTATGGATGTGAGAGTTGGACTATAAGGGAAGCTGAGCGCTGAAGAATTGATCTTTTGAACTATGGTGTTGGAGAAGACTCTTGGGAGTCCCTTGGACTGCAGGGAGATCCAACCAGTCCTTCCTAAAGGACATCAGTCCTGAATATTCATTGGAAGGACTGATGCTGAAGCTGAAACTCCCAATACTTTGGCCACCTGATGGAAAGAGCTGACTCATTGGAAAAGACTCCAATGCTGGGAAAGATTGAAGGCGGGAGGAGAAGGGGACGACAGTGGATGAGACGGTTGGATGGCGTCACCAACTCGATGCACATGAGTTTGAGCAAGCTCTGGGAGTTGGTGATGGGCAGACAGGGCAGCCTGGCGTGCTGCAGCCCATGGGGTGGCAAAGAGTCGGACTGAGTGACTGAACTGAACTGATACCTCATATATAAACAGAACAGTACAGTGTTCCCAGTGTCTTTTTAAAAAGTGAAGGGAGGAAAAATAAGACCACATATATATGTAGTCTTTTTATTTGCCCTGTTTCTCTCTCTCTCTCTTTTTTTTTATGTTCTTTATTTGTTTAGGTGAATTGGAATTACCATATGTTATTCTTTTCTTTCAGCTTGGAGGACTGTAGTTTTCTTTTGTGTGTGTAAGGCAGATTTGCCTAGTAATAGAGTCTCTAGTCCTTATCTGGAAATGTTTTTATTTACCCATCTTTTTTTAAATTTTAAGAATAATTTAATATGTTAGCTTTGACCAAAAACTATATAATAATGTCAGTTTTAAATGTAAAGAAATGGATCCTTGCAGGACCAAAATAACCCCCAGGCCATGAGATTGGTTTTTACTTTTTCCTTTTTTTTTGGTGTCAACAATTGTGCACCACAGTGGCTCAGCCTACAAGGCGGATGTGGTGAATGTGAGAGCTGTCGTTTGCAGTATCCACGTCTAGGACTCAGAGGAGCTGAATCAGACAGAGGTGGTAGTCATTCTAGTTACAGAGCCAGGAAACATCCGGACAAGTTGGTCTGCAGCATCAAGAGTACCCATATAGGTGTCTTTTTCTTAATGATCAGAGGCCCCATATTGTCTCCAGTTTCTTCATTGTGTTTTGTGTCAGATCCATCACAGAATGGGAACTATTTTGGACCTTCAGCAACGTCGTCAGTACACAGCTTTATCTGCCAAATCTTCCATGTCAAAAGCATATTCTACCTTGGGGTTGTCTTTCCGGATGAGAGGGTGTGCCCTAGGTTTGTTGCGATGACTTTAAAATCTTTTGCAAGCTGGGTAACAGGTGCAGCCGTCCCAGCAGCAGTGGCGCTGCTGTAGCCCGTTCGGCTTGTATGCTGGATGTCGTGTTCCTGGCATCATCCCTTGCAAGGGTGTGCCTTTGCCCATCATTCTTAAAGAGCAGTCTGGCAGGCTGCAGTTCATGGGATCGCAAGAGCCGGACACGATGTAACGCTATCTTTGTTTCTTTTTTGTTGGACATAGAGAATTAGCAATTGACATGTTTCTTTTTTAAAAAATTCATTTATTTTACTTTTGACTATGCTGGGTCCTCGCTGCTTTGCACGGGCTTCCTCTGGTTGCCGTGAGCAGAGGCCTGTCTTCCCTGTGGTGTGTGGGCCTCTCACTGCGGTGGCTTCTCTCGTTGTGGACCACAGGCCTGGGTGTGCACAAGCTTCAGCAGCTGCAGTCCGTGGGCTCAGTGGTTGCGGCTCGAGGGCTCGAGTGTTGTGGTGCATGGGCGTAGTTGCTCCGCGGCATGTGGAATCTTCAAACCCACGTGGCCGGGTTTTGTGAGATTTTTATGTGGGATTTAAGTCACATAACGTAAAATTCACCATCGGCAGGTGGATTCTTATCTACTGTGCCACCAGGGAAGTCCCACAGTGTTTCTTTTAGCACTTTGAACTTCTCATTCCTCTGCCTTTTGTCCTTTATTGCTATTTTTTTTGTTGTTTTTTAACCTTTATTGCTTTTTTATGTGAAGTCAGCTGTTAATTATACTGTGGCTCCACTGTATACGTCTTTTTCTAGTCTTTCAGAATTGAGCTTTTGTCTTTCAATTGTGTGCCTAAGTGTTGATCTCTTTCTGTTAATTTTATTTTGGGTTTATCTTCTTATATTTGTAGATTAATTTTTTAAAATCAAATTTGGAAAGTTTTCTGCCCTCATCTTCTCAAATATTTTTTAGCCCTTTTTTCCCTCTCCTGTCTGGTACTACCATTATATATAAATTGGTATGTTTGATATTGTCCTGCAGCTCTCCCTGATTCTCTTTATTATAATGTTCATTTTTTCCCTATGATCTTCATATTCGATACTTTATATTGATCTTCAAGCTCATTGATTATTTGTCTTTCTCAGATCTATTGTTGAACTTCTCTAGTAAATTTAAAATTTTGTTATTAAACTTTTCAACTCCAGGATTTTCATCTGGTACTTTTAAGAAAAATTGAGATCAAGTCACATAATGTAAAATTCACCATTTAAGGTATACAGTTCAGTGTTTTTTTTAGTATATTCACATGGTTAGGCAACCATTGTTACTACCTAATTCCAGAACATTTTTATCACCCCATAAAGAAACCTTAGAGGCTTCCCAGGGGACTCAGTGGTAAAGAGCCTGCCTTCTTATGCAGGAGATGCAGGAAATGCAGGTTCGATCCCTGTGTCAGGAAGATCCCCTGGAGGAGGAAATGGCAGCCCACTCCTGTATTCTTGCCTGGAAAATCCTATGGATAGAGAGAGGATCCTGGTGGGCTACAGCCCACGGGAAAGCAAAGAGTCGGACATGCCTGAGCGACTGAACACGCAAAGAAACTTTATACCCATTAGCGTTCACCCTTCCTATACCATTTGCCCCAACCTGTAGAAAACACTAATCTGCTTTCTGTCTTGATGGATTTACCTATTCTGGACATGAATGGAATCATCCAATATATGGTCTTTTGCATCTGACTTGTTTCACATAAGCTTAATGCTTTCAAGGTTCATTTGTATTGTATGTAGCATGTATCAGTACTTAAATCCATTTTATGGTTGAATAATATTCTATTAAGTGGATATAAATATATCACATTTTGTGTATTCACTCTTCATCACACTTTTCTGTTTCGTTGAATGTCTTGTAATTTTGTTGTTGAAAACTGAAAAGTTTGGATAATATAGCAAATCTGTGTTCTGATTTGTTTCCCCTGAGGGTTCTTGCTGTAGTTTTATCAGTGTGTTTAGTAACATGTCTGTACTAAATCTGTGCAGTCTGTTTGATGTACAGTGTGTGACTGCTAATATTTCTGCTCAACATAATATCTTTATGTATTTTTGTACCTGGCTTGGTATTGGTTAGCCCTGTGTAAGCATAGCTTGGGTCAGCCAGTGGTTGTTCTTTGCTTGTACACTTTGTTTCATTCTATTTCTCCCTTAATGGTGATGATTCTTTGTGTGTTTTAAAGGTTCAGACAGGTTTTAAGTTTGCTCTGGCTTTTGATTTCCTCTGGGGTCTCTTGCATTTCCTCTGTGCATGTGCACCCTCTCATGGTTTGCCAGGGATTTGCAGATAGCGTGATCCCTCTCTGGTTTTTCCTTCATGTTTAGGTGGAGAGCTTATTAAGAACCCTTATAGCTCGGCCGTTTTCTGGATCTTCCTGCTAAATGTCCGGCCAGTGTGCTGGTCTTTTGCTAACTGCAACTTTGTGCTGCTACTGAGTCACTGTTCTTGCCATGTTTGGCACTGAGATGACTGCTATTGCTGATCACACTGTTTGGAGTGGACCTCTTTATCTGCTTAAGTCTGAATCATGCCCGTCTCTTCTGCAGGTGAATCTGCTAGTTTTTAAAGTTTGTCTTCCCTTGTATGATTATCGTGGCAACCCAGATGGGATGGAAGATGGAAACAACCCCAGGCAAGAATGCCCCAAATTCCCACAGTTCTTACCTGTGGTTCTGTAGTTTTCCATGAGTAGCCACTTATTCATTTGTTCGGTGTTTTTTTGTCACTTTCCAGAGCCCTGGAATGGTTGTTTTGACCGTTTTCTCTAGTTTTGTCATTGCCTTCTGGGGGGAGAGCATTTGCTAACTTCCCACCATATTTGGATATTCCAGCACATCTGAACTCCCCTCCCCCTGCTTCCAAATTGACTCTTCATTAATCAAAACCTTTGAGATGCTGTATAATAAGAGTTTCTTTTTATTGCATATTCAGAAACACTAAAAGGTTATTATTTTTGAACTGAAGATTTAAAATAGAATTGTGGCATATTTTCCTACTCCTTGAGTTCCTCTAGAACAGTTTTTATTATTATTGTTTCATTAAAGATTTATTCTTTATTATCTATTTTTTTATTAAATTGTTTATTAAATTAGGTAAGTAAAATTTCCCTAGGATTTTGAGCTAAAACATTTTTTGTATTCTTTAGTATTTTTTTATAAGAAGATTTTATATCAGCTAGTAATACTAACAAATAATAATTTATTGAATACTTACATTGTTTTAAACACTTTATATGCATGAAATCTTTTAGTCCTGAGAAATCCTTGGGTTAGTTATATACACGTTATTTCCATTTTATAGGTAGGTAACTTAAAGTCACATACCTGGTAGTAGAAAAGGTAATTAATAGTTGAAAAGCACTTTCTATTATGTGAGATTGTAGGGAAAATTAACTTTGTCTATTAAAATGCTCAAAAATACTTTTAGATTTCCTTAGGATTTGGTTTGGATGTTGTTTAAAGGATGGCTTAGTGTAGAATAGATACTCTACTTTTTGGAGAAAAAGTCAATTGTAATCTGTTATTTGAATACATATAATAAAGTGATAAAAATTCAAACATTTTCAGTGTTTCAGTTCACTTAAAACTCAAGAAAGTAAAATTTGATAATTTGGAGGGACCATTTCACATTTCTCTTCCTTTAACTGGCAGGGAGACTTGATGAGGTAAAGATGTTGTTGAGAGTAGGAGGGAAGGATACTTGTGCCGACATAGAGAGGAAACAGGGGGCTTGTATTTCTCTTGGGCTTTGCTATCCTGGTAGTAGTGTTTGGGGGTATAGAACTGTTGGTGGAAGGTAGAAGGAAAGATGTTAAAGAGCAGAAGAGTTGTTATTTTAATTGTTGGTTGGTTAGTTGCTAAGTTGTGTCCGACTGACTCTTTTGTGGCCCCATGGACTGTAGTCCTCCAGGCTCTTCTGTCCATGGTGTTTTCCAGGCAAGAATACTGGAGAGGGTTGCCATTTCCTTCTCCAGGGGATCTTCCCCATCCAGGGATCAAACCCGGGTCTCCTGTATTGCGGGTGGATTCTTACCACTAAGCCACAGGGAAGCCCATTAATTTAGTTCTTTAAGGGTTATAAGCCTTTAGAGTATTCAGTCCATAAAGCCACGGCACAGAATCACACCACACCACTTGCCTGACAGAGCAGTCTCTAGTTGCACACAAAGTAAGAGAAAATAATCTTTTTAGGCATGAATTTGGAAACGTAAATGTAGAATTAAAATGATGGTCACATGGATAAATCAGTTTTATGTTTATTAAAAATGTTTCCTTAGGGAGTTCCCCAATGGTCCAGTGGCTAAGACTCTGAGCTCCTAATGCAGGGAGCCTGGGTTCAATCCCTGGTAGGGAACTAGATCCCACATGTCACATCTAAGACCTGATGCAGCCAAATAAATGAATAAATATTAAAAGAAAATGTTTCCTTAATAAGCATCTTAAATTTCTTTCTTTTTTTTTTTTTTTTTAAATTTATTTCATTTTGTGCATTGTATTCAAATGATTCTCAAATATACTTTTTGGATCATTTGAGGTACTGTGTGGTATGTTGTATTTTTTAATTTGGTAAAATTAAATGACTTCCTAATGGAGTCCATAATTTATCACTAAGAAAGACTAGTGACTCTAAAGATACTGAATAATGTTCCCCACTTTAGCTGGTGGACTTTTTCTTTTTCTGCATTTTAAAAAGATGAGCACTTTTGATTGATTTCAGATAACATGCTTTTGTAAAAAGTCCACATTATTATAAACATTATAAAATTCCTCTTGAATTAAAAAAGTTTTAGAGTAGCATAGGTTTACAGAAAAATTATGCAGAAAGTATAGAGTTTTCCCATATATTCACCTTTCTCTCTCACAGTTTCCCTGTTGTTAGCATCTTGCCTTGGTGTGGTACATTTGTTACATTTGATAAACCAATATGGCTATTCCTTTTGATTTTTTAAAAGCAGTTGTAATCTAGTTTAATAGATGAACATTTTTGTAATTCTTATAAATACTTGCGGTAACTATCATTCATTCATTGCTGATTTGTTTAAAATAGTCATATTGACCATGAAACACAGTTACTCTGATCTTTTTAGGGTGGGATAATCAATGATGGCTCTGAATTGATCGGTCCTGTTGAAGCTTATCCAGATTCCCTCACTGATAGCTTTCCTGAGTGCAGCACAGAAGGTAAGAGATTTTTATATTTAATTTTTTTTCATTTCAGTGGTTTTGGTTGCTGCAGACTGTAAATCATATCTACATAGCCCAAATCAGATGGATATAGGAGTATTGTACTAATTTCAGTGGTTGTACTAATTTCAGTGGTTTTGGTTGCTGCAGACTGTAAATCATATCTGCATAGCCCAAATCAGATGGATATAGGAGTATTGTACTAATTCTAAGGTACTTTTTTCTTCACATCTTAACATCATTGATATTGAGTACATGGTATTGGGTTGATGATATATTAATTGACAGCTTTTTTCTTCCTTTTTTTTTGTTTTTTGTTTTGCTTTTTTCTTTCTTAGTGATATATAAAATAATGATTTGTCCTACAATTAATGGCTTCTTAGATTTGTTGAAATGTGGTATAGTAAGTGTTCAGAATTTGTATTGTTTAGTATAAGAATGCCTTTCTAAAATTTATTTAGCTGGATCTGACTTTCAGACAATTAATTTCAAAAAGGGCTTTAAAAATTTAGTCATGTACCAGAAAGAATAAATCTAAGTTGGTTTTAGTATTTTTGATATTCTTTATAATAACATGAGTCTAAACCAAAGCAATTTTTGTACTTTTAATCACTTTAATTCAAGAATGCTTAATCTCTTGCTTTTATTCCTCTATTAAGCCATTCTTGAATTTTTAATGAAGATTTAAAAAATTTCCTTAGCTACTTTTCTTCCAGAAAATATTTTAGAGTTAAAAGAGAGGGGACAGGGCTGGGAAGAGTCTTTAAAAATAGGTAAACTAGATTAGCTTGAAGTCGCTTAGGTTTGGTTTATATTAAAGAAAAATCATACACTAGAGAATATTTCTTGATCTGTTTCATGAGTAAGAATTTATGGTAGAGGAGGGTGGTTTATGATTGACATGAGAGATGGTCATGATCTCATTGTAGTGATGTTTTTGTTGGAATGTGTACTGATGTCATACATTGACACGCTAACATAGATCTGTTGCAGTAAATTCTCATCATGTTTTGGTAGGAGCATCAATGGGATTTTGTGGGTTGATGCACTTAAGATTTATTTTTCTTTTGGTGAAGAAAATCTACACTGAGAAGTAATTAAAATTTCTTATTTTTCATGGTAGCTCCCACTGACTTAAAAGCACAGTCCATTAACTTATATCCAATGTTCTGTAAAATGTATGGGCGACCTTGGGCTGGGGTCTCCTTTGGGTCCTCAGTATCTTCAACACCATCCTGAATCAGCTAAAATCATAGAAAAACAATATTGATAATCATTTTACTTTACAGTCCATCAGGTGTTTCGGGGGAAAAATACATCTATTTTCCATGGCTTGTTTTGATCTGAGATCCTTGCTAGACTTTGGGAAAATCTAACCACTTCTTGGGATCCCAAGGTGACTATTTTTAGAACAAGTTTCCTTGGAGGATGACTTTTCTGGGATAACCTGATCTGGCCGTTGCCTCAGAGATACCCTCCCTCTTTTGAGAAAGAGGGAGAAAACATTTTCTGCTTGTAAAATTTGCAGATTTGGTGATGTACAAGAGAGGACAAGTAGGAGACTTAGAAAGATTTGTGGGAGAGTATTCAGTGAGGAGTACAGTTCCTGAAAATTATGGAATCTTTTTTTTCTCTTTGATTTTTGATTCAGGAATTGAAGGGTATGTGACTTGAGGATGACTCTATTCTTTGATATCCTTCATGAGTCTTTATTACCTAGGTAGGAGTCCAGCCATGGTGGGAGAAGGGTGTCTCAGGAGCCTATTTTAGTAGAAGGTAATCAAGAATAGGAGTGGTGCAGAGGTCTTCTGTCCTTTGCCTAAGTTTAGGAGAGAAAGGGAAGAGTTACTATTAGGATGACTTTTCTTGGGATGGTGTTCTAAAATGTGGACGACTGTTTAGAATAAAAAGGTATTCATGTTAAAGGAGGTATAACCTAAGGTGGGTTATAACCTTAAACTTATAGGATAGGGTGAGTTTGTAATCTATTGTCCCAACTGAGACACTTCTGAGAATTAAAGAAGACGCTGTTGTACTTATTGTTCTCTAAGACCAGGACTGCTTTCTGGATGAATGGGTTACCCTAACTACAGTAGAGGGAGGGTGTATTTGTTTCAAAGTTTATCTTTTAACATTTCAAAATGATGAGTTTTCCTTGGAAGCAATTATCGTTTTAGGAATATGCTTTTATGGGAGAAACTGGGGGCAACATTTCTGTTAAAAACACAGAAAAAGACTTAATGATACTTAAAAGTAATACTGAAATTTTATCCTTTCAGTGCATAATTTAGTTTTCTAACTACATGATGACCTCTGAAACACCCTGGGATCCATGAAGAATGAAAAACAGGGAATTGGGAAAGCTGTTAATGTTTATGTTTTTCACTCCCTCCCTTTAAAAACCGCTATGCCTGGCTCATTGATCCTGCCCAAAGATAGCTTGTTGACAAATACAAGTTTGAGTATCAGACATCTTGCAAGTTCGCTGGTATTTGAGAGGAAAAGTGACTTTTAGATATCATGAGATTGCCTGGCATCCTGGGCAAGCGCCAGATTTACTTTCACACCAAAAGTTCTGCCAGTCCCAGAGACAACCAAGAGAGAGGGCCTCTCGTAGGAAAGGGGCAGGAAAGCTCGCAGCCAGCCGAGCCCCGCAGGTCTGCGGACAAGAGGAGGCTGTTGAGGGACTGGAGGCACGTGCTGGCGAGGCGGACTTAGAGCCCGAACGTGAGGACGTGGTACACTGCATAACAGCTCCTCCGAGTGGAGTGTTTTAAGTGGTGTTTTGAAGGTGGATTCATTTTTCATACTTGTCATTTAGTTTGCCAGTGGAATGAGCCAGCGGGGCGAATCTTAATATGAGTAGTCTGCTGTGCCAAGTCCCTTCAGTTAGAGTTAGAATGACACATGGCAAGTACATCACCTCTCAGGGAACAGATGCAGAGGCTAAGTGATCATTGTTTTTATTAGTACCACAAAATGCAATCAAGAAGTCTTTACCTTGAAAGAAAGTTTTCTAAGGAAGCATAAGGAGTTGGATTAGAGGATTTTTTAAAAACTTTCAGTATTTTATATAGTATAGTGTGATAAAGGAAACCCCATTAAGGTTTTTTAGAAAACCCAACAATTTGGTGATTAACTGCTTAATATATTTTTATCTAATATGAAATTAAAAATTATAAAATTTTTCAGTAGGTTTTTAGCTGAAATGTTCACATTGTTTTATATTTTTAAAATTAAGTGCTGGTTTGCTCTTTATCTCTTTTGTTCAGTGAAATTAAACTATATATTTTCTCAAAGATGAAAGAAGATTTAATTGTTACCGTCTTACTTCCTTTTTTAAATTCCATCTTTTTGTTGAATTAAACTTAGCCATAAAGTTCCTGTGATGTTTGAGGGGACCTGGTCAAAGTGGTGCATGGGAATTGGGCTTCTTGGCATGTTTCTCTCATCTGCTGGCCTTTTGGAAGGATATAGGTTGCTTTACTGCCATGCTGGTCTTGATATCGGAGCCTTTGATGCTTGTGTAAGCTCATCTGGTAAACTGTGTCATTTCCTCTTCACAGTACATTACTTGACTTCTTTTGCAGTTTTGGGAGGGACATATTCCAGGTGTATGCAGCAAGTAAGAAAAAGTAATTAGGTGATCATAACCACAAATACAAATTGAGAGATCAGCTTCTTATATGTAGCATATCTTAAGAGTAAATATTCTTAAATGTTTCCTAAAGTAGTCAAATTTACCTTTTTTTTTTTTTGTCTTTTTGCCTGTAAATTGTGGAGTGAGAGCTCTCTTAAGTGCTTATTGTAGCAATTGTAGACACAAGAAAGGGTCTATTGAGTAAGCTGTCTTGAATTAGCTATTTTAAAGTAAATGAGATGTACATTTTGAGAATAGAATCTATTGCTGGTCCATGTAAGGGACCTTTTCAAAATCACATTCAGTTCAAAATTTGTGTATTTATTTGGTGTCAGGGTAATAATTCTTTTCATTATATAGAAAAGCACAAAGATGACAAAATACAGATTTTAAATTTAAAGTAGATTTTATAGCAAATGGCCACCAGGTGGCACCACAGGAACGCTCAATCTGGCTCCTGGGCTGATTCTGGGTGCTTCTGTATCACTTCCGAGTGTGAATATTCAGTTTGAAGTTCCTTTTCTCCTGAGTGCTTATCTGCTTAACTTTTATCCACTGTCCTTTATTAGTTGAATTTTCTTTGTGGGGAAGTTTAAAATAAATATAAAAAGAGTAAGTTGTTATTATTAAGATAAGCAGAAATGAGAATGTGTCATTGTGTGCACATAAAACAGTTGACACAAATTACAAAAATTGACCCTTAACAATTCTGTGACTATTGAGGATAACATTGTATATTAAGAGTTTAGGAGTCTGATGGGGCAAATAAAAATTTCACGATATGTTGTGGGAATAGATTTTAGAGTAGAAGGAACACTGGAAATGATATAGATAAATACCTTACTTTATAGTTAAAAATTGGAATTTCAGAAAAGTTAAGCCAGGTGCCTAAGGCAGTCGAAGCACTCCAGATATTAAACAGCAATCTCAGACCTGTATTCTGAAATGAGATTTAATTTGGTATAGAAAGCTCAGTATGAACTGCTTGTGTCCTGGTCACAGATTTGGTTTGCAGAGTAGATTATGGAGCAGCATAAAAAGTTCATTAAGTAAAAATGGAAGCCAACTCATAGATCTTTGTTGTTCATGATAAGGTAACAGTACTAGGGTTGTAATTGTGATTGATGTGTTGTTTCCTGTGCTTATTCTTTTTTTTTTTTAACCAAATATGCAGTAGATATTCTGATGTTCTTTTTATAAAATTTCAAGGGTGAAGCAAGACATGTATCAAGAACGTTATAAAAATGTGAAATGTCAGAGGAATGGCTCTTTATAGTAACAATAGCTATTATTGAGTGACGAGTTGGTAATCAAATAGAGGAATCTTAACTAACATCAACTTTTGAGTTTAGGTAGTCACTTAAAATCATATTTATAAAGGCTTGTTTCTTAATGGAGATTGATACGTATGTCTTCTACCTCAGGGTGACCTTTGTTCTGCTAGCTAGATATCTTGCTTTGTGTGTGAAGCTTGAGTCATCGCTACTAGTAAAAGTAGAAATTCCCTTTCATTGACTATGGCAATATTTGAACCTCAGGGCTCAGTGAAAGCTATCAGCTAATAATAATGAGGCCATGTATTTTAGGCATAGTCAGCCATGAGAGACCACCTGTTGTTCTAAAGGAAACTGATCTCTTTTTGCAGAAGGTCTTCAAATACAGATTTCTGATAGCTTATAGTATAAAGATTTATTCTGTGGCAACTCAACCTTTTCCCCTGGTGTCTGTCTTTCAGAGATGGTGTCCTAGACAGATTACACTATACTGCCCTACTCTGAGCAGTTCAAAGCACAGAAGGTGAGGGTAGGTAGGTGAACTGGGACGCTGCACAAACCCCTCATGTCTGTAGCTGCTTTTAACCAGTCACCTGGGGTCCTCTAATAGCCCTGAGACTTGAATCTCTGTGATATGAACCTGGAGGCTGAACACTTTCATAGAACCTTTGACTCCCCCCCATCCCCATCCTTTCCAAAAAAGGCTTAGGTTTTTTGACTTGATGGTGTTGGTAAAGGATGCACCTTTTACTCCTCTGATGGCCCAGAGGGCCCCTTTAAACATGGATTGACTTCAGGTTGGTTTAACTTTTGACAAATAGCCTCTGTATTGTCAGCTGTTGCCCTGCATTATCCACAATGTTCTTCTTACTCACTTTAACTGAGAACCTCTTTCTTGCTTGCAGCTCTTTTTATCTTACTTGTTAACTTTCTGGGTTTCAGGGAGCTAGTGTCCATTATGTGTAGCTTTATAAAAAACAGACTGAATGACAAGACTGTGGTTTCAAGGAGTTGAGCAAGCACTGTATTAAGTAGCTATGTTAAAGATATAAAATGAATAAAATAGATAGTGAGTATTCGCATTTTCCTCTCTGTATCTTTGTACCCGTTGTTGAGGTAGTGATGGGGAATGTTCTTCTTGAGCTGGTTGGGGAATTCTTCAATGAAAAGAAGGGGAGTTAGCAATTGCTTCAGTATGGAAGAGAAACATATCAGATAATACTAGGTTAGTTGCAATGTATAGTTGAGGAAATGTGATAGTGCTAGGCTTTTCAGGTATATTAGGGTACATCTTAAGAGGAGAATGAAAGGAAGAAAATCAGTAAGGAAGACGTGTCAGGGGTTAGTCTGCTTTGTACAGATCTGTTTTTATAGTCATCTCTGTCTTCTCTCAAGTTAGAAATTTCTTGGCACTGGCTGCTGGATGATTCACATAGGTCTACGTTTTATAAATCATGTCTATAACATATCTTGATTTACAAACAAATCCCCAGTTGTAGCTCTTGCTGCATCTTTTTTGATATCCTTCACATGCATAGCCTTAAGGACTTGTCATTCACATACAGCAAATATGATGCGTCACCTGTACTTCCAGCATACAGAGAAAAGCACTGTTAATGTTTCATGTAGTTTTCTCACCTTTTTTCCTGTTTGTGTTTTTGAGTTTTATTTTTTATGTATTTTTAATTGGAGGATAATTGCTTTACAGTGTTGTGTTGGTTTCTGCTGTAGAGCGTCGAGAATCAGCTCTAAGTATGCATATCCCGCCCCTGAGCCTCCCTCCCACCCCTCCGGGTCAGCGCCGAGCGCCGAGCTGAGCGCCCTGTCTACACACCTGCTTCCACCAGGCTGTCTGCTTTACACACCGCAGTGAATGTGTATGTCAGCGCCATTCTCTCCGGTTGTCCCCTCTTCTCTTTACCCCATTGTGTCTACAAGTCCGTTCTGTACATCTGCAAATAGGGTCATCAGTACTATTTTTCTAGATCCCATATATACGCATTAATATATGATATTTGTTTTTCTCCTTCTCACTTACTTCACAATGTACGACAGGCTCTAGGTTCATACACCTCACTGCAACTGACTCAAATTCGTTCCTTTTTATGGCTGATTAATATTCCATTGTATATATGTGCCACAACTTCTTTATCCATTCATCTGTCAGTGAACAGCTAGGTTTCTTCAGTGTCCTAGCTACTGTAAATAGAGTTGCTATGAACATTGGTGTGTGTTTGTGTTTTTAAACTAGAATTATAGTATATATACTGCTTTGCAGTTTGTTGTTTTTGATTAATAAAGCATGAATGCTTTAGCATTAAATATTCTCCTATAACATTTCGCATGACATACTCTGCATATAAGTTAAATAAGCAGAGTGACAATATACAACCTTGATGTACTCCTTCCCTGTTTGGAATCAGTCTGTGAAATGTCCATGCAAAATGCCAGGCTGGACGAAGCACAAGCTGGAATCAAGATTGCTGGGAGAAATATCAATAACCTCAGATACGTGGATGACACCCGTCTTATGGCAGAAAGCAAAGAAGAACTAAAGAGCCTCTTGATGAAAGTGAAAGAGGAGAGTGAGAAAGTTGGCTTAAAACTCAGCATTCAGAAAACTAAGATCATGGCATCTGGTCCCATCACTTCATGGCAAATAGATGGGGAAACAATGGAAACAGTGACGGACTTTATTTTGGGGGGCTCCAGAATCACTGCAGATGGTGACTGCAGCCATGAAATTAAAAGACTTGTTATTCCTTGGAAGAAAAGCTATGACCAACCTAGACAGCATATTAAAAAGCAGAGACATTACTTTGCCAACAAAGATCTAGGCAAAGCTATGGTTTTTCCAGTAGTCATGTATGGATGTGAGAGTTGGACTGTAAAGAAAGCTGAGTGCCGAAGAATTGATGCTTTTGAACTATGGTGTTGAAGACTCTTGAGAGTCCCTTGGACTGCAAGGAGATCCAACCAGTCCATCGTCAAGGAAATCAGTCCTGAATATTCACTGGAAGGACTGATGCTGAAGCAGAAACTCTGATACTTTGGCCACCTGATGCAAAGAACTGACTCATTTAGAAAGACTCTGATGCTGAAAGATCGAAGGTGGGAGGAGAAGGGGATGACAGAGGATAAGATGGTTGGATGGCATCACTGACTCAATGGACTCGAGTTTGAGCAAGCTCCGGGAGTTGTTGATGGGCAGGGAGGCCTGCGTGCTGTAGTCCTTGGGGTTGCAAAAAGTCTGACATGACTGAGCGGCTGGACTGAACTGGTAAAAGTTTTTAATAACTCCATAATATTTTATCATAGGATATACCATATTCTCCTATTGTTAGGAATTTGTTATTTCAATTGCACTAGTTTTTGTGATGAATATTCTTAGGTGTAGGTCTTTTATTTCCTACATCTCTGATTGTTTCTGGTATATATTGCTAAATTTCTGGACTAAAGATATAAGCATTTTTTCATCTGACATATATTTTAAAATTGTCCTCCATAAACCAGAAGAAGTAATTTTGTTTCCTTTTGCTTCTCTTGCTTAGGCTAAAAAATTTTCTCTTCCTAACCTGCTAGTTCTTATTTGTTTGCTTATTTTGAAACATTTCTCATTTAGAATTAGGTAGAATTTGAAAAGGGAACAATTTGTATAGAACATTTATTTATTACTTTATTTTACTATCTGACTTTTCCCTAGGTGTTTTTATGATGTTACTTTTCTGATCTAGTTTCATGTAATCATGATTTGTTTGCTAATAAGGTTGGAAGAGTAAGAGGAAATATGACTATGTGACTAGATTTTTATGGTCAAAAGCCAAGAAACTGAGTACACATAACTTTACCCTCTTGCCCTTTGGTATTATTGTTCTTGTTAGAAAGGAAAATCAAGCAAAGCATGAAACAGTATGATGTGATAGATGATATAGAGGTTATAGTGACAAGACATCAGAGAGCAGACAAAAGATCTGTAACAACATTCCTTTCGTTTGTGATTAGCTGTATAAACCACAGCATTTTTTTTCTTTGTCTGTTTATTAATTTCGGAGGACCAGGTTATACAATGATAACCATCTAAGGAAGTAAATTTGTATTGAATATAGAAAATATTTAAAATTATTTTAAAAAATCTTGGAAAGTTTATATATTTCTCAGAGCAATGTGTAAACAATTTTCTAGATGGCTATAAAGAGATTTTGATTTTAAGTGCTGTCTATACAGTTGAAATGTGGCGAATTAAAAAATAAAAAAAAACAAAAAAAACAAAAAAAAAAAAAAAAGTAAAATAAAAAAAAAAAAAAAAAAAGAAAAAAAAAAAAAAAAAGAACAAAAAAATAAAAAAAAAACAAAAAAAACAACAACAAAAAAAAAAGTAAAATAAAACATAAAAAAAAAAAAAAGAAATGTGGCGAATTAAAGAGATTGCCACTAGGTCCAATGAATTTCATCTGGTATTGTGACTTTAATGAAGTCTCTTGCTTTCAGGGAACAAAATTAGTATTTTATGGGCATTGCAAGGATTTGTGGGGGAAAAAAAAAGCCAAACCCTGAAAACAGGATATATTGACAGAGTGCCAAAATAGTGTCTAAAGTTGATTTGAAATTAGAGCTTAGCTGCCAGTAAATGTTTTTATCCCAACTTACTTTATTCGGTATGAAGTAAGCAATTTGATAAGATGGTTGGATGGCATCACCGACTCAATGGACATGAGTCTGAGTAAACTCTGGGAGTTGGTGATGGACAGGGAGGCCTGGCGTGCTGCGGTCCACGGGGTCGCAAAGAGTCGGACACGACTGAGTGACTGAACTGAACTGAAGCAATTTGAGTCTGTGATAAGGGTTGACAAACTGTGTGGCCCATGGGCCAAGTCTGGCCTGCCACCTGTTTTTATATGACCTGCCCTATAAGCTAAGAATGGTCTTTGCATTTTTAAATGGTTGACAGAATTCCAAAGTATATTATTTTGCGGCCTGTGCACATTGTACGGCGTTCAGAGTTCAGCCTCCACGTGAGAAGCTTCGCTGGAGCACAGGCGGGCTTGCACGTGTGGGCGTTGTCTGTGGTTGCTTTCGTGCTGCAGCAGCGGTGTTGATCAGTTGTGACTGAGACTGTAAGGCCCACAAAGCCTGAAATATTCACCCTGTGGCCCTCAGAAAAAACGTTGGTTGACCCCTGATCTGGAATTGTACACTCAAATCCACCTTTAATTTTGACTTAGTGTATGATGCTAGGGTGATCATTTTCTTCTTTATGTTGGGCAAAAACTTTGTTGACCCTTGATCTGGAATTGTGCACTCAAATCCACCTTTAATTTTGACTTAGTGTATGATGCTGGGGAGATCATTTTCTTCTTTACGTTGGGCAAAAAGTTTGTTTGAGTTATGGAAAAACCAGGATGAACTTTTTGGTCAACGTGATATTTTCCTTCCTGAGAAATCTGGCAGTCAGTATGTATTCAGTGAAGATGCAGATCTCATACGGAAAGGAAAGGAAAATGAAGTCGCTCAGTTATGTCTGACTCTGTGCGACCCCATGGACTGTAGCCCACCAGGCTCCTGCGTCCATGGGATTCTCCAGGCAAGAGTACTGGAGTGAGTTGCTATTTCCTTCTCCAGAGGATCTTACCGACCCAGGGATCGAACCTAGGTCTCCCATATTGCAGGCGGACGCTTTACCATCTGAGCCACCAGGGAAACCTATATGCAGATCTCATAATTGTTCCCAAACCTAAGTTTTGCCTAACCCTGTTGTGAATCTTATTTAATGATACAAGTCAGTGGCTTTTAAAGTATAGTTTTCAGATCTCTGGGTGTTCATTCCTGAGATGTTTTCAGGGGCTCTCCAAGGCAGAAACTATTTTTTGTAATAATCTAGGAAGTAATTTGCTGTTTCCACTCTGCTGACAATTGTACTGATGATCCAAAAGCAGTGGTGGGTGAAACTGCTCTACTTGAGCATGAATCAAGACAGTGATATGAGACTGTAACAGTATTTGTTGCACATACTTGCAATAATACCAATGCTTATTTCACTTAGGAGGTCCTTGATAA
Organism: Cervus elaphus; assembly: GCF_910594005.1. Lineage (NCBI taxonomy): Eukaryota > Metazoa > Chordata > Mammalia > Artiodactyla > Cervidae > Cervus > Cervus elaphus. The sequence continues at coordinate 71,581,918 of NC_057828.1, read as the reverse complement.
AGCTGTAAAAACTGTTAATTTTACTGAATCTCAACCCATGGATACATGTCTTTTATATGCTAATTATGTGTGATGAAATGAAAGTGAAAAAACACTTTACATACTGAACTGCCCTGGTTGTCCTGACGGAAAGCGCCTTTGCAGTTATTTGAACCATAAACTAACTACTTTTTTCCTGGGACCCTGTTTTTGCTTGAAAGACTGACTGACAGACAACTCATTGTTCAGACTTGAGTATTTAACAATTTTTTTTTAATGAATAAAGGAAGCTTGCGCTTCAAGGAAAGCAGTTAACAGTATTTGTTGCCAAATAGTGATGATATTCTAGTTCTCAACACCAAAATAGAATTTTGGAGAACCTGTTTCAGCCACTTTGAGCCTAACAGTTTCACAATATGTAAACAATTTTTCTGATGAGGTCAGTGGTGATAAATAGCAAATGTGATTTTCTTGGAGATATTGTAATGATGAAATTTATCACCATTTGGAGGCTTTGTATAACTCAGGAAACTAACATTTTCAAATGACCAGAGTGTGATGTTACAGACTCAAACAGGATAAAAGATCTGTATGAGTTTGTAAACTCAGTATTAAACTAACCTTTAAGAAACTACTACTTGTTAAGTTTTGTTGTAGTATCAAAAAAACAATAGCTATAGTTATTTGAAAAGGCTGTTAAAATACTCACCCCATTTTCAGTTACTTACCAATGTGACATTTTCTTCAACTCTTTTAACCAGAATGACATCTAACAGATTGAGTGCAGAATTAGACATGAGAATCTGGCCATCTTCTGTTAACAAGATTTGCAAATATGTAAAACAATGGTACTTCTTAATTATTTTATAAAAATTATGTTAACATATAATGGGCTTTAAGTGTTTAAAAATTCAGTCTATTTTTAAAATACCAAGATCGGTAAATATTTACAGATGTAATCCATATAAACAGAAGCTCTTTGAGGTCCTTAATCATTTTTAAGAATGTAAAAGTAGAGCAGGTTTCGTAACTGTTATTGTAGTTCAAGCTCATGTATCATGAAGTCAGTTATATGAAATGGAAGAAGTAATTTTCATTGAGTAAAGGTTCAATAGCATCCACTATTCATTTTCTGTCAGAAAACTAAGATGCAAATACTGACCAAAGCTTTCTCCAAAAGTTTGTGGAAGAGGCTGAAACATAAATTTCAAAAAAAAAAGCTCCATGACATACATTTTCCAGATATGGATGATTACTTAAAAGCACATCTGTGAGGATACATTATATTATGTGTAGTCAAATTATTATTATGTAATTGCTATAAAAGTTATAATTTAATCTTAGCCTGTTATATGCGTTAGCTCTTTTTCTCATTTAAAGCCCCACATAATAAGTTTATTATTAAGTAACTTGTGGTTGGTCACACAGTAAGTTTTAAGAGCTGGGATTCAGGCATTTCTCTTTTCTATTCTAAAGCTCTTATTCTTTTGCTTTTATCCTAATTCTGTTGTTCACAGAAGCTGTGTATATAAGCATCAACTTTCTGTAAATACAAGATCCTGTGGTAAAGGCTCCTTGTAACAACAGGGCTAAATAAAGACTTGACTTCAGTTTCAGTTTGATGGTTAAGGCAAGGAGATTGTCTTCCAGAACTGTAGGGAGATAGTGCAAAAATGAATGAACTAAGCTGAAACAAATTGCTAGACACTGACTTCCATCAGTAAATTACAATCTTCCTGGTTGACATGGGTAGTATGAAAAAATGTTTAGTCAGTATGATTTGTATTCTTTTGGCTGATTCTCAATTTAATATCTGTTCACTGTTGTGATCATATTTCTAGGTTTCTCCAGTGACAGTGATCTGGTATCTCTTACTGTTGATGTGGATTCTCTTGCTGAGTTGGATGATGGAATGGCTTCCAATCAAAATTCTCCCATCAGGACTTTTGGTCCCAGTCTTTCTTCAGATTCTTCAGCACTAGGAGCTGTTTTTTCTGACAGTGAACAGAACAAAACAGAAGAAGAACGGGAAAGTCGTAGCCTTTTTCCTGGCAGTTTAAAATCCAAGCTTGGCAAGAGAGATTATTTGGAGAAAGCAGGAGAATTAATAAAGCTGGCTTTAAAAAAGGAAGAAGAAGATGACTATGAAGCTGCCTCTGATTTTTATAGGAAGGGAGTTGATTTGCTCCTGGAAGGTGTTCAAGGTACAATTTTATCTGTATTATTATATTTTGGCATGTTCTTATGTTGGTATTTGGGAGAAAATACACACACATACACATACATACATACATACATATATTGCAATTTCTTATGTATAATCCTGTGTAAAAACAAGACTGAAAAAAAGAAATTACTGGAGGTTAAATTACCTAAAGATGGTAATTTAACTTTTAATTACATGGTGGAAGACAATATACTTAAGTCTCTGCTTTGATCAATTAATCAACACAAACAGAATTTTAAAAAATCAAGCTTCTAGGTCCCTTGTTTGAATAATAATATATTTTTTTTTCCTGCCATGTTCACCTGATTCTGTCAGGAGTATTCCCAGAGATTCTTTAGTACATTTGCTCTTGATGGCCTGAAGAGGCAAGATGAAATGGGCTTTTAAACTGAGAATGTAAAGGGTTCTTGGATTTGCTTACTATTCTATTTTTGTTAGTTGTGATAAATTCTCAGCCAATTAATGGGGGTGATACGGGACATGGAGAGCTGAATGCTGCTAAGTGTCTGTAAGTAGAACTTAGCCTGTTATTTATTTTTAAGCATCAGTTTTTCATCACTTGCCTTTCCCTTAGGGAAGCAGATTGAAGCATACTGCAATTCATAATCTGACATCCTGGATACAATAGTCAAAGGTTAATAGGACCTTCTTCCAGTGGTTTTCTTTCAGGAAAATCATCGTCATTGTTGTTCTGTGGTCTTTGACTTGTCAGTACTGTTTAGATGATCACAGTCTCTTGGATTACTAACAGTTTTTTGTTTTTTTTTAACTGCAGTACTTCCACCCTCACTATGCTCGGTGTCCTGTAGTCAGAAGCCTCGAGTATAAACTTTCCGTCTTTTACACCACACTTTACATGAGTGGTGTAAAAAGGGATACTTGGCCATAAGGGGTGGAAGAAGGAGTGTGTGCAGTGGCATCCTAACAGCTTCTTAACTAGGATTTTGGTGAATTTTCCTGGTTTTAGCTTTCACACTCACTTCCACAGCTATCTAAAACAACCAGTCCCTGAAGTTTTGGGGAGTTTTACATTGTCTGTAAGTAAGGCAGCTTCCTTGAGTTGACCAGACAGTAACCATTCATTCATCTACGTTTTTAGCTTCTAAAATTTTGTTGCTGCTGTTTTCTTTCTTTTTGTTCTTGAAGGGTTTTGCCTTAAAAATAATTTCTTTTACTGCCACATTAATAGAACTTCAGGAGGGAACATCTCTTAGGATTTGATTGATATATTATTTTGATATGAATTTTTCTTTTCAGGTAGTTTCATTGTCTTGGGTTTTTTTGTCTGCTAGTGGAACATTCCAATCTTGATGACTTACTCATTTTTCTTCTTTGTCTTAATTCTCATCTGGTGTTAGGAGTTTAAAATGGGAATGAGTTGCAAACAATTAGATCTAATGTTACTCCCTTTTCTTTCTATGTAATTTTGTGCTAAAACACAACATTGACATATATAAAACATATCAGTGAGTTACTTCTCTGTCTAAAAGTTATTAGTATTTAACCTTAGAACACTTCATAATGTTACCACTTGATGGCACCAGAAAAATAAGAATCTTTTCTTCAAAATGAGAATTATGGATGCATATCAGCAAATAACAAAAAATAATATTGTTTCATTAGTTATTTGTGATTATGGTGGTAAGTTATTTCTCCACTGCAACTTGATATCAAACCTACTAGACCTCTGTCTTAAGGAATGTTACAGTTTAAACATACTTTTCCTATTTAGCTTAACACATTTCTGAAACTGTAATCTCTATTTCTGCCTGGATTAGTTTTTGAGGATAATATATTCTATCAAGTCTAAAAAGTTATAATCAACTAATTGCTTTTAGCCTTCTATTGTTTATCTATAATGTGATCAATTTTATTCATACAAACCATGGTGACTATAGTCATAATTCTAACTTTTAACCAAAATGTATAATAATGTCTGTTTCAGGCACATGGTTATACATTTAACCATGTTTAAATGTAATGTTAGGGCAGTGTTTCTAGTCTGTGGATTCTGTTTAGAAATATACCAGTCACCACACATGGACATTATTTTTGAAAAATGTTTTCCCCAGTTTCACTGAGGTATAATTGACATATGACATCATAATGATTTGATATATGTATATATTGTGAAATGATTACTGCAGTAAGTTTAGTTAACATACATCACTTCACATAGTTATAATTTTTTTTTCTGGTAATAAAAACTTTAAAGATTATTCTCTTAGCAGCTTTCAAATATACAATATAGTATTGTTAACTGTAGTCACCATATTGTATGTTGTTATTGTTCAGTCGCTAAGTCGTGTCTGAATTTTTGTGATCCCATGGACTGTAGCCCTCCAGGCTCCTCTGTCCATGGGACTTCCCAGGCAAGAATACTGGAGTGGGTTGCCATTCCCTTCTTCAGGGGATCTTTTTGACCCAGGGATTGAACCGGAGTCTCTGACATTGGCAGGCAGGTGTTTTTTTAACCACTGACCCACCTGGGAAGCCCATATTGTATGTTTCATCCCCTGAATTTATTAATCTTATAAATGAAAGTTTGTATTTTTTGACCACCTTCGCCCCTTGCCTCTGGCAACCACCAGTCTGTTCTCTGTTTCTTTGAGTTCAGTTCCGTTTAGATTCCACATACAAGTGAGATCATATGGTATTTGTCTTTCTCTGACTTAATTTCACTTAGCATAGTGCCCTGAAGAATTTATTTTTTATGGTTGAATAATATTCCACTGTATATTATGCTACTGCATTTATTCACTATATATCATAAAATTTTTTTAATGGTTGTATAATATTCCACCACACTTTATCAATTCATCTGTTGATGGACTCTTGGGTTGATTTGTATCTTTGCTGTTGTGAATAATTCTGCAGTGAACATGGACATGTAAATACATCTTTGAGATAATGATTTGTTTCCTTTGGATATATACCTGAAAATGGAATTGCTCAATCATATGGTAGTTCTATTTTTAATTTTTCCTCCATACCGCTTTCCGTAGGGGCTGCACCAATTTACGTTCCTACCAACAGTGTATGAGGGTTCCCTTTTTTTCACATGCCTGTCAGCATTTGTTGTTTATTGTCTTTCTGATGATAGGATAGCCATTCTGACAGCTGTGAGGTGATACCTTATTGTGGTTTTGATTTGGGTTTCCCTTATGATGAGTGATGTTAAGTACCTTATCATATACCTTTTAAACATTTATATGTCCAGTTTGGGAAAATGTCTGTTCACTTCTTCTGCCCATTTTTTAATCTGGTTGATTTTTTCCTTTTGAGTTATGACAATTCTGTATGTATTTTGGATATTAACTTTTAAAAAAATTTATAGCTACACTGCACGCTGCAACTTCATTGCTGTGCCTGGGCTTTCTGTGGTTGGGGCGAGTGGGGACTGCTCTCCTTGTGGTGCATGAGCTTCTCATTGCAGTGGCTTCTTTAGTGGCAGAGCATGGGCTTCAGTAGTTGCCGCTTACAGGCTCTGGAGCGTGGGCTCAGTAGTTGTGGTTCATGGGCTTTGTTGACCTGTGGCATGTGGGATCTTTCTAACCAGGGTCCAAACCTGTGTGCCCTGCATTGTCAGGCAGATTCTTAACCACTGGACCACCAGGGAAGCCCCTGGATATTATCTTCTTATCAGGTATATAATTTGCAAATATTTCTCCCATTGGTATATTGCCTTTTGATTTTTTTAAATTTATTTTTTTAATTGAAGGATAATTGCTTTACAGAATTTTGTTGTTTTCTGTCAAACCTCAACACGAATCAGCCACAGGTGTACATACAGAGCCTCCCTCCCATCTTCCTCCCCATCCCACCTCTCTAGGTTGATACAGAGCCCCTGTTTGAGTTTCCTGAGACATACAGCAAATTCCTGTTGGCTATCTATTTTACATACGGTAATGTAAGTTTCCATGTTACTCTCAAGATACATCTCACCCTCTCTTCCCCTCTCCCCATGTCCATAAGTCTATTCTCTATGTCTGTTTCTCCATTGCTGCCTACAAATAAATTCTTCAGTACCATTTTTCTAGGTTCTGTGTACATGCGTTAGTATACGCTATTTATCTTTCTGACTTACTTCACTTTGTATAACAGGTTTTAGGTTCATCCACCTCATTAGGACGGACTCAAATGCCTTCATTTTTATGGCTGAGTAGTATTCCATTGTGTATATGTGCCACAGCTTCTTTATCCAGTCATCTGTTGATGAACATCTAGGTTGCTTCCATGTTCTAGCTATTGTAAATAGTGCTGCAAAGAACAGTGGGATACATGTGTCTTTTTCAGTTTTGGTTTCCTCAGGGTAGATGCCTAGGAGTAGGATTGCTGGGTCATATGGTAGTTTTATTCCTAGTTTTTTAAGGAATCTCCATGCTATCTTCCGTAGTGGCTGTATAAATTTACATTCTCACCAACAGTGCAAGAGCATTCCCTTTTCTCCACACCCTCTCCAGCATTTGTTGTTTGTAGACTTTTTGATGATGGCCATTCTGACTGGTGTGAGGTGATATCTCATTGTATTTCTGACTTGCATTTCTCTAATAATGAGAGATGTTGAGCATCTTTTCATGTATTTGTTAGCCATCTGTATGTCTTCTTTGGATAAATGTCTGTTTAGGTCTTTCCCCCACTTTTGGATTGGGTTGTTTGTTTTTCTGGTATTGAGTTAAATGAGCTGCTTGTATATTTTGGAAATTAATCCTTTGTCCATTGTTTGATTTGCTATTATTTTCTCCCATTCTGAGGGTTGTCTTTTCACCTTGCTTATAGTTTCCTTTGCTGTGCAAAAGCTTTTAAGTTTAATCAGGTCCTACTTGTTTACTTTTGTTTTTATTTCCATTACTCTAGGAGGTGGGTAATAGAAGATCTTGCTTTGATTTATGTCATCGAGTGTTCTGCCTATGTTTTCCTCTAAGAGTTTTATACTTCCTGGTCTTACATTTAGGTCTTTAATCCATTTTGAGTTTATCTTTGTGTGTGGTGTTAGGAAGTGTTCTAATTTCATTCTTTTGCATGTAGCTGTCCAGTTTTCCCAGCACCATGTATTGAAGAGGCTGTCTTTGCCCCATTGAATATTCTTGCCTCCTTTGTCAAAAATAAGGTACCCATAGGTGCATGGGTTTATTTCTAGGCTTTTCTATCTTGTTCCGTTGGTCTATATTTCTGTTTTTGTGCTGGTACCATACTGTCTTGATGACTGTAGCTTTGTGGTATAATCTGAAGTCAGGAGGGTTGATTCCTCCAGCTCTATTCTTCTTTTTCAAGAGTGCTGTGGCTATTTGCGGTCTTCTGTGTTTCCATATGATTTGTGAAGTTTTTTGTCCTAGTTCTGTGAAAAATGCCATTGGTAATTTGATAGGGATTGCATTGAATCTGTAGATTGCATTTGGTAGTATAGTCATTTTCACAAAATTGATTCTTCCTATCCAGGAACATGGAATATCTCCCCATCTGTTTATGTCATCTTTGATTTCTTTCATCAGTGTCTTATAATTTTCTGTGTCCAGTTCTTTTGTCTCCTCAGGTAAGTTTATTCCTAGATATTTTATTCTGTTTGTTGCAACGGTGAATGGGATTGATTCCTTAATTTCTCTTTCTGATTTTTCACTGTTAGTATATAGAAATGCAAGTGATTTCTGTGTATTGATTTTGTATCCTGTGACTTTACTATATTCACTGATGAGCTCTAGTAATTTTCTGTTAGTATCTTTAGGGTTTTCTATGCACAGGATCATGTCATCTGCAAACAGTAAGAGCTTTACTTCTTCTTTTCCTATCTGGATTCCTTTTACTTCTTTTTCTTCTCTGATTGCTGTAGCTAGGACTGCCAAAACTATGTTGAATAATCGTGGTAAAAGTGGTGACCCTTGTCTTGTTCCTGATTTTAGGGGGAATGCTTTCAGTTTTTCACCATTGAGAATAATGTTTGCTGTAGGCTTATCATATATGGCCTTTACTATGTTGAGATAGGTTCCCTCTATGACCATTTTTTGTAGAGTTTTTATCATATATGGGTCCTGAACTTCATCAAAGGCTTTTTCTGCATCTGTTGAGATTATCATATGGTTTTTATCTTTCAATTTGTTGATATGGTGTATCACATTGATTGATTTGCATATATTGAAGAATCTTTGCATCCCTGGAAAAAACGCAACTTGATCATGGTGTATGAGCTTTTGATGTGTTGCTGAATGCTGTTTGCTAAAATTTTGTTGAAGATTTTTGCATCTGTGTTTATCAGTGATATTGGCCTGTAGTTTTCTGTTTTTGTGTTGTCTTTGTCTGGTTTTGGTATCAGGGTGATGGTTGCCTTGTAGAATGAGTTTGGAAGTGTTCTTCTCTGTGCAGTTTTTTGGAAGAGTTTTAGAAGGATAGGCATTAGCTCTTCTCTAAATGATTGATAGAGTTCTCCTGTGAAGCCATCTGGTCCTGGGCTTGCCTTTTGATTTTTTAAAAAAATTCTTAAAACTTTTTATTTTGTATTGGGTATAGCTGATTAACAATGTTGTGATAGTTTCGAGTGATTAGCAAAAGGACTCAGCCCTTCGTATTTATGTAGCCCTTCTCCCCCAAACTCATCTCCCGTTCAGGCTGCCACATAAATAACATTAGCAGAGTTCCATGTGCTACACAGTAGGTCCTTGTTAATTATCCATTTTAAGTAAAGCAGTGTACACATGTCAATCCCAAACCCAACTGTCCCTTCCCCCCTTGGTTTCCCTTTTGATTTTGTTGATGGTTTCCTTTGCTCTGCAGAAGAAGCTTTTTAGTTTGAGGTAGTCCCATTTATTTATTTTTGCTTTTGTTGCCTTTTCTTTTGGTTTCAAGTCCAAAAATTTATTACCAAGACTCATGATGTGGAACTTAACCTCTATGTTTTCCAATAGGAATTTCACAGTCTCAAGTCTTACATTCAAGTTTGTAATACATTTGAGTTGATTTTTGTGTATGGTGTAAGATAGGGGTCCAGCTTTAGTCTTTTGCAAGTGACTGCCCAGTTTTCCCAGCACCATTTATTGTGCATATTCTTTTCCTATTGAATATTCTTAGCACCTTTGTTGAAAATTAGTTAACCATGCATGCATGGTTTTATTTCTGGTCTGTTTGGTTCCATTGATGTTTGTGTCTTTTTAATGCAAATACTGTACTATTTTGATTACTATATAGCTTTATAATATAGTTTGAAATTAAGAAATGTGAGACCTCCAGCTTTTTTCTTCTTTCTTAAGATTACTTTGCCTATTTGGTCTTCTGAGGTTCTGTATAAATTTTAGAATTGTTTTTTCTGCTTTTTGAAATTTTAATAGAGAGTGCTTTAAATCATGGATCACTTTGAGGGGTATGGACATTTTAACAATATTAATTCTCCCAGCTCATGAGCATGGAATATCTTTTGTCATTCTCTGCAGTTTCTTTCATCAGTTATTTGTCAGTTTTAGTATACTTATGTTTCACCTCCACAGTTAAATTTATTCCTAGGTATTTTATTTTTTAATGCAGTTTTAAGTGGGGTTGCTCTCCTAATTTCTCTTTCTAGTACTTTGTTGCTAGTGTGTAGAAACACACTGATTTTTGTGTATTGGTTTTATATCTTGCACTTTTACTGAATTTGTTTATTAGTTTAACAGTTTTGGGGGGGAAATCTTGGATTTTCTATATCTAGCATCATGTCATCTGTAAAAAGAGACAGTTTTACGTCTTCATTTTGATTTGGGTGCTCCCCCCCTACTTTTTTTCTTGCCTGATTACTCTGGTTAGGACTTCCAGGACTGTGTTGAATAAAGTGGCAAAAGTGGGCATCCTTGTTTTGTTCCTGATCTTAGAGGAAAAGCTTTCAGCTTATTACTGTTGGTTGAAGTTGAGTATAAAGACTTTGTTCTTTTATTTGTGGGGAAACTGGGGGTGCTAGCTTGTGAACTAACTTAACATTTAGAAGAAGAAATGTTTTCTTGGAGAAAAACTGTTATTGAGACATCATTATAACTAATTATACCTATGAGTCATTTTAGTTTAACTCCTGCTCTGGGAATTGTTACCTGTGACTTTGGATTGGATTGGCATGCTTTAAAATAAAATAACTATTTCTGGATATCTGATAATCCAGAGAAATAATCTTTCAGAGCTAAATAAGAGTGCTTTATACAGGGGTTGTTATGAGTTGACAAATTTTGTTATTTTGCATACGAACTATTCAGCTTAACTAACTAAGCTTTCTAAAGGAATTTGTCTAGGTTGTTTGTAGACGTTATAAAGATGGCTTGATGTTTTTCTTACTTAACTGGTGTTTGCACAGCTGAGACTGGATGCAAAACACAGTAGCAGCAGCTCTTTGCCCATCCAGCAGAGAAGAAGCATCACTGAGGGGTAACTTTGGACTCTGCTTTTGAATCCAACAGTTATTTCCTTAGTCTGGAAATGGCTCTTGAAATTAGGGTCCCTCTACTCTTCTAAGTCCTCAGGTTTTTCTGGATTTAAGAGAGAAAATCCAAAAAGTCAAGATGGAATCAAATCGACTCTTTGAAGAGAATGTTTCAGAGTTTCTCATTTCTGTCTATTACCTTTCATTTCTGCCTTATTTATGTTTTTCTGCACGTGACTGATTTGATTAATCTGTATTCTAAGTGTGGGTTTATTGGAATAATTGTGATAATGTGGAGTGGCAAATGGGTGACATAAAGGTATTTGTGAAATATTTAAATAACAATAATTTATTATTGATTACATGTCTATCACTGTACAATGGGTTTTTCTTAATGTTATTTTTAATCCTCAGAGCAAACCTATATACTGAGCTATGGCTGGTCATACTGGGCTTTTTCTAAGGACACCAAAATTTAGAGGGTGCAAACATTCAATATAATGATTCTAAAAGCTTGGCACCTAGTTAGCAAGAATAATTATTTAAAAGAGGAAGCTACCAGATGGTGAGCATTGTTAGTAACACCCATCTGTGGGCTACATTATGAATTACAGAATTGATTTGAGAGCTGGTTTTGTTCAGTTTGTTCTAGGTGCCAACATTGCTGGTTTATTGTGTTTGTAAGGTGGTTACTGGAATCCCCATTTTACAGATGGAGAAAACTAGTTCAGTCGCCAAGTCGTGTCCGACTCTTCATGACCCCATGGACAGCAGCACGCCAGGCTTCCCTGTCCCTTACCATCTCCCCGAGCTTATCCAATTTCATGTCCATTGAATCAGTGATACCATCCAGCCATCTCATCCTCTGTCGTTGTCTTCTCCTTCTGCTTTCAATCTTTCCCAGCATCAGAGTCTTTTTCAGTGAGTCAGCTTTTTTGCATTGGATGGCCAAAGAATTGGAGATTCAGCTTCAGCATCAGTCCTTCTGAAAAGTATTCTGGGTTGATTTCCTTCAAGATTGACTAGTTTGATCTCCCTGCTTTCCAAGGGACTCTCAAGAGTCTTCTCTAGTACCGCGGTTTGAAAGCATCAAGTGTTTGGCACTCTGCCTTCTTTACTGTCTAACTCTCACATCCATACATGACTACTGGAAAAGCCATAGCTTTGACTATACGGACCTTTATCGGCAAAGTGATGTCTTTGCTTTTTAGCACACTGTCTAGGTTTGTTATAGCTTTCTTGCCAAGAAGCAGTCAGTCGTCTTCTAACTTCATGGCTGCAGTCACCACCTGCATTGATTTTAGAGACCAAGTGGAGTTCTGTTACTGCTTCCACCTTTTCCCCTTCTATTTGCCATGAAGTGATGGAAATGTGTACCATGATCTTATTAATTTTTTCAGTATTGAGTTTTAAGTCGGCTTTTTCACTCTCCTCCTTCACCCTCATCAAGAGTCTCTTTAGTTCCTCTTCTCTTTCAGCCATTAGAATGGTATCATCTGCATATCTGAGATTGTTGATGTTTCTCCTGGCAGTCTTGATTCCAGCTAGCATTTCGCATGATATGCTCTGCGTATAAGTTAAATAAACAGGGTGACAATATACAGCCCTGTTGTACTCATTTTTCAATCCTGAACCAGTCAAAACTAAGGCTTATATAAAATATTAGCAGCACAGACCAGTAAAAGTTTCATCCAGGATTTAAATCTAGGTCCTTTTGAGTTCAAATCTTGCCTTTTTTTCCACTCTGCCATGCTACTTCTCACATATGTCTCTCCTAATAGATTAACTTTTTAAAATGGAGACATATATCTTCTTCACAATCAAATATTTTTAAACTTTGAGTAATTTCTCTTTTTCATTCTGCCCATTTATTTCTTTGCTCATTCAGCCATCTATTCATTCAGTTGACCGTTCAACAAGCTTTTACTACTTGTATGTACCAGGTATTGTGATAGTGACTATATCATGGTTTCTTATAAAAATATAAAATTGAATGATGGTATACTATCTATGGTGAAACAGATCACCAGCCCAGGTGGGATGCATGAGACAAGTGCTCGGGCCTGGTGCACTGGGAAGACCCAGAGGAATCGGGTGGAGAGGGAGGTGGGAGGGGGGATCGGGTTGGAGAATACATGTAAATCTATGGCTGATTCATATCAATGTATGACAAAACCCAGTGAAATGTTGTGAAGTAATTAGCCTCCAACTAATAAAAAAAAAAAAAAAAATTGAATGATGGCCTTTCAAAATGATATCTTCTCTACTTTCTCCCCATTCCTTTTTTTCCTTTCTCTTCCCCTCTTCTTCTCTCCCCTCTCTTTCCTATTTCTTTTTAAGTCTCCTGTATGCATTATGAATATCACTATGAAAAGAGTCCTTGGAAGAAAAGTTATGACCAACCTAGACAGCATATTAAAAAGCAGAGACATTACTTTGCCAACAAAGGTCTATCTAGTCAAGGCTATCGTTTTTCCAGTAGTCATGTATGGATGTGAGAGTTGGACTATAAAGAAAGCTGAGCACCGAAGAATGGATGCTTTTGAAGTGTGTTGTTGGAGAAGACTCTTGAGAGTCCCTTGAACTGCAAGGAGATCCAACCAGTCCATCCTAAAGGAAATCAGTCCTGAATATTCACTGGAAGGACTGATGCTGAAGCTGAAACTCCCAATACTTTGGCCACCTGATGCGAAGAACTGACTCATTTGAAAAGACCCTGATGCTGGGAAAGATTGAAGGCAGGAGGAGAAGGGGACAACAGAGGATGAGATGGTTGGATGACATCACTGACTCAATGGACATGAGTTTGAGTAAACTCTGGGAGTTGGTGATGGTCAGGGAGGCCTGGTGTGCTGTAGTCCATGGGGTGGCAAAGAGTTGGACATGACTGAGTGAATGAACTGATGAAGAGAGTTTCTTGATGTTGTTGGTGTTTTTGATTTTTTTTTTTTTTTTCAAACTTACTGATATTTTTGACCTGTGAGACTACTTCGGATGCTATTACTCAGCTGAAAGATGCAAACAGTCTTCTGCAGTTTTCCTCCTGGTAAATGGTATAATAAGCAGTACCAAACCATTTTTCATGGTTTACCCGTCCCCTGGGTTTATGTGTGCTAGGCTCTCAGGGATGTCCAGACATATTTCAAAAGCCGAACTAGTGTAGAGGTACTACATCATTCTGGGTCTCTTATTGGGTCTTGATTGTTTTTCTTCCCCTTCCTACAGTGAGGAATAGAACTTCTGGAGAAATCATAAATCTACACATATGTCTAGGTTTCCTTTCAGTCACTTGGACTAGCTCAGAATTACAGGGTCGGTTCTAGAACATGTGTAGGCTCTGTGAATGTGGCTAGTCTCTGTGCAGTCATAATGATTTGTATTCTCATGCTTTATCAAACAGTTTTGACCATTGATTTATTCCTTTGAATGAGTTACTCAAATATGAGGAAGCTCAAAGGATAACTTTGTTTGCTTTAGAATGGATGAATATATGAGAAAGGTAGTAGTAAGTCTATGTTTGATGAAGGGAAGCAAGTCACATGATTTCTTATGCTGAATTCCAGAAGTGAAAATATGTAGCTTTAAACTTAGTTTGACTCTTTTTGGTGTTAACTCTGATGATCTTACGAAAATATTATTTGGCCCACTTTTTCTCTAAGGGATTGCCCAGTTCAGTACAAAGCATATTTATAAGACTAACAAGACAAAAACCTGTATTTTAAGAAAAATGTTTATTTATTTATTTGGCCTCATCAAGTCTTAGTTGAGGCATGCGGGAATTTTCCCTGTGGTGCATAACCTCTCTAGTTGCAATGCGCAGGCTCCAGAATGTGGGGGCTTCAGTAGTTGTGACAGGCAGGTTTAGTTGCTCTGCAGCATGTGGGAATTTTAGTTCCTTGACCAGGGATTGAACCTGCGTCCCCTGCATTGCAAGGTGGATTCTTTGATACTGGACCACCAAGGAAATCCCCAAACTTTTATTTTTATACGTAATAGTGGCGTGATTGTCTAGCTATCTAATACATTGGCTCCTAGCTTTTTTGATTTATGATCTTCTTTGAGAATTTTGTCCATTGTCAGTGTTGTTTCTACTGTGGGGTCTCCTTATAACTGTATGAATTTGAAAATCACCTTAAAAAACTGAGGTATAATTGACATATTTTATTTTCAAAGTTTATTTTTATTATTTTGGAAATCATGTTTTCTATTTCCACACACAAAAAAAGCTATTGAAGTTTTACTAGGCATTGAATTAAATCTAAATAAATTTGGGCAATATTGCCATCTTAGCAACATTAAGTCTTTCAATCTGTGAACATAGATGTCTTATTTATTTAGATCTTCTTTCTTTCAGTAGTATTTTGTGATTTGCATCATATGAGTCTTTTGCCTCCTTGGTTAAATAGGTTCCTAGATATTTATACTTTTCAATGCTATCATAAATGGAATTGTTTCATTAATTTTCTTGGCAGATTGTTGATTTCTGGTGTATTAAAACACAACTGACTTTTCTGTGTTTATCTTGTATCTGACAACTTGCCGAATTCATCTGTTAGCTCTAGGTAGGTGTTTGTGGATTCCTTGGGATTTCTATATATAGGGTTATTTTATCTGTGAATAGATGTAGTTTAATGTATTCTTTTGCAGTTTGGTTGCCTTTTATTTCTTATCTAATGCTCTGGCTGGAACTTCCAGTATAGGGTTCAGTAGCATTGGGAAAGTAGGCATCCTTGTCCTGTTCCAGATCATAGGGGGAGAGCTTTGTCATTTACCGTTGACTATGATGTTAGTTATTGGTTTTTCATAGGTGTCTTTTATAATGTTGAAGAAGTTCCCATTTGTTTCTAGTTTTCTGGGTGGTTTTGTCAAGAAAGAGAGTTAGATTCTGTTATGCTGAATTACTGCAAATTTACAACACAAATTTATTTTTTTATGGTTCTGTAGGTTAGAAATCTGCCATGAATCTTACTGGCTAAAATCAACTTTTGAGCAGGACTGTATTCCCTTCCAGAGACTGTAGTGTTTCCTTGCCTTTTCCAGCTTCTAGAGGCCACCGGCATGTCTTCTACCTGAAAAGCCAGCAATTTTGTATCTGCAAGTTATTTAGTCAAGTAAAGTAATATATTCACAGGTTTCTTTGTTAGGGTGCAGACTTCTTTTTTTTCCATTTATTTTCATTCGTTGGAGGCTAATTACTTTACAATATTGTAGTGGTTTTTGCCATACATTGACATGAATCAGCCATGGATTTACATGTGTTCCCCATCCTGATCCCCCCTCCCGCCTCCCTCTCCATCCCATCCCTCCGGGTCTTCCCAGTGCACCAGCCCTGAGCACCCATCTCATGCATCCAACCTGGGCTGGTGATCTGTTTCACCCTTGATAGTATACTTGTTTCAATCCTGTTCTCTCTGAACATCCCACTCTCGCCTTCTCCCACAGAGTCTAATAGTCTGTTCTGTACATCTGTGTCTCTTTTTTTGTTTTGCATATAGGGTTATCATTACCATCTTTTTAAATTCCATATATATACGTTAGTATACTGTATTGGTCTTTATCTTTCTGGCTTACTTCACTCTGTATAATGGGCTCCAGTTTCATCCATCTCATTAGAACTGATTCAAGTGAATTCTTTTTAATGGCTGAGTAATATTCCATTGTGTATATGTACCACAGCTTTCTTATCCATTCGTCTGCTGATGGGCATCTAGGTTGCTTCCATGTCCTGGCTATTATAAACAGTGCTGCAATGAACATTGGGGTATGCGTGTCTCTTTCAGTTCTGCTTTCCTCGGTGTGTATGCCCAGAAGTGGGATTGCTGGGTCATATGGCAGTTCTATTTCCAGTTTTTTAAGGAATCTCCACACTGTTCTCCATAGCGGCTGTACTAGTTTGCATTCCCACCAACAGTGTAAGAGGGTTCCCTTTTCTCCACACCCTCTTCAGCATTTATTGCTTGTAGACTTTTGGATAGCAGCCGTTCTGACTGGCGTGTAATGGTACCTCATTGAGGTTTTGATTTGCACTTCTCTGATAATGAGTGATGTTGAGCATCTTTTCATGTGTTTGTTAGCCATCTGTATGTCTTCTTTGGAGAAATGTCTGTTTAGATCTTTGGCCCATTTTTTGATTGGTTCATTGATTTTTCTGGAATTGAGCTGCAGGAGTTGCTTGTATATTTTTGAGATTAATCCTTTGTCTGTTTCTTCATTTGCTATTATTTTCTCCCATCCTGAAGGCTGTCTTTTCACCTTGCTTATAGTTTCCTTTGTTGTGCAAAAGCTTTTAAGTTTCATTAGGTCCCATTTGTTAATTTTTGCTTTTATTTCCAATATTCTGGGAGGTGGGTCATAGAGGATCCTGCTGTGATTTATGTCAGAGAGTGTTTTGCCTATGTTCTCCTCTAGGAGTTTTATAGTGTCTGGTCTAACGTTTAGATCTTTAATCCATTTTGAGTTTATTTTTGTATATGGTGTTAGAAAGTGTTCTAGTTTCATTCTTTTACAAGTGGTTGACCAGTTTTCCCAGCACCACTTGTTAAAGAGGTTGTCTCTTTTCCATTGTATATTCTTGCCTCCTTTGTTGAAGATAAGGTGTCCGTAGGTACGTGATTTATCTCTGGGCTTTCTATTTTGTTCCATTGATCTATATTTCTGTCTTTGTGCCAATACCATACTGTCTTGATGACTATGGCTTTGTAGTAGAGCCTGAAGTCAGGCAGGTTGATTCCTCCAGTTCCATTCTTCTTTCTCAAGATTGCTTTGGCTATTTGAGGTTTTTTGTATTTCCATACAAATTGTGAAATTATTTGTTCTAGTTCTGTGAAGAATACCGTTGGTAGCTTGATAGGGATTGCATGGGTGCAGACTTCTTAGGGGTCTATTAGTCTACCTGCTCACTTGTGAATTACTTCTAAGTAATATATTTCTAGGGCTTCCCTGGTGGCTCAGATGGTAAAGAATCTGCCTGCAGTGCAGGAGACCTGGTTGAATCCCTCGGTTGGGAAGATCAGGTGTACTATTTAATATCCTAGCAATTGAGATTTTTTTCTGATTATCTTTTTGCTTCTGATTTCTAGCCTAATTCCATGGTGTCCAGGGAACTTTGAATGATTTTAACTTTCTGAAAATTATTGAGACTTTCTTTATGGCCAGGTCACCCTGTTTAATCATTTTAACACAGGGACTTGAAATGGGGATGCTTGATACATTAGGTTATTTGAAGGTTTCATGACACTTGCTTTAACATGGCTATATTTATGTTTGTGGGACATTTTCCACATTTTAGTAGTCTCTGTGTAATTTTTGATAATCAGTCATTATGGACTAGTCATAGGAACTTATAATTGATTTTTGAACTATATGAGGTATTGTTAAGTTATTCTCTGATTAATGAAAGCATACCTACTTTATTGGCTGTTGGTGAAAAGTTCACAAATAAAGTAAAATCTTGATATAAAATAGTTATCATGAATACACCTAGATTAATTTAACATATTCTGTTTTTGTCTCTAGTAAATTTTTTTTCTTGAAATCTATTTCAGTAGATGTTAGTATAGTTATCTACCTCTCTTATGATTACTTTTTGTATGATACATTTTTCCATTCTTTTTCTTTCGACCTATATTTGTCTGAATCAAAGTGTGTCTCCTGTAAACAGGATGTAGTTAGATCTTTTAAAAAAAAAATTGGTCTTATAATCTCTACTTTTTGATTGGCATGTTTAATCCATATTCATTTAATGTATTTAATAATATAATTGGATTTATGTCTGCTATCTTACTATTTGTTTTCTATATGTCTCATTTCTTTTTGTTTTTACTGCCTTCTCTGTGGCAAGTAGATATATTTGTAGGCTATCTTTATTATCTTTTTTTTCTCCTAGACTATATCATTTTGACTTTGATTTGACTGATTTTCCATAATGGTTTTTAAAATTATTTATTTAATTGAAGGATAATTGCTTTACAGAATTTTGTTGGTTTCTGCCAAACATCAGCATGAATCAGTCATATACATATGTGTCTTCTCATTCTTGAACCTCCCTCCCGTCTCCCTCCCCATCCCACCCCTCTAGGTTGTTGCCTAGCCCTTGTTTGATTGCCCTGAGTCATATAGCAGATTCCCATTGGCTATCTATTTTACATATGGTACTGTTAGTTTCCATGTTACTCTCTCCATACATCCCACCCTCTCCTTCCTCCCCCCATAATGGTTTTTCTGAAGATTAAAGTAAAAGCCTTTTAACTTAAAACATTTTTACTTCCGAGTACAACTACCTTAATTCTAGTGATATAGAGAAAGTTTGCTTCAGTATAGCTTCCTTCCCTTCCTTTTGCTGGTATTGTCATATGTATTATCTTTATATAAACCCTACAATGCAGTTTTACAGTTATTGATTAAATTTGCTTGTCTTTGAAACCAGTTTGGAGAAGAAATGAGAAGGAATATACTTATGCTATCTTTTTAAAATTTTTCCCAAGGCAAGTCTATTAGCAACAGGTTCTCTCAATGTTTATATTGGAATGTTTATTTTGTCTTTATTTTTGTTTTTTAATTTTGGCTGCGCTGGGTTGTCATGGCACACACAGTTTGTCCAGTTGCGGCACGCAGGGGATTTTCTAGCTGTAGGATATGGACCTCTCTGCTGGGGCGCAGGGCTCCAGAGCACTTGGATTCAGTAGTTGCGGGGTGCAGGCTTCTCTAGCCGCGGTGTGTGGGCTCAGCTGCCTCATGGTACGTGGGATCCTGATTCCCTGCCCCGGCATTGAACACACGTGTCCCAACCTGGAAGGTCGGCTCCCAGCCACTGGACCACCAGGGAGGTCTCTGTTTTCTCTTTGTTGTTGAAAGATGGTTCCCCTAGATATTGGATTCTTGTTTGACAGGCTTTTATTCCCTTTTTCAGCATGTTGAATATGCTATATCACTGCCTTTTGGTTTTTCTTTTTCTGATAATAAGTCACTTAAATTTTGTTGAGATCCCCTACTATGTGATAAGTAATGTTTATCTTTTGCTACTTTTAAGATTTTCTGTTTTGGCTTTTGACAGTTTGGCTGTTATATATTTGGGTGTGAGACTCTAAAGTTTATCCTTGTTGGTATTTGTTGTATCCATGATATTTGTTGGTCTTCTTAGATACGAGTCCCTTCAGAGACTTCCCAAGAGGCGCTAGTGGTCAAGAATTCGCCTGCCAGTGCAGGTTAGACATAAGAGACGTTGGTTCTATCCCTGGGTCAGGAAGATCCCCTGGAGAAGGGCATGGCAACCCACTCCGGTATTCTTGCCTGGAGAATAGCATGACCTGGGGAGCCTGGTAGGCTGCAGTCCATAGCGTCACAAGGAGTCAGACACGACTGAAGTGATTTAGCACGCACGCGTGCCCTTCAGAGAGAGTTTTTACTGACTGCTTTCTATTCTGATTATGGGCCATACCTTTCTTGTTTCTTTGCATGTCATTTTTGTTGTTGAAAAGTTGACATTTTAGATAACAGAGCAGCTCTTAAGATTCTACCTCCTCCCTTCCATTTACCTAGGGTTGTTTGTTGTTGTTTGTGGTCAATCAGTGATTATGTAGAGATTATGCTTAAACCGCTTCTGCCATTTGCTGAGACTGTGTGTGGGCTGGGGCTTTAAAATTTCAGGTGGTTTATAAGTCTTCCCTGGTTTTACTTTCTGTTTTTACAGGGTCTCCTGTTCACCAAGAGTGAGTGGGTAGTTGTGACCCTCTGCGACCTCTTCTGTGCATGTGTATAACTTTCAAGATCCCTGTGACTATGTGGGAGCTTATCAAAGCACGCTATGACTTACCTAGTTTCTCAGATTTCTCTGTTAAATTTTTGTCTTGCCTGTTGTCACTGTTTGTTGTTGATTTTAATAGCCTGGAGCTTTCTCCAGTGGATGTCAGACTAGCCCCTCCAGCATCAGGAAGACTGTTGATGCCCACATCCCTTAACAACATTTGGTTAGGGACGGGTAGGAGTGGCTGCGTGTTAAAACACCCTTGCTTCTCTGTCGCAGTTCAGTACTTTTTCTTGTGTACGTATTTCTGAATTTTCTGTTTGTCTGTAGTCAGTTTCCAGAGTTGTGATTTTTTTTTTTATAATTTTGACCAGTTTTGTCTGGGAAGATGTTTTCTCCAGTTCCTCTCTCTCATAATCTGGAAGTCCCACTTTCCATTATTACTTTTCTAACAATGTTGTAATTTTTTTTTCCCTGCTCTGCTCTTGCTTGACTCTAATTTATTCTTTCTCTACCAGTAGCCTGAGTGAGCTTTTAAAAATAGTCTAAGCATGTCACTTTCTTGCATGAAACTCATTGCTTTGAGGACAAAATCCAAAGATATCATGGCCTCCAAGGCTGTGGATGATGTGGCTTCTGCCTGCCTCTCCAGGCTCATCTTGAACCACTCTCTTCACTTCCTCTTCTTCAGCCACAGTGGCCTTCTTTCACCTCCTGGCAGGCACCAAGGTCTTTTCTGTGTTAATACCTTCATGTAAGCTGTGCTGTGTTTGAGTGTCTTCCTGTGTTTCCTCATTCGATACCTCCTTGTTCATCAGGTCTGTTTCAATGACAGTTCTTCAAGGAAGCCTTTCCTTACCTCTGTTTAGACCAGAATAGATTCCTTGAACCTTGTGGTCATTGTACACTGTTTTGTTTCAAGTGCTTATATTTAGAATGAAATAATTATTTATCTAATTATTTATTGAATTAATGTCTCTTTGTTTACTTACAAGTGTCCTTGAATGCAAGGAATTTTCTTATTCATTATTGTATCTTTTAGCATAGTGGCTTTTCCATAGAAAATTCCCTATAAATATTTTTGAATGAGAGTGCTTCTGTAGATACATATAAGTGGGCACTTGACCAAGGGGAAGGAGAAGGCTTATAGGAAAGGCTTCTGGAAGAGGTGATACTTAAGTGAAATCTTAAAGTATGTATAGTAAATAGCCAGTATGCATTAAGGTAGCTTGTGAAAATGTCAGGTAGGTTTAAAATGACCCCTGCCTGTCCTCTTAGTACTCCACACAGACATCAGTGTATTTCCTGAAAGGTTGACAATGTGTAGAATTCAGCCATTTGAAATAACATTAATTATATGCATTATTACATTTATGTTTGTTGCTACATAAATAGAACTCAGTATTGAGAATCTCTGCTAATCTGACCCTAAGTTTGATTTCTAGCTTCAACAAATATACTTCTGTCTTGGTACCTTTCCAGGTCTTGGTCATATGTTTCCTATCCCAGCATCCTTGAACTAGGACTCTGTTCTGTTTTGATTAGACTCAACCCTAAATTGTTGGTAAAGAATCTGCCTGCCATGCAGGAGACCCCAGTTCGATTCCTGGACTGGAAAGATCCTCTGGAGAAGGGACAGGTTACCCACTCCAGTATTCTTAGGCTTCCCTTGTGGCTCAGCTGGTAAAGAATCCACTTGCAATGTGGGAGACCTGGGTTTGATCCCTGGGTTGGGGAGATCCCCTGGAGAAAGGAAAGACAACCCGCTCCAGTATTCTGGCCTGGAGAATTTCACGGACTACAATCCAGGGGGTCACAAAGAGTTAGACATGACTGAGTGACTTTCACTTTCATTAATTTGTCCAGAATTAGTGTTTGACCTAAAATACATGCTTGGCATCTGGCAAACTGTCATTTGATTTACTCTAATATTTTCCTCATGTTCTGTTTGAGAACACGGTAAGGGTAGACAAACACCTTTTCCTGTGTTCCAGAAGACACCTATAGCATATCACGGTAGCTGATAGTCAGGGGAAGAATGGAATAACTCTGTTTAGATATATTTGTATTAAAATTAAGAGTTATGTAAGTTTGGACCCAGAAGGGCTAATTCTTACATTATCTCTCAAAATTTTGGTGGTGAAAATAAGTAGAAAAACCTTGTGTACTAGGAGTTATTTATAACCACAGTTTTTTTTTTTAATACTGTGGGTTTTAATCATAGATGTTTTAAATATTACCTTTCTTATTTTAAAAGAAAGCGTTTATGTATTTATTTATGTCTGTGCTGGGTCTCGATCACTGTGTGCTGGCTTTCTCTCGTTGCGGCAAGCAGGAGCTGCTCTTTCGTCGCAGCGCACCTCATTGAGGTGGCTTCTCGTTGCAGGGTGTGGGCTTCAGGAGTTGCAGGTTCAGTAGTTAGGGTGTATGGGCTTAGTTGTTTTGTGGCATGTGAGATCTTCCCGGACCAGGAATTGAACCCCTGTTCCCTGCATCGGCAAGTGGATTCCAAGACACTGGATCATCAGGGAAATCCCCAAAACTACTTTTTTTAAGAAGAGAAGGAACCCCAGAAAAATCTTATATTGTTGTGCTTCTTCCTTATTTTAGATTTTGTTTCCTCTGGAAACAGAATTTCACAGATCACATACCTTGGGCCTAGAACAATGTCCATTTAAGGATTATTGTTAACAATATTGTTAATGTATAATAATAGTAATGATAATTAAGATGATCTTTCACATAGTTAGAACTCAAGCAGGATAAATTGATTCTGAAGCAGTATACTTTGGGCAGGATTTGATTCTTCATTTGTTGGTCTCATGTCAAAGATATGTGTATTTGGTGGTCTAGATGGAATGAATATTATCCATTCAGAAAACAATGCACCTTCTAAATCTCTGATGTTCAGAAGGCTTAGCATGCTGTAGTCGATTGGCAAAAAGTGCTGCATTCTCCCGTGGTTACAACTGAAGGAAGAAAGTCCTGTTGAATCATCTGTGGGCATATTATTTCTTGAATTGTTGGCTGTTTTGGTAATGACTTTCATGTTTAGAATTTCATGTCTTAATGACAAAAATGTTTACTGGAAATTATAGCTTGGAAAAGAGAGCCACTTTCCTGCTTCTGCAAAAAGCTAGGTAAAGCATCGATGTGGGGTAAAGTAGCTGAGGAGTTTTATATTCAGATTGTATGAAGAGTAAACAGAGCATCTAAAATAACCACTTGCACATTGCAACAAACACATCATCATTTGCTTAAAAAAGAGTTATAATTACAGTTGACGAAGCATGGACACCATAAAAAATGCATTAGTTTGGCTTGACACATTAATTACCTGTTTTTGCAGATGTTTTTATGTATTGTTGTGTGAACAGTTTACAAAATAATTGCAGGAAAGTCACATGGAAAATAAACTAAGTGGGTGGTTTCTCGTCTAAATATTTTCATTCATGTGAAGCTGTGAGGCACAGCTGCTCTGCAGCAGAAGCAGTGAGATAGATGAGGATTCTCGAAGGGGTGTTTTATTTTACTAGATGGTCTCTGTCATCGGTATCACCACATTTTTATATCTTTAGCAACACAATTTAAAAACATTAAAATGAGAGGGTTTAAAAACATTAAAATGAGAGGGTTGGTTTAATCCCTGCGATTATTGAGGGAAAAAAGAGGAAAAAACCTTGATTCTGATCAAAAGAATTGTAGATATCTATGAGTATTTTAAAATAAACCAAACAAAACTAAAATACTCTAGGTGAAAAACTGCTACTTCTATTTTAATTCTGGCAGGTTGTTAGGCACTTGGGCAAAGGAGTTATCATTTTGTTATTATTTGAATTACATTCTTTTATATAACTTAGAGCTTCAGCTGTATCTTAAACATTGAGCTGTTAATAAATTTCATGGAAGTTCAGCTTATTTATTCCCTTTTAGGGAGTATTAAAAATGTAACTCTGCTTTTTCTCAGAAGATTATACTGTGTTTCTGTTTGTGGTCTCAAAGTGTGTTTATTTGAAAAGTAACCAGATCACTGTGCAGACGTATCGTACTTTTATAAACTGTTAAATACATTTTCCAAAATTGTCAAACTACAGAGAGTTCATAGACTTCACAGTGATTTATTATTACTTAGAATATCTGTGTTGTATTTTCCTCACTGATAGTTATAATGTAAAATTAGACTGAATACAGATTCTCTCTGTAGTTCAGCCATACCCCTTCTATACTATATTCCTTTATATTCCTTTTATATACACAGATGATAAAGCCAATAATTATACACATTTCTGAAATGCATTTTATGTGATGATTATGAAAGACAGTAAGTTATAATTGGATCATCTCTAGGCGGGAAGGTATTGTTATCAGACTGTGTACTATTGGTATAAAATCATTCACTTACTTTTGCATTCATTTGTTTAACAAAATTTTGTTGATAGTCTTCTATATGTAATGTTCAGTGATAACACTGAAATGACTATAAACACTGAGGTGACTTTCTGGAACGTAATATATGGTTAGTAACTGGTAGACATATTTCCTGCTGAGAGGGGTAAGAGGGGCAGGAATAAGTATATGGAGAACTTTTTCACTTTGATGGCTTACTTAAAGAAAGCCAGTTGCTAGGAGGATTTTCATTGTTATCTTGAAATGGGCTTCACATGTGATAAATTCTGGGAGTATTGCTTGACACATACTTTGAACTGTTTAAATGTGGCATATGTATATCCTTATCATAGATCAGTCTGAAGAAAGATGGGATGGCGTCTGTTCTAATTCTAGTATTCACTAAGTAAATTTAATTTTTAAGGTGAAAGTGAAAGTGTGTCATGTCCGACTCTGTGATAGCAAGGACTGCAGCCCTCCAGGTACCTCTGTCCATGGGATTCTCCAAGCAAGAATACTGGAGTGGGTTGCCATTCCTTTCTCCAGGGGATCTTCCTGACTCAGGGATAGAACCTGGGTCTCCTGCATTGCATGCAGATTCTTTACTGCCTGAGCCACCAATGGGATGCATTAAAAGAGTCTGTGAAGCTTCTGGAATTGAGAAGAATTTACAGATTATAGTCAATATTTCTGTTTATCATTTTATATCATCTAAGGAAAAAAATGTGATTCCATATCATGACATCAAGAAAACAGTTGTTGAGCTGAGTTTCCATAGATTTGCTACTTCTTTTAAGATGTCTCCTGTAGGCAGTGAAAAAATGAATAAAAGCTTTTGTATGGCTTGGGGGACTTTCCGTATCTGTGTAGCAGATAAAAAAACTCTTTAAGTTTATGTGGAGTTTGATTTCCAAATTTTTTCCTATCTTATTTTTATTCCATCTTTTAAGAGAAAGTTTTAATTCCTTGGTTTTAATTCTTTATTCCCTTTTCCTTCAATATATCTATAGCTTCTTTTAATCTTTTTATCTTAACCTTTTAGAAGTCTTTTAATTAGAACATAATCCTTAGGGGATTATCATCATCCAGAACATTTAGGGGGTTGTTTATTTACTTATTTTCTTACTTAGAAGAGTTTATTGTCAGAAAGAGAATGTCCAGGTAGTTTTCTTTTGAAGGAATTGAATGATTGGTCTTTTGGATTCTCACCTTTAAAATAAAAATAAGGATTATTTTGAGCAAGGTCTCTTTCCTTTGGGGTCGAAAGTTGTTTTTCTTTTTTTCCTTTTATATTTTGGCTCTGCCAGTTCTTTGTTGTGGTGCATGGGCTTAGTTACCCCATGGCATGTGGGGATCTTAGTTCCCTGACCGGGGATTGAACTTGTGTTCCCTGCATGGGAAGGCAGATTCCTAGCCACTGGACCACTAGGGAAGTCCCAAAAGGGTTTATTATACATGTTATCTCACTGGTCCTAACTGGGAAATTCCACATCTATTGGTTAAGATTCCAATCCTTGGAAAGGTTGAAATTACAGTTAGATTTGGTATTAAGTCTTGGTTTGGTGACATGCGTTTAGCACAAGTGACTCCATTCTGGACCTGTTGTTTCTTTTTCTTTTTTTTTAAACAATTCTTCCCTTTTGATCAAACCCTTAGCTAAACTGAGATATGTGATCAAAGTTTAAGGTTCAATATAATGTACCAGGGAGATTATTATGATTATAATAATCAAAAGCAAGATAATTCCCAGTATTTGGAGTGACTATTGGAGCCATGGTCCCCAGGATCCAAATTAATCAAGACCAAATAAATCAAAGAACAACCCTCCTGAAGGAGCCACCTTTTTAACCAGGTGGCTTGCTCAGTGATCTTATGTAATTGTTTCAGCTTCCACCGAACTGTTAATCTAGGCACAGCAGGTTGTGTTGGCCACAGCACCTCCCTGCTCAGCTAAAAGATAATTAAGGGCTATTCTATTTTGAGGAACAATTCTGGCTGAAGAGTCCGAGGATTTTTTGGGGACAGCTGTTGTTTTGTTTTGGTAGCAGATTCTTGAATATCTTTTAAGAACTGAGGAGAATTTTAAAATCACATTCTCCCGGCCAGGGCCCACTTGGGCTCGGGGCCGACGGAGCTCCGGGTCGACCAGCCGGCCGGGGCCAAAAAAAAAAAAGAAAAAAAAAATCACATTCTCATTTACATTTACTCCTCACTAGGGAGGCATGGTGTTGCCAAAAGAGGTGAATTCTGAGTCATGAACACCTCCTGGTAGGTCTTTTCTAACTTTCTGATGTAAATCCATGGGAGTCAGCCAATGAGGTGACTAGTTCATTTTGGAAAGTTAGGGGTGCTGTTAGATAACCGAAGAGGCATCACATAGTTGTATGCCAGCCATCTAGGCATGCATGGGCCCAAGGAGAATTATAGCCAAACAAACAAAGACAGACCCTATCGGGGCACAAACCATTGCTGTTAAAGTGATGCTGCTAACGGGTCATTCACAGGGCTTGCTGTTTTTAGTATTCAGGCCAGGCGTCAACTAGGATTTTAGTGCATACAGAAAGAAAATCTTTTCATATGAAATAAAGATGCACACACCTCACAAAGATGGGTGCTGCTGGTGAGATCTCCTAGTGAGTGGGGGCAGATTCATCTAGATAATCATGGGAATGTCAGGGTGCAAGTGATCTAAAATTATGCAGGTGATTGTGTCTAGCTGTAAGTATTGTAATTGGAGAAAGATAAAAACAGAACTTGATGTTCTGACACAAGAGTTGAAGTTGGTGAGAGACCTCTAGGTTGAGGGGTGGTGCTGATCATAGTTTGCACTGGCATCGGGAATGGAAGAGGAATTGGTCACAGGGAGGACCAGGAGACCTCTAGTGTTGGTAGATTAGAATCTTTAGTGACAAACCCAGCAGGCTGACGTGTCACCCTACTTAGGACTGGACTGAGAGATATGGAAATGTCTTTCCAATTGCAGAGTAAGGGAAAGAAAGAGAAGAAGAAAGGGTTTCATGTTTTGTCTTGATCTGACATCATGGGCAGAAGCAATCTACCCTGATGTCAGCTACTGCTCTCCCTTGACAGTTTGGGTCAGAGGTCCCTCGTGCCTGTCCAGGGCCAGATGTCAGGGGGAGCTATCTTCAGCTGTGCGACACATATCCATGGCTCAAGTGCCTGAAGTCTGACTGCTGTCTGGGCAGGGAAGAGGACCTGGTTATTATAGTCCCTTCCAAGAAGATTCAAGGGCAGTCTTTGTTTTTGGTAATTTTTAATTAGAAGGGTCAGAGAAAATTAGAAATGTTAATTTGGAGAGTTGTAGCCAGATATTTGAGGAAACTAGAAGAATTTAGGATCTAGTTCAGTTCCTAGGTGTATCACAAAACCTCAAAAACAGTTGATAGGGTTAAACTCTAAAACAGACAAAAGTTCAGGCATAATTTTTCTCCATACAATTATCTCCACTTCTCTTTTTTAAGGATAATTACAGTAAAACTAATTAGTTTGCATTAGACTGGCCTGATTATTTACACAAATGCAGCAAGAATAATGATTGTGTAAGTTCTTTTTAAGACTGCTTTGGTGGAAATTTTCATAAGGGATCTCAGATTGAACTCCTACAATCCTTTGAGACTAGGAAGCCAATCTAAGAATCATCACTAGATTCTCCTTGCAGTACCTACAGTCTGAGTGAACTCCTTTCTGCAAGGTTGCTGGGCCTGCCAGGAAGTGTAACCTTCCATACTCATCTGGTAAGGCTGATGGTAAACGTATAAAGTAAGGTACTAGGCCAATTTTTCCAAGCTGTCTGGTCATATCTGGGTCTGTACACATTTCTCTCAAATATGACATTCTGTTTAAAGCCTTTGTGATATAGCCAGTGTTTCCAGTTGTGTTCTGGTATAATGAGAACAGATTCTTATTGAACTTATGCAAATAGTGAAATTTATTACAATGAAAAGAATACCAAGAGTTTCTGAATTTTGGTGAGATCAAGTAAGGAGAAAAAGTAAATGTTTCACTTTAGTTCACAAATGTTTATTACCAAATTGCTGAAAGCTTTTAAGAGAAAAGAGAATTTCCTTAAACCTGGAAGACAAAACACAAAAGAATCAGCAATGTTTTAAACAAAAAAACTCATAAAAAATTATACTCTTCTTTATCAGTTCATTCAGTCCTATGCAGTTTTTGATCTTCATCTTTCGTTAGCAGTTTTATGAATCTAGTTTTTCCTTAGAGTTCTATAAATTCTTACCCAGTTGGTATTATGATCTGAAAGTTACCATAAACTTGTGTCCTAGAGTATCTGTCAGTGCTTTTTAGAAATTTCTCTGATGAAAGAACACTTTTTAGGAATGCTTTAGGAAAAACCTCAGAGTAAAGCAATAACTGTCTGTAAATGTCAAAAGACTTAAAATGCCATGGTTAAAGATCTGATTAGAATTCATTACAGCGTAGTTGACAGGGAAATTTGGTTATTTCTATGATACATAGCACTCTAAGACAATAACTAGAATTATGACTGATAACATTATCAGTTATTATTGTTTCTATTATAAATAAAATATCACTATGTGTATTATAATGTTTTCTCACAACATTACCAGATAGTAACATATATCAGATTTCTAGAAACTTCATATAATTTTAAAAACACCTATATACCTATATAAATACAACATAAAGAAGGTTTAGTATTTTTATTTCTCAATGCTTCTTCACATGTAATTTAACATATCAAATAAGTTTTATTAGTTTAACATCTATCTTTTTATGATAAGAGAATGAATCTTTTGCAGTATGCTCGGGGCCCTCTAAAAAAAATCTCAAAGTTAGTTTGAGGTCAAAAAGACTTCTTTTAGAATTTGATTTTTGGGAAGTTTGTCAAAAATATTAAAAGGTTTAAAAACACTTGGTCACATAGCGTCATAGGACACTGAGAAACAATACTTATGTATTTAACCAAAGTGGCAAAGACTTTATAGGCAAATATAGATTACATAGTTCTAAATGATAATTAGCTCTTTTAATATTGAGAGGACTAGGTTTAAGAAGTCAAAAATCTGATATAGACAACAGGAACATAGGTGCTTATTTTGACAAAGAGTAAGATCTTTGTGTCCCCCACCTCCTCCCTGGCAGATTGTTGAAAAGGTAAAGAAAAACCTTTTATAATCTCTGATTGTCAAAAGCAGACCAATAGTCTAAGAAAGCTTTGTCCCTTTCAACAGGGAGAAAGTCAAATTCTAATTTTATACCAGCTTACTTTTGATATTAAAACTTAATCATACTCATTCCAATCTTAGCCAGTCCTGATAACACATACAATTCCTTTTCCTTATTATTTCTAGTAGTTTTAATTATCAATGTTAGAATTTTTAACCCTTAGAAACCTTGTTTTTAAACTTGTTTAGAAAACTTGTTTCTAGTGAAAACTGGGAAGTAAGCAATTATGAACTATCTTTCACATTAGCATTCTGTGGATTGGCAGATAAATAGTTTTTAAATTTTCGAAATGTGCTTTCTTATAGTTTCTCAGTGTGACAAAAACATGCTTATTAAGAGGACAAAATGCCTTTAATTTCTCTATAAAAAACCCCCAAATTAAATAAACTTGTGTTCAGTAATTAATATTTCGGTGCTCTACCTTGTTTGGAAATGATCTAGATATTTAATGACTATCATTTAACTTAATGGAATTTCAGGTTACCTTAAAGATTTGGAGACACGATTAGAAAGTTCACCTAAAAACTTTATCCTCCTTACATCTATTTCATTTACTTGTTTTTAACAATTATGCTTAGACTGCTCACAAAAGCTTCATGAGACATTAGACAATGTCAGTGTTCATTCTAAGCCATTTTTCTTGCTGACAAAATTTGTATTAGATAACATGAACTTATTTGATCTTTAGTGAACCTGGGTTGAATGAAAGGTGTATACTTTGATTATTTTTAATATCAATAACTTTAAAGACATGTCTGTTTTAATTAAATCAACAAACTTAAAACAATCTTATTTACTAAATGTTATCTCAGATCATGTGAATCTCAAAAGCATTGTGGTTGATTTTTCTTATTTTTTAAAGAATTTTATGGATACATGATTTATATAAGTATTTAATTTTTTGTAGGCCAATTAAATAGAGCTCTTCTATAAATTCATTTTGGCTGTACTATCCAGAAGTAGAAAATATATCTATAACACAAGTATAGGCACATGTGAACGTATAGACAGGCGCGAGCGGGACTGCATAGCTTCTCTACACTTAAGATTTCTCAATTGCTCAAGGTCCAAATGACCTACCCCCAGGTCCCCCCTCCTGTGTTTTTTTTTTTACTGATAAGAATTACCTCTCTGATGTACATTAATATTTACATCCCAAAGGCATAAGAAAAAAATGCAAGTTATAAGACTTTTAAGGTAAATAGGGGAGGTTATGGGACTGGAAAAAGGAATAGGTGAAATTTGGACTACCTTGAGCTGCATGTCTAGTCTTGCAGAGATTTGTAGGATAAGGACAGTGAATTGAAGTGGCTCAGTCGTGTCTGACGCTTTGTGACCCCATGGACTGTAGCCCACTAGGCTCCTCTGTCCATGGGATTTTCCAGGCAAGAATACTGAAGTAGGTTGCCATTTCCTTCTCCAGGGGATCTTCCCAACCCAAGGATCGAACCCGAGTCTTCCGCATTGCAGGCAGATGCTTTAACCATCTGAGCTCTCAATTACTCAAGGAATTGGGTGGTTACTTAAATGACATCATTGGTTGATCCACCCATAAGTCCTTTTAAGGGCTTTAGAAGGTTTTTCTTTGCTGCTGGGTACATCATTTTAGTTTAGGGGTGAAGGCCTTTAAAAGTTCTTACCAGGTTCTGTATATCGGCTTCCAGTTTGGCCAACTTTTGACCACAGAATTGCTTAAAATTTTTTAAATAAAATCTTACCAGTTTTCAGCTTGAATAAACAGTAGATATTTCTGATAGTATTGAACAACCCTTTGGACTTAAGAGGCATCCCCTAATGGGGTGAAAACATATTTTTTTCTTTATTGGGTACTACAGACAGAGATCCAGGAGATTTATAATAATTCTTACCCTAGCTAACTTCTGCCAGTTTTTTTCCAAGATCCTGTCTGCAGGTTCTAAGTGGGGTTTAAGTGGAAAGAATGTATCTCTGATGTTTACCAGAATTTGTCAAGGTTTTTAAATTAATTTTTGATTTTAGCTTCCCTTTGGTTGTTTAAGGGAATGATGTAGTAGTTTACCAGAAAATCCTCAGGGGTCTTTACAGGGTCCTTCGTTCAGAGCTGTATGGGGGTACCTTTAAGGCCATTAACCTGATAGACTGTTGTTTATGGTGCTGTAGTCTCTTCAGAGTAGAAAGACAATTCAAACAGAGGACTGCTGGAATGAATACTAGGTAAAGGGAGATAGAGGGGCAGTAGGAGTTGTGTCTGTCTTATGATCCTTTGTTTTAGGTAACCCTTGTGTTTTTAATTTTTTATTAGTTTTTTGTAATGAAACTTTAAAGTTCTTTTTGGCATTTTGAAGCCTCTGGAAGCTTCTGCATACCAATTAAAATATGTATCTCCTTCTGTTTGTAATTTAATTGGGTTGCTCTTAAGTGTGCATCTCAAGTGAATGATCTTGTCTAAGTGCAAAGTTCCCCATAATGGCTATCTTAATTCTAGGTGGTTTTTAGTAAGATTTTTGCCACTTTTGTAGATTTCCAGGATTATGGTTGTTAGACATAAAATCAGCAGGTATGTCAGAAGGGTTTGCTTAACTCTGGATTTTAAAGATTCCATTATTATTTTTATTATTTTAGCTAAGCCTTTGGATCTCTTGGAGCCAAACAGATACCTAAGGGGGTATGTCATAGCATTGGGGATTTTGTAGTGTTTTACAGTCTGCCTCTGTGTGTGGAAATTTTCTTAAGGTTAGCAGGTGACTGTCAGTATCCCATTCTGTGACCAGCTTATCCTAATTCGGGAGAGGTGTTCAACAGATCTTAAATTCTTGATCCTTAACCATCAATGTTGAGGCTGTTTTGAATTCTGGGATATTACTAGCATTTAGCCTTTATCTACATAAAATATGACCAAAAAAAAAAAAAAGGTAGCTTAAGGTAATTAAGTTCCAGCCAAGAAGAGGTCCTGTGTGTACCACACCAATGCCCCAATGTGGAGCCTTGGACTGGGGAAAGGATTAACCTAGCAGATCTCAATAAATGAGGGCAGTGGACTGGGGGTCCCACATAAATAGGGAACTGCACATTACCATGAACAGTTCCTAAGTGAATCTTGGGACAGAGTTAAGGGTTGAGAGTTCTGCTCAAAACCCTGGAAATTACAATCCATAATAAAGTGAGGGATTTGAGTTCCGGGCAAAAGTGTCCATCAGCTCAAGCTGTCTTGCTCTGTAAAGGAAAGCCAATCAGATGTGGAGCTTGATGCAGAGAGAAAGGGGCAAGGAAGACAGCAACCGCAAAAAGCGCTCCACAGGTACCAAACCTGTCTGTCTTGTCCTGGAATGCCATCAGAAGTTTGTTCACTTTGGATCCCAACACTGACTCCCTATCTATTAAAAGAATCCAGCTGAGTAAGTTTGAAGATCCAGTTGGCGTTATTAGTTGATTCATGGACCAGGCAGCCTCCCGTCCAGCAAGCAGAAAGGAGCTTCAGGGAACAGGAAGGGAAAGGTTGTTAAAGCCAGAGAGGGGATGGGACAAGGAAGTCGTAAACAGAGAAGAATTGTTTGAGCAAGGCACCTTCCTTTGGGAGACAAAAATATTTATTGGCCAGTTACCCCCTGGTGCTGCCCAGGAAATTCCAGACTGACTGGTTAAGATTCCAGTCCTGGGGAAGTTTGAAACTAGTTAGGTTAGGTATTAAGTCTTGGTTTGGTGACATGGGCTTAGCTCAGGTGGTTCCATTTTGGGCTGCTTGTTTCTTTTTTTTGAGGACAGAAAAACGGCGAAACAACATTGAAAGCAATTATAATTGAGGCAGTGCCTGGGCGTGCATGTTACTGTGACTATTGCTTTTACTCTTCTTTGGTGACTCTGAACTTCTAGGGTTCACATAACGTTGAGTTTAGAAAAAACATTAATAGAAGGTTGGTTAAATGCAAATGGGAAGCAGATTCCCTTTCTTGACCAGGTTTGTGTTATTCCTGGAAAGGCTGATGGCTCCATATTTGTGAATTGTGTGTAGAACCATAAATTACAGTTCTTCTCAAGGTTGCCTTTTGTTGTCAGAACACTTAAGCATAAGTAAAAAATGGTAGGCTTTCCCTGAAAAGAACAAAAAAACCCACTAAATACAATAAATCAGCACTTAAAAAACAACTCTCACCACCAAGGCCATCTCAAATAGGCATATTCTTTTACATGACTGAAGTTGTTTTAAAAAAAAGAATCACTAACAAACAAAAACTTATTGCAGCAAACCCAGGTTGATTTGGATGTTCTTTCTTATCTGATAAATTTGAATGAAAACCAGGCACCCTTGACCAAGAGTAATGTGGCATAGAGCCTGTTGGATAGTGTGGAGTAGAGGAGTAGAGATCAGAATATAAGATGTGATTAGGTACAGTTTTATATGGGAATTAAATTCTGTGCATGTGAAGACGATCAAGTATGATCACAATGCTCTTGAGAATCCCCTAAAATTTCCCATCAAGTACAAATGTAGACCCACTGACTTTCCAGAAGTCTAACGTGGGGCTTCCCGGGTGGCTCAGTGGTGGGGACTCCGCCTGCCGGTGCGGGAGACACATGTTTGATCCCACATGTGGCGGAGCTGCCCAGCCTGTCGCCATATCTGCTGAGCCTGTGCACGAGAGCCTGTGCCCCTCAGTGGGAGAGACCACCCCAGAGAGAAGCCCATGCAGTACAGCTGGAGGGTGGCCCCTGCTGCCTGCAATTGGAGAAACACCCCTGCGGCAGTGAGGACCCAGCACAGCCAGCAATAAACACATAAAATTATTTTTGAAAAAAGTTCAACATGGTCAGTTCTTCCTTTAGCATTGCTTTTCTTTTGTTGAATCACTGATGAGGCATTAGCTATATTCTTTTTTAGTGTCCAAGGGTAGAATAACAGAACTGGCAGAATCAACTTTTCTAGTTCTTGAAACTGATCTTCATTATTTCTGTGAATAAAAATGCCCTTTTTAAAAAAAAAAAACAAACAGATAAATGAGTGGCCTTTGTTTTCCAAAGAAATCCTTGGGTAATAAGGATGTTTGACAGCCCAGTTTTTCTCCTAGAGGCCCATTCTCTTTTACATAGTGTGAAATATAGATACCTCTTCATAGCTGTGATTTCACTGTGTGCTGTCTGATTTCTTCAGTCTCTTTCCTTCTCTCTGCTTCAGGCTCCGACCTCAACTCCTTACGTTTATTTTCTCCTCATCTTTGTTCCCATACTCGCTTGAATTGTACTTGCCCTGTGCTCTGTATTTTTCTTGTTCTACTCAGTAATAGTAGAATAATCTAATTCACATTCAATTATGTGAAGTGTGGTGGCACAAGACCCGGTTTAGGTTTAGGTTAAGTTAACTCTGTGGCCGAGAAAGGCATTTCACTTCTCCAAGCCTCCATTTCCTTCGTTATGAAAAGAAGGTAATACAGAAGGAATTTGTTGTGATCAAGGAGTGGCCAGATGGTGATGGCCTCTTGGGTAAATAAGAATTTCACAATTCTATTATCTGTAGTTGGTGCCTTCTGGAAAAACTTCTCTGAGGAAACGGAGTGAGAGTTGGTGCTCTGAGAAATGCAGGATAGGCAGGCCAGTGCTTCTAAGATCGTCAGTGACAACTTAAAAAAATACTTATTTGGCTGAACAGGTTCTTGGTTGCAGCCCGCAGGGGCTTTGATCTGAATTCACTGTGGCATGTGGGATCTTTTCCGTTGCAGCCTGCAAATTATTTGTTGTGGTGTTTGGGATCTAGTTCCCGAACCAGGGATCGATCTTGGGCCCCCTGTAATGGGAGCTTGGAGTCTTATCCACTGAACCACCAGGGAAGTCCCTCAATAACAACTTTGAAATTTCTCCTCATTTCTATTCAGCTACACTCTCTTTTTTTTACAAGCTCTATAATCACCCTGATTCTATTCTCTCTCTTGATTTGAGGTAAAGAAATATGGGTTGACTCAATATATACAAAACATCTTTTATTGGACACCAGAACTTTTTGACCTACGGTTGTTAAAGAAATAGTGGAAGCAGTTTTTCTGTTTTGACTGGAAAAGCACAGTAGAAATTCTTGTTCTGAATGATCAACAGAAATAAATGTAGAAAACTTACTGAAGGTATTGGTTTATTTCTAGGTAGCATGTTAAATATGTATCCATTTTTTAAAGCATTTATAGATATATTACTGAAGAAATAATAGTCACATGACCTAGTATGGGGTTAGTAGTAAAATTCCAGGTAGCCTGGTCTCCCCGAAAAATAATAAGTTTTGTGTGTGTCTTAAAAGGAAGATTAAGAAATTAAGAAGGTAAAAGTCAAAAGTTTTGATTAAGTAAAATCTGTTTAAAGTCACATTTATAAATAATGTGATTAGTTGGACTTACTCTGGAAATCGATAGATTGATCTTTTCTTTCTGGGACTCACAAACCTCAGCAAGTATCCTGCAGCAGCAATCTGCAAGAGGTGGTTTTCATCCTTGGCTGCTGCTGTTGATCAGCAGTGCTTGTGACCTACTTTTAAGGGGCTGATAAGGAAGGAGTCCTAGTATGTATATTTAAAGTTACATTTAAAAAGCCTTCCAGTATTTCCATCACTTCATTGTTGTTTCCATGGAAGCGGAACCACTATCAGCAGCAGGAGTCCATTTCAACTGCTAGTTTCCGGTTCTTTTTTCTCTGTTACTATGGTGACTGCCTAGAAAGCGACAGAAATACCAAAAGTTTAAAAAGCAGCAATTTGATTACAAAATAGGGTTTTACCTCTAGCTTTAAATAGGTGTTTTATAGTCTTGACATTTTTGAATTTCAAATTATTTTGTGAGAAATTAATTTTTTTTTCTTTTGAAAAAGTAATATGTTGAAGTTTTATTAGAGGTTAATTACACTGAAGGTTTCCCGGGTGGCACAGTGGTAAAGAATCCTCCTGCCAATGCAGGAGACACAAGAGGTTCAATCCCCAGGTTGGGAAGATCCCTCTGGAGGAGGAAATGGCAACCCACTCCAGTATTCTTGCCTGGGAAATCCCATGGACAGAGGAGCCTGGTGGGCCAAAGTCCATGGGGTCACGAAGAGTTGGACATGATTGAGAGACTGAACAACCATAAAGGAGAGAAGAGGAATTGTAAGGTAAAGGCTGTGAAAGGAAAGATATTTAAGCAAAATTGCAATCCCAGCTTTGTTGGAGTTTTTCTTTGAGGTCTGTGTTCATTCAGGGTTCTTTGGTTTACATGTGATACAATCCACTACCTTAGGATTGGAGGTCCAGCTGAAATCAGAGGCCCCAGTCACAGGAGAGTTTCTCTTTTTGTCTCTCATATTTACGTCTGTCAAGTTCCTTCTTGTCGTCGTTTTTTTTTTTTCCCTTTGACAGAAACTATGGCTGTTGGCAGTCCCACTCATCTTCTTTCCAGCACCAGTTACACGGAAGACTGGCCCAGTTTGTGTTGGGTCAGCTTCTCCCTTCTCCAGCTGTGGCCAGGAGGGTGGGGTTCTGATTGGCTCTGCTGTAACAGGGAGGCTCACCCTTGGCTAACAAGTAGTGAGTGGAGGGGCTGAGATCTGAAATAAGGTGGAAGCTCTCATTCAAACCACGTTAAGGGTCGGTGAACACAACCTGGAATCAATCTGAGGAAGAGGTTCAGAGTTGAAATGACTTTTCGGACACATGACTAATGAGAAGCAGGGCCAGAGTTCAGATAACCAGGGTTTCTGGGATGTAATCTGGAGTACTCTCCACTGTGTGATATTACATTTTGGTTAACAGCTTCATTCAGAAGGTGCATAAGGTGAATTATAAAAACAGTACTGTGTATTATTAAGTGCTTTGATAAAAATGTCATGCACAGTATTGAGTAGTGTTTATGAAAGGAACCTTAGACATCGTATAGTACAGTGGTCTCAAACTTTTTGACTTTGAGCCCTAGAATCCTTTCTTCAGATGAAATGTTATAGTCGAGTATATAAAATGGATAAAAGCGTCAGATCATCCTGCTCTGGAGAGGAGAGATCCAGGAGTGGACCGCCTTCTCTTTGAGATCCTGAGTTCATTAGAAGCCGCTTTGAATACCCTTCCCTTAGGGAAACTGAGAGCCAGACAGGGTAGTGACCCTATTTCAATTTCAGATAATTATATGTTATAAGAAATGACGTTACATTCTTGTGTTCAGTTGTAAGGTGGGTGACAATTTGTTATTAATGAATTAACCATGACATTTGCAAATATTAGAGTTGCCCTGAATACTTTTATTCTCCAGTTTGGTGGTACTTTCACAGCATCTCACATCCATGTCACAGCTCTTACTAAACATCTCTTCCATTTGGTGCTATTTGTTGGGTTGGACAACTGAATACTGTCTGGACTAGCCTAATCTTTTGTCCACAGAGCTTTTTATATCACATTCTTTATATATTGATTCCTCTTACACAATACATCAAGTTCTCTATGTATATTTAAATATGGGATTTTCAGAATGTAGATAAATGCAACTCATCTGGGTAATATTTAGACCTTGGTGATATTAGTAACTTTAATGTCTGTTCCAATTTTGATCTCTCTCGTCTTTTCAATTAGAAATGTGAACAGGTGGTAAATTGGGTAAAAGGAAGTTAATCTTCAGTTTTCGTGAAAGAAAGTTTGCTTTTCACATGTCCTGACTTTTGTTTTCTCCTTTTAGGAGAGTCAAGTCCCACCCGACGAGAAGCTGTGAAGAGAAGAACTGCAGAATACCTCATGCGAGCAGAGAGTCTCTCTAGCCTTTGCGCGAAACCTCAACTTGATGATGTGTCTCAGGTATGTTTTATGTTTCATTTTGCATTTCCTTTTAGCCATTTTTGCTGGTTTTTTTTTTTTTCCCCCTCTTGGTTTTCTTTCAGTTAACTAGGATGTTTGAGAATTTTGGTCTTTGGAATTTCATCAATGATTTTCTTTCTTTTTTTTGTTTTTTAACAAATTTTATTGGAAGAATTTTGATACAGTCATTTATTATTTTTTAAAAATACATCTGAGGTTAAAATATACACGTGAATGTCTTCAGTTAGAGAAAAGCAAAATATACATTATGAGCTTGTTGTGTTGTTCTTAGGCAAATCATAATTGCTGACTCTGGTACATTCAAACCAAATTGCAACATAGTCTTTGACATTTCAACCTAGCCTTGTATTCAGACGTTTATTTAGAATAGTTTTGATGGCATCCTCTTCACCAAAGAAATCAAACCCAGATCAAACTTGGCCATTGTTTAGAAACCATTAAAGACAGGGAGATAAAGTGTTGTAGGGGTGTTTAAAATATACAAGAAAGGATTTGACAATTTTTCATTCACAGTATTTCTGACACAGAAGACCCATTTTATTTATTGATGAGACACACACATGTTGGGGCAAAATATCCCTTGGGCAAATATATCACTGAATTCGCTGCTCTTACAGGAAGAAATGAGACTACTTGGCAAGCTCTTGGCAGGATACCTCTAGTCCAAAATGGCACCTTTATTGAGCCTAATTGATGTGTGACACATGATACATAAAATCAAATATTAAAATTCAAAATAAAGCTTTTTTTTCTCACCAGCAAAAGAGAAGTTTTACATTGGCAGCAGCAATGAAAAGAGATGGAAAATAAGTAAAACCCAAAGAAACAAAGAGAGGCTCTATGAAAATTTAGTATTTAGAGGGGAAAAAGAGAAGATAAAAACTATTTTAGGAATATTA
The DNA here is from genome assembly GCF_910594005.1 of Cervus elaphus. Taxonomy (NCBI): domain Eukaryota; kingdom Metazoa; phylum Chordata; class Mammalia; order Artiodactyla; family Cervidae; genus Cervus; species Cervus elaphus. The sequence continues at coordinate 71,542,309 of NC_057828.1, read as the reverse complement.
GATCACTTAATGAATACATGTAGTGCTGCTTTTATAGAAGCACCTTCAAGATATACCTTTGAAAGAGTTTTGGATGAAAATATACCTGGGATAAATGAAATAGAATGTTATACACCGGCCCTTAAAGTACTGGATAATAGGAATATGGTGATTTCCTATTTAAAAATTGGGCTATACGAGATATAAAAATTCAAGTGACCCACATTTCACAGTCCAAATTCTACCAAGTTCCTGTCCAACCCAGCATGCAAACTGGAAAACGTCTCTATATTCCCACTATTCCTATATTAAAACGAAGGAGCAGCTTACAAGGTTACTTGAGAAAAAAAAGTCCAAAGTGAATATAGAGTCACTTATTTGTGCAAAAATGCCACAGAAAAGCTGAGATGTCTTCTGTAATAACAGTAAATTACTGGTTTTACCTTACCTGTATATCCACTGCTGTCTGCAACATTTACTCACTGATTCATTTACTGAGCATAGAAGTATAAATTTGTGCTAAATTTAGTGACAGTAGGATACATGAGACATTCTGTTTTCCACCATGATCAAAATTACACATATTAAATTCTCAAAGCCATGGGAAAATTCAAAAGAGTTCAAAGTAAGATATTAAGTTTAAGCATGCTGCTAAGTCACTTCAGTCATGTCCGACTCTGTGCGACCCCGTAGACAGCAGCCCATCAGTCTCCCCCGTCCCTGGGATTCTCCAGGCAAGAACACTGGAGTGGGTTAAGTTTAAGCATAAACTAATACTAATTAGGAAATCTGTTTCTTACTTTTGAAGAGGTGTCTATAAAATGTTCAGTTCAGTTCAGTTCAGTTCAGTTGCTCAGTCGTGCATGACTCTTTGCGACCCCATGGACTGCAGCACACCAGGCCTCCCTGTCCATCACCAACTCCCGGAGTTTACTCAAACTCAGGTCCATTGAGTCCGTGATGCATCCAACCATCTCATTCTCTGTCGTCCCCTTCTCCCGCCTTCAGTCTTTCCCAGCATCAGGGTCTTTTCAAGTGAGTCAGTTCTTTCTATCAGGTGGCCAAAGTATTGCAGTTTCAGCTTCAATATCAGTCCTTCCAATGGATACTCAGGACTGATTTCCTTTAGGATGGACTGGTTGGATCTCCTTACAGTCCAAGGGACTCTCAAGACTCTTCTCCAAACCACAGTTCAAAAGCATCCATTCTTTGGTGCTCAGCTTTCTTTAATAGTCCAACTCTCACATCCATACATGACTCCTGGAAAAATCATAGCCTTGACTAGATGGACCTTTGTTGGCAAAGTAATGTCTTTGCTTTTTAATATGCTGTCTAGGTTGGTCTAGGGGCTTCCCTGGTGGCTCAGAGGTTAAATCGTCCACCTGCAATGCGGGAGCCCTGGTTCGATCCCTGGGTCGGGAAGATCCCCTGGAGGAGGAAATGGCAACCCACTCCAGTATTCTTGCCTAAAGAATCCCATGGACGGAGGAGTCTGGTGGGCTATAGTCCATGGGGTCACAAAGAGTCGGACACGACTGAGCGACTTCACTTTCTTCACTTTCTAGGCTGGTCATAACTTTGCTTCCAAGGAGTAAGCGTCTTTTAATTTCATAGCTGCAGTCACCATCTGCAGTGATTTTGGAGCCCCCCAAAATAAAGTCTGTCACTGTTTCCACTGTTTCACCATCTATTTGCCATGAAGTGATGGGACCAGATGCCATGATCTGAATGTTGAGCTTTAAGCCAGTCTTTTCACTCTTCTCTTTTACTTTCATCAAGAGGCTCTTTAGTTCTTCTTCACTTTCTGCCATAAGGGTGATATAACCTGCATATCTGAGGTTATTGATTTTTCTCCTGGCAATCTATAAAATGTAAATCAAGTCACATATCTCTCTCTCATGCAGTGCAAAATTATTTGTACTTCTTAGAAGACAACTTCCTACCATCTAAGTTAACATCTCTTGGCCAGGAGTTCAGTTTCTCTTCACTCACGCTGGTACTGACAATGTTGAGTCAGTCCCTTTTATAAAGCAGCTTACTCTGTGAGTGTCAGGAAAACTTTTTTACTTTTTTTTTTTAAACAAAAAGTTCTTAAAAGTGCTTAAAGGAGCTCTGATTGTTCATTTTGGCCTGCACATTGTTAGAAGGTGATAAGCATAGGAGTGGGATACAAAGAAGGAAATGAGTCTAAACAAGGTATATATAGCAACTAGTCCTCTTTATCAATTTTGTCATTTTGATTGTTCATGATTTTGTTTTGCTGTTTTTGTTTACTCACTAATTCGTGTCCGAATCTTGTGACCCCATGGAGCCTGCTAGTCTCCTCTGTCCATAGGATTTCCCCGACAAGAATACTGGAGTGGGTTGCCATTTCCTTTTCCATCAATGATTTTTTAAAAAGTTATTGATGGGAAGAAAAGCATTAAAGCAAACCATCAAAGGTGAAATAAGATGAGACTCACCTTCTCCTTTTTCTTGGCCCTTTGTTCTTTGTTCTGTGCTTTGCTTAGTTGCTCAGTTGTGTCTGACTCTCTGAAACCCCATGGGCTGTAGCCCGCCAGGCTCCTCTGTCTATGGGGATTCTCCTGGCGGGAATTCCATCCCTAATATCTCTGTGTGTAGAATGACAGTAATTTACACTTTATATTTTATTTGAAATTTTAAATTATGATTCTTATAGCATTCACATATAGTTTTATTGATTCATGCTAAAACTAATAATTTAAGCATAAGTCCTACAAGTGGCAGCTATAGATCACCTGGAATTATAAAGGCATAATTCTAACAGGGATACTTGGGTTATTTGGGGCTACCCCTAGTCTTATTAAGAAAGCAGGTGAATGCTTAAAATGTTAGAAGCATTGTGGTTTATCATTATTGTTTTTATGTTACATCTATCTGGATTTGGCATATTTCTGGAAGAAATTTTTTTTTAAATTAAACTAAGGTTTTATTTTTATGATGCAATTTAAGAGTTACATCTTCTAGAGCAAAAGTGTTTCTTAATGTTTCTAAGGCAGGTTTGTCTGCGTCTCAGATCTGTCCCTTGAAGCCATGGAAGATTGGACAAGATACTTAACTCCATCTCTTCGCTTCAGTTTCTACATGTGAATAATGAGGTTAATAGTAATTCCCTGCTAGGTTGTTAGGATTAAATGGGTTAAAAAAGAAATCACGCATGTATGTGGATGCATGCACACACACACTCACATATAAACAATCAAGTGCCTACCTTGTAAAAAGACTGGCTGATAGGCCAAGCTTTTAAGACTAGCTTAATAAGCATTAACCTATTTTTCATCTCCCCTCATATATTTGCTTTATATACCTTTTTGCACATTTATAAATGCTTTTTTTACTTTTTGAAAATTATAAAAGGTTAAAATTTCTAGTTTTAGAAACAGACTGTAATCTTGATTCATCAGACCACTAGAAATTTTTCCGCTGCTTTTCTGAGTCCCTTTCATTTTCTTTGTGACCTTTTAAAACGTACAGTTATCAGAACTATACTTCTTAGTGTAAGAATTTCTGTTGTTAAGCAGTTGACCATTCTTTTTAGGACAAATTATGTTACAGTTTGGAAGTAATACACTTTTGTTACTTCTTCTAACATAATAAATGTGTTTAAATAATTTACCTGCTGGATCATTTTCAGATTGTTAATGGTTATAATCGTTCTGTTTGCTAATCTTTTTCTGTTTTCTGTCGTTGTTTCAGTTATATTATTTCTTTTACTATTATTATTTCTTTACTGTTGAATTATTCTTTCTAATTTTAAAATTAAAAAATATTTTTATTTAATGAGGTATAATTGACTTAACGATACTATATTTGTTTTAGGTGTACAGCATAGTGATTCAGTATATTTATATATTACAAAACATGCATCATAGTAAGTCTAGTTATCATCTATTACCATATAAAGTTATTACAGTACTATTAGTATTCCTTGTGCTGACTTATTTACTCTAAACTGAAAGTTTTTAGCTCGTAATCTCCCTTACCTATTTCACTCAACTCTCCCCACCTCCCTTCTGGGAACCACCAGTTTGTATCTCTGTGTCTGTTTCTGTTTTGTTATGTTTATACATTTGTTTTTTAGATTCTATATATAAGTGAAATCATATGCTATTTGTCTTTCTTGTCGGAATATCCTCTAAGTCCATGGATGTTGTTGCAAATGACAGGATTGCATTTAAACATTTTTAAATGGAGTATTTCTCTGAAGGTTACTTTGAGTTCAGTTCTTATTTTCTGTGGAGTTGGCAACTACCAGTGTGTATATTCTCCATCTATTTTGGGGGGACATTGATAAACATATTAAATAGGATGGGCCTCTATGAACTCACTTTTTTTTTTTTTTTACTAAATCCATCTTGTATGTAAATACAGTTGATCTTGAACAACATGGGCTCGGACAGTGTGGGTCTACTTACATGTGAATTTTTTTCAACAGTAGTACTGCAGGATCTGTTGTTGTTCAGTTGCTGAGTTGTGTCTGACTCTGTGACCCCATGGACCATCGCTTACCAGGCTCTTCTGTCCTGCACTGTGTTCTAGAGTTTGCTCCAATTCATGTCCATTGAATTGGTGATGCTATCCAACCATCTCATCCTCTGCCGTCCTCTTCAATATTTCCCAGCATCAGAATCTTTTCCAGTGCCTCATCACTTTGCATCTGGTAGCAAAGTGTTGGAGCTTCAGCATCAGTTCTTCCAATGACTATTCAGGGTTGATTTCTTTTAGGATTGACTAAAGTCTAAGGGTCTCTCAAGAGTTTCTCCAGCACCACTATTTAAAGCATTAAATATCCGATGCTAAGCCTTCTTTATGGTCCAATTCTCACAGCCATACCTGACTACTGGAAAAAACATAGCTTTGACTGTATGGACCTTTGTTGGCAAAGTGATGTCTTTACTTTTTAATATCCTCTCTAGGTTGGTCGTAGTTTTTCTTCCAAGGAGCAAGTGTCTCTTAATTTTGTGGCTGCAGTCACCATCCATAGTGATTTTAGAGCCCAAGAAAATAAAGTCTTTCACTGTTTCCATTTTATTCCCTAGCTACTTGCCATTAAGTGATGGGGCTGGATGCTGTGATCTTAGTTTTTTTAATGTTGAGTTTCAAGCCAGCTCTTTCACTCTCCTCTTTGACCTTCATCAAGAGGCTCATTAATTCCTTTTCATTTTCTGTCATTAGAGTGGTGTCATCTGCATATCTGAGGTTGTTGGTATTTCCCCCGGCAATCTTGAGTCCAGCTTGTGAATCATCCAGCCTGGCATTTCTACTCATCCTTACTCATTCAGACTCCCTATTTATACATTCTCTGTTACAGTTCCCCATAATCACTTCTATAAGGCAATAACTTATTAAGCAAATAAATATATGAAGCCTGCTGTGTAACTTTTGACTTTGAGAAAGGAACCATGATGTTTATCAGTCAGAATTTTCTTTCAGGCATAGTTTTAAATGAAAATAAATCAAAAGAGATTTAGTATAGGGAAGCTGATTGTATTAGATTATATGAATTCATTAGCATCTAAGACTCTGTGTGTATACAGTATCAAACTAGGTATGCATTGGAGTTACACCGACACAGTCTCTGCTCTTGCACACCCTGAAGCAGGGGTTCCCAACCTCTGGGATTTAATGCATGGTGATATGAGATGGAGCCGATGTAATAATAATAGAAATATAGTGCACAGTAAATGTAATGTGCTTGAATCGTCCCCAAACCATCCCCCTTCCACCCCGGTCGATGGAAAAATTGTCTTCCATGAAGCCAGTCCCTAGTGCCAGAAAGGTTTGGGACCACTGCCCTAAAGCATAATTGAGGACCCAATATATGTGCATAATTGAGGTAACAAATGTTAGAATTGTAAGAGCCATGTAGAATAATAAAAACTTGTATCGGCAGGGGTTAAAAAGGGGTACCTAGTGAATTAGATTTGATGTGCTAGGATTTTTGTCCCCAGTTCTTGGGCAATTAAGAGCAAGGTGTTTTTCTTTTAGAGTAAGCATTTACTTTTTATTTTCACTTTTGTATTTTACTATATTAATGTGTGTGTGTGTGTGTGTATGCATGCGTGTGCACACATGTATGCTCAGTTGTGTCTGAAACTCTTTGTGACCCCATGGACCTTCAGGTTCCTCCATTCGTGGAATTTTCCAGGCAACAATACTGAAACGGGTTGCAGTTTCCTCCCCCAGGGGAATCAGAACCCGGGGATTGAACCCACCTCTCCTACCCACCTCTCCTACATTGTTCTATCATTGTGCCACCTGGGAAGCCCTTACTCTTTTAAACCTGGCCCTTATTTAGGTTAGAGACATGCTTGATTTTTTTTTGCCTGAAATTTAATGGAAATGTCTTTTGGAGGTTGTTGATTAGCTTGATGAATTTATTTCTCTTCTTTAACCATATTTGGACCATAGTGTCAAATACTACAGCAAGTGAATTGATATAAATCATTTTTGGCAAATCTTTAATTCTCTGCAGAGCAGATATTTTTCTTTCTTGAACACACAAACAAACATTTGTTTCTAGCCTGGTTGTTAAGAAAATAAAAGAATCTTCCTTTTCGGCTTTGAATTTTTTTGTTGATCACTGTTTTTCCTTCGGGGCAGTCTAGGTCATGACTTACTTTACCTGAGTTTTCTGTGATGGTTCAAACTTTTGCTTTATTGAATTTACTTGAGACTCTTATGTGGTAAATAAAAAAGTTCCAAATTTTTCCAGTTGTTGTTGATAATATCCTTATCAAAAAAAGGACAGAAAGGAGCAAAAGCACTATCCTACTCTTTCTTTTCTTCATTACTGGAAAGCCCCGAGGAAATTTAAAGACCAAATCTCAAAAAAAAAAGAAAAGAAAAAAAAGAAGTGAACTTTGCGTAAACTAAAGATACCATGGCTCAGATGATAAAGAATTCGCCTGCAGTGCAGGAGACCAGGGTTCGATCCCTGGGTCAGGAAGATCCCCTGGAGAAGGAAATGGCAAACCACTCTAGTATTCTTGTCCTGAGAATTCCATGGATAGAGGAACCTGGTGGGCTACAGTCCATGGAGTTGCAAAGAGTTGGACGCAACTGAATGACTACAACTTTCACTTAAAGTTGCAGTTTTAACTAAAGGAGATGAATTTCTTTTTCCTTTTTTTGAACTGTAGATGACTTTGAATGATTTAAGAATTAGTAGTTTTAAAGGAGATTTCCCTGTAAAAGACAAGGGATAGCTTATTTGCTATTTTTAGCTCTAGGAATTTAGAACTCAAGATCAATGAAATTTAGAAAAAGTAAATGGTCTAAATTTAGGACATAAAAGATTGTGTAGTTTCTAAAGTATGAATACATCTTTTACTTGCAGTTATAAGGTATGAATGGAAACACATGGGCTCCACATTTGTGGAGTAAACCAACTGCACACTGAAGATAGTTGGGGAGAAGAAATGCTAGAAAGTTCTCAAAAACAAAACTTGAATTTGCTGTGTGCCAGCAACTACTGACATAACATTTGAATTGGATTAGGTGTTATAAGTAGTTAGAGATGATTTAAAGTATATGGGTGGATATGCGTAGGTTATACGCCATTTTATATAAGGGACTTGAGCATCTGTGCATTTTAGTATTCATGGGGATCCTTGAATCAGTCTCCTGCATATTGGTTCCAGGGACAACTGTGTGTAGAATGTATGCATTTGCTGAGTATTTCATAGATTCTGAGTATAGTTGCAATAATATTGAAAGTATTTCACCGTTGTGCATTTTGTTTACTAGTATTACTGGTATGTCTCAATTCTTCTTCAGCAAATACTTTAGAACGAATGTCGTGTCACCCTTAATGAGACCACGGGCAAAGCAAAGATGGCAGTCAGGTGCACTCCCGGTCAGTAACAGGACTGCAGTTAGGAGTCATGCTTGAAATGTGATCTAAGAGAGACTTGTTTAGGAGTTTGAGTATTGAGGGTTAACAGGTTGCCAGTGAAAGTCTTGGCAAAGCCAAAAGTCTACAGATGAAGCCAAGTTCAGAAACTAGTGCAGTTAGCTCTCATGGTTCAGAGTGTGGATTCTTGATATGTTCTTTGTAGAACTTTCCTTCCGCCTTTTCCCGCCCAGATAATGCTGGCTTAACTCTCAGGTTATTTAAGGACAAGTAGCTAACCCTATTCCACATACAGTTGGTGGACCAGCAGCCCAGCATCACCTGGTAGCTTCTTGGAAATGCAGATTCGTGGGCTCCACCACGGACTGACTTGAGTCCAAATCTCCATTTTCACCAAGTCCTTGGGTGATGTGCATGCACGTTAAAAGTTTGAAAAGTACCTCACTAACAGATTGTTAAGAATTGAGATAGATCTCATTGAGAAAAGGGAATAATATCAAGTAAAAAAGACTCTGGGCTGGATAAGCAACAACTTAAAAAAAAAAAGAACCCAAATGAAAACAAAGGCAAGCTTCACTTAGCCACGTAAAGAATGTCAAACAGTGATAGCAAACAGGTCTCACTAGTGTGCTGATAACTCTGTTCACTGGTGGTGGCCGCCAAGAGCCTTGTATTGCAAGACAGAGGGTGGACTAACAGAGTCTGCCATAGGCTGGAGCAGTTGAGTGTGGTACATACTTGCCATCTTTACTTCTCAAAGTTGGTGGATTATCACATATTCTTGTGTTTCCCCCCCGCTTCCAAACCTCCTGTATTTAGCATTGAACTTTTTGCTTCTCTAGGCATCTTTTGATATTGTAGCCAATACAAAGAAGTAAAATTTTTACTTTCTTCCTTAAGGAAATAAGCCATATTGCCTAGAAATATTTCCATTTACCCTGCCCCAATAGTATCTACTCAGTTTCTTTAAACAGTGTTGTGTAATTATATAAATAAGATCTAATCCCGTCTTATCTATTACTTAGTTTTGTCGTCTTAGCCAGATTGCTAAACCTTGCTGCTTTTCAGTTTTCTCATCTGAAAAAAAAAAAAAAGAATGTTGGACTTGATCTCTGCCTCTTCTGTTCTTAAAATTCTGTGGATTTATGTTTCCTTTTGCCATCTAAAAAAAGGAATAGATCTATAGGGATTCTACCCAATTTAAACACTGCATATCAGAAATACAGGATTTTTTATTGATGATTTTATTTCATGATCTTTCTTTGTTCGTTTCTCTGATCTTAGACTTTTATAGATGGTTAAAGTAGAAAGAGAACTTGAATGATCACTTTGCCTTTGGTCTTTCCCCATTACAATTTCACCATTCCCATCTTTGCAAAAGTAACCTTGCTAAATACTGTTTCATTGAGTTGTTTCTCATACGAAAACTTGTTTTCTAGATTCTGGAGAACATAGTCCAGACTTTTCTTCTTGGCATTCAAGGCCTGTTAAAGGCAGTAAAACCAACCAACCTTAAATGTGTAATTTTATTTTCCTCTGTTCTACAATTTCAACATTTTTTTCCCCTACCAAGCCAGTTTTTTCCCCCAATCCTATGTATAATATCCTTTCCTAATTTCTACGTAACATTTAAAATCCCCTTTGATTACTCTTTTTTCTGAGACCACAGTTTATCATACATGAACTAATGATTTATCTCTATTGTCTTATATTTTAAAAAATTTTTTTACTGTTATTTAACTTTTCCTGTGTTTAGCTTATCTCTTCAAGTAAAGTGTAAATGTCTTGAAACTAGAGACTGTGTCTTTTGATTATTTTTACCCCTTTAAATTGTCGTGCACATAGTGGGCATGGTAATTTATTGAAAGACACAGTAGAGAGCTTGTGGTTTTCTCTCTTTGTTATTGAGATTGCTAAAGTGAACTGATAACTTTCCTTGGAAACTGAAAGATCCTATGACATCAGTGAATAAGAGGGATAAGTAGGAGGTAGGGATGTTGGACGTGTTTGGCCGTATTATTCCTTTTCCTCTTATAACGTTTTCTAGCCATTCCTTTTACAAAAATTACAAGCAATTCTTACTCTTCCTTGATAATAGAGTAGGGAGAGCTGAATTTTTAATCATCAGAATGTGTTGTGTAGCAGAAGGACTCCAAGCAATCAAGTAAGGAGTTGGGATCTAGTCTGGGATCTTTCACTGCTCTTTCTGACTGTAAACTCCCAACCATTCTGAACTTCCTTTTATTTATCTGTAAAGTGGGATTATAATGATGACTTCTTATAAGTATTACACTCAGGCCAGGGTGAGGTATGAGGATGAAATAATACAATATAGATTAAGAGAGAAGAGTTTGTATTTCTGTTTTATTTCTGTTAAAATGCCCTACTAAGTGTTTTTCTATCCTTAAAAATTCCCCTTGGATTTTAAGCTTTAGAGAGACAGAGATGTATCTGTGTTTTATGTCATCTAGCTCAGCACTTAATATAAGTGAGATATTAAAAATATAATTTTTTTGAAACATATCCTAGAAGTAGAAATTACATAGATTTAAAAAGATTGTTATTACCCTGTTGAGTTGCCATTATCACCAAGATTCTCAAGTTTCTTTAAAAAGTAAAGAGTTATCTTTTTAAAAATATCACCTCTTTAGGCGTGTTAGTATTTGCTTGCTAAACCTAAGAACAAACAAAAAGAAATTTGAAAGCAATTAGAATTGCTGCTTTTAGAAAATTTTGCAAAGTGATAGTTTTCCTAGCCATTAAGGACACCTAATTTGTCTGTGTGACCTCCCTCACTTGTCACTCTCCTCTCTTCCTCCTTTCTTTCTTTTCTGCTCTTCCTCTTTGCTTCCAACCAGCGTGCTAGGCCCTGTGAACATACAGGTGAATAAGGCATACTTCCTGTTCTCAAGGCGCTTCTTGTCTAGTGATGTTGGGCTGCACTAGGACTTGAAGTATCAAAAATGGTAACTCAGTAGCTCCAGTAGTCATGACATTTGGTTAACCAGGTTATTTATCAGTAGCTACTCGGTGGGGTGATAAATGTTTCCTCTGTATTTTAACAGGTTGTTGACAACGGAAAGGTCTATTTTGAAGATATAATAAGGCTTTGTATGTCCTCTCATTGCATCACCATTTTAATATAAAGGTTAATAAAGGATTGCTTTCTGATTGTAAATGCCAAGTGGAAAGGTCTTTGGAATTTATCTAGTCTAATGTTTTACATGTTTTACATGAGAAACTAAGACCAATGGATGGGAAGTTAGGATTATTCTTTTATTATAAGTGGTACTGAAATATCCCTTTGTATTCATTGATCTTTTTTTGCACTTTTTATTATGGTGAACAGATGAAGTTTTCCACGTCACAGGTGTTCCGATAGATAAAAGACATTTTCTTCTATAAATCATCTCTTTTCTAGGCTTAACCAATCTCAGTTCTAATAATTATTGGTTATGGGATAGAATTTCTTAATTCTTCACCATTATTAGCAATTCTGGTTGACCTTAAATTTGCCAATCCCCCTTAACATACGTAGTATATATTTAAAAGGTAGCATTAAAGAACTGTAGTTTTATGATGAGAGAAAATGACTTATGTTCCCTCTCTCCCCAAGTTTATCTATTGTTTTTTAGTCTTTTTCTTCTAAATTACTCTTGAGCCTTCTGGGGTAAATATAAGGCTGTGATTGATTGTTGGTTCAGTTACCCATTTGTTACAAAGTTTCATTATAGCTGTACAGTTCTGAATTGAATTGTTGCTCTGGAAACTGTATCAGCTCATTAATTTTTCTTTTTAAAATCTTGTTTCCAGTGTTATCATGATTTATTTACTTGCAACTTTTTTCTTGCTTTTTCTTTTTGATTTCCTTCATTTTTGATTTTATTATTTTTTTTACTTTCTATTACAGACAAACAGAAACTTCCTCCTTTCATCTTTCCATTCTCTGATTTATGATAAATTTAGTTTCTTTGGCCTGGCATTTGCTTCAGCAGGCAGTCTTCCTTCAAGTACCTCCCTGATTGATGTGTAATCTTTGATATCTTTCATTAGCCTCCAGGATCACTAAGTTCAAGGCCCCCTTGGAACCTAAGGAGCCCTGCCGAGGAGCTGAAGGCCTTCAGAGTCCTTGGGGTGATTGACAAGGTAATTCTTCAGTGTCTCTTCAAGAGTTCAGTAATAAATCGACTGCATGCTGACATTATGTCTTTGAAGCTTTGGATCTTAAGGATATGAAACAAAAGGAGAAAATGACTCAAATGCATCTGCACTTTAAAATAACAAAAGCAGAAAAGAAAAAGCTTTTATCTAAGCAATTCATGTAAGGTCATGCAAAATATGTTATGTTAAAGGAGAAGGTGCTTATTTGTTGGCATTCAGTCTAGTAAAGAGTTTGATTTTATAAACTTGTTATAGCAGGTGAAGATACACTGTGTGTTAGTTACAGAAACTAGTGAGTCGGTGGTTGTTCAACATTAACTGGTGTAGTCAGTCTAGTGGTCAAAAAGAAGGGTGCTCTCCTAATAAATACTGCTTCTTGAGTACCTACTATGTAAAAGACCATGTATTAGGCATTTTATGTAACATAAACAACATAATACAATGTTTTATGTATGTTTACAATATAAACAACGTAATCCTTTTTCAACCCTGTTATTTGCATCTTGGTGGAAAAGTCATGTTTAGAACAGTTTAAGTAACTTGCCCCAGAAAGTCACATAGAACTATTTAAGGTAGTACTGGAATTCAAACCAGGATCATTGTAGCACCAAGAGCTGTGATTTTTTTCCTGTACACTAAATCCCCTTTTACACACATACATTTTTATATTTGAAATACAAGTACTGCGATAGCAGATGTCTCTGCCATCCAGTTTCCCCACATTTGGTGACATCTCAGATATGCCAAACAACAGTACTGGGGAGTCAGAAAGTTTACAAATGTGATTGAAAAATCATACCCAGTAAGCCAGTTTTAAATATTTTTGGTCAACCACCACTATTTTAATACCTTTCAAAGTGAAAGAAAATGCCTTAATATTAGATATAAATTAATTTAATCTTAACGTCAGTCATCCTTTATGAAGCCCCTTAGTGTTTGTTTATAACTTCACATTCATTCACTGCTTCTTGTGTTCTAAAGTATGTGTGTCATTCTAAGCTAAAATTGAACAATGTGGAATATATTTCAAGTAATTTGAATAGTAACTAAGAGTTTGAGGTATTTCAAAAGGAATATTAGGTTAGATATTACATGAAGCTGTTGCAGTCTTTTTAAATTCTTATCAGCATCAGTTTGTCTCAGAGAAATTTATTTGACTGAATTTTGAAGTTAAAGAATTCTAAGCAATAGAACTTTTGATACTGAAATATTTCCTTAACCATATTTTTTCTAGCCTTCCCAGATTAAAGAACATTCTGTTTGAGAATTCAGAGAAGTAAAATAACAGTTAAATAGTTCTTGGATTAATTAAAAGTTCTTGGATTTCTGTGCAGGCAAATATACTTTTTTGAGGTACCGGGTCTGCTCCCTCTCTTAGATCTGTTTATTTTGACAAAATATGACCTTTCATTGCTCGACTCTAATCATGGGTCACCTTTAAGTCCTGGTAATAGCTCTGAGTCTCACATGTTTATCCAAATAAGGATGTTGGCAGTGGAGGAATCCCTAAAGTCTAGGCTGAGAATGATAATTCACTTTTATCTTTGTTCTGTTAACTGGGGGAGTATGTTGGTGTTTAGAAGGGGGTGTTTTAACTTTTCTAAGTAGAAATAAAGATATCTGTACTTTGGAATTAATAAACTTTGCAAATAATCTTTAAAAATTTGTAATAGTCTCTATTGTAAAAACATGAATAGATAGATTTTTTTAAACTTTGAATTTTTTTTAAGATTAATTCTTCTCCATTGTAATGAAGGATACCTAAAATTTGGGTTTTAGAAACTTAGAAGTTTGGAAGAGAAGTGTTGTGTCAATTCTAGGAAATATACTGGATACATTCATCTCACCTGTTGTTGTTTAGTTGCGAAGTTGTGTCCAACTCTTTTGCGACCCGTGGACTGTAGCCCGTAGGCCCCTCTGTCCATGGGATTTCCCACGCAAGAATACTGGAGTGGGTTACCATTTCCTCCTCCCAGGGATCTTCCTGACCCTGGGCTCGAACCCTTGTCTTCTGCATTGGACGGTGGATTTTTTTTTTTTTTTTTACCACTGAGCCACTCACCTGTACTGAACACAGATTCTCTAATTCTGTTTCATTATGATATGTTCAGAAAGAGCTATTTTAAGTGTTATTCTCTAATAACTTAGGAAAATAAAATTTCCTTTGGAATAGAATTTGACAGAGTTTTATAATGAAAACAAGTAAAGCAGATTTGTTCATTAATATCTAGACTGTAAGCTTCATGAAAATTAAATCATGTCTTTCTTGTTCACCCTTATAATCTCAGCACCCAGAATCATGCCTGGCACATGATGGACACTTAGTCAATATTTGTTGAAGGGATGAAATTGAGACTTAAATGACTTTTAATATATCATATACAGAGTGACACCTACTGGTATAATGTGAGACTGCTGTCTGGTATCATGGTTCAAGACACTCAGATGTCCTTCCTTACCCAGAGGGACAGTAATTACATCGCTGTGTCTTGGTCTAGGAGTCAAAAGGGAGTAAGTGATTTTCTGTTCTTTAATTGGGATTGGAAAATCTTTCATTTTAAAGTGGTGCAAGGAAAGCAGCACTGTACTTGTTGAGGAGAAGCAGCTCACGTGGCAGTGGGTTTCTGAGCAGAAGTCGTCGAGGCTGTGGGGACATGGCCACACGAGTGCTGAGCAGAACTGTCAGCCCAGTCCCTCTGTCCTGGAAAACGCCGCTAAAGAGTGAAGGGGGATCGGCCCTTTGGAAGGCTGAAGAAAAGGGTGAAGCAGCACTAAGGGAATTTGTCACCTGGTAACCTGCTGTGAGAGAATAGCTTCAGTAAGTTCTCTAAGCAGAAAGGAAATAATAAAAGCAGGAATTCTGAAGTATTAAGAAGGAAGAAAGAATGAAAGAGTGAAATACGAGTGGATGTTTTCCTTTCCCTTGAGTATTCTAAGTTGTTTTATGGTTGAACAAAAACTATACTGTCTGATGTAGTTCTTTTTTTTTTTTTAATCATTTATTTATTTTAATTGGAGGATAATTACTTTACAGTATTGTGATGGCTTTTGCCATACATCAACATGAATAGGCCACAGGTATACATGTGTCCCCCCATCCTCCCACTCCTCCCCGCCCCATCCCTTCAGGTTGTTACAGAGCACCATCCCTGGCTGCCCTGCTTCATGCGTGTCTGATGTAGTTCTAAGTGTAAAGAGAAAATATTTACAATAATTATAAATGAAGGAGTATAAAGGAATGTAAGGTTTTTGCACTTCGTTTGAAATGGTAAAATGATGACACCAGTAGGCAGTGATGTTATTTGTATCTGATGGCTAGAGCAAGCAGGAAAAAAGGTAGACGTAGAGAGAGATACACCAAAAAACACTCTAGACAAACCAAATGGAATTCTGAAAAGCATTCAAGTAACCCACAGGAAGGCAGGAAAAAGAAAACAGAAACAAAAAAGAGAACAAACAGAAAATGTAAAAATTGGCTTCAGAGCAAAGAAAATTAACCGGAGACAGAAAAATTATATAATGATAAAAGGGTTAATCAAGAACATGTAGCAGTCCTAGACATGTATTCACCAAATATAAGTTCGGTATATTATTAGTAGTATACTGATATGCACATACAAAAAACTGATAAAACTGAAAGGAGAAATAAACAATTTTACATTTGTGAGATCTAGTCAAAGTGGTGCTTAGAAGGAAATTGACAGCATTGAATGCATATATTAAAATTGAAGAAAGGTCTAAAATCAATTATCTAAGTTTCTATCCTAGGAAATGAGCAAAAGAAGAGCAAAATAAATACAGAGTCGCCCAGTCGTGTCCAACTCTTTGTGACCCCATGAACTGTAAGTCCACCAGGCATGGACTCAGGAATCCACATGCAGTGCAAGAGACCCAGGTTCGATCCTTGGGTTGGGAAGATCCCCCGGAGAAGGGAATAGCTACCTGCTCCATTATTCTTGCTTGGAGAATCCTGTGGACAGAGCAGCTTGGCGGGTTACAGTCCATGGGGTCGCAAAGAGTTGGACACGACCGAGTGACTAACACTGGCTCTTCCCAGATGGCACTAGTGGTAAAGAACCCTCCTGCCAGTGCAGGAGATGTGTGAGACATGAGTTCGAACCCCAGGTCAGGAAGATTCCCTGGAGGAGGGCATGGCAACCCACTCCAGTATTCTTGCCTGGAGAATCCCACGGGCAGAGGAGCCTGGCGAGCTACAGTCAGTGGGGTTGCAAACAGTCAGATGTGACTGAAGTGACTTAGTGGGTATGCACAAGCAGAAGAAAAGAAATAATAAAAATTAAGGCAGAAATCATAAGAATTGAAAACAGGAAATCAAAAAAGAAAATGAACAAAACCCAAACCTGGTTCTGTTAAAATGTTAGTAAGCTTTTATCTAGGTTAACTAATAAAAAAAGAGAAAAGACACATTTCTAAGATCAGAGGTGTAAGAGAGAACATGACTTTAGGCATAAACCTTAAAAGGGTAAAAGGGAATACAGTGAACAGTGCTGTCTACACAAAACTGAACATCTAGATGAAATGGACCAATTCCTTGAAAGACATAGTCTGCTGAAACTCACACAAGATATATTCAATCTGAGTAGGTCTATATCTATTTAAAAAG
Source organism: Cervus elaphus (assembly GCF_910594005.1). Classification (NCBI taxonomy): domain Eukaryota; kingdom Metazoa; phylum Chordata; class Mammalia; order Artiodactyla; family Cervidae; genus Cervus; species Cervus elaphus. Next base: position 71,525,669 of record NC_057828.1, on the reverse strand, counting down.
TGAACCAATATTTAATAAGCTTGTAAAATAGAAAGCATCAGGCCTAGATGGGTTCACTGGTGAATCCCACCAAATGTTTAGGGAAGAGATTGAACCAATTCTATAATTTCTTCCAGAAGATAGAAGCAGTGGTAATACTTTCTAACTCAATCTCCAAGGCCAGTGTTAGCCTAACAGCAGAAGTAAAGATATTACTAGAAATGAAAGCTATAGAGCAGTATCTCTCATAAACATAGATATAAAAAGCCTAACAAAAACATTAGGAATTTGAATCTAATAATGTATAGAAAGAGCTATGTACTATGACCAAGTGGTATTTATCCCATTGTGTGCCAGGCTGGTTTGACAGTTCAAAGTCAATTAATGTTATCCAGCATATCTACAGGCTAAAGAAGAAAAATCACATCATCCTCTCAATTGACTATGTAAAAGCATATGGCATAATCTAATACCCATTTATGATAAAAACTCTCAGCAAATTAGGAATCGAGGGAAAATACCTCAGCTTGATAAAGAACTTTTACAGAACTCCTATAGTTTGCATCATCCTTAATGCTGAGAATCTTGACGTTTTCCTCTTGGATCATTATCAAGGCAAGGTTGTCCTCTCTCATCCCTCCTTTTCAGCATCCTACTGAAAGTTCTCACGATTGCAGTAAGGTAAGGAAAGGAAACAAAGATACGAAAATTGGAAATGAAGAAAGAAAACTTCATTTGAAGGTGACATGATTGTCTGTATGAAAAATGCACCAAACAAATCTCCTGAAACTATTGAACTATTATAGGACGGCTGCAAGATACATGGTTAATGTATAAAAGTCAGTCATTTCTTATATACCAGCAGTGAACAAGGGGAATTTAAAAACTCAGTATCACTTATATCAGCACTTCCAAAAAAATGAAATACTTAGACATAAATCTAACAGAATGTATGCAACCTTGTATGAGGAAAACTATAAAACTCTAATGAAAAAAATTAAAGAAGAGCTAAATAAATGGCAAGATATTCCATGTTCATATGTAGGATGATTTGTTATTGTCAAGATGTCAGTTCTTCCCTGCTTGATTTATACATTTAGTACAATCTCAGTCAAAATCACAGCAAGTTATTTTGTGGATATTGAGAAAATGATTCTAAAGTTTTTATAGAGGAACAGAAGTTCCAGAAAATCTAACACAATATTGAAGGAAAAGAACAAATTCAGAGAAGTAATTCTACCTGAATTTAAGACTTTCTGTAAAGCTATAGAAATAAAGACTGTGGTGTGGGACTGGTGAAAGAATAGACAGATAAATGGAACAGAATGGAATTGAGAAATAGATCTACATGAGTATAGTCTAGTGGTCTTTGATAAAGGAGCAAAGGCAGTACCATGGAGGAAAGATCGTTGCATCAACAGATGGTACTGAAATACCAAATCCAGTGGACATTCACATGAAGAAAGGGGCCCTAGATGCAGACCTTAAAGGGGCCCTAGACATAGACACATCATTGAAAAAAAATTAACTCAAAGTGGATCATAGACCTAAAGAAAAACACAAAGGTATAAAAATCTTATAGCATAGGAGAAAATCTAAACAACCTTGGGTATGGCAGTGACTTTTTAGATATAACACCAAAGATATGATCCATGAAAAAAATATTCAATAAGCTGGACATCATCAAAATTAAAAACTTCTCCTCTGTGAAACACACTGTCAAGATAATGAAGACAAGTTATAGACTGGGAAAAAATATTTGTAAAAACATACATCATAAGGAATGTTATCCAGAATATACAAAGCGCTCTTAAAACCTAGCAATAAGAAAATGAACAACCCAATTAAAAAACGGGCTGAAGACTTAATAGGAACCTCACTGAATGAAATTCACATATGGCAAGTAAGTATATGAAAAGATACTGCACATCATACATCATCAGGGAAATGTAAACTAAAACAGCAGTGAAATACCACTAAATACTTCTTCTTCTTGTTTAGTTGCCCAGTCATGTGGGACTCTTGGTGACCCTGTGAACTGTAGCCTGCCTGGTTGCTCTGTCCATGGGATTTCCAAGGCAAGAATACTAGAGTAGGCTGCCATTTTCTTTTCTAGGGGATCTTGCGGACCTGACCCAGTGACCGAACCCGTGTCTTCTGAGTTGCAGGTGGATTCTTTACTGCTGAGCCACCAGGGAAGCCATTGGAATGGCCAAAATCAGAAACACTGACAACACCAAATGCTGGCGAGGATGTGAAACAATAGGGACTTTCATTCATTGCTGGCTGGGAGTGCAAAATGGTGCAGCCACTTTGGAAGACATTTGACAGATTCTTACCAAACTAAACATACGTTTACTATATAATCCAGCAATTGTGCTTATTAGTTATTTACTCAAATGAGTTGAAAACCTAATATCCACACAAAAGTCTACATGTGTATGTTTATTCATGTTTATGTGTATGTTTATAACAGCTTTATTTATAATTGTCGAAAGTTGGAAGCAACCAGATGCCCTTCATGGGATGAATAAACTGTGGTACACTACATCTAGACAATGGAAAATTATTCAGTGCTTAAAAGAAATGAGCTATCAAACCATGAAGACATGGAGGAACTTTAAATGCACATCTCTGAGTGAAAGCTGTGCGTGCTGCCTGCGTGTGTGCGAGGTCGCTCCAGTCGTGTCTGACTCTTTGCAACCCTGTGGACTGTAGCCCTCTAGGTTCTCTGTCCTTGGGACGCGAGGCACAGATAACTGGAGTGGGTTGCCATTTCCTCCTGCAAGGATCTTCCTGACCCAGGGACTGAACCTGCATCTCTTATTTCTCCTGCATTGGCAGGTGGGTTGTTCACGGCTAGTGCCACCTGGGAAGCCCAAGCAAGTGAAAGATACAAATCTGAAAAGAGTACATGTTGTACGATTGTAACTATATGACATTCTGGAAAAGGCAAAAAATCAGGGAGATAGTAAAATGATTAGTGATTACAAGGGATTAGGAGGAGGAAGAAAGGATGAATAGGTAGAGACAGAATTTTGGGGGGCAGTGAAACTCTTCTGCTTGATATAATGGTGGGTACATGTTGCACGTTTGTCAAAAACCATTGAAATATCAAGAGTGAACTCTTAAATTGTGATCTTTGGGTGATAATAATGTGTCACTGTAGGTTCATCAGTTTCAACAAATGTACCACTCTGCTGCAAGATGTTCATGATGGTGGAGCTTGTAGGGTGTTTGGGGGCAGGAGGAATGTATGGAGACTTTGTACTTTCTGTTCAATTTTGTTGTGAACCTAAAACTGCTTCAAGAAGCTAAGGAATAGTTAACAGTAGAGTTGGATTGCGCTGGTAACATGAATAACCAAAAGCTAATTTATGCATGTTGTTGAAGGGCATGTAGTTTAGCCACAGTTTTTATACATGAAATCAAAATAGACTTTGATTATAACTAGGAATATCATCTTTAAGGAACGGCGTCTAATATACCTGTTTTTTAAAACAAGGGACAGCCACATGTTTGATAAACACACACAGCCTTTTGGTTGTTTCATTATGTTCAATACTTTAATATCTTACTCTGTCTCTCGGAATATACGTCTTAACTATAATTGAATATATAAAAATGAATGCTATGCTTGCAAAGCCCTTTATCTGTGATATTAATGTTAATATATTAGATTAATAGAGTATTTTTTTGTTCTAAAGAACTCATTGTTTTTATATTTAAAATATGCTATCTAATATATTTTTAGGGATAGATTTGTATGGGCAGTTTTATAATACGATAACCTAAATAATTTTCGAATAAAGGAGCTAGTTTCATTTTACCTCCTAATGGCTTGGCATATACAAGCTCAGGGTTAGAAAGGATTTTAAGGTCATCTGACCCAGTGAATTACAGATCTTGTGGCCCATCTCCAGTGCCCCACTGAATGGCTGTTCCGGTTTAGGATGTTTTATTTGTTAACTTAACAAACTTCTTTTGAATGCCACCATGTGACAGGCACTGTGTTGGGTGCTGTATTGACTTGTTTCTTCTTTTTAGTCTAGCAGGAGATATGTAGGTCAGTATGTAAATTCTAAAATAACATGGAAGGGACTATAAAGAAGGGTGAATAAAGACTGAGCTACTTAATGTCTCAGTCACTCTTTCCATTTTACACAATCGAAACTCTTAGAAAGTCTTCTTTTTTTTTCTCTTGAGCCAAGTACTTCTGCTTTAGTCTTTAGTACTGCCCTCTCCAAAAACCAATTTTTAGTTATTTCAAGACAGTGTGTTGTCTTTCCAGTTGGTATTGTTTTTCTGTTTGTTTCTTCTAGTTTTATTTTGCTTAAATTTGGCCAAAATTTCAATCTGTTGAAATATCTTCAGACTTTCCTTGTATACATTTGCTTTTTTTTCATAGGGTTAATCAATGGCCCCCTTCTCTCCCCATCACCCTCCTCTTATTTTTTCCTATGTCCCTGTCCTTCTTATTTTTTACATTTATTACTAAACCATTTGATAAAACTTTAAAACGTCTCAGTACCGCCAGGTGCCTCCGACAGGACTTTGGATCAGTGGTTTTCTCGAAGTCTTCTCTCTTGGATTCCTTCTTTGCTCTTCTCAAGTCTGGATTGGTTTGTTCTCTTGGTCTTCTGCATAGCTCCCCTCATCACACTTTCACTTGTTTCCTGGGAATTCCTTTCATCAGTCTTCTATGTTGAATTCCAGTTCCTGACCTTTCCCCCACCCCCACCTGCACCTTCTTTCCGCTTGCTGGAGGCCTATAGGCTCTTTTCTCTGACCCTCTGACTGTTCCAGAATTTCACAGTGATTTGTTTTGGTGGGATTTTATTTTATTTTATTTTTCATTTGTTGAGTTGGGCATTTGGTGACCTTCAACTTGGGTAATGATACAGATGTTTTATTAGGAGACCTAATAATGTCAGTGTCTATCTGCCTTATCTTTTAGGTTACTTGGTTTTCTTAGAAAAGAACTTTACAGTCTCTTACTGAGGGATATAGTATTAGGCCAACCAGGATTCTGGGAGCCTAGTGGTTGAAGGAGGACCACTGTCCTCATCAATCTGGTATGTAGGTTTTCACATAAAGCCCTGTTTTCAGTGCTACTCTTCAATCCCTGTTTTAGCTGTCTGTAGTATCTGATTCATTCTGTTTTCTGTCTTCCATCTTTTCTCATCTCTTCTCTTGTTTTCTTTGTAGCCATTATTATATAGCTTTAAAAATTTCTTTCAGTTCAGTTCAGCCGCTCAGTCATGTCTGACTCTTTGCGACCCCATGGACTGCAGCACGCCAGGCTTCCCTATGCATCACCAGTTTCTATAGGGGATAGTGATCTATATTTCAGAGAATGTTAAATTTAACACATTGTGTGGACCTCTCAGCTTTGTGGTGTCCATGATTTTGATCAACATGTCTTTGTTGACCTTTTTCAAGTTAACAATTTTTTTTTTTCACCAAAATAGGACAAAGAATCCTGTAGATGACATATAGCTAGAATAATTATTTCAAGTTGACCCAGTACCTTCTGGGCACTGCTAGTTACAACTAACCTTCAACTGTTTCAAATAAAAACTTAGGCATCCCAAGTTACTTGTAAGTTTAAAGGCATACCCTATTCTCTTTATCCCCCTTTTAATACATATTATACTTGCCTCTAATCTGATTTTCCTCCAGTTCATTGTTGACACTGCTGTCATAATAATTCATTAAATGGGTGCTTTAGAGAAGTGATTTTTCTAAAGCTAATAACTCTCTTGCTTATAAGTCTTTAATACCATCCCATAGATTTTTAGGATAATGTGTGCACTTTTCATCTAAGCCTGCAAAGACCGTTCCCAGGCCACCTCAGCACGCTTCCTTGGGCACAGCCCTGTGGGGCTTGTAAGATACACAAGGCACTATGTTTTACACAGGATGTACCCCTCCACCTGGAGTGACTTTTTTTTTCCATTCCTCGCTTATTTTTATCTCATTCTGAATTACTATTTTCTCTTGGAAGGCTCCCTTGCTTACCTCTACTGTGTGATATTTTTAACTATCTTTTGCTGTGTCTTTTTAATGCCTTGAACCTTTCTGCCATAGCATTCATCCATATTATATGGTAGGTTTATTTTTTCTAATGTTTATTTATTTGCCTGCTCTGGGTCTTAACTGCAGCATGCAGGATCCTCGATCTTTGCTGTGGTGTGTGGGCTCTTTAGCTGTGCATGCGAACTCTTAGTTGTGGCATGTGGTATCTAGTTCCCTGACCAGGGATTGAACCCAGGCCCTCTGCATTGGGAGTGCAGAGTCTTAGCCACTGAACCACCAGGGAAATCCCTGTATGGTAGTTTTTGATACTATTTCTATGCCTCCTCCAACAAGCCTTCACATGCCTCAAATACCAAGTATTTTTCTTCTTTTTTTCCTAAATATTAACATTTTTGTGTATTTTGATACAGTAGCATAGACATCTCTTAATTTTAGATAGGAAAGATAGTCTAAATCTTGGGCAGAAGATAATGTGTCTTTGAAGAGGCAGCCTCTATAACATGTCAAATACCAGCTTGGTGACTATATCTTATTTAATTTTGTATTTTTGGCATTTAGCATAGTGACTTTAGAAACAGCAGATACTCAATAAATATGTGTTGAAAAAAATGAATAAATGAATGAATGGTACCTCTCTACTCACATTATCTTAAAAACAGGTAGGGATCATTTATTCTAATTGACCTAGCTCCTCATCGTTTCTCTCCAGGTCTTTTCTATTTCTATTTTTTCATTCATTCATTAATTCAGAAAATATTTGTTGAGCTCCTCAGTTCAGTACAGTTCAGTCGCTCAGTCGTCCAACTCTTTGTGACCCTATGGACCACAGCACACCAGGCCTCCCTGTCCATCACTGACTCCCGGAATTTACCCAAACTCATGTCCATTGAGTCGGTGATGCCATCCAACCATCTCATCCTCTGTTGTCCCCTTCTCCTCCTGCCCCCAATCCCTCCCAGCATCAGGGTCTTTTCCAATGAGTCAACTCTTTGCATGAGGTGGCCAAAGTATTGGAGTTTCAGCTTCAGCATCAGTCCTTCCAGTGAACACCCAGGACTGATTTCCTTTAGGATGGACTGGTTGGATCTCCTTGCAGTCCAAGGGACTCTCAAGAGTCTTCTCCAACACCCAGTTCAAAAGCATCAATTCTTCTGTGCTCAGCTTTCTTTATAGTCCAACTCTCACATCCATACATAGCTACTGGAAAAACCATAGCCTTGACTAGATGGACCCTTGTTGGCAAAGTAATGTCTCTGCTTTTTCATAGGCTTCCTTCCAAGGAGTAAGCATCTTTTAATTTCATGGCTGCAGTCACCATCTGCAGTGATTTTGTTGAGTTCCTGCTATATGTCAAATGTGATAATAGCCACTGGAGATATAATGGTGAATAAAACAGCTCATCTCTACCCTCTCAGAGTTTATAATTTAGTGGGAAATAGCAGTTACAATACAATGTGAAACTGTTTTCAGTGAGGTAAGTACACTAGAGTATTATGAGAACATGTAAGAGGGGTGCCTAACTTGGGGCTCTCCAGAGGCTTTTTAAAGAAAGTAAAGCAAAGACATGAGAAATGAGTAGGGTTGCTCATCGAAGGCTAAAGGAATGCCAGTATACAGAGGCGTGCAAGACTCAGAGCATGCTCTTTCTAGCTTATTCAACTGTGAATTTTTTTCTTCTTTTTTCCTTTCTGCCTACCTATATATAGTCCAGTCTTCACGACGTTAGTTGAAAGCTTATGTCCTCAATTGTAATACTCATCTTTCCTTTCTTTAAATTAAACTTAGCATTCGATTGTGTCTTATTTTCACTTTAGTTGCCTAAAATATATTGTTAACCTGTCCTAGAGGGCAGAAAGTATACCTTATTTACCTCTCTTTCTTTCTTTGATAATGCCTAACTAAATATATTGCTGTCTATCCAGTAAGGATTTAATAAATGCTTGCTGAATAGTTATAAAGGGGACAAAAAGAAATAATGCATATATTTTAAGATTTCACATACTCTGTGAGGCTGCACCTCAAACTATACCGCATGTTCAGGATCAGAGCAAGAGAGTGGTTTTGAAAACTGTCCAAGCATTCATCCTCCTCCCTTTTTCACCATCTTTCACGGAATACATGTATAGATTGTTGGCAGGGAAATTGTTGCAGTCAATAAAATTGTCAGTTTGAGAATGAGTGTTGTCTCTTTGTGTTTCATATGTGCTTTGAAATATTTTGGAATGTTTATAAGAACATCAGCACTTGGGTTTTTAAACTATATAAATGTTCTAGGTCATATTAAAGCACTGTTAAATTGTAATCAGTACCAACATTTCAACTCCATCTGCTACAAAAGCACAAAACTCATTTAAAACACTTAAAAATAATAGCATCTAAAGCTTTCTTGCCCTTGAAGCATGTTCTTCTGCATTGGAATCAGCCTGTCTCTGACATTGGCAACTTAGTTGGATACGTATGATTGACTTGAAGGTGTAGGCTCTGTGTCAACCTGTTACCTTTGTAAGATAGCATTTGCTGAGTACACACTACTCTAATTTGAACACTATATACAAACTATGTGCGTATATTTGCTATTTTTTAGGAACTTATTTCAGTTTGCATGGCCTATAAATTTGAGTGTGTTGACAGCACATTTAGCAGCCAAATGAAAATATTAAGTCAGAGTATGAATCAGTCTCAGCCTCAGTTCAGTCGCTCAGTCGTGTCCGACTCTTTGCTCCTTGTTTTCAATTGCGATGCTATACTGCCTCTCTGAATGTAGATACCTATATGAGGCACTGATAAGGAAAGATGATGAAAGTACACCATTAGGACGGGGGGAAAAGCAAGCTAACAATATGTGAAATCCATTTGTTTTTAAAAATCAGACAGATGAAGATGGAGTTCAGTTGAGTTCAATTCAGTCCCTCAGTCGTGTCCGACTCTTTGCAACCCCATGGACTGCAGCATGCCAGGCTTACCTGTCCATCACCACCTCCTGGAGTTTTAAGTTCGTGTCCTTTGAGTCGGTGATGCCATCCAACCATCTCTGTCGTCCCCTTCTCCCACCTTCAATCTTTCCCAGCATCAGGGTCTTTTCAAATGAGTCAGTTCTTCGCATCAGGTGGCTAAAGTACTGGAGTTTCAGCTTTAACATCAGTTCTTCTAATGAATATTCAGGACTGATTTCCTTGACGATGGACTAGTTGGATCTCCTTGCAGTCCAAGGGACTCTCAAGAGTCTTCTCCAACACCCAGTTCAAAAGCATCAATTCTTTGGCGCTCAGCTTTCTTTATAGTCCAACTCTCATATCCATACATGACTACCGGAAAAACCATAGCTTTGACTAGATGGACCTTTGTTGCAAAGTAATGTCTCTGCTTTTTAATATGCTATCTAGGTTGGTGATAACTTTTCTTCCAAGGAGTAAGTGTCTTTTAATTTCATGGATATTTTTATCAGCACTAGAGTATTAGGTGTTTCTGGCAAATGCAAAAAAAAAAAAAAAATGTATTTAAAGCTAAGTATAACAGATCATACTTTTGAGTTAATTTTCATCTAAAGTTAACAGTGTCAAATCATTATCCCAAGTGAACTTCAGAATTCAAACCAAAAAAATAAAATAAATGGTTTCATTATGGAATTGAATGACATAAGCTGAACTTGGGCCTATAAACCCAGAACTTCAGAGTTTTAACCTCTCTTTAGCATAATCTCTTTGTGGCCTTGGGCAAGTTGCTTTGCAAAAACAGAAAACTGACAATCAAAATGAGAATGACAGAGGTGTAGAGATCTAGCTTTTAAAGCATTTGGATCTGAGAAGAGCCTCCTAAGTGGATGTTTCTCCTAGCTCTTCAGCCTTTCTGTTTTAAACCTGATTTCTCTGTCTTTTATATTCTGCCTTCTGCTGTATTTATACCTGTTTTCTTACAAAGACACACCATGTCCTTTGGAAGCATGTTTTATGAAGTAATAGATATATAGGCCGAGGATTTTAAAAGTTATACAAAGTAAAACTTTTTTCATGTTTTTATGTTTGTGTGTGTGTAAATATATAAGACCTTTCTGTATAGGTTATTGTTCACTAAATCATTCACTTCACATCCTAAGATGAGATATGACTGAGGAATGGTTCACATTCATTGACATTCAACTAATAGGAATATAAGAGATTTAAAATTCATTTTTGTGGTTGAAATAATTACTCCCTGGGTTATTTTCTAGAGAATCACATGTGTTTTGTATTGCTGTAGGGCAGGACTAGATTTAGCTATTTGCCTAAGGATGAATAATCCAGGTGTTGGCCAAACGACTTTTAGAAGGGAAGTAGAGAAACATCCTTAAAATCCTTTTTATTTTTTCTGATCCTGATATTAGTCTGTCAAAGAAAACAAACTTTGCCAGCCATATTTCAGAGCCCTTTGGAGCAATGAAATAGTATGAGAATGAGTGGTTTTTGAATTTTGAGTATATTACTTGTATTTGCATATTCTTTTAGCACCACCAAAATATGTTTGCTTGCTTTTTTTTTAATGTTATGATTCATAATATATTCATAATATTTCTTGGACGATAAAGTTATTTTGATAATATTTACTCTATTTTTAGCTCTCAAAGTGACAAACTATGACCCTTTAAGAAATCATCATGATTATTATTGAAATTACTAAGTATACAGAGGTATGAATTGTATTCACCTGGGACACGCACACACACACTACACTATTGTATCCGGTTGTAGAAACTGTAGATAGTTTGCTCTACAGGTTGTGTTCAATTTAAATAGAGGGCAGGACAAATGGGCTTCATTATGACAGTTCTTATGGTATATGAATGCTTAATAATGCCCTAGTTTTAAATTAATTTATAACTAATTTGCTGTGGAAGTTTGGAAGAATTTTTAAAAATCTGGATTAAGATTAGAATGAATTCTAACTAAATGTATCTGTTGCCATTTTCAAATTAACAACTGAAAGATGCTTTATATACTCTAAAAGATATTTTCTATATTGCTTTTTTTTCTAACTACATTTAAGAAACCAAAATAACCAACCTAGAAATCAAAGATGATGTATAAGAAAATTTCATATTAGTTAATTTCTTTTAAGGTGAATATGTCAATTATTCAGTATTATAATTGAATATATCCAGGTTTTTGAGTTTCTCTCTTATTAGTATTTTAAAAGACACCACAACATTATGTTTCTATATGCAGTATTGTGGTGAATATGATCATTACCTTAAATAAATGACATTTTTCAGTAGCCAGAAATCAGGGTTTTTAATTGTTATTTTGTGAATTTTATAAAATCTCAAGGTACTTTGGTAATATTTGAATGGTGGGTATGATGGTACACAGAAGATAAATCTTTCAAAGAAAAGTACCTTATTTTATGACTGCCTAAAATATATACTTATACCTTTATTATTATTCATAGATTAATATAACTTCAATTTTATATTTCATTTTATTTATCATATGCTTGCTTTGAATAAAATTACAGGAGGTTTAAAAAATAACTGTCCCTCTCCTTTAAGGAAAAAGTCGTCATCCTTATTTACTTAAGTAAATTGCATTAGTGGTAGTATTTCTCTTGGCTGTTTGTTCAGCCGCTAGAGTCCCTTGTGACCTTGGGTATATATTCGAAGAGGTGACTGATGGTTCGTGGTGTTCTAAATTTTCTGGTAGTTTGCCTGTTGCCTGCCTCTGGGTTTGTCATCGCCCTTATGCTGACTTAGGCAGTATTCCTTCAGTCTCTTATCTCCAGGCTTTGATGCATATGTTCTGAAGGTGGCCACAGTGACTTTGGGTAGCAGCAGATGGTGAACCTTCAGGCTGCCACCGGCTATACTGGTGTTAAGTTGGAAAGTTAACATTTGATGAAGAATCAGTAGTGCATATGAAAGAGCTTTCACTGCTGAAATATCTTTTAATTAAAAAATTAGCATACTCAAACGTTTGCAAATGTGTGGGCATTTAAAGAAGTCTAAGATCAGTTGTTTTCTTATAGAGAAATCAGTTATTTACCAGCTTAGTTTATTCTTTCCTCCTTGTTCCTGCCCCAATTGTTTGTAGTAAAGGCAGATAAGAGATTTAGGTAAACTGAAATGGGATGTTTTGGGGAATTAAATGTATTGGGATAAACATTTAAACTATATTTTGATTTGTGATAATTTGGAATTTAATAACTAGAAAGCAATGTGGATCTTGCATACTACTTCCATACAATCCTAGTAGATCAGTTCTGTTGTTTCCTGCATTTGAAGATATTTCTAGGTTATAGACGCCTAGAGAACTCAGCCCACTTCAAAATGATATTTCACCTTGCTGTAAGTTGGTTGGTGATGTTTTTGGCTTTGCCATCAATCCATAAAGCAACATCCTTTTGAATTGTTTGTTCACTTACTTCATGATGTTGTCTTATGTTGGAAATTCTAGCACCAATAAAACACTGATAAGACATCAAAGAATTTTTTTTCTGTTCCCCTTCAGTCACAAGGGTACTTTTTATGCTTTACTGAAAACAGACCCTTGAACTCTCTATCCTTTAGGATAGAGTTGCAAGTATCCATGTCAAATATTACTCTTCATACTTCAGTTCTTATCAGTGAAACAACTTTTGTGAGCACAGGACCATCAAAAACAGTTTGGTTTCATGGTGTGAGGGCACGAAGTGCCTCTCCACTGTCTGTTCATGCTGACGCTCCTGGCGCTGCAGTTTCTCATGGACAAAAGTGGTAGGCTGAGTATCCTTTACTTTTGGAGTTGCCGGGCAGTAGTACAGGGAACACTGCTAGCTTCTGATGTCCAAAAAAGAGAAAGTTAGACCCCAGTGGGAAGAACTGGAAGAATTGCTGGTATTAAAGTTCATCGAGTACTCTTTGTTTTCTGCTGTTGAATTTTATAAGATATATCTCATGAGAATAAGGTATGGAATTAACACTTAATAGTCAAAATACATTTTGAGTATTCTAAGCCTATGAAATGAGATGAATTTTAGCAATAAGTGTAAGTGACATTTGATTATCACCATGTGGTGTTGACAGGGAAAGCAACGGTTTAGCGCTTTAGGTTTGTGACTGTTTGTACAGACGAATAACATTACCAGTACCTATAACACTGCCAAGATGAGTTTAGTGAATCTAATAATGGTCAAGTGTGGGCTGTTCAAGAGAGTATAGTAAATATAACCTTATTTATCTGGAACTATGTTGAGAAAAACTAGCTAACTTGTCTGATTGGGCTTCTCTGTTTTCTCTGGACTCTTTCTTATGTTGATCCCCTGGTTCTCTGGTATGTTGATGTGTGAGTTCTAAGTGGTGTACCTTGCACAACTGAAGTCCATTTAGATGACGTCCAGTCAACAGGAATAGTACTGTGACAGCCGTTAAAGGGAAGGCTGTTTGTCCCAGTATGGCTGTCTCTGTAGGCTTTTCTTAAACATTAAAAACAAAAAACCAAAAAAAACCCCAACTTTTATTCATTGTTTTGGAGTCCTTTGAAATAAGTGGTACCAAAGTAGTGAGAGGTGTTCCCTTGGATTACCCAGGTAATCTTTCTTCTTAAAGGAATTGGAGCTGAAGTTACTTCTAGAGGCTTACAGACTTTGAATGTCAGCATTTAAATTAAGTATCTAAAAAAATTCAAAAATAGATGACATATGATCTTCACTGAAGGGAACTTTCTGTACTTCCTCACCACAGTCATCGTGTCTATATTGCTGTTTTTCTCTTTTCTTTTCTCCAAATTTATTTTTCATGTGCCTAAAAAATAATTGTCATTTGATACTTTTGATATGCTGTCCTACCTCCCCTATCTTTCCAGAGGTAGTACCTAGTTAAACCTACTTAAATGTCAAGCCTTCCCCATTCTAGTTAACAAAATTTACTGATAGTCAGCTGGAGCTTTTCCTGCTACTGTTGTGAAAGGAAAGTAAGCAAGTCTCATTGTTCTGGTGGAATTGAGGAACAGATGAGGCTAATCCTGGAGGGATAAGTTGTTTGCTTTTTTCTTTTTTTTTTCCAGTTAGGAGCAGTGGTTCTATATATTATCGTGGGCAAAGATGGAGTAATCTCTTCTGTTAGACCATATGCTAATATAGTGCTGATAAGGAAGTGTGAAAAATGAAAGGGAAAAATACATTAATTGTATTCTCTCAATAAGGTATGCCATCCAAGATAATTATTTCATGACAGTTTGAGTTATAGAACTTGTTTTATCATGAAATAAAAGCTGGTTTTAGGAGCCTTTCATTGGAAAGACAATTGTATCAAATTAGTACTAGATTAGATTTTTGTCTTTATAAAGGTGAGCAAACCCATGAGCAGTTTTTAAATTGATGTGTTCTAGTCCACAAATGAACAAATTCTGTTTGAGGGTTAAAGAAGCTATTATTTTGTCCTTTATGCTGACAGCTTCATTACAGATTGGCCTACTGTTGGCATTAAAAAAATGTTTGGCTCCTTATGATCTTTGTGCATGCAACTATAATATTAATGCAGTGCCATAGCACTGTTCATTAAGAAATGACTCTAAATGAGGTTGAAGCGTGTAAATTTGGAAAGATACAGATGTTAAATGCAGTCGTTTCTCTTTGTATACAGCCGTATGGCTAATAATTTCCAAGTGGCTAAAGCTCTTGTTAGCAGGAGTGCTGGTGTGTTAAGAATGGCTCTATAAATAACTTTAAGAACTGAAGTTGAAGGTGCTTCTTTTAAAGACTATTGTTAACTAAACATTATTGCCAAACAGATGGAAAGCATTCACCAGCCTGATGTTTTTAGGTCTAATTATATTATCACCAGCCCTGTACGGCTCAGTTGAAGAGGTGTATCCAGAGGCCAATTTATAATCATTTAGCCAACACCTGTTTGGGAGAAATTGACAGTCAAAGGGCACATTTAAAAAAAATCACATATGTTCTTGTGTTTATTGCCTCAATGTGAACATTGTCTAGTCACAAACAAACTTGGTAGGAGAAGAAAGTAAATGTAAACAAAGTAGCCCTTCTCAGCCATGTTTATCGATCTTAATTTGGCCTTTTTATCTGATCTACTTCATACTTCATGACTAAGTGAGACCAGCAAAGAGATATCACTGCTGATTTACACAGGAATATATTGTCCAGTCGATTAAGACGCTTCTGATAGAAAAAAGTTCTTTCCTTTGTACAGCTTCCATACTTTTTACCTGGTGGAACGTTTTCTGTATCATATTGATGTATGTTATTTAGATAGGATTGGAATCTGGTGAATGACTTAAAAGGAGTTACAAACTGATGTGAAAACAAATGAGATTTAAGGAACACTGAGTGTCTCTACCGGAGAAGGCAATGGCACCCCACTCCAGTACGCTTGCCTGGAGAATCCCATGGACGGAGGAGCCTGGTAGACTGCAGTCCATGGGGTCGCGAAGAGTTGGACACAACTGAGCGACTTCACTTTCACTTTTCACTTTTATGCATTGGAGAAGGAAATGGCAACCCACTCCAGTGTTCTTGCCTGGAGAATCCCAGGGATGGGGTTGCACAGAGTCGGACACGTCTGAAGTGACTTAGCAGCAGAGTGTCTCTACAGACTCAGTAGATGTTTATTTAGCTCACCTTTACAGAGATGTGCCGCCTTTTGCACTCATGTTAGTTTAGCAGTTAAAGAGGAAGAACCCTGGAGCCAGATTGCTAGGGTTTAAATCTCACCTCTCAGTTCAGTTCTGACTCTTTGCGACCCCATGGACTGCAGCACACCAGGCCTCCCTGTCCATCACCAACTCCCGGAGTTTAATCAAACTCATGTCCATTGAGTCCGTGATGCCATCCAACCATCTTATCCTCTGTCGTCCCCCTCTCCTCCCACCTTCAATCTTTCCCAGCAGGGTCTTTTCAAATGAGTCAATTCTTCACATCAGGTGGCCAAAGTATTGGAGTTTCAGCTTCAGCATCAGTCCTTCCAGTGAATATTTAGGACTGATTTCCTTTAGGATGGACAGGTTGGATCTCCTTGCAGTCCAAGGGACTCTGAAAAGTCTTCTCTCCAACACCAGAGTTCAAAAGCATCAATTCTTTGGCGCTCAGCTTTCTTTATAGTCCAACTCTCACATCCATACATGACTACTGGAAAAACCATAGCCTTGACTAGATGACCTTTGTTGGCAAAGTAATGTCTCTGCTTTTTCATATGCTAAGTTGGTCATAACTTTTCTTCCAAGGAGTAGCATGTTAATTTCATGGCTGCAATCACCATCTGCAGTGATTTTGGAGTCCCCACAAATAAAGTCTGTCACTGTTTCCACTGTTTCCCCATCTATTTGTCATGAAGTGTTGGGACCAGATGCCATGATCTTAGTTTTCTGAATGTTGACCTTTAAGCCAACTTTTTCACTCTCCTCTTTCACTTTCATCTTGAGACTCTTTAATTCTTCTTCACTTTCTGTCATAAGGGTGGTGTCATCTGCATATCTGAGGTTATTGATATTTCTCCTAGCAATCTTGATTCCAGCTTGTGTTTCATCCAGCCTAGTGTTTCTCGTGATGTACTCTGCATAGAAGTTAAATAAGCAGGGTGACAATATACAGCCTTGATGTACTCCTTTCCTGATTTGGAACCAGTCTGTTGTTCCCTGTCCAGTTCTAACAGTTGCTTCCTGACCTGCATACAGATTTCTCAAGAGGCAGGTCAGGTGGTGTGGCATTCCCGTCTCTTTAAGAATTTTCCACAGTTTGTTGTGAACCACACAGTCAAAGACTTTGGCAGAGTCAATACAGCAGAAATAGATGTTTTTCTGAAACTCTTGCTTTTTCGATGATCCAGCGGATGTTGGGAATTTGATCTCTGGTTCCTCTGCCTTTTCTAAATCCAACTTAAACATCTGAAAGTTCATGGTTCATGTACTATTGAAGCCTGGCTTGGAGAATTTTGAGCATTACTTTGCTAGCATGTGAAATGAGTGCAAGTGTTCGGTAGTTTGAGCATTCTTTGGCATTGCCTTTCTTTGGGATTGGAATGAAAACTGACCTTTTCCAGTCCTGTGGCCACTGCTGAGTTTTCCAAATTTGCTGGCATATTGAGTGCAGCCCTTTCACAGCATCATCTTTTAGGATTTGAAATAGCTCAACGGGAATTCCGTCACCTCCACTAGCTTTGTTCGTAGTGATGCTTCCTAGGCCCACTTGACTTCGCATTCCAGGATGTCTGTCTCTAGGTGAGTGATCACACCATCTTGATTATCTGTGCTGTGAAGATCTTTTTTGTATAGTTCTTTTGTGTATTCTTGCCACCTCTTCTTAATATCTTCTGCTTCTGTTAGGTCCATGCCATTTCTGTCCTTTATTTTGCCCGTCTTTGCATGAGATGTTCCCTTGGTATCTCTAATTTTCTTGAAGAGATCTTTAGTCTTTCCCATTCTATTTTCCTCTATTTCTTTTTGTGAGCTTGAGCATATTAACAATTTTATGTTTGTTTTCTCATCTATGAAAGTGAGAGTCACTCAGTCATGTCCAACTCTTTGTGACCCCATGGACTGTAACCTGCCAGGCTCCTCTGTCCATGTAATTCTCCAGGCCAGGATACTGGAGTGGGTAGCTGTTCCCTTGTCCAGGGGATCTTCCCAACCCAGGGATTGAACCCAGGTCTCCTGCGTTGCAGGTGGATTCTTTACTGCCTGAGCCACCAGGAAAGGCCTTCTCATCTATAAACGTGATTAATTAAAGTATACTTACCTCAGGATTTCCCTGGCAGTCCAGTGGTTAAGACTCCACACTTCACTCAAGGTGTGTGGGTTTGGTCCCCAGTTGGGGAACGAAGATCCCACATGCTGCATGATGTGGTCAAAAAGAAAAAGAAATAGTATACCTACCTTATTAGATTGTTGAATGAATTATGTGATTTGATTCTTTAAACCCCATCACAGTGCCTGCTCGAAAGTAAGCATTCTAGTAGGATACTTTCTCCTGTCTTTAGCTATTGTTTTTAACGGAGAATTCTTAGCAATTTATACACATCTCTAGTCCTGACTTATTTTCTAAACTCCATTCCCATATTGCTATCTACCTTCCAAACTTTTATTCCTAAATTCATTCACATATGTTTAGTGAACAGTTACTTTGGGAGGTGGATAGGTTATGTGTTGCAGGAAATACAGTTTCTGCCTTGTATTAATTTTCTGTTGCTGCATTACAAATTACCACAAATGTAGCTGCTTAAAACAACTCACTTTATGTAGTCAGAGTTCTCTGGATCAGCGGTCTGACAGGAGTTGCGTTGGGCTGGATTCAAGGTGCTGGCAGGGCTGCTTTCTTTCCTGGAGACTCTGGGGGAAAATCCACTTTCAAGCTCACTTGGGTTGTTGGCTGTAGTCCTTTCTTTGGGGTTGTAGGACTGTGGTTGCTAGCTCTCAGCCAAGGGTTGGCCTTTGTGCCTGAAAACTGCCTGTTCCTTCTCATGCTTACTGTGAGCTCCTAAAGGTCTATGTCCAGTGTTTACATGTGGACCTCTGTATCTTGGAGCCAGCAGCAACATCTCTCTCATACTATGAATCCCTCTGATTTCCCCTTCTGCCATATCAGTTTTGTGCATCATTACAGTTCTGGACTGAGACAGTTCTCTAAGGGTTCATGTGATTTGATTGAGCCCACTCAGATAATCCAAGGTAATCTGTTGTAAGGTCTGCATCCTAATTACATCTGCAGAGTCCTTTTGGCCAATAACATAACATATTCACAGTTATGGAGATTAAGGTATGAGCAACATTGGCAACTGTTATTCTGCTTACAACATGCTGATGAAAAGCTTGAAATCTGGTTGGGATATGGACCAAAGTGACCAAATAAAACCATATTGAAGAGGCTGGTATCATATATAGTAGGAAAACATAGGAAGAGCATCAGTGACATTTGAGCTGAATATGGAAGTATGAGTGCTTGTTTGGTAAGGGGCTGGGTGAGCATTTCAGGGAGAAGAAGCTATTATAGTAAAGCAGTAATAGTAACAATTGGCTGTACCAAGCACTTTTAAAGATGATCTCACTGAAGTTCTCACAAGTGGTAGAGACTATTATTTTCTCCCATTATGGGCTTCCCTGGTGGCTCAGCTGGTAAAGAATCCACCTGCAATGCGGGAGGCCTGGGTTCGATCCCTGGGTTGGGAAGACCCCCCGGAGAAGGGAAAGGCTCCCCACTCCAGTATTCTGGCCTGGAGAATTCCATGGACAGTCCGTGGGGTCGCAAAGAGTCAGACACAGCTAAGTGACTTTCACTTCACCATTATATCTTCTACAGATGAAGCTATAATATCTTCACATATGGAGTAGGAATGGTAAAATTATCTTATTGGGTAATTGAAAGAATTAACAGTGATTACACATGACTAAAGCGTAGCACATAGTAAACACTGAAATCATGGTAGGCCAAAGAGAGTGGAGGATGGAGAGGAGACATACTTAGGGCATAGAATTGACTAGACTTGGTCACTGGTCACAAAGGTGGGGACAGGGGAGAACTCACAGGACTTAGGGAACTTTTTGATTTAGGGGGTTTCCTGGGTGATAATATTTAATACTGTTAAGAGGTAAAATTGGGTTTTGTTTTTAGTGAGGAGAGGGCTTTGAGAAGGTATCTGTGGGAATATTCGTTTGAAATTAGATAGAGTAGAATAGGATAGATCAAGCACCCAGAAGAGGGGTCAAAGATGAAGTTGTCACTATGACTTCAAATTCATCAGGTCTTAAACAGGTTCCTCATTTTAACTTGCCTGTTTCTTCTCAGCATTCTTTTATTTTCCTAAGCTTGATAGCTTCTTTTACCCTTGACTCCCAACTCACTGAAGAGGGCAGGAAAAAAAGACCTTTACACAGTGCTTACAGAATGCTGCGTGTTTACAGATTTCTGAGGTGTAAGTTCTCCTGCCACAGCCCATTTCAGACTGTGCTGCTTTTGTGCTACAGTAGTGGAGTTCAGTAGCTACACCAGAGACCACATGGTTTGCAAAGCCTAAGATATTTACTGCCTGTATCTCTCCAGGAATAGTTTGCCAACATCTGCTGTAATGTCTCTAAAAAGATCAACATGATATAAAATATATAAATATTGAATATATTTATAAACTATAAATATAAATATGGGAGGGTGATTCCCTATCTCTATTCACTCTTTCTTTTCATTAAGATGGGTAGGGGGAGTAGGTGGTTTGAGGGGGTGATGTGTGAAATTATGAGGGGTCTTGAGGTCGTTTTTTGGATGTATGCTTCTTCTCTGAATAAGAAAAGTGATACATGATATAACATAATTTTTTAAAAAGAAAACCTGCCATAACTATTTTGAGAATAGAACATAGGGCAGCAAAGATAGAAGCAGAGAAATCTGTTGGGAGGCCATTGTTATAATCTGGGTAAATCTTTGTTTCATTCAGGGTAATACCTGTGAAAGGGGTGAGGTGAGTTCAGATTCTGGATACAGTTTGAAGATATAGCTGGCAGGATTTGCTGATGGAAAAGGAGGAGTTAAGGATGAGTCCAAGATGGAGAAGTAGCACCAGAAGGGTGCCTTGGGTTGGGGCCTGAGTTATTGAGATCACATTGCAGCAAGTGGCTACGTTTGAGGTTTTGGGAAGAAAGTTGAGACTTCAATTTCTGTAAAACAATTTTTTTTTTTTTTTTTTTTTTTTACTTAGCCACTTAATGTTTCCTAAGGAAGAGTTCTTTTTCTAAAGTAATGTTTCCTTTTAAGAATTATATTTTAAAATAAATCTAGGAAAACATGGTAGTGTTTCTAAAATATGGCATTTTTAGAAAGGAAATACCCTTTGGATAGGATTTTTCACAGTGTGATTTGGTGACTTAAAAAAAAGCCTATTCAAAGCAACCTAGATGCCCATCAGCAGATGAATGGGTAAGGAAGCTGTGGTACATATACACCATGGAATATTACTCAGCCGTTAAAAAGAATTCATTTGAACCAGTTCTAATGAGATGGATGAAACTGGAGCCCATTATACAGAGTGAAGTAAGCCAGAAAGATAAAGAACATTACAGCATACTAACACATATATATGGAATTTAGAAAGATGGTAACGACAACCCTATATGCAAAACAGAAAAAGAGACACAGAAGTACAGAACAGACTTTTGAACTCTGTGGGAGAAGATGAGGGTGGGATGTTGCGAAAGAACAGCATGTATATTATCTATGGTGAAACAAGTCACCAGCCCAGGTTGGATGCATGAGACAAGTGCTCGGGCCTGGTGCACTGGGAAGACCCAGAGGAATCGGGTGGAGAGGGAGGTGGGAGGGGGGATCGGGATAGGGAATACGTGTAAATCTATTGCTGGTTCGTGTCAATGTATGACAAAACCCACTGAAAAAATAAATAAATAAATAAATTAAAAAAACAAAAACAAAAACAAAACAAACAAACAAAAAAAGCCTATTCAGAAATTAATGGTTTTGGCTGAGTCAGTTTCAGCACTTTCCCCCCAAACCTTTAGTGTGGTTTCAAAAAGTTATGAGTTCGTATTTCACTGATTGTAAATAATTTATTACTCATGTCTTTTTTTGTAGGTTTTACTTGTAATGGACACAAGGACAGAACAGACATTTATTTTAAAAGTAAGTAGAAATTTCTGTTTAATGAGTTTAGAAATGTATTTTCAAATTATGCTTCTGAAAGAAAGTATTTAATTTTTTTCTGGGTGTTTGAATGGCTTTTTTTGTGTTTGCAGTCATCTGGATTCACTTTAGTTTGTGTCCTTCCATCACAGTTGATAAATACTCTGTAGCATACATTTAAAAAGAGTGTGGAGGAAATAATTTGAATAAGTTGAAGACTCATTTTATGCTGTTTAAATGTATAGTGTATAATTTAAATACATCTCTAATATATTTTACATAATTTATGAAGACCACATACAATCATACTTTTGATTACGATTACAGTTCTTAAGAGCTGAAATTTTACCTTAAAGTCTTTGTTAAAGGTATTTGGAAAAGTGTTATCTACATCCCTGGCCATGTCTTTTACCTAAATTCAATTTTGATTCTCTGTATTACTCAATTTGTAATTAAGTGAATAAGGGAAGAAACCCCCCTCAATTTTGTAATTTCAAAATCGTATTTGAAGTGGATTTTCATAGTGCAATATTCTAAAAGTATCCTAATTTTAAGCATTTCCTCAGCATCCAGAATTAATGAATTTCAAATCAGTGTTATGTTTTTCTGATATTTTTTCTTTTACTTATCAGCATGGCAGTAGGTCACATTGACATACACGGAAATAAATTTTTCTCTCTGAGTATACTTTATTGCTGATATTTCCGCAGGTTTTTAAACCATGGTATGACGCAAGAAACTCCACATACCTTGTTCCTTTGGAGAAAACTTAAAATGATCTTCATATTTTTTTTGGAATAGCATTTCAAAACTGCCTGTTTAATCTCGGAATACCTTTTGTGTCTCAGGAATTTGAATTGATCTCACGATGTCTACTGCTTTGAAGATACACATAAGTAAAATAAAACTTAAGGAAAGGTCATAGAGAAATAACTGTGTGTCATCCTGATGACTTAGTTTGAGAGCATCTCTAATAAAAACACTGACCCACGTAATTGATTTTAATGGCAGCTTTGTGGCATCTTCAGTGCTCTGGACTCACGCCAGATGCCATCAGCAGAGCCTCCAGGGACCGAGGGGCATAGAGCAGCAGATGAGTGGTTTCTCTGAAGCCCAGAGTAACTCGGATAGATTAGTTTGGTTGATAAACACAGAGCGCAGCAGGCTCCAAAGGCAGCTGAGGGTACAACTGACCTTTTTGTTCTCTGTCAGGGTCTGAGGAAAAGCAGCGAATGCAGCCGGAACAGAAAGACCATCGTCCCCCGCTGTGTGCCCAACATGGTGTGCTTGCACAAGTACATCGTCTCCGAGGAGTCGGTGTTTCTCGTGCTGCAGCACGCGGAAGGTTGGTCTGCGGCTCAGACTGTGTGCGCTGAAAGCTAGGCACCCTTAGCTTTTTGGTTTCTATAATGCCCTTCTTCCTTCTGTCGTTACTTGAGTGGATAAAACATATGAAACACGTGTAAGAAACGGTTTCCTTATGCCTCTGCTTGGGCCCCCCCCCCCCCACTTTGAGTTGCGAGGGACAATGAAAGCCCAGGCGAGCAGCAGACTTCATTTGGAACATTCTTAGATACGCTTAGCTGCTTCCTTACTCGGAGGATGGGTTCAATATGATGAGAACTTTAATGCGGCCGTGTGCTAAGAGAACTAGGTTTTATCTTAGGGATTTCTCTTGTTCTCTGCTGAAAAGATACATTAATGTTAGATGACAAAAATGAAAAGCATCCCCTGAAGAATTAATTAATTACCTCCTTTTTTAGAAAGCATAGGTATTTGCTTAACGTTTGACATTAACTAGTTATTCTGATCTGGGTTTTTATGAATACAGCCATTGGCATCACATATGGGTACAAAGCAGGGGCGCAGTGCTCTGCCTTCAGACTCTTTATGAGATTTCAGCTCTTAGTAAAGGGAACAGGTGGCAAAAAAAAAAAATACTAAATTTTGGTTTGTTTTTGCCCTTTAACACCTGAATTTAAATAATTAGTCTTTTATTAAAATGAACACAGCATATAAATATAAATGCACAAGATAAACATTGCCTTTTGGATTTTGAGAGATATTTTTAAAATGGTAAAGAAAATTAAATTATTTTCCATATTTCAAGAAGGTTTTGTTATTATTTTTACGTCACTGAGCATAAAGAACTGTTGTGCTCTAGTAATAGGCGTAACACTTGAATTGAATGCATTTTGCTAGGAAAATGAGTCATTGCTTTGTGGGATGAGGTCTCTTATGATAACTAATGTAAGATTTTTGACGGGGGCAATAAACTATTAATATTGTTTATTATGAAGTACAGCACAAGATAACTACAGATGGAGGGAAGACCTCCATATGTAGTATTTAATAGGAAATTCAGAAGGGGCTCCATGGTCTCTCAGGTATTAAGAGAGTTAATTGCGTGTGTGAATTGGATAACTAATTCACCTTTGTTCAGACATTATAGACAGCTTTTATCTGAGGATACCAGTGCATTATAGACATTATTGAATTAGAGGTCATGTCATCTGATAGCGAAATACAGCCACCTCTGGTGTGGAACAAAATAACTTGCATAGTAATAATCCATAATAATTTAGAACAAGGTCAGTAGGATGAATGTAATTATAGTCAATATTCTATTACCCAGTGTGGATTATTCATGTTGGAGATAATCTGGTAAATTTTCAATCCTAGTTTACCTCTGCTATTTGAAGCTTCCTCTTCCTGTTTTTCCTTTTCCTTCTCCAAATATTTTTTCTTATGCCATCTTCTTATCATTTCTTATACTTCCTAAAGCTCATATTTCAAATGATTTTACCTTATTACTGTAGAAGATGTTTATAATTTGCTTTAAAGCCATAGACATGTGGCTTTCAAATTTTTCGGTTTTAGAACTGTTTGTTATCTTCACCAAATTTCTTTTTCTTTGCTGTTGACCATGCCTGCCTTTGAATGATCACATGGCCATGGAATTTGTCCTGGATTATTTAAATTGGGGAGAAGGTGGGGGGATGTGGGTGGGGAGAGGAGAGGAATTGCTTTTGACAGTTCATTTTGGGTGTTTATTGTTTAATTTTAAAAAGATTTTATAATACAAATATATAGTAGTAGAAATAGGGACTCTGGATTCATTTAATATTCAGCAAATTTATTGAGTATGTGCTATCTTTTAGGCTTTCTTTTTGATGAACAAGACAGGAAAATAAACTTACTTCTTGTGGAGAGTCAAACAGAAAACAAGAGTGATACTATCAGCTAATAATGGGGACTGTGCTCATTTCTGGGGCTTCCCAGGTGGTGCTAGTGGTAAAGAACTGGCCTGCCAATGCTGGAGATGCCAGAGACAAGGGTTCGATCCCTGGATCGGGGAGATTCCTTGGAGGACGGAATGGCAACCCACTCCAGTATTCCTGCCTGGAGAATACCATGGTCAGAGTATCTGGCTGGCTATGGCCCATAGAGTCACACAATATTGAACACAACTGAAGCGACTTAGCCCGCACTCATGCTCATTTTTAACACAGAGTGATCTAATCGAGAGTGACTGGTTGACAACTTTAGTTATTCAAGGAAGCCTACTCTAAAAAAGTGACATTTTAGAGGAGTTCTGAATGACAAAAGAAATAACCCTTTGAATGTAAGGTGGAAGCCTGTTCTAGGTATAGGGATCAGTGTGAAAAATTGAAGGCAGAAGCAAACTTGGTTTGTTTGATGAACAAGGATGGAGACCATTTGGTTGGATCTAGCAAGCAATCGACAGCTTTGGTGGTATATGAAGCTACGGAAGAAGTAGGCAGGAGCAAGGTAGAGACTTTGGCTTTCATTCAAGGGCATTGGGAAATGATTGGACATTTTAAGCAGTGACAAGGTCTGATTCACATTCAAGAAAATCCCTCTGACTGTTGTATATGGAATGGATTATAGAAAGTCAAGAGGAGACCAGTGAGTAGGCTAGTAAAGTAGCCTGGGCAAGAGATGATAGTGGCATGGTCTTCTGGGATTCTAGTGGAGTTGCTTTGGGGGTAATCAGTGGGACCTATGTGGGCTTCCCTGATAGCTCAGTTGGTAAAGCATCCACCTGCAGTACAGAAGACCCTGGTTCAGTTCCCCAGTCGGGAAGATCCTCTGGAGAAGGGAAAGGCTACCCACTCCAGTATTCTGGCCTAGAGAATTCCATGGACTGTGTATAGTCCATGGGATCGCAAAGAGTCGGACACGACTGAGCAACTTTCACTTTCACTTTTCACTTTCAGTGGGACCTATGATGGATTTAAGGTTAGGGAGAGAAGACTTTAGGATAATTTCCTGGATTTGGCATGAGCGGTCAACTGAACTGGATGGCGGACAGTGTGTTATCTTTTACGTGTCGCTGGTACTTTGTCACCTCTGTGAAACAGGAGTTTGTGCTTTTATCATAAAAATACCACTTTCCTATGCGTGAGTAGCTATTACTGAAAAAGTAAACATTGAAGAACTGTTTTCTCCATAATATGAATGCTTGAATATTTATGATTTAGGCTTTAACTTCCCTTTGCTTATAGAACTATTCATTTTTCACATGAGTCTCTTGGACTAATTTTCTTAACATTTTAATTCATTCAGTTAGAAATATTTTGGGCACTCTCTGGGCTCTTAGTTTTAACATGCGTCCATGCATGCTAAGTCGCTTCAGTTGTGTCTGACTCTTTTGTGACCTTATGGACTGTAGCCCATCAGGCTCTTCTGTCCGTGGGATTCTCCAGGCAAGGACACTGGGGTGGGTTGTCATGCCCTAGGATCTTCCCAACCCAGAGATTGAACCCACGTCTCTTATGTCTCCTGCATTGGCAGGCAGTTTCTTTACCACTAGCACCACCTGGGAAGCCCTAGTTCTAACATGTTCTGTGCTCACTCGCTCAGTTGTGTCCGACTCTTTGCAGCCTCATGGACTGCAGGGTACCAGGCTCCTCTGTCCATGGGATTCTCCAGGCAAGAATACTGGAGTGGCTTATCATGCATGCCCTCCTCCAGGGGATCTTCCCAACCCAGGGATCGAACCCAGGTCTCCCACATTGAAGGCAGATTCTTTACCGTCTGAGCCACCAGAGAAGCCCCAGATCTAATGTGGTAATGAGCAAAATGAAGAATATGCCTTCATGGAGTTAACAGTATAGAGGCAGAGCAGACAGTAAGCAAACACATCAGTAAATATATGAGGGAATGCCAGAAGGGTGAGTTGAGGGTTTCTATTTTACGTAGAGTGGTCGATCTTATTAAGAAGGGGACATTTGGCAAATGACCTGAGGGAAGTGAGATGGGAGCAGATGTGGACGTGGGCGGGAAGAGTATCTTGGCGAGAGAGAACAGGTGCACAGGCCTGGAGGCAGGAGTGTGTTTGCTCTACAGGAAGCGGCAAGGTCAGCTGTGGCTGGAGCAGAGGGGAGCGTGATAGGAAGCGGTCTCGTGGGAGTGGGGACACACGTGGGCAGGTCTGGTGTGGTCTCCTGAGACGCTTTAAGAACATAGTTTTATTCTGAATGGATAGGAAGTTACTGGGGGATAGTGAGCGGAGCAGTGACAAGGTAGGGATCACTCTGGTTGCTTGGTGAAAAACAGAATCTAGGAGGGAAAATAGAATTTAGGAGGGAGACCATTTTGGAGGTTGTTGAAGTAATCCAGGAGAAGTCGACGCTGGCGTGGACACAGTGGTGGAGGTGGTGAGAAATGGTTGTTAGATCGTGATTGCATTTTGAAGATAGAACTGGCAGGGTTCTGCCTTGTATGACTCCATGGCTGGGGCTCAAATAACTGAAAGAACAGTTCCCATCTACTAAGATGAAGAAAGCTCTGGGAAGAGTAGATTTAGAGAGAAAAACTGGAGATTCAGTGTTGGACATTAGAGTTTGAAAGTGAACGTGTTAGTCGCTCAGTGCTGTCTGACTCTTGGCAACCCTTGGACTGTAGCCCACCAGGCTCCTCTGTCCATGGAATTCTCCTGGCAAGGATAGTGGAGTGGGTTGCCATTTCCTTCTCCAGGAGATCTTCCCAACCCAGGGATTGAACCCAGGTCTCCCACGTTGAAGGCAGATCCTTTACCGTTGGAGCTAACTGGGAAGCCCCTTTTGAGTTTGAGTTGCTTGTTAAATTAAATTTCTAGGTGGCGTTGAGTAGGCAGTTGGAAATGGCAGACAGGATTTTAGGAGAGAGGGTTAAAACAGGTATTGTTCCTATGAATGGATCTCTTATTTTAATTCTGTTTGAAGAAGAAAAGGTGAGAGAAACAAATATATTCAGTCAAGGCTATGCGTATCGTTAAAAACTTCAGGTTCCTAAGGTTAGGGATTATGATTCATTGTGTATACAGATACCCGCACTTACAGGAATGCTTGGTACACAGAAGGAGCTCAGTGTATAATTGTTCAATACTGAGTAAGAAAAGATGAATGATTAGATTACAAGAAAGTGATTGGAAAAGCATCTGAGCATGAGCATACCAATTAGGTGGGGGAGAGGAAAGAGCTTCTCCTCAAGATGCCTGAGGACCCAAGGGATGAAATGATTCTTACTAGCTAGTTTCTAAAAAATATTATAAAACGAATATTGAAAGAAATTCACGCTAGATGGAAGTCTATAAAATAGAAATGAAAATTATTCCTTTTTCACTTTGATGCCCAAGAAATACGGGGAATATTTTCAGAAACTTCCTTTGTATATAAACATACACTACGCCCTCTTCTTGCCTTTTCTAAATCCAGCTTGAATATCTGGAAGTTCACGGTTCATATACTGTTGAAGCCTGGCTTGGAGAATTCTGAGCATTACTTTGCTAGCGTGTGAGATGAGTGCAATTTTTTGCGGTAGTTTGAGCATTCTTTGGCATTGCCTTTCTTTGGGATTGGAATGAAAACTGACCTTTCCCAGTCCTGTGGGCACTGCTGAGTTTTCCAAATTTGCTGGCATATTGAGTGCAGCCCTTTCACAGCATCATCTTTTAGGATTTGAAATAGCTCAACTGGAATTCCATCACTTCCACTAGCTTTGTTTGTAGTGGTGCTTCCTAAGGCCCACTTGACTTCTATTCCAGGATGTCTGGCTCTAGGTGGGTGATCACACCACCGTGATTATCTGGGACATGAAGATCTTTTTTGTATTGTTCTTCTGTGTATTCTTGCCACCTCTTCTTAATATCTTCTGCTTCTGTTAGGTCCATATCGCTTCTGTTCTTTATTTTGCCCATCTTTGCATGAAATATTCCCTTGGTAGCTCTAATTTTCTTGAAGAGATCTCTAGTCTTTCCCATTCTACTGTTTTCCTCTATTTCTTTGCACTGATCACTGAGGAAGGCTTTCTTATCTCTCCTTGCTGTTCCTTGAAACTCTGCATTCAAGTGAGTATATCTTGCATTTTCTCCCTTGCTTTTCACTTCTCTTCTTTTCACAGCTATTTGTAAGTCCTCCTCAGACAGCCATTTTGCTTTTTTGCATTTCTTTTCCATGGGGATGGTCTTGATCCTTGTCTCCTGTACAATGTCACAAACCTCTGTCCATAGTTCTTCAGATGTTCAAGCTGGTTTTAGAAAGGGCAGAGGAACCATAGATCAAATTCCCAATATCCATTGGATCATCAAAAAAGCAAGAGAGTTCCAGAAAAACATCTATCTCTGCTTTATTGACTATGCCAAAGCCTTTGACTGTGTGGATCACCACAAACTGGAAAATTCTTTAAGAGATGGGAATACCACACCACCTGACCTGCCTCTTGAGAAATCTGTATGCAGGTCAGGAAGCAACAGTTAGAACTGGACATGGAACAACAGACTGGTTCCAAATCGGGAAAGGAGTATGGCAAGGCTGTATATTGTCACTATGCTTATTTAACTTATATGCATCATGAGAAATGCTGGGCTGGTGGAGCACAAGCTGGAATCAAGATAGCCAGGAGAAATATCAATAACTTCAGATATGCAGATGACACCACCCTTATGGCAGAAAGTGAATAAGAACTAAAGAGCCTCTTGATGAAAGTAAAAGATGAGAGTGAAAAAGTTAGCTTAAAATTCAACATTCCGGAAACTAAGATCATGGATTCCGTCTCATTACTTCATGGCAAATAGATGGGGAAACAGTGGAAACAGTGATAGACTTTATTTTTGAGGGACTCCAAAATCACTGCAGATGGTGACTGCAGCCATGAAATTAAAAGATGCTTACTCCTTAGAAGGAAAGTTATGACCAACCTAGATAGCATATTAAAAAGCAGAGACATTACTTTGCCAGCAAAGGTCCATCTAGTCAAGGCTATGGTTTTTCCAGTAGTCATGTATGGATGTGAGAGCTGGACTATAAAGAAAGCTGAGCACCAAAGAATTGATGCTTTTGAACTGTGGTGCTGGAGAAGACTCTTGAGAGTCCCTTGGACTGCAAGGAGATCCAACCAGTCCATCATCAAGGAAATCAGTCCTGAATATTCATTGGAGGAACTGATGCTAAAGCTGAAACTCCAGTACTTAGCCACCTGATGTGAAGAACTGACTCATTTGAAAAGACCCTGATGCTGGGAAAGATTGAAGGCGGGAGGAGAAGGGGACGGCAGAGGATGAGATGGTTGGATGGCATCACCGGCTCAATGGACATGAGTTTGAGGAAACTCTGGGAGTTGGTGGTGGACAGGGAGGCCTGGCGTGCTGCAGTTCATGGGGTCGCAAAGAGTCAGAAATGAGAGGAAACTCTGGGAGTTGGTGGTGGACGGGGGGCCTGGCGTGCTGCGGTCCACAGGGTCGCAAAGAGTCAGAAATGAGAGGAAACTCCGGGAGTTGGTGGTGGACGGGGGGCCTGGCGTGCTGCGGTCCACAGGGGCGCAAAGAGTCAGAAATGAGAGGAAACTCCGGGAGTTGGTGGTGGACGGGGGGCCTGGCGCGCTGCGGTCCACAGGGGCGCAAAGAGTCAGACACGACTGAACTGAACTGAACTCGCTCTTCATCTTCCTGATTTTTAAAAACAAATGGATTTCACATATTGTTCTATAGCTTGCTTTTTCCATCCTAATGGTGTACTTTGATCATCTTTCCTTGTCAGTGCCTCATATAGATGTCTATATTCAGAGAGGCAGTATAGTATAGTGACTGAAAGCAAGGATCTTAGAGGCAGACTGCATTAGCTTGAAGGTTGGCTCATAATTTACTAGTGGTGACCTTTGCACAAATTATTTAGCCTTTCTATGCCTCTGTTTCCTTATGTGTAAAATAGGGATAATAAGAATTATGTAATAGTTATGTAATTAACTGTAATGATTACATAGGGTTGATGTAAGGATTAAGAATAAGTAAAATACTTAAAATAGTGCCTAGTACATGTTTGCAGTATTGTTGTTTATTTATTTTTGAATAGATACAGGGTATTTATTTGGTTGTGCTGAATTACCATAATTGATTTAAGTAGTCATCTGTCAATTGTTGTTTAAATTGTTTCCAGTACTTGTCCCTATACATCTTTGTACATTTTTGTTTTGAGAGTTATTTAAATAATAGTTTATTCTAATAGATGATTGATTATTGATTAGAATAAATTATTTAAATAATTTATTTAAATAATTTATTCCAATAATTTATTAGAGTTGAATTAAATAACCTATGACCTACGACTTTCATTTCTGGTATTCTGTCCTGATGAAATAGTCAGAGGTGTTAAGTATTTGTAAGTTAAACTATGAATATACATTATTTAAATTCTAATAGTAAAAGAATGGAAGCAAATGTTCAACAGTAGAGGAACATTTAGACACCTTATCTGTCTATCTCATGGATATGCTCTGTAGCCATTCAAGTTTGTGTTCTCATGAAATTAGAAAACGTTTATGATAAGATGTCAGTTATGAAAAGTCTGAAAAAAAAAGTTTGCGGGTGAATTATGTATTCTGAATTTTTTGCTGTTCTCCTTGTCCTTTTCTGTATTTAAATTTTTTTTCATAGTAAAACTATTATATGTGTCTGTTTTAGAATAAGAAGAAAACATGACCAAAAAAATGACATTTTTAGTGTGCATGTTTTCCTTGAAAGATTTTCAAAAATTTGTAAAAATATCATTGTTTTAAAACTCTATTTAGTAAATATTTTTAATTCCTATTATTTTAATTAGTACACAGAATCCTTTCTTTGTAGTTATGAAGACCCTGCAGTCTGGTAAAGGAGCTGATGAAAGCATAAAAGTAATATTAGTAAGAAATAGGATGTTATTACGTTTATGTAATAAGAGGGATGAAGTGATCAGAGGATTCTGAGAAGTTAGGAATTGTATCCAGTGAGGACATATAAAAAAATTAATAAAAGAAAACAAATTCTGAAAGACCTTTAAGAATGGATAGGATTTTGACAAGTAGATATTGGGGAAACTAACTGGGAAGAAAATTCTAAGTGGTATAAGTATCAGTTCAGTTCAGTTCAGTCGCTCAGTCATGTCTGACTCTGCGACCCCATGGACTGCAGCACGCCCGTCCTCCCTGCCCATCACCAACTCCCGGAGTTTACTCAAACTCATGTCCATTGAGTCGGTGATGCCATCCAACCATCTCATCCTTTGTCGTCCCCTTCTCCTCCCACCTTCAATCTTTCCCAGCATCAGGGTCTTTTCAAATGAGTCAGTTCTTCGCATCAGGTGGCCAAAGTATTGGAGTTTCAGCTTTAGCATCAGTCCTTCCAGTGAATATTCGGGACTGATTTCCTTGATGATGGACTGGTTGGATCTCCTGGCAGTCCAAGGGACTCTCAAGAGTCTTCTCCAACACCAGAGTTCAAAAGCATCAATTCTTTGGCACTCAGCTTTTTTATTTTTTTTTTTATTTTTTTTAATTTTTTTATTAGTTGGAGGCTAATTACTTCACAACATTTCAGTGGGTTTTGTCATACATTGATATGAATCAGCCATAGATTTACACTTATTCCCAAAAACCCAGCATGGGTTGTATGTGGAGAAATTCTGTTTGGGTAAAATGCCATGGTGATTTGAGGGAGAGAACCAAATCATGGATTGATACTGCATTAGTAGGGGTTTAAATGCCCATATGGGGTTGGTACATCATTCAGTGGGGCTTCCCAGGTGGCGCAGTGGTAAAGAATCCGCCTGCCAATGCAGGAGATGAGGGTTCGACACCTGGGTCAGGAAGATCCCCTGGAGGAGGAAATGGCAACCCACTCCAGTATTCTTGCCTGGAGAATCCCATGGACAGAGGAGCCTGGCGGGCTATAGTCCAGGGGGTCACAAAAAGTCAGACGCAACTGAAATGACTGAGGATGTACATCATTCAGGAGGTGGGCAGCAGGGGGATTTAGGTTCTTGGAGAAATGACATGATGAGATCTGTGCTAAAGTGAAAAGATTACTTGGGTAGCAATTAGTATGGCAGGGCGCCTCAAGAAGGACTGACAGTAGGGGTCTAGTTGTAGCTGTAACATTATTCGAGGAAACGCAGAGTGATTGGAGGAATTAAAAGAAGAGGAGGACTGTGGGAAGCATGTGTAGATCTTATAGGACTTTGAAACTTGTCAGATATAGGAAGAACAAGGGAGAGAAAATAGTCCAAGTTTGGTCCAAAGCTTTTGTGCCTCAGTAGCTCTGAAGTCAGAGAGAGGAAGTGATCTGGGGAGCAAAAATAAAGAAGTTAAGCACATTCGCTTTTACATTTGAGCAGCTCATCCAGGTTGTGTGTGTGTGTGTGTGTGTGTGTGTGTGTGTGTGTGTGTGTCTCGTTCAGTCGCGTCCGACTCTTTGCGACGCCATGGACTTTGTCTGGGACCCCAGGCTCCTCTGTCCATGGGATTTTCCAGGCAAGAATACTGGAGTAGGTTGCCATTTCCTTCTCCAGGAGATCTTCCTGACCCAGGGATCAAACCTGGGTCTTCTGCATTGCAGGTGGAGGCTTTTTTTTTTTTTTACACTGTCTGAGCTACTTGGGAAGCCCAATTAGCCTAAAAAGAAATGCAGCTTTGCTTAGAACTTTATTAGGTACTGTTCCTTGCTGATTACTGGAACGTTACAGCTACGGATAGTGTCCACTTTGTGGTGGTGTATCTCATCACGAATGAGTAACCATTTGAATTAACAAGCATTGAGTGATGCCTGTCATTTCCTGCACACGGTATAGGCAGTAGATATATAAAGATGAAAAAGACTTGGTCCTGTTCTTAGAGTAGTTATCATCTAAGAGCACTGAAAACAATGTACAACATTATTTTTGGATTTCACACAAGAATCCCAGCTTCAGGGCAGGCATTGCTTGTTTATTTATTTGGTTGCACTGTGTCTCCGTTGCTGCCCCCAAGCTGTCTCTAGTTTTGGCGAGTGAGGGGCGTGCATTCATTCATTGTGGTGCGAAGCCTTCTCATTGCAGGGGCTTCTCTTGTTGCGGAGCACGGGCTCTGGGCCCTCAGGCTTCGGTGGTTGCAGCACAGGGACTCAGTAGTTGCGACTCATGGGCTTAGTTGCTCTGTGGCATGTGGGATCTCCCCAGACCAGGAATCAAAGCCACGTCCCTTGCATTGGCAGGTGGACTCGTAACCACTGGACCACGAGGAGAGTGCCACGGCAGGTGTTATTACTAGTGTGCCAGTGAAGGTATTTGTGATAAGAGGAATGTCATCGTTGTTGTCAAAGAAATCAAAAAAGATGGAGTCGATGCATAGCTTATTTTGTGTGTGAGTGAGTGAATTTCAAAGCCATATATGAATCCTTAAACTAGTTTGAATATGAGGAAATGAGACTCTGGAGTATAATCTAGTGATGACAGAAGGTTACCTAAGAAAAAGCCACAGGAAAAAGTTAAAAACCACAATGTTCTGAATTATAAAAATGGGGCAAGACTGTAAACTAGATTATTGGTAGAAGATGTCTGAGTATCCTAGGATTAATATTATGACAACTACCCTTTATAGCATTTACTCTCTGCTGGGCACCATGTTGGATATTTATGTTATTTACTGAGTTCCTTTAAATGAAATGAAATGCCAAGGAGAGAAAGAGTTTTTGGATGCTTCCGTTGACTTTTTACACATATAATTGACTGTCAATGATTATTTTCCCTAAGATTTAGTTGTTACATGATATTTAATAATGACATTTAAAAATGTGCTGAAAAAACTGCCTTAACCTTATTAGTATACAGGGTTTCATTTTTAGTGCATTATTTCCTATTTTTGGAAGCAGTAGTTTTGTCTTCACAAAGTATGTTCCCACAATTACTGCTTTTAAGATTTATGGATCACACTTAAGTATTCTTTCTTTTTTGTAATGCTGTTTTCTTGTCAGTAGAGCTTCGGTGGCCATGCTTGAAAACAGGCCATTATTAACAGAGCAGAACATAGATATTTCTAGAGTAAATTATATTTAACTTTAAGTAGAATTTTAGCTGTGAAATTTCATATTAGTGTTTGTTATAACCAGTTGCTCTTCAAAGGAAGAAATAGGTTGATATTTTTCAAAATAATTAATATTAGGTGATATGCTTGAAACTGTACTCACCAGTAATAAAATATTTTATTTTACTTAGTTTCTTTTTTCATTGCAAAAATTCTATTTAAACTCTTTGTTGTCATGAATCCCAAATCCACACTTGACTGTTCTTCAAGAAGGCATTTTTATTAAAATGCTTCTTACAGCATACTTGACATTAATGGGTTTCATTGACTTGTTTTTGATTATTAGAATACTTTTTTGTTTTTCTAGTGGCTTCAATATATAATCATTAATTTGGGGTTCTTAAATTTTTTTTTTTTTTGGTTGTACTTGTTCACAGGTGGCAAACTCTGGTCATATATCAGTAAGTTTCTCAACAGAAGTCCTGAAGAAAGCTTTGACATTGAAGAAATGAAAAAGTCTTCAGTTGCTAAAGTTCACCTGCAACAGCCGACTTGTAGTTCCCAGGACAGCACCAGCTTTGAATCCAGAGGAAGTGATGGTGGAGCCACTCTCCAAGTTCTGCCTTTGAAGACTAGTCTTACTCCAAGCTCTCAAGATGATAGCAACCAAGATGACGGTGGGCAAGACAGCTCTCCCAAATGGCCAGACTCTGGCTCAAGTTCCGAAGAAGAATGTACTACTAGTTATTTAACATTATGCAATGAGTACGGGCAAGAGAAGATTGATCCAGGGTCTTTGAGTGAGGAACCTTTCATGAAGACTGAAAGGAATGATGTTGATACCAAAGCTATAGAAAACTTCCCAGGACAGCTTGCTACTGACAGCGACAGCCCCAGCAGACAGCTGAAGTTCTTCCCTGGAGATGATGGCCTTGAAGCAGCTAGTTCTCCAAGAACATCAGATTCCCTCAGTAGATCTAAAAACATCCCCATGGAATTCTTTAGGATAGATAGTAAGGACAGCACTAGTGAACTCCTAGGACTTGATTTTGGAGAAAAATTGTATAGTTTAAAGTCAGAACCTTTGAAACCGTTCTTCACTCTGTCGGATGGAGAGAGCACTCCCAGGCGTGTTAGTACTAGTGAAAGCAAGATAGAGTGTGTAGCTCAGGACACTATTAGCAGGGGCTCAGATGACTCAGTCCCCGTTATTTCTTTTAAAGATGCTGCTTTTGATGATGTCAGTGGTACTGATGAAGGAAGGCCTGATCTTCTTGTAAATCTACCTGGTGAACCGGAGCCAATGAAAGATGGCATGGCAATGGGACCTACTAAGTTCACACAGACTAATATAGGCATAATAGAAAGTAAACTGTTGGAAACCCCTGATGTTTTATGCCTCAGACTTAGTACTGAACAGTGCCAAGCACATGAAGAGAAAGGCACAGAGGAACTGAGTGATCCCTGTGGGCCTAAAGCCCATGGTCTAACAGAGAAACACTACATACAGGGGGATCTTGGGATGTTATTTTTACCGGCTGTTGATCATAGTGATACGGGAGATATGTCTTTGTTACACAGTTCAGAGTCTAAGTTCCAAGGACTTAGCGTGGTTGAGTCACCAGGAAGTGCAAACAACACAGAAGAAAGCTTATTCCACATTTCTGACCCACTCTCAGGTGCTAATGAATATAATGCAAATACAGACACTTTAAAAACTGAAGAAGTCTTGCTGTTTACAGATCAAACTGATGATTTGGCTAAAGAGGAACCCGCTATATTTCAGAGAGACTCGGAGCCGAAGGGAGAGAGTGGGCTAGCACAAGAAGGAGACAAGGAAATACATCAGATTTTTGAGGACCTTGATAAAAAATTAGCACTCAACTCCAGGTTTTACATCCCGGAGGGCTGCATTCAAAGATGGGCAGCTGAAATGGTGGTAGCCCTTGATGCTTTACATAGAGAGGGGATTGTGTGCCGCGATTTGAACCCAAACAACATCTTATTGAATGATAGAGGTCAGGAACTTTTGCAAATGCATTTCTTTTTATTCGCTGTTGCTTCCAATTAACTGAGTAGGCGTTTTATCTTGTAATTAGTATCTTCATTTCCTGTCTAGAGCTTCATTATCAGTGCAGCAAATTCACCCCCAGTAATAGCTTCTAGTACTTAATGATGCCATTATTCTTAATGATACTGTTTTTAGCTACAAAAGGAGTAATTACAGTTCACTTCTGCAGAAAATGGAAGAGAAAAATGTTTTGATTTCTCCTGTCGTTTTGTTTTTAGGACACATTCAGCTAACGTATTTTAGCAGGTGGAGTGAGGTTGAAGATTCCTGTGACAGCGATGCCATAGAGAGAATGTACTGTGCCCCAGGTTAGAGCCATCTCCTAAATGTCTCACTTGCAAAAGTAGTTCAGTAGCTCATTTCTTTATCAAAGTTGTATTTTCACTAGCCATTGACAATATATTGGATCTGGTTATCTCTTTAACCCTTTAAAAAAGATTATTTGGGGGATAAAATCATTATATGGTTCATAGCCATATGTGTATATGTATATTTGTTAGTGTATGCTCTTAAATGGGTTTATACTTCTTTTAGAACTGGCAATGAATTTGTAGACATGTCTTAACTTCTTAGTGTTTAAAAAGACCTTTACGTATCCTGAATCTCTTTAAAAAGAAAATTATTTATTTGACTGTATTGGGTCTTAGTTGTTGCAGGCAGGCTTAGCTTTTTCCATGGCCTGTGGAATCTTAGTTCCCCTACCAGCGGTTGAACCTCTGTCCCCTGCATTGCAAGGCAGATTCTTAACCACTGGACCACCAGGGAAGTCCTCCTGAACCTCTTCAAATGGATCATTGTTATGATGTGAGAAGTACATGACTAAAACAATAAAATCCCTAAGGCTAAAAATGGATAAAAATTGAAATTAAAAAAAAAAAAATACAATCTTGTGACTTCAGTGATGAGCCATCCTGACGTTTTAGAACAGATTTTAAGGAATTCTTTCCATATTTGAGACATTTTAGGAAGCATATTCTTCTTGTTTTGAAATAACCAAATATCTGACCTAACAGGTTTCTCTTACTGTATTATCTTTGTTTTCTAAAATTAAGAGACTTATTTCTGGGGGTCTTAGGTCCTTTGCTGATAATTACAGGTCTCTTAAGCATGTGAATTGGGTTTGAGCTTCTTTCTCTGTCATCAGTGCAGATGGGGCTGTGTTTGAATCCGAAGTTTGTTCACCTTTTGCCTAGTGTGGGCTTCCCTCATAGCTCAGTTGATAAAGAATCCACCTGCAGTGCAGGAGACCCCAGTTTCATTCCTGGGTTGGGAAGATCTGCTGGGGAAGGGATAGGCTACCCACACCAGTATTCTTGGGCTTCTCTTGTGGCTCAGCTGGTAAAGAATCCGCCTGCAGTGGGGGAGACCTGGGTTCGATTCCTGGATTGTGAAGATCCCCTGGAGAAGGGAAAGGCTCCCCACTCCAGTATTCTGGCCTGGAGAATTCCAAGGACTGTGTAGTCCATGGGGTTGCAAAGAGTCGAACACAACTGAACGACTTTCACTTTCACTTTCATCCCCTTTGAGTGGCCTAAGTTGCTTTACTCATCACTGCTCTGGCTTTCAAAGGAGGTTCAAGCTGATTGTACTGACATGATCTGCTTAGTTGTTGATTAATACGATACTTAATGCTTACTAGCAAACCAGCGTTTTGTTGATGCTAACATTGTTTCCCTGCATAATGGGAAATGATTATAATTAGGATTGAAAGAGCTATATTGTTTTTAGTTATAATTTTCATTGCTAAGAATTATTTCTTTATTGGGAAATAGAAAAGTGTTTCAATATGCCAAGCAGATATCCTCAAACTATTTCCTGAAAACAATGATTTAGATTGTCTTCTTACTGTTATACCCTTTTCTTTTCTCTTTCATCCCCCAAATTAGGATTGTTTAATTTTGTTTCTTCCTAAGGGCAATAGAGCATGCCTACATTTTTTTGTTTCTCACAAATAGATAGTATTATGCTGACTTTTGATCTTATTAGTATGATATAGTTAATGGGATAACAAAAAAAATTTCATAGAAATCACTTTATTATGGTTATCTGGTTTATTTTTGACAGACTTTACCCCTTTCTAATTTGATATTAAATAGTATTTTAGGTACCAATGTATATAAATATATGTGTTAATATAATGAATTTCAAGGTTTTATTGTTCAGTAGCTAAGTTGTGTCTGACTGTTTGCGACCCCCTGGACTGCAGCATGCCAGGCTTCTCTGTCCTTCATTATCTCCCGGAATTTGCTCAGATTCACGGATTTAGGGTCAACATTAAATCTGGGAGGTTTTTTTTTTTTTTTCCAGTAAAACCTGTTAAATCCTTAAGTGTAGTATAAACCTCACATCAGAACCAGATGTTTGTGGAGTAGTTTAATGTTTATAACTGACTCTTTTCTTCCTATTTTTCTTCTCACTTTCTTGTTGAAAACTATCTGTAGGGTTGTACTTTGGCTTTCTAGCAGATTATTTTTCTTCAAAGCACAGACATGTTTAACATCCATAGCATGTTGACCCCCTGAGAATTCTAATATATGTGGAACAAAACCATATGACGTTCATCAGCAGGTACACACTTTCGGCTCTGTATTTGGCTGAATACAGTTTTGTGTACTGAATTTAATACAGATCAGTTTCCAAGTTATAATTTTTAAGCCTTTTCCCAAAAATCACAATTCCCAAAGTTTACCAGCAGGTGGCAGTCTACCATTAATGGATTTTTGCTGTCATCATCTAGGTTGTCCTTCACTAACATTCGAAAAAAGCTGTCGTCTGAAGAAGGGCTTTGTTTTAATTATTTACATAAAAGAATTGCACTTTAAAGCTTTTTGAGTTACGAAAGTGTTATAGTATTGTGGCATATATTGAACAATGTGACAAGTCTCTTCGTTCCTTGGACCTATTAATTTGTTTTACCAATAGGATAAAACTCAGATCAGTAATGGCCTTAATTGAAAAGTAACGCTGGTATTCTAGTTTAGATGATTTGAAACCTAGAGTTGCAGAACTCAAAGTTAAGTTTGTGTACTCCTGCCCATTGCTTGTAATGAAGGGGAATTGCATTCATAAGGAGCAAAAATTTGTGATTTACCGTTTCTTTCAAAACTGAATAGCAGTGCTGCTGATAAAAATACAAGTAGACTTTGCTCCTCTTCTCAGAGGGGTGAAAGCAGTGATAAGAAGCTAACGTTTCAGTGGTTAAAATCACGAATCAATGAACACACGGGGACATAGAGTACTAAGTTATCTTTTGATCTATCCCTTGTAGTACTAAGGGTTGAAGTACTTCTCCCATGTCCCCCTTTCCATCCTGTTTCCCACCTCTGACTTTAGTATTATTGTCCAAGTAACTCTGAAGCACGTTAAGCTGCTGATGTTTGGTTAGAAAGTAAAGTGATCAGAAGATTGTGATGAGAACGACTCACTTCTGTTTAAACAGCACGCAGCCTCTCCCTCACCACTCCTCCCTCCTGGGAATCCTTATCACACATTTGTCCTAAAAACATTGTCCACCTGCCTTGTACTCTATAATATCAGCAGTGTATCTTTTTATCTTGTGGATGATGTGCCTTTATATTTTGAGAAAATTTTCCAGTAACAGATTCGACAGAAACTTGAGCAAATGCCAAACTAGCAGGGGGGCCATTATTCTGCTCTATAAATAAGTTTAAAAAAGAAAACACACACAGAGAAACCTGTGAATCAACATGTTTTGGTCTAATTGAGGGGAAAAGCAAGATAGATAAATTTTGAAATGCAAATGATCACCTTCTGTTATTTAAGTATAGTTTCTGCCAACTTTGAGATCTTAGATTTTAAAAAGTCATAGTTTAACACTTCAGTGATGTATATACCACCAAGGATGTCCGATGTTCACAAGTTTCTACAGTGAAACGAAGAACTTAAAAAAGTTGTCACTTTTTTATGTTAAAGAAAATAAATCCAACAACAAAAAGACAAAAACCATGGCGCTTTCTCTGTCTACATCTGTGAAAAAGCCAGCAAATAAATGGGTGCAGCTGCAGGCCCATCAAGAGGGTCTTGAGAATACGAATTCACTGATCAAACCCAGCCCTGTTTTCAGAGTAGAAGCCATTCCTTTTATATTCACTTTGTATCCTTAGATTATCCAGGATGATTCTCTAGAAAGGTTTTATTTTAAATAAACATCATTCATGGCAAATGGGTTCCTTTCATACCGTAGAAACACAGAGCAGAGTTCACGAAAAGAAAAAGTGAAGAAATAGTCCCCAAAGTGGGGATAGATTTTACAGCGTGACAATATAAATATAACACTATCTAGTTTACATCTAAGGAGAGTTTCAGATATTTATTAAGAGACGTCTAGACAGATTCTCCTATTTTTTTAAAACTTATTTATTTTTAATTGAAGGATGATTGTTTTACAGTATTGTGTTTCTTTCTGCCATACATCAATCTCCTGTTTTTTGTTATGAGAGATTTTAGGATAATCTGGAGTATTATAGAAAAACTGGAGTTAATTGGTTATTCTTCTCCAGAGGGCTTCCTTATAGTTACTCTGATTTTATTTCTGTTTGTATATACATACCTACAAACACAGATCTATGTAAAAGATTTTATGTGCTTTATCACTGGAGCTATTAGCTTATCATAATATAGACTAAAATTTTTGTTACAGTATTTCAAATATAGAGGAAAAATAAAATGTCAAAAAAGTATTTTTTTTCTTTTACCAGTATTTTTTTCTTAGCGGTCTCGTCTTTCATCATCAAAAAGCAGCTAGAAAATAGTCCTAAGAATAGTAAGCACATAAAAACACAAAAGACTGGATTTGAAAGTTTAATCTAGTTTAATAAAGACAAGTGAGTAAAATTTGTTTATATGTTAGTTTTTATGCTAACATAATCACTTAAGTTTTCCATTCTAGTCCTAGTCTTAACAAGTTGATATGGTATCCTATCAGCGTGTCCTTCACCTTTATTTTCCACCCTATTATGAGCCTTTATAAATGCTTGAGATTTACATTGATATTTCTCATTGAATTCTTTTCACACTTGAGAATTTATAGGTCAGTGTGTGTGTAAATTGAAGAAGTCCAAAGTGCTTTTTACCACAGCCCAATCTCCACGCTCCCAGATGTCAAATGACAGCTTTGCTTCCTCTCTTAGGCGATTTCACACTTGGAAACAGCTCACAGCTGACGGTGAAAAGTGAAACATAGAAAAACCATGCTGAAAACTATCTGCAAAATTCAGTTTTAGAGCATGACATTTATTTACTACCTCTCTTTGCTCTTGCCTGATTATTGTCAAATAATCCATGAATATATTTTGGGGGCATAGTCTCTCCTGCCTTTCTCCATAAGCATGCTTTATACACGATTAGTTGCCTTTTAAGCATGGTGTTCTGTGTGACAGTTATGTATTTGATAATCAGATCTAAGACTCACACCATGGATGGTTTAAAATACCATGAGGGCATCATAGGTTTAAGATTTAGAATATTACAATGGAATTGAGAATTATCAAAACTCAGTATTCTGAAATCAGCCATTAACTCACTGCGTGACCTTAGGCAAGGTATTTAAGACTTTGTAGGCCTTAATTTATCAGTAGTGAAATAGATTTTTAAAAACTTCTTTCTTAACATTATATTTTGAAAAAATTTCAAACATACAGAAAAGTTGGAAGAATTGTACATCCATATTTATGTTACCTAGATTCTGCATTTAATATCCTATAATATTAATATTTGCTTTATCATATATCTACCCGAAGTAGATTTATTGAATATTGAGAAGATGCCAGATGTCAGATGATCTAATAGCCTTCTTATACAAAATTTAGTCAAAATTGGAGTCCATCTTATTAAGGCAAGAACTTTTCCCCTAAGGAATAAATACTGATTTCTTGTCTAACATCAGTAAGTTAAAAAATTATTTCACTTGGAGGACTTTCTAAGTATTCTGTTTTTACTCATATATCATTTTTACATAAATGATATGCAATATGGAAATGAGGAGTTTATGGAAAATATTTTCATTTGGAGGAAAATAGCCAAGACAGCTCTTGAGTAGTGTGAAATACAAATGCCAAGATTTTTAACAAAGTTGTCTAAAAGAAGAATCATTTAGATCTCAGAATTTCTGGGTCCTGGGTAACTTCACCGTGAGTGAGGAATCTAATTTTAAGCCTGCGAAGTTGATAGAGAAAGCAGACGAATATAGATGTATATTTTGAAATATTAATGTTATAACCAGGAAGTATGTCTGTATTTCTGGTGTAGTCTTCCACCCCGTAGGAAAAGGAAGAAAAAGGCAAGAGGGAGCTATAGAAGTAATTTTAAAAGAGTGAAATATCTGTGGTTAATATTTAAACGTCATGTTTCAAACAGAAGCTCTTTTGTTTGATTTACCCTTAAGCAAAACTTCAACGGTAGCTCTCTTGTACATAGTAAATGTTTTAATGTTTTCCTCTAATGATTAGCAAGTACTTTTAATCTTTTGCCTTTAGTTCCTAATGTTATAAAACTAAATCTATATCGTCTTTGAGAGAAGCAGTATCTTTTCAAGTTTGCCATAGAACAGTGGATATTTTACATGAGGAAAATTCTCTCCATCAGCGGATTCCACCCCTGTCAATGCCCCTGTGTACTGATGAAGCTTGTGCCCTGAGTATATTAGGTTAAGCAAAAAGAGGTTCAAGTCAACCTAAGTCTTAATTAACCGTGTCCAGGAGGGTGAGAGCTTTCTGATGGAAAGAAGATTAAAGGGTTACTTTATGTATGTTGGGCTTCCCAAAGAGCTGAGTTGGTAAAGAATCTGCCTGCAATGCAGGAGACCTTGGTACGATTGCTGGGTCGGGAAGATCTGCTGGAAAAGGGATAAGCTAGCTACCC
This sequence comes from Cervus elaphus, assembly GCF_910594005.1. NCBI lineage: Eukaryota > Metazoa > Chordata > Mammalia > Artiodactyla > Cervidae > Cervus > Cervus elaphus. The sequence goes on along the minus strand of NC_057828.1, from coordinate 71,481,811 downwards.
ACTCTAGTATTCTTGGGCTTCCCTTGTGGCTCCGCTGGTAAAGAATCCACCTGCAATGCAGGAGAACTGGGTTCGATCCCTCTGTTGGGAAGATCCCTTGGAGAAAGGAACGGCTACCCACTCCAGTATTCTGGCATAGAGAATTCCATGGACTGTATAGTCCATGGGGGTCACAAAGAGTCAGAAATGACTGAGCGACTTTCACTTTCACTTTTGTACGTTTGAGGGTCTGGAACCTTGGGATCGATCCCTAGGTAGGGTGTATCCTGAAGCCCTCATGAATCCCTTAATAATGGGCCAGTCACCTTCACCTCTAAATAGACTCATTCTGAAACCATACTTCTCATCAGATCAGAATGTGATTTGGATCTAGTGGTAAAAATGAGACAGAGTAATAGAGTATTTAGTCCTTGTTATTTGGCACTTGAGTAAATAATTTATTAGTCCCTCTCAAGAGAAGAAATTCTTTAGCTATTAGAACTAGAGAATTGATAAGGGTAAACGAATTGATACTGTATTTCACCTCTTCTGTGTAAAAACAATGTCTCTGTCCATTTCCTAGTACTACCTGATATTGGGGAATAAGGGGTTTACTTCAAGCTTTAGATTATTAAAAAAAAGTTAATTTTCATCTCTTATTTCCTCCTAATCTTTCTCTTTATGATCTTAGACAAATTTCTTTTTTAGAAGAGGAACATGAGATTAGATACTTAAATGGTTTTAAATAATAGCTGCGTTGTAATGCTTCTTAATTTTAAGACCAAATGTGTTTTCGGCAATTGTTCAATTAATTGGCCTCACTACCACATTATTCTGAAGAAGATGGGGAACTATCTTTTACTTCTGATATTTAACACAAAGATGAAAGCTGAGTTCAACATTACATACCAGAACTCCTGGCAAGCTACTTTGACCAAATCCTCAATTTTTATACGATAAAATCTTGTCAGTTTGAATCGCCAGGAAGTAACCAAGTCTGATGCCTTCTAAACAGTTATTCATAAATACTTCCTTCAAATAAATGTTTAAAAATCCTAAGCTTTTAAAAAATTGATGATAAAGCAAATAGAATCCCTGAGGCTCCCTTCATAGCAGTGCGTGAGCTCCGCCTGCCTAATGCAGCAGAGAAGCAGGGAGACGGAAGACCGCGCCTGTCGTAGTCACGGTTTCCAGTTAGCCTTTTTCTCATCAATCAACTGTAATGGCTTTGGTTGGGTAACACGGTGACACCTGATGGCTCTTCAGAACGGAGTTGTTGTGATATGATCAATGGAAAGTGGAGCGTGCTGTTGGATTTTTTCCTCCCAGAAATGCAGGGTGAGAGTTCAGTAAGCAGGACTGTACAGAGCTCAGAATTAGAGTCAGTCAGTCAACCAGAAGTCATCTGGTAGTTACCTGTTTCTTATTTTATCTCACAGAAAACGATGTAGTAACGGTACCTATAAACTTCCTTGAACAAGTAATTTTTGGCTCTGGAATGCTGCATCTAGTTAAATCAAGGAGTCCTGACCCAAGTTGTGCAGATAATTGTGTAAAAGCTCAGACCATGGTTGCCAGGTCACCACGACAACAAGGAATTAAAATGTGGGTAGTGAGAGAAGCAGAATTCTGTCAAACCTCACCTGAATTGTCTTAGTGTGGTGTGTTACTCATGTTCAGGTCTCCACAGTACAACCCAGGGCCCAGGGTTTCATATCATTAGATTACGTGGAAACCACCCGAATTAGTCTGGTGCTGGTAGGAGGCAAGGCTAGAGACTGGGATGAGCCAAGGGAGGGCAGGAGCCCCGCCTTCCTAGCATCACCAGAGGCGTGAGGAGAGGCACAGAGCTCGGCCGCTGCAAACTCTCCCCTCCGGAAAGTCCCAGCCCCTGGCATCGGTCTTCTCTGGTGACATTCTAACAAGTCTGAGTGATGCAACAGCAGCGACTTTTAAGCAGTCCATACACTCTGCTTGACAATAAGGTATTTGAATAATCAGTTGAGTACAATGTTGAAGGACTCTTATGGAGTATGGAGCCAGATAACTGGGCAGCTTACGTTTTCTGAAATACAGATAGAACTTTATTAAATAAAAAAGGAGCAAGATGCCCATTTGAAAGGGTGGGCTAGGAAATGCAGATTTCTAGTTAGGGATTCCAGGCTGTAGTTAGGGATTATCTCCAGCTCACCCATTTGCAGCACATTTCATGTCATTGTGTCTAGATTCCTTCCATTGAACGGGGGCAGAGGAAAGCTCAGTGTACTTGCCAGTTCTGTCTTCCTACTCCCAGGGCTTTCAGTTCGTTTTCCTTACCACATGCCATCCATGCCAGGACAGACTGTAGCAGTCACACTCTGCAGAGGGGAGCCCTGGAAAGTGTACACTTGACCGCCCCGTTTTAAGCCACCATCATCTCTTCCCGGGACTATTGCAGTCCTTAGCTCGCTGACCTCCATTTCTGCCTTGTTCTAATCTGGGTTTCATCCAGCAGCCAGAGTGATGCTTTAGATAATGTTTAAAACTTTCTGACCTAACACATGAAAGATGCAGAAAGACTTTCTGTAGATCTCTGTGCTCAATGAGACTTAAAGAAAATGCATGCAATGCATTCTTTGCAGGTGTTTTGAATGCATCGTGCTACAAAGAACAAGGTGGAGATAGTTGTTCAACACACATTTATTAATGTGCTGTGTGCCAGGTACTGTGCCTTGGAGCTAGAAATAAGACATATTTGGTTTGCTATTGACAGTTACTGTTGAAGATTTGTGTGAAGAGACAGCCCAAACAGTAGACATACACAGTTAGTTAACTAGGACGCTAATAGACTTTATAGGTGAATAGTTACGTTTACAGAATTGTAATTTACCAAGCTAACAAAAGATATGCTTAGCTGTCCCTCTTCTCACAGTTTAGTTCCATGTATTGTTGGATATATAAAGAAAAAAGAAATATTTTCTTCCATGTTTCTTTTAGCTCTATAGTCATTATCTGTAGTGGAAGACTAATGCTCAGCCCCTGCATAGAAAATCTTTATACACAGCAAGAGCTGGTGAGAGAAATTGACTAGAATTTTGTAATTCTAGTTCCTTTCAATTAGCAACAGATGCTGCAGGGAAAGACTGTCTGTGTAGAAACACAGGACTAATGTTTCCATGTTCTAGCTGACATGGAATGCTCATTGCAGAAGAAAGATATTCTTTTCCCTGATTCACATATATCACTGATGATAGATCACATTAAAATAAAAATTTCTGTCTAAGGCCATTAAGGAAGTCTGACTCCTTTGGAAGAAAGTTAACAAACTATTTCTTTTAAATTTTACTGAACATTTACAGAATTTATGGAAAATCTAAACACCATAGCTTTTTTTTTTGATACTGTAAAAGTGTATGTGATGCTTAATTTTAAGTTTCGTAAGAATGTGGCTGAATTTTTTTTTTTTGATTCATTTTTATTTGAATTTTGTACAAGTTTCAATTTCATTCTTATATGTGAATATCCTGTGTGGCTTAATTTTTATATTGTCTTATTCACCAAAGATCTCTCTTTTATTTTAAAAGCTTCTATATTTTTCTTACCTTTTTTTCCCTAAAAGAGAGACTTGGAATCCTTGAGTCATAATTAGTGTCAAAATTTAAAGAATTGTTTTGGGAAGAAAATCCTGTGACATTAGAGAACTGCATTTACCGCCCCCCCCCACCGCCCCCCTGCCACCTCCCCTCAAAGTATACTTACTACTGATTATCATTTTAATATGTTCTATAGATGTATGCCTTTAAAATTGTTCCATCATTTTGATATTTGGATCAAGTGCTCCATAATTTATGTAACTAATTCTTTTAGAATCTAAATGTTGGCTTAATTTTACTATTATATGAATACTTTATTTGCAACAATAGTTGCTTTTTCATTGAGTTTTATATGACCTCTTAATAACAGTTCCATAATTACTGTAACTTCGAGAGTGAAGAGAAATGAAGCGTCTGAGATTCTATTTATTAAAAAGAAGTGTAGTTAAGGGAAAAAGTTTGGGAGAGATATTTAAATACTCTAAATTTAAATAGAATTTCTTTATATGTGAACTTACTGTATTTCCTATCATATTCTGAATGGAAGAGAGCAGCAACAATATACTGCCAGAGGGAAGTCAAGGAATTGTCTCTTAGTATTTTTGGAATGCAGGTGAGTAGCTATTTGTTGTTATCAGTAGAGGTAAGGAGAAGGATGCGATGATGTGTGGATCTCCCTTAGTGGAAAAACCAGGGAACAGAATCAAGTGACGTCACCAGTCTGAAAATGTGCCTTAACAAATTCATCAAAGCCTAAATGCGGAATACCAGATTCCCTTCTTTATCAAGCACCGTAGCAGTAATGTCTCCTAAAGAAAAGTAAATTCTAAATCTGGGGATTCACACTTTAAATGCAAGGTAGTTCCTTCATCATAAACCTTTATAGGAAGGTTGGTGTTCATTTTTAAAGCTTGGGTTTGAGACACGTTTTCTAGCTTTTAAAATTTTCTGTACAATTTCTCGCTTAGTTTTAGCATTATCTACAGTTCTTTTTGAGTCATGTCTTTGACAGATCCACGTGGCTTTAACTGTGTAGCCCTAGAAGGCAGGGCCTGGGTTGGTAGATAGTACATGTTGTGATTTCAGTAATGTTGGGATCACCTGGTCTCTCCAGCGTCTCAGACTTCATGTAGTCTAAGAGTGTATACTTTGCGTCTCTCCCTTCACTTCTCATACACATGGAGATTTTTATTTTTGTCTCCTGAGTCCAGGGTTTCTGCTTTTTTACTTTTCTGGAGTGAGGCTGCTTATAACACAGTTTTGGGGTCAGGTTAACATTATTATTTTTGATTCTAAGAAGGAGACAGTAAACTCTGACTATCATAAGGACTGTAAAACTCTTACTCTATGTTTTAGCAAGCCTTTTGACAATATGGGTTACTAAAGTAGCATTATTTTTCTGAAAAATATCCTAGCTTGTTGAAGTGTTCTGTGAGTTAAACATGAGTGAAACAGAGGTAAACAAGGCACGTTTTTATGTTGTGATATCTTTATTGTTTTATTTAAATTTGTTGTTTTACTTGTGATCGCCTTATTGCTTTATTTAAACTTGTTATTTCACCTGTGAATTTTGGTAGTTTGAAACATTAGTGTGAATCAGTGAGATTTTATATTGTTAGGATATGAGGATTGATAGGGCTAAAATAGGAGTTCTAGAATTTTACTAAAGAGTTCTTAGATATTTACTGTCCTCCAAAAAATTTGGATGAGTTGAAATCTAATCTGGAGCTGAGCTTGTGTCTCCATTACGTTAAATGATGATGGCGGTTAGATTTAGTGACACTGATTCATTTCGCTCACCATCAGGTCTCGGGAAAGGAAGAGTCGCTGTGCAGAGAAAGGAGAAGAAAGACTGCGGAACACTGGCTCATTTTAGCAGATTCCCGCTCTTTGGGCGTCTTAGGTTAATGGAGAGAGAAGTTATGAGAAAAGCTCATGAGTGCTTTTGAAAACACTTTCAGGATCATAAAATTACAGGTAGAAAGAATGTTAGAAGTCTGGCTGTCATCGTTTTCAGAGAAGCTGAAATACCCAGCCAGGCTCAAACAGTAGCAGAACTAGAACCCCATCGGTACATTTCTTTGACTGGAAGACAAAAATCCAGCGTCCTTTGATATCACTATCTCTTTTTGAGTTTTCGTGGGAATAACCTGAGGATTTGTTTTTTTCTGTAGGAAGTAGTTTACTTCCTCCACCCTCCCACCCGCCCCCCCCATCACTTTGCTCAATGCCTGTAGCCCTGCCGTACTCATGGGGACTAGGGAGACTGTCAGCCGCCCTGGACTCTGCGAATACAGGATGTGGTGTCGGGGGGAGGGGGGGGGTCCGCATGGAAACTGAACACATTGGGTTTTATAGGGAAGATATTTTGAAAATTGACAAAACAGTGGTAGAATTTATCCTTAAAATTTTTTTTTTTCTGCTCCCCTCCCCCCCCCCCCCCCGAGATTTTAAACATTCAAGGTGGGAGTTTAAAGGAATTTCTCAGCTTTACTATGTTATACTTTAAAAGAATATATGAATAGAAGAGCTTTTAATAGAAGCCTCACAGATTTATTTGATATTTCTTTATATTCTCTGTGTTTGACGTTAGATATGCATACCTACTTACCTTTTGTTTGTAGTAGCTATCATGTAGCTTTATATATGAATCGGTACTCTTGTTTAATGCTTGAAATTTTGTATAGACTTTAGAAATAAGCAGTCTTAGAGTATTAGTTTTGACAATTGCACAACCTCAGTCTTCTTTTTGGCAATGAGATTTCAGAGTGTATTAAATTTTTAATCTAAGAATTATTGATCTATAAGGAATGTTAAAAAGACAACCAAAATCTTTTATTCTGTTTATTAAAAGAAAGTGAGATTCTATTTTAAAACCCTAAAGGAGAAACCTTATGACTCTCTGCTTCCAGTTGTTCTAACATTTACATTTTCTCAGCCACTGGACTCCTCTGGTGGCTCAGACGGTAAAGTGTCTGTCTACAATGCGGGAGAGCTGGGTTCAATCCCTGGGTCGGGAAGAGTCCCCTGGAGAAGGAAATGGCAACCCACTCCAGCATTCTTTCCTGGAGAATCCCATGGACGGAGGAGCCTGGTAGGCTGCAGTCCATGGGGTCGCTATGAGTAAGACACGACTGAGCGACTTCACTTTCACTTTCACTTTCTAGCCATTGGAAAGTTCTTTGTATCTTATCTAAATACAAAGCTCTTTGTTGTAGTTCAGAGTTATCTATTAAAATCAAGGACAGTTGGTTATGATGTCAATTTCACATTCATTAATGAATCCCTGCTTAATATAAACTCATTTTGAAGTGGTTCAAGCTGCATTGTTAAGGGGATGGATTTAAAATTGTTTAGTGTCTTTTTCCAGGTTTTCATGAGAAAAAAATTAACTTTTCAAAGTTGCTGTCTTTATTTATTAGTCCAGTCAGATTAAAGATGATATTCAGCTTAGCTGCCTCCAGATTTTCAGGTACAGTTTTTCTTAGATTGGGGTTTCAGTAGTGTCTTTAGGCTCAAGTGCTTTAGAAATTCTGCTTAACCAATGGTGGCCAAGGGGTGAGGGGAGGAAACAGAATTAGAGGAGGGGAAAAGAAGCAGGCCATTTGTGGAAGAAAGAAGAGGGGAAGATCATGGAAAGATGGGAAAAGAAATGGGGAGTGGATGAAGGAGACTAAGGTTGATGGTGCTGGAGTGTCGCCAGCGGTCATATGAGGTGCCGTGTAGCGCGTCCTGGGCCGGACAGTGAGCCCATTGAAAGTGGGAAGTAAATTGGCTTTAGGGCCTATCTGGGTCTCTTGCTACTGTCTGTGCTGTCTCACACTCAGACTGAGGCTCGTTTTGAAGCGGTATGTTGGTTGTTACCTACCTGTTAAGGACTCAGGCAGAAAATTGTGAGAGATTTCAAAGCAGCGTAAAAACGAATGAACCTTGTTCTCAGACGCCGTAGTAGAGCGAGATTGCGAGAACCAATAGAGGCATAGCACCTTGTCTGTCTCCTGAAGTGCCTCTCAGACTTTTCTGTCCAAGTATTTCTGACTGTAGAGGTGGTATGAAATGGGGACCTCTGAGACTAGTCTGACGTTGCTTTGAAGTCTTTTTATCTTGCAAATCCATGCAAGGTTTACATTCTGTTCCATGATGGGTCTGTGTTTCTTTTAATAATAAACAACATCCTGGCCCCTCCCACACGTAACAATCTTTGATGCTCAGGAAGATGCACTGCGCTTATGGCAGCATCAGGATCGCCCCCACCCCCCGCCCCACCGCACACGTGGTAACACGTTTCACCCCCAGTCGCCTTCCAGGCAGTGATCTGGGAAGCAGGCGAACACATGGCGTTTGGTCGTCTAGGCTGCACTGGTGATGGCACTTCGGACCTTAGCTGAATTTGAAAGGTCCCTTTATAAATTGTATTGGCCATTGGTTACCTTGCGAAGACTGACCCCAGTGACCCTTTGCTCAGCTGTGACAGGAAACCTTTGTGAGCAGAGGCTCGGGGTGTGATTCTGGTGTAGAGCTCCTCGGGGCCTGTTGTTAGACCCTCCAACACGTGTCTGATTTTCACAACCTGATCTGAGCTGACGGGGTCAGGTGTTCCCCCTGTCCTTGAACACACAAACGTAGTATTCCTTCTCCTCCAAAGTCATTCTACCAAGTAAGTTCTCCATAAGGATGCTTGGAAATTTTAAATAATTCGTGTAAAATGTTAAACACGGTTCCTTACATATAGTGAGCAGTCAGCAGATGTTAGCTACTGTTTTATTGTTGCAGCTATCATTATTGCAATACATGCCTACTAGCAACAATCATACACAGATAGTTAGACTTGGAGGTGCCACATTCAAAACAGATGGCTGGTCATTAATTTGGGATCCTGAGTTGTGAACGTATAACACCTTTGTAAAAGTAAGGAATATATAGTACTTGCTGTATGATTAAAGAAAATGACATAACATATTCTTGAGCAAGATATATAAAAAGAAAGCCTGCTAGGGGGGAAACTGACTTTAACTTCACATTCTTCAGCAACATAGTAAGTCATAGAGTTCTGCAGAGCAATAGTGCCTAGCAGGGACCTGGTTTGTACTGCTTAATATGTGTTGGTTTGAATGAATCAAATATGTTGAGACCTCCTTATGGAGACCTGAACGTATACATGCCTGGTTAAGCAAGACATTTGAATGTTACTGAATGTTTAGCGAGAAGCCATTTCAGAATTTTGAATACATAAGTGATATAATCCATTCCCTGCCTTAGGCTAGAGGGAAATGTACAAAAGGTTATATATGATGACAGGGCTGTGGTAAATTTCTTCTACTTTCCAAATGTTTCCAAAGTTTCTAGAGCACTCTTCTGAAGGTGATGGTGTCTCTCTGTGTGGGTGCCGGGAATGGCGTTGGGGGTGGTGTATTTGAATCTGGGAGGGGTAGTGTAAGTACTTTGAATGAGAGCCCCCAAGCAGTGGTCCCTCAAGAAAATCTCCTTCCAGGAAATCCGTAAGTGTCAGAATTGTAGATTATAGAGCTAAATTTAACCTAGAGGCCCTCAGATCTAATCCTCGTGTTAGGATGAGATCAAGTGAATTCCTCAAGGTTCTTAGGCCAGGACTCTCGATTCGTAGTCCTCTACTGTCTCACATATTATTATACGACACGTTAAAGTAGAGGATCGCTCCTCAGCCTTTCGGCTAAGTTCAAGTGTAAAGTTGTAGAGCAAACTGTAGGCAGACAGATTCTTAGGGAGGACTGACCTGTAGTAGCTTCATCTTTCCTGCTCCAACAAGCCTGAATGAAGTTTTCATGTCATTTCACTATATGTTTAAAACTATGCCACTTAGATATTCATGTAGGTTAGTAAGTATAGAATGAAAATAAAGATCTCACCATCCCAGAAGCAAAAACTAAAATATTTTGTTGTATTTTCTCACCAGTCTCTTAGGAAAAAATACATATTTTAAAAATTAAGATTCTATTGTTTTATAGCTTGTTTTTTAAAATTTGCTATATCCAGACATTTACTTACGTACTTCAACCTTGTGTGAATACATCATTTAAAATGCTTATATAGTAACATTTCATCGATGTGCCAATATATGTTTAACTGAACTCTGTTGTCAGATAGTAAGGTAGTTCTCAGTTTTTCAAACAAATTGGCTATTTTATGACTGCAGATGGCTCTCAGGGGATTAGGAGACTTCTGGTCATTCACACAATAACTTGCGTTAGTGAAGTATCTGTGTTTTCTTCTTACCACCTCGCTGAGAGCAGCTGCGTGAGAGAAGAGAGGTTGCCATTTGGTGGGGAGCAAAACCGGGGGAGGAAAGACTGGGTGGGAGCTAGTGTGGAGGGTGTCATTGAACGGAGGCCTTTGGCAAACCAGGATGGGGTAGGGATGAGGAAGGAGGTTGCTGCAGTGGAGTAATTTCAGCATTCTGCATAGAAATGACTCTTTTTCTGATGCATGTGACCTTTACTTTAAGACTTAAAACTCAAGCTGTATTACAAGTCTTTTTGAATTTCCAACATAGTAGATTCACTAAGTATCCGTTAAAAGACTGGGCACCTGAGCACGTCTTCCATATGTTATTATTGTCCAAGTTCCAACCTAACTACTTACAAAGCCTTTTCAGTGTGATTGTGAGTTGTGGGCTACCTGCAGACAAATAGCAAGCATGTTTTGTCAGTCTAATGGAAATGAAAGGGCAGATATATTCAGGCTTGGTGACTAGTTGGGATCTTATTAGGAAAGGACAAGAAGACATCAAAACATGAGTTAGCTAAAAACCTCAAAAATGGTGAAATGAGGAGTTATTGCTGATTTGTGGAGAAACCTGAAAGATGACACCTGAAAACTATATTACATTTCAGGAACTTGTGCTGGTGAGAGATAGGGATAACACAGATAAAATTGTAATTTGGAGATATTCTAAAAGCCCTTATCTTAGCCAGTAGTTTCAGTTGTGGCTTAAAACACCGTATCTGTCTGTACTTCTGAATAACAAAATGAGTAAATTTGCATTTCACATGCTCCTTCTTTAGTTGAAAACAATTGATTATATAGAAGAGGGGTGATGCTATAAACTGGGTCTTAGTTCTGCTGCTGATTTTCTGTATGACATTGGACCCGACATTTCACCTTTCTGGTTTCTGGTCTGTAACTCAAAGGATAATTAATACTGGTTTAGATAATTTTTCAAGTTCCTTCTGAAACCTAGAGTCTTTATTTCGAAAACAATAAATGACCTCTGAGATAGAGTTGACTGTATATTCTCAAATTTGAAAAGTTAAGCAAAATGCTGATCTAGTAGATTCATGTAACTTTTAAGTATAGCATCTTGAAGGTGTCCCTCTATCAGCTAAAGAACAAATGTCTCAGTTCAATATATGACTGCATAGAAAAAAAAAAAATGCAACCACAGTAGGTGACCAAAGGGATAAGTAACTTTCAGGAATTTTGAAAGCCCAGTAGTATTTAGTATGTGCTCTCTCAGCATTAAAAAGGTCACCTTGCTAATACATGTTAATTTTGAGAGTTTAATTGACCTTTAGAATTTTAATATCCACCTTTTTTGGTGTGTTTAGAGGTTGGAGCAATCACAGAAGAAACTGCAGCCTGTGATTGGTGGAGTTTGGGTGCTGTCCTCTTTGAACTTCTCACTGGCAAGGTAAGCAGTGACCTGGAGGTTTAATAAGTTTATCCAGATGCTGCCTTGATTTCAAATTGAGAATATTTAGCCTTTGCCTTTAGTTTTTAGGTTGGGGACTAAGTAAGAAAACCTTGATATCAAAAGGAATGGGACACCAGAAAAATGCAAATTTATCAAGATTCCAGATTTTTTAAAAAGTAGAATTGTATTACATTGAATAAATTGATAGTAAAATTCTCTTATGTCACAGTGTTAGTACATAGCAAAATATAAGACTAGACATTCTTTTTCTTCTTTCTCTGTGATTCAGTTTTAACAGAGTTAAACCTGTAAGGGTTGTGTAAGGATTTGTTAGAATTCTCTGTTTTAAACACCTGTCTGAAATCAGGCGGGAATTATCATTTTAGAAAATTAATGTAGATATTAAAGGTAGCATGATTTTTTTTCTCAATACTGTAAATTTTTCCTCTCTGTTCTGGCTTAAGTACAGAATTCATACTTTCTCTGATCAATATCTTTTAAGTAAGATATCTGAAGTTAATAGATTCTAATAGAGGATTGTGCAGATTGCCTCCTGGGACTAAAAGAGAGGAAATGAACAATCATACCTTTGTAAGCTGTCATCTACCTTAAATATGTAGTTAATACTGAGCTCCTAACATTGTTGTGAAATATACAAATCACCTATAGATATTAATACATTTGAGTCATAAGGTGCTATACATATATAAAGCATCATTATTAACAAATTCTCGACTTTGGACGTTTTTAAGAACGTTAAAAAATTTCCGAGATACCGAATCCTGTTTTAGGTTTTGGCTGTAATGGAATCTTTCTATTATGGGCCGTTTTCTTTATATCTAAGGGAAAAGGGCAAGTGGCATAAGCTTATGATGTGATTTTGATGACTGCCTTTTTTCCAGTTAGAAGTTCTTTAGGCTCATAGCCTTTGTCCTAGACTGCTTAGAGGGCACTGCGGCGAAGGTGGTTGTTGAGCTGTCTGTATTTTGCTGTCTATAAACCCTGTGATGGAACAGAATATGTTGTTATTTCGGATAAGAAGTGTATGTGATTGATTGTTTCAGACTCTGGTTGAGTGCCATCCAGCAGGAATAAATACCCACACCACTTTGAACATGCCAGAATGTGTCTCTGAAGAGGCTCGCTCACTCATTCAACAGGTAATTTAATTGACCTATTGGCCAAGTATATCAACCATGCAAATTGGCAGAGCCCACAGCTCTAAAACCTTAAAGAAATTCGTTTTGGGCAAGAAGGACCCATTAGTAATTACACATTCAGAACTAGTACTGTGTATCTTTAGGCTTCTGTTATTATCTAAGTATTGGTGATGTCAGAGAGAACAGTTCAAAGTTGTATTACGTCTTTTTATTTCTGAAATCCAGGCTAATGTTTAGTCAGTTCCATATATCTGTGTAGGCGTGAGATTTAAGTATTGCTTTTAAGCCTGTCTGTAGCTGCTTTATATTTTGTAACCATGTATGAATGGCTCTTTTTTTTCCTTTTTAAAAAAAGTTATTGAAGCGTTCATTCCTTAGAGCTAGTCTCGACATTTCATAAATGGCTATTTTAAAACTTTAATTCATATTGATTAGCTTAGGAACTGGCTGGTTGGGAGAGAAGTGGTAGAAAATCTTGCCAAGTTAAATTACTTTAGATCTGTTCATGGAACTTGAATATTGCTGTCAGTTACTGTATTTCTGGTGGCTTTGAAAAAAGAGACTATTGATAATTAAAGTTTGGTATCCCAGAGGCAGGCTTACTCTAGTGAGCTCCTTAAATTGATTCCCTACATTTAAAATGCTTGTCTAGCTTTATGGCAGACTCACCACAGATCAGCAAGAATTGTCAGAACTGCGATCCCTTACGCTTTTGGGAAAATATCAAGGGAAAATTTATTTGAAAAAGATGAAGAACCAAAGTTTTTGTTTAATGAAAGATAAATTATTCTTTAAATCAGGAAAAACAAAATTTGTTAAAAAAAAAAAAAAGAGAGAGAGAGGAAAAAGAGGAAGGGATAATATATTAAGAAAAGATTTACCTAGTATTTTCTTGGGCAGTGATTTTGGTTCCATTCAGCAGATATAGATAAAGGCATGGTATCACAAGCTGCAAACCTGAGACTCACAAATAGCTATATCACAGATGGATTTGATAAAGGCTATCAGAGAGGTTTAAAAAATACTTTGGCAAGTCAGGATAAAGAGGTGTTATAACTGATGCAGTGGTGGTGGTAGGGAAGTTTTTGTGTAGTGAGTGTTATTTTTGTGGAGCCTTAGCCAGAATTTTGGCATTGCAGGGTGAGATGTGGGGGAATAGCTGGGCGGAATGAAAAGTCTGAACAAAGGCAAGGACTGAGTCAGAAAGACTCAATTTGGGAAATCAAAAGTTTGGTTTATCTAGAGTACAGGGTGAATATAGGGATGAGTAATAGTAGTAAATGAGTATGGAAAGAGAAGCTGGGATTCTCTTATCATGAATACCAGGGGAGGATGATAGTATTTAATTCAGTAAAAAAGTTGAGATTTGAAGTTTTTGTGCGCAAAGAGTGAAAGGATCAGAGTTGTCTTCAGGAAGATTCGTTTGTCCAGAGTATGTAAAATAAAAAGAAACATCATTAGGTCGAAAATAGTGAGATGAGAGTACCCTGAACACTTTGTACAAGGATTAAGAGGTAATGTAAGGATTCATAAAACATTTCATTCTAATGGAGAGAAAGGACAGCTCCTCCTCTATTTTCCTCTTATTTGTTGTGGAACAGCAAACTAAATTCAAAGTATTTTTTTGTCTATTAATTTAAGGAAGGCTAGCAACTGCTGTTGTTTGTTTCTCTTTCTTAAAGATGTAGTCATCATGACAAATATTGAGAATAGAATTCCCTGAATTAATTAATAAAAGTCTGCTGCTCCTGTCTATCAGAATTTATATTGTAAGGAGTCTGAGCTTAAGGTATGTTAAGTTCCTCTATACAGATGTGTATATATCTTACATAGTATACTTATATAGTATATAAGTATACTTATATAGTGAAGCAGCATTCTGTCCCTGGCCTGCCTAAGGAAACTACTACTCACGTTAAGGAAACATCATCAGGAAAGGGAAAAGAGGTCTCTTGGCATGATTAGCAATCTGTCATTTTGACTTTCCTCTTCCACTACCTCACAGTTCATAGAGGTTATTTTAAAAAATCATCAAATGATTTATATGGAAAGAATTATTCCGCTTTGAGGAGATTTTCCTCTCTTTGGTCTTTTTAGCTGCTTGCTTTCTTCCTAGAGTTCATAATTCCCTGTACCCATGGTTTAGTCATCTCAGTCCAAGTGAATGGTGCTAAAGTAAGCACAGTTACATTTTGAATGCAATTAAAAAATATATATATTTACAATTTACAGAGCCTCGGAGCATGCATGTTGTATTTCACAGTGTACATTTAGTTCTTTATGACACAATTGCTTTGTCAGTTGAAAGATACTATATGAGAAAAAGACCGTCAAAACAAATTTCTGTGCTTCCATTGCTCAGCTTTGTTGTCTAGTCTTTAAGAGAAAGGAAGTTGGCAGTGATTGTCTTGGTTTTGCCACTGGTCAACACATTCTCTTAGCAGAAAAATCATTGTGAAATCTCTCAGAAGATCTGGAATAGTATTAATATTTTAAATGGCAGAATAAGCAAGATGGTCGTGGGTAAAACAGTTATATTTTTGCCTATGGATTTATAGTTACAAGTTTATAGACGAGGAATTTCATAATGAGGTCATGTTTTGGAGAGAATGGGGGTGGAAAAACCAATTGTAACAAGAAAGAGAGAACTTACATGTTTACATATTTGCTGAAATGTTAAAAAACATGCTATAGTTATAGTTAATTCTTACCAATGTGTGGTATTTTAGTTTTATATTCAAATGTTTGATGCCTTCCACATCTCAATCAGTAGATATGAATTGTCTGATTTTGAAAATGGATTTGTTATGTTAGAATATTCTTAGATGTTTGTTTTATAATAGCAGCTTTTCTCTTAACACACTTTAGCAACTTCTAATATAAAAATTCTTTGTACTCAATACACTTTAATAAAATGTCATTTTGAATGCTGGATACAATAATTTCAAGTGAAAAGACTGAGAGTACAGTCTTTTGAAGTATATACTTCACTGCCTTTGTGGATTTGGTAATATCAAAGTGAAGTAATAGATTCTTGGCATTTGCAGATCACACACTCATAAGGCAGTGTAATGTTGTGGTTAACAGCATGGATTCTGGAGACTTAGTACCTGAATTCAGATCGTATCCTTGCTGTCTACTACCTAATATGACCTTAAACAAGTTTCTATCTTCTCATCTATAAAACAGAGATAATTATAGTAACTATTCATAGAGTTGTTGTGAGTTCAATAAACTAATTTATACAAGGCAATTAGAACAATGCCTAGTACACAGCAAGTGTCACATAAATATTTTGTATTATTATTATTGATAGAACAACATTGAGAGCTCATGACGTAGTAATTTATAATTTGACGAAGCATATAGTTGAATTATAGTATAGGGTTGCCAGTGTAAGAGTGAGGCAGCTGCTGGTGATATATGTTGAAAAGGTCTAGAAAAGTAGTGGATTGGCACCCAACAGGAAATCAACTGATATTTTTATATAAATAATTGAATTAATTATTAATTAATGAAAAAATAGAAATAAAGGAAAAAGAAGAAACAAATGTGTAGGTTTAATTTGAGTAGTGGGATTTCCTACAGTTGTGGAACCATTAATGTAATCATCCAGATATTTTATTGCGGTTGACTAAATTCTGAAGAAAAAAATTACATGCTTTTGGGATATTCTCAGATACGAATGACTAGCCATATATGAGAAGGTTGGAAAGTTCTCTTCTCAAAAAAGGAATTTATAAAGTTGGACAGACTTGGCAGCCCTTTTCAATCACTGGTTGACCCCTAAGCTATGCAGGCACAGGGGTGACCCTTAGAAAACCAAGCTTAAAAATGAAAACTTAAAACTTGTTTTCTTAAGAAAGAAAAAAAAATGAGCAGGGCTATCAACCTCTGCTTATTATAGTTGAGGGTGGGGGTGGGGGGAAAGCAGATTTACAAATCTAGCTGAAAAAAGTTACCAAACAAGGAATAAACCAACAAATAGCAATGATAACCATCTTCATGGAAAAAATAAGACTCTAGAGTCACTAAAATATATTGTCTAAGACGTCTCATTTTCAGCAAAATATTGTAAGATATTCACAGAAACAAAATAGAGATAAAAGCGGTTGATAGAGATTGCTCTTGGGTGTCCCCAGGTTTTGGGTATAATGAAGACTTCAAAGCAGTTATTATAGTTATATTCAAAGAATTAAAGGAATCTGTGCATCAGTAACTTAAAGGAGGACTTCCCTGGTGTTACAGTGGATAGGAATCTGCCTACCAATGCAGGGGACACAGGTTCGATTCCTGGTCCAGAAAGATTCCACATGCCCTGGAGCAGCTCAGCTGGTGTACACAGCTATCGAGCCTGCAGTCTGGAGCCTGCGTGCTGCAGCCGCTGAAGCCTGTGCGCCCAGACCCTGTGCCTTACAACACGGGCATCACCACAGTGAGAAGCTTGTGTGCCAGGACGAAGAGAGCAGCCCCTGCTCGCTGCAGCTGGAGACAGCCCGCATGCAGCAGCAAAGACCCAGAACAAATGAAAATAATTAATTAATTAAACAAGAGTCAAAGGAAATTAAGACAATAATGAATCACAATAAATAAAGATTCTCAATGAGATAGAGATATATTTAAAAAAAAAAAAAAAGGAACCAAATAGAAATTCTTAAGTTGAAAAGTACAATAACTGAAATGAAGAATTAAATAGGTGAAAAAAATTCCCTGGAGCATCTCAATAGCAAATTTGAGACAGATGAAGGAAAAGTAAACGAACTTGAAGACCAGGATGATAGTAATTATCCAATCTGAAAAACAGATTAAAAATGTTTGAAGAAAAATGAACAGGGATATGGAGACCTGTAAGATGATATTAAATACACCAAAATACATATAATGGGAGTTCCAGAAAGAGAGGACATAGAGAAAAGGGCAGCAAAAATGTTTAAGACATAATAGCTAGAAGCATCACAAATTTGATGAAGAACATTGAAATGCATTCAAGAAGCTTAGTGGTCATTAAGTTGGAAAATACAGAGAGATCCACATAGACATATTTCATCTTTCAATTGTTGAAAGACAAAAACAAAGATGAAAATTTTGAAAGCAGCCACAGAACAACTCGTATTCAAGGGAACATTGATGTCTGACTTCTTATCAGAAACAATAGAAGACAAGTTAGTGGAAAGGCATATTTAAAGTGTTGAAAGGAAGTAACTGTCAGCCAAGAATTCCTTATCCAGCAAAATTATCCTTCAAAAAATAAAAATGAAATAAAGAAATTTCCAAGTAAAGACAGAGCATTCATTCCTAGCAGACTTGTCTTATGAGGAATAATACAGGAAGTCCTTAGGCTGAAAGTTATCATATAGTTACGTGAATTCATAGAAATGAAGAGTGTTAGAAAGATAAATATGAGTTAATAGAGAAGACTAAATATGTTTTTTTTCTCATTTCTTTGCTCAACTTCTTTTAAAAAACATAGGGTTGAACAAAGCAATATTTATAACACTGTGCTAGTAGGTTTATAACATATGTAATATATAGTATTTAATGACTATAGATGTAGTATTTAATGACATACAGATATAATATACAGTATTTAGGGCTTCTCTGGTGGCTCAGTGGTGAAGAATCTGCCTACCAATGCAGGAGACTTGGATTCAGTACTGGGGTTGGGAAGATCCCCTGGAGGAGGAAATGGCAACCCACTTCAATGTTCTTGCCTGGAAAATCCCATGGACAGGGGAGCCTGGTGTGCTACACTCCATGGGGTCACCAAGGAGTCACACACAACTTAGAAACTAAACAGCAACAATAGTACAATATTTAAGGCAAAGGAAGGCAGAAGGAATAGAACCATAGTAGAGCAAAATTTTTTCATTTCACTGGAAGAAGTAAGTTAGTATTAATCTGAAGTAGACTGTGATAAATTAAGAAGCACATTATAATCTTGATAGCAACCACTCAAAAAATAGTAAGTTAAGAGAGGAACTGAAACAGTACAGTGAAAAGTATTGGGCACAAAACAAGGTGGTAAAGAGGAATAAAAGAGGCAGTAACTGTAGAAAGCATAGCAAAACGGCAAAGGTGAGTTACTGTGTTAGTAATGGCATTCAGTGTGACTCTCAGCATGTGAAACAAAAGACAAAGATTGTTCACTGGATAAAGAAGATCCAAGTATCAGTGTATGAGAGGCATACTTAAGTTAATAAACACAAATAGGTTGAAAGAAAAAGGGTGGGAAAAGATAAACGATGCAAACAGTGACCACAAGAGAGATGAAGTGGTTTTGTTAAATATCAGATTAAATAGATGTGAAGATGAGACTGACCAGGGACTAAGATGTTTTATAATGATGAGAGGATCAATACAAAGATATAACAATTATAAATGTATATGCTCTAGTAACAGCTTCAAAACATATGAAGCAGAGTCCAGTTGAATTGAAGGAAAAATAGATATTCCAGTAATAAATGGAGGCTTCGATACCCTATTCATGATAATTGATAGAAAATCAGCAAGGATATGGAGACGACTTGAACAACACTATCAAACAACTCTGACATGTATAGAACAATGATTGTAGAATACATTCTTATCACATGCACACGAATATTCTCTGTGATAGATCATTTGCTATGCCATAAAACAAATTACAGTATCTGAAAGGATTGAAATCACATAGCATACACTGACCGTAACAATTTTTTGTTAGAAATCATCAGCAGAAAGAGATCTGGTTAGTCCATAACAGATGTTTGGAAATTAAACAACACACTTCTAAATAGCCAGAGTCAAAGAAGAAATCCAAGAAAAGCCATGAAATGTTTTTAATGGCGTGAAAACAAACCCACAACATATCAAAATTTACAGGATGCCGGTACATTAATTCTTGAGAAAAATGTATGGCTTTAGAAATCTATATAGGAAAAGAATAGTCTCAAATGAAAATCTCACCTTGTAACTGAGGAAACTAGAAAGAGAAACTGTAAAAAGAAAATAAATCCAAAACAAGAAGAAGAAAGAAAGCAGAAATCAGTGAAGAGAAAATCTTCATTGGCTAGAAAAAAATAAGAGACAAATTAAATCTCAAGTTGGTTCTTTGAAAAGATTAGCAAAATCGGGAAATGTTTAGCTGACTTCAGAAATGAGTATTTTAAAAAGGCAAGGGAAAAAAAAAAAAAAAGGCAAGGGAGGGGCTGCCATATGACCCGGCAATCCCACTGCTGGGCATGCACACCGAGGAAAGCAGAATTGAAAGAGACATGTGTACCCCAGTGTTCATCACAGCACTGTTAACAATAGCTAGGACATGGAAGCAACCTAGATGTCCATTGGCAGACAAATGGATAAGAAAGTTGTGGTACATATACACAATGGAATATTACTCAGCTATTAAAAAGAATGCATTTGAATCAGTTCGAATGAGGTGGATGAACTGGAGCCTGTTATACAGAGTGAAGTAAGTCAGAAAGAAAAACACCAATACAGTATATTAACGCATATGTATGGAATTTATAAAGATGGTAATGATGACCCTATATGCGAGACAACAAAAGAGACACAGAGATAACGAACAGACTTTTGGACTCTGTGGGAGAAGGCGAGGGTGGGATGATTTGAGAGAATAGCATTGAAACATGTGTATTAC
Organism: Cervus elaphus; assembly: GCF_910594005.1. Taxonomy (NCBI): domain Eukaryota; kingdom Metazoa; phylum Chordata; class Mammalia; order Artiodactyla; family Cervidae; genus Cervus; species Cervus elaphus. Next base: position 71,461,792 of record NC_057828.1, on the reverse strand, counting down.
CATATGTGAAACAGATCGCCAGTCCACGTTTGATGCATGAGACAGGGTGCTCAGGGCTGGTGCACTGGGATGACCCTGAGGGATGGGATGGGGAGGGAGGTGGGACGGGGTTCAGGATGGGGAACACATGTACACTCGTGGCTGTGTACATCCTCTCTTGTCCCTTTGCATCCCATGATTTTTCAATAAAAATGCCAAGATAATTTGGTGAAAAATAGTCTTTTCAACAAATGGTGTTGGGAAAATAAAATATTCACATGCTAAAACCAAAATGAACTAAGACTCTTGATTCATATCATATGCAAAATTAACTTAAAAGTAGCTCATAGACCTATATGTGGAGCTGAAACTATAAAATCATAGGGAAAAATAGGAGAAAATCTTCATGACCTTGGGTTAAGAAAAGAATTATTAGATGTGACACCAAAATATGATCCATAAAAGAAAAAAAAAAGATAAAGTGGGCTTCATTAAAATTAAAAACATTTACACTTCAAAAGATACCAGTAAAAAATTGAAAAGGCAGGCCACAGACCGGGAGAAAATACATTCACATCAAGTAATTGGTATGTTTTCAGAATGTATAAAGAAACCCTTTAACTCAGTAAGCAGACAGCTCAGTATAAAAACAGGCAAAGATTCACAGGGAGGCTATATAAATGGCTAATAAGGATATGAAAAGATGCTCAGCATTATTAGTCATTAGGGAATATAAATTAAAACCAAAGTAAGATATCATTAATACCCACTAGAAGGACTGCAGTAAAGAAGATAGTATCAAGTGTTGATGAGGATATAGACAAACTGAAACTCTCATACATTGCTGACAGGAATGCAAAATGGTGCAGATACTTTAGAAAGGTTTGGTAGTTTCTTAGAAAGCTAAACATAAACTTAACACACGACTGACTGTTCCCTCTCATAGGAAAGTCCTTAGAAGAAATGAAAATACGTGTCTGCAGGAAGTCATATATGTAAACGTTAAAAGCAATACAATTAATTGTAGCCACAACCTGGGAAGTCCATATGTCCATTAACTGGTGAACAGATTCACAAAATATGTTATTTCCAAATAGTAGTAGTAGTGTTAGTCGCTCAGTCGTGTCCAACTCTTTGCAACCCTATGGACTGTAGCCCACCAGGCCTTTCTGTCCATGGGATTCTCCAGGCAAGAAGACTGGAGTGGGTTGCCATTCCTTTACTCCAGGGGATCTTCCTGACCCAGGGATCAAACCTGGGTCTCCTGCATTGCAGGCAGGTTCTTTATCATCTGAGTTACAGGGAAGCCCAAGTAGTTCTATCCAAATAGTGGAATGCTATTCAGAAACCAAAAGAAACAGACTGTTGACACCTTTCTACAACATGGATGGACCTCAGAAACATTATGCTTAGTGAAAGAAGGCAGCTGCAAAAGACAGCATGTTTTATTATTTCATTTATATGAAATATCCAGAAGGGGCAAGTTTATAGAGAGAAAAAGCAAATCAGTGGTTGCCTGGGGTTGGGGATGGAAATGTAGATTGACAGCAAACAACATGAAGAAATTTTTTAGGGTGATCAAAGTGATCTCAAACTAGATTGGGGTGATAGTTGCACAGCTCTTCAAATTTGCTAAGAATCATTAGGTTTTACGCTTGCAATAGATAACTTTTGTGCTATGTAAATTATCTCTCAGTAAAGTTGTTAAAACAAAAATTTGAGGATACGTGAATGTCTTAAGTAACACATTCTTGCAGTATGACCAGTGTCATCTGTTATTGTGTATGACTACTTTTATTTTCCCACTCCTAACAAATCCTGTTGCAAATAACATTAACTTATTTTAGACCTGATTCCTATTAGTGAAGAAGTTGAAGCACATTTCACTCATTGGATCAAGTTGTTCCATGTGAGTCAGCTCTTTCTAAGAAAGCAGTTTTGGAATATGAATTTGCTTACTCAGACCTTCGGCTTCCCAGATGGCACTAGTGCTAAAGAACTCGCCTACCAGTGCAGGAGACATAACAGACGCAGGTTCGATCCCTGGGTTAGGAAGATCCCCTGGAGGAGGGCATTCTTGCCTGGGAAATTCAATGGACAGAGGAGCCTGATGGGCCCCAGTCCATAGGGTCACAAAGAGTTGGATATGATTGGAGTGACTAACACACACATTCAGACCTTAGGTAAGGTTTAGTCCCAGGGCGTATATAATTCACTAGAGGTTGAAAGACCTAGTGTGCTTTTCAGACTTTCTAATCATAAAAGGAGTAGCTGGATCTCTCAGAATTTGGTGCAATATGTAATTAATGTCATGATCATACTTTTGGAGTAAGAAATTGATAGGTGTAACTATCCTATAGTATATAGATATATAGTATATATATATATAGAGAGAGAGAGAGAGAGATTGTGTAGATATACTAGATATATACTAGATATACTATAGACATATAGTATATAGTAACAAAGTGAGTTACTCAAGGTGATATCATTTGAAAAGCCATAAACTCAGATATATTCCCCAGCACCCCATAGCTCAAGTGGTGTTACAGACACAATCCTCTTTTTTTTTTTTTTCAAAGAAGTATAGTCAGTTGGCTGTCATCAAGTCCGTTTGTCACTGAGGTTGAATTTAGAAGTAGCTTCCTTTCGTTATGTTTTTATTTTCCTTTGATTCTTTAGTTGGATTCCCACTACTCACTTAAATCCTTCCTTTTTAGCTCTTACAGTTCAACCCTGTGGAGCGGCTTGGTGCTGGCGTTGCTGGTGTTGAAGATATCAAGTCTCATCCATTTTTTACCCCTGTGGATTGGGCAGAACTGATGAGATGAACAGAGTGCAGGGTTCTCGGCACACATTCTGGCCTTCTCTGCGACAGGCATCTCTAGCACGGAGGCAGCTCGCCTCACACTCACTTACGGGACACCAAGCATTGGGATTAAGAGCTTTAGAGGAAATGGAGAGAAAAGGCCTGAGAGAGAACAACTCCTTTACAGTTACTGTCTGGACAAGATGCCTTTGCAAGGAGCTGTTATATATAAACCAAGGTGTGATCTTTATTTTATCTGCATTTAGTGGTGCAGGTCAGTTGTAAACCCAACTAAAAGACGAATGCCCTTTGAGAACTTCCTCTGAGATGAAGCTCCAAGTGTAGAATGAAGTGTTACTTGAAAGGATGACCTTTATATGGCAGCTGACTGTGCTTTTCGCTAACCAAGATATATATACTAAAAGTGCTTCACAAGTAATGGCATCTATGAAGCTTAAAAAATGAGAAAGAATATACACATCATGTCTGATAGGAACCCTCAACCACAATGCTATATAATTAATGTATATCAAATATGGTCCCATATTTACTCTTTCTGAAGTCCACATAAGGAAAAAACACTTCCTGTTGTCAACTCTATACTTTCTTGGTTAGTATTGCTAACAGTAGGGTTCCTATGAGCTCTCAGCTCTCTCTCTCTCTATCTTTATCTTTCCACTTGCTACACCCTTTGCCTATTGTCATATTCTGTTCTTCCTACCCCTCCTAATACATAGGCAGCCAAAAAGGGAAGGGAGTATTTATTTCCCCAAATTGTATCAACTTAGTAAGAACTAAAGAATCATGATGTAAAATAAATGTGCTGAAAACTGAAGTCTCTCTTTCTTTTAATTGCTTACAATTTTTTTTTCTATTCAAAGACCTCTCTTCCTTTCATTTTGAAAGGTTAGCAATTTCTGCTTCTTACTGTGTTTGACTTCGTTTTAGTTCTTTGGCTGAGTATCCTAAGAACCAAAGGATCTCATCTCAGTGGGATTGAATGGCAATCCTATTTTGTTACGTATTGACAGGATTTCTAGATTTGACCTCCTCCTCTACTTGACATTGTGTTGAAAGAACATGAGTATTTATACGTTTGTGTTTGTTATTTCTTTCTGTTACTAAGACAGCTCCTATAGTCATACTGTGTTTACAACAGAATACAAACTTTTTAAGTTAATGCCTGTTTTTTTTAAACTTTATCCAAAGATGAAAGAATAAGTCATCATTTCCAAATGGTGCCACAAACACAATGAAAGTTTTCTGTATGTTTTAATTCTCTGTATTTTCAAGATCTGTGACAGAGCCTATCCCCACCCCAAGAGCCTCTGTGCAGCTTCCAGCTGCCATTGGCCAGGTCCGCCCATCACATTAAATGGAAGCAGAAAATGCTTTAGTGGAACGAAGGAAATGTGCAAGCATTTTTCCTTGTTCTGTTATCCTACTCCCCCATTTTCCTTTTTGGTCCCCTTATAACCTGAACCCCAGCTGAAGGGCTGCAACAACACCAGGATGGGGACCAGGTCACCAGGATCATAGCTCAGTTGAGATGACATCACTCCCTGGAACTGGATTTCAACTCACCAGCCCCCAGGCCTCAAAACAGGAACTCATGCAGGTGAGACACAAGAATGACTTCCTGTGTAGGACTAGTAGGAAATCTGCAAGTAGTTAGAGTTGGTCATTACAGAGCTTCCTTCCAGAAGTGCCCTATGACATGAAAGAGGACTTCACAGCTAAGGTGAAGCTCCCAGCCCTACCGTGTGACTTTCGTCCCTGGGTTCAAAGGACAGTGTTAACAGATGGAATTGTGTTGACATAAATTCGTTGCTTCAGTTTCTCTATTTCTCTCTGTGTTTGGAACTTGTACTTAATGTAAATACATCATTCATAATCATGGTGGACATGCATTATAGAGTAATAAACACACAGGGTAAATGGCTTTGAGGTGGTGGACCCAAGTCTGTTTTTACTTGATGACATGTATTAGAAATAGCAAAATCAAAGAACTTACCACTTACTATTTCTCATTTGATTTTTTTAAAATTTATCTTTTCTCAATTAGTTTTTTATTGTATCAAAATTTACATAACAAAATTTACCATTTTAATTGCTTTTAAGTATACAATTCAGTGCCATTAAGTATATTCACTTTTCCCAACCATTACCACTGCATTTCAGAACTTTTAAATCTTTAAAACTGAAACTCTTTACCCATTAAACAAGAACTTTCCATTCCTCCTCCCTCCACCCTCTAGTAACCACTGTTCTACTTTCTGTATGAATCTCATTTTCTAGGTCTCTCACAGAAGTGGAATCATATAATATCTGTTCTTTTTTGTCTGACTTATTTTGCTTGGTATAGTGTTTTCAAGGTTCATCCATGCTGTATCATATATCAGAGTTCCATTCCTTTTTAAGGCTGAATAATATTCCATTGTATGTATATATCACATTTTGTTATCCATTTGTCAGTGGACATTTGGATATTTCTACCTTCTGGCTGTTGTAAGCAGTGTCCTTAAGAACATTGATGTACAGACATCCGTTTGAGTCCTTACTTTCATTTGATTTTATATTTTTGTATGAAATTACTGATGCCATTGACTGTTACTTTACTACGTTCTTTATAAAGAGCTTTTCCAGCAGGTTGCCAATAGTTTGGCATAATGCCACCTATCTTCAAACGTGATATGAAAATCTACCATTTCTGTTTCACAGAAGGGGTAAGTTAAGGTCCCTAAGAGTGAAAAAGAATGCTGTGATTTTAACAGTTTAACAATGGTATGAGTTAAGACTTTTGGGAAACATGTATGTCTTCAGTTTACTTGTTGTAATTAGTGACTTCTTGTTAACGTGTTTAAACCTGTATTTTAAGCCTTTCTAAATAGCTATAATTCCTCTTGTGTTTTGACCCTCAGGCTTTTCCTACCCTGACTTATTTCAGAATCGTTGTGAACCAAGATTGAGTTTAACTTTCGTGTAATGCGTGTAATGAAAAAGATAAAATCTATAAATAATATTCATGCTATGAGCAGTAACACTATATTAGGACCCTGCACATAATGTATGCCTTAGTTGAATTCCACTTGCCCATAATTTATGACTCTAAATAGAAAAATACCTGATTGTAGCACTGAAAATTTCTTTGCCTCACAGGGAGCCTTTTCTAGCATCTTTATTGGACTCAGTTAGGGATTACTTCCCAGGTGGCGCTAGTGGAAAAGAACCCGCCTGCCAAAGCAGAAGACGTAACAGACTTGGGTTCAGTCCCTGGGTCAGGAAGATCCCCTGAAGGAGGGTATGGCAACCCACTCCAGTATTCTTGCCTAGAGAAGCCTATAGACAGGGGAACTTGGTGGGCTACAGTCCATGGGGTCGTAAAGAGTCAGACACAACTGAAGCAGCTTAGCACACAAAGGGATCACTTAATAGCAGGGGCCAAGGCATAAGATGGATCATCTTTCTTCTTAGAGTAGTGGATTTAACCTCTGGTATATATAAATGCTCTGGGTAAATGAAACCTGGTATTTCAAGTTCTTTCTCTGAGGGTTGTGAAATAGAAAGTCTTAGGGTGGTATCTGGTCCCATTTCTGTGACTAAGTAGACTTTTCTTTTAACTTTAATAGCAATATTCTAGATCTGTTCTCTTACCTATAGAATAAAAAGGTAGTTGAGTTCTAAGTGTCACAAGTATATGGTGGACTTTTTCAGAGTAAACCAACATTGTAAAAATACAAAGTTAATGAAAATCTTAAACTGGTACTTAACTGTTTTCTTGTAATTATTTTTTAGTAATCCCAGATACTTGGGTTACTGCCATGTATTTGCTCAGTAGCACAGTGCTTAGTGGTTATGTGGCTATAAAAATTAAAAATAGATTGAAATAGTAAAGGGCTGTTTCTCTGTCAGCTCTACACTGGAAAAGGAGAGTTGAAGGTCTAGACAGAAGTGCAAGGAGGTGAAAGGAATAGGACACACCTACATTTGCTCACTTCTTAGACCTTTCTCCACAACTCTGGTGTTTTTCCTACCCCTGTTGCCCTCATTTATCATATTTCATATGCTTATTTGACTCACTTCTTGGGTAGGCACAATCAGAGTACAAAATTGATACCTTCTGTTCCTATTTAATGCAGAACATTAACCTCTACCAGTCTAGGTAATTTGGACTTTTGAGTATTTGCTGTCTACTCAGCTCATTTTAAGGATTTCATATTAAGTCCATGTTTAAGGGTTACTAAATGGCAAAAGCTGTGAAGTCAGTCATTTCTCAGTAAGATTGTAAACATAGCAGGGAAACGGGAAGCAAAGTACTACAGGTTTTTATGATTCAGCAGCACTTACTCTCTAAAGAGCAGTAAATAGGAAACCGGAGGACAAGCTTCCTTTTTTAGGAAGATTTATAATAGTGGTGATGTGTGGTCAGATGGCAGAGCCCTGCCTTTGTCCCTGCAACGTGACTTCTTCCCTCGATCCAGGGATCTGGCACAGGGAGAAATAGCGACCGAAAATGTGAGGAGGTGTAGGAGAGAAAGTGACCTGAGTGTTACTCTGTGAGGGTGAAGCAGGGTGCTTGTGAGGTGTGTTGGCCCAGGTTTCTGGAACAATAGAGTATGCTTTTTTTGAGCTGAAGTGCTATTCTTTGTTCTTCCCCCAGCGAGAGTTAGGCAGAAACAGAAACTATTCCTCTTCCTCCAGGAAAAGAGATGCTAAGCTACCCTTTGGAAATAATTAAGTGACTCACTTATCCAGAGTTGGTTCTAGCTCTGCTTTCCTGCAGAGGACAGCTGGTGTGTCTGCAGCAAAGGAAGAGGCCAGGAGTGTCTCCAAAGAGCTGCTTTGATTTCTTTGGGCAAGAAAACCTCTCACTCAGTAAGAAAGAATGGCCAGCAAACCAACTTCTGGTCACACTTAGAGATGTTAGCATCCTGCTTTTGTAAATCTCAAAAAAGTGTTCATATCAAAAAGGTAACTCTTCTGGGCATGTTGATGAGATTCCTTCTAAAGCTAAACCACAAGGTAGGAGTTTGACCAGCCCCACCCAAAGAGGCAAATGTCAAAGGGGATTTGACACATGTAAAAACACTTGAACCTGTTTTGTTATTCGAACCAAAATAACAACTGCAATGGGATGTTGCCTTTATCCCATGGGAGACAGACATAAAATAGTGACATCGAATAGACAGACTCAATAGTGACATAGAAAGTAAGAAAAATTAAAAAAAAGATGTGAAGTGTTGGCAAAACAAAAATCCGTACAACTTTACAGTCTTGGTTGTTCTGGAAGGAAAATGTATTAGATATTTGACGGCTCTGTCTTCAGCAAAACATTCTAAAAGCCTAAGAAAACTAAAGCTGAGCACGTCCCCTCCCTGTGCTCTCCTTTCCTCATTCTTCTCCGTCTTCCTCCCTTCATCTTTTCTTCATCTACCCACCATGCCTCCTGTGGGCTTCTCTGGTCACTGAACAAAAGACATGGTACTTGTCTTCAAGGACCTTATAAAACTCAGGGGGAGGAAAGCATAAATAATAAGTAGGGCAGGACGTGTTAGTGTTAGAAGGTACAAATAGAGTATGGTGAGCCTACAAAGGAGATCAGAGCAACTGCAGGAAGGCTGCCTATATTGGAATGGAACCTTGACCTTTGAATCGTATTTTTAAACATAAGGACTTCTCTTTTTTCAAGATTTTGTTTGGGAAGAAGGAAAATCTCCAGAGGAGCAAAAAACAGTTGTGTACAAAGGCCTGGAGCCAGGAAAAGGGGAAACTGTGCCTATTCTATTTGGGCTGGTGTGTAGACATGCTTTTGAAAGGTAGGTTGGGGCCAGGTTAAATGCCCCCTAGAAGCATTTGGACTTCCTTCTCTAAGTGGTAGGGGGCTTCAGAGAGATGACATTATTGCAGCCTGCTGTTAAAACGGTAACTTCAGGGTTAGAATGGAGGATAAGTTGGAGAGAGGGTGATAAGAGGTCAAGAGATCAGTTAGGAGTTAACTGCAGAATTCCAGGCAAGAGAGAAAGTCCTGAGTTCAGGCAGTAGAATACAGAAGAGGGGTACATGACTGCTTGTCCCTGTCTCTGAAGTGCAGTTTCCCTATCAAATAATTGCTTTCCTTTTTTTTTTTTCCTCGAAGCCAGTTTATCCTAGGAGATAACGGATTTGTAGTTTGTAAAATCACCCCTAAGGACTCCCCAGAGAAACAGACCAGGAATTTCTATACTTCGGCCCCTTGGTTGACAACGCGGTTTACTGTTCCGAGCTTAAAACCCCCGGGGCCCCAAGTCTAATGAACTGTTGTTATAGTAATCTTGATCATACTGCTTTGTGGACCCTGCTTCCTACAATGCCTTGTGAATTTTGTAACCCAGAGGTTGATAGCATTCTCTCATGTGGGTGGCAGGAGGGCTAAGGTACAATATATCTCAATAAATGATGCTCGTTATGGAAACTAAGAGCATCAAGAAGGGGGAATGAAGAAGGAATTCATAGGGCCTGGACTCCATCTCAGGCCTGTCTGTGCTGATCGTGCGCGGCCACCTCTCCAGTGGACTCTGAACTCTGTGCTTAGCGCCTGTGGGAATGACAATGGAAGGATAAGACCCCCCTCTGGGCAGGGGAATCTTGAAGAACAGACACTAATCACCCCTGCCTCTGGACACTAGCTATCAGAATGTAAGCACAGGCTTATCAGTTATTAACTATTTGTTATGTAACTGCGGGCTTATTGATTATTGACTGTTTGAACACATAACACGTGAATGATGGGGTTATTGTAGTTGTATTTACCCTTCCTTTGTTTATGTAAGTCTCAAGGGAATTGGGGTACTGGGTTTGGACACATGGGGTATAAAAGATTTTCACAAATGCTGGTCGGGGTCCTTGGCTAAGAGGAGACTCTGCCTTGGGCCCGCCGGCGTAATAAACTGCACTCCACTAAAAAAAAAAACAAAACAAAAAAAACACCCCCGGGGCCCCCTCTGGGTTTCTCTCATCATTTTGTGACACTTCGTCCCACCTTCTAAGCAGTTGGTTTGCTTTCTATGTGGATAGGGTTCCGCTCCTGTTCTTAGAAAGTGGTGTGTCCTACCAGGGGATTGTTCACTCCTCAGACATAGCTTAGCTTAGTGGTCCTCAAAAAGGGATCCCAATCTGGGAATAGAGGGATTTTTACTCTTCTTGAGAGTTTAAGTTTGAAATTACTCCCAAATAAGAGCGTTTTAGGGAAATGAAAAAAAAAAAGAGGTCCCCAGATCATCAATGTTAGCATCACCTGGGAGCTTGTTAGAAATGCATAGTCTCGAACCTTATCCCAGATCTCAGCAATCGCTTTTATTTAACAAGCCCTTCAAGGTGATTCTCATGCACAATGAAGTTTGAGAACCGCTGGCTTAGTTCATTGTCAGTTTATCGCCTGTGCTTTGCATCAACACCAACATCCTTCCCTGTGGTGTGTGTTTTGAGTTTGATGACACTTCCTAGCACTTAGCTTATTTCCCAGGAGGCTGGTCCAAGGAGTTTTTGCATCAATGGAAGCAGATGAGAGCAGAAGATAGATAATGAAGAGAACAAGGGGGAAGGGAAAAGGCAAGGGGAATAGCCAACTGGGTGAAGAAAACATCAGAGTAGGGGGCAGAAGGAGGCGTATGTGGTGGGCAGTGATCTGGTATCCCACAGAGACTCAGCCCCTTCTGTCGCAGTTGTCTGGATTGAAATAACTCATCCACTTAACAGAATAAACATTATCATTGCAATTCTTTTGATTACTTGCTGTATGTTGTTGGACTGTTTGCTTATTCTTGTGCAGAGCCACAGTGGAAATGTAGTATTTAGACCTTGCATTGTTCAAAATCTCAATGTAAAGAATCTAAACCAAGATTGAGGAAGACACCAAAAGTTCCAGGCAAATTTGGGAGGGTCACAGAGCCGCTCACTGTTCTCTTCAGAACCGAGGGACTCAGCTGAGGACACTCTCTCTGTAGACTTGGTTTTGCCTTTTGAAAAGGGGCACCAGGCTTCACAGGAGTAAAGAGAAATACATTAGCTGTTCCCTGAAGGCTGTGTGTGTGTGTGTGTGTGTGTGTGTGTGTGTGTGTGTGTGTAGAGGTGGAGGGGGGCGTGAAGGGGATGGAGGTGACCCACTATTTTCCTGTTTTTCACTTGAAGGCTCTTTTTGTTTCTAAGGTCTCAAGGTTATTAGATGAGATAATAAAGTCTATCTTGACCAAATATATATTGACCATGTGTATGCATCTGCCCGATGTTTATATAATTTCGTGTTTTCAGGCGGTGGGATTTCAGTGTCGGCAGTTGCTTCGTGTGTCTCTACGTTCTTGCTATGGCCGGACTCAGTCTCAGTGGTAAGGAGCTAGCCTTTTTCAGAAGTGATACTGCTGCTTAGGCCACCACTGATAGAACAGGCTATGAAGAATTTTTTTCACTGGTAGATAGAAAAGCATTAGTCACTCAGTCACGCCCGACTCTTTGCAACCGCATGGACTGTAGCCCACCAGGCTCCTCTGTCCATGGGCTTCTCCAGGCAAGAACACTGGAGTGGGTTGCCATTCCCTTCTCCAGGGAATTATCTGATCCAGGGGTCGAACCTGAATTACAGGCAGATTCTTTACCGTTTGAGCCACTAAGGAAGCTCTGGCAGACAGAGGTTCCCCCAACACCTCCTCCTCACCACTAAATTGTGAGCAGAGGCACCACCACGTGATTCTACTTCCTGAATACAGTATCAGATGAACAGAAAAAAGCCAGTGTGCCCCTAAGGGAAGCAGTCCTCCCACTGGCAGATGTCCTCTGGGGCTGTCTCCCAGTCTTCTGACGGTAGAAGCTGGGCTCTTTCCACCACGTCGACTCTCATTCTCTTGTTCCTCCAACCTGTATTTCAAGCCTAAGGCCCCGAACACCTCTTGAGGGACATAATGGGGGAAAATGGGGTGCTGGGTACAATTGGGGATTTTTAAGAAAGAAGAACCACTGCCTCCTTTTTCTTCTCACCTCTCATTTCGGACCCTAGCCTTTCCTCATGCAGCCCAGCCCTCCTGGGCCATACCTCCACCTCCCAGGACTCCAGCAGGATTCGAAGCTTCACTCGGGCTGGTATCACCTTAGCATCAAAAGTCACTTGAAGGCAAAGGGCTGTTTTTTGTCTGCACCCCGTTCCTGTGCTCCAACGGCTCCCCCCCCAACCCCCGCCAGCTCTGATCACACCTTTCTGGATCGAAAGGATCCCCTGAAGACGGCCGGTCTGAATCTCGCCCTGGCCATTTCTTTGGCCTTGCCGGCGCGGGTCGGGCTTGGCACCCAGAAAGCGGAAAGCAGTAGCCATCCTGGTGTTGCCACCAGTCCCCCAGCTGCAGATCGAAGCCCCATCCGGTGGCTGGTCTCCGCTGTGGGCTCTCACAGTGCCCGGAGCCCGGAGAACGTGGCTGCCTGCTGCAGCTGTCTCCTTTCGAATCAGCCACCCCCACTCCCCAGGTGCCAAAGCAGCTCGCTGGGTTTAGAATGCTCCCCGTCTCTACCTCTCCCGCCCATGGCAGCGTTGGTAGCAGCTTTCCAAGGAGTCTTTTGTTGTGGAGGCTCTAAATCCATGGTAGGGAAATTACCAAGAGACTCTTCCACAGCCTGCTCGCCCTCCCCGCGCCCCGTCTCTTTCTTTCCTTCCTTTGTCTCCTTCCGTAGCTGAGGTCAGAATCCCCAGCCAGACTGAGAACATGGTTGCGATTCCAGGACCCAGATGCCAATATGTGGCAGCATCTGGCTTATTGGCAAGCGTCGCCGGCAGTTGTGCTGGCTGCTTCGAGGCCTGTCATGTGGCTGAGCCTGCTAATGGGGGCCCTGTCACAAAACGGAGTTTCTTTGAGAACATGGTGTGGACCAAGGAGCCCCCCCAGAAAACAATGAGCTGCACTGCGAGGGCGTGGATTATTGGGCAGGGCGGCTGCAGACTAGAGCTTTGATGCCGATCCTAGACCTGTTTTGCAGAAATCCCTGTTTCATGTTGTTGGAGTCTGCTCCTCCTGTAACCTTACCTTCTTGTGCTGTTAGTGTTTCGGGTGCCTTAAGGCATGGAGCTCCTTGAAAGAGAAACACAAATCACTAAAAATGTTGAGATAAAATCCTGCTCCTCAGAGGCGCCTGTTTGGCACGGTGAGTGCATGATAACAGCTTGCTTTAGAAAGGTGACATTTCTGCTGAAGGCTGAATATTAAAGCATGCATTTTAAAAACTCAGCTCTTCCCTGTCTTCTGACGCTTGACTTTTGGAGTGAAGGCCATTTCTTCCATGTGAAGGGTCCTTCTGGAGGCTATCCTCTCGAGTCCCAAACATGGGCTGATTAACTTTTGTTATCGCTGATGCGGCCAAGGAACTCTTTAAATTAATAATCCCATAATAGGGCTGTTAGTGCTTTTTTTCAAGATGCAAGCACTGAGTACTCAGAATGTGTCAAGCATTATGTGAGGCCCTGAAGGACAGAGACAAGGATGAAGAGCAGCGCAGAGTCGCTGCCCACCCCCCCGCCCCAGGATGCAGGCTGTGGATGACCAGATCATATATGCTTCTGTGTTTCATTTCTTCCCCCACCACCTACAGAACTGAACAGGGCGGTGATACGCCCTGTGTTTTACAAAGGGAGGAACTAAAGTCCCTAGGAGTTGCCTTCCCCGTTTGGCGTGGCAAGCTATTAAGAGCTGTGATTGAAAACCAGGTAGCTATACTTCTGCTTCACTAATAAGTGTGTGTTGGTTTCTTAGGTTATAAACACTTAAGGGCAGGGACTGTGTCTTTAACTTTTTGCAATTGTGCCCCCAATTAGCAGCAGCCTCAACTCATCCATGACCCTGTCTTCATACATCTCAGCTCAACACACACACACACACACACACACGCACGCACGCACACACACACGCACAGACACTCTAATACAGGGACAAGCTGAAGCCAAGTTCTTCCTGTGACAGGCTGAAGGAAGGAATCAAGAGGAAGTACAAAGCAAAAATTAGCTGCGATTAAAAGATGGTGATAATCCTGGCACGTTGGTGGTGATGATGGCCGTAGCATAGTGCTCTCATAACCCCATGTAGAACCATAACAGAGCTATTAGATTGGCGAAGTCAAAGATTCATGGACGACATTTACAACAAAACTAGGTAACAAGATACCTGGTACCCCAGAATGCAAGCAGCTGGGGACAAGATATCAGGAACCACGAGACTCTCATGATAAGTAAATTCATGTGGGAAACAAAAGGAAGCAACAGCGTAGCCTCTGAGGGGACCAGAGAACAGGAGATTCCCAGCTAGCCAGCAGGTGCTCACGGGGAGACTCAGTGGGCCACGCCGAGAACAGCAGCAGCAGGTGAAGGCCTGCTGCAACATCTGGTAGATGCGGAGAGCTTGCAGTACAGAGGTTAAAGGGGCGGGTTCCTTGAACTTTCAGAATTGACCTGCCAGAGCCGCCTTCTAGTCCAGGACCCTGCAATGAGGAGAAATTGCTGGGAGTGGAATCCAAACTGAGCAGAGTAGGGACAAGAGAAAGATCCAGTTCAAAGGTAAGGAAGAACAGCGGGAAAATTGCAGAAAGCAAGATGACATACTTAAAAAAAAAACAAACCTTAACAAAAACAACAGAAGGAGCTCTGTGAAGTTAGAGCCTTTGAAAGTTTAACCTGCTTCCTTCTCATAGTTTAGGAAAACTAATTTCACATAAAAATACACAACAGAAAATAATCATATCCCCGCTCTGCTGCCCCTGGGAGGGTGGTGGGTGTTTAGGGGGAGACCCCAAACACACAACAGACCTCCCCCGAAGCACAGGCTGAAACTCAGCCTGGGAGCCCTGGCCGTCCCATACGAAGTTATTATAAGAAAAAAGAGAATTAGGGCTAGAATAAAGTCCTTAGAGACAATGAAAGCATTCCAGAAAGACATTTTCACAAAAGAGATGATAATTTACAATTTCAAAATGAACTGAAAGATGATTATAATTAAGAAAATTATATGACATGAAAGAATGACAGAAATCATAAGTAGAAAACTCAGAAATGAGGTGACAACTCAGGAAAGACTTAGAGGTAAAAGAAAAAATTATTTCAGATATGAAGACTAAAGTAGGAGGACCAAAAGAGTGCATAAACATGACAGATAATACCTTAAGAGAAATATAAAATGAAATGAAAAACTGTAATTAAAAAAAAATTAAAACATTTTAGTGCAGTTTCAGGTTCATAGCAAAATTGAGGGGAAGTTGCAAATTCCCTAATGCCCTTTGCCCCCACATATGTAGCCTCCACCAATATGAACATCCCCCACCAGACTGACTGATAGATTCATTACAACTGATGAGCGTGGTTTGGCACATCATTACCACTCAAAGTCCAAATTAACATTATGGTTCATATTTGGTGCTGCACTTTCTATGGGTTTTGACAAATGTATAATGATGTGTATCCATCATTATGGCATAAACAGTATTTTCACTGCCCCCCAAATACTCTGTGCAACTGCCTATTTATCCCTCCTCACCTCCTCCGACTCCTGACATCTGATAACCACTGAAGGTTTTACTGTCTCCATAGTTTTGCTTTTTCTAGAATGTCATAGATGGAATCATACATGATGCCAACCTTCAGATTGGTATCTTTCACTTAGTGATATGCTTTTTTTTTTTTTTTTTTAAGTGATATGCTTTTAAGTTTCCTCTGTGTCTTCATGATTTGATAGCGGATTTCTTTTTAATCCCTGGAGAAGGAAATGATAACCCACTCCAGTATTCTTGCCTGGAGAATGCCATGGCCAGAGGAGCCTGGTGGGCTACAGTCCATATAGCCCATGGGGTTGCAAAGAGTCGGACATGACTAACACTTAATACTACACTTCTTTTTAATGCTAAATAATTTCCCATTATCTGGATGTACTATAATTTATTTATATATTCATCTGATGAAGGGCATCTTGGTTGCTTCTAAGATGGTTGGGCCATCATGAATATAGTTGCTATCAATATCCATATGTAGATTTTTGTGTGGACGTAAGTTTTCAACTCATTTAAATAAATATTAATGAGAATGATTGCTGGATTGTATGGTAAAAGTATATTTCATTTGGTTAAAAAACAGTCAGATGGCCTCCCAAAGTGGCTGTACCATTTTGTGTTGCCACCAGCAGTGAATGAGAGTTTCTGTTGCTTTATATCCTCGACATCATTTGATATTGTCAGTGTTGCAGATTTTGGCCATTCTAATATGTGTGTGGTAGTATCTTATTGTTTTAATTTGCGTGTCCCCAATGACACATGATGTGGGGCATCTTTTCATATGCTTATTAGCCATCTGTATATTTTCTCTAGTGAGGTGCCTGTTAAGGTTTTTGGCCCATTTTTAAACTTGGGTTTCTCATTTTCTTATTGTTGAGTTTAAGAGTTCTTTGAATATTTTGGAGAACAGTCCTTTATCAGATATGTATTTTGCAAGTATTTTCTCCTAATCTGTGACTTGTCTTCTTATTCTCTTGACATTGTCTTTTGCAGAGCAGAAATTTGAAATTTTAACAGAGTCGTAGGCTTATTAATTACTTCTTTGACGGAACGTGCTTTTGGTCTAGAATCTAAAAAGTCATTGCTGTACCTAAATTCATCTAGGTTTTTATTCTGTGTTATAGTCAATAATTTTATTTATTTTCTGTTTTATCTTTAGGCCTGTTATTCCATTTTGAGTTAATTTTTGTGAAGGATGTAAGGTCTGGGTTTAGATTCATTTTTTTGCATGTTCAGTTGTTCTAGCACCATTTGTTGAGAATATTTCTTTGTATTGCTTTGTCCGTGTTTCTACTTCTGGGGTCTCTACTTTGTTCAATAATCTATTTGTGCATTCTTTCACTAATACCACACTTTCTGTCTTTTCCTCCACACTTTCTTCATTACCTTAGCTTTACAGTAAATCTTTGAATTGGGTAGTGTCAGTATTTAACTTTGTCCTTCAATATTGTGTTGGCTGTTTTGAGTCTTTTGCCTTTCCATGTAAACTTGAGAATGAGTTTGTTGATATACACAAAATAACTTGCTGAGATTCTGATTGGGATTGCACTGAACCTACAGATCAAAGTGGAAAGAACTGACATCTTGATGATATTTAGTTTTCCTATCCATGAAATATCATAAACTATCTCTCCATTTATTTAGTTCTTTGATTTTGTTCATAACAATTTTATAGTTTTCCTTGTACAAAGATCTTGTCTTTTTATTTTTGTTCAATGTATACTAAAGTATCTCATTTTTGGAGGGTGCTAATGTAAATGGTATTGTGTTTTTTAATTTAAAATGTCAGATTTTCACTGCTGGTATATAGGAAATTGTACCCTGCCACATTGCTATAATTGCTTATTAGTTCCAGGAAATTTTTTTTTTGGGGGGGGGGGGTCAATTCTTTCAGATTTTCTGCCTAGATAGTCATGTCATCTGTGAACAAATACAGTTTTATTTCTCCTTTCCAATCTGCATACCTATTCTTTCCTTTTCTTATATTTTCTTATATATTTTCTTAAATTTTCTTTCTTTCTTATATATTCCTTTTCTTATATTTTCTTATATATTTTCTTATATTTTCTTATATATTGCATAAGCTTAGAACTTCCAGAAGGACTTTGAAAAGGAGCAGTGAGAAGGGATATTCTTGTCTTTTCCCTGATCTTAGTGTGAAAGCTTTGAGTTTCTCACCATTAAGTATGTTAGCTGTAGATATTTTTTTAATAAGGAATACTTTATTTGCTTTCATCTCTTTTTTTTGTACTTTTAAAAAATGGAAGTATAGTTGATTTATGGTGTTGTGTTAGTTTCAGGTATATACCACGGTGATTCAGTTACATATATATGATATAGTATATAAAATGTATATATATTCTTGTTCAGATCCTTTTCCCTTATAGATTATTAAAAAATACTAAGTATAGTTCCCTGTGCTATACAGTAGGTCTGTGTTGGCTATCATTTTATATACTGTAGAGTGTATATGTTAATCCCAATCTCCTAGTTTACCCCTTGCTATAGACTTTTTTGTAAATGCGCTTTTTCAAGCTGAGGAAGCTTCTTTCTATTCCTCCTTCTCTGAGAGTCTGTATGAGTGTGGGGTAGATTTTGTCAAGTGGTTTTGCTTTTTTTTAAAGATGCACTTTTATTCATTTACCTTTAAGATTTTTGAAATGATTCGTTTATTATTTCTGACTGCGCTGGGTCTTTGTTGCTGTGCGCTGGCTTTCTCTAGTTGCGGCGAGCAGGGCTTCTCTCTAGCTGCAGTGCACGGGCTTCTTAGTGCGGTGGCTTCTCTTGTCGCGGCTTCGGTGCTCCACGGCACGTGGCGTCCTCCCAGGTCAGGGGTCGAACCCGTGTGTCCCGCATTGGCAGGCAGATTCTTTACCACTGAGCCACCAGGGAAGCCCCTCAAACGTTTTTTCTTTATCCACTGATACGATCATGTGATTTTTCTTTTTCAGCCTGTTGATATGATGGGTTCATTTATCGATTTCTTTTAAAAATATTTATGTTTTATTTTTGGCTGTGCTGGGTCTTTGCTGCTGTGCAGGCTGTTCTCTGGTTGCAGAGAGTGGGGGCTGCTCTCTAGATGCAGTGCAAGGCCTTCTTACCGCGGTGACGTCTCTTGTTGCCAAGTGCGGGCTCCAGGCACATGGGCTTCAGTGTTTGTGGCTCCCCGGCTCTAGGGTGTGGGCTCAGCAGTTGTGGTGCATGGGCTTAATTGCTCCTCAACATGTGGGATCTTCCTGGATCAGGGATTGATCCTGTGTCCCCTGAACTGGCAGTTGGGTTCTTGATCACTGGACAACCAGGGAAGTCCCCGTTAATTGATTTTTGAATATTATTTATTCCCTCAATTTTTGTTTGAGGGTCTTTTTTAATCTTTCACTTGTGAATGTTAGTGTCTCAGGATGCAAATTTCTAGTCCGATTGTTTTTCCTCTCTACACGTTAAATATTTCACTCTGCTCTCTTTTTGTTTGCGTGGTTTCTAAGGAGAAGTCAGATGTGAATTGTATCTCTGTTCCTCTAGATGTAACTTCCTGGATCTGTGGTTTGATGTCTGACATTAATTTGGGGGAAATTCTGTTATTTGTGTTTCAAATATTTCTTCTGTTCCTTTCCTTCTTCTCCTTCTGGTATTAACATGACATGTACGTTATATACCTTTTGTAGTTACCCCACAGTCCTTGATATTCTATTGTTACCCACCTCCCCCCCCACCCTGATCTTTGTTCTCTTTGCTTTTCTGTTTTCGAGGATTCTCTTGATACTATCCTTCAGCTCAGAGATTCGTTTATCAGCTGTGTCTAGTCTACTAAGAAGCCCATCAAAGATATTCTTCATTTCTTTTAGTGTTTTTGTTTTTATTGCTAACATTTCTTTTTGGTTCTTTCTTAGGATTTCCATGTGCCTGCTTACATTGCCTATCTGTTCTTGTATGTTGTCTTACCCATTACCATCCTTACTATATTAATCATGCTTGTTTTAAATTCACAATATGATAATGTCAACGTTTCTGTTCTATTGCTTGCTCTGTGATTTCAGATGGTGGTTTGTTTTTTTTTTTCCCTTTTGGCATGCCTTGTAATTTTTTCTTAATAGCCAGACATGATATAATGTGTAAAGTGGCCTGCTGTAAATAGGTCTTTAGTAATGTCGTTGTGAGGTATGGAGAGAAAGGAAGCGCTCTATAGTCTTATGATTAGGGCTCACTCTTTTAGTGAAACTATGCCTCCGGATTGTGAACTTCATGGAGTTTCTTAGTTTTTTTCAACCCCCTTAGGTAGGACAGGGTGGTTAGATTGGAGTTAGTATTTCCATTCTCCCACATGGAAGACTAGAGGAGACTGAAGTTGGTTATTTTCCTTCCCAGATCAGTTACGCTCTGATAATATCCCAGCAGATTATGCTGGGGTTAACTAGTTTCCCCCAAGGAAAGGTCTTGTTAAGAACAGAATGCCCTGGCATATTACAAAATGGTTCCTTTTTTGCTCCTTGCTGGGAACATGAAAACACAAGGGACTTTTTCTCTGGTGTGTACTGTGGATACCTGGTTGAGTTTCTGGAGGTAAATCTCATGGTGTTGTGGGGACCCTGATAACCGAGTTCCCTAGAGACTTTAAATCTCAAGCTTGTCCACACTGAGCCTCTATCACTTTGTCAATTACAATTCAGATTTTCTTACCACAACCTTGATTCCCACCTGTGAGTCTTCCGTACGTGAATTTCTGCTCTGGTAGGCCATGACTCCCTTTATTCGCTTGTCTGTCTCTCCAGTCTTATGGAGAGCAGTTTCCCTGTGTCTTTGCCCGTCTCTTACAAATCTAAGAAGAGTTGTTGGTTTCTCCCTCTGTTAGAATTTTACATGCTCTTAGGCTAGAGTGGTGACTTCTAAACTCCTTATTTGTGGAAATGGAAACTGAATGCCAGAAAATTTTAAAAAATAAAAAATTTAAGAGAGAAAGTGATAAAAAGGGTGCAAGAAAAAGTCCCAAATATTGAAGTGGGCAAA
Source organism: Cervus elaphus (assembly GCF_910594005.1). Classification (NCBI taxonomy): domain Eukaryota; kingdom Metazoa; phylum Chordata; class Mammalia; order Artiodactyla; family Cervidae; genus Cervus; species Cervus elaphus. The sequence goes on along the minus strand of NC_057828.1, from coordinate 71,441,457 downwards.
GGAAATAGAATATATGGTTGGTAGAAGATCACAAAGAAAATCAAAGCAAGGCAACTGAAGTGTAAAAGCTAATTCAAGAAAACTTTCTTGAAAGTTAAAAAAAAAATTGAAGCTAAATATAGAAATAGCACACTGCATACCTGAGAATGGCAGAAGTATGACTAACACCAAGAAAAGGAAAAAATCTTTTGAGCTTCTAGGAGAAAAAGTGCACATGACTTACAAAGGAGACAAATTTATCATTAATCACTTCTCAACAACAGTGTTTTCTTGAGGGGGAGAAATGAATCAACATAGAGTTGACCCTTGAACAAGGTGGATTTGAACTCTGTGGATCCACTTATATGTGTTTTTCAATACTAAATACTACAGTACTCCACCATCCGTGGTTCTTTGAATCTGCAGGTGTGGCACCATGGACATGAAGGAACTGTGGATATGGAGTACCAAATATAAGTTATACCTGAATTTTCTACTGTGTGGAGGGTCAGGTCCTCAACCTTTGTGTTGTTCAACCTTTGTATTTAAAATTAGGGAAAAAAGAATGAGCCAAGGATTTTACACCCAACAAAGCTAACATTTAAGTATAAAAGGCACAATAGTTATCAACATGTGAGTATTCACAGAGTATTGTTTGCATGAGCTTTTCCTGAAAAATCTACTAGAGAATATATTGTAGATGACTGAGGTGATGAAAAAGACACCAACATAAAACTTAAGCATTAAATAAACAGATGCTTGTAGAATTAGGACTAAGGGGGAAAGTGTATAGTGTATAATGACAATATTTTCTGACAGTGTAGATGTAACAGATCTGTTTTTTACTGGGGAAATAGAGCATATACAAAAATTTTAAAATATTTTTGATAATCATATTGGTGGTAATATTACTGCTGTCATTCTGAGATTGTTGCTGTGTAACATGGGATAAAACAAATCATTTTGAGATGTTCTAAGTCTATTGTGCTTTTTGTTTTTAAGAACCAGAATTCTCAGAATGGATGAAAGAAGATTCCAATGTTTAGGGAAGTGGTTAGGTAAAAGCTCTGTAGTTTTGAATTTGAATAGAAGGTGTCAATATGCATTTATGAGATTTTTTTTCTTTGAATTAATAGTATTTCCTAGTTTATTCCACCGAAAAGTCCTAGAAAATATGTCTAATTTAGCAAAGAACAACTCTAGCACTCAGACTCTGGTTCTGAAATACCATTTTTCTATAAAATAAATTAATCTTAGAGAAATAAGTCTGAGGTAGAAAATTTGTGAAATGAAACTGGAACATCTTTTATAACAAGGAAACTATAAAAGACTTCTAGGATCATGTCAAAAAGACACAGAGCCTCCCACTGGCCAAAGATGGAACAATTTGACCTTCAATGTTGAGAAAAATTGAAGCCCATCATGTATGTTTAATCCATGATTTGATAATGATATTAAAAAGAATTATCTTCAGAGAATTATAGAGAACTAATTCATTATCTTGTAGACTAGGAAACAAAGGAAAAGAATCAAGCATTTACACTGATTTTTATATGAACTGTATCTCTGGGTATCCACATATTAAATGAGGGACAGAGTTTCTTACAGAGTTATTCTAGCTACAGAATGAAAAAGGAGCAATAGAATTAGATTATCACCATTTTGTAACCCTCAGTGGATGGATACAAGAATTAAACATCAATGGCTGCTAAGATTATGAAAAGAAAGACAACCAGACATTTTGTGACTCTTAATGATGTTGCTAAACACCACCTGTAGTCTTCATGAAGGGGTCCAAAAGTGGCTGATACTTAACTGGACTGAGCTTGTCATTTGCTGGGAACACAGAAGTCATAGGAATGTGAACTTTTCCATAAGTATGTAGTCAGCAGGGGCTTCCCAGTTGGTTTAGTGGGTAAAGAATCTGCCTGCAATGCAGGAGATGCAATTTGATCCCTTTGTTGGGAAGATCCCCAGAAGGAGGGCATGGCAACCCACTCCAGTATTCTTGTCTGGCCAATTACATGGACAGAGGAGCCTGGCAGGCTACAGTCCATGGGGTCACTAAGAGCTGGACATGACTGGAGTGACTGAACACACACATGGATGTAGTCAGCAACGTCAAGACATTGGGAACCTATATGTCAAACTTTCTGAAGTCTTCAACAGATAACTTATAAAGATATGAAAATGATGGAGATGAATGGAGATATGAAAATGCTAGATGAAAAGAAACATACTGAAGTTTTTAAGGGCACATCAAAACAATAGTATCTAGAGATACACGTTTAGGTGATAAAATGATTCTTTTAAATGCAAAGAAGTTAAAATTATAACAGGATAACTGTTCCTTTGGGGGAAGGGAGGGATTATGATTGGGTGGGGTGCATGGAGGCACTTCTTGGGGATATTTCATATATTATATATGTGTGTGTGTGTGTGTGTGTGTGTGTGTGCACATTCTGTGCTTAGTAGCTCAGCTGTGTCCGACTCTTTGCAACCCCATGGACTGTAGCCCACCAGGCTTCTCTCTCCATGTTCAAGATTCTCCAGGCAGGAGAATACTGAAGTGGGTAGCCTATCCCTTCTTCATGGATAATATGTATATACACACATAATATATACACACAAATATACTACATAAATAAAAATAAAGTTGCTATTTCTATTTATATATTTTTCTATAAATGTATAAATAGAAATAGAGGATACTGGCTACCTTGTCCTTTTACTAGATGTAAGTTTCTACAGAGCTTCTGCTAGTTTTCATCACATTAGAAAAAGGCAGTGCTCCCTTGGGCATTTACTGCTATTGGCCAGTAAATACAAAATATATAATAATGACTATGAATGAAAAGTGCCTCTTTGATGGTGCTTTTGTATAATGTACAACCTGCGCAACATTATGAGATGGCCTCGAATCTCTGTTTCAGGTTCATCTCTGTTCAGTATTGTTATGGAAAGGGATTTTTTTTTTTTTCCCAAACATCCTTTTGGTTTTTGAGGGATTTTACTTCAGTGCAATTTAGCAATCCGGTGAGATAGACAAAGTGCTATTCTAGCTAATATTTCAGTGTTAGAAAGGTTTAAGAGGGTTGAGTGGCTGTGGAGGCAGGAAATTTGATGGTATTGTACCCCTGCTCTGGTTAGCACAAAGGCGAGCTCTAGACCCCATCTTGGCCAGGTCCAGAACTTGATTCATCATAATTCATCAGGTTCAGGGGGGTAGATCCACATTAGCAAAGGTTCAAAAGATTGTGATATAAATCAGAATGTCAGCTGATTAATTTCCTATAATAATAGTAACTGCTAAATGAATGAGGGTACTCACGTTATCTCTATTTTCTCCCTATTAGATAAGTACGTTTGAAACCAGGAAGTTATGTGGTTTGCAAAGTGAAGTGGATGATCCTAATGGTTGGTGACATTCTCATCCCATTCTGGTCCACCCCCGTCTACTCCAGGGAGATACGTGCCAGCTGGACCAAAACACTTGTGTCGACCGTGTCAGCATCGTGCAGTGTACACACTTACAAATTCTTGCTTTCTAGTTTACCTTTTCCTCGGCTCCACATAGAGGGAGAAAGGAAACACCTTCACAGTCAGAACATCTGGGTCAACCCTAGTGACGGGTGACACGGCAGCTGGAGCAGCCTGCTCGCTTCACGTTTAAAGAATTTCAGGCAAATGCATCTAACAGACTTGGACACAAAGGGGAACCAGCAGTGGTTCCTGGTCTTAAGTAGCTTACAGCCTGGTAGGACCAGATTCAAGCATTCTTTGCCCACTTCTACTTGGCATATCTCTACCTGTCTACTATCTGTCTATAGTATGTGTGTGTGAGAGAGAGATGGAAATCAGAGAAAGCATCAAAATAAACCTTAGTTTATTTGGCCTGTGTCTGAGCAATGCGAGATTCAGATTACTGGGTCTCTGTCTAAATAAAGTTTTATTGGCTTTCTTTTCTTGGGCTTCTGTGTAACAGGACTGAACTATGCCTGAACTCAATCTATAAATTTTCCTAGATGGGATTCTGATTTACTGGGTCCTTTTGGAGGCAGGCCTGTCAGGTAGAAACTTGCTGTCTGGTCATGTATTTGAAGAAATCACAGTAATTTCCTCTGAGGGTGACAGGCACTGAGGAAGGGGACTACATCTCTCCACGCTTCCTTTCATAGTGTAGGTCTGTGTGGTTGAGTTTGGCTGCTCTTGTTTCTTGGTTGTTGTTTTTTTTTTTTTTAAATCCAGCCTGGGACAAGGAACTATTGGTGCTGCTCTAGGTTTCTGTGCTTATCCTGCTCTGAGCTCAGGTGACCATGATGTGCAGCCCTCTCCTGTTCTTCGAACCCATCAGCCACGTGGCCACTATAGTATCTTCTCACATGCCTACCACCTGGTCTGCAAACAGAGGGTTTAAAATTAAGTGTGCTTTCTGTCTTGGAATTTTGAACTAATCTTTAGAACTCAAATGAGGAGTTGGCTATGACAGTGAAAGAATTAATTTGGAGAGTTGGATGCTTAAAAAAAAAAAAAAGACTTAAAAGCCCCATCCGTTAAATATATTGGACCTGAAATGGAGATGATTGTGTGTATTTTGGATTTAAAAGAGTTTTGTAAAGAAATTTCTTTTCCATGAGTTTTTTGTTTAATTGCCTGGCAGGGTGGGAAATCCCAACACAACAGCATGGAACTGGGGCATGAAAAGCAGCAAGTGAAACGGATTTATGAAGCCCATAAATAAAAATGAAACTCAGTTCATTGTCCAAATTGAGTGGAAAGGCACAATCTATCCCAAGTCTGATAAGTAGGAGAATGGGACACACATAGAGGAAGTTCTTTCCATTTTAATAAGGCCAGATAAAGGTAACATTACTGAGGAGCTTCAGAAAAAGAGACATTTCCTTTTGCCAAACTTGACCAAGGAGGCATGTTACCCTTCTCCATGCTATGGGGGAAAATTGCACACTTTTCCAAAAAAAAGTACAATTGACTTCATGTTTAAACAGTGCCCCCAAATAAGCATTTTCCTATAAAGGCAAGAACAGTGAAAAGAATGAGAAAAAGCAAAGACCAAAGGGGCGGTCAAGGTAGGAGATTTTCATACTTCTGGAATTTGAGGCATTGCCAGCCTATTACTGTCCTCTCCTAAGAAGCACATTGGTACTTCACTGTTCTTCAAAGACTGTTTATTCCTGTAGAAATGGATCAGATAAGACAGAGGTGAACATCAGCTGTGAACAGCTATAGTTTGAAAAAAAAGTATGATGGAGAGTGCTTGTAACTTGAATGGCAGGATATCTGTGCTCTGTGGCTCATCAGTGAGGCATGGGCCACATACTGCTTCCTACTCCTCTTTGATTACCAGCCCCTGCTTATCTTGTATGTCAATTCAGCCTGTTTTCTTTCCAACTAAATTTCTGGGTTTTTTAGATTTTTTTTTCTTTGTAGCTTTTTGCTGGTCCATTATCAGCCTCTTCCTGGGCCTGGTTGTGACAAGGGCAGGTATACCAGTTGGTTGGTATAAGTTAAGAACCCAATCACTAGTCATAAAACTAGAGGGAAGCCAGTGGGCTTATAAAGGCATCAAACCCAGGCATGAAATTACCATCTTTAACATGGAACTAAAAACTCACTCATCAATCATTTAATAAACATTTTGAACACTTGTACTACTCATCCTGCTAGGCATTTACATGATTCAAAGATAAATTAGACCTGGCTCCCGCCCTCAGTAATCCCATAGCAACGGGCAGAGTCCTCATTTCCTCCCTCAGTGTTCATCAACACCCCCAGGCCACTCCAAGAAACATTCAATCTAGGTAAAAATGGCATGTTTGCTTTGCAAATGTGGCTTCCAGACAAGTTCTCTAAGCTCCTTCCAACTGGATTGCTCCCTAAACCTGTCTTATAAATAGAAATTCTGAAGCTACACTGGGTGTGCACTGAAAATACACTCTGGCAACTAAAGGGCTGCATAATCAAACCATCTCTTCATCCATCTCTTTATTCATGCACAATTCAAGGCTGAAGAAGACCAGTAGATTCCCTCCCACTTTTTTGTGCAAACTTTTGGAAACATGGTGTTACCTTTTGCACACTGGAGAGAAACCACCCCTCTCTGGGAGATGATGAAGTTTCTTCCACTGTTTCCTTTCACCCTTTAGCTTCAAGAATTGACTCTACAGCAACTTAGCCCACTGGATTGAAAACATGTCCAATGCAGACTCCTGGATTTGACCTTCCTTGTTTGGTGTTCTATCCTTGGATCACTAAAGACTGGCTGGGAGGAGCTTCTCACATGGTGAGAATTTGACTACTTAAATTACTGCAAAGGGAAGAACTTTACTGGTAGATAAAGCAAGATATGTACCAGTGAAACAGAGGAAGAATCTTCACTGAAAATTGGAGTCCAGAGAGACCAAAGTCAACCTGTTTACACTGAATAAGTGAGAGGAACTTCTTTGCAAAGGATCAGAGTATTTTGACTACAAGAAAGAGGTTCCCTGTTATGTGAAGGGGAAATTCCACTGGGCAGAACCCTCCCACACCATTCTGCTCTCGTGATCTGATTTTGAGTTCACCAAGGAGCCTTCTGATTAATAACTCAGCTTTCTTTCCTAAATACATTGATATTGGGAAGGGAGAGGAGACATGAGAATTCCAAGCTCTAAAAGAGACTTTCTTAACTCCTCTGTTAAAGATTATAAATTAATACACTGATTTATTGGCTAATTATATGTGAATTTGGTACAAATATGTTCATCTGTAAGAAAACCTGGTTGGTGAGGTGGGGATCCATCTGTGGAACATGTTGCCCGAGGTGCTTGAGAACCCTTTTCCTGTGACCACCCTATGGCATCTTCCTAGGTGCTGCCCAGAATCCAGTATGCTCCCCATTACTTTTCACTCAAGGAGGAGACTGTCCATCAGACTGTGTGCTAGTTAGGTTGTAGGCTTTACAGGTTTTATGTCTTTCTCCTCCTTACCACCTTAAGATAGACAATAATTTCCTAAAAGGAAGTGGAGTCGTCAGTAGTATTATGCAAATTAACATAATCATGAAGAAACAAAGGAAGAACTGCAGGCCCTCTTAAATCATGATGGGGTAATTGTTTGGATTTGCTGATGTAGACTTGACCAATGAGTACTCCTTATATAGTGTTCTTTGCAAAAGAGGAAAAAAGAGAGAAACCTCACCATTAAAATCAGGCCAACCTCCTCTTTGAATAACTTTGACACAGATGAGGGAAAAACCCAGAAGGAAAAATTTAAAAGTTTACTTCAGGTTGAGAATTTCTAATTCTACCACTTTTGTATGTGTGTTGTTGTTTGATAGACATGACAGCATCTCCTCATTATTATGGAAAATATAGGGTTGGTGGTAATTACTATCTGAATATGAATGGGAGCAGAAGTGGGCATAGCCTGCACTGGCCTTTCTTTGACAAGGTATAACTTTCTTCTGAATTTCTGTGTTAATTAATGCTTATTTAAAAACCACTTTAATTGGTAGTAAACACCTCAACTTTTTGTACTCATTAAAATGCAGCCATTGATGTGTGATGGATTTTTTTTTTAAAGCTTAATTAACTTTCCTTCTGTATATATAACCTATAATAATGACAAACATATTGGGAAAAAAATTACCCCTGCTTCCTCCCCTCCCCCCCCACTCTCCCTACCCCCATTATAAAGACATTTTTAGCTATGGATGCCTTACTTTGTTAGGATCAGATGCCATTAACTTGGCATTTTGGAGAAGAGTAGGTGGCAGGAAATCAAAGCTTTTTGAGACATTGGTCATTTCTAAACCAAATATTCATGTTTCCACTGGAGAAACAGGCAATTTTTTTTTAAGTAAAGAAAAAGTTAAAAAAAAAAAGTCAATATTCTAGATGACTCAAGACTTACCTTAAGTACCTTTGGGGAAACATAGAATTCTAATGATGTTCTTAGAAATCTTTTCTTAGAGTGGTTATAATTGTGTGTGTGTTAGTCTCTCAGTCATGTCTGACTCTTGGTGACCCCATGGACTGTAACCCACCAGGCTGCTCTGTCCATTGAACTCTCCAGGCAAGAATACTGGAGTGGGTAGCCATTCCCTTCTCTGGGGGACCTTCCCAACCCAGGGATTGAACCGGGACTCCCACATTGCAGATAGATTCTTTACAGTCTGAGCCACCAGGGAAGTAGGAACTTAGTAATACATGCCTACCCTTTTTCATTAGGAGATGTAATTACTGCTAAGATAATATAATTGCCTTAGAGAAAAAGCCTTAATAGTCTCACTACCCTAACACAACAATGATTTTCAATTGTTCATTATCCCCTTGCATTCTTTGTCCACAAGAGTACAAAGTGGTCAAACAGTAAAACCACAGTCAGCAGGTATAGAAGGAAGTTGACCAGAGCATCAGTAAGATGGGAAGAAGTAGAGGAATGAAGAGGAATAGATCTGTGGTTTAACAAGCATTGGATGGGAAGTTTGGGTTTTATCAAGAATTGGGGACCAACAGCTACAGGGCCATGACATATGAGGACCACTGCAGGAAATTTTTAGTTACTTAGAGTCTCTTAGAATACTTCTTCTTTGTCAACAGGGAGAGTAAGTCTTATCATTTGATCAGACTGATTTGTTCCCTCAAATTATCTAACTCCGGTCAAATTGCAGTCTCAGACCCATTAGTGAGGACTGCTATCAGAATTCTAATATTTAATTTAATTTAATATATACAAAATACTGTAATATGTAATTAACATAAAACTGCTAATGATATATTTTACAGTCTTTCTTCTCATAGTGTCTTCAAAATTCAGTTTAGATTTGATTTATTTTTAAAAAACTTATTCATTTATTTATCTTCGGCTGTTTTGAGTCTTCATTGCTGCGTGCTGGCTTTCTCTAGTTGTGGCGAGTGGGGGCTCCTCTTTGTTGTGGTGCACAGGCTTCTTGTTATGGTGGCTTTTTCCTTGTTTCAGAGCATGGGCTCTAGGCATGCAGGCTTCAGTAGTTGTGGCACACAAGCTTAGTTGCTCTGTGGCATGTGGAATCTTCCTGGACCAGAGATGGAACCCATGTCCCCTGTATTGGCAGGCAGATTCCCAACCTCTGAACCACCAGGGAAGTCCCCAGTTTAGATTTTAGATTTGTAACACATCTCAATCCAAATACTAATTTTTTTTTCAGATGCAGAATTTTCAATAGTTAATGGGAAGCACAGTCCTATCCAAACAATCAAGTTATTGGTAAAATATTTTCTATGGCTTCAGTTTTTTAATTTAAATGATTTAGAATTGAATAAAATGATTATTTCAGTTCTTCGGTTGCAATAGCCACATTTCAAGAGCTCGATAGCCACATGTGCCTTGTGGCCATTGGCTCGAAGGTGGCTCTGTTGGGTGGAGTCCCACCCAGATTCAAGGAAAGAAAATATAAATCCCACCTCTCAATGAAAGGAGCAAATTTTTTTTTTAAATGTGAGAACAGAAATATTGTGGCAATCTGCTCCAAGTTCCCTTGGTTTATTCTCCATGTTTCATAGTGAAGACTTTGCTCTAACACCTGTTTACTAGAACCAAAGCCCTTACAGTTTGGTTGCAAGGTCTGTGTGTGGGGCCAGACTTATCTGTTGGTAGACGTCACTGAAGGGTGATTGACGGGAGCAGGTCATCTTACTGGGGATGCATCCCAGATCAGCATCTTTGATTGTCCTTCTTAGTTCGGGTTCTTCAGAGAAGAATCAGTTTCCTTAGTGTGTATGAGCCTAGCTGTCAGTGTTGGAGGCAGTGGGGGAGGCTGGGATGCTGTCAGTGTTCACCTAATGCCATTGTGTCAGTAAAACATCTCACCTCTTCCTTCTGTAGCGCCTTGTGTCTTCATGAGAGCCACTCTGATCTAATAATGCGAAAATTAAATCTCCCAAATTCACAGAGTTGGGGAAGAGTGATCTCTGGGTTGCCACAGGTAGGACTGGGGAGCAGCCAACTCTCCCCTCCTAACCCCACCCCTCACCCTGCCTCCTGAGGAAGGCCCCCGAGCCTCCCTGGACTCTACTGTGAAGCAACCCCACTTAGGGGCCTCCTCTCTACAGGCTCTTAGGTGTCATATTTTCCCACTGCACTGAACCAGTTATCACTCATGCATCTAACCTTCCATCCCCAAAATGTTTGGAAAGAGTTGTTGTAAACTGTCTTCTCCTCTCCTGTTTTCTGTGTCTTTTGTTCCTTTGCTCATTATTTTAACAGGGTATAGGGGGAAAGCAGAGGTAGATTTAAGGAAGCAAAGCTCCAGTGTCCTGCTAATACATATGACAATGCCACCAGAAAGAATGTCAGGCCGTTTGGTTCCTCAGAACTTCTGGATGCTGGGTTCAACAGTTGTGCTACTTTTGAAACAGACTCAGAGACTTAGAGAACAAACTGATGGCTGCCGGGGGAGATGAATGGAGGGAAGGGATAGTGAGCGAGTTTGGGATGGACGTGTACACACTGCTATATTTAAAATGGGTAACCAACATGGGCTTGCTGTATAGCACATGGAACTCTGCTGAATGGTATGTGGCAGCCTGAATAAGAGGGGAGTCTGCGGGTAGAGTGGACACACGTTTATGTTATGACTTAGTCCCTTTGCTGCTCACCTGAACTATCACAACATTGTTAATTGGCTATAACCCCAAAATAAAATAAAAAGTTAAAACAATTTTGCTGCTTTTAAAATTAAAATTTAGCATGAGATTTCACTATAAATTACAGTCCATATAATGGCCAGTCAAGAAGTATTCACTGGGCAGCTGCTGCTGCTGCTAAGTCACTTCAGTCGTGTCTGACTCTGTGCGACCCCATAGACGGCAGCCCACCAGGCTCCTCCGTCCATGGGATTTTCCAGACAAGAGTACTGGAGTAGGTTGCCATTGCCTTCTCCCACTGGGCAGCTAGTAGATGCCAAACATTGTCATGGCCCTTGGAGTGCAGGGGCAAACAGGGCAGAAAAGGCATGTAGTTCAGTGCTTCTCAAATTTTTGTGTATGCACATCACCTGGGGGTTTATTGAAAATGCAGATTCTGTTTCAGTAGATCTACAGTAGGGCCTGAGATTTTCCCAATAGATAAGCCTGTCCACCCACACAGAACTTCCAGTCAGCTTCTGAGCACTTCATTCTCAATGTGAACGGACATTAGAAGAAAGTCCCTAGCATGCAAGATGTTTCCTTTCATTATGAACTTTGCTCAGGAGTAATATGCTCTGCTCATCTATGCTTTTACAATGTCTCTGCTTGGCCAGAAGTTGGCTAATGGCCATTTATGGGTTTCTACATCTGTTTGCCAACAAAGGTCCATCTGTTCAAGGCTATGGTTTTTCCAGTGGTCATGTATGGATGTGAGAATTGAACTGTGGAGAAAGCTGAGTGCTGAGGAATTGATGCTTTTGAACTGTGGTGATGGAGAAGACTCTTGAGAGTCCCTTGGATTGCAAGGAGATCCAACCAGTCCATCCTAAAGGAGATCGGTCCTGGGTGTTCATTGGAAGGACTGATGCTGAAGCTGAAACTCCAATACTTTGGCCACCTCATGCAAAGAGTTGATTCATTGGAAAAGGCCCTGATGCTGAGAGGGATTGGGGGCAGGAGGAGAAAGGGGCGACAGAGGATGAGATGGCTGGATGGCATCACTGACTCGATGGACATGAGTTTGAGTAAGCTGAGGGAGTTGGTGATGAACAGGGAGGCCTGGCGTGCTGCAATTCATGAGGTGGCAAAGAGTTGGACATGACTGAGCAACTGAACTGAACTGAACTGAACGTCTGTTATATTCACTGGGTCCTAGGACTGGAAAGGACTTAAGAAGTGATCTAAAGACCCATTTGTAGTGCTTATATTCCTGTTGTTGTTTGTTTATGAGTTAAGCCTCAGCTGCTGAGATTGTTGGATCATGTCTTCATAGTGAGCACCCAGCGGAAGGGTTGAGGTGTGCTAGGAGATTATCACGCCAACCTCTCTCACTGTGGCTCCTCTGCACAGGGCACAGGTTTGACCATAGGCGCCCCCTCTCTGTCCCAGGGGTGTTAGAGCCCCTCCAGACGCCTGTGACTAAGACTCAGGCTCGGAGAAACCCAGGATCAGAGCTCCTGTAGGTATTCAACTGAAAGTGGTCAAGCAGGAGATGGCAAGAGTGAACAACATTTTAGGAATCGGCAAACTAAAATGGACTGGAATGGGTGAATTTAACTCAGGTGACCATTATATCTACTACTGCAGGCTAGAATTCCTTAGACGAAATGGAGTGCCCATCATAGTCAACAAAAGAGTCTGAAAAGCAGTACTTGGATGCAATCTCAGAAATGACAGAATGATCTCTGTTCATTTCCAAGGCAAACCATTCAATATCATGGTAATCCAAGTCTATGCCCTGACTAGTAATGCTGAAGAAGCTGAAGTTGAATGGTTCTATGAAGACCTACAAGAACTTCTATAACTAACACCCAAAAAAGATGTCCTTTTCATTATAGGGGACTGGAATGCAAAAGTAGGAAGTCAAGAGATACCTGGAGTAACAGGCAAGTGTGGCCTTGGAATACAGAATGACGCAGGGCAAAGGCTAATAGAGTTTTGCCAATAGAATGCACTGGTCATAGTAAACACCCTCTTCCAACAACACAAGAGAAGACTCCACACATGGACGTCACTAGCTGGTCAATACTGAAATCAGATTGATTATATTCTTTGCAGCCAAAGATGGAAAAGCTCCATACAGTCAGCAAAACAAGACTGAGAGCTTACTGTGGCTCAGATCATGAACTCTTCATTGCCAAATTCAGACTGAAATTGAGGAAAGTAGGGAAAACCACTAGACCACTCAGGTATGACCTAAATCAAATCCCTTACAATTATACAGGAAGTGGCAAATAGATTCAAGAGATTAGACCTGATGCGCAGAGTGCCTGATGAATTATGGACGAAGGTTCATGACATTGTACAGGAGACAGGGATCAAGACCATCCCCAAGAAAAAGAAATGCAAAAAGGCAAAATGGCTGTCTGAGGAGGCCTTACAAATAGCTGTGAAAAGAACAGAAGCAAAAGGCAAAGGAGAAAAGGAAAGATATACCCAAATGGGAATGCAGAGTTCCAAAGAATAACAAGGAGAGATAAGAAAGCCTTCCTCAGTGATCAGTGCAAAGAAATAGAGGAAAACAACAGAATGGGAAAGACTAGAGATCTCTTCCAGAAAATTACAGATACCAAGGGTACGTTTCATGCAAAGATGGGCACAATAAAGGACAGAAATGGTACGAACCTAACAGAAGCAGAAGATATTAAGAAGAGGTGGCAAGAATACACAGAAGAACTATACAAAAAAGATCACGATGGTGTGATCACTCACCTAGAGCCAATCATCCTGGAATATGAAGTCAAATGGGCCTTAGGAAGCATCACTATGAACAAAGCTAGTGGAGGTGATGGAATTCCAGTTGAGCTATTTCAAATCCTGAAAGATGATGCTGTGAAAGTGCTGCACTCAATATGCCAGCAAATTTGGAAAACTCAGCAGTGGCCACAGGACTGGAAAAGGTCAGTTTTCATTCCAATCCCAAAGAAAGGCAATGCCAAAGAATGTTCAAACTACTGCACAGTTGCAGTCATCTCACACACTAAGAGAGTAATGCTCAAAATTCTCCAACACTCTTCAACAGTACATGAACTGTGAAATTCCAAATGTTCAAGCTGGATTTAGAAAAGGCAGAGGAACCAAAGATCAAATTCCCAACATCCGCTTTCAGAAAAATATCTACTTCTGTTTTACTGACTATATCAAAGCCTTTGACTGTGTGATCACAACAAACTGTGGAAAATTCTGAAAGAGATGCAAATACCAGACCACCTGACGTGCCTCCTGAGAAATCTGTATGCAGGTCAGGAAGCAACAGTTAGAACTGGACATGGAACAACAGACTGGTTTTAAATTGGGAAAGGAGTACGTCAAGGCTGTATATTGTCACCCTGCTTATTTAACTTATATGCAGAGTACATCATGAGAAATGCTGGACTGGATGAAGCACAAGCTGGAATCAAGATTTCTGGGAGAAATATCAATAACCTCAGATATGCAGATGACACCACCCGTATGGCAGAAAACGAAGAAGAATTAAAGAACCTCTTTGATGAAAGTGAAAGAGGAGAGTGAAAATTTGGCTTAAAACTCAACATTCAGAAAACTAAGATCATGGCGTCTGATCCCATCACTTCATGACAAATAGATGGGGAAACAATGGAAACAGTGAGAGACTTTATTTTTTTGGGCTCCAGAATCACTGCAGATGGTGACTGAAACCATGAAATTAAAAGACGCTTACTCCTTGGAAGAAAAGTTATGACCAACCTAGACAGCATATTTTTCCAGTAGTCATGTATGGAGGTGAGAGTTGGACTATAAAGAAAGCTGAGTGCAGAAGAACTGATGCTTTTGAACTGTGGTGTTGGAGAACACTTTTGAGAGTCCTTTGGACTGCAAGAAGATCCAATCAGTCCATCCTAAAGGAAATCAGTCCTGAGTGTTCATTGGAAGGACTGATGCTGAAGCTGAAACTCCAATACTTTGGCCACCTGATGCAAAGAACTGATTCATTTGATAAGACCCTAATGCTGGGAAAGATTGAAGGCGGGAGGAGAAGGGGACAACAGAGAGTGAGATGGTTGGATGGCATCACCGACTTAATGGATGTGAGTTTGGGTAAACTCCGGGAGTTGGTGATGGACAGGGAGGCCTGGCGTGCTGCAGTCCATGGGGTCGCAAAGAGTTGGACACGACTGAGTGACTGAACTCAACTGAACTGAGACAGCATATTGAAAAGCAGAGACATTAACTTTGCCAACAAACGTCCATCTAGTCAAAGTCATGGTTTTCCAGTGGTCATGTATGGATGTGAGAGCTGGACTATAAAGAAAGCTGAGCGCAGAAGAATGGATGCTTTTGAACTGTGGTTTTGGAGAAGACTCTTGAGAGCCCCTTGGACTGCAAGGAGATTCAACCAGTCAATCCTAAAGGAAATTAGTTCTAATATTCATTGGAAGGACTGATGCTGAAGCTGAAACTCCAATACTTTGGCCACCTGATGCGAAGAACTGAGTCCTTGGCAAAGACCCTGATGCTGGGAAAGATTGAAGGTGGGAGGAGAAGAGGGCAGCAGAGGATGAGATGGTTGGATGGCATCACCGACTCCATGGATATGAATTTGAGCAAGCTCCAGGAGTTGGTGATGGACAGGGAGGCCTGGCATGCTGCGGTCCATGACTGAGTGACTGAACTGGATTGAACTGAGGTATTTAATATTGGTAGCTTGTTTCTTTTTGTATCTATGTCCGAATCAGTGGACATGAATTTGAGTAAACCCCAGGGGACAGTGGAGGATAGAGGAGCCTGGTGTGCTGTTGTCCATGGGGCCACAAAGAGTTGGACGTGACTCAGCAACTGAGTGACAACAACCGTGTATGTTTTTTTGCATGTTTCCCCTCCCACTAGATCTTTTGCATATTTATATTTTAAATATATATTTATATATGTGTATTTCTGTATATATTTTTCCCCTCCTGCTAGATCTTGGATGCTTAAAAAATTGCCCAAGTTCTAGAAACAGCAATGTCACCCGGAAGCTTGTGAGAATCCCAGGCCCTACCCTGGGACAGAATTTGTAGTTTTCATAAGATCCCTTGGTGATGTGCAGGCATATTTAGGAAGTTTGAGAAACACTACATGATGTGGCTTTTCTGCTTTGTTTACCTCAAATGTTGGGCAGTGATGGCGTGTGATGGCGTGTGCTGGCTGTCCAGGAAGGACTAGTCGGCTGGTCCTCAGCAGGTCAGGTGGCAGCGTGAGCAGAGGGGTCTCCATGCCATGAGCTCCTGGTGAACTCCAAGACGGGCGGGAGAGGAGAAGGTAAGGAAAAATCTTTGCTTGGTGCCCGGGAACTCAAACCTATTTGGAAGCCCCAGGAACAACATCCAGTGTTCCTTACACGATTCATCTCAGAAGTTTCCAGACTGAAACTGACCTTTGAGATTCCTCCCGTTCCTAAAGCACTTCTGGAAACTCAGTGCCATTCCAGACTCCTTCCAGCTCTGAGGGGTCTGGGACATTAGGGCAGATTTCACACCTGCTTGGCTGCCTGAGCCCCGGCCTGTGATGCAGCCCTAGGGCGGGCGGCCTCTTCACCATACAGGGCTGGGTGTCTCCTGACAAAGGTCAGTGTAGGATGGGCCAAAGGCCTGGAGAATCCAGCACTTTCCTCCCAGCCATGCTGAACTATTTTATGAACCCCTGGATTTCAGAAGAGCTAACTTGAGGATAGTCTTATATTACCAAAAGGTTTTGTAAATAATTTAACAACAAGGCTCTGAATAATGTTTTGTATTTAATTAGTATATCAACTGAAAAAATAAAAATAAAACACCCCTTTGATGGAGCTATCATGTTGCTCAATAAAGACAATTGTTTAGGATTGCATTTAGGCAGTATAGAAGGTTGAGCCAAAGCTTTCCTCACCCTAGAACATACCCTGGAATAATTAAAATCACTGAAGTCCTGATACAAATTTGGTTTGTTTAAAATAAAAGTTTTCCTCTAATTTAAAATCATATATATTCATTAATAAGAACGTGAAGGGCACCGCGTCCCTCCCACCTGCCCGCCGGCCGGGTTTGCGGCGCCCACCCCCCGCCAAAAAAAAAGAACGTGAAAATGTAGACACTTTCAAAGAAGAAATAAAAAGAACTCATCACTCAGAGATAGTCAGTGGTAACCTTTTAAAAATATTTTCTTCTAGTCTTTTTATGCATATAATGTGTTGTTATATAAAATTGAGATGATTCTGTTTAGAAGGTTTTGCATCTTTTTGTTTATCTAACATAGTATAAGCTATTTTCACATCCTTTGAGACATTCTTTGGAAACATCATTTTGCTTTACCCACGATATTCTCTTGCATGGTTATTCTGTTTTTGTTGTTGCTGTTTTCTTAATGACTCTTCTTTTGCTGATTACTTAGACTATTTCCAATTTTTGCTGCTGCTAATAATGCTATAGTCTTCTTTCCTGGAGCCTGTCTTTGGGAAACAGTCTGAAATCATGCAAACTCTTTACTACTAGATCAAGTTAGGATTTAAGATATACTTTGCAATATACTTGCCAAACCAATTTCTAGAGTAAGGTTCCAGAAACTTACTCCTGGAGAAAGTTGCTCTGGCTTTATGGAACTAGTTGCTTGAAAAGTGCAGAGTCAAAAACCCCAGCTTCCATCAGTTGAGAGTTCTGCTTAGCTCAGTTTGACTCAGCGAATGGGAGGCTGTGCCCATAGCTGAGCTTGAGGGAGGCATGGAAACAGAGAGTAGAAGTTAGGGGTGGCAGCTGGGGGTTCAGTTAGGTGGCATCAGTGTTTCTGATGTCTTGGGTAAGGCAAATCCCATTGCCAAGTGCGTTACCGCGGATTTCCTGGTAATGGATTCTTCTGGCTATCTTTCCTTGTCCCTGCCAGCTCCCCTCTTCAGAGTCCCCGGCCCTTTCTACCTTCACCTCTGTTCTGCTTTGCTCTTCCATCAACTATTTTTTAAAAAAATATTTATATACTTGTTTGGCTGCTCCAGGTCTTAATTATAGCACATGGAATCTTCAATTTTCTTTGTGGCATGTGGGACCTAGTTCCCTGACCAGGGATTGAACCCAAGCCCCCTTGATCAGGAGCAGTCTTGGTCACTGAACTACCCAGGGAGGTCTCTCATCAACTGTTTTGACCTGTAACTTTTGAGAATCAGGTTGCTGCTCTTAAGTTGCACTGGGGTGAGATTAGGGGACAGGTATTCCATCACAACTGACAGACCTCATCATTACTGTTTTAGGATAAGCTGCTGCTGCTGCTGCTAAATCACCTCAGTCGTGTCTGACTCTGTGCGACCCCATAGACGGCAGCCCACCAGGCTCCTCTGTCCCTGGGATTCTCTAGGCAAGAACACTGGAGTGGGTCGCCATTTCCTTCTTCATAGGATAAGCTAGGTAATGCTATAGTAACCAGTAGCAGCAAAAGCTTAGTGCCTTTACATAATCAGGTTTCTTTCTCACTCAGGTGGCTGTCATTCAATGGAGTATGACCCAACAGTCCAGCCTGCTTGGATTTTATGGCACCTTGATATTAAAACATGATTTCAGGATGACCAAGGCAAGTGATGAGTACACAGAAAATTGAGCATCATCTAAGTGTTTCAACCTGGAAGTGACACAGAGTGATAGCTTTTGGGTCAAAACCAAGCACATGACCTCACCTGATTACCTGGGGTTAGGAAAATGTGATTGTCTTTATGTTCAGAGGGGAAAGAGAACTGGAAATGTGGGTGAGCATCATGATGTCTATCTGAATTACCAAAAGAGAGAGAGAGAGAGATCTTAAAATACAGTCCAAACACAGTAATTAGAGAAAAACATCATTATTAAATATGTGTAAGCAGCACCGATAAATAGTGACTTATGAGAGCATCTATTATATAGGCTTTATATTTCAAATAGGATTTGTTGTTTACAAATATGTGAAGCTGTATGCCCCACAGTGAGAACAACATAAAATTAACTTGGATGTCATTATGGAGCTCAAAGTAACCCAGGAATCTACCTATATTTTCTATACAAATTGCAACATTTAAAGGGAGAGCATTATGATTTAGCTAATTGTGCGGGGACCACAGGCATGTTTTAATCTGTGTGCCATGCTATTTGACTGGCAAACTTCTTAGAACTCAACCGCTGCGCTGAGCAGGACTCTAAGTCAGCCTCTAGGCTCAGGGAAGGAGAGGGCAGGAATCCATGCATTCAACAGATATTTACAAAGCACTGCTGAGCGAGCTCTCCTCCGAGTGCCGATGCCTGCAGCTCACGTGGAGCTATCAGCATCCTTTAGTGGTGTCTGTCATGGGATGCCTGCGTGCACACACGTGTGTGTGTGTTTATGTGTGTGTGTGTCTTGTGGGTCAGGGAAGTGGAGGCACATTATTGTCTACGTACTTCTGTCCCTGAGCTAATGTGACTGTCGTTAGTGCCACATTAATTCAAGCAGTAGAAGTAATTGCTAATCGGCTCTCTCTCACATGCACTCCCATAGAAGGATGTAAGTTTTGAAGTGCTTTCCCCTGATCATGAGGAGTCCCACAGAACTAACCACATGCTTCCTCCCTGTGACATGCGTTTTCAAGGAAAATAAAGGTGTTAATGGAGCACCATCTCCTTTTATGTTTCTCTTTCCCTAGCTTACTCTTCTGGATGCTAAGTAAAACTTTATTCTTATTAGGTCCCAGATTCCATTGCCTTACACAGAATTTTCTCTTGTCTTAAAATACTTAAACTAACAAATGGGAATGATACAAACGTCCCTCCTCTGCTTCCTCTAAGTTTTTTTTTTTTTTTTTAATTCACCCAGAATGGATGCCACCTTTCCTCATCAATTGCTTTAGGGGGAGTAGTGTTAAGACCTGCAGGATCTCCAAAGGGGCTCATTCTTGGCCAGGACTCTGGGATGGGTTCCCCATAGAATCTGTACTATGAAACTCAGGTGAAATGGTAAATGGGACAAGAGAGCCCCAGCAGGACCTCCATGGTCAGTTCACCAGTTCCTGTCTCTCTCTGCTCCCATCAGTATGCCTCTGCTGGCTCCCCCCGCCTCTCAAATTCCAGAGAGCACGGGACTTGCTTGGGACCTTCTCATGGTGCTGTGGGCAGCAAGTCAATACTGTGCCAGCTCTGAGTAGTAAAGGGCTTTACAATGACTGTGGGCTAGTGCCAAAATTTATAAAGAAAAAAGAATTTATTTACAAGGGAAAATAGTAAAGTGCATTGTTCCACATTTTTCTTCATCCTTATTATCTATGTCTATATAATAAATATGATAAGTCTAGGGACAGATTTTCCAAAATATTTTCTCACTTGGGGGTCATGGAATATTTTGGGTCTTAGTTGTGAAATACAGACTTAGTTGCCCCAGAGCATGTGGAATCTTAGTTGCCTAACCAGGGATCCAACCCGTGTCTCCTGCATTACAAGGCAGACTCTTAACCACTGGACCACCAGGGAAGTCCTTGCATGGAATATTTAATACTCATAATTATAATACACACACATAAAGATTTGCAGTGTTAGCCACTTAGTCGCGTCCGACTCTTTGAGACCCCATGGATTGTAGCCTGCAAGGATCCTCTGCCAATGGGTTTCTCCAGGCAAGAAAACTGGAGTGGGTTGCCATTTCCTTTTCCAGGGGATCTTCCAAACCCAGGAGTCGAACCATGGTCTCCCCCATTGCAGGCAGATTCTTTACTGTCTGAGCCACCAGGAAGCTAGGTATTAAAATGCCATGCTTGTCTGTTAAATGACATTTCAGACCCCTTATGGGAAACTTTTAAAGCTGTCTTATTGGGGTAAGGATCCTTTTGTTCTCTGAGTATTCATTATCTGAGTCTGCAGTTGCATCTGGAAGGAAAAGCCAATCTAACAAAGAAATTCTTGGTAATAATGTGACCACTTACAAAGTCAGTCTTCACTCAAACAACCCTCCCTGTTTAACACTGGAGTTTTAACCCTGCCCATGGGGTCAATATCTTTAACATTTTTTGGCTCTCAGTTCATCTCAGCTAATTTCAGGGTATTGGAAACATTTGACAACCCTAATGCAAACAAAAAATAAATAGACTGCAGAGTGAAGTTGCAAATCTTGCAGGGGATCCAACTTTTCACCAAGTTGTTGTTAGCCACATGGAGCAAAGCCTTTGACGATGGAGACCTGGTAGAGCGGGATTAATTGAAAATGGAAGAAGAGACAATTGAAAGGGATGCTGACAGGATAGGTATTTGAAAAGAGAATTATTTGTGCCATAAGAACACAGACGTCGTACCTGAGTATTTAAAAAGGATCTGCTTTATATTTTTACTTCATGGCAAAAACGAAGTGAAAAATGTCAGAGTCCCCAGGAAATTCAGACATTTTTAGTCTAGCCATCTCACTTTTGAGATGAAGACCCTGAGAGGGTGTCCAAGGTCATGCCGGTGGTGATGGAGCAGGACTGGACCGCGGGGTCCGCTGACCTTGCCGGTTCTTCCGTCGCTCCAGCCAGCCAGTCTGCCTCCTTCTCAGCCCCCACCTCCCACTCACAAGCAGTTCCTGTTGGCCTCTCGTTCAAAACACTCCTGGAGTCTGACCACGTCCCGCCCCCCGAGTCTCTCCCCTAGATGGCTGCTGGGGCTTCCTCACAGGCCTCCCACTGCCTTCCTTGTCCCTGTGATGTCTCCTCTCCACACAGCAGGCGTCGTGATCCTTTTAAAGCGGGTAATAACCTACACGAGAAAGGAATCTAAAAAAAGAACGAATACATGTATATGTATAACTGGATCACTGTGCTGTTTCACCTGAAACTAACACATTATCAATCAACTAGACTCCAATAAGCTTTTGTTTTTTTAAACAAAAAAGGTAAAAAGAAGAAAACAATAGGTCAGACCTTATGTCTCTTGAGTTCTGACCTTCCAGTTGCTTCTGATCTCCCTCAGAATAAAATACCAGGTCCTCCCGAGGTTATGAAGCCCAGTCACGGCTTGCTCTCTGATGTCCCCCAACTCACTCTCTTCCTGGACTGTGTTCCACACCCCTGGGGTTTTTGTCCTTCCTCAACTCCCCAGGCTGCCTCCCTGCTCGAGACCTTTCCACTCCTCTTCCTCTCCCCAGAAGGATGGCTGTTCCCCTAGAGATCTCACTTCTTTTCAGTTCTTTTTGCATGTTCTGAGCACCCGTCTCATTTTTTGACGGGGGAGGGGGCTGTTTACTTTTTAATTTTTATTTTATATTTACAGCATAGTTTTTAGGAGTATAGTTAGGAGTCTAATTGAGTAACAATGTTGTGTTAGTTTCAGATGTACCCCAGAGTGGTTCTCTTATACATACACCTATATCTCAGACTTCCCTGGTAGCTCAGATAGTAAAGAATCTGCCTGCAATGCGGGAGACCCAGGTTGATCTCCCGGGAAGATCCACTGGGGAAGGGAATGGCTGCATATGCATATATGTACATATGCATATATCTATTTTTTCAAATTATTTTTCCCATTTAGGTTATTATAGAATATCGAGTAGAGTTCCTGTGTGATACAGTAGGTCCTTGTTGGTTATCTATTTCAAATACAGCAGCGTGCACATGTCCATCCCAAACCCCCAAACTCCAAAACTCCCAGACTTATGGTTTATTCCTACAGAGAAAACTTATGGTTACCAGCGCAGTCGGGGGGAAGGGCGGGGGAGGGCTAGATTGGGAGTCTGAGCGCCCGTTATAAAAGAGCACTTCAGGGCTTCCCTGGTGGCTCAGTAAAGAATCCACCAGTCAGTGCTGGAGACACGGGTTCGATCCCTGATCTGGGAAGATCCCACATGCTGTGGAGCAACCACGCCCATGTGCCACGGCTGCTGAGCCGGTGAGCCACGGAAAGAGACGCTGCTGCCCTGAGGAGCCTGAGCGCTGCAGCCAGGAGTGGGCGGGCGGTGGCGGCGTCTAGAGAAAAGCCTGTGCACAGCAAGGAAGACCCAACACAGCCAAAGATAAAGAAGTAAATGCGACGATTTAAAAATAAATAAGTAAAAGAGCACTTCACATTGTCATCCTCTTCTACGAAATGCTTCTTCATTGGGAAGATGATCGAGGCCTGACATACATGCTGATATGTCTATTACCTGCCTTCCCACGTCAGAGCTGAAGTTCTGTGTTCGCTGTAGGCTTTTCATCTATGCACCAGGTACCTGCGTCCCCTTTGTTTGCAGACACTGCTAGAACACGGAAGCTGCTGGGAGATGCTAAATAAGTACTCCTTGGGTAAACAAAGAAATAAGCTGAAAGATGAAGTAAGTTATATTATCTATACTGAGGTTACATACAGGAAAATTGTTTTAAAAGTCAGACTGTTTGCCAGATTTCTTCCCCCAAGAGCATTTCATCTTGCGCTGCATTTATCTGTCCCTGTGCTGTTTGACAGGGTGACGCCTCACCTTGGGAATTGGGAAGATCATCAGGTACCTGCTTTTCAATCTTTTGGTGAAGAAATAGGGGCAAAATCACTCATTCGGAGCTTCAGGATCACAGACTTGCAAGGGCACTGGGGGTCCTGCTCACCTAGAGCTGTTGGGGCTGGGAAGAAATCACCGTACTCACATGGCTGAAGGACTTTTTAAAAAATTAAAGTGTAGTTAGTTTACCATGTTGTGTTAGTTTCAAATGTACAGCAAAGTGGTTCAGTTGTATATATACATATGCATACATACATCTATATATATAACTACTTTTTCAGATTCTTTTCCATGATAGGTTTTATTACAAGATAAATAGTATAGTTCCCTGTGCGCTGCAGCAGGTCCTTGTTGTTTATTTTATATATAGTAGTGTGTATATGTTAATCCCAAATATCAGCAGCTGTTTAGGTCAGAGATTACCTATGTAGTTTCTAGGCATTTGACCCTTTTTGTTCTCCTGTATTTTGCCAGAAGGAAGAAGGGCTCTTCCCCCTAAGTTGTCAGACTTCTAGTGAGAAGAGAGGTTGAAATTCCTGTTCAAAATCAGCTTCCTTGGATTTCTTTTCTTATTTTTTTTTTGGTGGGCATGGGGTTGGTGGTGGACTGGAGAGTTGGGCAGAGGAGGGAAGCTTGCATTTCAGATGAGTGTACTGTTTGGGGGCATTCATTTTGAAAGTTTGGAAAACATTTAAGGACTGAGAATTTTCTTTCTTTAATTATCAAATTAGTGTGGGATAAAGAAGGGAATGTATGAGGTGAGAAAATGGGGAACTCAGCTCAGCTGAAGGAGGTTAGGCCAGATGTCAGGAAAAAGCTCCAAGAGAGGTGGGTGTCGGCAGGGGTGGGGGAAGCGGGGGTGTCACCCTCACTTGGAACAGTTGGGTCACTCTCTTCTCAGGGGTGAGGGTGTCTGGGAGCAGAAGGTGACTCAAAGTGACCATTTAGCTTTTATAAACCTGGATCCTGGGTTATTCCATGAAATTTCAGGGTCAGCAATACCTAACTCACTTTGATGGCAATTGATCTGACAAATTGGCACATGGAAGATTTTCAGCAAAGAAACATCTATGGTATTTCCCAAGCACAGAATCAGCTTGGGCGATTTTGGAGAATGGTGCTAAGACTCCATCTTCTGTCCTTGGCTTTGCACGGTAAACCCTTGCCTATAGCGCTCTGCTTCGGGGAATTTCCCTGCGCTATCGAGTGAAAGAGAGCTGGCCCTCTCTTCAAACCTCCATCCTGATGGAAAGACGAGGGAGCCTACTAACTGCCATCTCAAGCAGCTTCCCCAGCCCCACAACGTGAGGACAGGGTAATGATGTCCAATTTTGCACACTTCAGATCCATTAGTAGCAACTACCTTTCTCGAGGTGTTTTGAGTTAGTTTTAACATAGCATTCTTACAGTTGGTGGATAATGACAGTAATAATGTACACAACATTTTCAAGTCGCTGTTTTTAGCTACAATAACACCATTAGTAGGTCTATTTAACAGATGCATTTCATGCTAAAAGTTAAGGTTCTGATGATTTCTTTCCCTTCCCCCAGGCAAATCTCCATTGCTATTTTATTCAGTGGAGATTTTTTGCTCCAAATTTTCAGCAATATTTTATTCTAGGTCTTCCTATTGAAACGAGATGGTTGTGTAACTGGTTTGATCTAGAATGGTTAGTTGTTTTAGCTGTTCTTTTCATCATATGCAAGCAAAACCCGAAAACTCACAAAAATGGGAAATGTGTGTGTGTTTCCTGAAACTCCTTTGGTAAATCTATGAGAGAGGAATCATGGCTCAGCGGGTAAAGAATCCGCCTACAATGCAGGAGACACAGGAGACGCACGCAGGTTCGATCCCTGGGTCAGGAAGATCCCCTGGAGGAGGAAATGGCAACCCACTCCAGTATTCTTACCTGAGAAATCCCATGGACAGAGAAGCCTGGCGAGCTATAATCTGAAGGGTTGCAAAGACTTGAATACAACTGAACAGCTAAGAACATAACAGACACACAAGAGAGATGACTAGGTTTTACATGGTGGCTTCAAGGCAGAGGGGTGACCAACGAGCTGCCCAAAGAAGTCTCTCAGAAGGCCGGGAAGTCAATCTATTCTAGTGAATCCATCAAGGACTGTGTGTGTGTGTGTGGTGTGTGTGTGTGTGTGTGTGTATGTGTGTGTGTGTGTGTGGTGTGTGTGTGTGTGTGGTGTGTGTGTGTGTGTGTGTGGTGTGTATGTGTGTGTGTGTGTGTGGTGTGTGTGTGTGTGTGTGTGTGTGTGTGTGTGTGGTGTGTATGTGTGTGTGTGTGTGTGCTGTGTATGTGTGTGTGTGTGTGTGGTGTGTATGTGTGTGTGTGGTGTGTATGTGTATGTGTGTGTGTGTGTGTGGTGTGTATGTGTGTGTTGTGTATGTGTGTGTGTGTGTGGTGTGTGTGTGTGTGTGTGTGTGGTGTGTATGTGTGTGTGTGTGTGTGTGTGTGTGTGTGTGTGTATGTGTGTGTGCTAGCTCCTCTGATAATCTAGATTGTGTTTACTCCTCCCTGACTCTCCCACCTCCTGGAAGCCATCTCTGATCACCGCAGTCACCAGAGAACTCTTTTCCTCTCAAGCCCTGCATCTTTGTCATCTGTAATCCATTTCGGACACAGGTCTTCAGCCTCCTTCCACCCTCTCCTCTTACTGTGTTACTTAGTCTCCATTTTGCAGTTGGTCATTCATGTTTTTCATCTTCCTGCATTAGATCCCTTGGCTACCATAACAAAGTGACACCAACCAAGTGGCTTAAGACAACAGAGATTTATTCTGGAGGCTAGAAATCTGGATCTAGGGAGTCGGCAGGGCTGTGATCCCTCTGAGGTCTCGGGAAGAGGACCCTACGTGCCGCTTCCAGGTTTCCCGGGCTTTTGGGGGCACAATTCCAATCTCTGCCTCTGTCTTCGTGTGCGTGCTGTCTGCTTGTCTCTGCCTTTTTACATGACCTTCTTTTTCATAAGGACACTAGTCATATTGAATTAGGAGCCCACCCTAATAACCTCATTTGAACTTGATTTCATTTGTAAAGATCTTGTTTCTAAATAAAGTTTCTTCCACAGATAACAGAGGTTTGGATTTAAACATTTCTTTTGGGGGGACATGATTCAACTTGTAGCACCCCTCAAGTAAATTGTAACCTTCTTAAAGCTTAGAGTATTTGATGTACTCCCTGAAGCAGTGTTTCCTAAAACCTTGGCTATGGAACAGGAATCCTTAGGTTCTTGATTAAGGAATGTCCTATTGTCAAACATGTTAGAGGTGCATGATAGCAAGAGATGCTGACCTGGGGGCTAAGATGCCTGTGAGCCTATTAAAGGAGCTGAGAAATCTTGCTAGAGAGACACTTGCTCAAGTAAAACTTATTTACCCTAGCTTTTTGACCACAGGGACTTTTTTTCCCCTTCAGGTTTCTTCCATTAACAGCAATGGAAACTACTTTGGGGGAATAAAGCTCCTTTGAATCTTTTTTCTACCATATGAATTGCCCCAAATGAAGTTAAGTAGAATATTATGGCATTCAGTTGAGTAATGTTTTATATAATATCAAATGGGCACTAAAGAATAGGAACGATTTTAAAAGACTCAATTCTGAGTGATACTCAAATTCAGTCAAAAGTTGGGCAGAAAGTCTGTGAATCCCCCTGCTTAGGGCTCAGTCCACTCACCTGACCCCTGCATAGTGTGTTTCTGCATTTGAAATGGGGACAAGCATAGACCTTAAAAAATATGTACAGTGCATAATTACTATTTGAGCCCAGTAATTCAGCCAGGAAAATCAATGAAGTCAGTGAGTCCCTATGCTATTCTATGCTTTCAATCACAATGATTTTAAATGATGTGATGGAATGGTGAGCTGCCTGAGGAAAACTTGATTTTCTGCTTATATTTAAAGGAACATAATGATGATCATTTCCCAACAATAATTTTAAAAAGTCCTCTTTTGACACTTTCAATACCATGTGAGCTCTTTCACTCATCTTTTTTGAAGAAGTAATCAGGTGGGCTTTTGAGCAAACTTTTGATGGTTGTATCTTTTCCCTCTCTGCCAAATGGTGTGTTGTGTGTGGGGTGGAGTAAAAATCCATTTTGATACTAGCCTGGGCAAAATCTAATTAGGAAGGTCAGTCTTATGGCGGAAATGTCACACGTTGTATTGCAGAGTCAAACGAAAATTACTTTGGAATCATGAATGTGTCCCGGATTAAGATAAAACTGGCATATTTATCACAAATAAATACATGAGAGGTCTCTTTCAAAAGAAGTATTGTTTGTTTTTTAAAATATACAACTTGGAATTGATTACAAGTTCCCTTTAAATAGTAAACACTCCTGGTGTATTTCAGTTAAGATTTATTTTACAGGTATCTGAGTTCCATACCACTTTTTGGATTATATCAGATTCATAGAGTGTTTAAGAGCATGGACTTTGGAGTCAGACAGACTTCTGTTTAAATACTAACCGAATTCACTCCTTACTACTTTTGCGAGTTTGTGTAGATAACTCACTCTGAGCACTTCAGTTTTTTTTTTTTTAATTTGTATTTGCATTTTATTTCTTTTTTTATTTTAGTTTTTTTAATTGTATTTGCATTTTAT
The DNA here is from genome assembly GCF_910594005.1 of Cervus elaphus. NCBI lineage: Eukaryota > Metazoa > Chordata > Mammalia > Artiodactyla > Cervidae > Cervus > Cervus elaphus. The sequence continues at coordinate 71,413,789 of NC_057828.1, read as the reverse complement.
TTTTTATTTTTTTCCCATTTATTTTTATAAGTTGGAGGCTAATTACTTTATAATATTGTAGTGGTTTTTGCCATACATTGACATGAATAAGCCATAGATTTACATGTATTCCCCGTCCCGATCCCCCCTCCCACCTCCCTCCCCACCCCATCCCTCTGGGTCTTCCCAGTGCACCAGGCCAGAGTACTTGTCTCATGCATCCAACCTGGGCTGGTGATCTGTTTCACCCTTGATAATATACATGTTTCGATGCTGTTCTCTCAAAACATCCCACCCTCACCTTCTACCACAGAGTCCAAAAGTCTGTTCTGTACATCTGTGTCTCTTTTTCTGTTTTGCATATAGGGTTATCGTTACCATTTTTCTAAATTCCATATATATGCGTTAGTATATTGTATTGGTCTTTATCTTTCTGGCTTACTTCACTGTGTATAATGGGCTCCAGTTTCATCCATCTCATTAGAACTGATTCAAATGAATTCTTTGTTTTAATCTATAAGACAGGAATAACAACACCTATGTCAGATGGTTGTGGTAGGGACTAAATTAGGTGATGTACTTAAAGCTGTGTTCCTGGTATGTAAAGAGTTCAGTTTAATGCCAACTGTATACACTTATGATGTATATACAAAGCTTAGCTCATTGCTCAATATCCTTATAATGTAGCTGCTCTATTATCTGCTATCTTATAATAATTTATAATTTTCATCATTTAAGAAATACTTATGAGTGTCTATTATATGCCAGGCACTACTGAAATTACTGGGGATATAAAAAAGGACAAATAATTTCCTGTCCCCTGTCTTTCTTTTTTTCCTAACTCTAGTCTTTAGCATCCTGCTATGCATTATCCTCTTATACAAAGATGCCCATTTCCCCCGATGGCAGTGTCTTAGCTTAGGCTGTCGTAACAAAATACCATGGTATTAGGTGGCTTTAAGAGAAATACAGTTTTATTTCTCACAGTTCTTTCTAGAGGTTGACAGTCCAAGATGAAGGTGCTGGCAAGGTAGGTTTCATTCTGAGACCTCCTCTCTTAGCTTGTAGATTTTTGCCACATCCTCACGTGTAGGGAGACAGATAACTTTTTTTTTTTCCAATAAGGACACAAATCCTATCAGATCAGGGCCCCACCCTTAGCATTTAACCTTAATGGCCTCTAAGACAGCTCTGTCTCCAAATACCGTCACACTGAGGGTGGGGCTTTAAAATGTGAATTTGGGGGGAACCCAAAGATTCAGTTAGCAGAAGGAAAGAAATCTTAAAAATTAGGGCAGAAATAAATGCAAAAGAAACTAAAGAGACCATGGCAAAAATCAACAAAGCTAAAAGCTGGTTTTTTGAAAAGATAAACAAAATTGACAAACCATTAGCAAGACTCATTAAGAAACAAAGAGAGAAGAACCAAATTAACAAAATTAGAAATGAAAATGGAGAGATCACAACAGACAACACTGAAATACAAAGGATCATAAGAGACTACTACCAGCAGCTCTATGCCAATAAAATGGACAACTTGGATGAAATGGACAAATTCTTAGAAAAGTATAACTTTCCAAAACTGAACCAGGAAGAAATAGAAGATCTTAACAGACCCATCACAAGCAAGGAAATCGAAACTGTAATCAAAAATCTTCCAGCAAACAAAAGCCCAGGACCAGATGGCTTCACAGCTGAATTCTACCAAAAATTTAGAGAAGAGCTAACACCTATCTTACTCAAACTCTTCCAGAAAATTGCAGATGAAGGTAAACTTCCAAACTCATTCTATGAGGCCACCATCACCCTAATTCCAAAACCAGACAAAGATGCCACACAAAAAAGAAAACTACAGGCCAATATCACTGATGAACATAGATGCAAAAATCCTTAACAAAATTCTAGCAAACAGAATCCAACAACATATTAAAAAAATCATACACCATGACCAAGTGGGCTTTATCCCAGGAATGCAAGGATTCTTTAATATCCACAAATCAATCAATGTAATACACCACATTAACAAATTGAAAGATAAAAACCATATGATTATCTCAATAGATGCAGAGAAAGCCTTTGACAAAATTCAACACTCATTTATGATTAAAACTCTCCAGAAAACAGGAATAGAAGGAACATACCTCAACATAATAAAAGCTATATATGACAAACCCACAGCAAGCATCACCCTCAATGGTGAAAAATTGAAAGCATTTCCCCTGAAATCAAGAACAAGACAAGGGTGCCCACTCTCACCACTACTATTCAACATAGTGTTGGAAGTTTTGGCCACAGCAATCAGAGCAGAAAAAGAAGTAAAAGGAATCCAGATAGGAAAAGAAGAAGTGAAACTCTCGCTGTTTGCAGATGACATGATCCTCTACATAGAAAACCCTAAAGACTCTTCCAGAAAATTACTAGAGCTAATCAATGAATATAGTAAAGTTGCAGGATATAAAATTAACACACAGAAATCCCTTGCATTCCTATATACTAACAATGAAAAAACAGAAAGAGAAATTAAGGAAACAATACCATTCACCATTGCAACAAAAAGAATAAAATACTTAGGAGTATATCTACCTAAAGAAACAAAAGACCTATACATAGAAAACTATAAAACACTGATGAAAGAAATCAAAGAGGACACAAACAGATGGAGAAACATACCGTGTTCATGGATTGGAAGAATCAATATTGTCAAAATGGCTATTCTACCCAAAGCAATCTATAGATTCAATGCAATCCCTATCAAGCTACCAACGGTATTTTTCACAGAACTAGACCAAATAATTTCACAATTTGTATGGAAATACAAAAAACCTCGAATAGCCAAAGTAATCTTGAGAAAGAAGAATGGAACTGGAGGAATCAACCTGCCTGACTTCAGACTCTACTACAAAGCCACAGTCATCAAGACAGTATGGTACTGGCACAAAGACAGAAATATAGATCAATGAACAAAATAGAAAGCCCAGAGATAAATCCACGAACCTATGGACACCTTATCTTTGACAAAGGAGGCAAGGATATACAATGGAAAAAAGACAACCTCTTTAACAAGTGGTGCTGGGAAAACTGGTCAACCACTTGTAAAAGAATGAAACTAGAACACTTTCTAACACCATACACAAAAATAAACTCAAAATGGATTAAAGATCTAAATGTAAGACCAGAAACTATAAAACTCCTAGAGGAGAACATAGGCAAAACACTCTCCGACATAAATCACAGCAAGATCCTCTATGACCCACCTCCCAGAATATTGGAAATAAAAGCAAAAATAAACAAATGGGACCTAATGAAACGTAAAAGCTTTTGCACTACAAAGGAAACTATAAGTAAGGTGAAAAGACAGCCCTCAGATTGGGAGAAAATAATAGCAAATGAAGAAACAGACAAAGGATTAATCTCAAAAATATACAAGCAACTCCTGAAGCTCAATTCCAGAAACATAAATGACCCAATCAAAAAATGGGACAAAGAACTAAACAGACATTTCTCCAAAGAAGACATACAGATGGCTAACAAACACATGAAAAGGTGCTCAACATCACTCATTATTAGAGAAGTGCAAATCAAAACCTCAATGAGGTACCATTACATGCCAGTCAGAACGGCTGCTATCCAAAAGTCTACAAGCAATAAATGCTGGAGAGGGTGTGGAGAAAAGGGAACCCTCTTACACTGTTGGTGGGAATGCAAACTAGTACAGCCACTATGGAAAACAGTGTGGAGATTTCTTAAAAAACTGGAAATAGAACTGCCATATGACCCAGCAATCCCACTCCTGGGCATACACACTGAGGAAACCAGATCTGAAAGAGACACGTGCACCCCAATGTTCATCGCAGCACTGTTTATAATAGCCAGGACATGGAAGCAACCTAGATGCCCATCAGCAGACGAATGGATAAGGAAGCTGTGGTACATATACACCATGGAATATTACTCAGCCGTTAAAAAGAATTCATTTGAACCAGTCCTAATGAGATGGATGAAACTGGAGCCCATTATACAGAGTGAAGTAAGCCAGAAAGATAAAGAACATTACAGCATACTAACACATATATATGGAATTTAGAAAGATGGTAACGATAACCCTATATGCAAAACAGAAAAAGAGACACAGAAGTACAGAACAGACTTTTGAACTCTGTGGGAGAAGGTGAGGGTGGGATGTTTCGAAAGAACAGCATGTATATTATCTATAGTGAAACAGATCACCAGCCCAGGTGGGATGCATGAGACAAGTGCTCAGGGCTGGTGCATTGGGAAGACCCAGAGGAATCGGGTGGAGAGGGAGGTGGGAGGGGGGATCGGGATGGGGAATGTGTGTAACTCTATGGCTGATTCATATCAATGTATGACAAAACCCACTGAAATGTTGTGAAGTAATTAGCCTCCAACTATTAAAAAAAAAAAAAACAGCAAAAAAAAAAATAAGGACACAAATCCTATCAGATCAGGGCCCCACCCTTAGCATTTAACCTTAACGACCTCTGAGACAGCTCTGTCTCCAAATACTGTCACACTGAGGGTGGGGCTTTAAAATGTGAATTTGGGGGGAACCCAAAGATTCAGTCCATAACAGGAAGGAAGTGACATATTAAGAGTTCAGTTTTTTTTTTTTTTTTTAAAAACAGAATGGAGAGTATGCTTATTTAACTAAAATAAAATCTATCACCCCTCTCTTAGGAGAAACCAAGCAGTTGCCATCATTTTTCATACTGAGGTGTAACTTAGCAGAGTTGCTCTAGATGTGGTGGTAACATCTACCGGTGGACCAGGACCACACCCCAAGGGTCTCCGGGGCATGCTTTTTACCAGGCCGCACTATGACATGAGATGCTTTCAGAGGAGACAGTTCCCGCAGGTCCTCATCAGGGCCGCCCCAGGCACTGTGTGTTCTGTGCGCGGGCTCCCGCCTAAGCGGGGGAACAAGGGCTAAGACACAGCAGATTCCTCTCGTCAAGCCCTGTGCCCTCATGGCCACGCTGGCCTGGAGACGTGTGCCCTTTGCTCATTCATACAGAAGCACCCGTGGGCTGACAGCAGTCTCCTTACTGCGTGGGTGTGACTGGACATTGGACAGCATCTTCTCTGTCCTCAGGAGAAATTTCCCTCAGGGAGAGGATCAGAAATGGTTGTGCTTCCCTCGGGCTCCTGGTTGGCTTTGCGTTACAGGCACTGACCGCTATACTTTCCTCCTCCCGTGAGAAAGATCAGAATCAGGCTGCAGGCCCCCCTCTAGTGGGTAGGTGGGATTTCACAGAATGCCTCCCATGTGCCATGGGCCCTTCTCCCACGGGATTCCTGGTCTCTCTGGGAGCTACGGGTGGGGTGGGACATCTTATAAAGTTGTTAATTTGAGACTGCGTTTTATGCACTACTCTGTCTGAGTCATACAATGAGTTTTGGTTGCTTCAGGAGATTATTATAAGTTTTCCTTCTTTCCACATATATTTGTTAAGTATCCTACTGTGTGCTGGTCACATAGTAGGGGTGAAGAAGACAGGCTAGGGCTCTTACCTTCAGATGCTTGTATGCTAACTAGGAGGAGGCAGTAAAGGAGTCAGATGATAACGGACTGGAACAGTGCCCTCCGGGAAGCAAGCAAGGTGCTGTCTTGAAAAGTTACTGTGTGTGTGGAGGGGTCAGGTGGGGCACAAGGAGGTTCTTTAGCCAGAGAAAGTAGGCTTTCTAAAAGAAGCCCACCCCACACACAGTTGGAGGAGGGAAAGGCAACCCACTCCAGTATTCTTGCCTGGAGAATTCCATTGACCGAAGAGCCTGCTGGGCTGCAAGTCTGCAAGGTCCAAAAGGTCAGACACGATTGAGTAACTAACACACCACACACAATAACTTTTCAAGACAGCATCTTGTTTTCTTCCTGGAGCTTACTTCTAGAATGGGGGTGAGGGCTTCCCTAGTGGCTCAGATGGTAAAGAATCCAACTGCAATGCATGAGACAGACCCAGATTGGATTCCTGGGTCAGAAAGATCCCCTGTAGAAGAGAATAGGAACCCACTCCAGTGTCCTTGCCTGGAAAATTACATGGACAGAGGAACTGGGCGGGCTATAGTTCATGGGATCACAGAGTCCGACACCAATGAGCAACTAACCCTTTCTTTTCACTTCAGAATGGGGAGAAGGGATAGTTATGGAGTTTGGAATGGACAGGTACACTCTGCTCTATTTAAAATGGATAACCAACAAGGTCCGACTGTATGGCACAGGGAACTCTGCTCAATGTTATGTGGCAGCCTGGTTGGGAAGGGAGTTTGGAGGAGATTGGATACATGTTTATATATGGCTGAGCTCCTTCACAGTTCACCTGAAACTATCACACTATTAATCAGCTATCCCTCAATATAAAACAAAGAGTTAAAAAAATTTAGAAGGCTTCTAAAAGAGTATTAGTTTAGATAATGTAAGTTATGTCCTTTGCTTGTTGCCTGACACCTGGTAAGCCCTCAATTCATGGTAACTGCTATTGTTAACTGTCTCCTTGCCCCCATTATATGCTGCTCCGTGCACTGAGGCAAGAGGAAACCCTCACCAAGTTCGAAGAAGTGGTGATGGCTTTGCAGGAGCACCAGCACCGGAAGGTCGGGGAGCTCTGGTTTCTTATCACTGAGCATGTCTTTTCAATTGTTTCCATCTTGAAAGGCCGGCCTTCCTTGTTGGCCTGTCCTGAGTAGCTTTGCTGGACATCTCAGCTTGGGTTTGTCATCGGAGCCCTCTCTCCAAACCATCATCCTCAAGCATCAGTCTACTGCAACTGCCCAGTATCTTTCGATCTGTATTTTCCTAGTTGTTAATTTGGTGGGCCAAAAAGTTCATTTGGAGTTTTCCTTAACAGTTTACGGCAAAACCCGAGCAAACCTTTTTGGCCAACCCAGTGGCACAAGTTTCAATTCTTGTCTATTTTTAACTGAATGCAATTAAATCCTGAATTAATATGGAGGCAATGAATTAATTGCCCCAGAAGGCCCTTCCTTGACAGATAATACTCAGTGTTCAGAAGAGTCGTTCAATAGATTGAAATATATCTCCTCTAACTCATGTGTCTGAGCACTCTCTAGAATAGTTGGTCTGCCTGGTAGAAGAAGAGGGAAGGATTAGGGCCTGAGGGGCCCGAGGCTGAGAGTTCTGGTGAGTCTAACAAGTGGGTTTCGCTGTACTCTGAGGAATGGTGAAAGCAGTGAAGTACTGGAGCTAAGCTTGGGGAAGTACCTGGAAAAGTGGAGGGCCTTGTCTTGCCCACAACTTGAGGCCTTCCCTGCGTTACCTAAGGGAATCCACTTACGACTCTATTACCCAGTAAATTAGGAGAGCGATTCAGTCAGGTGTATTTATCATGAAGAGAACTGAAGATAATTAATACACTGCATTGAATGCAAATTGCACCCACAGCACTTATCTCATTTTCAATTAGCACAAATGTTACAGCACTGCAGGCTTGTTATGGTTTTACCATGGGCTGGGTAATTAATTTCTGTGAGCCACATAGCAGGCACCTGGTAATGCCGTTTATTAATAAATGTCACCCCAGGTATCGGTTTGTTAGAAGAGGTAAATAAATGGAATGCGCAGTTGTCTGCCCTGTGCAAATCTATTTTTACACCTCGCTGAGTCTTTTCACTTGTTTGTTTATTGACTAGAGTGACTACTGGGATTACAATTGCAAACAAAGGAAAATCCCCACCCTTAATGTGGCCTCAAGGGGGGATTCCTTTTTCTTCTCCCTCAGGGATGCTGAGGCTTGTGAGCCAAGTGGTCTGGGTTGTAGATGAGTTTCTGTTGCTTCAGAAACATGTTCCCAGAGGAGACCCGTGGTGGGAAATGGGGGAGGGAAGAGTCAGAAAGAAGACACACCTCCTAGGCATCCTATCCACCCTCCCTCCCTCATCTGACCACAGACTCACTCACACGGCAGCGCTGGTCACACTTCCCCGTCTGAATCCTTGGGGAATAAGAGCTCTTACAGGCCTCCCCAGTGACTCAGCGGGTAAACAATTTGCCTGCAATGCAGGAGACTCAGGAGACTCAGGTTCAATCCCTGGGTCAGGAAGATCCTCTGGAGAAGGAAATGGCAACCCACTCCAGTATTCTTGCCTGGGAAACCCATGGACAGAGGAGCCTGGTGGGCTACAGTCCATGGGGTTGCAGAGGCGGACATGACTGAATGACTAAACATGCACAGGCCCCTTTATGGAGCCCCCCCCGTCTCATCTCATTACTGTCCCCTTTCTCTGGTCTACTTTTCATCTATACTCTTTGCTACCAACCCCCTGCCGTGTGGGCCTCTGACGTGAGAAGTTGGATGGAATTTGGAGGCTTTTGAGAAGTGTGGCTTGTTGAACCAAAATCTCCTATTTCTCTGAGCTTTTCTATATATCTCAACTCTGTTGAGATAAAAGCCTTCTCTTTCCATATTGGCAGGTGACATTAGGTTTTTTGGTTAAAAAAAAACAAAACAACACCCAAAGTAGCAGATCCTGACAGTATATCTGACAACAGTTCAGACACTATCCAGAGCTGGACGGTGATTGACTCAGACTGTTTTATCGAGTCTCTTGTGATGACATCAGTTTTGTCCAGTGAACAGTTTCCTCTTTTTGTCCTTAACCAGTTGCAACCTTAGTGGGAAGTTAGCTATTCCCGCCCTACATTTTGAATCTTGTGGCTCCTTGAGTTCTCTGGAGGGGCCCTAGTGTGAAGACCCACTGTGATTTGCTTAACTGAGTTAACACATGTAAAGCGCTGGCCACAATGCCTGGCTTGGTAAATACCCAAGGACTTGGCTTCAGTTAGCAAGATTGTTGGTATCAGCACTGGTTATGTTGTTTCGTTCACTCCAGCCACCTCAGAGGATTTAACTGCTTTCAGAGCAAGGGTCCTGTGAAGAAAGCTGAGCATCGAAAAATTGATGCTTTTGAAGTGTGGTGTTGGAGAAGACTCTTGAGAGGCCCTTGGACTGCAAGGAGATCCAACCAGTCCATCCTAAAGAGATAAGTCCTGGGTGTTCATTGGAAGGACTGATACTGAAGCTGAAACTCCAATACTTTGGCCACCTGATGTGAAGAACTGACTCATTGGAAAAGACCCTGATGCTGGGAGGGATTGGGGGCAGGAGGAGAAGGGGACGACAGAGGATGAGATGGCTGGATGACATCACTGACTTGATGGGCATGAGTTTGAGTAAACTCCAAGAGTTGGTGGTGGACAGGGAGGCCTGGCGTGCTGCGATTCATGGGGTCGCAGAGTCAGACACAACTGAGCGACTGAACTGAACTGAACTGAACTGAGAGCAAGGGTCCAACTCTTTGTGACCCCTTGGACTGTAGCCTACCAGACTCCTTCGTCCATGGAATTTTCCAGGCAAGAATACTGGAGTGGGTTGCCATTTCCTTCTCCAGAGCAAGGATCCCCAACCCCCGGGCCAGGGACTGATTTTGGTCTGTGACCTGTTAGAAACCAGGCCACTCAGCAGGAGACAAGTGACTGGGGGGTGAGTGAAGCTTCATCTATATTTACAGCTGCTCCCTGTCACTGACGTTACTGCCCGAGCTCTGCCTCCTATGAGATCAGGAGCGTCATTAGTTTCTCAAGGAAGCGTAACACACTTCCCATCACCCCCAGATGGGACTGTCTAGTTGCAGGAAAACAAGCTCAGGGCTCCCACTGATTCTGCATTATGGTGAGTTGTATAATTATTTCATTATATATCACAATGTAAGTGAAGTCGCTCAGTCAAGTCCGATTCTTTGCAACCCCGTGGACTGTATAGCCTGTCAGGCTCCTCTGTCCATGGGATTCTCCAGGCAAGAATACTGGAGTGGGTTGCCATTTCCTTCTCCAGGGGATCTTCCCAACCCAGGGATCGAACCTTGGTCTCTGTCACTGCAGGCAGAACTTTTACTGTCTGAGCCCCCAGGGAAGCCCATTAATAGTGATGGAAATAAAGTGCACAGTAAATGTAATGCACTTGAATCATCCTGAAACCACCTCCCACCCCCCACCCCCACCACCCCTTCCAGGGAGAAATTGTCTTCCTTGAAATCTGTCCCTGGTGCCAAAAAGGTTGGGGACCACTTCCTTTGTTTCCTTAGAAACTGGAGGGAGGCCTGGGAGTCGAAGGGAGCTTTAGTTTTGAGGTTTCATCTTTAAATTGGGCCCTCAAGGAAGGCCTCTCTGAGAAGGTGCCATTTGAGCAAAGATGTGAGGGAAGTTGAATCTAGTTATTGATGTCTGGGAAGGAGATTTCTAAACAGCAGGTAAAGCAAATGTGAAGACTCTGAGACGGGTGTGGGGGGTACGGCGGGGGTGCGGTGGGGGTGCTGGGAGCCCCAAGGAGACCAGTAAGGCTGCAATGGAATGAGAGTGAGGCTATGGCAGGGGAGGGAGCCTCTGAAGGTGGTGTGGCTGGGTCGGGCAGGACTGTGAGGGCTTCTGAGAACTTTGTGTTTTACTCTGGGATAGGGCACCACGGGGAGATACTGAGCAGATGAATGACTGAGGTTTTAAAGGAATTGCTCTTGCTTTTGTGTTTAGAAATAGACTGTAGAAGGACAAGGGCAGAAACAGAAAGGCCAGAAAGGAGGGCATATTCATTTCTTACCACTGTTGTAACACATTATCACCAATTCAGTGGCTTAAAACAACATACGTATATTATTTTACCGTGACGGAGGTCAGAGTCCTAAAATCAAGGTATGAGCAGGACTGTGTTCCTACTGAAGGTGCCAGAGGGAAATTTACTTCCTGGACCTTTCCAGCTTCTGAAAACCACCTGCATCTCTTGGCTCTTGGCTTCTTCCTGCGTCTTAAAAGTCTCCCAGTGTCTTGTCTCTCACAGCATCTTCCAGTCTCTCTCCCTCTGACATCTGCTTCCACTGTCGCATTTCCTTCTCTGACTCTGACCCTCCTCTTTCCCGTATAAGGCCCGCTACACAATCCAGGATAATCTCCCTGCCTCAACATCTGTAAAGTCTTTTTTGCCACGTAAGGTTGCATATTCACAAGTTTTGGGGATTAGGACGTGTTCATCTTTTGGAAGGCCAGTATTCTAACTACCTTAGAGGTGAATGCATTAGAGTGAAGGATGAAGATGGTTTGGACAAAGGTAGTGAGAAGCATTTGGACTGTGGTGATGTATCAAGCTGCCTTATAATTTGGGTCAGTTTCAGCATGGAAATGTCCATAATTCTCTGGGTCTGTGGCATGGGTACCCCCTTTCTCATTATCATTTCAACTGACTTGGTGTGTATTCCTCATCCCAATAGTTTGCCCAGAGACAGGAACCATAGATGATTGTGGGGGGAAGGGACTTAAGAAGCTATCAAATCCCATTATCAATTTATAAATTAGTGCTTTGTCCTGGACCCAGTGAAGACAACTTGGACTTTTTTTTTTTTTACCACTTTATCTGATTATATTACCACTTTATCTGATTATTCTTTTATTCACTCATCAGCATTTTCTGGACATCTGTTGAGTGTATACCACTCTGTGCTCTGTAAAAGTAAAAATAGAAGATGTAAGAGTCGTGGTCCTTATCCTTGGGAGATAAGGATCTGTTTGCAGTCTATTTGAAAGGAATCAGGGAATGATTATATGTGCTTTCTTGATAGCTCAGTTGGTAAAGTATCTGCCTGCAATGCAGGAGACCCCCGTTTGATTCCTGGGTTGGGAAGATCCACTGAAGAAGGGATAGGCTACCCACTCCAGTATTCTTAGGCTTCACTTGTGGCTCAGCTGGTAAAGAATCCACCCGCAAGGCTGGAGACCTGGGTTCGATCTCTGGGTTGGGAAGATCCCCTGGAGAAGGGAAAGGCTACCCACTCCAGTATCCTGGCCTGGAGAATTCCATGGACTGTACAGTCCATTGGGTAGCAAAGAGTCAGACATGACTGAGTGACTTTCACTTCACTTCACTAGGGAATAATTATAGAACTAAATATAAGTGAGTAAAAAATGAAACACAAGATTTATGCATCAATGCCAAAGGAGTGGAGAGGCTTCTTGGAAAGAGTAACAGGTGATGGATTTTTATTTTTTAAGTGAGAACCAGTCAGAGAATTGCCAGATTTTAATTTGGCTAAAAATGGACACTGGAAAAAATTTACCCTTTTGTATTGCTATCATTTCATAGTAGGTAGGACATCCAAGATATAAAAAGGACATGCTCTCAGAATAAATGGAGAGTCCATTGAATTAAACATATTTAGTTTTACACAAATTCAATGCTTTGTCTTTATTTTTCTTCTTTCAGTGAGGGTCATTGTGGATTGGCACAGGACTCTAAACCTCGTTCTAGAGACAAAAGGCTGTTTGGTTGCTTGTGGTTTGGAGTTCTGACTTTACTGGGTACAATTATTCTCCTGTATTTCTTTGGGCTCTGACTTCAGAGAGTGGGTGACCAGATGTCCAGGATTCACTGTCTTGGTTGTGGATCTTCTCAATCCTTGTCGTTGCTCACTGGCTCCATCACCAGAGGGAGGCTTGGGAGGCAGAGGAAGGAAGAGAAATGCAAACTTGCTTGTGTTGTGGTCATCTTGTGGTGAGCAAGTGGTTGGCTCCAATGATAATCTAATTTTGCACTGAGATCTGGGGATCCTCTGTGGCTTTCAGTCATCATGCTTCTCTTAGTTCCCTGGGGCTACTGTAACAAATGACCACAGACAAGGGGGTTTAAAGTAACACAGACCTACTCTCTTGCAGTTCTGGAGGCTGGATTCTGATATGAAGCTGTCAGCAGGTCCATGTTCCCCTTGAGGGCTCTATAGTAGCCTTCCTCGCCTCTCCCTAACTTTTGGTGGTTTGCTGACAGTCCTTGGCTTCCAGCTGCATCCCTCCAAATTCTGCCTCTGTTGTCACTTGCCGTTCTCCCTGTGGGTCTGTATTTGTATTCAGTTCAGTTCAGTTGCTCACTCATGTCCGACTCTTTGTGACTCCATGGACTGCAGCACGCCAGGCCTCCCTGTCCATCACCAACTCCCTCAGCTTACTCAAACTCATGTCCATTGAGTCGGTGATGCCATCCAACCATCTCATCCTCTGTCGTTCCCTTCTCCTCCTGCCTTCAATCTTTCCCAACATCAGGGTGTTTTCCAGTGAGTCAGTTTTTCACATCAGGTGGCCAAAGTATTGGAGTTCCAGCTTCAGCATCAGTCCTTCCAATGAATATTCAGGACTAATGTCCTTTAGGATGGACTGGTTGGATCTCCTTGCAGTTCAAGGGACTCTCAAGAGTCTTCTCCAACACCACAGTTCAAAAGCATCAATTCTTTGGCACTCAGCTTTCTTTATAGTCCAACTCTCACATCCATATATGACTACTAGAAAAACCATAGCTTTGGCTAGATGGACCTTTGTTGGCAAAGTAATGTCTCTGCTTTTTAATATGCTGTCTAGGTTGGTCATAACTTTTCTTCCAAGGATCAAGCATCCTTGCCCAAAAAGTTTGTTTAGGTTTTCCATATCTTACAGAAAATGCAAACAAACTTTTTGGCCAACCCAGCATTTGTCCCCTCTTCTTTTAAGGACATCAGTCGTTGAGTTACAGATTCACTCTAATCCAGTAACATCTCACCTTAACTAATTACATCTGCAAAGACTCTATTTCCAATTGAGGTCACATTCTGAGGTTCCCGTGGACATAAATTTTGGGGACACACTGTTATAAGCTGAATTGCATTCCATCAAAACTCACCTGTTGAAACCTTAACCCCCAGTACCTCTGAATATGACTTTGGAGATAAAGCCTTTAAAGGTAAAGTTAAAATGAAGTCTTGTGGGTGGGTCCCAATGTAATATGATGGGTGTCCTTATAAGAAGAGGAGATTAGAGATGGTAGGAGTGTGTACACAGAGAGGAGAGACCATGTGAACACAATAGGAGGGGGCTGTTTACAAGCCAATGAAAAAGGCCTAGATCTTGGACTTCCAGCCTTCAGAACTATGAGGAAATAAATTTTTGTTGTTTAGGTCACCTGGTCTGTGGTATTTTGTTATGGCAGCCCAAGCTGAGTTACATAGACAATATTCAGCCCAGTGCAAGACCTGATATCCTTTAGTTTTAGCTTAGATAACCCACTGTATGATGGGGGGATCCCAAAATAGATTCCAAGATGCCGGTGCCATATGTGTACATTTTGTTGTCATTGGCTCTGTGTCTGTTCCTACCTATGCGCTAGATACGCGGCACTGAGAGGGTGGGTTGGCGGGAGAGGATGTAAGGACCTTTTCTACAAGATCTTGTGAGATGCGGGCATCCAGATAGGATAGGAGGCCACTGTCCCTGGAGAAATTTTGCTTAGGGAAATTATGGATTTGCCACATTGGAGTTCTTCTTAGTCTCAAGTTCAGCCAACATGTGTACATTTTGGAGGGGGCAGGCAGAAGTGTGAGGGGAGTGTCGGGGTGAGACAGGGCCTCTAACGACACCAGTTTCCCTGCTTCCAGCCTCATTATCCCTCTCCGGGGACCTCAGTCTCACCCAGGCCAGCCCTGCCCCTTTTCTGCACCCAGTAAACATTGCCGGTTTGCTTTCTCATGAATATGGATTTCCATCATCCCTCACTAGGGATAGATGTTGGGGGCAGAGCTGTTGATTACATTTCCAGCCAATCATTGCCCATTAGCAGGAAAGAGCGGTGGGCATTATGCCTCTTCAGTGAGGAGCCATTTGCATTTGGTTGGGCCCTGCTTTCTTTCTGAGCATCCACAGACCCTCAGTGCACTCAATTACTCCTGCATCCGGCTCTTCCTCTGTGATGCACTTTTGCTTTCTAAGTGTCTTGATTGGATTCGCCAAATAGCTTGGTGCTAACTACAGCTGTTTAGCATATCCCTGGGTGGAGGATGATAAGGACATCAGGGCTTGGGGTGGCTGTAAGCAGCAGGAAACAAATACCTTTTCCTTTCCCTTTCTACCCATACTTCTCCCTGTTCAGAGGGACTAAGCCGAGCAAGCGGTGGGGTACAACGCTCGTACATGCTGCCTCTCTTTAGGAGAAGGCTGGAGGCCCTTCGGTGCACAGTTCTCTGCCTGGTGCCCTGGCCCTTGGGGATTTGGTTTCCTGGCTGCATTCTGTGGGGTGTGGCTCAGATAGATGTTGAATTTCCCTCACTACTTTCACTTCCGAGAAAGAGGGCATGAGTTGGCCTAAGGAGTGGCCATTGGGAATAGATTTTTCCCTCCTTTTCTAGATATCCATCAAAGTCATTGGCCAGATGGGAAAAATGGAGGCTTGACCCATGGGACAGGCATTTTCACAGTCTCTTCACAAATCCTCACAGTCAGTAACATGTGAGGACAACTGGGAATGACAGAGGGTCTCCTTCTTTCGCAGGATTGTGTTATTTCTAACCTCCTTCTGCTGCCCACGGTCTTCTGGAAAACCCTTCTTGGAAGTCAGGAATGCTTCTCTGCTCCTCCTAAGACTAGAGCCATGCTCCCTCCATCCTCTGGGCATCGCCTGTGTGCCCCCTGCCCTCGGCTCCTCCCTCTGCTGTATTACCAGAGATGCTGTTTTGTTTTCTTTTCCTCCTTTGTTTTGCCTCTTCGAGAAAATGAAAGTGAGCACCTTAGAAAGAGAGAGAGGGAGCCAGAGAGGGAAGAGACAGTGGGCACCAGATGATCTGAGAATGATAAAGGAAGGTTACCTGTGTGTTTGTCAACAAGATGAAATAAATAAGAGCAAAAAAAAAAAAAAAGACAGCAGTCAAAGGCAATCAAATATGTATTTAATTAAAGCAAACATAAAAATAAAAGTTACATGTTGAATCAATAAACAGCACTTTTTTCTACATGCATTTTGAACAAGACAGATCAGAATCTTGCCTGATGAAGACATAATGTGTCATAATAATTAGGAACACAGACAAAAGAACAGCTAATCAGCATGCAAATGTATGCAGTTCTGGTGATTCAGATGAGGCAGGTTTCTACCTCTTTTTTGCTTGATTCATCTTCATTGCTAATCATCTGAAGGCTGCCAAATGTTCACTGACACTAATGTATTATAGGTCAAGAGAGGCAGGTCTTCACCTATTACCCCCCCAAACAATATGCTTCCCTTCCCTGTTTCCTCTTCAGGATTTTCAGCAATCACTGCCAGATGCAATCAGACTCCTTGAATAGGAGCAACTGAGGCTTGTTTGTGGCTCGGATTCATTAGAATCAGGAGGCTGAAGAAAGGAATAAATTACTTAATTGCACAAAAAAGTTGCAGCCAAAGTGATGGTGAGAGAAACTGATTGTGTAGCTACGCATTAGGCCACTCTTGGAATGGGGCGTCTTAGAATAGCTGGTAGTTTGGCCTCGCAGATTCAGACAGATTTGGGTGTCCTCCAAAACAGATGGCTCCACATACCATCTATTCTTCTCTTTGTCAGGTTTTACCATTTATTTGATCTTGGTCCCTCTCTGATGCTGGTTGTATGAGTTGTAACACAAATATGCATTCAGATCATATCCACGTAGTCTGGCCTCTCCCAACTTTTGTTCTTCATCTTTTTTTCCCTTTTTTCTTTTTTTTTTTTTGAGGAGATGATCAAGTTGAATAAAACCCTTGTTGTTGGTCTCCTGAATGCTCCTTCGCACGAAAATGCAGGAAATGGGAAGATTGCAGAGACCTGGGGTGCAGGGATGGGAGGCCAAGGAGCAGGGAGGCATTGCTCAAATGGGGCAAAGAAAGAAGTCATTCTATTTTGCAGCCACTTTCTTGCTTCAGACCAGCTCTTAATCTGCTAAAAACAAAAACAAAAATAAAAAAACCCACAACACTATTAATCAGTGAGGTTGATAGAAGCCAAGGGAGATGAAATAAAACGCTGTGAAAAGTCTCACTGATGCTTCCTTGCTTCTCTCTGACACCCTGGCCTGTGCCTCCAGCCCTGGGGGCCTCTTCTCAGGAATTCCACTCAGGTTCCTGGTCATGTGAACAACTTGTGGGTGGTCTTCTGGTTTTGAAGAAGGAGCTTCATTTTCTCTGGGCAGCTCCTGCATTGCTAGTAGCTGTGTTTCTCTGTGTGTACATGTGTGTCTGTGGCAAGGAGGGTGTTGGAGGAAGGGGCTGATGCAAGCTAAGAGGCCCTGGCAGCTCAGAAATTGGGGGAAAAAATAATTATAATTGATTTCTATTGGGAGGAAAAAGCATGCATTAAGTGAGGGGGCTTTTCTGGTATTGCTGAAAAATTAATTGGCGAGACTGATTTACCCAGGTTGGTTCTGACATTTCTTCCCTAATCTCCCTTTGCTCTTGCTGTTTCCCTCTGCTTGACAATCCCTTCTTCTGATCTTTCCAAGCCTGAATCATCTCCTCATGTAGGTCTCGGCACCAGTCTTGTTCTCAAAGAGACTGGCTTTGTCCTCCAAAGGTCAGTTAGCAGTCACCCATCCACCCACATATCTATCTCATTACCATGTTTGTATTTGCTTTATACTGATAGTTTTACTGTGGTGTTTAGTTGCTCAGTCATGTCTGACTCTTGCAACCCCATGGACTGTAGCCGGCCAGGCTCCTCTGTCCATGGGATTTCCCAAGCAAGAACACCGGAGTGGGTTGCCATTTTCTTCTCCAGGGGATATTCCTGACCCAAGGATCGAACCCAGGTCTCCTGAATTGCAGGCAGATTCTTTACTGACTGAGCTATGAGGGAAGCCAGATAGTTTTACTACTCTCTGAAATTTATTGGTATAAAAGTTGTTTACTTATTTATTGAACTTCACTTGCATGTCTATTATCTATTGTCTCTACTAGACAGTGGGTTTTCTGAGGGCAATATTATTTGTTTTAATACTGTTTCCCCAATGTCCACACCTTCAGAGGTTGTTTGAGACATACTTGTTCTGTAAACAAATGATCTCGGAAAGTGTATGTGGCCTAGAGGTCAGATCATATTAACCATCAACTCTCAGAGGTTGAAAAGTGAAAGTCAGTCACTCAGTCGTGTCTGCATCTTTGTGACATCATGGAATGTAGCCGTCCAGTCTCCTCTGTCCATGGAATTCTCCAGGGAAGAATACTGGAGTGGGTAGCCATTCCCTTCTCCAAGGGATCTTTCCAACCCAAGGATCGAACCTAGGCCTCCTGCATTGCAGGCAGATTCTTTACCATCTGAGCCACCAGAGGTTACTCATATTATTTTCTGGAACTGTGACACATCATAGAATTTGCTGGAGGAAAAAATGTGGACCACTGAGCTCCTTTAGTTATAAAAGGCATTTTGCCAGATCCCCTTTTTTAAGCCTGGTGCTCATTTGATGGGTAAGCAAAATAGTGACTTCTTGGAAAGCAAAGGCATTTCTTTCCCTGAATTCATGGTCTGTGTTATATCCACTCAATGTGAGCTGGGAGTCAGCCATCTTTGCAGTTCTGCTTGGATCTCTGGGTGTGGGAGTGCCACTGAGAGGAGGTGAGGATGGAGTCGGGGAGGGGAGAGAAGGAGAGATGAGAAGGGAAAGACCCGAGACAAGGAGGGAGGAGGCCCCTCCGGTCTTGACATTGCAAGTTTAGAGACACTGTGAATGGACCCACATGGCTGAAAGGCTGGGTGAAACTCTTAAGTTGGTTGATCTCTGCTAGTGCGTGGACACAGGCTAACAGCTTTTTTTCCAGGAGCTGAATAAGCTAAGAGTCACAAGAGAAGGCATTTCCTCCTCTGATTTGATCACACCCTTAAAAAATTCCTATTACACAGACCAAGATTCCAGTCACTAAGAGTTCCCTCTCCCAATCCTGAGCCCCTTATCAGGGCTGGTTAGGTGTTAGTTGGAGCTATGTGAAAGAGAAGTTCTCCCCACCTTTTATTTTTTTCAGTTTTACAGTACCATTACAAACAAAATAAAAGTGAAGCAAGTTCTTTTTCTGGAACTTGCCAGGACTGATAGGAATGGAGGTGAAATTCATCTTGGGACATGTTTTCCTTTTTCTGTCTTACAGATGGAATGATTCCTTCCCAGGAACCTCAGTGAGGCATCTCTCAATAGCCTTGATCTGGTCTCCATCTTCAGGGAACACATGGGGTCACAGAGTCAGTGGGAGTGGTGGGTGGAGTGGGAGGTATGTCCTGAGGAAGCATTTTAAATTTTATGTGGGGTTGGCAGGGAGAAGGCCAGAGCTAGCCCCCCAGACCTTTTCATTCCTTATCGCAAGGGCCCCAACTCCATGCCAAGAACTCCACTTTGGGAGAATGGCAGTCTTCTTGGAGGGAAGCTCTTGTCTCTGTAGGAAGCCAGCAGGCAGAATGGACACCACCAGATACAGCCTTCTGTAGCCAGTCCAGAGGCATCTGATTATTCAGTGGATTTTTTTTTTTCTTGTCCAAATAAGCCTCATATCCCTTCATCAGAACAAAGCTGAATTTTCCCACTCTCCGGCTGGCGGAGATAGCTGTCTTAGGCTCCTTGGAAAAAGCTCCATGGTTACCTTTCTTTCCCTTTTCCTTAGATCTTTTTGTTTGTTTGTTTGTTTTCTTTCTCTGAAAGTGAGAAAGACATTCTTCTGTGCCTTGGCAGACAGCTGTCTGAAGTCCTTCCTCTATTGGGGTCTCACCGTTGGACCCCTGGCCCCTCCCGTCATGCAGGCGACAAAAGCTCCTCCTGCCTCCCTTTCACACACCGTGTCTGAGGGAAGAAGCTGGTCTCCGTGCCAGCGAGTGAAACCTTGGCACCCTCTCAAAGGGACCTGAAGTGAGAAGGGTTCAAGAGGGAGGTCGCTTTGTATGGAAAAGCTCCCGGCACGGACCTCTCCACCAGCCTGTCTGAGGGCCTCCCGTGGGGGCACCGGAGAGATGGAAACCCATTCACACTGGGCATTGTGTCCATCCTGGCTCCTTCTGCCACTGCTTTAACTTTAAACAGGCCAAAGAAAAAGATTCCCATGGGACACAGGAGAAACCTAACTCCCCCAACCCCCGCTCCCCACAATGTATCTGCTCTTGATTTGGGAATTCAGTCTCCAAATGCCTCATTTCCCCGAAACACCAAGTTAGTTCACTGACCCTCTCTCTGGGAATGCCATACCCAGCTGGCCTCTCTCTTCACATCTCAGGTTAGTAAACATTTATAGCCAGACACTGGCAACCAGATTATTAAATCACCTTCCTGTTGGAGTCCAGTAGGCAAGAGAGAAGGAAGTGGCAACTCACTTTACTATTCTTGCCTGGAGAATCCCATGGACAGAGGAGCTTGGCGGGCTACAGTCCATGGGGTCTCCAAGAGTTGGACATGACTGGGAGACTGAAGCACAACAAGAGAGGAGAGACATGTAGCGATGAACCTCCAGGAAGCGTGACAAGGGCTGGAAGTTCCCAGAGAGCAGCTCCTGGGCCTGGGCTGTGCGCAGCTGGGGTCATTATAGGCTCATTGATTCTGATGACCCATGGCCTCACCCTCCTTGGTCTCAGGGGTAGGGAACTTGATGGTAAGACCCAGGTGGCATGACTATTGGGAGATCATAGAACCAGCCTGAACCTCTTCTCATTCCACTCATACAGGGTGGTGACCAGTTTGGAGAGTAGAGAAAGAAATTGTCAAGAGATCAGGCAACAGGGTATTATCTACTTTCCTCTCCACTGTCTCGCTTTGTCTTGAGAAGGTGAACAGTGAGCACTCCGTGGTTTGAGTATCCAGCTGTTGGGTTGCAATGTTTTCTTTTTCTCCTGGGAGAAGAACTTTTCAAGGCATCAGCAGCTACCTTGAGAAGAGCTAATTGCTAAAGCAAGACATCAGATCTCTCCTAAGAGTTCACAAAGAAAACTACTGGAAAAGTAGAATCAGAACGTGACATTTTTTTTTTCTTGGCACGTGGAAGAAGGAAGCGAGAAGGAGGTGGTGGTGATTTTTTTTTTTTTTTGGTCATTTAAAGAAAAAATAAAGAGAAATGAGTGTTTAGCCATTGCTTTGTTCATAGTAGGAAGTGGACAATTGTCCCTCACTGGGTACTGATGTCCTGACACAGGAGACTCATGAACTTGTGTGTCTGCTTTAATGATGGATTGAGGATTCAGGCCTGAGCAGAAGGTTGGGCTTGATGAATTCTCAGTCTACCTGGTAGCTCAGCTGGTAAAGAATCCACCTGCAATATGGGAGGCCTGGGTTTGATCCCTGGGTTGGGAAGATCCGCTGGAGAGGGGAATGGCTACCCACTCCAGTATTCTGGTCTGGAGAATTCCATGGACTATATAGTCCAGGGGGTCACAAATAGTCGGACATGACTAAGTGACTTACACTCACATCCAACTCGTAAAGTTGGACTTGTCCTTTGCATGCCCACTCTGGGCAAGAGGGGACTGCTCCTCCCAGCTGTGGGAGGAATTTGCTCTAGTTGGAGCTGAAAATACAGACCAGGAGATGGGAGCGATGTGGTAAGCATGTTGGGTGGTGTGGTCCAAGCCACTTCCGGTACCCTCTGGTCAAGTATTAACTGAGCAACTATTAATATTTAGTATGGGCCAGGCCCAGCGCCTGTGCAGAAATAGTGGGGAGAAGGAGACAAGTGAGGGCAGATAGAAGGCCTGTGTGATGAGGCTGGCAATGCTGGAACAAGGCCCTTGCCCCCCTGCCCTCGGGGCCCCAGGGCATTGCTGCCGCTCCACCTCTGTTAACCTCTGCGGGGTGGGAGGCTAGGACAGGCATGGTTGTGTCCCTGGGCAGGGAGGTTGGTGGCGCTGATATTATTTGGCTTTGAAGGAGGCCATGTCTTTTGTGTAAAACAGAGGTGAAAGGCTGCGGTCCTCTTGTGTGGCAGGGCCGATGTCACCCTGCGATTCTCTGCAGGCTCCCGAGGAACTTGCATGGGCCAATGAACTCCCAGCCTCTCTCTTGGCCTCCCCCTCGCTGCCAGCCCAGCCTGCCTTTGTTTTGACACCTTTTGACTCTCCTCTCCATGTTTCCTGTTTTCATGTCTTCCCCCTCTGCCGTATTTTTCCTGTGTCTGTTTGGTCTCCCAGATGTTGCAGGCACTGGTTATTTTGGTAGCTATCAGGGCATCACAAGATCTAAAAAAAAAAAAAAAAAAAAAAAGACAGTGGAAAAATCCTATATTGGAAAAACTTTTTTTTCCATACATGTATCCCAGGTTGCATAATAGACCATTCCAATGTTTCAAATGCACTGCTTAGGTGGTGTTGTCATGGCAGAGTCAATCAACTGAAATGTAGTACATTCAGTTAAAATGTCCACAATGCTTTCATAATATGCCACTTTCACGGAGCAGCCCATAGCACCCCACACATAGTTGGCTCTCACTGAACATTGGCTGAATTAAATTTATTAAGCACTGGGCCCTTCCTGGAGATATCTTCTTAAGTGTGATAGTTCATGGTCCTTTTTCGTGGTTGTTTTTCCACAATAGTAAAAGATGTTTATAGTTTTCACAATCAATACATGGTCCTTTTTAAATAGGAAAAAAAAGATCCATCAATTCAGCACTCCAGTCAGATGGCAGGGGAGACCACGCTTGCCTGTATATGCAAAATAGAAGAAATGCCACAGAAGACATATGCTGCTCCAATGGGGACTCTAATAGATCTCTGGCACCAGGACGGCCAGCCGTCCCTGGGAATTTGGCCTGAGAAAGGCCTATAGGAAGAGCCTCATTAGTTGATTCTGTGTGGGCCAGATCCTGGAGGCAGGTAAACTGTTTCCTTAGATGCCATTTAGTCGGCTCCTCTGCGGGTGGCTGTGGGCGGCCCAGCGGAGCTGCGAGTTCCTCTCCGTGTAGAGGGGGTGTCCTCTCTGTCCTGACCAGGCCACACTCCTGTCCAGAGGGCTGACCTCAGATGGGGTGGCAGGACCACGTGCTCCTTAGACACCATGCGTTCATGCCACTGTGGAATGGATCCAGTGTCATACCTGACATAAAGTGTTAGTCACTCAATCGTGTCCGACTCTGCAACCCCATGGACTATAGTCTACCAGGCTCCTCTGTCCGTGGAATTCGCCAGGCAAGAATACTGGAGTGAGTTGCCATTCTTTCCTCCAGGAGATCTACCTGACCCAGGGGAATGAACCTGGGTTTCCTGCATCGC
Organism: Cervus elaphus; assembly: GCF_910594005.1. Taxonomy (NCBI): domain Eukaryota; kingdom Metazoa; phylum Chordata; class Mammalia; order Artiodactyla; family Cervidae; genus Cervus; species Cervus elaphus. The sequence goes on along the minus strand of NC_057828.1, from coordinate 71,390,764 downwards.
AGGCAGATTCTTTACTGAGCCACCAGGGAAGTGACAAAAGCAAGTAACAAGTGACAAAAAAGACATTGGATTTTGCACCACTCCACGGAGTAGGTAGAAGTGGCATTTCTTGGTTGGAAAGGAGCTCAGGTCTCCAAGCAGACAAGAGGCAGGCTGAAAGTGCAGGGGCTGGAAGTCAGGGCCTAACAGTTCTACCTGGATTTCTTCCTGACTTTAAGCCATCACCCATACCCAATCAGTGGGAAAGTCTTAGTGATTCTACCTCCCAAACTGTGTTTTTTTCTTTCCATTTCACAGTCAGAGGTGGAATGTAGGCCTACTCTTAGGCTTGTAGTTAAAGAGAGATAGCCGTTACAGCATTTCTCCCTATGAATGTGTGTAGACCCTTGAGGCTGTACAAGAAACTTGGGAGAGGGGTCTACCAACTGATTCTGCACATTTCTTGTTGTATTTGATCATGGTTCCTGGTGTTTCTTTCATTACATGGAGAGCTATATTTTCTAATATTGAAACACTGAATTAAGTGGAGTGGATGTTATAAATTAAGGGAAAAGCCTGATGTGTCGTCTGTTAAGAGTATAAGACTTGCTTACCCATGTAGTGATTGTCTCATGTTCAGCAAAAGTATTCATGCCTGTTATCTCCGTATACACAGGGGACTTAAACTGACCTGTGTTGAATAGCTGTGTTGAATTGTCTTGTGAGATGCTTGGGGTGAGATTTGGGGTGTGTATGTGTGTGTTTTGGGTGCTTGATTTTCTGTAGCTTCATGAAAGGTAAAGCTGTAGGAATGTTTCTGTACTCTTTTCTGATATTTCTGTGATGTTTCATGTTTCATTTTTGCAGCAAGGACTGGGTTTTTTTGTTTGTTTTTTGTTTCCTAATTTTTAGATTTTTAATTGGAGGATAATTTCCTTACGATATTGTGTTGGTTTTTGCCATACAACAATGCAAATCAGCCATAAATATACATACGTCCCCTCCCCCCTGAGCCTCCCTCCAGCCTCTACCCCATCCCCCACCCCTCAGCTTGCACAGAACTCCGGATTGAGCCCCCTGTGCCATACAATACAGCAACTTCCCACTAGCTATCTAATTTACATATGGTAGTATATGTGTTTCAACACTACTCTCTCAATTCATCCCACCCTCTCCTTCCCCGGCTGTGTCTGCAAGTCTGTTCTCTATGTCTGGGAAGGACTGGCTTTTTAATGGTGATACACTGGGAAACTTCAACATCAGGCTTGGGACCTCCTGGGCTCCAAAGGGGAAGCAGGCTGAAGACTCCTCTGCTTTTTAGGACCATCTTAAAAAATAGCATTTACTGAGGTCAGGCCCCTGTTTAAAGTGCTTCATGTGAGTTAATTCCTTTAATCTGTACAACCACCCCATGAGGTAGATGCTTTAGTTCTCATTTTATGGATGAGGAAACTGAGACACAGAGAGTTTGATTAACGTGCCTGAGGTCACACAGATGGCTTCAAATGTCATCAAATTTGGAAGCACCTCTATTAAGTTTTTCTTATATACTGTTCTAAAATACTCTATGAATTGATGTTTTTAGGAGTGTCCTGGGAGACATTCCTACCTTAGGACCACTAGCAGTAAATATACAAGGGATTGCAAACCACACGAACTTATCCCATAAAACCCAAACTTAAATGTATCACCAACTCAGCTTTCCCTGCACTGAATCCCAGAGATGCCTGTACCCATCCTTTACCACTGGAGGGGAAGTTAGAACCGGGGTGACTGAAATGAGGGAGAACTCTCAATGCTCTGGCTAAAACATGCTACTTTTGGAAAATTTATAAAAACATGTGATGATGTCAACCTCCTTGCAAGGGGCTCTCCTGTGGCCTTTGAGAGTGATCTGTGTGAGGGTGGGGCCTGGAACCTTATGCTCATTAACTCTACAATAAATTTGCTCCTGGTCAAAATATATATACAGGGTACACACATACACACAGATGGTGACAGGATGATTGTCCAAAGGTGTTCAATGGCTGTCTTCTGCCAATCCTATTGTGTGTTGCCATGATGAAAGTGATATCTCACCTGGAGATGATATGAAAAGCTATGCTTGAAACCCTTCGTAAAGTTGAGTCTTGGATCAAATGACTTCCCCACCACACCTCTCCCTGTGACCACAGTGTTAGGAATTATTGTCCCCATTTTGCACATGCAGGAGCTGAGGCTCAGAGAAGCACAGAATGAAGAACCGGCTCTGATAGTCACTTTTACTCACATGAACTAATGATGGCTTCTATAAAAAGCACAAATAAGGATCACATTTCATGGCCTCAAGAGGATGGTATAGCAGAGAGCTTATTGCTCCTTAGGGGAAATTAAGTACATAATGATAGGTTGTTGTATTAGGATTAGTTTTGGCTGTGAGTGGCAGAAATCCCCTAAATAACAGTGGTTGAAATCAGATGGATGTGTATTTCTCACCCATGTGAAAGTCCAGGTAGGTGGTCCATCATGGTCGGGGGTCAAGTTCCTTCTATTTTATTGTTTGGCTATCCTCCACATGTGACTTCTGACTCATGGCCCAAAATGGCTGCTATAGCTCCAACCATGAAGTCCATAGTCTAACCAGCAGAAGAAAAGATCAGAAGGAAGACAGACTTCTTTTCAAGTATATGTGCTGAGAATTTTGTGTTATACACAAGGATACAGTTTCCACCCCTTTCTAGGACTTGGTCCTATGACCACACCAACATGCAAAACAGACTTAGAAGTGTAGGTTTTATTCTGGGCAAGCGTGTATACAGATAACACTGTGGGAAAAGGATAGAAAGAGGGTAACTGTTTTTATGTACAACTGTTTTATGCTGTATTTTGTCATATTTTGCTTTTTATCTTCCCAAGAAGATTGCATTCTCTTTAAAGGCAGGAATTCTGTTCTATATACAGCCACAGATTCAAAGAGATATTTCAGCATGTGTAAGGCCATTGAGATCAGTGATTCTCAAACTTCTTTTTATCAGTATATTTCCTTTTTCAGAAAAAAGTTTTTATGGGACCCCAAAATGTAAGACATAAAAGCAATAAATTATTTAAATAAATTTCTTAAGTTCAAAGTTATAACATTTTCATGTTTTAAAATCAACAAGATCTTGAGTTAAAGCATCAAAGGTATCTAATGTGCTAATTTTCGGTATGTGATATATTTGAGTGTGTGTGTTTTCCACTGGTTTATAAAGTCCACTTTTAATAATGAAATGCAATACAATATTTTCAGAACCTCTTTAAACTTGAGCTTGAAAACGACAAATTTAGCTCCAATTCTCATTGTATAGCAAGTGTTGTAAGGTCAAAATCAAGTTTATGAGTCAGCAAGTATGAGCTAGGGTTCCAGCACTGTGCCAAGTGCCAAATGCTTCTCATTAAATCCCTCTACGTCAGGTAGGAGACAGTTGGGCACAGAGAGGCTATGTGATACGTATTTGTTGTCAGAGAAAGCTCTTTTTAAAAAGATTAATTAATGTGATTTTTGGTTGCACTGGGTCTTCGTTGCTGCCTGCAGGCTCTCTCTAGCTGCAGGCCAGGGCTACTCTTCGCTGCAGTTCTCAGGCTTCTCACTGCAGCAGCTTCTCTTGCTGAGGAGCACGGGCTCTGGGGCATTGGGCTCAGTAGTTGCCACATGTGGGCTCAGGAGTTGGGGCACATGGGCTTAGTTGTTCCACAAGTGGAATGTTCCCACACCAGGTATCGAACCCATGTCCCCTGCATTGGCCAGTGGATTCTTTTCCACTGTACCACTAGGGAAGTCCAAGAAAGATCTTAATGATGGAACATGTCCAATTAAGGAGGGTCACAGAGTCATCATTTGATATGGAGGGAATGACAGTGCCTAAGATTTTTTGATGCTTTACATATTTACAAAACACTTTTATGTCCCTTCATTTTATCCTCTCAAAAACTTTCCAACAATTAAGGTAGATATGATTCCTGTTTCACGGATCCTCATCCGTGAGGCTGAAGAGGAAACACAAGGCAAGTGAGTGATGGAGCCAAAAGTTATCAACTCCAAATGCACATCTCTTGTTCTAGCTGTCACCCTGCTTATTGAGTTTTTCTGACACTTACTGCCTTTTCCTGGGTGGCACACCTCTGGGGGATACCATGGGCTTCCACAGACTATGCTGCCGAATGGTGTCTTTATAGTGACAGGGGTAAACCCTGCCTCCCCTTCCCGTGTAAGTCCCGCCCTCCTAATTCTTCCTGGCTTAATATAGGGTGAGGTTCAGAGTTCGCTTGCAGCCAGCCCATGTACGAAAGCAACAAGTGCAACAGTGGACTAAGATCTGATCTGAAGCCCAAAGACTTGGGTTTGAGTCTCACCTTCATCATTAATGCTGTGTGGCCTTGGAGAAGTCCCTTTGTCTCTCTGAGACTTAGATGTCTCCTCTGTAAAACTGGAGATGCTCTATCACCGTTTAGATTTTTGTTGATAGTTCTACGTACCCAGCTCTGAGTCTCCACACAGCACCAGCACTGACTACATGCTGTGTCCTCACTACCCCCATCAGCTTCTGGAAGACACAGGCAGCAGGAGCAGGAAGTGGAGTGGAATGCAAGCTGGCTGATTTGCCCTCCACGGGATGCTCTTAGGGGGTGATCATTAACCCCCACGCCATTTCTTCCAGCATCTCCTGATCACTACGGTTTTTGATTTTGATGCTGTTCTTGGTGAAGACTGGAGCCAGCTGATTGGTTCCTGGAATATAGTGTATATTCATTCCACAGATATTTGTTAAGAGTCTGCTACATGCCAGGTATATTCAGATGGGTGGAGATGATAGAACTCCACACAAAATGGATCAAGTTCTTGCCCTCATGCAGCTTACAGTCTTGTGGGGGAAAGGAAAACAGACAGACAAAAAGCAAAGAATCGCAGAAATATGTAATTACTGTGTAAGGCAGTGACATTTTTCTGAAGGCAAAAGAGCAGAGTAATGGGTTAGTGAGGGGTGAGGCTCTGTGCATGTGTTTAAATGGTGTGTGTGTGTCTAAGAATGTGTGTGCAGGATGGTTGGGAAGCCTTGCCTGGGAAGGTGACCTGAATAAGGGGAGTGAACAATGTGGTTATCTGGGGGAAGAGCTGAGTTCCTAGATTCTTGGGAACCATTCGCTTAATGTTAAAGAAATAATTATTCATTGATCTTGGGCTTACTCTATTTAAACCCCACCTTGCTTTCTCATACTCTAATACTTTGGCCACTTGATGCGAAGAACTAACTCATCGGAAAAGACCATGATGGTGGGAAAGATTGAAGGCAGGAGGAGAGGGAGATGACAGAGGATGAGATGGTTGGATGGCATCACCGACTCAATGGACATGAGCTTGAGCAAGCTCTGGGAGTTGGTGATGGACAGAGAAGCCTGGCGTGCTGCAGCCTGTGGGGTTGCAAAGAGTCAGGCATGACTGAGTGACTGAACTGAACTGAACTGCTTTCCCATGAACTGTCAAAGTCCAGATGCTTCCAAAGTTCTTTCCAGCAGGAACCTGACTCTCCTCTGCATCTGACTGTCTCCTGGCTTCCCATATGAAATCCCTTCTCACCACCTTGCTTTGGCCTAGCCTAAGAGGCTTGAACTGAAGAGGCTCCATGAAGTCTTGGGTGTTATTATTGTGCTTTTATTGTAGCCTGCACCTCATAGGTTCACATACTTTGTTTCCCTTTCATTCATGTTTGTTCACTTTGCCTCTTCAACTGCATCTCAGTGGTTTGGAAGGGAGCTGTGTTGGACTGCACCCTGCAGGTCTACCAGGCCTGGACCAGCCCAGGTTCAAAACAGAAGAAAGATGAGGAGTCAGCAACAGAGACAGCAACGATTTAATGGATGGGGGAGCCTAACATCTGAAGCAAGGTCCTGGAGCGACACCCCACTGTGTACGGTGGATGGCTGGCAGGACATGGCAGCAGTCTTTGCTCCCAGGGCCAGGCGGAGGTCATCAGTTATAGGGTCAAAACTGACATCAGGTTGGCTCATCGGTTACTAGGGAAACCAGCAGAAGGGCATGCCCCTCACTAGCCCTTTGATCAGCATAGAGGAGAGCTCTGATTTAAAGTTAGAATAATCACTAGCTGCAGCCTGGGGCAAGGATGTAAGAAGGTCTGTCACATGAGTAGGGTACAGGTGAAACAGGCATTGGTTGAGCAGGGAATGTCCAGAGATCAAGACAACAGACATCTTGAGTGGTCTGACCATCTTGCTGTCTTTACTTCTTCTGGACCCCCTGTGGAATCTCCCACAGTGCAAAGTCCACAGCAGGTGCTCAACAAACCCTTGGTTATTGATCAGTTGAAGGGTTATTTTCCTCTTGGAAAGAACAGGTTGAAGGTAAGCCAGGTGTGATTGATGGCAAACAGTGGCACAAGCTCCTCCCATCAGGATGTGAGGTCTCTTTCCTCAGTCCTTGACTCTGGGCTGATCCTGTAAGATGCTCTATTGAACAGAATGTGGGCAAATACATTGTGCAAGTTCTGGGAAGGAAGCCTTGTAGATTTTGATCTTGGGCTGGAAATGCTTCCAACACGGAACATGAGAAGGCGAGCTGGGAAGAGGGCAAGAGGCCACAAGGAGAGAGGTCTTGGCCACGCTTGCTGTGGCCCCAGTCATGGGCAAGAGTCTGTCCAAGAACAGCTGAGCCAGGTTCAGACCAGAAAGATCACCCTGCGGAGACTGAGCCAAACAGCCCAGCTACACAATCATGAACTAAAAAACTTACCTGTGGTTTTAAGCCACTGGATTCGGGGTAGTTTGTTACGCAGCACTGAGTAACCGATACATTCTGTGGGAACACCTTGGTGGCAAGGCAAAGTGGTGTTAGAGGCAATCCCTTGTAGTCATACACTGCATTCGTGATATCCTTCAGAGTCTTTTTCATGTCCATCACCTCATTTAATTCTTGCAGAACTTTCTAAGGAGACAGGTAGTTGTCCCTGCACCTATTTTACAGATTAGAAAATCAAGACCTAGTGAGGTTGCATCAGACATGTGAGCTCAAAGGGGATGTAGAATTAGTGTTCAGCACCCCTGTCATGCAGAAGTCCCAGGACAACTGGTAACCTTCCCTGTTGAGGGCAGGTTAGCCCGAGGACAGTAGCCTGAAGTGGATGAGGAAAGTTGAGACCGTGGGGCCTCACTTGGAGGCTGCTTGTTCTAATAAGCCCTGCTACCCCGGGCTCCTCTCACCTCCAAGCAGGAAGGTTGTATAACGAGAAACTCATAATGAGGCTTAGCAAGTCCTTGTTTTTTCCAGTAGCTCTGAGCCTCTGCTTTGCTGCTAGATTGGGCTGCTTGTGAAGGTTTCTAATTCGGGGTCTTAATTTTTGTAAAGCGTGAATTACAAGAAGTCAGAAGAATGATGCAAAGAGCATTAATAATGCACATTCACAAAAGAAGTGGTGTAACTACATTAATTAGGCAAGTCTTGCGTAAAGATGCAATGTAATTATATATTTGAGACAGTTAATTAGGGAGCTACTTGGAAATTTCAGTGAATATTAAGGTAATTATACATAAATACTATAACCATTAAGACTGCACCCATAATGAAAGCAATAACTAATTACATAAATAACAGCATACTTATGTTTTTACATTACCAACACCTAACAATGCTTCCTCTCTCCCGCCTCCCTTCACCATGCAAATGACAAATCTTCCATTTTAAACTCAGATATTCTTGCAAATGGTGGAGAACAATGACCTTTCCTCTTCTTTCCTCTGTTTTGATAAAGCTGGGCCTGCTGCAGGAGCTTCCAGTGAATGGACAGAAATGTGGGTCATCAAGGCTGATTGGCCCTGCCTGACTCCATCTGAGTGACCGTGGGCAGAAATAAATCACAGCCAAACCATGCAGTGTCTGGAGAGGGGTGGAGGCAGGACCATGGACAGAGTCAAGGTGTGTGCTGGAAACACTTGGACTCCCATTCTCGGCGGGGGTGTGGTGGGTGGGGTGGGGTTGGGACCCTTTGTCAGTTGGCTCACCTCAGAGAAGTCACACAGTGTCTCTGAGCCTCAGTTTCCGTGCTATATCAAGTGGGGATGATAGTAATCCCTGCCTTTCAGGACAACAATGGAGAGAAAATATGAAACTGACAATTGCTATCCTATGTGACTGGTGAAAGTTTGCCTTTGAAGCTTCTAATCTTTGATCTCTGTGATTTTGCTCCTTCAGCATGTCCCCTTTATTGTTGGGGTGCTTAGATACTTAACTGCCTACCCTACCCTCCCAATTAAGAAATGCTTTCATGAAAGAAGGAGGAGGAAATGGTAACCCACTCCAGTGTTCTTGCCTGGAAAATCCCATGGGCAGAGGAACCTGATGGGCTATGATCCATGTGGTCACGAAAGAGTCAGGCATGACTTTGCAACTAAACAGCAATAATATGAGAGAAGTATTCATACTCAAGCACAACTGATTGATGAAGTTTAAGGAGAGTCAGAGAGTGAGGGAATGGGTTTATATTTTAACAGGAAGCAGTGTTCAGCTGCCTGTAGAATGCCCAGTCAATAGGTCACTAGTGAAATGTTTGGGTAGGAGCATTTCTGGGTATCCTGGTATCTTGCTATGTAGGCATTTGCTATATACCATGTGAGAGGGGTCACATGGAGTGATGGGTAAGAATGTGGATCAAGGGGCCTGAGATATCTGGGGTTAATGTTTTGGCTTGACAGCTAGCAGATTATTTAGCCCCTCAATAATAATAAAAACTTTAGTTTTTATTGACCAGTGACTATGTTGTGGGCCTTCCCTGGTGGCTTAGTGGCAAAGAATCTACCTGCTAATGCAGAAGATGTGAGTTTGATTCCCTGGGTTAGGAAGATCCACCGGAGGAGAAAATAGCAACCCACTCCAGTATTCTTGCCTGGGAAATCCCATGGACAGAGGAGCCTGGCTGGCTACATACAGTCCATGGGATCACAAAAGAGTCAGACACGACTTAGCGACTAAACAACAATGACTGTGTTGCAGGCACTGTTTAAAGGTACTATTTTATGGACATTAATTAAATTGTTTTCATAACCATCCTACAAGGTGTATGCTATAATTGTCCTCATCTATGAGTGAGAAAAGTGAGGCACAGAGATGATAAGTAACTTGTTCTGGGTCCCTGGCTCTGAAGTAGAGGAACTTGGATTTGATTCTCAATAGTTGGCTCAATAGGCTGAATTCTTTGCTTCTATGATGTAATTTTTTCTTTTCAAATGCAAAAGATGACGGCAATCATTGTACTTCCTCAGTGAGGCTGTTGTAAGTATTACATGATATAGCATGGGTAGCCCATACACTGTAAATATTCTATCCTTTCAAAGTTTGTTTCTTACTCCAAAGTCAGTAAATGTTCATTTCTCTGTTGGGCTCTTCTCTTGACAAGTCAGAGTCTCTCCCATGCTCCCCACTTCCCACTACCTTTCATTATTTGTAGCTCAGTTGATTTCTCACCAGGTGGTCTGCCCTCATGTAAGGTGTGGATGTGAGGGGTGAGTCTGATTCCACCTGGTCCATCAGATGAGTGCTGTCCATTTGAAGGCTTCGGAAGGAAGTCACATCCTTGGTCCAGCATCACTCCCATGACCCAAGGTCTGACTGGTACCTCCTTTTCCTGTCACAATCTGTTGATTCCTTGGAAATCACACATCATTTTTTTTACTGGGAAAGTTTCATCATCTCACTTATTGACCAGATTTAGATATTAATTTTTTTTTAACTTTTAAAAGAAAAGCAAATCTTCTCCATTGGAGTGATAAGCAGCAGTAGTGTTTGGTCCATACAGGCTTGTTCTTTAAGGAAACATGAATGTCATATCTGGAATGGGAAAGGTTCTTTGTACAGCTCTTGGTGCCTCAGCTCTTTCTTAATTTGGTGAGGATTGGAAACCAGCCTGTTTTCATGCTTCTACCCATGTCCCTAACATAGTCAGTTAATTACCAGCCTTCCCATATATTTACAGCTTGTAATCAGTCTTTTCATTCAGAGGAGAGGCATCCTGGGAAAGACACATACAATATCAGAGGAAAGTTGTACTATCTACCCATATTAGTCAAACTTCATTCATAGTATAAATAAGACCTTTATTTAGTGTAATATAGACTAGGTGGTCTCTAGACATTAAAGGGGGAAAATGTAAAACACAAAAGAGAAGAACCAACAAATCCCAGAGGAAACAGAGATAAGTTAGAGAACAAAACAGGACTTAAGTGACGTTTAGTTGGTAAGAAAGAGAGACGTTCAAGAACAGGAAAGAATCTTTGGAATTAAAAAATGTGAATACTGAAGGATTTCAGCAAAAGTCCTGGAAGATATTAATAACACTGGGGAAAAAAGATCTCTGTTTACAGAGAAAAAAGATGTAAGATGCAAATGAAAAGTGAAGAGACAGAAAAGGTCAAACCAAGAGATATAATCCTGTGCAATTAAAGGTCCAGAAAGAGATAAAAGAGACATGAAGAAAAGGAGCTAATCAAATTCCCAAAGTTCAAGGAAGAGAACCTGTTTTTAAAAAGAATTAAATTAAAAGAGCTTATTAGCTATCGGGGTTTCCCTGATAGCTCAGTTGGTAAAGAATCCACCTGCAATACAGGAGACCCCGGTTCAATTCCTGGGTGGGGAAGATCCCCTGGAGAAGGGATGGGCTACCCACTCCAGTATTCTTGGGCTTCCCTGGTGGCTCAGCTGGTAAAGAATCTGCCTGCAATGCAGGAGACCTGGGTTCGATCCCTGAGTTGGGAAGATCCTCTGGAGAAGGGAATGGCTACCCACTCCGGTATTCTGGCCTGGAGAATTCCATGGACTATATATTCTGTGGGGTCACGAAGAGTTGGACATGACTGAGGGACTTTCACTTTCATTAGCTATCAAACAAATAAATAAAATATATCACATCTAACAATTTATCATCAGATTTCAGGACATAAGGAAAAAGAGAAGATTCTAAAAGCATCTAGAGGGGAAAAATAGGGTGAAAGTGAAAGTCGCTCTGTCATGTCTGACTCTTTGCGACCCCATGGGCTATACAGTCCATGGAATTCTCCAGGCCAGAATACTGGAGTGGGAAGCCTTTCCCTTCCCCAGGGGATCTTCCCAATCCAGGGATCGAACCCAAGTCTCCACACTGCAGGAGGATTCTTTACCAGCTGAGCCACAAGGGAAGCCCAGGAATACTAGAGTGGGTAGACTTTCCCTTCTCCAGCAGATCTTCCTGACCTAGGAATCAAACTGGGGTCTCCTGTATCGCAGGCGGATTCTTTACCAATTGAGCTATGAGGGAAGATTAAATAGCTTACCACCTAAAAAAAAAAAATCAGATTTCATATGATTCTCATTTGCAGCCCTGTTTGCTAGAAAAGAATTGAGCAATACCTTTTAACTTTTAAGGGAAAGTGATCTTGAACCTAGATTTCTAGTACCTTGACAAAGTATCATTCAAGTGTGAGGTGTAAGGACACTTTTCGGAGATGAAAAAATTCAAAAACTTTACCTCCCACAGAAACAAAACAAAAACACAAGGCAAACAAAACAAGGCAAAACTAAAACAAACAAAAAACCCTGAGCATGCAGTCTAGCAAAATAAGAAAAGAACTGAAGAAGGGGGTAAATACAGGAGCCAATATGCAGAGAGTATTAAAAAGAAATCCCAGTTTGACAGCTGTCCAGCAGGCCCCCCCCGCAAAAAAAGCAATCAGATCAAGTTAGAACTGGATGTCAGATAACTCCAAGAAGAATCCTTTTAAGAAGAAAAGTGGATTACGTTCAATAAGTAGTATTATCTTATGAATATGGTTTTTAAAAATGTATACTCCTTTTCATTACAGGAAAACTAAGAATTCAGAAGTTTCAGGAAAACCAAAAGCTATACCAGAAATCATGGCCCAAATATATAGTCAGCTAAAATGAAGCATGATTTTGAATTATTTTACAGATAGCTTTTTCTTATAGCACTTAGCATCTTTTAATACTCCTTAAAATCGAATTATATCTTATAAATCTATTATTTGTTTTCTGTTTTGTGTCTGTTTTGTACCCCCAATAGAATGTGAGCTCCATGAGGGCAGAGAATTTTGTCTATCACAGTCACTGGTCTATTTCTTGCACCTAGAAAACCGTGTAGCACACAGTAAGCATTAATTATTTGTGAAATAATTGAATGGAATAAGAAAATGCCAGCCCTTTTGATCCTGACTTTTAGTTTATTTTTTTCAAATTACATAGGTTTAGTGACAGAAGGTAATTTTCCTTTGATTTCAGTCACATTCTTTGGTTCTGCAGTGAATAATAATTATATAAACTTAATATTATAAACACTGCTTATTTTCAATAGTAAATTATTTTATTGAAATATAATCTATATTCACAAATCAAAGGGTACAGCTCGATGAATATTATTGCCCAGATCAAGAAACAAAATGCTACCAGCATCCTAAAAGTGTCCCAATTACTGTCTGTTTGATGAAATTATCAATCGTCTGTTTTCTTGAGCATAATAATCGGAGTTACTTCAAAGCTCTTATCTGATAATTGCAATATTTGGATTTCCCTTGGGTACGTTTATTTTATTTTTTAATAGATTTTATTTTTTAGAGTAGATTTAGGTTCACAGAAAAATCGAGTGGAAAGTACAGAGGATTGCCATATACCCTCTCCCCTCAAATACCCATAGACTCCCCACCATCAGTGTCTGGCACTAGAGTGGTGCATTTTTACTTTTAGTGAACTGGTATTGACATGTCATCATCACCCAAAGTCCATAGCTTACATTAGGGTTTATATTCTTGGTGCTGCTCAGTTTATGAGTTTTGACAAATGGATTAAGAAACATGTGTCAGCCACGGTAGTTTCATGTGGAAGAGGTTCACTGCCAAGCTGTTCATCCCTCCCTCTCTGTAAGCCCTGGCAATCTTAATTTTGCCCTTTCTAGAATATCATATAGTCGGAATCATACAATATGTAGCCTTTTTAGACTGGCTTTTTTTACTTAGTAATATTCAAGTCTCCTCCATGTCTTTTCACGGCTTGATAGCTCAGTTTGTTTAAGCACTGAATAATATTTCATTGTCTGATGTACCACAGTCAGTACTACAGGATAAATCCATCCACTTACTGAAGGACAACCCAATTTCTTTTAAGTTTTGGTGATTATGAATAAAGCTGCTATTAACATCTGTGTGTAGGCTATTCTGTGGACCTAAGTTTTCAGCTCCTTTGGGTAAACACTTGAGGAGTGTGGTCACCAGATGGCAAAAAGTATGGTAAAAGTATCGATATGTTTAGTTGTCTAAGAAACCATCAAACTTGTCTTCCAAAGCGGCTGTGCATTCAGCTTGCGTTCCCACGGGCAATGAATGAGTCGTTGCCTTCCATCTTTGTCAGCATTTGCTGTTGTCAGTGTTTTGGATTTTAGCCATTCTAATAGGTGTGTGGAGGTATCTCACTGATTTAATTTGCAGTTCTCTGATGACATAGGATACAGAGCATCTTTTCATTTGTTTATTTGCCATCTGTACCCCTTCTTTGGTGAGGTATCTGTTAAGGTCTTTGGCCTATCTTTTAACTGGGCTGTTTTTTATTTTACTGTTGAGTTTTAAGAGCTCTTTGTGTATTTTAGATAATAAGTATCTATCAGAAATGCCTTTTGCAAATATTTTCTCCCAGTCTGTGACTTGTTTTCTCATTCTCTTGTTGGATCTGTTTTTATTGTTTATTTTTTCCTTTTTTGATCATTTAATTTTGCCTGTTACTATACCAACTACTTTTGCTTGAATAATGGATGTTGTGAAACAAAAATTGTACATGTGATCTGTGGATGATGTTCTTAGAGATGGTAGGCATTGCACCTGAATCTAGAATTTAGTTTATTCAAAGTTGGACTTCAGTCTTGGGAAAGACTGGTCTCTTTTGGTTTGCTTTTATTTCTAGGGAATTTCCCATCTAGGACATGACTGGAATGTTCTCCCGGGATCCTCTATCTTGATGGGCCCTAAATTCCATTTTTCATTCTTCCAGCCACTTGAGGACACCTAGAATTCTGTCTAGCCTCTCAGCTTTGTGGCTGTCACTTTTTCTTGTGCTTTTTTGACTCTGCTTCTTGGTCTCGTATCTGCAGCGTTAAGCACTGGCAAATGCCTTGAGGCCGAAACCTACATGGAGAGCTGACTTTCTTCTGTGCTTACTTCTTTTTGACATATTGGCCCTCTGAAATCTTGTCTTGGCAGTTTTCCAATGCCTTCAAATGTCGTTTTCTTTTAATAAATGTTTTATTGTGAAATAATTTTATACTTGCAGTAAAGTTGCAAAAATAGTAATTTTCATATATCTCTAACCTAACCTACCCTAATGTAACATGTAATATCTTATATCACTATGGTATACTTGTTTAAACTAAGAAGTCAACACGGGTACATTACTATTAACAAAATTTCAGACTTTATTTTTATTTCATCAATTTCTCTAATAATATCCTTTGAAAATGACTGGGTTCAATCTAGTATATCACATTGCATTTAGCAAATAATGCAGCTCTCAGTTATTCCTGGCAGGAGGGCTGATCTGTTATTAGCTAATATGCTATAGTCATCAGTAAAACTCCCATTTACTGGTGTTTAGTTTTTTTTTTATAATTAACCTATAGATAATACATGTGCTATGTGCGTTGTGTCCCACTCTTTGCAACCCCATGGACTGTAGCCCACCAGGCTTCTCTGTCCATGGAATGTTCCAGGCAAGAATACTGGAGCTAGTTGACATTTCCTTCTCCAGGGGATCTTCCTGACCCGCGTATCAAACCCAAGTCTTTTGTGTCTCCTGCATTGGCAAGCAGATTCTTCACCACTGTGCCACATGGGAAGCCCCATAGATAATGCACAGATGACCTAATATTGGAGATTCATCATTATAAAGGTAACCAGCAGAACAATGAACAATACAACCAATAGAATTATGGGAATAGTGGTGAGGTAAGAGGTAGTATTAGAGAGTTAAATTTTGTCATTTTTGATAGAGGAGAGTCAGTTGATACCATCAAGTTCATAAGTCATGACACAGAAGTGTAAGAATTATGATGGAAGTGATTAGAAAAACAGAAAATAGAACTGGTTATCTCTGAGGAGCGAAGCAGAATATTGTGAGGATGTAAGAATTCTGCTTTTATTTAAGCTCATTTGCTTATATGATTTTAAACCATATAAAGTAGAATCAACATGTGCTGACATAGTGTAATGCCCATAACACAGTTCAAGTGGAAAAAAGTTGGGCGATACAGCATGTATGATGTGATACTCTACATGAAAGCTCCGTGTGCAGCGGGAAGGCCCGAGTATGACTTTACAAACACATGTGCTCTTGCGCTGCTTTCATTCCCATGGAAAGGACATCTCTAGGTTAGTTTGCTGGTCCCAGGAGGATGAGTGATACATAAGGCAGAGCTGACCTAGAAACTTCTTACAGGAAATTTGGTCTGAATATGAATTATCTAGAGTCCTTTGTTATCAATAGCAGAGGTCAAGAATGACAAATACGGTCATTACAAATTTCTTACAACTAACAATATAGACAAAGGAATAATATTTTCAAGTGTTGAGCAATAAAAGGCACTAACCCAGATTCCACAGCCAAAAACCCCGCTAATATTTAAGATTCGTGATGATACACAGACCTCTTTACTATTACAAAAACCAAAAGAATTAACCCTCCAAGACCTTTCCAGAATAGATTAATAAAGGGTATATGTAAGGAGAAGAAAAGTGATCCCAGAGGAAAGAGTTGGATGCCAAAAAGCTGGTGAAAAATGAAATTATTATCTGTTGGTAATAAGATTAATTATTGTAAAAACCTTTTTTTCCTATTTAACAAAAGGTGCAACAAGAGAATTAAAGTTACCTGTTTTCAATAGATAGTTAAACAGTTTTTATTTTGTTTTGGAAGGAGATGAGAGACATGGAACAGCTTTAGAATTAGGAAAATATATAGTATGTATGTATATTAAAATGTACAGATAATTGGGATAAAAAAATAAAAATTTAGCTTTCACATCAGAAGAAGGAAAATAAAGGAGTAAAGAAAACTCAATCAGTTCTGTAGTGGGTAGGAAATGGGAAAGAAACAAAGGCAAAGGGAACTTAACCACAGCTGCCAAGTTGTTGAACACAATCCCAGGTTATGGGGACAGTTTATGGACATCTTTGGGGTGGCGGTTATCCAACCTGCCCGAGAACGTAAAGTCAAAGGTGAGAGGTTAATAGGAGACTGGCATGTTCTGGGAGGTCAGTGTAGCTGGAGTGAGGTGGGGGGTGCTGCTGGAGCAGCTCTGAAAGGGCTAGTAGACCACACTAAAGACCCGCACCATCTCTTACAGGGTCTGAGGATGTATTTTAATATTCTCAAAGTAACCGAATACAGAATCAGTTGGGGAGCTTATTAAAGCACACATTTCTGTGCAAATCAAAACTATCACCTCACATGGGTCAGGATGGCCATCATGAAAAAGTCTATAAGTAGCAAATACTGGGGAGGATGTGGAGAAAAGGGAACTCTCCTACACTGTTTGTGGACATGTAAATTATAGTTAGAACTGGACATGGAACAACAGATGGGTTCCAAGTTGGGAAAGGAGTACATCGAGGCTGTATATTTTCACCTGCTTATTTAACGTATATGCAGAGTACTTCATGCGAAATGCCAGGCTGGATGAAGTACAAGCTGGAATCAAGATTGACGGGAGAAGTATCAAACCTCAGATATTCAGATGACACCACCCTTATGGCAGAAACTGAAGAGGAACTAAAGAGCCTCTTGATGAAAGTGAAAGAGGAGAGTGAAAAAGCTGGCTTAAAACTCAACATTAAAAAAACTAACGTCATGGCATCTGGTCCCATCACTTCATGTCAAATAGATGGGAAACAATGGAAACAGTTACAGGTTTAATTTTCTTGGGCTCCAAAATCACTGCAGATGGTGATTGCAGCCATGAAATTAAAAGATGCTTGCTCCTTGGAAGAAAAGCTATGACCAACCTAGACATCATATTAAAAAACAGAGACATTACTTTGTCAACAAAGGTCTGTCTAGTCAAAGTTATGGTTTTTTGCAGTAGTCGTGTATGGATGTGAAAGTTGGACCATAAAGAGAGCTGAGCACTGAAGAATTGATGCCTTTGAAATGTGGCATTGGAGAAAACTCTTGAGAGTCTCTTTGACTGCAAGGAGTTCCAACTAATCAAACCTAAAGGAAATCAGTCCTGAATATTCATTGGAAGGACTGATGCTGAAGCTGAATACTCTGGCCACCTGATGCGAAGAACTGACTCATTGGAAAAGACCCTAGTGCTGGGAATGATTAAAGGTGGGAGGAGAAGCGGACAACAGAGGATGAGATGATTGGGTGGCATCACCGACTCGAGGGAGATGAGTTTGAGCAGAGTTGGTGATGGCTAGGGAAGGCTGGCGTGCTGCAGTCCATGGGGTCACAAGGAGCCAGACATGACTGAGTGACTGAACTGAACTGAAATTGGTATAGCAGCCACCATGGAAAGTAGTATGGAGTTTGCTCAAAAAAGTAAAAACTAAATGCCATATGATCCAGCAATCCCATTCCTGGGCATATATCTGGACAAAACTATAATTCAAAAAGATACATGCATGCCTATCTTTGTAGTAGCACTATTTACAATAGCCAAGATGTGGAAGCAGCCTAACTGTCCAATGACAGATGAATGAATAAAGATGAATAAAGATTGTATATACATACAATAGAATCCTACTCAGCTGTAAAAGAGCCATTTGGAATAACGTGGATGAAACTAGAGATTATCATCTTAAATGAAGTCAGAAAGAGAAAGACAAATACCATATGATATCACTATATGTAGAATTGAAAATATGACACTAACAAACTTATTCACAAAATAAACTCAGACATAGAGAACCGACTTTACTGTTGCCAAGAAAGAGAGGGTCAGGGGAGGGAAGGATTAGGATATTGGCATTAGCAGATGCAAACTATTATACAGAGTGTATAAACAATAATGTTCTATGGTATAGGACAGGGAACTGTTTTAAATATCTTATGATAAATCAGAATGGAAAAGAATGTGAGAAAGGATGTATATATGCGTAAGCTGAATCACTTTGCTACACAGTAGAAATTAACACAACATTGTAAATCAACTGGACTTGAATTAAATAAAAATACATACATTTCTGGATCCCAGAGATTCTGATTCAGTGGTTCGGAGGAAAAGCCCCAGAGACTGATGTTTTCTAAAGCATCCCAAATGATGTCACTGATGTTCCCAGCGATCTACCTGTAGCCCATAACTACTTCCACCAGATGAAAAGAGCACCAAGAGGTGTGACAATACACACCCATCTATTTCTTCTCCTTCTTCTTCATCTTCATGTTTGTTTGCCTTCTAGGCGATGGGTTTTGGAAAGGGCGTATGACCTGATTCTGGCCTAGGAGACACAAAAGAAGTCTTCCAAAAGTGCTTCTACAGATATTGTCCTTGCCCTTAAAAGAAAAACTATTTGAATATGACAGTTGGTATTCTGTCATCTTGAGGATGAGGCCGGCATGAAGAATGGCAGAGAAGAGGGGTAAACGATGTGGAAATAGTTAAGGTGCTGAATCCACCCATCCTGAGCTCACCCTGTCTTTGGATGTTCTGTTGTGGAAATAATAAATTTCCATACTGTTTAAGGCATTTGGAGCGGGAATGTCTGCAGGCAGAACTCAGCCTGAGGTCAATGCTAAGGGTCATCAGACTCTTAGGGGGAATCTTAGATTGGCAAGTAGGTCCCAAAGGGCAGAGGGGGACTCTCCCAAGGAATTTACAGTCATTTTTATTTTATTTTTTTATTAAAGTTTTCTTTTAAAAATTTTAGTATTCCTAACTGATATATCAAGAACTGACTGCAGATCTTCTAAGTGGCTCCATAGTTCTCCTGGGCAGAATGAAAAGCCGAATCTCCTGGCTTCTCCCCCTCCTCTGTATAACAGTAAGCCCTATTGGGCAGGTTTATGAAAGGATGAGGAGCCTGGTGGGCTGCTGTCCTTAGGGTCGCACAGAGTCAGACACGACTGTAGCGACTTAGCATGCATTGGAGAAGGAAATGGCAACCCCCTCCCGTGTTCTTACCTGGAGAATCTCAGGGACAGAGGAGCCTGGGGGGCTGCCGTCTATGGTTGCTGTCTTTGGGGTCGCATAGAGTGGAACGCGGCTGAAGTGACTTAGCAGGAGCAGCATGAAAAGATGAAATGAGATAATGTATGCATAGCCCTCAGCACAGCGTTTGGTACAGATAAGTGCTTAAAAGTGCTCCTTGAATTGAACAAATAAGTGAACAGGTGATTGCATTTTTTGAAGGGCTGTGAGAAAATGGAAATAACACCACCACACCCTAGTCTTCATGCTTAGGGTCTCTTTCTCAACTCAAGTTGAAGATGACTTTGGCTTTCTTTGGCCAAATTTGTTGGAATTTTGTTAGTAAATTTTTTTTTGTAAAAAAAGTTTTTAATTTTTTTTTGTAAAAAGTTTGTAAAGATTTTCTGTTAGCTTAGGAAAGTACTTCTTTTTTTGTTTATACATTTTTATTACCCATACGCAGGTCTTGTGGATGTTTTTCCCCTAACCCTCTGCCCGTACCCTGTGCCATTGGTCACCACCAGCATTGACCTGGAGGAGGGCAACATACCAGCACTGGGAGGATCCAGGGTAACCAAGGGAGGTAGGATGGATTTAGGCCATCTTATACTTGGGTTTATTGTCAAGGTGCTTATGTGATAAGCCTGCTTTCTCTGCCCCAGGGAAAAGGTCCCCCAGGTTTCTACATTTTGCTGGCTTCCAATAATTTCAGCAGGCAGAACTCAGCCTGAGATCAATGCTGAGGGTCATCAGATTCTAAGGGGGAATCATAGATTGGCAAATAGGTCCCAAAGAGCAGAAGGGGACTCTCCCAGGGAATTTACAGTTGCTTTTTTTTTTTTTTTTTTTGACTGTGCTGTGGGGATCTTAGTTCTCAGACCAGGATTGAACCTGGGCTCTTGGCAGTGAAAGCGCAGCATCCTAACCCCCTGGGCCTCCAGGGAAATTCCCCTACAAACACTTCTTATCTGAACTCAAATTTGTAAAACCTGAAAACCTTCCCAAATACAAAACCACCACAGACCACATGGGAAACAAAACAGTACTGTATTTCAGTATTTCAAAAATAAAATTGGAGAACAGGACTTTTATCCTTTTTAGTAAAGTTGCTTAGAGTTAGCTGTGTCCCTGGACCTGGCAGTAATGACCAAACTTGCCAGGGTCATGAGTGTGTGATAAAACATGGCATTATTAACGTTTCTCTCCCCAGAGACAGAGGATCTCATCATGAGAAATATAAACGTTTAGTTTGGTTGTTAGACTGTTTTCAGATAGAGGGCTGTGGCTCTTTACCCATCCTTTCTCAAATCCTCACCCAACTCTTGCTGACCTCTGGGGGAGCTCCTGTACCCACAGGTTTGAGAATGGGGCAGCTTGGGAGGTGTGGACTTAGACCTTCAGCAAAAGTTATGGGATGGCACGTTGATCCATTTTGCCTGGCTGAAACCTTGATCCTGGATTTTGTGCCCTCACCCTAAGCTTGGGGTTGGTTATGACTCCAAGTTTCTCTTCTTCGTGTTCTCTCTTTTTTCCACCCTCCTGAATTAAAGTCCTGCATCTCTAGGATCACCTGTGGGTGGAAAAGCAATCAGAGATGAGTTTTACAGCTTAGCAATCAGAACTGACCTTGTTCTCGCTTTTCATCATATGCACATACAGCTAGATGGTAGGTAGTGTGATATTTTGATCTGGGTGCAAATAAAAGAGCATTCTCTTTTATCAACAAAAGAGCAAGTAGAAGTCCTGGTGGATAGGATGGGCACTTCTGTGGCAGATGTGGCTGAGTGTGTGTGTGTGTGCGTGCATGTGTGTGTGTGAAAGAGAGAGCTGCCTCTGAGAGTTAGAAATCAGATTTCCCGAAAGTGGACACCTGGAAAATCCTGTGCCATATTGTCTATTGCTTCTTAAGAATGACATAATGGAGCTGGAGAAAACCCAGGAAAGGACAGCTGAATTAATTAAAGACTTGGAATGGTTTTTAAAAACACTTTCAGTTTCAGATTATAAAAATAATATGTATTCATCATGGAAAACTTGGAAAATATTCAAGGTAAAAGAAAATAAAATTATATATTATCCTACCACCCAGAGGTAACAGTGTTTAAAGTTGTGTTGTATTTCCTTTCTTTTTCTGTGTACATAAATATACATATAACAATTATATCTGTACACATTTATATATACATATGTATTTTTTTGACTTCCCAGGTTCTGCTAATGGTAAAGGACACTCCAGCTAATGCAGGTAGATGTAAGAGATGCGGGTTCTATCCCTGGGTTGGGAAGATCCCCTGGAGGAGGCTATGCAACCCATTCCAGTATTCTTGTCTGGAGAATTCCATGGACAGAGAAGCCTTATGGGCAACAGTCTATAGGGTCGCAAAGAGTCAGGCGTGACTGAAGTGACTTAGCACACATACATTTTTTTTTAAAGTATCCTATTTAGTACACATTTTTAATCATATTTGATGTGTTTGTCATTAAATAATTTTGAAATATTTTCATGACTGTTACATAGCAGTTGATGGTTTTACAAAATCGTATTTGACTTGTTGTTTAGTCGCTAAGTTGTGTCTGACGCTTTTGTAGTCCTGTGGACTGTAGCCCACCAGGCTCCTCTGTCCATGAGATTTCCCAGGCAAGAATACCGGAGTGGGTTGTCATTTCCTTCTCCAGAGGATCTTCCTGACCCAGGGATCAAACTTGTATCTTCTACTTGGCAGGTGGATTCTTTACCACTGAGCTACCTGGGAAACCCTTTATTTGACTACTCTTGCATTACTTAGATTTTGTGTGTTTGTGTGTATAATTAATATACATAATTAATTAAGTGTATACATATATTAATATACATAATTAACTTGGGGGGCTATGCTGGTTCCTTGTTGCTGCACGCAGCCTCTCTAGTTGCAGAGTACAGGCTCCAGGGCATGCGGGCTTAGTTGTCTCACCACACGTAGGATCCTAGTTTCTGACCGGGGCTTGAACCTGCGGCCCTCACACTGGAAGGCAGATTCTTAACCGCTGGACCACCAGGGAAGTCCCCTTTAGATTTAGTATATTTTTAGATTATATTTTAATTGCATATTTATTTTTATAATTTAAACTATGATAACATGTTTTCTCCCCACACTTTCATGGGGTTTCTGATTATTTCCTTAGAACGAATACTTAAAATTATGGTTTTACATATTTTACAAAAGTTTTACATATTTTATAAAAGTTTTACATATTTTAAGTTTTTTTGTGTGTGCCAGATTTCAGTAGAGACATATGAAAAAGAATTTAGAAGTTGAGGACTTGTCAGTATGAAAACTTAAACACCAAATGGAGTGGATGAAGTTCATAAGAGAACAAAGGGTTTCTTTTAATCGGTCAAGAAGAGATTTGCTAAAGACTGAAATTTTGTAATTACTCAGCGATTTTGGGCATTCAATGAGTGTAGATTAGGGGCCAATGCAAAGAAGGCACAATTTTCTGTGAGAGGAGTAAATGGAGGAGTAAATGTGACAATAGTAAAAGGAAGGAAGGTCTGTTTTCTAAAGAAATTAGACAAGACAGTTGCAAAAACTAAAGGAAACTCACCATCCTACCAACATAGGCTCTTTTAAGCTGCTCTGTTGAGAGGTGGCTTCTGCAGTTCCTGGCTCAGAATGGGCAGGAAAACACATCCAGAAGGTGACTGTTGCTCTGAGTTTAGTCTAACTGGGTTTGACTCATGTCTCCCCGTGAGTAATACTTAGTCCCCCTGTAAGTAATACCAAGTGATGCTTGAAGCCTCCCTAGCCTTATTATTATTATTATTGGTGGTGGTGCTGTGTGGCATGCAGGATCTTAGTTCCCTGAACAGGGATTAAATTAAAGTTCCCCCTGCATTGGGAACTTGGAGTCCCAACCACTGGACTGCCAGGGAAGTCTAAGCCTCCCTGACCTGATAGCTTATCCTCACCTCTGTCAGTGACAAAAGCCCACTAGGGTGTTTTGAAGAGACTTGAAGGCCTACCCTGGTAGTCCCGTGGTTTAGACTTAGAGCTTCCAGTATGGGGGATGTGGGTTTGATCCCTGTTTGGGGGACTAAGAACCCATATGCTGTGTGGTATGGCAAAATTTTAAAAAAAGGAGAGAGAGAGAGAGAAACTTGGATAGCAACAAGAAAAATAACAACAAGCTACCCTGAGCTGGTCCCAGTACGCGAATGGGCACAGGCAAATACAGCTCTGGATCTCTGACCCAGGTCAGCACTCGTGGCACTGACAAGGTGTGCAAAGTATGGACTGTTGGGTACTTATGCTATCTATTTAAAAATCAGTCAATCAATTAAATTTACTGTGCATGCTTCAGGTTCAGGACCCCATAAATGACTGCACTGGGGGAATTATAAGAACAATGTAAAGGCAGAAATGGATGCCAGGGGTCAAGAAGTCCAAACATCCAATTATAAAATAAATAAGTCCTGAGGATGTATGGTACAGTGTGGTGACCATAGTGAATAAAACTGTATGGTAATATTTGGAATTTGCTAAGAGAGTAGATCTTAAAAATTCTCATCACAAGAAAAAAATTGTGACTGTGTGGAAATGGATGTTAACTAGATTTATTGTGACCATTTAAAAAAGAAGTCAGTGTGATGTGAGAGGGCTGTCCTCAGGCACTTATAAGATGACACCACTGGGACTCCTAAAATGACAAGCATTCTCTGTCATACTGTAGAGTTTACTCATTATGTTTCCTGTCTGTCACCACCTGCTAGAATGTAAGTTTATCAGGATACAGACATTCGTTTCATTACTCCCAGTGTCTTGAACAATACTTGCCACAGAGTTAACTATCTTTTGAATAAGCGAAATGCTTTGGTATGCTTCTCTAATAGTGCTCACTGATTTAAGCTTGTAAAAATACACTTACGTATCACTTAAAATGTGTCTGGCACTGTTTCAGCCCTAAACATATATTAAGTTGTTTGATCAATCCTCTGATGAAGGTACTAGTATTCTCATCCTAATTTTACAGATGGGGAAACTGAGGCAAAGAGGAGGAAGTAACTTACCTAAGATCACCCAGCCAGTTAACTGTTGAAACAGCAATTCTAATCCAGGCATCTGCTTCCTGCCTTCACCTCTTCACACTCACCTTCTCAGGGACGTGGGTCTAAGGTATCCCCTCAGCATTACAGGTGCAGTTCTGTGGCTGTGAAATGGAGTTCAGTGAACTGATCAAGTCCTTTCTGATTCTTCCTACCAGGAGGTTGCCCTTAAAGCTTACTTCAGCCCAACTAAATTATTAGATCTCTCGGTGTTGAGCTTTTATTATGAGCCTGACATAATATTAGTTTCATCTTGTAGATTAAAATGATAAGAAAAAACAGTAGCAACTTTCTGTAACTTCTAGAAAGTGGAATCACGTGTGAAAAGGACAGAAAGAAAGGTTATGGAAATTCAGAGGATGGTGCTGTTGTTGCTATATGTTGAATGGAGGGACAAGGGAAAATCAGGTGGAAAGGCATTCTGGGCAGGGGGAACAGCATAAGCAAAAATGAGGAGGGCCATCTAAGAAGACCTCTTTTAGTTGCTCCTCGGGATCCTCCATAGCCAGAGCTCTTTCTCTAGTGGGCCAGCAGCTCGCCCCCGAGTCCCCTGTGTCTGTGCGTTGAGCAACCTCAGGATGAAACTCAGCACCTCGACTGAGAGACCCTTAGCTGTTGCCTCCACTTCTATCTCCGGCCTGCTGAGGAACTACTCTGAGCCTCGGTTTCTTCATCTATAAAATAGAAACTAAGAGGTCCTACCTCAATTGCTGGTGGGAAGAATCAAGAGTGGTCACATGTATGAAGTTTCTAGCTTCACCTGACACCATGACTGCCCACTAACCTTTTAAAAGTTTTTTTTAATTGGAAGATAATTGCTTTACAACCAACACAAGTTGGTTTCTGCTGTGCAAAAATGTGAATCAGCTATAAATATATGTATATGTATATATCTCCTACCTCTTGAGCCTCCTCTCCCCATCCCATCTGTCTGGGTCATCACAGAGAGCTGGGCTCGGCTCCTTGTGCTATATAGTGCTTCCCTGGTAGCTCACGTGATATGGAATCTGCCTGCAATGCAGGAGACCTGGGTTTGATCCCTGGGTTGGGAAGATGCCCTGGAGAAGGAAATGGCGATTCACTCCAGTACTCTTGCCTGGAGAAGTCCGTGGACAGAGGAGCCTGGCGGGCTACAGTCCATGGGGTCACACAGAGTTGGACACGACTGAGTAACTAGCAAACACACACACATCTTGAGTCTCCTCGCCCCATCCCGTGTGTCTAGGTTGTCAAAGAGCACTGGGCTGGGCTCCCTGTGTTATCCAGCAGCTTCCCACTACCGATGCATTTTACACGTGGTAGCGTATATATGTCAATGCCACCTCTCAGGTCATCCTGCCCTTTTCTCTCCCCCATGGACTGTGTCCATGAGTCCATTCTCTACATAGGTCTCTCTATTCTAGCCCTGCAAATACGTTCATCCATATCATTTTTCTAGATTTCATATATATGTGTTAATATATGATATTTTTTCTCTTTCTGACTTATTTCACTCCATATAAAAGGTTCTAGGTTCATCCACCTCAGTTCAATTGACTCACATTTAAGTCAATTGTTCCTTTTTATGGCTGAGTAATATTCCATTGTATGAATGCACCACAACTGCTGTTGTCCACGCTTGCTGTCTGACTACTGATAGGTGATAATAGTTGGTGTTCAGTCGCCCAGTCGTGTTTGACTCTTTGCAATGCTATAGACTGCAGCACACCAGGCTTCCCTGTCCCTCACCATCTCCCGAAGTTTGCCCAAGGTCAACAATCCCCTATAATTTTCCAAGTTCTTTTAGTTAAAATTTTAATCCCAATTTACATCTGAGGCAATTGAAGCTTCAGGAGGATAAGTGATTTGTTGTATGATTCTACTTGTTTAAATGTCAAAGAACAGGAGGAACCAATTGAGAGGGTTAGAACGGAAGAATGGGTAACCTTTGGCAGGAAGGGGTGGGGAATGACTGGGAGGAAGCACCGGGATAAACTACTTGCTGGTAATAATCAACTTCTTGACTGTGTTCACTTTGTGATAATTCATCTATCTCTACTCTTATGATTCATGTTTATTTTCTCTTTGTTATACAGATATAAATATTGTTAAAATGCCTCAAAAAAATCCCCTGCACTTCTGTGGGGCTCAGGAATTCAAATCCTTCCATGTACATGAACGCCTTGAAACCTCACAACTGCTCTCCCGAACTGGCCTGGGAAAAATTGTCTTGTCCTTTCCTTTCCCAACAGATACTTTAATTCTGATGAGTTTCCTCCAGCTGTAATGAACAGTTAGGACAATCTCGGAGAGAGAAGCAAGTCTGGAAGTCGTGGCCAAGGGCACCCGTAGGAGAAGGCTGGGTAGGATGTACAGGTGAGTGTCATTTCCAGGATCAGCCGGAAGGACCCCTTCTTGCCACACCTACCCCTCCCCAAGGCACAGCCCTCCTATCACAGTCCTGGGGCTGGGGTGACTGTTTGGAACCACTGGCTCTAGAATAGGGGGCTACAGACTAGTACAGACATGAGCGACAGAAGATTGGAATGCCCACATTTGAGGCAATCACTTCTCAGGGAGATTCTGAAATCATTTTCTATGAGAAGCAAGTTACAAAGTATTTTTCAAAATCATACTCTGAGGTATATTTGCATAAATGAATGTACTGTACTTTTTTTTATAAACCATGAAAGCTTTAATTACCTAAACTCTAATTAAGCTTGTCTCTTGCAGAAAACACAGGATATTAGCTTATTTTGTACTTGACTAGACTTTTTTTTTGTTTTCATATGTTGGGTGATCTTCTATGTAAGTCTCTGTTAAACTCAGTGGAAACACTTCAGGAGTGTTTTCAAGCCAATTAATATTTTATTGAGCGCCTGGTAAGTGCCAGCATGGTTTAGCAGTTAAGAGCAGAGATCCTGAGAGTAGGGCTACCTGGGTCCATTCCAGAGTTAAGCTCTGGCTCTTACTAGCTATGTGACCCTGGGCAAGTTATTCAATAGTCTCTGGCCTCACTTTCCTCAACTGTAAAAGAGGAATTATAATGGTGCCAATCTCATCAGGTTGTAAGGAGAATTAATGAGACAGTGTAGGTAAAGAGCTTAGAATGGGGCCTGCACACGGTAAATAGTTTATACTGTGTGCATGCATGTGCTTGGTCATTCAGTCGTGGACGACTCTTGGGACCCCACGGACTGTAGCCTACCCGGCTCCTCTGTCCATGGGATTTTCCAGGTAAGAATACTGGAGTGGGTTGCCATTTTCTCCTCAGGGCATCTTCCTGACCCAGGGATCAAACCCAGGTCTCCTGTGTCTCCTGCATTGCAGACGGATTCTTTACCCGCTGAGCCATCGGGGAAGCCCCACTATATAATACCCAGCTCTCATTATGTAGGGGACACTGGCCAGGAAGTTTGGAGAGCTGCACTAGCCAGTGTCCCTGAATTCTTAGAGCTGGAGGTCAGTGGAGAAGCCAGACAGCTCGCAATTAATCAGCAATCAGGGTGATGCCTGGTATAAAGGACGGGCAAGGTGTTCTGGGAGTTTGCATGGGCTGTTATAACTCTATACGCTCTATCAGAGTTCCTGTAGCTCTGTAGATACTTTGGATGTTTTCATTTTCCTGTTTTATAAAAGACTGATTTGTTTAGCGTCATAGGTCCTCGGAGATTAAAGGAGCTTTCAAAGGTCACGCGTCCCTTTCAGTGACCCAGAAGAATCCTTCCTTCACGTGGCAGCGTGACCACATCTACTTCCTTCTCCCGCTCCATTACTATGCCAGGGGCTGCTGTCTCCACGTTCATGGACTCAGCCTGGCTGGCCTGCTTTCAGGACCTCCCTACACGTGGACTCAGAGCCCGTCTGGGCAGGTGTGCTCAGCTCATGTCTTTAGGAATGGAGGCACTCTCTGCGTTCGCTCATGGCCCACTCCACCTGGGTTCTCGGACTCGGGTACGGCTCCTGGGCAGTTTTCTGTGCCTGTGATGGTTGGCAGCGCTGCCCGTGGTCACCAGGGCTGCTGTGAGCAGCAGGACGAGGGCGGACAGAAAGCAGGGCCAGGACCGGGGGTTCCCTCCGGTGCTTCTCGTCTGTGGACCACCTGCAGCAGGCTCACCCAGGGTAACTGTTTAAAATGAAGACTCCGCAGTGGTCTCTTTCTCAGCCATAAAAAAGAAAGAAACGATGAAACATGGGTGGGCCTAGAGATGATCATACTCAGTAAGTCAGACAAAGACAGATAGTCAGACAAAGACAGATGTCTGTCATATGATATCACTTACATGTGGAATCTTAAAAAAAATGATACCAATGAACTTATTTACAAAACAGAAACAGACTCACAGACACAGAAAACTTATGCTTTCCAAAGGGAGAGTAAGTGAAAATGTTAGCTACTCAGTTGTGTACTATTCTTTGCAACCCCATGGACTATAGTCTGCCAGGCAACCCTGTCCGCAAAATTCTCCAGGTAAGAATACTGGAGTGAGTAGCCATTCCCTTCTCCAGGGGATCTGCCTGACCCCGGGGTTGAACCCGGGTCACCCACATTGCAGGCGGATTCTTTACCATCTGAGCCACCAGGGAAGCCCCAAAGGGGAAAGAGGGAGAGGGATAAATTAGGAGTTTGTGATTAACATATACACACTACTATATATAAAATGGATAAACAACACAGGGAACTGTAGTCAGTATTCTGTAAAAATCTGTGCTTCAATACAGCTTCATTTCCAAAATAGGCAGTGGCTGGATGTGGCCCATAGGCCATAGTTGCCAATACCTGACTTTTGTAGTGATTTTCCTACAATAATCTGCTGTTGAACCCATTGTTTTAGCCAAAACGTTGCTCTCATCAGCTGGGGGTGCAGACATTCCTGAAAGATGAAGGGTGGAGAGTGGATCTCACAAGATGATTTGGTGACCCCAGGGTTGATGCTCATGGCTGATAGCCTAGAGGAGTGGCCCATCCATTCTGCATCACTCATTGTGAGTCCCTGTCTAAATCACAGGTCAAAGAGATGACCAAGGGACACCCAACTGGGGGAGAGAGAATCGTAGCTGCTACAACTAAAACCTGAGGGTAAGTGGGAACATCGGATTCACTGAGCACCATAAATATCTGTTGCCATATTCCTGAACTCTTTGATACCCAGAGAATAAATTATTAACAGATATTTGGGGGTAGGGTTTAGAGAAAGCCTCTCTAATTTTCTTAGCCTCCCCAAATTTTACATTTGTATCTGGCTTCACCTTTGCTAGAGTAGAACCAGTATTGAGACAGTACGCATGACATAATCTCACATCAAACCTTTGTGTTTATCATAAAAAATATGGCAACATCTTTGTGGTTATAAACAGAGTTACCAAGGAAACCAGTTTATCACAATTAGCTATTTATTCCCTCTTTTTTTTTTTCACACTCTCTTCCTTCCACCTGAGCTTTCTTTCCGCTGAAAGGTATGATAAGCTGTTATCAGCCCAGGCTCAGTGGCTAATTAGGTTCTAATACTGATTCATAGAATTACATTGCTTTTTTCCATAACTATGCTGTAGTACATTGTCTGTGCTTTTTACAAATTGACACAATGATGGAACAATTGGTTTATTATATGTATTTTAAATAGTCATAATAGCTGTCTCCAGGGCAGTGGTATATCAAAACCCAACAGATAGAAGGTAGAAACTTCTCATCTATAGAAGATTTGTGGCTCTTTCTTCTGCATTAGGAAGTGGTTATGAAAGGAATTGCTTCCTGGATGGAGTTCCTGGTCCTGCAGGGTTTTTCTTATTTTTATTGCCCATTACAATGGAGAACATTAGCTAGTATTCATGCTCCACGCTGATGATCTAGAGCTGGGGTCGGGCAACTTTTTCTGTAAAGAACCACACAATAAATGTCTTAGGTTATGCAGGTCATGTGGCTTCTGTTGCAACTGTAGAACTATCCCTTTGTAGCAGGAAAATAGCCTTAAATGATATATAATGAGAGAAAACCTCTCTAGAAATATTACCTACATCTCATTGGAGAGAGAAGTTTCACATTGCCTGCTTTACCCAGTCATGGAGGAGGGAAAAAGGCAAGGCTGCATTCCAATAAAGCTTTATTTAGGGACTTCCCTGATGGTCCAGTGGCTGAGAGCCTTCTAATGCAGTAACTGTGGGTTCAATCCCTGGTTGGGGAGCTAAGCTCCCCTATGCCTTGGGGCCATACAACAGAATCAATAGTGTGACAACGTCAATAAATATTTTAAAAATGGTCCATGCTAAAAAAAAATCTTAAAACAACAAAAAACTTTATTTACATCAACAGGTGGCAGGGGTCATAGTTTGCCAACATCTGTCTAAAGCCTCATCCAAATGTACCCAAGGGGACGACCTTGTGTTTGGGCCTCTTAGAATGGGGACAACACCTGGAGAAGGCTGGACAACCCACAGGGGGACTGATGGGCTCCTATGCAGTTGTCCTGTGTGTGGCAGGGGTGTTCCCACTGGTCAGTCTCTCATCCACCTGGAGAAGGCTGGACAACCCAAAGAGGGACTGATGGGCTCCTATGCAGTTGTCCTGTGTGTGGCAGGGGTGTTCCCACTGGTCAGTCTCTCATCCAGAGTGGAGGTTTCCTAAGGTGATTCCCCCACGGAGGGCTGGACTAGGGATCTAGTGACTTGGGATTGATCCTGGCTTGGATGCTTAAGTGGTTAACAGTGTTTCATCTGTATCCACTCTGTCTACTCCAAAGAGCTTGAGAGTCAATGGAGATAATGAATGGGAGAGGACTTTGTGAACCGTAAATTAGGAAACCGTATAAGACGTAAGGTGTGGCTGTTAAGATATTGCTGTAGAGCAAACGTCACAGAGTTGCAAGATGGGAATGTCTCCTCCTTTAGGACTTAGTCCGACTGTCATCTGGGCCTTGAGCCCACCCCACCCTAACCTTCCCGGAAGCTGTCCAGTCTGAGTTTTAATCCCCCCCCTCCAGTGGTCAAGTTCATGACCTTCCAAGATAGCCTGCTTCATCTGGAGACTGTTCTGATTGTCAGATATTTCTTGCTGATACTGAGCACAAATCTGCCTTTTCTAAACCTTTCACCCATTGATCCTGGTTCTATGACTTAGTATTTTCTATAACAAGATTAATCTCTCTCTTCACTTGATGGCTCTTTGGATATTTGAAGATAGAGGTCATAGTCTCCAAGTCTTATCCTCACAAGGTTCTCATCAGCAGTTCCTTTGACTATTTCTATATGATGTGATTTTGAATCTTTTCACCGTCCAGGTTGCTCCCTGCACAAATTTCAGTTCTTCAACATCCCTCCTCAGTGGTATATTCACACTTGGACACAGAGTTCCATGCATGTTCTGACTACTGCAGAGCAGAATCACCATCTCCTTTGTTCTAGATGTAATGCTTCTATTGATGCAGCCTAAAGTTACATGTGACCACATTACAGGGTTGGATTTTCTTGAGTTGAAATTGGCTAAGACCTTTAAGTTTTTTGTCAATATTCCTAAGTCATGGCTACTTCATCCTGAATAGTGTCAAGTAATGTTTTTCTTATGGGATTTCCCCCTGCCAAATTTTTTTGGCTCATTTTTACCCAAAGTCCTTTTGAATTGTAATTAGATTTTTTTTTCAATTTGGGTAGTCTGTTTCAATGAGAATGTTGAATGTGATGTAAAATCGATGTTTTCACATAGCCTACCATGAGTTCTGTTATAGTCAAAAGTACAGTCTCTAAGTGCTACTCAATTCTTGTTGTTGTTCAGTTGCTAAGTCACATCCAACTCTTTGCAACTTTGTGGACTGTAGCCTACCAGGCTCCTCTGTCCATGGTGTTTTCCAGGCAAGAATACTGGAGTGGGTTGCCATTTCCTTCTCCAAGGGATCTTTCTGACCCAGGGATTGAACATTCATCTCCCATGTCTCTTGCATTAGCAGGCTAATTCTTTACCACTGAGCCACCAGGGAAGCCCCAGTTCTGACTGGTCTGCAAAATAGATGAAAATAAAAGCGTTGCATTGAGGAGGTCTATGCTGAACTAAATGCAGGATAGTTGATTTCTGGTTTGCAGACAGGCAGCAATCCTTAGACCTCACTTTGACTGGTGTGGCTCTATATGACACTCTAAGGTCTTGACTGGAATCCTAGAAACTGATTTAAGGAGAGTAGATGAGAAGAACAAAATCCTCAGAAAGACTAAAAAGGATCATGGTGATTAGATGAAAATTAGCCTTGAGATTCAGTCTAAGTTAGGGACCTAATGAAAAATCTCTTCAATCTGTATTTCCATGATTATTCAACACACATTTGTTGATTTCTTAGTCTGTAAGAGGTGCTCTGCCAGGCACTGGGGGGTGTTACAAACTTAAATAAGATATGTTCTGAGTCACTGTTGCAGAGCCTTAACTACAAACAAGTAACTAACAGTGGCTGCTAGGGGTCTCCTCCAACAACACTCTCCTTCCACCTTAGTAACAGGGTCCTGATTTTACTCTTGGCAGCAATGTGCTCAGTCACTAGGTCGTGTCCGACTCTTTGCGACCCCTTGGACTATAGACCGTTATGTTCCTCTCTCCCTGGGATTTCCCTGGTGAGAATACTGGAGTGGGTTGCCATTTCCTCTGCAGAAAAGTCTTCTTTACCCAGGGAGCAAACCTGCGTCTCCCGCCTGCGTCTCCTGCGTTGGCAGGTGGATTCTTTAAGACTTGAGCCACCTGGGGAGCTTGGCGGCAATGGCCTTCAGTAAAAGATCACACGTCCCAGCATCCCTTGCAATTAGACTTGATCATGTGGATTTCAGCAATCTTCTGCTCTCTTCAGGGAACGTTAATGATGGAAATTTTATGCTACAGGGACGTTGGAGCAGAATAATAGAAGGAGCCTGGCTCTCTGATGATTCTGTGGAGCCTCAGCCCTGCCTAACTGTGAAATCCTTTTCAAGAGAATAAATCCTTGTGTTCTAGCTTCTGTTCTATGCAGCTGAACTGCATCCAAAGTGATGGAGAATTTGATACGTGGTGTTTGCTCCAAGAAACATAATTGAAAGTGTGATATTGACTGAGTGGAGGAGGTGGGAAGCCAAATATTTAGGACTCAGATGTTGCAAAGTGGAAAGCTGGGGACCCTAGTTATGCATTGGTGGAGCATTTGATTGAGTTGTTGCCATTGGTAACTGGGAAAGAAAATCGCAAGTTGACTGAAGCTCTTGCTTTAGGGGAAATGGCAGGAGAAAGTCAGCGTTGGTTTTCTATCTTTTTCTTTCCACTTCTAAGAAAGTCCTGCAAAGGCGAGCTTGCCAGCCTGAGCACAGATACATACAGAAATACCGCTCTCGGTTTGCAATCTAAGTTTACTGAGAATCTTATAACATGAAACTTCTCTGGCTTTTTATAGTGGCTTCAAAACCAACACGTTAGCAGGAAATAAGGCTGGTACCCACCACAGCAAGGACAGAATTAAAAGAGCCATCCTCCCTAGTGTGGACTGCCTGCCTCTGAACTAATTTAGGTGGGGGAGTAAGCCCTTGTCTTTAAGCTTCCGAGAATTTGGCTTAAATGGACTTGATCCTAATTGATACCCTAGTCTGGGGGCTGATTGTGACAGTCTTATTCTTTCGTGCTGCTGAGGACTTGGTACATTATCCTCTGGGCAGTGGGGGTGGCCTGATAAGACCCAATAAGCGTGGGTTTCAGGAGGTAAGGAGTGAGTATCCTCTAAAATGGAATAGATTATAAAGGTATGAGCAAGTTTTCCTATTTTGTATCTTTCTGCAGCTCAGCTTGTTTGACTCCAGACCGTTCTACCATTACACTGTATTCCTTTAATTTTTGAATGCATTTCAAATGTTGGAAATCTCTTAATGAATTTTAAATACTGAGTTGGGGATGGAGGTAAGAATGCTCCAGTCCTTGACAGCTGCCCAAGATCCCGGCCCTAGGGGGCCGAGCTGCCTGTGAGTGGGAAGGGCACTGAAAGGGCGTGGAAGGGGAGTTGCAGAGAAATAGAGCCAAGCTCACAGTTTCCCCTCAAGGCTGGTGCCGCCTGGGAGGCCAGGACCCTGGGACAGTTTTTCAGTCCAAGCCATTCTCTAAGGCTGAACCTGCACGGTGTCAATGAAGTGGAATTTGATCCATGCAGACAGCTGATCCGGACGTTTTTTGGCCCAGATTATTTGTTTGGCTGTCTCCACTGATCAAATTAACTGGATAATTGCCAAATCTCCTCTCTGCTGTGCTCCCCTAGGCAGCTGGTACGGCCAGCAGGATGGGGTGGGCCTCCAAGGAGAAGCCAGATTAGAGAATTAGCACATGCTTGCTACCTGGTCGACCCAGGGAAAGGGCCATTTAATCAGGGTGAGAAGTGAGGGCCTGGGTAGGAGGAAGTGGGTGGAAGATGGGCCTCCGCTCTCCTGCTTCACACGCAGGAGACTGTGACAGCGATACAGCCTGGCTTTCCCCAAGTAGCCTCCAGACCAGCAGATAAGATGGTGCCTAATGAGAATTAGGGAGCTGCCCGCAACTCTGCGCCCACTCACGTGGTGTGTTTGTCGAGGATGTCACAAGGGCTCATCTCTAAGCAGTTTTTGTGTGGGAAGATGAGTTTCTTAAACTCGAGGGCCAAGAAAAGCTTAAAAGAGGCTGTGAAAAAGCCAGGGAGAGAGGGCTTTTCCCCCTTACTCCTTTCTCCAGGTGGCTGGGATCCAGACCCCCGGGAGCACACTTTGCACCTTGACTGGCAGTCCCATTGTTTGGCATGTGTCCTGCCTCCCCGGGTGGAGCACCTCGTCTCTAAGAGCATGAGTCTGTCTTGGTTGCTTGAGCACCTACTGGAGGGTCTGGCACATAGTCAGTGCTTGCTGAGCTGGTTGGCCTATCACTTTATTCAGTAAGATTTATGTACTTATTTAAAGAAAGTAGTCACTTATTATTATTTTTTTTATTTATTTGGATGCTCTGGATCTTAGTCGTGGCTTGCAGGATCTTCAATGACACATGCAGGCCGTTTTTCACTCGTGGCAGGTGGAATCTAGTTACCTGACCAGGGATCGAACCTGGGCCCACTGCTTTGGGAGAGTGGAGTCTCAGCCACTGGGCCACCAGGGAAGTCCCTCAATTCTGTAAGATTTATTGAGCACTTGTTATGTCCTAGGGCTTCCCTGGTACCTCAGTTGGTAAAGAATCTGTCTGCAACGCAGAAGACCCTGGTTCGATTCCTGGGTCACTCCACTGGAGAAGGGATAGGCTACCTGCTCCAGTATTCTTGGGCTTCCCTGGTGGCTCAGCTGGTAAAGAATTTGCCGGCAATGCGGGAGACCTGGGTTTGATCCCTGGGTTGGGAAGATCCCCTGAGGAAAGGAAAGGCTACCCACTCCAGTATTCTGGCCTGAAGAATTCCACGGACCGTATAGTTCACAGGGTCACAAAGAGTTGGACATGACTGAGTGACTTTCACTTTCTTTCTATTATGTCCTTGTATGCTCAGGGGAGAACAAAGGTGGTCAAACCTAATTTATGAGTCCCACCCCCACCCCCACCTCTAATTTCATGAAGTGACAAATGATCGTAGGGCAGGATGGCAGGAGAGATGACAGCTTTGAATGGGAGCTTATCGGGGGCACGGGTGGTGTAGGATGGTGTGGGAGGCCTACACACTCACTGAACCACAGCCCTATAAGGGCTGAAGAAACAAGGGAGGTGTTATTAGCCCCATTCAACAGAGGAGAAAACTGAGGTTCAGAGAGACTTGCTTCAGTGACTTGCTTAAGGTCGTGCCACTAGCAAGAGTCAGGGCCAGGTTGGAGACTCAGGTTTGCCGACTCCTTCTGTGTCTCCAGGCTGGCCCTCTTTTAATGGATTACATCCTGGCCTTCAGTGAGGGAGTGGGGGCTTTGGGTACTGGGATCAGGCAGGGATCTCAAACTTGTCCTCTGCAGCCCGAAGCCCTCTGCAGATGGATTTATTAGGTTCAGATGGTGGTGTTGTTTTCAACCAAACCGGTAGCTACAAATCAGGACGTTTCACATCAAGAGATGGCTTTACTTTGAGAAAGAAGAGGATCCACTGCTCTCAAACCACAACAGTTTGCTGGTGCCCAGGGATGACGGGCTTTCTGGTTAGTGTGTGATCTGGGGTGAGGAAGTGAGTATGTGGGCCTGGGGTTGAGGGACCCGAATGCTGACCTCTCCCCTGACTCTTATCCTTGCGTGGTCTTCGTGAGCATATTCTAGTAGACAGAGCACCGGACCAAGAGTCCCACCCGACACTGTGGGTCCTGCTCTGTGATTCTGAGTGGATCACGCGACCCCTTCCTCACTGCAGAGTGACGTCCTGCTATCACCTCTGTGTGGCTCCGGGAGTTTCTGTGTAATGGTAGGAGACAGCGGAGGAGAAAGCTCTTCATAAATTGTGGACAGAGGCAAAAGGACAGGCAGGTGGTTGTGACGAATGAATGGGGCGGGGGTGGTGCAGAGAGGGGGAGTGTCTTCTGGCACCATCAACTCCCCAACCCTGCTCCCAAGCCAGAGCCTCCAGCCTGCCTTCAAACAGGGTACCGGCAAGTGGATGGAAGTGTGCCCAACTTCCGGTCAAGTGACCCAAATGTTTGCCTTCAGACCCACTGAGAAGACACCAACCAGCTGGGGAGGTGGGGCAGGAGGCTCCCAGAGGCCTTGGTGTCAGCAGACTCCTCGGCCCCTGCACATGGTCCGGCCCTGAGGCAGGGGCAGTGGGCTGGGGGTCTGCCCTTCGTTTCCAGCTCTGTTCCGTGTAAGTTCCACAGAGATCGCCCTCAAACCATTCCTGTTGGACTCCTCTGGGGAACTTCTGCTTTGTCATTTAAAATAGCTTGGGAACTTCAGATTTAGCTGAGTGTCAGAGCAGTTTATTTGGTCTGTAGGCGTTTTTGTTTTTAAAATTCATGACAAGTTCCTTGCAACATGTTTTATTATATTTTCACCACCTGTTCTACCTTGGGGGTGGTTTTAAAATCTGGGACTATCTATCTCTCTTTTTTTTTTTCAAAGTTTCCTTATTTGCCATTTATATGTGTCTTGCAAACATACACACGTGCACATGCACAATGTGAATTTAAATATGGGTATGGGTATGGAGATATATATATTTATATATAT
Source organism: Cervus elaphus (assembly GCF_910594005.1). Lineage (NCBI taxonomy): Eukaryota > Metazoa > Chordata > Mammalia > Artiodactyla > Cervidae > Cervus > Cervus elaphus. Next base: position 71,353,417 of record NC_057828.1, on the reverse strand, counting down.
ATCGCTCTCCCTCTGTGCCTTGATTGACTCTAAACTGTGGTTGCAATGTTGAAGGTTTTGCCAGGCTAATTACGGAGATTTAAATGATAAATTTGTAAAACAAATAAATACTTGGAAAACGCTTTGCCAGTGTAAATGCTATCTTCCTGAACATTAATAGCAAATATATATATATATATACACACACACACATATATATATATATGTATATCACAGCATTTAATCCTTTAAGGTAAATAAGCTGTTTAAAACTTTACTACTTACCTAAGCTTCCACTGAAGTGAAAAAAGAGTAGTGTGTCCATTTTTACAGATTGAAAAGTCAAGTCTCAACAAGAGTAGCTGAAGGGTCAGTGATGGAGGCAGGAGTCCATCCCAAACTCTTAACATCCATGTAATTATTTACAGCATCTCTCTATGTCAGCCAGAACAAGGGACCAAGATAGATTTATAGCACTATATTCTATTTATTTTCCCTAAAAATACAAGTACCATCCATTCAGGTTTAATGATGGTTTTCTTTGAGCCCCTGGATCCCACCTGTGCCTGAAGCTATTATTTTAAGTTACATGAGCCAATAAACTATTTTCGGATTTCTTCTACTTGAAAAACATTAAAAAAAGGTCCAAAAGTCCAAAAAACAACCTATGTTTTTATCATATTATGTACTTAAATTTGACATAAAAATGCAAGGTGGATATTATAAACTCCAGTTTTTAATAGATGTAAAACTCCCCAGATATTCTTGTGGAATATCCTAATGCTTATAAACCCAGATTAGTAGTAGTAGTAGCAGTAATAGTGTTAGTCACTCGGCCGTGTCTCACTCTTTGCAACCCCATGGACTATACCCTGCCAAGCTCCTCTGTCCGTGGAATTCTCCAGGCAAGAATTTTGGGTGGGTTGCCATTCCCTTCTCCAGGAGAATAAACCCAGGCTAACAGATATATACAACTCAAAATAAGTCAAGCTTCTTTCATAAGAAATTAAACAGTAGTCTACTGTATTTTTCATAATTATCAGTGGAAAGTTATGTATTAGGTTCCCTGATGTGGCGTCCCATCATGGCCCCTTTGCTGAGATTTTCAAGAAGGATTTTGTTTGTGGCGTTGAAATACTGATGCTCTCTCTATTGTCATGGAAACAGAAGGCTCCCAAGGGTGGTAAGAGAGCTCTCTGTATCCTCTGTAGGTTCCTGTTCTTCCTGTTCCATGGAGAGATGATCTGTAGGACTGCATAGCTGGTACTATGGGAAACAGGTAGAGTGATGTGCATTAATTGCATAGTTTATGCAAGTGGACCCTGGAAGAGGGAACAGCAACCCACTGCAGTATTTTTGCGTGGGAAATCCCATGGACAGAGGAGCCTGGAGGGCTACAGTCCATGGGGCTGCAAAAGAGTCAGACATGACTGAGCATACATTGACTGACTGATGCAAGTGGAATTTACAGAGCAATGTCCTGGAACAAATATAAAGCTAAGATCTTACAAAGTTAAGAACATGGAGCTTGGTGTCATATAAACTTAAGTTATTTGACCTCTTTAAGCATCAATTTCTCCATCTATAAAGGACAATACTATAATTGATGTATGTGGTTAGTAAATGGCAGGTATTCCTATTATTTCCCATAAGTATGATCAGGTAAATCTGAGAGTCATTGTATGCTAAAATCTTATCTTGAAGATCCATAATATTCATCAACATAGTAAAGAGTTAGAGGGGTCCTTCGATAAAGTGAACTGATTGCTTTCATTTATTCCAGTGTTTGCAAATCTAACTTAAGCATAAAATGCTTGTCCTCTCTGCTATTTTCCTGCGGAGCTGGGAGTCCCACGGAACAAAGTTTGAGAACCCCCAGGAGTTCGTAACCTGTAATAATTGAGGGGTATTCATTAGGACACCACTAGGGGGTGCGCCCGTCAAGTTTTCTGATTCTCTGTCAGAAAAGAGGGTTTGCTCTAGGCTTCCAAAGCATAGAGCTTTTGAAGGCTTCCTTGGGGAGTAAGGAGAGCCCAAAATGGCAACAGTTTAGAGGAGCAAGCGAAGTAGAAAGAAGTGGGCATGCCGGGTGCAAAAATGGACATTTTCCTGCCCTTCCTTTTTGTTAAGACATGCATATGGTTGACCTTTGGATAATGGATCAGTAGAGCCCAGAGTGGCTGAAAGGAGAGATGTGACCTGGAGCCCAGGCCAAGGCAGGGGTGGGGACCCAGAAGGCAGGGACACAGTGGAGCACCACCAGAGGCCTCGGACAGCGAGCCTCAAAGAGACTAACACTTTCCATGAGATTAGTTCTTACGTCGATAATGTGAAGATTATATATAATATATGATATATTAATATATAAAATGAATATGTATTTTCTCTTAATTAAAGGTTTTCTCCTAACCTTGGGCACATAGTGTTGGACTAGAAGGTGGACACTAAATATTAAATGATAAAAATGTTCAGAGCAGAAATTTTGGACAGTTCAGAAAAGCAAAAAAAAAAAAAAAATCACTTGCCATCAGCAGTAACCTTCCCCCAAAACAGATTGAAGTATGTAGGGAGATCTATAAATAATTGGGTGTTTGAGGGAGCCTGTTTGGTTAGGATTCTTTCTGTTACAAGTGAAAGAAATTCAAAGAAAACGGGTTTATTATGAGGATCTTGGATGGTCTGGCTCATTGATGCTGAGGGCAGGGAACTGGGCCAGGCCTTAGGTACAAGGATGAAGGCAGGACATGCTGTCAGGACACTCTGTTTCTCTGACTCTTGTTTTTTCCTCTGCGTTTATCCCTTCCTGCGTCTTCTCTCTGTGGATCAGCTGCTGGGTCTCTGGCTCACAGTTTAGGACACGTGGGCCCACACGTGCAACTCCTGGGTGCTCCGTACTATCATTTCTGCTGCTGCAAAGAGACAGATTCTCTTCATTCCAAATCCAGGATTACTGGGGAGGAAGACGATTGTCCTAGCTGGGGTCAGATGTCCACCCTGGACATATCAGCTGTGGTCAGGGGCCAGCCATACTATACATAATGACTCCTCTATGGCAACTGTGTGTGTGTGTGTGTGTGTGTGTGGTATATGTAGTGTGTGTGTGTATGTGTGTGGTGTGTGTGTGGTGTGCAGTATGTGTGTAGTATGTGTGCGTGTGGTGTGTGTGTGGGAATGTGTAGTGTGTGTGCGTGTGGTGTGTAACATGTGCTTGCATGTGTAGTTTGAGTGTGGCATGTATGTGTGTGGTGTGTGCACGGGAGTGTGTAGTGTGTGCATGTGCGTGTACATGGTGTGTAGTTTGCATGTGTTCAGTTCAGTTCAGTTCAGTCGCTCAGTCGTGTCCGACTCTTTGGAGCAACGGACTACGGGCAGACAAAACATTACCTAGTACTGTGTATATTTTCTACATTTACAAAACTGAGATTAAACTGTATGTAAATCTATCCTGTTTTTAATCAAACCTTATGTCATCAGCATTTCCCCAGGCTTCAAAATCTTTGTGAACAGCTTTTAAATTATTGCATTGATTTCAATTATTTGGATGTACTTAGAGAATTTCCAATTGTTAGATATTTAGATTTCTTTCATTAACGTTTTTTGGGGGTGTATGTTAGTAATGTTATGATGGAAGGGAATTTTCCTGACTGAATGCAAGGATTAGGTACATTACTGTCAATAAAAACAACTAGGAGTTGGTCTCACAGTCTCACCCCCTACTCTGCTTCACTTTTCTCTTCCAACTTTTTCCAGGGTAAAAATGGTGGTGGGAGTTGAGTATTGGGAGCATGAAGGAGAGAGGCCAGGAAGACAGGTAAGTTGGCTCCTCACGTCTGCACCGTCCTGCCTGTTTTCTTTCCAGATGGAGGTAAAGTGAATAATCTGTGAATAAATCCTTCCATCTAGTAACCACTCTTGCTTGTTAGAGCAAAGAGGTCAGAATCCCCAAAGAGGTCAGTACCCCCAAAGTCAGGTGTCTCAGGAGTGAGGCTCTGTTTAGATCGGGCTGGGCGAGTTAATACAGGAGCATTCAGGAAGGAGACCCCCAGGGGACCCGAGTGAAGGCCAGCTCCTCGTTCTGTGCAGAGTTCACCACCACCCTCTCTGGGAAGCAAGCAAGAATGGCTCAGCCACTAATGTGCATTGTCTCCCCCTGGGAAAGGCAGTCTCGGAATGTTGGTGGTTTTCAACATCCCGTGATTTGTTTCCAAACTGGAGTTAAACATTTGCTCAGGTTGAAATGTGCTTTTAAAGGCCCTTTGTGGAATCATGAGAGTTCCTGGAAGTTGGGTCGTTGGATGTTTTCTTGTGGAGAACAAAGAATTCCTAAATGTGATAACCTTATCTGGAGGGTTTAGACTATTTGAAGGAAGCTCTGTCGAATGCCACTGGGAAGGGAAGGAAGCTAAAAATGATGTCCTACTGTGCACTAGGCACTTTGTTGGGTACTTTCTGTTTTATCCTTCTGAGGTTTGGAATGGCCCTAGGCAATATTGTCTGTGTCAATGTGACTGGATATTTAGAGTTGCTGTATTATTTCAGGTGATCTTTGTTTGGGGGGAAGGTTCTACATGTCCTCTGCCATTGTTTTTCTGCATTTTCTAACACTTTCTATTTGTGGAATACTATGGTTTTTATTAGATATTCCAGTTCCTTCTGTCCTGGAGTGGCTCCAACTGATGTTTTATCATTCTTATTTGTTTTGAATGATAATAAGTGAATAATAATACCAAATGTCATGACTCTAGGAGGTGGAACATTTCTCAAGCTAGGACTGTATTTAATTTTGTTTTGGAAACTGCTGTGCAGGCGGGCCAAGAGGCACTCCATTTGTGACTGGGGATAGGGACATAGGAATAAAATACTCTTGCTTCATTTAGAAGGATGGGAGTCTGATACCTGAATATGGTGTTTTCTTTCATGGTGAGGTCATAATGCTAAGCTTGAGAGCAAATCTTGAAGGTAGAGGAAAATCCCATTCATTTTGACTTTCTATTAAGGAATTTGGGGAGTAAGAGCTGGAATTTGGGAACGTCGATCTATACTTTTATACTTTCTAGGGAAGCAGTGTTTGGTAAGCAAAGAATGAATGGGGTAGTAGGAACAATGTTTGACTCCCCATAAAATAGCTCTCTTTAGGGCAGCTCTCTCAGGCCCTGTTTCTGATTAACTGAGGGATTGTCACCTCAGGTTAAATGAGGTATGCCGTCTCCAGCCATTAAAGCTATATTTTCTGCCTAGACACCCTAGACAACCATACTTTGACTTCCTTCTAATTCAGATCTCCCTCCGAGTAAGTAACTCTAGTTAGTAAAATAATGAGTTCTCTACATTATTTGGCTCTGCCTAAGAAATTATTTGAAATTTGAACTGTAGTATTGGAGAAGACTCTTGAGAGTCCCTTGGACTGCAAGGAGATCCAACCAGTCCATCCTAAAGGAGATCAGTCCTGGGTATTCATTGGAAGGATTGATGTTGAAGCTGAAATTCTAATACTTTGGCTACCTGATGCGAAGAACTGATTCACTGGAAAAGCTCCTGATGCTGGGAAAGATTGGAGGCAGATGGAGAAGGGGACGACAGAGGATGAGATGGCTGGATGGCATCACTGACTCAATGGACATGAGTTTGAGCAAGCTCTGGGAATTGGTGACGGACAGGGAAGCTTGGTGTGCTGCAGTCCATGGGGTTGCAAAGAGTCGGACATGACAGTGAGTGAACTGAACTGAAGAAATTATAGCAAGTCATTTAACCTTTCTCTTCTCAGTCTCCTCATTGATAAAGTAGGAATAATAATGGGTCCTCCTTATGGGATTGTGAAGAGGATTAATTGAGCTAATTGATGTTAACTGGTTGAACAGTGCCTGTCGTGAAGTAAATGATCAATAAATGCTATTTATTTATTTAAGGGATGGTCAGGTACACGGTGGCTGCCTGCTGAGTTGCACTGGTGTTTTCTCAAATCGATATAACAATGAGCTTGTGTTCCCTGAGCAGACAACAGTGATAGTGGGGAGAAAAAGTTTGGAGGCGTGTTGAAACAGGAAATGGGAAACTGACATTTACTGAATCCAAACTATGCAGCACGTGCTGCCTCACCATCATTTTATTAACGAATAATAAACAAATACTGGAAAAGACCCTGATGCTGGGAAAGATTAAGAGCAAGAGGAGAAGGGAGCAATAGCGTATGATGGTTGGGTGGCATCACTAACTCAATGGACATGAGTTTGAGCAAACTCAGGGAGATAAGTGAAGGACAGGGAAGCCTGGCGTGCTGCAGTTCATGGGGTCCCAAAGAGTCAGACACAACTTAGCGACTGAACAACAACAGCAAATACAGACCATGAAATGAATGCATGATGAAAGAACAGAATATTATGTCTCCTTTAGAGCCCAGGAGAAGCAAAGAATCTTCCCCAGAAGGACTGTGTGTGGATAAGGGAGCCTTACACACCCTGACTCCCATACTCATCCAAGGCTTGGCACCCACAGACCACCTGCCACACTCACTCTGGAGAAGACAGAGTGTCCTTAATGGTTTATGTAGAATCTGATGGAATCAAGTGACCCTAGGCCAGGCTACTGTAGACCAGGTGGAGAAGGCTGAAAGGGAAGCAAAGACCTTCTTAGCAAAGGTCGGGCTCTTGCATTCAGGTGGCCCTGCTGCTGTTGAGTGGTTCGGTCATGTCCGACTCTTTGAGACCCCATGGACTGTATCCCCCCAGGCTCCTCTGTCAGTGGGATTCCCCAGGCAAGAATACTTAAGTGAGTTGCCATTTCCTTCTCCAGGGATCTTCCCCACCCAGGGATCCAACCCACGTCTCCTGGTTGGCATGTGGATTCTTTACCACTGAGTCACGTGGCCCTACTGTTGTCTAACTTCCGGCAGAGTGTCCACCTAACCTCTCTTTCCTCTCCTGTCTCCCCACTCATTTTTCTACTCCTCCTCTGCCCACGTGTTCACTTCCTGCCCATCTGTGCCATGGGGTCTCAGAGAGGACTATTTCTCTAAGTCCCAGCAAGGATCCTGGATCTGCCTGGCGTGGTGGAGGGATCTCGGAGAATTGTCATGACAACTCCCTAGGTTTGGGAAGGGCTTCTGCAGAGCGCCTTCTTAGCTATTGGTCCTTGGAAGAATCACACAGGGCAGGCAGATACATGGAAGAAACTAGAGTCAGGAAGGTGGGTGGGTGGGTGGTGGAGTGGGCAAGCAGTGAAGAACCTTAACGAGTGAAGAGCAGGAAGCAAGATGGTGGGATTATGATTATCTTAAAATGCGGTGAGCGGAGGCGTGGGCAAGCAGGAACTGAGTCTCTTGGTAAGGCATTAGGTTCTGGAGCTCACCGAATCCATTTTTCTTTTCTCCTTCCCCTTCCTTTCTTCGCCCCCAAGTCTTCTGCGCACTGCTTTCCTCGCCTTCTTGCCTGGATGCTTATGGGTCCAACCTTATGTTGCACCCGCCGAATCCTCCCATTCACCTGATCAGCTTCCCAATGTGTGATTTAGTGGTGTGGCGTGCCCTGAACGCAAGCAGTGGGGTGGCAGGAGGGGAGAAAAAGGAGGATGGGGGGAAGCGTTTGATCAGCTGAAACGCACCTTAAGAGCAAAACCCATCCACACTGCTGAAGGTATCAGCTGGGTCCTGCCTACAGTTATGTCAAACAAAGTGCGCTGCAAAGTGCCAACCCTCCCTTTGTGCTGTGACACCAAGAGCTGCCAAAAGATATTAAAAAGCTTGCATGAACTAGGTGATGGCAGCTGTAACTATCTAAGTTATTGCCTGGCAGCTGCAGCGCTGCCTCACTGCTGCTGGCCGCCTTTATGGTCGGTTCTCCATTTGTTTGCCCTTTCTCTCGCAACTGAGAGCACCAAGCCCGCAGTGGGTGAGTCGCTGCCCCAGCCCCCTCGTGCCTGCAGGAGAGGATGCTCGCAGAGTGCGGCTGCGGAGAGACACCCCCTGCAGCTTCTGGGAGAAGTTCTGTTTCTCTTGGCCTGGCCCCAAGCCTGGTTTTGCATCGGTCAGCTCGACTCCAAGGAACCTTGGACAAGCGGATGGCACAGCGGCGAGCACGCACACCCAGGCGCACACACCAAATGCGGCTTTTTCTGTCTGTGTGTGTGGCTTTTTCCCCCCCTTCCCTGTTGGCTCCGAATGAGCTAGAACAATATCGCCAGCTCCAAGCCCTGCCAGTCCTACATCTGCTCCCTAAAACCTCCAGCAAATAAGAATACGGTGGGGTTGTTTAACCAACACTTACAATATACACACTTTTCAGCTTTTCTCCCTCTGGGTTGCCCAGGCTCGGAGATCTGGATGCTGGTGGCAAAGGGTTGCGAGATAAGGGGCTAATGATCCCTGTGGGCATCTGTCTCAGAAGCCTCCTTCCCTGGCAGGTTGATCTGTGGCATAAAATACATTTCATTGTCATGGGCTTCGGGGAAGGTGTCTGTACCGAGCTGGTTTTTGTATTCTTCTGTTGAGTTTGGTCTTTTCAGCTGTCTGTTAAATAATTCATACAGCTCATGAAAGTAATATTTCTGGGATGTAGGGGGTTCCATTTTTCCAATTCCCTTTCACTTCATCTTTTTTTTTTGAAGCAGTTGTGGGGAGAACTTGGCAGGCGTGGCCTGGGTGGTATAATAAAACCTTCTGTCTTTTCCTCTCACCTCTCCAGCTCAGGCTGGGATGGCAGGAGAGACTGCTGACCTTCAGCAGGATAAGTGAAGGTCAAGACCGGGGTTCGCATATGGTTTTTATTTCAGAGTTGAGCCATCAGAGGATCCAAGGGCATGGGCCTTTTTCATTGCAGTCAGAGCCATTTTGCTGTTGGAAGGAAATTTCTTTTCAATATTCTCCCAAACGCTTGCCCAGTGCCTAGCATGGGGTTTTGCCGCTGGTAGACAGTCAATGAGTGTCTAACAAAATGGACTGTGTTGAGGCCATTCTGGCGGAAGGCAGGACTCAGCATTCTTAACCTCTGCTACGGTCAAGTCAATCACATACCCACACTGGCCATTTTGTTTATCTTTGCATGTCGAGTTGGTGTGTAGGCTCTGTCAATGCAAAAGCTAAGCCTTTTGTTCTTCAAAGAGTAAAGCCTCTTCATTCCAGCCCTACAAAGCTCCCAAGCTGGGTTGTGCGTCCCACCCAGTGTTGGCCGGAACTTTCGCACTGGATTGTGGTTGCCCATTTGTCTGTGACCCTCCACAGCCCTGAACGTTCCTTGGGAGAAGAATTCAGGTCTATTTGTTCAGTACTGGATGTGTGTGTATACTCAGTTGCTCAGTCGTGTCTGACTCTTTGTGGCCCCCTGGACTGCCAGGCTCCTCTGCCCATGGAATTGTTGAGGCAAGAATACTGAAGTGGGGTGCTATTTCCCACCCCAGGGGATCTTCCTAGTTCAGGGATTGATCCCTGGTCTCCTGCATTGCAGGTAGATTCTTTACATCTGAGCCTCCAGGGAAGCCCCAGTACTGGATACACAAGCATCCAAAACAGTGTTGTACACAGAGCGGGTGTTCTCTGTTTGCTGAATGAATATGTAAAAATATATTTTCTGTAAACAAACACATTTTATGGAATCATGTACAACTTTCCTGAAAACCTGAGGTGGGAGGGAGGTTCCCACTAGAACCACCCCTTTATTCTGGATCTCTTTAATCCCTGAGGGGCTCTCGGGGAGCTCCATGTCCAGATCCTGTGGTCTTCATGAGGCCCTTCTTTAAAATTCACATTCGATCTTTGGGAAGGCTAAGACTCAGGCTCTGGAGGTGTATGACTGCCTACTTATTGACTGTGTGACCTGTGGTAAAGATCCCACATCATCACTGGTAAACTCTATACCCACCTCAAAGAAATACTGGCATGTATTACGGACTGCATGTTTGTTTCTCCCAAAATTCATAAGTTGAAGTTTTAACTCCCAGCTTGGCTGTATTTGAGATGGGGCCTCTCAGGAAGTATTAGTAATAAAAGTTTAGATGAGGTTATAATGGTGGGGCCCTGGTCCAAAAAAATTAGTGTCCTTATGAGAAGAGACACCAGAGAGCTCACTCATTCTCTTTCTTCATGTGCTCAGAAGAAAGGCCATGGGAAAGTAGCATATTGGAAGTTTCCCCCTCCCCGTATTTGTGGCCTGAGAGGTCAAGGACACAAGGTTGGGTGAGGGAAAGCAGGCAGAAAGCCCAAGGAAGTTCTCCATGTCCACGCTGGGAAAGGACTGGGAATGTCTTTAGATGAATCTTGGAAGCCTGTGGAGGAGGTGGGATTTTAGTGGGTGTGAGTGATGGTTGAGAACCATTGGTAGAGAGACTCAAAATGAAGCCTTCTGATCTGACAGACAGAGAGAGGCATGGGAAACAGAGGGACTGTCATTTGTCAAGGACTGAATGTGTGTCCGGAGAAGGCAATGGCAACACACCCCAGTACTCTTGCCTGGAAAATCCCTTGGATGGAGGAACCTGGTAGGCTGCAGTCCATGGGGTTGCAAAGAGTTGGACACGACTGAGCGACTTCACTTTCACTTTTCACTTTCATTGGAGAAGGAAATGGCAACCCACTCCAGCGTTCTTGCCTGGAGAATACCAGGGACGGCGGAGGCTGGTGGGCTGCCGTCTATGGGGTCGCACAGAGTCGGACACGACTGAAGCGACTTAGCAGCAGCAGCTGAACGTGTGTCAGGCCAGTGCTCTGCATGTCACACCTGTCGCCTGGCTCAACCCTGCCCCCACCCCTCAACACTGCAGGTACCACCACCCCCAGCTAGAGACACAGGAAGTAAGGAGAGAGGTTAGCGGGTGTCCAGGCACCTGTGTGTCCTCTCAGTCCTCACGGCAGTCCCGCCAGGTGCCTTGTGATGTCACCCCCGCTTCATGGAGGAGGCCACTGAAGCAGGCCCTGCTGAGTAACTCATTCAGGCTACACGGTTAGTGGTGCTGTAGGGGGATTTAAACCCAGGCAGGCCGACTCTGAGCCTCTGCCCTGAATACATGCTTCACTGCCTGGGTCATGCTGGGGCTACATTATGTGTCCAGATTCCACACTGGCAGGACTGAGGTGTGAACTGGGTTCTACTTTGAATCCAGACCTTTCCACTCTATTACATGGCCCTGGAGGTAGGAACAGGAGCCTTAAATGGTGGGTGTCTGCTGCCACACCCACCCAACATTAAAAATAGACCAGGAAGGGGGACTTCCCTAGTGGTCCAGGGGTTAAGAATCTGCCTTGCAATGCAAGGGATGTGGGTTTGATTCCTGGTTGGTGAACTCAGATCCCACATACTGCGGAGCAACTAACCCTACATGCTGCAGCTACTGAAACCTGCATAATCGCAACTAGAGCGTCCACATGCTGCAACGAAAGATCCCGAGTGTTGCAACAAAGACCTGACAGCCAAATAAATAAATAAATATTAAAAAACAACAGGCCAGCAGAGAGGCTGACAAGCGACGTGGAGAGAGTCAGTGTCCGGGCTTTGTGGGGTGGGGGTGTTTGTAGGACAAGGCGGATGGTGAATCATCACAATCACCCCAGGAGGTTGGTGCTTTTCTAATCCCCATTCTATAGATAAGGAAACTGAGGCACAGAAGGTTTAGAAATCTGTCTAGGACTACATGGCTGCTAAAAGGCCAAGTTAAGGTTTCAGGTCAGGTCATTGGGCTCCTGAATCCCTCCTGCTAGCTGTCCAGCCATGTGGCCTTCAGTGGAGACTGGAAGGTATTATTTGATAATACTGGCCTGGTGGAGGACCTTATAGACAAGACAGACAGAGGGACAGTACTGCATCTCTGCTCACTGGCTGAGGACTTGAGAGAGTGGGGATGTGAGGGATGCCCGTGTCCCCCGAGGCAGGGAGGCTGGTGGCATGATCAGCCTGGTACTACCTTGTAAGTATTCGCTTTGACTTGACTCAGTGCTGGACAGATATGTGGTGATGATAGTAGACCTCGCCAGACAGGTCTGCCTTGGGGTGTTCTCATGAGGCCCCCATTGCACTGCTCACACCCTGCGGGGCTCTGTGCAGTATGGGGACAAGCTCCTTTGCTACTGCCCTTCCCAGGGGCTGACCTCAGCTGGGGGCCTTCACAAACCACTGTGGTTCAGAGCACAGCCGAGGGCTTAAAGTCCAGCCAGCCCTTCACTGGCTGTGTAATGATAGGCACGTTAATAAATCCCTCCGTGCCTCAGTTTCCTCATCTGTGCAGTGGGTACAGTCCTCATCCCGCCCCCCCTCCCCACCTCTGTGGAGAGGTTGGAATGAACGAGGTGCTCAGAGCCTTGTTTCACACACAGCGCCTGCTGGGTCTCTTGTCAGTGCTGTCGGATCCCAGGGGCTGTGGCCACCTGCGTGCTGGTGACCGGCTCACACTGCGCCTCGAGGGCTCCTCAGGACGAGTCCTCATCCGGCCTCTCCATCGCTGTTGTTCAGGGATTGGTGGGAATTCCCAGTGCTGAGTCCCTGGTGGGCAGGCCGCCATAAGGAAGGGCTGAGGTCAGAGACCAAGCCTGACTCGGCTCTCGGTTCCACCGCTGGCTCTTAATGACAGAGGAATTGCCTTGTTTTCTCTGGTGTCACTGTCTTTTTCCTTTCTTACCATCTCCTTAGACATCACAAGTGAGGTCCTCAAGGCCTTCAGACAAAATGAAGAGAAGGCTTCTGAGTGAGGGCAGAGAGTCAGGTCTTCTTGTACCTTTTCCCCTCAAATCTCTCTTGACTGGAGCACCTTTTGTGCAGGGCTCTGGGGATCTAATGGACACAGTCTCAGCCCTCACAGGGCCTTCAGCCCAGGAGCGGGGACAGTTAAACAAGTGTTTAGAGGGCCTGGTAGGTGATTAATCAAGGTGCCTCAGACAAAGCTCTGCTGAGGGGGTTTATGTGAATCGGGGTTGCTAGAGGGAATTGTACCCAATATGACAGACTGACCGAGGTTTGAGGGACTCTTAGGGTATTTTTTTTCGTCTTGGTATTACTAAATCCATTTTGAGGTTTAGTAAACCCCACACATTTAAGTTTATTTTTATTATAGTTGCCTGGCTTCCAATTAACTGCAGGTGAATAACTGCTTTGTAATTGCCCAGGGCCAGTTTTTTAGTCCCTGCCTGACCTATTCTACCACTTCAGTTTTCTCAAGTCACCGATGCTGTCTTCCCAGGGACTCCATTTTGGACCTTAAATCTGTCCCATTTAATAAACAATGTGTGTAATGAGCCTACCGCATGTTGGCCTGGGAACTGACAGCTGAATTGGACACAACAGCATCAAATCTGATTCAATTCAAATAATTTATCATCTTTTCCTGAAAAGTTGAGCAGAAATTTATTTTTATAGATCTGATATCAAATGAATTGAGAGTGTACATCTCAAAGGAAGCGTCATAATCAATGTTTTAATTTATATACATTGAGTATCTTTAGACTGGGGCATACCTCAACTCATATTAGCCAAAGTTCAAGAAAATTAGGAAGGCGATGACACAGACTTGTAGAACTGAAGGGACCCAACTTCTGGATTTTTATGGGAGAGCCCATTCAGACCCTGAAACGTGACATGGATGCCTGGTCCTGAGCTGATCAGTGTCAGAGCTCGGATCACTGTCAAATGTCCCCCTGTGCCCTGCAGCTATTTTATACTCCTGGGGAGGGGTTATCTAGGCTTTCTGGGTTGTCTGCTGGTTTGCACTATCCCTCCCAGGTTTCCTCCTTCCCTGTAAGAACTGGTGGTGGAACATTTCCATGAACACCACGGGACTTTTTAGTCTTGGGCCAAATTGTCCCCCCAAAGCTCTGGACCTCAGGGACCCAGGTTCGTGCACTCTCCTTCTGCTTGGAGCTTATGTGCCGAATTTCAGCCCTGCAGTAACATTTGGCTCCTTGAATTCACTCCACTCCAAGAGTGTGTGTGAGGCTGACAGACCTCTCCCTTGTGTGCCCAGAAACCGCACTAAAGAAGCGAGGACAGATGCAGCCACCACTGCCCTTGGTGGGGGAGGCCATTGAACAGAAGGGCACGCGCGCGGGGACATGGCACGTGAAACCTATTGTCCCGGCCTCGGCAGCCCTGGGCACGGAGGCGCCTGTCCTCACGGGCGGCTCCCGCTGGAGGCGTGGGGAGCGTGGACGCGGGACGGGCACGTGGCCCTGGAGGTTGCCCCTGCCAGCCGCGGCCCTGGTGGGACCGGGAGCCCGGACGGGCCTCGCCGGCTTTCGGAGCGATTCCTCATCTGGTTTGAGCCACCAAGTACTGGCTTTGGCAGTTTGACTCCTCTTGCAGATGGCGGCGGGTGGGCTTTGGTGAGACGAGAGATGGGCCAAACGCAGAGGCTTTCTTCAGAGTGGCCCCCATCTGTAGGGGGTGACGTGGATTTTGGCCGTGTGCTCGTCACCCCCAAATTGTGTCCCGGCTGGGATCTTACAAAAGGCGGCGTCCTCACCGCACACATTCAGAGCGGAAAAAAGCGGGGATGGTGGGGGAGCGGGGGGGGGGGCGGTCTCTCTGGGAAAATCTCACGGGCATTGGGAAGATGCTGATCTTCCACTGAGAGCCTGTAAAACGATAACCCGCCTGGGGAGAACGGAGGACAAAACCAGAGAAGAGAAAAGACCCAGACATAAAGCGTTCATTGGGCTCCTCTGTCTTCTTTCAGGGGAAGACTAACGCCGTGATTGTTGGGGACTTAAGAGTTGGGACTAAGGGGAATGGAATATTCTCCACTAATTTTCTTTCTTGTTCTTTTTCTGTGGAGGGTTGTGTGGAGAAATAGTGGGGTGAGGAGAAACTTGTTGAAGAGAGCCATGCAAACAATGGCTGGTGGATGCCAAAGCTGGCAGTCGGCGCTTCTTAATGTTTGAATGGAAGTGGCTGGAACTAGCTTCTTTTTTTTTTTTCCTTTTTTTTTTTTTTCACAGTCAGTGTTGCCAAGAAAACAAGGAGTAGCTGTTTTAAGCATTTACAAATGGTAATGCACCAACAGCTGGTCTCAGTCCAACGGAGCTATTGTAGGGGTATTAAAAAGACAGGCCAGAGTTGGAGATGTACTGCCAACCTCCCTTGCAGAGTTGGGGAACATTTTCCTTGGAAAAAAAAGGTCTTATATTCCTGCAGAGATCGACAGGACGGTTCTCCCGTGGAGTCAGTGCCTTGCTTGGCAGAGGAGGCCGCGCGGGCATGCGAGCCAAATGCTCCGGCGACAGGGAAGCGTGGAGTCAGGGGGCTTGCGGTGGATTTATCCGCGCATCCCTGCCGCCTCCCTGCCCAGCGCGTGTGTGCGCGTGCGCGCGGACACGGCTGTCCCACGTGGCTGGGCGCTCACATCCTCCAACCACCCCCTTGGGCGTGTGAGCTGTGGGGCTAGACCGGTGTACCCCTGCTGCCCTGAGGCTTGGCTTTCTCGTGTAAACCCATCACTGCTTCCTTTGCCTCTTTACCCAGGCCAGGATGAGGAAGGAGAAACATCTCCTCAAAACCCGGGCTTCCCTCTCCTCCTTCCTCATCCTCTGCCCCTTGGATGGCGGTGGCTCGGAGAGGCACCCCAGGAGAGGGCAACCCACCGTTTCCCTCTTCTTTTCATTTCAAACCCCCTAGTCTGGGGGTGTTCTTCAGGGTTTTGTTCATTTCAGGAAATTGTAATACACAGAGCATGCTTCTTCGCTAAATGCAATTACCAGCGGCCCTGTGTTTATGGATGAGGCATGGTGGAAAGTAATAGAAAATGATTATTTTTCGTTCTGAAGGCCTTCTTTATTAGTGGTGCGGTAGGGACGTCAGCTGCCTTCTCTGAATGGCAATGCAGTGTTTTGCTTTCCCCAGCAAGATAAACGATCTTATTTGTTGATGTTTGGTGCTTGAGATGACATTTATGTGAAATAAAAGGGACCAAATTAATAATAAAAAAAAATGATTAGCCAGACACAAATGAAAAATGTACATCTCTCCCCACCCCAGTTAAGTTGTTTGTATTTACATGCTATTCACAAATAATGGCAAAATGCCCAATAGTTGGATGGCGAGGATTTTTTTTTTCTTTTACAATCATATGGCTTGATTCCGTTTTCCAGATCTTGTCTGAGAGCTGCTATTTGAAATAAAAATGTTTGCATCCATTTCCTCATTAATCCTTCCGTTGTAATACAACCTGCTGCAGAGAAATGGCAAAACAGATGCAACAATGAAAATTAAAAGGGATGGACACTTATCTTGGGCTATAAAAGCTGCTAACCATGGAGGAACTAGAGAGGGTTTTGGACAGAAAATATGGCAAATAATAGAAACAATCATAGGACTAAGAGTTTGCTATTTGGAAGACTCTGGTGGGACATTTCTCTGCTCGTAATGACTGGAGGATCACTCCTGAGTTTAGTGTGCACCAGAGAGAGTGTTTGTATGCTTTGCCTTGAGGCATGTCTTCAGTTTTTGGTGCGTCTACCCATCTGATTTCTCATTGGGCTGGAATTTTCTCGACACAAACAAGCATTTTGCAAAGAATCTTTGAACGTCTTGTTTTAAGGGCTCTATATTTCGCTTGGAAATACTGTTTCCTGCCCTCCTGGGAATCAGAGATTCAGTTCGAAGCTGTGTTGACCTTGGTCTTTATTTTTGCAACCAAATGCATTATATACTGGGGAGATGAAGGCTTTATAGCATGTGTTGATATCATGATTCCCCATTGCGCAAACAACTTGGTAAACAGGAAAAAGAAGGTTCAAATGTACCTTTTTTGGCATAGGTGATCCCAACCTTTATTTCATTCTAGTTTTTTTTTTTTCATTATAGTTGTTTGATGTTATCTTACGATTATAGCCAACTCCTGAATTCACCGGAATTGGGGGTCATAAGTAGATTCAGCCTTTTTGTATGTATTTATTGTGCATCACCTCTTTGCAGTCTTGGAATAATAAATAGAATAAGAGAAATATAAGCACATGGTCTTTGCCCCTGTACAGATTATAAACCTCTTGGCAGAGACTGGATTGGCACAATTAAATACACATGAAGACAAACAGCCAACCAGAGCCTTGTCCGTGGGAGGTGATGCGTGGGATGTGAAATGGGAACATGGCTGGGGTAGAAGATTTATTTGGTGGGGTCCCTGCAAATAGTGTTAAGAGCATGAGGCCATTACTATTTGTTGATGGGCTGATCAGACTCTAACAAGTGCACTAAACAAATGAAGGAGATGAGAGTCCACGTGTATGGAATATTTGTCCACATATATCAGACCTCCAGTGACTAGCCCCTAGCTTGAATGACACAATGAAATTACATTTTGGTCAGAATGGAGGTGAATTTCAGACCTGTTTAGTAGGTCTAGTAGAAGAAGACTAGTGGTAAAGAGGTTCTGCATCTGGATCAAGCCTTGGCTCTGCCACTAACTAGCCAAGCATCCTCAGCCTTAATCTTTTAGTGCCTCAGTTCCCAAATCTGTGAAATGGGTAGAAACATAGTACCTACTTTATAGTAACAATATGAGGGTTAAATGATAGAATGTAGCATAGAGCCTAGCATAAACAAAGGATTGTTCTTATCCTCTCTATATATTTGTCTTGTTTTCCTTTCTGTTCTTGTATAAAAGATAAGACCAAATGTGTATTAATTGTTCTACTTAAGATCATCCATTGACAAAGAGAATTCTTATATTTTCACTTAAAAGGAGGCCTACTCCTCCTTTAATAAAGGAGTTGAAGGCAGAAAGTTGGGCTGAATAACCTCTCATAGTCAAAACTTCTAGGAATTTGATTCTTGAATCTCTTGAATTCTTCTGCTTCAAAAGCCTTAGCAGGGCTTGGCCACAGGGAAGTATGCCTTTGGGGAGTAGGTAGGCAGGTAGAGGTTAATCTGCTACAGCCCCAAGTACAGAAAAAGTCCCACCCTGATGTAGTTGGGAGCCTGGCTCTGTTGAGCCATCACATCTAGAAGCTGCTTCATCAGAGAACTTATTCACGGTGCTACTGAAACTTGCTACAACTAGGCTGGCGTCCACACACATGCACAACTGCTGAGAGTGATGAACAGCAAAGGCAGTAATTCAGTAATTCAGTTCCTGGACCCAATCTCAAGTTGTGCAGTTCTGCCAACCGTGGAAGCAGAAGGACCGAGCTGGCACAGTGCAAGCAGAGACAGATTAGTGGGTGGGAGGAAGAGGGTCAGGGCTGGGGAGATGGTCCTGATCAAGCTGAACCTCAGGGCAGCTCATAGGGGAGGGCCCTGAATGATGTCCTCCTTTATCTCGAGCTTGAACGAGAACATCAGTTGACTATACCCAAATTACAGCAAATGTTGAAGGCATTAACTAATGGACTCCTCAAGGGCAAAACCCACACGTTATGCATCTCTGTCTTTACTTCCGTGACACTTGCAGTCCCTGGCCTGGCGTAGGCTCTTGGTATCTGAGTTGACCAACTGTGTGAATACTGCACATGTGTGGAGCCCAAAGGAAAACTGCTTTCACAAACTAATATTTTCTTGCCAAGTTTGGCTTTAAGATCAATATATATAGTTTTCACAGCTAGAGGGAAAATTCAGGAATTCTGATTTCACAACTTTGGTCAAGTGAATCATTTCTGGAGCAATTTTCTGTGCCTTAAGTGTGGATGTCAGTGCATGAAAGGGCTAGCCGGATCTTTCTTTTCCTTTCTGGGATGGGAAAGATATGTGAAATTCAATGACATCTGCTGAAATTCAAACATATTTTTATTTATTCATGGCCATGATCAGGGCAGAACCTCTAATTTCAACCAATAATTAGACTTGACAATAGATGTAGAAATAAAACATTTTTGCTGAATTCACTTGTCATTCCTCCCTGCTGTAGCTGGTGTAACCCAGATGTCAGCTGTCCCCTTATTTTTCTCTTTGAGCTCCCCCTCCCACAGTCCATTCATGCCGATGCATTAGTGAGCCTTGTGGCATTTACTGAAGGTTTCATGGGGGAGGCAGAGACAGCCAACATTGCATACTTCATAATCACCCATTAAATATCTCCTGAGGTTCAAGAACAGTTTTCTAAAGGCATTTTCATTGCCATTCCACCAAGACGTCCTTCTTCTTTCTCCCTGAAACACCCAGAGCAGTAGGTTCAACCTTGCACCTTCTCTCCAACCTCCAATTCTTCCCCTTCCTATTATATACCCTTGTATTGTATTCTTGATTTAATGCCATTCTGCCTGCTGCTGTTCACAGCCAATTTAAAGAACTTCTGAGTCAAATGGCCCACCAGCCTTTGCAACTTGACTAGCATTTCTCCTGGAAGGACTTGGATAATTGCTGTTTTCCACATGGATTGAGTAAAGCGTTTGATTTTTTTTTTTTTTTTTTTTTTTGCCATTTGGTGCTGGGAGTGAAGATAAGAATTATGAGATGTCCATATCTGTGGAAAGTCCTTGCTGGCCTTTCCCTGAGCCTTCAGGGGAGTGATGAGGCGGGAGCCAAGAGGTTGGGACGTGGGGATTGAATGGGACATGAGGAAGGATGGGCAGTGAGAGCAGACCACACTTTGGAGAAGTTTGCTTGTGAAGGAGAGGTGAGGGATGGGGCTGGGATGAAGGATCAGGAGAAGTTGGTTTAATAAAAGAGGACGATACTAGTACATGTTCAAACACTGGTGGGAAGGACAAAGTAGAGAGGGGAGGTTGAGGATGGGGAGAAAGAGGGCATACTCAGGGACAGATGTCTCCGAGCAGGAGGGAGGGCTCAGGACCCAGAGCACGGGAGGAGGGTTAGCCAGAGCAGAGGGCAGATGTGACGGGAGGAGAGTGGGCAGAGGGTACGGGCTGTGGACAGCCTGGTAGTGTGGCTGAGGGTGAGGGGGTACAGGTGAGGCTGGGTGGCTGGTCCCCTCGTGATAGGCTCTCTGAGCGCAGGGAGAGGCAATTCTGTTGGCTGTTGTTGCTGTTTACCATGCGCGTTCCTGGAATCCCGGTCTGCAAGCTCCCTGTGGACCGGTGTCTTCTCAGTGGTCTGCTGAAGCCAGCTCATGAAGATGCAAACCAGTTGTGAAACCACGGGTAGCTTAAATCAGCCATGATGAGAGAGCGTGTACGCTATAGAAATCGCCAAGGGCTAGACATCAGGGTCTTTCCTTCTCCCGGGAAATCTGTTCAACACTCAGAAGCACGCTATGCTTTGACCTCTCGCTCCCCACCCGTCCCCCTACCCAGCTCCTTTGGATGCGCTCTTTGTCCTTGTCCGCCCTGTTTGACACACGGCCTCCCCGCCCAGAGCACACGGGCCGGCGTTGCCCTGCTGTCCCTCAGCCTCCTCCTCTGTTCCCAGGTAGAGATGGGACGCGTGTGGAGTGAAATGTGGTTTCTGAGTGGTGCGGTGCCCGTCACTGGGGCAGTGCCTGTGCTGGGGTGTTGCTGCCGCTCTGCACCTGGAGATGCTGCTCTTTGGAGATGCGGCTGCTCTCTCCTCCCCCAGCAAGGCTGGCAAACTTCAGCTTTAATTTATTTCTGAGCCTGCACGCTGGTGGAAGAGGGATTGGCCCTTCCCTCCCAGCCCCATAAAACCCACACACAGAAGCAGGCTCTGCAGCCGCCCCTCTCAATGAGGACAGGGCGCCGGCAGAGTGGTGGCACCTGGGAGCTCATGAACAGTGTGCTGGCGGGGCTTCCATGCCTAACTCTGTTCTTCCCAGCTCTCTAGCAGAGTGCTGTGCCTGTCTTCGTACCCCTCTTCCCCTGATGGCTTCTCCCAGCTGTTCCTTCCCTAGCTGCTGCCGGCTGATGGCTAAGATTCGGGAATCTGGAACTCAGGACCAGAAATGTCAAGAGTCTGACATCCATGGAATAGGATACGGTGGAGAGAAAGCTTTGGAGCTCGAAAGCCCTGGGGTTTGAGTTTGGGCCCTGATAGGTCTCCCAGTGTCCTTGGGCAGCCTCAGAGTACTCCTCCGGCAAAGACTTAACGTGATCATGTTTGTAAATGCTGAAGCTGAAGCTCCAGTACTTTGGGTACCTGATGTGAAGAGCTGACTCATTGGTAAAGAACCTGATGCTGGGAAAGATTGAGGGCAAGAAGAGAAGAGGGCAACAGAGGATGAGATGGTTGGATGGCATCATTGACTCAATGGACATGAGTCTGAGCAAACTCTGGGAGATAGTGAAGGACTGGGAAGCCTGGCATGTTACAGTTCATGGGGTCCCAAAGAGTCAGACAGACTGAGCAACTGAACAACAACAGCATTGTTTGTAAAGAGTCTGGCAGGTGGTAGGATCTCAGAAAGTGTAGGTTGAAGGAATAATGTGGGACTGAGGAAGAGTAATTATGGATTCAGTGTCTCCCTCCTCCAGGAAGCCTTCCTGGACTGCTGCTCTCCTCCTCTGGTCATTAGTCACTGATGCTTATGATGAAGGTTCACATTTATATGCTTCCATCACATGCTGACACTCATATGAGAATGAATACATTTTATGGTGCAAGAACCTGGGCTGAGGGGCAAGGCAGGAAGCAAAAGTTCAAAGCCTCCATGTGCTGTTGAATGTTTAACAGCCGGCTTTCTTGGGGTTGGGAGAACCCTTGATTGTAGCCCTTGCCGATTTCTGTAGTGTGCATCCTTTCTCACCATGGTTGTTTCTAAGCTACTAATGGCTTAACAACCAGCTTTCAATCTTTTTGAAGACTTAATTATGGGCACCAGTCTGAGCTGAATCCAGCAGACCACTGAGAAGACACTGGTCCACAGGGAACTTGCAGACCAGGATCGTAGGCGGGTTCCAGGAATACACATGGTGAATAGCAACAACAACCAACAGTAAGACATTTAAGCATAGTTATAAAGCATCAGTGCAAAGAAACCATTTGTATTTGAGGGTATTCCCTAAAAGGAAGGATCAGAGCCAAGTTAGGGCTAGCTTTTCAAATGAGAAAGACTTTGATGGAGGGAAGGTAGATCTCTCTTAGTAGGCAAATGGCAATGGTAAAGGTGGATGAGATGGTTAGATGGCATCACCGACTCAATGGACATGAACTTGGGCCAACTTTGGGAGATAGTGAGGGACAGGGAGGCCTGGTGTGCTGCAGTCCATGGGGTCAAAAAGAATCAGACATGACTTAGTGACAGAATACAACAACAACAAGATGCTCAAAGGAGGAATCTAGAGAGTGAGACTCAGGGGTGAGATGAGAGGAGTCTGGAGAAAGACATATGGTGAATTGGTGGCTTAGACCAGCGGCTCTGTGGTCTGAGAAAGGCAGTTTTGAATCTTGGTTCCATCACTAACATAGGAGGTTTTATGACTCCCCCAAATAAGTGGAGATAAAATGGAAATGCTGTCTACCTCTTAGTGACCCTGTGAGGATGAAATGAGACAGCATGGGTAAAATGTTGGCACAGTGCCTGGTGTTGGCGAGGGCTCAATGGACGGTAGCCATTATTATTTCTATTTGTCTTCTTTCTTCATTGCCCAGTGTCCCAAGAACGGAAATCTTTTTCTCCTTGCCCAGGACAGGGTGTGGTACATAGGGTGGGAGCCTACCTCGAGTACTCTGACTGATGCCATGTCTCTGGGCCAAGGCTGGACAGCTGGGCACTTGTGGATTGCTTTCCCTCCCAGCCAGCCCTTCCTGGCTCTGGGGTCATGGAGCAGCTTTGAGAAGCTTCGGGGTCACCACTTTGTTCTGTGTGGTGGAGCCTGTGACCTGAAGGGTTCTAGAAGACGGCTGCTCCCCAGGCCCTTTCTTTTCTGCTCATTCTTCCCACCACTGAGTGGTCCCATTAGGGAAGGTGTGGCACGTGGGGACCCCGGGGCTTGTCCCGTACCTGTTTGTTGAGCACCTGGGTGGGCCTGGCACTGTGCTCATCACTGGGAAGTAAGATGAGTTTGACAGAGACCTGCCCTCATGGTCTCAGCAGATGGTGGGGGTGGGGATGCCCAGTGATAAGTGTTTTCCTGCCGTGATTAAGGAGTATATCCACACCATGGTGACTTAGGCAGTGGTTCCACCTCAGCCTGGACAACAGGACTCTTTATGCCATTTGCTGGGGTCTCCAGAAACCCTAGAGGCTTCCACAGAGCCCTTTCTATATATTCTCAAAACCTGAGTCCTTTAAAGCCAATTAGT
This sequence comes from Cervus elaphus, assembly GCF_910594005.1. Lineage (NCBI taxonomy): Eukaryota > Metazoa > Chordata > Mammalia > Artiodactyla > Cervidae > Cervus > Cervus elaphus. Next base: position 71,330,381 of record NC_057828.1, on the reverse strand, counting down.
GTAAAATCTGTCCTCATCTTTTGGGGAAGGAGTACTCACAGTGTCCAGTATATCAAGTAAAGATGCGGGTGCTGTGAAATGGTGGAGACTTGCTTTGGGGCAGCAGGCCCACCTCCATGCTCAACCTCCTCTCCCCCATCTGCATGGAATAGTACATGTGCTACGCACGTGCCTCATGCTACATGTGGGCACCTGGGCAGCCCGCTGCCCTGATGATCCAACTCTTCCATCAGCTGGCATTTGGCAGAAGAACATATCCCTACTCTTTCTTCTCCTTTCTTCCTTTTTTCACATTTTTTGGTGTTACTCCCCTTCTTTTTTTAAAAAAAGTGTTCTCTCCTCAAACCTTCAAAGGGCTCATATAAGCACCCCTCAATCCCCAGGGGTTCTAGCGTTAAAGAAATGGCTCCTTCTCAAAGTTTTTGGCACTACTTTTCAGCCTGTAGAACAAAGTACTGTTTCCAACTGACCAGTCTTCCACTGAGAAGGATGGTCTGTCAGCATGAAAAGCAGTGCTGGAAAGATAGGGAGTCTGAGGTGTGAGGGGTGCTGAGGCCTACTCAGGAGCCAGGAACACTCACACACACTCACACACACTCACACACACACACCCACCCACCCACCCACCCATGCACACCCACACCCACACACACACACAGAGTTAGAGCAGGTGGGGTCGGTCAGCAGAATTCTGAAGGTGAAGAATTCACCTGAAATTCTGGAGGTTAAGGCAAAGAGGCAGAGAAGAAACCAGAAAGGCATTTAAGAACCACAAGGACTCAAGTTTCAAAGAGCCGAGCAGGGCGACCGCTAAAAGGTAGCGAGGAGCCAAAGACGCCGGGCCAGAGGAAGGAAGGACACAGCCCAGAAGACACGCTCTGGGGACACTTTCATCCCAGTCCAGCTGCTTTCCCAACGGCCGTTCTTCTGTGTTTCCTGCTGCAGAGAAACTGCTCACGGCCACGGGGAAGGACACAGACTGCGCTAGGATGGAGCAGGGGGCCTCACGGCAAAGACTGACGGGGGTGCCGGGTGCTTTCCTTGGCTTCTAACTTTTATTTCTGACTCATTTTTCTGGCCAGTGGGTGACTAGACATTTTCTGCAGGGACCCACCTTGCTTTGCAATGGAAATATGTCACCACCTGTCACCTGCTGGCAAGGGTGTGTACTTCTTAAAAATTGATTTTTATTGGCATATAGTCACCTTACAATGTGTGTTAGTTTCTTTTGTACAGCAAAATGAATCAGCCACACATACATACATCCCTTCCCTCTTGAGCTCCCTTCCCATCCAGGTCACCATGGAGGATTAAGGAGAGTTCACTGTGCCGTATAGTATGTTCTCCACTAGTTATCTATTTTATGCATCGTATCAATAGTGTGCCAGCCCCGGGCTCCCAATTCCACCCACTCTCCTCCCCATTGGTATCCATATATTTGTTCTTTAGCAATCCTACTACTGGGCATATATCCAGAGAAAACCATAATTCAAAAAGGTAACGTGGACCTCAGTGTTCACAACAGCACTGTTTACAACAGCCAGCCAAGACATGGAAACAGCCTAGGTGCCTGTCGACAGATGAATGGATAAAGGAGATGTGGTACGTACACACCATGGAATGCTTCTCAGACATTAAAATGAAAGAAAGTGGGTCATTTGTAGAGATCTGGGTGGACTTGAAGAGTGTCGCACAGAGTGAAGTAAGTCAGAAAGAGAATAGCAAATGCTGTATATTAACACATATATGTGGAATCTAGAAAGATGGTGTAGATGATCCTACTTGCAGGGCAGAAATAGAGTATACTTTGACCTGTGTTTTCATTTCTGGGAATGGGTTTGCTGAACCATTCAACTTCTTCCTCAGCTGGATTGTGGCCCGAGATACCTGTTTGTGACATTGGATTCAAAGGACTTTATTTATTTGTTGGGCTGTTGGACTTTGAAATTTTGGTAATTGCTCATGTTTTCTTTTTTTCCTTGGCAATTCAGAACTAATTTGCCATCCTATTAGGGCATCATTTTACTTTTAATTCACCCTTGGCTGCATGCTATTTTTTCCCTTTTATTTCATCACCTAATATCCTCACTTGTTTTTCTCGATCTCTTTGCATATACAAACTACCTCAATTCTTTTAAAAATGAGTTAATTAAGAGTGAACCCTATAATATTTTGCCTACACATTGAATAAATGTATATTGAAAGTCCATAGGATGGATTGGGAATCAATGCTTAAAATCTCAACAAACAATGTTGCATTCTTAAGGGCTATTGAAGAAACTACAAGTGCCTGCCTCGAAGAGACTCTAGTTTCAAGTCATAGACAAAACAGATAGATCTGGGTTAACAAAACTGTTTAGCTACAAAAGTATAGAGGCATTATGAATGGAAAGATTTCTCATGGTCCTTTATCCATCCAAGAAATGTGACCGAGTTCCTGAAATGCTGGAGACACCGGTTACATCCAGTGGTAAAGCTGTTCCTCCTCGTAGACAGTATGCGTCTGGGTCACAGTGAGGGTGCGGGCTGGGCTGGCTTGTCGGTACAGATAACTTGTGCGCGTGTTCCATCAGGATGGAGTAGAGCTGAGTGGATCCTTGGCCTTTTCCTGGAAGATATGAGCCTTAGCAGTTGTGCTTTTAGTGAATCAGCATCTTCTTCCTCACCTACTGTAGATGACTTTTTTTGTTATGTCATTTGATTGATTTTAGGAGCTTAAGAGTTTAGTCTTACAGTTGACCCTTTTGACAGCTTATCCTGGTTTCATCAGTTTCATTGTTTTCTTTTAAATATTATTATTAGGGTACAGTTGCTTTACAATATCGTGTTGGCTTCTGCTGTACAACAGCATGAATCAGCTGTATGCATACGTCCCCTCCCTCTTAAACCTCCCTCCTACCCCCGCCCCCCACCCCATCTCACCCCTCTGGGTCATCACAGAGCGCCGAGCTGAGCTCACTGTGCTATTCAGCAGCTTCCTACTAGCGGTTTTACACGTGGTAGTGTGTATACATCAATGCTACTTTCATAGATGGCTTTTTGTTTCCGTTAAGGAGGTGAATATTTCCTTCTCAGACTGCTTCAACTCCCAGACCTCTCTGCTCATTGGCAGGATGGCTTTCCCAGGCTTCCCCTGAGAGCCTCGCCTTCCCTCTGCCACCTCTTCTTAAACGATGTCCGGACCTTGAGCCAGACAGCGTGAGGGCCAGTGGGTGCAAGAGGCAGCCAGCCCTCGCTTGCCCATTGCCATAGAAGCCCAGCTATGAATGGCACGTGGATGCCCATCCCTGTTGGGAAGCAGGGACCCAGGGCGGGCCAAGATGGCAGATGGCTGAGGGTGGCATGCTGTTCTCAGGTCCTCTACCTTTGTCACTGGTGCCATCTGTAGCTGCTGGTTACTGTTTTTAGCTTGGCTGTCCGTGGGCTTGAAGAGACAGCGTTTGTAGTCACTCAGGAATGCAGGGTATTTTTAGCAAAGAGATCCTGCTTCGGGCTTGTGCCCTGTGTCCTTTTACTTATAAGCATGGCAGAGGAGGGTGAGGCTCTGAAAACTTGGGGGATCAGCTTGATCTATTCATAGAAAAAAGAGGTTGGGAGGGGATTATAATCAGCACCCTCTGTTGGGTCTCCCGTGGGATTAAAACAAAATCTTGCCTCCCCGTTCTTCCTCAGAAGTTGCTGCCCAGGTGAAATGAAGGTAGACAGACTCCAGGAAGGAAAGGAGGGTGGGTCCAAGAACTATACCAAAAGAACTGTGAAGCCATGGAACCATACTTAAGTAGGCTGGACCATAAGAGAACAGGTGCTGGTGAAATGAAAATTCATTGAAACCTTTCTCTTGTGCCTGAAATCAATTGTAGTTATTTTATTTTAACTAATTCACAAGAAAGAGTGAATGAACAATGTTTGCCCATCTACTTATTCATTCTTACTATAGCAACATATAATTTTTAGTCTGGAAAATGTATGAATTATCTAGCTTAATCCATTCTCTTTTCTTCCTTGCCTGACACCCTCCTCTCTGGTCCTTTTATTTTTAAAATTTTTAAATATTTTGGGATCTTAGCTGCCTGACCAGGGATCGAACCCAGACTCCTGCATTGGAAGGTGAAGTCTTAACCACTGTACCACCAGCAAAGTCTCTCTGCTCCTTTTAGAGGTAAAGAAGCTGAAGTCCAGAGAGGTTAAGTGACTTGTCTAAGGTCACATGAATTAGTAGCAACTTTGGGACTGGAACCCAGGTGTTCTGACCCCAAATTCCCTATTCTACACTATTTCTATACTGTCTATGTTTATTATTGATGATGGACAGGGAAGTCTGGTGTGCTGCAGCCCATGGGGTCACGAAGAGTCGGACACGACTGAGAAACTGAGCTGATGTTTATTATATTGTTGGAAACACCTATGTTGCCTACCTTTTGTTCTTATTTTAATTAGCAAGTTAAAATGAGAACTTAATAGATTGCCTGAAATAGGGATGGGCAGGGGCCATGCTTAGAGTCTTGGAACTGTGAGACTCTCCTTTCTTCCTTCTTGGCTGCCTTTTTTTGGTTTCTTGCTGCTAGATGTAGCTCCCATTTGTTGAGCACCTACTACAGAGAAGGCACCGTGCTGAGTCCAACTACATGGATCATTTTGCAAACTCAAGAGCCTTTGAAGAAAGCATCAGACCCTTCTTTACGAACCTGAAGACTGAGATGCAGAGGGGTGAAATGGTTTACTCAAGATTAGATACCAGCAAGTGTCAGAGCCAGAGTGAAAGCTAGGTCCAGTCTCCCGTAAAGACTGGGGCTCTTTCCACTGACCACCAGCTGTTTTCACCACACCTTAGGAGCTGTGTTGTTCTGTGTCTTGGGCACAGTAGTGGGCCCTCTGATCAGTGGTGTTTGCTGTCTATGTTCACTTGCAATGTGGATCTTCAGGGAAGAGGAGGAGGAGATGTCATCTGTTTGCTCCCTTTCTTAAGTCACTAATGAACAAAACATCCAGAAGTCCCTTCTGACAGACTGCCTCTTTCCTTGGACCCTCAGATTTGCTTTAGAGCGGCTACTTGTACACCTGGGCTCTTATCTTTGTTCCAGAACTCCCTGTGTATGTTTTGTCTCCCCAGTGGGTTTCTGTAAAATATAGGTTATTATAATTGGACTAGTATTTACTGAATGCCTCCCAAGGAGCTAGGAGCTGGGTCACAGAGGTGGCTCTCTGTTTTGGAGCTCATGGCAGGACCGGGCCCTAAGCCACTCATGTATTCTTTTAACAAATACAGTGCCAGGCAGCCTTAGGTGCGAGCAGTCTAGTAGAAGAGGAAGACGAGCACACAGGGTAACCTGAATGTCCCAGACACCTCCGGTTCTGTGGGTCAAGGGCGCTCACCCTGACACTGACTGCTAGTGGAACCCCGCCTCCCCCCCCGCAACCCACGGGTGTCGCCAAGTCTCCAGGAGACATCTCACTGTGGGGATCAGGCTTCCCATTAAGCTCTGTCCCCCAATTCCTGGCTTATCATTGAACAAAGATGTCAATACCTCATTTGGAATACGGAGGATACCAAAGGTCCTAGCAGGACATGAGGAATCATGAGAACTGAAGAGCTACTTTTTCTCAGGTAGTGAGGTTCCCGGGTTGGGCAGCAGGAGGAAAGCCATACTCTCCCCGGATTAAGAGAACTGTCTTTGTACCCCCAGTTCCTATTGTGGTATGTGGCAAATATATATGATATAGAATGAATAAGAGGATGCATGAGAATGGATTTATTAAATGTTTTCTTCCCTGTAAACTCATAGGGAGATCTTTAGTGGTCTGGAGTGTAGAAAATCGACATGTTAGAAAGGAATAGAATGGGGTGCACATATCTTCTTTAAAAACTTTTTATTTTGTATTGGGTTATAGCCAATTAACAATGTTGTGATAGTTTCAGGTGGACAACAAAGGGACTCAGCCATACATATACATGTGCATACATCTTTTTGAATTTGTAGTTTTGGGTTTTTTTGGATACATACCCAGGAGTATGCAATGATCATAGCAGCATTATTTAAAATAGCTAAGATATGAAAACAATCTAAGTGTCCATCAACAGGTGAGTAAGAAGATGTAGCATATATATATATATGTATATATATATATATATATTCATACACACACACAGAGGAATATTACTCAGCCATAAAAAATAATGAAATATTGCCATTTGCAGCAACATGGAGGGACCTAGAGATTATTGTACTTAGTGAAGTAAGTCAGAAAGAGAAAGACATATACCATATATGTGCAATTTAAAAAATATAGCAAACTAGTGAATATAACAAAAAAGGAGCACACTCACAGATATAGAGAAGAAACTGGTAGTTACCACTGGGAGGAGGTGGAAGGGCATTACTGGGATGGGGGAAAGAGGAGGTACAAACTGTTGGGTATAAATAGGCTCGATGATGTGTTGTACAGCACTAGAATATAGCCAATATTTTGTAATAACTGTAAATGGAAAGTAACTTTTAAAAATTGTATAAAAACAAAAACTTATACATCTAAACAAAGAAAAGAATAGAATGGGCTTGGGATCATTCTGTATTGAGAATAGATCATGGAATAATGAAAAAATACATCTTTTTAAACAATTAAAAATATTTAAAAAATATATTTTTTAAAGACATGCTGGATCGCCTTTGTTCCTTCAGTTCCACTGTCACCTTTTCCAACTTTGTTCTCTGCTTGGGGAGCCTGGCCTTTGGGCCTCTTCAATAGCTCCCTGGTCTTCTGCCTCTTCCCTGGGGGTCCTGGTAGGAGGCAGAGGAGGAGAGAGGGTGAACGAGTTTTAGTCACTCAGTCCAACTCTCTGCGACCCCATGGACTGTAGCCCACGAGGCTCCTCTGTCCATGGGGCTCTCCAGGCAAGAATACTGGAATGGGAGTCATTCCCTTCTCCAGGGGATCTTCCTGACCCAGGGATCAAACCCAGGTCTCCTGCATTGCAGGCAGATTCTTTACCATCCGAGCCACCAGGGAGAGAGGGTGAGGTCTGGGCATTTTGAGGGTTGCCCCTGGGATGTCTATGTCTATGACTCTCCTTTCTTTTTGTAATCCCTTTCTCCTGTTTCTTCAGACCCCGCTGTTAAAAACTCTGGGTGTCACCCCTTGTGATTTCTGTCTACGTTGCCTACATTTTACGAAAGTATTTATTTATTTGGCTCTGCTGGGTCTGAGTTGTGGCACGCAGGATCTTCAGTTGCAGCATGTGAAATCTTCGTTTCGGCCTGCAGGATCTAGTTCCCTGCTGCTGCTGCTGCTAAGTCACTTCAGTCGTGTCTGACTCTGTGCAACCCCACAGACAGCAGCCCACCAGGCTCCGCCGTCCCTGGGATTCTCCAGGCAAGAACACTGGCGTGGGTTGCCATTTCCTTCTGCAATACATGGAAGTGAAAAGTGAAAGTGAAGTCACTCAGTCGTGTCCAGATCTTCTTGACCCCATGGACTGCAGCCTACCAGGCTCCTCCGTCCATGGGATCTTCCAGGCAAGAGTACTGGAGTGGGGTGCCATTGCCTTCTCTGCTAGTTCCCTGAGAAGGGATCAAACTTAGGCCCCCTGATTAGAGAGCATGGAGTCTTAACCACCAGACCACCAGGAAAGTCCCCTTGCCCATATTTTTGAAACGGTTCCTGTATTAGACCTTCATCAGATTATCCTAATTCAAGTGTGCCGTCTCTTTCTTGCTTGCCGCTGGATCAATAGGTGCTAGTCCTCATATCTTGAAAGCCTGCACAGAGTTGGTCCCACCCTGAGGCAGAAGTGCCATCTTTGTGTCCCTGTGTCCATCCGTTATTGGCTGTGGACTGACTCTGGGGAAGGGCTGTCATCTGGGGCTGAGGTGGCTGCTGTTCTGCTGAAGGCAGTTCTCTGGAGAAGTGGGGGAGCTGTGAGACAATATTCACAGCAACTGGAGGACGGGGTGGAGGAAGAAGCACCAGCCCGGCAACGGGTGTCTGAGCAGGGCCCGAGTGTGGACTGCATCCTCCCGGCTTGGTTCAGTGTGTACAGAACTACCATTCTTTCACTTCACTGGTTAACATGTACTTTTATCCACTCCCTCACTCTCTCCCTCCCTCCTTTCATTTTTTTTTTTTTTTGTAAATATAAGCTCCTGCTGTGTAAGGACCAATGGGATATTTGAGAGAAATATAAGACATGGTTCCCTCTTGAAGGCTCTTCCTGTCTCATTGGAATGACGTGTCCTACCATAGAAGGCAAGGCGTGAAGGCACTTTTGCATGCATGCATGCTGAGTTGCTTCAGTTGTGTCCAACTCTTTGTGACCTCGTGGACTGTAGCCCGCCAGGCTCCTCTGTCCATGGGATTCTTCAGGCAAGGATACTGGAGTGAGTTGCCATTTCCTACTTTCCTACTCCAGGGGATCTTCCCGACTCAGGGATCAAGCCTGCATCTCTTATATCTCCTGCATTTGCAGGCAGGTTCTTCGGAGAAGGCAATGGCACCCCACTCCAGTATGCTTGCATGGAAAATCCCGTGGACGGAGGATCCTGGTAGGCTACAGTCCATGGGCTCGTGACGAGTCGGACACGACCGAGCGACTTCACTTCTTTACCACTAGCGCCACCTGGGAAGCAAGGTGTGAAGCCACATTTAATTGAGTGTTAACTTTCGTGGCTGAGAGAATTGAACTCTGGGAGTTTAGAGAAACCATCAGTCCGTAAGGGCTGGGATCATCATGGCAGATTTAAAGGTGAAACCACTTGTGAGGTAACTGGTGCCAAAAATGGCGCCCGGACTCTCCCATTCCCCCTCCCCGGCCTCTTCCCTTCTCAGCGATACCGGAGGAAACAAACGGTGTGTTCAGTTCACATGCCTATTTAATTCAGTTCCTTTTAGGCCACACGAAGTTTCTGTTCTAACAAAAGGCTCAGTAGGGGTGGCTCTGCAGACAACCTCTTGTTCTGCCTTAAAACAATGGGGTGGGGACGGGTCATTGTAGCGCGAGGTGGAGGCTGTGGCCACCCTGCCCAGAAGGCACAAATGCGGCCTTTCAAGTCAGAGCTGTAACTCAATCCTTCTTTCAGTTCTATCTGTGGGATGAAACCAGGTGGAAAAGCGAGGGGGGAGGAGATTGTGGCAGTTTTGACCTATTCAGGGTATGTGGAAAAGGATTCTTTCTTCACCTGGGAAATAAATGTGCATTAAAAAAATTTAAAGTGTAGTTCTTGTATAATATTATATAAATTACAGGTATGAAATATAACAGCTTCCCTGATGGCTTAGCGGTAAAGAATCCGCCTGCAGTGCAGGAGATGTGGCAGGAGCTGTGAGTTTGATCCCTGGGTTGGGAAGATCCCCTGGAGAAGGAAATGGCAACCCACTCCAGTATTCTTGCCTGGGAAATTCCATGGACAAAAGAGCCTTGGGGGTACAGTCCGTGGAGTCACAAAAGAGTCAGATACACTTAGTGACTAAACAACAACAAATACAATATAGTGATTCACATTTCAAATATTACAGTCAATTTATAAAATATTGGCTATATTTCCCATGTTGTGCAGTACATCCTTGTAGTTTATTTTATACCGAATCATTTGTACCTCTTACTCTCTTCCCCCTGTTGTGTGCCCCCCTTCCGTATCCCCATTGGTAACCGCTAATTTGTTCTCTGTATCTGTGAGCCTGCTTCTTTTTTGTTACATTCACTAGTTTGTAGTAGTTTTCAGATTCCACATATAAGTGATATCACACAATATTTAATAAATGAGCACTTATGACGCTACCTGTCTTTGTCTCTGTCCATCTCTCCCTTTAGGGCCCTCGTGTGGGCCCTAGACTTCAGGCCAGGTGGATCAGAGTTGGAATACACAGACCAAATCCTTCGGCAAAGCAAGAAGACCTTTCTCCAGGTTCCCTGGCTCTATCCCACTGAATCTGTAAGCAGCATCTCCAAGTCACAAAATGTCGGATTGAAGCTGCTGTCATTGGAAAGAAGGGAAATTGGCACATGGGTTTGTCCATGGCAGAGGTCCTGAAAGGTTTCCTATTTAATGTTTTGTTTACATTAAAAAGAAAATAGGCAGCCTCTCTGAACTGGAGAGGATTCAGTGTGTGCACGTGTGCAGGTCGTGTGTTGAGGGCTGTGTAGTGGGAGCTTCCGTAGTATGCCTAAACCCACTCCTCAACAGCGGACATTTTCAACATGATCCTTGTGTTTGCTTGGCAAAATTCAGGATTGGAAAAACAAAAGGTTTTCCTGCCAGATTCCATTAATTTCAGCAGTAGAAGTAGCAGCAGCAATCTGGTTCTGTCAGATGAATGTTTGACAAGAACGACCAGGAGTGAGGTTGGGGAGTCTTGTGGGATCTTTTCAGTGAAACTCTAGGTTCTCTCTACCTATCTTTTCTCTTCCTAAGGAACATGTGGCCAAAATGACAGGATGATGTGCAAGTGAGCTGGCAGCATCCCATCAGTAGCTGGGAGGACAGGGGAGCTCTGGGAGGGAGCAGAGATGTGGAAGAAATGGACACTGTGAGCTCGTGTTGGGAGTGTCCCCTCTGAACCAAACAAGAGAGATGTCAGGGGTCACTCCTCACCTGCTGGAGCTGGAGAGTGTCCAAGGGGGCCTGGTGCCGAACTGTGAGGCCACGGGATAAATCCCAAGGTGTCTGCTCTCTGGGGTTGCAGCACACTGCCTGGAAAACAGGAGCTGCCTGGTTATAAAGGGTGACCCAGAGTGAGCAGGAATGAAGCTGGGGAATTTCCACTGGTTCCATGATGAGGCTGCCTTGTGTGTGACCCGCTTGGAATTTTTTAGGGGTCCTGTAAGCAGGCTGGAGATGCCCCCTCAGGGGTAGGGTCCTAGAAGCTGGTCCTGCAGTTAGATGATGATACAGGACAAAGGGCTATTAGGTCAGTTTTTTTTCATCTTTTTCGGTTGTAGTTTCTTTCTTAGACTTTATGGTCTGGGGGAAAACTTTATGGAGGGAGGACCAGCAAGCACGTGGTCAACCTAATGAGCTCAGTGGATGGTCACCAGCCTTTGCTGGGAAGGTGCATGGAGCCGAGAGAGTCAGACCTGCTCACACTGAGGTGTAAATAGCTTCTCATCACTCTTTGGATTAGATCACTTTTCCTGAATTATCAAGCTCATCACGGCTCTTCCACATGCTTGGTGAGGGTCCAAGCAGTTGTTTAAAAACAAATAGCCTGCAAAGACAACACCCCACCGTCCATCCCCCTAAGCACCTCACAGCCATCTGACAAAGAGCTAAGTCATCTTGTTGCTGAGGGTGTCGATGAAGCAGCTTCACTTACCGAGTCCTTGCTATGGTGCCTCACCCAGGCCAAGTCCTGGATTATACGTTTAGTCTTCTGTTGTTCCTGGGAAGGCATGGTTATCTTTTTAAAGAGATTGAAGTATAGATGATTTAGAATGTTGTGTTCGTTTCATCTGTGCAGCAAAGTGATTCAGTAATATATGTGTGTGTGTGTACATATACACACACACACATATATATTCTTTTTCATCTTCTTTTCTGTGATGGCTTATCACAGGATGTTGACTATAGCTCCCTGTGCTATACAATAGGACCTTGCTGTTTATCTATTGTATATATGGTCATTTGTACTAATATCTAGATGTTCAAGCTGGATTTAGAAAAGGCAGAGGAACCAGAGATCAAATCGCCAACATCCTCTGGATCATTAAAAAGTAAAAGAGTTCCAGAAAAACATCTACTTCTGCTTTATTGACTACACCAAAGCCTTTGACTGTGTGGATCACAACAAACTGTAGAAGATTCTTAAAAAGATGGGAATACCAGACCACCTGACCTGCCTCCTGAGAAATCTGTATGCAGGTCAAGAAGCAACAGTTAGAACCAGACATGGAACAATAGACTGGTTCCAAATCAGAAAAGGAGTACATCAAGGCTGTATATTGTCACCCTGCTTATTTAACTTATATGTAAAGAATGCATCATGAGAAATGTTGGGCTGGATGAAGCACAAGCTGGAATCAAGATTGCTGGGAGAAATATCAATAATCTCAGATATGCAGATGACACCACCCTTATGGCAGAAAGTGAAGAGGAACTAAAAAGCCTCTTGATGAAAGTGAAAGAGGAGAGTGAAAAAGCTGGCTTAAAACTCAACAGTCAGTTACCAACGGTATTTTTCACAGAACTAGACCAAAGAATTTCACAATTTGTATGGAAATACAAAAAACCTCGAATAGCCAAAGTAATCTTGAGAAAGAAGAATGGAACTGGAGGAATCAACCTGCCTGACTTCAGACTCTACTACAAAGCCACAGTCATCAAGACAGTATGGTACTGGCACAAAGACAGAAATATAGATCAATGGAACAGAATAGAAAGCCCAGAGATAAATCCACGAACCTATGGACACCTTATCTTTGACAAAGGAGGCAAGGATATACAATGGAAAAAAGACAACCTCTTTAACAAGTGGTGCTGGGAAAACTGGTCAACCACTTGTAAAAGAATGAAACTAGAACACTTTCTAACACCATACACAAAAATAAACTCAAAATGGATTAAAGATCTAAATGTAAGACCAGAAACTATAAAACTCCTAGAGGAGAACATAGGCAAAACACTCTCTGACATAAATCACAGCAAGATCCTCTATGACCCACCTCCCAGAATATTGGAAATAAAAGCAAAACTAAACAAATGGGATCTAATGAAACTTAAAAGCTTTTGCACTACAAAGGAAACTATAAGTAAGGTGAAAAGACAGCCGTCAGATTGGGAGAAAATAATAGCAAATGAAGAAACAGACAAAGGATTAATCTCAAAAATATACAAGCAACTCCTGAAGCTCAATTCCAGAAAAATAAAGGACCCAATCAAAAAATGGGCCAAAGAACTAAACAGACATTTCTCCAAAGAAGACATACAGATGGCTAACAAACACATGAAAAGGTGCTCAACATCACTCATTATTAGAGAAATGCAAATCAAAACCACAATGAGGTACCATTACACGCCAGTCAGGATGGCTGCTATCCAAAAGACTACAAGCAATAAATGCTGGAGAGGGTGTGGAGAAAAGGGAACCCTCTTACACTGTTGGTGGGAATGCAAACTAGTACAGCCACTATGGAAAACAGTGTGGAGATTCCTTAAAAAACTGGAAATAGAACTGCCATATGACCCAGCAATCCCACTTTTGGGCATACACACTGAGGAAACCAGATCTGAAAGAGACACGTGCACCCCAATGTTCATTGCAGCACTGTTTATAATAGCCAGGACATGGAAGCAACCTAGATGCCCATCAGCAGATGAATGGATAAGGAAGCTGTGGTACATATACACCATGGAATATTACTCAGCTGTCAAAAAGAATTCATTTGAATCAGTCCTAATGAGATGGATGAAACTGGAGCCCATTATACAGAGTGAAGTAAGCCAGAAAGATAAAGAACATTACAGCATACTAACACATATATATGGAATTTAGAAAGATGGTAATGATAACCCTATATGCAAAACAGAAAAAGAGACACAGAAATACAGAACAGACTTTTGAACTCTGTGGGAGAATGTGAGGGTGGGATGTTTCAAAAGAACAGCATGTATACTATCTATGGTGAAACAGATCAGCAGCCCAGGTGGGATGCATGAGACAAGTGCTCGGGCCTGGTGCACTGGGAAGACCCAGAGGAGTCGGGTGAAGAGGGAGGTGGGAGGGGGGATCGGGATGGGGAATAAGTGTAAATCTATGGCTGATTCATATCAATGTATGACAAAACCCACTGAAATGTTGTGAAGTAATTAGCCTCCAACTAATAAAAAAATTTAAAAAAATAAAAAAATAAAGCATGTAAAAAAAAAAATAAATAAAAAAAAAAAAAAAAAAAAAAAAAAAAACTCAACAGTCAGAAAACTAAGATCATGGCATTTGGTCCCATCACTTCATGACAAATAGATGGGGAAACAGTGGAAACAGTGACAAACTTTATTTTTTTTGGCTACAGAATCACTGCAGATGGTGACTGCAGCCGTGGAATTAAAAGATGCTTGCTCTTGGGAAGAAATGTTATGACCAACCTAGTTCAGTTCAGTTCAGTTCAGTCGCTCAGTCGTGTCCGACTCTTTGAGACCCCATGAATCACAGCACGCCAGGCCTCTCTGTCCATCACCAACTCCCGGAGTTTACTCAAACTCATGCCCATCGAGTCGGTGATGCCATCCAGCCACCTCATCCTCTGTCATCCTCTTCTCCTCCTGCCCCCAATCCCTCCCAGCATCAGGGTCTTTTCCAATGAGTCAACTCTTCACATGAAGTGGCCAAAGTACTGGAGTTTCAGCTTCAGCATCAGTCCTTCCAATGAACACCCAGGACTGATCTCCTTTAGGATGGACTGGTTGGATCTCCCGGCAGTCCAAGGGACTCTCAAGAGTCTTCTCCAACACCACAGTTCAAAAGCATCAATTTTTCGGCGCTCAGCTTTCTTCACTGTCCAACTCTCACATCCATACATGACTACTGGAGAAACCATAGCCTTGATCAGATGGACCTTTGCTGGCAAAGTAATATCTCTGCTTTTTAATATGCTATCCAGGTTGGTCATAACTTTCCTTCCAAGGAGTAAGTGTCTTTTAATTTCATGGCTGCAGTCACCATCTGCAGTGATTTTGGAGCCCCAAAAAATAAAGTCTGACACTGCTTCCACTGTTTCCCCATCTATTTCCCATGAGGTGATGGGACCAGATGCCATGATCTTAATTTTCTGAATGTTAAGCTTTAAGCCAACTTTTTCACTCTCCTCTTTCACTTTCATCAAGAAGCTTTTTAGTTTCCCTTCACTTTCTGCCATAAGGGTGGTGTCATCTGCATATCTGAGGTTATTGATATTTCTCCCAGCAATCTTGATTCCAGTTTGTGCTTCTTCCAGCCTAGTGTTTCTCATGATGTACTCTGCATATAAGTTAAATAAGCAGGGTGACAATATACAGCCTTGGCGTACTCCTTTTCCTATTTGGAACCAGTCTGTTGTTCCATGTCCAGTTCTGACAATTGCTTCCTGACCTGCATACATGTTTCTCAAGAGGCAGGTCAGGAGGTCTGATATTCCTATCTCTTTCAGGCAGCATATTAAAAAGGAGAGACATTACTTTGCCAACAAAGGTCCGTCTAGTCAAAGTTATGGTTTTTCCAGTAGTCATGTATGGATGGATGTGAGAGTTGGACTATAAAGAAAGCTGAGCACCGAAGAATTGATGCTTTTGAACTATGGTGTTGGAGAAGACTCTTGAGAGTCCCTTGGACTGCCAGGAGATCCAACCAGTCCATCCTAAAGGAAATCAGTCCTTTATTTATTTATCAGTCCAAATATTCGTTGGAAGGACTGATGCTGAAGCTGAAACTCCAATACTTTGGCCACATGCTGTGAAGAACTGACTCATTGGAAAAGACCCTGATGCTGGGAAAGATTGAAGGCAGGAGGATAAGGGGATGACAAATGATGAGATGGTTGGATGGCATCACTGTCTCAATGGACATGAGTTTGAGTAAGCTCTGGGAGTTGGTGATGGACAGGGAAGCCTGGCGTGCTGCAGTTCATGGTATCACAAAGAGTCGGACACGACTGAGCAATTGAACTGAACTGAATTTATCTCCCCCTACCCACTGGCATGGATATCTTTGTTTTACAAGTGACGAAACACTTAAAGAACTTAATCTACCCAGAGTCACAGAGAGTGGGGACTTTAGCCCAGTTCTGTTTACCTGCAAGGCCTGACAGGAGCCCCTGATGATGGTCAGTTTTACATGTCATCTTGACTGGACTGTAGTACCCAGTTATTTACTCAAATCCTAATCTAGGTGTTGTTGTAAAAGTATGTCACAGATATGATCAACGTCTATGACTGATTCACTCTAAGTAAAGGGATTTACTGTTAAAAATCTGCATCTAAAAATCTCCAATCAGTTGAAGGCTTTCTGAGCCAAAACTGAGGTTTCCCAGGGAAGAATGAATTCTGTCTCCAGACTCAGCATCACCTCCTGCTGAGTTTCCAGCCTGCTGGCCTGACCTACAAATTTCAGACTTGCTTGTCCTGTGGATTTGGAACTTACCAGCTCCCATAATTGCATGAGCAAATTCCTTGAGATAAATATCTTTATACACTCACATATACACAGAGTCTACTGGTTCTGCATAAAAGACCCATGGGTCTTTTATTTAGGTCCTATTAAATAATAAATTCCTAGTTCCATAGGAATAGATTGTGTTATTATTGCTCAATAATTACATTCATTGAGCAAGGCAGCATGATAAGTTCTGTAATAAAGGGGCATCTGCCCTGGGCTCTACGCTTTAGAGCTGAAGGAGGATAGAGCATGGCTTTTCCTCTCAAGGGAGTTTCATTACAGTTGAGAAATACTGCATTCCATTTTCTCTTATTCTTTGATATCTCCTCTCAGAGCCTTTATACTTTTACTGGGAGTGTTTCTGTCTGCTCAAGAGATGAGGACTTTGTCTTCCCTGGGGTAAAAACCTGCTGGAGATGGTTGAGGAGGTGGAAGGTTGAGGGAGAGATGATGTAAGGGCATGTTCAAATGGAATGTTTTAACATTTGCTTTCTGCTTTCAGTTCAGTTCCATACATTTATTCCTTCCTCACTGAAAAGTCCCACTCTTGTCCTCTGGAAATTCACACAACTGACTAAAATGCAAAGTATGTTCTGAGACACCATGCCAGAGCACCAAGCAAGTGTTAAGGGATCTCGGTAAAGGAGATAGTTCTGATGGGGAGGTCAGGCAAGGTTTCTCAGAGGCATCATCATTTGGAGGATGACTCCTCTTTGGCCAGAGGGGCAAAGGTAAGGGTGCTCCCGAGAGGGGTAACATCTCTGGGAAAGGCACAGGGGCAAAACACCTGAGGCACATTCACACAGCTTTGAAAGCATTTTTTAAAAATTTTTATTGGAGCATAGTTGTTTTACAATGTCCATGTTCCTTTCTGCTGTATAGCAAAGTGAATCAGCCGTACGTATACATACATCCCCTCTTTTTTGGATTTCCTTTCCATTTAAGTCACCACAAAGCATTGAGTAGGTTCTCATTAGTTATCTATTTTATACATCAGTTTAGTTCAGTTCAGTCGCTCAGTCATGTCTGACTCTTTGCGACCCCATGGACTGCGGCACGCCAAGCTTCCCTGTCCTTCACCAACTCCCGAAGCTTGCTCTACTATTTTATACATAGTACTGTATATACGTCAATCCCAATGTCTCAATTCATCCCACCTCCCTTTCCCCCTTTGGTGTCCATGTGTTTGTTCTCATGTCTGTGTCTCTATTTCTTCTTTGCAAATAGCTTCATCTGTACTGGTTTTCTCAGAGTTGGACACGACTGAAGCGACTTAGCAGCAGCAGCAGCACTTTTTTTTTCTAGATTCCACATCCAAGCATTAATATTCGATATTTGCTTTTCTCTTTCTGACTTACTTCACTCTGTATGACAATATCTAGGTCCGTTAATATTCAACTTAGTTGATGTACAAGTTGAAAGGACAGAAGGGATATGGAGTAGGATGTGGGCTAGGAAAAGAACTGAACTCAGGTTCAGACTTGGGATCATCTACAGAGTGAAATGTTCAAACTTTAGGAAAGGGTGTTATTTTCTATTTTAGTTCAATTTATTGCATGGCTCTGACATGGTTAGCATATATACTCTGTAATACAGGGGTAGGATGGCGTGTCTAAGAAATGGAAGGATACAGCCACAGGCTTAAGGAGTTTAGAGTCATCCTGGGATGATAGATTTATTAATAGCAGGCCTGGAGAATTCCATGGACTGTATAGTCTGTGGGGTTGCAAAAAGTCAGACACAACTGAACGACTTTCACTTTCACTTTCAACATTCATTTGAGAAATTTTCATTCAGTGTCTGCCATGCTTTATAGAAATTCCTGGAGCATATAAAATTAAATTTGGGTATGCCCTCAAGGAGCTTACAACTGAGTGATAGAAGACAGGAAGGTAAATTATATTTTCTACCCTAGTGTTTAAATGATATGATGGGAATGTTCCTGGCGGTTCAGTGGCCAAGATTCTGCAGTCCCAATACAGGGGGCCTGGGTTCAATCCTTGGTCAGGGAACTAGATTCCACATGCAATAACTTAAAGATCTCACATGCTTCAACTAAGACCCAGTGCAGCCAAATAAATAAATATTTAAAAAATTAAATAAAAATAAAAACTCTTTAAAAAGCTATGATGGAGGAATCATACTAGTAATTTGGGAGTCCCGAGGGTTGATTTGAGGAGGTAGGAAAGAAAGGCTCTCTCGAGGAGTGTGCTTTTAAATCCTGAGACTTGAGCATGTTTAGGATACAAAGTGATGAAAAGGAGACAGCAGAGAAGAAGAGGCTCAAAATGAGGGAAGTGATGGGTGGTGAGGGTGGGATCCAGAGCCAGATGAAGGATCTGCCTTGGACAGGATAAAGGATGCTTCAGAAGGAAGGTAGAGATGACAGGTGAAGGTATAGACAGGTTAGTGGTAAGGAGGAAGCCAAGGGAGCATGTGCCCTACATTCTCAGCATTTTTGTAAAGAAGTAGGCAAGGAGGAAATGGAGTGAGGAGGAAGGGGATAGAGGAGGATTTTGAGGTGAGAGAAGATACCCAGAAATGTAGGTGAACCAATGTTCGTTGCAGAATTATTTACAATAGCTAGGACATGGAAGCAACCTAGATGTCCATTGACAGATGAATGGATAAAAATCTGTGGTACATAAATACAATGGAATATTACTCAGCTATAAAAAGGAACACATTTGGGTCAGTGCTAATGAGGTGGATGAACCTAGTGCCTATTATATAGAGTGCAGTAAGTCAGAAAGAGAAAAACAAATATCATATACTAATGCATATATACAGAATCTAGAAAGATGGTACTGATGAACCTATTTGCAGGCACCGATGGAGATGCAGACATAGAGAACAGACTTATGGACACAATGAGTGGCGAAAGGGGAGGGTAGGATGAATGGAGAGTAGCATGGAAGCATATACACTACCATATGTAAAATAGACAGCCAGTGGGAATCTGCTGTATGGTTCAGGGAACACAAACCAAGGCTCTGTGACAACCTAGAGGGGTGGGATGGGGCGGGAGCTGGCAGGGAGGTTGAGGACGGAGGCGGCACATGTATACTTATGTCTGATTCATGCTGATGCATGGCAGAAACCAACACAATATTGTAAAGCAATTATCCTTCAATTAAAAATAAATAACTTAAAAAAAAGAAAGGTGGGTGAAGAGAAGAGAAGGAAGGCATGGTGGCAAGGTTGGGTTTGGAGACACATGGTGTCAATGGTTGTGTGGCTTCCACTGGCTTCCCTCAACAAATTGGCGGCAGGAGCAAGGGCATTTGATAGATACATGATCCTTAAGGATAATGGCAAGGAAGTGACTAAATGGATAGATGATTAGAAAGGGAAGAATGTGAAGCCAGTTGAGAGGTGATAGTTGGAGAGACATTTATTTTGTCATGGACAGAAAGTATATATGAGATGCAAAAAATAAAAGTAAACAAGGGAAAAGAAAGATAAGAGAGCTCAGGCTTTTCAGATGGCAGGTGTTGAAAGGCAGGGTATAGGTTAGGCAGCATCAGAGTCCATGGAATAGAACAGGTCAAGGAGCATCACTGTGTGAGGGTTCCCTGCTATCCATGAAGGCTCTGTAGATGATGGCAGGACCAGGATGTGGAGTAACACAGCTGGGTAAATGAGAGGAGTGACGGTGAGGATGGAGCAAATTACCTCCCTCCTCTCCTGAGTTCTGCCATCCACGGACGTCTTTTCCTGTCGCTTTCATTTATCCACTTACCCGCAGTTTAATTTTCCAACCCTATTTTTACAGAAAACACTTATATGGGATGGTAAAGCTAGGTTTCAGAGAGCCCAGAAAGAAATCAAGATTGCTGGGAGAAATATCAATAACCTCAGATATGCAGATGACACCACCCTTATGGCAGAAAGTGAAGAAGAACTAAAGAGCCTCTTGATGAAAGTGAAAGAGGAGACTGAAAAAATTGGCTTAAAATTCAACATTCAGAAAACTAAGATCATGGCATCCGGTCCCATCACTTCATGGGAAATAGGGAAACAGTGGAAGCAGTGTCAGATTTTATTTTTCTGGGCTCCAAAATCACTGCAGATGGTGATTACAGTCATGAAATTAAAAGACGCTTACTCCTTGGAAGGAAGTTATGACCAACCTAGACAGCATATTAAAAAGCGGAGACATTACTTTGCCAACAAAGGTCCGTCTAGTCAAGGCTATGGTTTTTCCAGTGGTCATGTATGGATGTAAGAGTTGGACTATAACGAAAGCTGAGCACCGAAGAATTGATGCTTTTGAACTGTGGTGTTGTAGAAGACTCTTGAGAGTCCCTTGGACTGCCAGGAGATCCAACCAGTCCATCCTAAAGGAGATCAGTCCTGAGTGTTCATTGGAAGGACTGATGTTGAAGCTGAAACGCCAATACTTTGGCCACCTGATGAGAAGAGCTGGCTCATTGGAAGAGACCCTGATGCTGGGAAAGATTGAGGGCAGGAGAAGAAGGGGACGACAGAGGATAAGACGGTTGGATGGCATTACCGACTCAATGGACATGAGTTTGGGTGGACTCCGGGAGTTGGCGATGGACAGGGAGGCCTGGCGTGCTGCGGTTCATGGGGTCGCAAACAGTTGGACGTGACTGACTGGCTGAACTGAACTGAACTGAACTGAACAAGCCCCTGAGAAGGTGACACTTCTCATCTCTTGTGGGACACCAGACCCTTAGGCTTTTGATTTAAGTTCCCAAGAGAACATCAGAAATATTGCTTTGGGCCTTCGTAGAGCTCAGACTTGCCCGGGGGGAGGGGTCCCTCTGGCCTGAAGCAGGATGGAAGACACTGGGGCTCCCAGTGCTCCATGACTTTGGCCAAGGTCATCCCTGAGATAAGAAGAAGGAAAAGAGAAAGAGAAAGTGGAGTCGCTCAGTTGTGTCCGACTCTTTGCGACCCCATGGACTGTAGCCTACTGCGCCCCTCTGTCTATGGAATTTTCCAGGCAAGAGTACTGGAGTGGGTTGCCATTTCCTTCTCTGGGGATCTTCCCGACCCAGGGATTGAACCCAGGTCTCCTGTATTGCAGGTAGATGCTTTATCATCTGAGCCACCAGGGAAGCCCCCCGAGCCAAGAGGGAGAATGAAATTGGCTGGTGCCCTGATGAGAGAGGTGGCATCCCTGGGCATCCAGGCTGGGAGAGGTTGGCTCCAATGGGTTGACTCAGCAAACCTTTATGGTGACATTTAATCAGTTGCTGAAGCTGATGGCCCAGATGGAGAGAGTGTGGTAAGCTGTCAGGGTGAAGTCATCAAAGAGGAGTCTCTGGGGGATTGGGGCTGTTAAAATGAGTGCCTTTTTATAGCCTGGGAATGGAGGCAGAAGTGGGCTAAGCTCCTCAAGGGGCAGTGCTTTAGAGACATCAAAGACTGGGTCCTATGAAAAGACCCCTCTGTCCCCTATTTGGCTTCTGGCAGCTACACCAATGGGCATAGGGTGAGGGAGTGGGCCAGGCATCTTCAGGGGATAGCAGTGGGCTTGGTGAGTTGGTTACTCAGCAGATAGGCAAAGTCTCTATTGCATTGGTCTCCTTGCTGGTTTTGTGGGTGTTCAGAAGTCTTATTGCTCAGTCCCAATCTGCCCTTGGAACAGTCAGGGCCCTTGACTTGGAACTGTCAACCACCCTTGGAAGCCTTGGTAGGCAGAATGGTGGGCCTGGGCCACTCCCTGACTTTGTTTGCATCACTGGTTCCTGCTGAGACTAGTTAAGTCCTCTGTATGTGTGCCTGGCAGACCGTGATGGGGCATTCCTAGTTAACAGTGCAGTCCTCATTAGTTCTGCCTTCCAAAATGAATTCTATTCTAAGCTATCCATCCTGAGATCTGCAGAGCAAATGGCAGTGGGATGGGATTGGGGGTGGGATAGGGGAGAGAGAGGGCTTCATAGCTATGGCAAGAAAGCTGAAAAAGAGAGAGGGAGAGAGAAGACACTTTCATGCCATTTCTTTGATGAGGACACTGAGTCTGCTCAGGATTAGCCCAGGGAGCAGAGGAATGAGCTGGAGCTCCTGGCCCTCTTATGTCCTGCTATTCCTCTGCCTCAGAGGGCCCCTTCCTTCTCTGCAGTGGTGTCTCAACATCCTAGTGTTGCTTGTTTCTTTATACATTTCCTACATTGTATAAAGGTCCTTGGTTCCCCTTTAAAAGCTGAAGTTGGAGAGGTGGGCCCTGTCCTGCTCCTTGGTATCTGGGCACATGCAGGTGATATAGTCTTGGACAACTGGATGCTTCCATCTACCTGGTAATGGAAGTAATGAGCAGAAACAATTCAGTGACAGCAGAGTACCATAGGCCAGACAGCCTGTAAGTGGGGTGGCGGCCCCTACGCTGCCTGGTCTCCTTGCTCTGCCTATTGGCTGCTTCTTTTGTGTTTCCATCACCTCCGTAGGCTCTCAGTTTTCCTTCCAACAAATCTCTTTCCCATGGAAATTGGAGTTGCTTTCTCTTGTTGTCAACTGAGAATCCTGATTGAGAAGCATTCCCCAAGAACCCAGAGTCCCTTCTACCTTTTATTATATACAAAAGTCCTTGGAACATGTTGCTCTTTGAGTTGGGCTTAGAAACCTTATTTTCCTGTGTTATAAGCTCCTTGAGAAAAGGAATCACATTAGATTTTTCTCTCCAGAGTATCTGTGACGATTTGCTCACCCTCTAACGTTTACTGAATGATGAATATGTGAATAATGACATGGCAGAGCATGTGTATTAACTACCTGTTGAGACACAGTAAATGCCCCAGAACTTAGTGGTTTAAAACTGCAATAACTATTATCTCACACTGCTACTAGGAGTTAGGAATTCGGAGTGGCTTAGCTGGGTGGTTTTCTCGTGAAGTTTCAGTTAAGATGTTGGCTGGGGCTTTTGCATACTGGACTAGATCTGGAGAATCTAACGTCAACGTAGTTCACTCAAGTGACTGGCAAGTCAGTGCCGACGGTGGCAGGAACCCTCAGTTTCTATCCATGTGGACGTTTTCACTGGGCTATTTAAGTACTCTTCCAACATGGCAGCTGGCTTCCCTCAAAGCAAATGAACCAAGACAGAGCAAACCACATATTGCAATGCCTTTTATGATCTAGCTTCAAAAGTCACACTCTTTCATTTCTTCAATATCCTTTTGGTTACACAGGTCTGCTCTATTTGGTGTGGGGAAGATCTATACAATGGCACCATCTTGGGGATGTCTTTTGCCACCTGGTTCATGAAGACACCAGGAATGGATTTCAGGGTCAGGGCCTACCTCAGTCAGATGCCTTGGAGGTCACAGGGAGAGCTAAAAATGATGTTGGCCAAACTGGCTCTGAAGGTTAAAGCCTGGGGTCTGTCCTCTGTGTTTGCTTGGTCTTGCCTGGGGGTCTCCACTTCCAGTTTCCTGACATGGTGGATGAACCCCACCACCCACCCCCACCCCCACCTTAGTGTCCATACTCTGATCCTCAGAAGCCTGGTTGTATGGTATGGAGGTGAGGTGGGCAGAGTTGGGAGGCTTCAGTTAGAGGGACCTCACCCAAGGCCTCTGGAGGAGGAACTGGCAACCCACTCCAGTATTCTTGCCTGGAAAATTCCATGGCAGAGGAGCCTTGTGGGCTACAGTCCATGGAGTCACAAAGAATCGGACACGACTGAGCTCGCAGGCATGTACCCAAGCCCTCTCAAACTTCCCACGTCATTTATTCTTCCTGTGATCACTCTAAGTTCTACGTTCTCCTTTTGCTGTTTGATTCTAGGAAGGTGGAGTGGGTTGAATCCCCAAATTCATGTCTACCTGGGACCTCTGAATGTGATCTTCTTTGGACACAGAGTCTTTGCAGATACAATTAAAGAACTGAGAACATACTGGATGAGAGTGGGCCCTAATTCCAGTGAAAGTGTCCTTCTAAGAGACAGAAAAGGGCAAGAACATAGAAAGGGAGGGATGTGATGATGGAGGCCAAGGTGGGGGTGGGGTGGTTTTCTCATGTGGTCTCAGCTATGGGGTTGATTGTCTGTGAGCCAAGGGAGGCTGAGGACTGCTGGCCTGGAGAGAGGCTGGGCTGTTTCTCCTTCAGAGCCTCCAGAAGGGAGCCATCCTGCTGACACCTCGAGGTTGGACTTCCAGCCTCTGACTCTAAGAGAATACATTTCTGTTCTTTTAAGCCACCCAAGTTTATGGTGATCTGTTATAGCCGCCCTGGGAAACCAGTACAGAAGGGGAGAGAGAATACAGTCCTTCAGGACCTTCCGAGCCTGACTGTGGCTCAGAACCAGTAATTGAGGCAGGAGCAGGGTTGAAGCAGGTGCTCTGGGGGGCGGGAGGGGATATTCTTCATAACCTGGAGACCCTGAGGGCAGCCTGTTCACCTCCAGCCTCCCCACCCGCCATGGTGCTCTGCCTGGTAAGGTCCCGGGGGTTGTTGGCACTTTGGCATGGGGTGGAGATGGGGCCAGGGGGCCCCCCATCTGAACAGGTGGAGTGAGAAAATGAGACCTGTCCTATCCAATGGCCCTTTCATTGACTTAATCAACAATTCACTCATTGAGGAACTAGTTAACTAATTAATTGATTAACTAATTAGCTGGAAACAAAGCTGTGTGGGTCCTTTCTTCCCTTTTCTCTAGTTTGTTCCTATATTCCGCCAGAATCAAATGCTTCTCCTAAAACTGAAGCCCTTTCAGTGAGGTGGAAAGAAGCTCTTCCACTAATTCATGCTAGTGTCTCAGACTTTTTTCAGTGATCTCGTGGCTTTTTCATCAACAGGGTATTGGAATTTTAAAATCGAGACCTGGAAAACTCAGTCATCACTCACTAGTGCTGGTGATGGGATCAACGGAGGGACTCTCTCTGACCTAAGCTCAGCCCACAGCAGTGATTCGGCCTGAATCTGTTGTGACAAGCTAAGGGAGTGGGCTTCCCTGTGCTGTCTGAGGTGGCATAGGACGGGGTTTGGTTCAGAAGGAATCGAGAATTGAGGAAACCCCTTCCGCCCTTGGGTAGCTTCATTCCCAGTTGTGCAGGAGAAGCCTGGAGATGGGATAGCTTAGCCCAGGGCTTCCTCTTTGGACGGAATTGACCTTGCAATGGCGGCATTTTCTCCAGTCCCTTCCTCTGGGGCTCTTTAATGCCAGTCTGAACAGTCTGGAAATGGAATCCCTGGGACCCTTCCACATCATCATTATTATAATAAACTCCAGGATTGTAGCCGTGGAGCCTCAGGCTTCAGGAATGCAGACTCTAATTACCTCGCTTCTAAATGCTCCTGGTAATAGATGATGAAGCCTCGTACATCAGACCAGTTAAATTGTTGTGCGACTCGGCCGCAATTTAACTCGGCAGACAACACCCTCAGACTTGGCATATAGAGAGCATGTGAACTGCTTGGGAATTGTTAAGTTTTAGAACAAACTGGGAAGTGCCAGGGAAGTCTCTGGAAGGGAGAAGTTAAATCAGTGAGGTCTTAGACCTGAAATTATTATCCATGACCACCTCCTTTTACTGCCCACCTGGCTCCATGTTCCAGGGACCAGAGCCTGGAGGCTGTAGGAATGCTCAGCCTCTCTGCCGGGCGCAGGGGATGAGGAGGGCTGGAGATGGGACCATGCAGGGTCTCTGTCCTCTAGGAGTTTATGTCCGGTGAGAGGCAGACGCCCACACATCTGTTTCATGGACCACACTGGGATCCAGTCCATAGAGTTACCAACGGAGGATCTGGGGCTTAATGAAGACTGAGTAATCGTGCCATATGGCATGGGAAGATTATGGAAAGGGTTACAGGGAAAGAATATCTGGGGACTTCCCTGGTGGTCCAGGTTCAATCCCTGATCAGGGAACGAAGATCCCCCATTCCATGGAGCAACTAGGCCAGTGTTCCGCAACTACTGAGCTTGTGTGATACAATTACAGAGTCCATGCATCACAATGAATGATCCCACATGACGCAACAGTGCTAAGACCCGATATAGCCAAATAAATAAATAAACAAATAAATATGAAAACAAGACCTTGACTTTAAAAAAAAAAGAATATCTGAATTGCTCACTAAAGAACACACAGGGTTTGGGCAGGCTAAAGGGAAAATTAGAGAGTGACCAAGATGCCTCCTTAGGAAGGAGGCTGTGAGTAATATAGCATGTCACTAGGTGAGTGGGAAGGTGAAAACGGAGGGGGATAAGAAGAAGGTGGCACTGTTTCCAGGAAGCTGGGGCCAGGCCGTGAGGCCAGATTCCTTCCTTTTCTCAAGGAAGCATATATGAGCAGGGCTTACCAGTAACACCGGCCAGAGGCATACCTGGTCCCTGGGGTTGTGCCTCTGAACATGGGCTGGTCAAGCTGGGGCCCGGCATGCAGGGCAAGGGGTCCGAGTTAGCTCCACATGAAGTCAATAGAGCTCAAACCGGCTGGATGGCTTCAGAGCTCCCCGGCCCTCCCCCTTCACCCTCCCTGCTGCCATGTCCTTGAAGTGGGACTCCGGCATTTGCGTGGTCATCCCTACCCCTGGTGTGATCCTCTCCTCTCCTCCCCACTCCTCTTTCCGAGATAGGATTGGAAAGGGTCAGCCCCGCTCCAGAGAATTTGACCTTGGGTGAAAACCCAGCGGCAAGGAAGTTTGCAGGCGGACTGCAGCTGGCCACGTGCAGGTCAGGGACACTGTGCTCCCCGGGGCCTGTTCCGTCTGCACAAACGGATATGTGATGTGGCATGTCCTGCCACCTCAGGATGGATGCTGTTCAAGCTCCGAGGGGCCACGGGGCTCTCGCCGGCCTCCCCTCGACCGACCGTCTTTTCCTCCTCCTGCTGCCTTTCACTCACTTGCAGGCCCCGACGGCTTCCAGAGCTCCTTATACGTTTGCTGTGTATCCTTATTTCCAGATTAGCTACCATGTACACAACGTGGAGCGTCTCTGATTTGAGGAGCAAAAACAGTGATTACTAGATTGGTTCTCTCTCGCAGAATGCGGAGGAACAAACAATGCCACACAATTTTAGTTTGTATGGCGTCTTTCAAACCACGCAATGCCCTGGGCACAGCGCGGAGTTGCTGTAAATAATACAGTCGCTGAGATGAACATTCTAAACATCTTTGCATCGAGCTTCATTTCATCCTGCCATACTGGAGGTTGGAATGAAAGAGTGGGGGCCGGTGTGGCCCCAGACCTGGAGCGGAGTCAAAGGGGGCGGGAGGCTGGAGGGGTGGTGGAAGGGAGATGGGGGATGGTGGCCTGGAACAGTTGCGTTTAAATGAGGGCAGGAAATGGGCTACAGAGCAGGGAGAGGTGGGAGGAGTTGGTCCTGGAGAGGGAGTGGAGGCCGGAAGGGTTGCTTGGGAGGGATGCACCGCCACCTTCCGAAGGACTAGGAGAGGCAGCTAGAAGTGGGGCAGGAGAGGTGGCTGCTTTTATGGAAGGCTTTAGGGAGACTTGAATGAACACCGGGTGGCTGGGCTGGCTGTGTTACTTATATAACCTGCTGTGTGACTCAGTTTTGTCTCCCTGACCTTGGTTTTTCCATGAGGGAGGTCATAGCAGTTGGCCATCAAGTTCCATGGCAGATCTGATGGTCTCTGAGCCATTGATTCTGTGGCTCCCACAACCCTGTCCCCCACCCCCCAATCATGTGAAACCATCAGGAGTTCTGACTGCTTGTCCTCTGCCTGGGGGTAAAGGGCAGAGTACCCCGCGCCATTGCCCCCACTTTCTGCAGCAGGAACCCCCTCTCAGCTTCCAGTGGAGCAAACTCCCCACCTTCTGGATTGGCTCTGAAGAAGGGGAAGGTGAACTTGAGAGACTGCACGTCAAAAGAATAACCCGGCTCTGTCTGAATCCTCCTGTGGGACGTTGGGCAAAAGCCAACCTCTCTGACTCTCCATGTGCTCACTGCAAATAGGCAGAAAAAACCAGGCACAGCCAAACCAGTCACAGGATTCTGGTGAGGATTCACTGAAACAGCATATCCAAGGTCCCTGGTATACAGTCTGGCACAAAGTGAGTGTACAATTATTGGCTCAGACAGTAAAGAATCTGTCTGCAATGCATGAGACCTGGGTTCTATCCCTGGGTGAGGAAGATCCCCTGGAGAAGGGAATGGCAACCCACTCCGGTATTCTTGCCTGGAGAATCCCATGGACAGAGGAGCCCGGTGGGCTACCCTGTCCATGGGGTTGCAGAGTCTGACAGGACTGAGCGATTAACATATGGATGTGTCCGGGCTTCCCTGGTGGCTCAGCTGGTAAAGAATCCGTCTGCAATGCAGGAGACTTGGGTTCGATTCCTGGATTCGGAAGATCCCCCGGAGGAGGGCATAGCAACTCACTCCAGTATTCTTGCCTGGAGAATTCCCATGGACAGAGGAGCCTGGCAGGCTACAGTCCATGGGATTGCCAAGAGTCAGACACCACCAGACTCTCACACACACACACCCACGCACACACACACATTATGGTGATGATTTTAGTTACAGGTGACGATGATTCATCCACCAAGAGGGCATACACAGCCGGGGGGGGGGGGGGACTTGGGTGCGCTTGGGGATGGGGATAGGCGGCAGGGGTGCAGGGACCCCCTGCGCTGCGCGCCCGCCCGAGGCACCCGCTGTGGCTGCCTCTGGGATGGGCATCTGTAACTCGCTAACTCTCATTTACAAGTTGCTGGAGTTTTGTTCATCAGTTCCTCCTAATTTGGGTGAAGTTCGCCATATGGAGAGCAGGGAACAGTGTTAAAAAAGCTTTCACACATAGATAGCGCAGAGCTTTCTCTGCTAAATGAGGACTCTCTTCTCCAGCGCAGATTTCACACGCCGATCTCCAGGGTGTTGAGTTCCCTCCGCAACAGGGGTGGAGTTGTGGAGGCTCCTGGAGCCATTGTCTCCAGCCGGCAGGGTCCTGTTCCGACCCCAGGAGAAATCCCATCTTCTTTTTCCTCCCCAGGGGTGAAGGTTTTCCAGCCCTCTCAGGTGAACCGACTGCGCGTCCAAGACTGGGCCAGCCTGCGGTCTCCCCACCCCGGCCCCCCGCAGCTCGGCTGCCGGCCGGCACAACGGGGTCTCCCGGGATCCCTCTGGATGCCGCTCTGGTTTCCCGTCTGGAAGGGAGCTGGGCTGTTCTGAATTGAGCCCAAGCCCCCTGTTCCCCAACCCTCGGCGCAGTCTCTAGAACTTTCTCTCCCAGCCAAGACATCTGCCACAGAGAGACTCCCTACTCCACCCACCCCCACCCCACTCCTTCTTCCCGGCCTGACTGCACCAGAAATGTCACTCTCTCCTGCTTTTGTCTGCCTAGGTGGGGCTGCAGTTGGCTAGGGTCAGCCGGCAACTTGTTTGGCCTCAGTTTCTTCCTTAGTGATCACATGTGTTGGTCCTATATATTACTATCTCATTTCCTACTTTGCAAAAGCCAGGCAAGGTCTGTGTGAATATCCTGATTTCAAAAAAGAGGATCCAAAGACTCAGAGAGGTTAAGTGACTCGTGCAAAATTGCACAGCCAGTTAGCGACAGAGAGGAGGTTCAAATCCAGGTCTCCAGACCCCAGATCCTGGGCAATGTTCATCAAGCCTACTCTCCTGATCATTGTCTTAGTGCTAATACCCCACTGCATTTAAAGATGTTTCACACTTGGTTTAGGGACCAAAACTGCGTAGAAATACAGTTGAAGACTGAAACTGCAAAGGCTCTGGGAAGAGAGTCAGCGTTTTCCTGGGCTGGCTGGCCTTCTGGAAGGGCGTCCTGTGTTAGGAGAGAGAGGTGAGGTGGAACTCTGCCACCCACATGGGTTTGGCTGTCCTTGGGACCCCTGCACAGCACTGCAGGGCCTGACTTTGCCACCCCGAGGGAGGAAGAGGAGCTTGAAATTGTTTCTGAGATGTTTTCATTGATTTTCTTTAATGCACAAAAACGTTTCCATTCCCACATGGGCTTAGTTGAGGGGGACAAAAGAAAAGATTTGACACAAACTTAGGGGGCTAGGTGGAACTCGGGGAGGGAGCCTGAGTGCCTTGTCGATTGCCCTTCAATTTATCAGTATTTTCCTGGAGTTCCTTTGCAAAGCTCTCTGCTTAATCTCGCTGCTGGCTGGGGATTGGATGAAGAGATGTGGCTCTCCGGGTTCCTTGGCTTCCAGACCAATTTAAGCCGGCAGCTCTGCCCCTGCTCTGTGTTAAGTGTAGCCCCAGAACTGTTTGGTTTTTCTTTAAGAGCATCTGGCTTTCCGGCTAGAGTTCTAGGTCCCCAAAATGAACAGGGGGGTGGGGGACACGGTGCAGCCGGCGGCCCTGTGTGGGGCGCAGGACCCGATAGGAGGCCTCGCGGTACCTAGGGCTCTGGTGCTCCTATACCTGTAATTTATAAGGGTAACAATTCTTCTCCATGAAACTGCTGTCTGGAGTACTGGTCAGGTTCCAACAATGCTTACAACTGACATGAAAATAAAAATATAAAAGGAAAGCATCATGATCAAATTATTTTTTTCCCCCCTAATCAAGATCTTAAAGAAAGCTACCCCAGATGGGTGAGCAGGAGCGAGGGATGGCAAGAGGGAGGAAAACTAGGATCGCACCTCTCTGCTCCCTGTTCCCCTTCTCCTGAGGGCTGCTGGGCATTCTGGGGCCCTCAGGTGAATGTTCTCCAAAACCTCCAAGAAACCTCTGTCTCAGTTTCCCTTGCTTGGCTCCTGGTTTAGGTTCTAGGACTGTTGTGACAAAGAGCCACCAACTGGG
Organism: Cervus elaphus; assembly: GCF_910594005.1. Classification (NCBI taxonomy): domain Eukaryota; kingdom Metazoa; phylum Chordata; class Mammalia; order Artiodactyla; family Cervidae; genus Cervus; species Cervus elaphus. The sequence goes on along the minus strand of NC_057828.1, from coordinate 71,299,557 downwards.
AGCTTAGTACAACAGAAATGTATTTCAGCTCTGAAGGCTGGAAGTCCAAGATCAAGGTGTCAGCCGGGCTATATCCCCTCAAAGGCACTAGGGAGGGGCCTGTCCCAGCTGGGTCTCTCTCCCAGCTTCTGGCTCTGGGAGAACAGCCTTCATCTTCATACTACTTTCTCCCTGTGTGCATGTCTGTCTCTGTGTCCGAATTTCCCTTTTTTTGTAAGGACACCTGTCACATTGGATCAGGGCCCACCCTAATCATCTCATTTTAACTTGATTACCTCTGTAAAGACCCAACTTCCAAATAAGGTCATATTTTGAGGTATCAAGGGTTAGGATTCCAGCATATCTTTTTTTTTTTTTTTTTGCAGGAACACAATTAAACCCTACCAGGCTGTCTCTTCCCCAGACCTGTTTTGTTTTTGTTTTTTTTTTCCAGTAAGCTGTCCTTTAAATTTGAAAGGGACTTTACAGTCACAAACTGCTAGTGTAGTGAGAAAAACTGCTAGTGTAGTTGGGATTCCCAGGTGGCTCAGTGGTAAAGAATTTGCCTGCCAATGCAGGAGACATAGGAGACACATTCGATCCCTGGGTTGGAAAGATCCTCTGGAGGAGGAAATAGCAACCCACTCCAGTATTCTTGCCTGGAGAATTCCATGGACAGAGGAGCCTGGTGGGCCAGAGTCCATGGGGTCGCAAAGAGTCAGACACGACTCAGCATGCATGCATGCAGTGAGAAAAAAACATAGGCTAGAAATTTGTGTAGGTCTGTGTTCAAACTCTGGTGCTCTAATTTACTAACTATGGGACTGGGGAACCCATTTCCTCATTGGAAATTGGTAGTAATGTCTCCATTTTATTGGTCAAATTTGAGGTCTGATGAACTAAAGGACCTGGCATGGTACTCAAGAAATGGAGGCTGATTATTATTCTCCCTTTTTGTGGATGAGGAAAAACTGAGGCTCAGAGATCACCTAATCCAGGGCAACATGGATGCCATCTCTGCAGACTGGACCTTAGACCTTGTTTCCTCTTGTGCCCCATGTGGTTATTGTTCTACCCTCATGGTATTGCACTCATTATATATATATTTTTAGCATATCTTCTTCCCTTGCTAGACTCCAAGTTATTTGAGAACTATAATTAACCACTGTAATTCACTTCTTTTTGTATTTGATTTTTATTTCAGTAAGATATACCTAACATAAAACTGACCATTTTAACCATTTTAAAGTTCAGTGACATTAAGTACATTCACGGTATTATGAAACCATCACCATCATCTATTTCCAGAATTTTTTCGTCTTCAGAAATGAAAACTCTGTATTCATTAAATACTAACTTCCTCTAGCCTTTGTTTCTGTGAATTTGACTACTCTAGGAACCTCCTATACATGGAATCATGCAGTATGTATCCTTTCGTGTCTGGCTTATTTCACTTAGCATTGTGTTTCCAAGATTCATTCATGTTGTAACACATGTCAGAATTGCCTTCCTTTTTAATGCTGAATAATATTCCATTGTATGTGTACCCCACACTTTATCCATTCATCCATTTATGGAAGTTCATGTTATTTTCACCTTTGCATGTATGAGTGCTCAGTCATGTCCAACTCTTTGTGACCCTCTATATTGTAGCCTGCCAGGCTCTTCCATCCATGAGACTATCCCTGAAAGAATACTGGAGTGGGATGCCATTTCCTTCTCCAGGCGACCTTCCCAACCCAGGGCTCAAACCCACATCTCTTATGTCTCCTGCATTGGCAGGCAGATGCTTTACTCAGAGCCACCTGGGAAGCCCTCCTTTCACCTTTAGGCTATTGTGAATAATGCTGATATGAACATTAGTGTACAATTATCTATTTAAGTCACTGCTTTCAATTCTTTGGGTAGATACCCCGGATTGGAATGTCCAAATCAAACCATATTCACCTTTGTATTCTCATGATTAATTGCAGTACCTTTAGAATATTATTACTTAGCAAATGTTTGTTGAATGGATATAATAAGGAATGAATGATTGAATGAGTAATCGAATAATGAATATAACAAGGAACGGAAAACTTACAAGGAAAGAGGAGGTCATCGTAACGTGGGAGGATAAGATGAAGCCCATGGGCCAGATTACCAGGAAGGAGAAGCAAATGGTCAGCTTTGTAAGAACTGTCTAACAAGCTTTTGTAGTGTCTCCGTGGTACACAGGCAAGGACTCAACCAAGACACTTGCCTCATGCTTTCCTCAGAGAATTCTTTCCCAACTAATGAAAGTACCAGTAGGTTGATGCTCTTGATTAATTACCGTGCTTGAGAACACATTGGAAAGTGATTTGGAATTTTGCACTGCAGGCAGCAGCCCTCCTCACGCACAGACAGATCGGGGTCTCCCTGGCAAGGATTTCCCGTGGCTCCTTCAAGTACCTGCTCCTGGGAGCTCGAGTCACGTGTCTCTTCCGTGCCTCCCAGAAAGCCCTCCACGTGCTGTCTGTCCTGCTCCTCTTGCATCTGACACCAAGGTCATACAGCTGAATGTGACTTTATTTGTTTTCCTTTTGTTTGGAGCTGAGGACAAGCTGCCTGTCTTCCTCCTAGCCCTGGATGCCGGGAGGCTGTGATTGGCAGGGGCCCAGGATGAAAGAGAAATGTGCCTTAGGTAGCAGATCTGCCAGAAAAATTCTGGCTGGTCTGAGCTCATCTCAGCCCATTCTTGATGGCAGGAGTTTCGCCTTTCTCTGGGCATCTCCCTCTTCTCATCCCTCAGCCAGCCCCTAAGAAACTCAAACTCCAGAGGCAGCAGCATTGGCTCTGAAGGTTTCTTCTCATTCTGTCGCTCAGATGCGGCCACCAGTTTGACAAGGAGGGTACCCGGGAGGGTGGCATGGGGGCGGCGGGCATGGTGACCATGAACGGTTTAGCCAAGGCTTACCGCTGCAAACTATATATGAAAATGGCAGGATCTCGCCCACCTTCTCTCTCTAGGTAGATAAATAAGAAGCCAGTGAGAGGAAGGACATCTTTTTTCCATCAGACCTTGTCACATCCAAATGAAAGCAAATCCCCATTTGGAGAGACCCAGAGTCTTCCTTATTTTATGTTAAAGCAGGAGAGTTGGTGGGGGAGCGGCAGGGGGCTGGGGTTGGGGGGGGCAGGCCCAAAGGGGGGCAGAAGGGAGGCGGGGGCACGGGCTGGGTGAGTAGGAACTCAAGAGCTCTTCTGTACAACGAGATTAGCGCGATGTGAGCATTTCCATGCCAAGGTGCTAACGCAATAATACACGCGAGTTTGCCAACTTTTCAAATTGAATGTATTTGATTATTTGCTTTTAATTAGTGTGAGTTTTGGAGTATGTACAGGATTGTCAGGGATACACGCAAAGCCTCCTACAGCCCATGAAGCCTCCCCTCGGTAAAGACGGGCCGGGATTGTTCTTTTTGAGCTGTGGAGAATGAGATTTAACAGCTCTGTTAAATGTTTTAGCCCATTTCCATTGTGCCTCTGTTTCAACCTATTGGCAAGACCAATTGAAGTGAGAAAATGAACCTCTTATCTGATCTGAATGCTGAGCGCGGCTCCTAAGAAGAATTTTCCAGCTCAACTTCGGCTTTCCACGAACATCCCTGGTTTGTGCTGCGCTTTCTTTTTCTTTCTAGAGTTGGCTATTAAGCTGACTTTTTCTCTTCTCCCTTTCTTGTAAGGATGTTTTAGGAAACATCTATACACATGGGGGGAAAGAAAGTGGGCATGGAGAGGAAAAACGGAGAGAAGAAATGTGTTTGTATAACTTCAGAAGTGTTTTGAGGGCTCTTTCTATCTGCTGGAGACTTGAGAGGATCCTGGGTTTGGTGCCTGTCCAGACAGCAGGCGAGGCTGGAGGCCCTGGGAGGCTGCAGAGAGGTTGGTCTCGCCAGGCCAGGAGGGAGGGAGTTGGATTTGAGTCTCTGAGCCCTGTGCCGCCATCTGCACCTTGGGGGACAGTGCTCTCCTGGCCGGGGTACCACCTACCCTGGCATCTTTCATTCCGGTGTTTATTTTACCCAAGATCTCAGCTGCCCCCCCACAGCTCCGACCCACTTCCCATGGGAGTTTTGCAGGCAATGGTCCTTTACAAAAGCCAAACAAATCCTTCTTTGGTCACCAACTTCAAGAAGCGGAATGAGGTGGAGAAGTCAGGGAAGCAGCTTTTTTCCATCTCTTTATATTTGTTAAAGAGGAGAAGAATGTGATGTGAGGCTTGTTCCATCTGCAGTGCTTTTTTTTTTTCCCCAGCTTCCTCAGGCCAGGCACATCAGTTAGCCTCTGCCCCAGGACACTGGGGACATAGACCGAGGCTGAAGCCCACCCTGACGTGGCTGGCCATTTTGTCCCTTCCTGCCCCAAGCCCACATCGCTGTCCCAGCGACTCGCTTGGGCCACGGAGGAGCCGCCATGGAGCAGGGCAGCAAGACCGCTCATACGGAATTCTGTGGACAGCCGCCCGCTCACCCATTACCTACACAATCTCTCAGTTACATTAAAAAAAAAATCTTTCCCCCCCTTAACAATAGAGAGGAACAAATGGTTGACAAATAACAACAGCAGCAGCTCTCCAACAAAAGCACGCAATTATTACAATTATACTATCCTTGATTAGGCTGCCATGCATTGCATTTCAATGTAATTGATGTTGTAGGTTGACACATCGGACACCAAATATTCTCGCCTGTCCCTTCTCTCTTTTGTTTCAGAAGCTGATTTGCATTTTCTATGCTTTTAGTAATGAAGACTTAGCACTTTTCCTCCATTAGAAAAAAAAAGAGAGATACAATAATCTGCAACTCGGCACTTGTTTAAGGATTCTGACCCTCGAAAATACCACTTTGCTTCACACATTAGCTGCTTACAAAGAAGGAAGCTAATGTATCATCTAATTGGGCAAACCACTGCATCTGATTTCTCTCAATCAGACTATTAGCTTCGTAATTACCCATCTGCCTCGTGTGGAAAAAACGGCAAGGCGCACACCCAGCTAATAACGTTCTCAAGAGCTCTCCACCGCAATGAGAGGAGGCGCCGTGGAGGGATGCGGGCTCTAACCATTTCGGTGCCAAGGTGGTCACACAATGCAGGGGGGCTTTGCCAACATCCCCCCGCCTGAATGCGTTTCATTATTTGTCTTTAATTTGTTGGAGTTTGGGGTGGGGGGGTCTGTTCAGGATTGCTGTCCCTGCTGCTGTGGTGGTGGGTGGTGGTGGCCGCCGCGGATGCTGAAGGACGATGACCCGCCGGGAGGTGGGATACAGGCTGCCAGTGGCCTCTGCCGGAGATGCGGGGGTTGAAGGAAGGTGTCTGGGGGCTTGCCGGAGGTACTCAAAAGGGAATGAAGATTCCACCAAGATCGAGCAGGGTCTTCTCTTGCCCTTCCTTTTCTTCTTCTGGGGTTGGATTCTTCCTTTGCCCATGTGGGTTGAAGAGACACCCTTTGCGCCCCTGCCAGGGCTGGCCAGCCGGAGGACGAGGACACCACGAAGCCCAGAACCTGTCCCCCCAGTCTGTGTGTGCCCTGGCTTGTCACCATTTCTTCTGGCTCACTTTCCAAAGGCCTTGTTGTTTGGTTCCAGGTGGCCAAGCTGTTCCTTGGTCTGGAGCGTGTGACCTTGCGGAAGTCAGGAGGGCCTCCTTTGCCCCTCCCCCATAGACTGGGGAAGGAGGTTACATCTGCTCATGTCCTCGGGATGCCGGTGGCTGGCAGGTGGATGCACTTGGGAGGGCAGGTGGGGTGGATTTTGGGGTCAACTGAAGTGGTTGTGGGGCCCTAACCCCTCAGCTATGCCACCCCACTGGAGTGGCTCAGCTATGACTTGTCTCTATGTCATTTTATTTGAACATTAAATTCCAGATAAAAATTTTGAGACTAACAGGCAAGAATACTGGACTGGGTTGCCATTTCCTTATCCAGAAGTAGGCGGTAGCATATCAAAATGGAGTCTTCTAAGGCTGATACAGTGATGACTTTTACTTCTGTGGATTTCTTTTTGTAGCCTAAGTTGAACTGTGATATGATTTTTAAAATTTTTTAATTATTTATTTATTATTTTTGTGGGTTCTAGTTCCGCGATCAGAAGTCTAATCTCTGCACTTTGCATTGGAGGTGTGGAGTTTTAACTACTGGACCACCAGGGAAATCCCATGTTATGGTTTTAAACACTGATATCTAATATTAAAGTATTAGATTGAGAACAGAAATTTACATATTCATTCTATCACTCAGAGAAATATTTTCTAAAAACCCTATCGTATGTGTGTGTGTATGTGTGTGTGTGTGTGTTGTGGTGAAGAGTCCTATAGATTATATTTATATTGGGCATAGTCCCTGCATGGAACTTTGGTAAATAAAAGGTAAGTTTGTCCCTGACACAAGTAAAAGACAAAGTCTTAGGGTTCATCTGGTCTTTTTCCTGGTGGAGACATGACCTAGTCATTCACGAGCTTACCTCCACCGAGTAACTTTTATCTTCTAGTGCTCAGGCTTCCAGCGATCAGTTCTTTTCAACTTTACAATACCTTCTTGAAAGAGTTTGAAAGTGAAAGTGTTAGTTGCTCAGTCATGTCCGACTCTTTGTGACCCCATGGACTGTAACCCACCAGGCTTCTCCAACCATGGAATTGTCCAGGTAAGAATGCTGGAGTGAGTTGCCATTTCCTTTTCCAGGGGATCTTCCCAACCCAGGGATTGAACCTGGGTCTCCTACATTGCAGGAAAATTCTTTACTGTCTGTGCCCTCAGGGAAGCCCACTGAAAGAGTTTGGTTGATCTGTATTATCTTTCTCAGTCTATCTGTAGAGAAATTAGGGAACTTAACAGTCACGTGTAACTCTTAGGGTTTAGGAATTTTGTGCAAGATGCTGTCACTGCATCATATAGAATCTTATAAATATCTAAAAATTCCTTCCAGGTATCTGTTTAATGAAAGATTTGGCTTCCCTTGCACTATACGTACCCCATGTATTTTATAACTGATCCCCCCCACTTTTTCCTTTGGCTGCAAGGCAGCTCAAAGACCAAATTTTAACCTATCTCCACTGACTTAATAAGACTATATGTCTTATGTTTTATGTGTGAATGCTACTAAAATATTGTTCTTTTTCTGTTTATAATCATATCTTTCCTTTGTTTTCACTCCTGCAAATACTTATTTCTCTTAAATCTTTTTGTATTATATGCATTTTTGGGGTACAGTATCTAATGCTTCCCAGGTAGCACAGTGGTAAAGAATATGTCTGCCAAGCAGGAGGTGTGGATTCAATCCCTGGGTTGGGAAGTAGAAAAAGCAACTCACTCCAGTATTCTTGCCTGGGCAATCCCATGGACAGAGGAGCCTGGCAGGAGTTGGACACAGCTAAGCACACACACACACACACACGCACACACACACGCAATATCTAAATAGTTGATGGGGAAGTTTCTGGTAGAAACAAGAACCAGAGAGGTTAAGTGATTTGTCTACGTTACACAGGAATGAATGAGGTCGGGAAATCTTCCCACTACTTAACAGCACATTTTCCCAGATGCTTTGATGTTAGCTATGAAATCTGCTAAAATGAGTTTACTTGGGATCTGCTACAGCCTCTTAATTTCTCTTTGGCAAGGTTCATGTAACTTGTCAGCCTCCAGACAGCTTTTCGCTCTTCCCTAGGGTGCTGACCAGTGTGAAATGATGAAGCCACATCCAGGGACAGAAGTAAGGGAAAGATGCTCTCACGGCCTTCTGTGCTCAGGACTTGCGTTCCTGGTCTTCATAGTTGTGGCTTCAGCCATCACTCCTGTCATACTCTGAGTTGCCCCCTCAGGGCTCCTCCTCTGAGAAGGAGGAGTTTGCTACAGCCTCTGCATGACTCCAAAGTCAAGAGGAGAAGGGACTTGTGTGTCCTGAAGGAGGGGATGCAGAAGAGCAGAGAAGAGGTTTTCTGCTTCAGACTCTCAGAAACCTCCCATCGGCTCCCTCCTCACCAACATCTTGTGAGAGCCCCTGGTGCTTGTGAGATGCTTCCTGGGATGTGCTCTTGTGCATGTGTGTGTGCGTGCTCAGTCATGTCCGACTCTTTGCAACCCTATGGGCTGTCGCCTGCCAGGCTCCTCTGTCCATGGGATTCTCCAGGAGAGAATATTGGAGTTAAGTTGCTATTTCCTAATCCAGGGGTTCTTCCCCACCCAGGGATCGAACCCATGGCTCCTGCATTGCAGGCGAATTCTTTACTGCTGAGCCACCAGGGAAGCCCTTGGGGCATGCTCTCATTTTAGCCTAAATACTGATTGTCAGTTTGGGTCAGGCCTTTAGCAATCACCTTGATTTTCATTTGCCTCAAAGCATAGTCACTATCTCCAGAGGCCAATAGTCCCAAAGGACTCCCCTAGGGAAAGAGATTCCATAATACAGCCATTCCAAAGCTTTTGGAGTGGAAACTCCTCTCAATTGTTTTTAGCCTGCCCATTTCCTCTCTACCTTTTTATTGAAAAGTCATATGACCTTTTTGAATAAATATAGTTCTTTTGAGAATTTGATTATCATCACTTCTCTCCTCCAACTTAGACCTGGGAAAAATTGAGCCCAAAAGACAAATACTTGAAACAGACCCAAATGCAATTTTATTATAAGCTCTAATCTGAACGACTCACAGGAAGTTCTTCCCTGTCTCTAACTGCTGTCCCTCCTACTCCATTTTATTTCATTTCCTCTAGGTCTTTCCTTAGAGGAGACGAGCATCATATGAATACCCAGATAACTGGAAATACAGCCAACTTTCTGTGGATTGTAAGTAGATTATGTTGCAGTTTATCGCTGGCAAATCTTGCTTTCATCTCTTAGTTAACATCTCCATTGCTTACTTAATTTCTTTATTGCTTTTATAACCATTGCCATCTGCTCCTGAGATTGGAATTCAACAGGAACTAGGAAATTGAAACTTTCAAAATGAAAATAATGATTTTTGAGGCCAATCAGACTGGAAAGATAGAGATCTTAGAGGAGAGAGAGCTCCGCTTAAAATGACCACAGCCTACTTAGAGTCAGCAACCTTCTGATCATCTTTCACTAGGTATATTGATGTGAAAAATCAAGCCCTTGATCAGCTAAGAGTCTTGTCAGATGTCACAGAGCTACTTGGTGGCAGCTCTGATATGAGGATCCAGGTCTGGGTATCTTTATAGTCTATCATGATTCTTACTTATCAGCCTGAAAAGTAAAATTGTCCATTTCTAGCACAGAGAATATGACTGAGTAGATGTACATATTGGCACAGAACTGAAAAGTGGGATGGTTCTGAGTTTTCCAGCTCCTCTGGAATTTTGTCCTCATGATGCAATTTTACGATTTTTGTATGCGATATCATGAATAACTAGGACATCAGCTATCTCCATTAGAAAAAGCAAGCAGAACTACAGACTGTCATGCATATACTCCAAAATAATTTGACATACAGAAATTATTTCATATGTATCTACTGTTCAGGTTACCTTTGTGAGGATCTCTTGCATTTCTGTGGACAACAAGGAATTGGTGTTATTTATGCCTTCATGTAGGAGTCAGAATATGTGCAACACCCTCAGCATCTGGACCAAGGCCAGTCTGTATTTTTTTCCCCATCTGCTCCTGGTATTTTAAGTAAAAATGTTTGTATCTGTATCCCCCAAGCCCTGTTGTAAATTGTAAATCATGCCATTATATCTGGTAAAACCACAATGTCAAGCAACAATTCACAAAGCCACACAGATTCTCCGGAGTAATTTTCCTGTTCTCGTTGATCAATTTTATATTTTCCCCCTGGCCATATGCACACATTAAATGGCACTAATTCAGTGAGAAACTCATAAGGGATAATATTTCAAGTGGCACAAATGGTGGCGATGTCTTTACAAGTATCTATTTTATAATTGCCTCCGCACTCTACCTGAATCTGTTTCTCTCTGTTGTTTCAGCTGAGTGAAACGGACGTAGAAATGGGGTGGGGGGTGGGGAGTAAAGGAAGGGGGTGGAGAATGGTTTAGTTAAATTAGGTGTAAAACCAGGAAAATCTCAAGTCAAAAATTGTATGGTTGCAATTATTTCTTTCTTCTGGTGAGGCTATTTGTTGTCATTTCTAGAGAAATGACAGGTGGGGGAGAGTAGGCTGGTGCTGGCTAGTCAGGGAGGAGGCTTACACTTGAGTGTGTCTCACCTATAACTTGAGGGCACACTTTATCTAGGCCACCGATTTTTTTTTTAAATTTTTTGATTGGTTTTTTAAATGAGAATTTTTTTTTTAGTAAACTTAAATTCAAGTACAGTGTATATAGAGAAAAGTGCATAATTCACAGTTACATGGATGATCATTTTTTACAAAGTGAGTACCCTGTGTAGTCTATGAGTACCCTGTGAGTACTACCGCACACACCCCAAGAGTCAAAACCTTATCCGCTCCCCAGAACATTCCCTCTCATCCCCTTCTGGTCAATATCGATTCTCCCCCAAAAGTATTACTAACTACTATTCTGACTTCTATCACCTTCATTGTTCAGTGTGTGCTTGTTGGTGTCTTGTTTCTTTCACTCATTGAACATTGTGTTTGTGAGATTCATTCATCTTTGAGAGTATGGTGGTATTTTGTTTATTTTCATTGCTCCATTGTATTCTCTGTGTCCCTGTGTTATATATGGTTTATTCGTTCATTCTGTTATTGATAAACATTTGAATTGTTTCATGATTTTGATGTTGATGAATAATGGCATTATGAACAATTTCATACAAGCTTTTCCAGGCACATTGTATGCATTATGATGGGCATATACCAAAGACAGAATTACTGATTAACAGGGACTATTAGATTTTAGTAAAATTGTCCATTTACTATTAGATTTAAGTAAAGAATTTTCGAAGTGTTTGAAATTTAATTAAAATTAACTCTCCCACCGGTAATGTGTGAGAATTCCAATTGCTCCATAAATAAACTAACAGTTTAATGTTTTTAAACATTTCTCGACATTTTTAATGATTCTGGTGTATGTGTACCATATCTCATTGAAGTCTTTATTTTCATTTCCCTGATAACTGATGCTATGGTTTTTCCAGTAGTCATGTATGGATGTGAGAGTTGGACTATAAAGAAAGCTGAACGCAGAAGAATTGATGCTTTTGAACTGTGGCGTTGTAGAAGACTCTTGAGATTCCCTTGGACTGCAAGGAGATCCAACCAGTCCATCCTAAAGGAGATCAGTCCTGGGTGTTCATTGGAAGGACTGATGCTGAAGCTTAAACTCCAATACTTTGGCCACCCGATGTGAAGAATTGACTCATTTGAAAAGACCCTGATGCTGGGAAAGATTGAGGGCAGAAGGAGAAGGGGATGACAGAGGATGAGAGGGTTGGATGGCATCACCGACTCAATGGACGTGAGTTTGGGTAAATTCCAGGAGTTGGTGTTGGACAGGGAGGCCCGGCATGCTGCAGTTCATGGGGTCGCAAAGAATCAGACGCGACAGAGCGACTGAACTGAACTGAACTGATGACTGATAAGGACCTCCTTTTCATGTGGTCTTTGACCATTTGAATATTCTCTTTTGAGAAGTGCCAGTACAAGTCTTTTGCCTGTTTAAAAAAGTTGGGTTCTCTATTTTTCTTTTTTTTTGTAAATATGTGTATGACTTTTTATTTAAAAAAAAATTAATTAATTTTATTGGAGTATATTTACTTTACAATATTGTGATGGTTTTTGCCGTACATCAACATGAATATTTTTCTTTTTTGATTTGTTTTTTTATATATATTCTGGATACAAGTCCTACACACACACAACTTATTAATATTTGTGTAACAAATATCTTTTGCTACTCAGTGACTTGCCATTTCACCCTCTGAATGCTCTACATTGAAGAGCTTTAATTCTTAATTTTAGTGAAGTTCAATTTATCAATCATTTCCTTGACAATTGTTGCTTTTAATTTAAAAAATCTTTATGTATGCCCAAGGTCATGCATATATTCTCTTATTTTATATTCTAGAACTTCATCATCCAATATAGTCATCACCAGCCTCATGTAGCTACTTAGATTTCTTTTACTAGATTCATTGACATGTAATCAGTAAACAATAAACTACACATTCTAAAGAGTACAATTGGATATGTTTTGACTTATGGGCACTCTGAAACCATTACCACAATCAAGGGGCACAATCAGCAATCATCCCTCAAAATTTCTTTGTGCCCCTTTGCAATCTCTCCCTCCCAACTTTCCCCCTGTCTTTAGGCAACCACTGGCCTGCTTTCTGTAATGATAGATCCATTTGCATTTTCTAGGATTTTATATAAAAAGACTCATAAAGCATGTACTCTTTTTGTTTTGGTTCTGCTTCTTTCAGCATAATTATTTTAGAGATTTATCATACTGTTGAGTATATCAATATTTCATTCCTTTTTACTGCTGTGTAATATTCCATTGTATGGATATACTACAATTTATTCATACATTTATTGACGAGTGTGTGGGTTGTTTTCTGTTTGGGATTATTATAAATCAAGGTGCTATGAAAACATATTAGTTTTTCTATTGCTGCCATGACAAATGATCACAAACCTAGTGGCATAAAATAACAGTTCTATAGACCAGAAGCCTGACAATGGTCTAAAATCAATGTCAGTAGGGCTGAGTTCCTTTCTAAAGACTCTAAGGAGAATCCATTTCCTGGCCTCTTCCAGTTACTAGATTCCTTGGTTGTGGCCCTTTCCTCCATCTCCAGAGGCAGCAAATATTGCTTCTCTCTGGCCTTTCTTCTGTTGCTACATCTCCCTCTGACCACAACTAGGAAAGGTTCTCTGCTTTTAAGGATTAATGTGATTAGATTGGGCTCACCTAGGTAATCCAGACTAATCTCCTCATCTCAAAGTCAGTAACACTACTTAGAAAAGTCCTTTTGCTGTGTAAAGTAACATAATCACAGGTTCTAGGGAACAGAGTGTGGACATTTTTGGAGTGGGGGGTGGTGACCATTATTCAGGCTATTCTGTGATGTCCATTTCTTTTGTTTCTCTTAGGTAAATACCTAGGCACAGATTGGCTGGATCACGTGGTAGGTATGTGTTTAACTTTTTAAGAAACCAGAAAGGTGTTTCCAAAGTTGTCACACTTTACATTTAGATCAACTGTGTATGAGAATTATAGTTGCTTCACATACTCACCAACACTTGGGAGTTTGTTGTTTTGATTATAGCCATTTTTGTTGGTGTACAGTATCTCATAGTTTTAATTTGAATTTCCCAAATGACTAATGACATTGAGCATCTTTTCATGTGCTTACTTGCCATCTATCTGTCTTCTTTAGTGAAGTGTCTGTTCAAATCTTTTGCCCATTTTAAAGTTCTTTATTTTCTTATTGAGTTTTGGGAGTTAAAAAAGTATCCTGGGCTTAGTTCTTTATCAAATATGTAACATGCAAATATTTTCTCTGAGTCCATGGCTTGTCTTTCTATTCTTATCAGTGTCTTTTGAAAAGCATAAGATTTAATTTTGACAAAGTACAATTTATCAGCTTGTTCTATTATACATCTGCTTTTGCTGTTGTAAGAAATCTCTAATAACCAAGATCAAGAAGATTTTGTGCTTTATTTTTTTCTAGAAGTTTCATACTTTTAATTTTCTCATTTAACCAAATATAAATAATAAGAAAACATTTTTACATATTTACTCATTTGGCTACCATTTCTGCTGCTCTTCTATTATTTGTATAGATCCTTTATTTCTATCCATTATCATTTGGCTCTGCTTGAAGGACTTCCCTTTGCATTTCTTATAATATGGATCTCCTGGTGATGAATTGTGTCAGCTTCTGTATGCCTAAAAATGTCTCCATTTCACCTTAATTTTTTTTTTTTTTTTTTTTTGCCCGCCGCGGACCCGAGAGCGTCACTCACGAGACCAGCTCCGTGGACAGACCTAGCGGGCCCGTTTTGGGCTCCATTTCACCTTAATTTTTAAAGATTATTTTTACGGATATAGAGCTCTAGGTTAGCAGTTTTCTTTCTCTTACGTACTTTAAAGATGCTGCTCCAATGTTTACTCCTTTTCATTGTTTTTAGTGAGGAATCTACTGTTGTCCTTTTATTCCTCTATGTTACTTTTTCTCCCTCTGATTCTCTAAGATTAAGTGTTATCACTGGTTTAAAGCAACTAGACTATGATGTGCCTTGGTGTATTTTTCTCCACATTTCTTTTCTTGTGAGGGTTCATAGGACATTTTGGATTTGTGGTTTTACGGTTTTCAGCAAGTTTGGAAACATCTCAACCATGATTTCTTCAAGTGTTTTCTTCTTTTTCCTCCCCCTGTCCTTCAGCAATCCCAATGACTCATATAATTAGGCTGCTTGAAATTGTCCCACAGCTTGTTTTTGCTGTCTTTATTTGAGAAAGTATTTTCTCTGTGCTTTATTTTAGATGGTCTTTATTGTATTACCTTCAAGTTCACTAATCTTTTCTTCTGGAATGGCTGTTCTGCTGTTGATTTCATCTAGTGTGTTTTTGAAATTTGCTATGTGTCTTTTAAATATACTTTTCATGCCTCTACTTAACTTTTGGTACATATGACATATATTAATAGCTATGATAACTATTTTAATATCCATGTCTGCTGATTTTAATTAGTCATTTTATCCTCTCCTTTGCATGCCTGGTAAGTTTTTATTTTATATGAGGCATTAAAAATTTTACCCCACTGGGTACTAGATGTTTTTATATTCCTATAAATATTTTTGGGCTTTGTTCTGGGAAGCAGTTATCTGAAAGCAGTGGTATTATGGGGTCTTGTTTTTAAGTTTTATTAGGCAGATCAGAGCAGTGTTTAGTTTGGGTTAATGTTTGCTCACTGTTGAGTACTATGAGTACTCTGCTTGATGCTCTGTGAACTATCAAGTTTTCCAGTTTGGCTGGTGGCAACAGGTGATATTTTCAGCTTTGCATGTGTGTGCTTTATACTGTTCTTTTTGATCCTTTCTTGTGGTTATTTTCCTGGTGTTGGGTCATTTCTTCATACATGTGCTGACTAACTCTCTGTTCAATATTTGAAGGGACCTTCAGCAGATCTACAGATTCTTCCTGTATGAAGCTATCTTTTCTCCTGATACTCTTTTCTCTACTCCAGTAACCTTGGTTTCCTCGGACTTTCAACTCCATCTCCTCAACTCTGGAGGTCTTCTGGGCTCTTCCTGAATCTCCTCTCCTTGCACTATGGAAGCTCTCGCAAGATAGTATATTGAGGCAATCATAGGACTCACCTTGTTTGTTTCCTTTTTCTCAAGGGTCACTCTTCTTTGCTGCTTGATGTTCAGTATCTTAAAGTATATTGTCTTGTAATTTTTTTGTCTTTTGTTCAAATTATTCAGGTAGAAATGTAAATATAGTTTTCCGGTTCATCTATGCTAAAAGCAACATTCTTTGTGGCAGTTTAAATTTGAATTATTTGATATGAATAACATTTTAAAAATTCAGTTTTCAAGCATTTTAATAGACACATTTTAAGGGTTCAAAAGTCATATGTGATTAAAGGCTACAATATTGGATGATGCAAATGTAAAACATTTTCATTATTATAGGAAGTCTAATTGGAAAACTCTGTTATAGAAACATAATATTTTAATTTTATAAAAATCTAGGTTTATAGTTGTGTATGGTATGAATTAAGGGTCAAGATAGCACTGTTTTTCCAATATGGATATCCAGTGTATCATTTATTCTTGACCTTTGCATTTACACTAGATTTTTAGAAATAGTTATCAATTTACAGAAAAAGAGCATGCTGAGATATGTTTGGAATTGCATTGAATCTCTCTATCAATTGAGAAAGAAATGACATCTTTAAAACCTGGAATTTTCCCATCTATGAATGTGGTTTATTCCTTTATTTAAATTTTTTGTAATCTCTCCCAGTGTTAATGTTTCACAGTTGTCTGGATAAAGGTCATAGATACTTTCTATTATATTTATTCTTTGGTATTTAATATTTTAGTTGCTTTCATAAATAGTAAAATTTAAAATTCAATTTTATAATATTTTGTTTCTAATATATGGAAATACAATCCATTTTGCATACTGATGTTTGATTGGTGACTTTGATGAAATCAATTATTTATTTGAATATTTTATCTGTCTCTTAGTTTTGGAATTCTATGTAGCCGGTTTTTATGTATCTATGAATAATAATAATTTGACACCTTATTTTCAAATTTTTATACTTTATGTTTCTCTTTCTTGACTTATTATACCAACTAGGATCTCTAAAAATCCATTCTTAAACAGTAGTGGTGGTAATGGACATTCTCAGGGTAAAAACTTTAAATATTTCACCATTAAATATAATGTATGATATTTGGGGGATAGATACCCTTTGGGTTGAATTTTTTCTTAGGATAAGCTTATTTGGTTTTATTATCAAGATTATGCTGATTTTATACAATGAGCTTGAAAATGTTGGTATAAGTTTATATCTTTCTTAAATATTTGGAAAAATTTATAAAGTTATCTGGGCCTGGAATTTTCTTTGTAAGTTTTAAGTTATGAATTCAATTAATGAAATAGAGATAAACTTTCAGATTTTAAAATTTGTCCTTGTGTCAAATTGTGTTTTTGAATTAATTTGTCTGTTTGTTTAAATTTTCTTTCTCATAGTTTCTTTGTGTCTAATTTGCTGTAATTTTTCTAGCTTCTTGAGCCAGATGCTTTAGATAATTGATTTTCAGCTTTCATTGTTTTCTGGTATGTGGATTTAAACTATAAGTTTCCCTCTTAACTAGGCTTTTGTTGTGTTTTACAAGCTTTAATAATTTCTTATTTTTTATCTTTCATTTCCAAATATTTTTTGATTTTCATTTTGATTCCTTCTTTGACCTGTGGACTGTTTATAATTTTTTTTCATTATTTTCCTCAGTGTGTCTATCTCTATATTTTCTGCTAATCTATTTTCCAGTTGAATAATCTCTTCTGATGTAGTAATATGCTGTTAAATCAATCTCTTTACTCCATGATATCTGAAATTGCATTTTTTTTTCTTGTTAGACGTTATATTTGATTCTTTTAAACATAATTCACTGGTGAAATTTCCATCTTATCATACATTTTCTTAAACCCATTAATCATAATCATTTTAAGTTCCATATGTGATGATTCAAATAAATGAATCATCTGTTAGTTTTTCTATTGTCTATTTTTCTCTATATGTTTAATCATTTGGTCCTATCTTCTGATATGCTTTATAATTTTTAATTAAATGCTGGACATTGTATTTGAAAAAATTTTAGAGATCTTGATGATATTATTTACCTCTGGAGAAGATTTATTCATTTGACCAGCAATTAGACTAAGCATAGATTACTTTGATTAAATTGCATGTTGAGACAGTTTAAAGACAGTTTAGGATTATATGTGGACTCTCTGTGAGCTGCTTAATTTCTGGTTTTTCTTTCCGGTGTCTCAACTAAAAGTTTGGTGTGTAATTGAGAATACTTCTCCTTCATGGGCCATTGTTTAATTTGAGTCTCTGCACTTAATACAACTGATAATTTTTTTTGTTTTGCTTAACATTTGTAGCTTCTTAGCAGCTATTTCTACCTGATTTCCCATCCTTTCATTCAGCGCAGCTTAGGATTCAGCAAATAGTTCAAGAGCAAGAACTGCACAGAATTGTAAGCTTATCTTGCTGAGGATTTTTTTTTTTTTTAATAGGATCTGGGTTTCTTAAGTAATAACCACCTTGATATCCTTGAATTCCAGCTTTTGTCTTCCCAACACTGTGGGACCATCAAATGATCTAGATCTTTGCTTGCGGAATGAGAGAAAGAGAATAAGCCAAATAAGGGATACAAGCTATTGATTAGTGACACATTGTTGAAAGGGGCTTCTACTGGACAACCTCTACTACAGCAGTGTCCATATCTTGCTCACAGTACTATGTTGCTTTAGTTATAATGACATACCTTCCGTTGTTTGTGGTTTATGAGAGAATTGCTTTCCATAGGGATGTGTTTAATTATGTGCATAATCAGATATATTGCACTGCAGGGGAGATGGGAAAATCTTTAGTCCCTTTGTGAAGTTGTCACGTCCCATCATCCTTCCCCCAACTCCTGCCAGCTCAAGAATCCCAATCATAGTTGGCAGAAACACTCCAAGAAAAATTTTAACAGCAACAGTCACTGAACAGCCTATGTGTCAGGCAGAGTGTTAGGTGCAGGAGACTTGAAGACAGGCCACAACAAATGATATAACAAAATTCACAAACAGACCTAAGAGAAAGTAAAGGGAAGGGGGCGATGGGCACAAGGATGGCTGTGAGGATGTCTCTCTTCGCCTACAGCGTAAGAACATTCTATTTGCTCGCAACTCAGTTCTTTCTAAGCTAAACTTTCTAGGCTAAAGAACTAAAGAGTTCTTGGGAGGTGCTGTCTTTGAGCTGTAAAATGTCAATAGCAAAAGATAACTACCTTACAAATACTATTTATTAAACTGGGGGAAACCACTATAGAGAGGGCTTCCTTTGTGGCTCAGCTGGTAAAGAATCCGCCTGCAATGCGGGAGACCTGGGTTCGATCCCTGGGCTGGGAAGATCCCCTGGAGGAGGGAAAGGCTCCCCACTCCAGTATTCTGGCCTGGAGAATTCCATGCACTGTATAGTCCATGGGGTGGCAAAGGGTTGGACACAACTGAGCGACTTTCATTTTCACTATAGGGATACATAGAATTGGTGCAAAACCAATATTGTACATGAAGGTTTTATTCAGTCCTAATTATGTAGCAGTTTTTCTAACAAAGAAAAGATCTGGATGCTGCCTGTTTATACGGAAGCCAGAGAAGGTGGAGAAGATAGCAGAGGGATAAAGGAGCCCCCTGGTTACTCATCATATATCTCCATCAAGCATGTAGTGAGTGTAAGGCACAATGAGACATGAAGAAATGACTGAGACACCCATGGTATGTCTGGGTGCCTCCCACAGCTGTGCAGGTGGTCCTTCGTTAAGGGAGGGGCTGGGTGGCACATCTCATATCTCCCACAGAAAGTAACGGGAAGAGTCTTTAGGGTGGGGGAGGAAGCCATGCAAACAAATCACAGTAATACCTGACAGATGGTGGCAAGTCATCTTGGAGCTCCATATTCCATAACACATCGGTTTGTGGGTTTGGCACAAACCAAGCCCAATCAAGAGGAAGAGAGTGGGAAAACTTGATGGAAGAGGTGAGATTTGAGTCGTCCCCGTCAGGATGGATAAGACAGGCTCCCTGTAGGGTCTGTCACGGATGGAATGTGTTTGCAGATAATAGTGATGAACGGACTAACATTTACCTAGATCTTATTCTAGGTCAGTCCCCGTGCTGAGGGCTTCCCACGCGTTACCCCAGTTAAGCCTCAGAACCATCCTCTGCGGTACAGAAAACTGGTGTCCCTATTTATACAGAGGGGAACGTGCAGGCTCTAAGAGTTTGATTCGGAGCAGCAGAACTGGGGGAGACGCTGATGAATTTCAGGGACTTTCTAGAGGACGCAAGGCGGTGGGTAAAGATGCAGGCAGGCGCCCAGGAGGCTCAAACTGGCTCCCAAGCTCCAGGGACAGGCTCTCCAGAGAGAGAATGAGACTAGCCTGTGCTTTCCTGGGAAAACAAAACACCACAGCACAGGAATCCAAGGTTGTGGAGGAAGCCATACCCTGGTTACTGGGGTCCACACTGTCTCCTGGGCAGGGGTACTGGAAAGCGACAGGAGGCAGATTTTGCTGCAGGCTGACGGCTAAGGAGCCTGTTTCTGGCTTCCAGCGCCCGGTAGCCCTTCGCATTCACGGTACACAAAGCCCTCCCAAGCCTTTCCTAATGGGAGGCGTTATCTCCATTTTCCAGGCTGAGAAGCCCCGCGCAGAGGGGCAGCTGGCCCCTTCCACCCCCGCGCCTCCTCCACCCTTGGCGGGCGGAGGGTGAGTCAGCGGTGGGGGCGCAAACGTGGTCCAGGTCTTCTGCTTCCAAGCCTGAGCTTTATCTCCCAGACCGTGCTGCCTCTTGGAGCCTTCTGGAGCAGCCCCTGCTGTGGAAATGAGCATCTGTCCAGACTTTGGAGCCCGGCCTTCAAGGGCCTGAGTGACTTTCCACCCGGCTTCCAGACCCCCACTGTGCCTCCTGCCTCCCCCTCACAGGTCTCCATGCTGCCAAGGGAACCTGCAAGCCATTTCCAGGCAGGCCCTTGCCTGCATCCCAGATTTCCCTTTTCTCCCTATTTCTTTCTTTCTTTATATGCATCCTGGACAATACATGGGGTAATTTTCTTGTGTACTCACGTATTTGGTATATAATACTTGTCCTCTCTAAACCTCTTTGCTCCTTCATTCGCTCCTAGATCTGTCCTTTGACATGCATTTGTTGAGCTCCTACTATGTGCTGAGCACTGTGCTAGACAATTGGGGAAATAAAAATTTGTAAGGATGGACCAAGCATTTCTCTAGAACATGCAAAATCCAGAGGATGGTCAAGGATCAGAATGTTGAGAAACCTCTTATTCTGTAGCTCGGGCTCATTAGAGGACCTGCAGGAACTCTAATGCCCACCAGCACCCTTGCCCTGGATCTAGTTGGAGGTGGTGGGACTTGTGATGCATCCTCTTCTGTATTCGCTGTAGCCTCCTGGCTTCCTGGGCATGGAGAGATGGCCAAACCCTCCTACCAGATCAGGGGCTCGGCACGCTGACTCAGGAGTGCAGTGACTGGGCATTTCTGGGCTGTTTCTCACCAGCGCCTGTAAGAGTTTCTCTTCTGTGGCCAGCCTTGGCTCTGGGCAATCAGGCTGAGTTTCTGAATGACACCTAATGTCCTCTAACCCAAAGCAGACACTCCTGTGCAGTTAGGGTCAGCCGGGCCCTGGCCAGCACCACATCCTGCTGCCGCCCTGGGCAGCTTCCGTGGGCAGTGCCAGTGTTTCCTGCCTTGCCCACGCCTCTCTTGGTGACTGCCTTCTCTCTGGGAATGCATGAACAGAGCAGGTAAAAACATGGGATTCAAATCAGACCCATTAGTTCTGAGGCCTAGCTCTGCCACCGATTGGCTGTGAGATGTTTGTTAAATTCACTCATCTCAACTACAAAAATTGTGACCCGAAAAAAAAAAAAAAAAAAAAATTGTGACCCGATGGACTGTAGCGTGCCAGGCTCCTCTGTGCATGGCATTCTCCAGGCAAGAAAACTGGAGTGGGTTGCCATGCCCTCCTCCAGGGGGTCTTCCCAACCCAGGGAGCAAACTCATGCTTTTTAAGTCTCCTGCATTGGCAGGTAGGTTCTTTACCTCTAGCACCACCTGGAAGCCCCTTGCAACTGTAAAAACCATGTCTCCCTGTATCAGTCAGGGTTCTGCCAAGAAGTAGAACCAAATAGGAAATAAAGACTTATGTTAAAGAATTGGCTGATGCAATTTATTTTAAAGAATTTAGAATAAAGTGGCTATTTTAAAGAACTGGCTGACACAGTTGTGGGTTGTGGGACTGGCAAGTCCGAAATCTATAGGGCAGATCAGCAGACTGAAAACAGTAGCCAGGAGCTGATCTTGCAGTCTTAAGGCAGAATTTCTTCTTTGGGAAACCTTAGTGTTTACATGTAAGGCCTTCAACTGATTGGGTGAGGCCCACCCACATTCTCAAGTGTAATCTTCACTTAAAGTCAACTGGTTGTAGCTATGAACTACATCTACAAAATACCTTCACAGAGACACCAAGGTTAATGCTTAATTAAGCAACTGAGCACTACAGTCTAGCCAATTGATCCAGTAAACTGACCCTCTCACTCTCCCATTGGAGAGTGATGAAGATTAAGTAAAATAATGTATGCAAAGTGCTAAGCATAGAACCTGGTTGTGTTAAGTATCTGCTTGCTACTGATATTGTTACTATAGTTGTTGTTTTTTATTTTCTACTTCTTTTTGGTCTGCTGCTGATTCAATGAAGCCTTTGCTCCAGTCCAAGGTATTTGCTGCTCTGACAGATCCCATCTAAGAGCAGGGTGTGTGCTGTGGGAACTCAGAGGTGGGAGTGTACCAATTTTAGGCTCCTGGAGAATAAGCATATGGTTGGCTTATACACAGCTCAGAGTAAATGCCTAATAGATACCAAGAAATAAATGGACAAAAGAGGATAATGTCCTGATAAGTATGGCTGTCCCATGTACGTATAGTACAAGCTTCATACGTAATTTAATATTTTAGTAACCATATTTAAAAATGAAACATAAGAATATCCAAAATATTATTTCAAAATATAATCAATATAAAAATTATTAGATATTTAGCATTCTTTTTTACATACTAAATCTTCAAAATCCAGCATATATATTATATTTATGGCACATCTCCATTTGGATTGGTCATATTTCAAGTACTCACATGTGGCTGGTGGATACTCTACTGCATGGCATAAGATTAGAGGAATATTTTTCCAAGTTTAGTTCCTGAATAATTGTGTCCTAATCACTGGGGCTGGTTTACGGAGTGGACAGCATGTTGATAATGGGCTGCACTCTAGAACAAACTCAATACAATTCACCGACCTGTGCCTGCCTGTTCATAGACTGTTTATGATCAATCCTTGCCAAAATAAGGACAAAAAGTGAGAGCAAGCGTTCAGAAGATTTTATAGCAATTTAACAGAGTAATTTTACATCCATTTAATCTAATAATAAAAAAATTAGGGATTGGATGATGTCTTATTTAAAGTTAAAATTTTCTATTCATTCCTTTACATTGCATTTTATAAAAATCTCTCTCTCTCTCTGATGAAGTGGAAATAAGTAAAACCTGGCCCCTCACCAGAGAGAGTTTGAGAAGCACTGTCTCTGGGGTAGATGTTGGAAATTTAGGTTTTTAACACACCCTCTGATGATTCCTAGACGCACACAAGTTTGAACCTTCTGAAATTAGACCAAACTCTCCAAGAAGTGTAGACCTCATTTCCTTTTTATTTTATTTTTTCCCTTCAGATTGCTGTGTCCAGAAGCAGGGCTTCAGGCCTGGGTGGTTCCTCATAACAAGGGCAGCTCTGCATACTTCAAAGGCGCTGTCCCAGCGCCAGCAGGGAGCCCTGTCTCGCTCTGACGTCCTCCACACCGGCCAGACCACCAGGCCCACACAGTCCTGCTTCTTCTTGAGACTCTTTGTGAGTCCTCTAGGATCCTGGGATTTTCAAGGTTTTCTCTGATCCTCCACACAGAGAATACGACTTTTCAATCTCCATCTCTTGGAGCAGACAGGCAATCTGTTAAAAAAAAAGAAAAAGAGAAAAAAATCTCTAGACCCAAAGGAACTCTATTTTTTCTTGTCCTTGCTCAAAGCTTTCATTGCACATCTTGAGTTTTCAAAGGCAGTGCGTGTATTGATTTTTTGTCCCTGACCCCCAGGGTTCATTGCTGCTGTGTTTTGGGCTATGGCTCCCTATAGAAATCCCAGTGGCCTCCACTGGGGAAGTCTTGGTGATTGGATGATATTGGAAGCAGTTTCCTTATATAAACCATCACAGATATCCTTTGTAATTTGTCATCTTCTCTTTCTGTGAGGCTCTCCTCACAGGATCTTTCCTATGTGGCTCGAAACTTTCAAATCAGCCTTCAGGCCAGAATTTCTGCAAGGAAATGGAAGCTTTTTACCTCTCTCTCAGTTTCCAGTGAAGATGTTTTAGGTTCTGGCTCCCATCCCACCAGCCCCATCCTCGCCTAGAGATAAATATCATCTATTCCCACAAAATCTCAATATACTACTGCATTCACTTTCTAAGGTGGTCAGAACCTCAAAGCACAGACTAAGTGGCTTAAGTGACAGAAGTTTATTTCTCATGGTTGTAGAGGCTGGAAGTCCAAGGTCAAGGTATTGGCAGGGTTGATTTTGGGCTATTGCTCCCTACAGAAATCTCAGTGGCCTCCACTAGAGAAGTCTTGGTGATTGGATGATATTGGCAGCAGTTTCCTTATATAAGCCATCACACATATCTTGTAATTTGTCATCTTCTCAAGGCCCCTCTCCTTGGCTTGTAGATGGCCACTTTCTAGATGTGGCCCTTCCTGGTCTCTAGTCTGTGCAAATGCCTTCCTAGTATCTCTTCCTGTTCTTATACAGACCTCAGTCTTATGGGATTAGGCCACCACGCTTAAGACCTTATTTAACTTTAATGACCACATTAAAGGCTTTATCTCCAAATAGCATTACATTGGGCTTCAACATATGCATTTTGGGGAGGAGCATAGATTAATCTATAGCAACTACCAATTTTAGGCATTTTACATCCATTTAATCTAATAATAAAAAAATTAGGGATTGGATGATGTCTAAGTTGGTGTCTGCTCATGGCCTGATTTCCTCTTGGATTCTGGGGTTCTTGCACCTGCTGGTGTTCTCTGTCTCTGTAACAATATTTGCTTCCCACCCCATCACCCCCCAGAGGCTGGCCCTGTGCTGAGTAGGGGCCTGTTTGACATTTTTGGGTGTGGATCAGGGTCTTCTGCTGCCGAAGCTGTGTTAGATTCTGCTTGGGGTGCCATATCTGGCTCTCAGAAGAGTGTTACGTGGTCAGCCGTGAATTCCATCAGAGACTGCTCTCCAACCCCTGTCTTCAGAAATGATTTCAGGCTTCATATAAAGACCTAATTTTTGTGTGCATGGCACCCATCCCCTCCTCCTCCATGAAGATCTGTCTCCCCTTCACTGCTCCAAATTCAGAGGGAAAACAGAAACTAGTTATCTTAATCTGTGCAGCCATTAGCACTCCTTTCCATTAGAAGACTGGGCATCTACCTCTCTCTCCTTGTCCAGTCTATTTTATGGCAGGAACCCAGGACTGTTTCTATTTTCTTTGCAGCCATCAAACAAGAGAGCACAAGACAGATGGATTTAAGTCTTTAATGACCCTTATTACTTGATGAGAGAAGAATCACAAAGCTTTTGTCTGTGACCCTTTGTGAATCCAGTGATTCATTGATTTATTCCTCAATTATTGAGCGCCATCACTTCATGTGCTAGGGTCGATGGGTAATGGAAATAGAACACATCTTTCCTTTACTCCAAGAACGTGTGGTCTGGGAATGGAAACCGTCCAGTAAGCAGGTGATTACAACATGGTGTGGGAGGGGTGGCGATGGGAGCAAACTGCCTGCCATTGAACTCAGTGGGACCCACAGCCCCAGTGGAAAATTCAGAAAAGGCTTCCTAAAGGAGATGAAGACTTCGCTGAACATTGAAAGAATAGTAGGAGTCAGCCTGGTGCCGGAGGGTGAGGTAGGAAGAGGAGAAAGGGAAGGACATTTTGAGTATAGATAATAGAATATGGGGCTTCCCTGTAGCTCAGATGGTAATGAATCTGCCTGCAGTGCAGGAGACCCAGGTTTGATCCCTGGCTTGAGAAAATTCCCTGGAGAAGGGAATGGCAACCCACTCCAATATTCTTGCCTGTAGAATTCCATGGACAGAAGAACCTGGCAGGCTACAGTCCACGGGGTTGCAAAGAGTTGGACATGACTGAGTCTAGTCAAGGCTATGGTTTTTCCAGTGGTCATGTATGGATATGAGAGTTGGACTATAAAGAAAGCTGAACGCAGAAGGATTGATGCTTTTGAACTATGGTGTTCGAGAAGACTCTTGAGAGTCCCTTGGACTGCAAGGAGATCCAACCAGTCCATTCTAAAGGAGATCAGTCCTGGGTGTTCATTGGAAGGACTGATGCTGAAGCTGAAACTCCAATACTTTGGCCGCCTGATGTGAAGAACTGACTCATTTGAAAATACCCTAATGCTGGGAAAGACTGAGGGCAGGAGGAGAAGGGGACAACAGAGGATGAGATGGTTGGATGGCATCACCAACTCAATGGATATGGGTTTGGGTGAACTCCGGGAGTTGGTGATGGACAGGGAGGCGTGGCGTGCTGCAGTCCCTGGGGTTGCAAAGAGTCGGACGTGACTGAGCAACTGAACTGAACTGAACTGAGCAACTAACACTACCAACAGCATATGAAGAGTTGAAGGTGGGAGAAATAGGGCAGCAGCTGAGGAAATAAGTAAATACTACACATGGTTTCTGGGGGGCCAGTAGTTAGAGTGTAAGGATGGCTCTTCCTATAGCTTGCAGGTTGGGGAGTCTGTGTGTATGTGTGTGTGGGAATGTGCACAGTAAAGGGAAGGTCCTAAAATGAAAATGGCATTGCACTAGCTCTCTTCCTACCTTTCTGACCAAATGTTCTAGAACTCCTTTTTGGGCTTTCTCTGTCCCTTTAATCCCTCATGTGTCAGCCACAACATCTTAGCCCTTGCATCCCTGTTTTCTACCGAAACAGATGTTGCAGAGAGTGGTCCTCTTTCTAAGCCTCAACTTCTGCTTCTCTGTAGCTAGCAGAGACCACATCCCATAGTCCTGTCTTCTATCCAGGGCTCTGGGCTGGCGTTGCCTGTCAGCTCCTAAACATGCCTGCCACCACCTAGTGTAGGGTGACCATGTATCCTGCTTTTCCTCCTTGGTCCTAGTTATGTGTTTTTTTGTGGGCCACTGTTGTTATTTTTGGCTGCATTGGGTCGTCATTGCTCTAGTTGCAGTGAATGGGGTCTAATCTCTAGTTGCAGTGCACAGGCTTCTCAGCCTTTCTTGTTGTGGAGTACAAGCTCTAGGCATGCATGCTTCAGTAGTTGTGGTGCATGGGCTTATTTGCCCCATGGCATGTGGAATTTTCCTGGACCAGGGATTGAACCCGTGTCCCCTGCACTGGCAGTCAGATTCTTATCCACTGTGCCATTAGAGAATTCTGTGGGTGATTATTAACAGTGCCCTCCTGTTCACTCTCAAAGTGTCCCAGATTCGACCATAAATTATCTGATTATGAAACAGGAGGGAAGGGGGCAGGACACAACCTTTAAAAGAATGACAGACATAGGACACAGCAAAAACTGCTTAAAATCAACCAGGTCCAAGATGGTGGAAGATTCGACTTACAGGGCACCTTAAGCCTCCTTATACGCTCATTGTGGTACATTAGCATGCTATAGGACACACCCACCATTGCCAAGACAGTTCTGAGGCCAACCATAAAAGGTAAAAAGTGGGCAGTGGCCCAATTCCTCTAACTCTCCCCCACCTTCCCTGTAATAGTTGAAATAATCGTCCAACTCATTAGCCAATAAAATTACCCAGCCTGAGAAAACTAATCACCCTGTATTTTGGAGCCTCTCACCTTCTGACATGGCCCACATTCTGTCTGTAAAGTGTGTTTCTCTCTAAATAAATCCACTTCCTACCTATCACTTTGTCCCTCACTGATTTCATTCTGTGATGAGACATCAAGAAGCTGAGCTTCATTAAGTCCTGAGGCCAGAGGTGTGATCTCAATTAAAAGACTATGTGTTCAAGTCCCAATCCTGGTTGTGTGGTCTCAGGTACCTTACATATATTTTGCTAACTCTAAAACCCTCCATCCCCTCTGAAACCAAAGATCTCTTCTGATTTCTTGGTTTCTAGTGGTTGGTGCCAGGAGGGTCTATGGACCCTTTTCCTTTACTCTGCTATAACCATGGTCCAGGATCTTCAGACTCAGGCCCTCTCCCCACTCCCCACCGACAGTTTGAACGATCTGTTTCAAACACAAGTTTCACTCATTTACACACAGTTTGAACTCCTCTAGTGGCCTGCCAGTATTTTTAAGACAGCATCTCTACTTCAGCTGAAAATTTTAATTTGCTGTATTTGGCCTCACTTTACTATTTTTACATTTTTAAAAATTACTTCCTGTTACTCTGCATCAGCCAGATCATTCTACTGACTGACCTTGAAATTACATGCATATTTTGACTTCTACTTCCTAGCTCATGCTATGTTCTCTTTTGTTCAATGTTCTTTGACTTCTTTTCTAAATATCATCCAAACTTCTAGCCCTAGATTGATTCCATCTCCTCCAGGGAGCTAACTCTAAACCCTCAAGCCTTGATGGGTCAGATGCTCTGTGTCTCTTTTGCTTACTTTTTCTGGGTCTTTGGATCCCCTGTTTTGCACTGCTTAGCGGAGTGTAGATATCCTTGTTCATGCTGCTTGAGCAAATGGAATATTGATTGACTTGAGGTCTTGAAAAGACATTTCTTTTGTCAAACTCTTATTTTGCCAAAGGCTGGATACTTGCAGCTAGCACTGTCATAGTTTCATAATAGGATTTCCAAACCTCAGCTGCCTCCAAACCCCTGCTCTGCTACCTACCAGCTGTGTGACCTTGGGCAAACTACTTAACCTCTCTGTGACTCAGCTTCCTCTTCTGTAAAATGGAGCTAATAACAGTGTCTATCTTAAGAGGTGGTTGTTAAGTGCTTGGTATAGCACCTGATATGTAGAAATAACTGAATACATGTTTGCTATTGTGGTCAGTTTTTCTCCCCCAACAACCAGTCAATCCTTGGTAACAGTTCCTTGGTTTGTCACTGAGTCTTCTCAAATGTAGCAGGTTAAAAGACAGTAGCAATGACCGAGTTTGTGGGCACTTATTTGGGGATAAGCATAATAAAATCTCTTGCTGATTTACCTTCAAATTAACACCATCAGATGGATTTAGAACCCCATGCCTGCACATTGCCTGATCTACTTAATTCAGATGAATCTTTAAAGTAATTAAAATGGAATGCTGTTACTCTCACCTGCACCAGCTCCACCTTGTGTTGATTCTCAGTGTGGACTGTCCTCCTATCTATGCTGTGTTTAGTCACTCAGTCGTGTCTGACTCTTTGCGACCCCATGGAGCCTGCCAGGCTCCTCTGTCCATGGGGATTCTCCAGCCAAGAATACTGGAGTGGGTTGCCAGGACCTCCTCCAGGGGATCTTCCAGACCGTTAGGTTTTCTAGGGCAAGGTTATTGGAGAAAACACTTGCTTAACCCACATTCAAAAGAGCACTTACCCCTGGGTCTCATGGAACCACCAATTCTGATTCTTCTAGTGGATCAATAGTCCACTGAATTTGGAACAAAGAGGGGAGGAGAAGACAGTGGGCATATTTTCAGATTTCTCACTAATTCAGTGTCACAGCTAAATATGGTGTTATTTGGCATTATGAAATAGGCCCATTTTAGAGCCATTTAAAGTAAACCTGAACGTTGAAGCTTCAGTATTTTATGTGGGTCACCTGGATTCTCAGTGAACATGAGAAAATAAAACCAACTATATTTTAAGCAAAGATTCCTGATGGATTTTACTTTCTTAGTGTCCTCAAGCTCAACTCACGCCAGAAGGACTTGGTTTCGCCTCCATGCCCTGCCGGTTGGGCAGGAAGATTGCAGGGAAGAATGGTGTTGCTCTCCCCACCCCTCTGCAGAATCTGGCTCCAGTGAGCCGGAGTGGAAGAGTTGCGCATGCGCCCCAGGGTCTCCCCAGACTTCCTCTTTAAGGCCTATTGTTCTAGTATGTTGGGTGCTCCTGGGCGATTCTCAGAATCTCCGTGTTCCTATCCAGGAGACAGCAGCTAGCTGATCTCTAACCTACACACTCTATTGCCCTCCGCTTGTGCAGCTAGAAGATGCAAGATGGGCTCTTCCGGAATTTCGCAACAAGGTGAGCTAGATAACCCTAAGCTCTCGGGAGAACTCAGGCCCGAGGAAGTGCTAAAAAATTGCGAGGAGGTGAGAGGCCCGGGAGTCGCACACGCGGGGAGGCTGTCCTTCACTGGCAGTAGCCCCCGGGGTCCCCTCTGCAGCCGCCCACCTTTCTAGACAGGGCGGCGGCAGCTGCTCTTCAAGGAGAAGGCGAGGCTTCGAGATGAACAAGGCTCTTTAGAAACACCGGGGCTGACGGTGTGATAACCACTCAAAAGCTAACAGAACAGCTGCAAAATATGATAAAAATCACTTGAAAAGTTCATTGATTTTGCAGCAAAACTGCAAGTACTTCACTTTATAATAATTGTTCCCTCGCGCTCTCGAATGTTGTACTTGAGCTGCAAGGGCGTTGGGGTCAGGGCGGCATTCAGCGAACGGGCCTGGGAAGACAATGGCAGGGAGCTGAAGAGACACTCTCATCATGAGCTAATTTACAAACCAAAGCAAAACAGAGTCGGGTTTTGTCTAAGATTATTAGAAGATGTTAATTCTCTGCTCAAATTATTTCTCTCCCTCCTTTCACCCTGGCAAGCTCATAACTAAAAAAGAAAGCCGCATCAACCCACCCGATCTCAGCCTCCCCAATGCTTATCTCGCTAATTAAATTTTGTGACTTGGCATACATGGGTGGGTGGGTTACTCTTTTCCCTTTCTTCTCTTCTCTCCGAGAACAGTGTCTTTGTTATTTAAATTTATGTGGCTTCTTGCTGTTTGCTTTGACACCCTGGTAGAATGGCTGTTAGTCCTTCTGCCCCATTTTTTTCCCTCCTCTGGACTGGGAGACACAGGAAAGAACTGGGTACATGGAATGACCTCATGGTCCTTGACCCAGTGATGCCAACAGGCCGCTTGTTCCGACTCTCTGTCCAGAGCAACAGCAGGTTCTGTCCTGCCCTGTGCTGTCTTGCTGGCCTCACTCGCCTCCCAGGCTGGCTGGATTTAAAAGTAGACGAGCAAACAAACCCCAAACTGGCCTAACTCTCAATTATCCGCATGAATGGAGGGCTAATCCAATATTCATTTTTACTTGGCCTTGGAATGCCTTGTGTGATTTGTACGGGACAGATTTACCTGGCTGTTTCCGCTTTGCTTGGATGACTCGTGATAACGATTTTCACTATGCCCACAGACTGCTGGTGAAACCAGCATCCCAGCCACAGTCTGGGGTGGAAGGAAAATCCATTTGGGTGGAGAATCTGACAGAGTTAACACACAGATAATGCCATCCACCTGGCTGTCCTCCCATCCCTCCCTCTTGTGGCCTTTTCTTCTAGTTTATTATCTTCATCTGCTCAAAGCATGGGGGTAGATTACAGTTGTTGCTTAGTCGCTAAGTTGCATCCGACTCTTTGGGACCCCGTGGAGCCTGCTAGGCCCTTCTGTCCATGGGATTCCCCAGGCAAGGATACTGGAGTGGGTTGCCATTTCCTTAAGGGGATCTTCCCAACCCACAGATCGAATCCATGTCGCATTGCACAGTCTTTACTGCTGAGCCACCAGGGAAGCCCAGACAGTATCCTGTCTTATTTCCACACTCTGATGGTAAGGAGAAGCAATTTACGAATTGATTCATTTATTCCTTGAGTGCTACTGCTAAGTCACTTCAGTCGTGTCCAACTCTGTGTGACCCCATAGACGGCAGCCCACCAGGCTCCCCCGTCCCTTGGATTCTCTAGGCAAGAACACTGGAGTGGGTTGCCATTTCCTTCTCCAGTGCATGAAAGGGAAAAGTGAAAGTGAAGTTGCTCAGTCGTGTCTGACTCTTAGCGACCCCATGGACTGCAGCCCACCAGGCTCCTCCATCCATGGGATTTTCCAGGCAAGAGTACTGGAGTGGGGTGCCATTGCCTTCTCCGATTCCTTGAGTAGTTATAAAATATCTCCTACATGCCAGGTGTTATGCTTGGGGCTGGAGCTACAATTCTGAAGTCCTATGGAGCTGATGAAGCTTACACACATATCAGATTGTCTTATCCACTGACAGTATACACGAATGTGATCAGCATTGGGATGAGAGAGGAGCTACAGTACAATAGGATCACCTTGTTGGGACACCCAGTGGAGACTTCTTAAGAAGGGAAGAAACCTTACCCGAAATCTGAAAAACAGGTAGGAGCTGTTCAGAAGACTGGGCATGGGGTTGGGGGGCGGGTGTGTTTGAGGCAAAGGGAGCTGTTTGTACTAAGGGCAAGAGGAGGGACCCAGCATGGGGAGCCAGAGGGCTGGATGGGGTCCAGAGTAGTTGGAGCACAGTTGGTGAGGCTGGAGGAGAGGTGAGGCTGGAGGAGGGGTGAGGGGAGACATAGCGGGTGGGGGGAGGCCATGAACGCTCTCGTAGGACAGCAGGGCTTTGAATTTTATTCCAACTTTCTGAGTGCAGACTCTGAGGGACATTTTCATCGGCATGCTGGGCTGGTAAGGAGTCTGACACCCTTTCAAGGAGCTATTAAAAAACAACAACACATAACTGTATAATTTCTTTTTATTGAAGTATGGTTGATTTACAATGTTGTGTTCGTTTCTGGTATATAGCAAAGTGATTCAGTTATACAAATATATACAGTATTTTCTTTTCCATTAGAGTTTATTATGAAATACTGAATGTAATTCCTTGTGCTATATAGTAGGACCTTGTTTATTTTATATAGCAGGTTTGTATCTGCTAATCCCAAACTCCTTATTTATCGCTCCATCAACCCCCTTTCCCTCCTGTAACTGTTTGTTTTCTATGTCTGTGAGCCTTTGTCTGTTTTGTAGATATGTTGATTTGCATCATTTGTTAGATTCCACACATAAGTGATACCATATGATATTTGTCTTTCTCTGACCTACTTCACTTTGTATGATAATTTCTAGGTCCATCTGTGTTGCTACAAATGGCATTGTTCCACTCTTTCTTATGGCTGAGTAATATTCCATTGTATGTATGTATGTATGTATGTATGTATGTATATATATATATCACATATTTATCTATTCTGTCGATGGACATTTACATTGCTTCTGTGTCTTGGTTATTGTAAATAGTACTGCAGTGAACGTTGGAGTGCACGTATCTTGAGTTAGAAAAACTATCTGTTTAATATTTATTTTTATAGGATAAAGAGAAACTGATTTTCTGTTAATAAAAAACTGTTTTATTTTATTTATTTGTTTAAAAGAAAAAACTTTTATTGTTTTCAAAATAAGGAGTTAAATTTACCCCCCAAATGTAATATAACAATTGAACATATTTGGGTTATGTTTTTTTCTGTCTAAACTTACATATATTTACCTGGAAGGAGCTGACCACACATAGGCATAACTAACACAAATGTGGTTGCACAATCTTGTTTAAAATATTTTTAAGATTTCTTTTTTTTTTTGACTTTCATGTAGATAAAAAGTGTTCCCATTTTTCTGAGGTTTTTTCCTTTTGATTTTTATATGTGTTATTTTTGAATAAGACAACTTATTACAAGCCTTCAAATTTTATTATGGTCTTTTCAAAGTCAGGTATAGTTGGTGTATAATATTAAATATTATATAGATTATAAATGTACAAATATATGAGTCACAATGTATAAAAAATTCTGATGTGTTTTTTTTTGACTGTGCCACGTGACTTGCGGGATTTTAGTTCCCCAACCAGGAATTGAACTTGGGCCCCCAGCAGTGAAAGCTCCAAGTTCCTAACCCCTGGACACTAGGGAATTCCCAGTTCACGGTTTTTAAAGGTTATGCTCCATTTATAGTTATCATAAAATATTTTCTATGTTTGCCATGTTGTACAGTGTATCCTTGTAGCTTATCTGATGCCTGCTAGTCTGTAGCTCTTACTCTCCTGCCCCTATGTTGCCCTGCCCCCATCTCTTTCCCACTGGTAGTACTAGTTTGTTCTCTGTGTCTGTTGAATCTAAGGACCTTCACATTTAGATCAAGTAAATCATTTGTTTGCTAATCAGAACTGTACCATAAGTAAGTGAGTTTCAACGTGTCAGCAGACGGAAGTAGGTGACTTTATTTATTTATTTACTTATTTTTTTTAGAAGTAGGTGACTTTAGAAGCCTGCCATCTGGCTGGTCTCAGGTTGGTGGTATGACCTAGCCTTCACCAAGAAACTCACTTCGTGATTATTAAGAAGCACTCTGCAGGGCTCAGTCAGCTCTTCTGGGGACACTATCCATCCTGGCCAGATGGGGACCAGTTTTTGTTTTGTCAGTGGTGTGAAATACACAGGAACCTGAGTTAACTGGTACCACATGTTTGATCTGCTGGAATGATCTCAGGATATCTTAAACACTGTTGTCTCAGGGAGTTTCTAGGCCATCTAGTTCCATGATAGGGTCCTGTCTGGCTCCAGTGGACACTAGGTTTGAGGGGAGCAGAAAAGAGACAGAAGAAGTGTTGGTGACCTGGGTAAGGGATCGTGGTGGTCTCAACCAGGAAGTTCATAGGGGAGATTAAGAGGATAAATCAATTTAAGAAGCTCTAAAAAGTTCAGTTAACAGAACTTTGTGATAAGATTTGAAGAATGAGGGAGGTATTAAGGTTAGTGTGTGGGTTTCCTGTTTGAGCAACTTAGTGGATGGTGATGCTAGCTTTAAAGGTGGGAGACAAAAGAGGGGCATATGTAGAGAAAAGAGTTCAGTCTGCACATAGGGAATTTCAGGTATCTGTGGCCTATCCTAAATGAGATGTCAAATAATCAGTTGAGTGAACAGGGTCTAGCTCAGGAGCCCTAGCCAAGTGAGAAATGTGAAATCTGGATATCATTCATATAGTGAAGGGAGTGCTGGAATCAGACAAGGTTAAGCAGAGAGAGTGAGGAGTAAGTGGAGAGAAGCAGTCAGGACAGAATCTGGAGAAAAACCAGTTTTTAAGGAGACATCTAAGGAATAGTAACTACAAATGATATTAGGAAAGAGCTAGTAAAGAAAAATTAATCAGTTACAAGAAGAAATTCTGAATCTTGTCTCATTGTATCTTTAAAAATTTTATTTATACTTATTTTATTCAATTATCTTTACTATGAAGTGCTTCAGACATTCAAAGAGGTATAGACTACAACAATATGATAAACACCCATGAAGCACCCCTACCCATGTGCACCCCTTCCTGATCCCTCTCCTCACCTTCATTTCAGGGGTAACCTATTGTGTAATTCCCATGTTTGTCTGTATACTTTCATGAGGATGCCTCATGGTGTCATCATGCAAAAGGAAACACCATCTTCTCTAATGGTCAGGACATGATCCTCAAATTTCAAAGAAACAAGCACCCTTTAAAGAAATGACAGATTTTCTTCTGTTTATCCAGAAATGATCACATTTTGATTGCTAAGTGTACCCAGCTATCAATTCATCATCTCTCAGCTCCAGATCTAGCCTTTGCCTTGCTTTGTGGTACTGGAGCTGGAACATTCTTTCTTTGCCAACTAGTGCAATATTACCCTTTCCAGGAGAGGGCGCCGGAGGGCACTGCAGGAGGCAGGGCCTCTCTTCCTGGTTCTGATAGGCGGCTTCTTACACTTGCCTAATGGCCACTAACTTGCAGGTCATC
This sequence comes from Cervus elaphus, assembly GCF_910594005.1. Taxonomy (NCBI): domain Eukaryota; kingdom Metazoa; phylum Chordata; class Mammalia; order Artiodactyla; family Cervidae; genus Cervus; species Cervus elaphus. The sequence continues at coordinate 71,264,416 of NC_057828.1, read as the reverse complement.
CAGTGGTGCTCACTCTCTAGTGAGTGTGACGGGCATCTCAGTGAGTCGTTCCCCAGGGAGTCTCATGGTGTCCTCTCCTCCCATAGCAGGTAGTTTTCTGCCCTCCAGCCTTGGCATGTGGCTCTCCAAGCTCTTCACCATCCAGTGGGCTGTAGCCACATTCTCCTCAACTAGCCGTAGCCCTCAGCCCTGGGGTGGGGTTCCTTCCATAGGTGCTGTGCCTCTAGAACTAGAGGTAGTATAGGGGGTGCTCAGTACCCCTCTATCTGTTCTATATATCTGCAATCCCTTTGTTCTCCAGAGTTCTCTTTACCCTTTAGTAGTTAATTCCCTGTTACTGTGAATAATTCTTCATGTCAAACTTGCTTGTTCACACTCTTGTTTAGATGGTGTCTCCTCCCTGGATCCTGACAAACACTAGGAAGAAATCTAGACTGGTGGTAACAGACTTTGCACTTTTCTTAGTGGTGAGACATTGGCAAGGCATGTCCTCTTCCTGGATTTAAAATCTTCTTTGATAAACTGGGGAGACTTCCATTCCTCCCATCTGCATTGTTCCAAAAATCACACTGGATAATGGACTTATGAAGAAGTGGAATTGAGAATACACATTCGGTCTGAATTCAAGTAGAAGAAAGTTGAAGAGTTAGGGGAAAATAAAAGATGAAATAGAAAGTACTGGGGAGCAAGACTCTGATCAGCACTTAGATTCATGTCACTTGAAGCCTCCTCTCTCCCCGTTCTTTCTGCTTTGTGAAATGAAAAGAAGCAGAACTCTTTTGAGAACAGGGAGCTTGAAAAAAAAACCAAGTTCTTTTCCTTTAATAATATTAGAAATCTAGATAGAAATGACTTTATTTTAGGCCCCTTGGACCTGAGTGGCTCTAGGAGCTTGGTGCCAAGAAAACTTGAGAATTGAGGATAAATCAACTTTAGGGACTATTGATTTATCTAAAATTTGATTGAACTGATAACATTTGCACTACAGGTTAGAGAGAAAGATGCTAAATTGCATTTTAGTATTTTTAAATTTAATCTTCTTGTTCTCAAACAACTATTTATTTTTTTTAGACCTTGTTATATGTGAGTTTTAAAATTAGATTATGTTGTTTAACCAAAAGAGGAACTCTGGAGGCTTGTTGTTTAAAATGTGTCTTTATCGCATGACACCTAGTGGTCCAGTGTCTGAATTACAGGTTTAGTTAGTTTTGTGGGCAAAGCAGGTAGTAGGCTATAGCTATGGTCACCATATGAGGCTTCCCTCCATGGCTCCAGGCTTCCCTCCAGGAGACGCAGGAGACTCTGGTTCAGTTCCTGAGTCGGGAAGATCCCCTGAGGAAGGAAATGGCATTCAGTCCAGTATTCTTGCCTGAAAAATCCCATGGACAGAGGAGCCTGGCATGCTGCAGTCTAACGGGTCGCACAGTCAGACCTGACTGAGCGTGTAAGCACATACTGTGGTCACCCCATGAGCGACGACAGGCTGTAGCTAACAACCCTTTACCTGAGACGGTTTTGAGAATACTCTGTTCTTTTGCTGTTTCATTCTTCTCATTTAGCAGGATTTATTACTTGCACACAAAAAATGTAATTTTATTTGATGCCCATTAAGAGTTTTCACAGAAATAAGTTTGTCCTGTGCCCTCAGTGTTTCTTTTCTTTCTCTTTTTTTTGGTTCAGAGAGCCTGGTCTTTGTAGATAGGTATGGCAGAAGGACCCAGCATAGGATATTCCTTCTGTTCTCCCCTTCGTGGTCCTTAATTTACTGACCTGTAAAACCAGAGGGGTTGATTTGTTCAGTGACATTAGAATTTTTTAAATTGTGACTCATAGTGAAAATTAACATCATGTTATTTCTCTTTCAGAGAAGGCAATGGCACCCCACTCCAGTACTCTTGCCTGGAAAATCCCATGGATGGAGGAGCCTGGTAGGCTGCAGTCCATGGGGTCGCTAAGAGTCGGACACGACTGAGCGACTTCACTTTCACTTTTCCCTTTTATGCATTGGACAAGGAAATGGCAACCCACTCCATTGTTCTTGCCTGGAGAATCCCAGGGAAGGGGGAGCCTGGTGGGCTGCCGTCTGTGGGGTCGCACAGAGTTGGACACAACTGAAGTGACTTAGCAGTAGCAGTATTTCTCTTTGTCTCTCTGTCTTTCTCTTCTTCTGGCTCTCTCTCATATGTGTATATACACACACTTCTCAAATTTCCGTGAAACAGTGCCCGGTCTCCCTAAATGCAGTCCATTTGATTCTCTTCTACACCATGCCATGCCACTCCATTCCATTCTATTCACAACAAAACTGAACAAAACCCAATGAACTGCTGTTAATAATTTGTGACAAGTGGGTTTCAGCCCAAAGTCCAAAATGCACTGAACAAAATAATCTCTAACAAACAATCTAAGTCTATGAGACTATCTGCTACTTAATGATAAAAATCTCCTCACAGTGGGTCCCTTACAACTGCTCCCACCAGCTGCTTTAGCCCTACCAAGCATCTGCCATCAGTAAATCCATGGTCAAAGAGAACCAAGTCTGAATACAGAATAGGTGCCCCATTCCTACCAATACATGGTATTTGGAATTAGTTTTGTGCTCAAAACTTGGCATGGTATGCCCCTCCCCAACAAGATGCCTTCTTTTTGGCCGTCTGCCTTGGTCTCCTTTGCTTGGAGTGCCCAGCTCCCTGTTTGCTATGAAGGTTGGACCCTGTCTCCTGTGCCCCCTCCCCTGGCTGTGTCCTCATTCATTCTGGATGAACCTTCCAAGATGCATAATGATACCACCTGTTTGGCAAGTGGATGTTTTTGATTCTGATGTCTGTCCTGAATGAATCTTCATTCATCACTTTCCTTTGGGTGTTCCAAATCCTACTGCTGGCCTCCCTAGCTAGAATCACAGCCTCGCCTCCGCTGTCTGCTACGTGAAGATTCCAGTAAGTCTCATGGTCCAGCCTGGTGGATCACGGAGTGCTAACCCTATACATTTATGCATTTTTTGTGACTTACAGATACAGGGTGGGCCGTGGGTAATTTAACTTAAATTTGCCTATTTAAATTTTCTGTGGGCTTCTCTGGTTGCTCAGATGGTAAAATATCTGTCTGCGGTGCGGGAGACCTGGGTTTGATCCCTGGGTCTAGAAGATCCCTTGGAGGAGGGCATGGCAACCCATTCTAGTATTCTTGTCTGGAGAATCCCCATGGACAGAGGAGCCTGGAGGGGTCCCAAACAGCTGGACACAACTGAGCGACTATTCTGTTATCACTTCAATATACCATATAATTCACCTTAAAAGTTCATGAAATATTTCCATTTTGAAAACAACCCCCCTTTGTAACATTAAAATGCATGTCCCCTTCTCTGTTTACCCCTTGTCTCACCAGTTACCTGCTTTATAAGACCACACTTTGTAGATAGTTTCTTTCAGTAGGTGTGAATCTCTTTAGCTCAAAAAAGTTTATCAATCTATTTTGGGGGTCTTGTATTTCCTTTCTAGCTCCTCTAGGGAGAGAAAAATTTCAAAACACCCTAAGGAGAATTTAAGGTAGAGCTCAGGGAGGACTTCCTCATAGAAGGAGGTTGTGGAATATTTCCTTTAAAATAATAGTAATAATTAAAAAAGGGGAGTGTGGTGGGAAGGTGGTCCTGATCTGGGAAGCCTGAGGGAGAGTTGAATGACTTCTCAAGGTTTGATCCAGCTCTGAGATTCTTTGATGTGATTGCCTGTCCCTTCTAGCTGTCTGTTTTTGATCCAAGGCTTGGCCTGCTGGAGCCCTGAGCTCTGAGTGAGAAACTCCCAGCTCGATACCACCCTCGGCAACCCAGGGCCTTGCACCAGCTGGCTGACCTGCGTGTGCTCCCTAGGAATTCCAGACCAGACTAATGGGCTTCTCTGATTTGCTCTGACTGCTGGTTTCCAGGGAAGGCCCATGGCGTGTGCAGCTGATGAGACCCTTCCAGGGGCCTGCTGCTTCCATGAGTTAACTCATTAGAGGGGCTTCCCGGGCATTCTGTCACACTGAGCAGAGTCTGCCTTTCACCTCGTCCTTTTTGCCTTTCACTGGTTATGCATGGTTGACCGGATAACTCACTTCTGCAGCCAATCAGCTCGTCAGAGTTCAGCCTAATTACCGAGTCCTCAGGTGCGACTCAGGTTAAGTAGGAGTCACATTAATCCCTCGTTGAATACCAAGTTAACGGCAAGTGGAGTCCTCTAGATATATTACTAAATGGTTTGGGGAATAGGATGATTTTAATTTAATATCTGTGTATCCACTGCAAGGAACAATTGGATCAAGAACTTCTTTGCAGGGTTTGTATATGTTTTAATGCCATCGAGTCCTGGATAGGCTGAGACCCATGTGAATCCCCACATTCATAAACATGAAAATGCTTATAAGATTCTTGGATTTCTTCTTTTTTTTCCAGTGTTTATAGCAGCTTTGTTCTTAATTGATTCTTGTCTTTCTTCTGAACCACATTCCTGTTTTGTGAATTTTCACCTTTTGTGAACAGTTAGCTCTAACTTGATAGGATATTTTTATAACAGTAAGTGTGCTTCCCAAAACCATTTTACAAATTGCTTTTCTTTGTGTCTGTGTGTATTACATAGAATATATATATTATAGTTATATAATATATATTATATATTATTATAATATATGATAATATATTACACTATATTTATTATTACATTATAATGTAATGATATATATGTATAATATATGCATATAATGTAATGTAATGGATATAATGTAATGGATATAATGTAATATAATTTATGATAATATATTACATTATATAATATTATAATATATTATATACTCTGAATATATAATATATATATTATATATAATATATATATTATATATAATATATATATTATATATATAATATATAATATAGAATTATAATATATATATGATGTAAAATATATATAATATATGTAACATATTACATATATTATAATATATATAGATATATAATATATATTAATGGCCCAATTCTATATCAAGAATAAGTTCTCTACATAGAATATATATATTATATAATTATATATATTATATACATATTATATATAATATTATATATCAAGATATATTAATCATGTATATTACTATAGTAATTGATATATAATATATAATAATTATATATTAGATATTAATTATAATTATATAATATATAACTATCATGATTATGATATAGCATAGTATATATAATATATAATATAATATATAATACAATATATAATATAGTAATAGTATAATAATATATTATAGATATTATATTATTATGCTAATAATAATATATTATTAATTATATAATAAATGATTATTAATGTATATGATATGTTATATATAATATATAATAATCAATGATTATTGATTATATCAATAATCAATAATCAATGATGTAATATAATCATAATTATAATATATATTATATATATTATACTACAATATATAATATACTATATAATAATACAGTAATATATATTAAAATAATATAATATATATTTATAAAAAATAATATAATATACACCATTATATATTATTAATAATTGTATGAATAATTATTAATTATTACTATTTTATAACATTATTTATATATTATATATAATATAATATAATATGATGATAATTATAATTGTATAATAATTATAATTATCTAATATCTAATATACAATTATTATATATTATATATCACTTAGTATATCTATATTTATATATGTATGTGATTTATATATATATAATTATAATATATATTGTAAACTATGTAGAGAGCTTATTCTTGATATAGAATTAGGCCACCACTAAATTAAACTTTTAAATTCATTCCAAACTTTTTCACTGTAAGGTTCATCACTTTCCTTTTAAATTTTAGTTGTTATTTTTAAATTCTTGAGCGATGCGTGAGTTTATTCTTGTTGAATATTCAGATAGTGCAGAGAAGGCTGAAGTCTCCCTGGATTACCTGCGCCAAGCCCAGCCTTCTGTGTAGAGGTGGCCGCCTTTAAACCTTAGAGCGCTGCCCTTCAGCCCCTGTCCAGAGCACTACTGGAAGGGCGCTCTGGAGCCGTCCGCTTGGGTTTGAATTCCTGTCCTGTTGTTTACCAGCGGAGTCATTTGGGCAAGTTGGTGAACTCTATGCCTCAGTTTCTTTCCCTGCAAAAATGGGGGCAGTAATAGAGCCTATTTCTTAGGGGTTTTGTAGGATTAAAAAAGTTAATTTGTGTAAAGCACTTGTAACAATATCTGGCATATGGTAATTGCTCAAAGTATTACATATACGTATACCTACATACTCTGGAAAATTTTAATGTTTTATATACTTGGTACCATACCTATATATATTTCTATCACTTCCTTTTTAAAAAGTCCATGTTAGCACAAGTAAATATAACTCCATGCTTTTTAAAACTGTTGCATAGTGTTTCATGGTATGTACATAATTTATTTAGTCATCCCCTATTGGTGGGTATTCATATCTCAGTTTGCTGCTGTTAGCCAGCAAAGCTGTAGTGAATGCCTTTGTACATGTGTCCTTTTGCATGTGGATGTTACTGTGTTTCTTTAGGGCAAATATTGAGATGTGGAATTACCAGGCTAACGGGTATACCTGGTGGTGGTGATGATGTGTGTGTGTGTGTTTGCTGTTTTGGACATTGTTAATATTCTTGATTTATTTTTGGCTTTTGTAATCATCCACACAGTACCTTCTCTGGGGTTGTTCATTCCTTCTCATACTTCTGTTCTGTTGAGATCATCTTTAGTCTGAAAACTTCCTTTAGATGTAATCCAGAAATGCTGATGATGAATTTGTTGTTTTTGTTTTGTTCTGCAGGTTTGGCTTATTTGAGAGCATTTTTTTTGCCTTCATTTTTCTTAATTAAATTTTTAATTTTGAGGTCTCCAGAGATTCACATGCAGCTGTAAGAAGTAAGGCACATGACTGCCGTGTACCCTTGACCAGATAGTAGTTCTGTAAGACGGTAGCACTGAAAGCCTGAGGTTCCCACCAGGCTCTGTGCACTTTGGCTGGACCGGTCCCTTGACCTCTCCCCAGCGGTGGCTGACTCCTAAAATCTCTGCACAGCACTTCACCTCTCAGTGGCTCTTCTCTGTGCGGTCTTTTAAGGTCTAACCCTCAGGAGCTGGCTGAAAGCTTGAGGTGAATTTTATCCAGATGTTGGGATCCAGCTCTCTCTTCTCTGAAACTTTGCCCCTTAGATTTCAATCACTGTGGCAACCATTAATCCTATCTTCTTTTCCCTCCTCTATCCAGAGAACTTGAAAAAAATGAAGTCAGAGAAGTAACAGTAGGCTGGATTGTTGTTGGTTCTGGTGAGCTATTTAAGCCACTGTAGGCCGCTATAATCATCGATATCACAGATACGCAACATTATAAGTGGGTGTTCATTTTGGGTATGGGTACTTATCTACTGAGATAATTATATTGATTTTTCCTTTAATATAGTAATGCAGTGATTAACAAGAATGGGTATTTAAGCTTGAGCCTTCCTTATATCTATAGGATAAAATTATCTTGATTATGATTCATCATTATTTTTAATATGCTGCTTTTAAATTGCTGAGGAAGCCCAGGTGGTGCAGTGGTAAAGAATCTATCTATCAGTACAGGAGATGCATGAGACACGGGTTCGATCCCTGGGTTGGGAAGATTCCCTGAGTAGGAAATGGCAGCCCACTCCAGTATTCCTGCCTTGAAAACCTTATGGACAGAAGAGCCTGACAGGCTATAGTCCATGAGGTCGCAGAAGAATCAGACACACCTCAGTGACTGAGCACAATAAATTGCTAATATTTTACTTGGGACTTTTGCATGTCTCTTCATGGGTGATGCTGGCTTAGGTCTTTATTTTTTTGTGTTGTACCTGTCCATTTTTAATATCAGAGTTATGCTGACTTCATAAAATGAATATAGTAACTTTCTATCTTTTCTCGTGCTATGTAACATTTGGTATAAACTGGTTATTTTCTGTTCTTTGAATATTTGGTAGAATCTTTAAAAAGACTATTTGTCCACTGATGCTTGTATTTCTTGACTGTTATAATTCATACTTTCCTGTGAAATCATTATTTTTTAATCTAGGTTTCAAACTTATTGTCATAGTATTACACAGAGTATTCTCTTAAGATGAAAAAATGATAGCTGTAGTTAAATACTTATTTCCATTCATTTGGAGCTTTCTTTTTCTATCAGATTAGCCAGTTTATTTATTTTTCAAAGACATAGCTTTTAGTTTCATTGATCAATGCTTTTTTAAAAGAAAATATTATCTTTAATTTCTTGGTTAATCTTCATTGAATTTTTTTTGGTTTGTCTGGCTTACTTATTTTTACTTTTCTAGATTTTTCATTAGTTCAATTATCAACAATTTTATTTTCTATCAAATGTGTCAAGGCTGTAAATTTTCTTAAGATTCATTTAGGGTATATACTCTTGTTTTTGGTATGTTGTATTCCTTTTGTTGTTCATTTCTAAATAGTATGTTATTTGCACATCTGTGAGTGCTGTGTGCTAAGTCACTTCAGTTGTGTCCAACTCTATGTGACCCCATGGACTGTAGCCTGCCAGGCTCCTCTCTCCAAGGGATTCTCCAGGCAACAATACTGGAGTGGGTTGCCATGCCCTCCTCCAGGGGATCTTCCCAACCCAGGGGTTGAACCTGAGACTTTCTTGTCTCCTGCCCTGGCGGGTGGGTTCTTTGCCGCTAGCGCCACCTACTTCTTTTTTAATCCAATGTTTTTTTTATTTCAGAATTGTGTTCACATTCCTGGCTGCTTATTTTTGGAGTGGAGGTGTGGTATAGTGGATGCTGTGATGTGTCACCTAGTTCTTTTTTTAGGACCAAGACACTCCTTCTCCCTGGTGCAGGGAGTGTTGGCCGCTGGTGGGTCACAGCCGAGTCCTTCCATAGTCGTTGCCTTCAGCCAATGGAGCTGCTGCCCCAAAGTCACACCCCTTCTTAGGTTCCCAAGGCAGCTTACATCCGGTGACTGGTTGATGACGGGTCCAAAGGCCTGAACTTCTTGCCTCAATCTGGTACAGCTTTGAGGGGCGCTCTCAGATCTAGAATTCCCGGTAAGATTGACTGAGACCTCCCTTACAGCTGCAGGGCCGCCAGCTTCACTCTGCCCAGGCCCCCTGTGTCAGCGTCTTACGGGTTTTGCTCCCAAGAGAGCTGCCCCTGTGCAGAGATTCCCATCTCAGACCTTGTTTCCTGGGTAATCTGATCTCTGACAGGGCTATGTTTTGGTGGTTATTTCTAATATCACATGTAGGAGGGTTTCTATGCCTTGAAGTAGATCCACTAGGTTGAAGGGGATATGCATTGTCAGCTTTATCAGATATTCTAACTAGATCTTGGAAGTGGTTGGGCACATTTGCCCTCCCATCAGTAGCATCCTTTGCATCCTTGGTAACACTTGTATTACTATCCCTTTATCATAACTTCCATAGGTCACTCTATTTGTATTGTTAGCTCTCATAGATAGGTTGTAGGTAGCTTTAAAAACTTTATCAGTGAGTCTCCAGCTTTTAATCAACGGATTCTAGATGTTCACTTTCGTTATTAATGTCATTTTTATTAAAGAGATATAGTTGATTGACTTAGTTCAAAATATAGGACCAAGGAATCAGAAAATCGGTATACTAATCCCTATTTTGCCCAGGTTCAGCTCTGTAATTTAGAGTCAGTCATATATTCCTCTCCGAATCTCATTTTCCCCATCTGTTAACTGTGGAAGTTGGACTAAAAGAATCTCCTAGCTCCCATCTATTCTGACAGCAAATGATTCCCAGGATTCAGTCCCTACCTCTTCTTCCACCACCATCCTCACCCTCCACTGCCTACACTGAAGTCATACCTAGGGACTATCCATTCTCTTCTTAGAGGAGAAAGAAAGCTTTTGCTTTGATAGGGATTTGGGGATCAGGCTTAGGGAAGGACAATGTCTAGAAGTTGGAAGGGATAAAACCAGGATGGATTACTTCATTCTCTTTGCTATTTCACCCCCTTGCCCTCAACCTCCACTTGACTCAAATTCTAACTAATTGCTTACTGGCCTAGAGATAGTATCCATTAATTCTTTTGTAATCATTTCTGTTTAGTTCTTTGAGACATCTCACAAAACAAGAAACAAATATCTGGTTCTTTGAAAGTCCTTAGATGGATCAGTATTTATTGAAAAAAGTATTTATTAATGCTATTTTGGCAACTCTGGGAGTAAAAGTGAGAGTCTGATTCTCTGAATGAGAATCCGACTCTCTCCTCGAAGCACGCAGTCTGGCGATAAGACCTGGCACCCAGGAGCGTGCTCCAGACACACAGCTCTGGGTGTGGTCAAGAGTGAAGGCTTCCCAGCCCTGGGGCTGCCAGAGGAGCCCTCACTGAGGAGATGGAGTTCACAGTGGCACCAGAAGGATGGGGAGGAAAAGGAGGAGACGAGCCAATTTTATCTATTCTTATTCTGGTTGTACATGTTTCCTGTTTCTTCCTGTGGTGAAATGAATAGACGCTAAAATCACATTCAACTTTTCATGATCTTCTAAGCCTTGGAATCTGCTCCAGGTAAGGCCTTGGGGAAGAGGTGAGAATGTCAGAGAGGACTGCTGAAAGGGCTATGGTTTTCTCTGACAGGCAGGTCATTGGTTTCATATGCAAAGATGCCCAGTCTGCCATGAAAATAATTAACCACATGTCCTGTCTATAGACTGGAAGAAATCAGTCCACAAATGTAATAGAAAGCAAGCCCAAGAGCCTTAAGGAAATGAGGCAAAATCTATCTTTTTCTATTTTCTTTTTAACCAATCTCTTTTAGACTTTTGCTTTTACTTTTGTGTGTGTGTGAAATTCCATATTGGCAGCAGAATTGATTGCCTCCGGGCAGATGTCTGTGTGTCTAGAGCCTACTGATAAAGGGGCAGGAGAAGGAAGTGGAGGTACTGGGAACTGATGAAGGAACATATGGGAGAAATCAATACAGATTATACCAACTGAATTGGAATTCCAGTGACCAAACAATGTTTAAACAAAATGGCTGGTCACTTTTCATCTCTGATGGAAATGTCATCCAATGGTTCCCCTTCTGGGAATAAAGCCACAAACAATTATAGAAAATTGACTTTATACCTGAATTCCCAAATGAGAGGGAAAAGTTCCAGGCACCTGATTTCTCAGATGAACACAAAAATACTCATATGCAATGATCTGGAACAATGTATTGGTAAATTGTGTTCTTTGAAGCAACACAGCAACATGTGCACATGTAGATGGAACTCAAGTGGAACGACTGATCTGGATGGGATTTATCAGGAAGGCTTGCTAAAGATGGATTTTACACTTTTTAAGGTCTGTGAAGTCATAGGTTGAGGTTGAAGACGGGTTAAATTCTGGGTGGTGAGGTCTGTGCCCTTCTGTGGTGGTTTCAGACCACAGAGGTCTCAGTTGGTCTTCTTCACATCTTCATCTCCCAGTACCCCCTGCTCCCACAGCCTGTAGGTTGCAGGAGGGGAGAACGTATTCCAGGTTATTCTTCTCTGGAGCCCAGCTCCAGGTGAGTTGGTGAACAAAGCCCCTTGGTGCCCTCTTTAGCATTCAGTTCTCTAAAGGTTTCTATTTCATGCCCTGCATTAACATATCAGTGCCACCAAAATGCATACATATTCACTAAATTGCTTTCAGTTGGAAGAACTAATGTGCCCTTGTAATGCCATTAAATATGAACAATTATGAAGAAAGAGAACCTTCCATTTGGTCTCTCTTTCAAGACCTCAAACTAGATTACCTTGTTCTCTTAATAGGTGAAAGTCCTTTTACCCAACAAATTAGATATAGACAAATTGCTTCTGTTTCAGGCTATTTTGAAAGCCTTTCCTCTCTGTTACCCTTCCCATTCATTTGTGCTGGAGGTGGAATGTTAATTCTTGATCACAGGCACTAAATGAGGGGAGCTATATCACCGGTAATAGAAAGTGGCAGATAGTCCAAAAGACATTTTTTATTTGGCTTTGGAATATACGTATGCACTTACCTTTGAATAAGGGGATGTTTGACACTCCAGAAATTTATTTCAAACCAAATTAGGAAGCCAAACCAGGAAGGCTTCATGCCCCTGGAACTAAGAGGCTATGTCCAACTTCTAGTCTTGCCAAGCCCAATTAATTTCACCTTGCGACTCACTTCAAGCTGTGGAAAAGCATGAAGGATTTTCAGACTCATTGTCATTTCATTCTCAGCCAAACCCGTGCTGAAGCAGGGAAGGAGTTAAATAGGCCAGTTTCTTTTCTTTTTTACTGGAGTATAGTTGCTTTATAATGTGTTTCTGCCATATAGCAAAGTGAGTCAGCTACATGTTTACAGATATCCCCTCTTTTTTGGACTTCCTTCCCATTGAGCACAGAGTTGAATTCTCTGTGCTATATAGTAGATTCTCATTAGGCCAGTTTCAATAGGTTTCCTGAACAGAGATATTTGAGAATTCAACAGAACTACATTTAATACAAATTTAACAATTAATCTGTAAAGAGCCTGTGTCTGAAGTTCCAACAGAGCAACTTTCCAAATACAGAAGAAGTTAATTTAGATCAATACATTGAGTTCATGATGCACCCAACACTCCGATTGTTACAGTGGATGCTCAGTTGTGTCCGACTCTTTGCGGCCCCATGGACTATAGCCTGCCAGGCTCCTCGGTCCATGGAATTTTCCAGGCACGAATACTGGAGTGTGTTGTCGCTTCCTACTCCAGGGGATCTTCCTGACCCAGGGATCGAACCCAAGGCTCCTGCGCCTCCTGTAGTGGCAGCCAGATTCTTTACCACCAGCACCATCCAGGAAGCCGCATTATAGTGGATATATGATTAAAAAACAAACAAGCAGGCATCTTATTATGAGTAGAAAGCCTTAACTGATGTAGCTTGTGCCTGGCTTTTCAACCTCATCTGTTCCTTCCTGCCCTTTGCTGAGTGTGTGGCAGCCCTGTCAGTCTTTTGTTTTATGGGACAGGCCAGGTGTTTCTTGACTTGGGGCCTCTATATATCACCTCCTGCTTCCTCTGCCTGGGGTTCTCCCATCTTTCCTCATCTGGTGACTCTTTTTTTTTTTTTTTTAATTTAGGCTTCAGCTCAAGCAGCCCCATCTCAGAGATACCTTCTCCAGCCTCTAGTTCTCAAATATAATCCCTTTTGTGGTTTTCTGTCTTAGCAGCCCCTCCCTCCTGTGTCCATTTTTCCATGGTGTCATCCTTTGTGGGAGTGTAAGCATCTTGTGGGCAGGGACTTTTCTGTTCAGTGTTGCATCTTCAGCTACTAGTGCAAAGCTTGGTTTTCAGAGATACACGAGCCATGTTTCCAAGTCAGCCGATCAAAGCTGAATAAGCTCTGATGTGAAGGAGCTCACAGTCAAGTGTTGAGTGGTAGGACATTTGAAAATAGTAATTACTGTCATTTATTTCAAAAGTTACTGTCAGCTTACAAATGAAAAAAATAGTGTGACCGATTTTAAGGATTTTTAAAAATTGTATTTTTATTGTTACAGAAACTTTCAAATCTTGTTTCATTTATATTACCACCCACCATTCTGTCCCCCTTACTGGATTATTTTGAAACTAATTCCAGACATCACATCAGGGCCAGGACTAGCGAGAAGCAAGTGAAATGCCTAAGGTGAGGCATTGGCAGGCACCTCACTCCCCGTAGGTGCTGACCATGTCTTTGTATGACCTGAGGACCCGACCTCAGCGCAGGTTCTGTATCTTACCATTTCCCTAGTAAATATTTTCAGTATGTATGTGTCTATATAAGACAAAAACTCTTTTACTTAAAAACCCACATTAACTACCTTACCATTACTACACTTGAAAATAGCAGTTCCTTAGCATCAGCAAATGTCCAGTCCACATTCAGGTTTCCCTGGTTATGTGATAATATTTTTTTAGCTTGGTTTGTTTGAAGGACGATCCAAAGTCCACACATTGTACTTGGTTGATAAAGCTTGATAAGTGTCTCTTTCAGTTCGTTGGTTTCCTCATTCTTCTCTTTGTTGCTATTTTTGTTTGGGGCTTGCTTTGTGATTTATGGTTTAAAAGGAAAACAAGTGATTTGTCCTTGTAAAGTTTCTACATTCTTAATTTTGTTAGATGCATTTGTGTGCTATCATCGAACATCTTCTTCTGCCGCTAGTATGTCCTGTGAACTGATAGCTAGGTCTAGAGGCGGGATCAGTGTCTTAGTTCAACAAGCTGTAATAAAGTAGAGCATTAGGTGTCTTACAAACAATGGAAACTGATTTCCCACAGTTCTGGAGGTTGGAAGGCTGAGATCAGGGTGCCAGCATGGTTGGGTTCTGGTGAAGGCCTTCTGAGTTACAAAGTGTTGACTTCTTGCTTTAATCCTCACTTGGCAGAAAGAGCTGCTGGCTCTCTGACTGCTTCTTATAAGGTCACTAATCCCATCCATGAGAACTCCACTTTCAAGACTTGATTATCTCTCCAAAACTCCACCTCCAAACATCATCACATTGGGGACTGGGGTTTCGACACATGAATTTTGAGGGGAATACAAACATTCAGCCTGTTGCCACCAGATTTGATGGATTTGCAAAGATGTTCAAAGATGTTCTGTACATCCACCCAAAGGCACATAATGTCTGGTCCTCTTCAATGGCAGCAACCATTGAAGATCATTGCTTAGCTTTATTAGAGTCACCATTGATGATCATAGCCTAGTTTTATTACTTACTGAAGTTACAAAATAGTAATATGGGAAATTTACTATTCCTCCTTTTTTTGTCAGCTGGAATGCTTTCTATATAGAGAAACTTCTCATCAATCATGTGTTTACTTTGAGATACAGATAAGCCAGATAGATGTCTTTATGTACCAGTGTCCAAAAGATGAGCTAATTTTTTTTTTAATTCCCCAAAGACGACCAGTGATACTTGTTGCTATTGTTTTGTGTCATTAGAACATTATGGGTTTATAATGTATTTGTTCCAACTTTTTTCAGCTGGAGCCCCTTTAAGTTGGCGCCTGAGTCCTTTTGACAAGGCCTGGCAGTGTTGCTGGTTGCCTGATATGACTCAGTGTTCCAGGCTTATCTTGTTTATTTCATATGCCAGAATCGGCCAGTCCACGAAGAAGCCTGTATTTCTTTTAGTGGAAAATTATATTAAGGGGCCACAATCTGGATGTAAAAAGACTTAAACCCAGAATCCCAAATGTCTACTTCTTTTATTAATATATGTATTTGTTAATGGAATATAATTAACTATCTTTGATAGCTCACGGCATGGAACTAGGAGGAGGGAAGCCAGCTAAATTTGAAGCCATTAGCTCCTACACTGTTCAGTGGAAGGAGGAGTGAAGAGAAGACATCTCTTCTGTTTCCTTCCTCCTTTTCCTCCCATCCTCCCTGCTCTGTTGTTCTCTTACCACAGCTCTCCAAGCATCATGAGAAGCCAAACATTTCGTTTTTCTAAATGGAAAATCACCACTGGTCTGTCAGATCTAGCTGGGGGTTGGAATGGAGTTGGATGTGAAGGATTGATTAAAGGACCACCAAAAGAAAAATTACAGTTTTCCATTTTAGAAACAAAACATTCTTTGCTATATTTCTCTCTCTCCATTTTTTGGGAGATTATGGATAGTATTCTTTTGTGATTGATACCAAAGAAGGAATGCAAAAGTCTGGTTTCACATATGGGATAGCAGAAACTTGTGGAGCTGATGAGCGATAGCCCTGGGTGTTCTCCAGGGCCCCAGGGAACAGGAGATGGAAGCCATGGCAGCAGTTCTCCATTTAGACCTGGAGCTGGAGCTGGGGTTTCCAGTGGATCCAGAATAACCTGGGGCTCTAACATCCCTCCGCTCTGTGAGTGCGTCTGCATCGGAGCAGCTGTACAACCCACTGGCACGTCAGTACCCCTCGGGTCAGGAGTGGTGTTTGAAATAGGATGGAAAATAGTCACCTCTTCAAGCTTCCTGGCGTCATTTTTGTTGTTATTGTTTCAGGGGAAAAACCATAATAGCATTTCTGAAAATGGAGTGGTTGGTTCCTTTGTTGTTACCTGATATTTCTTAAGTTGATACATTTTTTTTTTTTTTTTAGCCTGCTTTTCCACCAAACTTATTGTTCAGGGGGAGACACAATTGAAATCAATTGCTAATTAAATTTGTGTCTAAATTAATAAATCACAACTATTCAGATCATATCTGTCTGAATAATTCCTATTATGGTGAACATAATTGTTAGATTCAGCATTTAATGAACCATATTGTTAGGTAAAATTTTTATGACAATTGGGACTAATAGAATATATTAACCTTTATTCTTCTCAGCTTGATACTACATTGGACCATGTTAATATGAAAGCACCTGGAAGGGTTTTAT
Organism: Cervus elaphus; assembly: GCF_910594005.1. Classification (NCBI taxonomy): domain Eukaryota; kingdom Metazoa; phylum Chordata; class Mammalia; order Artiodactyla; family Cervidae; genus Cervus; species Cervus elaphus. The sequence goes on along the minus strand of NC_057828.1, from coordinate 71,247,999 downwards.
CATTAAGTGGCCATTGTGACTCTGTTGGCCTCCTGATGGAGCCTGAGAGGCTTCGGGAAATTAGTGACATTTGATGTTTGCCAGTGGGTGTCCTTATCCACAGTCAGTTTTGGGGGGCTTTGGTTTTGTGTGTACATGTCTTTATGAGATGGAAACTGTATCAAGTTCAAGGACTGGAATGCCCCATCAAATGTCAACAACCTGTTTGGAATACCCATCTATAAGGTACTCTGGATTTTGATCCCTAGCACAGTTATGTAGTGGCTTGGCTATGGAAGAAATACACATGATTCCTTTCCTAGAGGAGCGCAGAGTCTAATGGAAAAAATGAAAGAGCTTTATAAGAATGTATAAATGACACCCATTTCAAAGAAATCCTAAGTATTTTTTTAACTAGAAGTAGTTTTATAGATCAAGTCAAGATCTGACTCTAAAGTTCTGTGATCTCTTTCTCAGAGAATATATCAGAATTTATATGTCCTCTTGATGGCTAACTTTTTCAAATTATCAGCATGGCAATCTGGACACCTTTCCTAATGAACTCAGCTTTGGGAGATACCTTCAGAGTTTTAAATGCCTGGGATGGAATATCATTTCTGCATTTGTAACCAGGAAGGTTCTGTGACCCTAGGGCACAGAACCAAGAAATTGTGGGCAATGTTACAATGAAAAGTGAAGGCCAGCCTCCCTTGCTTACCTGTGACACTAATCAGCCTGGCAGTAGCAACAACCAGTGGCCACCAGTCTCTCACTGATTACAAACATACTGATGGGCACTTTGTGCAGAGTCTTGTGTCACTGAATACTGGCCAGGGGCCTTTCAGTTTTGCATTTACCATAAAACAGATCCCAAGAAACTGTAGAAGGCTCAGACACTTCCCCTCACCTTAGTCCCTGACTTCCGTTTCTTGCCTGGGCTTCCCTCATAGCTCAGTTGGTAAAGAATCCACCTGTAATTCAGGAGACCCTGGTTCGATTCCTGGGTTGGGAAGATCTTCTGGAGAAGGGATAGGCTACCCACTCCAGTATTCTTGGGCTTCCCTTGTGGCTCAGCTGGTAAAGAATCTGCCTGCAATGTGGTAGACCTGGGTTCAATCCTTGGGTTGGGAAGATCCCCTGGAGAAGGGAAAGACTACCCACTCCAGTATCCTGGCCTGGAGACTTCCATGGACTGTATAGTCCATGGGGTTGCAAAGAGTCGGACACGACTGAACAACTTTCACTTTGACTTTGCACTTTCCCTTTCTTGCCTAGGAGAGGGGTGGGATGGAGTGGAAGGGTGCCCTTCAGACCTTCACTGTGGGGCAGTCATGGTCTATTGAAGTCACCACACGCCTGCAGACAATTCTGCTTCTCTATTGCCTGTTTCGTTAAAAGCAGTGAACCTCTTGTAAAGGGGCATGCGGTTAGCGTGGTTAGTTGCTTTAAGCAAATTCCTAGGAGGAAAACTCAACCCCAACAATCCATAGCAGAAGAAGTAGGATAAATTCCCAGCCCTAACAGATGCATCTTCCCGCCTCCAAATCCAATAGTCCGGGGATATGCGCGCACATCCAGATGTGACTGAGACATAAAAAACCGAAGGCTTTTAAAAAATCATTTTTATTGGAGTATGGCTGCTTTACAGTGTTGAGTGAGCTTCTGCTGCAACAAAGTGAGTCGGCCGCGTGTGTACATACATCCCCTCTTTCACAGAGCATTGGGTGGGTCCCTGTGCTATACAGGAGGCTCTCGTTAGTTATCCGTTTTATGGACATGAAAGTGTCAATTGCTCAGTCGTGTCTGACTCTTTGCGGCCCCGTGGACTGTAGCCTGCCAGGCTCCTCTGTCCATGGGATTCTCCAGGCAAGAATACTGGAGTGGGTAGCCATTCCCTATACATAATAGAATATATACATCAATCCCAATCTCCCAGTTCATCTCATCCCCCTGATACCCACTTGGTGACTATAGAAAAAACAGAGGACTTTTAATCATCTGTCCTCTTGGGCTGTTTTAGTCTATGGCCTAAAAAAAAAAATGAAATCTAAAAGTGACTAGGAATCATTTGGGGAATTTTCATAGATAATGTGGGAGAGTTCTGAAGAATTAGACAGGGTTTAATGGTGATTCATGGGAAGGGCATCTCAGAAGGGAGACATAGAACTGGATCTCAGTGGGGAGCGAGGGGGTAACTAACCCCAGGTGTACTCTGAGGGTCCCAGGCAGCTGTAGTCCCCTCTAAGAATCCAGCGCCTCCCCCTCCATTAGACAGAGTGAGGAGAGACCCAGGCTGCTTCTCCAAGGTTGGTCTTGGAGGTCCTCCTGGCTGTTCTTCCCCCTTTCTCCCCATCCCTTAGTCTCTTTCTGGGCAGTCCATCCCAGGCCTCAGACTAACTTTAGCCCAACTGTTGCTGGGCTCAGGATGAATACAGCAGCTGCTCCTCCCGGCCTGCCTGTGGGTGCTGGGGGAATTTAGCCGCTTGAAGGGCTTTCTCTGGCCAGTTGTTTAGTTGCTCAGTCGTGTCTGACTCTTGTGAGCCCATGGACTGCAGCTTGCCAGGCTTCTCTGTCCATGGCATTTCCTAGGCAAGAATACTGGAGTGGGTTGCTATTTCCTTTTCCAGGGGATCTTCCCGACCCAGGGATCGAACCTGCATCTCCTGCAGGTCTCCCGCATTGCAGGAGGATTCTTTACTGCTGAGCCATCAGGGAAGCCCCTCTTCAGCCAGTCTTCCGCGCTCGGCCATGTCTGACTCCTTGCGACCCCATGAACTGCCCGCCAGGCTCCTCTGTCTATGGGGTTCCCCAGGCAAGAGTACTGGAGTGGGTTGCTGTTTTTTTCTCCAGGGGGTCTTCCCGACCCAGGGATCGAACCCAGGGCTCCCGAGTTGTGGGCAGATTCTTTACCTTTGAGCCACCAGGGAAGTCCTCTTCAGCCAGGATCCGTCCCAAACAGAGCTGAGAGGGCCTGCAGAAGGGGCCTGGCGCTCACAGTGGACAGGTTCCTCTAATCCCTTTCTGAAGCCTGTTTCTGAGCATGGGTGCAAGGATATTTCTTGTGGTTGATGATGGTTGAGGGAGAGGGACCAGAAAAAAACTCTGTTCCTAAAAAACAATGTGTGCAGGTTTGAAGATGATTTTCTCTCAGCTGCTTTTTCAAAGCCACGCGAAATGGCTTCTGGAAGGTAGGTAGTAAAATGAGGTATAATTTATCAAGCAGGCTGAAGGGGACCTTTGCTGGACATGGTAGGTATTTCTGTTTGGGTGCGGAAATATTTAGTTTTGAAATTATTAAACATCATCATCATCATCTTGGTGATTTTATACTTTTGGTAATCTGAGCGGAGCACATATTGTATTTGTGTCTGCAAATTGCTTTGGAAAATGCATATTATTTACTTGTTCTGAAGAGACTCTTAGGCTGTGTTGTCTACATAGGAAATTTGGATCCAATAAAATGGGACTATTATGGACTCCCAGGCAAATAATAGCAGAGGCTGATACCTTAAAAATTCAAAAAAAGGAGGTCATTTTGGTTAGGTATCAGGACAAAAATTCAGTGTAAACCTCTACAACTCATTTCTTTCTTTCTTTCCTTCTTTCTCTTTGAACACAGTCCGAGCAGCCCTCTGGTTACATGAGGAGGTTTCTTCCTGTGCTCGGAGAAACAGGTGAGGCTTCTAAGTCTGATCATCAAAAATTCCTTCTGTAGCTGGGGCCCTCCAGACTCTGTGAGGAGGAGCACTTCTCTTCTGAGCATTGATTCTGGATGGAGCTGTCCTGGTGGAGGGAGCGATTCAGACGGGAGGTGTCTGCCTGGCCATGTTCCTGGGTGGGTCCTTCGGGGGAGCCCAGGGCCACGTGGTCTTGGGTGAACTTCTTAACCTCTGCACCGTAGGGGCCTGTGGGGCCTTTGAGCTGGAGGGATTTCTGCCGTGGGTCGCCTTTTACAATTCCCAAACTTTGGTGCAATTTTTCAAACATAAGACACCGATTTCCCTTGAGGATCTAGAATTTTGTCTTTTCTTTGCTCATCTCTGCTCCCAAAGGCATATGAACTGGGAGGGGCTTGGGGATCCCCTGGGCATACAATCTTTTTGTCTTTCTTTGAAGTCCTAGGGCAGTAAAACTCCTATAGCTTGGCCAAGTGCTCTGCCCTGCTGTCCTCCTGTCTGCACCTCAGTTTTGTCACCTGTAAAATAGGTAAAGGCAGCCTTTCTTTTCCCAAGCTCCCTCATGCAAAATGTTAGTGGCTGGAGTGTGTCCTGGTTGGGCTGCTTTGCTGGAATCAGGTAAGGAGGTTCCACCTGCCTCTCCCTCGGTCCCTTGATTGTCCCTGAGCCCACGAGGACATGGTCCAGGGGTCCATGGTCACTGTCTGAGTCCCCAGGACAGGGTGATTGCTACATGTTTTCAGCTCCAGGGTTGGAGGGTCAAGGCATTTCGTGGGTGAATGGCCGTCTCTGGCCTCCAGGATTGGGCTCTGGTGTATGTGACTGAAAAAAGAGGGTGAGGCCATTGGCTTTTGCCTTCCTATATATTGGCTCTTTTTGGATGGAACTTGGGGATCTTATCAGTCAGTCTCTCAGATCTGCATGCTTGAGGGTATCTTCTCTCACATGTCTTATTCCCTAGGATTTTGGGGTAGGGTCCCAGGGCGACACTTGCGTCATTTCCCTATGGCTGGTAAAGGATTGTCACTGTCTGTTTTGAGGGGGCTTCAGGAGCTAAGAGGGGCTTCCCCTGTGGCTCAGTGGTAATGAATCTGCCTGCAGTGCAGGAGATGCGGGTTTGACCCCTGGGTCAGGGAGATCCCCTGGAGAAGGGAATGGCAACCCACTCCAGTATTCTTGCCTAGAGAATTCCACGGACAAAGGGACTTGGTGGGCTACAGTCTGTGTAGCAAAAGAGTTAGACACGACTTAGCGACTAAACAACAACAGCAAAAGAACAAGCAACAGGAGTAAGGAGCAGATGCCACTTTCTGGAAACTTGTGCAGTTGTAAATCTCAGGCTCCTTCTGGGAGGATTGGAGAGATCAGTGCTCCCCTTGAGGTTCTTGGAGTAACCTCTGCTTCCACGGCTTCTCAGAGTTTCCCCATTGGTCACATAACCCACTGGCTGCTTTCTTCTGGTGCCCTCGGTTCTCTAAATGGTAATGGATGAAAGAGCAAACACACAGGGAATCTTTGCCATCTTAATATTTGTTAAACTTTTTGATTCACTGAGGAGTTAAAGTCACATCTGGTGACAAAACTGCACATTAGATTTGCTTCATGAAACACTCTGAGCAAACGGTTTAACTCATTTATTTTTACCATCTTTAAACCAATGTAGCTGAAGAATTGCACCTCCTCTTTATAAATCTTCCCATTTATTCTGACTCAGGTTTATGGAAGAGTGCAGACCTAGTCTGTTCTGGGGTTTTAGATATGGCCCTGAAAACCTGCCATGTGGTGCTCATAACGGTAGCAAACCAGCTCACATAGGTGAAATTAACCAGAGAAAAGCTTGGTCTAGGAGCCCTGAGGCAGGCGCATTGCTGATAGAGCATCACTTTCTCTTTTGAGATTCGCTAGTTCCTTAACTTCTTCTCTTGTCTAACTGTGCCCCTTGTATTCTTTTTTTTTTTATTCCATTTACCTCTTTTACTGAAGTCCACTAATTTGATGGGAAATTTATATCTTTATGAGCTTCCCTGGTGGCTCAGATGGTAAAGAATCCACCTGCAATGCAGGAGACCTGGGTTCGATCCCTGGGTTGGGAAGATCCCCTAGAGAAAGGGAATGTCAACCCATTCCAGTATTCGTGCCTGGAGAATCCCGTGGACAGAGGAGCCTGGCAGGCTACAGTCCATAGGGTAAGAGTCGGATATGACTGAGCAACTAACACCTTCATTTTCACATCTTGATATGATAAAGAATCAATGCAAATTGCTCTAAAAGAGTGTTTAGAGGCTGTGGTTTGCGGCTGATGTAAGTTAGGTCAAGAAGAATCCAGCTTGTCTTTTCTCCTTTTTTTTTTTTTTCCCTCCAGTTCAACCTCTTCCTCCTCCTGCTTCTCGGAAGGGGAATTTCCAGAAAGGGACAGAGTTGCTCTAGGTGTCTTTGGCAACCCTGTGGGAGTGGTTGAAACCTCGCTCCTTAAGATCTGAGGCTTGTGCTGAGTGACTTCTCAGTGCTAGATTGGCAAGGGGGCCCTTCCCCGACAGCCTGGCTCCTTCCAAAGTGAAGTAGTATAGGGCCAGGACACCAGGCTTGTCATATTTTTATCTTCTCAATATTTCAAGTTTTATTTGTGGTCTTATATAAATCCAGTTAAAAAAATCATTCAAGGATATTTGAAAAGAATTTCAAATATGTAATTTAAAACATGTAATATGTTTTAGGGCTTCCCTGGTAGCTCAGCTGGTAAAGACTCCGCCTGCAGTGCAGGAGACCCTGGTTTGATTCCTGGGTCAGGCAGGTCCCTGAGAGAAGGGATAGGCTACCCACTCCAGCATTCCTGAGCTTCCATGGTGGCTCAGACAATAAAGAATCTGCCTGCAGTGTGGGAGACGTGAATTCAATCCCTGGGTTGAGAAGATACCCTGGAGGAGGGCATGGCAAACCACTCCAGTGTTCTTGCCTGGAGAATCCCATGGACAGAGGAGCCTGGCGGGCTATAGTCCATGGGGTCACAAAGAGTCAATTGCGACCGAGTGACTCAGCACAGCACAGAATGTTTTATATTTTTAAAAGTTCAAAGCACGTTTATTAAATTGGGCTTACAATGATTTCCTCATATCTTCCTTATCGTTATCTATTTTTAAATCTATTTTACCTACTGACTTTTTTGAAAGGCAAGGGGAAATCTCTACTATAATGGAGGAGTGTGCTTCTTTGTGTTTAAAACAGATTTTACTTTATACATTTCTGTTATAGTCTTGAAATATAAATGTTTATGATGATTTTATCTTATTTGTGAATTGTACCTTTTATCAACTTTTAAATGTTCATCTTTAGTTTCTCTAGTCCATAATTTTGGATACACATTTCTTTTTAAATTAATTTTTATTGGAGTTCCTTTACATGTTATGTTAGTTTCTAGTGAATGAATCAGCCATACATGTACATATATCCCATCCCTTTCAGATTTCCTTCTCATTTAGGTCACTGCAGTGCATTTAGTAGAGTTCCTGTCCCGTATAGCATGTTCCTCTCAGTTGTCTATTTTATACATAGTGTCATTATACAATGGAGTGTTACTTAGCTAATATATATTTCTGATAATTTTTTCTTTGGAATCTTTTTGGAAATTAAAAATAAGCAAAAAATAAAATTACAAAAGAGAATGTAATAAAACATAGAAATCTACCACACCAAATGAACAAATGTTAAATTTTCTGTGTGCACTTGAAATTTTTAAAAAAATATTAATAAACTTTGCTTTTTAGAGAAATTTTAGGTTCATAGCCAAATTGAAAAGGAAATAAAGAGAGTTCCTAAATGATCACTCCCCCACCCCAGCCCTAACCTGGCCGTCATATAATACACACCCTCCATCACCATCAAGATCCCATCAGAGTGGTACAGTTAGAATCCATGAACTTAAACTGACGCATCATTATTACCCAAAGGGCACAGTTTATGTTAGGGTTCACTTTTGGTGGTATGTATTCTGTGGGTTTGGATGAATGTATGACACGTATCCCCCATCCTTACACAGAGGTTCACACAGAGTTTCACTGCCCTGAAAATCCTCTGTGTTCTGTCTGGTCATTCCTCCCCTGCTCCCTCATCCCTGGGACCACTGACCTTTTTACCGTCTCCATAGTTCTGCCTTTTACAGAATGTGTTATAGTTGAAATCAGATGGCATGTAGCCTTTTCAGATTTGCTCCTTTCACTGTGTAATAGGTGAAAGTAACATAAGATTCCTTCATGTCTTTTTATGGACTTTTTTTGTGAATAATATTCCATTTGGATACACCACAGTTTATCTATCCATTTATCTACTCTAGGACATCTTGGTTCCAAGTTTTGGCAAGTATGAGTATGCTGCTATAAACATCCATATGCAGTTTTTTGGTGTGGACGTAAGTTTTTAACTCTGGGTAAATACCAAGAATCTTGATTACTGGATCATATGGTAAAAGGGTGTTTTGTCAGAAAGTGTCAGACTGTTCTTTCAAAGTGACTGTACCATTTTTCATTCCCACCATCAGTGAATGAGAATTCCTGCTGCTCCACAGCCTATGATCAGCATTTGGTGTTGTCAGTGATTTGGATTTTGGCCATTCTAATAGGTGTGTAGCGGCATCTCATGTTAATTTGAAAGTCCCTAATGAGGTATGATGTTGGGCATATTTTCTTTTGTTTGCTTGCCATCTGTATGTCTTCTTTGGTGAGGTGTCTGTTTCAGTCTCTTGACCATTTCTTAATCTGGTTGTTTGTTTTCTTACTGTTGAGTTAAGTGCTCTTTCTATATTTTGGGTACCGGTTCTTTATTAGATATGTCTTTTGCAAATATTTTCTCTTAGTCTGTGACAGATTTGTTTTTAAAGAAATAAACATCAGAGATGAAGTTTCAGTCTCCTGTATTTCACTCTGTAGTCCAGTTCCCATCTGTCCTTTCTCAAAGGGAACAATTATCATGAATTTAGTGTGTAATCAGTCTAGACGTATATGTTTACTTTATGTTTTCATTGATAACAATGTTTATTCATTTATAAAAATTACTTAAAATATCTCATACTGTGCATTACATTTGAAGACCTTTCCACCCACTCAAGCTATGTATTTTCAAAGATATACCCATGTAAATACCTGTAACTATACTTACTTATTTTAAGTAATGTAGACTATCCTATCACATATTACATGTTTTATATTTCTTTATGTTGAGAATTTAAATTATTTCCAATTTTTTATTCTTATGAACAAAACTTTAGTGTCTGATTGTGTTTGCATGAGTTTCTCTAGTGCATAAAACTGGAAGTGGAATTTCTGAGTTATAAGATGTGTAGGATTTTTTTAGTTTTACTAGATATTGCTAAATTGTTTTTAATTAATTGTGTCAGTATATACAAGAAATGTATGAGGTTTTAATATTTCCATGTTCTTGCCAACAATTGGTATGGTCACACTTTTAATTTTTTGTTAGTTTTAAGGATGGGAACTAGCATCTCACTTCTTTTTGTTTGTTTCGTTCACTTTCTTAAACGTCTTCCTAATTACTATTGAGGCTGAATACTTTTCATAGTTATTGGCCATTTTCTTGTTTGTTACATGCCTCTTCATGCCCTTCACCCATTTTTGATTGGACTGTTTATTTCCTATTAATTTATAGAAGTTACTCATATATTTAGGATCTGAAGTTTTATTGGCAGAGATGATGTTAAAAATATTAAACAATGGTATATGAAACACCAGTACAGCATGAGTATTTACCAATCAAAATAGATGCCATATCCAATCAGAGCAAACTGAATTCTTAAAAACATTATTTTATTTTTGTTCTAAAATCATAAAGATTTATTGTTAACTTGGTATTCAGTTAACTAGAATTTCTTATGAATATGATGGGAAGTAGGATCAATTCTTTTTTATGTAAGAGAAGTCCATTGACCCAACCTCATCTATGGAACAATTCTTTATTATTCTTTCTCATCCACTATATATTTTTTCTTTTGGATATCTTTTTTTGTATTGATATTGGCTCTTTTGACTCTATTGTCCATGAGTCCTGTAATTTCTGTTTTAAATCCCAACACTTTGTCTCTTGCTTAATGTTTTAGATGAGTTTCTCAAGGCAATCTTTTATTTATTTCCTTATTTTTGATATTTTGGCTGCACAGCTTGTAAGATCTTAGTTCCCCGACCAGGGATCAAACCTGGGCCCTCAGCAGTGAAGCGCGTAGTCCTAACCACTGTACCGCCAGGGAATCCCCTCAAGGCAGTCTTTTAAATCACAAGTCAACTTTTTTAAACATTCATTCTGCTAGTCACTTCCTTCATTGAGTTATTATTTTTGTGATTTAAAAAAATTCCAATAACTTCTGTTCTCAGATTGTCCCTAATCTATTTTAAAAAGTAGAGTTCCTTGAGGCAAAATTTGCATACAGTAAAATTTGCCACTTTTAATTATATAATTCAAGTTGACAAATAGGTACAGTTGTGTAATCATCACTGTAATTATCATATTGAATGTCTCTATCATTCCAGAAAAATTCCCTTTTGCCAATTTGTAGTTGATTCCTTTTTTAAAAATCTTAACTCTTGGCAATCACTGACCTATTTTCCATCATTTTAATTTTGTTTTTTCTAGAATTTCATATAAATGGAATTACTTATTCTGTACTCTCCAGTGTCTGACAGCTTTCACTTAGCATAATGCTTTTGAGATTTCATCCGTGTTATTGCATGTATCAATAGTTCATTCCTTTTGTAGCTGAGCAGTATTCTGTTTTGAGATACATAGCACAATTTGTTTATATATTCATCAGTTGATGGGCACTCCTTTCCCCAACCCAGATTTTGAACATAATAAATAAAAATGCTATGGAAATTCATGTATAAGTCATTGTGTGTATTATGTTTTGTATTTGATTGATCATACAGTAAATGTGCATTTAATATTGTAACAAACTGCCAAAATATTTTTCAAAGAGGTTATACATTTTATATTCCTATTAGCAATGAATGGGAGCTCCATTTCTTCTTGGGTGAGCTTTGGTAATTTGTGTCTTTCCAAAATTTTTTAAAATCTAGGTTGAAAGCTATTGGAAGGACATCAGGCCCAGTTAAGGGCAGTGGTGGCTACTTCTTCTGGCCCCTACCAGCATCTGTGCACAACTGTGTTCACAATAGATGTGTCTCCTGTATGAAGAACGACTCCTGGTGAGTGAGAAGGAGTCTTTGGAGTTGTTAGAAGCAAACAAGCACCACAGGGGAGCTGGCAGGGGAGCTGGGTGGCTTTGGGATCTCCTTTTAACTCCTTTTTCTGTAGCTGCTTGCCTGGCAGAGTCTAACATGTGGTGAGAATGTGGGCAGGGCCTCTGAAAAGCTGACACAGAAAAAAGGGTCTCTTCCAGGTGTAGATAGGATAGACCAGAGGCAATCTTTCCTCCCTATTTTTAGGATCCTGTCTTCACCAGAATCCAAATTCTCAGGTACGTAGCTGAGACCCCGTTCTTGTTTTCAGTGATACAATAAGATTTTCTTTTCCACTAACTGAATTGATTTAGGGAGAGAATTAATAAAAGGAGGAAGACAGCCCATGATACAATTACATCATCATCTTCCTAGAATTCTGTCATATCACTTGTATTAGTTATCTATTGCTGCATAACAGATTACCCAAACCTTAGCAAATGAAAACAGCAAACATTTATTCCTCCAGCAGGTAAGGTACCTAGGTGCTGCTTAGCCAGGCGAGCTCAGCATCTTTTGGAATGTGGTAGTCAAGGTGTTGGCTGGGGCTGCAGACGTCTCAAGGCCCAAATGGGGAAGGATCTGCTTGCAAGCTCACTCACTTGGTAGTTGGCAGGTCTCAGAAGATCTGCTTCCAAGCTCATTGATGGGGTTTCTTGCAGGCCTCCGTTCTTCACCTCATGGACCTCTTCCCAAGGCTGCTTCACGATATGGCAGCTGTCTTTCCTTAGAGAAAGCGGGAGAGAGAGAGAACCCGAAATGAAAGCACTTTTTATAGTCTAGTCTTGGAGGTGACATCCCATCACATGAAGCATATTCTGTTCACTAAAACCAGTCAGTAAGTCTAACCCACAAGCCCACACTTAAGGATGAGGACTGCATGAGCCCACATTAAGATGATGAGTGCAGATATCAAGAGGTGTGGTACAACTTCTTACTTATCTTTTCTCCAGTGTCTTGATTTGAGTTTTCCCAGAAGGAGACCCCAAAGAAAGAATTCAGTTGTGAAGAGTTTATTGGGGGGGTGATCCCAGGAAAATCTGTGAACAAATGGGGATATGAGATAGGAAAGGAAAGGAAGCCCACAAAGGGAATATTGTCAGTCTAGTTACTACTCCGGGCAGCTGGAGGGCCATCCTGCTGGGAGATCTGGGGAACAATACGGAACATGTCACAGTGTTACCCCAACCAAGGATGGAGGAGGCTGGGGTGTTTATCTGCAAACTTGCCTTCCATCACTGGTTGAAGACTGCTTGTAGGGGAAATGATTCTCTTGTCTTATATATGTTAAGAGTGCCACCCTCTCCCCACCCCACCAGTCCTACTTTGTATGGAGGTCAGTGCTAAAAGAATATGGGAGGGACATCAACAACGTCCATGATGCCCAGCTAGACTATAAGCTTCATGAAGGCAAGAATCATCTGTCTGTCCTTTTCTTTCCTTGCATGGTTATTATCGGGCGTATCATCTAGCAATATGATTGCTCAGCAAATATTTGTTGAGAGAACTGGCGTCGTTGATAATGATGCCATGAAGGAACTCACAGAACAGTGAGGGAGAGCGACCTACACACAGATAACTGCAGTAGGATATGTGCTATTCTGTAGATATTCCCAGGGCGCTGTCAGAGTCTAGGCAAATACCAGCTCTTTGGAGATGAGGCTAAGGAAGTTTTCACATAAGATTGCAAGTCTGAGCTGAGTCTTCAAGGAGAATGGATAGGATTTTGTTGATTGGAGAAAGTAGGAGGCAGCGTTGGGAGAAAGAATGAGTGGCAGAAGCATTTGCTATTAAAAAAAATTAGTGTATAGTTACTCTAGATCCTTTCTCCCTCTTGTCCTTACTCTATTCTAGAAGTTTCACTTAGTCTGAACCTTTGCCATTCTCTCTGGCATGCCATCTTAACCAGGAAGTCATCTTCAGTTTGATGGTCTGAGTATGTGTTATTTCACTCTCTTGTCCCAACAAACAGACACACAACACAGTGCTTTAAAGTCCTCTTGGCAGAGATAATCTTTTTTTGATCTTTGAAAAGGCAGGTACAGTATATATAGATACATAACAAATATTTTCTTTATGTATTTATTGTTTGTAGGAAATATAACCCTAATCCATCATTTACTAAAACAGGACAGGATTTATTAAATTGGTTCTAGTTTATCAAATATGTACAGATCTTTACATAAATTAATTCCCTTGTTAAATATTTGTGAAATTTATTAAGACTTTGGAGGAACTTTAATAATACCTGATCTGTCCAGCCTAATTTGGCTTAATATTTCTTTTTTCTTTTAACCTAAGGGATTGATGAAACTTTGAGGTACAGACTCAGGACTCTAGGTACACAGGTGATAGAGGGCCCGTGGAGGTATCAACAGCTGGGGCCTGATAGGCAGGCTAAGAAAGGTGACATCTGGGTACCTTGGGGTAAACCTCTTTGTTTAGTAGGTCTAAAAAGTTCTGACGGTGCTGCTTGGAGACAGTGGGACCTGCCACCCCGTGATGCTGTGGCAGTATCAGGGACAGAAGTGGAGCACGTGAGTGCCTTTGCTTCTGCTCATTAGTCAATAACTTATTGAGCCCCTGCCATGTGCCAGGCATGGGCCCCATCTGGCTTGGAATACAAAATGACCAAGACGTGGGCCTAGCCCTCCACAGCAGGAAAGATAGATCTATATACACGTATGTTCCAAATCTCGTCTTCACCATTTACAGCTTCTCTGACTTTGAAATTACCATTTCTTTAGATCTTCATTTCTTTCTGCAGAAAAGTAAGATAAATATACAGAATTACTGGCAATATTAAGTTAAGGCATATGAGAACATAGGGCTGAGGGGTCATTTCTGCCTTCTGATTATATCCAGTCAGTATGTCAGTCCTGACAGTCTGGAGCATCTTCGGAGAATATCCACTTTGCGCTCCACCCCCAGTGCTTCCACCTGGTCCTGGCCATCATCACCTCTCCTTCTTAGTGATCTCTCTGAACTAATTTTTGTCTTCTTCTAATTCATTCTTAAGATAACAGCCTTTGTGAATTTTTTTTTTTAAATAATTTAGGAGTGATTATGCCAGTTCCTCACTTACAACTGTGCAATTCCTTCTCATTTCTCTTAGGACTAAAATCTGATAGGGTCTACCTGACATGCCCCCTCTCCCTTGCCTCCCTGCTACAGGTGGGCATAGTGGAGAATGCATGTGCATTTAGACTGCCTGGATTTCCATTCTGGCTCTGCCCACTTTGTGCTGTGGGGTTGTGGGTGTGAGAGGTGTAACCCCCCTCTAGGCCCTTCCCTCTTCCCTGATTATGTTCTATTGAGCCTTAGGTCTCAGTTTAAAAGTCATAGATTCCTGGAGGCCTTTCCTGATTTCCTCCCCAGACCAGTTTCTCTCTCTCTACTGTGTGTGTCCATAGCACTTCCATTACCCCTAGATCTTCCATAATGCACACCACACTTGTGGACACCTAAATAATTTCTTTTCTTGGAAAGATCCAAGGTCCTTGAGTCAGAGATGCCATGCATCTTACTCACCATAGTAAACTGAGCTCATGCAGGGGGCCGGGGGTTAGCTGGCACTGCATGACCATATTAACAATAAAACATAACTGGCATCATTGACTCGATGGACATGAATTTGAGCAAATTCTGGGAGGTAGTGAAGGACAGGGAAGCCCGGTGTGCTGCAGTCCATGGCGTTGCAGAGAGACAGACACGACTGAGTGGCTGAACGACAACAATGGCTGAACTATCTATAACAGTTTCACATGCTACAACAAGATGGTTTGTAAACTATTATGGGAGCCTCCTGAAGGTTTAGGTGTGTATGGAAAATAACAAAAATGCCCTGCTGAGATCTTCAGTCCTCCAGCAGACTGCCTGGAGGCAGGGAGGTGGCAGTAGGGGATTTATTTGATGATGTTGTGTGGGCTGTCTGTTGCGGTGTTTGTTTCCTCATGCCCAGCAGATTTTGGCAACCTCTTAGAATAAAGTGTGAACTTTCCTAAGAAAATGAAGGCGTTCAGATCCCCTCCAGAGTAGATGGGCTCTACCCCCCCAGGACTGGAGCAAGGAATATGCAAATTACTTTAGGCACTTGGACATCATGATTGGAGTCCAGGCTCTAAGAATGTTTCATTTCCTGCAAAATTGTATATGAAAAACAGTTCAGGAACAAGGAATTCTTTTGGTCCCAAATTTATATAGTTAGTGTTAGTCACTCATTCATGTCAAACTCTTTGCCACCCTATGGACTGTAGTCTGTTGGGCTCCTCTGTCCATGGGATTTTCCAGGCAGGAATACTGGAATGGGTTGCCATTTCCTTCTCCAGGGGATCTTCTGACCCAGGATCAAACCTAGGTCTCCCACATTGCAGGTACATTCCTTACCATCTGAGCCACCAGGAAAGTCAAATATATATGTGTGTTCTCAAAGATTTGAATGCGAAGACTCTAAGCTTGACCCTTAACACTTCAGTGACCTTCAAACTTTCTGCCTTGTGAATTGTCAAAGAAACCCGACTCTATATAAAAGTGCTATACTGCAGTGTATCCTTTGGTGATTCAATATAATGTCTCTTTGGGGAGACAATATAATTGTCTCCAAATTAAATCTGAAGTAAAGAGCAGGTGGTTTTGTGTTCACTTTCCTTCCCCCTGAACGTGACTTCACCTGTTGTGATGCAGTAGGCTGGAAGCTTTGTGTGGATGTGGAAGTTTATGCTTTTAGGGAGTCTGAGCTCTCACTGGGGAGCCAGGACGTGCACTTCTAAGAGAAAAAAAAGATCTCAGGAATCCAAGAGTAGAATAATACAGTGTGAAATAAGCCTTTTACTCTGGCGGGATATGAAGAGGGAAATGACCAGCCCTGACTGCCATTGCTTAAGGAAGTTTGACAGAAGAAGGTGAATTTTGAGCACATTAGTAGGAATGGAGAGGTGTGGAGATATTCTAGGTGTGGAGAAGGGTCCCGGGAAAGGCACAAGTGGGCTGTGTGGGAAGTGAAAGATTGGTAAGCTAATAGGAGGGAGAATCAGATAGGAGAGGGTGATCATGGTCATGGGGTCAAGATCATGGTGTTTGGCAGTCACCCTCACTGGCAGCCGGGGTGTGTGGATGACGTCACAGATCTAAGAGTGGAGAAGGCCGATTTTCTTCCAGGCTCTTTTGTTCACTAAACACTGAGCATCTACTTGATTCTAGATTCCAAGACAGATACCATGATCATAAGGCACCATCCTTACTTTGGAGGAGTCCCGAGTTGAGTGGAGGGGACACAGGAATGGAAAATTACAATGCAGTCTGAGGCAGATGAGAACAGAGGTGTGCTGGGTCCAGCCAGGAATGAGGGACTCTGAAATGGCTTCATGGGAGAGGTATTGTGTGGGGGCTGCATCCTAGCCATTAAAAGGCATTTCAGGCCAACAACTGGTATCCCAGGGACTTTGAATTGTGAATGAGCCTCATTCATTCAAGGGGCAAAGCAGGAAGTTCAGGGTAGCTGGAGTTCTCAGGGAAAAGTGGGAATGGGACAGGAAAAAAGTGACATGAGGCGGGTGAGGAGTTTATGGCCAGAGACACTCCGTCTGGACTCTGCAGGCAGAGGGGCCGGTTGGGCCTCTCAACAGGGAAGCAGCCTGGTGGCACTTATTTCCAAGCCCAGAGCGCTGGAAACGCTGTGAAGGACACAGTGGAGCCAGATGAAACCTGCGGCAGGACTGCAGTTTAGTGAGAAGGGTTTTGTTGAGTCTCAGCGACTGAGTGACAATGGGCTTGAAATGGGTGAGGGGCGGAGGGAATGGAGAGGAGGTCATTTCTTAAGCCTGGCTCCATGTGGTTTCTACTTTTTCCAGAAAAAAGCTCTTTCACTTGTGTTTCCATTAATTTTCTAGTGAACGCAAATTCAGGTCCCTCTTCTGCAGCCTTCACCCTTTCCTCCCCTGCAGGAGTTGAAAGCCGCGTAACATGGCAAGAAATACAATGACTGGCACTCAGGAGGGAAGAGGCATAGAGGTGGGCTCTTGGCGCGCTGGCTGGCGGGAGAGGCTAACATTAGCGGTTACTTGTGATCTGCTAGGAGGAGCTCTCGGAGGCCCATCTTCCCTCATTTTTCTCTTGACTCCGGCGCGAGGTGAAGCGGGCATCTGTCTGCCTCTGCCCGGACATCCATTCACCCGCAGGCTCATTGTGTTCGGGCGTGGACAGTGGTTGTGTTTCCAGTGCAGTCGGCGGCCCCTTTTAGGATGGCTTGAACTTCTCCGTGGTCCTCAGATGAGGGGGAGATGCATTGGGCTTTGGCTGCCTGGACAAGGCCGATGCTTTTCCTCTCTAGCTGGGATGAGAGGTTCAAGATGGCAGGACGACGAGTGCTGTAGAAGTGCCGTGGCAGAGAGAATTAATTGCTCTTGAGGGCATCTGAAAAGCAGCTTGTTTTAAACAGGATCTTAAAAGGTGGCGGCAGGTTGTCTTTATCTTAGCAGGGGGCGAGGGGCGTGTCCTCTGGAGAGGGTGGGGCTGTGGAGTGGCTCAGCCTGTGGCCGCCTGCGCTGGGACCACACCCTCTGGTCCTCACCTTCACAGAATCTTCAGAAGAGCTTCCTAATCAGAAGTGAAGTCAAGGAGCCAGGAAACCCTGTTCCAAACTCAGTGTGATGAGACAGGGGCAGAAACAGGGTTGGGCTTGTTCTAGGGTGGAGTTGAAAGCTGCCTCTTATTTTTTTTTTTAATTGTCATCATTGAGGAGAAACTAATATGTCATTGAGGAGAAACTAATATGCCCTTCCTCATCCACCCACGATTCACCTCCCAGCCTCGTGGTGATGAGACATGGTGGAGGACAGCTGTTCAAACGCTACCTCTGTCTGGGACAAAATGCATCTCTTGTCTGGCAAAGAGATGGGTTTATCTGTCAGCAGCTCCCAGAGCCTCAGCATCAAGTAGGTGATTTTATTGGCAGAAGCCAGGGACCTGAGGGGAGGCTTTCATGGGGTATCCGAGTCAGGGGACGGGCTTGCGTGGGAAGAGGGCATCTCCAGGTGACCATCTGAGCTTGGGGAGCAGGTGTGGAGGAGGTGCGGGAAGGAGAACAGACAGACCTCCCGGTAAAACTTCATCCACTTTTGAATTTTGCTGAGACCCAGCCTGGGTGGCTGAAGTCCTGGTCTCCTGGTGGTTCTGCCTGCTCTGGGGCCCATCTGTGTTTTCCCCAGCACAATGGCTGCCTGTTTGGGGTTGTGACCCAGGAGTCCCCATGGTTATCAACCGGGAGAGCTCAAACTGACACTTGAAAAGCAGCTTTGTTTAGTGTCCTTGACATAACTAACCACATATTAACAACAGAGCCTTGTGGTATTGAGGCTCCCTGTTTGTTCAGAATCTTAATAGGTGGGCTTTGTGCACAGAGATTTCTAGTACTGCTTACCCTGTATTTTAAGTCAAAGTGGATCTTTGTGTGAAGGATTCTCCACCTCCTTTTCCCTTTTGACGAAGGACATAAGTGTTTTCACTCACCTTTTGTGACTTACAAGCAGCTGAATGGCACTTGTGGTGTTTGAATGTCATATAATAGGCATTATCACTGATAGAGAAATGTCCTTTTCCGTGTTTCTGAGCACTCCGATGCTTACTATCTTTCTTGCGTGTGTGTTCTCTCCCCCTCTTATAAAGTGGCTGTGAGCAATTTCTGAAAATGTTTCTCTCCCATTTTTTAAAGTATGGATGTCCTTGGAATGCTGTGTGGGAACTGCTGTTCCTCTGGGAAACCATTTGTGGTGGTCCCTTCAGCAGAGCCCCAGGCAGAACTCAGCTGGGTGTGTGATAGGAGGTGCATGCAGCCCTGCCCTGAGCTGGCTGGCGCATTTTAAGAGGAGTCCCATTCTGGAGGAGTCATAAATAGTGGTAGTAGAGAGAGTGGTGATTCTGTTTGTGGTGATGCTGGGGTCTAAAAATATCAGAGGAGATGCCGTTTGTAGTCATGGTCACAGGGCCCTTATGACTGGTTTTTAAGAACGTTTCACTCTGTTTTTCATAAAGGATTATATTTAAGTAGCTTTAGCTATGAAATTAGTGGCAGTTGGCTCTTAGTCACAGCAGTCTTTGGTTCCATGAAGGCTTATGTCTTTGGGTTCTCCATTAATGTTATGGAGTCAGGAACTGGGATGGATTTGAAAGTAGGAAGTTATGGTCTCTGAACTTTTTATTTTGATCAAGTTGTGCAAAAGGAGTTTTGGTGCAAAATGGTGTCTTAGTTCAAAATAGTACCTGGCCAGTAGATTCTGATATATGTTGTTGTTGTTCAGTCGCTCAGCCATGTCCAATTCTTTGTGATCCTGTGGACTGCAGCATATCAGGCTTCCCTGTCCTTCACTGTCTCCCAGAGTTTGCTCAAACTCATGTCCATTGAGTCGATGATGCCATCCAACCTTCTCATCCTCTCTCACTCCCTTCTCCTCCTGCCCTCAATTTTCCCCAGCATCAGAGTCTTTTCCAGTGAGTTGGCTCTTTGCATCAGGTGGCCAAAGTATTGGAGCTTCAGCTTCAATATCCGTCCTTCCAATGAATATTCAGGGTTGATTTCCTTTAAACTCTGATATAGTTTATAGCAAAGATCTACTGAAACATTTATGGACATTAAACGTAGAGTGCAGACAGCCAGGTGCCAAAATTTAAGACGAAGCCATACTTTCAGATGAAGCTACACTGAACATAACAAAGCAATGCTGAAATACAGGCAGATGGACAGATTCTTGGCCACAAGGAACAGAAATGATCTGAATAATGATAGAAAATGGCTTTATGCCCTCCCTGTTTCTCATGCTTCAGAGACGTGAATGTAAATTTCAATTGAAAATTTAGACATTAGAGGAATTGTCTTCCCTCTCATTTTTCCCCACTCCCCACTAACTTCATTGCTGAAGTTAGTGGTAGTTGGCTCTTAGTCACAGGACTCTTTGGTTGCATGAGGCTTATGTCTTTGGGTTCTCCATTGGTGTTACGGAGTCAGGAACTGGGATGGATGTGAACGTAGGAAGTCATGGTCCCTGAACTTTTTATTTTGGTCAAGTTGTGCAATAGGAGTTTTGGTGCAAAACATCTTTTTATAACTCCTTAAAATCAGAGATTAACCAAAAACAACTGAGTAGGAAGTGAAATGAGGGATTGTGGTGGCGCCTTGTGTGTGAAGAACCCAGAAGTGAAATGCTGGAGGGCAGTGCAGAGAGAGGAAAACCTAAGAGAAGCTTGTGGTTAGAAATTGTTGCATTTCACGTACGACATCACTGCAGAGGATCAGAGCCTCTGTGGGTTAATGGTTCTCTGTTTTGAAGAAGAGAGGTGATCTAGCAGAGGTGAAATCACTGTGTATGGGAATTAAACCTGGAGATACACACATTAGCCTGCTCTTTCACTGTAGAAATGATTGGGATGAGATTGCCAAACATATCTGGAAAGAAGACTAATGCAATCACTTCACCATGTTTTCTGACAAATTCTAAAGGTAGATATGGTTCACCTAGTTCAAGGAAGGCCTATTAAGACACTATGAATAAAGGAAAACTCAAGGAAATGCATACTACTAAGAATGATCAATGTCAGGATTCAGATTTACAACTCAGGAAATCCTCTGACGCCTTCAATAGAAGCCAGGTCAACATGGGTAAAAGAGAAAGTGCTGTAGGATGAGGTAAAAAGAAAGATAGAGATTGAAAGCTATTAAAATATCCAAAGTTCTGATAGCAGCATTCAGAGACAAAATGGCAGCAGTGAAGAGAACTACATGATATATTTGAAAATCATCTTGTTTTGAAGGGCAAAGGCTGTAGAAGAATGCAGGAGAAAGTGGAGAAAAATTGTGAGAGAAAATGATAGACGTGGAGGACAGATTGTAGGGCCAGCACATGAATAATTGGTGCCTCTGATGTAGTTCAGTTCACTTTAGTCACTCAGTCGTGACCGACTCTTTGTGACCCCATGAACTGCAGCACACCAGGCCTCCCTGTCCATCACCAACTCCCGGAGTCTACCCAAACTCATGTCCATTGAGTCAGTGATGCCATCTAACCATCTCATCCTCTGTCGTCCCCTTCTCCTCCTGCCCTCAATCTTTCCCATCATCAGGTTAGGGATGGAGTAAATGGAAAGGTGCAAATCCAAAATATATAAATATGTCATGAAAGTCAAATTTTTTTGAACTGAGGAAAAGACTTGTGAGTAGATTTTAAAGACTGTTCCAGATAAAACTAATGAAAAGATAACTATACCTAGACATTCTGACAAAAATTTTGTTATAATGATGATGGAAAAAATCATACAAAAGTTCACATGGAAAATTAGTTTATCTACATAAAAACAAAAATAAGTTTGGCTTTAGACTTTTTAGCTACATTAAATTTCAGAAAGCAATGAAGAGTCATCTGTGGGATTTTGAGGGGGAATAGGTGTGATCTAAGAATTTAAACTAAGATCATGGCATATGGTCCCATCACTTCATGGCAAATAGATGGGGAAACAGTGGAAACAGTGGCTGAGTTAGTTTTTCTGGGCTCCAAGATCACTGCCAATGGTGATTGCAGCTGTGAAATTAAAAGACGCTTACTCCTTGGAAGGAAAGTTAATGACCAACCTAGACAGCATATTAAAAAGCAGGGACATTACTTTGTCAACAAAGGTCCATCTAGTCAAGGCTATGGTTTTTCTAGTAGTCATGTATGAATATGAGAGTTGGACTATAAAGAAAGCTGAGTGCAGAAGAATTGATGCTTTCGAACTGTGGTGTTGGAGAAGACTCCTGAGAGTCCCCTGGACTGCAAGGCGATCCAACCAGTCCATCCTAAGGGAGATCAGTCCTGGGTGTTCATTGAAAGGACTGATGTTGAAGCTGAAACTCCAATATTTTGCCCACCTGATGCGAAGAGTTGACTAATTTGTAAAGACCCTGATGTTGGGAAAGATTGAGGGCAGGAGAAGGGGACGACAGAGGATGAGATGGTTAGACGGCATCACTGACTCAATGGACATGAGTTTGGGTAAACTCCGGGAGTTGGTGATGGACAGGGAGGCCTGGCATGCTGCGGTTCATGGGGCTGCAAAGAGTAGGACAAGACCGAGCGACTGAACTGATACTGATACTGAAGAATTTAAAGCCTAGACATATTGTCTTTAATATGTGAAGGTAACAGAAAGACAGCCTTGGCTTTACTAGGTTTAGGAAATATAGCATGTATATCCATCTTGAAAAATTACTCAAAGTGTTTTAAGAGAGTTCTTAGAGCAACATTAAAATATGATGATGATGATGTAATAATAAAGCAAATACACATGGTGCACTGCTGTAAGACCTTTATTCACATTAACTGATACACATTTTATATCACATTATGAAGCATGCACTATTAATATGCCCATTTTTACAGATGAAAAGCTGAGGGACAGAGGAGTTAAATAACTTTACCCGGAGTTACATGACCAATATTTGGACCCAGGAATTCTGGTGCCAGAGTCCTTCATCTTCATATTCTGTTATCATCCTATTACAAAAGGCTTGAGTCAGCTCTGAAATTATTTAAGTTATGCTGCTGCTGTTGCTGCTAAGTCACTTCAGTCGTGTCTGGCTCTGTGCGACCCCACAGATGTCAGCCCACCAGGCTCCACCGTCCCTGGGATTCTCCAGGCAAGAACACTGGAGTGGGTAGATAGGCATAAATTACTTTTTTATATGTGATTATAAAATGAATGAAAATGTCTTGTTCTTAAAGGATATAAAATATAAACATGATATGAAATAATTATAATAATCTAGGATTAAAACCTTAGAGAATATAATTGAATATCAAGACATTTGTTATGATTGCTCTCTCTTTTAGCATTTTAAGAAATCAAAACTCCCTTCTTGGGTCTTAAATTTATCATCTTAAATATGAGGAGCTCCAAAGATACTTTTTTGTTCTTAAAGCTGACAATTAGACATGAATACTTCAGAATGCTCTTGAAAAAATGTAAGATAACAAATACTAGAGATAGGAACTAGAAAAGTAAATATAAAGCAAGGGTCTATATAAGGAAGCGAAAAAAACCCCACATAAAATAAAAGATATCGGAGCAAGTATATCAGTAAAGCATCTTTCTATTTATAAATGTGTTAAGCCTGTCTGTGATAAAGAATCTCAGAATGGGTCTTAAAGTGTAATTCACATGAGACATATCTGTAAAAAAAATGATATAAGATGGCTAAAAATGAATGAATGGGCATAGATATATCAGAAAGGTGCAAACAAAAAAGCAAAAAAAAAATATGTATGTATGCTTAATACTAAAATAGAATGAAAGATCATAAAACAAAGATGCTTATTTTCAGTGACATGTTGGAGCTGGCATGTGCTGGCCTATGTGAGCCTACTTGTGTCCATCTTATCCCAATTCTGAGTTTAGTTGGAGTTTATTCTTATACCAGTAACGTGAAATGAGCCATGGTGGGAGCATTTACCCCACAGTCGGCAAAAGTTACAAATCATAGTTTAAAATTTTTCTCTTCAGAGAACCACTTTACCACCACTCCACTTGTTACTTTGAATTGGTAAAGAATAAAATTCACAAGGGAGATATGCATCATGTATTGAAATAGATAGAGTAAAATTGCTGGAAATGTATAAGGAAATCAACAGAAAAACAGTGCAACAAGCAGCTTCCATGTTTATCTCTCATTCTTTTGACAGAATGAGTCTGCAAACAATAAATATGTAGAGAATTTGAATTATATAGAGAATTAAGTTGATTTAATAAATACATATTTACTGACCAGTGTTATATATTAGTTCTTTTTTAGCATCCATTCAATCTCTAAACCTCAACCAAAAGTCTTGACAAACTCCAAAAAGCTCCAAAAGATAAATGTTATAGGCTTTTTTCTTGGTTGCACTGTAAAAAACCTAGAAATTACTAACAAAAGTTTAACTTAAGAAAAAGTTTAATATACTTAACCACTTGGTAGTTTGCCCTAAACAGACAATGAAAAGCAACAATTAAGCCTCCAATCAAACCAAAAAATAAGAAAACAATACAATTCTCCCTAACAGTGTCTAAAATAATAATAGAATATTAAAATTTCATTTGCATATAATTTTGAAAATAATGTCAAGAACATTACATATCAGAACTTATTAGATGCAACCAAAGCAGTGACAGAATTAAACTTCATTGTCTTAAGTGCTTCAGTATTAAAAAATTTAATGTACATAAGTTGATTGTATTTTAGCTTAAGAAATTAGAAATAGAGTTCAAAAAACTGTCCCACGGAAAGCAGGTTGAGAGAATTAAATGTAGAAGCAGAGATTTATAAATTCTTTAACAGTTATAAAGTGGTGTAGTTAGTAAATAACTTAAAATTCTAAGGTTTTGACAAGACTAAAAAGTTATTAAAACTGGAATGGGTAGCCTTTCCCTTCTTCAGGGGATCTTCTCAACCCAGGGATCAAACCCAGGTCTCCTGCATTGCAGGTGGATTCTTTACCAGCTGAGCCACAAGGGAAGCCCATATTAAAACTTAGAAAATATAATAAAGAAACAACTCATAATGTAGGAATCAAAATGGGATATAGCTAAATATGTAGAAAAAGTTTTTAAAATTTTGAGAGACTACTAGTTAAATTTCTGTATTACTAATTATAAAAGTTCTGTCAAGATAAATCTGAATAAACTCATGACCAGAAAAGTTGAAAAAGTTTATGTTAAGAAAGAGGTCAAGGTCTTTTCTGTTGATTGTTTTCAAGCTATTAAAGAACAGATGATTGATTCCAAGTCCTTTAAAATTACTTCTAATCATAAGAACACTGTAAAAGTTTGCTATTTTACTTCCAGAGTGAGAATAATCTCATATCATATCCTGACAAAAATAGCAATCAAAATTAGTAATCAGTTTCTTTGAGAATATACCCAATCATGAACATATATGATGAATACATAAAATAATACATAATATATTAAAAAATAAAATTTGCTAAAAACAAAATGAAATGCCAGCAAGCAAAAAAAAAAAAAAAAAAAGATTATGGCCAAGAATTTTCATTCTAGTTTTATAGGAATTTTCCACATTAAGAAGCCTCAATATAATTATGCACAATAGTTCAGAAATTGAAAAAAAACCTCTCACATCATTTTAATGAATGGCAAGAAAGCCTTTTGATAAAATGGAATAACTCTACCCAAGAATATAAATGTGTTTTCATGCTGAAGAGTACTTATTTTATATCTACATTTAGCATCATAAATAATGTTACAACACTTGAGGGAGGTCCATTTACCTCATTTCTGACCCCAGGAAACTGAGTTAAGGCCAAGGCTTCCAAGTCTCCCACAAGTCCCCCTCTAGCGGCTCACGGTCCTGAGGTTCTCTAAGGAAAGCCCGGTGTTCACTCTGTCGCTCCCTCGGTGTGTGGGGCTGTAGGGACTTCCTGTCCTCTGCACCCCGTCACTGTGCATTGTCCGCTTACATCCATCCCAGTGTCTTCTGAGAGCCCGTTCTGTTCCTCTCGGTCACCTCTCCCCAACCTAGGAAAGGACCAACTGAGTTTCAGGGCTCTCTGTTTCAAGAAGGAGACCGTGCAGGCCACATGAGCCGAAGGGCAGAGAGGGAGACTCGGAAATGCTTGTGAGCTGGGACTAAGTCGCCGGCCAGAGCACTTCCTGAGTGTGCTGTTTCTCCGTTGCAGGTCACCTGTTTTCTTTCTGAGGATGTCTGTGCTTTTTCGGTATGACTGCTTTAGAACTGGATTGCCAGGATTCAAATCCCAGCCCTGCCAGTTACCAGTGACATGACCTTGGACCAGACAGTTAACTTTTCTGTGCTTCAATTTCTTGATCTTCAGAATGGGGATGATAGTAGTGCTTCATAGGCTTGTGTTGAGGATCAATTGAGTTAATACATGTAACAGACCGAGAGCCTTGGCTGGCACATTGTAAGTGCTCAATGACAGTCCCTACCATGCTAACACATGCGTGGTGCTGACCACGTGCCAGACACTGATGGAGAAGCGGGTGAGTAACCCCAGGTAATGCTGCTAGAATAAAGATGAACCAGGATTCAAACCTGAGCAGTGGTTCCAGAGTCCACGCACTTGACCACTTTCCTTCATGGTTCTTTTAGTTTCTCTGCTTCATATTAATAGTTCCTGCTTCTGTGTAACTGTAATTGGCTTAGATCTCATGGCCCTGCTGGTACCTCATGGCTTCTCTCTTTAGGCATAGTTTCTGTGTTTGGCTTCACTACCAACTGCCCAGGTTCTCTCTAATCTGAGAGAAAGAGGGAGGGAGGGAGAGAGAGAGAACTTGAGATTACTGATCCAGCTCTTCTTTTGTGTCTGGCCTTGTGTTAAGTTGTTGGCTGCCCCCTGCATCTGTTATCCTTGGATTATTGCCCTTGCCCTTCCACTCAGCTGGGGTTTGGAGAAGAGTAGAAAGTTACTGCTTCAACTGTGATAGGAACTGGAGCGAATTCTCTTAGAAGGGGATCTGAGTGCAAGATGGAGCCATGATTGGCCTGCTGAGTACTCTGCAGTAAAGGCTCTTGACCCTGTTGTTCTTTCTTCTGAAAATGGACCTCCTGGTTTTGGTTTTGGACCTGGTTTTGAATGGGTGAGTAACAATGGCCTTAGGAAATAGTTTTTGTGCATGGAAGGAGGCTGGTGATGTGTCTTCCGAATTTTAAAGCATGGTTGTAATGGAAATTTAAGTTTTAGTGAGCCACTTATGCCAGATGAGATTAGATATTTGCAGAAGCAACACCATTTCTTAATGGATCAGAGATGCAGTGATTGTCCAAACTCTCTTACCATGCACCAAGTTGTATTCTCAGGAAAGACATGCCTAGCATTAAGCAACATTATTCAAGGTTCATGTAACCTTTCATTCAGTCACTCATTCCGCATCTATGGGGCACCCACCAACCCAAGTGGTCTAAGACAGCCCCGGTGACTGGTGCAAGTGGTTCACCAAAAAAGGAGCCAGAAAATATACACCTATTTCTTTTTATTCAGCCCCATCTGAGAGTGAGAAATCCGAATCTTAATACCTGGTGATTATTATTGGTCATCAATATGATGACTAGTAATTAGCTAGCAAATAGTGTGGCTTCAAAGCTGTAACTCAACAACCATGTGGCCTTAGATCAGTCCCTTATATTTAAAAGGGAATAATAATTTTTGTAAGGATTAGAGATAATTGATACCTGGCTTGGTGCCTGGGTGCTATTACTTTTAGGCTACATTTTCCCTGGAGTAAAAAGTGCCAATCCATCCTATTCCTTTTGCTGTTACTTTGTGTTCATTAAGAGACTTTCTGACACGTAATTTGCTCTTCTGAAGCAATCATTCCAGGAGAGAGTGTTTTGAATGAACAATGTGAATTACCCTTTAAGACATATTTCTCCTAGTAAATTGATAAATCAGTGAACACATTAGTGTTCTGGTTGGCAAATTAGGTTTCTGTTAATTTGGTTACAAGAGTAACTTCCCCAAGTATGACCTATTCTAAGTGAATAGGTGCAATCATGTTTTGAGATTCCAAAATCTGAGGACTTGAGTGGTAAGTAACACTTGCCAGGTGCTGCCTGCTCTTAAGGCCAACCTGGGCAGGCAGTGGTCTGATCCTGGAACTGCTACCTGAAAAGGGCCCATTCACTTAGTGATGTTGTGTGAGCTGGTTGAAAGAGAGCCACGCTAGGAACAGATGCCCAGATCAGGCCTCTTGTATTACTCACATAAGAGTAAAATTGTCCTGAACTTAGGTGGTAGCAGTGGGCGTGGAAAGAAGGAAATGGACATGTGAAGAAATTGAAAAAGATTTGCTAGAGTTCATGGTCCTAATTTTGCGAACATTTTACCTTTAGCAATTATCCAGGTCAGTCCTGAGACGTAGGTGATGAGCTCCCGTTCTGTCTCTGGTGCCTGTGGTCCCATCCACCGTCCGGGGCCCTGGTGGACGCACTGCATTGGTGGCCTCCTGAATGGTTCTATTATAGCCTCAAGTGTTTTGCTAAAACACGTTGTACAATAGCTGTCTCAAGTACGCCCAGGCATGGCTTGAGCTATGGGTACATACGCCGGGTGTATTAATCAAGTTTAATAGATCCCAATGTTTGAAACAATGCCTTAAATTTTTTTTTTTCCAGCGACTGCACAGAAGTGCGGCATTGTACAGCAAATAAAAGTGTTGCTACAATGCCTGTAAATCAGAGCTTTAAACTATGTTTCAATTATCCTTCTATTATCCAGCTGGTATTTAAGCATGTTTATTATTCAAATCAGCAGCGAATGTGCTGCTGTTGTGTAAACAACTGTCACTTGCTGAAACAATGATTAGAAGGCACCATCCCTTTCAGGTGTACTTAGGAGTACTTACACCCCAGCCACTTGTATTTAAATATCATGTAAACACAATGCTTGAGTGACTACTCTCACTCATGTTCCCAATGCCTCATGCCAATTCTATTACATTAAGAGGGAAATCTATTAAATTTTTCATTTATACACATCCGTACACTGTTTTTACCCATTGTATCATTAAGGCTTAGATTAATATAATAGATATGCTGAGAGATACAGTGTGCATTGAAAATGCCCGTGCCAAATAAAAGCAATTTCTCTGCATTATTTGGGGGTGTTGGAAAGCTTTTGTGAAAACAATGCAAAGAAAATTATTTTCTGAATAAAAAGCATGACATGGAGAAAAGAAAAATTTGGCCCCCAGAAAGAGCAATCTTGAACCTTTATTAGCTCCATTACCAATTCAGCATATAAAAAAGTAGAGAGCCGGAAAATGGGACGTTTATAGAATTAATGTGTCTCTTTTGAAGGTTTTCTGCTATCACTGGGAAGGTGTGTGTTTGTATGTGTGTCGGGGTTGGGTTTATGGGTGGTGGTGGTTGGAAAAAGCTTACAGTTGCTACTAGGCTGTGTTCCCAATGAGTTTATCTTTTTTCCTTATGCCTCGGTTTCCACATGTAAACCAGGAAGACAAGGTTTTGAGCACAAGGGCATTGAAAATGGGGAGGAATCAAAATCTAATCAAATGATTTATACACTAGGGATTTTGTGTTACCTGAGGTGTGTTTTGGGGGCTTAGTAAATTCTTACTGATTGAGTTCAGTTGTGTGTGTGTGTGTGTCTGACTTTTTGTGACCGCGTGGACTGTAGCCTGCCAGGTTCTCTGTCCATAGGATTTGCAGGCAAGAATACTGGAATGAGTTGCCATTACCTCCTCCAGGGGATCTTTCCAACCTAGGGATTGAACCCGTGTATCCTGTGTCTCCTACTTTGGCAGGCGAATTCTTTACCATTGAGTTCAGCTAACCTGAAAATATTATCCAGATGTTTAGAGAACCAAAGACAAAAGAGGGTGCATGCAAGAGATAAGGGGGTAATGATAAGATTTGGAATTAGAATTGTATACTCACCAAATTCTTAGCAAAATCTCTCAAGTGGATTATAAAAGACTTCATCCTTGGAGGTAATGTCCAAAATGCTGCCTTCTTTGTTTTGTTTAAAATTTTTCATTTTATTTTATATTGGAGTATAGTTGATTTATAATGTTGTGTTAGTTTCAGGCATATAGCAGATTGATTCAGTTATGCATATAGATACATCCATTCCTTTTCAGATTCTTTTCCCATATAGGTTATTACAGAGTATTGTATAGAGTTCCCTGTGCTGTACAGTTGGTCCTTGTTAATTATCTGAGATAGTAGTGTTTATATGTTAGTACAGACCTCCTAATTTATCCCTCTCCCCACACTTTCTCTTTAGTAACCATAAGTTTGTTTTCTAAGTCTGTGAGTCTGTTTCTGTTTTGTAGAAGTTCATTGGCATCATTTTTTAAAATGCCACATGTAAGTGATGTCATGTGATCTTTGTCCTCCTCTGTCTGGCTTACTTCACTTAGTGTGATAATCTCTAGGGACACCCATGTTGCGGCAAATGGCATTATTTCATTCTTTTTTATGGATGAGTACTATTCCTTTGTATATATATACCACATCTTCTTTATTCAGTCATGTATTGATGAACTTTAGGTTACTTACATGTCTTGGCTATTGCAAATAGTGCTGCAGTGAATATTGGGGTGCATGTGTCTTTTCAAATTATGTGTTTATCCACCTATTGGCTAGGATTGGGATTGCTGGATCATATGGTCGTTCTGTTTTTAGATTTTTAATGAGCCTCCATACTATTCTCTATCGGAGAAGGTAATGGCACCCCGCTTCAGTACTCTTGTCTGGAAAATCCCATGGATGGAGGAGCCTGATAGCCTGCGGTCCATGGGGTCGCTAAGAGTCGGACACGAGAGTGACTTCACTTTCACTTTTCACTTTCACGAGTTGGAGAAGGAAATGGCAACCCACTCCAGTGTTCTTGCCTGGAGAATCCCAGGGACAGGGGAGCGTGGTGGGCTGCCATCTATGGGGTCACACAGAGTCAGACATGACTGAAGTGACTTAGCAGCAGCAGCATACTGTTCTCTATAGTGGCTGTAGAAGTTTACATTCCCACCAACAGTATAGGAGGGTTCCCTTTTCTTGACTCTCTTCAGCATTTACTGTTTGTAGACTTTTGTTGATGGCCGTTCTCACTGAAGTGAGATGATAACTAATGGTAGTTTTGATTTGTGTTTCTCTGAAACTCCAGTAGTTTGGCCACCTGATCAGCTGTGAAGAGCTGACTCATTGGAAAAGACCCTGATGCTGGGAACGACTGAGGGCAGGAGGAGAAGGGGGCGACAGAAGATGAGATGGTTGGATGGCATCACTGACTCAATGGACATGAGTTTGAACAAATTCTGGGAGATGGTGATGGTCAGGGAAGTCTGGCGTGCTGCAGCCAATGGGGTCATGAAGAGTATGACTTAGAGGCTGAGCAACAACAGTAATGTGTGATGTTGAGCATCTTTTTCACGGGTCTGTCTGTATGTCTTCCTATCTGTATGGCCATCTGTATGTCTTCCTTGGAGAAATGTCTACTTAGATCTTCTGCCCATTTTTGATTAGGTTGTTTAATTTGTGATATTGAGCTGCATGAGCTGTTCGTATATTTTGGGAATTAATCCCTTGTCAGTTGCATTGTTTGCAAACATTTTCTCCTATTCTGTGGGTTGTCTTCTTGTTTTGTTTATGGTTTCCTTTGCTGTGTGTGTGTTGCCTTCTTAATTGATTTCAAAATGCAATAAAGTCCTAGTTCCTTAGAATCTGTAATACATAGGGTAACCATATAATTTATCATGCAACTCGGGATATTTTGAGAGTGAGTTGCAGTTAGTTATGCCAGCGCATCAGGTGTAAAGTAACACTGTCCTGAGCAAACCTGTATATATCATTGCCCTAAAATCACATGGCTAAAAATCTGCCTAAGACTTAGAGCAAGGAAGGAGAGTGAAAAGATAGTGAGTCAAGGGTCTGACTGTACTTTTCTTTGGAGGTTGGTTATTTTATCTTTTAGGAAAAGCAATTTTTTTTTTTTTAGGAATTAGAACACATAAAGGCAAGCAAACTCAGCTTTCAGAAAACACAATAAGCACAAGACCACTCTTACACATTAGATAAATTAGACATCAGTTACTCACTTTTCAAAATAACCTTTCCATAATGAAAAGACATACCAGATTCTTAGCTAGCAGCCTATTCTTGTATGTCATCTGATACTCATGTCTTGCCTAGGGAATATCTGTTGTACAAATGTGAAGTCTTTATACCAAGTGAAGTATTAGTTACTCAGTCATGTCCAACTCTTTTTGAACCCATGAACTGTAGCCAGCCAAGCTCCTCTATCCATGGAATTCTCCAGGCAAGAATACTGGAGTGAGTAGCCATTTCCTTTTCCAGGAGATCTTCCTAGGCCAGGGATCGAACCCAGCTCTCCTGCATTGCAGGCAGATTGTTTACCAGCTGAGCCACCAGGGAAGCCCCTTTACATTAAACACAACTTTAATTTCTTAGCAGGGACTTGGGCTCAGTCAACAAAGTCAAATGACAATGCCTGGGATCAGTATTTATGGTTATCAAACCAATAAATATCAATCCTTAGGTATTAGATGGTAGGTAGGATGTTGGTTAATGAATTTTATAATTTTCTCCCCTGCAACAGCACCCGGAGACTACAGACTTTACTGCTGGCATACTAAAACCATTTTTATCTCTTGGATAACCAGTTTTTATGCTAATATCCCATGCTTCCTACAGCCATTTTAAGTTCTTTTATTATGTTCATGGATGTATTTTATTGAAGCATGTGTTCTGAAAATTTTTTTCATTGGTGGAGGAAGAATATCAGTAAGTTTGTTGTTTTATACTTTCATCCAATAGCTGAATATCTGATCTCTTTCCCATCAGGGCAGACTGATTCTCACAACTCTGCTTCTAGTATCTTGAACTGCCTGTTACCCAAGGACTTCTTGAGTCCCTGCTTACAGTAGGGTGCTAATTCATTTACTGGAGGGCTAATTGCCGAGGTGACAGGAACAGCATTATTAAGCCTCTGGTATAATGCTCAGCACCCTTCAATTATGTGCTCTGTCAGATCCTAAGCCCTGTCTGTTACCTGATCTGTCTGCATCTGTCCATAAACAAGTTTCCATGGTACTTCCTAGTGCCAGTCACCAGATCCTGAATACCTACAATAAACCCTTCAGTGTCCTCAACTGCCTGACTTTTTTTACCCCAAAGTTAGGCACACTTTTATCTTTGTTATTTAAGCTCATTTAATGGAGATAAGTGTAGTGTAGTTTGCTTTTGTTGTTGATGGAACGCTGATAGGGTTTCTGCTCAGGTCTATTCTTTTTTTAAAATTTAAATTTATTTATTTTTAATTGGAGAATAATTGCTTTACAATATTGTGACCACCTGGGGTACGGCTCAGTTTCCTACTACTGTCGAAACACATTTCCATAAACGTGATGGGTGAACACAAGACAAATGTACTATCTTACAACTTCAGTGTCAGAAGTTGGAAATGTGTCTCACTGGGCCGAGGTAAAGGGTCAGTGGGACTGTGTTCCTTTCGGCAGGTTCTATAAAAAGAATCCTTTCCCTTGTCTTCAGCCTCTGTAGGCTGCCCACAGTCCATGGCTCTCTTCCTCCATCTTCAAGCCAGTACAAAAAGTCTTCTCACACAGCATCATCCTCTTCCGCCTCCCTCTTCCACACTTAAGGACCTCTGTGATTATATTAGGTCCATCTGGATGAGACAGGCTGATCTCCCCCATCTCAAGGGCCTTAATCACTTCTGCAAATTCCCTTTTGCCTTAAAGTTTCTATAACTTTTTAAGGGTGCCAAGCACTGTTACAAAAATTAGATGCTCAACATCACTCATTATCAGAGAAATGCAGATCAAAACCACAATGAGGTACCATTACACGCCAGTCAGGATGGCTGCTATCCAACAGTCTACAAGCAATAAATGCTGGAGAGGGTGTGGAGAAAAGGGAACCCTCTTACACTGTTGGTGGGAATGCAAACTAGTACAGCCACTATGGAGAACAGTGTGGAGATTTCTTAAAAAACTGGAAATAGAACTGCCATATGACCCAGCAATCCCACTCCTAGGCATACACACCAAGGAAACCAGATCTGAAAGAGACACGTGCACCCCAGTGTTCATTGCAGCACTGTTTATAATAGCCAGGACATGAAAGCAACCTAGATGCCCATCAGCAGACGAATGGATAAGGAAGCTGTGGTACATATACACCATGGAATATTACTCAGCCATTAAAAAGAATTCATTTGAATCAGTTCTAATGAGATGGATGAAACTGGAGCCCATTGTACAGAGTGAAGTAAGCCAGAAAGATAAATAACATTACAGCATACTAACACATATATATGGAATTTAGAAAGATGGTAACGATAACCCAATATGCAAAACAGAAAAAGAGACACAGATGTACAGAACAGACTTTTGGACTCTGTGGGAGAAGGCGAGGGTGGGATGTTTCGAGAGAACAGCATGTATATTATCTATAGTGAAACAGATCACCAGCCCAGGTGGGATGCATGAGACAAGTGCTCGGGCCTGGTGCACTGGGAAGACCCAGAGGAATCGGGTGGAGAGGGAGGTGGGAGGGGGGATCGGGATGGGGAATACATGTAACTCCATGGCTGATTCATGTCAATGTATGACAAAACCCACTACAATACTGTAAAGTAATTAGCCTCCAACTAATAAAAATAAATGAAAAAAAGAAAAGGTCATCTGTTCAAGGAGGTGTCCCTTTACTACTTTTCCTCTTGCCCAGCACTCCTTATCCCCCTTCTCTTGCTCTATCTTTTCCCATGCACTTGGCTCCTTCTAATATATTTTATAACTTGGTTGATTTTTTTGTTGACTTTCAGTCTTTCTACTTACAGAATGTAAACTCTATAAGAGAACAGAATCTCACCCATTTATTTTCGAGTATTCTCCTGTACCTAGATCGCTGCCCATTATGTGCTCAATAAGTCTTTATTGAATGAGTGAATGAATAGGAGGGCCTGTACAGATAATCAGCTTTTTATGTGACCCTGATTCATTTGCACTCTTAGCTGATTATGCTTGGGACATTCATACTACAATTGGAATCAGGCTCTATCTTCATTTCTGATTGATTTTTAAAGTTATGTCTTAAGGCTCCATTAAAAAATATCTCTATTCCTTAATGTCTCTGGAAGTAATTCATGGTCTATAAACCAACATTTCAATGCCCAGGGGAAGAACCTGGCAAGGAACTTGAGAGTGAATGACTTTATATAAAGGGAGAAATACCTACGTCACTTGAACAATTGCTGCCTCCATATTTGGAGCCAAGTAAGTCAACCTTTAGGGAAATAATTCTTGTCCCAATTTAGGGTTTTTTTTTTTTTTTTTTTTTTTTTAATAAACTGAGAAGACAGCTCATTCTCAGTGGCTGTAACTAAGTCACACAACTCCGGCAGCCTGCTACTTAAGAAACTGTTAATGGCTAGTTTATTAGACTATTAGTAACTGCTTTAGCCCATTAGCAGACATTTAAGTGGTACAAACTGCTGGAATTTCCAGCAGGGTGAGACAAATATCTGTGTAAAGTCAGGCTTTCTTATATGGTGTTTACTTGTAATGAAGCACACCTGTACTTCGTTTCCCATCTAGGGTGGCATTTTAATGATTATGTTCCATTTAAAATTATTCTAAAATACTGGCTATAATTCCCTGTGCTATACAATATATCCTTGCATTTTATTTATTTTATACATAGTAAAAGTTTGTGCCTCTTAATCCCTTACCCTTATCTTGCCTCTCCTCCATTCCTCTGCCCACTGGGAACTCATTTCTTCCTATGTTGCTTTAGCAGGAGCTAAAAACCAAAACAAAAAAACCTCCAAACTTTCCAACCCAAGCTCTGAAGCATGCACAGCATTTTAGCAAGGAAGGAGAAATACACTGATACCTGAAACAGTTTGAAACACGAAGCTCCCTGATCAAAAGCCACCATCGTAAGAACACAATAGTGCAAGCCGCTCAGTCATGTCTGACTCTTTGCAACCCCATAGACTACACAGTCCATGGAATTCTTCAGGCCAGGAGACTGGAGTGGGTAACCTTTCTCTTCTCCAGGCAATCTTCCCAACCCAGGGATCGAACCCAGGTCTCCCGCATTGCAGGCAGATTCTTTACCAGCTGAGCCACAAGGGAAGCCCAAGAACCCAATAGTACTGTACAAGGTGCATGGTGAAGTGGTGCAATGACACCAAGTAGTACTGATGAGTAGCCTTGTCAGTATAACATAACTGGTCCAGCCATGCCAACAGCCATCAGCAAAATACATCCCATAGTGGCTCTTGCTCCTCTTATCAGGCGCTCAGGGGCTCAGATATATTGCCATGTCTTCCATGTTGCTTATGGCTTGATTGTTTTCACCCATTTTATTAATTCTCATCTCTCTGATTAGTTCTGACCTGTTTCTGTGGTCTTCTCAATTTCATTCATTCTTCTGTTTCTTCACTATCTTCAGAATGCCTGTCATGTTTGGAGTTTATTTTCGTCTTAGAGACATTTTGAGACACCTTAAGGTATTTGATTAGTATTTTTTACAACTTATCAGATTCTTACACCTGATTTGCCAATTTAAAATCAAGCTTTTCACTTTTGATTAATTTAAAAAAGCTGAGGGAGGTGTGTTTTCTTGTAAATAGTCTTTGGCATTGTATGAAGTTCAAAATTGGTATAAGTACCTGACATTGCACATATAAAAATCCTAATCTTAATTTTATAAAACCTTTGGAAAAGCGTGTTGTTATTTTAATGGGCTAAATGGCAGCCCATCTGAAAGAGCCACATCTTAACTTCCTGGACCTGGGAATATGACCTTATTTAGAGAAAGAGTCTTTTCAGATATAATGAAGGCTCTCAAGATGAGGCCATCCTGGATTATCTTGCTGTTCAGTTGTTAAGTAGTATCCCACTCTTTACAGCCCCATGAATTGCAGCACGCTAGGCTTCCCTGTCCTTCACTGTTTCCTGGAGTTTGCCCAAACTCCTGTCTGTTGAGTTGGTGATGCCATTCAACCATCTCATCCTATGTCATCTCCTTTTTCTCCTGCCTTAGATCTTTCTCATCATCAGGGTCTTTTCCAGTGAGTTGGCTCTTCGAGTGAGGTAGTCAAAGTATTGGAGCTTCAGCTTCAATGTCAGTCCTTCCAATGAATATTTGGGACTGATTTCCTTTAGGATTGACTGGTTTGATCTCCTTGCAATCCAAGGGACTCTCAAGAGTCTTCTCCACCACCACAGTTTGAAAGCATCAGTTCTTCAGATTGATAGTGGGCTCTAAATTTAGTGACAAGTATCTTCCTCAGAGAAGGAAGAAGAAAGGACAGAGACACAGCAAAAGACCATGTGAAGATGGAGGCAGAGATTGGAGCCATGCAACTATAAGCCAAGGAAGGCCTGAAGCCACTGGGAGCTGGAAGAGACAAGAAAGTACTCTCCTCTAGAACCTTTGGAGGGAGAACTGCCCCATGGACATCTTGATATCAGAGTTTTGGCCTCCAGCCTGAGAGGGAATTAATTTCTGTTGTTTTAAGTCACTGAGTTTGTGCTAATTTGCTACAGTAGCAACTGGGAACTCAGTTCAGTTCAGTGCAGTCGCTCAGTCGTGTCTGACTCTTTGCAACCCCATGGACTGCAGCATGCCAGGCTTCCATCGCCAACTCCCAGAGTTTACTCAAACTCATGTCCATTGAGTCAGTGATGCCATCCAACCATCTCATCCTCTGTCATCCCCTTCTCCTCCTGCCTTCAATCTTTCCCAGCATCAGGGTCTTTTCCAATGAGTCAGTTCTTCGCATCAGGTGGCCAAAGTATTGGAATTTCAGCTTCAACATCAGTCCTTCCAATGAATATTCAGCATTGATCTCCTTTAGGATGGACTGGTTTGATTTCCTTGCAATCCAAGGGACTCTCAAGAGTCTTCTCCAACACCACAGTTCAAAAGCATCAATTCTTTGGTGCTCAGCTTTCTTTATAGTCCAACTCTCACATCCATGCATGACTACTGGAAAAACCATAGCTTTGACTAGATGGACTTTTGTGGGCAAAGTAATGTCTCTGCTTTTTAATATGCTTCTAGGTTGGTCATAGCTTTTCTTCCAAGGAGCAAGCGTCTTTTAATTTCATGGCTGCAGTCACTATCTTCAGTGATTTTGGAGCCCCTCAAAATAAAGTCTGCCCCTGTTTCCATTGTTTCCCCATGTATTTGCATGAAGTGATGGAACCGGATGCCATGATCTTAGTTTTCTGAATGTTGAGCTTTAAGCCAACTTGTTCATGCTCCTCTTTCACTTTCATCAAGAGGCTGTTTAGTTCTTCTTTGCTTTCTGCCATGAGAGTGGTGTCATCTGCGTATCTGAGGTTATTGATATTTCTCCCGGCAATCTTGATTCCAGCTTGGGCTTCATCCAGTCCGGCATTTCTCATGATGTACTCTGCATATAAGTTAAATAAGTAGGGTGACAATATACAGCCTTGATGTATTCCTTTTCCTATTTGGAACCAGTCTGTTGTTCCATGTCCAGTTCTAACTGTTGCTTCCTGACCTGCATACAGATCTCTCAAGGGGCAGATCAGGTGATCTGGTATTCCCATCTCTTTCAGAATTTTCCAGAGTTTGTTGTGATCCACAGAGTCAAAGGCTTTGGCATAGTCGATAAAGCAGAAGTAGATGTTTTTCTGGAACTCTCTTGCTTTTTCATAGTCAATAGAGTCCAAAATGCAGTACTTGGATGTAATCTCAAAAACAACAGAATTATCTCTGTTCATTTTCAAGGCAAACCATTCAATATCATGGGAATCCAAGTCTATGCCCCAACCAGTAATGCTAAAGAAGCTGAAGTGGGATGGTTCTGTGAAGACCTTCTAGAACTAACACCCAAAAAAGATGTCCTTTTCATTATAGGGGACTGGAATGCAAAAGTAGGAAGTCAAGAAATACCTGGAGTAACAGGCAGATTTAGCCTTGGAGTACCGAATGAAGCAGGGCAAAGGATAATAGAGTTTTTCCAAGAGAATGCCCTGGTCATGGCAGACACCCTCTTCCAACAACACAAGAGAAGACTCTACACATGGACATCACCAGATGGTCAGTTTTGCAGCCAAAGATGGCTAAGTTCTATACAGGCAGCAAAAACAAGATCAGGAGCTGACTGTGGCACAGACCATGAACTCCTTATTGCCAAATTCAGACTGAAATTGAAGAAAGTAGGGAAAACCACTAGACCATTCAGGTATGACCTAAATCAAATCTCTTACAATTATACAGTGGAAGTGACAAATAGATTCAAGAGATTGGATCTGACAGACATAGTGCCTGAAGAACTATGGACAGAGGTTTGTGACATTGTACAGGAGGCAGGGATCAAGAGCATCCCCAAGGAAAAGAAATGCAAAAAGGCAAAATGGTTGACTGAGGAGGCCTTACAAATAGCTGTGAATAGAAGAGAAGTGAAAGGCAAAGGAGAAAAGGAAAGAAATACCCATTTGAATGCAGAGTTCCAAAGAATAGCAAGAAGAGATAAGAAAGCCTACCTCAGCAATCAGTGCAAAGAAATAGAGGAAAAGAATAGAATGGGAAAGGCTAGAGATCTCTTTAAGAAAATTAGAGGTATCAAGGGAACATTTCATGCAAAGATGGACTCAATAAAGGACAGAAATGGTAT
Organism: Cervus elaphus; assembly: GCF_910594005.1. NCBI lineage: Eukaryota > Metazoa > Chordata > Mammalia > Artiodactyla > Cervidae > Cervus > Cervus elaphus. The sequence goes on along the minus strand of NC_057828.1, from coordinate 71,208,906 downwards.
GGAGCTAACAGAAGCAGAAGATATTAAGAAGAGGTGGCAAGAATACACAGAAGAACTGTACAAAAAAGATCTTCATGACCCAGACAACCACAATGGTGTGATCACTCACCTAGAGCCTGACACCCTGGAATGTGAAGTCAAGTGGCCCATTGGAAAGCATCATTACGAACAAAGCTAAAGGAAGTGATGGAATCCCAGTTGAGCTATTTCAAATCCAAAAAGATGATGCTGTGAAAGTGCTGCACTCAATATGCCAACAAATTTGAGAAACTCAGCAGTGGCCACAGGACTGGAAAAGGTCAGTTTTCATTTCAATCCCAAAGAAAGGCAATCCCAAAGAATGCTCAAACTACTGCACAATTGCACTCATCTCACACACTAGTAAAGTAGCGCTCAAAATTCTCTAAGCCAGGCTTCAACAGTACATGAACCACAAACTTCCAGATGTTCAAGCTGGATTTAGAAAAGGCAGAGGAACCAGAGATCAAATTGCCAGCATCCGTTAGATCATCAAAAAAGCAAGAGAGTTCCAGAAAAACATCTACTTCTGCTTTATTGACTATGCCAAAGCCTTTGACTGTGTGGACCACAACAAAATGGGAACTCATGTAGTCATAAAATGTTCAGTAATAGATGTTACCTGTTAATGTCAACATTTATAAATCATCAGGCATGGTTTTCATGAGATCACTGAATCACTGACCACACCCATTGGCTGGAATATTTACATGAAAAGCCTCACCCAGCTAAATCTTTCAAAATTACCCTTAAGTGTTTTCATATATAAGATAGCTAATATCAGTAAAGGATATAGTATATTTTTACGCACATGTACCCAGGTGAGGCCATGGTGTGGGAATAAAGTTTTTTAGGAAAAGATGATTGTAGGTGAGTCCTGAGTAAGATGTACGTTGCTATATCCTAGAGGGAAAAGAGGGAAATAGGAGTCCAGCTGATCCATTTATTTTATAGGAAAATTTAATTACTGGCCCCAGGAAGCATATTCTTTGTATTTTATATAACAACTGCATTCTCAGCAGATAGGGGGAGGCAGACCTTGGGGCAAGCAAATGGGAAAAATAATCTATAAAGTGTGTTCACAGAATATGACTGTTATTCCACCCTGGAACTTAATAGAAATCCTTTGACTGTTGTTCTGCAGTCAACAGGACTCATCTAATTGGTGACCATGGTAACAAAATCAGGTCATAGGGAGGTTCATGCTGAGATCAAGCATATGTAGATCTCCTAGTTCAAATATACATAAAGATAAGAACCTGTTGGTAAGAGTCCGAAATGTTAGGTTGAAGATGGGCTCTCCTCCTCTGAGCTCATAATACTGAGAAAATGATCATTTGTTTGCAATAGCCATATGTTTTGCAGAAAAGGAAGAGATTTTTCAGATTCACTCGGGGGGAAAAGATAATTCAGAAATGTGAGACCAGAATGAGTGCATAGATGTTGCTTCATAGATCTGTGTAATTTACTCCCTGGGGTTCGGAGTGTGTCTGACTTATATTTTAGACATAATTAAGTAATCAGCAGTGTACATTGTAAAATGAATGTTTAGGCTGCTTGAGGTTAAATTTTCACAGCCATAGCAGCTGCGTGGTACCAGCGACCACCCCTCCCCACAGCCAAATCCTCTCCCCTGCATACAGTCAGTTATTTAAAAATCTGTGAATGGGACTAAAATGATTTCCACAGTCACCGTTTTTTCAACAGATCTAAGGAGCGACCACATAGTAACCACTGGAAACCAGGATTACTACACTTCATGCTCGTCAGCGTTTTCTGTTCAGGCTCAGTAGCTAGAGTGACAATAATCATATCAATTATAGCATGAATAATACTTATATTTATGTGGGCTCTCATTTGATCCTCTGAAAGCCTTCCGAGCTAGGAAGCTTCCCCCATGAGCCAGCTGAGAACACTGAGATGATGAGAGAAGTTACAGTTCTGGGAGGTCACAGGGCTTCTGCTTTTTAAACACAGAATTAGGGACTGAGATCCTTAATCTTGAGTTAATGTATGTAAAAGGCTCCAACCCAAGAGCCTGCACCTCATGGTGGGAGTTGTTACTCTTGTGTTTCTTGCTGCCCTGTGTCCAAACTGGGGCTATTCTGCTAGTCTTCTTGGCATGTGCCCCCTCACTGGGTGCCCTTCTTTCTCACTCCGGAAGGCTTATGCTCAGAGACTCTTGGAGGGATATATGAAGAGGAGAGTGTCTTCCCTGTAGCTCAGATGGTAAAGAATCTGCCTGCAATGCAGGAGACCTGGCTTCAATCCCTGGGTTGGGAAGATCCCCTGGAGAACTGGGGATCTTCCCCCCACTCCAGTATTCTTGCCTAGAGAATCCCATGGCAGAGGAGCCTGGCAGGCTGTTATCTGTGGGGTTGCAAAGAGTTGGACACAACTGAGCAACTAACACTTTCACATGGAAAGGAGAGGGAAATAGAAGCACTCCTTCTCTTTCTTTTTCTTTCTTTTCTTCCTTTCCTCCTTCTTTGACTGTCCCTTCTCTACCTTTCTCTAGTTCCTTCCTTAATACAATAATCTCAAGGTGCATGATGTTGCTGCAGATGGCATTATTTCATTCTTTTTTATGGCTGAGTAGTATACCATTGTGGTATATATATGTGTGTGTATCACATCTTCTTTATCCATTCATCTGCTAAGATATTTTCTCTCTATTCTCCTGCCATCCTGGCTGCTCCATAGTAAGTGGCAGAGATGAAATCGATACTCTGGTCTTTGAAATTCCCAAGCCCCGACTTTTGGTTGTCTTGATGGATGTTTTATTTTTTATTTTTTTCACTTTCTGACCTCTAAGGGTGGGAGAACGCCAGGGCTCAATCTTTGGACCTTTTCTCTTTACCCTTCCCCAGTTCCTAATAATTTCATCTAAGTATACTGACTTTTTATATCCCCAACTGGTATTTCACTCTGATATCCAGACTGCCTCGTTGAGATCTGTAGTCGGCTGACTGACTACCTTGGAATCAGGGACTCCTGATTTCCTCCCACACCTGCTCTACTCTTGGTCAGTAAATGGCAACTCCATCTTTGACGCTGCTGAGCCTTGCACTTTGGGGCTCCTTAACTCCTCTCATTCTCTCCCACACCTACAACTGATATTTCTGCAAGTAATTGTCAGTCTACCTTCAAAACATACCTAGAATCCAAACACTTCTCTCCAACCCTGTTGCTCTGCTGATCAAAGACACTGCCTCTTGCCTGGTTGATCACAATATAGTCCTAATTGGTCTTTCTGTTTTCACTATGCCCCATAGTAGCTTGAATGACCTACTTATACCAATCTGAAATAATAATCATCATTATCATAGCAAATATTTACTGGACACCAGGCATTTTATGTATATTAATCTATTTAATCCTCATGACAATCCCACAAGGTAGGATTTATTATTGTATATGTTTTGCAAGTGCAAAAAATAAGGCAGAAAATGGCTAAATAACTTGCCCAAGGCCACTCATCTGGCCATTTAGGAACAAATTTGCTGAGTGGTGACTATGAGAGATTCAAAATGGGGGTTGTTAGCACAATCTTCCCTAAATGATTGATTCTTCTTCCCCGTGTAGATCAGTTTTATAGTAATAGCCATGCTGTTCACCATTCATGGAGTGTGTAGGGGTGGGCACTGCAAAAAATAATTTATACCAATGAATTCCTTTATCCTCCAAGGATAGTTGTGCATGGATGATACTAGCCCTATTTTACAGATGAGGATATTGAGGCTGCTTCACAGTAAATGGCAGAGATGAGATTTATGCATTGGTCTCTGAAACTCCTAAGCCCAGATTTTTCCCACTGGACAGAGGTATGAATGCAGGTGGAGCCCTGGAGGAGAACCTCTCGTGTTATTACTTCAGCACTTTTTTTATTTTTTCAGAAGGGAGGTTAGTGTGGGTCAGAGACTGGTACCATCGGGCTGGTGCTGGAGTTGGCTGTGGCATCAGGGAAGTGGTGGCCTGGCTGATGAGAGCCAAGTGATCCCGTCAGACAGAGGTGAGAACACCGTGGAGCTGACCAGCCAGGGCAGGACATTGCCTGTGCCTCCTGGGTGATGATGAGGAACGGGGAGGGATGTGGACAGTTCCAGTTCCCCAGGACTGGCAGTGTGCCTGGGCTCTGCTGGCACTGGGGTGGCGTATGGACTCCAGATCATGGCGGCGAAGCGCTGGGCGTCTCCCGTAGCCGTCAGCCCGCTGTGGGCAGATAAATGGACTTTCCTGGTCATTTCTCAGCCTCACACCCACACAGAGGGGAGCATAGGTCAGCCTTTTCTTGCCTCCTGGGGCCTCTTGTTTCTGTTTTGTCCTCTTTGTCCTGTGGGGAGCAGCTCCTTGCCACGACTTTGGACTTGTCTCGGGGACTTGACCCAGCCCTCTTCCCTGCCTTGTCTCACCCACCCTCTCACATCTGCTGACCCCCTTTGCCACTGTTATCACCCAAATAGCTCTCTGTCCTCAGCTTCAAGGCTGTTTCCTCAGATCCCCCTGACCAAATTTTCACTCTCAAATCACCATAGGCAACCTTTGCTTAGGGAGCTTATCACTTACCACTTTTCAGTCTGAAATGACATATTCTGTGCTTATACTTCATTAACCTCTCTCCCCAGCTGAACTTTGAAACTAATAGTAATGATGAAGACCATGGTAAGGATAACAATGGCAACAGTAACAGCATCTAACATGCTCTGAGCGTGGGTTCTGGGTGTTCCCCCATGTTTTTCCCCGTACCAGCTGATCTAGTTCTCACAACAACCTTTTGAATTATGTATTACTTTTTATCCCCATTTTACAGATGGGGAAACTGAACTTCCATAACTTGCTCACATTCACCTAGCTCCTGGGTGGAGTCACTAGGCTCTGAATGCAGGCTTCTTGACTCCAGGGTTCCTTGAAGCTCTGTGAGGGTGGGGACTGTGTGTTAGCTCACCATTGATACCTGGAAAGAGACTCACAGGAGGAATGTATTATACATTTTGTAAGTGAACTTGATTTCCTTCTGGTGGGTCAGTCATGCTCTGACTGTCCTGTGGATCTTAAAGCTAGATTCTTCTAGGGATTGGGTGATCCATCCCATCCACTCTGTTCAAGCACCCTATATCTGTCTTGGACCTGTTGTCTTCCTTGAAGCTTTAGGGGTTCCTATCCTTTGACAGTCCTTAGGCATCCAGGAACTGCCCCTCCAAAAGTGTTCTTCCACTTCCAGGATTCACGCTTCTGTTTTCATCCCTGGCATGTCCTATCTCTCCTCTTCACCTAACGCCCCGGCCTTGGGAAGCAGGTGGAGCTTTACCAGTGCATTTTCTTCTAATAGTTTTCTATCTTTCTTTCCTTCTTCACTTCCGTTGTCAGCACTGAGGACAGTTCCTTGGGGAAATCCCGCCGGGATCTCTGGCAGGCCTGAGTTGTCTTTCAGGCTTTCAGCTATAGACTCGAGATCTTATTCCTACTCACGATGTTCTAGCATCCAGATCTCAGCCCAAGTGTGCCACCCAGCCTTAAAGTCCAATGGACCACCGTTACAGGATTGCCATGAAACCAGCAGGCTCATACCAGCCGCCCAAATGTACTTCTCATGGCCTCTCAGGGTTTCTAATGCAAGTAAGGCTCTCTGGGTCAGTAAGGCCTTCTGTGATGCTCCAGGCTGCAGTGCACTTGGGTCCTACTCTGAGGGACCTGGTGACAGAAGGCAGGCCTGACGGGCAAGGCTGGCACATGAGCACCGGCCAAACATGGAGTGTAGAGACAAACTAAAGCCATATTTCCCTGGAGCTGTTTGCTTACATCTTAGTTGGTGGTTCTGTCCATTCTGGCTTGTTTAAGGGTTATTGGAGCTCGTTTCTGCCTCTTGAACTGAGAGCCTGAAGGGCAGCACTCACACCCCTGTTACCCTCCCCACTCTCAGCATGGCCGTCGGCGCATGGCAGGCAAGCAAAGAGGTCAAGGGCTTGGTATGAGAACATCTTCTGTACCTAGATAAGGTTTCTAGGTGATGTCAATTCACTCTGTACTTTCTTTCCTGATTTGACTGATGCTTTTGAATTGTGGCGCTGAAGAAGACTCTTGAGAGTCCCTTGGATAAGAACATCTTTTGTACATAGATAAGCTTTCTAGGTGTTGTGAATTCACTATGTATTTTCTTTCATGATTTGAGTGAATTGTGGTGCTGAAGAAGACTCTTGAGAGTCCCTTGGACAGCAAGGAAATCAAACCAGGCAATCCTAAAGGAAATCAACCCTGCATATTCATTGGAAGGACTGATGCTGAAGCTGAAGCTCCAGTACTTTGGCCACTGATGTGAAGAGCTGACTCATTGGAAAAGACCCTCATGCTGGGAAAGAGTGGGGGCAAGAGGAGAAGGGGACAACAGAGGATGAGAAGGTTGGATGGCATCGCCAACTCAATGGACACGAGTCAGAGCAAACTCTGGGAGATAGTGGAGGACAGGGAAGCCTGGAATGATGCAGTCCATGGGGTTTCAAAGACAAAATTTAGTGACTAAGCAGCAACAGCAAAGCAGATGGCTAGACAGTCTTGGTGAGTTGAGGTGGGGATGGAGTACAGAACAAGGGCTGTCTCTGGGCTGAAGCACTAACATGGGAGTGCGGAGACGGAAGGGGCCTTTCAGAAAGGGAACCCCAGTTTCCTTCCTTCCCATTCCCATCTTTCTCTCCCACTGTGTTTATCTTGCAATCTCTTCTGCTACCTAGTCTCAATGACTTATTCCCAGACTGACATCTGTATTATCATTTGGTTCCTGGAACGCCTTTCCTGTTTGGGATAGAGAATGAGAGAAGAAAAGAAACAGCAGGACCCAAAAGGAGACTCAATTTGATGAGCAACTACTATGCGTTAGACAGCATACTTGGCCCCTTATGTTGTCCTGTCTTATTCTTGTGTTAATCCAAAGAGGTAGGTGTGATTACCCACATTTTTGAGATGAGAAGCCTGAGTCCCAGGTAAAGTCAATAACTTCTGAAGATCACTCAGTCAGTTACTGGAGTGGAGTTGTAAAGCTAGCTCTATCTGACTCGGGAGCTGGACTCACGTCCCAGGTAGAAGACTGCAGTTCTCAGGGGCAGGTGGTGATGAGGACTTGGAAGCCCCCAGCTGCACTGGACATATCTTACCAGAGTTCTGAGTATTTTCGGCTGTCGGTGGAGAAAACTTTCCTAAACTCAGCCTGCCCTTCTCTCTGGCTCTCCTCTCTGGCTTGGAGATCAGGCCTGTCTCCGTGTTGAATTGCGTCTGTGCTGCGGTCTCCCTGCTGGGTCCCTTTTCTTTACCACAGATTGTGTGTGAGGACACAGTCCAGGGCCAGACAGAACCATTCCAGTGCTGACACAGAGGTGGCCCTGGGTCTGACTGTCCACGTCTCTTTGGGTTCTGTCTGTACCTGCAAGGATACCCCAAGATGCTGGTGCTCTGAGAATGTCCTCTCCCCGCTACCCTGTCCCTCGCTCAAGTATGCTTTTCTTGGCACTGGAGAGTCAACAGGTGTGAACAAGTGTACAGACCTGGCATGCCAGGGCTGGCACCGCTTATGGCCTTCACTCACCAGAGATGGCAATTGCCACCTTCTGCAGGCTGCCCATCAAAACACATTGTTGCCTGGCACCTCCATAGGCTCCAACCAACTTGTGAGCGGGCACCGTGCCATCCCAGCAGATGGGCAGAAGGGGTGGGGAGCGGCCAAGGCAGCCCATCCTGGAGGTGCGGGAAGTGGAGGTGGTGAGGGTTTGATTTGCCACTGAGGATGTGTCGGGATGATCTCTCCATCTTAGATGATAGGGCAGGAGTTCAATGGGGATGGAGTCTGTGGTTTCCTGCACCTTGTTGGCTGCGGCTTGTTTTGAGGGGGAGAAACGTGACTTGAATCCCATCAAAATACTGTGGCTTTGACTCTAATGGCCTTAAAGGGAACACGGGAACTCAGGGAACAACACTGAAGAATGTGGCAGATAGAGAAGGACCAGAGAGGCTTCTAAAGAGATTCTTACCTACTTTGACCGCTTTGCCAACCCCTTCTCCACCACATGCCAACTATCCTAACGGGCTGACTGCCTCTGCCAGCAGGCCAAGGCCAAGCAGGGCTGTGGTCAGGCGGAGGCTGTGCCGTGGGTAGTTGGTAGCACAGGCGAGGGAGTCCCAGGAGGCAGGAGCAGGCTCCTTACAACACAGCCTTCCCACTGCCCCAGGGCCTGCGTCATGATTTTGGAGCTCAAGCAGGTGATTGTCAGCGTATTCAGATATTTTGAAGGAGTCACCCAGGCCTGGCCTGCAGAGTCCATGAGGAAGGCCATCGAAGTGGGAGAACAGCCAAGCAAAGGTTCCTAGAGGAGAGATTATGTCTCAGGAATAGCTTCTAGGTTGTCTGGGGAGAGCAGGGCAGGGTGGGGGGCAGGGGGAAGGAAGTGGCGGCAATTAAGCCTGAAAGGTGGGCGGAGCCAAGGGTCCCTGGCTGGGAGCTCAGTGGTGGTCGTGGTGGTGGCTTCATTTGACAGATAGGTGGAGCCATGAGAGGTTTATGAGTAGAGAAGTGTTCTGATCAGAGCTTTCTCTGAGAAACCCAGAAAAGGCAGTGATGTGCAGAAAGGCCCAGAACTGGAAAGTTAGAGCCCAGCAGTTGCCATGATGGTTCACGGCTGAATGAAAGCAATGGGAATGGGAATGGGAAGGCCTTCACCAGGATATGGCGATGATGGGATGAGAACTTAGGGGAAGAGAGAAGAGAGAAGGAAGACTTCAGAGTAATGCAGAGAATAGAGGACTGTTGATGGAAACAGGGCAGTCAGAGGAGGCTTGGGCTTGATGGGCAGAGCTTCCAGCTGGGTTATTTTCAGCAACAGGGTACATATTATTTGGTACTATTTGTGAACTTTCACGGGTAACTAAGAATTAACTTTCCATAACAGTTTATTATTCTTACAGGAACGAAGGCTCCTGGGGAGTGAGAACCCTCAGGCCTGTCTCCCAGATCTGAGCATCAGCTGCCCCCTTGAATTTTGGCCCAGAGTACGTTCTTCACTTTTATAGAAGGTTGTTTGTGACTACCCTGCCTTCAAAGCCAGCCTTTTGTTTCCCACAAATGTTCTCTCCACTTCCACACGTTGCTATAATCTTTTTGGTTATCACGTTGAATAATTTGCAGTCTCTGCCAATCTGAAATTACATGTGAGGTGGCTCTGTTTGTGGCCTACCCAGCAATTAGCCACACGCCATTTTATCTCTGCAATTACACTGCAAAGGGAGAAAACAGTCCAGTCCTTGTCCCAGGGGAGGCTGAGGAAGAGCAGTGTCTCAGAGAGCAGAGTCAGTGCATCTGGAGGGGTCGGTCAGTCAAAGACAGCGCCGGGGACTGCACTGAGGGTCTCGTCCAGGTAGATGCTCTTCCTTCCCGTTGACCTCCTCACCGATTCCTCACATCTGTTCACTAAGAATCACAGAATTGGGTAGGAGAAAAGATTGTGGAGGAGAGGTGGATGTGGAGCACATCTCTCTCCATGGATATATCAGGAATATACCTTCAGACACAGAAGTGCACGCAGAACACCAGCTGAGAGTGGACAGGAGTATCTGACCAGTAGAAAAGAATATATAGAAAATGCAGAACTCTGTAGGATGAAGGAACTAGGGGGAAAAACAGGAGTGTTATTGGGACTGGACCTGCCTTCGGCGGGTGGGGGAACTGAAGCAGGGGTCCGATCCCCACATTGGGGCAACTGTCTGAATCAGAGGAGAACCATTTAAGGCTGAGTGAAACTGCTGATCTGTGGCAGTCTAAATGGAATGAGAATCAGGCAGTCCTTGCCGCAGCCATACATATGCTGGGCAGGAACATGGGTCCCCTGGAAGGGGCAGTGGCTGGGAGCTGGAATTTAGGGAGTGTGGAGCAATCCCAGGGCGAGGGCTGCTGTTGACTGCAGAGAGACGGATCGAGGGGATGTGAGGGAAGAGATCGTGGTGGAAAATGCCTGTGGAGGAAAGTCAGGCAGCCGTGGAAGCAAGGCGATACTGCTGAGTCACGTTTAGGGGGTGCCTCTCTCTCCCCACATGCCAGCATCAGCAGCTGAACAATAGAAAGGCTGGCCCACCATATGCCTGAGGCACTGAACTACAGAGTAGGACCCCACCCAGGGCGCCCCTTTAAGTGCCTGATGTGCCAATCTGCAGAGGAGGTCTCCACCCAGGGGGCTGCTCTATGTGCCTGATGTGCCGATCTGCAGAGTAGGTCCCCGGCCAGTGGGCCCCTCCATGTGCCTGATGCGCTGAGCAACAGAGACGGGCCCTAGGCAAGAGAGCCCTCTAAGTGCTTGAACAGGCAGAGCTACGGAGAAAGACTGGCCAAAGAGGCCTCCTGATCGCCAGCTACAAGAAGTTCGAAAAAAGACTCTGATAGGGCCATAACTCCTGTGGTGGAGGCAGTCCATGTCCCTGCACCCTTGGCGCCGACAGAGTCCCCGTAAGCCAAGCAGCTGCACCACCTTCACGCTCAACTCTCACTGGGGCAGAACTGCCTCAGGCAAGAAAAATCTTGTGTGTATGTGCAGGGTCGCTTCGGTCGTGTCTGACTCTCTGCGACCCTGTAGACTGTGGACTGCCGATCTTCTTTGTCAGGGAGGGGGTTTCTCCAAGCAAGAATACTGGAGCGTATTGGCCAATACTGGTTGCCATACCCTTCTAGAGCACTGTATTTCCTGCTGCCCTAGCCGCCAACTCCCCTGAGTACCTGGTGCTGGCCAGAGCCCCTGCGACCCAAGCAGCTAAACCATCTCTACACCTGGCCCTCACAGGGGCAAACCCAAGTCCTCCAATGCAGCCTCAGGAGCAAACCCCAGTGGACGACCCATATGTAGAGGTGGAAATAAAACCACAATTGAAGCCCAGGGGCAGTGTGGCTAAGGAAGAAGACCCAAAGCTTTCCCACCAACTGTACAAGCTGCAGATTAAATCCACATGATCAACTAGGCAGACTCTGTGTCTATGGAATATATAAAAGGTCATTGAGAGTGCCCACAAAGAAACCACACTAGTTCTGATGGCTGTGGACATTGGAGGCAAGAACACACGGGAGTAGGACCAGATTAGAATCTGAGCTGCCCCCACAGCAGGTCCAGAGATCAGCAGTGTTGGAGGGCATCCTAGGGAGGTAAGGTTGACTGTGACTTCCATCGAGGGAAAGGACTCTGATAGCAGTGACTCAAGAAAGACATTTATTATTCTTCTTTTTTGACTTGTTCTGTAGAATCTTTCGGATTTTTTTCTTTTTGTTCCCCTCCCCCCCCCCCCCCCCCCCCAGTTCTATTGGCACTGTGAAATCCAATTAAGCTTTTGAGCCTTTTTTTTTTTTTCTCAGTCACATTTTTTATTGTTGTTATAAACCTCTGCCTCTATGTTGGGCTTTTGCAGGTCTATGGAGTTTTCCCTTTTCTTTTTATCTTTTTAATTTTAATTTTTTAAACCTATTATTATTTGTTCTACATTTATTCCTTTGTTTGCTTTTCCTACTGTTCTTTTCCCCTTGCAATTAATCTTTAACGTATATAAATCTTCTTGATCTACCTCTATTTAATTTTGCATATCCATTTTTTCTTTCTTTTCTTTCCTCTCAGCATGTTTGTTAGTTTTGTTTTCATTGCTTTATTCCCCACTTGGCACCTTGCTTTAGTTTTGTTTTCCAGTTTGTGCTTTAGTTAGTTTTGTTCTTAACTGGTAAATATAATTTTTGATTTCTTTTGTTCACCAGGTCAATCTACTGTACTTTATTTTTTTTGAACTGTTTTGACTTTGCTCGAGTGTATATGTATATATTCCATTATTTTAATTTATTATTTGCCTGATTTTGTTACTGCCATTTGTCTGGGGTTCATCTTTGGTTTCTCATTTTTGGATATTTCACTTAATGCCATAACAAACCACCTGCGGAATCTTTATTCCTGAACAGAGATCAAGCCCTGGGCCTTTGGAGTGGGAGCACTGACTCCAAGACCTTAGGCTACCAGAGAACTAACCCTAGGGAGTATCAAATAGTGAGAACTCACACAAAGGAGGCCACTTGAATACAAGACCCAGCATCACCCAACCACCAGTAGCACGCTGTGCAGGATGCCTCATCTAAACAACAAACAAAACAAAAATACAAACCCAATCATCAGCAGACAGAATTACCACCTCACTCAGCCTTGCCCACCAGAGGAAAAACAAGCAAACAAACAAACAAACGAAAACTCAGCACAAATGTCACCCTATATGAAGCTTACACAAACCACTGGACCAACCTCAGGAGGGCAGAAACCAAAAGGAAGAAAGAATTCAACCTTCTTCAAGGAAAGAATTCAACTTTCTTTGAAGTCTGCAAAAAGGAGAGGTCTCCTTTTTGCAGACCTCAAACACAGTAAGTTTAAAAAAAAAATAATGAAAAGGCAGAGAAATACAACACAAATGAAGGAACAAACTAGAAACACAGAAGTACAGATAAATGAAGAGGAACTATGCAAACTACCTGAAAAAGAATTCAGAATAATGATAGTAAAGATGATCAAAACCTTGAAAACAAAATGGAGAAAATGCAAGAATCAATTAACAAAGACCTAGAAGAACGAAAGAATAAACATACAGAGACAAACAACACAATTACTGAAATTAAAAATACTCTAGAAGGAATCAGTAGCAGAATATCTGAAGAAGAATGAATCAAAGAGCTGAAAGATAAAATGGTAGAAATAACTTCTGAAGAGCAGAATAAAGTAAAAAGAGTGAAAAGAACTGAGGATAGTCTCAGAGACCTCTGGGACAATATCAAACACACCAACATTTGAATTATTGGGGTCCCAGAAGAAGAAGAAGAGAAAAAGAAAGGGTATGAGAAAATTTTTGAAGAGATTATAGTTGAAAATTTCCCCAACATGGAAAAGGAAATAGTCGGTCAAGTCCAAGAGGCACAAAGAGTCCCATACAGGATAAACCAAAAGAGAAACATGCCAAGATGCATACTAATCAAACTAACAAAGGCTAAACACAAATAAAGAATATTAAAAGCAGCAAGGGAGAAGCAACAAGTAACATACAAGGGAAACCCCATAACTTAACAGCTAATCTTTCAGCAGAAACTCTGCAGGCAAGAAGGGAATGGCAGGATATATTTAAAGTACTGAAAGAGAAAACTCTACAACCAAGATTATTGTATCCAGCAAGGATCTCATTCAAAATTGACAAAGAAATAAAAAGCTTTTCAGGCAAGCAAAAGTTCAGAGAATTCAGTACAACCAAACCAGCTTTACAATAAATGTTGAAGGGACTTATATAGTCAAGAAATACAAGAGAAGAAAAAAGATCTACAAAATCAACCCCAAACAGTTAAGAAATTGGCAATAGGAATAGATGTATCAATAATTACTTTAAATGTAAATGGATTAAATGCTACAACCAAAAGACACAGACTGGCTGAATGAATACAACAACAAGACCCATATATATGCTGTCCACAAGAAACCCACTTCAGACCTAAAGACATGTATAAACTGAAAATGAGAGGATGGAAAAATATATTCCATGAGAATGGGAAGCAAAAGAAAGCTGGAGTAGCAATCCCCATATCAGACAAAATAGACCTTAAAATAAAAAAGGTTACAAGAGATAAGGAAGGACACTACATAATGATCAAGGGGTCAATCCAAGAGGAAGACATAACAATTGTAAGTATCTGTGCACCCAACATAGGAGCACCTCAGTACATAAGACAAAAACTAACAGACATAAAAGGAGAAATTGACAGTAACATGATAATAATAGGAGACTTTAACACCCCACTCACACCAGTGGACAGATCATCAAAACAGAAAATTAATAAGGAAACACAAATCTTAAATGATACATTAGATGAGATGGATCTCTTTGATATCTTCAGGACATTCCATCCAAATGCATAAGAACACACCTTCTCAAGTGCCCATGGAACATTCTCCAGGATAGACCACATCTTGGGTCATAAATCAAACCTCAGTAAATTTGAGAAAATTGAAATCATATCAAGCATCTTCTCTGACCACAATGCTATGAGACTGGATATCAGTTACAAGAAAAGAATTGTAAGAAACACAAACATGCAGATTAAACAACATGTTTCTAAATAACCAACAGATTACTGAAGAAATCAAAAGGGAAATAAAAAAATTTATAGAAACAAATGACAATGAAAACATGACAACTCAAAACCTATGGTATGCAGCAAAAGCAGTTCTAAGAGGGAAGTTTATAGCAATACAGTCCTACCTCAAGAAACAAGAAAAACATCAAATAGAAACCTAACCTTATACCTAAAACAATGGGAAAAAGAAGAACAAACAAACAAACAAAAGCCCCAAAATTAGTAGAAGGAAATAAATCATAAAGATCCGAGCAGAAATAAATGAAAAAGAAATGAAAGAAACAATAGGAAGAATTAATAAAACTAAAAGCTGGTTCTTTGAGAAGATAAACAAAATTGACAAACCTTTAGCCAGACTCATCAAGAAAAAAAGAGAAGAATCAAATCAACAAAATTAGAAATGAAAATGGAGAGGTTACAACAGACAATGCAGGAATACAAAGGATTATAAGAGACTATTATGAACAACTATATGGCAATAAAATAGTTAACCTGGAAGAAATGGACAGATTCTTAGAAAAGTTCAGTCTTCCAAGGCTGAACCAGGAAGAAATAGAAATTATGAACAACTCAGTTACAAGCACTGAAATTGAAGCCGTGATAAAAAATCTCCCAAAAAACAAAAGCCCAGGACCACATGGTTTCACAGGAGAATTCTATCAAACATTTAGAGAAGAGCTAATGCCTATCCGTCTAAAATTCTTTCAAAAAATGGTAGAGGAAGAAACACTTCCGTACTCATTCTACGAGGCAACCATCACCCTGATACCAAAACCAGACAAAGACAACAGAAAAAAAGAAAACTGCAGACCAGTATCACTGATGAACATAGATGCAGGAATCCTCAACAAAATTTTAGCAAATAGAATTCAGCAACACATCAAAAAGCTCATACACCATGATCAAGCTGGGTTTATTCCAGGGATACAAGGGTTCTTCAATATATACAAATCAATCAATGTGATACACCATATTAACAAATTGAAAGATAAAAACCATATGATAATCTCAATAGATGTAGAAAAAGCTTTGACAAAATTCAGCACCCTTTTATGATTAAAACTCTTCAAAAAGTGGCCATAGAAGGAACCTACCTCAACATATTAAAGTCCATATATGATAAGCCGACAGCAGACATTATTCTCAATGGTGAAAAACTGAAAGCACTCCCCCTAAGATCAGGAACAAGAGAAGGGTGTCCTCTTTTGCCACTGTTAATTCAACATAGTTCTGAAAGTCCTAGCTACAGCAATCAGAGAAGAAAAAGAAATTAAAGGAATCCAGATTGAAAAAGAAGTGAAGCTCTCACTGTTTGCAGATGACATGATACTGTACATAGAAAACCCTAAAGATAGTATCAGAAAATTTCTAGAGCTAATCAGTGAATTTAGCGAAGTTGCAGGATACAAAATCAATACACAGAAATCACTAGCATTTCTATATGCTGACAGTGGAAAACCAGAAAGAGAAATTAAGGACTCAATCCCATTCACCATTGCAAAAAAAGAATTAAATATCTAGGAGTAAACCTACCTACAGAGACAAAAGAACTGTACACAGAAAATTATAAGACACTAATGAAAGAAATTAAAGATGACATAAACAGATGGGGAGATATCCCATGTTCCTGGGTAGGAAGAATCAATATTGTGAACATGACTATACTACCAAATGCAATCTACAGATTCAATGAGATCCCTATCAAATTACCAATGGCATTTTTCACAGAACTAGAACAAAAAACTTCACAATTCATATGGAAACACAAAAGACCCCAAGTATCCAAAGCAGTCTTGAGAAAGAAGAATGGAGCTGGAGGAATCAACCTTCCTGACTTCAGATTATACTACAAAGCTACAGTCATCAAGATAGTGTGCTGCTGGCACAAAAACAGAAATACAGACCAATGGAACAAGATAGAAAGCCCAGAAATAAACCCATGAACCTGTGGGTACCTTATTTTTGACAAAGGAGGCAAGAATATACAATGTGGCAAAGACAGCCTCTTCAATGAATGGTTCTAGGAAAACTGGACAGCTACATGCAAAAGAATGAAATTAGAACACTTCCTAACACCATATACAAAGATAAACTCAAAATGGATTAAAGACCTAAATGTAAGATCAGAAACTGTAAAACTCTTAGAGGAAAACATAGGTAGAACACTCGATGATATAAATCAAAGCAAGATCCTCTATGACCCACCTCCTAGAGTAACAGAAATAAAAATAAAAGTGAACAAGTGGGACCTGATTAAACTTAAAAGCTTTTGCACAGCAAACGAAACTATAAGCAAGGTGAAAAGACAGTCCTCAGAATGGGAGAGAATACTAGCAAATGAAACAACGGACAAAGGATTAATTTCCAAAATATACAAGCAGCTCATATAACTTAATACCAGGAAAACAAACAACCCAATCCAAAAGTGGGAAAAAGACCTAAATGGACATTTCTCCAAAGAAGACATACAGATGGCTAACAAACACATGAAAAGATGTTCAACATCACTCATTATTAGAGAAATGCAAATCGAAACTACAATGAGAAATCACCTCACACAGTCAGAATGGCCATCATCAAAAAGTCTACAAACGGAGAACAGGGCCGGGTGGGGCGGAGAGTAGGCAGGGGCGGGGCTGGGCTGGTGCTGAGGCCAGAGATGCTGTGGGACTGCGACAGCGCTCGGCTGCTGGGAGCACTGCATTGAAAACACCGAGGTAAAGTGAATTCTGAGGACAGAAGAATTTGATGACACAGACCACTGAACTTCTTTGTTGGGAGCACACGTTATGAACCCTTTCTGGAGCATGTCTACAAGCTCTGTACGCAAACGGTCTGATGGTGAAGAGAAGACATTAACAGGGGATGTGAAAACCAGTCCTCCACGCACCGCTCCAAAGAAACAGCTGCCTTCTATTCCCAAAAATGCTTTGCCCATAACTTATCCTACATCTCCTGCCCCAGCAACACAGTCAACAAATGACACGCATGCTTCCTACAGACCTTTCTACCTGGAATACTCCCTTCTTGCAGAATTTACCTTGGTTGTGAAGCAGAAGTTACCAGGTGTCTACGTGCAGCCGTCTTATCGATCTGCATTAATGTGGTTCGGAGTAATATTCATACGGCATGGACTTCATCAAGATGGCGTATTTAAGTTTACAGTTTACATCCCTGATAACTACCCGGATGGTGACTGTCCACGTTTGGTGTTTGATATTCCCGTCTTTCACCCGCTAGTAGATCCCACCTTGGGTGAACTGGATGTGAAGAGAGTATTTGCAAAATGGAGGCGGAACCATAATCACATTTGGCAAGTACTGATGTACGCAAGGAGAGTCTTCTACAAGATTGATACAGCAAGCCCCCTAAACCCAGAGGCTGCAGTACTGTACGAGAAAGATATTTAGCTTTTTAAAAATAAAGTGGTTGACAGCGTTAAGGTGTGCACTGCTCGCTTGTTTGACCAACCTAAAATAGAAGACCCCTATGCAATTAGCTTTTCTCCGTGGAATCCTTCTGTCCATGATGAAGCCAGAGAGAAAATGCTGACTCAGAAAAAGAAGCCTGAAGAACAGCACAGTAGAAGTGTTCATGTCGCTGGCCTGTCATGGGTAAAGCCTGGCTCAGTACAACCTTTCAGTAAAGAAGAGAAAACAGTAGCGACTTAAGAGCTGGTGAATCCGGTGCACCACGCACTTGCCTGCTGGACTTCGGCTGGTAAAGCTGACCAATGGCGAAGCACTGCCTGCAGAGTAAAACGTTGTGAACAGTGAAAAAAAAAAAAAAGTCTACAAACAATAAATTCTGGAGAGGGTGTGGAGAAAAGGGAATGCTGTTGCATGTTGGTGGGAATGTAAATTGATACAGCCACTATGGAAGACAGTATGGAGATTCCTCAAAAAACTAGGAATAAAACTACCATATGACCCAGCAATCCCACTTCTAGGCATATACCCTGAGGAAACCAAAGTTGAAAAAGACACATGTATCCCATTGTTCACTGGAGCACTGTTTACAATAGCTGGAACATGGAGGCAACCTAGATGTTCATTGACAGATGACTGGATAAAGAAGTTGTGGTACACATACACAATGGAATATTACTCAGCCATATAAAGGAATGCATTTGAGTACGTTCTAATGAGGTGGATGAACCTAGAGCCTATTACACAGAATGAAGTAAGTCAGAAAGAGAAAGATAACTATCATATTCTAACGCATTTATTTGGAATCTAGAAAAATGGTACTGAAGAACTTATTTACAGGGCAGCAATGGAGAAGCAGACACAGAGAATAGACTTATGGACGTGGGGAGAGGGGGAGAGGGTGAGACGTATGGAGAGAGTACCATGGAAACTTACATTACCATATGTAAGGTAGATAGCCAACGGGGATTTGCTGTGTGGCTCAGGAAACTCAAACAGGGGCTCTGTATCAACCTAGAGGGGTGGGATGGGGAGGGAGATGGGAGGGAGGTTCAAAAGGGAGGGGATATATGTATGCCTATGGCTGATTCATGTTGAGGTTTGACAGAAAACAACAAAATTCCGTAAAGCAATTATCCTTTAAAGCAAATATCCTTTAGAAAAGGGGGAAAAAAAAAAAAAAAGAATCACAAAATCACAGGATCTGTGAGGCAATCTCTTTCCACGATAAGAAATTGGTTTCATTCCTTGTGCTAACTCTGAAAGACTGGCAGTGGTTGCCTAAAGTATTACCGTGGTAAAAATTTGGGGGGCTGTAACTGGACCCAATAGGGGAGAGTGTTGTAATACATTAGTAATGTCTGTAATGGGCATAATAGATGTGGATTTGATTCCTGGGTTGGGAAGATCCCCTGGAGGAGGGCATGGCAACCCACTCCAGTTTTCTTGCCTGGAGAATTCCCTGGACAGAAGAACTTGGCGGGCTGCAGTCCATGGAGTCACAAAGAGTCACACACGACTGAAGCAATTTAGCACACACGTAACTACATAGGCAGACCTCATTTTATTGTGCATCAGTTTATTGCCCTTTGAAGATAGCTGTGTTTGTTTGTTTGTTTGTTTTTATGAAACAAAGATTTGTGGCAGTGTTGTATCCAGAAAGTCTGTTGGTACCATTTTTCCACAAGCATTTGCTCACTTTGTGTCACTGTGTCACGTTTTGGTAATTCTTGCAGTGGTTCAGTCTTTTTCATTATTGTATTTATGATGGTGATCTGTGATCAGTAATCTTTGATGTTACTATTGTACTTGTTATGGGGTGCCATGAGCCATGCCCATATAAGGTAGGGACTTCACCCATCAATGCTGTGTTCTGATTGCTCCACTGGCTGGCTGATCCCGCATCTCTGTTCCTCTTCTCAGGCTTCCCTTTTCCCTGAGACAAAATAATATTGAAATTAGGTCAATTAATAACCCACAATGGCTTCTAAGAGTTCAAGTGAAATGTCTCTTACTTCAAATCAAAATCTAGAAATAAGATTAAGCTTGAGGAGGAAGGCATTTTGAAAGCCAAGACTGGCTGAAAGCTAAGCCTCTTGTGCCAAACAGATAGCTGAGTTGTAAATACGGAGGAAAACTTCTTAAAGGAGACTAACAGTGAAACTTCAGTGAACAGAAGAGTGATAAGAAAGGAAAACAGCCTGATAGCTGATATGAAGAAAGCTTTAGTGGTCTGGATAGAAGATCATACCAACTACAATGTTCCCTTCAGCCAAAACCTAGTCCAGAGCAAGGCCCTAACTCTCTTCAATTCTGTGAAGACTAAGAGAGGTGGGGGAGCTGTGGAAAGAAAGTTTGAAGCTTGGTGGGCTCATGAGGTTTCAGGAAAGAAGCTGCCTCCATCCAAAGTGCAAGGTGAAGCAAGTGCTGATGCTGAAGCTGCAGCAAGTTATTTAGATCTCATTAAGATTGTTAATTTAGATTGTTATTGTTCAGTCACTTTAGTCATGTCTAACTCTTTGCGACCCCATGGACTGTAGCCTGCCAGGCTCCTCTGTCCTCCACCATCTCTTGGAGTTTGCTCAGATTCATGTTTATTCAGTGATGCTATCTAACCATCTAATCTTCCGCCGCGCCCTTTTCTTCTTGCCTTCAGTTGGCTCAGTGGTAAAGAACCTGCCTGCCAATGCAGGAGACATAAGAGATGCAGGTTCAGTCCCTGGGTCAGGAAGATCTCCTAGAGGAGGGCACGGCAACCCACTCCAATATTCCTGCCCAGAGAATCCCATGGACTAGAGGAGCCTGGCGGGCTATATGGTCCATGGGTTCGGACATGACTGAAGTGGCTTAGTACAGCACAGCAAGAGAGAAACAACATTTTATTGAGTATTTAGGGTGTGTCAGGCACTGTGCTGGAAGTTGAGGAGTCATAAATTTCTAAGTCCTGCCCAGTTGCTGTCTTTAAGAAGCTCACACCGCAGAACACTTGTCTAAAGTCCTGATCCATTCATGAAGTCTTCATCTGTGACGCTGACTGTGATTTCAGCCCGGTCTGCATTCCTGGGCCTGCTGCTGATGGTCTCCTCCTCTGCATTCTCAGCCTTACTGCCACCCCCTGGCATAGTTAATCCTGTGATTAAGTTCACACTGAGGACATTCCATGTTGACAATGAGTAGAGTTCTAAGTGGTACCCTACTCACCCTGAAAGCTTGACTTCATGGGGATTTGTGCACTTGGCTTTGAGAAAGCCAATCAGCTTAGGTCAGCAGGCTCCATCTGGAGGTTCATTTTATTAATTCTTCTTTAGACATTGGTCCTATGGCTAGGTTATCAGTTAATTTATTTATACTCCATATCTTTTCAGAAAGAATCTATGTACATATAGACAGTATATTAAAAAGCAGAGACATCACTTTGCTAACAAAGGTCCATATAGTTAAAAACTATGATTTTTCCAGTAGTCATGTATGGATGTCAGACTTAGACCATAAAGAAGGCTGAGCACTGAAGAGTTGATGCTTTCAAATTGTGGTGCTGGAGAAGACTCTTGAGAGTCCCATGGACAGCAAGGAGATCAAACCAGCCAATCCTAAAGGAAATCAACCTTTAATATTCACTGGAAGGACTGATGCTAAAGGTGAAGCTCCAATACTTTGGCTACCATCTGACTCATTGGAAAAGACCCTGATTCGGGAAAGGATTGAGGGCAGGAGGAGGAGTGGATGACAGAGGATGAGATCGTTGGATGGCATCTCCAACTCAATGGGCATGAGTTGGAGCAAACTCTGGGAGATAGTGAAGGGCAGGAAAGCCTGGTGTGCTGTAGTTCATGGGGTCAAAAAGAGTTGGACACAACTGAGCAACAACAACAAGAATAGAACAGAATAGAATAAAAATAAACAATCTTGATTGAGACAGAGAAAAGGGAACAATTATCGCCAATTAATATAGGTTAATACAGCTGTTGTGATGAAGCAACAGGGTTACAGATTTGCTAACACCCAGTGCAAAATGAAAAGCAGAATAATACAGCTGTCTTTATTGGAAAGGAGGCAGCATAGTAAATTCTCAGAGGGTCCCTAGTTCATCTGAGTCAAGATGCCTTTATTACACTTGGCCGTTATGGTATAATAAAAGATAACTTTGGTGTTTTATTTTTTAATTGAAATATAGTAGCAGTTAATTATACAGCAGTTAAGTTACAGGTGTACCCAGTGATTCCACTCCTGGGTATGTATCTGAAGAAAACAAAAGCACTAATTTGAAAAGATATGTGCACCCCAGTGTCCATGGCAGCATTATTTGGTAATTTGCAATTACCAAGACATGAAAACAACCTAAGTGTCCATCAGCAGATGAATGGATAAAGGATACACACACACACACACACACACACACACTGGAATACTACTCAGCTGTAAAAAAGAATGAAATTTTGCCATTTGCAGCAACACGGATGGACTTGGAAGGCATTTTGTTAAGTATATTTGGTCTTTATTTCCGGCTTCTGGTATTGAGCTTTAAAACCCTTGAAATTTCCTAAGGGATAGGAGGAGAGGTGCTTTTTGTTATTTGTATTGAGCTTCTTTTGATCAGATCTGAATTTATGCTAATAATGCTAGTCACTGGGATGACTAAGTGATTAGAGGGTTGGAAGTTTCATCCCCACCCATTTACCTCCACGAAACTGGGGTGGAGTGGGACTGGAGATTAAACTCTGTAAAAACTCTTGAATAAGGAAATGTGATAAGCTTCTGGGTTGGTGAACACATTGAGGTGTTGGGAGGTGATGCTCCTGGAAAGAGCCATGGGAGCTTCATTTTCTACCCTCCATCATACTGCGCTCTCAGCAACTATTTTATTTGGCTGTTCCTGAGTCATATCCTTCATAATGAACTGGGAAACATTAGCAAAGAGCCTTCCTGACTTCTGTGAGCTGTTCTAGCAAATGGTACAAACCTGGAGAAGGGAGGTGGGAAATCCTCCTTTGTAGCCAAGTTGGATAAAAGTGTGGGTAATGTGGGGACCCACTACTTGTGATGTGTGTCTAAAGTGGGGGGCAGTTCTGTAGAACAGCTCTTCATCTGTGGTCCTGTGGCTCACTTCAGGTAGTTAGTGTCAGAATTGACTTGGGTTATAGGATACTTAGTGTCTGCCAGGGATAGGCTTTGAGGTGGCTGAGTCCCTGAATTTGGGGCAGATCCACCTGGGTCCAGGGAATCCAAGGAGACAGGGAGGATGGCCACATCAGGGAGACTAGTTCCTAGGCGAGGGCATACGCTCCTATTCTTTGTGTGAGAAGTATGTCCCTTCTTAGGGAATACATGCAGACTCTGAGCTGGTGTGAGCATGACACTGGGTTTAGGAGGACAGAAAACACATTTCATATGACCCCACCCATGCCAAGTGACCGTGTGAATGAGTGTGTGACCATGGGCTGTGGACAGTGTGCTTCATAGTCAAGAACTGCCTGGCAAAGGAAGATTTTTAAGAAGCGATGAGGTAATTGCATAGAAGCAGCAATGAAAACATGTAACTCAGACTGGGACTTGAACCCACAGTGGCACTGGTGGTAGAGTCTGTCTGCCAATGTAGGAGACATAAGAGACCTGGTTCAATGCCTAGGTCAGGAAGATCCCCTGGAGAAGGAATGGCAACCCTCTCTGGTATCCTTGCCTGGAAAACCCCATGGACAGAGGAGCCTGGTGGGCTACAGTCCACAGGGTCACAAAGAGTCAGACACGACTGAAGCGACTTAGCACACACACATACACATGCACACACACATTCACACACGCCTGCACATCTAGTCTCAGGACTTAATGAAGCTCAGTTTCTTGATGTCTCATCACAGAAAGAATTCAGTGAGAGACAAAGTGACAGGTAAGAAGTGGGTTTACTTAGAGAGAAACACACTCCACAGACAGAGTGTAGACCATCTCTAAAGGTGAGAGCAGCACCAGGGTATGGGGCTTTTCAGTTTTTATAGCGGTGGGTAATTTCCCAGGTTAATGAGTGGGAGGAGTATTCCCGCTATTTGGGGGAAGAGGCGGGGATTTTCTGGAATTGGGTCATTGCCCGCTTGTTGACCTTTATGGTCGGCCTTGGAACTGTCACGGTGCCTGTGTTTCTGTCATTTGGCTTGCTGTTGGTTACAATGAGTGTGCACTGAGGCTCAAGGTCTAGTGGAAGTCTACTCCTCCACTTATCTTGGCCTGTTTGATTAGAATCAGTTTACGTCGTGCCCAGGGGCTAGGTCATTCTTTTAAAGGTTATGTCTACTCATTTTCCTCCTGTTTCATTGGGACTTGAAGTGGCCCTTTAAGGAAGAATGGGGTGTAGGTTGCTAGAAAGATGAGGGGAAGGTGTTTCCAGAGTGAAGCAGCTGAGCAACAACTGGAGCAGAGTTGCAGCAGTGAGGAGAATGTCTTAACGCGCTGTGGCGGGAGGGTGAGCATAACTCCTAAGTATGAGTTTATGCTGTGCATCCCCAACCGTTCTAGATTCCTGTCTACAGAGAGTGTTTTCTACTGGAGGAGGATTAAATAAGGCAGGAACAAGGTACAGAATATGATGAATGCCATGAAGGCAATAAATGGGATGCTGTGAACACAGTGTTTGCACAGAGTTCTCTTATCCACTGTTTCATCCATAGCACAACTCTGATGCAGGCAGGGGAGATGATGATCGTCCGCGTCGTATAGATCAGGGACTCTGAAATTCGAGGCGACACACCAAAGGACGCAAGCCCTCGGCTCTTTCCCCTCCAGCGTGTTCTCCCTGCTGCAGTCTTGGGTAATTGAAGATGCTCAGGGAAGGCAGACTACCCAACAAGCCTCCTCTTCCAGCATGTAATCTGCCAGAGGGCAGGCCTATTTGCTTTGTTGGCCCTGGAGCCCTCTCCTTCGCCCTGGCATCCATTCAGTTTCCTGGTGACGCGGCCACCGAAAGTCAGCCATCAGCATTTTGTCACACTGAGCCCAGAGAAAGCTTCCATTTCACAAATGCATGATGACATTGTAAGCGGTTGAGTAAATTGGCCTGGTTTCCTTGCAGAAAAATAAGCATATTCTGAAATGACAGAAGCTCCCGTCAGTAAGAGGAATTACCTTACATCTCCGTGGTTGGTGCTGTTGCCGCAGCTCATTTGCCTGACCCAAAGCACAGCAGTTTCTTTTTCACAAGCCATTCCAGTTGGAGAGTAAACAGAGGTTTTGGGGGTTGCCTTTCTGTGGGGCTCTGCTCCAGATTGGGCTGTCAGTTCTGCCTGTGGTTTCCCCACAGCATGAGGTGAGAAGCAGGTGAAAACTGGGATGGGCTGCAGTTGTGCTGTTTGGAGCAAGAAGCAGCAGACGTGGTGAAGCGTGGATTGAGTATTGCTCCTCTCGAGCATCCCAGCCACCTCCAGTGAAGACAGCAGGAGAGAGAGCCATGCTACCACCATAAGGCACTGGAGCCACTGGACCGGTCCATTGGATCCGTAAGCCTCATTGGACTCGTGACTGCAGGAACATGATGAAGAGATCTGAATCTCAGTTTACCAGTAAGAAAATGTGCACAATGCTAATTGAGTTTTTTTTTTTTTTTAATCCATCATGCCTCAACACTGTCTTCTGAGGAAGCTTACAGTTTAATAACAACCAAAATCCATTCAGGGCTTCCCTGGTGGCTCAGATGGTAAAGAATCTGCCTGCAATGTTGGAGACCCAGGTTCGATCCCTGGATCAAGAAGATCACCTGGAGAAGGGAATGGCAACCCACTCCAGGATTCTTGCCTGAAGAATTCCATGGACAGAGGAGCCTGGCGGGCTATGGTCCATGGGAATCACAAAGTATCGGCACTACTGAGTGACTAATACAACACAAAATCCATTCAAAGCCCTGGGCCAAGTATTGAGAATCCAGAGTTATAAGGGGACTCAGGGCTCTTGTTCAAAGAGTGCTGTGTCCCTTGGGAGACTCAGCTGCGTAGAAATGAAGACTGGTATGTGACCCTGTACAGGTTGGGATGATGGTCATGATGTAGGCCAGTGCTCTGCAGACAGACGGCATGAACGGGAAGACCTGGTGAAGACTTCACCGAAAGTTTACGCTTAAACGTGTCCCGAAGGCTGAGCGGAAGTTTACCGTGTAGAGCAAGGGATCTTGAGAGGGTAACAGGCAGGAAGGCCAGGGGTCTCCAATCGGAGGAAAGAGGCTGCAAGTGCCAGACATTTTTATCTCTCTTCAGCGGCAGGAGGAAAAAAAAAACAGCGATGTTTTTTCTTCTCTATACAAATTTAAAAGGAGGTTTCTCTTAAAATGTTGTGTTGCCATGACACCTGGTTTCACCTGAAGCTAACTACTCTCAAACCTTGAGTTAACCAATACATTTCTTTTTCTTATGGAAATGTTGTCTTAAGCTATGTTAATGTACCCTAGACTCTATCTTCAAGTTGGTTCTGCCAAAAGGCCTAACTTACTTACTCAGGTATTGTTCCCCTAATCTAAGTAAACGAAACTATTTGCTGGTATTCTGCCCTTCTACAAGATTCAAGTCAATTGTTTTATGGCCAGGGATGAATTATCTGGTGCCATTCTAAATTTTATGACACTCCTTTCTTTTCATTAACAGACTGTGAGTGACTATATAACATACAGCTAAAGACTAGGAGGGGGGTACTCTTTTGCCCCCTGCTGATGCCTATGTCAGAAGCTTTCTCTATCTCCTTTATACTTTAATAAAACTTTATTACACAAAAGCTCTGAGCGATCCAGCCTCGTCTCTGGCCCCGGATTGAATTCGTTTCCTCCGGAGGCCAAGAATCCCGGCGTTTTATCGTTCAGCAACAACCTTTCAATCTTGAGTTCTGGGGATCAAGCTTCATGGGCCAGTCACTTACTCTCCAAACCTCAGTTTTCTCATCTGAAAAAAATGTTTAGCCAGACCACTTCTGGGGCTTGTGTACACCAGTGGCTTTTTTTTTTTTTTTGACTGCACTAGGTGTTTGTTGAGGCCCGAGCTTCCTCTAGTTATGGTGCATGGGCTTAGGTGTCCCTTGGCATGTGGGATCTTAGTTCCCCAACCAGGGGTCAAACCCATGTCCCCTGCATTGGGAGGTGGATTGTTAGCCACTGGACCAGCAGGGAAGTCCCATCAGTGGCTATCTTCATTCTTATCCAACAGCACTTGCATATGCCTTCAACCATTACCCGCATCTCAGAACCAGGGACCACACCCAGGTTTGCTTCTAAGTAAGTTTCTGGTGCGTTCAGGCCAGAACAGAGAGGTTATCGAGGGGCGAGGAGAGTACAGTGGCACGCGAGCCTGAGATCTTGTTTTTTTTTTTTTTTCAACTGAAAGATTTATGAGTGTTAAGTCATCATCTGTATATAACCATGTATTATTGAAATTCCATTATAGGACTTATGATGCCTAGTATTGTCCAGCTTAGGGTCTTAGTCAGAAAGCAGTGGGAGGCACTGATGTAGACACTATGAGGTAAATGAATGAGTAACATGGTGTTGTCAGACCCAGGGAAAGAAATGCTATATATATTTATATCTTGTTTCTCAGGAAATCTACTCATAAGAGATGTTATTTCCTTAAGCAGGTAATCACATTATCCTCCCGACAGACTCTTTTTTTCTTGTTGGGAGTAGTCTGTTCACTTTGGAGAGCCCCTCTTCTTGGAAGAAAACTCTAAAGGACAGGATTTGAGATCATTTCAATATGTTAATTCATTGTTTCCTTTCCCCAGTGCCTCCTGAGAAGACAAACTGAAGCTCGCCTTGCCACTTTGTATGCACCAGACCTCCACACCCGAGGCTTATCACAAGCAATTATCTTACCCAAATAAAAAATGAAAATGGAAAAGTTAAATAAATAACAGGACATCTTGATGGAATCGCAGTAATGCTCATCTTGGTTAACATTAGCCCTGACTTTTGGACAGCGAGATTTGTTAATGCGCTTGTCCTTTGTTTAGGCATCTATCTCTGTAAATCTCATGACTTTCCAAAATGATGGATGGCAGCCCTCTCTGTTCTCCCCTAAAAATACATTCTCCAGGAAACTGGGAGAGGCAAAATATGGGCACTGTAGCCCTGACCTAAGCATCACTCAGATCGGGCAAAACCCTCAAAACTGAATTCACCTAAAATGGTTGCGGTTTTCCCCACCCAAGTTGTAACCTTCCCTCTTTCCTGATTTTCTTGCTCTGCATACCTGCAGGAGTCAGACCTCACTGAACTTGACCTGGAAACTGTAAGTTGGCGGAGCAGCCAGGATGGACCAGTTTGGGCCCTGGGAGCAAACTCAAACTCAGGAACTTAACACAGCAGAAGCTTTTAGTCCTTCTTCGTGCAAAGTCTCCTGTAGATACTACTGATTTTCCACAACAGCTGCCCTCCAGAGCTCCAGCCTGGCTTTGCAGGCTGCTTGGCCCTCTCAGCTCCAACATCCGCTGTGCACTTCCACCTTGGCCGCGGCAGGGTACGGGCAGCCTGGAGAGCCGGACACTGACCGTTCGGACTTTGGGAAGGAAGTGACGCAGGCCGTTTCCGGTCACATTTCACTGGTCAGAACTGGTCCGCGGTCAGCCCAACCGTAAGAGGGCAGGAAGTGCACCCGGAAGTAAATGAGCCATTCGCTCTGCTGCACGTGAGTGAAACCTTTTGGACCATTGACAGTTGTTTCTATACTTGCCCCAAGTGTTGCTTGCTTAACCCAGGTGTCAGCGGTCTGGGAGTTCCAACAGACTTTTGAAGTCACCCATTAAAAAAAAAAAATAAAAATAAAAAATAAAATATATATATATATATATAAAAACTATGTATATTATATATATACATATATAATTTTAAATAGGCTTTATTTTTTTTAAGAGCACTTTTAGGTTCACAGCAAAGTTTAGCAGAAAGCACAGAGATTTCCCTTATACACCCTGCCTCTCCACAGCCTCCTCTATGTAAGCATCTCCCACCAGGGTGGAACACTGGTTATAACTGATGAGGCTCTGGGGACTCATCACTGTCACCCAAAGTCTGTAGTTAGGGTTCACTCTTTGTGCTGTACATCCTGTGGGATTTGACAAATGCGTAATGATGTGTATCCATCATTATGGTATCATCCAGAACAGTCTCACTGCCTTGAAAATCCTCTGTGTTCTGCCTATTCACTCCTTCCCCCTTACCCTTGGCAACCGCTGATATTTTTACTGTCTCTATAGTTTTACCTTTTTCAGAACATCATCTAGTTGGAATCATATAGTATGTAGCCTTTTCAGATTGGCTTCATTCATTTAGTAATATTTAAGTTTCCTTCATGTCTTTGAGGGCTTGATAAGCTTATTTCTTTTTAGTGCTGAATAATATTCCATTGTCTAAAGGTACCACAGCTATTTATCCACTCACCTACTGAAGCACATTTTGGTTGCTTCCAAGTTTTGCAATTATGAATAAAGTTGTAATAAACATCTGTGTAGGTTTTTGTGTGGACCTAAACTTTCAGCTACTTCGGGTAAATACCAAGAAGGATGACTGTGGGATCATATGGTAAGAGTATGTCTAATTTTGTAAGAAACTACAAACTGTCTTCTAAAGTGTCTGTACCATTTGCATTCCCGTTAGCAATGACTGAGCATTCCTATTGCATTTGGTCTTCTCGGTGTTTTAGATTGTGGCTGTTCTGATTTCTCTGTTGTTTTAATTTGAAATTCCCTAATGATACATAATGTTGTATAGATTCTCTTCTGTTTACTTGCCACCTATATATCTTCTTTGGTGAGGTGTCTGTTTAGTCTCTTGCTCATTCAGTTTTTAGCCAAGTTTTTTTCTTATTTTTGAATTTTAAAAGTTCTTTGTGTATTCTTTATAGCAGTTCTTTAGCAGAATGTCTTTTGCATATATTTTCTCCTAATCTGTGACTTATTTTATTTTTTAAACAAAGTCTCAATTGCCATATGAAACCCAAAATTCCCAGCAATGCCTTTGAAGATTCTTGAAAGTAGAGGGACTTATATTTTTTGTAGTCACTTCTAGCTATGATTCCTGTAGCCAGAGAATTTTTGACCCCTAGTCTTGAGTAGATATGAACATGAGATGTGGCCTCTGTTTTCTTATAATTCCTTTCATCTTCATTGCCCCTCCCTCCATCCTACTTCCCAGCACCACAGAGATACTGAAGTTTTGGGGAAGAGGAGGGAAGTTAGAGCATGGGTCTGTGTAACAGTTTAAAGTGTGATATTGGTTATAGCCATTCTTCAAAGTTTCTCAGCCATACCCAGCATCTGGAATATTTCAGTGGCCACCCTTTCTTTGCCCTGCATGTTGCATTTTTTTCCCACCACTTCTAAGATCTCTCCTCTTGACTTCTTATTTATATCCCCTGCATCTTCTCCAGGCTCTGAACCTCTTATCTTCTCCAGTTTCTGATTGTAGGTACAAATTTATTTCCTCTTATTTCCTGACACAGAGATATTTATTCAGTCTTTTTTTGTTTTGTATTTTCTTCTAGAACATACTTTAAAGTCTGTCTTTTCATACCCAAATAATCCGTGAGGCATTTCATTCAAACATAAGTTATTTTTTCTCTTTTAGAATTTCTAGTCCTGACTTTAAAATATCCCCTCACTCACTTTTGTAGGATAATCTTCCCAAGTGGGATATGGGGACAGGGTTTTAAAACAGTGTAGAAATAACCAGCTGCACTGCACATCCAGCTTCAGAGAGAGGAAGTGGTATGTTATCCCTGGTAGTCCCTCACACACACATCTGCGCATAGAAGAAATCTCATCCTAAAAGCAGGTCTATAACTTGTTTTAGGGACAGTCTACCCATAAAGTCCTCTGAAGGGCTGCCATAAAGAAAAAAATGGAAAAGGTCGCAATTTGAAAGTGCCACTGACGAGTCAGAACAGACCAGGGGCACATTGCACTCATGCCCGTCCTTCTCCCCGGCAGCACCGCCCTTGCACTGGGCAGTGCTGACAAGAGCACCCGGTGGTCCAGCTCTTAGGAAATGTTACTCAGTATGTCCATCTATTGGGAACCATCACCATCCATCCCAGGTATACACTTCAGGACTCGGTCAAAATCTGGGATTGCTTGATTATTTCATGATTGCTACTTGTTTTTAATGTTTACCAACATTTGGTTGATTGCTAATTGTGAATAGTAATATTTCCCCCCTTTCCCCTTTTAGCAAGTCATGATGCTGTGCAGGGTACTGGGGAGTGGGGTTACCCCTAAGTGCATTTAGAAATTCAAGGAGGTGCTATTTTGGATTTGGCATAAACTCATTCCACTTAACTCTCTCCAACTGAAATCAACAATTTCCTTCTCTGGTACCAAACCTGTATCTCTTGAACTGTTTTTCTCCTTCTAACCCTGTCCCTGGTTCCCTCACCCTCATACCATGATCTTGGAATGCTTGGGAAAGCTGGCCATGGGATTTTTTTCATCACTGTGGCCAAAACAGGATACAAAATTCCACATCTTCAGTCTTCTCCCAACTTAGTCTCCTTCAGAACTCTGAGATGCCACCTGGTATTATATGTCCTCATTGTTTGTGACATTATTGAAGACAATTGGGAGAGGACAAGAATAGTTGACACCTTATAGCTAAAGGATTGAAAATATAATGCAGAGTTCATTGGATATTTTCACTTTGGGGGTAAATACGTTGTCTTTAGCCAGGTTTGAGTTGGAATTTTAAGAAAGGAGTATTGACAGTTTCCATCTTTGTTTCCCTTGCCCTGCCCTGTACTATGTAGGGAAGAGGAGGCAGATTGGGAGTGAAAAAAAGATGAAGAAATATCTGTATTTATTTCCTTTTAATTTCTAACCTCTTAATAAGAAGTGGAAAGAAATTAACCAATAATAACAAGAATAAACTATTGCGGCGTCTACATGTAATGATTGTGGTGTTAGGTGCTTGGCACTAACTCTCACGAGGGTTGTTGGATTTATGTTGAGGGAGCAGGTTTTCTGCTTCAAAGAGCTTGGCTGCTGCAGAGAGCAGGTGAAACTGTGTCAATGGATGGAACTTACAAAAAGACAGATATTAAGAATATAAAGAAATTGCTAAGGAGTTAGCCCTATCTGATAACTAATGCGCCACCCTGGAGGAAAGTGACTTCTGGACTGAAAGTTTAGAGGTTTGTCCTAAGGATTGCCAACAAATCAAGCCAGACATTATTACCACCTGAAAACATCTCTTAATTTTTTTATACTTCTATGATCAGGAAAAATAACCAGTGTAATTTTTAAGGGCATTGATTGTCTCATTGTCCACAGGGAGCCACGCTAAAGAGTGTGCTGTGGGAACATCCCAAGCACGAAAGCCATTCCCTTTAGAAAGTGTCAGGTCAGGAGGATAACCCTGAAATAGAGGAGGTCCTTCACATTGCCTTTAATACCTCCTTTTCAGGTTCAGTGGAAGTCAAGCTTAATCCAAGTGGAATGGGACTTATCTCCTTTCTAAGAATGGGGACACTCTTCTTAGAAAAGGTAGTGTGTTTGTGATGGGCTGGACATGGAAGAGAGCACCATGCTTGGGTCAATGGGAAGGAAGAGACACTTGGATCCATCCTAAGAGGAGGCCCAGGAGTGGAAGTGAGTGGTTGACGCCAGCACTGCGCTTAGACCCAGCCAGAGGGATGCTCTTTTGGGGTCCTCCTCTGTCTCTCTTCTGCCTGTGCTCTATGGGTGCTGAGGGGTCATGGGACTGGGACGTGTGTCCACCCTGGACTCGTGCCTCTCCACCTCTACTTCCTGCCTGGAATTCCTTGGCCCTTCTCCTGGGTCAGTGCTCCAGAGCACAGAATACAATACTTACATGCACACGTTGGGCTTGCAGGCTTGGTAGGGGACTGTGGCTCATAGAAGGCATATTTGGGACTTGGGGGTGTGGACTGGAGCACCTGCGTATATGAGAGGCTTATGCTCTGCAGGACAGGATGACAAGGGAAGAGGCAGCGGGTCGAAATCCTGGGATGGGCTTTCTTTGCATCTCCTCATCCCAGGCAGAACCCTAAGGAGTCTGAGAAGTCTCAGTGTGAAACTGGTCTTCCAGCTTGAGGGTGTATGTGTAAGGTATGAGTATAGAAAATAATATATTTTTAAAAATAATCCACTCAGTGGTACTTATTAGAAACTTCCTCTGTGGCTCCCACTCTTATTCCTGCCTTTTCTTTTTAAAGTTATTTTATTTATGTATTTGTTTTTGGATGTGCTAGGTCTTCACTGCTGCATGCAGGCTTTCTTTCATTGCAGAGAGCAGGGGCTACTCTCTAGTTGCAGTGCAGAGACTTCTCCTTGTGGTGGCTTCTCCTGTTGCAGTGCACAGGCTCTAGAGTTTGTGGGCTCAGTAGCTGCGGCTTGTGGGCTCTAGAATGAGGGCTCAATAGTGGTGCACGGGCTTAGTCGCTCTGCAGCATGTAGGATCTTCAGGGACTAGGGATCGAACCCATGCCCCTTGCATTGGCAGGCGGATTCTTAACCACTGGACCACCAGGTAAGTCCCCTATACCTGTTTTGGGTGTGCAAATGTTCCCTCTCCTCCTTGAGATTGTCGTGAAGGATTTTCCTTCCAGAGTTCCTGGGGCAGAAGACAAAGGCAGTGGAGGACAGAGGCATCTGGTCTCCTCTTCCTAATGACCTATCAGATTCATTCTGGGCAAAATGGAACACGAGTCCCCACCAGTAAGGCCCGTCTCACTGAATTCTCTCTGTGTGTTTGGTTTAGCACAAGGCACCCGTCCTCATTTTGTGGTACGCAGAGGAGAGGGGTGCTGCTTTTGTTCCCGAATTCCTTTAACCCTCTATGATGAGAGGGAGAACTTGGAAGAAGGATAAATTGCAAGAGAGATCCAGCCCCTGCCTACGCACGCAGTTTGACGCTCCTCCTTCCCTGCCTTTGCCTCTCTACACTCAAGAGGCTCCACGGAGGCTTTGCTTCCACCTGTGTGCATCAGCTACCAAAGGGGGATTGCAAAGAGAGTTGCCATGGCACATCTTTGCAGATAACAGAAGTTGGCAGATGTTTTTTAATTAAAGAAATTCAGGTTATGAAAAAGATGTCATGGGTAGAGAGGATGGGAACGTGCCAGCCACCAACCCCAGCGCGCAGCATCTGCTTCTGGATCCTGTGAAATGCCACTGTCAGGAGTGGGAGGGAGGGGGCGCAGATGTAGGGAGCAGGATGCTGCCAGCGCTTGATTCCCTACCATGTGGGGTCCAGGGCCAAAGCTCGAAAGATCTACATCCGTGGTGAACACAGAACAACGGTGCAGCGGAGGGTTTTGACTTCCTTCTTGGACAGATCATGCATTGAAGCTTTGTAGGACTTTGAGTCTTCATGACTCTCCCTTCTTTGGGGGCCAATGACAGCAAGGAAATGATGTGCAAAGGACAGAGAAGCAAGTGTTTTCAAGCCCTTCCCTTCCATGTAGCTCTCTCTGATTGCTTTTGCCAGCAAGCCATCTTGTAGGCCTTCAGAAAGGAAGTTTGAAGTCTTCTAGTTCCATCTTTCATTGCCATTAAGGGAATGAAAGCCCGTGAGGGGAACTGACTTGTTCAAGGTCTCCCAGTGACATCAGTCACAGAGCTGGGTCTAGAACCAGGTCTCCTGATATGGCCACCACCCTGCCCACAAGAACTGCCTCCTTCCGAAGCTTTTGGAGCCTTTGTGGGTCATGCAGACTAACCTTTGGTTGAATGCTATTCTTTGGCAGCCATCCTGTGTCAGTATCTTTTAATAAACCCTACAAAAGCGTGAGTGTGACTATGCGAGTCACACAATTGAGATACTTACAGAAGCCTGTGGATAAAGTAAATGTGTAACAGGCCAGGTGAAAAACAATGGGGCTGATAGAGCCTGAGGCTTGGTAGAAGATGCATACCCCTCGTAAAGGCATCTAAATAATAAAGATTTTGAACACTGTCCTGACCAAACAGAATATTTGCAGGATACAGTTGTGTTGCTAGACTGTAACCCCTCCCAAAGAGCCTTAGATTTCAATAGTAGCCAGGCATATGGACCAGCATTGCCTGGTAGGGATATAATGCAGGCCTTCTCCAGATATAATTTTAATTTTTCTAGTAACCACATTAAAAGTAAAAAGTAGGTAAAATTAATATCTGTAATATGTCTTACTTAACC
Source organism: Cervus elaphus (assembly GCF_910594005.1). NCBI lineage: Eukaryota > Metazoa > Chordata > Mammalia > Artiodactyla > Cervidae > Cervus > Cervus elaphus. The sequence continues at coordinate 71,174,156 of NC_057828.1, read as the reverse complement.
ACATATATCCAAAATTTTATCATTTCAGCAGGTAGTCAGTTTAAACTTTATTAATGAGATGCTTTGCATAACAAGTGTTTGAAATCCAGTGTATATTTTGTGGCAGGTCTGGGATTTGAATTTATCCTTCTGATAAACTACTTACCCTATCTCATGGATGCTGGCAGAGGAGATGAGATTCTTGGGTCAGAGACAGAGGACTTTTTTACTCATGGCACAGCAAAGCAGTGTGAGTTATCAGCATGTTTGCTTCCGTTGCCCTGGACCCGTGTCAGCAGAATTCCAAGATGGCCTCAGAGATTCCCATCTCCTCACACACACACACCTTCTAGTTACTCAACCAAACCCTGCTATGCAGGGATTTTGCAGATGTGCTTAAGACCTTAAATCATTTGATAAATACATTTTAAGAATGAAGATTAATCAGGTCAGTGTGGCCTCTTTAAATATGGGGCTGAAGGTCAGAGACAGAGAGAGTGATGAATAACACTGATGGATTTTCAGTAAGAAATTGTTGACTTTGACATGGAGGGGGCCATGTGACAAGAAATGTAGGTGGCCTCTATGAACTTAGAGTGGCCCCTGCTGATAGCCAGCAAGGAAAATGGGGGTCTTGGTTATATAATCACAAGGAATTAATTTCTGCCAGCAACCTGAATAAGCTTGGAGGTGGATTTTTCCTGAGTCTCCAGATGAGAATTCAGCCTTTGAGGCCCTGAGCAGATAACGTTGTCTGGTCTCATGACCTATAGAACTGTGAGTAAATAAATGAGTCTTATTTTAATCTGCCACATTTGTGATAATTTATTACTCTGCAATAGAAAACTAGTAAGCTCCATAAAGGTGGCATGGAAGGTCCAGATAGATGCTGCACATGGGTTTATATCACACTTGAGGAACTTAGAGCTTGGAAAACTCACCCTTTCATAGACAGCAGCAGGCAAGTCTGCTCTGTGTCCCAGAGAAAGATATTATCTCATCCTTCAAGGCTGCTTACTATAAACATGACTGATAAATGCCTTCATGTAAAACGTAGGGGGCCTCACATTCTTGGCATACTGCTATAGACCAAATGATTATGTCCCCCCCAAATTCTCATGTTGAAATTGAGTCCACATTGTGATACTGTTTGGATGTGAGGCTTCTGGGGTGATTTGGTCATAAGGGGGTGCCCTCGTTAATGGGGTTGATGTCCTTATAGAAGTTTTCCCAGAGAGTCCCTCATCCTTTGAGCCATGTGAGGACCCCGCAGGAAGATGTCAGTCTGTGAACCAGGAGTGGGCCCTTGCCACACCCAAATCTACCACCATCATGATCATGGACTTGCAGATGCCAGATGTGAGAAATACGTTTCTGTTGTTCAAGCCACAGTCTATGGTAATTTTGTTATAAAATCCCCAAAGGACTAACACTCATACCAAGCAAAACACTCAGCAGCAAGAGAGATTTTGAAGGAATGTCTTCCAGCTTTTCTCACTGACAGCACGTCTCCATTTCAATCACCTACATTTCAAGAGCTCATTGCCACAGGTGACTAGTGGCAAATATATTACACAGATACAGAAACTACTAAATAAATATTTGTTGAGAGGCTGTTTGGAAAATCGAGAGTTGAGTTTTGTGGTCCTTTACCAATGTGATTGACTCCTTTTCCTGAAGTTTATTTATTTTTTTCTTTTTTTGTAGCATTTTCACCTTCCCATCAACAGTATATGCTGCTGCTGCTAAGTTGCTTCAGTCATGTCTGACTCCGTGTGACCCCATAGATGGCAGCCCACCAGGCTCCCCTGTCCCTGGGATTCTCCAGGCAAGAACACTGGAGTGGGTTGCCATTTCCTTCTCCAATGCATGAAAGTGAAAAGTGAAAGTGAAGTCGCTCAGTCGTGTCCGACTCTTAGCGACCCCATGGACTGCAGCCTACCAGGCCCCTCCGTCCATGGGATTTTCCAAGCAAGAGTACTGGAGTGGGTTGCCATTGCCCTCTACATTTCCTGAAGTTTAAAAGCTGTTAATGATGGAGAGGTTGATTAATTAGCCTAGCCAGTGCCTAGGTGTAGAATATACTTTAGGGCAGAATCTGGTTGTCAGACTCATGTATCTACCTACTTACAGGTTTTATCCTCTGGAGAGATATTTCCCAATTTTTTAAAAATTGTTGCCCTGTTAATTGAGCATTTTTAGGCTCAAAATTTCACCCTAATAGAAATTTTATATACTGTATGTCTGTTTATGTGCTGTGGCCCTTTGGAAGATTGTTAATTATTTCATTATAATATTTAAGTAATTTTACTCTCCCAATCAAGTTCTGCCCCCTTGGCAGTGATACTTCCTCTGCTAAGAATGTGCACTCCAGAGGACTGAGTTACATTTACCAGACTCACCAGAGGAAGACTGATAGGTTAGATGCCTGTGTATTGCATTTAAGATGAGGTGACTTACTCTGCCTTTTGTACAGGGATGCTCCCGTGGTGCGTCAGGCGCTCAGAGCAATGGGATGCTGGAGTGTTCAGATTAGGATCCAGAGAGCTGGACAACTGCCATCGTTGTCCTGAGTCCATGTTGCTGTCTGAAGTGCCCCTTTGCTTCTCTTTTCTAGACTCTTGTCCTGCTAGACTGCAACTCTTACCCTAGGGCCTAAAACTTCAATAGTAACCAGGCTTATAGACCAGCACTCCCTTCTTGGATAAATACCAAAGCATGTTTACATTCTTAGGGTCCCACTCATCCATCAGTTACACACTTCAATCCCAGTGAACATCACCTTTCTTTTTTTAAGAAAATATTAAATACTTTGTAAAGTAAGGGAATATTTAAGTTTGTGTTTTCTTTTCTTTTCTTTTTTGGGGGGGCCACTCCATATGGCATGTGGCATCTTAGTTCCCCAACCAGGGATCGAACCCATGCCTGCTGAAGTGGAAGTGCAGAGTCTTAGCCCCTGGGCTGCCAGCATCCCTTTTTAAGCATTTTCTAGGAGTGACAGCCCAATTCATCTTGTAAGAAAACTAGTTTGTCCTTCAGAAGAGTGAAAGGGAAAGCTTTCCACCTGGATATATCTGCTTCAGGAAGACTATGACAAATCAAACTTTTCTGGTGAAAGTGTTTTTAAGTTCCTGGAAGTCAGTTGTTGGGCAAACAAGTCTAGGGGAGTCAAGATCACACTTTCAATATCCTTAGAGGCTAGGTTCTTTTCCCCTGTTTTGGGGCTTCTAATTTCACTTCTGAAAAGGAATATATTGCCCACTTTACTTAGAAGTATGCTTTTTACATCTTTAGTTTTTTTTGTAATTAACTTCTAATTTAATTGTATAATGGCATTTGATTTGTATGATACCAGTACTTTGGTATTTATTGAAACTTACTTTGCAGCCTAGCATATGGCCAAATTTTGCTAGTATTTTATGTGTATCTGAGAAAATATATTCTACAAAGTTGCCTGAAAAGTTCTTCGTATAACTCTAGGTGAAGTTTGTTAATTGTGTTGTTGAATCTTCTATGTTATTATTGATTTTTCTACCTGCTTGATTACCAATTTTAAAGATGTATATTGTTATCTCTTACTGTGATTTATTCTTGAAAGTTTAATTTTTTGTTTTAGATATTTCAAAGCTTATACCCATAGAAGTTTGTAAATTTTCTTAGTTTCATGATGAGTTGCTCTCTTTATAAAGAGCCTCTCTTTATCTCTAATAATTTTTAAAATCTATTTCATCTGATGTTAATATGGTGACACCAGCATTCTATTGGATAATGTTTATCCAATATTTTTTTTCCATCTTTTCACTTATAATATTCCTATGCTCTTACATCTTTTATATACTATATATAGCTGATCAGAAATGCAACAAAACCCTCAACCTTTTACTTGGGAAATTTATTTCATTTATATTTATTGGAATTACTGATACATTTTAGGTTTACTTCTCTCAAAGGTTTTGTGTTTTCTATTTTTTGTGTGTGATTTAATTTTTTCTTTTTCTTTCTATTCCTACTTTGGCTGATCAAGCTCTCTTTATTCTCCTCTCTCTTCTACTGATTTTAAGATTGTTCATTTTATTTTTGTTCTTTAGAGGCAACCTTAATGTTATAGCACAAATATTTAGAAACTGTCATCCAGTTTTGTGTTGTACACTTCCAGGGTGTACCAGTCACATTGTTTTCTGGATTGTAACATGCTAAGACCTTGATTTCTACCCTTTCTCCCAAAAGTACAAGGAGTTTAAAACATTTTAACTGATCATTTCCTTCTATCTCCTGTATTATTGTCCAATGTTTTTACTGCCCTTTGCTTTTATACTACAGATTAGTGTTTTTAAAATTGTTATTGATTAATACTATCCTTTCTTATTTATATTTACTCATAAGTTTGACATTTTTTCTTGTATTTTATTTTTTCTCTGGATTCAATGTTTTTTCTTGAAGGAAGAACGTTAGTGGTTCTTGCATTGAGAGTTTGTTAATAATATCTTCTCAGTTTTTGATTGCCTGAAAAGTCTTAATTTACCTATATGTTACACATTTTCTCTTCTATGTATTATATGAAGTATAACAAAGAAAAATGATTTTTAGTTATTGTTGGTACTTTTTAATGATAGGTTAACTGGGTATAGAATTCTAAGTTCACACGTATTTCTTTTTCTTAGCACATGGACAATATTTGTGCTGGTTATTAACTTATTGCCCCTCAGCTCAAAATCCACCTTTCTTTTTCATACTTTGTGATATCAGATCTGAGCTCTGTCGATTATGTTTCTTCATTGCCAGAAGGTTCCATGTTAGATTCTGCCAAGAGAGGGCACCAGAGGGACATTACAGTGCTGAAAGAGGAAAAAGAAATTTTCTTCCTCCTGGTGTTCTGGATTTTTTTGGTCTCAGCAGAATGAGTTATCAGGGTGTAGAGATCCTTATTTAATTGTGGCATCCTCCCTCCAGTTTCTTTGTTACCACATTGGAGGGTGGCTCTTAGGGCTCATGGCTCATCAGTGGCCAGTTTCTTCGTTACCACCTCAGTGGGCATCATGTTCCTGTGGCACCCATGCCCTCTCCTTAGAGGTCTAAATTTCAGCTTTGCAGGATCTTGTCTTCTGAGATTTTATTGTCATTTTTTATTGACTGTCCTCTGGGATTTTAAATTAATTTTTTTTGTTCACTTTTCTTTGATCCCTAAGGGTAACAGTATTATTTTTTTCCCCTATAGTTTCTATCTATCTAGATCTCAGGGTTGGTTTTGCCTGTTTTAGTTGGTAACCACATCTTACTAGTTAATAATTCATTATATTAAACTTTTCCTGCTTAAATTGCTGGTTTTATTTCTGACCAGACCCTCACTGATGAAATATTATTCTATTGTTTTCTGTTTTAATTTGTTGACATGCAAAAGACTATTGTCAGCAAAAGATTTGAATAGATACTTTATATAAAAGATTTACAACCAGCCAATAAGCCCGTAAGAAAATGTTCTACATTTTTAGCCATCAGAGAAACATAAATTAAAACCACAATGAGCTACCACTATACACCCACTAGAATGACTAAAATTAAAAAGTTTGACAACAGTAAATGTTGGTGAAGATGTGTAACAACTGGAACTCTCATACATCATTGAGAATGTAAAATTGTACAACCAATTTGGAGAGAAGTCTGGTAGTATAATATAAATGTGCACATACTCTATGATCCCAGCAATTCCATTCTTAGGTATTTACCCAAGAAAAACAAACAAAAATATGTTAACAAAAAGGCTTGTTCATAGCAGCTTTTTTCATAATCTCTAAAATGGAAATAGGAGAGGTGGCTGCTGATAGGGGAAAGATGAACAAACTGATGGATTCATATAGTAGGAAACTACTTAGCAATAAAAAAGAATTAACTACTGATGCATGCAACATCATGGATGACAATGTAAATCGGTATGTTAAGTGAAAGAAGCTTTATACAAAAATGTAGACTTTTCCTTATATGCAATTCCAGAATAGGTAAAACTAATCCTTGGCAGAAAAAAAAAGTCAGTATAATGGTTGACTTTGAGGGGATGTAGCTGGGATTGACCAGAAAGGTACATGAGGGAATTTTCTGAAAGTGATGGCACAGTTTTATACTTGATAGAAGCTTGGGTCATAGAAAAATTTACACTTATGATTTGTGCATTTCATTGTATGCAAACTTGACATCAAAATAAAGCACCTGTAGACAAATTTTGAACTCTATTTAATAATAAACTTGCTGAAGCATTTAAGAGGAAGTGTAGTCATACCTGTAATTTACTTTGAAAGGCACACATACAAAAAAAATCCTCAAATAAAACAAAATAACAACAACAAAAAGCTATTAAGGGACTGATGGACAAATACAGAGATAGATAAAAGATGTGTGATAAAGCAAATATAGTAAAATTGGATAAAGTATTAATGGTAGAATCTAAGTAGTGGGAATATAGGTATTCACTGCAAAGTTCTATCAACTTTGTTCTCTGTTTGAAAATTTTATAATAAAAGGTTGGGAAAGCTGCTGTCCATCTAATAATATTTTTTAAAGTAATCTCTGTTTTCTCTATTTATTTAAAATAATTGTTTTTAACATTCTGCCTTTCAGTGTAATGTGTTTGCATGTGTGCGTGCTCAGTTGTATTTGACTCTTTGTGACCCCATGGACTGTAGCCCACCAGGCTCCTCTGTCCATGGGATTCTCCAGGCAAGAATACTGGAGTGGGTTGCCATTTCCTTCTCTAGGGGATCTTGCTGACCCAGGAATTGAACCTGGGTCTCCTGCAATGCAGGCAGATTCTTTACTGCTGAGCCACCAGGGAAGTTTAGGTATATATTAATTTTTATTGTACTCAAGACTTATGAGCTTACATTTTTTTTCAATTCTTAAAACTTCTCAACCCTTATTTCTTTGTGTCTTGTCTTTCTCCTTCTGGAATTCCCATTATATCTGTGCTGAAATTTCTCATCCTTTCAACCTCAAATATTAGCCTTTGCTTTGTGTATCTTTATCTCTCTTGGCTGCAATTTGGGTGCCCTCACTTTGCATCTTTAGATATTTCATTTTCATATTCATCGTTCAGTTTACTGATTCTCTCTTTGGCTATATCTAATATTCTGGTTAAACTGTGACAGTTTTTCATTTCTACAAATTCTATTTAATTATTTCCCCAACATAATCATCATTTTATTGTGTCCTTTAAAAAATTCTTTTATTATAGTGCAGATGAACTTACTTGCAAAGTAGAAATAGAGACACAGATGTAGAGAACAAACTTGTGGATACCAAAGAGAGAAGGGGGATGGGATGAATTGGGAGACTGGGATTGACATATATACTGTCTCATTTGCACGTGTGCTCAGTTGTGTCTGACTCTGCGACTCTGTGGATGGACTGTAGCCTGCCAGGCTCCGCTGTCCATGGGATTTTCCCAGCAAGAATACCAGAGTGAGTTGCCATTTCCTCCTCCAGGAGGTCTTCTTGACCCAAGGATTGAACCCGCATCTCCTGCATTTCCTGCATTGCAGGTGAATTCTTTACTGCTGAGCCGCTGGGAACACCCCATATATACTCTATTATGTATAAAATAGATAACTAATGAAAATCTACTGTATAGCATGGGGAACTCTACTCAATGCTCTGTGGTGACCTAAGTGGGAAGGAAAACTAGAAAAAGAGGGGAGATGGGTATTGGTATTATGTGCCTGCTTAGTCGTGTCCAACTCTTTACGACCCCATAGACTGTAGCCCCCCAGGTTCCTCTGTCCCTGGGATTTTCTAGGCAAGAATACCAGAGTGGGTTGCCATTTCCTGCTCCAGGGGATCTTCCTGACCCACGGATCAAATCTGAGTCCCCTGCATCTCCTGCATTGGCAGGCAGATTCTTTACCACTGTGCCACCTAGGAAGCCCTTACTAAAAGAGAGGGGATATATATATGTATATGTGTGTGTGTGTGTGTGTATATATATGTATATATATATATATATATATATGTATGTATGTTTGTATAACTGATTCACTTTGCTGTATGGCAGAAACTAACACACATTGTAATGCAACTATACTCCAATAAAAATGAAAAAATTCTCTTATGTATTTAATAGTTTTAAACATCTTTAGTTTTTAGCTTAATCCTAATAGTTTATTTTAGGTGGGTGTTATCAGGGGTCAAAATTATACTATTTGCTGAATTCGATGACTCTAGCCCATTGTGGATTGCTTCCTTGTGTGCTTCATAAATCTGGATTGTGACTATGGTAGTGGACATTTATCTGAGGGACTATTCCAGCTTGAGAAAGATTATGTCCTTCCAGAGAAATTTTTTCATTTATTTCTGCTGGATACACCAGTCATAGGCCCTAGTCACTTTCTATGTTATGCATCTAGAGCAAAGTTGAATCCTAAACCCACATGATGGCAGTCCTGTGCTCATGAATTATCAGAGGAGGCTATTTCTTTTCTTCATTCAGGCCAAGTTTGAGATAGCTAAGCTGCTTGATCATCTTACTGAGTCTGAATGTAGATTTTGTTTACCCCTTCCTATAAAAAAGTTCAGTTGCTCAGTCGTGTCTGACTCTTTGCAACTCCATGGACTGCAGCACCCCAGGCCTCCCTGTCCATCACCAACTCCCGGAGTTTACTCAGACTCATGTCCATTGAGTCGGTGATGCCATCCAACCATCTCATCCTCTGTCGTCCCCTTCTCCCCTTGCCTTCAATCTTTCCCAGCATCAGGGTCTTTTCCAAGGAGTCAACTCTTTGCATCAGGTGGCCAAAGTATTGGAGTTTCAGCTTTGGCATCAGACCTTGAAATGAATATTCAGGACTGATTTCCTTTAGGAAGGACTGGTTGGATCTCCTTGCAGTCCAAGGGACTCTCAAGAGTCTTCTCCAAAAACACAGTTCAAAGCATCAATTCTTTGGTGCTCAGCTTTCTTTATAGTCCAACTCTCACATCTATACATGACTACTGGAAAAACCATAGCTTTGACTCGACAGACCTTTGTTGGCAAAGTAATGTCTCTGCTTTTTAATATGCTGTCTAGGTTGGTCATAACTTTTCTTCCAAGGAGCAAGCGTCTTTTAATTTCATGGCTACAGTCACCATCTGCAGTGATTTTGGAGCCCCCCAAAATAAAGTCAGCCACTGTTTCCACTGTTTCCCCATCTATTAGCCATGAAGTGATGTTTGCATTTTACTTCTTTGCATCATGTGGACTCAAGATCTTATCTGCTGACTCCATGTGGGCATTCACATCTAAGCCCTTACATTACCAAGTCTGGAAGCCTTCCCGTAGGCAGCTCAGGGTTTCTACACTGGTTTTCAGTTCTGTTTATTTTGTGTCCCTGGAAGATTTCCTCACTTTCTTATAAATCCAGATATTGCTTTTAAAAAGATATTTATTATAATCTACTTGGTATATTCTAGGTGTTTCATATTGGGAGGGTCTTCAAGTAACCTGATCTTCCAGAATACCGGAAATGAAAGCTGTGTTAGGCATTTCACATGGATTATTTTATTAATTTTTTACAGCAACCCTATAGTATATGTATTATTAGTGTAGGAAATCTAGGCATAGAGGGATTCAGCAGTGTTTCCAGGTCTCACAAGCTGGTAAGTGTGAAACAGCTGGGATTCCTCCAATGTCTAAATGATTCTGGTATGTAGACTTTTGTTCTCTTATGTCGCGAGGATAGAGAAACCCATTTGCTGGCCTGGGAACATTGTTTTGCCTGGGTCAGCAGTGTTAATAGAGTAGTATGATAACAGCCTCTCCTCTGGATGTGCATTTGCTATTGTCTTATTCCTGTAGCAAGGCCTGAAAAGTATTCTTTGTACCATAAGAGACAAGTGTCTTGAATTTCTCCCATTGCCTGTCCTGTCCAGCCTGTGGGCCATCTGAAAAAACCATGTTTGAGGTCCTTTATGAGGCCACTGTCAATTGACCTTCTGCTGCCTGACCAGAACACTCAGCCGCAGGAACGTTGGGCCTTCTGTGTCTCAGGTAGATTTTGAATGCTGCTGCTACCTCACTTCAGTCGCGTCCGACTCTGTGCGACCCCATAGACGACAGCCCACCAGGCACCGCCGTCCCTGGGATTCTCCAGGCAAGAACACTGGAGTGGGTTGCCATTGCCTTCTCTGGATTTTGAATGAGTTCTGTTTAAGCCATGGGCTCCTCTCTGCAAATCTGAGAAGTAATGAGCTTTCTGTTTGTCTCTGAATCTGCCCTGCAGACAGTGAGGGTGACCAGTGGCTCTGGCTTACCTGGGATGAGGTGTTTCTCGGGATGTGGGACTTTGAGTGCTAGCACTGTGACTTCGGGGGAAACCAGGACGTTAGTCAGTGCGGACCACTCTGGGATGTTGTTAACCAGATCAGTCCCAGCCCTTTGCCATGGGAGGCCAGAGCATCTTCTGGTTTCCAGATTTCCCTAGAGATGAAAGGAAGGGGATTTAATGGTGAGAAGAGGAGCACAGAGGACAGAAGATTCATTTCAAGGACATGTGCAATGAAGCAAAACCTCGCCAGGTATTTCCCAGCTGTTCCTACTTACACCCCAGCAGAAGATGGAGCAGCTTCTGAGGGACAGAAAGTAAGAGCGACGAGGGAGGGAGCTAAGATTTATAGAGCCTGGGTCCCTGTGCCAGGTGTTGGGTTAGATTCTTACTCTAGCTCTATTTTAGCATCTAGTCCTGCCTGGAACACTGAAGCAGACAGTATGATGCCTATTTTGAAGAAAAGGAAACGGAAGCTCAGCAAGATGAAGTTACTTGCCCAGTATCACCTGTTTGCAAAAAGTGATGCCTGGGTTCAAACCCAGGTGGATCTGACCTCAAAGCCTGAGCTTCTGCTATCTGGAACACAGCGAGGGGCTGAGGAGGAGCGCTCTTTATGCCAGCACTGATTTAGGGAGTTATGAGGTGAAGAAGCAGAGTGAAAGAGAGGCAGGCACTGCATGGTGTCACAGACCTTGCAAACACCCACTACGACCGGGAAGTAACAGATAGTGGCTGCTGCTCCAGCGGCATCATCAGGCTTGGGGGATTCAGGGAAGTGGGCAGCAGCGCTTGGGGTGCTCTCTGCCCGTACCCGGCTCCTTTTTCCTTTTCCCTCCACTGTATACTTCTACCCACTGTTGGCTTTGATGGCGTGTGTGGTCTGGAGGCTGGGCGTGGAGATAAAAATTCTTCCCTTCAGCTCTGCTGTTTGTAGACCACCGTGCGGGCAGTCCTGGTCCTCTGATGTTTGTATCTTTGCTCCATGTTGTTAGGTGCCTTAGTGCCTGATCTGAAGTCGCGAGCTTGGTCTCTCATGTCCCCACTTGCTCGTCTTTAGAACAGCCTTTCCACTGCCTGTCTGTTGCATTGTCAAACGCTGTATCAATATTAAACATTAGTAGGGCATCCTTGCCTATTAAACACATCCTAAGGACCCAATGATCGCAGCTGCTTTTAAAAGGCCTCTCGCAATATTTACCTACCTGGCTTCCTTCTATACCCTTAGCTGTGTTTTTCTGAAACAGCTGTGTCCGGAACAGAAGGCTCTTTTGTGCAAACTCATAAGTCACCTGTACTTATTTTGTGTATCCAGGGCTGTTATGTTCTGCAGCAAGCTATTTTTATTTAAATAAGAGTGGGTATTTGATATAATAGATTATTACATGTTCTGCATATAAATTACTAGGTCTTAGAAGCAAGAAATGAGTAATTTTGCCCTGAGGTAATGTAACAGCTACTGCGGAGTCACTAAAATCAATTAAATAGATCATTTGTGGTCAGGGCAGAAGCGTGGAATTACTACCTGAATAGCATTCAGCAGTCCTTCCCTTGTTTAATCATTCAACAACAAGTATGAAGAACCCAAGGTGAGTTTGAGACATTAGCTAAGTGGTGGGCAGGGCTACAAAGAAATATAAAACATGCAAACTCAAGGAGGCCAAAGACTTTACCAAATCCTTTCCATAGGAAGTGAACTGAAGTCATTGTCCTCTTTGATGGATAAAACTAAGCACCAGGGAATTAGGCTGGCTTACAAAGAAACTGGACATGGAAACAGAAGTGGGAGGGGTAACCTGCACAGTTTTGTTCAGGAGAACATAGAGTGAGGAAGAACAGGCAGCCTGAATCAGACCTCTAGACTCTGCCTCGAGAAGAACAGTTATGATGCAGGATGTATTCAGAGCCAGGGGCCTTTGTACTCAGCCTAGCTCTGTTGCTTATTAACTGAATGATTTGGGACAAGTTACATAACCTCAGATATGCAGATGATACCACCTTAATGGCAGAAAGTAAAGAGAAACTAAAGAGCCCCTTGATGAAGGTGAAAGATGAGAGGCAAAAACCTGGCTTAAAACTCAACATTCAGAAAACTAAGATCATGGCATCTGGTTCCATCACTTCATGGCAAATAGATGGGGAAAAAATGGAAACAACAGCAGATTTTATTTTCTTGGGCTCCAGTATCACTGTGGACAGTGACTGCAGGCATGAAATTAAAAGACACTAACTCCTTGAAAGAAAAGCTATGACAAACCTAGATAGTGTATTAAAATGCAGAGACATTATTTTACTGACCAAGTTCCATCTAGTCAAACCTGTGATTTTTCCAGTAGTCATGTATGGATATGAGAGTTGGACCATAAAGAAGGCTGAGCACCAAAGAACTGATGCTTTTGAACTGTGATGCTGGAGAAGACTCTTGAGAGTCCCTTGGACAGCAAGGAGATCCAACCAGTCCATCCTAAAGGAAATCAGACCTGAATCTTCATTGGAAGGATGGATGCTGAAGCTGAAACTCCAATACTTTGGCCACCTGATGTGAAAAACTGACTCACTGGAAAAGACACTGACGATGGGAAAGATTGAAGCCTGGAGGAGAAGGGGGTGGCAGAGGATGAGATGGTCGGAGGGCATCACCGACTCAATGGACATAAATTTGAGCAAACTCCAGAAGATGGTAGAGGACAGGGAAGCCTGGTGTGCTGCAGTTTGTGGGGTCACAAAGAGTCAGATACAACTTAGTCACTGAGCAACAACAGTAATAAAAACAACTTAACCTCCTTGAGTTCCAGTTTCTTTCATCTGTCAAAAGGAATAATTGGACTGTTTACTGCAGAGTGATTGAAAGGATTAAATGAGATACTGTATGTGAAATGCTTGGCACGGAGTGGGCTCAAATAATAAGAAGGGTCATGATGCTTTTAACACTGGTCCACATGAAAGGACTGGGTACCACTCTCACTGTGGGGATGACCCCATGCTGCTCAGAAGACAGAGTTGTGAGGCTCTAATCCTGCCCTTGCTATTGATCTGTATCTCAGCTGGAAATGAGATATCTCACCCGCTTTTCTCGTGGTCCCCAAAGAAGAATCCAGTTGTGTGTGCGAGTCATGGAGATGGTGGCATCCTTATCCAGGATAGAAGACCCTTTGCTACCAGTTTTCTCCCTAAGAATCACTTCATTCTTTGCCCACGAGAAACTTTTCATTTGCCTCTATATTTGAAGTGGAACCTCTGGGTTTTTGGGTCAGTATCATCTGGCCTGTGAGTCATCCAGGGCAGTCGTCCACTTTTTAATGAAGTGATTCAAGAATGTATTGTCGCAGGGCAAATTCGGTGGAGGGTGAGAGTTTAACAAATGAATCTGAGTGGTCTAGCCCCGCTCCTACACCACTTCCAGGAGCACAACACCCTTCAACCCTGATCCCACCCACTTCTTTGTCACCGTAAAATCCACCCAACAAGAATGGGTGGACCCAACTGAACTTCTTTTATTAAAGCACCGATGAGTGAAAGATACTGTAAAATAACACTTATGTCAGAAACTAAAGTCAAAATGATGTCTTACTTTGATAATTAATGTGATCAGAATTCACAGCAGAATATGCTAAATAAATTAGTCATTACATGCTTATGTTTCCTTCAATTATAGGTTATTGGTCTAATAATTGCTTCCCTGAACAGATGAATTGTCTCAATATTCTGCTTACTTTTGCCTATAAAGATGTGACTTTTTAAAACCAATATTCAATGAAAATACCTTTCTTCTGGCCTTGTTGTATAAAATAGAGAATTTTTTTTTTTTTTTAATGGCAATTCATGGAACGCATGAGAACGACTTTGATTAGATTTAGCTGATTTTTGCTGGGTGTCTTCTCAGCATAAGGACCAGGGCCAGCCACTGAAGGGGACACAGGGGACAGACAAGGGAAAGGGTCATGATGACTCTGAGGGACTAAGAGCCAGAAAGGTCCTTGAAGAGAAGCATCAGAGGACAGTAGCCTTTTCAAAATGCTTTGCAGATAGCTGAACCTTGGAAGCAGAGAGGACGGTGGGGAAGAGTTTTCTGGGTTGAAGGCACGGCAAGGCCTGGGGAGGACAGAAGGAGGAGAGACCTCAGAGATGGCCATTCGCTGCTCTCTTTGAAGGGCCTTATTACATGTAGTTCCCTGAATGTTAGGAATCCCTGTGTCCCTTTAGGTCATTTCTAAGCACCTCAGTGTCACTGGCTAATAAGCAAAGAAGCCAAAATTCCACACTGGGTCTCTCTGATGCCTTTGAACATCTCGCTACTGCTTCTTAGACTTAAGGCACAACAGATTCACCTGGGGGCACTTTTGAGACACAGAATCCAGGATGTCACTGCAGATCGTCCCCAGAGCCTCAGGGTTGGAGCCTGGGCAGGTGTACACGGGAAGTAAATGGCCTGGGGTACTGCTTCTCAAACCTTGTGTGCGCCCAGGTTTTCTAAGGAGCTTGTTAAATGCAGAGGCCTGGGGCGGAATCTGTGTGTGGTGCTTAGTCGCTCAGTCGTGTCCAACTCTGCGACCCCAGGGACTGTAGCCCGCCAGGCTCCTCTGTCCATAGGGTTCTCCAGGCAAGGATACTGGAGTGGGTTGCCATGCCCTCCTCTGGGGGATCCTCCCAACTTAAGGATTGAACCCAGGTCTCCCACATTGCAGGTGGATTCTTTACTGTCTGAGCCATGAGGGAAGCCCAGGACCCAAGAGTTGGCATTTTCACAAGCACCCAGGTGGGGCTGACCCTCTAGGTCGCTAACTCTTTGGCTAGCAGGGCCCTGGGTTTCGGAACCGCAGCCAAGGTTGGGAGTCACGGCACTCACTGGTCTACATGGTCTCCTGTTTCATGCTTAGTCGCTCTGCTGTGTCCAACTCTGCAACCCCAGGGACTGTAGCCCGCCAGGCTCCTCTGTCCGTGGAATTTTTCAGTCAAGAATACTGGAGCGGGTTGCCATTTCCTCCTCCAGGGGATCTTCCCAAGCTTCGCAGGTATTAAATACCCAGTTCTCCTGCACTGGCAGGCGGATCCTTTACCGCCTGAGCCCCCAGGGAAGCCCTGTTTAAACTGCTCTAAATATGAAAAGGGGCCAGAGAGGCCCAGAGCCGAGAGGCAGGAGGAAATCAAGCTTGGGGCTGGACTGTGGGGTCCAAGCAGGCGGTGATTTCAAAGGAGAAGGACGAGAAGGTAGAGCCGCCGGCTTCAGAGAGGTGCCGGGCCGAGCTCTGCGGCAGGCGGGATCGAGCTGCCCTCCTGCCCCTGACAGAACCCACACACAAGGCCCTCAGAAGGACCCTCTGATTGAATAAATGTGTTCTTCGCGTAGGAGGAAAGCCCCAGGTTTAAAACTAATTTCCCTTCTGTGGGGCTGTTCCTCTCTTCCCCAGTGTAGACACACATTGACGTTCTCAGAGGAAATCACTTGGTGCTTTGAAACAAACCCACACGAGGGAGGCACATACAGGCTTTGATAGAAAGATGGCCCTCCTGATTTGCTCTGGTTCCCAGACTGAGGAAATATTATTCATGTTCCAGTTATGTTGAAATGAAACACATTTTAAAGTTTTTTTTTTAATAATGGAAAAAACAGGTAATCCAAAGAAATGAATATAATTCCTTTAAACATTTTTTTAAAAATAAATCAATTTATTATTTTTAAAAATTTAAATAAGGAAATAGCTTCATTGTTTTTGAGTTTGGGTATAATTAGATCATGGATTTGGTCTCATTAGAAAGTGAATGTTTATCAAAGACCCTGTGAAGTGGATGGTGGGGAGTAGCCAAATATTGATACATACTGTTAATTTCTTTATAAAAAGATAAAAATTAGGATAAGTGAATGGCATCCATGGGTAGTGGAGCAAATGTCTTATTTTCCCAAAAGCCCCCATCTTGGCAATATTGTGTTGCTTAGGAACTGACAAAACATGTCTCTCTCTGTGTGTGTTTCTCCCTCTCTTTCTTTTTTTTTTTAATGGTCCCTTTGTGCCCTGATATTTTTCCAAGTTGGCAGCTGTGAGGAAAAACAATGTGATTTGGTTAGATGCAGCCTCCCTCTCTCAAGTCTGGAGCAGAATAGATAAGAACTTGTATGTCAGAATACAAAGTTTACTCAGCACCAGTCAAAAGCTTTTGATGTTGCCTGCCCAATCTGGCCTCGCATCTTTGAAGTTCTATTACACATGCTAGGGTTCCGTCAATAAGAAACAGACCTTTCTTTTCCCCTGCTAGTTAAAACATCTGCCTCCTGGAAACGCCCTGCATTAGAGCAGGTTAGAATAGTTACAGGGCTAGTAGAGACCCGAGCTTGGCCACGTCAGTGACTAGAAGAGGAATGTTTAAGGAACAGAAGTCATTTAAGAAAATCCTCAAGGATGTGGGGGTGATGGGAATATTTTCCCATTCCAAGATGGGAAGGGAGCAGAGTCAGCTTGGTTGGGTCTCTCATGAATGCAGTGGCTGACCAGGATGGTCTCCTCCTTTGGCTCTTTATGTAGGGCTGTATTCACATTATAAGTTTATAAGCCACATGTGATCTCCACTCCTTATCTGGAGCGTTAGCTGTTTCTCGGTGAATAGGAGCAGAGAGAAAACAGGCTTATTGGTTTGTAGTGTCACTCTTTGCAATGTCATTTAAACTGCTCGGCAAATGGCTTATTTGTCAAAGAATATTGCTTTTTCCTGGAATGAAACCCAGTTACTGATTGCTGAAACCTATGGCTATCAGAAATGATATCACGATGCACTTCTGCTGCCTCACAGGGGTGCCCTTTGAGGGGACAGAGAGGAGAGGTGGGGGTGGGAGCCTTTGTTCCTGGAAATGAAAAGCATCTAAACAATGGAGTATATCTGAAGGACCGCAGATGCCAGGCTCTGTGCCCCAAACTCTGGCTTGTGACAAAAGCCTTTACCTCAGAGAGTTGGGTTCTGGAAATGTCAGAGATGGGTGGAGATCCAAGGAATATCGGTGAAGGGCAGGTGGGCAGACAAGCAGATGGACTGCAAACCAATGGCTGGTAGTCCCAGCTGCAAGTCTTGACTCCGTGGCTGTAGATCCCATACATCAGCTGTTAGGAGGCTGGGGAGTGAAAGTCAGAATGAAAAAGAACATAAGCCTGTGCCTCAGAAAATCCTTGCCAAAATGCTGAGCTTGGCGAGTCAATGGCAGGGCAGGGGCAAGTTGGTGTGCTAAGGGTAACAAAGTCATTGGGCAGATTAGTTGCTCTAAGACATCACTAGTACCCTCTTTCTGTGTCTTTTCCTGTCTTGATAGTATCTTTGTTTTCTCCCAATTTCTAAATTTGGTGCTCTCATAGTCTTCTGTTCTCCATGTTGTTCTACCTACCTTCAAATGCTAATGCAGGACTAGAATCTTTTCAGCTTATCCTGTCTAAGAATAAATGGCTAGAAATACTCAGTTGTTAATTCCTGTTAAGAGCATTTTGCTTTTAAGGGAAGAAGGAAAACAAAGTTTATGTCAAAGAAATGAATCTCTAATGGTGGAATTTCAGTCATTGAGTGGCAGAATTTAATTTCCCTGGTTACAATACCATGGAAGGTCTCTACTAACCTTGATGAGGAAAGATAAACAGACCTTTCCTTCAGTCAGTTTGAAAAATCATAGAGAAGAAAACCACAAGAGACCCAGAATTCTTACCTGAAACATTTAGGGATAAACCAAGTCATGGTCATATTATGATATGGATAGTGGAAGGTCTTGGTAAGGAGAGTCCATAGAGGTTTGGTCATACCTCTACAACTGCTGTGAGCCGTTCTAAGCCAGGTTTTAGGTATGTGGTAACATGGGAGAAAGTCTGAGGTCCTGGAAGTAGCACGTGGGTCAACCTGGCCGCAAACCAGACCAACCACGTGAGGGTGCTGGATGAGGGAAGGGTGAGGAGGGTCCTGGTCCCCAGGTCTGGAAGGCAGGACCAAGTCACTGTGGGCCCCAGTCTGGGGAGGAGCACCATGACATCCCCATCTGGCAAGAACCACGCTGTGCAGTCTGGACTGGAAGAGGGGGAGGCAGAGAGATGAGTCAGGGAAGGTCCCCAAAGGCAGTGAGGTCTTGGGAGCATAGCTCCATAGCCTGATGGCCACATCAGTCTCCACTCTGCCATCCTGTTGCTGGATGACTTAACCTTTGGGCAGGTGACTTAACCTGAGTTACAGGGTCTTTTATAAGATGGGGATGATACTGGTGTCTATCTCGCAGGATTCCTATGATGAAATGAATTTTAATATATGTATTTTTTATCCTGTATATCACCTGATCTGTGCGTGGCACATAGCGCGTTTGATGTCAGTGCTAGTGTTTATCGTTGTGTCCAGATGTAAGGAGGGGAAGCACAGGCCCGCGGTGTCCACCAGGGGTGATGTTGGTGAAACAGTCTCAGCATCAGACCTGCAGTCGGGGCTTCAGATCCTACACGGGGAAGCTCTGTGCATCCAGGCAGAGGAGGGGCGTGCCCCCAGGAAGGCCGATGCAGCCTGTGAACTCTCCGTGGACACTTTTGTCAGAATTTAGCACCAAGCTCAGAAGGAAAACTGACCTTCACTTCTGTCCTCGCATTCCCGCCTGGGGAAAAATTGGAAGAAATGGGCTCAACTTGCAGTTAGACACAAGGACATACAAGCTATATGGGGATTGTTAGAGCGCCATTCCTGAGATGGAAATGAGTTGCCAGCCCCTCACGGGTGGGTTGGAGGAGAACTGGCTTCCATTGCTGCCTCGTCTCATGTCCCATGGCCGGGCTTGGTGACCACATGGGCCGGGAGACACTTTCTGCACCTGCAGCCTTCATGCTCTGCTCACACCTCCAAAGCACCAATGACAGGTCAGCTGTCACCCTCTGAAAGAGAAGTGGCGCCAAAGTGTCCACTTCTGCTCCTGTCTGCTGCCTTCCCCCCGCCTTCAACCACTCCCACTCCCCACCCCTACCCAGCTGTCATTAAAATGACATTTTATTGTTGAATTCTCCCTTAGTTGTCAGTCAGAATCTATCTGCCTACCCCTTTCTAAACTATTTTGGGTCAAAAGACAGAGCCTCTTATGGGGCTGAAAAGCCTGGAAAAGGAACTATTTATCTAAGGAAGGAAATAAGGTCCTTTTTTATTTTGGAGACCATCTAAGATTACTCTTAACAACTTTCAAATGTATGATAAAATATTATTAATTATAGTCACTCAACATTTAGAAAATAAGATCATGGCATCCAGTCCCATCACTTCATGGCAAATAGATGGGGAAACAGTGGAAACAGTGGCTGACTTTATTTTTTGGGGGCTCCAGAATCACTGCAGATGATGATTGCAGCCAAGAAATTAAGACGCTTACTCCTTGGAAGGAAAGTTATGACCAACCTAGACAGCACATTAAAAAGCAGATACATTACTTTATTAACAAAGGTCCGTCTAGTTAAGGCTGTGGTTTTTCCAGTAGTCATGTATAGAAGTGAGAGTTGGACTATAAAGAAAGCTGAGCACTGAAGAATTGATGCTTTTGAACTGTGGTGTTGGAGAAGACTCTTGAGAGTCCCTTGGACTGCAAGGAGATCCAACCAGTCCATCCTAAAGGAGATCAGTCCTAGGTGTTCATTGGAAGGACTGATGTTGAAGCTGAAACTCCACTACTTTGACCACCTGCTGTGAAAGGCTGACTCATTTGAAAAGGCCCTGATGCTGGGGAAAATTGAGGGCAGGAGGAGAAGGGGATGACAGAGGATGAGATGGTTGGATGGCATCACCGACTCAATGGACATGGGTTTGGGTAGACTCCGGGAGTTGGTGATGGACAGGGAGGTGTGGCGTGCTGTGGTTCATGGGGTTGCAAAGAGTCGGACACGACTGAGCGACTGAACTGAACTGAACTGATAGTCACTGTGCTATGCGTTGCATCCCTAAGAATTATTTATTTTACAACTGAAAGTTTGTACCTTTTGACCACTTTCACCCATTTTGCCTACTCTCTCTACCTCCCTCCCCCTGCAACAACCAGTCTATTCTCTGTGTCTATGAGCTTGGCCTTTTTTTTTTTTTTTTTTTTAGTTTCCATATATAAGTGAAATCATATGGTATTTGTCTGTCTCTGTCTGGTTTATTTAGCATAATGCCCTAGTGGCCCACCTGTGTTGCCACAAATGGCAAGACTCTTCTTGGTGGCTGAATAATATTCTATTGTGTATAAATATATCTTATATATATATATGTATATACCACATTTCCTTTATCCATTTATCCATCAAAGGACACTTAGATTGTTTCCATATCTTGGCTATTTAAATAATGCTGCAGTAAACATGGGAGTGCAGGTTTTTTTGGTAAGTTAATACTCTTGTTTCCTTTAGCTAAATACCTAGCAGTGGAGTTTCTGGATCATATGGTACTTCTATTTTTGTTGTTTGAGGAACCTCCATATAGTTTTCCATAATAGCTGCACCAACTTACATTCCCACCAAGAGTGTACATTGGTTCCCCTTTCTCCAATCCTCACTGACACTTATCTCCTGTCTTTTTGATGATGGCCATTCTGAAAGGTGTGAGATGATATCTCACTGTAGTTTTGATTTGCATTTCCCAGATGACTAGTTGTGTTCAGCATCTTTTCCGTGTTCCTGTAGGCCATGTGTCAGTCTTCTTTTGAAAAATGTTTATTCAAATCCTCTGCCCATTTCTCAACCTTTCTTAAGGTTAATTTTTTTAACCATTTAATTGTTTGAGGTCCTTGTACATTTTTGATATTAATCTCTTATCAAGGAGGTACTTATTAAAGTACTTTGACTCTTCTAGGTGGGGAGAGAAGCTTGAGGAAATAGATGCAGGCAGGAAGGTCTATATGGTATTTGCTGAGTAACAAGTAGTGCTGTTTGGCTGAGATACAACTGATGAAGTACTTTAAAAATGACCTAGTCATTTACTTCGATTCTTGTTCATTGTTAGAAGCCACCAGAGGTAGAGGTTTTATTGCCATTTTATAGATAAGTGTACTGAGTTGAGGGCTTCCCAGGTGGCGCTAGTGGTCAAGAATCCACCTGCCAATGCAGGTGATGTGACAGAGGGGAGCTGGATCCTTGGATCAGGAAGATCTCCCGGAGGAGGGCCTGGCAACCCACTGCAGTATTCTTGTCTGGAGAATCCCATGGACAGAGGAGCCTGGTGGGCTACAGTCCGTGGCATTGCAGAGTCAGACATGACTGCATGTACATCAAACACACAGAGTTATAAAAGGTAGCAGTAGTTGATCCAAGGTGATATAACTACTACAGGCCCCAAACTTTCCTCTCCCCTATGCCCCGACTACGGGAGGTTTGTACCAGGAAATAGCAGGGGAGAGTTTGGAAGGGTATATTGAGGCAAGATTGAAAATGGACTTGAAAGGTTAAATTACTGTATTCTGATCACAGAAGGGAGCCAGCAGAAGTTCTTGAGAAGGAGAGCACAGTGGCCAGAGATCTGCTGTAGAAAGGGCCAACGGGAAACAATGGGCCGAGGGGAAACAGTCTAGTGGAGAACAGGAGAACAGAGCGGAAGCGGATGGCCAGACGGGTCGCAAGCTCTGCACCAGTGGTGGGGCAGAGGGACACAGCAATGGGGCGGGGGCAACTCAGGGACAGGAAGGATCCCTGGATCCGAAAGAACAGAAGAGGGGCCGGGAGCCAAAGGGTTCAGAAGCAGAGAAGAGAAGGAGCGAGGGCTGGTTTCAAGAGTCCCTTGCAGTCTGGTGAATTAGATCTGTCCACAGAGAGATGGCAACCAGAAAGCCACGTTCTAAAGTGGAGGTGACTCATTTCAGAGTTCTTATTTTCTTTCCACGGTGGGATCTGGAGGGGGCACAAGTGAGGGGGAAATGAAAGAAAAACACAAACAGTAAATATAGGCAGCTCCGGAGCCATAGCAAAGGCTTAAGTGGACACAATTTCCAACTGGTGTGATATGTTTAGAGACGGAAGCCCAGGCGCCGTCTGGATTGGCTTGGCTTGGATTCTTAGGTTGGGTTTCCTTGAAGCAGCACTCGGGATTCGTTGAGGAAGAGCTCTCTGAAGAGGCCTGTAAGGGGCTTAGGGAAGCTGGATAAGGCCAGGGAAGTCAGACACACGTGGGGCCGCAGAGCCCGTCTAATCCCAGGGGGCGCTCTGGAGCAAGGATTGCATCATGGCGGAAGTTGTCCTGCCAGCAGGCCGGTCAGCCATTGGCTGCGGGTCTTCTGGAGGTGGGGGCTTCTAAACGCCCTGGCGTCTGTAGCTGAGGCGGCACCAGTCAGCCACGGGCGGTCTCTAGCCATCAGTGCAAGTGTGAGCACTTTAAAGCCACGCTTTATCTGCAGCAAGTGGGAAGACAGCAGCTTCCAATAATGGGTGTCCACCGCCTTCATTCAAGGCTTTTACCTGTTGTGGTCCTCTTCACTCTTCATTCCTGTCATTGATTTTGTTTGCTTTCTCTGGCCTTATCAGGCTTTTTCAGGCCTTTGTGCTGTTCCACATGCTATTCCCTGTGCTCAGAAAGCCTCTTTTCCCCTTTCTCTGTCTGTTGCGCATTTAATCATCATTTCAGACGAAGCTAAAGCATCAGTTCCTCTGTGGAGCCTTCCTACTCACTTCTCAGGCAGGAGCTGATCCTGACTTCCTCTGTAACCCATAGCATCTTGCATCTATGGGTATCAGAACATTATGAAATGTTGCTTTTATTTTTTTTTTTTTCTTGTGTATCTGTGTTCTGTATACTCTTTGCATTCTTGGAGGACAGGAAGTATATATTTAAAAATATTTGGTTCTGAACCCCCAATTGCTGTCCTCTGTGTCTGGCACATAATTTGAATATGGGCTTACTGAGAATGCCGTGAAGGAAGGGGCTGCAACCATAAGGTGCAAGTGAATGGGGGAAGGAGAGCCTGATTTCCAACATAGTGTACTCTCCATGTGGGTGTTTTGGGTAAATGGCTTAATTCTTCTGGACTGAAAACTACTGTCCATAAATATGCCTGCCCTTGGACACGAGCTCGGTCCTGTTCTCCAGTGGCTTTGGGATTCTCCTGCCAGGTCAAAATGAAACCGAGGCAAACATGGCCTCCATCTGGTATTGGCCAGAAGTGCCTAAATTCCTTCCTGACCGCGTGCAACCCTGCTGCTAACCTTCATCAGCCACGATCCCATGATCGATGGTGAACACATCCTTAAATCAGCAAGAACATTTAAAAATGTATATAAACATTGAAGCATGATGCTTACCCATTTATTTTAAAAGACAACTTTACATAATTCATGGGGCTTCTAGAGTTTTGAAGTAGGAAGGATGGTTTTGGGGTGAGAGGAATAATGGATTAGAGTACTTCAATTGGGATAAGGAGAAGGGAACAGGAAAGTTAAGTAATCTGGTCAAAGTCACATAGCTCATAAATGATGGGGCTTTTTTGAACTTTAAAAAATATATAAAATCAATTTTATCGAGTTATAATTCATATACAATAAAGTATACCCGCTTTAAGTATAGAGACTGATGCGTTTCAATGAATACACTCGCCTATGTAACATTTCCAAAATCAAGATACAAGACATTTTCATCACCCTCAAAAGTTCCTTCATGCCCCTTTATAGTCAGTTCTCCCATCTCTGGCCTAGACATCCAGTGCTCTGCTTTACGTCACTGCTTTTTCTAGAATTTCATTTGAAATGAATGATACCGTATGTAGTCATCTGTGTCTGGGTTTTTTCCACTTGGCGTATTGTTTCAAGATTCGTCCTTTGGTATAACATTAGTGGTTTGTTGGTTTTCTTGCTGAGGAGCTTCCCACTGTGTGGATGTCCCGCATTTATTCATTCAGCCCCAGGTGATGGGCTTGGAGCTGTTCCAGATTTGGAGCTACAGTGTGTAATGCTGCTCTGAACATTTGTGTGCAGGTTGTTGTGTGGACATGTTTTTGTTTCTCTTGGGAAACGTCCTAGGAATGCAATTGCTGGGCTGTCTAGTAAGTATTCATTTAATCTTACAAGAGAGTGTCCAACTGCTTTTCCAAGTGGTTGCACCATTTTCCATTTCAAGCAACAGTGGATGAGGATTTCACTGTGGAGCTTAATTCTGAGCTGAGGTCCATCTGATTGTGAAACCCAGGTCCTTTCTCCCCTGTGTACCAGGCATATTCATATTCCCAAATCAGAGCGTATGTGTCAGTCATCCAGGGAAAAGTATTAGTCACTCAGTCATGTCCGACTTGTTGCAACCCCATGGGGGTTGCAGGATACTGGAGTGGGTTTCCATTTCCTTCTTCAGGGGATCTTCCTGGCCCAGGGATTGAACCTGGCTCTCCTGCATTGCAGGCAGATTCTTTACCGTCTGAGCCACCAGAGGAACTCTATGCATGAATCATCCTGTGAAACTGTTACAAATACAGATTTAGGACCCCATCCTTCAGAGTATCCGATTCAGTAGGCCTGGAGTAGAGCTTGGCAATTTGCATCTTTAACAGATGGCCCCAGAAGTTTGGGGTGATGCTGGTCCACACAACACTCTTTGAGAAAGTGTGCTATGTAGTTCACCAGATTTTCCAGAGAAAATCCCCCACACCCCCAAGCAGAGACATCTGGTATTCTAACAGGGAAATGGCTGCACTTAACAAATGCCAACATCTGGCTCATCCAGCTGTTTCTCTATCACCATTATCTATGGATGCTGTAGATGAAGAGATAAATGGCAAGGAATGGTGGATAATTTCCAAACCTTTCTGAAGTGACTTTGAAATGTATGTTTGTGCTTATTTTTTTCCTGATCGTCTGCTCCTAGGGAATCATGTCAAGCAAATACAGAGACTGCATTTTCAGGATAGAAGTCAGGAATTTCTGAGAAACTGTGTAATTTCCCTGACTGCTAAAGTCCTCCAGGACACCAAGTATAGGCTTTGAAAAGATGAGTGGTTCTCAAATGTCCTGTACATATGAATCTCCCAGGGCATGTGTTGCTAAGCAGTGCTTGGCAGGACTCCCACCAGGAAACTGCCTTGGATTATAGACATCCCAGGTATGACCCATGATGGTGGTGGGCGCTGAACCTCACTCTGTGAAATGGACGTAAACCGTTGTTTCTCCGTCTCTCTTCAGGGCAAGAGGAAATGGTCAATTCCAAAGAATTATAGCCAAAGAAACAGGAGTTTGTTATTATTAATAGTATTATCTGTAGTCTTCTCAGTTGGTGTTAGGATGTGGTAGGTAAGAAACTGTTCCTTGGATGGGACTTACCTCGTGGTCCATAGACTAACACTGCACTCCCAATGCAGGGGGCCTGGGTTCGACCCCCTGGTCAGGGAACTAGACCCCACATGCCATAACTAAGAGATCCTGCATGTCACAGCAAAGATCGAAGGTCCTGTGTGCTGCAACTAAGACCCGGCACAGCCGAATAAATAAATAATATTTAAAAAGAAAAGGAAAGTGTGTGCTAATAATTTAAAAAAAGGAGACTAGACCTTGGAATCAGACCTTCAGCTCCACCAGTTACTAGGTGTGTGGTCGTGGGATAGTATCCTAAGCCTCAGTTGTCTCATCTGTAAAATGGCAATAATACTTCTTTCACTGTCCTCAGCTGTCTATGGCTGTGATGGTTGATTGAGATCCCTCCCAGAGCCTGGCATATAGTTAGCTCGCTGGGTGAATGTCAGAGGAGCAACATTGTCACCTGCTCTCATTCCCTGGGCCCCTGTTGGTCCAGGGTCGCAAATGGCAAGTCCTCATTATGCTCAAATTCCCTCTGGAGAACCTGGGCCTTCAGCAAGATGTGGAGCTGGCCCTCTTCCCTTCTAACCAGGGAGCTTGTGGACAAAGCATTTATTCCACCCCTCTTCTCCCCGGGGAATGAAAAGTGCTCCCAGCCCCCAGGCCCTCAGCCGTGTCCCCAGGGAGCCAGAACTCATTGCTACTTGTCACTTCTTATCTGATCTCCAAATAACACAAAGGCAACTCCTGCCCAGTGAAGGTCTGATTGGAAGTGACCTTCAGACACCCGGGCGTGTGAATGTGTGAGAACAGGCCCGGCCTGGCACAAGGAATCTGTCTTCTCCCAGCTCCACCTCATCCTGGGGATGGGGTCCTGCCCCTCCCCTCTGCACCCCGCCTTGCCTCTGGGGGGCCCCCCAGAGCGGGACAGAAGTACCTTCCTTCCTGAGATTTCTCAAGCTCAGCAGACTGTCTGCAGGTGGAGAGAGGAGCAGAGTTTTCTGGGTCTCTCTACACAGACCCTGGGCACAGCCCAACAAGCCTTGCACAGAGAGTCCAGGGCCAGCAAAGAGCAGGTGCCCAGGATGATGTTCAGGTCAGGGACCAGGGGCTGCCTCTTCTCAGGCCTCCTTAGCCTCAGAGGGAGATGAGACGTGCTCAGTGGAGAGCAAGGGGGTCTCGCCATTAGAACTCGACTCTGCCTTCCTGTCTCCAGTCTCCCCCGCCCAGATTCCAGGCTCAAGTTCCTTTCTTGACAGTCACGTTCCGTCTCTCCAGAACACTCTTTCTTTGGAATTCTTCGCTCCTGCTCTGAAGCGCATTTCCCTCCCCTCCCCTTTGCCATACACAGTGACCTTGGCATGTCTGCCAACACTCAACATCGTGAGGCTTTATAAACCTCATATCTCAGAAGGGGCTGACATTACATTACAAGAGGATCTGTAAACCTCCCCGGGATGACTGATGTCTTTTTTAAACAACAGACCAAGACTTCATTTAAATTAGTAACATGGAGATTAGAGGCGCTCTCTCAGCCCCTGGCTTGGCCACGCCGCGACGCTGGGAATATCAGTCACATGAAAGCTGTTAAGTTTGAGATGGAAATAAATCTGGGAGCCTGTAAAAACTGTCAGCAGGTCAGGGAAGTTTATGAACTCTTGCTGTATCTAATCATAAATCATCAGAATAAGCTAAAACTGAGAAGAAAAATGTCCTCTTTTGTAATCTAATGCTGTCTGTTAGGGCAATAAAACTCAAATGAAATGCATGCATTGCAATTTTTAGCTGATACTTTACATTATTAGCAGAGTGAAGGAAGAGACTCAACTTAAAAGAGTGAGACAGATGAGGGTAAGGCCACCGTCCTCCTAAGGCTTAATCCTCAGCTTCGTGGCTCTTTCTTCCCCTCCCACCGCTGTGGGCCTCAAAAGCAGGAAGTACACAGATGCCGGTTGATACGGATGCCAGGGACTTAGGTGCTGAGAGACAGGTAGTGGGTGTCCTGGTGGTGGCCTTGGAGGTCACATGGCCGGGTCTCAGCTCCCAGGGGCTTTCCACACTGCCCTTATTGGCCCAGATGACATTCCCACACTTTCAGAGGGTAGAAGGTATGGGCAAAGCTCTCCTTGTTCCCATCAGCCTCGACATGTACCCTCATCCTCCAGGCCCTTTGGGGGTGACTCATTTCCAAGCCAACTTCTCAGGCTCTCCTCTGTATCCCTGAAAACCCTCAGTGATGACTCAGCTGTCTCATGCCTTTCCCTCGTTTTCTGTGGTGTTTGATGCTAAGGATCTCCTTTTGCCTTTATGTCTTCTGGGACCTGCCCAGGAATTAACAAAGCCTCAAGCAACCGTGGCAGTTTTGTGAGGAAAAGGGCTGTTTCATTCACATCAGCTGTATATTGTATGCCTGATTTGTGCTGGGTGCCAGAGACCCAAAGAGAAATAAGTCAATACTCCACAAGAGGGTGGGAGGAAGGTGGGGCAGTCCTGGGCTCCTGCTCCAGATATCAAGTGTGGCATCCACTTGATGGATGCCCCTTGTGGATCTTCCTAAATGCTGGGAAGATATGAAAGGCTCGAGATGGAATGGGGCAAGAGCCAGATGCCTTCGAGAAGGTGGAGGGTTTTCATGAGGTGGGTGGTGAGCTGCCATTATTCACGCCTGCTGATAACTCTGCAAGAGAAACAGCTCATCTAATGCTTTGACCAATGCAGGCCTTGGAGGATTTGATATATAAAAGAATGAATGAAATGGGTTTAAGGTAAAGCAATTGAGATTTTGATTGACTCGATGGTAGAACTTCTGGATCTTTGAAATGTTCAAAAATTGGAATAAGGTAGCCCAGGGAGCTTGTGAAGACCCCATCCCTGAGGATCATCCAGAAAACATTAAATTCCCACTTGTCTAAGTTTAGATATCCTCCTGCAAGAAGGCAAGAGTCTGGGCAAGCTCATCTGTGGAAGTCCCACTCAGCACTCCTCTCTGCCCTGTACTCAGCTGAATTGTAGGGTGGGAATCCTCCTCCAAGAGGCCGTTGGCATGCCCCCACACCCCATACCTGTGCTCCTAACAGCGCCTCCCTGGGCTCTTCTCACTGGTCCTCTGTGACTCTCTTTTCCTGGTGGAAATAGAGCAATGGGCAGATTCTTCTGCAGGGGACTTGTACTCAGTTAGGGATCAGCATGGCAGGTGGTCATCCCCACTTGGTCTCAAGTTGGGGGACCAGATGAGCCTCATGAAGAGTGAACTTCCCAGAGTAGGCTCCCAAAAGTAAATAGAAGGTTGGATGGCATCACCAACTCAGTGGTCATGAGTTTGAGTAAACTCTGGGAGTTGGTGATGAACAAGGAAGCCTGGTGTGCTGCAGTCCATGGGGTTGCAAAGAGTCAGACATGACTGAGCGACTGAACTGAACTGAGAACAGGAGACAAAAAAGTAGAATTGATTAGAGGGAGATGCTGAGCTGTGATGCAATCTTTGCTGAGGCTGCTGATGACATATGGGAGCTCTGAAGATGGGATGACCCTTCAGGGATGACCTGAGTTGAGGTGAGGGAACTGAGCATTTTCACCCTCATGCTGATGAGTTACAGCAAGTGGGCTGCTCTAGGAAGTGGGTGTGACCCTGGTTGAGGGGGCTGTCTTCAGCTGAGGCCATTCCCAGAGATGACTGGCATCCTGGGATGGTCTGCTGGTAGCACTTCTGGCAGATAGATGGTCAGGGTGGTGGCCAGTCCATTCCCAAAGGGAGGTCCGGGTAGCACATTACAGTGTCCATCACAGCCACCCTGCACACTTCAGAATCACTCCTTATATGTTCTCAGAGCAGTTCCTCCAGGACTCAATGGGGATTTCATCTCTCTCAAGAAAATTTGGAAGAGGACAGTTATGGGAACAAGTTATATACCCAAACAGCTTCCGAGGTGGCACTAGTGGTAAAGAACCTGCCTTCCAAAGCAGGGGATGTTAAGAGATGCGGGTTCAATCCCCAGGTCAGGAAAATCTCCTGGAGGAGAATACTGCAACCCACTCCACTATTCTTGCCAGGAGAATCCCATGGGCAGAGGAACCTGGCAGGCCATGTTCCACAGGGTTGCAAAGTGTCAGACATGACTGAAGTGACTTAGCGCACACACACACACACACACACATAGCCCACATAGATGAGTTTTGCTATATTTGTCCATTCACTGTCAAAATTGGGCAAGAGAAAGCCAGAAGAAAGTGAAAGTTGCTTCAGTCAGTTCAGTTCAGTCACTCAGTCACGTCTGACTCCTTGCGACCCCATGAATCGCAGCACGCCAGGCCTCCCTGTCCATCACCAACTCCCGGAGTTTACTCAAACTCATGTCCATCGAGTTGGTGATGCCATCCAGCCATCTCATTTTCTGTCATCCCCTTCTCCTTCTGCCCCCAATCCCTCCCAGCATCAGGGTCTTTTCCAATGAGTCAGTTCTTCGCATGAGGTGGCCAAAGTATTGGAGTTTCAGCTTCAGCATCAGTCCTTCCAATGAACACCCAGGACTGATCTCCTTCAGGATGGACTGGTTGGATCTCCTTGCAGTCCAAGGAACTCTCAAGAGTCTTCTCCAACATCACAGTTCAAAAGCATCATTTCTTCAGCACTCAGCTTTCTTCACAGTCCAACTCTCACATCCATACATGACCACTGGAAAAACCATAGCCTTGACTAGATGGACCTTTGTTGGCAAAGTAATGTCTCTGTTTTTTAATATGCTATCTAGGTTGGTCATAACTTTCCTTCCAAGGAGTAAGCGTCTTTTAATTTCATGGGTGCAATCACCATCTGCGGTGATTTTGGAGCCCCCAAAAATAAAGTCTGACACTGTTTCCCCATTTATTCCCATGAAGTGATGGGACCAGATGCCATGATCTTAGTTTTCTGATGTTGAGCTTTAAGCCAACTTTTTCACTCTCCTCTTTCACTTTCATCAAGAGGCTCTTTAGTTCTTCTTCACTTTCTGCCATAAGGGTGGTGTCATCTGCATATCTGAGGTTATTGATATTTCTCCCAGCAATCCTGATTCCAGCTTGTGCTTCTTCCAGTCCAGCATTTCTCATGAATGTACTCTGCATATAAGTTAAATAAGCAGGGTGACAGTATACAGCCTTGGCGTACTCCTTTTCCTATTTGGAACCAGTCTGTTGTTCTATGTCCAGTTCTAATTGCTGCTTCCAGACCTGCATATAGGTTTCTCAAGAGGCAGGTCAGGTGGTCTGATATTCCCATCTCTTTCAGAATTTTCCACAGTTTATTGTGATCCACACAGTCAAAGGCTTTGGCATAGTCAATAAAGCAGAAGTAGACGTTTTTCTGGAAGTCTCTTGCCTTTTTGATGATCCAGCAGATGTTGGCAATTTGATCTCTGGTTCTTCTGCCTTTTCTAAAACTAGCTTGAACATCTGGAAGTTCACAGTTCACATATTGCTGAAGCCTGGCTTGGAGAATTTTGAGCATTACTTTTCTAGCGTGTGAGATGAGTGCAATTGTGCGGTAGTTTGAGCATTCTTTAGGATTGCCTTTCTTTGGGATTAGAATGAAAACTGACCTTTTCCAGTCCTGTGGCCACTGCTGAGTTTTCCAAATTTGCTGGCATATTGAGTGCAGCACTTTCACAGCATCATCTTTCAGGATTTGAAATAGCTCAACAGGAATTCTATCTCCTCCACTAGCTTTGTTTGTAGTGATGCTTTCTAAGGCCCACTTGACTTCACATTCCAGGATGTCTGGCTCTAGGTGAGTGATCACACCATCATGATGATCTGGGTCATGAAGATCTTTTTTGTACAGTTCTTCTGTGTATTCTTGCCACCTCTTCTTAATGTCTTCTGCTTCTGTTAGGTCCATACTATTTCTGCCCTTTATCGAACCCATCTTTGCCTGAAATGTTCCCTTGGTATCTCTAATTTTCTTGAAGAGATCTCTAGTCTTTCTCATTCTGTTGTGTTCCTCTATTTCTTTGCATTGATCACTGAGGAAGGCTTTCTTATTTCTCCTTGCTATTCTTAGTTGCTTAGTTGTGTCCAACTCTTTGTGACCCCATGGACTGTAGCCCACCAGACTCCTCTGTCCATGGAATTCTCCAGGCAAGATTACTAGAATAGGTTGCTATTCCCTTCTCCAGGGCATCTTCCCAACCCAAGGACTGAACCCACGTTTTCTGCGTTGCCGGCAGAGTCTCTGCTATCTGAGCCACCAGGAAGCCCCACCCCCTTCTGTAACAACAGCCCTGCCTCCTCCTGCAGGCCAGGGTCTACTCCCTTTCCCAAGATGGCCACTCCTCCTCTTGACGGCTCATTCTTGCATACATGAAGCCCAAAATGCAGTTACTCATGATCCAGCTTTTACTAGCTTTCTTGGTTGCCTCAAATGAACTTCCCAGGAGCCACCAAATTCTACACTGTTCCTATGATTACTTTCCTCAAATACCTCATTCATTGCCCCCGCTAATGAATCCCCCTCAGCCAGCACATCATCCTATTTTATCACGTAGGAAAGTGCTGACAGGGCTGCAACCTTGAGCGGGGCTCTCTGTGCCTGTCCCAGCACCAGGGATGGGGTCCTTGTTGCCAGCCAGGGGCTGAGAGATCTCATTTTCTCACTTCTGATACCAACAGTCACACTTGGGGCCCCCAAGGAGCAGAATCAGATAAAGATTATGTGTAAGAATTGATTAGGGGGTGCTAATATTTATGAAAGAGAGGTTAATGAAACAGGGTTAGGTAGTGGGAGAAGTTGGACTGTGCTGGCCTCAGTAGACCCTATTGTTGAAGTGTGTTATTCACACAGTCCTTACTTTTTGTGACTCCATGGACCCCAAGCCCACCAGGTTGATCTGTCCAAGGAAGAATACTGGAGTGGGTTTCCATTCTCTTCTCCAGGGGCTCTTCCCCACCCAAGGATTGAACCACGTCTCCTGCATTGTAGGCATATTCTTTATTATCTGAGCCACCAGGGAAGCCCCAGGAGACCCTGTGGGGGTGTGCCCCTTCAGAGGTGTCTTGACTTGGGGCAAGAGAGATAGAACTCTATTCCTTTGTGTCAGTCTATTGATGGATTTGCCCCCCGCCCCCAGAAGGAGAGTTGCCTTGGGCCAGGCAAATCTCTTCCACTTAGATAATACCCAGAGGAAGTTGGGGATGGCTTCCTTGGTGGCTCAGATGGTAAAGCGTCTGCCTGCAATGCTGGAGACCCGGGTTCAGTCTCTGGGTCAGGAAGATCCCCTGGAGAAGGAAATGGCAACCCACTCCAGTACTTTTGCCTGGAAAATTCCATGGATGGAGAAGCCTGGTAGGTTACAGTCCATGGGGTCGCAAAGAGTTGGACACGACTGAGCAACTTCACTTTCACGTTTTTTCACTTTCAAGGGTTGTCTGCAGGCAATGCTTCCAGCCGTTTCAGTTCAGTTCGGGCGCTCAGTCGTGTCCGATTCTTTGCAACCCCATGGAATGCAGCATGCCAGCCCTCCTTGTCCGTCACCAACTATCAGAGTTTACTGACACTCATGTCCATTGAGTCAGTGATGCCATCCAACCATCTCATCCTCTGTCATCCCCTTCTCCTCCTGCCTTCAATCTTTCCCAGCATCAGGGTCTTTTCCAATGAATCAGTTCTTCACATCAAGTGGCCAAAGTATTGGAGTTTCAGCTTCAACATCAGTCCTTCCAATGAATATTCAGGACTGATCTTCTTTAGGATGGACTGATCTGCTTTAGGTTGGATCTCCTTGCTGTCCAAGGGACTCTCAAGAGTCCTCTCCAACACCACAGTTCAAAAGCATCAATTCTCTGATGCTCAGCTTTCTTTATAGTCAAACTCTCACATCCATACATGACTACTGGAAAATCCATAGCCTTGACTAGATGGACCTTTGTTAGCAAAGTAATGTCTCTGTTTTTTAATATACTATCTAGGTTGGTCATAACTTTCCTTTCAAAGTTATGGTCATAACATTCCTTTCAAGGAGTAAGCATCTTTTAATTTCATGGCTGCAATCACCATCTGCGGTGATTTTGGAGCCCCCAAAAATAAAGTCTGTCACTGTTTCCACTGTTTCCCCATCTATTTCCCATGAAGTGATGGGACCAGATGCCATGATCTTAGTTTTCTGATGTTGAGCTTTAAGCCAACTTTTTCACTCTCCTCTTTCACTTTCATCAAGAGGCTCTTTAGTTCTTCTTCACTTTCTGCCATAAGGGTGGTGTCATCTGCATATCTGAGGTTATTGATATTTCTCCCAGCAATCTTGATTCCAGTTTGTGCTTCCTCCAGCCCAGTGTTTCTCATGATATTCTCTGTATATAAGTTAAATAAGCAGGGTGACAGTATACAGCCTTGGCGTACTCCTTCCCCAATTTGGAACCAGTCTGTTGTTCCACGTCCAATTCTAACTGTTGCCTCCTGACCTGAATACAGATTTCTCAAGAGGCAGGTCAGGTGGTCTGATATTCCCATCTCTTTCAGAATTTTCCACAGTTTATTGTGATCCACACAGTCAAAGGCTTTGGCATAGTCAATAAAGCAGAAATAGATGTTTTTCTGGAAGTCTCTTGCTTTTTTGATGATCCAGCAGGTGTTGGCAATTTGATCTCTGGTTCCTCTGCCTTTTCTAAAACTAGCTTGAACATCTGGAAGTTCACAGTTCATGTATTTTAAAGGTATAAAATCTTCATTCCTGAAGAGGGATTTAAGTGGGTGGTGCATTTCAGCATCTCTTGCATGATTGATTCCCACAATTTAATATGATCAAAGAAAATGAGGATTGAAATCAAAAGGTATTGGATTTGGTACTCAAAAACCCCAGTGACTTCTGAGTTACTGAGTTGAAGGAAACACTAGAAGAGGAATGTAAAAAAGAAAAAAGAAAAAGAAAGTTATGCGTCTCAGGTTATTTTTTTGGTCAAAGGTTCAGTTGAAATTGGATAAGAAATAAAAATTAAACTGAAGGTATTAGAATTCAGAGTTGCAAACTTGTAGGCTAAATAAGGCCAGCAGTCTTATTTTGTCTATATAATTTTAATAATTAAATTATTCTATTTAAAAAGTTGAATGTTTAGCTTTTCTGGAAAAATCAAAGATTTGGGTTACAAATAGGCCTGTATTCTGATGAAGCAGCAATGATTTGAGCTGAGTGATTTTGCTTCTTCTAAACGGAACCAGTGCTCTCCAGTTGGCCACAGCCCCCACCCCTCCCTATTGTGCTTTGTGAAAGAAAGTGAAGTTGCTCAGTCGTGTCCGACTCTGCAACCCCATGGACTGTAGCCTACCAGGTTCCTCCATCCATGGGATTTTCCAGGCAAGAATACTGGAGTGGGTTGCCATTGCCTTCTTCAGGAGATCTTCCCGACCCAGGGATTGACTCTGGGTCTCCCACATTGTAGGCAGACGCTTTACCATCTGAGTGACCAGGGAAGCTATTGTGCCTTACTCATATACTATTGCCAAATCTTCGTAGGGACTTGAGTTTACAATCACATTTTTATCTGCTTTGTGAATTGTGATATTGGTTGAGCCCTTAATGTATCACTGGGTTTTTCCAACTGTAGGAGTTACATGGGATTTTATATATTCATTCAATAATTTGAAATATTGAAATTTCCATTTTGCTGAGCTTCTGGGTCCTAAGGTACAGTCATGAGCAGAAGGGGTGAGCTCTCTGCTTACATTCCAGGGGAGAGGCACACATTAAACAAGCCAGTCAATTAGTGAACAGTGATGTCAAATAGTTGTAAGAAAGATCAACAGAATTGTAAGAACAGATGAAGAAAATCCAGCAGAGAGCTGTGAAAGAGTGTAAGTCTGGGGTTCAGGAAGGGAGTGGAGACTAGTGGGATTTCAGGCAAGATATCACTTAGGATGAGAGAAAATCAGCTGAGTATGATCTAGGGCTGGGGCGAGCAAGAAAAACAGAGGGTCCATTAATTGCACCGGGCCTGAGGTGGACATGAACTTGAGGTACTCAAGCAGGCTATCAAGGGCTTCCTTGATAGCTCAGTTGGTAAAGAATCCATTTGCAATGCAGGAGACCCTGGTTTGATGCCTGGGTTGGGAAGATCCGCTGGAGAAGGGATAGGCTTCACACTCCAATATTCTTGGGCTTCCCTTGTTGCTCAGCTGGTAAAGAATCTGCCTGCAATGCTGGAGACCTGGGTTCGATCTCTGGGTTGGGAAGATCCCCTGGAGAAGGGAAAGGCTACCGTCTCCAGTATTCTGGCCTGGAGAATTCCATGGACTGTATAGTCTATGTGGTTGCAAAGAGTCAGACACTACTGAGCAACTTTCAGTTTCACAAGCAGCTGAAGGAAGGCCAGTGTGGCTGGGTCCAGTGATGGGGAAGACAATGAAGCCATAGAGGCAGGCCCCCAACCCCCACCCTAGTAAAGTTGCAGAAGCCAGTCTGAGAAACGTGCATTTCATTTTAAGAAAAATGCTAAGTCACCAGAAGACTTTTAGCTGGAGAGATGTGTGATCATTTGTGCTTTCATTCGGGTCACTCTGGCTGCTGGGTGGAGGATGGATTTTCAAGGGGTGCAGGGGAGGGAGGGAGCAGGGAGACTAGTTAGGAGGCTACTATGATCACCCAGGTGAGAGGAAAATGGTTCGGAATGCTCTGGGATGCGCTCCTGAAGGGTTTACAGTCAAGTTGGGAACAGAGAATGTGCATGCATGCATTCATTCACACATGCTTGTGCACACACACACACACACACACACACACGTTGCAAATAGATGCAGATGGATGCAGAAGCATCTGCCTAGCAGATAGATGCAGAGGTGTTCGGATTGCAAAGAACAGAGCCTTGAGCACCCCAGGCTGGAGGGCATGCTGATAATTTCTAAGAGGAAGCTGCTGGGAAAGGCTTCACGGTGGAAGTGAGTTTGGAGTTGACAGAGGTCATGGATGAGAGGAGGGAGAGGCGTTCCAGGTAAGGGGAAAGGTGTGAGCAAAGGCCCAGCATAGGCAGGAACCCGTGCAGGAGTGTGAGGAGAGTGTGGTGGAGCCAGGATGCTGTGGGCCTGGCGGGAGGTGTGAGGGCCACAGAGGAAGTTGGTGGGCAGCTCAGACCTGCCCAGGCCAATACACCGGCCACTAGCTGCTCAGAGCTTGATTTTTACCACTGCTGTCTCCCAGGGGGGTGTGGTTAAGCAACGTGTCAAGAGCTACTGCGTGTCTGTGATTGATATCTGCTACTTTTAATCTTGGTAATTCCAAGGGCATTCTCACTCCTGTGTCTGTTGAGTACTTGACATGTAACCAACGAAACTAAGGCAACTGAATTTGAAATTTAATTCAAATTCAAATTTAAAACTTGAAGCCACGAGGACCATTTTTTCCCTATTAAACAAAACTTCAGTGCTTCAGCAGGTTTGTTTGACTTGAATCGTTGAAAGCCTAGCATCCATACTGAGGTGTGCTGTATACATAAACTCTACTCCAGATTTCCAAGGCATGGCATTCAAATAAAAAAGTAAAATATCTCATAAATAATTTTATATTGATTGCATGTTGAAATTAGAATTTTTGGTTCATGGAGAAAATAAAATGCTATTAACATTAATGTCATCTTTTTGTTTTTTACTTTAAAAAATATGATTACTAGAAAACTTAACATTGCATATGACTCCAACTGTATTTCTGTTTGACAGTACTGCTCTAGAGAACCAAGGTGAAGAGCTCCTGTAATTTCTCATTCAGTAATTTAGAGTTGACTTTTAATCAAAGTCCTCAAGTAGTGATTGCATATACCACCCCAGTCTTCATGACAATAATGATCCATTAATTATCACCTCCTACAGTACTATTGGTTAGCGTTTATTGAGTGCTTATTTTTGTAGCATGGTTCTAAGTACTCTCCACAGACAGATACATGTACGTTTAATCCCCAGTGCAACAGGCAGACCCATTAAGGCACGGACTCTGGCATGAATGATCAAATGGGATGCGTTACTCTTGGTAGGAAGGGCCAGGCAGGACCAGAGACAAGGAGCTGGAAGGCAGAGAAGTGTGGGCACAGAGGTGAGCCAGGGTAGAGAAGATGTCAAAGTGAAGCCCATTCTGCCTGGAGAAGTGCCCCGGGGCTGGATTGTCTTGTAAAAAGTCTTGGCCCTCTTGGCCTTTGGGGGGTGAGGTAATCCATTAGAAACATCCACTGGAAGAAGGAAGAGAGTCATTTCAGAACAATACTTCTTTATATCCCATCTTAAGCTGTGAAAAGAGAAATTTCCTGTTTATGAAAACAAAATTGGACTCCATTCTGGACTTGTGATGACACCACCAGCTCCCAGGCTCTTCCTCTTTTTCATCTTTACTTTCAGGGTAAAACTCCCCCGTGATCTGTAGCGTAAAGGGTGACCCAAATGGATGCCTGCGACCTCACCCAGAGACCCAGACATGAGCACGTGGGTCAAAGAACTCCTTTGGCTTTCCTGCTAGAGTTTCCACCTCCCACCGTTGTACCCCGGAAGGAATGACCCAAGTTGGGTTAACGACAGCGACTTCCTCTTGCAGCCTCCAAAACACAGTGGATGCTTGCTCTCCAGTCCCCAGCGGGGCATCGGGGCAGAGGAAAAGGTGATGAAACAGCCTCTCGTCCATTTCTCCTCATTGTTGTGGGGAGAGGACGTTACAGCTGTGTTTCCTCTGCAAAGGGCAGGCGGGAGAAAGGAGCAGATAGGCACACAGGTGTCCTCTTCCTGACCATGAATGGCCGGGACAGAGACCACCCATCTCCTGACACTCTCTTCAGCTGCTTTCAGAAGCTGATGGCTTTATCCTGCCCGCCCTTCAGTTTATGCCTTGCTCAGGACACCACGTAACAGTTCTTCTGACATTTTGTTGGATACACAAAGCCTTTACTTTAGGAGTCATAGTGAAGCCCAATTGAACAGAGTACTTAAAATATGGCATTGATCTATGGGACAGTGTCAATATTCATTTTTGATCTGCCAACATGATAACTTCATCATTATTAACCTAATAGCAGCTGAAACTGGGGTGGGGAAAATAGGATAAGTTGGGGGTAGGACATTAACAGATGCACACTGCCGTGTATAAAGTAGGTAAACAACAAGGATTTACTATACAGCACAGGGAACTATGTTGAATATCTTGTCACGAACTATAATGAAATAAAGAACAGACATATGCATACATAAATGTGTAACGGAATCACTTTGCTCTATACCTGAAACTAGCACACTATTATAAATTGACTATACTTCGGGAAAAATAAAATAACATCTGAAACGGTGTGTGCCATAGCCTAGTGGACACTTCCACATTTTATAGTCACCCCTGAATGACATGATAAAATGCTCAGTTCCCCGCAGGTTGTATTATATGGAAGGTTTGTTTTTCTTTCTTGTTTTATTTTGTTGTATTTTAAGTACTGGAAAGAAAGGCAGAAGTGTAGAGAGAAAAAGGACATGGAAAAATAATTGTCACAGATAAGTTAATTATAAATGCCAGATAATTTAAAACTGTCTGAGTTATGGAGGTGGTTGCTCTTTTTCAGTCACTCAGTCGTGTCCTACTCTTTGCGACCCCATGGACTGCAGCACGCCAAGCTTCCCTGTCCTTCACCATTTCCCGGAGCTTGCTCAAACTCAAGTCCATTGAGTCGGTGATGCCATCCAACCATCCCATCCTGTCACCTCCTTCTCCTCCTGCCCTCAGTCTTTCCCAGTATCACGGCCTTTTCCAATGAATTGGCTCTTTGCAGCAGGTGGCCAAAGTATTGGAGCTTCAGCTTCAGCATCAGCATGGAAGTGGTAGGAACTGGCAAAGGCTGTCTTGGTCAGGAGGATACTGCAAAGTAAACTGGAAAGCCTTGTCAATTTGGATAAGTGATAGGAGGGGATAGAGAGGCTTAGGGCAGCTTCACGAAAAGGAGTAAGCAGCTCTCTGTCTTCAGTCATGCTCTCGGTGACAGCTCGAGGGATACCCTGTGAGCTGATCAGAGTCAGGGTGGGAGGGACTTTCCCTGGTGGTTCAGTGACCACACAGTCTCCTTGGCTCCAGTCGTCCAGCAAGAGGTGGCCGTCTGCCGTCTTTGAAGGGCTTGCTCCACCAGTCTTGTAAACGAGGTCCGATGAGGGGAGAGAGCAAAGTAAGATAAGCCACTGGGAGAATTGGTTTTACACAGGTTTGGCTACGATGGAACGAAGGGTCAGCTTTTCACTGTGCCCACTTGTATCATCTCGTGTCCCCTTTGTTCGCAAAAGGGACCTTGGGTGAGAACACCCTGCTGCTCGGCTGGTGAGCGTTTCCATCACTCGGGGTTTGATCTTTTACTAATCATTAGCACTGAAAATTGACAGCTTGATCACAGAGTCTTACTTTTGAAGAATTCAAATCCTTAAATTATTTTCCTCTCGCTTGGCCTTGTAGCTGTCACTCTCTCTCTCTGTCAATCATTTAGAAATCTCTCTCAAATGCCAAGAGCTGAAGACACAGTTTTTGCCCTTGTGAAGTCAAATACTGAGATACACGTCAAGTGACACAGGGAGAGATTTACCAAGGAGGGTGATGAACTTTAAGTTTGATACCTTGGCCCTGCCTGCCGGGGTGGCCACGTGGACAGAACCCAGTGATGACGCCTGGCCTGCGGCATTGCTCCAAGTGGGGCCAAAGTCAATGTCAGGACAGACAGTTCAAAAACCAGGTTACTGATTAGAGGCTGTACACGCTGAGAGTCACAGAGGATGGCATATCCAAACAGGGGAATGGAAATATTGGGTTTTTTTTTCCTTAACACACAGATGTTTAAATATTTGTATGATTAAATTTATTTTTCCTTTGTGATTTCTTCCCTTGCTTTTAGGTTTAGAAAGTTCTTTCCCATTGATAGTAAACCTATAAAAAAACCTATAAAAAAGAGATAAATATTCACGTGTTTTCCTCTACTTAAGAAAATACAGGATGGGGGAAGGATGAATTAGGAGTTTGGGATTAACATATACACACCAATGTATGTAAAACATATAAACAACAAGGGCCTACTATATAGCATAGGGGACAATACTCAATATCTTTTAATAACCTGTAATGGAAAGAATCTGAGTAAGAATATATACAAATGTATGGATAACTGCATCACTTTGCTATATACCTGAAACTAACACAGCATTGTAAATCAACTATATTTCAATATTTAAAAAGTAGGAGAAAAAAAAGAACTCAGTGAGCTATATCTCAACCAAGAATTTCCTAAAAAACGAATTTGATATATTCAGAGATAGAAAAGAAAATGTAAAACTGATATTTGAATATCCAAGTGATAGC
Source organism: Cervus elaphus (assembly GCF_910594005.1). Taxonomy (NCBI): domain Eukaryota; kingdom Metazoa; phylum Chordata; class Mammalia; order Artiodactyla; family Cervidae; genus Cervus; species Cervus elaphus. Next base: position 71,133,368 of record NC_057828.1, on the reverse strand, counting down.
CTTCCAAGGACATGAAGAGTTGAGGCTGTTGCTCAGATGTGAGATGGGTTTGAGGCTCATCAGCCATCACAGGAGTGACGGAATCAGGGCCAAGTTCACAGCTGGGAGAGGAAATCTTTCCAGGGCATCAAGAGGAAGAAGAAGACAGGCTGGGCAGGAGGACCCAGAGGAGAACATTGTAGAAACCAGGAGGAAGAGATTTGAGAAGAGAAGGGTAAATGCATGCCTCATTTAGCTGGACAGTCCATTTCAGATGAGACAGGCAGAAGAAACAGAGGCTGCCTAAGTCACTCAGAGGGTCAGGAGCAGTTTGGGACCAGCCCTGGGTGGCTGAGGAAGCTCTGGTTTCTATAGACTTTTGAAGCTCCCAGCTGTTTCACCTGATGCTGCTAAATACGAGGAAGCCAGAGCTGCTCCACCTGAAGGACCCAATTATTTTGTTGTTAATTAGGAAATATACATATAAAACAATGTAGGAAACAAACAATGTGAAAACTAAAGGATGGAGTCGGGAGCAGGGTCAGGTGAACCTGTGGAGCCTTTAAAGAAGCGCTGAATGCCTACCCAGTTTAAGTACGTAGATGGGCTGATATACATGACGACTATGAGCCCAATTCTAAGAGGAAGTTGGGCTTCCCTGGTGGTACAGTGGCCAAGAATCCACCTGCCGATGCAGGAGATGCAAGCTTGCTCCCTAGGTTGGGAAGATCCCCCGGACCAGGAAATGGCAACTCACTATAGTATTCTTGCCTGGAAAATTCCATGGACAGAGGAGCCTGACGGGCTACAGTCCATAGGGTCATAAAAGAGTCAGATACAACTTAGTAACTTAACAACAACAGAAAGGAAGTTAGGCTTTAAGAAGTCACTTTTCAAACTCAAGGTTATTTTTTTAAGGGGCACAGAGATAGCTTGTCTCAAGATGCATGGAAAAAAAAAAAAAAAAAGAAAACCTTCTAGAAACACCGTCTTGCCTGTGCCAGGAGAATACCCATCAGAAAGTATATCTTTGTCCTTCAGAGCTGTGTATATCATTATGACCCATCTTCTTTATTCCCTGGACATGGATGGGGAGGTGGGGGAAGGGACTGAGGAAGTTATACAATCCAACAAAACGTATGTCACCAGGTATTAACAAATAGAACTCCTGTTGTGCAAAGCCACCCCAAAGTTGAACTGACTAACTCACTTAACCAGGGCACTGAGCCGTGTATAGTGAGACGTAAATTCTGTTACTAACTCTGTAACTGGCTATCTGTGTGACCTTGAGAAAATCAGTTCCTTTCTTTGGGTCCTCAGTGGTCTCACCTATGAGACGGGTGGATTGAACTGAAGGATCCCCAGTGTCTCCATTTACCTTTAGCAATTTACAGTTGGGGAAACCAAAGATTAGAAAAAAATCAGAGCACTCCTTGAAAAAAAAAAACCAAAAAACTAATTTGGGGACTCTGTGTTTCAACCTTTCAAAGCAGACCACATCTTACTTTAGAATCTTGTGACATTTTTAGATTCTTGGATTCCCTAAAATCCACATGAACAAAATGCATGGTGCTTCATCTGCCCTGTTTGGTGTTTGGCAGTGGATAGGAGCCAGGATATGAGGGGAGTGTGTTATTGTTTTGCACATTTATGATCGCTGGTTGCATTTGTTATAAACAACTCTGTTCTATTTAGGGAGCTGGTGATCAATAAGGCAGATAATATTTTCATCATATTCGAAAAGACTAATGTTGTGAAGACAGCCTGTTGAGGGGGCCTCTGTTTTCTTAGCAGCTTTACAATTTCCTGCAGACTGTCTGCCATCCAGACGCTTTTCTTTGCTGGGTCTGTCGTCCGTTCCAAGCACCAAGCATCATACTCCGTCATTTGTTAACGCCGGATTGAAAAAAAAAAGAAAGTGTCACTTCTGGTAGAACTAGAGGGAAAAAAAAAAATCATGGCAAGATTTTCTTTCTCCATATTTCCAAACAGTGGGGGGAAAATAATGGAATGTTTGCCTTGAATTTTGTGTTGCTTTGGCTGCGATGAAGAGAGAGTTTCTTGAAGGCAAAAATCTGTCTTTTGTCTTATTATTGCCATCTTCAATCACAGGGAAATCTGCTCTAGCTGGCGGTTTTGCATTATTCCTTTTTTTCCCCCCCTCCAATCTGTCATGTGTACCAATCCTGGAGTTTCTCGAACCAAGCATGGACTTGAAGGGCATGGAAAAGAAAGCAGCTGTGGCTCAGAAGACAGACCAGAATGGTATGCTGCTTCTCCCCCATTCCTCCTCTTCACAACGGAGTCTAGGAGACCCGAAGCCCGCAAAGGTGCTGGGTGTTACAGCTGTGCGGATCTTGGTACTCAGTCGTATCTCAGAGGCTCCTTTCCATCTGGGGCAGAAAGCTTAGGACAGGCCACACTCCAGAAAAGCATACAGCTGGTCCCTCTCTACCCCATTGATCTTCCTGAAAATCACTTTTTGAACAGACATAGAGGCATATAAGGGATCATCATTTTGGTGATTCTCTTCTGCGAAAATAGCTTGTTTTTCTATTCAGGCCTGTGGCAGAGTGCACTTGAATCCTTTCTAGCTCTTTTCCTTGGACCCCCGAGTCTCCTGTTTGCCTTTCCTTTCTTTCCTACAAAGCCCAAATTGATGAGACAGGTGTCTGTTTTAGGAGGTGGCAAAGCTTTCCCCACTAACGTCATTGGGAACCATCCCTCCATCCCCACCACCCCTACCATTCCACACTAGCAAGATACTCACCAAAATTTTGGCCTAAATTTCTTATGCATGCTAAGTTGCTTCAGTCGTGTCTGACTCTTTATGACCCTACAGACAATAGCCCGCCAGGCTCCTCTGTCCCTGGGATTCTCCAGGCAAGAATACTGGAGTGGGTTGCCATGCCCTCCTCCAGGGGATCCTCCCAACCCAGGGATCGAACCGGCATCTCTTATGTCTCCTGCCTTGGCCGTTGGATTCTTTACCACTAGCGCCACCTGGGAAGCCCATACTTTTAAAATAAACAATCATATTGATAGTATGTATAGTTTTGATAAGATAATTTTCCTTGATGAGATCATCTTAAATATAATGGCTGGTAGAACCTAGTTACTCAGTCACGTTTGTTAAGTGAATGAATGCATACATGAATAAGGGGTAGTGCATTATGTGGCCCCACCCATTGGCTGACTTTGTAGGCAACCAGGGAAAGATTTGTGATCTCCCAGGCTGGGAGGGAGGACAAGCCAGCGCGCCTTGCCTGTGAAGCACTCTAGGTGAGGCAGTGCTTCACGAGATGGGAGGAAATTACGAGGCGAGAACAAAGAAGCCATGAGAGAAGACAGACGCCTCCTGATCCCTTGTACCCTGGCACGGGGCCAGATTCAGGGTTTTCAGAAACAGGTGGAAAATTCCACAAAATGAGTTGATTTTCTTTTTCCACAACAAAACTCTGATTCAGTCCACGTGAATTAGGTTCAAGGTGGTGGTTCATATTTCTGTTTGAGCATGTTTGTTTTTAAAGTCCTTAAGGCCCACAGAAAGTTCTCAGATGGTCAAGGACTCCGAAGGCGGCCACAGGTCCCAGGGCCTTGACTCCCAAGAACTTAGGAGTCAGGACTGAGAAGGAAGCCCCCCTCCATCCATGGACTGGTCATGCTGCTCCCGTGCCTGGCCTGGGGCTGGGCTCTGAGCTGGCCCGTGGGGTGTCCTGGGTCGGGGCAGCCACTGAGTATGTAGTAGACGTTAGAACAGAAGGAAGCCAGGTGGGAGGTTAGCTTAGGAGAGAGCCCAAACCTGACAAGTTGCTAAAAGAAAGCAGCTGGTGCTGGGGATCTTCAGGGAGAGACGTAGGAGGAAGGAAGGAGCAGAGACTCTGTATCTGTTGGGTTCTCAGCAGCTTTATTCAGAACCTCCTGGGGCTCTCTGAGGGTGGAGTTCCTTGGATGGGAAGCTGAATGGTTTCTCAGAACTTGGTGGTTTTCTCTGAAAGTATTCTCAGAACTCCAAGCCCCCATATTGGATTCTGTCCACTCTCTGTGGTTCTCTGGGAGTTACGATGGCCATATCCTTTTAAATTTTTTGCTCCTCAGGGACTAGAGAATAATTCTCATTCCTCCAAATAAAATTTCCTTTCCTCATTTATATATTATTTATTCATTTGTCTATTAACTCATTCATCTTTCAACATGAAATCTCTGGATTCAATGAGATAATATTTGAAAGCCCTCTTTGAGGCTTATTAGGAACCCAGAAAGAAGAAGTTATCTTTTTTTTTCTGCTGCACTGATCATCTTGTGGAATCTTAGTTCCAGACCAGGGATTGAACTCAGGTCTTTGGCAGTGAAAGCGTAGAGTTTTAACCATTGGACTATCAGGGATTCCCCAAGAAAAGGTCATCTTAGACTTGATTTTTTTCAGTTAATCTGAGGTTTTGTATTTCCCAGGTCATGACCTCGGAAGGTCTGATCAAGGCTCTGATCAAGATAGGATTATTGGAAAACAGGTGTATTGATGTCTTAGCTAGAAATGTTGGATGCCAAGCAAACATGACCAAGGCTTTTCTCATTAAATTTTCTTAAACTCTCTTGTGACCTCAGTTTTGGATCTTTATTTTGTGGAATTTCCCTAATAGAGACAGAAGAGGCACTCATTTGCATTTTCTCCATGAAGGTCAGAGCAACGTGTCTGATCTCATGTCTCCATAAGACAAAGCAGCAAATACAGAGGGGCTTAACTATAGGGAGTCAAGATGATGTGTTTCATGGACTTTATGAGATCTCTGAGAAGCTCCAGAAACTTATGTTGTTGTGTTAGTAAACCCCAACTAGCAGATAGTAACCTAAATTTGATAGATGCCTGGCACTTTGTAGTTGACAAAGCCCTACCAGGAAGACTGATCTCATTTAAGTCTCACAATAACACAGTAGGGCCGATATTATTATTTCTCCTTGCTTTATGGTGAAGGTTTTGGACATTGTCAGGGTTCAGACCCAGGCTGCTGGCCCAGACCCCACTGTATCACTGGCCCAGATGGCGCTGTCCTGATGCTATTGCTGCAACTCCTGACCTCGCCCCCTGGCTTCCCCTCAGCAGACATGCAGGGCTTCAGAGGTACTTTGAGCAGCAGGTACAGTGGGGGAGAGACAAAATACCCAGGCATGAGTAGAGAGGAAGGAAAGGGAACCATGGGGCGAGGTGGCAGCAGTGGGCCAGGTAACTGGGTTATTGGTTTCTCATTTTTTATTCCTTCTAATTCCAAGTTGGCCTTGGTGTTTTATCAAGCATCTGGGTGGCCCCATCTCTCACTTTCTAATCGTTGGCTTTTCCTCTTTGTGTGGAGAGCCAACCCATTTGGAGAGATCCATTTCTCCTCTGGCTTTGCTCTGCATTGGGGGAAGATTATAACTCCAAGCAACTTTTGGTCTTGTTTTTATTTTTATTAAAGAAACTAAAGTAATAATTTTTTAACTTTAGAAAATTTGGAAAAATACAGAAAAATAGCAAAAAGAAAAACTAAAAGATCAGTTACATTCTGCCCACTTAGATAATATTCGGTTATATTGTCCTCCAGCCATTGCTCAATTTCTTCTTTTCTCTCTGCTGTTTCTAATTGCATACACCGGATAGGCATTTTGTCTTACGAGTTAGGGTGCAACTTAGTGCCCCAGGGGACACGATTTAAGAAATGTTCCCCTGTTTTCATGTGCTGTTACAGAGCGTGTTTTTTCCCCCTTATCTCCCACCTTATTCCACAGTGTGGTTTTATCATATAATTTTTAAAATAACCCCCTGCTTTTGGACGTTAAAGTTGTTTCTGATTTTCCCCTGTTATAAATAGACCACTTCCTCCCAGCTGGTCACTCTCAGCGCTGGTGCTTGTTCTTGTAACTGGGATCCTACTTTGTTCTTTGTCATTGAACCTCCACCCGGTGCCCCATTTCTGGGAACTGTGGCCCTGCCTGGTTTCCTGCTTGGGGCCTCAGTTCCTTCCAGGGCCTGGAGTCCTGTCTCTGATGTCCAGCCTCTCCCTGGCCGCCTCTCTGTCACCTGCTGCCAGGCCAGCCATGTGGGGTGCTGACACCCCTCTCTCGCCTGCCACTCGACACTCCTGGGGCGACCATCTGCCTGGCCCGGCTCCAGGAGGCGTGTTGCATCTTTAGGTCTTGATTTTCCCTGCTCGGGGTGTGATCTCGGGCCTTGGAGGGAGACGAGAGGGTCCAGCCGGCACTTGGGAAGGGAAGGGGAGGGGTGTGCAAATGCGTGAGTGAGTGGGCGTGGGGGTGGCAATGGCTGATGGAAGGGGTGGCTTACCAGGGTTGGGTGGGGGGAGCAGGAATCCAGGACATACTAGACAATTTAAAGTCCCCTCCACCCCGCCCTGTTCTCTCTCTTATCTGGGCCCTGGATATCACGTTACTTGGCTTGGAACATTCTTTCCTCTCAGCCCAACTAACAAATCCTCATCCTTCAGGTCCCAAGCTTAGATCAGAGATTCCCCAAGCTTTCACAAGCTTTGCAGCCAAGAGAAATCCCTAACAGTTATTCTGGTTAAGTAGCTGGGTCTGAACAATGTAGTGTTAAGTCTACACCCGAGTAACTTAGTAACCATTTGAAAAATAACCTCACATGTAGAAGGAGATCCAATATTTAAAATTCATTCTTAAATAAGCACAGTTACCTGTTCATGGCATGTACAGCGGTGCTGGCCAGTATCTGCCTTCTTGAATTTTAGGATCAGATTAGGCACTGCACTGGTTTTTCTATGCAAGCACCTCTTTTATCACAGCAGATGATGAAAAGTCAGCTTTCTATATGCATCCTTGCAAGGAATGCAATGTGATCCAGTGCAGAAAGAGATACCACTTCAAGCCAGTGGGTCAAGTTGTACCGGGCACACGGAGGGTAGTGCTGTGTGACCCTCGAAGACTTCAAATACCCACTGAGTCATAGTTTGTTGTGATGAACTGGGCTTTTGGGGCTCATCACCCGGCACCATCTGCTTACTTGTCTCTTTCCTGTTGACTTAGTTGTAAGCCCCCAGGACAGGCAGCATATCTGTCTAGTTTATCTAGAAGAGTGTTGCCGCCTAGGAGGCGCACAATACATGCTCATGCAGTGGAGGACTTGTTGTTGTGGTTTAGTCGCTCAGTTGTGTCTGACTCTTTGGGACCCCGTGGACTGTAGCCCGCCAGGCTCCTCTGTCCATGGGATTTCCCAGGCAAGACTACTGAAGTGGGTTGCCATTTTCTTCTCCAGGGGCTCTTCCCCACCCAGGGATTGAACCGATGTCTCCTGCATTGGCAGATGGATTCTTTGCTGCTGAACCACCTGGGAAGCCCAGTGGAGGAATGGAGCCCATTAGCTTCTCATGCCTGATCTCCTTACAGGGGTAAGGTTGGAGGATTTAGAGGTAAATTAGCTGAAGTGCTGGTTTGGTGAGAGCAAGGACAACATTTTCAATTTAAAGAGCTCTGGTGGAGGGTGCGAGGAAATCATCAAGGTTGTATCAGAGGACATGCACAGGTGCTGGGAAGGATGCTGCCGATTATAGAATGAGGGTGAGGGCGTGCAAACCATGATAAGAAAAGCCCAAGGAGAGGATGAAAAGAAGATTGCACAAGAGGTCAAGACAGATAATGAGAAACGCTTCCCTCACATAAGGAATGTCCGCTCGGGGAGGACGGTGGCAGTGCCCCCTCCAAGACTGAGCAAAAGTAATTTATTGACAGACATGGTTTCTGAAAATTAAATGGATCTTTGCCTTGGTATGCTCACAAAAGAAGGGCAGGGGACAGATCCACAAAGACACAGATTTCCCAAGGGACAGAGAGGAAATATCATGGAAGACAAGAAGGGTGAGTGGAGAAGGGAGAAAAAAAAAAACAACAACACCTTATTTTCATAGCATGGCTATGACCTTCGGGGCTGGCAAATGGTCCAAACGGGACATCAATTGAGGAAACCAATCTCTTATCGCTGGCCCTGCTGGCCCCAAAGCTGCCAAGTGTTTGGTGCCCACATCAGTCCCCGGGGACTCATTTGGTCACATTCTGTTCCTGGGTCTGGGGCAAACTGCTCCAAACAGGCTTCCTTGCCAAGTCAGGGCAGCGAGAAAGCTGCACTTTTGAAGTTGCTATTAGTGTCTTCCTCAGCTGATTCTGTAAGGTATTGTTTTCCGGTTAAGGAGGAATAAGGGAAATACTTAAACAATAACTGCTCTGAGGGAATGTGTACAGGGAAATCATTATCTCTTATTGTGCCAATAAGTTTCAAGGCACTAAGCCAAGCTTTTCTTCGGCTGATGGAGGCCAGGCTGCAGCTCTGAGGTCGAACCATGTACCAAGGAGGGAGTTTGTGCGCCATGCCTCCCGGAGACTCCCAATCTGTCGGAGGTGAGTTTGCCACCAACTGTTTCTCTCCTAGTGGGAATGGTGGTTTTGTATTCTGTTTTCCAAGAAGAGAAAAGACACCCTCACAATGGCAATAGAACATGAGAGCTGATGTTACCGAGCTCCTCTTCTGTGCTAGGCGCTGGAATCGACACTTGGTATATAATCTCATTTAAAACTCATTAAACAGCCATCTCCATTTACAAATGAGGGATCTGAGAGCAGAATTCACCCCAGGCCAGCTTGTTTGAGAGCTTAGGTTTTTGCCTGGGGAGTGATGCTGAGACTATCCAGCCAGCCCACTTAGTCTGCCTGTTTCCTGAGCGTGTATTATGGGTGAAGCGTGTTTTCAGTGTTGAGGTGGCCAAGCAGAGAAGACTGATGTGCTTTCCCCTGGGTCCTCCCCTCAAGGAATTTACTGGGAACACAAAACTAACTCAGAAGAAACAGGCATCAACTGAGGGGCTAAACTGGCCAAGCTGGAAATAAGTACAATTTCAGAAAAAGTTTTAGGGGTGTGGCTCTATTATTACAAACTGGAAAATTGATCTCAGATTTCAGGGAAAAAAGAAAATAGGATACATGTCCTTAGAATGATACAGTCTTAGAGGAATAAAGGATTTGGAAATTTAGTAGAATCCTTTGTTTTTTTTAAGAGGAAGAAATTAGGGGCCAGAATGGTTGTCATGTGATTTTCCTGGTAGATGTCCATCACTAGTGGTCTGTACTCCAACATTTACAACTAACTTCCAGACTGACTCATGACTCCCAGCCTGCCTAACGAGGGCTGGAGAACATGGGGTGTGTGGGGAGCAGCAGTGAAGCTCTTGCCCAGCTTCTTGGCGAGGCTGTGTGGATGAGTTAGGGCCAGTGAGCAGGAGGAAGTCCATACTGGGGGAAATAATATTAAGATTGTTGTTGTTCAGTAGCTAAGTCATGTCTGACTCTTTGTGACCCCGTGGACTGTAGCAAACCAGGTTTCCTTGTCCTTCACTGTCTCTCGAAGTTTGCTCAAACTCATGTCCATCGAGTCAGTGATACTATACAAACATCTCATCCTCTCCTCATCCTCTCAACCTTCTCCTCCTGCCTTCAATCTTTCCAAGCATCAAGGTCTTTTCCAATGAACTGGCTCTTCACGCCAGGTGGCCAAAGTATTGGAGCTTCAGCTTCAGCATTCATCCCTCCAATGAGGGATTGTATTCAGGGTTGTTTTCCTTTATGATTAACTGGTTTGATTTCCTTGGAGTCCAAGGGACTCTCAACAGTCTTCTCCAGCACCACAATTTGAAAGTGTCAATTCTTCGGTGCTCAGCTTTCTTTATGGTCCAACTCTCTCATCTGTACATGACTACAGGAAAAACCATAGGTTTGACTAGATGGACCTTTGTTGGAAAAGTAATGTCTCTGCTTTTTAATATGCTGTCTAGGTTTGTCATAACTTTTCTTCCAAGGAGTAAGCATCTGTTAATTTCGTGGTTGCAGTCACCCTCTGCAATGATTTTGAAGCCCAAGAAAATAACGTCTGTCACTGTTTCCACTTTTTCCCCATCTATTTGCCATGAAGTGATGTGACCAGATGCCATGATCTTAGTTTTTTGAATGTTGAGTTTTAAGCCAGGTTTTTCACTCTCCTCTTTTACTGTCATCAAGAGGCTCTTTAGTTCCTTTTCACTTTCTGCCATTAGAGTGGTCTCATCTGAATGTCTGAGCTTGTTGATATTTCTCCTGGCAATCTTGGTTCCAGCTTGTGAGTCATCCAGCTGGGCAGACAGCTGGGTGACAGTAAAACACCTTGATTTATTCCTTTCCCAATTTTGAACCAGTCTGTTGTTTCATGTCTGGTTCTAACTGTCACTTCTTGACCCGCCTACAAGTTTCTCAAGAGACAGGTAAGGTGGTCTGGTATTCCCAGGTCTGGTATTCCCATCTCTTTAAAACTTTTCTGCAGTTTGTTGTGATCCACACAGTCAAAGACTTTAGCCTAGTCAATGAATCAGAAGTAGATATTTTTCTGGAATTCTCTTGATTTTTCTGTGACCCAACGGATGTTCACAATTTGGTCTCTGGTTCCTCCGCCTTTTCTAAATCCAGCTTGAACATCTGAAAGTTCTTGGTTCACTTACTGCTGAAGTTTAGGTTGAAGGATTTTGAGCATTACCTTGCTATCGTGTGAAATGAGTGCAACTGTATGGTAGTTTGAACATTCGTTGGCATTGCCTTTCTTTGGGATTGAAATGAAAAATCACCTTTTCCAGTCCTGTGATCACTGCTGAGTTTTCCAAATTTGCTGGCATATTGAGTGTAGCACTTTAACAGCATCATCTTTTACGATTTGAAATAGCTCAGCTGGAATTCCATCACTTCACTAGCTTTGTTCATAGTAATGCTTCCTAAGACTCACTTAGCTTCATACTTCAGGATGTCTGGCTCTAGGTGAGTGATCACACTGTCATGGTTAATTGGGTCATTAAGACCTTTTTGACAAATCTAGATGATAAGATGGTTGGATGGCATCATCAACCCAATGGACATGAGTTTGAGCAAACTCTGGGAGATAGTGAAGGACAGGGAAGGCTGGCTGGCGTGCTGCAGTCCATGGGGTCACAAAGAGCCGGACATGACTGAGCGACTGAACAACAAACAACAGCTTTTTTTGTATGGTTCTTCTGTGTTTTCTTGCCACCTCTTCTTAATCTCTTCTGCTTCTGTTAGGGCCTTGCTGTTTCTGTCCTTTATTGTGCCCATCTTTGCATGAAATATTGCCTTGGTATCTCCAACTTATGGTATTTCTCCATAATAGGATGCTAGTCTGTTATTTAGAAGGGTTTCTTGAACACTGATCATGGTTACACCATTACAATAAGAGATGCTCACTTCTCCTGTCTCGACATTTAGAAATGTCAGTTGCCCAGCAGTTCTCATCTGCATCTTTGCGCTTGATTTCTAATTTGAATAAGAGGCATCTGGGCTCAACTGGCCTTCCTTCCAGTCTCAGTTTTCTGATACTCAGGGGAGTATCTCAATCTTCTCTCCTTTAGGTCTTAGCTGGTTTGCTGAAAGGAGGTTATTGAGATGGTTTGGTTTTAGGCACTAGATAGACAGCTTGCTTCCCTCTGCTCTCCCCAAATGCCTTTACATTCAGAAGTCACCTGCTGGACATCCTGCCTTTGGAGATTCTTTCCCTGGGCTAAGTGCACCATCTCCCTGTTGAAAGTGAAGACCCTTAGGAGCTTCAATGTTTGTGTGAAGTAACCAGTTAGGTATTTTCACAGGGAGAGAGAGATAATGAAAGTACCTGCATTGTGGAGCATGGGGAGGAAGGGGGTGGCAGTGGTGTGGGGCGCTGGGGTGAATGAACCAGGATCTTCAGCAGCTCATAGCAGTCAGGTCCCTCCAGGGAAAGGTCAGGTGGGTCTGCTTGGCTTTTGTAAGAGCATCTTGTAAATGTTGCTTCCCTGGGAAGGCCACCCTCCCAGCCGCCCAGGAAACAGGCAGCTTTGTGATTAAGCTGAGGCCCCAGGGCTGCTCCAGGAATCCAAACGTCAGAAGGTACAGAAGGGAAATAACACTTGGAAAGTGGGATTCCACGGTGGCGACAGGACACAGGGTTCACTTGTGGATTACGTCAAAGGCCACCAGGGTATGGCTTCCTCATGGAAACACAAACCTGGACACAGGGAGACACATGTTTAGACTTTTAATAAGTTTTTCCTGCTTATAAAAGCAACCCCGAATCATTTTAGGAGAAACCCAAAAATATAAAGCAAAAGAATTCCTTATCCAGAATTTCATTTGACATAAACACAGTTAATATCTTAGTGATTTTTCTGTTTTTTACATACATACATGTCTCATATATTCATATTTTAAGTCTTATATTTATACTATATATTCTGTGACTTGCTTCTAAATTAAAATTGTATTGAGCATATTTTTTACTAAAATTCTTCATTAATGTAACATAGATTTATACTTACTCATATGGTATGCCATAATTCATTTACTACTTCCCCATTGTTTAGCATTTAGGTTATTTTAATTTCTAGATGCACAAATATTTGTTAACATTTCTAACTTTTTTTAGATTAGATTTATAGACTTGGAATTATTGAAACAAAGAACATCAATTTGTTAGTATGCAGGAAAAAAAAATTTAAAAAAGAACATAAGGAGAGATAAAAAGTGGTGGAAAAGAAGGAGAGAAGGAAGGAGAGGAAGGAAGATGGAGAGGAGGGGAGAGAGACAGAGAATTAAAATATCCTTAATTCTACTACCTAAAGCCGTCCATCCCTAACATTCTTGTGGCCTGAGGCAAGTGTATGAATTCAGGTCCACATACCGTATTTGGAAAGTTGAGAAAGTCTGAATATTTAGAGGTTATAAATTCAGCTGACAAACTATTAGATGTGATCTCTTCTGTCCTTACCCTTGAAACAAACTGAAAGAACAGGTTCAAATTTACAGTTCTCGGCCTCCTCGAATTCTCAAACCAGAGTCTGGGAGCCTGGGGAGAGCGGACCCTGGCCACTCCCTTTCCTGACCCAGGCGTGGCTCAGCCTCCACGGCGAGCGTCCTTGTGTGCCCGCGAGGACACTGCTGTCAGTCCCAGGCTCAGGTACCACCCACACCTCGGCAGACAGCTCCCTCCTGACCACCTGTGGGTCTGGGGTGTGCTCCTCAGTGACACAATTTATCCTCCACGAAAGGGACCCAGAAAGAAGCTTATGCAGCCTGGGAAATGGGAATTCCAGAGTCCAGGGTTTTAGAAGGAGAAGGAGCTAGGGTTTCAGGTGGGTTCATCCCTATAGCCTTGGAGAGTCCCTGCCTCATGCAAGCGGCAGGATAGAGAAGGGCTTGAGTGAAACCCTCTAAGACATGGGGCTTCGGGAAGGACCCGGGCCTCAGGGTGGTACAGAGTCAAAGAATATCAGAACTAAAAGTTGGGAATATATCCTTCCAGATACATTTCCACACTCACCCATACCTGTACACCCACAGATAAGATTGTTTTATATAAGCTATTTTATAATCATCTTTATAACCTGAGGTATTGTGAACATATTTCCAGGTTATTCAGTGCATATGCATGAACACTTTTACTCAGATATTGTAGAGCATCTTCCAGTAAGGGTCTCATTACCAGTACCTTGTTTTAATCCACATCCTTGCTCACACCTAACATTTTCATGTCGGTTTAATCGCTAATGTGGGAAGCCAAAAAAAAAAAAAAAAAGACATTTTAACGTTGAGTCATAGTTTGAACAGTTTTCCGTATATTCATGAACCAGTTTGTTTTGTTTGATTCATTGTCTCTTTGCACCTTGGCCTGCTTATTCAGGAGGTGTTAGAGAGTGCTTCTGAAGCCTGAAGAAAGGAGAGAAGGCGGAGGGCTATGGATGGATGAGGAGCTGGGATGCCCCATCCTCACTGCTGGTCAAGAACTGTTGCTTTGCTGAAGAGTACGGAGACATGGAAGAGTCTGCAAAGGGATGCCAGGGCAACCAGGTATCTCTGTGTAGGAGCCTGGAGGATATTGGACTGAAGCTCCCACTATCAGGGGCACAGACCTGATTCCACAGAGGAAATGCTACTCTTTGGGCATCTTTGTTGTTCAGTTGCTCAGTCACATCTGACTCTTTGCGACCCCATGGACTGCAGCATGCCAGCCTTCCCTGTCCTCACTGTCTCTGGAGGTTGCTCAAACTCATGTCCATTGAATCGATGATGCCATCCAACCATCTCCTCCTCTCTCACCACCTTCTTCTCCTGCCCTCAATCTTTCCCAGGGGAGGAAAGACTTCCAGAGTCTTTTCCAATGAGTCAGCTCTTCGTATCAGGTGACCAAAGTATTAGAGCTTCAGCATCAGTCCTTCCAATGAATATCTCATGTCCATTGAGTCGATGATGGCATCCAACCATCTCATCCTAGGGCTTCCTCTATCACGGTGCTGTTTTTCTCCTCCAGGAATACAGCATCTGGCTTGTGATCTTGAAGTTTACTTGGATTGGGGCAGGTGTTTATCGTCTGGAACACACTTCCCAGGGCAGGAATTGTTTCAATGCTTTCCTCATCCTGATTTGCAGGAAGACAATATATGACAGTTGTGGACTGATGAGTGTGTGCCAGGTATTCAGCTAGGGAAAGGGTCATTCTCTGAGAGTTAATTTGCTTCAGGGAATCCTATTTGTTTGTACAAGAAGGACTCCACAGATCTAGCAGCTGGAGTCACTGGATTTGCCAGCAGGAGCAAGTTAGGCACTTTCCTGTTTGCAAGCCCATCTTTGGGAATGTGTAGACCAGCCATCTCCAAAGACATGTGAAGCATTTGCTCTGTATAATGACTGTCTTCTTGGGTTGCCTATAGGGGTTGACACCATAAATTCCTTTATGATGTCTTGTATTGCTTCCTCCATGAATCTTCCCTGACAGCCTTAAAGGCTCCTTGGGGGCACGCCTGTTTGATTCTTTCTCAGCTTTGTGGGCAGTGGGGCCAGAGAGGGCCTGCTTATTCCAGTCTTGTTATCTTTTACGACGAGGGAACTCCATTTGTGTAACACACCTGTCCCACTTCTGCCTCCTCACTCACTCTTCTCCAGGAAAGGAGGGATGACTCATCTGCTTTGTCACTTTGAGAGAATTCCTCCTTCCTTCCTCTTGGGATCCGACCGCCCACGTGAAGCAGGTGTTCTGCTCTGTCTCTCTCCCTTCGCCCTGCATGCCTTGGATTTTACAAGTCAGGCTACCTATGTGTGTCCTTTGGGGAAGGGCTGGTTGAGGAGTAAACTTGACACTGAGGACGTATCCTGTCAACTCCATAGGATCTGTCACTCACACCTTAAAGTGGAATATTTTCTAATGAGTATTTATCAGATTGCTGTTACTCCAAGAAATGATAGGAAGCATCATCAAGGAAATAAAAGGAGGCTGTAGTCTTGTAAAATTGGAAAGATCTATGTTAAAGTTAAACCATTCTATATCCTGCAGGACTTCTCAGGGCCTTGAGTATACTAATGTGCATTTTGGATCATGTAGGGAGGCTGGGGGACTATGGATGGGATGGTATTTAGTCCCTGGGGCTAATTAGCAAAGCTGCTTCTTTGGCTAAAACATGTGTTCCTCATATCTGTCTTGTAAAGTCTTCAGTGTTTCTCAGAACCCACGGTGAAAGGCTGCGATTTACAATCATAGCCATCATCACTAGGATAGATATAAAGTTTGTGGCAGGGAAGGAGCCCCATGGCATTCATAGTACAGGCTCCTTCTTGAAGAGACCTCAGCAGTAGAGGGGCTAGGAGATGAGGCAACAATCCTGTGATGAATTTGTGCAGAGGCCAATTGGATGGACCAGACCACAGACAGATGCAGAAGTAGAGGGAAGGCTTACTCCTACCTCTTTGGCTGCTTCAGCTGAAAATCCCCAGGTCACTGGTTGTCCAGGTATGTGCCCTGGGTCAGAAGCATCAGCATCACGTGGGAGCTTATTGGAAATGCAAGTTCTCAGCCCCACCCCAGATCTTCTCAATCAGACACTCTAGCGGTGGGGCCCAGCAATGGGGTTTAACAAGTCTCTGGACGATTCTGATACACGCTCAAGTTTGACAGCCACTTGGTTTATGCAATACCCCAGTCTGTATTCTGATTCAGTAAGAACCTCTACATTTCTACAATCAATGACTCCGGTCACTGCTAGTTTTAAGACCAATCTTATGAATAAAGGGACCTCAGAAATTTGACAAACCATATGGTGTAGAGGGAAGAACTGAGGCCTTGAGATATGAGACGCCAGTTAAAGCATCAGTTGCTAAGGGTCTTAAATAACTCATTTCATTTTCCTCATCAATAAAGTGGGAGGATTAAAACCTGCCCTGCATAGCTCATGGGATTGTATAAAAGGAAATTGTAAATGTAAGTAAAGTCACTGGACAATTTGTAAAGTATTTTGTATGTGTCGAGAGTGATGTTGGGTCAATGCTCATTGAATCTGATTTAGGCAAAACGCAGTCTCCATTTCCAATTAATAATTATAGTCTGAGTACAAAATCCAAAGTTGTTGTGGATTCAGGCATTGCTTTTCCACTGAGGCTTCACCTTAAAATAATCACTGGGGTTTTAATGAGACTGTTGGGAGATCTTTCCCTCCAACATCCATTATGAAGTATATTTGCTTTGTCAAGGGAAAATGTAAAATATCTCTGTCAAATTATTCTTGATGTCATCTTTAGCTTCTCCTTTAGAGAATAAAAAGAATATGTAGTTCCTACTTTTTAATGCCGTCTTCCAAAGCCTTGGTGATGAGGATGGAGGAAATTAATACAGCTGTCCCCAGGATGGTGCCTGTCATCACCTCTGTGTCTTCACTGCCTCGATTGCTCATGTCATCAGCAAATAACCGACTTTCCCAACTCCATCCCCAGCCACCCTCAGAAGGCTTTAGTTAAGTAGAATTCCGTAGGATGGTAGCACATTTTTACTTGGCCAGGTGTTATTATGAATGGTGGACATGAGTGAAGTTGTTTTTAGGAGTAAGAGGAACCAGGTAGAATAACTATTGAGGTAATCCTCTCTGTATCAAATGGTACCACCTGGACTTACTGTGCTAAACTCTCCACCACCAGATCATTCTTCCTGTAGGTTAATCTTTGTTGCTCCTTACTGTCCACCATGAAAAGGTAGCATTGGCACTACCCCCCTTCTTGAGAGGATTGGTTTTGGGGCTACAGCAAGTTTGGAGCAAGAGGAAGTATTCTGGAGCAGGGTGCAGGCTCCAGATAAGGTGAATTGGGACCAAAAACATGGGGAACATGTCCAAAGAGACAGTGGTGAGCTTTAAATTCCAGCCACTTGACAAAGTCATACAAAACTATCTCTGGCTTTGGAACTGATATAATAATTGGCAGCAGACAGTGTTGCAGTAAAGATGGATCTATTGGCCTTCTTATAGGAAGATGCTCTAATTTTAAAGGCAGGGGACCTCCCATTGCAAACGAGGTCTTTCAGGGTAAGTTTGCCGCACATGAAGCCGTAGTACCTCAATGTATCTGTGCTAGAATCACATCTCTGGACAGAGGGTGAGCCGGCTGGTGCCAGAAAGAAGGTGCCCACCCCACTCACCTCGGGGTGTGTGTGTAGCATTAATCTAATGAAACAATAACCACCCCTATGTATGATGCACTGATACGTTCTATTCCATTCTATTCCATTCAAACAATTGCTAGCTGTGACCTGGTAGGTTGCCTTGTTCCACGGATGGGTCACGGTCCTACAATTTGAGAACCGCTGCCACTGAGGATGCATCTCCAGCTCCCTCTGGAACAGCCTGGAGGAGTGGGAGGAGCTGGAACTTTAGATAGTCCAGGCGGGCTGCTCTGGGGGTGCTGTGGCGCCAGGAGCACGTGGAAGGAACAGTACAGGGGCTCTTGCATTGGCCAATGTCCTCGTTCTGTGGATAAACAGAAGACACCAGCCTTCAGTGCCTGCAATCTGCTATCTTTCAAGAGCTTTCCAACTCAGCCTGAGAGAGGAAGGAAGGAAGGCTTGATGAGAAAGAAGAAAGCAACCTCCTCTGGCCAAAATGCCTCCAGCACTTGCAGGCTGGATGTGGCCAAGGCTTTCTTTCGCCATCAGGATGCCTGTTAGGAGCAAGACATCTTGCAGAAGGGCCAAGACAGAGGGACAAATGATTTGGTGGCACTCAGCCCCCAGGCTGTGTTCCTCCCTAGCAGGTGCCTGCCTCCATCACCGCATGCTCCACAGAACACGCCATCTGGGGGCCTTGATGCAGGAGATGGCTGGGACTTTGGGAGCCGATTGAGCTGCTGCTAAGACAGAATGTGTCCCTGTGAGAATGTACACTGCGTCCAGGGGGAGGCATCCAGCCTGCTTCCCTTTAAGTCTGGCTCTGCCTGTCTCCATGGGGACTTGGGGGCAGGGAGGCACAGGGGGAGGAAGCGATTCTCTGCAAGGAGTGACCACTGGGAGTTGGGTGCAAGGCCACCTCTGTGACTGTTCTGGGGTAGGGAGAGGTCAAACGATTAAAAAAAATTAGTTGGTTATTTGACTAACTCTAGTTCCAAACCCAAAGTGAGCCAGATGCCTCGTGGATCAGGTGCTCAGAGGAATCCTGTTATCTTAGGTGCCCCCTCTGCTCTCCACTGCAATAGACTGGAGTTTGGTAAAGACAGGGTTGGAAAAGCAGCATCAGCAAAGTGCAAGGCATGGCCCCAGCTTCTAAGGAGCTTACAATCCAATCAGAAAAAGGATATTAAAAACAGAAAGCTATTAACGCACAGTACATGTGAGACTATAAACAAATGCTAAGTGGGCAGAATGAGGATGCTACAGGAGTTCAGGAAAGAAGTCTGGGGGAGACGGGGGATCTGAGCTGGTCAGGCAGCTCTCATAGAGGCCTTGTTGGAAAGGAGGAGGGTGGCCATCAAAGGGGTGGCCCGGGAAAGGCCTGGAGGTGAGGAGAAGTGAGAAGCCCACAGCGACAGGCACTGAAGATGCAGGTAGGGTCATGATGGAGGGTGCAGCAGTCTGGAGATTCTCGACACCAGGCTGAGGGAATTTAAAGTCCAGAGCCTTAATCTTTCTGTGACGTATATGGCGTGTGCAACAGATACAGCTCTGTGAGGTGGACCCAGGGCAGGAAGTGTGTCAGTGTGGCTGGGAAGCCACTGTAGGACATCTGATGGGACTGGACTGAAATGCGGAGGTTGAGGCCACTGGGGGTCCTTGAGCCCCGGACGACGGATCTATGAGTGGCAGCTGGGCATGGTGAGCAGGTATGGTTCTGGAAGCAGACAGGCCTGTGTTCGTACTCTTGTGTCAGCTTCGAGCTGTGAGATGTCATTAATTATGCAGGCCTCAGTGTTCTTATCAGTAAAAAGGGAGGCAGCGCAGTCGTCCATGCAGGACACCTGTCAAATGGCAATGTGATAGGTCTGGCATATTTCTAGACCCATGCTGTGATCACGATGTTTGTGTCCCCTGACCCCAAATTTCAGGATGGTATTTGGAGGTGGAGACTTTGGGGTTATTAGGTCACGAGAGTGGTACCCTCGTGAATGGGATTAGTGCTCTTATAAGAGAGACCCCACAGGGCTCCTTCACCCTTCTCACCACGTGAAACACAGTGAAAAGTCAGCAGTCAGTGACCCAGAAGAAGGTCCTCACCAGGACCCAAGCATGCTGTCAACTTGCTCTTGGGCTTCCAGCCTCCAGAACTGTGAGAGATGCATTTCTGTTGTTTTTGAGCTACCGTCTGTGGTGTTTTGTTTTAGCAGCTCAAGAAGTTGGGACAGCCCTTAGTAGATACAGTTGTTATTATTATTTATTATTATTATTATTTCTCTGTGCATGTGTGTTAGTCGCTCAGTTGTGTCTGACTCTTTGCAACCTCTTGGACTGAAGCCCACCAGTCTCCTCTGTCCATGGAATTCTCCAAGCAAGAATACTGGAGTGGATTGCCATTCCCTTCTCCAGGGGATCTTCCAACCCAGGGATCGAACCCAGGTCTCCCGTATTGCAGGCAGATTCTTTACCGTCTGAGCCACCAGGGAAGCCCCATTATTGTTACTGCTACTACTACTCCATTCTTATTTCTCTAGCCTGTCTCCTGCCTCCTAATGCAAAATGACAAGCTGCTACCAAATTTCCCCTATCCTAGAGGTCACCTAGGGATATGTCGAGTGCGATCAACACACAGTGGCTCCCTGGCACCATTCCCCTTCTTTGGCAGTAAGGTCACCACATCTGATGGGAACTATAACCATGTTCTGCTGGGTCCCATGGCCAGGTACCACCCCTGGACCCCACTAAAGTAACCTAGATCTGCATCAATCAGATGTGTGCAACTGACACCAGAAGGTAGGAGGGGGCAGAGCATCTCCACTGACCTCAAGTGGAGATGGAAGGGGGAATGTCAATCCGGCTTTATTTCTGTTTGATTAAAAAAAAAAAAAGGTGTGCTGCATGTACTGAGTGCCTTCTCTGTGGTTGGAATTGTTATCCATCAATATCTGTTATTTTATTGGCAACACAGTCATTCAACAATTGATCAGGTAGTTAAACACTGAAAGATTATTATGAGTGAGTTAAGAAAACATATATATTATGCTTTAGATAATCCATGAAAAGAGGATTTTGCTCTTAAGGGGAGAGTTGAGTAGGAAAACTCATGTGCTCTTATGAAAAATGAAAGCTTGTCCTTACTGACTCCCTTGCTCATAGGCATCAGGTGATACTTGCTCTGTCTTCACTTCTAAGGGACCTGTTGAGTGGCTGGTGATGAGTGTTGACTGCCTGGTCCATGGGAACAAAGACATTCCAGCATCCTAAAGCCTGGGATGGAAGCAAAGAGATGCTCTAAAGAATGAGATTTCTCTTATTGCTTTAGCTCTATGTCTCCATCAAAGAGCTTTTGACAGAGGGGTCTTCTCGGAATGAAAAATGTGCATGGAACTGGAAATTAGGGAATTGCTATTTGCAGCCTTGTTTCTTTGGGGAATTGGTTCTTCCTCATGATTTATTTTTCCACTTTGAAATATTTCATTCATTCATCCCACATTTCATTCATGGCATTTCATCAACATGCCACTATGAAAAACTGGGCCAACTTAATATTTTTTCCTTTGGTGCTTAAAAAATGTCTTCTGATTCAGTCGTATTAGGTTCTTTTCCCTTCTAAAAAGTGGTTTCTTATTTATTTTAAAAACAATAAACAGGAAGATACAGGGGAAATAAAGCTCTATAATGATCTCAGTGTAACATATTTAGTTAGCAGCATTAATGACATCAAAATAAAGTGGCTGATCATACCCACAGCTCCTTTGAGAACACTGAATGAAATCATGTGCATAGTCACTTTGACAAGTATTCAGTGCTCAGAAAGGGGTTTTGGGGGAGCAAAATGAGAAGATCCCAGGCTTAGGGGTCAGACACCTGGGCTCTAATCTTGACTTCATTATATACTTGCCCTGTGGCTTTTAGGAAGTTATTTATCCCTGTTAGTTGGGAGCTATGGGTATAGAGGAGTATGATGGACTCAGCTAATGGTAACCTTTATTATTATGCAAGGGCAAGACATTGCTATCGTCATTATAATGGTTACTTTTTTATTATTTTCAGTCTTAGAATGAGTCATATGGCCTTTCTTCAACCTTCTTAATGATATTTCATTTGGGTTAATATTCAAATGAGATTGTATTCCAGAGCTACTGCTGTTGGTGGGAGGTGAGGGTAAGGAGTGCAGCCTCAAGGAGCAGTTCTTTAAGGTTAATTCGGGACAGGGGATAATACCTGAAGTGGCTAAAAGTTGTTTTTTCTTTGAAAACTCTTGGGTTCACTTTAGTTCGTAAAACTTAGTTCGCACCATTTATACCACACCAGGTGCTGGGGATGCAAATAATAAACCTCAAGAGGTTCCTGACCAGAGGAGGCAGATTGTATAACCACAGAATAATGTGGGAAGTGAGACGATAAGGAGATATACGGCTTCTGGGTAGACGAGGGCCAGGGCATATGACACCATAATAGGATGCCCTTTAGCCACTTTGTAACATAAAGCCTGACTAAAAATGGCTTAAATAATAAAAAGAAGCTTTATTTTATGTAAAAAGAAATCCTAACCTAAGAAAGGCCAGAGTTGTTTCATTTAGTAGCTGAACATAGACCCAGGTTCTTTCTATCTTCTCACTTTGCCATCCTCACTCAGTATACTGTCAAAATTTCCCTCAAGATCACAAGATGGCTGCAGTAGCTCCAGACATCAACAGTATCAACAGATTAACACCAAGGGAAAAATAAAATCTCGTTTCTTCCCTAAGTATCACTTTTTAAGAAAACTTTATAAAAAGTAGCTACTCTGCCACAGCAAACTTCTCCTAACATTTCCTAATCAAGTCACCTGGACACTTGTGGAAAAATCACAATACAGTGAAGGGCAATGACAAAGACAGCATTTAAATTTACTAAAATTTACCAAGTCATGGGAGAGCAAGAAGACCTTAAGTAAAACTGGGACTTTGCCAGCACTAAAGAAAATAAAAGTTGGTCTTTAGCAGCCAAAAGAATCATCAACAGCATCTAACTCAGCCTTGGGGTGAAAGAGTGGGAACCAGGAAGGCTTTCTGGAGGAACTGACACCTCCTGAATAGGAGGTGCCCAGGTAAAAGTATTTGAAAGTGGAATGGAGCTAGGAAATGGAAAAGAGAACCACATTAACAAAAGCAGCAGGGGAAAAAATAATATAGTAAATTTGGTTGACTACAAAGAGCTCAAAATCATGGAGTTTTAGAGACATTGTTTTAAAATATATAGAAAATTAATCCATCCCTGAAGAATTTGGAAGAATGAATATTTATTGAATGTGCACTGTGTTGCAGGCACTGTTCTGTTTTTGCATATAGGTTGTTCTGGATAGTGGTGTATAGATTGTTTCATTTATGTGTGGCTACTTAACAACCTACTTTAAAACTTAGAACTTTGAAACAACAATCCATTTACTGTGTTTCACAATTTTATGGTCAGAAAATTGGGCAGGCCTCTGCTGGATGATTCTTCTGCTTCAGATTGTGTCAGCTGGGCTCCTTCGGTGATATTCAGCTGGTGGTTAAGCTGGTCTTCAGGGTCCAAGGTGGTTTGACTCACACGCTTGGTGCCTTGGTAGAATGGCTAGACAGTTGGGTTTGTCTGTGTTCCTCTTCCTCTCTTACAGTCTGACTGCTTCCCTGTGGGGCTTCTCCAGTCATCCAGAGATGGTGAATACTACTAGTTCTTTGAAAGTTTAGGCCCAGAACTGACGAATTTCACTCCATTCACCAAAGCCGTAATAAATCAGCCCAGAATCAAGAATAGGAGGACTGAGATTTCCACCTTTCCGTGGGAAGAATGTCAAAGAATTTGCAGCAATCTTTAATCCACCAAATACTAAACTTACTTATTTCCCCAGTGACCCGGAGATAGTTATAAGTTATTAGTTTATAGATAAGGAAATGGGGACATGATGTGGTTATGTAACTTGCCCAAGGTCAATGCTTAGTAAGAGAGGGTTGTCAAGATTGAAACACAGTCAGTCTGGCTCCAGAAGACATATTTAGCTGTAATTCCACTGTTGTCTGTTTTGAGGAAGACCACACTCATGGAAGAATTTAGATAGAATATGTTTCCATAGTTTTAAACCACAAGGAAGATTAGAGCTCCTTTCTCTGAAGAACCATCAAGAGCCTTCTGCTGGCTAACTCATTCTCCATGACATGTGTGTTGAATAGCTCACAGACACTGTTAATACCCTGGTTTGGTCCCCATATTTTTAAAGAGCTTTTGATCTCTTCTTTCTGCCTCCAGGAACCCTAGCCTGGGCATGGAGGCTCCAGCAGCAGATTAAATGCATTTCAAATGATGAGAAGACAAAACCCTGCCTTCACTGCCCCCACCACTCTCCTGGATTGTTGACGGATTATTTACTGTGTTTGCCTTGACTTGAGCTATTTAATTTTTCCCAAACAGATGCAGCCGATTGATTAATGGCACTCCCCACTAAAAGTCAGAAATGTCAGCGAGACTCTTAGAATCAGTGTCATTCTGGACGAGAACAATAGACACGGCTGAGAAACAGCGACCTGTGCCAAGTCTTCTGGAGGCTAGGAGGTCATGTGCCACTTTTCTGCTAAGAGAGAGATACGTATAAGGGCAAGGGAAGCAGGAGTTTGGGGGTGGGGCATGTGCTAATAATAGGGTGGATCATATGACACCTAAGTCACCTCGAAAGAGGCTTAGTTGGTCGAGGTGAATTAAAGTGCTCGGAATTAAGGACATTTCTTCAAATGTCTCCCAATGTGTAAAAATAGACTGAAGGAAACACATGTGTGATGAAGAGAGAATTGCGAGGTTAGGCTGACCTCCCTTCAGAGGGCTTTTGTGATATTCTAGGGAGTAGTTAGGAGCAGGACTAACTCAGAATTTGTGAGGCGCAGTCAAGTTGCAAATGGTTTAAAGAGTTTTAAGAATATCAAGATGGTGACTGCAGAGCGTTGACAGGGCCCGGGGCCCTCCCGAGTGCGGGGAGCTGTGGGCGGTGCAGGTTTATGCCCACGAAGCTGGCCTTGGCTGGGAGAACATGGTGCCCGATCGCTCTTACCGAGTGGGACAGCCATGAGTGGGTCTACAGTGATTTCAAGGCTGGCCCCAGGTGACACTGGGCGGGGAACTCGTTTCCGCTCTATGACCGCCTCCTCTTCTCTGCCAAGCCTCCTCCCTCCTCAGCTACCCAGAACTCCCTGCCTCTCTCCCCACATTCCTCCCCACCCCTCAGAAAACCTGCCTGCAGGAAGGCATGGAAAAAGCTCCCAGACCCTGAGGTGTAAATGACTGATAATATTTGGAGCGCTCCCCCTATATGTTTGTATTTTTACAGAAATTTAAGCCTCAGGGAAAGCAATGATGAAATTTCGTATTATCTGGTTCATGGGAAAATTTATTCATTTTTCTAATGCTGGGAGGTTTGCCCAGAGCCCTTGAGATCATACTGTTGTAGGCATCCACTTATTCTGGCAGTTGTGGAGGCTCTGGCTCTCTGCTCTTGGGGGCTTTTATCCCTGAGGGCCCAAGCTGTAGCCTCTTCTTTTATGAAGCTGGAAGGACCCTCCCCTACCATCCCCAACGGCCATGGTCTGTAGTCTGGACAGTAGGACATGCTTAAACACTGTTTGCAGGAACTGTGGCCGAGCTAGATTCCGTTTTGGTTGCCCACCTGTAGTCCGAGTCTCGCTCCTCCCTGCTCTGCTACCCCCACCCCCAGCCCCTTCCTGCCCACCCAGCTCTCTCAGAGCTTCCGACTTGGCAGGCCTGAGCTGCGCTTCTTTCCTTGACACTCTTTCTGAACATCAGAGACACTTCCGGGGTTGGCTTCACCTATCACTTCCGGCATTCACTCTCCCAGGGCTTCCCCGGTGGATCAGCAGTAAAGAATCTATCTACCTGCAGTGTAGGGAACATGGGGTTCGATCCCTGGGTGGGGAAGATCCCCTGGAGAAGGGAATGGCTACCTACTCCAGGATTCTTGCCTGGATAATCCTGTGGACAGAGGAGCCTGGTGGGCTACTGTCCATAGGGTCATAAAGAATTGGACACGACTGAAGCGACTCAGCACACAGATGTGCACTTTCACTCCCCCAAACCCCCAACAGGCACTTGATCTCATGAGGGTCTTGCTGCTGGGAGGGTTGGGGCTGGGGAGTGCCCTCTGGACACCCTGAACCAGGCTTTGTCTCTTTCTCTTGGGCCTGCTGTGGGTGGCTTGTCTTTCCTCAGGCTTCGTGTCAAGGGAAACGCCTTCTCCAACCACAAACCACCAGGGCCTCCCTTATCTCTCAGATTGACTTGGCTTCTCGGAAGTGGTTGTGGCTTACAAAGCCACGGCATGAGCCCAGGAGAAAACCATTTCAGTTGTACAAGGCTAGACAGAAGCCCGGCCTCACAGAGGAGGTTAATAATAAAGCCCGTCCTAGAGGCAGTCCAGGAAAGCCTTTGGAATTCTCTGTCCTCAGATATGCTCGGACCCATCCACTCAGAAGCACTTTTTTCTCCAGGCCTGTCTCTGTGGCAACCTGACTCTAGAAAGAAGGTGATCGCAAGTCTGGTTTTGAAACCTCGGGGGCTATGACTGTTTTAGGATTTGAAGCCAAAACATATTGAGCAAATAAAAACCTCTGACTCACCAGGAATCTTCACTCTTCGTTTTCAAACACATCAATCAGTCTGTCAACAGCACTGACTGAAGGTCTATTCTGTGAAGAACCGTGGACTGGGCACTGTGGGGAGATTTGCAGAACCGTGTATTAATAGTTTCATTCATCCATCCATTTATCTAGCCATTTAATTCAATTTAATGAATTGAATCAAGTCAGAAATACCCACTGAGCCTTACTAGCCACAAAACCCTGCCTTCGAGGGATGCTGGAACTATAAAGATAGTAATGTATAAAAAAGTCACTCTCAAGAGCTTACCATCTAATCAGGATGGTGGCAAAGGCAAACACAGAAATAGATTAGACCAGGCAAACTATGATAAATGTAACGAGAAAAGTTGGCCAGAGGTGTTCTAGAGATTCAGAAAAGGGACCTGTCACACTGAGATGAAAGAATTGCAAAAGGCGGTTCCTTATTAGGAACTCATTATTAGGCACATTAGGTATTCAGTAAGTATATGTTGAAAATTGCTAAATTAGATGGAGCTGGATACGAGCCTTGGAGGATTGGTAAGATTCATAGGCAGAGGCAATGATAAGGCAGGCATTGTAGGTGGCAATCACCACTGTAGCAAGTCTGGTGAGGTCTAAAGGGAAAGCACATTGTTATGTTTATTCACCCATCATCTTTCCTTCATCCCTTCATCCATCCAAGATGCCACACTTGGCAGTGAGGGGCACCCCAGTGAGTAGGAACTGGAAAGTATTTGCAAACCAAGAAGCAGTGTAGTGAGTGGGGCCAGCAGAATGGAGATGCAGGGTTTAAATGACAGATAAGGCAGGAGCCAGAGGTAGAACCCAAAACATGACCCAGAGGCTGGCGACTGGGCAAGCCAAGGAAGTGGCTGCATCCGGACACCCCAGGTGTGGTCACGGAGTCCCTGTGACTCCGTCTTCAGATGGGTGCTTAGTCCTGGTAAGCTCTTGAGAGTGACTTTTTATACATGACTACCAAATTATATAGTAAGCCCTTGCCGTGTGCTCAGCATTATGCCGGAGGAGAAAAAGATCCAAGAGAAATATATGAAGTGATCTTTGTCCAGACAGAGCTTATAATCTAGTTGAGTTAACGAGGGTAAATTAAAAACAAGGCAAGCGGAGCGTATCCCTATGAGAATAATTGTGAGAGTGTCCATGTACAAGGTTTAGTTTTTAAAGGAACCTCTGTACTGTTTTCCGCGGTGGCCACACTAGTTTAATTCTGGAAAGTTACAAGTACGAAAAGTTGTGGGAATTTGGAAAGAGCAATTGTGATCCCAAATCACTTCATAAATGTTGACGGTGTGCCGGGGCTACACGTTTCTACTTAAGTGTAGCTGATTTACAGTATTGTGTATTAGGTGTATAGCTGAGTGATTTGGTTATATGTGTATATGTATGTGGGCTCCCAGGTGGCCCTCGTGGTAAAGAACCTGCCTGCTAGTGCAGGAGACATAAGAGATGCAGGTTCGATCCCTGAGTAGGGAAGATCCCCTGGAGGAGGGCATGGCAACCCACTCCAGTATTCTTGCCTGGAGAATCCCCAGTAGACAGAGGAGCCTGGCAGGCTACAGTCCATGGGGTCGCAAAGAGTTGGACACAACTGAAGTGCCTGAGCATGCTTGCACACATGTATGTATGTATGTATATTCTTTTTTCCCAATCTCTTTTCCATTATAGTTTGTTTCAATATATTGAATATAGTTCCGTGTGCTATAGAGAAAATCCTTGTTGTCTACTTTATATGTGGCAATGTGCATCTTTTAACCCCGTACACCCAATTTATGCCTCCCACC
The DNA here is from genome assembly GCF_910594005.1 of Cervus elaphus. Taxonomy (NCBI): domain Eukaryota; kingdom Metazoa; phylum Chordata; class Mammalia; order Artiodactyla; family Cervidae; genus Cervus; species Cervus elaphus. The sequence goes on along the minus strand of NC_057828.1, from coordinate 71,105,466 downwards.
CTTCCATTTGGTAATGGTAAGTTTGGATTCTGTGACTGTGAGCTTGTTTCTGTTTTGTAAATAAATTCATTTCTAAAATATACAATTTCTAAAATATACAAACAGCTCATACAACTCAATAAAACACAACCCAATCAAAAACTGGACAGAAAACTTAAATAGACTTTTCTCCAAATGTGGCATACAAATGGCCAATAGGCACAAGAAAAAAATTATTAGAGAAATGCAAATCAAAATTACAATGAGGTATCTCCTCACACAGTCAGAATGGCCATCATTAACATGTCTACAAATAATAAATGCTGGCAAGGGTGTGGGGAAAGGGAACTCTCCTACACTATTGGGGGGAATATAAATTGGTACAGCCACTATGGGAAACAGTATGGAGGTTCCTTAAAAAGCTAAATTAGAGCTACCATAGGATCCTTCAATCCCACTCCTGGGCATATATCTGGAAAAGACAGAATCTCTAATTCGAAAAGATGCATGCACTCCAGTATTCATAGTGGCACTATTTATAATATCAAGACATGGAAACAACCTGTGTCCATCAACAGAGGAATGGATAAAGAAGATGTGGTACATATATACAATGGAATATTTCTCAGCCATAAAAACGAATTAAATGATGCCATTTGCAATGACATGCAAATGACCTAGATATTATCATACTAAGTAAGTCAGACCGAGAAAGACAAATATGATATCACTTCTGGGTGGGATCTAGAAAATAGTACAAATAAACTCATTTACAAAACAGAAGAATTAAGTTTTGATCGAGCCTCTGAGGATCAGCCAGTCAGAGATGGTCAGGCAGGAGAGTGGAGGACTGAGTCCACAGACCTCTGCCTCCATCTACAGAGCTGTTCACAGCCCAGCCACCTGCTGTTCTTGGAAACCTAGGGGCTAAGCAGGTCTGAGGAGGCTCCCAGGCCATTAGTGTGCTGGAGGTGCCTTGCACAGGCTTGGGAGAACCACTCCTCTGCATCTCTTTTCAATTCACTTTTATGTGGCATCATGTTCAGTTCAGTTCAGTTGCTCAGTCGTGTCCGACTCTCTGTGACCCCATGGACTGCAGCACGCCAGGCCTCCCTGTCCATCACCAGCTCCTGGAGCTTGCTCAAACTCATGTCCATTGAATTGCTGATGCCATCCAACCATCTCATCCTCTGTATCCCCTTCTCCCGCCTTCAATCTTTCCCAGTATCAGGGTCTTTTCTAATGAGTCAGTTCTTCACCTCGGGTGGCCAAAGTATTGGAGTTTCAGCTTCATGTTAGTACCTTGAAATCCACTGTGATGGGAATGTTTACACCACAGACATCAGCAAATGCTACAAATCTGGGAATTATTTCCCACCCTGGATTTCTGACTGATCAGTACACTTTGTTTCTGTTCCATTTCCCTCTATGATTGAATGGTAGAATAATAGAAATAATGAATGATAGAAATGATAGAAATAGGAATGATAGAAGTAAACCATGACCTCCAGGAGGAGAATTCTCAACTTGGGTCTAATCAAGATCTTACTTTTATTTGACACTGTTTAGTAAACAGTTCAAGAGTTCATTTTTAAGAACATGCATTTTTGGGTAACTTACCCCCTGGCAGGCATTGTTCTGGCACTAGGGACCCAAAGATGAGTGTGATATGGTGGTGAGGAGAAAGGGACATACAAATTGATGGCAAAGCAAGCTGGCAAGGGCTTTGATGCAATCCGTAAGATACTACAGGAACATAGAAGGGAGACTGGAGTGGATGGGGTATCAGGAAAGTTTTTCTCGAGAAAGCATCTCTTGTTTTGATTCCTAAAAGACAATTCTAGGCAGAGAAAGCCTATCTGCAAATCAAAGGTATGTCTGAGGGCTTTCTGCTCTACGCACTCTCATTAATAAGGCTGGAATATATTAATAACTGGCTCCGTTTTTTAAACACAGGAGTAATGCATAAATACTTTTTTGATGTAAAAAAAGGAAAAAAAAGAGCCCCAAATCTAGATGCTCCCAATCCCAGTTAATTGTCAGAAGAAAGTACTATTCCTAATTGGTTGTGTATCTGATAGACTTTTTACTGTATTACTATATGTGTGTGTACTTATGAAATACTTCTTTGAAATATACAAGTGATCATATGCTGTATGCATTGATATGCAGTTTGCTCTTTCTTTCCCACTTGAAAACATTCTCAGAACTCTTTTCATGCCACTACAAATAGATTTATCTCATTCTTCTTAAGTGGTATATTGTATTCCGGAGTGCTAATACGTATTCTCGGCTATTTTTCTACTGGTGAACTTTAGGTTGTTCTCAATTCTTTGTGATTAAGAACAATACCAGAGTTGAGATCTGTCTAAATCTTCTTGGGCATGTATATGAGTGTTTTTCTATATAATAATCATGATTACTGGGTTATAAGTAATAAATATTTCATCTTCTAATAGGTACATTATCTTTTGAAATGATTTATCAATTTAATATTCCACTAGTCTATTTCTCTCAACCTCTTACCTTGAGAAAGGCTATTATCAAAAGAGTTCATTTTTGTTGCCTTGATGGGTTTAAAAATGAGATCTCACTGTTATTCTTATATTTTAAAAAAATGTTATTTTTCGAAATAGAGATTTTTACCTTGTAAAATTCTAGTATTTAAATGATTGGAGTGAAAAACTGGCTTTCCCCCCTTTTGTTGTACAGTTCTATGAATTTTAACACATACAGAATTAAGACACCTTCTTCTCATTTCTAACACCCACCAACCATTAGTGAGTTCTCTGTCACTATAAGGTAGTTATCTGAGAATGTTACATAAATAGAATTATACAGTTTGTAACTCTTTAAGACTGGCTTCTTACTCAATAGAATGCTCCTGAGATTCATGACTGTTGTTGCATAATATCAATAATTTGTCCCTATTATTGCTAAGTAGCATTCCATTGTATGGATGTACAAAGTTTGTTCATTCATTCACTGAATTAAAGACATTTGGGGTGTTTCTAGTTTTTGGCAAGTATGAATACAGCTATTCTAAATACCTGTGTACAGGTTCTATGTCAGTATATATTTTCATTTCTCTAGAGTAAATACCCTGGAATGGAATTTCTGGGTCAAGTGATTATGTATGTTTAATTACATGAAATTGCCAAGTTATCTTCTAGAGTAGCTGTGTCATTTTGCATTCCCACCAGTAATGTGTGAGAGTTTCAGTTCTTCTGCATCCTCACTAGCCCACTCTTGTTATTGCCAGTGTTTTTATTACAGCCATTCTAACGGATTTGTGGTAGTATCTTTTGGTGGCTTAAACTTGCATTTCCCTAGTAGGGAATGATATTGAGCATCTTTTATTTGCCATTTTCATATCTTTTTGGTGATGTGTCCAAATTTTCTGTTCACTTTTTGGTTGGGTTGTTTGTTTATTTTTTATTGTTGAGTTTTGAGAATTATTTATACATTGTGTATATAAGTCCTCTTTGGAATTGTGATTTGCAAATATTTCCTCTCAACTTATAGTCTGTATTTTCACTCTTGGAGAAAAAGTTTTTAATTTTGAAAGATTCCAGTCTATAATTTTTTATGCATATGCTTTTGGTGTCCTGTCTAAGAACCCTTTGCATAATCCAGGTCATGGTAATCTTCTATGTTTTCTAAAAGTTTTGCATGTCATATGTATGTCTATGATCCATTTTCAGTTAATTTTTTGTAAGATCTGATGTATAGGGTGAGGTTTATTGTTTTGCGTATGAATGACAATTGTTTCAAAATCATTTGTTGGAAAGACTCTCCTTTCTTCATTGAATTGCGTTTGCTCCTTTCTCAAAAATTATATTATGGACATATTTTTATGTGTCTACTTTTGGACTCTATTATGTTCCACTTATCTCTTCCTCTACCCCTTTACCAGTATCATATTGTTTTTAATTTGTATCTCATAATTATTTAAAAAATTGAAGTACAGTTAATTTACAGTGCTGTGTTAGTTTCAGGGATACAGCAAAGTGATTCAGTTATATTTCCTTATAAACTATTACAGGATATTGAACATAGTCCCCTATACAATAGGTCCTTGTTTTCTTAATCTATTTTGTATTTAATAGTATGTATCTGTTAATTTCAAACTCCTAATTTATCTGTCCCCCCACCATGCCCTGCTATCCCCTTTGGTAGCCATAATTTTGTTTTCTGTGTCTCTGAGTCTATTTTGTAAATAATTCATTTATATCATTTTTTGATTGTACATATAAGGGTATCATAGAATAGTTGTCTTTGTCTGACTTACTTCACTTAGTATGATAATCTCTAGGTCCATCCATGTTGCTGCAAATGACATTATTTCATTCTTTTTTATTTCATTGTAGATACTTAAGTTCATTTAGGTTGCTTCCATGTCTTGGCTATTGTAAATAATGTTACTGTGAGCACTGGGGTGAATATATTCTTTTTTGGTTTAGAGTTTTCTACCAGACCACCTGACCTGCCTCTTGAGAAACCTATATGCAGGTCAGGAAGCAACAGTTAGAACTGGACATGGAACAACAGACTGGTTCCAAATAGGAAAAGGAGTACGCCAAGGCTTTATATTGTCACCCTGCTTATTTAACTTATATGCAGAGTACATCATGAAAAGTGCTGGGCTGGAAGAAGCACAAGCTGGAATCAAGATTGCCGGGAGAAATATCAATAACCTCGGATATGCAGATGACACCACCCTTATGGCAGAAAGTGAAGAGGAACTAAAAAGCCACTTGATGAAAGTGAAAGAGGAGAGTGAAAAAGTTGGCTTAAAGCTCAACACTCAGAAAACTAAGATCATGGCATCTGGTCCCATTAAGTGAAGTGAAGTCGCTCAGTAGTGTCCGACTCTGCGACCCCATGGACTGTAGCCCACCAGGGTCCTCGGTCCATGGGATTTTCCAGGCATGAATGCTGGAGTGGGTTGCCGTTTCCTTCTCCAGGGGCTTCCCTGGTAGCTCAGACGGTAAAGCGTCTGCATATAATGCAGGAGACCCAGGTTCTAGTTCCATTACTTCATGGGAAATAGATGGGGAAACAGTAGAAACAGTGTCAGACTTTATTTTTTTGGGCTCCAAAATCACCACAGATAGTGATTGCACCCATGAAATTGAAAGACGCTTACTCCTTGGAAGGAAAGTTATGACCAACCTAGACAGCATATTAAAAAGCAGAGACATTACTTTGCCAACAAAGGCCCGTCTAGTCAAGGCTGTGGTTTTTCCAGTGGTCATGTATGGATGCAAGAGTTGGACTGTGAAGAAAGCTGAGCACTGAAAAATTGATGCTTTTGAACTGTGATGTTGAAGACTCCTGAGAGTCCCTTGGACTGCAAGGAGATCCAGCCAGTCCATCCTAAAGGAGATCAGTCCTGGGTGTTCATTGGAAGGACTGATGCTGAAGCTGAAACTCCAATACTTTGGCCACCTCATGCGCAGAGTTGACTCACTGGAAAAGACCCTGATGCTGGGAGGGATTGGGGGCAGGAGGAGAAGAGGACGACAGAGGATGAGATGGCTGGATGGCATCACCGACTCGATGGACATGGGTTTGGGTGGACTCTGGGAGTTGGTGATGGACAGGGAGGCCTGGTGTGCTGCAATTCATGTGGTCGCAAAGAGTCGGACACGACTGAGCGACTGAGCTGAACTGAACTGAACATACTGTTCTCATAGTGGCTGTACTAACTTACATTCCCATCAAGAGTATAGGTGGGTTCCCTTTTCTCCATACGCTCTCCAGCATTTATTATTTGTAGACATTTTAATGATGGCCATTCTGATTGAGTGTGATACCTCACTGTAGTTTTAATTTGCATTTCTTTAATAATTAGCAATATTAAGGATATTTTCATATGCCTGTTGGCCATCTATATGTTTTCTTTGGAGAAACATCTATTTGGGTCTGCTGTCAATTTTTTGATTAGGTTGTTTGTTTTTTGTTAATGGGTTGTATGAGATATTCATCTGTTTTGGAAATTAATCCCTTGTTGGTAGCATCATTTGCAAATATTTTCTCCCTGTCTGTAGGTTGTTTTTTTATTTTGTTTATGGTTTCTTTTGCTGTGAAAAGGCTTTTAAGATTAATTAGGTCCCATTTGTTTATTTTTGTTTTTATTTCCCTTACTCTAGGAGACAGATCCAAAAAAACATAGCTACAGTTTATGTCAAAATGTGTTCTGCCTATGTTTTCCTCTAGGAGTTTTATAGTATCCAGTCTTATATTTAGATCTTTAATCCATTTGAAGTTTATTTTTGTATATGGTATTGAAGAAAGTTCTAATTTCATCTTTTTACATCCTTTTCTCGACAACACTTACTGAAGAGACTATCTTTTCTCCATTGTATATTCTTGCTTCCTTTGCCATAGATTAATTGACCATAGGTGCATGGTACCTCTGAGCTTCCTATCCTGTTCCGTCGATCTAGATGTATACTTTTGTGCCAGTATCATTCTGTTTTTATTTCTGTGGCTTTGTAGTATAGTCTGAAGTCAGTATGTGTGATTCTTCTAGCTCTGTGCTTCTTTCTCAAGATGGTTCTGACTATTTGGAGTCTTTTGTGTTTCCATGCACATTTAAAAAATTTTGTTCTAGTTCTGTGAAAAAAGTGCCATTGGTAATTGATAGTGATTGCACTGAATCTGTAAGATTACCTTGGATAGTATGATCATTTTAACAATACTGATTCTTCCAATTGAAGAACCCAGTATATCTTTACATCTCTTTTTGTTGTCTACAATTTCTGTCATCAACATCTTATAGTTTTTTGGAGTGCATGTCCTTTGCCTCCTTAGGTAGGTTTCAGTTCAGTTCAGTCGCTCAGTCGTGTCCGACTCTTTGAGACTGCATGGACTGCAGCACACCAGGCCTCCATTCCTAGGTATTTTTTGATGCAGTAGTAATTGGGGTTGTTTCCTAACTTCTCTTTCTGATATTTCATTGTTGGTGTATAGAAATGCAACAGATTTCTGCATATTAATTTTGTGTCCTGCAATTTTACTGAATTCATTGATGAGCTCTAGTTGTTTTCTGGTAGCATTTTTAGGATTTTCTATGTATATCATCGGGTTATTTGTGAGCAGTGACAGTTTTACTTCTTTTCCAGTTTGGATTCCTTTTATATCTTTTTCTTCTCTGATTGCTGTGTTGAGAACTTCCAAAACTATGCTGCATAAAAGCAGTGAGAGTGGGCATCCTTGTCTTGTTCTTGACCTTAGAGGAAATGCTTTCAGCTTTTCACTACTGAGTATGATGTTAGCTGTGGGTTTGTCATATATGGGCTTTATTATGTTGAGTTATGTTCTCTCTATGCCCACTTTCTGAAGAGTTTCTTTTTTATCATAAATGGATGTTGAATTTTATCAAAAGCTCTTTCTGCATCTATTGAAATTATCATATGGTTTTTTATTCTTTGCTTTGTTGATAGGTATATTGCATTTGAGTGCTATACCTTTATAGTAAGTTTTAACATCATATAGTTAGAGACCTCTAACTTTATTCTTTCCAGAGTTGCTTTGTACATTTTGAATCCTTTGCATTGCTATACAAATTTTAGGATCTTCTTATCAATATCTGTAAAAAGGCTTACTGAAATTTTGATTGACACATAATTGAATCTATACATGGATTTAGGGAGAATTGATGCCTTTATTATCCTGAGTCTTCCATTCCATGAGCATGATATGTATTTCCATTTATTTAGGTCCTCTTTGATTTATTTAATCATCATTTCATGGTAATTCTTTACATTTCCATATATAGATACTATACATGTTTTTTAAGATGTATACCCTTCTAAGTATTTCCTTATTCAAAGCTACTGTAAATGTATAATTTATTACATTCAGTTTACAGTTTACATTGCTAGTATGCAGACATACAATATACTTTTTGGTATGGACATTGTATCCTGCTACCTTGCTAAACATACTTCATCCTAGAAGTTCTTGGTAGAGCCCAAGGATTTTCTATCCAAATGATCATGTCATGTGTGAATAGCAAGTTTTACTCCATCCTTTAAAATCTAAATTTATAAATAATTTTGTTTTATTTATTATTAAATAAAATAAATTTATTTTATTTCCTTTTCTTGCATATTTCACTGGCTGAGACTTCCAGTATTATGTTGAATCAAAGTATTGAGAATGGATACCCTAGCTCTCTTTCTGATCTTAAGGAGGATGCATCTTGGGGGGAATTTTTTACTATTAAGTATGATATTAGCCTAAGGTGTTTTTTGTTTTATAGATGCCCCTTGTTATATTAAAGAAGTTCCCTTCTCTTCCTAAGTTGATGAGAGTATTTCTCATAAATGGATGCTCTATTTTGTCACTTTTTTGAATATATTGATAGGATCTATGGTTTTTCTTTTTTAGATGGTTAGCATGGTAAATTATATTACAGATTTTTGAATACTGAGTCAGACTTGTATTCCTGGGATAAATCCAAGTTAATTATGATGAATTATTCTTTTTGTATATTGCTCTATTTTATTTGCCAATATTTTTTTGATTTTTTTCCACCTATGTTCATGAGGAATATTGGTGTGTAGTTTTTTTTTTTTTTTTTTGGTACTGTCTTTTTGTGTTTTGATATCAGTATAATGTTGGCCTTACAGAACGTGTTGGAAAGTATTGCCTTCTATTTTCTAGAGGGCAGTGTGTAGAACTAGTATTATTTCTTCTTTAAATGTTTGGTAAAATTTTATAGTGAATCCTGTTTGGAACTAGAGATTCTTTTGGAGGAAGATTTAACTAAAATTCTATTTATTTAATGGTTGTAGGATTATTCAAGCTATCTACTTCATCTAAGGTGAGTTTCACAGTTTATAGTTCACAAGGAATTGTTCCATTTAATCTGTGGTATCAGGTTATTGTGCAGAGTAGCTTGTAGTGTTTTTTAAATTATCATTCTAACATCTGTGGGGTCTGCAGTGATAGTGCCTCTTTCATCCCTGATACAGATAATTTGTGTCCTCTGTTGTATTTTTGGCAGTCTCGTTAGAGACATTGATTTTATTGGTTTTTCTCTAAGAACAAGCTTCAGTTTTAATAATATTTCTCTAGTCATTTAAAAAATCTAGTCATTAGATTTTTCTCTAATCATTTTTTAAGGATTTTTGTATTTCTGTCTTCAATTTTATTGATTTGTGCATTTATCTTCACCGTTTACTTTTTTCTGCTTGATTTGTATATTTTTAACTCTATTTTCTAGTTTGTTAAGGTAGAAACGTAGATTATTTGATACCTTTTTCTCTTTATAGCAAAGGCATTTTAGTGCTATAAATTTCCCTGCAAGCACTGCTTTAGCCACATCCTATGACTTTTCATATGTTGCATTTTCCTTTTCATGTGGTTTTATCGAAAATGTGACCCTCTTTGAATCATGGGTTACTTAAAAATTTTTTGTAAATTAAAGTATAGTATAGATTATATTAGTAATATTATATTAGTTTCAGTTGTACAACATAGTGATTAAGTATTTTTATATATTATCCTCCATTAAAATTATTTTAAAATATTGACTATATTTCCTGTGCTATGCTATATCTTTGTATCTTATTTATTTTATACATAGTAATCTGTACCTCTTAATACCCATAGGCTACTTTTTAAAAATTTATTTATTTTTTAATTGAAGAATAATTGCTTTACAGAATTTTGTTGTTTTCTGCCAAATATCAACATGAATCAGCCATAGGTATCCATATGTCCCCTCCCTGTTGAACCTCTCTCCATGGACCACTTTTAAGCGTTCTAAATTTTCAGTGTTTGGACACATTCCTGTTAAATTCTGTTTATTGATTACTAGTAGGGGTCACAAAGAGTCAGACATGACTGAACAACTAAGCGCACACAGACAGTATAATTCCATTATGGTCAGAAAATACACTTTGTATGATTTCAATTCTTTTAAATTTGTTAATGTTTTATTTTATGAACTTAGATGCAGTCTACAGATCTTGGTGAATAATCCATGTTCATTTGGAAAAAATGTGTATTCATCTGTTTCTGGTTAAAAATTAGGTCTAGATAATGGATGATGTTGGTCAATTCTTCTATTTTCTTGCTGATTTTCTGTCTACTGGTTCTATAACTGAGAGTGTTAAAGTTTGCAACTATAATCATGTGTTTGTCTACTTATTCTTTCATTTCTGTCAGTTTTTGTTTCACATATTTTGAAGCTCCTGTTGTTAGGAATATATATGTTTGGGAATGGTATGCCTTTTTGGTAAATTGATATTTTAATCGTATGTATTATTTCTCTTTAGCTTTGGGACGTTTTCTTTTTGCCATGAAGCTTACTTTGATTCTAATATAACCACTTGTGATAGGGAAACTCTAAAATGGGCTCCAATGATCTTCACTTTCTTGTATGTTTGCCCTTATGGAATTCCCTCCTCTTGAGTATAGGTTGACCCTAGTTACTTACTCCTAATCAATAGAATTCAGCATAGGATGTCATATTCATGATTAAGTTACAAAAGATTCTGGTTTTTGTCTTGCTAGCAGACTCTCTCTTTTCTGGCTCTGATGAAGCAAGTTCCCATGTTGGAGAGGCCTCCATTACAGGTGGCCTTGAGCCAACAGTCAGTAAGGAACTGAGGCCATCAGTCCTGCAGTCAGCAGAGACTTGTATCCTGACAACTGTATTAGTTAGAGGACTCTCCAGAGAAAGAGACTCAGTAGGAATACATAGATAGGATTTGGCTTGTGTGATATGAATATGATTTGTCTGGGTGTGGATTTCTTTGGTTTATCCAGTTTGGGGTACTTTTGAGCCTTTAGGTTGTTGTCTTTTGTCAAACTTGAGGGGCGTCCAGCCTTTATTTCTTCAAATACTTCTTCAGAACTTCCCTCTTTCTTATCCCTTTGTAGAACTCTGATCACAGAAACATTAAACCCTTTGTTACTGCCCACAGGTCCCTGAGGCTCTGTCTTTCTTTTTTTTTTAAAATCATCTTTTCTTTTTGTTCTTCACATTAGAATGTTTCTATTGATCTATCTTCAAGTTCACAGACTCTTCTGTCATCTCAAATCTGCTAGTAAGTCCTTTCAGTTAATTCAAAATTTTTAAAATTTTTTCAGTTCTAAAATTTCAGTATTTTTCAGTTCGAAAATTTCCATTTAGTTCTTTTTATTGTCTATTTCTTTGCTAAAATTTAAAAAATTTCTTTTTAAAATAATTGTGTTTCAAGAGTGTTTGCACTACTCTTTTAAGCATTTTAAATTATTTTACAATTTTTTAAGGTCTTTGTCAGATAATTCCAACATCTGTATCATCTCCTTGTTGGTGTCTATTGGTTTTCTTTTGCTACGTGAGTTGAGAACTTCACAAATTTTCACACGTAATTTTGAGTTGTATTTTGAGTATCAGTTATGAGACTATGGATCTTGCTTGAATGATACAGATATCATTGATTTTTTTAAAATTTGTTTTAATTGATGTTTAGACTTAGACCACAAATTCCCTCCTGCTTTCTGTGGGTTGTGGTTACAACCTGTCAGTTCAGTTTCCACCTTTGCCATGTTTTCTGGTTCTGTCCCATGAGGGCACCACCAGGTGGTCATTCTGAAATCTGGGTGGACGTGTTCTCAAAATCTTTGGTATGCTTATTAGGACTAGATTCAAGCACCACTGGGTTTAGGGTGAGCCCAGAAATTCCCTGGGTTACTGTCTTGAGCTCTTCTCTCTGTTATCTCCCAGTACTTCTTAGTTCCCTCGGGCTCCCCTTTTTGGTCTCCCATGCAATTGCAGTGTTAGGACAGAAAGAAAGCAAAAAGCAGTGGGATTTGACCTTAGCTTCATGGAATCCTTGCTCCACTGAATGGTAAGGAAAGTTCTTTTCCCTTAGAATTTTGGTTCCTGAAGCTACCATTGCTGCTGTTCCTATTGCCATCCATCACCACCACTACAAGGATTGCCTGGGGCGGGGGGCCGGTGGTGGGTGCAAGAGAGTGAAGAAAAAGGAGAGGCAAGCCTGAAGAATTTGATAGGTCAAGGGCTTCCTTGACAATTCTTTTCCCTCAAATTCATTCTTAGTGTCCCTGGCATTTGTATTCTTTCATATAAATTTTAGAATCAACAAATCTTTGGGATATTGATTAGAATTGTATTTATAGGTTAATTTGGAAAAATTGTCATTTATGCAATTTGAGTCTTTTCAAGTAAAGTCTCCTTTTGTATCCTTCAGGAAAGCTTTATAGTTTTTCTTAATGAAGATTTTGGATACATGTTATGAAGCATATACCCAGATATTTTATAGTTTTGTTAAGATTTTGAAAGATATCGTTCCTATTTTATTTTAGGTATTATAGGTAAATGGGAATACTGTTGATTTTCTGGATACAAAAACCGTGTCTTGTATCCAGAGTTTTACTAAATGTACTTATTAGTTCTAGCAGTTTTTCAATTAAACCTTTTATTTTTTTGGTACATGATATTTTCCATTTCTCTTTTTATTTCTTTTATTTCCTCTCTCTCACTCTCTTTTTCTCTTCTTCTTCTTCTTTTTTTTTTTTGCTTGTTGTATTGACCAGAAATACCAGTACTGTGTTAAATTTAAAGAGGAAAGAAAAGGTCTTTGTTTTATTCAAATTTTATTGGAAATCCTAATGTTTCACCATTAAGAATAATCCTTGCTATAAATTTCTAATAGATAGCATTCATCAAGATCAGGAAGGTGTTTTGCATTTATGTTTGTTAAATAATTTTTAAAAAATCACAAATAGATATTGAATTTCATCAAATGATTGTTCAGCATTTATTCAGACGTTTGTAATTTTTAAACTTTTTATTTACTAATGTGGAAATATCCTTGCTCTCCCAGAATAAAGCCAACTTTGTTGTGGTGAATTTCTCTTTTTATACACACCAAGATTCAATTTGTTAATGTGTTATTTAGAAATTTTGCATCTATGCTTATAAATGAGGTTCACTTATAATTTTTTCTTGAGATGTTCAAATCTAGTATTTGAACATCAAGAAAAGGGTTAAAGGGTTTGAAATAAATGAAAAAATTTATTATATCTTTTAGTAAACTCACAAGACTCAGATTTTAGAAATACATCTCAAGAAAAAGCTAAAGTCAATCATCATATTCATGATGTGAATATTTCTAATGACCCTGTTAGGGTACTTTATGTAAATATTTTACTTAATCTTGAGAACAACTCTGTGTTCATATGATGCAGATGGGGAAACTGAGGCTCATGTCAAAGATCAGACAGTGAACTCTCATGACTGTAAGTACTAGAAATCCAAATGACGGCTCCATCAGGATGAAGAATGGAGTTTGGCTAACAAGCTTTGGGGAGGAGAATCAGCTGACCTCAGGAATGAATGCCAGTTGCTGGGGAAGGCCTCCAGGGTTATCTTTTTTCTCTAAGGATCAGCCTCACTTTTCAGACCAGCTTTCTCTCCTTGTCAGGACTCAGGGAAGCAGGTAACTCAGGCTTCACATCCTATAGCTTTGTTTTCAAAGAGAGATGAATCCCTAATTTTAATGACACTGTGATGGTCAACTTACTCTAACACTATATGGTTTGACTGGGGCAAGGATCAGCTTCCTAGAAGAGGGTGGGTGCTGAGTACAGAGTTGTGAACCAGGAAACTATTAATAATTAGGCCTAAAACATTCACCATGTATCCATCCATCCACCCAATCAGTGTCAGTACCATGGATTCCACGTTAGCCAAGATTCATCCTCGGGAGTATCCTATTCTGGATCCCTGCTCTTAACCACAGAAAACAAAGAACAATAACCTCACCAACCAAGGGTAAAAGAGAAAGAGGTGATTTTCAACTCAGAGTGCACGTTAGAATTTTCCTGGGAGTTTTTAAAAACTACTGCTGGCCTCGCCCCTTCTCTACCGACTATCCCAAGCTGGGATCAGAGCACCATATTTTGTCTCTCCAGGTGACTTTCATTTGCAGGGCTGATGACAGGGATGGATCCATCCATCCATAAAGATCCATAAAATGATTGATCCATCCATCCATTCCATCAGTGATTTTTGAAGTTAAGTATTTATTTGAGTTAAAAGGGTTAGTAAGGCTTTCCTTTCGGCCAGAACCACCATTTTCCAGTAATTTGCCAAAATGACCAACACAAAGGGAAAGAGGAGGAGCAGCTGCTCCGTGTTCTCTGGGCCTTTTAGAAAACATGGAATTGTGCCTTTGGCCACATACATGTGACTCTACAAGTAAGGTGATATTGTAGATATCAAGGCAAAGGGCTCTGTTCAAAAAGGAAGGCCCTACAAATGTTACCTTGACAAAACTGGAAGAGTCTACAGTGTTACCCAGCATGCTCTTGGCATCTGGGTAGGGGAAGGGGAAGATTCTGGCCAAGAGAATTAATATGAGAATTGAGCATATTAAGCACTCTAAGAGCCAAGATAGCTTCCAGAAACGCCTGAAGGAAAATGATCAGAGAAAGGAGGAAGCCAACGAGAAAGGGACTTGGGTTCAGCTGAAATGCCAGCCTGCTCCACCCAGAGAAGCACACTCGCAAGAACCCACAGAAAGGAGCCTGAACTGCGGGAGCCCCTTCCCTATGAGCTCATGCCATGGTATGTGTGAAGGAAACAGGACATGGGCTGTAAAATTAATAAACAGTAAGTTAAAAATGTTAGTAAGAAAGGATCTTGGAGGAGGAAACTATATTTTGATTTGAGGATGGTTTGGACTGAAGTGAGCTTAAATTGATAGAGATTGGGATGGGAATCCCATTTTAGAAGGAGAAAAGACATGAAGGTGAAAATAGTAAGTTGTCTTCAGGGCCAGTAAATAAACTTGTCTGCCGAGAACAGCCCCCCAAGGATAGAAACGAGCCTTGGCTCCCACTCTGCAGCCAAAGCAACTCTGCTCTTTCTCTGTTTTCACATTTAGTTCAACAAACAGTGTTGAGCTGGACCGGTTTGGAAATCATTGGCCTAAAGGTGATATATTTGATGTAGTTGGTTCACAGTTGAGCAGAACAGTTTACAGACTTGGATTCTGAAGTCAGACAGGATCTTCCATTTACTAGCTGTATCCTTGGGGCTGGTTCCTTAACTTCTCCACACCTCAGTTTCCTTGTGTGTTGTCAGGATTGATTTCACTTACAGCAAACTCAGCTATGACTAAAAGATTTTCTTTGCTTTACTGTGACTGAACATCAGGGCTTCCCCTGGTTGCTCAGTGGTAAAGAATCTACATGCAATGCAGGAGCTACAGGAGATGTGGGTTTGATCCCTGGATCAGGAAGATCCCTGGAAGAGGGCATGGAGACCCACTCCAGTATTCTTGCCTGGAGAATCCCATGGACAGAGGACCCTGGCAGGCTATTGTCCATAGGGTCACACAGAGTTGGACATGACTGAAGTGACTTAGCATGCACGCATGCACAATTGAACCTCATTTCTGCCTTGAGCCTCAGTTCTACAGATGGTGAAAACCTTGTCACAGTGAATGGAGTGTAAAAATCTGTCATTTATTTTTCCTTCTTGGCTGGCATCTGGTTTGGGAGGTTGAGTGGAAAGTGGGTAGAGGTTAATTGTGGGGCATCAGGTCATGGGGAAGGTGTGGTCCCCAGTTATTACCTGATGCCTCAGCCCCAGGCTGTTTCCACTCATCTCTAATTGCCAGCATCCACCCTCCCGGCATCAGAAAGAGACTCACGGGTCGTGCCTAGCTGTTCTCTGGTCCACAGGCTACACAGTCATTCTCCATCCTTCACATCCCAGCTGTGAGGTCACTTCTGCTCCCTTAGACCTCTCTGTTCCTGAGTCTCTCTCAGCTACACAGGTTAAAAAAAAAAAAATCTATATCTACCCAAATTCCAAACCTAACCTTTAGGAGGAGGCATAAATTTTGGAGTTCAAATGCTAAGAACATTTTGTTTTATATTTTTGCTATCCTAATCCTACTCCAAGTGTTGTGAATGCCAAAGTGTATTTTGGGGGCAAGCAGAGGGTGACTCTGTTAACAAGACCAAACAGGTGAAAAATCAATTGGCAAATGTTTTGTAAAACGATTCTGACACAGAGATCATAACAATAGTTACTTTTTAGGGCCATTGTGAGAAATGAATGAGACAGTGTGTATAAAGACACCTGGACCAAACAGTGGGTCCTCAAAATGTATCCACCATTAATATCATTGGCTTTTGTCCCTGGGGCTGTAGCCCCACCTCTGTGTCGTCCACTTGCTCTGGGTAAGGTCTGCCGGCCCTGCCTCGATTATGTATGAATAATGGTGATGAGGTGTTAGAAGCAGAGGGAGGGGTAGGGAGTTACGGGTTCATGGCAACAGCTCCGTTTTCTTAAAGGCTTCAGTGCAAAGCCTCTGATACAATTTGTTAGCCCACCCAACCCTGCAAATCGGAAATTGGGTTTATATTTGATCAATTTGGCTGGGCTACTGAAGCTTCATATGTCAACAGCAGCGCCTACTTATCGTCATAAAGCTCTTCGACGCCCGAACTGCCGCTCTGGCTTCTGGTTCATGCCTCCCACAATCTTGAACTTAGAAAGAAATGAGCCCACACTTCTGGGTGTTGTTTCCGGGTCTGAGCCTGTCATAGACAACTTTGTCAGTCTTTGGAAACAGTAACACCGGTAACTTGAGAGAGAAACAAATATAGCAGCATCGGAAGCTGGCATTTTGAAAAATCACTTCGTTTTTTATCATTTGCTTTTAGCTTATAATGTACCCCCTCAAACATGAAAGTTTTGAAGACTTTTAAGGGCTTCCTGGTGGCTCAGTTGGTAAGAATTTGCCTGCAATGCAGGAGACCCGAGTTTGATCCCTGGCTCAGGACAGTCCCCTGGAGAAGGGAATGGCAACCCACTCCAGTATTCTTGGCTAGAGAATCCCACAGACAGAGGAGCCTGGTGGGCTACAGTCCATGGGATCACAAAGAGTCAGACACGACTGAGTGACTAACACTTTCACTTTCAAGGAAGCCTTGTTCCAGGATTTGTAGTAAATGCTGAAAAGGGGGCAACACGTGGAAGGGGTGTCAATACCTTGATTAGTTTGGGTAGATCTACTTGGCATGAGAAGCCAGATATGGGGGCTACTTCAGTGAGTTGCGATGAAAAGAATAACTTCTCTAATCATCAGAGGGAGAAGAATTTGGAATTTTCTGTCTGGGGTTTGAAATCAAAGATGGAATAAATGGTCTAGAGACAAGGGAGTGGCTAGCAGGAAGGCAGTGGATAGCTGGAACTAGGGGACCACGGCTAATGAGAAAAGCCTACGGGTAGGAATGGCTGGTGACTCTTTCAGACAGTGATTCCTAGCATTGAAATTGTAATTGGATTCTGGATTTGGGTTGTACCATCAGCCACCAGCATCCGTCTGGGTCTGACACAGGTGTTGTCTTGGGGAATTGAATGAGAAGGGTTGCACGCCAGAGTTGAGATGGCTATGGCCAGAGACAGAGAGAGCCACAGTGAGCACACAGCCCTCCACCCAAGCGGAGGGAGGAGCAAGAGGAAGGAAGCAGACTGCCCACCCACTGTGCCCCCTGCACTCTCCCGGGCCGCATTAGGGATCCGGCGGAAGGAACTCAGTTCGTGGGAGAAGGACTTGAGCTAGTTTGTCTGCTTATAAAATAATGCGTTCACATTTGTCATGTTTCTGAATCACAATGGGTGTGCAGGAATTAGTGAGTGAGCTGAGCTGATGGCCCATGTCCCTGTGCTGAATACTTGCCTTCTTCTCTGCTTGCTTGAATGCCTTATGCTTGTAACACTATCCAAAACTTCAGGGATGAAAAATGTTTGAGGAAAGTAACCCTCTAGAAAATGTGGAATCTACCAGTTTTATTTCCAGAATTCAGTCTGACTTGGCCAAAAGAGGTTGCTTTCAACGAAGGGTCCATTGACAGATGAGTGGATAAAGACATGGTGTATAGTCACAATGGAATATTACTTGGCCATAAAAAGGAATGAAACAATGCCATTTCCAGCAACATGGTTGGACCTAGAGATGATCACACTAGGTTAAGTAAGTCAGGAAGAGAAAGACAAACATATGATGTTTATATGTGGAATCTAAAAAAATGAAAGAAATGAACTTATTTAAAAAAAACAGAAGTAGACTCAGAGACATAGTAAACAAACTTATGATTACCAAAGGAGAAAGAGGAGGCATAAATTAAGAGCCTGGGACTAATATATATACACACTACTAGACATAGAATAGATACCCATCACAGACATAGTGTATAGCACAGGGAACTCTACTCAACATCTTGTAATAACCCATAATGGAAAAGAATCTGAAAAAGAATATATATAGCATGTATAACTGATTCCCTTTGCTGTAATGCCTGAAACTAACACAACATTGTAATCAACTATATTTCAACAAAAATTTTAAAAACAGAAGTTGCTTCAACTTACTCTTTAGGGACCTGGAAGAATATCTGAATGAAGACATGCCATGGATAGTATGACCAGATGTCAATACAGGCTCACACCAAGGAGGACACCCAGCACAGGCCCGAGTCAGAATGTGGTTTTCATTTCTACAAGTAGGATTTTTGAGAGAAAATGAGCTTTTATTGCATAAATGATATGAATGAATTAAACTACTTGTTTTCAGTGGAAGGGCACATTAAACAGGGAAAGATAAAACCAGATTCTGGTTCTTGTTCTACCAACAACTGATGACCTTTGACAATACCCCTTAACCTTGCTTAGCTGTGTCCTCTGTAAAATGACAGGAGTTGTTCTTTGTTGTTTTCGTTCAGTCACTCAGTTGTGTCAGACTCTTTGTGACCCCGTGGACTGCAGCATGCCAGGCTTCCCTGTCCTTCACTATCTCCTGGAGCTTTTTCAAAACTCATAACCATCATGTCGATGATGCCATCCAACCACCTCATCTTCTGTTGTCCCCTTCTCCTCCTGCCTTGAATCTTTCCAAGCATCAGGGTCCTTTCAAATGAGTCAGTTCCTTGCATCAGGTGGCCAAAGTACTAGAGTTTCAGCTTCAGCATCAATCCTTCCAATGAATATTCAGGACTGATTTCCTTCAGGATTGACTGGTGTGATCTCCTTGCAGTCCAAGGGACTCTCAAGAATCTTCTCCAACACCTTAGTTATCACTAAGTTTCCTTCCAACTTTAATTTTCTATGATTTAAGAAAGTTATAACAGAAACTCAACTTTAGACCATCTGTTAATTCAAAGATTCTCAAGTTTCTTTGCTCATAGCATCCTTTGTGCCTTTGTGATATTTTTCATAGTGCTCTGAGGCCAAAAGGAATACCCTCAAACTTCTATTTGTTATGTGGTTCAGTTCAGTTCAGTCACTCAGTTGTGTCCAACTCTTTGAGACCCCATGAACTGCAGCACGCCAGTCCTCCCTGTCCATCACCAACTCCCAGAGTTTACCCAAACTCATGTCCTTTGAGTCGGTGATGCCATCCAACCATCTCATCCTCTGTCGTTCCCTTCTCCTCCTGCCTTCAATCTTTCCCAGCATCAGGGTCTTTTCAAATGAGTCAGTACTTCACAACAAGTGGCCAAAATATTGGAGTTTCAGCTTTAACATCAGTCCTTCCAAAGAACACCCAGGATTGATCTCCTCTAGGATGGACTGGTTGGATCTCCTTGCAGTCCAAGGGACTCTCAAGAGTCTTCTCCAACACCACAGTTCAAAAGCATCAATTCTTCTGCGTTCAGCCCTCTTTATAGTCTAACTCTCACATTCATACATGACCACTGAAAAAACCATAGCCTTGACTAGATGGACCTTTGTTGACAAAGTAATGTCTCTGCTTTATAATATGCTCTCTAGGTTGGTTATAACTTTCCTTCCAAGGAGTGTCTTTTAATTTCATGGCTGCAATCACCATGTGCAGTGATTGTGGAGCCCAGAAAAATGAAGTCAGCCACTGTTTCCACTGTTTCCCCATCGATTTGCCGTGAAGTGATGGGACCGGATGCCGTGATCTTATTTTTCTGAATGTTGTGCTTTCAGCCAACTTTTTCACTCTCCTCTTTCACTTTCATCAAGAGGCTCTTTAGTTCTTCTTCACTTTCTGCCATAAGGGTGGTGTCATATGCACATCTGAGGTTATTGATATTTCTCCCGGCAATCTTGATTCCAGCTTGTGCTTCCTCCAGCCCAGCATTTCTCATGATGTTCTCCGCATAAGTTAAATGAGCAGGGTTAGGTGGTTAGGTCTAAACACCTTCATAAGTATCTAAGTCCTAATATTAATAATTTAAGCCATTTGTAAAGTAATACATATAAATGGAAAGAAAAGATGGTATTTTATTTCATTCCTACATGACCATGCTTATTTGCTTGTTGGGGGTGTACGTCTTGAGCACAGCACAACTTCTCAAACCATGGAATCCAACTGGACCCCAGTGTTCTCATTTCTTCTTCCATATGTCTTTTTTCTCAGTAGCTTTTTATCACAGCAACCAATAAAATCTGATTCTCGCAAAGCCCTGATGTCATTGAAAGGAACGTAGCACCATCTATCTTGAGAGAGTGAACCTCACACTGGTAATGTGTGTAGTGCCTAAAAGCTATTGCTGGGTTTTCTAGGAAATTAAGAATATCTGGGAGCACCTTGCCAGTTTGCTGCCTTGCCCCAGGTGCCGAGGAACACTGGGAAGCCTGACTTCAATCAATGTCTAAGGTCTTCCTCCCATTTTTAATGGAACTGTATGTACCTCCCTGTTGTAGATATTTTTGGAATCCATGGGCCAAGCACAGAATTGTATGGTTCTCAAAAATTCACTACAGTGTCTCTTGGAGTCCTGGCTTGTTGGTCCCAGCTCCCAGAAAAAAAATGTTGCTCAGTTTCTCCACTGCTCTTTCATCTCAGACACTGTTACTTAGCAAATAACCTGCCTTCTAATTTATAGAGGGTGCATAGCTCTCAGAAACAAGCACTACAATTCTGTCCTTGCCCATAAACATTCCCTTTTGCCTCTACCCTCTCACTTCATCCCTCCAGGCTTGGAGGAAGAGGAGTTACCCTCCATGCAGAAGGCTTACCCTTGCCCTGGGCTCCCAATCCTACCCCTTCCCATGACCTGTGGTCCAGCTTCTGGCTCCACTGGGTAATTCCTTTCCCTCCTGTCATTTCAACTTCATCTTTTTTTTTTTCTTTAAAATTGTTTTTTAATTGGTGGAAAATTGTTTTACAGTGTTGTGTTGGTTTCTGCCATACAACAATATATAGCACTCATAATTATATATGCAACATACATATAAATATATATACTGCTGCTGCGTCGGTTCAGTCGTGTCTGACTGTGCGACCCCGTGGACAGCAGCCCACCAGGCTCCTCTGTCCCTGGGATCCTCCAGGCAAGAGTACTGGAGTGGGTTGCCATTTCCTTCTCCACATAAATAAACATATATACTTACGTATGATGATTTATATATCCCTTCTCTCTTGAGCCTCCCTCCCCTCCCGCCATCCCACCCCTCTAGGTCATCATAGAGCACCAGACTGGGCTCCCTGTGTTACTTAGCAACTTCCCACTAACTGTTTTACACAGATAGTGTATATATGCCAATGCTATTTTCCCTGTTCATCCCACCCCTTGCTGTGTCTACAAGGTCATTCTCTCCTAAGTTCATCAGTACCATTTTTCCAGATTCCATGTATGTGCTTTCAACTTC
The DNA here is from genome assembly GCF_910594005.1 of Cervus elaphus. Lineage (NCBI taxonomy): Eukaryota > Metazoa > Chordata > Mammalia > Artiodactyla > Cervidae > Cervus > Cervus elaphus. The sequence goes on along the minus strand of NC_057828.1, from coordinate 71,083,817 downwards.
TTCATCTTTCCTGCTTCCTCCTACAGAGCCTGTGAGTGTGTTCAAGTCCGCTACTTAACCAGCAGGCTCTAACAGTGTCCTTCCGATAACTTATTGGCTCCGTCCCTTGGCAGACACATTCCCTGAAGAGGAGCCCATACCCGCTGCCCCCATTTCTTGATGACCCACGTGCTCCCCGGCCCCCTGCCGGCAGCCCCAGGCCCCGGCTCTCCTCTCCTGCCGGCCTCTCACTCCGCTCAGCCCTGGCCTCGCCCTCCAGCTGTGGGAGCCATGTCTCTCAGAAGAGGCAGCGCACTCCGTGGTTTGGGGCACTGTTTCTCTGGCTCACTCTCCCCCTGTCTACCTGACAAGCAGCACATACTTCATAACATCCTCTGAGAAGCTTTTTTGGTCCCTCCCTCCCTCCTCCTCCCACCAAATGGAAACGGGCAGTCTGCCTTTGCATTCTCAGCCATCCTTCAAGACACAGCATCTGTGGCCGTTTACTTTCTGTGCATTTCTTTAGCAAATGTTGTCAGCTCCTGGAAAGCTGGACTGTGTCTTAATTATGCCTGGATTCCCAGGGTCACACATACCTGGCACATCTCCATACCCTGTGATCAGTGAGTGAGAGGGTGAAGTTGGTACAGGAATAGATTACTCTCAGCTACCCATGTCAGCGGGTTGGTAACATCCTTGCAGCAGACATTTGATCCCAGTCGCTTCTTGGTTTCTCGTTATCATTAGCTCCTTATAGATGCCATCTCACCCTTTCTCACAGCACCTCTGAGGTCTGTATCAGGCCCATGTCTGACAGATGAGGAAACAGAGACTCAGAGTTTCAGTACATCTGCCCTGGTCATACGGCTAAGGGTGGTGGAAGCGATATTCTGGCCCAACTCTGACCTCTTTCTCCACACCCAGGCATCCTCACATGGCCCGACCAGTGTATGCTTACGGTCTGCCCCCTCATCAGCTCTCAGCCAGTCCCATCACTTCTTGGCAAGTAGCTGGGGAAACAATGGACACAGTGACGGACTTTATTTTCTTGGGCTCCAAAAATCACTGCAGGTGGTGACTGCAGCCCTGAAATTAAAATATGCTTGCTCCTTGGAAGAAAAGCTATTACCAACCTAGACAGCATATTAAAAAGCAGAGACATTACTTTGCTGACAAAGGTCCGTCTAGTCAAATCTATTTTTCCAGTAGTCATGTATGGATGAGAGAGTTGGACCATAAAGAAAGTTGAGGGCTGAAAAATTGATGCTTTTGAACTGTGGTGTTGGAGAAGACTCTTGAGAGTCCCTTGGACTCAAGGAGATCCAACCAGTCCATCCGAAAGGAAATCAGTCCTGAATACTCATTGGAAGGACTGATGCTGAAGCTGAAGCTCCAATCCTTTGGCCACCTGATGCAAAGAACTGTCTCCTTGGAAAAGACCCTGATGCTGGAAAAGATTGAAGGCAGGAGGAGAAGGGGACGACAGAGGATGAGATCGTTGTATGGCATCACCGACTCGATGGACATGAGTTTGAGCAAGCTCCGGGAGTTGGTGATGGACAGGGAAGCCTGGCATACTGCAGTCCGTGGGGTTGCAAAGAGTCAGACAAAGCTGAGTGACTGAAATGAACTGAACTTAGATACATATTTAAGACACCATGTCAGAAGCAACAGCATTAAGTAATGCCATTCAGATCCCAACACAGTCATAAATGCTTGTGGGTTATCAGTGACTGGGACCAAGAATTTGTGTTATAAATGTCACCCATCCACTGGCTTTATTTTTGTTCATTTAACAACTGTCCTTTAACTAGCAAATCAACCTTCCTCAGAGAGAAATTAGACTTTAGCGGACTGACCAGCGATGACAGCCTGAAAGCCCTTTAACGCTGTTTCACAGAGGTGTGAGCTGCCCACTCCACCTCATTTTTCCTAACATGTCGCCCAGGCATAGTCCAATAAACCCCTCAAGTTTACACCATCTGTAGGCTTCTCACCTTGCAGCACCTGCCTGTAAGTCCCCATCTGGGCCCCTCTGCTGAGAGCTTCCTTGTTGCCAGGAAGGCTACATTAAACCCGGGCTGGGGTGGTGGGGTGGAGGGGGCTGTCCCTTCACGGAAACTTGGAGAAGCCTCTCCCGTCTCCTGAGCCCATCAGTTCAGGCCCTCCTCCCCACCCCTTCCCTTTTTGTTTAGTTTGACCTTGGTCACTGATGACAAGGCTTCTTTTCCTGCCAAACCAATCAATAAGCTAAACAGACAGAAGATGAGTATTTAGAATATGGGAAGCCAAACTCAAACACAGATAGGTTATCAGTCTAGCCCAGAGCAGACTTCTGAGCAAATATTTCATTAACAAATTTTTCATGGCAACTTGCATGTTAAAAAAAAAAAAAAGAGGGGAGAGGGAGAGAGAAAGACAAAACAGTGGTGGTTGGCAGAGTTGGGGGTAAAGAGAAAGGCTGCTGGATCCTTGAAGCTGAACTACCCCGGGAGGGAGTGAGGGGCAGAGAGTTGGGAGAAGGGTGGGATGACAGAGAGAAGGCCCCCAGGAAGGGGAGCCCCAATCCCCTTAAAACCTTTCAACTTCTAGCCTCCTCTCCTGCCAGGGCTATCGTGTGTAAACTCATCTTCAGCCATCTCTGGGGGCTGGAGCTGGTTAAGTGTCCCAGATACAAGCCCCAGGTGGGTAGTCAGTGGCTGACTGTGGGGTCCTGGGCTGGTCACCCAGTGAGGGGCCTGGGAGGGGAAAGGAGATAAGGTCCCAGGGGAGCCCCGCCGGGGAGCTGGAGGCGGGGGCAAAGGAAACAGCCTAAACAATAGTAACAAGAGCAACTGTTTTGGCTCCCACTAAATTTTAGGCACCGTGGAGGCTCTCTGTCTTGTTACAATATTCTCATAACCATGCCCAAGACTGTGATAAACACTGGTGTACCTGCCCACTGGTGCCTGTTCTGATTGTTAAATATTTTGAATATTACACCTGGTTCACTACAATCCTTAAAGTAGTTTGGTTTTATTACCGAGGAGCCTGAGATTCAGAGAGGTTAAGCAGTCTGTTCAAGGGTGCACAGCTAGTGAACTGCAGAGGCGGGATTGGGACCTGTCTGATTAGGCCTGTCTGATTCCGAAGACAAGCGGTTTCCAACTCCTTTCCTCTGCTTCCCTTCTAGCTTTAAGAATACTTTAGAGGGAAGGTTGGCATAGCATGGAATGACTAATACTCAGCTCTTGGAAGCAAGTGCTTGAAGGGAGGAAAAGAATGAACAGACTGAATTTTCAGTCCTGTGTGTGCTGGGATCCTTCCTACCCTCACGTGTGTGCACTCGGCTCCTGCCTCCTGGAAATTCCTTCCCCCCACTTCATCTGAATTCATGGGCAACCCATTCAGGCCTCAGCAACTGATCGCTGCCCAGGAAAGCCCCCTGCCCTGCCCTGCACTATTTGCTCTTATGACTTTCATTTTTTTTCTTCAGAGCACTTAAATCAATGATAATTAAATATCTTTATGTGCAGTTTATTGATGACTATCTCCTAGATAGACTGGAATAACAATAATAAAAATAATAATGGCTAATAATTATTAAATAATATAATCAATGTAATAACAAATATAATAATATAACAATAACAAATTTTGGAATACCTTATAAAGTCATTTGTTGACATTTAAATTTTTTCTCCTTTGTATTATCTTCTTTTTAAGGTTTTTCAATCATTACTTGATATAATTTCATACTTGTTTCTATGATTATTTGATCAATTTTATCTGCCCCCTAGATTGTAAACTTAGAAGGGGCAGGAGCCCTATATAAGGCTCATGGTTGTAACTCTTGTTCTGGTTTATACTGAGGGATCAACATGTACATAAATACCTTAGAGATACTGCAGGTTCACTTCTAGACCACTGCAATAAAGTGAATATTACAGTAAAGCAATTCACATAATATTTTGGTTTCCCAGTGCATATAGAAGCTATGTTTATACTATACTGTAGTCTATTAAGTGTGCAGTAGCATTATGTCTAGAAAAATCAATGTACATATCTTAATTAAAAACATTTTATTGCTAAAAAATTTGACCATCATTTGAGCCTTGAGAGAATCATAATCTTTTTGCTGCTGGAAGTTCTTGCCTTGACGTTGATGGCTGCTGACTGGTATCAGGGTAATGGTTGCTGAAGGCTGGGGTGGCTACGGCAACTTCTACAAACAACACTGAAGTTTGCCACGTTGATGACTCTTTCTTTCATGAACGATTTCTCTGCACTAGTGCTGTTTGAGCGCATTTTACCTACAGAACTGCTTTCAAAATTCGAGTCAGTCCTCTCAAACCCTGCAACTGCTCTATCGACTGAATTTATATAATCTCCTAAATCCTTTGTTGTCATTTCAACAGGCTTCACCAAAAGTAGGTTCCATCTCAAGGAACTACTTTCTTTGCTCATCCATGAGAAGCAACTCATCATCTGTTAAAGTTTATCACGAGATTGCAGCAATTCGGCCACATCTTCAGGCTCCGCTTCTAATTCCAGTTCTCTTGCTGCTTCTACCACACCACAGTGACTTCCTCCACTGATGTCTCAAACTGCTCAAAGTCATCCTAGAGGGCTGGAATCAGCTTCTTTCAAACTTCTGTTAATGTTGGCATTTTGAACTCTTCCCAGGAACTACAAATGTTCTTCATGGCATCTAGAGTGATGAATTAATTCCAGAAGGTTTCAATTAACTTTGCCAAGATCCATCAGAAGAATTGCTATTTGGGGCATCTATAGTCTTAAAAATTCTATTTCTTGAATAACTTGAAAGTCAAAATTACTCCTTGATTCATGAGCTGCAGAATGGCTGTTGTGTTAGCAGGCAGGAAAACATAATTAATCTCATTGTATGTTTTCACCAGAGTTCTTCGATGACCAGGCACCTTGTCAATGAACAGTAATACTTTGAGAGGAATCTTTTTTTCTGGTTTTAAATATTTAGTAAACCATGTCATAAACAGATGTGCTATCGTCCAGGCTTTATTGGTCCATTTATAGAGCACAGACAGAGTAGAAATAACATAATTCTTAAGGGCCCCAGCATTTCAGAATGGTAAATGATGAATTGGTAAATGGTAAATTGGCTTTGACTTCAAGTCACCAGTTGCATCAGCCACTAACAAGAGAGTCAGCTGGTCCACTGAAGATTTGAAGCCAGACATTGATTTCTCCTCTCTAGCTATGAAAGTCCTTGATGGTGTCTTCCTCCAATAGAAGCTGTTGTTTTGTCTCCAGTGAAAATCTGTTTAGTGTAGCCACTTTCATTACTGATCTTATCTAGATTTCTGGATAACATGCTATAGCTTCTCCATCAACTTTGTGGCTTCCCCTTGTACTTTGATGTCATGGAGATGGCTTCTTTCCTGTAACCTCATGAACCAACCTATCTGAGCTTCAAATTTTCCTTCTGTAGCTTCCTCATCTGTCTCAACCATCATAGAATTGAAAAAAGTTAGGGTCATTTTCTGGACTAGGTTTTAGCTGAAGGGAATATTGTGGCTGGTTTGATCTTCTGTCCAGACCAGTGAAACTTTCCTTGTATCAGCAATGAGGCTGTTTCATGTTGTTATCATTGATGTGTTCATTGAAGCAGCACTTTTAATTCCCTACCAGAACTTACCCTTTGCATTCACAACTTGGTTTAACTGTTTGGCCAAGAAACCTTGCTTTCAGTCTATCTAGGCTTTTGACATGCTTTCCTCACTAAGCTTAATCATTTCTAGCTTTTGATTTAAAGTGAGACATGTGTGATTCTTCCTTTCATTTGAGCACTTAGAGGCCATTGTAGGGGTATTAATTGGCCTAATTTCAATATTGCTATGTCTCAGGGATTAGAAAGGCTTGAGGAAAGGGAGAAAGATGGGGGACAGCTAGCTGGTGGACCAGTCAGAACACATACAACATTTACAGGTGAAGTTTCTCATCTGTGGAGCCCCCTAAAAATTATAATAGTCACATCACAGATCATCATAACAAATCTAATAATGATGAAAAAGTTTGAAATATCACCAAGAAGTTACCAAGATATGACGCAAAGACATGAAATGAGCAAATGTTGTTGGAAAAATGCAGCCAATAGACTCGATTGATGCAGGTTGCTCACAGAACAGACCTTCAATGTATTAAAAAATGAAACATCTGTGAAGCAGAGTAAAGTGAGGTACAATAAAATGAGGTCTGCCTGTATGGTTGCGTGGATTGAATTCACAATGTGAATTTCTTTATTTTAATCTCCAGTTTCCTCAGGCTGGTGTAGACCTCTGGTCTGCATCTAGGAGTTTAACCTTTTTAAATATGGAATTGTAGAATACTCGGGGTAGGAGGGACCTCTTTGGCAGGAACATCAAGTTTAAAAGATAGCACGTGTGCCCTTGTTACACAGGAAGTTTATACCAGAGCCAGGACTTAACTCACACCTTCATTGCCCATTGACTTTACATTCCTCCCAAGTGGTAGACCCTGAAGTCCCCAATATACAGATGGGCAAATTGGGGCAGCAGCCACACCAGACCACAGATTATGCATCTCTCAGCTGAAGGCTGTCTCTGGGAGTCTGAGCTGACTCTAGGGTTAAGCTTCTGACAGCTCTAAGTATTTTTTCCTCTTTCATGTTGCTCTCAAATATATTTCTATCCCCATCAGACCATCCCCCTTGTTCCCATTTAACCTGAGAAAGTTAAACCCACTTTTGATCATCATGTGAAAATCTGAGGCAAAGTGCTTCCTTCAAGGCAGATGTTTGGAATCGCTGAGCTGCAGGCGCTCAACTTGTCAAGTAACTTTTCAAATGATGAAAAAAAGGGGAAAATGTAGGTCAGGAAGCAATAAACTATATTCACATCCAATATATCCTTCTGCTTAAGGAGCCGACTTTGAATCTCCACCTTTTACTAAAATGAAACAAAAATCCAAATCCAACCCAAAGCATTACAGCTTTAAGTATTGAAAGTATTTATTATTTCTATTCAAGTAATCCAAAAGCATAATCTCAAGAACATCTCTGCTCCAGGAATGTCTCAAAACACCGTGGATTTGGTGTGATTCCTTTATCCAGATGTTTGTTGAAAAGACTCTGGATGGCATGTGGGGAATTAAAGATTTATTTTTAATATTTGAGAGAAGTCATATTTCTAATAACAGTGAGCCTTCCAATGTGTCCTCAGTCTTTGCTGCCTCTCTGCTCATTCTTGTTACTGTTGTCTTAAGTAACAGCTCTATTCTTTGAAATTATATGCCTGTGGGTTTTCAAATGTTAATACTTAGATATTGGAAGAACAAGGTCATTGAGGTACTTTCAGTATAACGCTGATAGTCACATCAAGTTAATTTCAAGAGACAATTTTCACCCACTAAGCTTTATCAAGTCCTACAAAAGATGGCTTTTCATGGGGCAAAATCTCCAACAAACTGCCCCAGTCTCCCAGATTTTCAGAGTATTGTGACTTGTCTTTGAAGACTATGGGATGTTTCCAACTGTTAGTCACTCAGTCGTATCCGACTCTTTGTGACCCCAAGAACTGTAACCCGCCCAACTCCTCTGTCCCTGGAATTCCCCAGGCAAGAATACTGGAGTGGGGTGCCATTCCCTTCTCCAGGTGATCTTCCCAACCCAGGGATCGAATCTGGGTCTCCTGCATTGTACGCAGAATCTTTACTGTCTGAGCTGCCGGAAAGACAGGTGAAAGTGAAAGTGAAGTCGCTCAGTTGTGTCTGACTCTTTTGCAACCCCATGCACTGTAGCCTACCAGATTTCTCTGTCCATGGGATTTTCCAGGTAAAAGTACCGGAGTGGGTTGCCATTTCCTTCTCCAGGGATCTTCCCAACCCAGGGATCAAACCCAGGTCTCGTGCATTACAGGCAGATGCTTTACCCTTTGAGCCACCAGGAAAACCAAGTGTCCCTTAAACCCAGAGGCATCTCATCAGAGACCCCAATGGTTACTATGTCCCCACTCTGTCCAGACATCCAACAATAAGGTGATGAGCTTCTTATTATTGGAAAGCCTCTCCCTCATTTATTATCCCCTTACTTGTAGAGAATGATATTCTAAAATACCCTTAGATAAATCTACATGGTAGATTTTATGCATTGAGTGAGTTTACCTGCTGGAGAAGATATATTTCAGGTTTTAGTGGCAGAGAGAAATTTAAAATTAGGTCACCTCATGGTTACAACTTGTGTCTATAACAGAAACTAAAAGGTCTCAGAGATCATACAGATTCTCTGGTTGGGAATCCAAAAGGGACCTACTGTGAAACATTCTTTAATTGGTTTGTTACACTCAAAAATATACTGAATATGTCTATGGAAACTGAAGTTTTGATATCAAATAATAAAGCTGGGTTAAAATTTAAGATCTGAGCTCTAAGATCAGTCCCCGTAGGACCAGTATGTGTGCTTTTGGAAGGGCCCAGCCTCTGTGTTGTAATTTTAGAGAAACACAACAGTCCTCCCTAGCCTCTAAACCTTTATTTAGTTTACTGTTTCTTAAAACTGATGCATTTGAATTGTCTTTTAAGATTTGGAGACATCTGAAACATAAATACTTCTTTTTTCTTTAGCTAACATTCAGGTGGTATTCATTTCCTGCTAGATATTCTTCTATGCTCTGTGAGTATTAAAGTATTTAATCCTTTCAGGAACCTTCTGACTTGGGTATGAACGTCATCCCCATTTTGCAGATGTGAAGCACAGACACGGAGGGAGGCCAGGTAACACATCCAGGGCCGCAGAGTCAGATGTGAGCTCAGAAAGCCTGCTTCCGGGGCTGGCTTCACCCTACACCATGCAGCCCCCTTAGCTGCTGTGTCTCCATGATGCTGGGAGCTTTCTTATGTGTGGGACTCTTGGGAAAGGTGAGGGGGGTTGCATATTACAAAACAGGACAGCGCTTTCAGGAATGCAGTGGAATAGAGAAAAGAACACGAGGGAGGGTGTGAATAATGAGGACGAAGTCCGCTCGTGTCTTAATTACGGCAACAGCTGAGAGAAAACCGTCATGACGGACAACCTGGACTTGCAGGTAGGACTCTTAACTTTGGAGTTCATCTCTCACTTGGCATATAAGGGACACTGAGGCTGAGGGGGCAGACAGAGGACAAGGGCAGGAGGGTGCTCAGCTTCCAGAGGGAGTTAGCGGCAAAGCCAGGACTGCAGCCCCGGGCCTCCTCCTCTGGGTCGAGAGCCCTCTCTTCCTCAGAGGAGCCTGTGGGGCTGGAGGAACCTCACCAGAAAGGAGCCTTTTCTTTCTGTGGTTCTCCTTATAAAATGTCCACTTCCTGGGTGGCATATGGTTGGTCGACAACACACGGAAGGGAATTTTCATCCTGCTGTTTACAAGGATTATTTCCTCATGGACACATTTTCTGGGAAGAGAAGAGCACCTTGTTGATTTCAGGTTACTTTGCGGGGAGCAGGTAATGCAGTTGAGGCTGGAAGTGGAGTTCATTGTCACTGTCCTATTTCCTAAAGACACAGTGCATTTCTGACGAGCATCGGAGGGGCCAGGAGAAAGCATGTGGGCCGAAGTAAGGGAAGAAATGAGGAACATGGTTGGAAATGAAAAGTATTGAAATATAAATTAGTATAAACCCGGGGGTCATCTGGCATGCAGTCTTGGCAATAAGAGAATCTACAATGTGGATGAACAAGTGAAAGAAAAGTAATCAAAAGTAAGAAAGAGGCATATGTGAGGCATTAAGCATCAGGAACAGAGGCTGGGGAGGATTAGGGAACAAAGTCCAGAGAGTGTAAAAAGAGATAAGAAAGGCAAAGTGAATGAAAAGTGATTGCACTGGAGGTTAAGAGAAATCATGGGAAAATTGTCCAAGTGCGTAAGGTAGGCAGGGGTCATTGAAGGAGACAGTTGGATGGCTAAGACACAGCAAAGAGTGAATTATTGAAAGAAGAGGTAGATGTGGCTGAAAAATATTAAATGGTTTTGTGTTTTTTTTTTTTTTTTTTGCCTTGGAACTCTCAGTAAGATGGGGGACAAATGTTAGAAATCCACATGCATTTCCTAAAGGAAACAAAAGAAATACTGATGAATGGCAGGAACAAGCCACCATGAGAGATTCAGACATTGACTAGAAGACAGGAAAAACATTGGAGACCTCAGTCCAAGGCAGAGCATATGCAAACACACTTGAATAATAAACTAAACAGGAACTTAAGAAATGAGGATTTGAAAAACAAAAGTTTGGGGGAACCACAAGTCCCTAAAGTGTTGGCACTGCTTCCAGCCATCTTGCACACTAGGTTCTCCTCTGTTTCTCTCCCTCCCATTTCCTGTTTCCCTTTCATAAAATATATATATATATATATACACATGTATTGAAAATTGGCTAAATGCTAGGCATTGTGCTGTATATGGGCAGGTACATGAATGAGTAAGGTATTGTCTGGCTTCTGCCTCAGCGAGTTTCATTTTTGAAGAGTGGAGGCAGTCTGTGAACGGCTGTGGCCCAGCCTCTTGCTACAGACCTGGGAGGGCTGAGTGGTGTAGGAACTAAAGACTTGATGGGGGGTAGGGGTGCGGGAGTTAGTCATTTTAGATTGGGACAAATCACACCTTTATGGAGGAGATGAATAATGTGATTGCTTGTTAGAATATTACAGAACAGTCGTCCCAGAGTTTGGGATTTTCGTTTCCAGATAATTTTTAAAGGGTTTCCATAAAGTCAGGTGTCAGTGGTGTGGGTTATTTTAGGGGGAGCTATTCTAGGAACCCCTGACATCACATTGTGTGGGTGGGTGACTTCTGCAGATGCATGGAGTATCAGGTGCAGATGAGGCGGCAAGCTGGGTCATTGATATTGATGTCTAGGGCAGGGGCGAGAGTTTGGCCCTCAAGGAAAAGGTGTGCAGACTGAGCTAAGACACTCATCTGGGAGACCCTTACTCCCCTAGCAGGGACTGGAGAGCACAAGTGTCAGACAGAGGAACGAGTGTGGTCAGTAAGGACTCCTGGAAGAGGAGAGCAAGATCGTCACTGAATTTGATGATCCAGTTCAGTGCAGTGCCAAATAGGTAGTGAGGCTAAGGACACGAAATTTAGAAGTAAAACTGATCCTCCACTGCCACAGGCTGGGAAGGAGGAATCCAAGTACAGAGGCAGATAAAATTTTAATGTCTTTGGCACCAGGATCTGGAGCAATAAAAGAAATCAAACATTATTCTGGATCACATAAATGGAAGGACTGTGAAAAAGTCAAAGGTAATTAGCTCAGAGTTATAAAAGAGAATGGTTAGTGGGGTTTGACCAAGGAAACAGGAGGAACGTCTGCTAAAGATTTCCCCATTCCCTGCCCCTCTTCCCATCCAGCTCCTCTCTTCACGTTTGTTCTCTAAAACTTAACCTTGATTGTGGTTCTTTACGATGTTTTCAGCCTTACACATTTGAGAACAAACATGGTTTAGTAATAGTTGCTCATCCAGCTGATATTTTCATAGGCAGGCAGGACTGGGTGACAGTGGGAGGTGAGGAAACTTGTTTCATTTTAATCCTCCACCAACTCTGTGCTTCTGACATGCTTTGCTAGGAGCTCAGTGCCCAATGCTATTTGAGCATCATTCTATTCCCTTAGACCCTTCCAATACTATAAAATATAGATTTAAGAAACGGATTATTGATTTCTTCTTCTCAGACTATCTTCTTTGACTGGCAGGTGCCAAAGAATATTTTCTTAGAAAGAAATTAATTATCATCAGGTACAACTATATTGTTAGTGACCGAAAAGGAAAGTTACTGCAATCTTCCAGTTCAAATAGAAATTAGTGACTTGATTGATTTAAGAATTTCTCTTGTTTGTTTCTTTTTAACGGCTCACTGGCATACACATTCAAATTTCAATTTGTTACAGCCTTCTTAACATTTATTCTCCAAACAATAATTATGTGTAAATATGCCAGAGATGCATATATGCCTGGAAGTGCATATTATTCAAAGACTCAGAAAGAAATACCTTGGAATCAATCAAGTTTTAAAAAAAGAAAATGATAGAGAAAAGGGAAGTAGTTTATCTAACTTCAGGCCAGCTATCTCCTTCATCCCCGTGTATAACTGATAGTACACTCACCAATTAAGCATTTAACTTATTTCCTTAAGGTCAGGTTGCAAAGGAGTCAATTCACGTTGGGAGGTCTGGGACACTTTCACATGGGAAATCCACTTTATACCCACAGCAGGCGTGTGTTGGCTCAGAAAACAAGCTGTCTTGGGTGTAGTGGCCACCATATGCTTACTGGGATGACTGGGGTCATTGACTTAATATCAGCTCTGGGCACCTCAGCCTGCTATAAAGCTAACTTCTTCCCAGGAGGTGAGTTTATTTTGAAACGGTTGAATGTGTGAACGATATGTGAAGATAATTCATTGAATTGGATTGGCCAGGAGGAGGAAAAGGGCAGGGACTGCAGTCTGAACGTCAGTCAATGTCTCTGGAGACTGTGGGAAATGTCAAGTGGCATGTTAGGAAGCCTTAGAGGACTTTGATGTCCGTGGGCTCATTTTGGACTCTCCCCACCTCCACCCAAAGATCTCAGGATGCATGCCTGGAGTGCAGAAGGGAAGAAAGTGATGTGCTTCACTCAGAAGTGCAACCCCCCAGGTTTCCTTTTAGAAAGACATGGTCCACTGAGAAAAAACGAAACCAGTTACTGCTTGCTGGCTCAGTTTAATGTACCAGGCATTTATCAAGTACCTACCGTGTGTAGAGCTAACTGGCAAAGATGGTGACAGGTTCTAGGTGGCTCATTTTAAGGCACTTAGGAAGATAGATGCATACATAGATAACTTAAACATGCAGAAGGCTGGAAGAGTGAATATAATAGAATAATGGGATGAAAGATGCATCCTTTCTTATTGTGGTTTGTTTACCCCTTTATTTACTCTTCACTATGTGGCACACGATCTTACACCATGTGGTGGTGGTTTACTCGCCAAGTCGTGTCCAACTCTTGCGACCCCATGGATTGTGGCCCACCAGGCTCCTCTGTCCATAGGATTTTTCAGGCAAGAATACTGGAGTGAGTTGCCATTTCCTTCTCCAAGGGATCTTCTTGACCCAGGGATTGAACCCAGGTCTCCTGCACTGCAGGCAGATTCTTTTCCAACTGACCTACCAGAGAAGCCCATCTTACACCATAGCTGTGCCTAAAACATCAGCGAGTAACTATGCAAGGAAAGCAACGCCTTTCTTCCCATTGTTTTTGCTGTTTAGTCACTTAATCATGTCCGACTCTTGCAACCCCAAGAACGGTAGCCCGCCAGGCTCCTTTGTCCATGGAATTCTCCAGACAAGAATACTGGAATGGGTTGCCAGTTCCTTCTGTAGGGGATCTTTCTGACCCAGGGATGGAATCCACGTCTCCTGCATTGGCAGGTGGATTTTTTTTTTTTACTGCTGAGCCCCTAGGGAAGCCTCAGTGTACACAGTAGGACAATGGAATAATGCAACTGTTTTTATTTGAGGGCTGGGAAAAAAATCATTCTCATTGATTATAGTCATGTGGCCTATTTTCCCAGTGTGCAAATTAGCATAGTCTTTGAGTTCTGTGGCAAGACTTCCAAGGTCATCTTGCCTCTTGCCCGGAGCAGTGAGGCTCTATCTTATCATCTGAACTGTGAAAGCAGAAGTTTTCAGAGCCTGCCCAGGTTGTCTATTTCAACCTGGACCCATTTTCATCTTGAGGAAATTCGTTACATATGGTTGAAGTCCCTCAGACTATTGGTTAATTTTGTCCCTGCTTCCAGATCCATGAACTTAGGCCGCCCCTTTTTCTACCCTAACAAATGGGAAATCGTCTCCCAGACATGTAGCTTTTTTGAAATTACAAATACGTCCATAACTAAAGGACCAACCCGCTTACTGGTGCATGAACTGCCTGAACCGTGTCCCGGTATGGAAACCAGAGACCAGTGTCAAAGGAGGTCAATGTGATGGCAGGCTCTCAGGTAAAGGGAAATTAAAAGCAATAGACTCACCCGTGTGCTGGGGTGATCTGGAAGGCGGCGGAGCGGAACGGCCTGGGCAAGCTTCCTTGTCATGACTCCAGTGGCCCTTTTCAGAGTGTGAGCAGACCTTACAAAGAGGCACTGACCTCGCCTTTCAGATGACTAGCAGCTCACCATGATAACTAACCCCGCGGGGATTTCTTTACAGTGATGTATGGTAAAGGTCAGTGTGAGTCAGGAAGAAGTCTCAAATGGAGGAGGTGTTTAAGAAATGTGCTTTTATTACTTTTGAGAGCATATGATAAGTCAAGCACACCAACTGTTTAGTAGCGAAAGGATCTCCTTTAATGAGATAACAAGAGGGATTTCAAAACATCACATCAGCCATTTTATGTCAACGATGCTTGTAAGGATGTGGGGCAGAGGGGTGGGGGGAATTACATGAGAATATTTTACTCTCTTAAGTGTGGTAGATATCCCCTTGAAATATTTAAACTTGCAGTTTGTCCTAGTTTATAAAGTATGGATTTACTTCAATGAAGGTAAATTTTTGTCTAGCCGTTTAGAGGAATTGTAGATTGGGCTTCCCAGGTGGCGCTAGTGATAAAGAACCCGCCTGCCAATGCAGGAGACATAAGAGGTGCAGGTTCAATCCCTGGGTCAGAAGATCCCCTGGAAGAGGGCATGGCAACCCACTCCAGTATTCTTGCCTGGAGAATCCCATGGATGGAGGAGCCTTGTGGGCTACAGTCCATGGGGTTGCACCAGACACGACTGAAGTGACTTAGCATGCACACAAATGAGTGGAAACTGAACTAAGTGGAGTGAAATCTGACTCTATTCAGAAAAGTCCTGTTATATAGATCCTACTGGATTTATGTTCTTGTGATTAGAGCTGGACTGAAATTTTGAAATATCCATTTACCAAATCCATTACTATTAATAGGTTAAATGCCAAAGAGCAGTGTTTTCAAGATCTTTCCCAGGACCCCTTTTCATTCCCCTCCCTCCTCTCTCGACCTATGAAATAGATCCACTGTTGCTGGACCCAGCTGCCTTTTTTCCAGACACACAGGTTCTTACCTTCCTCAGACACTTACGCAGTGACTACTGTTTATCCTTTCAAACTGTGTCTTATCAATTCCTTTCACTCCACCTTCTTGGAGCCTTCCTGGTCTATTGTAACAGCTTTTTAACATCTTCTCACCCTCTGTTCTGCTCCTTCAGGTTTATTCTGCTCATTACCAACTAATTAATTTTCCTAAAGCAGGACTTTGATCATATCTCTTCTGCTTATAAGTGTTCAATGGTCAAGATTACTAGCCAGTACAGTGTAAACCCTCAGCCTGGAGATCTCAATGTCTGCTCTAATCAGCCTTCCTCTCCCTTCAAGTGCATGCTCAGTTGTTTCAGTTGTGTCCGACTCTTTGTGACCCCATGGACTGTATCTTGCCAGGCTTCTCTGTCCGTGGGGTTCTCAAGGCAAGGATACTGGAGCGGGCTGCTGTTTCCTATTCCAGGGACTCTTCCCGACCCAGGGATCGAACCCGAGTCTCTTACATCTCCTGCATCGGCAGGCAGGCTTTTTACCACTAGCGCCACCTGGGAAGCCGCACCACCTGGGAAGCCGTTCCACCTGCTCCCTTTAAGTGCCCTCAGCTCCAACCAAGCTGGTCTACTTCCCAATGCCCAAGTTCATGCCACCCTTTATCATCAACGCTGTTTTACCAATGATCCGCCTTGATTTTTGCCCGCTCTGCCACGCTGTCCTTTAAATCCACTTCACTTTCATTCACTCATTTAGTCATTTACTGAATTATGTTCCTTCAACAAATCTTCCCCAACTGCTGGGTACAGCCTCTGAGAAGCACTCCCCGATTTCTCTAGCTGGAAATAATATTTTAGTTCTTTATAACATTCTGAGAAGATTTCTTGAAGGTTGCAGGTCAGATTCTGACTCTGCCAGCTGCGTTGTTTAAAGCTCTAGTCCTCCATCTGTGAACTAGAAGTTCCCTCCTGGTGGGGCGGCTGGGTTTTTGTGAGGATTAAACAGGATAGTGTGGTTAGAGTGCTTCACCTAGCGTCGGCGTCCTCAGGGGTAAACTGTTACTGTTCTCGCTATTATTATTTATTGTGTTATTTCACCCCATTGCATTCTCTTTGTGACAAGGGCTATGACTTATGATCCTTGCGTCTTCTCTCGAAACTGTCTTTCAGACAGTGTTTGCTTGCATTATTTAATCAGGTTCATTTAGTTGCAAGACACCGAGACCTCTCGTATTATCTCAAGAGAAGAAGATTGATTCTAAGTGTCTGGACCGGAGTCGAGGACTCACCAGATTCCCAGGTAGCCATGTGTCAGTTTCTGTGTCCCCATCTATTCTGTTCTCTCTTCCTTCCTAATAGCTTCTGTGGCTGACTTAGAGCCACAAAATGTGCTAGGTTCCTTGCAAAATGAAATGAGGGAGCTCTTGTTCAAAAAGGAAGAAAAGAGGGCTGTTAAATGTGAACTAAAATATAAAGTTTGTCCTTTCTTCAGAGGCTTCTTTCTTCTTCTGTCTCTTTTTGTCTCCACTTGTATGATGTTTTATATTTGCTTTTTAATACCACCCTTCTTCCAGCCCACGGAGGTCAGTGCAGACCCTCACTGACATCTAGGGACCCAGCCCTGTGACTTTCCACCCCCAGCTGGGTTTCCCCTCCCTACCATCCCCCAGATGGGAGCCCCATGCCTAGGGGACGGATGTGGAAGTTGAGCTAGGCATCATCCCTTCCCATGAGTTCACTGCCCCAAACCAAAGCCGACAGGCACCCCTGAAGGCCCGTGGTAGTGCCACCTCCACCTGTGATAATGCCCTAGGTACCTGGATGAGGGGAGGCCGGGAGATCTTCTCCTCTGAATTGCCCATCAAATGAGCCCTGGTGTGCCAGCCCCAGACAGGGACAGCTGTCACCACGCCCCATCTCTAGATGCCACAGGTGGCAGCAGTCCGACCCCCCGGCCTAAACTCAGTTCCTTCCTGGCCAGGGTGCAGAGAGGGTGGGGAGAAGAGTGAGGGGCGGTGAGGAAGGGCAGGTCTGAGGACTCAGGGCAGGAAGGCAGCAGGAGATGGGGCCGTGTGAGATCTGGCGATGGCCCTTGGTGCGTGTTTCATTGTCTCATCCACCTCACTAACAAATCCCAGATTCAGATATAAAATTAAGCACTTAAATCCAAGCATGGGGCCCTGTTTGACCACTGGCTGAATGCCTGTGGGGCTGACCCTGTTGAGAGTCTTGCCTTTTCTAAAACAGCAGCATACACCTAGAAGAGCATAACTCGATATTATGATTTCTGGCTGCAACTTCTCCTGCTAACTGGTTTATTCCTACAGCTTCCAAAAATCAAATTACTAAGGAAGAAATCTGACTGGCCTAGCTCTTAAACACACACACACACACACAGAGGCCATTAATTGCTTTCTAGCCTGTGGACTGGAAGTTGCTTGGGTCAGGTGTGCATTCCTGGTCCAATCATTGAACAAGGACAAAGTTAGGTTACACTGCCATGTTTTAGGGGAGCTGTGGAAAGGGTGGTAATGATTAATATCATTAGTGTGGAGCTCAACAGATATATTTGAATGAATGAATTTGAATTTTTTAAAATTAAAAAAGATCCTTTGAGACACCTCCTCTTAGCAAAAAATGAAGATCATGGCATCTGGTTCCATCACTTCATGGCAAATAGATGGGGAAAATGTGGAAAGAGTGACAGATTTCATTTTCTTGGGCTCCAGAATCACTGCGGACGGTGATTGCAGCCAGGAAATTAAAAGACGTTTGCTCCTTGGAAGAAAAGCTATGACAAATTTAGATAGCATATTTAAGAGCAGAGACATCACTTTGCCAGCAAAGGTCTGTTTAGTCAAAACTATGGTTTTTCCTGTAGTCATGTGTGGATGTGAGAGTTGGACCATAAAGAAGGCTGAATGCCAAAGAATTGATGCTTTTGAACTGTGGTGTTGGAGAAGACTCTTTGAGTCCCATGGACAGCAAGGAGGTCAAACCAGTCAATCCTAAAGGAAATCAATCCAGAATATTCATTGGAAGGACTGATACTGAAACTCCAGTACTTTGGCCATCTGATAGAAGGAGCCAACTCATTGGAAAAAAACCCTATGCTCAGAAGATTGAGGGCAGGAGGAGAAGGGGGTTGCAGAGGATGAGATGATTGGATGGCATCACTAACTTGATGAAAACTCAGGATGATAGTGAAGGACAGGAAAGCCTGGCGTGCTGCAGTTCATGGGGTCACAAAGAATCAGACACAGCTTAGCAGCAACGAACAACAACCACTTAGCAATGTTTTGTTGTCAGAGTTACAGAGGAGCTTTATATATGGAAGGAGAAAATGTTTTGTTAAAATATATCCTTTGGTATAGATTAATTTCAAAAATTTATACTGGCTGCCATGTATTTTTTCTGAATTAATGAAGTATTAGATTGCGTAAAATCATAAAACATTATAAATTATCTTGTTCCAGTCCTGTCATTTCACAAATGTAGAATGCATTAATTAGGACATGACAAAATAGAGCAATTAAAACATAATACCAAAACTGGAAAGAGTAAAGAGACATCTTAATAAATAAAACCACCAAGACAAACGAACAAAACCTCACACACGTCTCTGTGTAAAAATAAGAAAGAATTAAAAAATCTAACAGAAATACTTAAACTTTGTACTTAAAAGTGTTAATATCCTTAATAAATAAAGCATTCAAATAAATCAATAAGGAAAAAAATCAATGGGAAAATTGACAACTGGTGTGAGTAGACAATTCACACAGAAAACAGTTCAAATTGCTAGTAAAATGTTCAGCTTTACTATTTAAGAAAGTAATGAAAATCACAATGGATATAATTTTTCTCTGAGTTGGCAAAGATAGGAAAGAATGATAAACCCAAGGTTGGTCTATATTAAATGAAACAGGAATACTCCTGGGCTTAGGGGGATATATTATTGGAACAGCCTTTTGAAGATCAATTTGGCAATATTTATCAAACTGTAAAAGATACACGAATTCTGACCCTAAATTTTTACTTCTTGGCTTGACTCCAAAGAAACACTTGTATATGTATATGTATGGTATACAATGGTATATGTATGGAATGTTTCATTACACATTATTTGTAAAAGTGACAAATTTGAAATGTCCCAAAATTGATCAATAGAAGAAAAGCTAAGTAAATTTATGGTACTTTAGCCCATTCAATGAACTATTATGTAGCCAATATGAAGAGCAAGGAAGATCTATATGCAGCTACATGGAAATATGTCCAAGTTATATTGTTAAATTTTAAAAAATATTTTTAAAAAATCTATATAATGAATCCATTTATTTTAAATGTCTATATACTAGTTAGTATTTATTAAACATATGTATAATAATATAAAATTGATAATGTTACAGTACAGTTTATAAGTATTCTATTTATAGAAATAAATTAAATAAATAAAATGCTATTTTATTTATAGTAATAAAATGAATTGCTTTATTTTATTGCATCTATTTGTAGCTTCATAAAAGGAATGTTATCCACGACCTCTTCTCAGAGGGGTGTTAAAAGTCAGCAGCACCTTATTCCTGTTCTCAAAGAACTTAGAGTCTCTAGGAGGAGATAAAACTGGCTGGCAACAAAGAATAAGCAGAGTATTGATGGGCACTTGTTGAGTGAAGCACTTTCATGCTCTCAAAACCCCTGAGAAGTCGATAAAAATCCCCATTTTTCAGATGATCAAACTGAGACTAACCCAGAAACACAAGGTGGTGCTAAGTCTATGATCAATCCTTTCCTGTAGTCCTGAGATAACCTGAATTTTACCGCTCTCACACCCATATATTCCCGGTGGCCATGGCCCATCACCACCTCCATTGTTAAAAAATCAAAACAAAAAACCAACCAAACAAAGAACTAATGCAGACATTTTCTGATTACATATATGAAAATTTGCAAAAAAAAAAAAAAAAAAAATCAAGAGAATTCCACTCCCTCCCTTACTTCACAGAAATCTTTTCCCATTTTGTATTTTACTCAGTATTTGTAGGGACAGGATCCTTTGAGACGCCCTGAGCTCCAGGCCTGATTCTGGCCCTTGCTGATCATGGGCTCCAGGCAAGCCCAACTGTACAAGTGTCCCTAACAGACTTGCTTTGTTTGTCTACCTCCAGATGAAACGAGGTACAAGCGAGCCCTTTGAACCCTATAAAACAATGAAGATGACAGGTTTCTCCTCCGCTAGACTTGGAGCTTGGGTTTTTCCCTTCCCATCTCTCTGACTGAAGTATCATCACACAGAACCGGGAGACAAGGACGTTTTCTGACTGAGAACCAGCTCACGTGCCTCGCCCTGCAACATATGGAGCTCTTTCTTTGGAGAGCTTGCTGGCCAGGTGAGCAGCTGTTGCTGGGTGCCCTCATGAATAAGCGGCAATAACTCTGGTAGAGTGAGCTCAAGAAGACAGCTTAACTACTACACCGCAAGGGTAGGCTTGTTTTGGTTTTGATTTTTCCTTAGCTTGTGTCACCCCTGGATTTATTTCTTCTGCTTTTGTGTATTTGGTGATCATGTAAGTTGGCATTTGCTTAGAAAACTACTCTTTGGGAGCTGCAGGTATTGAAACTTGACTAAATATATATTGGCCGGCAAAATGTACAGGAAAACAAATTCTTATAAAATGTAAGTAGGTGGATAAACATCAATATGGACAAATTCCTTAAAATATATCCAACTTGTGTGCCAATAATCCCATTATGAGGGGTTTATCTCTCAGATTATATTAGGTAGCTGTGAAGATGTGTACTTCTAAGGAGGTTTATATAGTATTATTTATAATAGTAAAAATAAGAAATGATGTCAGTGTCCAATAATAGAAGATTTGTTAAATAAATGAAGGTACCCTGGCATGATAAAATGTGTACAGTTATCAAAAATGATGTGGTGGATGTGTGTATTCATACAGATATATGTGCATACACAAATATATGTTGTTAAAAGTGGATTATAAAATTATCAATATGTATAGTAAAATCTCATTTTGCTTTAAAATATATATCTCCATTTCTATGTGAATGCTGGAAGATTACATAGCAAAATGTGAACTGTGGTTATGCCTGGATAATGATGTAGGATAAAAACACAGAAACACAAGTGCAAATGTATGTATATACATCAGTTCAGTTCAGTTGCTCAGTCTTGTCCGACTCTTTGTGACCCCATGAACCGCAGCACACCAGGCCTCCCTGTCCATCACCAACTCCTGGAGTCCACCCAAATCCATGTTCATTGAGTTGGTGATGCCATTCAACCATCTCATCCCCTGTATGTATGTATGTGTATACACACACACACACACACACACACATATATATGGCAAAATTTTCCAAAATCATCATATATTATTACTGCAAATAGAAAAAACATGTATTTTTTAATTTAAATATAAAATTATGAGAATCTTAGGGGTTTTTTCCCATAAAGATCAAATGTATTAACCCCAAAGAACCCCTACTTACTGTATCAAGAACTCTGGTCAGTCAATTCAGTTGCTCAGTCGTGTCTGACTCTTTGTGACGCTGTGGACTGCAGCATGCCAGGCTTCCCTGTCCACCACCAACTCCCAGAGCTTGCTCAAACTTATGTCCATCGAGTCAGTGATGCCATCCAACGATCTCATCCTCTGTCGTCCCCTTCTCCTCCTCCCTCTTTCAATCTTTTCCAGCATCAGGGTCTTTTCCAATGAGTCGGTTCTTTGCATCAGGTGGCCAAAGGATTGGAGTTTCAGCTTCACATCAGTCCTTCCAATGAACATTCAGGACTGATTTCCTTTAGGATTGACTGGTTGGATCTCCTTGCAGTCCAAGGGACTCTCAAGAGTCTTCTCCAACACCACAGTTCAAAAGCATCAGTTCTGTGGTGCTCAGCTTTCTTTATAGTCCAACTCTCACATCCTTGCATGACTACTGGAAAAACCATAGCTTTGTCTAGACAGACCTTTGTTGGTAAAGTAATGTCTCTGCTTTTTAATATGCTGTCTAGGTTGGTCATAGCTTTTCTTCCAAGGAGCAAGCATCTTTTAATTTCATGGCTGCAGTCACCACCTGCAGTGATTTTGGAACTCAAAAAAGTAAAGTCTCTCACAGTTTCCATTGTTTCCCCATCTATTTGCCATGAAATGATAGGACCAGATAGACTAAGACCATAATCTTAGTTTTCTGAATGTTGAGTTTTAAACCAACTTTTTCAGTCTCCTCTTTCATTTTCATCAAGAGGTTCTTTAGTTCTTCTCTTTCTGCCATAAGGGTGGTGTCATCTGCATTTCTGAGGTTATTGATATTTCTCCTGGCAATCTTGATTCCATCTTGGGCTTCATCCAGCCCAGCATTTCGCATGATGTACCCTGCACATAAGTTAAATAAGTAGGGTGACAATATATAGCCTTGACGTACTCCTTTCCCGATTTGGAGCCAGTCTATGGTTTCACGTCCAGTTCTAACTCGGGTGAGAAGATGTATTAGGTTGGAACAAAAATAGTTGTGGTTTTGGATTGTGAATTTTAAGTCATTATAACTCGGCACAAGAACATTTTTATTGCTAGAGAGAGGAACCATTACAATCAACAGATTTTTGCCAATGAGAAACAAGTTTGTTTATTCCTGTAGGGTAAAGATATGTGCTTCAGGATTCGACAAATGCTTGGAAAGCATTATCTGCCTCTTGCTGTTTGTGGAAGCATTTTCCCCGCAAAAAGTTGTCAGAATGCTTTATGAAGTGGTAGTCGATTGGTGAGAGGTCAGGTGAATATGGTGGATAAGGCAAAACTTCATAGCCCAATTTAAGTTTTGAAGCATTGCTTGTGTGACATATGGTCGGACATTGTCATGGAGAAGAATTGAGCTCATTCTGTTGACCAATGCGGGCTGCAGGCACTAAAGTTTTCAGATCATCTCATTGATTTGCTGACCATACTTCTCAGGTATAATGATTACCCGAAGATCCAGAAAGCTGTACTGGATCAGACTGGCAGCAGACCACCAAAGAGTAACCATGACATTTTTTTTGGTGCAAGTTTAGCTTTGGGAAGTGCTTTGGAGCTTATTCTTGATCCAGCCACTGAGCTGGTCATTGCCGGTCGGGCCTGGTGCACTGGGAAGACCCAGAGGGAGCGGGTAGAGAAGGAGGTGGGAGGCGGGATCGGCCTGGGGAATACATGTAAATCCATGGCTAATTCAAGTCAATGTATGACAAAAACCACTACAATATTGTAAAGTAATTAGCCTCCAACTAATAAAAATAAATGAAAAATAAAAAAAATCATGAAAACGAATGCTAAAAAAAAAAAAAAAACCCACGTTTTGGCACACGTCCCAATCCAATGGAGAAATGGTTTGTTGTTGTTGCATAGAATAAGAGATGACACTTCAAAATGACGGCTTTTTGATTTGCTGTTGGCTCATGAGGCACCCACTTATCGAGCCTTTTCACCTTTCCAATTTGCTTCAAATGCCAAATGACCATAGAATGGTTGATGTTGAGTTCTTCAGCAAATTCTAGTGTAGTTGTAAGGGGATCAGCTTCGACGATGGCTCTCAATTGGTCATTGTCAACTTCCAATGGCCGGTCACTATGCTCCTTGTCTTCAAGGTTCTTGTCTCCTTTGCAAAAGTTCTTGAACCACCACAGCCTGTACATTTGTTAGCTGTTCCTGGGCCAAATGCATTGTTGATCTTGTCTCTGCTGCTTTACCACCCATTTTGAACTTTAATAAAAAAAATTACTTGAATTTGCTTTCTGTCTAATGTCACCTCTATAGTCCAAAATAAATATAAAATAAACAGCAAGTAATAAGTCATTAGCAAAAAACATAAAGTGAGAAATGTGCATTAAAATGATCTAAAATAAGCACATTTATTTAAGAATGTATTCCAATAGCAAATGTCAACAATGCAAAACCACAATAACTTTTGCACCAACCTAATAAATAATGAAGACCTTAGATCCACCAAGAATTGCTATCCTGGAGTAAGTCTCCCAAATTTTCAGAACTTCATATCACTTTTCAGTGATTTCCCTCATTTTAAATCTCGATCTTTGACAGTTGTCTCTCTTTTTAATCTTTAGACAATGGAATTTGTGTGTTTGCCTCTTCTTTATTCCACTGAGTTATCTGTTTCCTTCACTGACTGTGAGCTTATTGTGGGCAGGGTGCCGGGCAGCAGCCCCACCACACACAGGCTCTCCCTAACGTTGGTGGAATGAACCCTTCGATGAGAGGGAGTGGCTTAAGTGCAGTGTTATTACAGGTTTATAGAAGGAGATAAATCAATGTGAAAAAGTTCGGGCTGAGTTATGGAGAAGCTGGTACTTGACATAACTTTGAAGGGTTATCCAGGCAAAAAAAAAAATGCAGAAAAGGAGGCCGTCATTTTCAGGTGGAGGAGACCACAGGGGGACCAGGTGACCTGGCGTGCCTAGGGCTGAGTCATTTCCTGGGACATGGGCCTTTAAGAACTGAAATGGGGACAGTCCTTGGCCAACCAGGATGACTGGTCGCTTGGTGGTGGAATGGTGTAATTGAGGCAGGCAGATAGGAAACCACATTAGAAACACATGTTGTCCAGTTTGGCTAGACGTGTAGAGATGACAACATGTACAGTAAGGCTGGGAAGGTTAGGTTAGGACTCGTTGAAGAGGGCCTTGAAGGCCAGACTGAAACTCTTGGACCGCACTGAACAGGAAGTAAGGCTCGACTCCTCCAGCACACAGACTTCTCCCTCCCTCTCTCTTTCCTCTCACTCCCAAATCTCTCTCCAAAGGCATCCTTACACACTTGGTTCTTGTCTCTTGCCATGGTTTCTTCCCCTTATGAAACACTCCTCGAACTTTCAAACATCATCATCAAATCCAAGTGAGAGACACCTCTCTTTGTTGGAGGGAAGCCGCTTTTCCACCGGAGGGTCCACTGGTAGGGACAGGCCCTGCCAAGCCTCCGGCTCCACACCCTGCCCCTCTGCCCAGTGAGAAGCGTAAGAGCTGGCTGGCTGAGAGTCAAGACATGGTCGGTGGCATCTGTGGAGCAGAGCCAGGGGTGGGGGCCCCCAGAGAGTGAGGGCTGGTGACCTGGCCCCCTGAGCACTGCGCTGCTGAGTGGGGAGCGCAGGCCATGCCGGGAACATCTGAGGAGAAGCTTGGGGTGTTTCAGCATCGGGGTCCACCCAGAAGCCCGTCGCCATCTGCATCCTGGGCTCTCTCTGCATTCTATAAAAACTGACAAAAGGGGCCTCGCTGCTGAGGTTCAGACTGAATGTTTAATGCAATTAATGCATATTTCATAGCACAATAACTGCCAGCGCTTTGCTCTGCCATCCTCCCCGGCTGAGTTATTTACACAGCCATTTTGAGCCCAGTCACAGAGGAAGTTGACAAATGAGTATCTGTGCAATGTCGGGTCTTTTCCCATGCAGATCAGAGCCTCCCAACTTGAGAAGTTCCCTGAGCAGCATCTCAAACCTGCCCCAAATCAGCTGGGGGTGGGGGGTATAGCATCCCTAGGAATCACCACTCAAAAAACCTAGCCAGCATCCTTCCCTCTCCTCCCCTCCCTGGCCCCGAGAAAAGCATAAAAGAGGGGCTTAATGCTAGCATCCATGTGCCCAGAAATGAATCTTAGAAGATTCCTCTCATGAAAAAAATCCCTAAAAATGAAGACAGTGAGCCGTCCCCCTGGTCAGGGACTTCGTTTATTCACTGATCAGGGCTGATAGGCTTCTTGCAAGGCAGCTCTGCCCCTAGGATGTTTTGACATAAATCAGGGGCTCCTCGGCTCACCTGCTCATCACGGGTGATGGATTTGGCAGGTTTTCAGGTTCCCGTGAAACAGATCTCTGGACCAGGAGAGCCAGACTGGGGCTCAGAAGACAGCATTCAGCACGAGAATGCTGTCGACTGATTCCCATCTCGTGCTGTTTTTCACTTACCAGGCACACATCCAGCTCTTTGAGTCTTAGTCGTAACTTCCGATTAAACATCACGAAGCTTCAGGTGTACATCTCTTTGTGCAAGAGTCGAGTTCCTGAAAAGCTGTAGATAATAGAATTTCTTTGCGTCAGCGTGATCCTGGGTTTCCAGCAACTCTCGTGTCATCCCTTGAAAGTTGCTCTTTATTTAATGTGGGGTAGTCCCTCTCCCAGGCACTTTGTCAAGTATTTAATGAAAGTGGGAATAAAAAAAAAATTTAGAAAAGAACAGTTAGAAAGAATGCTAAAGTATCTACAAATCCTATCATGCGTGAATACTCATTCTTAATATATCTATTTTGTCATCATGGATTCTTATTTGCCAAGTTTCCTAAATAGAGGTTCATCTACAATTATGTCCCTAGCAAGTCAAAACAGCTGGTTGGTTTCCTAAAAAATGAATATATAAAGCTAAATTCAACAAGTTAATCTGGTGAGAAATGTGTTCTTTAGAGTACAGTCTTCCTGAGCAAACGTTTCTTTACACACTACGGTCAGTTTTGCGGTCTTGCCATTAGAGAAAATCATAGGATAGCGGAAAGACCCAGGTTTCAGTGTCAAAAAACTGTGTTTAGGGGCTTCCTTGGTGGCCCAGTGGCTAAGACTCCACGCTCCCAGTGCAGAGAGCCCTGGTTAGATCCCTGGTGGGGAAACTAGACCCCACTTGCTGCAACTAAGCTTGTGTTGTTATAACTAAAGACCATGCATGCTGCAACGACAAAGGCCCAGCATAGACACTAAGACCCCGCACAGATAAATATTTTAAAACAAGCAAAAAAAAAACCACCCAAAAGCTGTATTCAAATATGATACTCAGACATTGAAGAAAATAGTATGTAGCCCTCTGGCCAGTTAGAGGATTGACTTAGATAAGGAATGGGAAGTTTGTGAAACTGGTGATGACATGAGGCACTGTTATGGTTGTGACTTTATACACTGAAGTCCTGAGTCTGAGCTGGAATGCCAGCTCCACTTCCTCTCAGCCATGGGCCTTTGAGTTATTTGTCTCCTCCAAGACTTACCTTCCTGACTGTCAGGTAAGTGTAAAATAAAACCTACCTCTGACACCATTTTCAGGGTTGTAGGAGGTAACACCCTGGTGGCTCAGGCGGTCAAGTATCCACCTGCAATTCAGGAGACTCAGGTTTGATCCCTGGGTCAGGAAGGTCCCCTGCAGAAGGAAATGGCAACCCACTCCAGTATTCTTGCCTGGACAATCCCATGCTCAGAGGAGTCCGGTGGGCTACAGTCCATGGGGTTGCAAAGAGTCAGACATGACTGAAGTGACTTAGCATAGGAGATAACTCACAGTACCTGACCATCAAAATGTTCAACAACCGCCACACTTAAACAAGGTACAACTGAGGTTTGAGGTTTGATCTGTTGTCATCTTCTCAGCCTCTGTGTGAGGATGAGAGGACCTAGGGCATTTTTTTTCCTAAGGCTTTATTGAATTTGTTACAATATTGCTTTGTTGTTTAATGTTCTTTTGTTTCTTTTTTGGCTTGAGACCTGTGGTGTTTTAGCTAGGGGAGCGAACCTGCACCCCCTGCACTGGAAGGCGACGTCTTAACCACTGGACAGCCAGGGAAGTCCTGGACCTAGGGTGTTATTAACGTCATTTTGCAGGGAGGACACTGGATTCCAAAGAGGTTCAAGGTCCTGCCAGATCACATAATGAGCAAAGAGGAGTAAAGGCCAATGAGTTCTAAGAGCTCAAGGACTGCAGCCCTTCAGCTCAACTCCCTGGACGCTGGGAAACACAGAAGAAGATGCAAGTCCTCATGTCCTTCTCCAAGTCTGGGCATCCATCCTGACTGGCCAGGGTGGGGAGGAAAAGAGCCAGCTTCACCCTGCTCAGGTGTCAGTCGGGTCTCTAAGGGCTTAGCTACTTCCAGCCTTTCTCCTTAGCATGCTTTAAATGCCGAGAGCTTTCAACTAGTGATGGCTAGCTTTTTGCCAGAGGTTGTGCTAAATATTTTACTCACATTAGAGCCACCCGTGGCAAAGTTTTGCAAATGACAGACAGACCAGGCTCAGGGAGGCAGATGACTTGCTGAAGGGGAGTAGCTAGCAAGGTGTCATGTCATGACTGAAATCGGTCAGGGTAGTCAGCTTGAGCCCATATAAATCACTTCACATGTGGGGATTCAGTTTCAGGTTAAGGCTCCTTCAAGCAGAAACGACCACACCTGGCTGATCACCAGAATTGCTCTCGGTGCTTAGAAAATAAGTGCTTAGTCATGTCCGACTCTTTGGGACCCTTTGGACTGTAGCCCGCCAGACTCCTCTGTCCATGGGGTTTTCTGGGCAAGAATACTGGAGTGGATTGCCATTTCCTTCTCCAGGGAATCTTCCTGACCCAGGGATTGAACCCGCATCTCCTGCGTCTCCTGCATCGCAGGTGGATTCGTTACCCGCTGAGCCATTGGGGAAGCCCTTGAAAAATAAAGCAGTGTCCTAAGTGCGGTCCTTGCAGATTGATTCCATAGGTCTGGGTGGGGATCAAGAATCTGTCTATTTAAGAAGCCCTGAACTTTGGGTTACCTAGGGGGAAGGATGGGGGAAGGGATAGTTTGGGAGTTTGGAATGGACATACACACACTGCTATATTTAAAATGAATAACCAGTAAGGAACTAGTGTATAGCACATGGAACTCTGCTCCTTGTCGTGTGGCAGCCTGGATGGGAGGGGAGCTTGGGGAAGAATGGATACATGTATATGTTTGGCTGAGTCCCTTTGCTGTCCACCTGAATCTATCACAGCATTGTTAATCGGCATTACCCCAATTCAAAATAAACAGTTTTTTAAAAAAGCCTGAAGTGCAGGACTTCCTTGGTGGTCCAGTGGTTAAGAAGCTGCCTGCCAAAGCAGAGGACATAGGTTTGATCCCAAGTCCGGGAACTAAGATCTTACATGCAACTAAGTCTGTGCACCGCAACTACCGAGTCTGTGCAGCTTAACGACTGAGCCTGTGTCCTGAAATGACCGAAACCTGTGCACCCTTCTGCTCTGCAACAAGAGCAGTCACTGCAGTGAGAAGCCCATGCACCGCAACTGGAGAGAAGCCCCTGCTTGCCGCCACTAGAGAAAGCCCTCAAGCAGAAACAAAGAGCCCGTGCAGTGCAACGAAGACCTGAAGAAGAAGCCTCAGGTGAGTCTTGTGACCAGGAAGGTGTGGGGAGTCAGCTTTTGGGCATGTGTCATGCCTCCCCCAGAGCGTCTGACCTTCCAGTTGGGTCAGTTCACTCCTTGTTTTATGAGACCATGCTGATTTCCAGTTGCCTTTCTCACCTTGAGGCTCAGAGTGTGACTTCATTCACGGAGCGCCTACTGTGAGCAGCACACACTAGGCCGATGAGACCAGTGAGTTATGAGCCCTAGGCCCACTGTGCTCACAGCCCAGCGGTTGATGGCTAATCAAGCTTCTGCAAACGTGGTGGTGGTTTAGTCGCTGTCGTGGGTGACTCTTGCGACCCCATGGACAGTAGCCCGCCAGGCTCCTCTGTCCATGGGATTCTCCAGGCAAGAATACTGGAGTGGGTTGCCATTTTCCTTCTCCAGGGGATCTTCCCAACCCAGGAATCGAAACATGGTTCTTTGTAAAAGTTTTCAGTTATTTTGCATATGTTTCTTGTGCCACCTGTGGTCTTAGAAATCAAGAGCCAGTTTCCTATTAAATGTGTTTCACAAGATCCCATGCAAGTTAATAATGGGGCTTCCCAGGTAGCCTCAGTGGTAAAGCACCTGCCTGCCAATATGGGAGATGTAGAAAGAGATGTGGGTTCGATCCCTGGGTCAGAAAGAGCCCCTGGAGGAGGGCATGGCAACCCACTCCAATATTCTTGCCTGAAGAATCCCAAGAAGAGAGGAGCCTGGCGGGCTACAGTTCATAGCATTGCAAACAGTCAGACATGACTGAGCAATGGCATAGCAGCACAGTACCTAGCTCTATGGCCAAAAAAAAATGTTTGCTAGCAGCGTTTGAACAAAAGGGAAGCTCCTTATTCAGAAGAAATTAAGACATCACTAGGTGGGGATCTCTGGTCTGGCCCACTGAACTTCTCACTGGAGTTTTTTTTCCAGCTCCCAATATACAGTAACCTAATCTTCTTCCTAATTACATCTCCTCCTGGCTCGTCTCTACACACACTGGATGAATTTGGACAGAGGCTGGGAGAGAGGCTGAGAAGCACTGTGGCACAGGCTTGATGCTGACCTTGAGCTCCCTATTAGCACCACGTGGGGAGATGCTAAAATATTACAGATGCCTGAAGTCCAATGGAATCAGAACTCTGGGGGTGGGGTCTGGGCAGGGTTTTTTGTTAAATTTTTTAAAGATCCCTGGGTGATTCTAACGTGTTGCCAGTTGAGAACCTCAGGTGCAACAGAAGAGAGCTAACTGGGTTAGGACCTGGGAGGAGGCCGTCTCTAAGGGGCTCCTCTCGGCTGAGCTTCCTTCCTTCCACTCCTGTGAAATGAGACGCTAGACTAGATCTCATGTGGATGAGGCTCTATTTTCAGCTGTCACATTCGAAGTCTTAATGGTCTGAGGTCAGCTCAGATGAAGAGGGAGGGTCGGGGTGGGGAATAACAGCAGAAACCTTGTTCCTTTAGTAGGGCCAGATGCACAGAGGGAGGCAGACAGCAAGAGGGAAAGAACAGGGGCTGGATGCTAATTGAAAAGGATAAGGGACATGTCGAGTTGTCAGTTTCACTCGCAGAGACCTGGCCTGTAAGTGCTGGGATGGCAGCGGTGGATCACAGGAAGGATCTTGGGCATGCCAGCTTCTGTCCGCTCTCCTGTCTGTCTATCTGTCGGCACGCAGCTCAGTGGCAGAGGG
Organism: Cervus elaphus; assembly: GCF_910594005.1. Taxonomy (NCBI): domain Eukaryota; kingdom Metazoa; phylum Chordata; class Mammalia; order Artiodactyla; family Cervidae; genus Cervus; species Cervus elaphus. Next base: position 71,052,945 of record NC_057828.1, on the reverse strand, counting down.
CCTGTGTTTGTTTTCTTAAGATGATTAAGTCCTTCTAAGTCTCCTTCAGCAGAGCCTATGATTGAAAGTGACAATCGGAGGCTACCCTATTTAAAAACTGCCACTTTGTATTAGCAGAGAGATCAGCTCAGGTTGGGGGACGTTTCACTGGTGCATTTAAAAACTTGATCACAGAGAGATGAACAGGTGTGCGAGGGGTCAGGGTAGGGTGTCTAGAAAAGAAGGCTGGCTGGAGAAGTGACAGCTCCATCTTCAGCTGACAGGGTAACTCAACACAGGTCAAACCCACTGTCCCCATCCAAAGTCAAATGGGAGTCCTGGTAATGAGGAGGTGAGTTTGGTCAGAGTGAACCGCTGAGTGAGGGTGCAGAGGGCCCGCGGGGCAGAGGAGTGTGGCCAGCTGCCCATTGCTGCGTCAGAGCTCAGCCCTCAGCCCGGCTTAAAGCAAAGTGTCCCCGATGCCTGCCCCCGATGCCTTTCCCACACGAGGACCTCAGTTCCCATCCAGGCAGCTCTTTTTTCCTTCTCCATCCTTCAGACAAAACTTGCTGTAAGACATTTGCAGAGCACCTCCTCTGTGACAGCACCCTCCTGGGGCCTGGGGACAAAGATGAGCAATTGGTACTCAAGGTCTCTAGGGGACAAAGTGGTAACCAACCATCAGAGTCACCTGTGCCAAAGGGAGGGAACTTGAAGGACCAGGGGCGCAGAGCACTCGCCAGCTGGGAGAGTTGAGATGGATGCTTAGCGAAGTTTTGACATGAGGAAGAAGGGAGTTATTCCAGAAGAAGAGCCTGCAGAAAGGTCTGGATGTCCAGATTCGCAGATTCCATTGAGGGAATTGCACGTTTCAACATGGGGGTGGGGAGAAGCAGAAGGGAAGCTGGAGGGGAAGATGGAAGCCAGATCACGAAGGATGACGTCGCCTTAGTTGAGTTCAAATTTTATCTGAGTGCTAAAAGGAATCATTGAAAGGCTTTGGAGAAGAAGATGACATTAGGCATATATTTTAGGAAGATCACTTAGGAGCAACATGCAGGATATATTAGAAATAGATAAGATTGGAGGAAGAGGAGAAAAAAATAACCTACTTCACACTATAATGTAGAGGGTTATTCTATAGAGCTGTAGGCTGAAGAGGGAAATGTTTTTCCAGGATATTCTGAAACCATGTAACATAGGCAGGTAGCTTCCCTTCCCTGAGCTTCTAGGTCTGGCCTGGGGGTAGACACTCTGGTCTCAAGAGTTTCTATGGATGGTGCGTCTCACAGTGCCTGACCTTGAGTGGGGACCACACCTGCCACGAATATGCCTGCAAGCTGTAGAGTCAAACACTCATCACTGTTATCTTCTAACATTTGCCGTAGTGCGGCGAGTCTGGGCTTTGTGAGCCTGTCTTGCTCCCAGCTGACTGACAGATTCATGTCTCTCTTCTTTTGAGCACTGGGAGGATTTCCCAACAGTGAAAACCTAGATGGCTTCTTGGAGAAGCAATAGAATCCAGGGTCCTTTAGAATGCTTGACTATGTGTTCCCCAGAGAAAACTTGACTTAGCTGTTCCTGCCAGTCCCCTGGCAGATAGAAAATTGAAACAATTTTTTAAATCAGGAATAATAGAGAAGGACATCTTGCCAGGTGGCTGATCCGTGGTTATGAATCTAGCGTATGAGTCCCAGTTGCTGTCAGCCCTATGTGAGAGCTCTAAATCAGAATCACATGGGAACTTCAGTCTTTATGACTCTGGGCCCATGATAAGTTCTCAGTGTGGAGTCTTGCAAGCTTTCCTATGGATAACTCTCTCTCTCTGACCAGAGTTTGTCCATCTCCGTGTAGTTCCTATGGAGACTGTTTTGTCATTTTCCTGGTGCTATTCTCAGCAGATTTCTCTAGGATCTTAGTAGAAGACTTGTTTTATCTACATCAGTACTTCGCCATCCTGAATGTGTGCCTGACCCAGACTATTGCCTAAGGAACCCAGGGTCTAACCACTGGGGGAGGTTAGAAAGAATATCCTGATCTCTATATCCCTGACACCAATATCCTTTTTCAACCTATGAGACCTTATTAAGAAATTGAGTATCTGTAGGGTCTGGATAAAAATCAATTCTGACCAGATGTTTCTTAGGGAGTTTCTGTCTTAGAGTTTGAGAACTTACATGCTGAATAAACCTAGTCGGTCTTTCCTTGAAAAACTCTTTCAGGAAACGACATTCTCTGCCCTATTGTAATTTCAATCTTAATGTGATCTCTTCGTTGTTCATATGAAAGTGAAGAAGCAATGACCTGAGGACACAGCTTGCTAATGGATGCACACAATAAATTGAGATAAAGCTCAGATGCTCACAGTTCAGAGCTATGGAGGGTGGATGCTGGGATGCTGAGTGTAGTTCCCAGAAAAGTGCTTGGTGGTGATGGTGGTGATGGTGGTGATGGTGGTGGAGGGGGTGGGGTGTGTGTGTGTACGTGTGTGTCTATAGAGGATGGATTTAAGAGGAACACAATTAGAGGTGGGGAGATCAGTTGGGAGGTTGTTTTGTGTTTATGGGCAAGTGGATGAGGACCTGAACTGTAGCTGGGGTAGGAAAGGTAGAGAGGATGGCACAGATTTTGAGATTTTTTTTTTAAGAGCACACAACTAACAGGAATTAAAGCTTGGTGGCCTTTGGATAGAGGGGGGTGGATTCTTCGATCTGGCCTGATGATAGGTGTATGGAAATGTCAGCAACTAAGATTAGAAGTGATGGAGAAAATACTGCTCTGGGATGAGATGATGAGTTTGTTGAGTGTGTTGAGCAGTCTATCCAGGTAACTATCTAGCCCATCATTGGTTATACAAGTGTCAAGCTCAGGGAAAAGTTTTGGGCTGTATATATTGATTTGAGAGTTATTCATTTATATTATGTAAGAGTTGAAAGATTCAGAGAGTGAATAAGGTTAGGCGTTTAGGACAAAAGTCCAGAATGCCTGTATTTCATGAGTGGGTAGAAGAATAGGTCCCCACCCAGAAGATGAAGAAGTAATCAATCAGATATTAGGAAGGCTAAAGGAGTAGGGAATCACAGAAATTAAGATAATCTAAAATCTTAAGAAGAACGGCATTTTCAACTTGTCACTTTAGTAAACAGGTATGAAAAAAAAAAAGGTTTGAATTTGGTGTTGAAATTTTCCAATCACTTTGGCAAGAGGAATTTCAGTAGAGTAGTGAAGTCTGCAGCCAGACTCAAATTAGTTTGAGGATGAGAAGAAGGTATAGAAATGGAGTCCCAGGGTGTAGACAAGTCTTTTGAGAAATGGATAAGAAGAGGAGAGAGATTGGGTCTTGGCCAAAGAGAGCTGTGGAAAAGAGTTCTAGTTTGTTTATTTGATAGAATGGGACTTGTTGAGCAGGTTCATTGGCTGAAGGGAAGGCTTGCCTGTGGAGGATGAGGTGGAATATGACCCATGGGCAAGGTCTTGAAGATGTGCGAGAGGGTGCAGTCAAGGGCATCCTTCCAAGTCTTGAAGAAGAAGAGGGGCTTCTCCTGCTTTGATGCTAGGTGGGTGTGCTTAAGGACACCTGTATAGGTGGGGACTTGGGGTGGAAAGCTGAGGACCATCACTCTTGCTAGCCTCCGTTTTAATAATAAAAGAAATCTGGTCTTTAACAAAAGAAACCTAGTTGGAACTGAATTTACTGTGGAAGGCTTGGGTTTTCTCCCTCCTCTGTGCTCTCCAACAAAAGCCACCAACTGTCACACAAGAATGGCTTATTCCTGTGAAGGTCAAGGTTGCACTCATTGTCCTGGCTGAGCCCACAGCTCCCTGAGAGTGAACAGAACATAAGGCTGAACCCAGAGTACTGTTGGGTGATCTTGGCTAGGTGAGGACAGGGCCAAGGTCACAGAGGGAGGGAGCAGAAATGCTAGAACTGGAAGCTCCCCCCACTACCCCATCCCTCAGCCAAACCACAAGCAGGAGGGAAGGGAGGATGCAGAGATGCACGCGATTCAGCAGGATGGGCAATCAGAGGAGCAGGTGCACACCACTGCTTCCAGGTCAGTCCTTGCCTGGCAGGTGCAGCCCAGCCAGGTGCAGATGTTTGCAAACACAGCCAGCCATCCCTCCCACCCCGTCCAGCCTGGCGTGGTGGGGGCGGTCCACTCACCTTCCATTGTTATGCTTGGCTCTTCTCGAAGAGGGAATCTGGGCTGTCTGTTCCTGAGAGCAAGGAGCCTTTGATTCTGGAAGAGCCATGTGTTCCCGACTTTGATCTCCCACAGATCAGGTCTTTGCACACTCCCAAGAGACCATGTTACATTTCTGAGGTTTGGAGCTGGCTGTCTCTTCTGCTCACCTGTGGAGTTGCTCGCCCCTCCACCCCCACTGTGGCTCATCCTTCCAGCAAAATGGGCCCCTGGGCACCGTGCCCAGGACAGAAGCCGTGAAACTCAGTTCCCCAAGAGGGCTCCTGAGCAAACGAAAGATCTGGCAACAGCCGAGATGAGAGATGACTCATCTCCCTCACCAGGGATGCGGGGAGCATCTACTGCTAAGGGCAGAGGAGTCAGAGTAACTGAAAGTGGGAAGCCTTGCTGTCCTGTGCAAACAGCCCAGGGAACTCTTTGAAACACTTGCAACACTCGGCTACTGAGGCTTCAGCGCCTCTGATGGGTGGGCTGAGTGGATAACGCCACTTCCACTTTGCAGGTGGTAAGACAAAAACCCAGAACGACTCAGCTGAGCCATGGGCAGATCCAAGATGATAGCCCATATCTTCAGACTCCTGACCCTGTACCCCACTGACCATTCCAAAAGTTCTTGAGTTAGGGCCGGAACTCAACCCCAAACAGGCTTTCCAGGGCAGGGTGCCAACACTGGGGTTTCAGACTCCATAACAGTGGAGCCCTGAACTTGGGAGCTGGTAGGAGCAGATTCTGGTTTCCGTGCTCCCGTTGTCAGCAGCTGGAATCTTGAACAAACGACAGAAACTTTCTGAACTGCTTCTGGAATAAAATCTGTCTACCTGAATCACTGGCGGGGGGTTGGGGGGTAGGGGGGTGGGGATGGATTATTTGAAATTCCTTTTTAAATTGTTAAGTGCTCCAAATGGCTTCATTTGGCTATTTATCTTCATTCTTATTCCTTTCTGGAAACTCCTTTGAGTAAGCCTGGCTTTCCCAGCGCTCAGTGATAAAGAATCCACCTGCAATGTGGGAGACCCAGGGGGTGCCAGTTCTATCCCTGGGTCAGGAAGATCCCCTGGAGGAGGAAGTGGTAACCCACTCCAGTATTCTTGCCTGGAGAATCCCATGCACAGAGGAGCCTGGTAGATTAAGGTCCACAAGGTCACAAAGAGTTGGACACGACTGAAGTGACTACACACAGATGCACGGGATTCTGGGGTCAGGGGTCCCCAGAGTTTGTCTTCAAGCCAGGCCAGAAGCAGAGTCTCCCCAGCATCTACCTCTCGTTCTTTTCTGGATGAGCACTGCTCACTATTGCCCTGAATTTATCTAAGGAAGTTAGAGAGCAGGGGAACTGTCCACCAACCCCCTAACTGTTAGGAGACATCTGTATCTCCATGTCCCCAGGCCAGAGCTCTTTCCAGACAATACACACAGTCTGGAAAGGGGCTTTCCTCTTTCCACCCTGCGCAGCACCCTTCCCACATCCTCATGAACTGAGAAATACTCTGCAGGTATAAGCCGGCCATGGAGCTCAGCTTGAAGGGCCCAGCGAACTGGTTAGTAAACAGAAGTGATTTTCCCCAATCAGGGCTGGTCCTCCGTGAAAGCCGTAACTGTCCGAGTTCCACCTGCTACTTTCCAGCCGTCCTCACCCCTGCCCCACCCTCTGGGGACCTTGGCCCGGCCCTCCCAGCTCTCCATTCCCCACCTGTTGCTGTGATTTCTTTGGTGGTGGACAGGGGAAGGGGCCTCCCAGAAACCAAACACTGGCCAGGGGCAGAGCCAGCCTCCCAACCCCATCCACACCTTCCCCTGGGAAAGCTGACCGTTCACGGGAAGTCCTCCCTAACTGGAATTACCTGGGCCTCCTTTCCAGGCACCGACTCACAGCCATCAGAAAGGGAAGGAATGGAGACACAGACGTTGAGAATAGACTTGTGGTCACACCTGGGGGAGGAGAGGGTGGGACGAACTGAGAAAGTAGCATTGACATATGTGGGTTTCCTAGGTGGCTTAAGCTGGTAAAGAATCTGCTCATGTAAGAGCCCCAGGAGGCTAAGGTTCATTCCTGGGTCGGGAAGATCCCCTGGAGGAGGAAATGGCAGCGCACTCCAGTATTCTGACCTGGAAAATCCCATGGACAGAGGAGCCTGGTGGGCTACAATCTATGGGGTTGCAGAGTCAGACACGACTGAGCACATACACACCTATATACGTTATCATGTGTAAAATAGATAGCTATCGGGAAGCTGCTGTATAACACAGGGAGCTCAGTCTGTGATGACCTGCAGGAGCAGGATGGGGAAGGGGAGGGAGGCTCAAGGGAGGGGATATATATATATGTATATAATTATATATGTGCAGATATGTATATATGCATATATAATATGAATGCATGCATATAAATATATATACATATCATCTATATGTGTATGTATAATGTACATATATATGTATATAATTATGACTGACTCAAGTGGTTGTACGGCAGAAACCAACACAACATCGTAAAGTAATTTTCCTCCAGTTAAAAAAAAAACTCTCTCCCCAGTACCATCCAAAGAAGGAAAACACCACCTCACTGAGGTGGCTTTTCAGCCTGAGGAGTGTGGGGTTGCTGGATGTAAGCATTTGCATTTGTCATCCTGGCTTTCCCGTCTGAGCAGTCCAACCTGCTTACTATTCACTCTACACACCTTACTTGTTCCTGTCTCCTGTCTCTGCTGATTCGAGTCCCTTGCCTCAAATACACTCTGATATTTATAAATCTTTTCCACTTAGCATTTCAAAAGGCTTTTATGTCTATGATCTCATCCAATTCGATCATATCATGACCCTCAGAGAAACCTGGGTTTTTTTTTTTTGTTGTTGTTGTTATTACTATTATTTGAATTATTATTCCCTGTTACATTGGAGGAACTGAGGCCCAGGGAGGCTCAATGACTTGTTCAAAGTCACTGTTGGTAGGTAAAGAAAGAACTGGAACTAGAACAAGGACTTCATGTCTCCACCTCCTGGGGCATCTTTTCTGCCTCCTGCTGTGTTCCTCTCATCTCTGAGGCACCTACCTGGAAGCCCCCTGGAGCTGCCCTCAGCACAGCCCCTGGGGTTGTTTTTTACTTGCCCAGCATGTTCCTCCCTCTGAGGTGATCCACCCCATTTTCCCTTGAGGAACCATCCCCGACCCCTCAGCTCATGATTTTGATGGGACTGCCTTCGTCCCCCAGGCTCCGCACGTGAACGCATGCGCAGAGCCGGCCAGCCTGTGTGTCCATCTGGCCACAGCGATTGGTTGAGAGAAGAACGTGGGACCAAAGCCTGCAGAATGAAAGGCCACCCCGGCTTCTGCTGGAGTTGGCTGGGAAGAGACGCTTTCTTTCTGCCGAGGTTTCTAAATCGGCAGACTGGAAGCGTGGAGTTATGGGACCGCCGCTTGCAGATGCCCGCCTGAGAAGGAAGCTGATAAAGAGGAGTGCAAACAAAAGCGCGCCTGAGGGAGCCAAGTCCTGAAGACGTTCCTGACACCACGCTGAGGCTGGTTTGAATTAGGATTGGGAACCTGCTTCAAAAACCAGAGCCTCAACTAATTTAACATCCATCTCCCACGCTCACTGTAAATCTTCCCTTTAGTCCTTGCGTTTACATCACCTTACAGGATCCACTTACCTGTTGCCCTGGATTAAAACTTCTATATTACATGCTTGAGTCTTTCTCCCATTTTATCATAAGAAATTTGAGGATAGCAACTTCTCTTTTGTCTCTCTCTCTCTATTTTTTAAGTATATATTCTTGGCTGCTCTACATAGATGAAGGATGTAGTTCCCTGGACCGGGGATCAAACCCTCGCCCCTTGCATTGGAAGCGTGGAATTTTAACCAGTGGAAGGAAGTCCACTTCTCTTTTGTCTTGTTTGGCACCAAGGAAATCCCTCTTCTCTTTTGTCTTGTTTGGCAATGGAAAGAGCACAGGTCTAGAACACTTGGTGTGACTCTGCCTCTATCAGAAGCTGAAGAGTCTGGAATGGATAATTTTATTTTCCCTGAAACTCATTTTTCAAAAAATTCTGTAAGATAAGACTTAAAACAACAGACTTATTATAATTATCAAATGAGGTAATGTCCATAAAAGTAATTTTCAAACTTTAAAATGCTGTTCCAATGGAAGAGATTATTTAGAAAAGTGTCTGGCAGATAGAATGTGCCACAAAAGTGTCTGTTAAATTGAAAAATAAATGAAAAATAATGATTGAGCTCAGCTTTTGTGTGCTGCCATCCATTGCCTAAATTCTTTGCTTTACAAAGAGCAGGTTAATGGCAAATTGGGAACAGAACATTTGGATACTCCAGTGATTTTTTTTTTTTTTTTAAATTGCAAACCTATCACTAGAGTTTCTCCTTCACTGAACACCCCTCACCAGGTGAGAGAAGGTGAGAAGACATGAAGCATCTCTTCCATTTGCACTGAGATCACATGCAAGGCTGGCTCGAGCACAGCCCCTGAGGAGAAGCTGGTGTTCAAGGCGAGTAAAATAAATGAGGGCGTGTCTACCATCCTGGGCCACAGCTGTTCACTCCAGCCCTCCAGTATCAACCATTTACCAGGCTCCCCATCCCACACGGAGAAGTGAGATCAGCCTCATGACATTGCCCTCTGGGAGGCACGCATGTGTTTCAACCGCCTTTCTGTAGAGCCTTTTTGGTGGCCAGAGAGCTTCTGCATGCACGCTTGAGGGGGTGCGTGGTGGCTTTAGTTCCTTGTTGGTTCCAGCTGAGAAAGAACCCCTGAGTTGGAAACTCAGGTCAGCGGAGTTCAAAAGCAAAGTCTGGGTATCCTCACCCTTTTCGGATTCCTGGCCACTCACCCAAATGCACTTCACCCAGAGAATTTGAAAAGGCCCCGAGGAAATAGTTGTTTGTGAAATCATTTTGTGAGGAGGATCAGAGAAGTGAATGTCTTGGCACTGTGTCATGAGCTTCCTTTGTGTGTGGGTGTGTGTATGTGTGTGTATTTGTGTGTGACAAATTTGTAGCACTTGTCTGTGCTAGACTCCGCAATGAGCTTGTGACATGCATTAAATCATTTAAATCTCAACATGTCTCTCTGAAGGAGGTTCTATTATTTCCCTGCTTGAGAGAGATTCAGGGCTTCCCTTGTGGCTCAGCTGGTAAAGAATCCCCCTGCAATGTGGGAGACCTGCGTTCGATCCCTGGGTTGGGCAGATCCCCTGGAGAAGGGAAAGGCTACCCACTCCAGTATTCTGGCCTGGAGAATTCCATGGACTGTATAGTCCATGGGGTCGAAAAGAGTCGGACAGGACTGAGCGACTTTCCCTTCCAGAGAGATTTAAGTATCTCCAGCAGGTCTCATTGCTACTATGTGACAAAGTTGGATCTTAAAGGCAAGTTTATTTTATTCTACAGCCTAGCTCCTCCTGGTACCACCTGCATCTATTCTGAGGATCATGCTTCCTTTTTAACAACTGGAACTTCGTTGGATTATGTACAATACCAAGTATATGTACTTATGTATGATACAGCACCATGAACTCATCAGAGTTAGGGATTGAGCACTATTGCCCTCTGCATTGCTAGCAGTGAGGAGCTTGGGGAAAAATACCAGCCAGTGGTAGGTAGATGGATGGGTGGAGTGATGGCAAGATAAAAAGAAATTTAATAGAGGGACCCTTTAGTCTGGCTTCAAGGATGTGACAGTTTTGCAGGAGAGACAAAGCATGAAAAAACTAAATATATGAAAAAAACTAAAAGTGAAAAGGAAGGCCGCGATTATTCATAAGTGAATGATAAAGTCATGAAGTGTTAACTCTCACAGAGAGCGGTGTTTTGGGCTCGTTCACGTTAGAATATCACCGTCTGAGTTCTTCAGTTCTGATTCCTCCCTATTTCACTCCTTGTTCTCAGGCTCCAAGGGAATTTCTGTGACCAGTGGCCTCAGTCATACCCAGAAGCTATCCTAGGCGCCCTTGTGGGGGGAAGATGCTGAGTAAGCGCTAGTTTATAATGATTGATGACCACTCCCCGGGTATTCTCAGCCTGCGTGCAGCCCTGAGCTTCCTCATTTTCATTTAATTAGCTTCCTCCTTTCTGCAGTTTCTCCCAGGGAAAGTAAACTCTTGTTGCTTCTAAGAAAGGTTTGGCTGGTTCCCACCCTTTTGGAAGTTACCCTGTGGAATGTGGAGGCCACAGTCAGAGAGGAAGTAGTTCTTCCTTGGCCTCAGTGTGACTATCCTGTCCCCTCCCACTTCCCCCTCTCCAAGCTCCACTCAAGGTCACCTCTGGGAGTCTTGGCTGCATCCTACTTGGGAAGAGTCCTCAGGCTCACAGGTGCCATAAATGCTACTCATATCACTCCTTTCATTTTATTGGCCCCATGGAACTGCCTCTTCCTCACTCCCCACCCTCCTCGCACTAACTCTGATTCTCTGATCTTTCAGGGTCCACAGCTGGGAACCTCCCGAGAGGCGCTTCTAACTTGCCCAGGGGTAAATCATTTTGCTTTTACCTCTCTTAGATAAGGAGCAAGTAGGAAGGAATGATTTAGCCGTCCATGTTTCCAAAGCATTCTGGAAAGCAGGCGAGTTGCCAGACCTGATGGGTGAAGGTTGCTACACTGTGCTATGCCCTTATCCTAAGAGAACTATCCCAACTGCTCCTTAAACTCCTCTGAACCCTCTAGCTGTTGAAAAGTCACTTCACATCCCTGATCCCATAGATTCTAGTGTGCTGACTCTATAGCCAGGCCCAGGAGGCTGCATTTTAAACCAGCCTTCAGGTCATTTGGTGCAGGTCATCTGTACGACAGCTTTGGAGAAAAACTGGGCAAGGTGGTGCCAAGAGCTGTTTGTTTAGGACTCAGTGCACAGAAGCCCCTCCTGTGACCACCAGGATGGAGGTCCCCCCACCCCTGGACGACAGGAGCCTGTTAGCCCTACAGGGGATGGAGCTTGGGGTTTTCATAGGGTATTTCTCCTCCAAGGAGAGTCAACGTGGAGGATGAACGTGACACATAGTCAGGGCAGGTGGCTACCAGTGGCATGAAATTCTCTTGCTGATAACCAGTCCCTTCCCCCGAGTATTTTTATGGATTCATTCTCTGACTTTCAAAGGCTTCAAGAATCCTCAGATTACAATTGAATTCTCTGCTCAGTAAACATAACCGAATAGATATGAGAGAAGACAAAAGATGGGTTTGGGGACCAAGCGTGTAGGGCTCTGAGGAGGCAACGGACTCCTGCCATGAGGTGGTTTGCAAAACCCTGGGCACAGGAGACATGGGGAACAGAGGGGTTCAGCCAGCCAAGGGCTGGGGAGGGGCTTGCTGAGGAGGCAGGTAGCGTCAGGTTCCCCGGTTGGAGCCTTTGAGGTCCCTCCCCTTGCTGTGTGGTCCAGGGGTAGGAAGCAGTCTTATGGAGTGTGGGTCCGGTTTGCTGTTATTGTATACTGAACATGTCCAACTCTTTGCGACCCCATGGACTGTAGCCCGCCAGGCTCCTCTCTCCATGGGATTCTCCAAGCATGAATACCGGAGTGGGTTGCTCTTCCCCTCTCCAGGGGATGGCATTCCTGACCCAGGGATCGATCCCACATCTCCTGCACTGCAGGTGAATTCTTTACCATCTGAGCCACCAGGGAAGCCCGTGATTACAGTTAGACTCTCCCAAAGGTTTTCCCTCCTCTGCTCCAGTTCACCGTTGCCAGGCCCCCATCCTGCAATAAATCTTCTCCAGGCATCCCCCTGCCTCCCACCCTTTCCCCTGCCTGCCTCCGCGGTGCACACACTGGTGTGCTCTAGTGTTCTGTGCTTCCTGCGTTTCCCTTTCTCTGGTTGGAAAGGCTGAGGTCTGTGTGTTGCGATGAAAGGCCTTCGGATGGCTCACTCTGCGTGTTTATCTTGTCTCTCCAGCCAGCAAGGTCCTTGAAGGCTTCTGTTTCTTCCCACAGTGCTCAGGAAAGGAATCTTCTATTTGTTGGTTTGCTGACCAGCTGACACCTGCTTCTCTCTAGCAGACTACTTTCCTGATGGCAGCGAAGCCAGCAGACTTTCTGGGAGGGAGGGAGCCGGGAACAAGAGGCCGCGGGCCCTCCCGCTTCCCTGGGGACTGTGCCATCTCATCAGTCACTGGGCAGAGAGCTGCTCTTCGGGGGACACCCTGCCTGTAGCATGCCCGCCTGGTTCACCGGCTGACCCATTCGAGCGAGTGTCTCTCGTTGTCTCCAAGAGTTGCTGTAGGCTGGAATGAGTTGTCAGACGGGGGGGTCTCATTCTCCTTTGAAGGGCACACTCTCTGTCCCACTGGTTTAGAGGCTGGATTTTGAAGTTGAGCACATGTGAATTCCAATTTGGGCTCTACCTGTTGCCAGCTATCTTTTCATGAATTTTCTCCATCTCCAGGAGCCTCAGTTTTCGCAGCTAGAAAATGGGAATAAAAATAGAGTATCTATCTCATGGCTTTGTTGGGAGAGGGAGAGATAAATGAATAAGTGAAATAATACAGTTGAAACCCTTTACCTAGTGAAGAGCAGAGAGCCAGCATTCAAAATGCCAGCCACTGATGGGGACCCTAAAAGGGCTTTCTGCTCTGTGAAAGGCCAGGAACTCCCGGTTGCTGCTTTCTTTGTTATTCTGCCGTCTCCTCCTTGATTGCTTTATTTTTCAGAAAAGTAAGAGGGAGTGTGAGGGGGACCCCTTTTCTCTCCCTGGAGGGGACCCCCCACTCTGAGAACTGCCCATTCCCTTTTCTTATAAATCAAGCCTGCAAACTCCAGGGAACATGCCATCTCAGCTTTGCCTCCTCGGGTCAGCACAACCAATGGAAACCTCCTTGGCTCAGAGACATATCCCCTGCCAAACCTCCCCACCCCCCACTCGCCAAGGCACCCCACCCTCTGCTCTGCTGGGCCAAGTGAAAACTGGTGGACTCAGCTTTAATTGAAAGTCCCCAATCAGGATAGTATAAAGAGATTCTCTTTTTAATGCAAACCTCCAAATGCAAATACTTGAGCATATGTGCGGTCCTCTTATCTCCTGCTTTTCTTTCCTGTCTGAAGCAAACTCCTCTTGTGAGACCTTGGGGTCCCAGGAAAGAGGCCTCTTTGCAATCGTATAGTATGCATTTGTGCAAAGGGACCCCTCAGTGGGTTGGTAAGTGCCCTTAAAACAATTTCATAAATATTTCAAGCAGGATTTTCTATTAGATTTCATCTTTTAGAAACTTCTGCTGCTATCTGGGTAGTCAGGTTTTCAAGGATATACTTCCTTTTAGTTGAAATCACAGTCTCAGAGAAGTGCCTCTGTCTCCGAAGTACCTGCGAGACACTGCGGTTGACCCAGGAGCCCAAATTGAATTACTCTGTGTTCTAATGATGGAAAGGATCCAGGGAACAAATTGTGTTTTCTTGTAGTATTTAGCTGCTGGGAGTACTTAGTGTATCTGGGAGGTGGCTGGGGTATGGGAAACATACTTGGGAAGGGATTTTTCAGGGCTGTTTCATCAGAGGTGTGAGGAAGGAGGCTTATCAGGACTGTGTGTGTTCACTGGGGGCTTCCCAGGTGGCACAGTGGTAAGGATTCGCCTGCAGTGCAGGAGATGTGTGTTCGATCCCTGGGTGGGGAAGATTCCCTGGAGTAGGAAATGGCAACCCACTGCAGTATTCTTGCCTGGAAAATTCCACGGACAGAGGAGCCCAGCGGGCTACAGTCCAGGAGGTCGCAAAGAGCTGGACATGGCCACGCAGAGGAAGGAAGCTTATCAGGACTCAAGTCTTTATCAGGATGAATCTTCCGCCAGCAGGAGGCACTGACCTTGGGCTGGAGACTTTCCTGAAGGGGCAGGAAGACTCAGGGACAAGTGGCCCAGAAGCGGGACTGGGTAGTTGCAGACCTGCTTGCACTTTCCCTGGGGTTCTCGTCCTGGAACAGACCCAAGGCCCTGCCCTAAGGGGCTTAGCAAGGACATCAGGATATGCAAAAAAAAAAAGCAAATGAGACTAAAACTCAGAGTCTGGCAAGCCTCATTCAGAGAAGAATGGGAAACAGTGGTGACTGGGCCACTGAGTGGGAATCGTGGCCATTTTGCCCTGGCTGCAGAGATGACCCAGTGGGGTTGGGGTGCCCCTGGACCCACATTGTGGAGAATCACCACTGTCCTTTGTCCTCCAAAGCCAAATCTGAGAAGGGCGCAGAGAAGAATCCCCTTTCAAGGGGCTACAGAAACTTGGCAGCTCCCTTTTGTTGGTGTCTGTTTAGGGCCTGGGTATTGCTTTATGTGTTAAACAATAATGTATTTCTTTGAAAACCTAGGTTGGCTTCTAATCTTTTTTTTTTTTGAATTGAAGTATAGTTGGTTAATTTCTGCTGTACGGCAAAGTGACTCAGTAATACATAGATATACATTCTTTTTAATATCCTCTTCCATTTGGTGTTTGGCTTCTAATTGATTTGTACCTAGTCAATTCCATGGGGCAAAGATCTTGTCATAGTCCTTGAGTCTGAGAATTCCTATCGCCCATCTGGCCTCTGGGTTCTGTCCATCACCCTGGCCCTCCATTCAATGGCCTCTGCCTTGAGGCAATTTGAAACAATAGCTTGGCCGGGAGATACCTCTCATAATCTGATTTTTCCCAGCCAGCGTCTTCACAATGAACATGAGTGTCTCCTTTGTCTGGTGGAGAATGCTGAACAGAAGGTGCTGGGAGAGGCCTGGGGGTCCCGATTGTAGTCGGGCTCAATCTTATCTCCTGCTCCATCTCCTGCCTCTTTGCCTCTGCTCCCACTGATTTTATCCAAGACTAGAGAATTCTGCTTTTTCAACACTGAAAGGCATCAAGTTATTGGACTCTTAGTCAATCCACTTAGATCTTGGAGAACAGACAGACAGACGGAAAACACCTCTCTTAAGCAAAGCTGTCTCCCATTTTCAGATAGGTCACCTTTAGTCTGAGCTGGTCTCATCCGTGTGTAACCTGACTGCAGGCTGCAAGACATAAAAGATGCCAATACTCTGGATTTCCTTTAGTGTTTCCCTAATACCATGGTCTCTGTAAGTGCGCGACTGGTGTCCTGAGTTTCTGCAAGTGAAAGTGAAAGTGAAATTTGCTTAGTTGTGTCTGACTCTTTGCGGCCCCATGGACTGTACCGTCCATGGAATTCTCCAGGCCAGAATACTGGAGTGGGAAGTCTTTCCCTTCTGCAGGGCATCTTCCCAACCCAGGGATTGAACTCAGGTCTCCCACATTGCAGGTGGGTTCTTTACCATCTGAGCCATAAGGGAAGCCCAAGAATACTGGAGTGAGTAGCCTATCTCTTCTCCAGTGGATCTTCCCAACCCAGGAATTGAACCAGGGTCTCCTGCATTGCAGGTGGATTCTTTACCAACTGAGCTATCAGGGAAGCCCAAATGACAGTGTACATATTTTACTATCAACAGTCACTAACTTGCCTGCTAGGGATGCCGGACCTCCCTGCTCTCCACTTCTCCTTTTTCTATTTAGCCTAAATGTAGGCTCTGTTTCTTGTAGCACCCTAGTCCTGATACAAATTCTGTTTCATTTGGATGATTTTGGATTAGGGCAATACATGATCATAGGGAGAAGCATAGATTTCCTGAACTGTTCAGTCACTCAGTCGTGTGACTCTTTGCGACCCCCCATGGACTGCAGCACGCCAGGCTTCCCTGCCCTTCACCGTCTCCCGGAGCTTGCTCAAACTCATGTCCATTGAGTCGGTGATGCCATCCAACCATCTCATCCTCTGTCATCCCCTTCTTCTCCTTCAGTCTCTCCCAGCATCAGGGTCTTTTCTCATGAGTTGGCTCTTCACATCAGGTGGCCAAAGTATTGGAGCTTCAGCTTCAGCATCAGTCCTTCCAATGGATGTTCAGGGTTGATTTCTTTTAGGATTGACTGGTTTGATCTCCTTGCAGTCCAAGGGACTCTGAAGAGTCTTCTCCAATACCACAGTTCAAAAGCATCAATTCTTCAGCACTCAGTGTTCTTTATGGTCCAACTGAATTGTACTAATTGTTTTATTTAGTTAGAAAGGAGGAAGGATAAAGGGAACGGATGCTGGAGAGACAACCAGTCGTATTCTGCACCATTTTATTTAACATTCCTATATCCATGTTCAACAAGCATTTATTGAGCACCTACTGCATTCCAGGTACTAGTGGGGCAACAAAAACAACAAGGCCAAGTTCCACCTCCTAAAACTCCCACAAACTGGTGGGGGTGCACACTCTGATCTCCATCCAGTATGAGAAAGATATAATAGATGCAAGAGAGTGCCAAGGGAGCCCAGGGTCAGTGCAGCTGACCCAAACCAGAGGTCTCAGAAGAGCTGACCCCTCTGTTCACTGAAACATATTACATTCTGCGAGGCTCTGGATTTGTCTGGTTTACTCCCTTCTGTATTCGTAATGTCTGACAGAGTACCTGTGTAGGAGGCACTTGAGAAATATTTATTAATGAGTAGTGACACCTGGGATGAATCTTGAAAGATGGGTATGAACTAGAAGGCTCGTGGTGTAGTTCAACAGGCAGGAGAGGGGGAATAGTAACTTTGAAATGTCTTGGGCATGAGAGATGATAGCTATCCCTTCATGATACCAGCAGTGAAATAAGATTTGAAAATAAAGGAGTGGAGTCAATGCCATACCTGCACCTTCCCTGCAGGAGGGGCAGAGAGGCAGAAGCCAGCCCAACCCAAACCCAACCGACAGAGCTTGACACTGGAGACATGGAGAAGGAAGTGCTGGGCTGACTCACTGCTCTGAAGGCGTTTCAGGAGGTGAACATAACAAAGGACAGTGGCACCTCTATGGAGAGCCGTGAGGAGCCCATTGCAAAAAAAGGATTTTATGTCCCTTTTTCTTGATGTTCTCAGTGTGATAGTTTCCTATTGTAAGGTCTTATGGGATCAGGATTGCCAGGCCAGCTTTCAACAGACAAGCCTTCCCTTTTAGGGGGTCTCTCTTCATCCAGAATGGGTGGCCATCAGGTGGCTGGTGTATTTTTATCATCCTGTCCTGTAGATACATCTAGGAAAGACATCAGCATCCTTTCCTACCCACTTGCAATTCCTTTTGAGACACCTTAATAGAACAGCTTATTAAAACAGTGAAGGACATTCATCAAAGAGCAGAGAGTAAAGTGTGCATTTTGAATAAAGCATCCAGCATCTTAGACTGCTATCAATAACTTCATTGTAATTCTTATTTTAACCATAAAGATGAAAAGCTGGTCTCCCAAATTATTATAAACCTTTGACTTGGACCCCAGCAATGCTCCAGGATGGATTAAAATCTAGGCTTCCTCCAGTGAACTGCCTTCACTGTCCTACTACTCAGAATCGGAGTCATCTTGCAACAGCCCACATCAGTAAGAGGAGGGGTTTTTGAGACTGTCTACCTTCAGCTCACTGAGGGGTAATTCCTGCTGCCCTTTCTCTGTGAAATTCTCTTCTTAGGGAAGAAGCAGAAAGAAAGAGAAAACTTGGTTTAAAACTTTAACCATCTTTTTTTCCAACTGAGTACATTTCTCAACTTCATATTTTCACACCTTTCTGAGCAGAGTATGATCTGATAATCATGAATGGATACAATTATTTTTCAATTAACCAGAAACTATTACAAGGACTGAAAATCATGGATGTTGGAAATGCTTCTAAAATTCTTTTAGACAAAGAATCATACACCCAGTAATTTCAGTACATTGTCTAAGGAATTTTAGTGAGATCAGTAAATAAAAATATAAACAGTGTAAAAAAGAATATATATATATATATATATATAGTTACAGTTATTTGCAATTGTGTACAGCTACATAGGGTTGGAGAAGGAAATGGCAACCCACTCCAGTTAATCTGCTTGGAAAATTCCATGGACAGAGGAACCTGGTGGGCCGTAGTCCATGGGGTCGCAAAGCGTTGGACATGACTGAGTGAATGTGCAAACATGCGTGCACATAGGGCAAGGATATTGACTTCATTACAGCAACTGGATGATCTTTGCACCCACAGAACCAGAGCAAAGGAGTCATAACCCGAGTCCTGGGAACTGAGGTCAGGATTTAAAAGACATGCCCTAGGTTATAGCTTTTCGTATGACCTAAAGTTCCCTGCATGGTTAAGCCATCTGTTCGTTCTAATGCTGTTTGATGGGTGACATCAAGAGACAGAATCTGCTTTCTCTATTCCTTTCATGTCCACAATTATCACAGAATTTCTATTAGGAGTAAAACAGGAGTGAGAGGGCAGCCTCTCTTTCTCTGTCTCTCTCTCTCTCACACACACACATACATGCACATCGGAACAACCTCTAGACCACACTAAGACCAGACGTTAACTTGCTCCATTGCAGAGAGGCTGCATGTCTGACCTCTGTTCTCTTTCATGGTTGGTTTTAAGCAACTTAAATCCTGTGTGTTCACATCAAGAATTCCCAGATCTGGCTGCACATGACCATTACTGAGGGAATTATTAAAAATACAGAGTATCAGTCTCCAACTGCTGATATCAGAAGCCTAGGAGGCAGGGCTTGAGAAGCAGTATTTTGATCAAGTTCTGTAGACAAGGCTAGAGCAGCCAGATCAGTACCCATAGAGGGCCTTCTCTGGGCAAGCTTCATCTTCATGAAATGAATAATTGTGTGAATTAAATTCCCGATTTTCAACTAGTTTTTTTTTTTAGTAACTGTGTAGAGTAACTATGTAGTAACTGTGTAGTAAACTATGTAGTTTGCGGACGGAAGTTTGAGGCTGTTGACCTCAGCCTCAAAGAGGCCCAAACCAGGCAGCTATGTCTGGATGTGGCAGGTTGTAATCCCAGAAAAAGAAACTCAAGCAGTCAGGCCTGGGGCCCCATGACCTGACATGGTCTTCCCCATCCTCAACAGGAATAGTGTCTCCCTCAGTTCCAGGGCAGTTGAGACCAGCAGGTGAGGTGTTTAACCTCTTTGTTGCTCCAAGAGCACTTGTCTCTCCATCACTCAGCCTCTACCCACCCAGGGTTTCCTGAGTTCTGTCCCCTTGCTTGAGTCTTGCCTGAGGGCTGAGACTAAACCTTACAAGAACCGTTGTCTGTGGGGCCTGTGATCATTTGTAGGGTTCATAGTGCCTTTCTCAACCAAAGCAGAACAGTAGGAAATGAAAGCAGAATTCCCTGCCCCGCCCCATAGCGCTGGTTCTTCTCATTTCCCTTGATTCTACCTGGTTTCCTCCATAATCTGATTAATGTGCTTATATGTCAGAGTTCTGATTCTCAGTTTTGACAGTATTTAAGAAATAGCCTAGGACTCCCTGGCAGTCCAGTCCAGTGGTTAATATTCTGCACTTCCACTGTAGGGGACAAGAGTTCGATCCCTGGTCTGGGAACTAAGATCCTGCAAACCATGTGGCCAAAAAAGAAAAGAAGAAATAACCTTGAGTTAGACCATAAAGAAAACTGAGCACCGAAGAATTGGTGCTTTTGAACTGTGGTGCTGGAGAAGACTCTTGAGAGTCCCTTGGATTACAAGGAGATCCAACCAGTCCATCCTAAAGGAAATCAGTCCTGAATGTTCATTGGAACATTGATGTTGAAGCTGAAACTCCAATACTTTGGCCACTTGATGTGAAGAACTGACTTATTGTAAAAGACCCTGATGCTGGGAAAGACTGAAGTTGGGAGAAGAAGGGGACGGCACAGGATAAGATGGTTGGATGGCATCACCGACTCAATGGACGTGAGTTTGAGTAAACTCTGGGAGTTGGTGATGGACAGGGAGGCCTGGCGTGCTCTAGTCCATGGGGTCGCAAAGAGTCAGACATGACTGAGCGACTGAACTCAACTGAACTGATTCCCTTCTCTTAGTCAGTTTACAGATCCAGAACCCATTGACTAGAGGAAGTCTGGCTTGCAATAATATTACAAGAACCTCCTGTACATCTTTGTCTTAGTTTTCCACCAAAGACCTACCACTTACCAAAGCAACTGTTCTCAGGTGTCCTAGATCAGAATCCCTAGAAAAGACACTTAAAAGGGACTTTTCTGGGACGTAAAATCCAAGGCTAGTAGGAATGAAGGATAGCAGGGCAGGGAAAGATGGCAAGTAAAGAAAGTGTGATGCATTTCTGTACTAACCACTGCTTCCCAGCATACTGCTAAGAGAGTTGTGACTCAGTCACAGGATCCTTCAGGAAGGTGGTTTGCAACAACTGTGCCTTGGGATAGACTATCTGAAGCAGGACTGGAGAGAAAATTTATCTCCTGTCTCCTGTCTCCCTTGGCCTGTTCCATGAAGAGTTTACCTCCTTGCATTTCCAGGTTGGATCCTTCTGCAGCTCTTTGGGAATTCAGACTCTCTGGTCCATGGAGTGAGGCCTCTTCAGGGTCTGGAAGCATTCAGAGGAGCCTTGAATTCTTGATATATCTCTAGTATATACAGTTGACATGCATGACCTCAGAAACCTATACTACCTCCCTGACTTATAGGATAGGGACTTTCCTGGTGGCTCAGTGGAAAAGAATCTGTCTGCAGCGAAGGAGATGCAGTATATGTGGGTTTGATTCCTGGGCCAGGAAGATTTCCTGGAGGAGGAAATGGTAACCCACTCCAGGATTCTTGCCTGGAAAAGCCCGTGGACTGAGGAGCCGGTGTGGTCACAAAGAGCTGGATGTGAATGAACACACACACACTTATAGGGTAAGTGCCATTTTAGTAAGGAAAGCTAAGCAGAAGCCTCAGGCTCTTCTTTTCTTTCTCTTTTTAAACAATTCATTTATTTGGCTGTGTCGGGCGTCGGTTGTGACACATTGGATCTTGCTGCGGCACACAGGTGCTTCTTTTCTCGTTGTGGCTCATGGGCTCCAGAGTGTGTGAGCTCTACCGTTACGGCCTGTGGGTCCAGGAGCCCCGTGGCATATGGGACCTTAGTTCTCCGACCAGGGATCAAGCCTCTGTCCGCTGCAACGGAAGGTGGATTCCCAACTACTGGATCACCAGGGAAGTCCCCCAGGCTCTTTTTCTATTTACCAAAATAGTCAATCAAAAGTGATGACCTTAAGAGAATCACAGAATCAGGTACCAACATTGTGTTAAATGCTAGAGGGAGAATTTCCATCACACCTGCCACTGGATTATGATAAACTTCATTAGTTGGCTTTAAGAGTGGATGATGTTCTAGATCTTGCCTCCTCAAATCTCTTTAGGCCCTGAAACCAGGTAAAGCTACTGGTATAGTAAAAAAGAAACTTCTCCATCCACCTCCAATATCAGAATAGTTTGCTTTTACCTGGCAGGGTTAGCAGAACCTCTAAAACCCCAGACTTCTATCAACCATGTAAGATTTAATCTGCAGGCAACTTCTCTGGCTCCCCATCTCACAACATACCATATTAAAAATATTATGCTAAAGATCTTGAAGCTGATAAGACCTAACCCTACCCTAGTTAAGACATTTGACTCCTGGTTAAGACACTTAACTCCTGGTTAAGACATTTGTGTGTCAGAAAGGTGGGGGAAAAACTCCTATAAAATTATAAGAAACTGCCATCTTAGTAAAGTTTTGGGGGCTTTATTAGCCTGAGGCATTTTTGGATAAATTGTTCCTTTGGCCTTCTATCACTAAACTCATTCAGCTCAATTAATTTCTAAAGACTGTATTTCACTATATTTCTTGGATATCCTATTTTCCTCAGTCCCCCTTTCATTTTGCTCAAATATATTCTCAGGTATATATTTTTTAAAGAAATGATGTGTAGGAGGCAAGTTTTTGAAAATTATTTTCTGAATAATGTTTGAAATTATTTGGCTTTACTTAATTGATTATATTTATATTGCTATAAATATAATCCAAATTCAAAAACTTTTCCTATGTTTAATGGAAGTCTGATGCTAATGTATTTATTATCTAGTGCTGCATAACTAATGTCACACACTTAGCAGTTTAAACACTGGACACTTACTTTGTTTAGGATTTAATATAAATAGAAAATTTGGACTTAAAAGAATGCTAGGTATTATTTAGGTCAGTCCTACATTTATACAGATGAGGAAGCTGAAGCTAAAGAGTAGTCTTAGTGAATATGTCAAAATAGTACTGGCTGATATAAATATAAACCTATACTATATGTTAAGTCGAGAACAGATTTGAAGTCCCCTAATTCTATGCCCCTGCTCCCTCCACTGTGCATCTTGGTTCTCTGCAATCCCATCTCAGAATTGAAATGAAATATGGGATTGCAGAGTCTAAAATATAACAGGATTATGGGTAGTAAAGTAAATCTTTTAAGAGTATAAAAGTAAAATTGAAGAAAAAGCCCACATGTTTGCCATTCACAGGTTTGTGGGTCAGGCAGGCATCTGGGCACAGCTCAGCTTTCTCTATGTCAGGGTCTTTCATCAGGCTGCAGTCAAGGTGTCCATCAGGGCTTCAGTCACATCGCAAGGCTCGACTGGGGATGGATCTGCTTCCAAGCTCAGATGGTTATTGATAGAAATGAGTTATTTGTGGGCCGTCAGACTGATACACTCAGCTCCTTATTAACTTTGGTTAGAGGTTGTCTGCTGTTCCTTCCCCCATGGGCCTCTCTCTAACATGGCAGCTTCCTTCATCAAAGCATGCACGATGAGAAAGCAAGAGAGAGCCTGGTTGCGTGACAGATTTGCAGTCTTATGTAACAAAATAACATAAATGACATCACATAATAGGTAAATATATTTAATTTTCAAAGAATATTATTTTTCTGCACTGTCCATAGTTATCGCTTGCTTGGCCAAAGTTCACTTCTAGTAGCTTCCTCAAGAACTGCTCACGGATATAATACTCTTTGAATGCTTGCATACTCAAAATTGCTTTCCTATAACTAAACAGTTAGTCTGGCTGGCTCTTAAACCTTTGAGTCACACATTATTTTCCTGAATATCATGTAAGTGTTGCTCTATTATTCTGGGGCACTGCTTCTTCTTTTTTTCAATTTGACTATGTGTTTTATTTCAATGGGCACCCTTTATTCCTTGTTAGTGAGAAAACTAGGCTAGGTCTCATGGTGAGTAGTCACAGTTATTAAGCAAATAAACACGCCACTGCTTTCATGCCTGCCTCTATTTCTTCCTGTCTTCAGTCTCATCCGGCATTGAAATATGGAGTTATCCTTACTTGTAACCCACTTAAAAATGACATATCTTTTTATTTTACTGACTAAAGGAGTTTACTACTTGAAGTCTGAAACTTTACTTCAATGACTCAGTTTGGACTGCTCCTGGTCAGTTTTCTCTGGCTGCTTCTTGTGCCCTTTTTTTCTTTATTGCAGAAGATTTTTAGTCACATTATAACTTTAAATGTTTGTCTGCTATTTGTTTTTGGTTTCCTTCTTTGGGTCTGCAGTTATGTTGGATTTCCCTTGTGTCTCTCCTGTATATATCTTTTTATCCCTTTATTTCTTATTGACTTTTTACTTCTATTTTATTTTATTTATTTTTCTTATTAATATGCTTTATCCCTTATTTTTTGCAATCTAGATAGTTTCTGATGCTTTTTTGAATTTAGTTTTTATTTTTATGATGGTTTGATTTTATTTTGCATTTTTCCTTCTATTAGGTTAATCATATGCAATAACCAAGATTTGACCATTTTGTAATGCACAAAAATTTCATATGGTTCAACTTAATATTTTTCTCTTGAATGAGCCAGCTCATATTTTATCTGTTCCTGTTGCCCTATTCCTTTTTCTCCCTGGGTTTTCACACTTTTACTTTGTAATCGTGCTTCATACAAGCAACTGCTTCAAGTAATTACATTTAATTTCCTGAGAAATGCTTATTCGTAACTTTCATCTGTTTCATAGCAATAACTTTTAGTAAATATTGTTAACTTCTTATCAAGTTTTGTTGCTCTTATTTTGGATATCTTTGTTTCAGTGCTTTGTTAAGTTGCCATTTAATTTTTGTCCTTTAATAAGTTGCATTTTTCTAAAGCCAACATTAGGTCTCTGTGGGTGGGGTGGGGTGGGATGTGTGTAGGCGAGTCAGCAAGACTCACTGTTTTTCACCTCCCAAAGTCTTCCCTGATGCTGCAGAGACAGATTCCTCCCTGAAAGCATGACTACTAGTCTGCCATAAAGGATGGCAGTAAGTGGTGATGTATTTACTTGCATTTTTTCTAGCTCACCTCCTCTGCACCTCTGAACCAAGAAGATATAGAAGAACTTCCACCACCAGGCTAGTTAACCTTAGCACCCATACTAACTATTGCATAGTATAGATTTATTTTGCATTTCAGTACACTTCTTGCTTTTCCTAAGTGTACTTTTGCTGGTACTTTCTAAGATACGCTGCGATTGTGCCCTCTCCTCATTCTCTGTATTTCTTTCCTTCATTTTTGCCTTCTGCTTGATTTAATCTGCTTTCACCATACTGATATATTCTTCAGTATGTGCATTTTCTATCTGTTGTGGAAGGTAGTGACATGGTACAAAGGTTAAGGCTGTGAACTCTATAATCAAATTGCCTTTTAGTTCTATTCCTAGTTCTCAATTTGTTATCTCTGTGACATTCTGCAGATTATTTAATATCTGGTGCCTCAATAACTTCATCAGAAAAAAATGGGTATAGTAGTTATATCTGTAGTTTAGTGCAGAGTTAAATGAGTTATTGTGTGCAAAGTTTTACAAACAGTACTTGAAACATAATAACTGCTATACCATTGTTAGCTGTTGTTATTATTGTTGCTATTATTTTCACTAAAAATGTCATTTGCTAAGATTTAAAAAATTTCTTTCTTTGTGCTTCTGGATGATTTCGAGGAGGAAGAAGAAAATGCTGACTTAGACATCTTCATACCAGTAATGTCTTCATTTCCTTTTTCTGTGGCTTATTTTACTCTGTGTCTATTGATTCTTGTTGTTCATTCATTTTAAAGAATGAAACGTTCAGTTGATTAATATAAATGGCTCACCTGGGTTTCTTATGCTATTTCTGGCCTTTCTCTGTCCTGAGAATCCTGACTATCTGCCTGGGCAGGTGTGTAGGGCAAGACATAGTGCAGGCTTCCCTTCAGGGTGTATTCTGAGCTGTGGACGTCTAGGTTCAAGTCATTTCTCTCCGAAATTTGAACCCATTCTCCAACTGGGTGCCAAAACAAGGAGGGCCTTATTCTCGGGCATCAACTTCCACTCTGGGAACTCCAAGCCCTTCTAGGCAGATTGGCTTGATCTCTTTGGAGACTATTTCCTGTATTCCACCATTCAGCCTGGAGATAAAGGGTGCCGCTGCTGGGAGTGGAAGAGGGCAACAGAGCACCCGTTCACAGGCTCTCTGCCAACCTGCGGGCACACGTAAGACTGACCGACTGCTGCTCTGTGTGAGTGGGAAGGCGGGCGTCAGCCTGAGGCTCCCCGTTAGGGAGGGGAGAGTCGGCAAAGGGGTACAGAAAGGGGTCTCCCACAGTCAGCAGGGGCGGAAGGAGGGAGCGGGAGGAGCAGCAGGGCCACGGCGACTGTTCATTTCATGGGAAGGGAAGAAAGAGCTGGGCAGCTGAGATTCTCATTCAGGTCAAAATTGTGAGGAAAGGTTGAGAAAGGGAGGACAGGGTAGGTGGTCAGCAGTGTGGACCACTGGAAGGAAGGAAGAAGCAGTCTGTGTGGTGGTTTGCAAAAATGGCGATAAATGTCATAAAAGTGTCAGAAGGGGACTTCCCTGGTGGTTCAGAGGTTAAGGGTCTGCCTTCCAATGCAAGGAACTAAGATTCCACAACTAGAGAAGTCTGCATGGCAGCAATGAAGATCTAGTGCAAGAAAAAAGAAAGAAAGAAAGCATGTAGGCATTTAAAAAATATCAGAAGCACATTTTTTAAAAAAAATTATTTTTATGAGGAACTGACTGTCTCTGATATGGGGAGGAATCAGAGGCAGAAATCAGAACTTAAAACCACGAGGAGACTGTCCTCTTGTATATCTACTTATCTTCTTATGTGGGAAAGACCATCTTTTTTTTCCCCTCTGGAACCATGTTGAGTCACAGTTCTCTATACATGTTGGCTGAATGGGGAGATGGTCAAATGTCTAACACATCCTTTATGAATGGATCCAAATGAACATTCTCACCTGCATTTTGTTCAGGTCTTCCAGGTAAGTGAGAAGTCAACAGAAAAGATAAGAACTGGGGCCCCAAAGAATTCTAGTTGACATTCCTGTTTCAGATCCTTGCTCTTTGTAAATTCACAGAGGAGTTTAAAAACAGATATCTCCCCCTAAGAGGTATACTCTGAGAACTGTGTATTTTTTTCTAATTTGTTTAAAATCAGCCGGATCCCAGTAATGCAGTTTGATCAGAAAGATTAGTCCATCATCTGCTTTTTTAAAAAATCATTTTCTGCATTTGTAAGAAGGAAAAATATCATTAAGCCAGGCAAGACAATGAGATTTAAAAATAAGTCATTCATTTTCTCTGTGAGCCCTTTATCTTTTTGCTCCAGTGAATCAGTAAGGTACAAGTGGGGAGGGTACATTGTCTGCAAACTTCCCTATCAAATGCTTACCTGCTTATAATAAATATGCAAACTTATGTAAAAAGTGACTGGTAAGTTTCAGATTTCTTCTTCCTGCTGTTGCTGCTGTTAAGTCGCTTCAGTCGTGTCTGACTCTGTGCGACCCCATAGACGGCAGCCCACCAGGCTCCGCTGTCCCTGGGATTCTCCAGGCAAGAACACTGGAGTGGGTTGCCATTTCCTTCTCCAATGCTTGAAAGTGAAAAGTGAAAGTGAATTTGCTCAGTCATGTCCGACTCTTCGAGACCCCATGGACTACAGCCTACCAGGCTCCTCCGTCCATGGGATTTTCCAGGCAAGAGTACTGGAGTGGGGTGCCATTGCCTTCTCCTTTCTTTTCTTGGGCATTTTCCAAAATATTCTGTGTGACACAGTTACATGAAATGCTTTGTAAAATGTAAGGTTTTGTAGTCTATTAAATTGGGAAAATACTGCTATATTTATTTTCTTCTTTCAAAGTTATAAAAGACTTTAATATGTTAAAGAATCCAAGAAGTTCTACAATACAGAAGAATTTAATTTTTGTAGGTAGAAGTTTCCCAATGGAGAAGGCAATGGCACCCCACTCCAGTATTCTTGCCTGGAAAATTCCATGGATGGAGGAGCCTGGTAGGCTGCAGTCCATGGGGTCACTATGAGTCGGACACAACTGAGAAACTTCACTTTCATTTTTCACTTCCATGCATTGGAGAAGGAAAGGGCAACCCACTCCAGTGTTCTTGCCTGGAGAATCCTAGGGACAGGGGAGCTTGGTGGCCTGCCGTCTACGGGGTCGCACAGAGTTGGACACGACTGAAGCGACTTAGTAGCAGTAGCAGGTAGAAGCTTCCCAAAGTTGGGCTCTTTTTTCCTATATAATTCCTAGCATCCTGTAGATGGCACATAGGAAGACTTTTTACTCTAGAGCCCATGACTGTGGTCCAAACAGCCATTTAGATGATGCTGAGGACCACAGCTGGTCTCTGTGGGCCAGGATTCCTGGCCTCTCTGCCTAATGCTAAGAGGTGTTCTCTCATGTCCCTGAAGATGGCTTGCTCCATAACATTCAGTCTCCTGAATGCCCAGCCCAGAGGCTTGTTACTGCGGAACCAGTAAGCTTTATGGATACTCTTCCCCCTTGGCATTCTTAAGGAAACAATACAATATCCTTCAGAATTCCCCAGGCCTCCTGTTAATAAAGTATCTCATGTACTTAAACAGACTCTTATTATAAAATATTTTAACATAACTTGGAAGTTTCAAAAATGTCAGTTTCTAGAATATAATAAAGGTACATTTAAACAGCACTTGCATATTTACACAATTCCTTTCTCCATGCTTCTATGGCTCATAACTTGTACTTCTCTTATAACACATAACACATTCTGTATTTTGTCACTGTCAGTAGGGTATATACTTTTTTCTTGTCTATTAGATTATAGATTACTTAGGAGAAGGTACAGTGACTTTTCCTCTTTTTCCCCCTTGGATAAAATTTCACTCTAGGTTTTACACAGTAAGGCTTTATTAGATGCTTGTTGAGTATTTGGCTAATATTTATAACATCCCCATGGAAAAGACTTGGGGACGTTTCTTTATATCTATTTAACTTATGGGAAAAACCTTAAGTTTTGGGCAAGCTAGACAGATTGAGTCATTTTCCCAAGATGAGCTACTTATAACAGAAATAAGACAAAAACCAAATTTCATGGACTCCAAATCAGAGGCTGAAAAGAAAGTTTAAGAAAACATATCCTCATTCCAAATTCTTTTTTTTCCTTATGCCTATTACAGGCCTCCAGGAATCCAGCTAATAAAGCCTAGAAGTGAGGCAGACTGTAGCAGAATGACAAAATGAATAGAGCACTGGATTTAAAAGCTTGGGTCCTGGTTCCAGCTCTGTCATTGATCCAACTGATGGTGATACAGAGATAAAAAAGACATCACCCAGGCCTCAGGAAACTCAGTCCGGTGCTGGCTGCTACCGTATACAGCTGAATGAATTGTATTTGTGTAATATAACCACATGCTACCATGTGCTGTAGAAGTGGAGTAGAGAAATTATTTATCACTGCTCAAGGACATCAGGAGGGCTACACAAACATATTTCCTGAGATGGGCTTTGAAGGATGAATAGGAGTCGGCCAGGCAGAGAAGAGGGTAAAGGGATATTCCAGAGAAAAGAGTTTGTGTGAAGTTAAGGTGACCTAAAGAAGTAAACTAAGCTGATGGGTTGGAAAGTACTTTTGTTGTCTTAAGTGTTGAAGTTATGTGGGAGGGCTGGTAGGGGCAGGGTTGGCAAAAGAAGAAACTAGAAAGGTGAATCTTTCACCTCCTTGGTTAAATTTATTCCTAAGTATTTTATTCCTTTTGGTGCAATTATAAATGTGATATGCACTCAATATGCCAGCAAATTTGGAAAACTCAGCAGTGGCCACAGGACTGGAAAAGGTCAGTTTTTATTCCAATCCCAAAGAAAGGCAAGGCCAAAGAATGTTCAAACTACTGCACAATTGCACTCATCTCACACGCTAGCAAAGTATGCTCAAAATTCTCCAAGCCAGGCTTCAACAGTCCGTGAACCATGAACTTCCAGATATTTAAGTAGATTTAGAAAAGACAGAGGAACCAGAGATCAATTTGGAGATCCACTGGATCATCAAAAAAGCAAAAGATTTCCAGAGAAACTTCAACTTCTGCTTTATTGACTATGCCAAAGCCTTTGACTGTGTAGATCACAACAAACTGTGGAAACTTCTTAAAAAGGTGGGAATACCAGACCACCTGACCTGCCTCCTGAGAAATCTGTATGCTGGTCAAGAAGCAACAGTTAGAACTGGACATGGAACAACAGACTGATTCCAAATTGGAAAAGGAGTACGTCAAGGCTGTATATTGTCACCCTGCTTATTTAACTTATATGCAGAGTATATCATGAGAAACACTGGACTGGATTAAACACAAGCTGGAATCAAGATTGCCGGGAGAAATATCAATAACCTCAGATATGCAGATGACACCACCTTTATGGCAGAAAGTGAAGAAGAACTAAAGAGCCTGTTGATGAAAGTGAAAGAGGAGAGTGAAAAAGTTGGCTTAAAACTCAACATTCAGAAAACTAAGATTATAGCATCTGGTCCTATCACTTCATGGCAAATAGATGGGGAAACAATGGAAACAGTGACAGACTTTATTTTGGAGGGCTCCAAAATAACTGTAGGTGGTGACTGCAGCTGTGAAATTAAAAGACACTTGCTCCTTGGAAGAAAAGTTATGACCAACCCAGACAGCATATTAAAAAGCAAAGACATTACTTTGCCAACAAAGGTCCATCTAGTCAAAGCTATGGTTTTTCCAGTAGTCATGTATGGATGTGAGACTTGGACTGTGAAGAAAGCTGAGTGCCAAAAAATTGATGCTTTTGAACTGTGGTGCTGGAGAAGACTCTTGACAGTCCCTTGAACTGCAAGGAGATTCAACCAGTCCATCCTGAAGGAGATCAGTCCTGGGTGTTCATTGGAAGGACTGATTTTGAAGCTGAAATTCCAATCCTTTGGCCACCTGATGCAAAGAACCGACTCATTTGAAAAGACCCTGATTCTGGGAAGGATTGAAGGTGATAGAAGGGGACAACAGAGGATGAGATGGTTGGATGGCATCACCGACTCAATGGACATGAGCTTGAGCAAATTCTGAGAGTTGATGAACAGGGAGGCCTGGCGTGCTGTAGCCCATGGGATCACAAAGAGTTGGATGTGACTGAGCAACTAAACTGACTGACTAAACTGATAAAAGGAATTATTTTTCTTAATTTCTCTTTTGGTAGTTTGTGGTTAGTGTATAAAAATGCAGTTGACTTTAGCGTATTGATTTTGTATCCTGTAGCTTTATTGAATTTATTAGTTGTAACAGTTTTTGCTGGAACCTTTAGGGTTTTCTATATATAATATAATGTTATCTGCAGATAATTTTACTTCTTCTTTCTGATTTGGGTGATTTTTTTTTTCCTTGACTAATTGCTCTGGCTAGGACTTCTAGTACAATGTTGAATACTGGTGAGAGTGAGTATCCTTATTCTTCAAAAAATAATATTTAACAAACTTTGTTTTTTAGAGCAATTTTAGGTTCAGGGCAAAATTGAGAAGAAGATAGAGAGATAGCCTGTAAACAGCCTGCTTGCATACATGCGTACCCTCTCCTATTATCAACTGTCCCTACCACAGTGCTGCATTTGTTACAATTGTTGAATCTATGTTGACGTATCACTACCATCCAAAGTTCATAGTTTACACTAGGACTCACTTTTTGCATTGAACCTTCTATGGGTTTGGACAAACTTATAGTGACATGTATCCCCATTATATATGATACAGAATAGTTTCACTCTCTAAAATTCTCTGTTCTGCTTATTCATCCCTCTGTTTCTCCTAACCCCTGGCAACTACTCATCTTTTTACCTAGATATTATCTTCCAAGTCATGGGATTCACTGAGGGCTTTAAGAGAGAAACTGATGGAATTGGATATGCCCCTGAAAACTGAGGAATATGTTTTCTTCTGCATTGCAATTTTCTGACTGCTGACATGTGGCATGCAGTAGGTGCTCTACAAATATTGATTGGATAAATGAGTATGTTTTAAGGAGTGATGACTTCTCAGAGCCTGTCTTTGTATTTGCAAAAACAGAGCTTATAGAGTAGATTCTGCTTGGGTTTGAGGTTCTACCCGAGAGCATCAGAGCTCTGCTTTCCCTGTGTTAGCGACCATCCAGACAGACGTCCCAGAGATCCTACTCGTCCACCAGGATGTCCTCACGGCAGGCTCCCGCTGCCATTCTTCTCAGCGTCGCAGGCTCCGCAGTGACTATGAAAACAGAAAAGACAGGGCAGGGATCGTCCAGCTCATTCCAGCTTCATCTTTTTCCCCATCGCTTTCTGTGCTGCACACGCAGACTGGAGCCATGACCTTCGACAAGCTGAGCAAATTATTTCCTGCTAATGAGCTTAATTATCTGGTTCTCCATTTGAGATAAACTTTAAAATGTTGTAAAGGCCTTCCGAGACCTTTTGTTCCTGCAGGTACTCTCGGTAAAATGGTAGAATGCTCTGGCTCCACACAACCCAGAAGCTGAGGTTGCTCAGATAATGAGGCTGGTGCCCGCCTGCCTCGTCACACCTAGGACTTTATTGGGTGTCCACAACAAGTGGGCAGGAGAACAATTACTATCCTTCTTTTACAGATAAGGAGACTGAGTCCCATGGATGAGTCACTTAAGCCTCTCCCATCCTGGCCTGGCTCCCTTCCGGTTACATGATGCTCTCTTCACGCGCTCACTGGGAAGCCTGGTAGTCCCTCCCTTAAGGATTTTACCATAATAGGCCGACTGAATGAGAGAGACCTCACTGGGAGCAATGATTGTTTCCTCTATTTCCTGATAGGAGAGAGTAAAGCCCAGAGAGCCTGTTGGTCCCCAAGGCCTCAGGAAAGCAGGGCTCCTGGGGTCCCATCCTCCACACACAGCATCAGCTGGGTACCATCTTCTCCAGGCTCAAGAGCTCCTCAGTCACCAACCTCCATTTCTTGAGCACCTAGTCCTCATCCAGAACAGGCTGGGCTTTGGAGAAGTACTTCTCTGACTTACATTTGCTTATGAACCACCTGGAGAGCATGTTAAAATGCCCTGTAGTTCTGGGCTGGCCTCAGAGTCTACTTTTATAATATGCAGGTGATGCTGATCTGCTGGTGCCCAGACCACACTTCGACCAGCAAGACAGTGGAGAGAAGAAGGAAAACCTGGAGGAAGCCTTGCCCTCAAATTGTTCCCTGACAGGTAGAGGGGAACAAGGTCAGAGGGGCAGAGACCTTTGTAACGCTCAAGGGTTAACAGAGGTTTAAGGCATGGCTGGTGTCTGATGTTGTTGAATCAACAGGTGATGAGAAATGATAAGAAAGGAGTACCGAGCTGTGAATTAACAAGGGTGAACTGGCAGGATCCAAGTCCAAGGAGCTCAGAAATGACTACTGATTAATGTACTCTCAAAGCACTAAGTGGAGGGAAAACCAAAAGTAAGTCTTTAGCTTGCCATCTAGGGTTGTTGTTAACGTTTAGTTGCTAAGTCATGACTGACTCTTCTGTGACCCCATGGGCTGTAGCCCTCCCACATGGCTCCTCCGTCCATGCGATTTTCCAGGCAGGAACACTGGAGCAGGTTGCCATTTCCTTCTCCAGGGGACCTTCCCGACCCAGGGATCAAACCTGCATCTCCTGTGTCTCCTGCATTGGCAGGAGGCTTTTTTTTTTTTTTTTTACCACTAAGCCACCAGGGAAGCCATTGAGGTAGTGACTTTCAAACTTTTTTTTTGGACCATGACCGACAAAAACACAATAAGGAATAAATGCTGCCTTGTGTCCTGGTACACTTTGTGAGGGTGGGTGTGTGTGTGTAGAAGTAGGTATATGCACACACATATACATATCTAATGCTGAAGCAAATGTCTCTAGAAAAGATAGTAAAATTTTATTAAAATGTAATTTTTTTTAACATCCGCTAGATATAAAGACATAAAAGAATGGAGTGAGTGATCCTGGCGTCCAGGAAGCTCTGGGGTATGGCAGGGGGACCACATGACCTGGCTGCAGCTGTGGGAGGATGCAGCCACCGTCCTCCAGGATCACTTGGGGGTGCTTCTGTCTGGCCAAGGCCAACCGGAAGCCAGAGGCGAGGGAGCTGTGGTGATGGAGACCAGGGAGGAGACCCTAGATCCCTGGCAGGGCGATGGATAAATGTGGGGTTGGGGTGGGGAGAGGGCTGGCAAACAGAGACTAGCTGACCCAAATGTTTACACTTATCCTATGTGATATATATACTTTGATGTTTTCTATTTAATGCTGTCTGTTATTTTACATTTCTTTTCCTCCCACCCTCCCCAATCAGTCATTCTCTCCCTCTCTCCCTCATGCTGGTTGTTTCCTGCTAAAATTAATATACTCATCAGTGAGTTGTAACTTGCAGTGTGAAAACCACTGGTCTGAAATAAAATAAGGCAAATGCGTTTTATTTTGGAGACCAACTTTGATTGACAGTGATAACCTGAAAAGTGAAAGTGAAAGTTGCTCAGTCGTGTCTGACTCTTTGCGACCCATGGTCTATACAGTCCATGGAATTCTCCAGGCCAGAATACTGGAGTGGGTAGCCTATCCCTTCTCCAGGGGATCTTCCTGACTCACAAATTGAACCGGGGTCTCCTGCATCGCAGACAGATTCTTTACCCACTGAGCTATCAGGGAAGCCTCTGAAAGGCTATGTTAAAAAAGATTCTAAGATTGAATCTAGTAGACTTGTTAGCAAAGAAAGGGTGAGCCATTACACAGACCTGCCATTTTCCAGAAGTGGTAAGTGGTAATCCACATGCCAAGTATGGTCTGTCAATGATTTAAGAGTGCTATGTGACTGGGCAAGACACACATATCCATACATCTTTCTAGTACAGGCCACACTTGTGGGTACCACAGAGACACTCAGCAGCACTATGGGAATTTGAATGACCCAAAGATTAAAATTTAGAAAGAAGGTTTCAGTCCATGTTTATCATGTTTGTTGGATTTTCCCATGTTCTTCTCTCTGGGTGGAAGTACTCAGTGGTGTGAGCTCTTTGGTGAATGAAAAAGTGGGGACCAGTTCTCAGTGAGGTTGAGAGACGTCAAGAGTGGCGTTTCCCCAAAGAGAATCACTGTAGACCTCAGCGTGCACGTCAGGGGTGGGTCTGGCCTGTAGAATTTCCAGGTTGCACCATAAGGGCAGATGAATGATAAACCCGCAGGCGGTCTGCATCTTTGTAAAGCGAGCCCTGACCAAGTGTCCTCCGTGGGGTCAGCCCAACCCAGGTCGCGTGGAGGCTGATGTACAGTGTCTTACTTCACAGAGGAGCTTGTGAATATCCCTCCGGGGCCCAGCGCTGCCCTCTGCTTAGGGCACATCACGAGCTGCCGCAGTGGGCCGTCCCCTGAGAGCTGGGGAGAGCAGTGGCTTCCATCTCGGAGCTGGTGAGGGAGCTGCTCCCGCAGAGCTGGAGAGACGGGGGAGCCACGCAGAGGAAGAGCTGCTGGGACTGAGAAGGGGGAGTGAGGGGATAAAACTCCGCCTAAGTATCATCTTGTCAGGCTTGGGGAGATAAAGCCTGACACATACAGTGATCAATGGCAAAAAAGAAAAAATAAAAATAAAAATCAAGGGAGACACATAATGTGAGAAGCAAAATAGTGAAGAGAATCTTTGAGCCTAGGGAGGATGCAGAGATGTTACGTTCTGTAGCAGCTCATGAGCAACATGGCAACAAAGTAGAAGCAGGGTAGTGAGGACACAGGACTTCCTAGCAGCCTGGAGTTAGAAGAGGACCATGTACCAGTGATGAGCTCTGGTCTTGCTGATGGCTGGGGAAGCCCATGTTTGCCCCCTCCCACGGGAGCCCAAAGGCAGGACTAGCTCTTCCTTACTCTTGAGCCCACCCTCTCTCCTCCTTCTGTTTCTGGGTACATAGCATATTCAATACATATTTGATTGAAAAATAGATATTCCCTGTCAAGAGTACAATTCAGGAACATAAAATATTGACCTGGGAATTATGGAGGCAGCCCAAGTAAATGTCAATTGTTTTTTAAGGTCAAAATAAGCAGGGAAGACCAAGCTGCTGGAACTTCTATCCAGACTGTCTGGAGAAGGATAGTTTAAGAGAAAGCCCAAAGCATTTTCATACTGAGATCCCACATTTGCTAAAGCTATTATCTGCCACCAAATACCCTTGGTCAGAGAGTTATAGAGCTTGTCTGGGAAATAACCATGGTGGTTGTACTAAAGCCTTTGGTGAGAAATTGAAAAGAGCTAAGTTTATTTTATTTTTAAATTTCATTTATTTTTTTTTTTGTTTATTTTTTAGTTTTTACAATATTGTGTTGGCTTCCACCATACAGCAGCATGAATCAGCCACAAGTACACACATATCCCCTCCCTCAGGGCTAAGTTCAGATCCAGTTGGATTTCTTATATGAAGTGTTGGGAGGAAGGTCTGCCAAAAGGCTTCAGTTCTCTCTGTCTCTATCTCTGTCTCTTTCTCTCTCCTTCTCTCTTGTTCTACCCGCTTTCCTGTTCCCGTTTCTCTTTCGTATCTTTCACTTTGTCCAACACAGAGGAAACTGGCATACTACAGTCCATGAGGTCACAGAGTCAGACATGACTTAGTGATTGAAAGACTATTACATAGTTCATGCCCGCATCTCTCAATCCTTACATCTAAACATTTACACATCTGTAAAAGCCAAGAAATGCAAATGATTGAAAGCACCATCCTGCAGGAAGAAACATGAACTTAATTTTTAGTGAAAGGATAGTTGAGAGTTTGATGTTCAACAGTTCAAATAAGAATCACGGGGGATCTTACTTCCTAGCATGGTGCTCAGGCTGGAGCAAAGCAGGCATTAAGGAGGGAAATGCATTGCTCAAAGTCACATGAAATTACCACCTTCCTTCCACTATAGTGAACAATCTACATGGTCGGAGGCTACCAAGGAGCTGATTCTAGGCACTGAGCCAAATCCAGTCAATTAAGAGAAGTCGGGGAGTGTTTAAGATCTAGTAACTCCATCTATCATTAGAATTGAAGTGTTCAACGGAGGATAGCCTGGAGGCTCATCACAAATTTTTCTTGACGTTAAAAAAATTGGCTTAAGGGAATTTTTTTTAAAGTTTCAAAGGTTCTTGATTGGAATTTTAACGTGTATCTTGCAGCTTGATTACAGCTAGAAAGCAGGAAGTAGCTCAAATAAATGCACATTTTCAGCTGCCCAGCACAGTGATAAAGAATAAACTGTTAGAGGGACTTCCCTGGTGGTCCAGTGGTTAAGACTGCGAGCTTCCAATGCAGGAGGCCTAGGTTTGATTCCTGGTCAGGGAACTATTAATAAGATCCCACGTCACATGGGGCTTCCCAGGTGGTGCTAGTGGTAAAGAACCAGTCTGTCAATGTAGGAGACATAAGAGACGTGGGTTTGATCCCTGAGTCTGGAAGATCTCCTGGAGGAGGGCATGGCAATCCACTCCCATATGCTTGTCTGGAGAATCCCCATGGACAGAGGAGCCTGGAGGGCTACAGTCCATGGAGTTGCAAAGAGTTGGACATGACTGAAGAGACTTAGCATGCATACACACACACACAAGCCACCCGGCATGGCCAAAAAATTAATTAATTAACAGGCACTTTATTAAAAAAAAAAGAATAAATTCACAGAACTCCTTAGAGGGGCAGAGAATTGGGAGATGGGTTCAGAAAGAAGATGACCCTCAGAAAGATTTCACCTGAAATGGCTAAGAACTATTATAAGGCCATTATTTTCAGTTTGTAGTTGCACCTACTTATGTCTCTGAGTCTTTTTGCTAAAGAAATCATTAAGACCACTAGTACATGTCCCGTTTTGATGCCATGTGACATTATGGTGTAATCTTACCAAAACAAGAGGACCTCTCTCAACCTCCATCACCATCACCAGGAAAGAGATACATAGTGTACAGGGTGACCTTCCAAGGCAGCTCCAAAGTATACATGCAAATAAGTTAATTTAGCTGGAGTTTCAAGAAAAACAATTTCAAGGAAGCTTCTGAGCAAATACTTGAACAAGTTGTAATAATAGCAATAGCATAGTATCCATGGTAGTAAAGCAAAGGAACTGTGGATAATGGGAATCCACTATTAAAAAGGCAAACTCTGTCTCCATTCCTGCCTGCTCTGCTAGACTTGTGTGTGGCCGGGGAGGAGTGGGGTAGGTGTCAGGGACTGATGGAGAAGCCTAGTCCTAAGTATGGGGGTAAATCTGAAAACTT
Organism: Cervus elaphus; assembly: GCF_910594005.1. Lineage (NCBI taxonomy): Eukaryota > Metazoa > Chordata > Mammalia > Artiodactyla > Cervidae > Cervus > Cervus elaphus. Next base: position 71,015,395 of record NC_057828.1, on the reverse strand, counting down.
GATTTGAGCTCCTTGAGGTGAGCTCAAGGTGGTATCTTGCTGAGGAGACTTGGGGTGAGGGACTGAGTAGGACTTCATCCTCTAAAGAGAACACTTTCTCCCCTCTCAGCATGTTCTGGGTTAACCTGTACACGCTAACCAGTACTGAGATGCTCAGGGTCAGGATCTGGATATGGTCTAGTGTGGTGGCATTGATGTCTGCATAAAACAGGTCAGAGAGAAGCAGCTCCTTGTGATCGCCCCAAATGCACCAGGAGCCTATGTGAGGGTTTGGGCAAAAGGCCTGTGGTCAGAAATGAAGGGACTCTTGTGGCTAGGATGCTTTTCTCATCGAGTGTGGGGGCTGGCCCTATCGAGCCACAGATCTCTTCTCTGAGATATGATGGATACATCTGTGCTCAAATCCTCCTCTGGACATGGGCTTCTGCCATCCTCCAGGGTGGGAGGACTCCACCCGAAGATCATTTCCCAATAATTCGATGTTACATGACCTCAATGAGTCCCAGTACTATGACGACAAGAGACTTGGCCCATGGTCTTTCCTCCCCACACCTCTAGGCCTGAGACTCCTCTCTCCTCTGAATCACTGTGGTACTATGAATTATCTCTCTACCTAGGGCTTTCCTGGTAGCTCAGCTGGTACAGAATCCACCAGCAATGCAGGAGATGCTGGTTCGGTTCCTGGGTCAGGAAGATCCCTTGGAGAAGGGATAGGCTACTCATTCCAGTACTCTTGAGGCTTCCCTGGTGGCTCAGACAATAAAGAATCCACCTGCAATGTGGGAGACTTGCATTCAATCCCTGGGTTGGGAAGATCCCCTGGAAGTGGGCATGGCAACCCAGTCCAGTATTCTTACCTGGAGAATCCCCATGGACAGAGAAGCCTGGCGGGCCACAGTCCACGGAGTCATAAAGAGTTGGACACGACTGAGCGACTAAGCAGGGCACAGCACAGCTCTTTACCTACTGTTTAGGATGGGGATGACTAGATGCCACCTTGTGTGTGTTATGCCTCTGTGTTGCGGTCTGTAAATAGTACTATCCTGTTGGACTCTATGTTTCCCCAGGGAAGTGAGTGCCCAGCCCAGGGCCCAGTACACAGAAAGTGTTAATATCCCTGCTGTCATCTCTCGAATGGGAAGTGAGAAGGTGCAGGAAATGACTGTCATCTCCCTTCTCCAGTGGAGCCAGAACCCAAGTAAACAAGGGAAACTGTCAGTGGAATAAACAATCCCCCGTGATGCCTTTTCAGAAGCCAAAGCAGCTGTTGGAGGTGTCCTGCTGGGAGAGCAGGACTTCCCAGGGGGTGTGACCTGGGCTGCAGCTGTACTCCTGGGTGTTTCCAGGGATGGAAGAGAAGAGCTGGGCTGGGTCACCTGAAAACTCAAGTCTATGGACCTTGTAGGGGGTTTGCTCAACTTTTAAAGAGGTTCTGTTTTCGAATGAGGGACTACTAAAGAGGTAGTGCTTCAAGATAACAAAACCCAGACCTCAGTTCTGCTGCAGAAACCTCGATCAAGGACTGAATTGGCTTGCTGCTGCTGCTGCTGCTGCTGCTAAGTCACTTCAGTCGTGTCTGACTCTGTGCGACCCCATAGACGGCAGCCCACCAGGCTCCCCCGTCCCTGGGATTCTCCAGGCAAGAATACTGGAGTGGGTTGCCATTTCCTTCTCCAATGCATGAAAGTGAAAAATGAAAGTGAAGTTGCTCAGTCGTGTCCGACTCTTAGCGACCCCATGGACTACAGCCTACCAGGCTCCTCCGTCCATGGGATTTTCCAGGCAAGAGTACTGGAGTGGGGTGCCATTGCCTTCTCCGGAATTGGCTTGCTAGGGTTGCCCCAACAAGGTACCCCAGATTGGGTGGCTAAACCACAGAAATTTGAAGTGAAATTAAGTGTTAGTTGCTCAGTTGTGTCCAACTCTTTGAGACCCCACGGGCTGTAGCCCATCAGGCTCCTCTGTTTGTGGGATTCTCCAGGCAAGAGTATTGGACTGGGTTGCCATTCCCTTCTTCAGGGGGTCTTCCCAACCCAGGGACTGAACCCTAGTCTCCCACATTGCAGGCAGATTTTTTACCATCTGAGCCACCAGGGAAGCCCAAACCACAGAAATTTACTTCCTCACAGCTCTGGAGGCTAGATGTTCAAGATCAAGGTGTCAGGAGGGTTGATTTCATTCTAAGGGCTCTTTTCTTGGCTTGTAGATGGTCCTCTTCCTTCAGTGTCTTTACATGGTCTTCTCTCTGTGCATATATAGGCTTTAATCTCCTCTCCTTATAAGGACTCTAGTCATTTTGGATTAGGGTCCACCCATATAATCTCATTTTACCTTAATTACCTCTTTAAAGAGTCACATCTTGAAATACAGATTCTGTGGTACTTTAAGATAGGAATTTGAGGGTACACAATTTAACCCATGATAGCAATTTTGGGCAACATTAAATTTTATTCAACTGAACTTTGTTGAGTTTCTTCAACAAAATTATCGAGAACCTATATTGCACTCTCAGATACTGGGGATATCACAGTGAGCTCACAGGCATTCTGACGCAGAGAAACAAGGAAAATTATGTAGCATGTCAAATAATCATATAGGCTACGGGGGAAGTAGAGTGAAAGAGGAGAGTGAAAAAGTTGGCTTAAAACTCAACATTCAGGAAAATAAGAACATGGCATCTAGTCCCATCACTTCGTGGCAAATAGATGGGAGACAGTGGAAACAGTGGCTGACTTTATTTTTGGAGGTTCCAAAATCACTGCAGGTAGTGACTGCAGCCATAAAATTAAAAGACCCTTGGTCCTTGGAAGAAAAGTTATGGCCAACCTAGACAGCATATTAAAAAGCAAAGACATTACTTTGCCAACAAAGGTCTGTCTAGTCAAAGCTATGACTTTTCCAGTGGTCATGTAGGGATGTGAGAGTTGGCCTATATAGAAACCTGAGTGCCAAAGAATTGATGCTTTTGAACTGTGGTGTTGGAGAAGACTCTTGACAGTCCCTTGGATGGCAGGGAGATCCAACCAGTTCATCCTAAAGGAAAACAGTCCTGAATATTCATTGGAAGGATTGATGCTGAAGCTGAAACTCCAATCCTTTGGCCACCTGATGCAAAGAAACGACTCATTGGAAAAGACCCTGATGCTGGGGAAGATTGAAAGCAGGAGGAGAAGGGGATGACAGAGGATGAGATGGTTGGATGACATCACCAACTCAGTGGACATGAGTTTGGGTAAACTCCGGGAGTTGCTGATGGACAGGGAAGCCTGGTGTGCTACAGTTCACGGGGTTGCAAAGAGTCAGACACGACTGAGTGACTGCACTGAACTGAACTGAACTGATGGAGGAAGTGAGAGCAGAGTCTGGGCTTAGAGAGTGTCATCTAACCCATCCGCCACCTCCAGGCAGCACTGAGTGTAAATCTCCCACAAGGGTGGGTTCATGGAGGAGGGGAAGGATGAGGCTCAACATCTTTCCTTTGTGACTATTGACTCTGCTTTTTCCATAAGACAGATATGCTTTTTCCCACCCCTACCCTGATCATATGTCTCACCATGGTCACAAGGGGCTCTGCGAACAAGGCTGTGACTGGCTATCCCCAAATGAGAGCCACGGATGGAGAGACAGTCAAGGCACTCACCCCATGGCCTGGGAGCCAGGAGCACAAAAAGTCGACAGAGCATTTCCTCCATGGACAAATCCTGACAGTCTGTTAATCCTGTTACTAAGGAGTGCTGACATCCACTGCAGGCTGACTCTGTGCCAGGCACTGTGCCATGTGCCTGGTCTTAGTCATCCTCCCCAAAGCCCAAGGAGCACTATTCTTTTTCACATTTACGGATTAGGAAACTGAGGCTTCGAGAGGTTCTGGAACTTGCCCCCATATCCATCTGATACATCATCAGAACTTTAGCCTCCCTTAGCCACTGTGCTGAACTATCGAAGAAAGAGTAAGTCCCTGGGACAGCTGGAGTTGGAGGTTGATTCCGGTTGGCTTCTTAACACTTTTATCCTCAATTAAAGCTGCCAGCATAGCATCTTACCAAAAGAGCAATAAATCTTATGTCCAATAAGCAAGTGCCAAGCTTAAACCATGCAACATTTTTAACATAAATTTTCCTAACAATTATAACTCATTACTTTGACACAAGGCATGAATGAGTGCGGTCTGTCCGAGGTGACGAGGAAAACACTGGCCAGGAGCCCAGAAACTTGGTCTTTGACAGCAGTGTGAAATATTTCACACCAGTTTCTAGGAAGTGTCACTGGCTGTCCCGACGACAGTGAAGTCTTCTCGCAGTTGCAAGGAGTCTTAACACATATTCCTCCTGGTGTTTTGGGGCTCTTTGGCAGCTTGTGGGCCAGGTGTATAAAAAGAAGTCCTTTTTTATGATGTTTGCTCTCCCAAAGGCATTCTGAGTTCTCTCAAGGTCAATGTTTTGAGGCCTGGCCTTGCTGCTGAGCATAATGCTCTATCCGCAGAAATCCAGAGCCACCTTCCCTATTGTCTCAAAGTAAATCTTTGCTTTGGGGACAATGTCCTCTTTTGTTAAGTGTGATGATGAGAGTTTAGCTGAAAATCCAATGTTGGTGGACAGCTCTGCGTATCAGAGAGGCAGCACATGCTTCACGTGGTTTTTAGTCATTTGGCTATTACGTCTGTGTGTTGCCAGTTCACATGGTTTGCCCACTTTTCTACCTTTTTTAGGGGTGTCTTTTCCTTCCTCACTTTGAAGAGTTGTTAAGATACTCTGACTACGAATCTCTTGCTGATTACACACTGGCAAATATCTCTTCCCAATTTGGGACTCACTTTTTTACTTTATTATACTTTATATATAATTTGTTATACAAAAATTGGGGGCTTCCCAGGTGGCGCTAGTGGTAAAGAACCTGCTTGCCAATGCAGGAGACATAAGAAATGCGGGTTGAATCCCTAGGTCATAAAGATCCCCTAGGGAAGGAAATGGCAACCCACTCCAGTATTCTTGCCTGGAGAATCCCATGGACAGAGGAGCCTGTTGGGCAACAGTCCGTAGGGTTGCAAAGAGTCAGACACTACTGAGGAGACTGAGCACACATACAAAAATATTAAATTTAATCTTGGATTTATACATTTTTCTCTTTTATAGTATGTGCTTATGGGGTCTCAAATATTATTTACAGACTCTGCTTCACATCTTATAACTCCACTCTACTCCACCAACAAACATTATACATCTATAGTTTTCCTATAAGTTTCGTTTGAGATTTCATAATTGCTGTTTTTGTTTGTTTGTTTGTTTGTTTTGTTTTGGCCACAGTGCACAGTTGTGGGACTTTAATATTTTAGTTCCCTGACCAGGGATTGAACCTGGACCATGGCAGTGAGAGTGAGGAGTCCTAACCCCTGGACTGCCAGGCAACTCCTATAACTGCTATTTTAAACATATTTTTCTAAAGGCTGTGACATAAGGTGTCACAATAAGGATGTATATACCCTTGGAGCATATGACTATGTTCCTTAAGGATGAGATTTTTCTCTCTTGGTGGAGCTGGTGTTGAGTCATTGAACATATCTCTAATTCTGGAATCCATCTAGGTCTCACTTGTGGAGAGAGACCCTCATTCTCCCCCCATTCTACCTAGCAATTGTTAATAATATTTCAGCTGCTTAAGCATCTAAGAATATTAAACATTTTTTCCATCATATTCCCCTCCATGGTGCTTTGGCATTATCTATATCTGTATCTGTGTCTTGATCTGTCTGCTTATCTATTAATAGGTTGTGAAGTTGGCACACGTTATGTGTGTGTCTTGGTAACTGATATTTTTCTACCTACGTCTTGTGTGGAACAATATTAAAATTAATGTAAGTTTTCAGAACATTGAAGTTAACGCATAAGGGGCACCCTGGCCTTATAACACAGAATACTGGAATATTAGAATAAGCAGGGTTGTGATATACTACCAACAAGCCCAGGGCCTCAACTCCAGTATTTTCCCAGAAGGGGTCAGGACACACCAGGTGGCTTCAATCTCATAGCTCCACCATCTCCACACGAGGCCTCTTCAGTCACTGGGCAGGGGGTGGAACACAGCTGGAGAGTTGCTCTGGCTCTTTGGAATGGAGCTTTGGCCTGGAATTGGGGCCTGTCACTCCCACCCACAGCTGATTGGTCAGACCCTGTCATGGGATCCCACCTCCCCCACAGCTGATTGGCCAGACCCTGTCAGGGGATCCCACCTCCCCCTGCCACAGCTGATTGGTCAGACTCTGTCATGGGATCCCACTTCCCCCCAACAGCTTATTGGCCAGACCCTATCAGGGGATCCCACCTCCCCCTGCCACAGCTGATTGATCAGACTCTGTCATGGGATCCCACTTCCCCCCAACAGCTTATTGGCCAGACCCTGTCAGGGGTTCCCACCTCCCTTGCGCAGCTGATTGGCCAGACCCTGTCATGGGATTTCCCCCCCCCCCCAGCTGATTGGCCAGACCCTGTCATGGGATCCCACCTAACTGCAAGAGAGCAAATAGATTATTTGGTTAAGCCTCACAGCGGGGGCAGCCTGAGGTGAATAGATCATCCACAAAATGTGCACCTCAGTGACTGAGAATTAACTGTAGCTGGTTATTTTGAGTCCTGCTTTAAGCTCACAGGTCAGGGTGCTTTGCATGCAAATATTAACTAGGAAAATGCCTTCTGGGATGAGGGGACAGGGAGAAAGGCAAGAACATGCAAGTCATCAGAGGTGATGGGAGAGGAGAGAGAGCTTTCAATCTCAGCTCTGGCTTTGACCATGCAGATTCTCACTTGCAGGTGGGAGGGTAATTGAGAAATAAAGCAAAGCAAGACAATGAGAGGACGTCCAAGAATTTTCAGGTAAATAAGAAACGTTTCAGGTGTACATGAAAGTCAAGGTCTATGAAGGAACAATTTGCTGAAAAGCCACGTGAGTGATTTATCGACAGGCTAGAAGAAATCGTGGATAAGATGTTCTTTGTCAGAAGATGCTCACAAAAGAAAAGGAGGAAGCCAGGCCAGAAGTACATGACCAGCTTCCAAATGACAAAGACCTGAGAAAGAGAATGAAAAGAGATTCTCCAGTCCCCCATGTCTTTATATATTCTGCAAAAACTATCATTAAATTGGTATTTAGGACGAGAAAAGGTGAAAACACACCACTGGTGATATTCAGGGGAAAAAAAAAAGTAGTAGGAAGAAAAGGAACAAGTTTCCTGTGACAGGAAGTGAGGAGAGGTGAGCAATCATTGTTTTCCAACGCCAGAAGATAAAATGTGTAGCTGAAAAGTACGCCCGACCTTCCGGCGAGGCACATATCAGACTTGGGAGCGCTGAGACAAAGAGACAAGAGTCGCCTGGGAGAAGGAGGCAGAAAGCAGTGGCTGGATGCAAAGTGGAGGCCATTGTGGGTGGCTGAGGAGATAACGGGGGACGTGCAGAGCCGAAGAGCAAAGCTGAGTGATAAGCAACACAGTGAAGAGAGAGAGAACCGGGGGAAAGGCTGAGATTAATTCCCGTAAAGACATCTTTAGCAGAGGCCAAGAGTTCTGGGAAGAAATAATCTGAGGGACTAGAGTCTTTGGGGAGCCTCGCGAATCCAAATTTGTGAACAAAATGCAGTGCTGGTATCAAACCCCGAGTCCCAAGCTAGGCAGATCGTAAAACAGTCACTGTGGATCGTGTCCTTTTTAAGTGTCAACCGCAGCCCCAGCTGCATTAAGCCCATGTCTCACTGGGCTTGCGGTGATAAACGAGTCATAACAAGCAGTAAATAAGAGCTCGTGAGAGTGTTTGCTCTGTGCTGGGCCCTGTTCTAAAAGCCTGACGTGTGATAACTCATTTAATTTTCACGCCAACCCTGCCTTCACTTTCCTGTGCCTCTGTTTCTTTGTTTTTTAAAAAATGTTTATTTTATTTGGCTGTGCCAGGCCTTTGTTGTGGCATGTGGGCTATAGTTCTCTGACCAGGGATCGAACTCAGGTCCCTTTCATTGGGAGGGTGGCGTCTTAACCACTAGACCACCAGGGAAGTCCTCTGTGCCTCTGTTTCTTCATCTGTAAATCAGAGCATGAGAGGACCCACTGGTAAGGTGAGGCAAGGGCGAGTGTTCATTTGCAGGCAGGGCCACTTCCTCCTGTTGGCTTTGTTGGAATGCCCTCCATGCTTGGGAAAAAGGAAGGGGCAGAGAACCTGGGAGGTGGAGATGGGGAGAGGGGTGATGGTAAGTAACTAGGGCTTCTACCGCTCAGTTCAGGCTGAGTCACTCCTCTGCCCTCTCACTTGTCCATATAGGTCACATCTCAGCTGGGCTTAAGAAGCAGAGAAGCGGTGAAATCGCAGGGCTGGCTGACATGCACACAGACAGAACTAGACTGAGAACTAGAGGTTTCCTGATTCCCCAGGGAATGAGGTGGTTTTTTTTTTCCCGCAGATGAGGCTAAGCCCCAGAGTGGAGGGAACACATTTGAAAACAGAGGGCAAAGGTCAGTATGGAGCTCGGGAGAGATCATCAAATATGTCCAGGAGTGCTTAGTGTGGGTGAAAGTTTAAAAGACAGGGGTTAAGTTTCTATCATAGGAAAGGGGTAGTTCAGGGCAGGAGGCCCCAGAACCTACAGTGTTTTCTCATCTACTTGCTGTGGCCCCGAGAAGCCTGGAGAAGGGCAGCATGACTCTGGACTTCTCCAAAAGTGAGCCGGCTACCAACCCTCATCCGTTCTGCCATCCTCAGTCTTAAGTCTGACGATTTGAAATCCTGAGTCTTTCCCTTCGGTAAACCAGAGCAAGCTTCTCTAACTTTCGTCCGACTCCATGGGTCTCCTGGGGTCAGTCCCTCCATCTGCTTCCTTTCCTGTTACCTCCCCATTTATGGCTGTGACTGTCCTTTGTAATAAGGGATCAAGAACTGTACGTGTTCTTCCAAATGTGGCATCGTTTATTGTGTCCTAATGCAAAAATAGCTTCCTCGGACTTAAACTGGCCAAGATTCTCTTATTTGTCATGTTTTTGTAGCCATCAAAGAAGCAGAGGAGGGAAAGCTTCCTGGAAGCCTGTTTGTCTGAAAATCAGACGATTCATAGAAACCTCAAACCAAGAGAGACAGGAGCAGCTTATGAAATGTAGGCTCCTACCTCCAAGCCTCCAAGCCTGCCAAGGACCCGTTCCCTCCAGGATCAGTCACTGGGATTAAGCCTCATATGTAGTCTTAGAAGTTTCTCTCACCCCACTGCCACCTACATTCTCCAATACTTTTGGGGAGGGTGGAAAATGGGCCCTTCCTTCTTCTACTGGTGAGATACTACAGTCTTTCTGGAGAGCAAGAATCCTTGGCACACATATATAGTTTTTAACCCAGTACATCTGTATTTGGAAACATATCCTAAGGAAATAGTCAGACTATTGCATGAAGATGCAATGGACAATAATGTCCAGTAGAACGTCATTTATTGGAAACAACCTGAAATGTCCAACAGTAGCAACTAATTAAATCAACAGTTGTCAATAGTGGGCTATGTTCCTAGTGAAAGTGAAGTCACCCAGTCATGTCGGACTCTTTGCTACCCCAGGACTGTAGCCTGCCAGGCTCCTCTATTCATGGGATTCTCCAGGCAAGAATACTGGAGTGGGTTGCCATTTCCTTCTCCAGGGGATCTTCCTGACCCAGGGATCAAACCTGGGTCTTCCGCATTGAGGGCAGATGCTTTACCCTCTGAGCCACCAGGGAAGCTTGGGAGTATGTACATACTTATTTTAAATGATATTAGTATATACTTGCATGGCAAGCTATGATATACAATGAAAAAAAGTGAGTTACAAAACAGTATCTAGGGGACAATCCTGTGTTTATATACACATCTTGAAAAACTTTGTGACAATACATAGCAAGATGTCAATACTGGTTGTCTTATGGGAGCGGGAAGATGTGATATAATTTTTTCTTTATCTTTTATTTTCTTCTATAATGAATAGGATTAAAAATAAACAAATAGATACATTTAAAAAATCTATTTAGAATTATCCATGCTTCTTCTCCCAAATCAAGGTGGTACCATTTTCTGAACTATCCTTGATGGGAGAGAAGGTGGACAATATTTCCCCTCATTTATTAATTTTACTTTATTCAGATTGCAGTGAGTATAAGTGTGGTTTTGAAGAGGAAAACGTATCACAAAGATTCAGCCTGCACAGCGTGTATATATGAATTTGTGTGTGTATAAGTCTAAACTAAGAAGGGTTAGCCTCTTTGCCTTTTTAATAAATGTTTGATTATCATTGATTGGTGTTTCTGGCCTAAGAACAAGGCAAGCAATAACATTTTATTCCCAAATCCTCGCCCAGTGCCTGATACATAGTAAATGCTTAATACTTATGTGACATGTGCATGGATTTTCGAACTAAAGTATTTGTAGCACCTTTTGGCAAAGTAATGCCTGCTCTTTCATCAGGGTCTAACGGCTCTGTAGGTCAATAGCATGGTGCAGAAAGCAGAGTAACGGTTGTGCTGAATCAGGCTGACCTGTGTTCAAATGCTCTGTTCTCTGCTACATATGAGCAGTTTAGTCTTTTATTTCTTCTCCCATAATATGGGAATGATAATTGTAAGGATGCAAATTTGAAATTTTCCTTCTTTCAAACCCCTTCTTGTGGATTTCACCTTACAGTCTTTGAAAACTATTTAGACACAGACCAGTGTTAAAATCCATCCATGGAAGCCATTCTGTGTAACTCAAGATGCAAGTAACCTTCTTGAGAGTAAAAACACAGCAGCACGGAAGGCTCTGCCTGAGAGTGCTTACTCCCAGCTTTCAAGGATGATATGGAAAGAAACTGTTTAGCCAGAAATGGTGGATTATTAAGTAGCCTTATCTCAGCTCAGCATCTCTCTGTAAATAAGTCAAGGCTCAGAGCTACTCTGTGAAAGTGCTGGAAATGTTTGAGGACTTAAAATAGCAAAATGCTTTGAAGAAACCCATCTTCCTAATGGAAAAAAAAAGAACACATGAGAAAAATGACCATCAGTTATTTATATACAGCCCAGGCTTCAGCATGCGACAAAAGTGATCATTGCTGACCTACAGTTGTCTTCAGAAATTAGCTCCACCATCTTCATGGAGGTTGGAGATGGAAGAAGGAGTGAGCCAGATGACCACTGCCCATGACCTTTCCTTAGGGCGGTTCTATGGCTGAACTTCATGAAATAGCTTCCTGAGACATTACATGGGCTTGGTCTCCGCTGATACCATTTAAGTCAATAATTTGGCCAAGTAATCAGAGAGATAACAGAAGAGGCTGGCAATGAAGTATGTAGAAAAATGTCCCATGTTCTCTTCTTTGCTTTTATTAGTATATTACAAGGCCAAAAAGAAATACAATACAAATCCCCTGTGTTCGCTACAATCTGTGGAATACAGAGCATGCTGACTCGTGAGATTTTTCACTGTGTGAGTGTGTGTGCGCCTGTGTGCCTTCTGCCTTACTGAATGAGATATTTCATGGAGCTGTGTAAAGACACCCCCTGCCCTGCCTCCACTCCCCTGGCTATATGGAAAAACGCTCCTCTGTAGCATATTGTGAAAAGAGATGGGTGGCCAGGCCCACTGATGAATACACTGAAAGGTTTCCCTAAGTCATCAGTAAATCTGTCGGCTTTTCAAGTTGTTCTTGCTGTTGTTCAGCTGCCCAGTCCCATCTGACTCTTTGCCATCCCATGGACTGCAGCACGCCAGGCCTCCCTGTCCTTCACCATCTCCCAAAGCTTGCTCAAACTCATGTCCATTGAATTGGTGATGCCATCCAACCATCTCATCCTCTGTTGCCCTCTTCTCCTCCTGCCTTCAATCTTTCCCAGCATCAGGGCCTTTTCTAATGAGTTGGTTCTTCGTATCAGGTGGCCGAAGTATTGGAGTTGCAGCTTCAATATCAGTCCTCCCACATGATATTCGAGCTTTAGAGCTACTCTGACCTGTACTTTGGCGTTGGTGGCCCCTGTGGCATGGTTCTGAAGCTGGCTCGTTCCCGCTGCTCGTGGCACTGGCTGCCCTGTAATTGATGAAGTCAGGTGAGCTCCTCTCTGAAAGCAGTGTGTCTACCTGCTATCCTGGGGGAGTTATGCTTCCCAGATTCTCTCCAACAAGAAACATCCCTGAGTCACTCTCAGCCCTGCTCCTAAGCTCAGAGTATCTGGGGCAGCTCCTGATTCTGTGTACTAATCTGAAACCAAGATAGTTTCCTGGGGAGGCTCAGTCTTAGGGATGGGGTGACCAGGGGCTAGGAGGGGGCCACTGAAGACACCCACGTGCTGCTGCTTCCACAGGTGGGCGCATTAGACGTCCGGGCTGCTCTGGTTCTATTTTCCTCACTCAGTTCTAAAATAGATAATCACACTGAGATGGGGGTCAGGCCAGTCAAACAAAGGAACTCTGAGGTTGGCCTGCGATGTGAAAACTGTCAATTATCCTATTTTATGTCCTCCCTACTTTTCTCGGAGCAGGGTCCTCATTTCCATTAGACCAATTTGGTACAATGCTGCATGTTCTAATCCTTTTACCATCTTATCTGAACAAGAGAAATGAGTGCAAATGAATGGGGAGGAAGCCAGGGAGGGAGGGAAGGAAGAAAAGGACACAGAAAGGAAGGAAGAGAATCCTTTTGAAGGGTGATTTTTCACTCCCGTCTTGACAATTTGTTAAAAGCCGATGTAACATCCTAATGAAAGCTGGTTGCTGCTACACAAGGAGGATGATTCTAAGTCAGAAGTGACCTGTTTTAAAACCTTGGTTATCTAATTTTGAGAATCTTAGTCTAGAAATAAGGAGGTCCTCCCAGATTCTGTGTGGTTTCTCTGTGGAACACGGAGCGTGGCTCAGGAGACTTCGGGCACAGAGAATCAGGGCCCCACCTGTGGGCCACCTTCTCAGGAGTTAGGACAGTGCATCACAATATGGTGAAGTGAGGAGGTTAACCCTTCCCTTTGTGAGCTATCACAGGCATACATAGCAAAATATTTCAAAACACCTCATATTTGTTTTTCATGGCTGTAGAACAAATTACGACAAAGGGGCTTCCCAGGTGATGCTAGTGGTAAAGAACCCACCTGCCAATGCAGGAGACGTAAGACATGTGGGTTCAATCCCTGGATGGAGAAGATTCCCTGGAGGAGGGCATGGCAACCCACTCCAGTATTCTTGCCTGGAGAATCCCACGGACAGAGAAGCCTGCAGTCCGTAGGGCTGCATAGGGCTGTGGTCCAGAGGGTTGCAATGAGTCAGACAAGACTGAAGTGACTTAGCACATTAAATTATGTACGTTATCCCTGTTTCTACTGGTCGGGAGTCTATGCACAACTTGACTGGGTCCTCTGGTTAGGGTCTCACAAAACTGCAGGTAAGGCTTCAACCAGGCTGTGTTTCACTGGAGAAGTACCTGTCTCCAAGTGCGTCAGGCTGTAGGCAGAATTCATTTCTCTGCAGTTGTGTGACCGAGAGCTCTTACTTTTCGCTGGCTCTGGGCTGGAGGTGGCCCATAGGTCCTTGCCACCTGGGCTTCTCCAAATTTACTGCTTACTTCCTGAAACCTGCTAGAAGAGTTCCAGCTCTAGGCTGCTAACATGGAGTGGTGACCACCACCTTTGTGAGTTCTTGTTGACTAGCAGGAAGTTCCGGGGCCTGCCCACACTAAAAGGGAGGGGATCGCACAAAAGCGTGGGCTCCAGGAAGTGAGATCACTGGCGGGCGGGGGGGAGGGATCACCAAGGGTTAGTCTGCCACACATCTGGAGTCTCTTCTCACCTCTCTCATCACTCTGACCTTATTGGAATTCTCTCCCAAACCATCTGAAGCCATATTCTCTAAGGATCTTCAGTGGAGTCACCAGCTATCCCAGGTTGGCCCAGACTGGTTTAGTTGAACACTGAAAGTCCTGTATTCTGGGCAACCCCTCCATCTCAGGCAAACCAGGACAGCTGGTCATTCTAAGCAGATCTCAGGTCCTCTTTGGTTTCTCTTCCCTGCCCGCCTCCCCCCCCCCCCCCCAACACCAAGTATTAGGGGTGAAAGAGAAACCAAACTGGTGCCATCCAGATGTGGTCCAACTGTTCTCCAAGCAGCCCTTGGAGCCCCTGTCAGCTGGAGCAGGTGGCAAGGTGGTGGTGATTATGTGGGCCTTCCAGTCACTTCCCACTGTGCTACTGCTGAGCACTATAACTCCCAATTTGCTCATACACATTAGAATCTGTAATACACTGTGTGAACATTTCCACGGCCGAATGTTGAGGCCTTAACATTCTCATCTTACGTAGGAACAAGCCAGGATCCAGCCTCTTGACCTGGGAGCCAGACTTCTTCCACAAGACCATGCAGGTTAGCTGAGCATTTCTTGGCCACCAACTGTGTGCAGGGTTCTGGACGTGAGGCCGGGCAGTGAAGCAGTTTTAGGGCCTTGTTTGCCTGTTGCTGGGCTTCCCTGGTGGCTCAGATGGTAAAGAATCTGCCTACAATGCAGGAGACCTGGGTTCAATTCCTGGGTTGGGGAGACCCCCTGAAGAAGGGAATGGCAACTCACTCGAGTACTATTGCCCGGAAAATTCCATGGGCTATAGTCCACAAGGTTGCAAAGAGTTGGACACGACTGAGGGACTCTTTCACTTTTTCCTATTGCTATTAGTTTGTTTGTTTGTTTGTTTTTATGAAAAGAGTAAATCCCATCCCATACAGAGTTTCTAGTTGCATTGGCAAAGACCTCAGTTAGGACTAGAACATACTCAGTTTGACAGATTTATTTGAACTTACTAAGGAGTCAAAACTGGTGATTTCAGCTACTTGGAAACAGGTACATTTACCTTAACATTACCTTAGTGTAATTTCAAAGCAACGTAAGTGTGAATCCTCAAGGCTGAATATGTAGCTTATGCCCGTGACAGGGACTTTCCTTCCTTTCAACAACAACAACAAAAAAAACCAAAAACACAGGCCGGTGCAAATTGGCATACTAAAAACAGAGTTCAAAGGCCCTGAGGGAGGGCAAGGTTATGTAACTCCTGAAAAGTTCAAGGCAAGGTTAATGTGAGCACGCAGAGTGGTGGTTTCAGACTACATTAGGAAGGTGGTATAGGTGAGCAATCAGACAGCGGTGCCTGCAGCAGCCAGCCTCCGTCCCATCAACCAAGCAAATCAAGTAGCAACTTAACATCTACAGGCAAGAAAAAGGTCCAGGGCAATCATCTACCTCCCCGCCTGCCCAGCCAGGCAGATTTCTGTCATCCGACACCACGGTCTAGGTTGGCTGATGAACAGGTCTCATGTCTTGGAATGCAAGTTTGATTTGCTTTGAGCACCGTTTCATTAACCCCAAACTGAACTGAAAGTGTTCTAAACAGGGTGGTAGACATCACTCCTCCAGAGGCGTGAAGCTGTGGTCAAGGTCACTTGGTGGAAGAGCTTTGCATTAGGTCTCACGCCCTGAAGTTCTAGGCCTGTATGCAGGTCCTAAGGGCAGTCACATGGGTCAGAACAGTACTGGAAGTTTTGTTTAAAAACATATATATATTTGAGTACAAAAGATGTCAGGCAGCCGACTTTATGATAGACGGTGGGACTGGAGGACTCTGCACTCGTTTATAGTAAACTTTCAAGTAAGTACCTGTTCGCAGCAATATTGAGATTTGTTCTATTATCATCTCTCACTGAGTTTTCCAGAGCCTGTTTCTAAATGATAAATAATAAGTGAAAGTCGCTCAGTCGTGTCCGACTCTTTGCTACCCCATGGACTATAGAGTCCATGGAATTCTCCAGGCCAGAATACTGGAGTGGGTAGCCTTTCCCTTCTCCAGGGGATCTTCCCAACCCAGGGATCGAAGCCAGGTCTCCCGCATTGCAGGCGGATTCTTTACCAGCTGAGCCACCAGGGAAGCTGAAGAATATTGGCGTGGGTAGCATATCCCTTTCCCAGCGGATCTTCCCGACCCAGGAATCAAACCGGGGTCTCCTGCATTGCAGGTGGATTCTTTACCAACTGAACCATCAGGGAAGCATTGAGTAAAAAAAGAGGTTCCTCGGCCAAATGCGTTTGGTAAATGTTGGTTTGAACTGAGTTCAATGGGATGAATTTATTGTAGGACTTCTCAAAGCCTATTCAATATAGTAAAACTCATTACTGACTCACAATTGGCATCAGCTGCAGAGCTTTGTTTCTTGTGAAATTGTTTTTTTTTTTAATAAATTCATATTTTGAAATTATTTAGGACTCATTAGTGGGTTTTAAAGTAAACAACAGATATAAACCCACACCAAATAGTACAGAGTTCCATATACTATTCATCCAGAGTCCCCAGTGAAAATATTTTACATAAACATTGTATGCTGTTAAAATGATATTAACATCTCAGATGTATAGTAAATTTGAATTTCATGAGTTTTTATGTACACTTTCTCTGTATGTAGTTCTGTGTGCATTGCTGTTCAGTCGCTAAGTCGTGCCTGACTCTTTTGTGACCCCGTGGGCTATAGCCCACCAGGCTCCTCTGTCTATGGGATTTTCCAGGCAAGATACTGGAGTGGGCTGCCATTTTCTTCTCTAGGGCATCTTCCCGACTCAGGGATCAAACCTATGTCTCTTGCAGGTCTTCTGTGTTGCAGGCGGATTCTTTACTGTTAAGCCACAGGGAAGCCCTCCTGTGTGCATAGTTCTATGAAACTTTTTCACATGTGTATATTTGAGCAAGCAACACCACAATCAGGTTATAGAACCATTCCATCACCACAAAGAAGCTTTCTCACATCACCCCTTGATAGTTTCACTGTTCCCCCAACCCTGATCTTTGGCAACCACAGATCTCTTCCATGTCTCGACAGTTTTGTCAGCCAGAGAATGTTACATAAATGGAATCACACAGCATTGAACATTTCCAGATTGTCTTTTTATCTTTTAGCATCATGACCTGGAGATCCATCCAAGTTGTTGCCCATATCAATAGCTTATTCCTTTTTATGGCCAAGTAGTTTTCCATTGTTTTGATATACCACAATTTGTTTATCTAGTTACCAGTTGAGGAATATTTGGGTTTGTTTTCAGGCCTTTGGTTATGCAAGGACATCTCCTATGAAATGTGTGTACACATTTTTATGTGAATAAAAATTTTCATTTTTCTCGGATAAATGTCCAGAGGTCGTATGGTATCCTTCAGAGATTTTAGAAGCTCGAGGTGCCAACACCTTACACAAGATGTTGAACTGACCACAGATGCATGTTCTCCATGAGGAGATCTCATTAAAAACAGGCTCAAACCCACGTGGAGAAAAACAGTGCAAAAGGGAAATGGAAACAGACCAGAGTTCCACAAAGGGGCCTGGAAGACGGCCAGTGGATGCAGGGGAGGCAACCGCTGAAGCAGCATTCAGGAAGCCGTTGGCTCGAGGATGTGCTGTGGAGAAGGAGGTGATGAGCCTGTTAGAGCCCCGAGAGGTTGGGAAGCGCAGAGGGAGCCTTGGTCTTACCTGAAGGCCACAGGTACTTCAGGGAACAAAAGCAAAATGGAAGGATATGTAAACACATTTAGAAAAAATGGAGAATGTACTGCTTCTATCTATGAGAAAAAGAGGATATCTTAATATAGAAGTGACCAGAGAACTCTCAGAATCTAAAAGTATGATTGTTAAAACTAGAAAAAAATTATAGAAAGCTCCAGAGGTAAAAGCTAAAAAACAGTCTCAGAAAAAAATTTTTACAATGAAAAAAATAAGATAAATATATGCGATATCAAAATTAATTCAGAGATTGGATATCTGATTAAGAAAGTTATCAAAATAGAAGAGAGTAAAAATAAAAGTGAGAACTTATCAAAGAATTAACCCCAGAGGATTTCTTGGATTCCTCCAGTGGGAAAACACCCACCAGGCGTAATGAGCAAGAAGGGTCTCAGCTAAACACACGTGTGACATTTCAGAACAGCGAGAACACTGACCCTCAAATCTGTCAGAAAAAAATACAGAAATAAGAATCATATTGGCATCACAGATCTTTTCAGAAACACTGGATGCTGAAGACAGTAGATTAACGTCTTTAAAATTCAGAGGCAAATATTTTGAACCTAGATTTCTATCTCCAGCCAAATCTTGGGTGAAGTGCTACAAATAGAGGCTTTTCAGGTGTGCAAAGAGTCACACATATGCCTCTTGCCGTCTTTTGTAGGGTGTTTCTTAAGAAGATTTGCCAGTAAAGAAAAGCGGCTAAATCAAGTAAGACGAAATGTAGAACTTGAAAAAAAAAAACAAAGATTGCACCTGAAGGCAAAGCTATGAACAGTCCCAGGGAGCAACCTGCCTAGGGTGGAGCAAAATGAGGAAACTGGAGATTAGTTTTTAGAAATAATGTTAATTAATAGACTAGAGATGATGATGGAGAGTTTGAAACTTGAGAAAATTATAGCGGTGAAGTGTAGGAAGGAAGGAATAATTCATTCAAAGTTGTCTCTAGGAATATTTTCTTATGAGTATCACAGGGATCATATCAAAGCAGCTGAGAAAGAAATATAAAGCTAACACAATCAGGCTTTTCTGGTAAAGCATCATATAGCATCCCTGAACTATTTCATGATCTACAAAATTGTGCAATAAAAATAATAGGGCTGACGGGAAAAAAAGGGTTTGGCTGATGAATCAAAACTTGTAGAACTTTGTAACTAAAGCACTAACAAAAACAAGTAATAATCCTAAGAAAACTATTAGCACAGTTAACTGTTTGCTGGCATTTGCAGCTAGAATCACAGTTAGTTTCTCCATGAACACTGGGGTTCTACTTCTCCTTGGTCCTTGAAGACAAAAACCAGGGTCATCAAGATTAAAATGTACAATCTAGGAACAGCCTTCTTCATTAATCTGTTATTTTTTTAAAACACAGGGGCTGTATCTTTGTAGCAGCAACGTTTGTATTCAAGCTTCCTTCCATTATTTAATATAGAAGCTATTAAACCCACCTCTTCTTCTTTTTTTTAAATTGAGGTATAGTTTATTTACAATGTTGCTTTAGTTTCAAGTACAGCAAAGTGATTCAGTTATATGTGTGTGTGTGTGCATGCATATTCTTTTTCAGATTCTTTTCCATTGTAGGTTATTATAGGATATTGAATATAGCCACCTGTGCCATACATTGGTCCTTGTTGTTTATCTATTTTACATACAACAGTATGGATCTCCAGCTTTCCTCTTTGGTAACCATGTATTTATTTTCTGTGTCTGTGAGTCTCTTTCTTAAACCCACCTCTTTCTGAATGGATGAAAGGCACCACTCTAGAATGTTTTCTTAAGATCTTTATGTAATGTCAAGGGCTTTTCTTTAATTGTGAGAAAATTTGTACTTGATTGCTGCAAACATTAACATGCTGGGGAAAAAAAAAATTATCTGTGAACCAGTACAATGTCCGTGTCCTGACACTGTCCCCTGTTTACTGGCTGTATATACACAGGAGAACAAACTGCTCCTGGCTCTACAAAAAACAGCACAGACATAGGAATCATAGCAAGAATACTGCCTATTGATTTTTAACTTTTTGAATCTATTGACAAGCATGGTACCCTCCCCGCACCCCACCTCTTCTTGCCAGCACTGCCTGCAGACTGTGTGTCCTGGGGGTGGACAGGAACTGCTGCTCTGACCACGCTGCTCCGTGTTCCTGAACTGGGTGTCAGAAAAGGACCCGATGCTTGTTTTGGTCAGGGGAACAAAGGGGACCAAACAGAGCGGACTCATTTATAAAAATGAGCCAAACCCTCCTCCGTTATACACAACATCTACAGCTGATAAGCCAAGGGACTTTCCTGGTCGTCCGGTGGCTAAGACTTCACACTCCCAATGCAAGGGGTGGGGTGGTGGTGGGGGTGGCTTGGTTCAATCTCTGGTCAGGGAACCAGATCCCATATGCCGCAACTAAAATTCCTGCATGTAGTAACTAAAAAATCCTGCATACCACAATGAAGATCAAAGATCTTGCATGCTACAACTAAGACCAGGCACAGCCAAAGAAATAAATTAAAAATAAAGAAATATAAAAATGACAGGTGCTATATGACCCACAGTGGTGATCACCGAAGTAACTAGAAGACGGAGATCAAGTTGGTTGTCTTTGGGGGTAAAAGCCTAGGGAATTGGCTAGGAGGGTGTAGAAGAGAGCAAGGGACTTCTTTTTTTCAAAAACTCTTCTGGATTATTTATTTTTTCACTTGAGCCAAATGCACATGTTAATGAAAATGAAATAAACTTAAAAAAAAGTCTACTCCTCTCCCATCCCTACAATTCTACAGAAACTAAGAAATCCTGATTCTGGGAAAAACAGGAATTTGTAGTGTGGAAAAGATCCACAGGTGATTTGGTTGCTTGTTAGAGGTTAAGTCTTATTGCTCTGCTTGGGTGATGAGGGGCTTGCGGGGAATGGCATGCAACTTACTTGGTTTCGAATCTCTCTTTTTTCAGAATATCTCACAGGATTTGTGTCCTATGAAACACTGGAAATGCAGACCGTTTGCAAATGTACATCATTCTCTTGAGCAGGAGGAAGGGGGTAGAACGTTGTAATTGGAAGAAACCGTGACTCGTTCATTTGGTTTTCATGATTCCTAAGCCCCCAGCACTGAGGCAAGAACTTAAGACTTCTTTTCTCAGGAGGAGGACAGATCACACAAAGCCATTGTCAGTTCCTCAGTGGCTCATCTTGTTAACAATATGTGCAAGGTGAGTCAGTCCAGGTTTGGGCAAGGCTGCCAGGGCCCAGGCAGGCCTCTTGCTCATGAAGTGAGCTCTATGAGGTGAGGCTCTGGTAAAGTTAGCCTCACGAGCTCTCTGGTAACTGGAGGCTGGACAGACAGTTTTAAATAGAGAATGCCAGGGTGGGTCCAGTCAGAGAGAGTAGAGAAGTGAGGACTCTCCAGGTCAAGGGGTTTGGAATTTCTGAGCAAGAAGAATCTGAATGACGATCGTTCCCTTGTAGCCTAGCTGTCCCGTGGGTCATGCCGCGCTCCTCAGCAAGGCGTCACCCAGCCTCTGCCGGAGTGGAGTCCCTGATCATGGCTCCAGCGGAGGCTCTGAGGGACGTTCTGAGGATTATCCATGATGACAGTGTCTCCCCCTGGAAAAGCACCGAGGGGCAGTAGACACGCCTTTAGATGAAGAATCAGAACTTCTGGATTCTAACGTGGGCCACAGGGCAGTTGAAGAGAGAAGGTCTGATAAATTCTACAGCCTCTAGCAAGGCCTTCCAAGTCAACATGTAACAGTCTATAGCCTGCAAAAGTAGCTTCAAAATATGTCTTCTGGTTGCCCCCACCAAAACATTGCCCGCCACGAGTTTCCCCTGTGTGGAAATTCTGAAACTAATTGTATTCCAGTGAGGCCCAGTTCTGCTCCCTGTTTGTGTGTGTGCATGCCAAGTCACTTCAGTCGTGTCTGAGTCTTTGCAACCCCATGGACTGTAGCCCACCAGGCTCCTCTGTCCGTGGGGATTCTCCAGGCAAGAATACTGGAGTGGGTTGCCATGCCCTTCTCCAAGGGATCTTCCCAACCCAGGGATCAAACCCAGGTCTCTTAAATCTTCTGCAATGGGAGGCAGATTCTTGACCACTAGCACCACCTGGGAAGCCTCTGCTCCCATTTGCTTATGGCCTTTTCTTTTTGTTCTATTCATCTGTAAAATGGGAATGGGGAGGGGGATGAATCGGTCAACCTTTAATATCCGTTCCAGCCCTGATATCCCAGGCTTCTATGTTCTCTAAGGGTGAGGAATGTTCTGGGACAACCCCAGTTTCCATCAGGTGAGACAGCTCTTGAAAGCCAGGCAAGGATGAGGTGCAAGGCATGTTTATAGACTCCTTAAGGCCCAGCCTTTCTAGCAGATACCTCTGTTCCTTTCCAGATAGAGACAGATTTCTCTTTCTCGGGAAGGGGAGAGCTGCTAGTCACAAAAGCACAGGAACAAACACGCACTTCTTAGCAAATCCTCCATTTCCCCCAGAAGTGTGCGGCTGCCTGGGGGGAGCTGGCTCTCTGCTGACCCAGATAAGCAGACCCAGGCTCTGATGTGGCTGTGAGACATTTCAAGGTGCCTCTCTCCGCAGGACGTCGGGAGGCTGGGCGGCCCCGTCCAAACACAAGCACACCAGCAGTAGTGTCCCTACCCAGACAGATGCGAACACAAAAGAGACTGCAGCTAATAAGATCCTCTGGTGTTTGTAGCTCTAAGCAGGTAAGGTCATTAGAACCGTTCTTTATAATACATTTTTTTCCCCTCCTCATTCTGATGGAGTAAAAATAGGCTGAAGGAACTGATTTTATTTCCCATTTAAGTTAGTTCAATGGAAGGTAGAGGTTCTTTTTGTTTTTTCCCTGTGTGTGTGTTTCTGTGCAAGGGATGGGGGAGGCCTGGGGGAAGGAGAGTTTTGAGATGATGCTATTGGGTCCCTTGGTTAAAGAAGAAAAATGTCAGGCTTGAAATGGTTTCCTCTGGGGGCTGTTTGTGGAATCAAAACGCCTCTCCGGTTTGCAGTTCTGAAACCCACTACTGTGACTAAAAAAAAAATGACTTTCAATTTAGAGGGGAAAAAGGCTGCAGCTCCTGGAGTCCCCACTCGGCTGAGGAAAATGCCCCCGGATGAAGTGAATGCCGTGGATTTGGATTTCAAACACCAGCATTGATCTCAGCATCGATTGGGGTTGTGCGGCTGGTCTCCTGTTAGCGCCAAGCCCCGCCTTGTCCCCCAGGGGAAGAGGATTGATCGCAGGGTGTAGCCGTGGGGCCGGGATGGAACAGGAAGGACAAAGGGAGCCAGTCCCATGATGAGGGAAGGACCCCAACATGCTCTCCCAGTAAACTGAAATTCTGCAATCAAAGTCTCACCCTTGGCAACTCCCATCCTCCTGTACTTTGTCAACACTTTTCTCCTGGGAAGGCTCAGTGCTTTGAAGGATGCTCCGGTTAAATCTCTATTTACACCACCACCAGGAGAAGGGCGTGTGGATAAACGATCACGCCTCCTTCCCTCCTGTTTCTGGGACCCTGTACCTACGAGATTTCTTGGTCTATATAGACCTGCTCTAGGACTTTACTCTGCCCCCTTGATTCTAGAGTGGTAGACTAATGAATTGTTAATTCATTCAACACATTTTTATTGGGTGTCTACCATATGTCGGGAGCTTAGGATGGCTCTGAACAAAATAGACACAGATCTCCGTCCTTGTGAAGCTTCTGTGCCAGTGGGGGAAGATGGATGATAAACAATAAACATAAGATAGAAAATGATCATATGTTTTAAGGTGATGAATGCTATGGAACAGGCACGGCAGAGCCTGGGGAGTTGGCAGGACAGCTGGGGGTGCTCTGAAGCTGGGTAAGGAATCACCTCCTTGGTGAGGAGGTGATACCTAAGCAAAGACTGTAGGGAGGGGAGGACTTTGGCCATACAGATACATACAGCTAGAGATTTCAGGCAGAAAGAACTATGAAGTGCAAGCCCCCTAAGGAGGCCAGTGTGACTACATCAGGATGTAAGTGGGTGGCTAAAGATGAGTAATGGATAGTCAGGGAAGTCCTGGGCTCTCAACCCCGAAGGGAGTTATTGACCATTGTAATACCTTTGGCTTTTATTCTGAGATGAACAGGGGAGCTGTAAGAGAACCTTGAATAGAGGAATGGCAAGATCTGACTTAGATTTGTTAAGGAGAGCTCTGGTTGCTGTGTTGGGAAGAGAAGGCAAGAGTGCAGAGCAGGGAGACAGGAGGAGGAGAGAGATGAAGGAGGCAGCAGAGGTAGAGGTGGTGGGAAGTTGTCCGTCTCCAAACATAACCTAGAGATGAAGTCAAAGAGGTTTTCTGATAGATTAGTGGTATCCTAGGGTTTCGGTCCTCAGTCCTGCAAGGAGAAATCAGGAGTTTTGAGTTAGACATGTTGAGTCTTGAGAGGTCTGTTATAGACATCCAAGAGGAAATGTTGAGTTCAGGTCTAAAGTCATTTTGGAGGGGAATCTCTGAGCTTTAAATATAAATTTGGAAGTGGATTGCATACATATGGTATTTAAAAGTCATAAGACTGGGTGTGATCACCAAGGGAGTGAGTAAAGATGCAAAGAGGACAGGTCGGGGCACTCGGGAACAGAGCCCTGGGACACGAGCATCAGGAGGCTGAGGAGGGGAGACCAGCAAGGGAGGCTGAGAGAGACCCCCGCGACGAGGAGCAAGTGGGGTTCTCGGAGCCAGGTGAGGAAACAGACCAAAATCAGCTGGTTCAAGTGCTCCGAGGAGGTCAAGAAAGAGGAGGACTGAGATGTTATCATTCTTTTTAGCAACATGAGGCCCCTAGTGACCTGATCAAAAGTTGTTTCAGAGAAGAAGTGGAGGCAAACACTGAACTGGCTCAGCTCTAAGAGAAAATGAGAGGAGAGGAATTACTAACAATATGGAAAACCCACTTGGGCAAAAATCAACTCAAAAGAGACTGAAGGCTGGAATGTTAGACCTGAAACAATAAAACTCCTGGAAGAAAATGGAAAAACTTCTTGACATCCGTCTTGGGAATTTTTTTTTTTTGATTCGACAACTAAAGCCAAAATAAACTACATCCAGCTACATCCAACTAAAAGCCTTCTACACAGCAAAGAAAACCATCAACAAGATGAAAAGGCAACCAAAGGAATAAGAAAATATTTGCAAATCATCTAATCTAATCAGGGATTTCTATATCACTCAGCAAAAATCAAAAAATTCAATTTTTAAGATGATCAGAAGAACTGAATATGTATATGTTTTTCCAAAAAGGACATACACATGGCCAATAGGTACATGAGACTCAGCCTCACTAATCATCAGAAAAATGCAAATCAAAGCTATAGTGAGAGTTTACCTCATATCTGCTAGAATGGCTATCATTTAAGAGACGAAAGATAAGTGTTGGCAAGAATGTGAAGGAAAGGAAACGCTTGTACACTGTTGGTGGAATGTAAACTGGTATAGCCACTATGGAGAACAGTGCGGAGACTCCTCAAGAAATTAAAAATAGAACTACCATGTGATCTAGCGATTCCCTTCCGGGTATATAGCTGAAGGAAATGAAATCAGTATCTCAAAGTGATATCTGCATTCCCATGTTCACTGTGGCATTGTTTATGATAGCCGAGACATGAAAACAACCCTGAGTGTCCATCAGTGGATAAGTGGGTAATGAAGCATACATATGTTTATGCATATATATAAAGTGGAATATTGTTCAGTCATAAAACCCAAGAAAATTCTGCCACTTTTCACAATATGAATGGACCTTAAGGGCATTATGTCATTAAGTGAAATAAGTGAGGCAGAGGAAGACAAATATTATATGATCTAATACGTGGAATCTAAAAAACAAAACTTGAAAACAGATTACTGGTTGCCAGAAGTGGAGGGTGAAGGATGGCAAAAATGGGTTGAAGGTAATAAGAAAGTAGAGACTTCCAGTTTATAAGATAAATTGTGGATACAATGCATGGCATGCTGACTATAGTTAACTGAATTGCATATTTGAACTGTTCAAAAGTTTCTAAAAGAATAAATCTTAACAGTTCTCATCACAAGGAAAAAATATGTCTATGTGAGGTGATGGATGTTCACTTATTGTGATAATCATTTCACGATATATATATTTATCAAATCATTATGTTGTATACCTTAAACTAACACAGTATTATATATCAATCAAATCTCAGTAAAACTGGAAGAAAGAAATTCCTTTGAATGGATTCGATGCAGAGGAAAGCAAAGAAATGAAACAGCAACTAGCAAAAAAATAGGGTCGGGACTTCCCTGGTCATCTATAGTGGTTAAGAATCTGCCTTGCAATGCCGGGAATGCAGGTTCAATCCCTGGTCAGGGAACTAAGATCCCTCATGCTGTGGAACAATTAAGCCCTTGAACCACAATTAGAGAGTCTGTTCACTGCAGTGAAAGACCCCATCTGATGCAATGAAGATCCTTCACGCCACAACTAAGATCCGACAGGCCAAATAAATAAGTATAAAACATAAAGAAATATGACCAAGGTAAATTTTTGTTTGCCTTGTACTGGTTTTGGTTTTGTTTAATTTAGTTTCTTTTTTTGTTTGTTTTTTGTCTTTTTGAAATATTTAAAGGCATTAGGGGTGTGTGTGTGTGTATAATAAGAACACAACATGAGATCTACCTTCTTTGATTTTTAGATATACAATACAGTATTATTATCTATAGGTACAGTGTTATTCAGCAGAGCTCTAGAATTAACGCATCTCGCAAAACTGAATGATTTTAATGACTTCCCATGTTCCCCTACCTCAGTCCCTGGCAACCATCATTTTATTCTGTGTTTTTATGAATTTGGCTATTTTTGATACCTCATGTATAAGTGAAATCATGCAGTGTTCATTCCTCTGTGACTGATTTATTTCACTTAGTATAATGTCCTGCAGGTTTATCTGTGTTGTCACATATGGTGGGATTTCCTTCTTTTTTTTTAAAGGTTGAATAATATTCCAATGTATTTGCCAATCACATTTTTTAAATCTGTTCATCTGTCACTGGATATTTAGATTGTATTCACATCCTGGCTACTATGAACAGGCTCCCAAATTCTGTGTACTTCAAAGAACCTGGGATTGGGTTTGGTTTAGTTTTACCAAGGGAAAAATATAGCAATCCTCAGTCAACTAGCCAATATATGGAATGTTGTCATACGTCAGCACTGCCTTGGGTTTCTCTGGTGGTTCAGTGGTAAAGAATCCACCCTCCAGGGAAGGGAACAGCAGCCAAAAGCAGATGCCTACAACCACGGGGCTTGTGCCCCTGGCCTTGCAGTGCGTTGCCTCTCAGATCTTTATCTACTCCCTGGGTTTTCTGTAGGATAGGAAGAGAGGCAAATCAGAGCTGTGTGTGAGCCTGCCTTTTATCCCCCCAATAAAAAAAAAAGGAGCCGAAGGAGCCCCACACGCTCTGGGAGCACCATCAGCTCCCTTGGCTCTCCCCTCCTGCCCGCTTCGCACAACGTTGCAATCCAGAGTCTAGAGTGGCAGCTACTGTCAGCAGCGCTCATTCAGGGGACAACTGCGGAAGAGCCCTGTGCGGGTGTCCCCAGACTTGCTGCTGGATTCGTGGTGTTAGAGGCAGGCAAATGTGATAAACCGAGGAGGTGAGCGATGCATCTGATGTTGGAGGACTGGATCGTGGGGGAAGATGACGGCAGACACCCTCAAGGTCACTATTTGTTTACCTAGCTTCAAAATTTTCTCTGGAAGCTGCATAGACTAAGCCTGCTTTATCTTCCCAAACATGAAACGCTAGGCAAGACACATGTCAAATGAAAATAGCCTTTTTAGTCAATATTTTGAAAAATTTGACAGCAAGTTAAATCTCAAGAGCCTATTTCCTGTGTTTTGTTTACTTTGTTTGAGGGTGAGGGACAATTTACCAATGATTATTTTGTAGCAAACATCAGTCTTGATTATAAGGAAGCACAGTATAGCTGGCACTCGGCTTCCTTTCCAGCCACAAAGGAGCAACGTCTTACACGTCCACGTCTTCTGCTTCAAACATGGATCAGTATCCAAACTTTCGCTGGAAGTCAGAGGGCAACTCTTTGTTCTCAGTTCCGCACTGGCCCTATCCGTCTCTCTGCTTACTCACTTTCTTGATTGATGTCTCTATCTCCATTTGTTCTGGCTTGGCAAGGAGTCTCCAGATTAATACAAACTGGAGGGGATGTTGGGAGGCTCTTACTATCCAGGAAAGATGACAAAGGTCTAAGCCAGGGCAACGAGAATGGGAATGGATATATGCACTGGAAGAAGGGGTGTCAAGGTGACAGCTAAGATATTAACTTGGAGGATTGGTTGGATGGTGAAACCTGTAACCAGTGAAGGAGGAGAATTGGCCCTCTTTTGAAACTGTTGGGTTAAAAGTACCGGGTTGAAGGACATCCAGGTAGAGATTTCGTAGGCAACTGCTTTTGCAAGTCTGGGATTCAGGAGTGACAATGACAGATAGGGTCGAAAATGTGATTCCACCAGCACTTCTATTCATGTTTGATAGAGTTCCAACCCGTGGTTCCCTACTGCCTACAAAGTTTCCCATGTCCTATCAGTAACCAAGGAAATTAATTTTGATTTCAGTTTCTTAAATCTCACCTTTCATCTTTTCTGCCAGAGACAGCAGTGACAAAACAGCATATTGCTGAGGATATGATATGGAACTGGAGGCACTCACGTACACGGAAGAGCCACACTGGTGCCCGGTCCACACTTCCGGGCACCATCGGCCTTCAGGGTAGCTCTGTCCTTCTAGCCGACCCTCTCTGGCAGAAATGGCTGTCTTGAAGGTTTGGGAAGAAGTAGACCGGTAGCAATTTTATCAACTTACTACATGACCATGCAATTTTCTACACAGACAATAGATTCTCATAGTGCATCTGGCCCAGAGCGCCTTGGTGTTATAATGAGTGAACACCAGAGTCGTTGGAGAGACGGTCAAAGTCATCCTGGCAGTCAGGAAGGGCTGGGAAGGGCTAGAGAGCATGCAAGAGCGTGCTGCGTTGGTAATGTGGTTGCCCGGAGCGTCTCTCTGACCCAGTGGCTCCGACGTATTGGGAAGCTGGAAAGCTGGAAACTCCAGCGTTGCTGTCTTTCCTGAGCCAGAGCACGCTGGCAGCTGAGAAACCACACTTCTCTTGTCTTTTCAGCCAAACCACGCTTTGGTCCATGCTGTCACTCCCACCTCCCGATTAGATGCCCGGAGTCCCTCTGCCACCTGCCGCTGCTCGGCAAGACCGGTCCAGCTGCCCTGATGTGGGAGAGAGATGGGGAAGGCTGAGCTCTCCCAGCCCAGGAGGAGGTCACAGAGCAGATGAGCGCCCCAGAGATGAGCAGAATTAACTGCTGGGAAGGGAAAGAGAGCTGCCTTTTCCAGAGAGCTGAAGGGTTTAGGAAGGGTCATTGCTGGTCACTGTTGCTGTGGTTAGTTTGAAGACACTGCATAAAAGCTATGGAGACTTTATATATGAAATAGAGATGCAAATGCCCATCTGATGGAGTTGGTTTGAAGGCTAAATGAGAGAATGTGAGGAAGTCACATTACATAGTACCTGGTATTTAATAAATGCTTAATATGTGGTAGTAGTTATCATCATTTGAGATATAGGGAAGTGGTTGAGCTCACACCCAGTCCAGTCTTAGAATCCCAGCTTTACCACTTAACAGCTATGAACATGTGCATGCCTGCTAAGTTGCTTCAGTCATCCGACTCTTTGCAACCCTAGGGACTGTAGCCCACCAGGCTCCTCTGTCCATGGGATTCTCCAGGCAAGAATACTGGAGTGGGTTGCCACTTCCTCCTCCAGGGGATCTTCCTGACCCAGGGATTGAACCAGTGTCTCTTATGTCTCCTGCATCAGTAGGTGGGTTCTTTACCACTAGCACCACCCTAGGAGGCCCAGGAGACACAGGACACCTTATTTAACTTTCTAAACACACAAGTTGACTATCTCTAAAATTGGGTTAACAATGCCTATCCCAGGAGTTATTGTGAGTCTTACAATCAGATAAATTAAGTAAAAGGCTTTGTTTTGTGGTAGCATTAATATTATTTTTGGAAAAACCTGAACATAGGGCTCTTTGCATGCCTCGTACTTTCAGAGACAATATCCTTTGATAGAGTCAAAAGCAGGTTCTGACTGGACAATACCCAGGTCTCCAACTTACAGTAAATCTAAGATATGCATTAACTTACAGTGGGTTTGGCAAATCTTTGCTATAAAGGGCCAGAGACTAAATACTTCTAGGCTTCGTGGGCCTTAGAGTCTGTGTCCAAACTCCTCAACTCTACTACTGTAGGGCCGACAGCTGCCATAAACAATATGTTAAGCAAATGAGAATGGCTGTGACTGTGGCCCCATAAAACTTGATTTACAAAAACAAGCAGCAGGCCTAATTTAGCCTGTGGTCAGGTTGCTGGCTCCTGACTTACACATATGTGTAGAGCTCACCTCACAAGCAGGTGCTTGTTGATGTGGCAAAATTAAAGGGGAAAGTCAGTAAGGACTTCACCCCTTCCATCCCCCATAAGGTGTTAAATACTGGAAATTCTACTATTAGAAAGTCATTCCTTTGAATTAAGCATTAGTCCATGGAGAAAGGAGAGAAGCTTAACAAAATGCAATTTCAAAGACTCATAGATAAAGATCAAGCTCTAACTCGAACTGGAATGTTATATACTTTTTGAACTGACTTGCCTTGGCTTTGCTGGGGCTCTCCAAGCACTTGGAGGGAGGAGAAGTAAAAATGGGAAGAGGGAAGGGAAAAGTGAACAGGTTTGATTAGGACTTTTTCTCAAGTCTTTCAGATCAAGACAGATGCCTTCCGCATTCCAGGCCCACTTCCAAGCCAAGATTTCTTCATCACAAAGAGCAAACCAAAACAGCAGGTCCTTCCCTGCTTTCAACAATTCCTAAAGCTGGAATCCTGAGTTTTTCATCTCTTAGAATGATAACTGAATCGCTCTGCCATACACCTGAAACTGACACAGCATTGTAAATCAACTATACTTCAATTGAAAAGAAAAGAAAAACGAATGAAATAACGGAGCAAGGGGGCAGTCGCCTTCCTGGGCTCCAGGTTTGGTGCACAGAGGGCCTTCTCATCCTTTCCCAATTCTACCTCACCCTCTGCCCCACAGTAAGAGCCCACTTCTTCACCAAAATTGGGAGAAAGAACCAGAATTCAGGGTAGGCCTGGCAGGGAGGAGGGAAGTCTATTTTGATATGAAGTTAAAGTGCTGTTGGGGCAAAATATGGAACTCATTTGTGGATCCAGTGAGAGCTGCTGGCTGTAGACTAAGCCTTGCGGGGCTGGGAAGAGCGGGCAGTGGCAACAGCCTCTGTCTGGGTGATTGGGCAGCAAAGCTATGTATTTGTGGGGATCACTCAGTCCAAGAATCTTTAATCCGTTTCCCTCCCCCAAGGGCAGCTGCAGACAAAATCCTGTAGATCCAGAATGAGAAGGCCATTCCCAAGTTGCCACTGGATTGTTCTCCCCCTCACCCCTCAGATGGCCCCTTATCCTAACACAGAAATGTGCTCACCATGTTTCCCAACGCCACATGCTCTCTGGACACCAACATCTGGAGTCTCCTTTCACACTCACCTTCCCAGGACCACCCGGCCCTTTAAGGGAGGCTTCATCTGAGCCCCTCCAGAACTTATCCATCCCTCTTTTCCAGGGACCTTAAGCAGCTAGAGGGCACATACGCCTCCTCCACCACAACCCCATCACCCTCTTAATATTCCCCAACAGCAAAGCATCTGTAGGTGCTCAATGAATGTTTGTAGAATTAACTTAACGATTGACAACTATTGTGCTTACATCACATGAATGATCACCTTGCTGCACTATGCTCACAGGAAGGGCAGAGAGGAGCCTGGAGAAAGGATAGGAAGAAGACTGGACTAACTGCTAGCCCCTCCCCCTCTCCCCAGCCCTGTGAAAATGAAAGTGAAGTCGCTCAGTCGTGTCTGACTTTTTGTGACCCTGTGGACTGTAGCCTACCAGGCTCCTCCATTCATGGAATTTTCCAGGCAAGAGTACTGGAGTGGGTTGCCATTTCCTTCTCCAGGGGATCTTCCCAACCCAGGGATTGAACCCAGGTCTCCCACATTGTAGGCAGATGCTTTACCGTCTGAGAGAGTGGTGAATTCTAAGAGGGAAGTGGGATTAAACATTCCCCTAGCCTCCTGGGAGCTCTGAATCCTGCTATATGGATTCACCGCTGCCCCCAGCTTTTGTAGCTTAGAAAACCCATCTGACATTTCAGGTTGGTTGATGTAGAAGTAGAGATGATTCAGCAAATCTAGTTCAGTTGTTTTTGTTTAACTTTTTAATCCAGAGTGCAAATGTGTGCTAAGAATGTGTTAATCCTCATGTACCCAAGTAAAGTGATGAAAAAGCATTCTAGGAGTCTGTCATTACATTGAAGAGATTCTTCCAGATTGTGCCTCCCACCATCCCTGCCCTCCCTCCCCCCCGCCCACACAGGACATTGACTCCTCTACATGTTACAATGGCACGCACGTGTGTGGGCACCAAGACGTTCCCACAGCGCGTCATGTCTCCAAGGGAACAGGGAGGGCCCCAAGGGATGGTGAGAGACACAGAGTGCGGGCACCAGGGCGGCATGGTCAGGCTGTGCTTTCCTTGGCCCCTGGTGGCAGGCGGAGTGGTACAAAGGTTTCAGACCTTGGGTACACGTGAACTCAAGAAGATATGAGATGAGACACTAAGAGTTGTCCAACGTACGGAAACTCCCTGCCAGAAGTGTGGTGACTCACCAAAATGTGTTAATACTTTCTGCTCATGCTCCATTGCAGAAGTGGATTTTATTTTTATTCAACAATTCCTTTCTTCATTCATTCATTAACCAATTCATGTACCTCCTAAATGCCAAGCACTGTGATAAACAGGAATAGCCCTGGCTTCCTGGAGCAATGGAAGCAACTTCTTTACCTTATAAGGAAGCACCTTTATAAGCACCTAATTCAACTCCAGCCTCCTCCCTGGCTCTCCATCCCTCCTGACACTGCACCCCATCTGGGGTCCAGTCACCGCAAGTCTCACACTGCAGGGCCCTGAGGCTGCGGGGTGGCCCTGGAAGAGAATGTGTGTCTTCCAAGGGGGGAGTCTGGCCTGTACCCTAAACACTGCTTTGTGCTATTTCTTATCCCTCCGCCAGAGTCATCGCTGCAGGACATTCAGACCCAGAACAGGGCTGAGGGCTCGCTGGAGTCCAGAGTGGGATCCTCCACTCTTAAATTCCAGGAGCAAAGGAAGCTGCAGAAGCTTGGACATGCCTCAGTGTTTTCAGATTTGGAGGTTGTCAGTTGAGAAGGGTCCCACGTCATCTCTTGTGAGCTAAGGGAAGACAAGAAACTAGTTATGCTTTGTATTTGTGCTTCATCCACTCATTAAGTCTTTTGATTATGGCTCAACAGGGCTTCCTTGGTGGCTCAGAGGGTAAAGAATCTGCCTGCAAGGCAGGAGACCTGGGTTCGATCCCTGGGTCAGGAAGATCCCCTGGAGAAGGAAACAGCAACCCACTCCAGTATTCTTTCCTGGGAAATCCCATGGACAGAGGAGGCTGATGGGCTACAGTCCACGGTGTTGCAAAGAGTCGGATACGACTGAGCAGGTAACACTTTCACTTTCACCATGACCATGACAGCATATAATTATTTGCATTTTACAGATGTGGAAACTGAGGCCAGGAGATTAAATGGCTTGCTGAAGGTCACAGAGGCAGTAAGAGGTAGTTCCAGGGCTAGACCCATGTGTTCAGGTGAATGTAACCTTGGCCTTGTCCTGTGACTCAGCCTACCCGGGCAGGCGGTCGTCCTTCCACCACTGACCCATGAGCCCAGCGCTGGCAGCTGCCCACCCTCACTCACCGTCTGGGCCACAGTGGGCCTTAGGACCCAGGGATCTCCCTCAAGGTACTTTAGCTGAGTATTGTCAGTGGGCAACATGCCAGCGCCCTCCCCTGCCCTCCATCCAGCCCCCTCCTCCTGCACCTAGCCAGCGCCAACTCACTCCCGGTAAATTCAGTGTTTTTCCATTTCAGTGAGCTCGGCCTTTGCTTTGATTTGGGTGCAAGCAGCTGCAGGTGCCTCAAGTTATGATGTGCTCTCTCCCTCGTCTCTCCCTGCAATGTCATCCATGTTTACTTGCTGCTCTGGACTTTCGATTCTGTCAGGATGCCAATCGGCTGGGCCGCCAGGCACCACAGCTGACAGTCAAATCTGTGATGCTGAATCCTTCTTCTGGAAAAAAGGGCTAAAGAGGTTAATACACTCAAGTCAGGATAAACACACCAGCTGTTAGAGTTTCTAATATTTAATATCATTATCAAATAAATAACTCAGGAAGAAATCACACACACACACAGCACAAAAACCCACAGCAGCGCTCCGCTGCATCTAAAGTGGTTAAAGAGAATATTAATAAATTATCTTAAAAGCCTCCACAATTGAGTAATGGCCAGGATACAATTAGACAATATTTGCATGTTGCCTGCTCTGCTTCTGCCCACACACCCCCCTCCTCCATTAACAAGTCAGCCCTGGAGAGAGGAATTTGGGGGAGCAGAAGGAGACAGGAAAATGTATCAACAACTTCAGGTTTCCCTTTTGGTCGGAGAGGATCTCAGCTCCAATAACCTTTGCTGTTTGCTTTTGTTTTCAGTGGGAAGATTTCAGATGGATCTCCAGCTATTAAAATGGATCTCCACGTTACCTACCTACAGAACACAAGAAAAAAGGTGGGGTGGGGGGAGGAAAAAAGTGGATTTGGACAAACATCACATGAATAACGAGTTTTGGGGATAATGGATTGTTGAACTGACTGACCAGTGAACGGGGCTTTGTTGTCGGTGATTCTTCAGGCCACTTGGTGCACAGATACCAGTCAGAGTGACGAGCATCTATTTTTCTCTTGTAGTTCTAGCTTCCTGATTCCCTGAACACTCACATGAGGGTTGAGCAGGACAGAATTTTAACAGCCTGTTAACTGTGTCAGGAAATTTCGAGTCCACCTATTTTTTTTTTTCTTTTTGCCCAAGCTCACTGGCTGCTTTTCACCTGGGCTCAAGGAACAGAAAATGATGATCACTGCATTTGGGGGAAAAAAATGAACATGGGCTAATTTTTTTTTAAGGCTCCAACAAAATGTTTTCCAGGTCACAAAACACTGAGCAAAATGAGCTCCATATCTAGTTTATGTTGGATATTATAAGCGAAGCTGGTCTCAGCGACTCTGTTAAGGTTCCATGAGCATTTTTTGAGATAAAGCCTTCATTTCAAGGGGCCAGGCTTGAGCCATTTCCCTTCTCATCAAGCAAAAACCTGGCATCCTGTTTGTCTGTCCAGATGTATTTTTGTTTGGGCTTTTACACTGTTTGATTGAGATCGAGTCATGAATTTCTGCTCTCTGGATGGGCAGAGGAATGACGATTTATGAAGTCTGAGGATGCAGGTTGTTTAGCTCAAAGCACAGCCAGATGAATTTGGGGACTAGGAAAGTCTGCATGCTAGGGCCTCCATGGCCAATGGCTGGAGCAGACTCTCTTGTACCAACTTTTGAAAACCCAAACGGGAAAACAGTTTTAAAACTTTCCGCTACTTGCGGCTGTACGAGCGACATCGATGGGATGGAAAGAATCCCAGTAATTTCAGGGGGACCTCTAATAAGGCTTGCATAGTAATTTTCTGTCGTCTGGTATCTGGGCTGCCGAGGTGTTTGGACAGTCCACACACGTTCTGGTTGATGCTGGGATTGGAGGGCACGAACATGACTCCCGTCCACATACCTCTGCCTTTGGGTCCTTGATGAACTTCCAATGGCTCAGTGCCTCCTTTGCCCACTCAGGCATCCTCTCCATGTCTGGCCAGGTCTCTGGGTTCTTCAAATGAATTTTTCAAGCGTGTAGAGAGAGAATAAAAAAAGAAGCATAGCAGGGATGAAGGCAAGAATGATGGGCCTCCCTACCTGGGAGACCAAGTGAGAGGTAGGGGTGTCTCAGGGTGGTCAGTACTGGGGTGGGGGTGCCGACTCCCAGCGTCTGGCCATTGAGCACCCTCTCCTCCCATCCCAGGGCTTATTGGAGCATGGCCTGAAGTTTAGATATTTGATTTTTTTTGTTTATTTGTTTCTATTTCTGTTCAGAGGTATCTGGATTGGAGAGGAGACCAAAATTATTGCTAGCGTCATAAGTATGAAGGTGAGGAAGGGAGTGAATAGGAAAATGGTAGCAGGGAGAAAAAAAGAGAGAAGGGGGGGGAGAGAAAAGGGAGAAAGGAGAAACAGAAGGGAGCGGGAGGGGAGGAGGGCGGGATGGGTGGAAAGAGGGAGGAGGAGGAAAACCAAATCCAGTTCCATTCTTTTTTCTTTTTTGTATAGACACATGTTTTCTCTTCTTTTTTTAACTTTTTATTTTGTATTGGAGTATAGTCGATTAACAGTGTTGTGATAGTTTTAGGTGGGCAGCAAAGGGACCCAGCCATGCGTATAGAAGTATCTGTTCTCCCTCACATTCATTCCTCTGCCATCCAGACTGCCACATAACATTGAGCAGAGTTCCCTGTGCTACACAGTAGATCCTTGTTGGCTGTCCATTTTAAATACAGCCGTGTGACCATGTCCACCCCAAACTCCCTAACCATCCCTTCCCCCGACACCACCCCTGGCACCCAGAAGTATGTTTTCTAAGTCTCTGAGTTAGTTTCTATCTTGTAAGTTCATTTGTTTTATTTCTTTTTAGATTCTGCATGTAAGGGATATCATATGATATTTGTCTTTTTCTGTCTGACTGACTTCACTCTATGACAATTTCTAGGTGAATCCATGTTCCTGCAAGTGGCGTTATTTCATTCTTTAAAATGCCAAGCCCAATTCTTAAGCCCAGAGCCGTGCCGTCTCAGCTGGGACCCTGTGCCTTGGCACTAGTGATGCGCTCTGCCCAAGGTCTTCTCACCCTTCGGGGCACCACCGCCTCCTACTCACATTCTGAGGTTCAGATCCGACCCGTGTGCTCCCTGGCCGAGAGCTGAGTGCACTCTGTCCCCTCAGCATCACTTCCTTTGTGCACGAGGCTGTCTGCCTTTCTGTCTCCCAGAGCAAGAAAACCTGAGGTTACTTCATAACTTCTCCAGCATCCTGGCCCATCCTGGGTTCCCATCAATGTTTGCTGAGTGAAGGAATGAATGAATGGAAGAAACGAGAAATAGCTAGTTACGGCTTTACCAAATACTAGTGTAAACCTAAGAACTCTCTTCGGATAAATTTAATTTTAATTAGATTTGCTAATAACAATAAAAATAAAAATGAAGGATAAGTCAAACAGTAGTATTGATGGTCACTCTCAAGAGAGTGCTCTCTCAACAATAGCTGCTTATAATGGCTTTTCAAAATAGATCCTATCTGTCGTTAATATTAAAATACAAGATGAATCATTTTCTGTTGATAAGCTTATGTAGAAGCTGAGTGAGGTCCTATTTAAAACAAATATGCATACAAGTAGTTTAAGATAACTCAGTTTAACTAATGAGAGAACTAGATGAATGTGAAGTTTGAGACTTAGAGACAATTTTTTTCCCTAACCCATGACCAAGCTGCCCCTTGGAGTTCATTGCACCTGGGATCAGGTCAGCTCAAGAAACAGGAACTAACTAACAAGGGTGCCACCATATCTATCAAACTTTCACTTCCTTCCACTCTTGTCTCATGATTTTATTCCCAGAAGAGCCTTGTAAGATGAGGAAGGAACTGACTTCCCTGGCCTGGATGGAGATATAGGAGACCTGGGAGCTGATAAAACTTACCCAAGCCAGCTGGGCAGTGTGGCTGAGGATCTAACCCATTCCCCCAATTGGGCTACTGCCAGGAAAAGGGTAACATGGATCCAAGGTCCATTCTGAGCAGAAATTGCTCTATTAGCAGGGCCTGGTGCTTGACTTCCACTTTCCAGGACATGGAAACCTGTGTAAAGGTGAATTGTTGTTTAGTCACTAAGTTGTGTCTGACTGCTTTGCGACCCCATGGACTGTAGCCTGCCAGGCTCCTCTGTCTGTGGGACTTTTCAGGTAAGAATACTAGAGCGGGTTGCCATTTTCTTCTTGAAGGGATCTTCCCAACCCAGGGATTGAACTCATGTCTCTTGCATTGGCAAGCAGATTCTTTACCACTGAGCCACCAGGGAAGCCCATAAAGGAGGATGCTAAGTCGCTTTTCTGGTCATCTTCAGGATAATAAAGAAGAGACGGGATTTAGCAGAAGGACTAAAATTAGATACCCAGAAGAGCTTCTGGTTTCTAGGATGATTTTAAAAGCTGGAATAACTTTCGTGAGTGTGTTAGTGAGCTGAGCTCTGCTGCAGTGATTTCGTCTATAGAATTACACACATCTTAGGCACCGTAGTGCTGATTCTCACTGAATTCCAACTCCAGGGAGGTGAAGGGCGAGCGGGCACTGTAGCCTTCACTCTGAATTCCCAGCCTCCCTCCAGTTTAAGCCCCATGCTTTATTTATACAATTTTTTTTTTCATGTAGACATTTTACTC
The DNA here is from genome assembly GCF_910594005.1 of Cervus elaphus. Taxonomy (NCBI): domain Eukaryota; kingdom Metazoa; phylum Chordata; class Mammalia; order Artiodactyla; family Cervidae; genus Cervus; species Cervus elaphus. Next base: position 70,977,263 of record NC_057828.1, on the reverse strand, counting down.
TCCTTGCTGCAGAAGGTGCTTTCCCCAAATTGCCTCAAATATTCCTTGTCTGTATATTTTATTCATATGGATCCGTTATTGGCCCTAACTTTCTGAAAGAGCTGAAATTTGCCCTTGAGGCATCAGATGGAGTAGTCAGATTGTCAAATGTGTCTCCTAATTGAAGTGAACACTGGCACAATATTTGTCGACTGGAAATAAACAGCCCCAGTGAAGGAGCAGGTTTACGGCATTCATGTGTTCATACCGGTCTTGCTGAGAGTTGAAAGAGACACACAGAGACAGAATCTATTTCTCTTGGAAAGGAAAACTTTGGGGAGGAGGGGAATTGTTCTTAGACTTCGAATCTCCTAGAGCCAAGAGCAGCTGACCTGGGGCCATCGCGGAGCAGTCAGCCAGGTTGATTTCCAGGGCTCCTCCCTGCCCATCTTCTCCCTCCCTTTTTGGGAGCCTCCTCCTTCAACATTCAAGGGTTCAGGATCAGCCTCCATCAAACCCCATTATTGGCAGGTCTCTGCTGTCAGGGTTTGAGGAAAAAAAGCAAACATGTGATCAAATCAGAAAGGGGCTAATGACCATCACTGTCTCTTCCCGATGTCTCATGAGCCTCAGAAAACTCGAAAGTTCTGGTTCTGCACAACTGTACAAGCTGGCCTCAGCCTCTAGTCATCCCCGATTGTGTCCCTAGGACAGCTTTGCAGTGAACATTCTTGGGGGACAGGACACTCCAACTTGGGGAGTCAATGCAAGGCTTGCAAAGTGCAACTTTAGTGCTGAAGCGTTGGTTCCAGCCAAGGTCACGTGGCAGAGCAAGCAAGTGAAGGCACCCAGGTCAAGCCCAGAGCTGAACTCCCTGCCTCTCCAATCAAGCGGTGGAAGATCATAGATGGGGTGAGTGAGTCCCCTCCACACTTGGAGAAGTTAGGCTTGCTCCTTCCCACTGCTGTCTTGCTTTCTCAAAAGACCAATCAGAAGTAGGCCATTTCCTTCCATGAAGGGCCCTAAGAGGTGGCTCCCTCTCGCTCCCTGATCGCCCTTGCCTTTCCCTGGTCCATTTCAGCAAGTTCCTGGGCCTTGAAACCTTTCCTAGCACCAGTATTTAGGGATACTATAATGAGTCTTAAAAAGTCGAATTGTGGTTTTTATTCTTTGTTGTAAGTTCTTTGTCCTTTAGGGTTAAATTAAACTAAGTGATGATGGGGGTGAGGGCACAGCATAGATTCTGAATGTTAAGCTTGACCTCTCCTTGTGGATCCACGGCTTTGTTCCCTTAAAGGAATTCCAAGCTGAAATGGTTGGGTTTGGGAAAGTATTTCAGAGAAGAGAATTATTTTAAAATGTAATGTAAAATGTCAACAGGTAGCCAGCCAGCCAGCAACCTAGCATACTTATGTGTTAGATCAGCTCTGTAGCTAATGGAACCCAGCTTCCCAACATGTCTTTCTGAGTTGAAATTAAATTTGTAGAAGCCCAATGCTTGACCAAGGATTGTTTAACATCTAATTCCTTTTTTCCTCTCTGAGTCTTAACAACATGCTATTTGTGAGAACCTGGTTCCAGAAAAAGGCAAAACAAAGAAGTGGTGATGGCAAGAGTTAGGGATAAGAAATCAGTGGCTCCTCTTCTACTGGCTGCAATTAATCAGTAACTGTTAACCTGCTGGTAATTGAAAACACAGACTGAGCTGCCGTCACATGGCTTATAAAGACTTCCTCATGTGACATTCCTTGTGGGTTGGAGATGATAAGGAAACAGAATTTTCCAGCATGTACTCTTACAGAAAGGCTGAAAATGTGTCAAATTACCTTGTGAAATAAGTTCCCTGGTAGAAAAACTTCACAGTCTCTCTCCTGTTCTTCTCAAGGACCTCCTAATGTGCAGATCTAAAGACATTTTCTAATTTTTTGTTCTCCCTGACATCTCCTCTATGGCACTTGATATGATTGATCATTCTCTGTACCTAATAAGGATCTGCATCATAATGAACCCTGTACTGATTATATATCATGACCTGGACACAGCGATAAGAATCTCAAACATCCCTTGTCCTGTTTCCGTCTCTCCTGGGTGCTCCTGTTTGGACCTCTCTTCCTCCCCTTCTCACTCTTAACGGATTCATTCACTCAGGTTCTGCATGTGGGCTTCCGTTCTTCTCTCCTGCAAAGACACCATCTCCTCCCATGGGTTTGTCTGTCACCTCCAAGGGGAGGACTTCCACATCTGTTATCTTTGGCTTCCCGGGTAGTTCAGTTCAGTTCAGTTGCTCAGTCATGTCTGACACTCTGTGACCCCATGGACTGCAGCACTCCAGGCTTCCCTGTCCATCACCAACTCCTGGAGCTTGTTCAAACTCATGTCCATTAAGTTGGTGATGCCATCCAACCGTCTCATCCTCTGTCGTCCCCTTCTCCTCTGGCCTTCAATCTTTCCCAGCATGAAGGTCTTTTCCTGGGTAGCTCAAACGGTAAAGAATCTGCCTGCAATGGGAGAGACCTGGGTTCGATCTCTGGGTCAGGAAGATCCCCTGAAGAAGGGAATGGCTGCCTACTCCAGTATTATGGCCTGGAGAATTTCATGGACAGAGGAGCTTGGTGGGCTACAGTCCCTGGGGTCACAAAGAGTCAGACACGATGAATGAGTAACACACACCACTCAAGTACCTTTCCCCAGCCCTGTATTTTCCACTGCTTGCTGGTTATTTCTACCTGTGTGTTCCACCAACACCTCAAAATGACTGAAAACAATTTCAGTCTATTTCTTTGAAACATGGCTTCTCCTCCTGATTTCCCTATTTCTACTGATGCTACCAAAACTCTAGTCTTCATATCCGCCAGGGAAGTCCCTAGTCTTGATATCTTAAATGCTTTCTTCTCCTTCATCTCTTCTAGTTCTTCAAGAAATAGTTCCATTGATTCTTGCTTTGTCAGAGCTCTTAATTTTCCTTTCCTTTAGGCTCCCATTTCCATGATTCTAAGTCAGGACTTGTCACCTGGTACCTCAGTTATTACAATGTCCTTTTAATTTCTCTACCATCTTCAGTCTTGTATATTGCTGCCTGATTAATCTTAAAGCATCACTTTCTTCAAATAACACCCCTGATCAAAACCCATCACTATTTCCCCATTGGCTGATTCTGGCATATCAGGCCTTCTCAAATCTGGCCCAGATCCACAGTTCCCAGAGCACATCCATTATTCCTGAGTGCAAACTGGTCTCTTCAGTATCTCTGAAACAGAAATTGCTTTTGTTCTGTTTTGTTCCCTCTGCTGCTATCTTTTTGAAATACTGTTTGTCTCCTCTGCCTGATATAAATCCTATGGAGCAAACCTTGGTAGGTCAGTGGTTCAAGATTTTTTTAAACATAATACTTGCATCCACTTGGCAATCATTTGCTGATCATCTGCTCTGTGCCAGCCCATGTTCTAGGCACAGAGATCGAGATGAATGATCAGTCAAGGCCCCTGGTCTCATGGAGCTTATACTGGGGAGGTGGGGGAGAGACATAAAATAAAAAATGAATAAAGAAATACTTTCTGATTGTAATAAATGCTACTTGATCTCAGCAACTCTCTTTGTGAAAGAGAAACAGTGAGTCTAAGAGAAGTTAAATGCCTTTCCAGAGACCACATAGTTGGCAAATGACAATGCCTGGATCATAGATCACGTCTTCTGTGTCCTTTGGCTTATCTATATTCCTTCTCATTTCTTTAGCCGAATGTGAAACCCATCAATGTCAGGTCAAAATTCTCTCAAACTTGTCTTAGTACTTAGCACCCTCCTGGGCATGCTGCAAGTGCCCAAGGGTCACTTGTGGGGAAAAAGAACTGAGCAAAGCAGAAGGTGACAAGCCAGATGGCAGCGGGGAGAAGGAGTGCCCTTATTAGGTCTCAGACACAGAGCATTAATTTTTCTTATCTGAGTCTGTGCATCTCATTAGTATCATATGCATCTCCATATCGCTTAGCCCACTAAAGAGTAGTCTAGGGGGTTCATAAAGATGCTGTCAGGGAGGACTGGCTTTGCTTTTCCACTAAATTTCCCCCACAAGTAGCAAATTCCATCATTTGGACGGTAAGCATGACCTGGGGGCTCCTCAGTGTCCTGCTGGCTTCCTAGTCCTGACGGTGACGAGTAAGAACCAGAGAGAACTCAGCAGGACTAAGACGGGGAAGAGTCAAGGCCGTTTGTTCAAAATGATCTGTAACTGGTTCCTTTCACTCCCCCCTACCCTTTTGTCCACTATTCTTCAGGAAGAAAATAGATAGGAGGAGAAGGAAGAAGGGAGGGAAGAAAGAGAATTTTTCCTAACTTCCTATTTATAGACTCACAAGGCTGAACAATAAACTACCGTCAAGGAAAAGGTTCGGGGGTGTTGAAATTGCATTTGCAATAGTCTCCTTTACATCTAAGTGATAATTCTTGTTCCTTCACACCAACATTTAATGGACTCGATATTGATGATTACGGCTTAACTAACAAAACCTGTAGAGAGGAATGGCACCCCCCCCAACCACAACTCTGATCCCTCTTTAAATTATTTTCCATTTAGCGTAAATCCTATAGCCTGCCATAAAACTTTATTGAATAGCTCATTTGAGCAGAGAATACTTTTGAAAGAATATTAGTAAACTCTTTCAATGGAGTCAAAACACCAAAATGGAAAATTCAAGTTTTGAAGAGAGCCATTAAGTGTGATTAAACCTTTAAAAAGCAGAGAACAACGCCTGTAGAACTCTATTTAGCCATTTCATATCTTTAATTGTCCAAAGATTTACTTTAAAAGCACAGACATGAAAGGATGCTGAATGTTACAGTATTTCGAGGGGGAGAGTGAAGATAAGCCCTGCTCACCAGCAAATGGAGCTCAGCCCAGAAGTAGGGCCAACAAAAGCAGCGGGGACCTGCTTCCTTCTGCAGTATATAGAGAGGGGGAAATAAAAAGGCAGCAATGCTTGACTCAGCTTTGAGGAACACAATCGGCATGATTAGGGATCCAGAGTGGGAGCACGTTTAAGCAGCAGTGACATCCACCAGTTAGCTGGTAATTAGGATGAAAACTGAGGGGAAAGAAGCTGAGAAGCAGGAGAGGGAGAAATGAGAGAAACTGGGGAGGGTGCTTTGAAAGGTAGTTTTCAAAATTTAAGGAGAGGAAAAACCATTTTAGGAGCTCTTTTTAGCATCTCCTGTTCTAAACTCCAACCTCAGAGATTTTGATTCAGAAGATAGGGGATGAGACCCAGGAATCTGAATTTTTAAGAAGCCTCCAAGGTAACATCACTGCCGGGGTCCTTGGATCAGTTTAGAGGATGTCTGAGGTGGGGAGGGGAAGAGCTGGGGACAGAAATATGAATGAGAAACACCACCTGGAAGACAAAGAGAAAAGCTTTCCCAAATGAGAAGCATCCAGCATCTAACTTTCCTGGCTCCTCCCTCACTCTCAAACACACAAGGCAACCAGGTAAGGAATCAACTGAGGAATTGAACTGATGGAGAATATTGCCAAGAGAGGATTCTTTTTTTTTTCCTGGAAAAGGGCAAGAGTGAAAGAAAGTCAAACAATAACAGAGGAAGGAGGAGGAGGAAGAGAAAGGGAGATTGGTGGGAGGAATAACTGGCACTTAGGGAAGCAAAATTTTGTGTTGAATACTTTTAAAAATCTCCAGAAATGGACATGGACAAAGCAATGTGATGATATGCTTTGATCTAAATTGAAAATACTTTTAAAAAGAGTCATGTCGTATGACCAGGTATTGATAAAGTAGAATAGAAATCTGTAAAGTTGTGGACTGTTAGATTGCTAAGCAGTTCATGACAGTGTAAAAATCTGTGCTTTCCAGCTCTGCTCTGTGACCCTGAAGATGTGCCTTCAAGGTTAACCCCCCCAAAGAAAGCAAGAGACTCCAGGTTGGGAGGGGTCCCCAGGCACTGCCCCTGCCTCCACCAGAATATCTTTCAGGTAAGATTCAATTTGAGCAGAGAAATGATGCTAAACTCTTTTGAAGTTCTGGTTCTAAGTGTTCTTAAATTCCTGATTCTGGCCATTTCCTTTCATTTGACAGGTGCAAAAACCAAGGCCTGAGAAGCAGTGTCTTTGCCCAAAGTCACTCCATGGTTTGTAGTGTTTATACTCACACTTGGAACACCTGGCCCTTGTCAGGTGAGCACTCCGCCCCAGCACCTACACTGGAACTTGTCAAGCAAGTGTGTTTTACAAGACTTTGTTATTATATGTGGTTGGAACATTTTATGGGTCATGATTGAATCAATGGCGTATCACATGTGTGTGATAACAAGTTATGTAGGCTTCCCCGAGGGTTATTCTCTGTGCTTTGGAAGCAGAAGAGACCCAGTGAAGTGAACAGGAGTGAGTGGGAATCCCTGGGTCAGGAGGACGTGAGTGCTACACCTGCTGATCACTTGAATGCATGAAACATCTGATACCCGTTGCAAACTCTAGACCCTTTCCTCTCATGGCAACCTAGCGAGGCAGGATAAATGACCCTCATTTAGCCCTGGAGAAGATTGAGGCCCAGCAGGGTTAACCAAATTGCCAAATGCGTTGACAATTCATATCCAGGTGACTTCAGAGCCCAAGCCTTCTGTACTTAATTACATTGTCCTCCCAACAGTGGAATGTTCTGGGCTCTTCATGTTGTTCTTTCAGGGGCCAGACTCACTTCCCTCTGTGTGGTAACAATTCCAGTATATGTGCTGCCTTGAGAGATGACAGTACATTTTTTAAAAAGAAGAAGATAATAATAAACAATTTTCAGGTAAAAAAAAAAAACAAAACTTGAATTCAGACCTCCAGGAAGAGTCACTTAAGAGCTGTCCTGGGCTATTCCTGCAACACTTGACTTACAAAGAATTCTAAACCAGTCTTTGGGATTAGCACATTCCTACATAGAGCTCTTCAGGGCTCCCACTTTTCTTCTGCTCCCTTCAAGTTGGGAGGATTCCAGTGAAGAGAGCAGGAGACACCCCACTGAGGATGACGCTTAGGCTTCCTTTCTCAGCTGTGGAAGCCTGGACCTGGGGTGGGAGGGGCTTGGCAGGGACAGCTGTGGCCATGCCTTTGCACACACCTCCTCCTTAATATCTCCTCTCTTCCTCTTTTCTCTTGTAAAGATGGTTTCTTGTTGTTTCTTAGTTGCTAAGTTGTGTCCGACTCTTTTGTGACCCTGTGGGCTGTAGCCCGCCAGGCTCCTCTGTCCATGGAATTCTCTAGGCAAGAATACTGGAGTGGGTGGCCATTTCATTCTCCGGGGGATCTTCCCAACCCAGGGATAGAACCTGTGTCTCCTGCATTGCAGGTGGATTCTTTACCAGCTGAGCCACCAGGGAAGCCCCTATAAAGATGATATGTAATAGAAAGTACAGGAAATGGAGAAAATAATACTCATGATCCTGACAGTCTATCATATATCTGTTTTCATCTTGGTAAATTCTATTCCTGTCCTCTGTCTTCGTAAGTATAGATTCTCCATAGTTACAGGCATCATGATGCATGCTTTGTAGCTCACTTGTCCCCACTCACCTCAATGTTGCAGACTTTGTCTCTTGTTTCCTCCCTAGAGCTTCTCTCCCTTCCTTTCTTTTATTCGCCCCCCTGTTCTTTCTTTGTCACTTAACCTCTCTCTCCCCCCTCTATCCTGTTCTCATGTAACTGATTGATTGCAATAATTGCTTTATTGCAGTGGTCTGGAATGCAATATCTCCATTTCATGCCTATACATACATACATACATATATATATATACATATATTTGAGTTGAATATCAAAACAATTTCAAAAATTTAAATAATGTTCCAAGCAATAGAGTTTAAGGATGACATATATGCTTTAGGGCATTCTTAAACTTCAGGTGTGATGTCCTTTGTTCCCCAAACTTGCTGACGTCACTCCCAGAGGTCTGGAAGATCCAAATCTGATCTAGAAGTGCATTTCTGGCCTATTTATATTTTAACATTTGGGAGGTCAAAATCAGGTGACAAGGAGTTGATACCTAAGAATTTCAGGTTGCTACCTACTCAGACTTTTCAATTAAATAGGTTAGTGTTCACTATGACTTGGCTATCATTTATGTCTGCCTACAGGTGTGGATCTAAATGGGGCTTCCCTGGTGGCTCAGACGGTCAAGAGTCTGCCTGCAATGCAGGAGACCCAGGTTCTAAATCTCACCGTAAATTTCTGGGATCCCTGGCAATAAAGATGGTGCTGAATTCTGACTGGGCCTCACCTGCTTTCTTTTCCAGGAGTGCATGGATCAGTTTCAGGTGGTCACCCATCTTGGGTCACTCTCACGCCAGATGCTTCCTAGAAATAAACCCGGGATAGATGGGTAAAAGAGGAGATGTGGGTGATTCTAACAATGAATCTGAATCCAGGGCAAGCAAAAGAGTGACAGCAAGGCTTGGTGATCATGAGGGTGGTATGAGAAAGGGGGCAAGTTGTGCATTTCCACAGCATTAGGAGCTGAAGTGTTTCACTGCTTATCAATAATCAGAAATGATAATGATACTAACAATTCAGATGGTTCTAAGCAATACCTTCTGGGAAGGGTGAGGGGACTTTTTATCTTGTTCTCCTCTGAATCCTGGATTTAGTTCAGTGGTGGTATAATATAACTCATGTAAAGATTGTTTCATGTTAGGAAAGATATATAGAATCACAATTATAGCAGCTAATACTTACACAGTCCTTTAAATATACAAGGCACCATTATATCACTTATCCTCACAAAAGCAAAGAAAACATTCTAGGTAGAATGTGAGGGAGCTGACATTTGACAATGAAGAGTTTAGCTGAAGTTTATATGATGAAGCTTTCACCAGAGCAATTAATATAAACACTTTGCAATGATAAGTATTTAAAGAGGAGCCAAATACGCCCATGGGAAACCTAAGAAGTGCAGGCATTGCTGAAGAGGGCAGTGTGAATGAGGATGAACATTCAAAAGATAGAAGCGGAAGATATCTGGGAGGGGTGGCTTTCTTGATGAGAAAACATTGCCAGCTCCAAGTACTCTAATAAAGGTAAATTGCAATTTACTTCTTTGTGGTTCAATTTCCTTGGCAATTATTATATTAGAGTGACACTTCTATTGAATTATATGTTTCAATTACTATTAAAAAATCGAAGTCCTTAAGTTCCAGGAAATTATGAATGCGGCTTCTGGAGAGCTCTACCTCTGACACTCCAAGGATAGTATCGTTTATCTCCTTAGCTCTCGGAGGCCCATTATGCAGCGCGGGCCAGGAAGGAGGCCATCCACACAATAGTGTCCAACATTTTCAAAGCACTTCTGGTGGATTCGACCATCTCCGTGCTGTGTTTTGCTAACCCCAGGTGACCGGCCGCCTTTCTTTGCGTGGGACACAATGGCAAACAGAAACATTAACTCTCGCAATGTCGCAAGAATCCGACTGCATTATTCCCTGACCTCCGCAAAGATAATGTGTCATTCGCTGTACAGAAATAAAAGTTTTCAAAGCCGTTGGAAATAGAATTGTGTACGCTTCGCTGGCTGAACCGCCTTTCTAGGGTTTATTTGTTTGGCCCTTTGGAGCGAGAGAATGGGGGAGTTTCGGCTGGGGGACCACGGAGGGTCCCGTTTTTTCCCCTCCCGGAAGATGGAGTGGTTTCTGAACGCTGGATTGGTGTGGGCGGGGAGGAGCGGCTCCTGGATCACAAAGCCCGGGATGGAGGAGCAGGAAGGCCCTGTCTGCTGTCTGCGCGGCCCCGGGCAGGGCTCGGGGAAATCTCCCGGATGGGTGCATATTTACCAGAAGTCAATAGCGCAGTGGGCTTTGGTTCGATGCTAATGAGGCCAAGGTTATACAAGGGCCAACTGGTTTCCTTCTGTTCCCTCTACTATAAACCGCCTCCCATCAGTGCCCAGACCTCCTGCAAATGCAGGAAGGGGGTTGGTAATGACAACGGGCTGGAGGCTTCTCCCGGACAGATGGCTCCCCAGCTGTTTTTGCCGACGGGTAACTTTTGTTGCCACCACTCAACGTCCCCTCGAAAAGATTCTGTCCTCCAAAGCCTTTCCCCTTGAGTTCTCCTGGGAGGCATCTCCTGGTGACAGGGCCTCTCCTGGGGACTGTTCTCCAGTCAGGTAACGTCTAACGTGTGGGATTTTTTTTTTTTTTAATTGCTGATGTAGAGAAATCTCAGGCTCTGTTGAGTGCAGAAGAGGTTAGTTGGCCCCGTTTCCTGACTCCCCTCAGTTTGACTGGACTAGAAGCACCATTCTGTCTCTTTCTTGTTGCATCTGTGAGTTAGTTCCCAGTCTGATTCAGGTACTTAGCAGCTCTTTATTTTCTGGTCTGTGAAATGGGCATTTTACCCCTGGCCCTTGCCAACTGGCAGGGTTGGTGGGAACCAAGGGGGGAAGGATGGAAGCAGTTTGGGGAAGTGTGAAGTACACACCAGTAAGAATTCCAGGTCACTCCTGCTTCCACCCTGACGCCCACCAAGGTCCAGCCGCCTCGGTTCTGGAGGCCGGCGCGGGGTTCTTTACCGACACTGCATCCCAGGCTATTTCATGCCCCAGTTCCTCTCCTTGAGCCAGCACGTCCTTCATCTCTGGCAGTAGCACTGGGGATGTCTCTGAGGTCCCTCTCCTTTTCCTTGGCACGCTGTCCCCACTGAAATCTCCCTCTTCTGAGCAGATCTTCTTCCCTAACTGTATCAGTCAGGGTTCTCCAAAGAAACAGAATGTGTGCACACGTATGATTTGTTTTAGGGACTTGGCTCATCTGATTGTAGAGACTGGCGAGTCCCAAATTCCTAAGACAGGTGAGCAGGCTGGCAACTCTGGCGGGAGGATGCTGCAGTCATGAAACCGAATTTCTTCTCTTCTTCTCAGTTTTTGACGCTTAAGCCTTCAGCTGCTTAGATGAAGGCCACCCTACATTACTGAGAGTAATTTTCTTAGATGGTTGTAGCTGTGAACCACTTTTTGAAAATACCTTCACAGCAATACTTGATATTGGTACTGGGTGCTGTAGCTTAACTGAGATGACCCAGGAAGATGATCACACACCAAACCTTCCACGGATGACTCCCTAAGCGCGTCTCTTGGGTAAAGCTTTCAGAGCAGCTGTTCCCTCCAAGCTGTCGGGATGGGATGGGGGTGGGCTCCTCCCTTTTTCTTTCCTTGCACGCCCTTCCTCCAGACACACTAGGCCTCCAAGAAGCCTCTTTCTCCCCACCACTGCTGGCTCACTGTGCCCTGGGAGGTGACGTCAAGGTCTCATCTCCTAGGAACCATTCATTGTCCTTTCAGCAAGTTATCAGAGTAAAAACTATAATTAATATTTTATAACCTCGGCTGAGGTAAATTGGTTACCGTGTAGCTTGTTTTCCTTTGGAGAGTGGAGGATTGGGGTTAGAGGTAAGCCAGATGTCACTTGTCGGGGAATTAAATCCTGACCCCAAAGTGCAAACTTTCAGCCTGTTTCCAGTCCTCCTCGGTGCAGTCTGGGTATGGGTTCAGTGTGATTTCAGAGTGAAAAGTGAAGGGCTGACATGACTCCTTCATCTGTGCACCTTGCTGCTCAGCCTTTCCAAAAGCACTAGGTGCTGGGAAAAGCCCGGGAAGTCTCTCTGGGGCCCTGCCCCTGGGAACTTCCATCCTAGTGGTAGAACAGACAGGTGAAGAGAACACTAGAAATGCAAGGTGGGCACATGTTAGTGGCAAATGAGAAGCATGCACAGTGCACTTACCTTCATAGGTAGAATTTTCATACACTTTGCACAGTGAACTCTAAAACTGCAGACTCTAATTAATCTTTGTGCTTATTGAGTCCACATGTGTAGTTCTTAGCAGACTTATCTTCTCTTTTATGCTTTGTTTGGGGAAAGAGTTAGGTTAGTTTGCACTTCCTCACAGCTCACTACTTGATGACTCAAGAAATCTGTCCCAAAGTTACTAGAAAAGTATGAGCAGTGAAGCAAGAAGTTGGAATTAAATATGAATTCATTCCACAACTACAGAGTGAGTAACGACAGTGGCCACTGCTGGGTGAGGAGTGGGAGGCCCCGGGAAGGCCTTATGTTCACTTGGAGAGTCTAGATGGCAAACATATAGAGTGAAAGTTGCTCAGTCGTGTCTGACTCTTTGCGACCCCATGGAGTATCCAATCCATGGAATTCTCCAGGCCAGAACACTGGAGTGGGTAGCCTTTCCCTCCTCCAGGGGATCTTCCCAACCTAGGGATTGAACCCAGGTCTCCCGCATTGCAGGCGGATTCTTTACCAGCTGAGCCACCAGGGGAAGCCCTTAGGTTCTCTTGGAAAGTCTAGATGACAAACATAGAGAAGTGCCTCATTAGAAAGGTAGGCTGGGGAGTAGGGGGTTTGAGGGGTGTTGTTTTCTTGAGGGTAGCCAGAGAAGGCCCAGAGGGGGTTATCTAAACAGAGACCCAGAAGACGGGAGGGAGGAGGTTAGCTGTGGGGAGTTGGGAGACGGTTCCCAATGCACACTATTTCCTTAAAGGATAAGGGCAGATCGTAGTAACAATACACACAGAATAATCCCTACAAAAATCCATGTGCTTGTGTGTACACAATAAGACTCTTTATAAATGTAGATATGTATATGTTTAAATTATATATATATATATATGTTTACATGTTTAAATTATATATATGTATATAATACATACATACTGTGGCTTGGTGTCTCGGACCAAAGGGATCACGGTCCTGAGAGAAGGACCAGGGTCAGATCTGGCCTGCCAGCGTCCGAGGGGCCCACAGGGAGAGCCTTCATGGGGGACTGCTCCACTCAGGCCACATGAGCTGTCACACCTCACCGTGGGTTCCGGAGGCTCTGGGAACTCTCTCAAGCACTCCTGTGTTTAGTTTGGGTGTTTGGAGGGGTCAAGAGTGTGTTGACCTCCATTTTCTTCTTGATTTACCACTTCTTGTGATCTTAGAAGCTTCAGTCTCAACATTCCAGAAAGGTGTGTAGGAGTAAGATTCAATTAATGCTAAAAATTGCAATAAACATTCCCCATTTCAGGAGCACAATAAAAGGATGAGAAGTTGTAACTAAAAGCCAGAGATGTGGTTAAAATCATACTCATTACACTGTGACCCTGAGTGCCCTAAGGCGTCCTAGTAACTGAGTGACTAGAGGAAGGCAATGGTCTTTGCATGGAAAGACCCAAAGGGTCCCTTAAATCTTTAATAAACTCCACGTGTAGATGATTCTTATCTCTGAGCAATTCTCCCTCACCTTCCTTCATCAGCCCCCAGTGCTGAGTAAACAAACTCACATGTCATATGACATTTGTTTTGTTTGTCTGTGGATTCATGATGTTTGTCCTTCTTTCTCTTTCAATGCCCTATGATTCCATTTTTCCCAGATGACAAGTGTTTTGCCTTTGCTGTCTGTTGTGGCTTAAAAACTGGGTTAACAAAAAGAATCACAGCTGAGTTGTCATCATGACTAGGAAGTTGGGAGGAAGCCACAAAATCAATGTATATGTGCCCTTGACCTTGTGACCATTTGGGTCATAACAATCAATCGGTTTGAGTTGATAACTTCATTTAACAGACTATCAATCTCAGTCAAAAGGCTTCAACTAGGGACTCCCCAGGTGGTCCTGTGGTTAAGAATCTGCCTTCCAATGTAGGGGACGCAGGTTTGATCCCTGGTTGGGAAACTAAGATCCCACATGCCATGGGGCAACTAAGCCAGTGCCACAACTACTGAACCCACATACCTCAACTGGTGAGCCTGTGTTCTGCAAACTATAGAGCACTCTGGACCCCATGCATCACAGCTAGAGAAGCCTGCAATTAAGACCTGATACAGCCAAAAAAAAGACTTCAACTAGTTGCCACATGGAGATGCGCAGAAAAGTTCAGCTTTCGATAAGACCAATATGCTTTCACTTCTTCAAGGATAAAGGCTTCGAATTATCCTTACAGGAGAGAATTGCTTTGTGTCTACAATAACAAGGAGAAGGCTGAGGATGTGTCTGATGTCTTAGTCAGTGGAAGAATGGGTGTATGCATGTCTAGTGGGTTTCTAGGAATTGGGTGGTGGTGGTTTAGTCGCTAAGTTGTGTCCAACTCTTGCGACCCCATGGACTGTAGCCTGTCAGGCTCCTCTGCCCATGGGCTTCTCCAGGCAAGAATACCGGAGTGGGTTGCCATTTCCTTCTCCAAGGAGTCTTCCCGACCCACGGATTGAACCCGGGTCTCCTGCCTTGCAGGCGGATTCTTTACCAACTGAGCTACGAGGGAAGCCCATAAGGAACAGAGCTCGTGCTTTGTGACTCAGGGAGTTTAGAGCCAAACTGAAGCAAAACGTGTAAAATTACTTACTAGTGTTAAAAACATTGAAAGGCAGTGGAGAAAAGAGTTTTCCACTGGAAAAATGTAAAGCAAAAAGAAATGTCAAGAAAACAGACTCTGAAGATACATCTCTGGGACAGAGCAAAAGAGGTGTATGGTTTATGTCCCATTGAATTGCCTAGAACTCGATCCCCAGGTAAGCATTTGAGCATCGTTCACAGGCAAACAGTGCATTTTCCAGATACATTGGGGCAGAAAGCAGGGACTAGCCCTCCAACCCCAGCTCTACTCCTGTAACTAGACTGCATAACGGATGCCACAAACATAAGAAGTCTTATCTATAGAAGCTCTGTGCAGAGGCCAGCATATAAAAATAGATGGAGATCCAGTCCTTGGCACAATTGGAGTCATATTTGCAAAACTGTACAACCCAACTGAATTGGGGGAATTACAAATCTGTTATAGAGCCGCAGACTGGGCCAAGAAGATCCCTCTATTAATAAATAGTTAATTTTGAGTTCTTAAAACCCCAGCCTTTCCCAGATTCCAACCAGCCACCTATGTCAAAGGTTATATCAAAAACCATAAGTTGAAAAAAAAGGGGGGGGATGCCAACTAGAGCTTGAGAGCTGGCATTCAGGAGAGGGATATTGTTCAAAGGGACAGGGAGATAGCAAAAGACACTGAGAAACAGAAGACAGAGAATATGACGATCTAACGTTCTAGGTAATAGCAAGGAAGTCATTTGTGGCCTTTATGAGAGCAGTTTAAATAGAGAAGGTTGAAGGCAGATTGTTATGAGTCAAGTAATAGTTGGTGAATGAGTTAAAGGAAAAGGTCAGTGTAGGCCACTCTATCCAAAGGGCTATAGAAAGAGCTTGGTTCAAGTGCTAGGAAGATGGAGCTACTGAAGGTGGAAATTCAAGGGATTAAAGAGATAATTCATAGAGCAAAGTTCTAGGTGATGCAATCCAGAAGACAGGTGCGTGGCTCATCCTTGGATGGAAGGAGGAATCCTTGAAGTCTGGAAAGGGAGGCTCGGAAAAGTGGAATAGGGGTGGGAAATGTAGGGAGATCATGTCAATTACCCTCACTGTTCTGCTGTGAAATTGGAAGCAATATAATCTATGAAGAGGTTGGTAGAAGAAACTATTGATACTAAGGACATGTGATGGAATCGTTGACTCGTATTGAGGGGCAGCTGAGACTGGAGACCAAACATCAGACGTGGCACTATCGCGTGGCTGATTTATTTCTCCTAAGGGACACTCACTAGCCTGGTTTCAAGAGTAGAAGAGGCAGATGTTTGGTTGAGTCTTAGGGTGTTGACAGGCAGATGCAGCTAAAGGACATTTTAACAAGGGAACTGAGGATATGGTGATGCAAAGTTGCTTCAGTCATG
Organism: Cervus elaphus; assembly: GCF_910594005.1. Lineage (NCBI taxonomy): Eukaryota > Metazoa > Chordata > Mammalia > Artiodactyla > Cervidae > Cervus > Cervus elaphus. The sequence goes on along the minus strand of NC_057828.1, from coordinate 70,961,544 downwards.
TCCAACTCTTTGTGACCCCACAGACTATAGCCTGCCAGGCTTCTCTGTCATGGGATTCTCCAGGAAAGTAGACTGAAGTGGGGGGCCATGCTTTCCTCCAGGGGATCTTCCCGACCCAGGGATCAAACTCATGTCTCTTATATCTCCTGCACTGGCAGGCGGGTCCGTTACTACTAGTGCCGCCTGGGAAACTGAGGATATGGGTGGGCATAAATGAAGAGGTGACCCCTCAGTATGCAGTGAGGAGGACTCAGAACTTTGGCTAAATGGAAGATGAGCCATTGTTGTGTTGTGTTTCCATTTATCATCTTGCTATATTAACACAGTTCCATAAGCTGCTGGAAAAAGCTCTCTGGCTAGCTAGCCAAAATTTCAGAACTGCCCTTTTCCAGAAGTGCCTAACCAGGAGACTTCAGACGTGATGGATGAGACTCATTCAGTGGTTTAATTCAATAAAGGTTTATTTCTCGCTCATGCAAAATTCACTGGGGTTGTGTGACTGTGGGGCAACTAGGATCAGTAGTTACTCCTATCTTCAGGCCCTGACGTCTCAATGTTTAGCTTCTAAAGGGGCTGAAAGGATGGAGTGGGCATACTGATTACTAGTACCTCAAAGAAGAAGCAGTACAACACTTTGGTCACATTCCCATGAACACAAACTCATCCCAGACCCCAATCCAAACTGAAAAGACAACTAGAAATGAAAGAGAACATACACGGATGTTCAGAGAGCATCAAGCATAGCTGTTAAACTGCGTCAACAACCAAGGATCCTGTAGACGTTACCTGCACTTAGTGAATTTCAGGGAGCATGACTCCTGATGTTGGGAGAAAGACGCAGAAAGGAGAAGGGGAACATGCCTTGGGGCTGATTGGGTGCACATGGGCACCAGACCAAGCAGCTGAAAAGTGAAAAGACAAGCCAAACTGTGATTCTGTAATTAAATCTGTGTAGAGAAACGGAGGCAAAGAGGAGAATGGAGAGGAGGAGGAGGAGGAAAAAGAAAAGACAAAGCAACAGAAGAGGAAAAAAAAAACCTCCAGGTCATTTGGTGAAGCTCAAATGTGGCCCTAATCATTCTTCCCTCAAAATGTGGTCCAACTAGAGTCCGACCACAAGAAATGGAAGCACAAATAAAGGTAAGGCACAGTAGGAATGGGTCGAGACTTTCAGCCCTGCAGTCCACAGGAGACACACTCGGGCGAGAAAGAAGTTGGAGGAACAAGTGTTGTCAGCTACGCTGCCCTCCTTTCCAGGACAGACCCGGCTTCCTGGGTCTTCTCCGGCTCCCTGTCTGGCTTGCTCGAACTCACCCTCTCAAAAGCCCTGGGTATTTATTGTAACTATTTAAAATGTCTTCAAGACCCAGAGACCCTGGCCGGCCACATCCTGCACTGGCCCCCGTCTTGCTGGGAGTGTGCTATTTCTTTTTAATTTGCTCACTCAGTCCTGAATAACTTTTCAGAGGGCTCCAGACACCGCAGTGTGACAGCTAAACCAAGGCGCATCGGATGCGATGGAATCGCTCTACAAGCAACCTTGCCAAAGGCCCTTTTCGATGCACAAAGCTGGCTCTATCTTTGTATATTGAGGGAGCTAAATCAATGTTAAATGCTTGGCTCTTTTCACAGGACAATGACCAGGACCTAAGCTGCGTCCTTCCTTTTTGATTGACACTTGAAACGCAGCGCGGGAATCAGCCAGAGGCGCTGCTACAAGCCGAACCCTCTGCTGGGATAACCACTGGTGACATCTGCAGAAAGACCGACAAAAGGCAGTTGAAAGCTGTGTTTGTTGCTTTCCCCCCTCAGATCTCCAGGCTTTCATGGAGCTCCTTACTTGCTTTAATATTATGATTCAGCACCTGGCTTTTTTGAACCTTGCTTTAAACTTCAAAAGGCGAGGTGGTATTAACAAACATGAAACGAAAAAGTGGCGGTAGTTTGATTTACTGTTGTCGTCTTATCAAGGGGTTTTTTTGTCACCAGCTGCCACTTTCTGTCATCTTTGGAACCATTATCATTTCTCTAAAATCTAAAAGACTCCACTTAATAACAGCTTTGAATACAGGCAGGATCAGTAACATACACAGTTCTGGGGATGACAGGACCGTCAAATGAAAAGAAAGATGTTGCCAAAAAAAAAAAAAAAAACCACAAAAACCCAAACCACACACATAAGAGCCGTAGTACTTTCTAGTGACCTTGATTTCAGAATTAAACAAATCAAATCCAATTCTATTGTTCCTTTTGAATCCCATTGTCAAGTTTCCTTGAGAAGTTCCTTTTTGTTGTTAGGGTTAGTAGAGAGGGAAAAAATAAAACAAAACAAAACCTCAGGCCACAACAAGGCTTTGCTACTTCGGGGAGAAGCGGAAGCTCTGCTGTCACGAAAGGGCTGTCTGACCTCGACCGTAATACAGCTCAGCTAATTACCAGCTCACTTTCACTGACTTTCTAATACTTCGGGCACCCACTTGATGCTCACAGCCGGACCAACCTTGCAAACTCAACAGGGAGGAGGTCACTTCATATCTTGCTCTTTCCCAAGGATGGACAGCTCTGAGTGGTCCAGCTGAACCCTCAGGACTTCACGGGATCCTAAGTTTCGGTCTGAAAGCTGGGTCACCCAGAGTAAGCCCGCTGATTAATCCTCCTGAGGTTCTGCATGGAACCTCAGAGACGTGAAATCAGTCAGAGCCGCAAGGGACCTTCAGATCACCCAGTCCAGTGGTTTGGATTCTTCGGAGAAATTTTATAAAAATGTGGATGCCTCCCTGAACATCCTTCTCATGTCATCTGAATCCAGAATGTAGGGAAAAAAAAAAGTTCTCTGGTTGATTCTGATTTCCAAAGAGAATGGAAAATCAGCCTTTACAGAGGAGGCACCTGAGACTCAGAGGACTTAAGTCAGTTGTCTAAGGCTGCACAGCAGTCTGAGCAGAGCCTGGCTGAGACGGGGTGCTGGGAGCCCTCTGGGGCAGACCTCTCGTTGCAAACTGAACCCTGAGAACAGGGTGGTGCTGCTCTGCAGGGAAGGCTGAGCATCCCCTTCCCAGGATGCAAGTGATAGTCACACAGACTCCTGCTTCCCTGTCACTCTCCCTTCCCCAGCCTAAGTCAGCACGACTCTGCATGGGCTTTCTGATACCATTAGTGATGGGTTTCTCTCCTCCTCCTTCTACCCTCCCTCCTTAGGGCCTTGAGATCCTGGTTGTGGAGGAAATCATTGCTGACCCCTGACACACGTAGTGGAAGTGAAAAATACCAGGAAGCTGAAGTTGCTCATTTGGAGGTTCAAGTGCAAAACCTTTCATTTGTGGCTAGATCACATATGCCACCTTCTTGAAACCAGTCAGATATATTTGATCATCTGTTTCTCTTTTATGATCTAGTAGTTCCTAGCTTGCTACTTTATTATGTATGTATTGTCAGCTGTAGTATCAAAAATCCTATGCATTATAGCTCTTTTGACAAAGGCAATTATGCCAAATTAGACATATAGATGATTATGAGATAGCCTGGGGTCTTGACCCAGGGAACCTAAGTGGTCTGTCTCCAGTCAGAAAAAGGGAGTGTTTCCTGAAAACCCCACAGGCCTTCAACATAAAAAACGCAGGGGAGGCAGTCTGAAAATGAAGGCAAGTATCTCTGGAGTTGTCAGTGTGTCTGTTACTGAAATACGGAGCCTATGATAACTCTATGAAATAGGAAAATAAACCCCAAACAAAACCATGAACTCTTCTAGCTGTGCAGATCAGGACTATTTTGATGATAGAAAGCAAGGTAGAGATAGAAGATAATTTTATCTCCATGCCAATGCTAAGCAAGTGATAATAATGGCCTGAAGGGCTAGAGTAAGAAAGAGTCTGTGTTTGGTCATAATGTTTTCATGAGTGATTAGCAGTGTCTGCCATGGCTGGTAATTTCAAGACCTGGGAGGGTGGCTAAAACAAGTTTTGGAATCATCCATAAGTTTACAGCCTACTTCTGTCACTTACTATGTATGTGAGTTTGGACAAATTGCTTAGATTTAGTATTCTAATCTGGAAAATGGGCAGACGACCTCATTCTGTCTTTGAGACTTGAATATCACAATAAAGGTAATGCCATTTGTAGCAGGTGCCAAATAAAGTTGAAGTTTTTCTTATTACTGTGAAGGGAACAAACCCTGCATTTTAGTCTCTATGGAATTCTTATGGAGAGGCAACCCAAGTAACTGAGATCATTCTTTAAGCAATGAGACCAAAGAACTCTGAGCCATGAAAGAATCTGTACCCTTTACTCCACTTTAGCCCAACAATTAACAGAGGGAGAAAGGAAGGGAAGGGAAGAGCAGGAAGGAAGAAAGGAGAGTAGGAGTGAGGGAGGGAGGGGGAAGATAAAATGATTTGACAATAAAATAGAAGATTGACAGAGATAGCAGGGGGTTTGTGGGGAAGATTAAAACTGGGAGGAAGTATCAGAAATTCTGAAGCATAAAAAGGTCTATTTTTGAAAGTTTGTTTGTTGTTGTATTGTTTTTTTGTTTGTTTGTTTTTCCACGGCACCAGCTTTGTAAAATCTATAACAAAATTGTTCTCTTTTGGATAAAAAGATTTTTCTCTCCCCTGGCACCGCTTAAACCACACTTCATAGTTATTCCCCTTTGTTAATATGTAGTTCCTTATCTCCAAGCTTCACACTGTTAAAGGGACAGCCTGGAAATGAAATTCTGTTACAGTACAGTGAGTAGAGACCCTTTCACTAGGACTCAAAAGATACAGACATCATCTCCCGCTCTGCCACTCTGGCCAGGTGTCCTTGGACAAAGTTAGGTAGCCAGTTTGAGACTCCATATCTTCTTTTGTCATGTGGGAATGAGAAACGTCACTGGCTAACTTTATTTTTTTTAATTGTTATTTATTTACTTATGGCTGTGCTGGGTCTTTGTTACTAGGCAGGCTTTCTCTAGTTGCAGCGAGAGGAGGCTGCTCTCTAGTTGCGGTGCACCGGCTTCTCATTGCAATGGCCTCGCTTGTTGCAGAGCATGGGCTCCAGGGCGCGTGCGGGCTTCAGGAGTCACAGCACGCGGGCTCAGTAGTTGTGGTTCCTGGGCTCCCCAGCACAAGGTCAGAAGTTGTGGCACACACAGCCTAGATGCCCTGAGGCACATGGGATCTTCCTAGGGATTGAACCCATGTATCCCACACGGGCAGGCAGATTCTTTACCACTGAGCCACCAGGGAAGCCCGCTTGCTAGCTTTAAAAGGTTATTTTGAGGAGGGCAAGGAGGTAACAACACACACGAAATACCTTTGACAGCTGTGTATTTGGTACACATGTGAAGGGGTGATGATGTGAAGGGTCAGTCTTTACGTAGATTTATCCACCTTCTTCTTCATTGTCTCCATGCTCCTCTCCCCTGCTTAAATACTTCCCAATTCTTCCTTCTTAGTGACTGGAATTTTAATTGGACTTAGTGATTCATTCTTTTGAATAACCAATTACCATCCCTAGACTTCCTTTCAAACAAGCTTATAGTCTTATAGGAAGTGAGACATATACTTAGAATTAGGCTAGATAGGATTTCTTGAGAAACTAGAATGAAGAGGCCAGGACTCGGGATGGAGAGAAAAGAGAGTGAAAATGGGTTTGGCACAACCATTGAGGGCAGACTAACAAAGGCTGCTGTCCGGCTCCACCACTTCCTAGCTGCGCGCACTATGGCGAGTCACTTCATCTCTGCTGACTTGCGCTTCCTCAACTGTCTGTGCATTCATTTGTTTTATTGTCCACTCTGTGTCAGGCCCTGTCCTAGGTAATTAGAGTGTCAGGTTCCTTACCCTTATGAAGCCTACTTTCTGCCAAGGAAGATCGAATATAAACAGAGAAAACTGGTTAAAGTAAGCATGAAGAAAAACAAGTGAAAGCTAGCATAAAAAAAGCTAAATCAGGATAAAGGGAGCATGAGAGGAGCGGGATAGGGCAGGAAAGGAAAATTCCTTGAGGAGGTAACATTTTCAGTTCAGTGCAGTTCAGTCGCTCAGTGGTGTCTGACTCTTTGCGACCCCACGAACTGTGGCACACCAGGCTTCCCTGTCCATCACCAACTCCTGGAGCTTGCTCAAACTCATGTCCATCCAGTTGGTGACGCCATCCAATCATCTCAGCCTCTGTCGTCCCCTTCTCCTCCTGCCCTCAGTCTTTCCCAGCATCAGGGTATTTTCCAATGTGTCAGTTCTTCACATCATTTTACCTAAATATTAATGAAGAAATGGCATGAGCCAGGGGAAATTCTGAGAGAAAAATGTTTAAAGGAGAAAAAAATCTCAATGCAAAGTCTTCCTTAAATTCAGAGAAAAAAGATGGAGCTCCTAAGAAAGATTTGTGACAGATAGTAAAATTGGAGTTGGCAAAACTTGTTGCTGGATTAGATGGGAGATGAGGGAAAGAGGAGTAAACTGACCCTGGGGAATTGATGAGAGCAAAGTGAATGGGGAAGATGGAATTTGGTCAGGGAGGGGAGCAGATTCTGCTTTAGACATAATAGGTTTGCAAGTTTTTTTTGGTAACATTTAGAAAATCTGATAAATGGAGATCATAACAGTACCCACCTACTGGTGTTTGAGATAATCATGGAAAGAGCCTAGAAGAGGCTCTGATATGAAGCAAGTGCTTAATAAATTGTACTTACAGGGACTAATGAACAGAAATGTCATATCCAATTGTGGGACAGAGTGGTCCTTGTCCACTCAAGAAACAAGACAGTGATGACAGTGTGGAGTCCAGAGCACCCATAGATGGGAATCAAGTTTAGGAAGAAGAAGCAAGAGGGTGCTAAAGACATTAAATGAGTCATAATTCTGCATTCAATCCACCCTATGTGGAATGCTGAAAAATAGAGGGGCTATTTATAAGGGTCTTCCCCAGACAGAATGGTCCATTCTGTAAAAGGATTGGTTTTTATTTTCTTCCTGAATTGAATGATTTAATAGCATGTTAGGGATTTTGAAAACATTGCCTTGGCTCAGTAGGTAGAAATAGAGTGTAGTAACCATCAAACTTTCCTTCACTCAGTGCTACAGATGTAGCCTGGGAAATGTGCTTGAAATGTGCTAGAAACAAAATGCATTTTACCAAAAGGGTCTCTGTCCCTCTGTAGTATAGTCTATGCCAAAGATTTTATTTGCCATCTAGGTCTATGAAATTAACAGCTTCAGTAGCTACTGTTTACCATCTACGGAGATGAGTATCCAAGTCTCCTAAGTCTACTAGAAAGTTCTGCTAAACTTGATCTACTTCCTACTGTGCGTTTCTTCCAAGTTTGAAAATATCAAAGCAAACCAAAAGCAGTGCCACAGAAATTCCATTCCTCCCCCTGACTCCCTCCCCACACCCCTGTGCACACACTTATCAGGGCCATGCAGCAGCTGTGATGGAAAAGACAACTACAGGAAACTTAGAGTTAATCGTGCCAAATGGCTACAGATTCACGGGAGAGGGCAATTCTGGTCACTCGCCTGAGCTCACACAGATGGCCCAAGCTACAGACTCTCTCTTATGCTCCTCGATCTGACCCCTGAACCAAGCTATTATGGAAATTTCTAAGTTGGTGAATACAGGTCCATTGGTCTTGGTTCGACAATCGAAGTGCAAGTATTTGAAAAATAGATTTGTACATATAATCTCTAAAGCTTCTTTTTTCCATGAATAAGCATATAGACACACAGAGAAATTTCCTTTGGGAGGGGGTGGTAGATGTTAAAACTTATCTCAAATGACTTTCTGGACGTGAAGGGGAAGAATATAGCAGAGGTTGACCATACATCTCTATAGAAATCTGGGAGCCTGAAATTTCACCGGTTTCTTTTGGAACAGTCACGTGGCCCTTACTATAGACCCAGTGAGAAGGAGCCAAGGAGAGGCAGGTAAAAAAAATCATGGAGAGAAAAACTTAGAATTCAGTTGTACTAATTTACTTGAGAAAAGATTTGAATTTAGTCAATAGCAATCGTGAATATTTTTTCCTTCCGTTCTACATCAATGATTAATTATGTCTCTTTTCCTTTCTAGACTCTTAAGAGACAAAAGGGGGAGGGACTGAGGACTGTTCAGTCATCCATCTCCAGTACCTAGGATAGTATACCTGGCACATTCCAGTGTGATGTGAAATATTTGTTAAACTAATGAAAATGTTTGTGTGCATAAGCACAGCCTCTGAAAGAGTTTTTATTAAAGAATGCTACCGAAGTAAGTCGGAGCTGTTTCATAAACTGCCAGGGTAACTCAGACTGAACCAAAAGCCACATGCCTGGGTTTAACAGCTATAATTCAGGAGATCCTTCTCAACTAGTAACCATAGCACTAGTTGAGCATGTAGTAGCTCTGCCTGTTCAGCCCTTCGTGTGCTGCGTTTAGTCACTCAGCCTTGTCCAACTCTTTGAGACCCCACAGTCTGTAGCCCGCTAGGCTCCTCTGTCCATGGGGATTCTCCAGGCAAGAATACAGGAGTGGGTTGCCATGCCCTCCTTCAGGGGATCTTCCCAACCCAAGGATCGAATCCAGGCAGGCAGATTCTTTACCATCTGAGCCACCAGGGAAGCCCAAAAAATACTGGAGTGGGTAGCCTATCCCTTCTCCAGGGGATCTTCCTGACCCAGGAATCAAACCGGGGTCTCCTACATTGCAGGTGGATTCTTTACCAGCTGAACCACCAGGGAAGCCCCTCAGTGCTTCCTAACTTTAGACAAATTTGTTCATGAATAGAGGAAGCTTTAGAAAACCATCCTGACCCAGGTGGAGGGATGAAAACACTTCCCTTGAAATGATAAGGCACTCTGTCAGGTCTATTTGATACTGCAGTGTGACCGATTGCTGTGTTAAGACTATATCTACTAAAAAAGTGACAAGAAAACCGTGAAAGGAAAATGAGAAAAGAATTCCCGATAATGTTTTCACAAATGTGTCTAATGCCATCCACGTTAGCCTCCCACACCATTCCCTACTGGAAACTTTTGAACAAGTCAAATTTGATAGGCTTTGGTTATTTGTGACTATGAAATTGTCTTTGTTCAAGGTTGGAAAAAAAGCATTTTCTCTTAAATTAATAGCTTTCAATTATCTGTAATGTGAAAGGAACTTGATGGTATGGATAATACAAGCATAAAAACCTAAAAGCTCTGGACCGGGTCCCTTGTCTGGACAGCCAGCCTCATCCCTCCCCCTTGGGATACAAAGCAAAGGAGAGGAGGAAGGTTTCTAAGATGGGGTGAATCGGCCCAGCATGCCAAAGTCACCACAGCTAACTTACACAGTAGTCAATGCTCAAGTGGGTGATGGGGGCGAGGTGGGGTGGGGTTGGGTGTGGTTGCAAACCACATTCCAAATTGGCTAATCCTGACTTCCTATTCAGCTCTAACACTGAATCCTGAATAGTTGCTTCAGCTTTTAATCCATCCCACGGTCACTGGACCAGGTGAGTGATCTTTACCTTGACAGAGTATGTGATCGGTGGTTATCTATGACTTTCTCTCCATCATCATTAGTGAGCAGGGCTTAGGGAAACCGAGACCTGATAGAGAATATGAAGTTCCTTTCTTAAGGAATATGTAGTCAGAAAAGAACATACTGTTTTGAACCACAGATACTTTCTGTGTGACAGGAAATGCTAAGTTTAAAACAGTGGTCAGTATAATCTCAGCTAGAAAGCGGAAGAAGCATACCTTGATGATTTTAAGAGGGAAAAAGAGAGAAGATATGTTTTGCTATAGCATCCTCTATCCAGGTTTTATCCATGAAACACAAACACCCCACCACCCAGAGAGCAGAGCAGCTGCTGTGAAGATTGGCTTCTGAGTCACTTTCACTGAAGTGGAACTATTTGTTCAAGTTCAAAGGCAACAAAGACCTTGGCAATCATCTGCCCTAAGAATGTCAAGACATAAGATGACATCAGTGGATACTGGTAAACCTGAGGAAGACTTTTTATTTGAAATAGGGAAGCTCTGGGGCTAAACAAAGCTTTATTCCTTCTTTTAAATAATGGCTTCATCCAGGAGTGTCTCTGACCCACAACCCTTGATGATGTATCATCCATCTAATTTAGCACGTTGTGAGCTCTCCAGAGAGAGAATGTGTTTTTTATAATAATTGTTGTTGTTTAGTCACTTGGTCATGTCCGACTCTTTTGTGACCCAATGGATTGTAGCCCACCAGGCTCCTCAGCCCATGGAATTCTCCAGGCAAGAATATTGGAGTATTCTGGGAATGGGTAGCCATTCCCTTTTCCAGGGGATCTTCCCGACCCAAGGATGGAACTGGGGTCTCCTGCAAGTAGGCAGATTCGTTATTGTCTGAGCCATGGGGGAATGAAAACAAACTAGAAAAAATTAGGACCCCTCAGTTGAAAAAGTGAAGACCTTGGAGAACCATGGTAGTAGATCTATAGAACATAAGGATCTGGATAGGGTAATATCACACCTATTCAGTAATTCCAGGAAGACATAGTTATTGTCCCTCATGGAAGCATGAAGCAGCTTTTCCAGGACAGATAAAAAGAAATTTGCTAAATGAAAGCTAGAACCTGAAATTCCAAGAAATGATATGGGCTGAAAATACAAAGGAAAAAGTTTTAAAAATTCCTCTTACAGAATCTTGTTTAAAAGGAAGCTTGAGTTGTCAGTCTTATGTTCTTCACCTGTAAGGGCAAGATCTTGGGCAGAAATATGATCTAGTCTTTGCTAACAAACTCATTGTATTCCAGAGACCAACAAAACATTAGCGTCAAAGGTTTGTATTAAATTTAGCAAATATTTGCATGTAGATCACTGTGCTAGGTACTATTTCTAAAGACTCATTACTGTGTCTGATGGAAGAAATTTCTTCTATTCTTATTGGAATTTCAACAGGAAGCTGATCCACTCAGTAATGGAAAGATAAGAATTCAAAAGCAGCAAGCTAGGAGATAGATGGGTAGAAAGGGGTCATTTTAGGCATTCCTACTGTCCTAATTTATCTGGAAATAACACGTTGATGTAGTATTTCACTTTTACAGATTGCTTTATGATTATTCCTTACTCTAGTTTTATCACATCACTATCAGATTTGAAGGCAGATGTGCAACCTCATTAAGCCGATGAGGAATCCGACCAAGAATAATAGCTAGTTAAGCTCAAGGTCACCGAAGGAATGAGTGGTCAAGTGAGGTCTAGGTCTCCCCTTGCCCGTTGGTGTTACCTGCCTACCTCTGTTAGCCAACTCCGACTTCAGTATTCCCCTGTGCACGGGATCCAAGATGACTCTGCTTTCCAGTAACTGCCCTTAGTATGCCATGTTCTAGTGAAGTGCGGTGGCATTTTGATGAACCTATGAGATGCATTGAAGCCGTGAGGAACAGTTGAGAGATCACAGGCAAGATCACCTGTTTTGGCCACTAACTCTTCAATTCCCCAACACTGTGCCCCTGGCCCTCCCACCCTTTCCTCCTGCTCCGCCTCCCACGGTGCATCTCAAAGAACATTCACACATACAAAAGAGAATCACAGAGCCGTATGAAGAAGGCTCAGGCAAGTCCAAAACTCCAGGCTATGTCACCGTTTTGAACACGCACTTTTGATAGTCTCTCCAGTTTAATTGGAAGAGTGGGATTTAGAACCAAGCGAAGTCAGGTGAACATAGTCCTGGAGCTCAAAATGCGTATGGTCCTTCTCTCTATTTCTTCTCTTCCTGTCGGTCACTGTCACCTGGTCTATAGGCAGGCCAGCTCTCATCTCAGCTGGCCAGCTCCACCTGAAGTATATGGAAGTCTGACAAAAACCCGGCTTAAAGCTTCAAATGCAAGTTTACCTTCCCGGGAACTCTCCCTTCTCTTTTTTTAAATGGAGACATTTGTGTAAACCCAATCTTTCTTTCAAGTGGATGGAGATGCTGGGGACTCTTATTCTGAGTCCAAGAAAGACCTAACATTAAGTGGACTCATAGATCTGGAATTTTCTCTCCCAGAATCACATGGGTGGCATAAGTATAATTAAAATGGAATGTGAATGCACAGCACTCCTCAAGGAGAAAGAGACCAAGTCCAGATTTTAGTCCCGAAAGCAATCCTTTTAACTTAAGGGTAGTCTGAAAAAAAACCAGAATTGTTATAGCATTTCAGAAGTTCATTTGGGACTGACTCACTCAAGGAAACCTCCCCTCCTCGCCCCAACAACCACCGCCGCCTCCTTCTACACAAAGGTCATCTGCTCCTTCCTGCGTCAGGCACTCTTGACATTCATTTGTGCCTCCTGGACAGACAGCCACCCCTTCTGTCTGATTAGGCAGTAGTCTCCCCATGGCAGTCTCCCACAAGGGATTTGGTTGTCATTTTATGGAAGGGGAAAATGGCAAAAACAGTAGCACATACGGAAACACGGTTTTCCCCAGAGAGCAGGTGGGAGTCAAAAAGAACCCTTTTCCCGGTATCATCTCTCTCTCTCCTCTAAAAGATACCAATTCCCAATCTCTGTGTCCAGAATTATAGGTTCAGTCTTGGTATTGGTGAGCCTTTTTGAATGGTTTGCCCAAGGTAGTAATTTTGTAATCCACCGTAGCTGAAGTAAGTATAGACCTGGGCCGGCGCAGCCTCCTTCCTTCTCCTCCATTCAGCCCCAAGTCCCCACTTAGGTGAAAACACTTTGCATATAAACAAACTCCTCTCAAAGACACCTCAACCTTGACATTTCTTTCTCCCTTTTCCAAACTTGCTTCCTTTTAAAACACCTCGCGCTCTGCCCTGCTCCCACATGAGGCCCAATTATCAGAATAATAATTAACAGGTTCTCATTATTTAGGATCAAACAATGCCCCCCTAATGAAGCCAAGAATAGCCAATGTGATCCCTTAAAACGGGGCGTGAGTTTTTCCTTACACCTTGGGGCGTCTAATCCACTGAAACCATTAGGCACCGAGCTGCCCATAACGGCCTGGATAACATTGAGTCAAGGACAGTTAATGGATGCCAGAGCACAGACCAAAGTGCTCCAAGCATGTCAGTCAAGACTAACCGGAGGCAAAAACATCAAAATGCAGGTTGGAGTTTTGACATTCCTGCAGGCTCTGAACGCCTCGCCAGTAAATTTTTAAAGTCAATATCCCCCTTATGCTCATGAACACTTTTCTGTCTGATGAGTAGGACTAATGTGGATCTGATTGAACTGTGACTAAAGTAGGACTTTAAAGGCAGCTTTGAATGTGTGGGGGGCGGAAAGGGTTTTTTTGTGTGTGTTTTGTATGTGTGTGTGTTTTCTTTCTTTCCCTTTTTTTTTCCCCCAGAAATGTCTGTGATAATAATGAAGACAGTGTACACAGATTATCACAGGCTGTGTCTTTCGACTTCAAGGTTATGTGATTAGAAAATTAGAAAAGCGATGAGATGAGAAAAACCGCAGAACATTTTGAAAGAAAGCTTTTTTTGCCTTTTTTTTTTTTTTTTTTACAAATTATCTGTGTGCTGGATTTACACAGAATCTGATAGATGGATCTTCTAATGTTTGGAAATGGATAAATGCAACAATGCAAATAGGAAGAACAGGCTTTGGAGCCTATTCCTGGCAGAAGTTCAAAACCCATATTAAGTATTCTAATTCGCTTAACGCCTGTTACTTAAATTTTTAAAAAACATTGTCGTGTACAGACAGAAAACAAAATATAGTCATTCCATAAACAAAAAGGTAAAAATATCACTGAAATTGTTGTTTCTCATCGGGCAAGACTTTCCCCCAGATTTGGAATAAAACCTTCACCTTTCTGCCCTTTCTCTTCTCAGAGCTAAAAGCAATCATTAAAAAGACACGTAGCAGGAAGTCCAACCAGAGTGGGGTTTGGGTGGGCATCCTACGGGTGGTAGTTAGGTGTGATCGCAGTTTTGGAACTCCAAGGCACTGCTTCACTTACCTTTCTTATGAGGGGGAAAGTAAAATTTTCCTGTATGGAAATCCAAGCCAATCTAAATAATAACTGCATTTAAAAAAATCATTTCCCCCACCTTTTATACTTGTCTGATGACAATGGTGGATTTCTGAAATACATAAACAGAGGCTCTATCAGCACAAGGGTAGGCTGACAGAGTGTCAGAGGCTAACCTGTGTCTGATGACACCTTTTCAGGGTCCTTTCAGCACCTAGAAGAGGGTACAGGATCGTTTTGCCTGAGGCAGATAGTTTCAGAAGCCTCTAAAGCGTCCATGTCCAAATGTAAAGCTATGTGCTCAATTGCTCAGTCGTGTCTGAGCAATTTGTGACCCCGTGGATGGTAGCCCGCCAGGCTCCTTTGTCCATGGAATTTTCCAGGCAAGAATACTGGAGTGGGTTGCCATTTTCTTCTCCAGGATGTAAAGGCTAAATCATAGTGAACTTTAACCTATTTAATTGAAAAGTTTGACTAAGTAGCATGCTGAAATCCTTAGGATTCAACTCCTTGCCACCTGATTGTGACCTCCCAGATGTTAAAGTATAAATAGGCCAGAAATGCACTTCTAGATCAGACTGGATCTTCCAGACTTCTGGTGGTGATGTCAGCAAGTTTGGGGAATGAAGGACATCACACTTAAAGTTTAGGGGTGCCATTAAGCAAACTAGTTGTCTTTAGCACCTGATTAAAACAATTTTTTTTTAAATCTATTACTTGGAGTATTATTTAAATTTTTGAAATTATTTTGCTATTCAGCTCAAACATGTATATAAATATAGGCATGACATGGAGATATTATAGGCTCAGTTCCAGACCACTGCAATAAAACAATTATTGCAATAAAACAGTCACATAATTTGTTGGTTTCCCAGTACATATAAAAGTTATGTTTACGCTATACTGTAGTTTATTAAGTGTGCAATAGCATTATGTCTAAAAAACAATGTACACATCTTAATTCAAAAATAATTCATTGCTATAAGTTGCAAAGCATTATCTGAGGCTTCAGAGAGTCAAAATCTTTTTGCTGCTGAGGGTCTCACCTTGATGTTGACGGCTGCTGACTCATCAGGGTAGTGGTTGCTGAAGATTGGGGAGATTGCGGAAACTTCTTAAAATGAGACAGTTATGAAGTTTGCTGCATCAATTGACTCTTTCTTTCACAAATGATTTCTCTGGGGCATGCAATAGGGTTTGATAGCATTTTACCCATAGTAGTGAGTGAAAGTCGCTCAATCATGTCCGACTCTGCAACCCTATGGACTATACAGTCCATGGCAGTCTCCAGGCCAGAATACTGGAGTGGGTAGCCTTTCCCTTCTCCAGGGGCTCTTCCCAACCCAGGGATCTAACCCCAGTCTCCTGCATTGCAGGTGGATTCTTTACCAGCTGAACCACAAGGGAAGCCCCAAGTATACTGGAGCGGATAGCCTATCCCTTCTCAAGTGGATCTTCCTGATCCAGGAATCAAACCAGGGTCTCCTACATTGCAGGTGGATTCTTTACCAGCTGAGCTGTCAGGGTACCCACAGTAGAACTTCTTTCAAAATAGCAGTCAATCCTCTCTGACCCTGGCATTGCTTTATTATTTAAGTTTATGTAATATTCTAAATCCTTTGTTGTCATTTCAATGTCCTTCACAGCATCTTCACCAGGAATAGATTCCATCTCAAGACACCACTTTCTTCACTCATCCATAAGAAACAACTCATCCATTCAAGTTTTATCATGAGATTATAGCAATTCAGGCATATCTTCAGGCTCCACTTCTAATTCTCTCGGTATTTTGACTATATCTGCAGTTCTTCCTCCAGTGAAGTCTTGAACCCCTCAAAGTGATCCATGAGGGTAGGAATGAACTTCTCCCAAACTTCTGTTAGTGTTCATATTTTCACCTTTTCCTGCAAATCAGCAGTGTTCTTCATGGCATCTAGAAAGGTGAATCTTTTCCAGAAGGCTTTCAATTGACCACAGAATGCACATTGTATTAGCAAGCATGAGAACAGTAATCCTGAACATTGCCACTGGACCTCTTGGGTATCCAGATGCATTATCAGTGAGCAGTAATAACAATCTGCCTGCAAGTGTAGCAGACGCAAGAGACACAGGTTCGATCCCCTGGAATAGGAAATGGCAACCCCCTCCAGTAATCTTGCCTGGAAAATCCCATTGGCAGAGGAGCCTGGTGGGCTGCAGTCCACGGGGTCACAAAGAGTCAAACACGACTCAATACACACACACACAATATTTTCAAAGGCATCTTCTTCTCTGAATGGTAGGTCTCAACAGTGTGCTTAAAGCATTTAGCAACAGAATGTAAACAGATATATTATCATCTGGGTTTTGTTGTTTCATTTATACAGCACAGGCAGAGCAGGTTTAGTATAATTCTTAAGGACTCTAGCATTTTCAAAATGGTAAATGGGTATTGGCTTCAAGTTCAAGTCACCAGCTGCACAGTCCCTTACAAGAGAGGCAGCCTGTTCTGTGTAGCTATGAAGCCAGGCATTGACTTCTTTTTTCCAGCTGTTGAAGTCCTAGATGGCATCTTCTTCCAATAGCAGGCTATTTCATTTTTGTTAAAAATCTGTGGTTTAGGGTAACCACCTTCATTAATGATCTTAGCCAGATCTTTTGGATCATTTGCTGAGTTTCTACATCAGCGCTTGTTGCTTTCCCTTGTACTTCTACGTTATGGAGGCAGCTTCTTTCCTGAAACTTTATGAACCAGCCTCTGCTAGCCCAAACTCTTTTTTCCCTGCAGCTTCTTCACATCTCTCACCATTCACAGAATTGCTGTAGATTAGTCTTTGGCTTAAGAGAATGTTGTGACTGGTTTGATCCTCTATCCAAACCACTAGAGCTTTCTCCATATCAGCAATAAGGCTGTTTCACTTTATTTGTGTGTTCACTGAAGTAGCACTTTTAATTTCCTTCAAGAACTTTTCCTTTGCATTTGAAACTTGGCTAACTGTTCAGCACAAGAGGCCTGGCTTTCAGCTTCTTTTGGCTTTGACACTCTTTTCTCACTAAGCTTAATCATTCCTAGCTTTTGATTTAAAGTGAGAGACACGTGATTCTTTCACTTGAACACTTAGAGGTCATTGTAGAGTTATTAATTGGCCGAATTTCAATATTGCTGTGTCTCAGGGACTAGAAAGGCCTGAGAGGAAGGAGAGAGACGGGGGGATGACCCGTCAGTGGAAAGGTCAGAACACACACATTTATTGATTAAGCTCACTCTCTTTATGAGTGCAGTTCATGGCACCTCAAAACAATTAGTAGTAACATCAAAGATCACTGATTACAGATCACCATAACAAATCTAACAATATTGAAAATTTTGAAATATTGCAAGAATTACCAAAACACAACACGGAGACACGAAGTGAGCAAAGGCACCGATGGACTTGCTCGACATAGAGTTGCCACAAACCTTCAATTTGAAAAAAACACAGTACCTGTGATGCACAATAAAGGAAAGTCTGATAAAATGAGTTATGCTTGTGTATTAAGAAAGAATTGAGAGTGCGTCTATATTCACTGGTATGTGTTTATCATCCTGAATTTAGACCTAAGTGTTCTTGGTTTTTGAATGTTTAAGCCTCAGAACACAAGAAAGGCTGTAAAGGATTACAAAGCAGTTGACTTTGTGGGGAAATATAGATGTTAATTTCATATTAGGCACCTAGGGCTCTCTGGAGAGAAGTCCTCTGCCAATCTAATGAATAAATAAAACACAAATAAAGCTTCACATTCAAGTCTGTATGTCCCAGGGAGATTAGTCTCTTGGAATTCAGTCATCAAGATGCCTAGAACTCTGTGCCGGGCCATCAAGGAGACCAGGCTGTGTCAGGGCCCAAATTTTCAGTACCTTGCGGCAGCAAGCCTGGCCCCAAAGAAAGCAAATAATTAAGCAGGTCATTAGGAAGCCTATAAAAGTACGGATATGCAGCTACGCCCTGCCGTTAACTTCAAAAGGTGACCAAAAGGCAGAGATTCTTTGTAGCAAAGGAAAAAGCAATGGAAAAAGTGAAGTCTCATGACACCTAAGGGCTTACTCGGGTAGGAGTTCATCCCGTAAAAATCTGCTCCAGCCCAAGCAGACCAAGTGACTTCCCCATTTGCTTGGTCTGTGCTCAGAGTCCACCCAGGCTGCTGCTGAGGTCTGTTCTGCTTCATAAGTAAAGCGGGGCTAGAGGAGGACAGGGCTCCCCCCAGGAGGCCCGCAGACCTGGGAGTCCCAGAGCTTGCCCTTCACCCTTGGCGGGGGCCAAGCTTTGAAGCGTGCATGTCTGTTTCCTTCCTTTAGGGCCCTTCCCACTCACACGCCTGGTGACCCCAGGTGCCCAGGGTCTGTCTTGTTTGGGCAGGGGAAGAGAAACGATTAAACTCACTCACACTCAAATAGAAATGACCCCATCTTCTTTATCCATTCTTCTCTTGATGGACATCTAGGCTGCTTCCTTGTCCTGCCTATTGTAAATAGTGCTGCTATGAACATTGGGGTGCATGTATCTTTTTTTTTTTTTTCATTTATTTTTATTAGTTGGAGGCTAATTACTTTACAATGCTGTAGTGGTTTTTGCCATACATTGACATGAATCAGCCATGGATTTACATGTGTTCCCCATCCCTATTCCCCCTCCCACCTCCCTCCCCACCCCGTCCCTCTGGGTCTTCCCAGTGCACCAGCCCTGAGCACTTGTCTCATGCATCCAACCTGGGCTGGCGATCTATTTCACACTTGATAATATACATGTTTCGATGCTGTTCTCTCAGAACATCCCACCCTCGCCTTCTCCCACAGCATCCAAGTCTGTTCTATACATCTGTGTCTCTTTTTCTGTTTTGCATGTATCTTTTTGGATTATAGTTTTCTAGAGACGTGGACGGACCTAGAGACTATCATACAGAGTGAAATAAGTCAGAAAGAGAAAAAGAAGTATCATTAGTTAACGCATATATGTGGAATCTAGACAAATGGTATAGCTGATCCTATTTACAAAGCAGAAATAGAGACATGTGGAGAACAAATGTATGGAAATGGGGAAAGGGGTGGGTGGGAGTAACTGGGAGGTTGGGATTGACGTATATGCACTATGGATGCTATGCATAAAATAGGTAGCTATGGAGAATACACTGTATAGCTCAGGGAACTCTACCTAATGCATGGTGGTCATCTGAATGGGACGGAAGGCCAAAAGCGAGGGGAGGTGTGAACGGCTGATCCACTTCGCTGTGCAGTAGACACTAACGCAACATTGTAAAGCAACTGTAGTCCAATAAAAATTGATTTTAAAAAAGCAAAAGTAATTTGTTACATGTGACTAGGGGAAAAAAAAAAGTAAATGAGCCATGTACCCTATTTAGGCTCACTCAAAATTTCAACAGTTCTCCAGAAAGAGGACAATATTTAATGATAGAATTTTAGGCACCATGGGCCTTAAGTGGGGGATAATATTTTAGACTTAGAAGTCTGCTTTGTCTTGTCCTCAAATCATGTTTCCCATCAAGAAAGGTGAGGCCACGCCTCTCTGCCCTAATGGAATGCATACTCATAGCCCCAGGTCAGTGCTATAGCCTCTTGGTTCCTATATTGTGGGCTTAAAATGAATTCTTGTGGTTGGACTGGATCATATTGGTCCTGGGACATCCTCTTGTCCCTCCCAATTCTAATCTAACCCCATTTGGTTTGGAGATGGTGAAAAAGAGTGTGAAATGCCAATAACAGTGAATTAATTTGGTTGAGGTAAAGCTACTCTAAGCGATCATTTGGGAAAATAATCAGAGTAGTTTCATTAATTCTTCCTTCTCCTCTGTCCGCCCTCCTGCCATCCACTGGAAATAGCATTTCAATGGGTACAGTTTTTCACTTTTAGAAGACCTGTGTTCCCTTACTAAATTTATTTATCTAGTAGAGCCCTGATGCGATGTAATTTTGAGGTAGGACAACACTGAGTTGGTGTAATTATTTCTTAATATTTAAAAGCTCCCTTGGTTAATGTGTTTTTGGGAACAAGCTGTTAAATCATTAGGGATGGTGTTTTGCAGCCTCTTACTAAGCAACAGCTACTGCTGACTTGAGCTGCTGGGCTTAAAGACCACCCCGGCCTGAGCTCCTCATTAGCGTGCTGGTAATGGAATGGTCAGCACCTAACAGGTCAGTTTACTAAAACTCTGCTTGACAGATGTAATCATAATTGAACATTTTTGTTTAAAAAACAAAATGAAGTTTTCTTGTCAAATTTTATGGTGTTCTCTAGAAACTGAGAGAAAGAGAAGAAACTTCTAGAAGCTAGAGTCCACAGGTGACTTAAGAACTCCTCCAGGGCTTCCCTGGTGGTCCAGTGGTTAAGAATCTGCCTGCGAATGCAGGGGTCATGGATTTGATCCCTGGTCTGGGAAGATCCCACATGCCATAGGACAACTAAGCCCGAAAGCCTCAACTACTGAGACCACGTGCTGCAACTATTGAAGCCCAAGTGCCCTGGAGCTGGTGCTCCACAACAAGAGAAACCACTGCAATGAGAAGCCTGTGCACAGCAATGAAGACCCAGCACAGTCAAAAAGAGAAGAATCATTAAAAAAAAAAAAAATCTCCTTCAGCTGTGCTTATTTATTGCAAAGAAGTAAATGACGCAGTTTGAGATAGAACAGGACAAAAATGATCAGTTGTGATTCCAGAGAGGAGAAAGGAGCTAAGTATGCTAGACACAGTGAGGGAAACTTTAGCTCTTTTTGAGGATGACTTTTCCTACAGACAGACTTCCCAATTGACACAGGGAGGGTGCCCCTGTGATAGGGAATTCCATGTCATCAGTGGTGTTGAGAAGAGTTGAGAAGCATACAGCCCTTGTAGAAGAGAAAGGGCTTCCTCTTCATATCGAACAGGAAGTTGGAGTGGTTTACCTCTGATTTCCTTTCCAAAGCGGACGTTCCCTTAATTATTCTCTGATTCAATATGGAAACGGGGAAAATGGGAGCCATGGATTTAGATTGAGTTATTGGTGGAGGGATCACTACCATGGATAACACTCATGGTCAAGACTACTAGCTTGGGCAAATCTGTTGATGGGAAGTCATAATCTCGCTGTGATGTCCATATGTGGGTCATCTGGATACTGCAGGCAAAGAATAGTTCTCCTGATGGACTAGATGGGCAAAAAAGAGAGGAGCCATAAACCGTGGAGTAACATGGTTCATAAGTGTTATTAGTCTTTCTTAAAAGACAGGAAACCCTTTCATCTTTTCTTCTTCTAATCTGGGAGCAGCAAAACTACTACAAAAATTCAGTACCTGTGCTGGGGAGAGGTGATTTCAACTTTTACTGAAGTCTTACTTACTCAGCATCTTGTTGTGATTAGAAGTGAACTAATGTTTCTCCAGACACATGATAGTGGACTTCAGCTGATGGGGCGGGATGACTTTGTGAAACTCACACTTAAAGCCTTCTGAGAGAAGGCAGCAGTCTTGGCGTGACTATTATGGCGCAAAGTGCTTCTTCCTCACAGAGCTGGGGCCTTAGCAGCCTCAACTCCCACTCCCTTGTCCCGAGGAGCTGATGTGGGGTACAGAGACTTGAATCTCTCTTCTTCACCTGGTTTTTCTCTTGAAATTGCTGTCATCTTGTCATCTTAGTGACATCTTAATGCAGTCCCATCTGCATGGACCGGTGACAATGACATGCTTCTGGTATTCTTTCAAGAGATCAAATTGTATCCAAGGGAGAAAGAAGGCAGCCTTACTCGAAGAAATATACACAACCTCACACACATGAAGCAAGTTTCAAAAATTTCAGTTTAGTTTCTTTTTATCACATTTCAAAGTCATAATTGTGAGTCTGTTTCCTTTTCCATGTAATGTTGTAAATAAAACCTTGATTACATTTATGGCATGCATGTATGTCATATATAGGATGGTATATATGTTACAAATTGAATATACATAAATACACAGGAAGAAAGTATGAAGAAAGGATAAACCTCTCTGGAAATAAGTTGCTTTGTTAGGGAGAAGAAAATGACACAGGCAGGTGAATAAAACCTGTGTATTTAGGGTTTTCAGAGCCCATCATTACATAAGACAGTCTTCTTTGAGCTGTGCTTTGGGAAGAAAATGGACAACATGAAGAGAGAAAGGGACTGGTTAAAGATTAACTTGCTAAGACACTGTCTGTTAGAAAATACGTATGGAAGACAACTGCCCGCTAGATTAGATTGGTGGTGGCGGTTTAGTCACTAAGTCATGTTTGACCCTTGTGACCCCATGGACTATAGCCTGCCAGGCTCCTCTGTCCATGGGATTTCCGAGGCAAGAAAACTGAAATGAGTTGTCATTTCCTTCTCCAGGGCATCTCCCCAGTCCAAGGATCGAACCCACATCTCCTGCATTACAGGCAGATTCTTTTCCACCGAGCCGCCAGGGAAGCCCACTAGATTTAATTACTTGTCCCAGATTCAGTTTTCAAACAAGGGCAAGATATTTGAATGTAAGAATTGCAACATGTATTCAACCTCTTTGGTGATAGTAGTCCCAGTTATTTTATTAGTCGGCACCATGCCACAAACTGGGAATTTGAATACAGGACAAGTAATGGTGATTCTTTAGCTATGAAGAAGGAGTTATGCCCCTCTAATACATTCTAAGAAATATAAAAAGCAAATGATTGGGAGAGACAAGCTGCGTACCAACTGTAGTGGGGATGGACCTAATGAAATTGAATACAACAGCCATGGGGCAAGGAAACGCCAAATTAATTTAACTGCTGCCATTTTATGTATTCTTAAGTCATCTCCTACTGGAAAAAGCAAATCCAATGAACTTAGAAAAGGAGTGCTTAGAAATTCAATCTGTTGTTGCTGCTTTATGAAGCTAAACATAAATGATTTTTAAACTGTTTACTGCTAGAGATTTTCTGTACCAGTAAGACTTCCAATAGATTGATAATAGAAAATGAACTTGATCTTCTTTGTAGAGATACACCTTTGGCTACCAGGGAAAATATGGATATGTGTGCCATCTTCCCAGCTGGCAGATCTGTATCTCATTTTTATGGCATAGATTTTTGTGTTTAGGGAGTATCATTTGATGCTTGTTGGGTGCAAATCTTTATACTAGTGCTAAAGGCAGCAACTAGAATTTATCCAGGGTATTGTTTAAGTTGGCTTCTCTTTGCCTTTCTTCATCTAAACTCTTCTTATTTCCAAAGGCACTAGGAAATTATAACAAACACTTTTTACCTTCCTACGCTTTCATGGAAAATGCCTAGTACAGTGTCTGACAGAGAATAAGCACTAATAAAATAAGTATAATTTGGCAAGAACCTGGGGTTCATTCATTAACTTTCTTTTCCTTGTTGATGCCCACCTAAATTTGTTTCTAAAATATTTATTTATTTCTTTATTTGGCTGCACCAGGTCTTAGTTGCAGCATGTGCTGCAGGTCTTAGTTCCCTGACCAGGGATTGAACTTGGGGCCCCTGAATTAGGAGCCTGGAGTCTTAGCCACTGGACCACCAGGGAAGTCCCCCGCCTGCATTCTTTACTTTGGAAGTGGGTCCTCCTTGTCACAGAAATCTAGACCTACATAAAAACAGAACTTCCATGGAATCTTGAGTATCGAGCTCTTATTTTATCAGGAACTCTGGGAGAATAATTCTTATGGAAAGTGGTATTTTATGTCCCATTGCCTGCACCCACCCCTGCCTTTTTCTCTATTTCTGCATATCTATGTATGAATCCTGTTGACTGATTTCTGGTTGAATTTGACACCTAATAGTCATAAACTGATTGCATTCAATTAGCACCCATTATATTCTTCAGTTACTGTCTGTTTAGATATGAGTTTATTGATCTGGTAAGATTTTATTCTTCAGAAACATAAATGCCATGTCATTTAATTTGGCCTCACTACTGTCTCTAAGCACCACAGGAGAGGCATTTAAAGAGGCGGTGTATGGGAGGGGGAAAAGGCTATCTCTCTTTCTAAGAAGGGGAAGAAATCGGGTTAAACTTTGATCACTATCATCTCACCTTTGGACTTTTATTAAAACTGTTTGACACAGCCGTGCTGGCAGATAGAGTAGGAAGATAAATGGGCCTGTGTGAATAGCTTTAATATCAACCATGGATATGAGACATGGCAGGTTATTTCATCCAGGAAATGTTTACGTCCTACAAGATTTGCAGGTTACTGTTAGTGATCCTTTCGGGCTCGGGGGGCCAAAAGGTGAATGTGATTGAGGTACCTTTTGCCATGAATATTTCACAACTTGGGTATCCCTTTTTCACTTGGGGCTGTGCTGACTGAGGCCTTCTTCAGGATGAGTCCTCAGTTGACTGATGAATACAAAACGTCTCGCTGAACAAAAGGCATTCAAGATTCGCTGAAGACAAGACAACCTACTTTGGTTTCTGTGTCTGGTACCGGGGTATCAACGGAGATAAAACACTGAGTGACAGGGAAGCGAAATACAGAATAACACGCTCTATTGTTCTCCCATTGACTGTAAGGATAATGGGAAAGTTAGCGAGTCACCGTAATGTCATGGACCGCTGTGAACTTGGGAGAGCGCAAGGATCAGAAAGTAACATGAAACAAGGAGGGAAATGGAGATAATATTGGGTTACTGAACATTCTCAAATTGTACTGAAACGCATCCCGTCCCTTTGGAGGGGGCATGTTTTTGACAAGGAAGACAATGGGAAGAAACTGGCGGCTGTAACAATATCACCATTTTCTTTTACGATGGGCCGTAATGTGAACTTCTTAGAAGACACCTTCTTTCACCACGGCTTTGTTGTTTGGTCTATTGAGGAGCCCGGAGACCAAAGTCGCTGCCTTGTTCCGGGGCCGTCTAAAACCAAGGAGCCTGGTTCTCCCAGCCAGCGACAGCTGCTCTGTTGTGAAGGACAGAGTCGGTTTGTAGCCAGGGGCAGAGGCAAGGAACTGAGAGGGAAGGAGAGAAGCAAAGACAGGGACCAGGCCGGGGGAGGAATTTGGAGCAGACAGGACAAACTGTAGGAAGGAAAAAATCAGGGATGAGAAGAGAAATGTTCATGGTAAGTGGGGATTGGGTAGGAGTTAAAGAGTATGGCTTTACATCCCAGGGTCTGAACAAGGTTCTCCTCAAATGAAATAAAAACAACAGCAAGAACAGAATCACTTTTGGAGTGATTTTGTTGGAAACAGAAATCCACCCTTGGATTAACTATTTTCTGGGAGAAATTCAGCTAATACTTGGTAACTTTTAAAAAATCTGTGACATTCTCTCACTAAAGCATCCTTGCTAAGCACATACCATGGAGAAAATATCTATTTATCCTGAGTCTTGATTTAAGGTCTACTTATAACGAACAATAGTGCTAATGAAGGGTATGGACTCTTTTCTTTTAAGAAAATAAGCATAAATATACAGATACAAAATTCTGCACACTAACTCAGTGGGTTCACATGCTTCCCTGAAGTCCATTCCTAAACCTCTCTGAATTCTACAGACATAGGTTAAGAATTGCTACTTTAGAGTATCTAACAAAGAGCTTACATAGAGTAGATGATCAATAAAGTCTCACTATTCCAAATTAGTCTGTTAAGTGAAGTAAAAGTTGCTCAGTTGTGTCCAGCTCTTTGTGATCCCGTGGACTATACAGTTCGTGGGATTTTCTAGGCCAGGATACTGGAGTGGGTAGCCTTTTCCTTCTCCAGGGGATCTTCCCAACCCGGGATGGAACCCAGGTCTCCCGCATTGCAAGCAGATTTTTAACCAATTGAGCCACAAGGGAAGCCCATAATTATTAAATTAGGCAAGTGTTCTAGTTAACTGAATATTTTAGTTGGCCAAAGTTTACCATATATGCCTTCAAAATAACCAATTTTCAAGGAATTAGAGATAAGTACAATAATTTCAGTATCAAAAGTATACTCATTGCCCTGTTATCTCTTGTGTTTTTTGGTTTTTGATGATTAACAAATAAGGGCTTCTCAGGTGGCACAGTGGTAAAGAATCCATCTGCCAATGTTGGAGACATGAGTTCTATCCCTGGGTCTGGAAGTTCCCCTGAGGAGCAAATGGCAACCCACTCCAGTATTCTCACCTGGAAAATTCCATGGACAGTCGATCCTGGTGGGCTACAGTCCATGGGGTCACAAAGAGTCAGACAAGACTGTGTACACATGCTGTACATAGACAGGATTAATAAGATGGATCTAAATCCAATGTTGGGGCTTTTCCAATGACTCTGCAGGTAAAGAATCTGCCTCCAATGCAAGAGATACAGGAGGTGCAGGTTCAATCTCTGGGTCAGGAAAATCCCCTGAAGGAGGAAATGGCAACCCACTCAAGTATCCTTGCCTAGGAAATCCCATGGACAGAAGGGCCTGGCAAGCTACAGTCCAAAGGGTCAGACGTGACTGAGTGACTAAGCAATCAATTCAATATTACCCTAATACATTCTCTAGAAGTAATTGTTCTTAATTAATTCTGTTTACCAGTGTATTCCCTTGCATTTTCATCTATTTTAGTAAAAATAGAGTTGAGAGTAGCTTTGAATTTTAGCTGCTAGCTAATGTAAGTACTGGTTTGAGAAGGATGTAAATACATCACAATCAGCCTCTCTCCTCTTCTCCATGAATAGCAACCCTTCTGTCCTCCACCCTCACCATTTGATCTCTTACCATTGGAACTGAGAGACGTTAGAGGGCCTGACTGTTTAATGATCAAGCTAACTTGGAAGCAGGCAGGTTGCTTCCTAGAGAGTTAACTGTGGCACGGGATGAGTATGAAGCACAGCTGAGGAGGAGAATGTCTGAACTAGCAAAGCAATAGTGGAAGCTGACCTCAAGGAATCAGTAAGATGTGCCAGCAATCCAGGGAGGAGGACTCATTCCTGGGGATACCAGGAACACATAGAAAAAAAATTTAGACAAGACAGAGAGAGAAGTGTCAAAATTATTCATGTTATAAGACCATCACTCTTATTCCTCACTGTATGCTTTGCCCTGCAATGGGTCATCTAGGTTTGATGACACAGAACTTGGTTGAATAGGTAAAAGGAGATTCAGAAAACTATGATGAAATGATTTTCTTTCTGGCTTACCAAAATGCTACAAGTATGGAAGCGGGAAGCCCCTGAAGCTAAAATTGCAGATGCTTGTCAAATTATGAAGTGGATAAATTAACAAATGATCATGTCAGGGCATAAGCGCCATTAGTAGAAAGTTCATTCCAACTTTTAGGTGTGTTTAAATTATAACACTTACTCCCATCACCATCACCACCATCACCACTACCAACACTAACCAGGGGGCAGGGGCTAGACTCATTTATTTTCCTATATTAATTTAATTCATATGTTAATATAATCCTCATTATGGTCCATGAAGTAAATAACACCATCTTCATTTTACAGATGAGGAAAATGAAATTTACAGATAATTAATTCTCTTATCCCAAGGCATCCAGCTGAAAGTATTAGTTGCTCAGTCATGTCTGATTCTGTGATTCCATGGACAATAGCCTGCCAGGCTCCTCTGTCCATGGAATTTTCCAGGCAAGAATACTGGAGTAGGTAGCCATTCCCTTCTCCAGGAGATCTTCCCAACCCAGGGATCGAACCCAGATCTCCTGCATTGTAGGCAGATTCTATACCATCTGAGACACTAGGGAAGACAGGATAAGGGGCTGATACAGAATTCAAATCCAGGTTCTACTGAGGCCAAAGAATGGCCCCTCATAAGAAATGGTGTTTATGTCTATAGGCAAAAATGGACTTCTTGGGACCAAGGGCAACTCTGGATTTTAGGGAAAATAAATAAACAAACAATAGTCCCCATGCCTCGTCTTCCCAGCTGGACTTTCTGGTTTTGTTTGTGGTTACTTACAGCACTCTGCCTAAAACTCTGGAGGTGCTGGTGATCTTGGACATGCTAAGTAACCTGTTCGAGCCTTAATTTCTTCTTTTCCTAGATGAAGGAATGACATTAACGTTCTGATCTTTTTTACCTATAAGACTCTTCGATTTTATTAGCATCTATATCTGGTGGGCATGGAAATTGTAGACACAGCTGGAGACACAGCACTCTCCATGGTGGGGCTTGCCACCTCAAGGGTCCCCACCAGGCTCTGAACTCCTCCAGAGCAGACACCATATTCTTCATCTCTGTACCACTGCCCAGCCTCTCCCCGTGCCTCACTCTCTGTTTATGTATTAGAGAGGCTCAATGAATGTTTATCAAAATTATATGAAAGAAGGGAGCTAGTCATGACAAAACAGAACCTGGCAAATACCTTAGAAGTGATACAGTGTAATGAGATAGATCATTGGACAGGAATGAAATATCAGCTGGAGTGATCAGGAGGCCTTCATGGACGAGTTGGCTTCTCTCTTCGAAGGATGGCAAGGCCTTGATAGGCAGACAGGAGCAGCATGAGGAATTTGAGAGACAGGAAAGTTCCCTGTCATCTGGTTTTATCTGACAAGTGGGGGGTATGAGATGGTAGTAGCAGACAATACTAGAAGGAGAGTGGGGTTGAATTATTAAACACCTTAATGTTTTGAGCCTTAGATTGTAGGCTGTTCTGTAGGAAATGGAGAGCCAGTGAAGGTTTTTAAATGAAAAAGTGGCATCAGTAGTGACGTCATACTTATAATCCAACTGACATTGAACATTGTACAGAGGGACTTCCATACGTTTTCTTTGATTTAATCTTATTTAACTTATGACTCAAAACAACTCTGTAAATTAGACAGCTTTATTGCATGATAATTATATCTCAATAAAAATATGTGAAGAAAAAAATCTCCAATTTTGAAGTGAGGGTGTATAAGCTACCACCCCCAAAACCACCAACCCAAACCAAAACACTGTCATCTCCTAAAGCTTCATTTTAACTTTTGTGGGATACCATTTTTACCCTCAAAGATAAGAAAGAAGGGAGGGAGGGAAGGAAATCTCAAGTTTGCAAACATACTTTTCTGGCTGGATGAGAAAAAAAATTATAGTGGACTCTAAGCCCTACATCTGTCCAAATGAGGTCAGATCAAACGACCCATTACTGAGTTTCAGGCTTGTATAAGACACCTGTTACTTCCAACGCCATCTCTTTAACCAGGTATATGAAGATCTTTTTAGGTTTCTGAATTCAACTTAGCAGTTTTTAAACTCTGTGTATACTATGTCTCCAAGCAACCCATCCCTGACATATATATATATATTTCCGCCTCCCCACCCACCCCGAAGGTAAAAGTTCCAGGACTGACAATGTTGCTGCTAAAATCTTTCTTGAGACAGTTTATTTAAGAAGATTGGTTCCCGTGGGACACACCTCTTGGAGTTAGTTGAGTGTGTTAAAGAGATTTATTTCCAGACGAATTGGCTTATAAATATGAATCAGCCCATGAAAGGCAGTCCATAGGGCAAGTCTTGAGGGAACTATTTTTTCCTACTTTAGGGATTGGTTTTATGAAATATCTAATAGGTAGTTCCTTTTCTTACTACCAGCCTTGGGCATTTTAGCTCACACAGAATGTGACCATTCTTCTCAGTGTACTTAAGACAGCCGTCCCCGGGGTCTTGTAAATTCGTAATTAGACAGTTGAGATTAGGAGGTTAAGAAAGCCGACACAGAGAGAAGACTTATACCTCTGTAAGCAACTTTTTATTGGCTGAAGGTTTCTTAAAGCACCATTTGAGTTGTCTCTTGAGAGCCACTTCCCTCCTCCCATCGTCCACCAAGAGATAACTGACAAGACGGAGCTGGCAAGCATGCCTCATGTTGAGGAAGCGTGGGCTGCAGCCTTCAACTCTTCTTTACAGAAGGACTTCTTGGAAGCGAATGGAGAAGATAAAGTTGTAGTCAGGTTAACATGAAAGAAAAAATACAAAAAGCCACTCCAGGACTTTAACTTAGATTCTAATGCAAGCCTCTTGTTTGAAGTACATCATTTAAAGAGTCCTGAAACACTGCAAGATTCTCTTTATTTCTGGAAGTTTTATTGACTGCTAGCTCCTGACTGCTATTTACCATAAAAACCATTAGAAAATCCCCCAAAGCTATGTTCTTCTGAGGGAGGTGGGCAGGAAGTCTGTTCTGTGGTGTTAATGGGAGATGGAGCCATAGATGGTTCTGGAAGCAGGAGGCCAGCTTGTAGGGTTGGGGCAGAGTTGGTCTGTGACCAGCAAGTTTATCTCTAGGAGCCTATAGCAAAGAATGCCCTAGTGATCACTTCTCCCCACCTTGAAGCCCTGGGTCTGAAGCTCTTTACAGATTGGATGAACCTCAGACTCACCCAGCAGCTGCTATCAGGGCAAAGACTGGGGTTAGAGCAACCTGAGATGCCTCTTAAGTTGATAGAAACTTCCGAAAGGTCTCTGCAGCTAGGACACCTTGCTCCTGGATTTGTACAGAATTGGAACATGTGTGCATCATTCTCAAGGGCTGTCAAGGAACCCTAGAGGCAGGAGGCAAGGTTGTAAGGTGCAGCCCGGGTCCTTCTGCCCAGACATCTTTCCCAGCATCCCTGCCTGAGTCCTTTGTAGCATCTTCCATTCTGCAACACTCCTGCTTATCTGTTCTGCATTCCAGAAGGCTCTTGAACCCCTTCTTGGAACAAAGACACCCTGAGGGATTTGGGGAGAGTTTTGGAGTGCCATAGAGAGGTGGAATAGCATACCCATTGGGGTTGATGCTAGCAAGGGTCAGCTCGCGGGGCTTCCTGCAACTGAGAGGAAGATGCCCTGTCGTTCTTCCTCTGTGCTGGCCAGGGATATGGCAGAGACAGGTGCAGAGAGGAGGATGAGCATCACAGAATCTGAGAAGCAGAAGCAGATATATCTTCTCATCTGCTTGTCGGTAAGGACTTCAAATCATTTCCATTGTGGATCCCAATATAAGCGCTTTGGAATCAGCCAGGCCTGAGCTGGAATGCCAGCTCTTCTACTCACCTCCCTGAAACCCCATTTATCTTTCCTTATCCCATCTTGCTAACTTAGCATTTGAATGGCTACTCAAAGTGAAGCACCCCTAGAAGCTATTTATACGCATTAACTCATCTCATCTTCATGGCTATTCTAGAGTCTGTGAGCTCCCATCCAACCAGTGAGGACACTGAGGCACAGAAAGGCTGAGTAACTTACCCCAAGTCACACAGTCAACAGACAACCGAATAGAGATCTGGATCCAAGTTGCACAGCTCCAGCCTCCATGCCGTGGACAATTTACTTTGCTTCTGCAGGATTAAGTGAGACAGCAAAGCCACGGGTATTCCGTGAGCAATCATTATTACCACCTCACGTCATCAGCAAATAAATGAATCAGTGCCTCCTGAGCATTGTTTTTTAAAAGTTAGAAATCCAAGTAAGCATCTTATCATCTAAAGCCCAGTGGACTATAAACCTTTTGACCATGCACCCCCGAGTTGGAAAATATTCCTGGACATGGGAGCATGCATCCCATAAATACATATACTTATTTGTATATAAATTAGTAAGTGCCCAGTTATACATATGCCCCATTATAAAACACAAGGAAATCAGAAATTCAAAAGAAGATTAAAAAATAGAAGTTTAATCATCCCTGCTCTCCGGGAGATGATCTTGCTCACTCTACTTTGAAGACCACTGAGAAGCTCATTCCCTCCATCTGGCCCACAGACCTGAAGAGGGAGCCCAGACCATCAGATTACCCCCACTCCACCAGAGTGACTCACTCTTGATCCTTTCAGTCCAGGTTCTAAACCCAGTCTTCTCCTAGTGAGGTTCCAGGGCCAGTCATGGGCAAATCTGTGAGCTCATCAAAACAGCATCTCCGGCCTCTCTTATTTCTGTGCCCTCCTCCCCTCACTGACACCATGCTCCATGCCCTTGCATGCCTGGTGGTGACACACTCCTCCTACTTGAACAAAAATATACAATTTCCGTCAACTTATCTGAACTAGTCTCTTACAGGGTTGCTTGCATTTCAAACCTTATCTGTGATGAAATTCAAAAGCTCACTTTCCTCAACAGCCAAATGGGGATGAAAATTCCTCCTGTAAACAAGTACTGTCCAATTTAGATGAGGAATCACTGATGACCATGTCCAGCACAGAACCTAGAGGGCACTGAACCCTCCATATGACGTGTGTGGCCACGGAGTCTGAATCTAGAAGGGAAGACTATGCTTCATTACAGGGAAGTGAAGTAAGAGAGATATTACCCTAAGATGGCACATTTGTTGTTGTTCAGTTGCTAAAAGTCATGTCCAACTCTTTGTGACCCCATGGACAGCAGCACACCAGGCTTCCCTGTCCTTCACTATCTCCTACAGTTTTCCTAAACTCATGTCCATTGAGTCAGTGATGCCATCCAACCATCTCATCCTCTGTTGTCCCCTTCTCCTCCTGCCATCAATCTTTCCCAGCATCAGGGTATTTTCCAATGGCTCGGTTCTTCACATCAGGTGGCCCAAGTATTGGAGCTTTAGCTTCAGCATCAGTACATGTAATGAATGTTCAAGGTTGATTTCTTTAGGCTGCTGCTGCTAAGTCACTTTAGTCGTGTCCGACTCTGTGCGACCCCATAGACAGCAGCCCACCAGGCTCCCCCGTCCCTGGGATTCTCCAGGCAAGAACACTGGAGTGGGTTGCCATTTTCTTCTCCAATGCATGAAAGTGAAAAGTGAAAGTGAAGTCGCTCAGTCGTGTCTGACTCTTAGCGACCCCATGGACTGCAGCCCACCAGGCTCCTCCATCCATGTGATTTTCCAGGCAAGAGTACTGGAGTGGGGTGCCATTGCCTTCTCCGTTCTTTAGGCTATATTCTGCTAAACCCTATCCAAGCCAAATGACACTAGGTTGGCTGTTAACTTCCCGGATCTTCCACTCACCAAGAGGCTTGGGGTGAGTGGTACCAAGATGGGGATGCTGCCTTTGGCTTCCTCATTGGAGGATGGGGTCCTAATATTCACTCCCTGTAGCTTAGTCTCCCCAAGGCCAGGGCGCACACAGGCCTTAGCTCCCCTCCTCCCCAAAGCCCCTTTCTACTTCTGGACCTCCCTGACCACTCATGAGAGAGCCACCAGGCTGAGGCCAGAGAAGTGGGGGAGGGAAGCTTGTCCCACAGGACTGAAGGGCAGCTGTTTATATTATAATTAAGGTTTTATAGCATAAGCTGAAATGTAGCTTGACTATTCCAACAAGGCGCTGGAGGTAATTACCACTGCTAGAGGCGTTCTCCACTGCCAATTATTTCCCTCCTTAATTGAATAACTCAGGCTGCATTATAGAGGGGCAGGACAAGGCAGAGTTGCTCTGGAGGAGGACGGCAAAAAACAGAGGCTGCTCCTTCAGGGACCATAGAACAGCTCAAAGTTTAACACACCTTTCTCCTACCATCCTTTCCCAGGAGTGAGGTATGCAGGAAAAGAACGCAGGTCCTCTAGTTCCACCATTAACCGGCTTGGGCAGATTACTTAAACTCCTTAAATCTGTTCCCTCATCCATAAAATGGGTCTAATTGAAGTGGAGACTTCACAGTACTCTTTTGATGAGTAAATAAATGGTAATTATCTGGGCACACAGAGAATATCAAATAATTCTGGCTTATGGAAATGGCACCAACAGAGGGGGTTGCCACGCAAGGCGGAAGTGCTTTTGTCTTCTCTGACCAGAAGGGGGAAATTGAGGCAGAAAGCACATCTCAGTCCATGCAAAAGAGCTTGGTAAGTGAGGGCCAGCACCAGACAGAACACGCTTACAGGGAGTAAATTCCTGTGAGCCGTAAAGGCAATGGCCCCTCCCAAGGAGGTTAGACAGGTCCCAAGATGTCCAGTCCCCGGGAGAGTCCACCGCCATCTTCCCCTTCTCTGTGGTTACACAAAGTGCCCAGCATTGGGCACAGAACCCTGGTCACTTCCCCAGATTCCAAGCAAACCTGTGATTAATATCACATACATTTGCAGAACTTTCTCCTTTTTAAATATTATTTTACTTCCACACAAGTTATCTCTTTTAATTCTCATAACCACCTTGAAAAGAAAAGTATCATTCCTGGTTAATAATCTAGGAAATGGAAGCCAAGTGAGATTAAATAAAGAGCATAAGTCAATCAAGGGCTAAAACACAGGTCTTCTGCCCCCAACACCCCCACAGCTCCGTGGGGAGAGGGGCAAGTCTACTCCCACTCCCTACACCATGTCCAGCTTCTTGGCCATTGAGATTGTAGAGTGTGTCCCAAACATCTCAAAAGTCAGAAATGAGAGTGAGTCTCAAAATTTGGTGTGTGTTGGAGTCTCTTGGGGAATGTGTTTGCAAATACATATTCCAAGGCCACCCTCCCAGGGATTTTGACTACCTAGGTCTAAGAGGGGCCCAGGAATCTGAAGTTATATATCCCTGAGTCTTTTTGGTTTCAGTGGTTCAAGGGTCATCCTCTGAGAAACACCCAACTGAGTGAACTCAGTGGGTACCTAAAAGGGGACCTCTGAAATACCACCTATTTGACCTCAGTTAGTTGAATTAAGCTTTCTGAACATTAGTTTCCTTAAATGCAAATTAAGACAATAATATTTACCTATGGATATCTTGTGAGAATTAAATGAAATAATGCATATAAGGTGCTGAGCACAATGACCAACACATATAAAGTGCTCAGCTATGTTAGTAATTATTAACATTACTGCTGCTGTTGTCATTAATATTGAAATACAGCTAAGTCTCATGCTACTCAAAGGATATGTTACCATAGCTTAAAACTTTATTATCTTAAAGGAAATCAGTCCTGAATATTCATTGGAAGGACTGATGATGAAGCTGAAACTCCTATACTTTGGCCACCTGATGCAAAGAACCGACTCATTTGAAAAGACCGTGATGCTGGGAAAGATTGAAGGCGCGAGGAGAAGGGGACGACAGAGGATAAGACGGTTGGATGGCATCACCGACTCAATGGACATGAGTTTGAGTAAACTCTGGGAGTTGGTGATGGACAGGGAGGCCTGGCGTGCTGCAGTCCATGGGGTCGCAAAGAGTCAGACACAACTGAGTAACTGAACTGAACTGAGCTGAAAACTTTATCATTTGGAGTCATTAAGTCTACAGCAAATTGGGATATAGAAGAGACATAAATAGGACATAAATAGGATGAACTTAAATCATTTTTAAATGAGTGACTCCTTTATACTCATTTAGTTGCCTGGGGGTGGGATGCTGGTAGACAAGCAACTATTCAGACAAACAGTAGTTTGTTCCCTAATTTGCAGATGCTGATGAACAGTAGGAAAGGGAGGCAATTGGTGGATAAGCCAAGAAGGATTTCTTAAGAATTGGCTATCAATTGATGTGCTTGGCACTTTCAATCAACAGCAGACAGCACTGATGTGGACAAGAACACTGGGACCTGTCTCCAGTCACGCTAAATTCCTCCTAATTATCCCCCACTCTCTGACACTTTAGCAAGTGCCTCTGAGGACCCCAGTTGTTATTTAGTCTCTATGTCTGCCCAACTCTTCGAAGCTCCATGAACTGCAGCCTGCCAGGCTCCTTTGTCCATGGGATTTCCCAGGCAAGAATACCAGAATGGGTTGCCATTTCCTTCCCTAGAGAAGGCAAAGGTTGAACCCATGTCTGACCCAGCAGTTGAACCCATATCTCCTGCATTGGCAGGCAGATTCTTTACCTCTGGGCCACCAGGGAAGCCTATTCTGGGGACCCCAGGTGCCTTCAAATAGGTCTGAGCAGAAGGGGACTCTGATCTTCTGGAAAAATCTTGCCCTGAGGCTGTCCTACAGTGTCCTAGGGCACCTTGCTTCTGGAGGAAAGAAGAAGAAATAGCAGAAGAAAGTAAAATAAATGGAGTTAAAATGGACATGCTGCTTCTGCTGCTGCTAAGTCACTTTAGTCGTGTCCAATTCTATGCAACCCCATAGATGGCAGCCCACCAGGCTCCTCTGTCCCTGGGATTCTCCAGGCAAGAACACGAGTGGGTTGCCATTTCCTTCTCCAATGCATGCATGCATGCTAAGTCGCTTCAGTCATGTCCAACTCTGTGCGACCCTATGGACAGCAGCCCTCCAGGCTCCTCTGTCTACAGGATTCTCCAGGCAGGAATACTGGAGTGGGTTGCCATTTCCTTCTCCCAAAATGGACATGAACTTGAGCAAATTCTGGGAGATAGTGGAGGACAAGGAAGCCTGATGTGCTGTAGTCCACGGGGTTGCAAAGAGTCGGACACGACTTAGCAACTGAACCATAACAACGAGAGATGACCTAAGACAGTCTGTCTGTCTCCCAATCTCTTTTGCTCTTCTGAGGCATGAAGTGGCTGTGTCAGCAAGGACTACAAGGCTCCCTCACCTGACCATGGGGGCCTGGACTTCATCAGAGAGCCTCTCGAAATCTATCATTTCACCCAATCCCCTCCCTCCCACACTTTATTGTGGCTAATTAGACACATGAAGCCAAATTTCTGATTAGAGAAGGCCCAGAGACTTTCTTGGGTGCATTCTGGCATCTCAGGAACTGTGTCCAGAGAGAGGACCCTTAGCATTTGCACAACCCAGTGGGATGGGGGCAGGCATCCATTGCCGCCGAGTGGAAGGCTTCAGCCTCCACCCCACTTTGGAAACCTGGACCCCACAAGACATTTCTGGGTGACAACAAACTGTTCCAGAGAGTTGCCTTATGTTTAAGCTATGTGGGCAGCAGCCTGCATAGTGAGAATTGAGAGCCCCCGAAAAATCTCACCCCCAAAACCCCTTCCTGCCAGGTCAAGGGATTTCTCTCTCCAAAATAGTCCTTTTCCGGCCCAACATAGTCAGTCCCTCTCCATCCTTTAGGATCCAAGACCTGCGATGACATCCTGCCATGGGAAAAAGGCTACAGAAACTGAAATTTGAGTCAGCCTCATGCTAAGTTTTCTCTAGAATACAGCCTCCCTTTTATCCTCCCTTTTCTGGTGACTATCCTTTAAGACCTTCACTTGTCTGTGCCACCTACTCATCTCTGAATCCTGTGCGATGCCAGCTCAGTGCTGGGCACACGGAGGGCTCCTGAATGAATGAACAGCACCGAGGGGCTCAGGGGGCACCGATCGGGGGAGGGGAGCAGCATGCTCCTTCCTGGCCTCCTGTTGCCCCCGTGGAAGCCCAGAAGGAAGCAGACACTGCAAAGAAAAAACTGTTAATGTTTTACCCAAGGTCCAGCTCCACAGTAACGTTCTTTGTTTGTGCTAACTGGTGGCAGCAAACGTGGTAAAAGCACATACTCGCCTGGAAATCTGCTGCCTCTTATACAAAAAGAGTCAAGACTGCCTCCATGGTTCAGTCCTTGTTTTCCCTCCCTTCTGCTGTATCCATTTCTATAATCTGCGTCTCTCACAGGTCCAAACAACTTAACCAACCACTGTCACCTTGGTACCCTGCAATATACCTTGTCCCTTGTCTGTTTCCTTCCCCATCACTCCCCCACCCCCAAGCTAGTCCCTCTAGGGCAGCAGATTAATAAGGCCACCTTCCCTGGCCCACTCAGATCTCAGTTTTCAAAGATGATTCATATTCTAGGAGGTAAAATGATCAGGAATAGGAAATGCACACGTGATACTGCTGCTTCAAGCATGACAGAGGTGGGCAGGATGGAGGTTGCCTGCTTCAACCAGAGTATGGAGCTGGGGAGAGGCTGCCCTCGATGGGCAATTTTATATTTGATTTAATATGATCATTTGGGGAATAGAAGGTGATACTTCTCTTAAACCCCCTCAAGAAGAAACTTCTCCATGATAGGTCTGTCTGCTCTTGATGAGTTGCTAACCTCCAAAATGAAAACATCAAGCTTGCGTTCAGGCACTAAAAACCTGCTGGACACAGGAAGTGCCCCTGTTGGTCAGACAGTTGCTCACGGTCAGGAACTGTAACTGGTGACCCAGGGGTCAATGTCTCACCACCCGGTGTGTGCCCTCCTCTGACCACTCAACAGCGTCTGACAGGACATGCTCCTCCTGTCCTGCTTGAAGAGCTTTCTTTACTTGCTTTCCAGGGACCCCTGGTTTTCTCCCCACATCCCAGGATGCTCCTTTGCTGAGTCTTCCTCCTCTTCCTAATTCTTAGTAGTTGAAGGAACTCAGGCTCAGTCCTTGGAACTTTTCAGTTCTACTTTTCTTTGTCATCTGTCTCACCCGTGGAGTTACGGATCTGCTTGCATTGTAAGAAACATCTGATAGTCAATCTTCTTCACCTATGAAATGGAAATGTCACTGGTCCCACCTAAAGCTCAGTCTATGGTAACTGCCAAATCCCCATCTGTATCTCCACCCTTGACCTCTTCTTTGGCTCCAGGCTCACTTATCCAAATGCCTACCTGGCACCTCCTCTTGGATGGCTAATAGACATCTTCACACTAACCAGAGCAGTTCAGACCAGGAACCCAGGTTTCCCCACCATGTTTGGTCCTCTCCCAGTTCCCTCATCTCTGCTAAGGGACAAGTCACTCTTTCAATTGCTCAGGTCGAAAATCTAGCCAGCACCCTCTCTTTTTCTCACTTGCTCCAGAATTAAATTCTCCTACCTCTAACCTCACATCTCACATCTTCACAGGGTGATAGCACCCTGTCGTTGCTGCCTGGATTTGTGTAACAGCATCCTAACTGGTTCCTGCTTTGACTCTTGGACCCCTATAATCTAGCCTCTGTTCAGCAACTGTCACTGTGATCCTCCCAAAGCGTAAAGTCATATCACCCAATTCTCTCCACCCTACCCCCAACCCCAGATCTTCCAGTCACACTCAGAATGAAATCTAAACTCCTTACCCTGCCAACTTTCTGGCCTCTGCCTGTCTCTCTAGCCTCCATCTCCTTCACTTTCTTGACTCGGCTGTCAATCAAGGCCTTTGTACCTCCCATTTTCTCTGCCCCTGACATCTTCACTCTATTCCTTCAAGTGTCTATTCAGACATCACCTCCTCCGGAAAGGCTGTCCCAGACCATCCCATTCTCAGGTAACACTTATCCCTTCAGCCTGCTTCACCTACCCCAGGTGATATGAATCACCTGAGCAGCATGGAGGTCCCCACGCTCTATCCCTTCTGGGTTCTGGGTACGTGGGTCTGAGTGGGAGCCCAGGGATCCAGTTTTTAAGAAGCCCTTCAAGAATTCTGATGTAAGTGGTTCATTCTGTGGGAAGCACCATCTAGAAAATGATGGGAATGTTCCTAGAGGAGGGTTAGCGACCACTCCCAGCCACGCTTCCTTCGCTAAGAGCAGAGCAAGTGACAGTGCCACTTTCAGGAGAGTTTAAGCGCGTCAGATAACACACGATAAAAAGGAGGAAATATTGCCCTGAGACTCACAAATGGATGGTAGATGCGAAGACTTTTTTTTTTTTTACTTTGGCTAATAGTTTTGTTTTTAAAAAAAATGAAATTGGAGGGTAATTGCTTTACAATGCTGTGTTAGTATCTGCCGTACAACAGTGTGGATCAGCCCTAAGTACACATATATCCCCTCCCTCTGGAGCCTGCCTCCCACCCCATCCCGGCCCTCTGGGTCATCAGGGACTACTGAGTGGAGCTCCCTGTCCTATACTGCAGGCTGATAATCTTAATATTTTCTTTTCCCTGGGGAATAAGTCACTCCCCACACCATGACCTGCCATCCACAAAATAATGAGGCTTTCTCGGGCAAACTTTTCTCCTGTAAATGGCTTTCCAGGACACCCCCACCCCCACCACCTGCTGGTTCCTCTAAATACCATTTAGCAGGACTTTCCTGGTGGTCAGCGGTTAAGACTCCACACTTCCACTGCAGGAGCTGTGGGTTCAATCCCTGGTCAGGGAACTAAGATCCCACATGCCCCATGTCGTGGCCAAAATAAATAAAGAAATAAAAGTGAAAAAAAAATTACCATTTAGCTTCTAAGGCTCTAATTTTGAGGAAATTCCTTTCTCTCAGAATAAATGAGAGTCATCAAATGTTGCTGCTGAGACAGAACTTTGGGAGAAGTCCATCCAGCACGATCACTCTACAGACAGGGAAGCCAGACAGCTGACTAGTTACAGAGCCCGGGTCCAC
Source organism: Cervus elaphus (assembly GCF_910594005.1). Classification (NCBI taxonomy): domain Eukaryota; kingdom Metazoa; phylum Chordata; class Mammalia; order Artiodactyla; family Cervidae; genus Cervus; species Cervus elaphus. Next base: position 70,921,578 of record NC_057828.1, on the reverse strand, counting down.
TCTTCCAGGGGTGGGTGCGGCCACGTGAGCAGACCACACAGACCCACAGTTCACAGAGCACCCAGCATGTCCCTTCTCCCTGCAAGGCCACTTCACACAAGTAAGCTGACCCTGCAGGCATGTCTAGACTCTCTTCACTGGATTTCCCATTAAAGAGATGCTGGAACTTTTTTTTTTTTTTTTTAATCTCCAGAAATAAATGGATATATCATATAGCAAAAATACAGCAAAGAGGCTGGAAAAATCCACTGTGCACATCTTTTTTAAAGTTATAAATAAAACAGGATAGTTAGAAACCAGATTAAACTCCCAATTTGAAAATGGGAAGTGGAAGATGAAAGCCTGGACCTACTCATGACTTCCGCTCTGGCTCAATGGAGGATCCTCTCCTGGCTACACAAGCCCTATGGACTTTGATAGAATCATGGCCTTTCAGGACTGGAAAAGATTGCAGAGATCAGAGACTGTCTAGGCCAACTTCTCACATTGGGGATGGGGAAACCGAAGCTCAGAACTGTGCTTGCTCGAGGTCACGAAGTTCGAGTGTGTTAATCAACCAGGGCTATTCTTCCAGCCACTGAAGGAACCACAATGGATGGGTTATTCGGTCTCAGGCAAAGAAAACTTATTACCTAATAGTTTGATGTCTTTTCTGTATGGTATAAAAACTCAAACGAATCACTTAGTAGGGAAATGTAATCACAGTTTGTAATTAACATAAAGTCTCTGCAACATTTTTTGGTTGTTGTTATATTACTACCAAACAGTGTAAATCAATTAGGTGAAATGGGCTAGTGGATCAGAGTGGCGGTCAGTCCCTGGATGAGTAATTGCTCTGTTGCTGAGATTAACACCTTCTCATGCTATTAGGACTGCTGATGGATCTTGCAGTCTTTATGAAGACTACAATTTAGGGACTATCCATTCCAGCTGTCTCCATTTCTGCAGCCTCCTATATGCAAACAATTGTTGCACTAAGTGCAGCATTTAATTAAAGGCCCTTCCCGTGTCATGGGTATAGTCAGAGGAAAGACAAGAGACCTCATTTGTTTAAGAAAAACACACACACACACACACTTCTTACTGGTGATTAGTTAGCCTTAAAGCAATCAGGATTTAAAGTCAGGGAGGCCACCAAAGAAGGATAAGATATAGATGACTTTTGAATTGGAAATTGCGAAGTGCACATCATCTTTTCTTACAGGACTTAGTAACAAGTCACAAATGAAGAATACAACCCTGGGTTTCTTCTCACTTTAAAGGGTCACTTTTCAAAGATTGGCTTTCTCTGCCTCTTCCTAAAAGACTGACCAAGCCTCTCATCTGAATTGGGTTTAACTACTAGATTCTGGGGTGAGAGGCCAGAATTCAGTGATGGATGGGACAGGTTGGGTGAAGCATGGAAGAAGGCTTTCAAGTTGGTTATAATATTGAAAAGAGAAATTCATCTACAATGTAACTTTGCTTCCACTTTAACAAAGGGAAGCTTTTTCCTGGGACAGTTCTTACTGGAATAGGAGATAACCAAAAAAAATCAAACAGGCAACAAACAATTTTACCATTACCAGGTAATATGTGTTAATTGCTCAGTTTATATACTCAGAATGACATACCATTAGAGACTGTGTATGCATTGTAACTAGAGCATTAATAAATTTAAAATGTGCCTATTAGGATGACAGCTTTGGAGGTGCAAAGGAATAACAGTTATCACTTGGCAGAAGCCGATCTCACCCCATCTGCCGAGACTTTGCATACATTTTCAGCTTCCTGAGCAATGATTAGGCCTGTCAGAACCTCTTTAACCTTCTAACTGCTGGTCCCCACTGGCCGTAATTAGAGACTAATGAATTCAGAAGATGCAGGCCGTGAGGAAAACTGCCTTGACAGTTTGTGTACAAATTAAGCCCCAATTACTTCATGCATCTTTTGCATCGCTGATACAAGTCTCTGTTATTATTTTTGAATATGGTCATTTTAGCAGAAACGAAGAACTTGGCTAATGTATTTTGTCATTTTTATGGCTCGTCATAAAGAAAAAACATACTGGGCGGGTCATGAATATGTGAAATAAACTACAGCGGATTATAAAAAGAAATTAATTTTCCTCTTGGGAATACCCTGCCACCTTTTTATCCCCCCTGGTGGATATGCTTATTAACATGGTTATTGTTATTCAGATAATATCTGCCATTGAAGAAGCCTGACTAACCAGCAGGTTGTTAGGTTCAGGTTTAGACCCCAAGTAAGGAGCATTTGGAAGGGCTGTCCCCCACCTTTCCTCCTGGCTCTAAAGACTGCTTGGCACACACTGGGAAGAAACTCTGTTGTCTGCCTTTACCTGCCCTCCACTGTCCGTGGCCATGGCAAAAGCCTGTAACTCCAAAAGGTGTGACTTTAAACCAGTACCAAGCTTCAATGTCACATTCCCTTCAAAACTCTTGAAATGATATTTAATCTTCTCTCGGTCCCCATGGGTCAACCCAACCAGATAATCAATCTCAATCGTTTGGGGGACCCCATCTCTTATTCTGTGAGGTCACATGAGAAGCCTGGCTTCAATGTCCCCAGAAAGGCAAAGGGGGGAGGTGGTCATTTCTACAGGATGGTCATCACCTTTATGGCCTTTCTGTAGCTATAAGATGCTACTGCTGCGAGCTGGTCCCGCCATCTGTCTGTGGGCCCTACTGCTGCAGGCAGCTCAGAGATTCCCTGGGCCAGCAGTCTCTCCCTACTGAGGACCAGTCTTCTGCAGCCATCCTCCACTGATGTTCCTGCGTGCTGAGGGACTCCCGTCTCTGCCCCCGCCCCTGTTCCGCGTGGCTTCAGAGAAAGTTAAAACTCTCTCTTCGGTCTCACCTCCCCAGCTCAAAGCACTTCCCTCCATCCCCTCCCTGGGTAGGTGGAATAATCCTCTCCCACCCAAGCAGCTACTTCCTAATCCCTAGAACCAGAGGCTATGGTATTTTACATGGTAAAAGGGAATTTGCAGATGTGCTAAATTAAGCATCTTGAGATGAGCAGATGAGCTGGGTGTGCTCAGTTTAATCACAAGAGTCCTTATAAGAGGGAAGCAGGAGGATTAGAATCAGCAGGAGGGGATGGGAAAACTGAAGCAAGAGGTTGGCATGATGAAGGAGGGGGCCATAAACTAAGGAAGGCAGGGGACCTCTAGAAGCCAAAAAAGACCAGGAAACTGATCTAAGCCTCCTGTAAGTCGCCAGAGGGACCTCCCCGGTGGCTCAGTGGGAAAGAATCTGCCTGCCAAGCAGAAGACACAGGTTCAGTCCCTGGGTCAGGAAGATCCCCTGGAGAAGGGAATGGCTACCCACTCCAGTATTCTTGCCTGAGAAATCCCATGGACAGAGGAGCCTTGTGGGCTATAGTCCATGGGGATTTCAAAGGAGTTAGAAACAACTTAGTGACCGAACAAGTACCCAGAAGGAACCAGCCTTGCTAAGGCTTTGCTTGTAGACGTTGGACCTCCAGAACTGGAAGAGAATAAATATGTGTTTTTTAAGCCACTAAATTTGTGGTAATTTGTTACAGCAGCAATAGGAAACAAATATACCTTCTTCTATGGAATCATAAAGATTTGGGTTTGAATTCCAGCAATTCCCTTGCGGCTCAGCTGGTAAAGAATCTGCATGCAATGCGGAGACCTGGGTTCGATTCCTGGGTTGGGAAGATTCTCTGGTGAAGGGAAAGGCTACCCTCTCCAGCATTCTGGCCTGGAGAATTCCATGGGGTCGCAAAGAGTCAGACACGACTGAGCAACTTTCACTTTCAAAAATAATTTTCCTAGTAATTTATTTTGTCTTATATTCTCTATCTTCTCAAACACTGAAGTCATAAACTAGCCTCATGAGGTTGTTACGAGAATAAAAAGATTAACCTAATTTGATACGTGGAACATAGCAGATTCTCAATAAAAAGTGAACAAAGTACAGCTCAAAACTGAGTCTTGGCTGAACTTGAGTCACAGCTGTCAGCCCCTTCCTGGTTTCCTGACAGCTGGATCTATTGATGGTTTCCACGTGCAGGTTCTGGGTTCAGTCTCTGGCTCAGGAAGATGTCTTGGAGAAGGAAATGGCTACCCACTCCAGTATTCTTGCCTGGGAAATCCCATGGATGGAGGAGCCTGGCAGGCCACAGTCCATAGGGTCGCAAAGAGTCAGACACGGCTGTGCATCTGAGCACAAACACATGCAAAGTCCAGCCTATTTGTTTCTGAAAGGCCAGAAGCAATAGTTTCTTTTCCAGGGGATTTGTACTTGACCTACTGTCTTAGACTCTGAGTCCTGTGACCAAGACCCACCTATTTGGTCTTAGGTCTCCCTTCCAGGTCTCTAGCCAAAAATTATCTAGGCCTTGAATCTGCTGAGAAAGATTCTGATGCTTGAAAAGCTCTGAAGCTCTAGCTGAACCTGCCTACTGTGTTGGTTTCATCCTAGAACGGGATATCTGCCTCTTCAAACTTAGGTGGAAGAAGCCTTAATTCTCTTTGCCTCCCTTGCTGAGGACTCTAGTTCCAGGACCAGAAAACACACCCTCAACCCAACTAAGGCTTATGACTCCCCCTTGCTTTTATGCCACCCATCTCTTTTCTGGACTTATACCCTTTCCCATCTGCCTCGAGATTTAACTACATGCATCAGCCACCCTCAGAAAGATACCTGGATAAAAACTGAAAACCAGTTCAATTCATAGGATTTGACTCACACCTTAATGCCTTGCTTTTATACTCAAAACAGTTGATTAGCTATCTTAGGGCCAACATTATTCAGAGTTAGGGCTGAGGTTCTCATACTCCACCAGTATCCCTGGACCACTGAATTATCCTCTCCATATCTACCTGGATGGTGGTTTTCCCTCAGGTCAACAAGTTCCCATTCTGGAGACTCCTGTCCTCATGTTCTAGGTTGCCAACAGCATATTGTAATGGTGGCTCTGAGTTCTAATTATTAAAATAGAAAGGCTAAATAAAAACTTGGGCCATGGCCATAGCATTGACTGAGACTACTCAGCCATAAAAAGGAATTTGAATCAGCTGTAGTGAGGTGGATGAACTTAGAGCCTCTTATACAGAATGAAGTAAATCAAAAAGAGAAAAACAAGTATCGTATATTAACGCGTATATATGGAACCTAGCAAAAGGGTACTGATGAACCCAGTGCAGAACAGACTTGTGAACATAGCAGGGGAAGCTCAGGGTAGGACAAATTAAAAGGTAGCCTTGACGTATATACACTATCATGTGTGAAATAATAGAAAGTTGCTGCCTAACACAGGGAGTCCCAGCCTGGTGCTCTGTGATGACCTAGAGGGGTCGGATGGGGCAAGGGAGGGAGGCTCAAGAGGAAGAGGACATACATATAATTATGACTGATTCAAGTTGTTGTATGGCAGAAAGCAACACAACATTATAAAGCAATTTTCTGCCAATTAAAAAAAAAAAGCAAACACACACTGACTCAGAAACTCACTTGACTAGAGAGATTTATTAAAAAGCAATACTTAGAGCAAGCATAATGTTAATTTCTTTAATACTGATCTATTTTACCATGAAAATGTGGTGTGAATGGCCATGGCATTGCTTCCCCTGGCTCAAAAGGATTCATGCTAGGTGGGATGGTTTCCATTATTCTCAGGGTGTGCAACAACAGATTAGGTTAACCACATGAAATTGCTGATATTCAACCATTTTTGACTTACTGAAACAGCAGTTTCATATGGTTCAACTGAGAATAATGTCGTTCGCTCAAGAGTAGAAGAGGACGCTATTCGTTGAGTACGTTGAAGATTTGCCAGTGAAACTGACCTTGTGGACTCTTCTTTTCCTTAAACATGGTAGAAGGTCGGATTCAAAATTCCTATAAAGTAAAAACTAAAATTGACAAAAGTTACACAAAAAAAGTACTGTTTTCACACGTGGAGATCCTCTGTTTCTGGCTTTGTCTGGCCATTGATGTAAAACCCATGTTGCAGAGTTAACTGCTGTTAGCTGCCGAAAGCCAATGGAATCATAATCCTTCCCTACTTGAGTGCCATGCAAGTGTAGCCCAGGTGTGTGTGGTGATAGACACAGCTATCCACAGCTATCCACAGAGGGCATCTCATTAGCAAATTTCCCTTTAAGTCTATTCTCACTGATTTTGCACAAAAATTTCTCTAATCACCATTCAGAAGCTTTGCCAAAGACAGTTTATGAACACCTTATACAGCTCAATTTTAAACTGGCTTTTTTTTTTTAACAGTTTGGATAATTTACAGATAAAAATGATAAGTTATGTATACACAACTGCAGCTAAACAATGTCCAAAACAGCATGATCTCAGAAACACGTACAGTGGCCCTCTCTTAGTAGCTGAAATTCCATCATTTAATATTCTCCTTAATTAAGGGTTTGAGGGCTTAATAAAATTTCAGGTATGTCATATGGAAGAGTTATCACATACTTTTATAGCCAGATATTATTTGCACCTTAGTGTGAGTTGTTTAGTATATCAGCTATTTTGATAAGCTGATATGATAGTACAAAATACAGTTGGGGGTAAGTAAGTAGAGTGTGAGTGGAAAGATCTCTGTCCCAGGATAAGTTTAACTGGTATGTCACTGCGGAGGGCCTATGGTCGTTGGAATTAAGGGGAGTGGATCAAAGAGAATGGAGATTCCAGAACAGTAGATAATCGATCAAGTGTTCCTATATCACAATGTTCATAAAGTTCAACTCTTTTTCATGTCGGGTGCCAGCCCTATAAAAGCTGTATATTTCAGAGGAATGGATCTTCTGAGCCATCTAGATACAGTTGAACAGTCTAAAGTTAAGGCACTATGATGAACATCTACTGAGAATTCATGAGGGACACTTGGAAACCATGCCGAGGAGACACGTGAAAACCCATGAGGAGGATCAAGGGTCCCCATGTTACACTCACTTGCATTTGAATAATTTTTCCAGCTATATTTTGGAAATAGGTTTACAAAGGAATAGACTCAGCCTAGTGGAAAATTATGCCCAGAGACCTGGCCTGCTGTGACAAGGTATAGATGCCACTGACTCCAAGTTTCTCATAGACCTGGCCTTCCCGTGAACTCTGAACTTGGCCACTGCTTGACAGAATGGTAATGAGAAGTGTTAGAGTTGGGGAGGGGTCGGGGAACAGCTCCCTGACTTTCTTCAGACAAGATCTGGGAGGGCTGAGGAGGAGAGGGAAGACGAAACGACACAGTCCAGAGCCGTTTGCTAGATTCACAGAATGCAGAATGAAGACTGTGACCCAGAAAAGCCAAACCATGGCCACTTTTCCCCAGTCTGTGACCATGGAGAAAAGGCAGGCTCCCACTCCTTCATGAAATACTTGGTACTTAACTGGCCACTTGGGACACTGCTCATGTAATCACATGTAATCACATCTTCATGAAGATGGCCTTGAACTTCAAGAAGTGATATTGCAGGCCGGGGTCAGAAAACTGCACCCCATTGCTACTGAGAGCACTGGGTTCTTGGTCTCCAGCAAGCCAGGTGTTACACCTTCATTTTCCCTCTAGGAAAATGAAAATTATCTCAGATGGTTTCTACTCAAACCTGGGATCACTCATTCATTTGTTAGACTAACATTTGATAAACTCCTGATAGACCTCAGGCACTGATGAAGCCCTGCAGTAATGCCCACACCCCCATGCTGCCTGGAATCTGGAAGGGCTTCTCTTTATGCCCATTCATTGCCCATCTTCCACCTCCTGGTTCTGAGACTTCCACACTTAGTCAACCTAGGATCTTTCACCTGGCCCCTCCATACTCTGGCACCATCCTGCTAGAAACATTATCCAATTCCAAGCTAACAGGCTCCAAGCACTGGCGTCAAGCGAGAAGTGGCAACGTACATGCTGTGTGCTGTGTCAGATTTCGATTGTATTTCAGCCACGGGAAGGTGTGATGAGCCAGGGCAGCCCGCTGCTGTGTGGGTGTGTGTGTGTATGCGCGCGCTCAGTCACGTTCGACTCTTTGTAACCCACGGACAACAGCCCACTAGGCTCCTCAGTCCCTGGGATTTCCCAGGCAAGAATACTGGAGCAGTTTGCCACTTCCTACTCTAAGGGAGCTTCCCGACCCAGGGATGGAACCCATGTCTTTTGTGTCTCCTGCATTGGCAGGCAGTGGATTCTTTAGGACTACACCACCAGGATGAGAAGCTTTTGATCTCATTCAAGCTATATTCATTTTGAGAACATACCAAGGATTTTCCCTCAGAAAGGCTCATATATCCTCTGGGTTTGCTTCTGAATTATAGATCAAATTACCATGACTTCTTTCAGTGGGGGGCGCGGGGCAGGAATGTTAACTTCACCCTAATTGTGTTTAAATGAATTCAAGTGTGATTAGTCAGTAATGGTTTACTATAAAAAAGCAAAGAATGTTTTCCACGATGCTGGACCAACCACAGCCATAGTATGGCTGTCCCATAACTTCCCTCACATATCATCCTTTCTAACACTGTTCAAATCCATTTCCTTACTGTGTTGTTACAAGTTCTTTTATCTCACTAAAAGCATCCGCCTTCAAGGAAGGATGTTTGTTCATTTGGGTATCTCTGTAGAGGTTCTGGATTTACCTATAGCAAAGTCTCCAAAATGCATTGTAAAATCAAATTAACATATATCCTTAGCAATGAACATATTCTTAATAGTTAAAATATATCTTTAACATTAGTGCCTTTGTAGGGGTGGGGAAATAACAGCCACTGACAAAGTCTCTGCTCTCCTGGAGTTTGCATTTTATTGTATGGTGGGTGAGTAGAAAATAGAAAATAAAGAAAAGCAAATAACAAAATAGCCGGTTGTAAGAAATGAGCAATAAATAAAGTCTTAAAAAGAGAATGGGTAGTGACTGGGTGTATGGAGAGTATCACTTTCTACTAGGGTTCACAACAGAACTCTCAAAATCAAAATTAAATAAAACATTTGTTTGGTGTCCACATGATGAGAAGGAGTTAGCCACACAATCAATATCTGAGGCAGGAGCATCCCACGACCACAGGAAGAAGCAACAGCCAATGTATCAAAGGATGGACAGGGCTGGAATGTTCAGGGCTTCAAAGAAGGCCAGTGTGACTGAAGCATCATGAACAAGGAGGAAAAGTTGAGGAGATGAGGTCAGAGAAATGGGCAGGAGCCCTGTGGGTCTTGAAACATGTTTGGATTTTTGCAAAGGCAATAGAAGCCTTTGGAAGTCTTAGAGGGGGAAGTAACATGATCTGATTTTTGTTTTTCAAGATCATCCCAGTGGTGATGCAGAGAACACTACTTGCCTGGCGTGTGGCGGTGTGCAGCTGAGCAGAGGCAGCAACAGCATCAGCGTCCTCCAGAAATTCAGGGAAGGTTTTCTGCACAGAGAACCTGCATGCGCAGAGGCAGGAACATGTGGCAGACACCCACAGGTCCTGTGGGCCCGAGAGTTCAGCACGTCTGGAGAAAAAGCTGTCAGAGAAACAAAACAAACGCCTATGTGTTTGGCATGGTTTGGATCTATTGTGAATGAATATATACAGGCGTCAAGTAAAAAAGGAAAAGCTCATTTAAAAAATAGTATACACAGAGTTAAGGGACCTAGAAAAAGACTAGAAGAAGTGTAGACCTACCCCACACACTTGGATTGGCAGATTCAACTAAGTAAAGATGTTGATTCGTCCCCCAAGTTATTTTATAAATGTCATGCAATCCCAGTCAAGTTCCAAATGTTGCTTTTGGATGAGTAACTTGACATAAATCTCGTCCACTTCGTGCGGAAGAATATGTGCAAATAATGATGTCCACACCCACTGTCACGTGTGGTACCAGCCATGGCTCACGCTAGTGGGGACAAAGGAGTCCTGAGATTCTACATCCCCCCTTCCCCACCTCCCTCTCCTTCCAGTTGAGGTTGTAAGGGAAGAACGACTGCCTTCTCACCAGTAGCCCTGCAGCAATATTTTGAAAATTTTTTGATGATGACACATGTAAAGAAATGGTTTATATAAGGACACACATATAGTGGTGAAGGGCTTTGCATGTGGCGCTAGTGGTAAAGAACCCACCCGCCAATGCAGGAGACGTAAGAAACATGGGCTTGATCCCTGGGTCGGGAGGATTCCCCTGGGGTAGGAAGCAGCAACCCGCTCCAGTATTCTTGCCTGGAAAATTCCATGGACAGAGAAGCCTGGCAGGCTCCAGTTCACGAGGTCACAAAGAGTCAGACATGACTGACCCCGTGCGCACGCGTGCGCGCGCACACACACACACACACACACACACACAAAGTTGTTCCCATCACCAAGGCTATCGAACTGGCAGAGCAGCGACCCCTTTGGCTGAAGTCTCACTCACTTTCCTTAAATATGAAATTCAGAAAACATTTCCTTTAGATTTCCTTCTAACCTGAGAATGGAAAGAGTCAGTCAGTCTCAGCTGATTGGGAAACAAAGGAAGGGAAGTGGAATTTATGGTGTGTTTTTTTTTTAATATAATGATGATGATGATGATGATGAATGAATAAAGCTCCCAGTCCTTGCTTGCAGGGAGCCTCGGCTCCCATCTCTGTGTGAGAGCTTTTCCCTCCATTTGGTGGACCCATTCAGCTTTTCTATTCCATCCATTTTAAAAAAAAATAGAAGGTGGATTTAAGAACATATTCAACATTATTTCACGGAAGATTGCATCCTTCTAATACAAAATATTTGTTTTTAACTGCACAGAACTAAAATGCCTTCTAAAAAAAGTCCAAGCTACAACTCTGTTCTCTAGCCATAAAAATTTAAAATCACATTGATTACCCATCTGGCATATCTCCTAATTATGCATCACTTACTGGACTAATACTCCCTTCAGAAGCAAAACAGTAAATATACAAAGGGAAACATGATTAATAATTTCTTTGTGTTCTGTTTTTTGTTTAGGACAAGTCCCCGCTTATTCATGCTCTCCACTGAAAATGTTTCATAACTGTACCCCAAAACAGATATGATAAACTGTCCCCTGACTATCTGCTTAAAAGGAAGGGAGAGACATGGGAGCGCGTGTTTGTGTATTTTTAAACATGTTTGACTAATTTCTGTCTCTACTCCATCATATGTCTTAGCAGTTCAGTTCTGCCTCAACAAATCAGTTTTCTGGATAATCAGGCAAATATATTTGATTAAACAAGCTACATGGCCTACACTTGAAACATACTATTTTTTAAGAAGCTGCATTCTATTAGACTCATTTATTCAAGGATACCTGACATCTTATTAGACAAATTATGTACACTCACTCAAAATTGCATGGAGGATGCTATGAATTGCCAGTAATTCACCTTTAATGCTTTCTATCATTTTCTTCATACCTCTGTCCCCTTTCAGCTTTCTTTCTCCACTAACAACCTACAGGAATCTAGACTCCCTTGCTTCCATCAAAAGAGAATCACCAATTTCCTAGTAGAATTTTATATGTAATTCCTTTCATGAAAACTTCAAAATCTAATGTTTTCCTTCTTGAAGTACATAAAGAGAAAAATCAAGCTATACCTTATATTGTTAGCTATCCAGTAGCCACACCAATAGTTTCTCCTTGAGAATAGAACTCCAATATTCTTTAAATTGGCAACATGGCTAACTATTCTCCCAGAATTCTTTGCATCTTAGAGTGACCATGCGACACATTTCAGTTCAATGAGCCCTACACGGAAGTCTACTGGAAGTCTCCAGGAAACCTTTTATTTTCTTGATTTTTTCATTTCAGTTCAGTTCAGTCGCTCAGTCATGTCAGACTCTTTGCAACCCCATGGACTGCAGCACACCAGCCTTCACTGTCCATCACCAACTCCTGGAGTTTACTCAAACTCGTGTCCATTGAGTCAGTGATGCCATCCAATGATCTCATCCTCTGTCGTCTCCTTCTCCTTCTCCCTTCAGTCTTCCCCAGCATCAGGGTCTTTTCCAGTGAGTCAGTTCTTCACATCAGGTGGCCAAAGTGTTGGAGCTTCAGCTTTAGCATCAGTCATTCCAATGAGCATTCAGGACTGATTTCCTTTAGGACTGACTGATTTGACCTCCTTGCAGTCCAAGGGACTCTCAGGAATCTTCTCCAACAACTACAATTCAAAATCATCAGTTCTTCAGTGCTCAGCTTTCTTTATAGTCCAACTTTCACATCCATACATGACTACTGGAAAAACCATACTTTGACTAGATGGACCTTTGTTGGCTAAGTAATGTCTCTGCTTTTTAATATGTTGTCTACATAACTTTTGTTCCAAGGAGCAAGCATCTTTTAATTTCATGGCTGCAGTCACCATCTGCAGTGATTTTGGAGCCCAAGAAAATAAAGTCTGTCACTGTTTCCATTGTTTCCCCATCTATTTGCCATGAAGTGATGGGACCGGATGCCATGATCTTAGTTTTTGGAATGTTGAATTTTAAGCCAACTTTTTCACTTTCCTCTTTCACTTTCATCAAGAAGCTCTTTAGTTCCTCTTCACTTTCTGCCATGAGGGTGGTGTCATCTTCAAATCTGAGGTTATTGATATTTCTCCTGACAATCTTGTTTCTAGCTTGTGCTTCATCCAGCCCAACATTTTGCATGATGTATTCTGCATAGAAGTTAAATTAGCAGGGTGACAATATACAGCCTTGACATACTCCTTTTCCGATTTGGAACCAGTCCTTTGTTCCATGTCCAGTTCTAACTGTTGCTTCTTGACCTGCATACAGATTTCTCAGGATAGGCTTCCCTCATAGCTCAGCTGGTAAAGAATCCACCTGCAATGCAGGAGAGCCCAGTGGGTCAGGAAGATCCACTGGAGAAGGGAAAGGCTACCCACTCCAGTATTCTTGGGCTTCCCTTGTGACTCAACTGGTAAAGAATATGCCTGCAATACGGGAGACCTGGGTTTGATCCCTGGGTTGGGAAGAGCCCCTGGAGAAGGGGAAGGCTACCCACTCCAGTATTCTGGCCTGGAGAATTCCATGGACTTAGTCCATGGGATTGCAAAGTGTCAGACACGACTGAGTGACTTTCACTTCACTTCAGGTAAGGTGATTCTTGATTTTTAGGGAACAGAAATGGCTGGCACTTTCTTTCCATCTTCTTATTGCACTGAGCAAAAATGTGATGTCTGGGGCTGAAGCAACCTTCTTCAAATCATGAGGCAAAAAGCAAGAAATTCACAAAGACCTTAGCTCTGAGATCTCTGAGCCACTGAACCAACCCTGGCAGCCTACTGCCCCTCAGACTTCCATTTTTATGAGAAAAATGAAACCTTATATGCTTCAGCCGTTAAGTTAGTCAGATATTGCATCTTAAGTGAGGTGCAATGTGAAAGAGTTCATGCTAAGTTCCACCTCCCAGAGACTCTGCAGCAGTGTCTCAGGGGCTAAGGTGGAGAACCCAGCAAAAGCAAGCCAGCAGAGAAACCCTTCTTTTATTGGTACCTGATTTCCCCAGGCTAATTCACCTTTTATGTTACATACCGAGGTAATAATTAAGAATTCACTTGAGAAAAATAAATTATTCTGTTTAAGATTCTATGCTTAAAACAACTGGATTAGATACATTCAGATCAGAAGATTTGTTGGCTTTATTACAGAAAGAAACCCAAAGGAATGAATCATTACTAATGGGATTTTAGCAATACAGTGTCCAAAGGGGATGATATTTTGATAAAGAAAAACTAGCCTGGATCCTCTCTGATTCCTTCTCTCTCTCTCTCTTTCCGTTCTGAGTACCAAACTGATGTCATGTGTGTTTTCCAATTAGGTTGGTTGGTTGTTCTACCAAGAGATGCAAAGACAGCACACATAATCCTGTATCTTCATGGAATTCAGGGATCTAAGTCTGTATAGGACCTCAGGAATGTTTTAAAAACTAATAATAAGTACTTCATAAGAGCAGAAGCTGCAGAACAGTGGGGAGGCATCGCTGCTTTTGTATTTCTCTTCTCCTGGGGGAAGGCTGGTCCTGGGGGAAGGCTGGACTGTTGCAAAGTCTTGAGACCAACATTCTAATGAGTTTCCTTCTGTACCAAAGTGAAAGTCACTCAGTTGTGTCTGACTCTTTGAGACCCCATGGCCTATACATTCCATGGAATTCTCTAGGCTAGAATACTGGAGTGGGTAGCCTTTCCCTTCTCCAGGGGATCTTCCCAACCCAGGGATGAAACCCAGGTCTCCTGCATTGTTGGCAGATTCTTTACCAGCTGAGCCACAAGGGAAGCCTAAGAATACTGGAGTGGGTAGCCTATCCCTTCTCCAGTGGATCTTCCCCTGGCATCTCCTGCATTGCAGGCGGATTCTTTACCAACTGAGCTATCAGGGAAACCCAAAGGGCTGAGGCATATTTTATGTAATGTCGGTGTTCTGAAATGGTCTGCATACCCTGAACTTTGGTGTTTGGACTTGCATTTAAAATTCATCATGTGCATGAGACAAGTGCTCAGAGCTGGTGCACTGGGAAGACCTAGAGGGATGGGATGGAGAGGGAGGTGGGAGGGGGGATCGGGATGGGGAACACATGTAAATCCATGGCTGATTCATGTCAATGTATGGCAAAAACCACTACAATATTGTAAAGTAATTAGCCTCCAACTAATAAAAATAAATGGAAAAAATAATAATAAAATTCATCATGGTCTTTCATGAGTTAAAATGTTTAAAAATGAGAATAACGCCTGCCCACCTTCCCTCCCCTCTCACAGGCACACCCTACCCAACTCTGAGACCTCACTGCTCCTGCAAAGGCCAATATTATTTTACTCACCACCCTGCTGCTCTCCTCGGACCTTCCGTACTGTAGTGTGTGAGCTTTAGGGTGAGAGAGGCTTGGGTTTCATCCCAGGTCAGCCATTTCCTGCCTCTGTGACCTTGGGCTAATTGTTTAACTACTCTGGGTTCCAGTCTCCTCCTGCTTAAATGGGATATGAGAGTAGTCCCTACCTCATATTGGTAGGATTGTTTTGAGGCTTAAATAATTTAAAATATGCAAAGTGCCCAGAACAGTTCCTGGAACTTGTTAAGTGCTAAATGAGTATTAGCTATTATTGTTGTTGCTACTTTCCTGTCCCCAAGCTTCATCGCCCCATTGGTAAATGGGGATGCCATTGCCCCATAGCAAGGGGATGGACAACCCGCTGACGTAGCAACCTCGGCTGGAGGCTCACCGCTTCCTCCCTGCTTCTCCCTCGGCTCTGTCTGCTCCGAGCTTCTCAGCACCTTAGATCTTGCTGCTGAGCAAAGTCATCTCCACCTTCAGGAGTCCACCCCATCTTCTTCTATACGAACATCCATAGCTATTCATATCTGTATCCTGCAATTTAGTACCAAATCATAGGTTGTCTTTTTTGTTCTTTTTTACTTCAATTTCCTATTAAAACTTTAAACTTCCTACGTTCAAGGATTCATTCCTCCATATTTCGCTTTTTTCCTTTTCCTTTTCTTTTTTGGATGCTCTGTGCAGCACTCGAGATCTCTGTTCCCCTTCAAGGGATTGAACCCAGGCCCCCTGCACTGGGAGCGTGAAGTCTTACCCACTGGAACACCAGGGAAGTTCCTACCATACACTTCAGTATCTTATCCAGAGTTGGGGACATGGGACCTGCTTAATGAAAATTTGTGATTGCTCTACTTATCCTTATGCTCATACTTTTATATGTATGCATGGAGTTCCTTTCAAAGCAGGTTACATCTGTAGGACAGCAAAGTAACAGAAAAAGCATTCACTTACTCTCACCTGGACTAGAACTGGGCATAAACCCAGTAGCAGAGGAAACTTGGAAGGAGTTCCCTCTCTCTGATGTTGGAGGGACACAGGCTTTATATTCCCTGAAACAGTGGGAAAAACATGACTGAGGCAACATCTTCTTGATCTTATTTCATCAATTGAAATCCCCCCTCCCCCTAGGCCTTACCTTGGCCAAATTCAAGAAACAGATGTTTGTATAAAAAAGAATCTCCCTGGAGTCAGTGTGACTGTTTATCCAATTTTCACCCTGCCATCCAGACTTAGGTTATGTCCAACAGAGCCCCAACAACAAGTTGGAATCTATGAACTTCAGCCTGCGGAAGAGGTCAAGGAGAGGCGAGAGGGCCCCATGTAAGGGGTGCTGGAGAGGAGAGCTCCCCTTCGTGAAAAGTGGGACAAGAAAAATTCATTTCCCATGAACAGAGAAACTTTTCTCAGCTCTGGAACCATAAACCTTTTTTTAAAATTGAAATACAGTTGATCTACAATGTTGTGTTAGTTTTAATGTACAGCGAAGTGATTCAGTCATATATGTACATAAAGAATCTGATATATATATCAGATTCTTTCCCCTTATAGGTTATCATAAAATATTAAATATAGTTCCATAATCCTTCCATTCATATTATTTTCCATATGAAGACACTGTCTTTGGACCACTTTTCTCTGTTTCCATTACCCTTCTCTGATCCCCAGCACAGTGTTTAAAATTTTTCTAAACGTTTTAAGTCCACAGAGCTGTTCTGTATTGATGAACATCTCTTTTTTCTTTTTCTTTCCCTGTTGAGTTTGCCTATTTTGATCATCTCATGAGCTGTGAGTAATTGCTTCAATGCTGATGATGGCTCTGTCTCAGAGAACTATACATCTGTTAAATCTTGTCTAGCTCAACTTCTTTCCTCCAACATTATCTTAGGGAAGTTTTATGTGAAACATGAAGAGTGTAGGAGAGAGGCTGCTTTGTGTGGTTTACATCTCAGAGGTGAGAACTGAAAGCCCGCCTCTGATGGCAACATCTGCTCTGAACACGGGCATCGAGGGACCTGCCATCAGACTGTTTTGTCTTAAGGATGATCACCATGTATGTTCACAAATAAAAACATGAAGCATTCTGACAGCCAAGCAAACCGTGAAGAATTAAACTTCCCAAACAGGAAAACACACCGCAACATCTTGCTGCTCTTCATTTGATGAAACTACTTCATTCAGAGTCTCTTCACTTCCTTCTGCTTGACTGCCTTCCCAAACCCCTCAGGTTCCTCCCTTACGGACATGTTTCTGCACACGGGGAAGTTTCCATTTGGAGAGGGACTGGTTCGATGTTGAAAAAATCAGTTTCCTAATGATAAAATCAGACTTCTCTAGTAAAGATGTTTGAGGCAGTGCATCAGTAGCAGTGAAAGGATGTTTATAAAATAACCAGCACCACCCAAGACAAAAGTTTTCAGTGACTCACCATTACCTTCCCATCAAGTCCCTTGAAATTTCAGTCTCTCTGTTCTCTGGCCTCATTGTCTGGTCTCTGGTCTATCCTTCTTTGTACAATCCCTGCAATACTTCAGGAAGCTCCAGGCAACTGAAACCAACCATCTTCCCTGACCATGTTCATTCTCCTGTTCTTCCCCAACTGCTTTTCTTACGCCAGCATTTAAATGCAAATCTTCTCTCCATCCTGTCACTATATGACGACAAAGGTCTGTGTAGTCAGAGCTATGGTTTTTCCAGTAGTCATGTATGGATGGGACTCGATGGACATGAGTTTGAGCACGCTCCCAGAGTTGGTGGTAGACAGGGAAGTCTTGGGTGCTGCAGTCCGTGGGGTCACGGAGTCACACGTGACTGAGCGACTGGCCTGAACTGAACTCAGTGCCTAATGCAAGGGCAGGAGCTTCTCCTGATCCTTCAGCTGGATGTGACCACCCCATCCCTTACAGTGTTGGAGACTCTTGCTTTGAGCAAGTATCACCTTCAGACTCATGGTGTAGACCTCTGTACCCTTGCTCAATACCCCTACAACACTGCAGTCTTAGAAGAGTGCTTGATAAAGAAATGCCTTGAGTACAAAACAGAGAGCCCTGCTGCTAAGAACTGAACTGTAAGCCCCCTGCACCAAATTCATGTGCTGAAGTACTAAGGCCCAGTATGACTGTATTTGGAGACAGCACCTTTAGGAGGTAATTAAGGTGAAGTGAGATCATAAGGGTGGGGTCTTTCAACATGCACGCACTGAAGAAAAACCATAAGAGAATGCAGCAAAAAGGCGGCCGCCTGCAAGCCAGAAAGCGAGTCCTCGAAAGAAAACAAACCCTGCTGGTCCTTGCTCTTGAACTTTCCAGTTTCCAGAACTGTGAGAAAACAAATTTCTGTTGTTGAGCTGAGTAAGACATTCATTCATACGTGATGAGCCATCAATAAACATAATGATTTTGAAGACTGACTCCATGAATGGGGAAGGTGGTATCTGAAGGGTTTCATCCCCCCTACTGACCATATCTTACCCCTTTCAGTGGCTAACTGGCAGTGGGAGGTATTTAGGGCAATCAAGTATAGGCTAAAGGGACTATTAGATGCCTTTTACTTAATTTCAACTTCTAAAACACACAGTTCAAAACTTAATATAAAAAGGTATGTATTACAAACGCAGTGTAAGAACAGCTTCTTGGTTATTTTCAAAAACCAAGCTTCACTGGGGTGAACCATTCCTTTCCAATAAAGCTACACAATGCTTCCCTGGTTTTTTTTTTTTTTTTTTTTTTTATAATTTGTTTTGGTGTTTTCAATCAATAAGACTTATGCAAAATCATAACAGAATGACAGTTATTGTGTCTTCTTTCTTTTTTGAAAAATAATAAAGAGGAGGGAGGATTTCGAAACTTTACTTATTAATAATAAAACATTTTATACTAACTCTCCCACTGTCTGAAACATGACTTAACATTTTATATCTTTATTTTATTTTTATTTTTTTGTGGATATTATTTCACTTTTTTTTTTTTTAATTTTTTTATTAGTTGGAGGCTAATTACTTCACAACATTTCAGTGGGTTTTGTCATACATTGATATGAATCAGCCATAGATTTACACTTATTCCCCATCCCGATCCCCCCTCCCACCTCCCTCTCCACCCGATTCCTCTGGGTCTTCCCAGTGTACCAGGCCCGAGCACTTGTCTCATGTATCCCACCTGGGCTGGTGATCTGTTTCACCATAGATAGTATACATGCTGTTCTTTTGAAACATCCCACCCTCACCTTCTCCCACAGAGTTCAAAAGTCTGTTCTGTATTTCTGTGTCTCTTTTTCTGTTTTGCATATAGGGTTATCGTTACCATCTTTCTAAATTCCATATATATGTGTTAGTATGCTGTAATGTTCTTTATCTTTCTGGCTTACTTCACTCTGTATAAGGGGCTCCAGTTTCATCCATCTCATTAGGACTGGTTCAAATGAATTCTTTTTGACGGCTGAGTAATATTCCATGGTGTATATGTACCACAGCTTCCTTATCCATTCATCTGCTGATGGGCATCTAGGTTGCTTCCATGTCCTGGCTATTATAAACAGTGCTGCGATGAACATTGGGGTGCACGTGTCTCTTTCAGATCTGGTTTCCTCAGTGTGTATGCCCAGAAGTGGGATTGCTGGGTCATATGGCAGTTCTATTTCCAGTTTTTTAAGGAATCTCCACACTGTTTTCCATAGTGGCTGTACTAGTTTGCATTCCCACCAACAGTGTAAGAGGGTTCCCTTTTCTCCACACCCTCTCCAGCATTTATTGCTTGTAGACTTTTGGATAGCAGCCATCCTGACTGGTGTGTAATGGTACCTCATTGTGGTTTTGATTTGCATTTCTCTAATAATGAGTGATGTTGAGCACCTTTTCATGTGTTTGTTAGCCATCTGTATGTCTTCTTTGGAGAAATGTCTGTTTAGTTCTCTGGCCCATTTTTTGATTGGGTCATTTATTTTTCTGGAATTGAGCTGCAGGAGTTGCTTGTATATTTTTGAGATTAATCCTTTGTCTGTTTCTTCATTTGCTATTATTTTCTCCCAATCTGACGGCTGTCTTTTCACCTTACTTATAGTTTCCTTTGTAGTGCAAAAGCTTTTAAGTTTCATTAGATCCCATTTGTTTAGTTTTGCTTTTATTTCCAATATTCTGGGAGGTGGGTCATAGAGGATCTTGCTGTGATTTATGTCGGAGAGTGTTTTGCCTATGTTCTCCTCTAGGAGTTTTATAGTTTCTGTTCTTACATTTAGATCTTTAATCCATTTTGAGTTTATTTTTGTGTATGGTGTTAGAAAGTGTTCTAGTTTCATTCTTTTGCAAGTGGTTGACCAGTTTTCCCAGCACCACTTGTTAAAGAGGTTGTCTTTTTTCCATTGTATATCCTTGCCTCCTTTGTCAAAGATAAGGTGTCCATAGGTTCGTGGATTTATCTCTGGGCTTTCTATTCTGTTCCATTGGTCTATATTTCTGTCTTTGTGCCAGTACCACACTGTCTTGATGACTGTGGCTTTGTAGTAGAGTCTGAAGTCAGGCAGGTTGATTCCTCCAGTTCCATTCTTCTTTCTCAAGATTACTTTGGCTATTCGAGGTTTTTTGTATTTCCATACAAATTGTGAAATTCTTTGGTCTAGTTCTGTGAAAAATACCGTTGGTAGCTTGATAGGGATTGCATTGAATCTATAGATTGCTTTGGGTAGAATAGCCATTTTGACAATATTGATTCTTCCAATCCATGAACACGGTATGTTTCTCCATCTGTTTGTGTCCTCTTTGATTTCTTTCATCAGTGTTTTATAGTTTTCTATGTATAGGTCTTTTGTTTCTTTAGGTAGATATACTCCTAAGTATTTTATTCTTTTTGTTGCAATGGTGAATGGTATTGTTTCCTTAATTTCTCTTTCTGTTTTTTCATTGTTAGTATATAGGAATGCAAGGGATTTCTGTGTGTTAATTTTATATCCTGCAACTTTACTATATTCATTGATTAGTTCTAGTAATTTTCTGGTAGAGTCTTTAGGGTTTTCTATGTAGAGGATCATGTCATCTGCAAACAGTGAGAGTTTCACTTCTTCTTTTCCTATCTGGATTCCTTTTACTTTCCCCTGGTCTTCAGATATCAAAAACCGCACACAGTTGACAAATTCTTACGGACTTATTGAAACCAGATTTATGAGTAAAAATAACTTATGTGTTTATCAAACAGGGTATCTGGTATCATGTAGACAAAATCACAATGTGGTCAGCTCTTTAATTTTTTCCTTGTTATATCATGAAAACCTGGCTTAAAATCCAGTTCTATCTTACAGGTCAACCAGTTAAGAGAACATGTTTTATACTATAAACTTACTACTAATTTTACTTGAATGATATATGAGATTAGTCAGGGTTCTCCAGAGAAAGAGAACCATTAGGATGGAGACAGATAGATAACTTTATTTTAAGGACTTGACCCACCTGTTTGTGGGGGCTGGCAAGTCAGTAGAACAGGCCATCAGGGAAATTTAGGTAGGAATAAGTATTACAGTCTTGAGCCCCAAATTGGCAAGTTTTAAAATCAGGCAGAATTTCCATGTTTCAATCTTGAGGCAGAGTTTCCTTCTTTGGGAAAGCTCAGTCTTTGCTCTGAAGGTCTTCAACTGATTGGATGAGTCCTACGCTCATGTTTAAGGATAATCTGCTTTACTCAAAATCTACTGACTTAAATATGAATCACATTTAAAAAAATTTATCATGGCAACATTTAGACTGGAGTTTGACCAAACAAACTAGGTACCAAAACCTAAAGGAATCAATCAAACCAGTCAATCCTAAAGGAAATCAATCCTGAATATTCATTAGAAGGACTGATGCTGAAGCTGAAGCTCCAATACTTTGGTCACCTGATACGAAGAGCCAACTCATTAGAAAAGACCCTAATGCTGGGAGTTTGAAGGCAAGAGGAGAAGGGGATGATAGAGAACAATATGGTTGGATGGCATCACTAACTCAATGGACATGAATTTGAGCAAGGTCAGGGAGATGATGAATGACAAGGAAGCCTGGTGTGCGGTGGTCCATTGGGTTGCAAAGAGTTGGACACAACTGAGCAACTGACCAACAGCAACCATAACCTAGCCAAGGTGATATGTAAAATTAACCATCACTAATGGAGACAAAGCTTCAACCAAAAGTATTTAACTTAGAGACATTTTCAGCATTGGGTAATATTCCCAACAGTCCTTGGGAATCCCTTCATCTTGGCTAAGTTGCTTGAAACATCTAAGCCAAAAAAACCTACTGGACCCAAAACTGAGTGGTGAAATGTTCTGGAAGTTCCTCCAGGGCAGAACAGTGGAACAAAGTCCAAAAACACTTTTATTTATTTGGAAAACAGTTCAGGGACCATCCCAGTGAATCCTAGAGAAGAACTGGCAAGTCAGTTTTCAAAGAACAACTCACTGATTTCATCTGAGATTATGTCTAACAGTTTTGCTAAATAATCTTTCAATATTATAACAAGAAGTTGATGAGAGAATAAAATTTAAGGAGTGGATGTACTGCTCAATAACAGAAAGGTTGTTTTCTCTTTTCTGCCTCTCTTACTTTTAAATACTATTTTTTATAGCTCCTTGGCAGGAGAAAAAGACTCTTTAAAACTATGACCCAATGTCAGAGAGAAAACAGACTAGTCTCTTAAACTAATGGCTGTTGTTGAGGACTCCTTTAGTGATAGTCAGTCGGGAAAAAAAGTGGTGTGGGGGATGAACTTTGCAATAAACGACCTTCACAGAAGAAGACTATTCATGTTAATTAGTAGCTCTTTTCAAATATGATTCATATATGCATTAGGCCATGCCGTGCCGAACAATGCAGGCATTGTAGTAAACATCAAGATAAGTCTCAAGTATGGTTATCAAAATTTTAGAAAACTCTAGGGAGAATTTTTTTTCATAAGATTGTGACTTGCTGCTCCTAGTACATTACACAATGGTATCTCTCCTAATGGCTTTTAGCTTTTGCCACTGCCAACTTTTATATTTAAAATCCATACAATTATGGACAATTTATGAACATTACGAGGCTTTTCTTTTTTGCACTGATTCTTACTAATTCAAGCCAGCTTTTATCCTTTGCAAATCAAATGCATTCTGCTTACAACACTAGATTCATTCTCACATATTCCACTTTATTCTTATTATTAGTATTCCTTATTATGCATATTTAATTTAAGAATGCATTTTCTCCATTAAAAAATTAGAATATGCGGAAAGAAGTACCAGAAGGTGATTATTTGCTTTAGCTTGCTTTTATCAACTATTGAAGGCCTCAGATGGTCTTCCCAAGTTCCAAGCAAGAGACAAACATGCTAAAAGGCAAAAAATTAAAACACATATCTGCTCTCATAGAACTAACTTCCTTATGGTATATAAGATATCAAATTCAATGAAGAGATTACTGAAAATTTCTTCATATTATGTGACTGGAGAAAGGATATAAATTTGCAAGTATTCCTTAAGCAAATACACCATTAAGTATGGTTCTTTGGCGATTAATCCAGCAAGAAGTACCAGAAAGTATGAAGTCAAGTGTGCACCTTACCCACGTTTACACCCCACACCAGCTCCTCATGACACTCTTTGTCTAAAATAGAACAATTAATGGGCCAAACCCCCACATATGTCTTTATGTAAAATTCCTTCAATAAAATAACTAGGACTTTAGAGTCTGCAAGAAATAAGCAACTGGTTGGAATTCCTTTCTTAATTTTGCAGTCATTGATTGGAGGCTATCAGCCAACTGATTTGATTATTTTTTCCATGTGTTGCCTAACAAGTTTGAATCATCCCACTTCCACGTCAAAGTTATTGATTTAACTGGTCGTTTTAAAATGGTGAGGGTAAAGCAAAGAACTCTATGTGACTGATGAAAGCAGTCTCCTCTTTCTTGCCCTCCTCACCCACCTGGGATCTCCAACAAACACACTGTGTAACTTTGGTTTGCTGAGTAGGGTGCTATATCAACCACACTGACTGCACAGAACAGGAAGAACAGAGTATGTATGTTAGTTTCCCCTTTATACTGTGTTTAAGGATTGCCATTTGTTATTGGTTTGACACTTTAAAATCTATAGACACCAGCTGGTTTGTTTTACTATGGAATCCAAATAAACTAATACTGAATACCATTTTTGGCACCTCTTAAGCATCTATCATATGATGGATACCATGCTAGCTATTAATACTTTTGATATAACATATTACCTACTAGGGCTTCCCAGGTGGTGCTAGTGGTAAAGAACCTGCCTGCCAATACAGGAGATGTAAGAGAGGTGGATTTGATCCTTGGATCAGGAAGATCCCCTGGAGGAGGGCCTAATAACCCACTCCAGTATTCTTGCCTGGAGAATCCCCATGGACAGAGGAGCCTGGCCGATTACAGTCCATGGGGTAGCAAAGAGTCAGACACGACTGATAAGACTTAGAATGCATAGCACCATATTACCTACTAAGCAAAACATACCTAAAAGAGTTCCAGCTCACACTGTACAGATGAAAATTCTTTTTCCTCCACTTACTAGCTTTCTAAATATGCCCATATCATCTTTGTGGGCCTCAGTGTTCTTACCTGAAAAATAGAGGCAATAGTAATACTGTCTCATAGAGCTGTGAGGATAAATGTAATGCATTTAAAACCCTCCAAACCGAGCTTTCCAAGCCTTATTCTCCCATGTGTGTCTTGATCTTATGCCTCTAGAGGCCATTGGGATATTTCTCTCTTCCTATTAATCTCTAGTATTTTGGAATTTTCAATCTTATTCTTAGTTTTGAAAACAGGATAGAGTACAGTCAGCTCGGCAGGGCCCCATACTCCTGTTCTCCCAGCTATCAAAGTGTGCCTTCACTTGATTGCCTCACTACCTCTCCATCGTTCCTAGTATCTTCAATGAAAATAGAATCTTACAGTTAAGATCAATAAATGGCTTGAAAACAAAACTATAAACAGACCTTAATTAATTAGCCTCCTAATTATCCTCTCCTGAGGCCTTTTTTTTTTTTCAGTTCTTCTACAACCATGATCAGAAACAAAACATCAAAAAATAGTAAGAGTGCTCTTTTCATTGCTATCTTGGCAACTAAGGTTAATCAAATACATAAGTGACCACACAGAGATCGGTTACTAATATTTGGAAAGTAACATTCAGCGATATCATATATAAGTTTCAACATAGGTTTGAAAAATATAAGGTGGGGGGGTCTTTTTGTGTTCTCAAGAATGATGCAATGATGAGTACCAGCAATCTCAATTCTGAAATCCCAAATTAAAATATCAGAAGTATGCCCTACTTATAATGTTAATTGCCCTCTTTATCAGGGTCTAGAGGGCCACATACTTATTTCCACCAGGCGTTATTTTTAACAGTGTATTTTAGGATTGATGCTTTACCCCCAAATGCCTTGTTGATGGAGCATTTGACAGTAGTTATAGCAGCCTGTGGATTTGTACCTCTTCACCCTCCCATGAGGGCTAGGTCAGATTAATCACGGCATTATTATGTCATTCATTCTAACAGTCTGCCTCTGGAAGAAAGTCATGTCAGCTGTGGTACAATTATCTTAGACTGATGATACAGACCAAAGTCATTATAATACATTTACTTGGCACAGATCTTCTTAGCTACACTTCCAAACTCACAACCCAATTAGTAGGTATGTGGGATCCTCCTTAGTAGGACTACGTTTTCATCTTGCCGGTAGAAAGCAAAGGATCGTCAATGGACTTGTTATATGCAAAATAATGCATCCCTTTTACAAGGAAAGATTGAGCATACTGCTTACTGGAGATGGATCTACATCATGAGTATCATACCTCCATCAGCTGGAAAGAGACCACATATGGTGATTCTTAAGAAAATCAGACAAAGACCTATCAATAATCAGGGCAGAAGAAACTCCATTTCCTAATTTCTTCACTTTGAAAGTTGAGAAAGTTGACAAATATTCGTGAAGTTTGGATTTGAGAAATTAAGGTGGCATGATAATCAACGGTCAGCACTGCCCTCTCCCTCATGGACATCATAGAAGATGGAGTCTGAAAGCCCACAGAGAGTAGAAGAGGGCTCCCCTTGTCCTGGAGTTACCTGCACTTCCACTGACGCTCCTCTATTTCAGTTTAATGCTTTATTCATTTCTTACTGACTTCTATAGTGCATGCACTCTCCTCAACTATCAGCCCATCCAAGACCATCTCTCAGAAGATATTACTCTTCATTTGTAGAACATCTGAGGTTATTGGACAAGGCTACTTGAGACTCTCATGAGTTCAGTTCAAATTTCCCAATATCCTATCCTCACTTGCTAAGTCCCGTATCTCTACCTGTCCTCTGGATCCTACACCTCTGGAACTTTCTCTTTACCAACCCCTCTCCCTCCAGCATTTTGGAATCTTCAGTCTCTTCTTTCTCATTTCTGTCTCTGCCTCTCTCTCTCTCTCTCACACACACACACACATGCACAGAAGCACTTGTAACTGTATCCCTAGGTCTATTCTAGCAATACAATAATAAGTAGGAGGAGAGGTAATAAGCAAAGGAGTAATAAAGATTGAGTAGATCTCAGTCAGCTAGGAATGCAGGAAGAAAAGAATCTTTAAGTAACTTTATTGACCTGTAATTTACATGCTATTAACTAAATCCATTTAAAGTGTACAACTCCATGAGTTTTGACAAATATATGTATCCAAGGAACCGCTTGTGTGTGAAATGAGTGCAGTTGTATAGTAATTTGAACATTCTTCAGCATTGCCTTTCTTTGAGATTAGAATGAAAACTCACCTTTTTCAGTCCTGTGGCCACTGCTGAGTTTTTCAAATTTGCTGGTATATTGAGCACAGCACTTTAACAGCATCATCTTTTAAGATTGGAAATAGCTCAGCTGGAATTCCATCACCTCCACTCGCTTTGTTTACAGTAATGCTTCCTAAAGTCCACTTGACCATTATTGTATAAATATACATCTATTTGCTTATTTATTCACCTGTCGATGGATATTGGATTATTTCCAGTCTAGGGCTTTATTTCAAATAAAGTGCCAGGAACATCACACACAATATTTTGTATGGGTATATATTTTTAGTTCTTTTGGGTAAATACTTCTAAATTACTTTTCTAGGAGTAGAATATCTGGTGGTATGGTAGAAATATGTTTAACTTTTAAACAAATGGACAGGTTTTCAAAGTGGTGACAACATTTTATATTCTCACAGCAATGCATGTGAATTTTGCCTGTTCCGTATACTTGCCAACAATTCTCATGGCTAGTGGTGGTGGTGGTTTAATAGCTCAGTTGTGTCTGACTCTTGACCCCATGGACTGTAGGCTGTCAGCCTCCTCAGGCTCCTCTGTCCATGGGATTCTCTAGGCAAGAGGACTGTAGTGGGTTGCCGTTTCCTTCTCCAGGGGATCTTCCTGACCCAGGGATCAAACCCAGGTCTCTTGTATTGCAGGCAGATTCTTTACCAGCTGAGCCACCAGGGAAGCCCCATTCTAGTGGGTATGTAGTTTAATTTGCATTTCCATGATAACTAATGGTTTTGATCTT
Source organism: Cervus elaphus (assembly GCF_910594005.1). Classification (NCBI taxonomy): domain Eukaryota; kingdom Metazoa; phylum Chordata; class Mammalia; order Artiodactyla; family Cervidae; genus Cervus; species Cervus elaphus. The sequence continues at coordinate 70,894,239 of NC_057828.1, read as the reverse complement.
ATTTTCATTGCTTAGGCCATTTGTATATCTTCTTCTGTAAACTGTATGTTCAAATATTTTGCCTATTTTCAAACTGGGTTATCTTCTTATTGAGGTATAAGGATTCTTCATCTATTCTAGGTAAACTTTGTTAGAAATATGCATTGAAAATGTTTTCTTTCATTGTGGCTTGCTTGCTTTCTTAAAAGTATATTTTGAAGAGCAAAAATTTAATAAAGTCCAGTTGTCACTTTTTATTCTAAAATTGTAAAATGGTTTGAGACTTTTATGTCCTAAGAAATCTCTTATCTCAAATTCCTATAGATTTTATCTTATGTTTTATTCTAGAATTTTTATAGTTTCATGTTTTACATTTAGGTCTATGGCTCAAAATAATTTTAAAATAATTATTTTATGATTAGGAAATTAGCAAAAATTATTCTAGAAAAAACACATTTAGTGATTCATTCTTTTTTTTTTAATGTTTGTGCTTCTAAACATTCCAAAGATCCTACTGAGTTTAGCTTTGTCTTGGAGAAGATGTTAAAAGAGAGAAGAGAGTTACACATACTGTGTAAGTAAAGTTCTTTGGGTTTTTCTAAATACCTAAATTTTTATTTTACATTATTTTATAAGCAGTTTTTCATATTTCAGTGTATGTGGAGGGCATTTTCCCACAAACTTTTCATATATGGAAATATTAAATAGGTGAAGAGAATTCCATCTTATTAACACTCAAAAATCTATTTATCCAGTCCCTTTTTTGGTATTTGTCTTGTTTCCAGCTGTTTATGACAACAATAAAAAATCATATTGCTCTAAATGTCTTTCAACATAAGTCTTGGATCTCTGATCATTTCCTTAAGATAAACTTTTATATGTGGATTTATTAGTTTAAAGGATAAGAAAGAAATTTAAAGCTTTTGATATGTATTTCCAAAAAGAATGTACCAAATTACAGACCTCCCAGTAGTTTGTGAAAGCATGGTTGCACCCTCCCCGATTTGGGCCACTGCCTTTGGTTTTAATCTTAGCAAATCTGTTAGAGGAAAATAATAAATTATTATTGTTTTCATCTGTATTTCCTTGATTTTAGTAAGCCTGAATTTTTTTTTCTTTCATACGCGTTTCAATCCTTTGTGTTTCTTTGTGGATTACTTGTTCAAATTCTTAGTCTATTTTTTTCCTGATAAGATTTTAAAAATGTATTTATTAAAGTCCTTTTTACATATTAACCTATACCAATCTATTAATACATGTTAACCTATTTCTGCTTAAGGCATTAATATTTTCTTGTTTGTTTATTTTCTTTACAAGACTTCTGCAAAGGTTTAAGACTCTATAAAGTCAGATCTATCATATTCTTGGATTAGAAAGATTTCCCATACCTCTGGAACTCACATGTTTATAGACAGACACACTAATGTTTTGTTTCATCTTTTATGCACTATTTTTATGTTGTAATGCTCTAATCCATCTAGGACGTATTTTAGGATGACATGTGAAGAAGGAATGTGTCTGAGCCCCAGTTCCTTGAAAAGCAGAGCCTGAAGGAAAGCTTACATATTGGAGGTTTGCAGGGAGAGGGATCCCAGGGCATCAAGAGTGAGAAAAGGAAAATGAGGAAGTAAAGAGGGGAAAGAGGAAAGAAAATCAAAGGTGGTGCTTTGGTACCAGGACAGCACCAGTTTCAGAGGAAAACACAGCCACGTTCCAGATGCAGGATGTCAGCAGAGGCAGAGGCTGACTCAGCTGATCTCTGAGTCCAGTGCGGCAGGGGGTGGGGAGGAGAAAGGAACTGATCTGTCACTTCTCCATCTCCTTTCTTCTGATGGCCAAGGTTTGTGCTTCAGAGTTGCATCATGCAAACGCTCCAGGCAGCGGCTGGGGAGTCTGGGCTCCATGGACTCAGCAAAGTCTCACGTGGCTGCTAGAACCTCAGGCGGCTGTGCCTGGGAGGCTGGAGGAGCTGGGCCGTCAGGAGACGAGGGACAGCAGCTCAGGGGGAAGGGGGCCTGGCAAACGCAGCAGGCCCTTAACACTGGGCGAGTAGAGGCTGTAAATCCAGTAGGCAGCCATTCATCCCGTCTCATCTAGTGGGTAATCCACCATTTTCTCACCCATTTAAATATCAACTTTACCATATTCTGAGTTCTTAATTGTACTAGAGTTTATTTCTGGTTCTATCTCTATCTGTGAATATACAAATGTATACTTATAATAAGTTATAGCTTTCTGATGGTACAAATTCCCTCTCATTTTTTTCAGTTTTTTCCCCCTTGACTTTTATAAGAATAAGCTCATGTATGTAGGTAAGGTCATAACTAGATCTGTAAAATAATTGGGGATTTGTGTATAAATACATCGATTTGGGGACTATCGATATTTCTATACTCTTTTATTTCACTATTCATGAAAACAGCAGCAGCATCAATTTATTTAACACTTTTTAACGTCCCTCAGTAAAATTGTCCAATTGTTTTTCGTGTAGCTCTAACAGAGCTTTTATTAAATTTATTCCTGGATATTATAACTTCTGTTACTCTGGTGGGCAGAACTTTTTCCATTGTGCTTTTTTAATTGATAATTTCTGGAATCTAATAAATTTTTCTGTGTTAATTTTTGTTACTGGTAATTTTTTAAACTCTCCAACTAGCTCAAATAACTTTAAAATTTATTCTCATGAGTTTTCTAGATAGACATACTGACTGTAAACAATAATTTTTCTTTCTTCTCCAATAATTATATTTCTTATTTCTTTTTTCTGCCCTTTTCCATTGGCAGTAACTTCAGAATAGCATAAAATGAATAATTATGATGTTATCCTGCTTGCTCTTACCTTTAAGAAGAATGTTTCTGCTGCTATTTTACTTTTGTGTGCATGTTTGCTCAGTTGCTTTTGACTCTTTGTGACCCTATGTAGCCCACTAGTCTCCTCTGTCCATGGGATTCTCCAGACAAGAATACTGGAGTGGGTTGCCATGCCCTCCTCCAGGAAATCTTCCTGACCCAGGGATCAAACCCCTGTCTCCTGTATCTCCTGCACTGCAGGCAGATTCTTTACCGCTGAGTCACTGGGGATGTCGCTATTTTACTTTTAAGTATTGTAAGTGTTGGCTGTTTGTTTCAAAGAGAAATTTTAAATCACATCATTGTTGTTGCTCAGTTGCCAAGTTGTGTCCAATTATTCACAACCCCTTGTGGCTCAGCTGGTAAAGAATCCGCCTGCGATGCAGGATACCTGGGTTCGATCCCTGGGTTGGGAAGACCCCCCTGGAGAAGGGAAAGTCTACCCACTCCAGTGTTCTGGCCTGGAGAATTCCATGGACTGTATTGTCCACGGGGTCACAAAGAGTCAAACATGACTGAGCAATTTCCTTCACTTTGGCGACCCCACGGAATGCAGCACTCCAGGCCTCCCTGTCCCTCACCATCTCCCAGAGTCTGTGTAGTGCATGTCTATAACAAGGTTACAAAGAGTTTCTTAAATTGATGATTGATGTTTAATTTCTATCTTTTCATCTTGGTTAGACCAACCAGACCACTGTCTGTTTTACTGGGAAAAAGAGGTTGGAGTTTTTGATCCAAAGCTCTTCTTACTTGGACACTGGCCTTCCACTTAGAACTCAGCGGCTTCTCCAGGGAAGGGCCCGCTGCTCTGTCCTTCTGCTACACAGGACACAAAACTCCTCTGCTTTGGGTCAGATTGGCCATCTACCATCTGACACTGCTCCTATGGGCCGAGCTGCTAAACCCTCCCACAACTGTTTAAATGTATGCCACCTCAAATTTGTGGTCTGCAAATCTATCTTGCTGCAAGCATAGCAATGCAGTTTATTTAACTTCGGGCATGAGATATTTTTTGCCTGTTTGTTTGTTCATTAGGGGGACACCATAGCATTGATTTATATCCATGGACTACGCAAGTCCTTTCCCTCATCTTTGACCTTTGGACCCTAGTGATTCTAGTCCCAGGGCTTCATTGGTTTGGCTTTTATTTTTTTATTATGATATTAAAAACTCAGTAAGCTTTCATACTTCATTAAAATATAATCACTGTTCCACAATTTATTTAGCTGATTTCATGTATTTTGGAAATTTTTATTCTTTTTCTGACAGTCAGAAACATGTTTTCCCTCAAGAAATTAGGAGGGACACAGAACTCTTTTAAATCCCTCCATTTCTCTATTATTCTTATATACAGTCAAGTCCTCTCCCAATTCCCAAAGGTGCTATTCTTCCCCTTTACCCATTTTCTTATTTCTTTGCCACCACCAACCTTTCTCTTTCAGCAAGTCAATTTGTCTCTACTGAGAAAACCAAGGTTAACAGGTGGGAATTCTTAGCCTTGAGTCTATAACTAATTCTGGAGTCTTCCCTGTCCCCTCCACAAGTTGCTCCTTTTCCTCTAATTTCATGGGATTCACAGACTGTCCTTCAGTATGAGCTCAACCCCTTCAACTATTCTTCATCCAATTCCATCACCACTCTTCACATATCTACCTCTGCTGGACTTCCTACCTCTCCATCTCTGTTGACTATTCATTCCTCTAAGTCTTCAGTCAGACAGGTGAAATTCTAGCAGTTCCTTTTCTGACTCTTTTCTCTTGACTGTTTTTTAAGTATCCACACCCCCCCTTTATCCCAGGATTTTTATTTTTCAGTACTGATTTTATTTCACAATACATTGAATGAGATAGTCCCCAGGTAATATCTTTTATTCCCTGAACTTCTCCTGGTCTCTATGCTATTGAGGTGAATGTTGTAATTTCTACATCAAACCTCATTTCTAAATTTCATTTTGCCTGCTGAACCATCTCAACCCAGTGTTCCACAAGCATCTCCAAACAACCTGTACAAAATTGCTTCGATCAAATTCCCCTGACAAAAGCTTCTCTGTGTACCACGTCTTTTATCGTCATGGTGGTATAAGTACCCCCAGTCACCTAGGCTGAACTGGGAGTCATGGACCCCTGCACTCACCCACATATCCAGTCAGTGCTTGCACTGTCTTTTCAAGTTCTCCTGTGTCTCTTCCCCACCCTGTGCCCCCTGCTGCAGCTTGACCCTAATCATTTCTCTTTGGAACTCCTGGTGTGGCCGCTCTGCTCTAAGCAGTTTTCTATGAACCATGCTCTTTCTGATCTCTAGCTGTCCCACATTCTTCCCACTGTTTCCTCTCCTTAAAACACCGCCTACTCTGATATTGATCACGTCAAAAATTCCCGAATACAGTCATCAACTGAGATCTTCCTTAACGACAACACAGAAAGTAGTTCTATTTAAACCTCTTTTGTGCTTAAAACCCTCTAACAAACCTCCATTGCCCTTGAGATAAAGTTCAGACCTCTTAACTGGTATATCCGTTCTCTTCTCTAGACCTTTCTCTCACCAAACTTATGTCCACACTTTGTACCCTCCTCACAGGAAACTTTCCACACCTCTTACCCCTGTCATTTACCATGCTATTCCAAGCCACCATGATCCACACCTTTGCTTAACTTTTTATCCATACCCGCAATGCTTCTGATACCTTCTCCTCTTTTTCTATCTTGCAAACCAACATTTATTTATCTTTTTAAAACCTGGAAGAAATAAATAAATTGCCAGACAGATACAACCTACTGAGACCAAACAATGGAGAAACAGAAAAGCTAAACAGACCAGTAATGAATAAGGAGATTGTACACAAAAAACTCTAAATTGTTTTCCCTAGCATTAAAGCAGAAATTTATTAAAATCTATTTATACAGTGTTTTAACATACAAAAAAATAGAGTCCTTAACATTCAGGCAATGAATTCTATTCTCAAAAGTGTGAGAAGACACATTTCTTTGTTTTTCCCCTATAAAGATACTTCTATTTATATTCCTAAAAATAATGCATTTATTACACCATTTCTCATCAGAAGAATCCAGTTGAGATCAGAAGACTTCTGCAGAGAGTGAAGTAATATTAGCAGAGCATCTTCTCCAGAATGCAATGCCTCATCACAGAGGTGTAATGCAAGAGATACATAAAATGGTAGCTGCATCAGAGGAGTGTATGTACACCCAGCAGGTGGGCCGTGAGAAAAGCCTGAGGTCCAGCAGGGTGGCTCCTAATTGCTAAGCACGACCAACTGGGAAGCAAGACTTCCAGGGCCTCTTCCCATTCTTTGTCTTTTGAGGTGGCCATCATTTCTGGAGATTCAGGCTCCGTAACAGCATTGATCACTTTACCACAATTTTGCTTTGCCCAAGGCCCCTGCTATAATTTCAAATAGAACTTTGTCAATTTCCATTTCTGCTGCTTCTTGCATTTCTCCTTGATCATCTGTGCTTCCAAAGGAGTCCTCTAACATCTCCCCATGTCCTTGGCCTTCATCATCTCTTTGGACAATGCATGCATTTGTTAATCTATTTATTTTATCTGTATTCTATAATCTATTTGTTTGAACCAGATTTATGGAATCTTAACAAGAATCTGAATAGCCTTCATCACTTCTGTGCTCTTCTGCAAGAACCAGTCATTTGTAAGACTGCCAACTTGTTCTTCATCCCCATGAGTACAGAGTTCATGTGAGCTTGGGATGTATAAAACTTGCTCACAGCCTTCCTTGACCTGCTCATCTCCATGGCCAGAACTACACAGATATCCTTCTGACGCTTCTTAGCAGCATCTTTCACAAATAGTCTTGGTTTTTCTGCTTCTCCTTGAATGTTTCATACTTGCCTGTTAGCAACTCTAATTTCCTTTCTTAACCAAGAAAATCAGCATGCAAAAATTAGTTATATTTCTACATATTAACAACAAACCACCTGAAAAAGAAAGAAAACAATCCTACCTATAATAATATCAGAAAGGATAAAAATACTTAGGAATAAATTTAACCATAAGGTGAAAGATCTGTACACTGAAAAGTATAAAACACTGGTGTAAGAAATTGAAAACAAAAATAAATAAAAAGATAGTTCATGTCCTTGGACTGATAGAATTAGTACTGATAAAATGTTCATACTACTGAAAGCAATCTACAGATGGAATGCAATCTGTACCAAGATGTTAATGTCTTTAAAAAAAAAAATAGAACTAAAAAAACAGGAAATTTTTCAAAAATAGAAATAAAAACCCCTGAAATTTGTCTTTTGAAAAATAGGAAAAAAAAAACAAACCTTGAAATTTGGAACCACACGTGAGACTCTGAATAACCAAAGCAACCTTGAGAAAGAAGAACAAAAGCTGGATGCTTTACACTTACTGATTTCAAACTATTGTACAGGGTTATAGTAATCAAAATAGTATGGTACTGGCATAAAAACAGACATGTAGACCAATGGAACAGGATTGAGAACCCCAAAATACACCCATGCATGTATGGTCAATCAGTATTTGTTAAGGGAGCCAAGAATATTCAGAGGATAAGATAGTCAGTATGACTACTGGACCCCTGTCTTACACCACTCACAAAAATTAACTTGAAATGGATTATGACTTAATTGTAATACCAGAAACTACAAAAGTCCTAGATGAAATCATGGGGGTAAGCTCCTTGACACTGGTTCTGACAGTACTGTTTTTTGTTTGTGTGTTTGTTTGAGTTTGATACTTCAAGCACAAACAACAAAAACTAAAATAAACAAGTGGGACTATATCAAACTAAAAAGGCTCTGCACAGCAAAAGAATTCATAAGATGAAAAGGCCGCCTACAGAATGGAAAAATATTTGCAAACTATATATCTGATAAGGGGTTAATATCCAAAATATAGTAGAAGTTCATAAAACTTAATAACAAAAAAACCCAACCCCAAACCAAAGCAAAACCCCCAAATAACCCAATTAAATGTAGGCAAAGGACCTGAATATAGATTTTCCCAAAGAAACCGTACAAATGGCCAACAGGTACATTGAAAGGTATACGACATCACTAATCATCAGGGGAATGCAAATAAACTCCATAATGAGATTTTACCTCACACCTGTTAGAATGACTATCATCAAAAATACAAGATATAAGGCTGGCAAGGATGTGGGGGAAAGGGAACCCTTGTACACTGTTGGTGGGAGTGTAAACTAGTGCAGTCACTATGGAAAATAGTACATAGTTTCCTCAAAAAATGAGAAATAGAACTGTCAGATGATGCAGCAACTTCAATTTCAGGTATATATCCAAAGGAAATGAAATCAGTATCTTGAATAGGTATCTGTACTCCATGTTCAAAGCAGCATTATTCACAATAGCCAAGGTATGGAAACAACCCAAGCTATTTGTAAGTGGATGAATGAATTAAAAAATGTGATATAGATAGACAGATATAGACACACACACACATACAGGAATATTATTCAGCCATAACAAAAAGGAAATCTTGACATTTGTGAGAGCATGGATGTGAACCTTGAGGGTATCATGTTGAGTGAAGTTAGACAGAGAAGTTGGTGTAAGTTAGACAGAGACAAATACTATTAACAGATGATCTCACTTACAGGTGGAATCTAAAAAACAAACTCACAGAAACAGTAGATTGGTGGTTGCCCAGGGGTTGAGGGGGTTGAACTGGGATGGATGAAAGTGGTCACAGGGTACAAACTTCCAGTTTTGATTGATTTGAGTGATTTCTTGGGATCTAATGTACAGGAGGCTGACAGTATTGTTATATACATGAAAGTTGCTAAGAATAAATCTTTAAAGTTCTACACACACACACACACACACACACACACGTGCATAAAAGGTAACTATGTGAGGTGATGGATGTGTTAAACCAACTTTATCAATATAATCATTCTGAAATATACACAAATATCAAACCATCACATGTACACCTTAAACTTATACAATATGTCAGTTATATCATGATAAAAATGGTAAAATTCAAGCAAATATGAACAAGTATAAAAGAAAAGAGAAAGAATAATAAGGCAAGAAAGTGCAAGATACATTCTGTGAAAGTCTGCACCTTTTCCAGGACAAGGGAAACCTGAAAACTGCCCCTTCCTCTCCTCCACCTCAACACAAATAAAATAACTTACCTCCTCTAGGAGACCAGACAATCGCTGCCTCCAGCAGGAACTGTATTCCCCACTGATCTCTGAGACTGTGCATTTTTGTAACTATTCTGAGCAAATCACTGAATTAATTTCCTTTTTATTTCCTTACAAGAAAACTAAACTACTAATACACCAAAATGTTCTCCCTCACTAGAAAATTCCCCTGATTCTAGAATTTGGGTTTATATGACTCCATTTGGAGTTAGTTTTAGGAGACATGATTTTTTTTTTAAAGGAAACATTTAGTACTAGAGTTGATCTAAGTGTTCTATTCTCTATAGGCCAATATAAGCTTTTTCCCCCCCTCATTCTCTGCTTTCTTCCTCTCATTTTTATTCACCCTCTGCTTTCATAGTGCGACTTTCCATACCAAACTTTTCATCCTCAAAAGTGTTACAGACGTCTCAAGATGAATGTTGGTTCCCCAAATACAAACCCTGGGACTCAGATGCATCATTGGGGGTTAACTTCTCAGTACCATACAGAAAGACAATGTTTTACAAACAGTCTCTGACTTTACAGACTTTTCTGAGCATGTGTTACAGGAGATCGAGCATGTAGATATTTAAAGCACCTCATCCTCAGTCCCCCTACCCACATCTTAGTCTGTGGGGGCTGCCTAACAAAATACTATGTAGTGTGTGGCTTAAAAAACAGGAGTTTATATTCTCAGAGGTTTGGAGATTGGGCGGTCCAAGGTCAAGGTGTGGGTTTCTGCTGAGTTCTCTCCTGGCTGGTAGATGTCTGCCTTCATGCTGTGTTCTCACACGGAGAAGAAAGAAAGAGCAAGGGCTCTCTGGTATGGTCTTATTAGGACGCTAATCCTCTTGGATGGATCAGGGCTCCATCCTCCCTTATGATTTTACTTCATTTTAATTACTTTCTTATCCCAAATATAGTCACGTTGGGGGATTAGGTTTCAACATATGACTTTGGGGAGACATAATTCTGTCTATAGGACCTTTCCCTAATACTGTAAAGTGAAAACAGACAGAAACTCAGAACAAATATCCATTTTTAAGTTCATTACCCATTGGCAGAAATTAACTACGAAATCGAATTAGCAAGTTGTATCATTCACCACTACTCCTTCTGCTAGTAGTTTGAAAATAACTTTTCTTGTGCTTCAAAGCACTTTAGGAGAGTTCTTTTGCTATGTCTAGTCTAGTGGTTAAAATGGTTTGGTAACTGGTCTTAAGGTGATAATCACTTTGTAATACACATAGATGTTAAGTTTTAATGCTGAAAACCTGAAACATATAATAAAAAAAGTGTTTTTAAATGAAAAAAAAAAAAAGATTTCATATAATCCCATAACAGCCCTTTTACCCCTTCCCTTATGTTACCCCTCCCTCTTCCTTCTCCCTTCTGGTAACCACGAGTTTGTTCTGTATTACCTGTGAGTCTACTTTTTTTGGTTTTAGTCACTAGTTTGTTTTTTAGATTCCACATATAAATGATGTCACACACTGTTTGTCTTTCTCTGTCTGACTCAGTAGTTTCTTATTTAAAAAATATTGGGGACTCTTGGCCAGAGAATCATGTTGAAACATGTTTTGACAGAGCCTTTATAAGCAATGACCCTCCCTCCCCACTGAAGCAAGCATTCCTTGCATCTGCTGAGTTCTGCAGATTCACGGAGCACTTCAATATCAGCACTTCAATATCATCTTCACAACCACCAAGCAGGATGTGTCAATAATAATGATAATGTTAATAATAAAAACTTTTATTGAGGGCTGATTTGGTGTCTGTTACTACACCAAATGCTTTATATGAATTAGGTCAATTGTCATGACAATAACTCTGATTATTCCTGTTGAAAGATGAGGAAACCAAAGCTCAGAAAAAGTAGGTAAATTGTCCCCATTTTACAGACCCAGAACCAAGCTCTCTAAGACCCTTTCTAAGGCACCATGCTGTTTCTCAGCATCTCCAAGTCACCCATGCGGTCTGAGACCATTTTGGTGCCCTTTTGGGGGCTCACCATCCCAGCCTGGGAGAGATCAGTCACAGTGGTCTATCAGCTGTGCCTGCAAGCCATGGTTTGTACACTCACACAAAGATATCTCAAAAGTAAAGGCAAAGGGCATGATCCCAGTTGGAAGCGACTAATGGCGATCTTTTGCCTCTGAGGCAAGAGCTCCAATCTACAACGAGAAGCGCCAGTTCCGCTGGCACGCTGTCTACATAATGCGAACCATGGCATTTGGCAATGGCTCTTAAATTTGGCACACTCCACACTCCTCCTGGACCCACGAGATAACATAACCAAATGTTTTCTGAGGCTGTAAGAAATGCATGCTTTGCAGGTAGGAAGAAATGCAAACATCATCCCTACAGGGGGCTCGCTTCATCCGATCCCAAGGGCAAAATGGCTCAGTCCCTGCCGATCCTCCAAAAGGTTAAATGTGAGCAAGGACCCAGATAAATGGTCACAATGCAAACAAAATCATGTAAATAAATGCATCTCTGATCGACGCAGGCTGGTGATGCCAAATATACCATCTGCACCATTTCTCATGATGAGTTTTTTTTTTCCCCTGCAAGTCCCAAGCAGCAAGAAGATGACCATGTTATGCAGACCAAGGTATGCTTCATTTGACACTCTTGGAAATTTAAAAGAATTTTCAGATCCATAGAGAGTCAATAGCATTTCTGTTTTTATAGGTAAGCTTGAAGTTAGAAGAAAGAAATCTCACTAGAAAGTATAGGGCAAATGTCTGGGGTCTGAAAAGGTATTTGTCATGTACTGTGATTTTCAGAGAACTCTAGTTACATCTGCAATCTAAGACTCTTCAACTTGCCCATTCACTTATTCACTTAACAAAAGTATTGTTGTTGTTTAGTCTCTAACATGTCTGACTCTTTTGCACCTCATCGACTATAGCCTGCTGGGCTCCTCTATCCATGGGATTTATCTGTTGACTCAGATGATAAAGAGTCTGCCTGCAATGCAGGACACCCAGGTTTGATCCCTGGGTCTGGAAGATCCCCTGGAGAAAGGAATGGCAACCCACTCTAGCATTCTTGTCTGGAGAATTGCATGGACAGAGGAGCTTGGTGGATTATAGTCCATAGGGTCGCAAAGGGTCTGACACGACTGAACGACTTTCACTTTGATTGTTTTGTTTAATCTCTATATCATGTTGCCATGCCCTCCTCCAGGAATATTCCTGACCCAGGGATCAAACCTGCCTCTCCTGCATCTCTGCACTGGCAGGCAGATTCTTTACCACTGAGCCACCTGGGAAGTCCCAACGACTTTGGAGTTAATATATTAACTCTTGCATAACACACAATTCTGTGGGAGAAACAAACAAACAAAAAAAAACACCTATAGATGGAGTGATAGTTGTTATAGTGGAGGAGTCACAGCTAGAGGGAGTGATGATCCCCACTCTTCTTGAGGGGGACAGGGTGGAGGATGTGGAAGGAGGAGTTCAGGAAAAGCCAGAGAGGAAGAGGCATCTGAGTTGGGCACTGAAGGATGAGTAGGAGACCCCATGCAGGCCAAGGGCAAGGAGGGGATGTTCTGGGAGCAAGGACGCAGGGAGAGGTAAAGCACTTCTGTTCCAGGAGTGATGTCAAGGCGATTCTGACTTGAGACCAAGGTGTCTGAAAATAGTGGAAGGAAAAGAGAAGATACAGCCTGGGGGCTGGTCTGGGGTCAGAGAGTGAAGGCAGAGTTGGTAACGTTAAAGCCTTGGGATTTCTTTTAATAGGCCAGGGGAAACCATTTGTTTACATTTTAAAGCAAGGCACTGACCTAATCTTATTTGAGTTTTAGAAAGGTTATACTGAGCTAAACAGAGTGGGCCTTGAGGCTGTCAAAATGCTCATAATTTGTCCCCAAAACAGGGGTGGTGGAATCTTTCCCCAGGAGGTTAAACAAATTTCCCAAATGCCAGGATGCTGGGGAATTGCATCCAGGGAGCAGGCTCCCACCTCTCCCCCGCAGTAGAGGGCAGCGAACCCACTTGGGCCCAGGGCCCAGCTCTGTTGCCCACCTCCCCAGCCGCCACAGGTAGAGAAAAATGTTAAGGAGAACAAGTAAACCAACTCACAAAAACCTTTTCAGTACTCCGAGAAAGAGACTTTTCAGACACAAGACTCTTTCCTATGAGAAGGACAGAGGCTGTGGTCCCTGTTCTCTCTACATTCAAACCCAAACCCAACCACCTCCACAAATGTAGTCAGCTGCAGATAAAAATGCTTTTGCTACCAACGCTTCTGTCAGGCACAGGCTTCAGTGTTTTTCAAGCTTTATGTTTTTAATACCCTCATTAATATAACATGTCCTTTGCTGTTGGTATGATGCAAGCGTTCCACTGGTATCTTTTTTTTTTTTTTCTTTGCTGTGCTACATAGCATGTGGGATCTTAGTTCCCTGAGCAGGAATTGAACTCAGGCCTCCGGCAGGGGAAGTGTGAAGTCTTATCCACTGGACCACCAGGGAAGTCTTCAGCGGAGTCTTAAAGAAATGCTCTTGTTCTCTTGACTATCTGCCCTGCCTCTGTTCAGCTCCTGACTCAGAAGCCGATGGCCCGGACACCCATTTCCCCCTACACGTGGAACCTTTAGCTCCTTCAGCAGGGCAGCTGTCCCCCACTTTTCTGAGGGTCTCCATCGCTCTCTGTACAACCCCCACCCTCATCTCAGAGCAATCATGGGACTCAAACAAGCTGCCAAAGCAGAGAAACCTCTGCTGAGAAGGAGGACCAGGTGAGCAACGTTCTGAGAACAAACCCACACAGCCACGGCAGGCAGGCAGGCACTTAAGTGGGGCTTTTAAAGAGATTCTTCCAAAGAGCATTCATTGACCATTTGCTGCACCTGCTACAAAATCCTAATAAGGCCCAGCAGCAATAAGAATTTGCACTGACGTGCCCACTGCTTTATCATAGAAACCAAGAGATCGTCCTAAAATCCTGCAAAGGGAAGAAAAAGACCCTTCCAGGTCACATTTAGCACCATGGTCAGTAATGTGGAACGTGGTCTCAGCAGAGGAAAAGTGGTAGGTCCTGGGCGGGAGAACAAGCCTCCGGTCTAAGGAGAGAGAAACCCACAGAGCACGTGCTAACTTGACTTCACTTCTAGTCATAAAGCATCCGATCACTTTCCTAGGATAAAACAGCAATTTTTTTCTATTCTGCTCTCAAAATCATCTTTCTTCCCTGTTACTAAAATTGATTTCATTCCCATTTAGGTATAAGTCAAACAGAGCCCTGCATCCACCATCTCCCAGTTCATTTTCCATCGTGTCATTTTATTTTAGCTTTAGAACCTGAATCTTTGTTTACACGTAAATGACTCAGGGTTACTTATACTGATTTAAAAACAAAAAGAGATCACTAATCATCAATTGTTTGATATATACCATGTATAGCAAAAGATCCTATTCCCACTGATCATTTTTTGCTATTAAAACGTAGTTTTTAGCTCTTTTTCTCTCAAGGACTGGGTTTGGATAATTGAGCTCTGGAGAAAGATTGAAAACTCTTTCCATATAAATGGAGGAAAAATCTGAAATGTTAAGTACTAAGTCATAGTCCACTATTGCCCTTATCTTTAATAATGGAAACACAGTTTAGCAACCATGCAAAAGAGCATCCTTGTATTTTTAAATTGCAAGTGTCCAATTATGTACAAGGGTCAAGGCAAAATTGATCTGAAGGAGCGCAATTTTAAAATCATTTTAAAAATCAGGACAAAAGATGCCATATTATTAAACTAAAATGTTTAAAAATGAAAAGTATTATGCATGCCGCATGGCGAAAGATCAGATTTTTATTAATGCAAGTTTTAAATGCTGATTAATCCTCTCGAGAGTCAGTTTCCCAAAGCACTGGACTGTATTCAAGTCTTTTTCAAAACGGCGCATCACTTCCATTATTCTGAATATTAATTGAACAACATTATAACTAAGGATACAAAGCAAGATTTAAAGCATGATTACAGCTGTCAGTGCTTACATCTAAATAAGTCATTGGAAATTCAAGCTTAAAAGAAAAAAATGGTGTAAATCGGTCTTAGAGTGGTGAAGCTCTCTCAGCCTTTTTCAAAAATGAATTTGCTGCTTTAGGACTCGAGAAAGCTTCAGCTGTGACTTGGTCTTACTATATTTATCTGGGCAAATCTCAATCAGAAATCAGAGTTCTGTTTTTTTCTCGAGATTTGGGACAATGTCAAGGAGATTTTCTTTTGAGGGAGAAGGAAAGGGAGAGCCAAAGAATATTAATAGTTGATAGAATTTCCCATTTCCTTATTTTATATTTCTATTTCAGTCTCATGTCTATGCTCAAAAATCAAAGAATTAAACAAATTTAATCAAATGAGCTATTATGGTTCCAAAACAACTCAATAAGCTGAGAGTCAAGCAACTGAAAGTAACTAATGACTTATTTTCACAACAACCAATTGTCTAAATTCAACTTTTTTTTTCACCTCCTAAACCCAGTTTGGTGGTAGGTGAAAATCCCCACTTTCCTACCAAAAGGAGAGTAAAATGCTGGCTTCTATTACCACCTTGGGGGAATTTTAGTTTGGTTTCTTTAAATGGTTGCTGTGTATCTGAGTGATAGCTCTTTGTTCAAAAGGATGCAAAAGCTACTCTCACATCTAATTCTAGTGAGATAAATGGCATTATGAAGGGAATATTAAAAATTTACAGCCCCTTTTACTAAGTTTATTTGTCAGCCAAACATGCTGAATATTGCATAGCACACACACACACACACAAAAGCATGCCATCCTGACGATGAAAAAGATATGAGGAAATAATGATGCAGTGATAACAAGTCTGATGGAGTTTGCACATCTCCGTTGCTGTTTGGCATGTCATTTAATTGTATTGCGCCAAACCGGCAGAATCGCACAATATGTTAGTGTAAAGGGTCCACAGTTTAAGCGGAAAATCTAGAAGTGTTAACTATACACTGTCTAATTATACAACCTTACTGTCCCAGAATGTGATTTCAGAAACCATTTCTGACATATGGGAAAAGGGTAGAACAGCTGGTCATTAAGGTTTTCTCAAGACTATTTAGCAACACACTTGAATGTAATTAAAGTGAGACACTAAATACTGCACTTGTGGTACAATGTATTTTTAATTTTTATGGCATGTGGTAAAAGTAAATAGATGCAAAGCATTCAAGTTTCTCCAGTCGGCATCCAACTTGTCAAAGATGCAGTGTCTGTTTGGCTGATTGTAAGCCGGGTCCTGGTGTTAAGTCATAGACATCCATTTGGGATGTTTAAGGCTGTCTTAAAGGGACTGAATTTGGCAATACTCTGAGGGATGTTTAATTGGAACTCCCAGACAAAGCATGAGATGAATTCATTCATTTATTTATTCATTCATTCATCAAACGCGACCTGGAATAATTTTAGATGATAAAGACATTGGCCCTGCCCTCGAGTTACTCACAGCTTATTATGCTTAAAATACAGAGTGAAGGAAGGTGATTTTAAAGGGTACCATAGGAGCACCAGAAAGGGGTATCAGGTCCAAACCAGTGATGTTCAGCAACCCCCCCTAAAGAGGAGTCAATTTAAGCTGGTAGAAAACAAGGGAGAGAGGGGTAAGGACAGTCCAAGCAGAGTGAGCAGATTATGCAAAGGTTTGGAGGTGAGAGTTCTGTAGTAAGAATATGATCTTTACACTTACTGAACATTTACAACATCCTGGCACTAGGCTAAGCCCCTCATACGTTTTATCTCATTTAATTCTTCCGGCAACCCAATGTGCTAAGTACTATGGTCTACACTTTACAGTAGGAGGAAACTAATAGGATTCAAACCCAGGTTTGTCTGCATCTCAAATCAAACTTTTTTCCATATGGCCTTCTCCCAACTGATAGGAAGAGTCAAGTCTATTTAGTTTTTAAAGAACTTAGTGTATAGACTCATCAGTCCCTATTAAAACCCTGTGATTAAGAGAAAGACAAGCTACAGAGTGGGAGAAAATATTTGCAAATCACATATCTAACAAAGGACTTATATCCAGATATATAAAGAACCCTCAAAACTCAATGGTAAGAAAATAAATCACCCAGTTAAGAAGCTGAGCAAAAGATCGAACAGATACTTCAAAGAAAAAATGTGATGTTAAATAAGCATATGAAAAAATGCTTACCGTCATTAGCCATTAGGGAAATGAGCATTAAAACCACAAAGAAATATCATTATGTTTCTATTATAATGGCTAAAATAACAATTAAAAAATCATGACAATACCAAGTGCTATCAAGGGTGTGGAGCAACTGGAACTCCTATACATTGCTGATGGGAGTGCAAGATTGTACAGCCACTCTGGAAAATTTTGGTAGTTTCTTATAAAGTTAAACATATGCTTACCATATGATCCAGCAAACCCACTCCCAGAGAAATGAAAACCTATGTGAATATTTGGAGCAGAGTTATTCATAATCTTTGAAAACTAGAAACAATACAAATATCCTTCAGCAAATGAATTGGCAAACTGCCTTACTTTCACACAATGGAATACTGCTCAGCCATGAAAAGGAATGAACTAATATACACAACCAACTAGAATAAATATATGCAACATTGATAAATGGAACTCTAGTCATTAGGGAAAATATAACATTCCAGGTACCACACTAGATTTGCCAAGATTTCTTCTTTGGTCATCTAATCTTCCAACAAACCTATGAGATAAACTTTAATATCCCCATTTTACAAGCAAGGAATCTGAGGTTCAAAGCAGTTAAGAAGCATCCCCATGTATGTGAGTGCAAGTGCACACACAGACACACACACAGACATATACCTATACACAAAGCTAAGGAGTCATAGGATCAATGTAGAAGCCCACAGTTTTTCCATCATGGTTGGTTAGTGCCTACTTTGATTTATATTGCTACATAACTTTACCGAAGATATAGTAATTCTGAGAAAACAAGGCATAGAATGAGAAACTATGAATCGTGATTAAGAAGCCAGATCTGAGACACTCCAGGGCTGAGCCCTGTTTGTAGGATTACTTTGGCCTTCTCTCTTTTCTTCTCTTTCTATCTAAGGGTATTTCATTGTTCATTAGAATCTTCAACAGACAGTAGCTGAGGAAAAAAAAAAAAAAGAAATGAAACTCAAACCAACTCACTTTACTTCTTACATTGTTGTTGTTTAGTTGCTAAGTCATGTCTGACACTTGCATGACCCCATGGACTGTAGCCCGCCAAGCTCCTCTGTCCATGGGATTTCCCAGGCAAGAATACCGAAGTGGATTGCCATTTCCTTCTCCAGGGGATCTTCCTGACCCAGGGATCAAAGCCATGTCTCCTTGCACTGGCAGGAAAATTCTTTACCACTGAGCCACCAGGGAAGCCCCCACACAGATGTCTAGAAATGTTGAAACTTTGGCTAATAAGAAATTGAAAATTGGCTGTGAATAATCATCTTTACAACTGCTATCTTCTTATTAGTATAAATGACCATGCAATGCTGCAGCTGTGAGCTCTGATCCTGTAGTTTCAACCACTGTGAAACTATATCTTTCATTTTCCTTACTGCTTCTTAAGGGGCAGTCCTTCAACCTTGAAGATTACTTTGCTGCAAAAGGACACGATTTGGAGTTGTTTTCCACCATAGCAAGAGCAGAATTAGAGCCTCATCCACATTCCCTTACTGTCTCCCAATCTCTATTGTCATCATAGTAGCTGGACACAGTGAAAGGATGTAGACTTTTGGCCAGAGAACAAAAGAAAGCTAACTGACCCACGTGGGCACTGAACTCTTGACCTCATTAGAATTGTTTTCTCACCACCTCTGCTAACAGACAGCCCAATTATGAACACTGAATCAAAGAGGGAAGTCACCTCTTCACCTGGAGCCAAGAAAAGCCTACGACGGCTGGCTGTTAAGAAGGGAGTGCTTCTCCAGGCAAATAACCACAGTATGAACATCCATAAGCAATTTCTAAGCATCTTCCAATCTTGCATGGCTCAGTCTAACAAGAATTGCTGTCAATGTGATTTCCAGGCTGACAGGTGACAAAAGTTTTAGGACCATCACCCTACAACAGATGTGCTAGAGTATACTGGATATACCTTCTTACAAAGACTCTCAAGTCTAAGCCAATTTAAATCATCTGCAGTTGTAATCCCCCATTCTTATTCCTCACTTTGAAACTCTTCCCCACTGTTAGTCTTCACACTTGAAGCTCTGCCTATATACAGGACACTTCTTTTGAGTGTCCACTGAGGGATCTATGGCAGAGATATTTACACAGTTGACTTTTCAATTGAAATGAGTCTACGGCATTATAGAGGTTCTTCAAAGTGGTTCTTGAACTGTTAGTTACAACTTCCTTGTTCTGAAAGGCAGTAAATTTGTAAGATTGTGTCTCTGTATATGAGTTTATGTGTGCATATAATTATTTAGGAATTTTTTAGAGTACAAGTTGAGTTATATCTAATTAGTTGTATTTCATTCTTTGAAAACTAAAGTTACTCCTATAATCTCCTGGAATGCAATGACTGAGCAGGTCAGTCAAGGCATGATGCTAATAAAATCAAAGATGGCTCAATTCCCTGACCAGTTATAGGGCTTTTTTTACAGCCATGGGCCACAACTCCAGGCAGAGACAACCAGTTCATACACGGTATGATTTTCATAATGAGAACAAGGAGAGAGGGCATGATAACCCATTGTAGAAACACATCTTTTTTACCGGAAAAAAAAAAAGAGCCAATTCTGATGATAGTTAGTTTAGCTTTGTATTGTTCTCATATACAAGGGTGGTACTACTTAATGAATTAGAATACATATGTCCAGAAACTAGAGTTGACCCACTAAAGATGAATTATAGTTCTAGACTCTAAACTGTGGTTATATTTCAGAACATATTTTACTTTAGAGAAGACTTTTTGATCCTGTGGATTTGACTGCTAGCTCTTCCTTCTATTCTTCCTAGTACCAGACAACAACTCATTTCCTACCAAGTTCATGCAATGACATAAAGTATATCTCAAAGATATTGTGAGCTCAGTTCCAGACCACCACAATAAAGCAAATAATGTAATAAAACAAGTCACACCAATTTTTAAATTTTCCAGTGCATATAAAAGTTATATATACTGTGGTCTATGAAGCACACAATAGTATTATGTTTAAAAAGCAATGTACATGCCTTAATTAAAAATACCTAATTGCTAACTATCATCTGTAGCAAATCAGTCTTTTTGCTGGTGGAGGGACTTGCCTCCATGTTGACAGATGCTGACTGATCAGGTTAGCGGTTGATGAAGTTTGGGGTGATTGTGACAATTTCTTAAAATAAGAAAACAATGACGTTTGCTCATCAACTGACTTTTCCTTTCATGAAGGGGTCAATCCTCTGATTGTTTTATCTGATGCTGTTTTATCATCTAAGTGTATGTAATATTCTAAATCTTTTGTTGTCACTTCAACAATCTTCACAGTATCTTCACCACAAGTAGATTCCATCTCAAGAAACCACTTTCTTTGTTCATCCACAAGAAGCAGCTCCTCATCTATTCAAGTTTTATCTTGAGATTATAGCAATTCAGTCACATCTTCAGGATCTGCTTCTAGTTCTCTTGGTAGTTTGACAATATTTGCAGTTACTTCCTTCACTGAAGTCTTGAACCCCTTTAAGTCATATTATGAGGGTTGGAATCAACATCTTACAAACTTCTGCTAATGTTGATATTGTGATCTTTTCCCATGAATGATGAATGTTCTTCATGGAATCTAGAAAGGTGAATCCTTCCCAGATTTTTGATTGACTTTACCCACATCTGTCAGAGGAATCACAACCTACAGCAGCTATAGACTTATGAAATTTATTTCTTAAATAAGACTTGAAAGTCAAAATTACTCCTTGACCCATGGGCAGCAGAATGGATATTGTGTTAACAGGCGTGAAGACAACATGAATCTCATTGTGTTAGGTTGGCCAAAAAATTTGTTTGGATTTTTCTATAGCATCTTGCAGAGTATGTCTCCATCAGACATCCATCTTTTTTTTTCTGAGCAGTGGGTCTCAAGAGTGGGCTTAAACTATTCATTAAACTGTGCTGTAAACATATGTGCTGTCATCTAGACTTTGTTGTTCCACTTAGAGAGCACAGGCAGAGTAGATTAGTATAATTCTTAAGGGCCCCAGAACTTCAGAATGGGAAATGAACAATGACTTCAATTTCAAGTCATCAGCTACAATAGCCCCAAGCAAGAGTATCAGTTGGGCTTTTTGAAGTCAAGCATTGACTTCTCCTCTGTAACTACGCAAGTCCTAGGTGGAGTCTTCTTCCAAAAGAAGACATAGAAAAATTGGTAGCCCCTTTGCTTAATCTTAGTTAGCTCTTCTGGATAACTCATTGAGGCTTCTGTATCAGCACTTGCTGCTTCACTTAGCACTTTTTTGAAATGACAGCTTTCCTGAAACCTCATGAACCAACTTCTCCTAGCTTCAAACTTTCTTTCTGCAGCTCCCTCACCTCTCTCAACTTTGTAGAATTGAAGAGAATTAGAGCTTTGCTCTGGATTAAGCTTTAGAAGCAAATGTTGTGGCCGACTGGACCTTCTACCAAGACCACTAAAACCTCCTCCATATAATAAGGCTGTTTTGCTTTCTTATCATTGGTGTGTTCACTGAAGTAGCATTTTAAATTTCTTTTAAGAACTTTTCCTTTGCACGCCCAACTTGGCTGATTGGCAAAACAGGACTTGCTTTCAGCTTATCCTGGCTTTGGACATGCCTTCCTCACTAAATTTAATCTTATTTCTAGATTTTTATTTAAGATAAGAGACATGTGACCCTTCCTTTTGTTTGAACACTTAGAGGCCATTGTAGGGTTATTAACGGGCTTCATTTCAATACTGCTGTGTCTCAGGGAATAGAAAGGCCTGAGGAAAGGGAGAGAGAGATGGGGAGATGGCTGGCTGGTAGACCAGTCAGAACATATATAACAATTAGCAGTTAAGTTACTTGTCTTATATGGGAGTGATTAATGGTGTTCCAAACAATTACTATAGTACCATCATGGATTACTGATCACAGTCACCATAACAAATCTCTTAATATGAAAAAGTTTGAAATATTGTGATAATTGCATAAATGTTATACACAAATAAGAAGTGAGCAAATGCTACTGGAAAAATGGTGCCAATAGACTTGTTTGATGCAGGGTTGCCACAACTTTGTGTATGTGTGTGTGCATGTTCAGTTGTGTCTGACTCTTTGCAACCCCATGGACTGTATAGCCTGCCAGGCTCCTCTGTCCATGGAATTTTCCAGGCAAGAATGCTGAAGTGGGTTGCCATTTCCTACTCCAGAGATTGAACCCACCTCTTTTGCATCTCCTGCATTGGCAGGCGGATTTTCTACCACCTGCAACTACCAAATCTTACACAAATTTCCATTTGCAAAAAAACACAGTCTGCAAAGTGCAATAATATAAAGCACAATAAAATGAGGTCTGCCTGTGTAGCCATAGAAAACCCAGTGTAAGAGTCAATTCTGACTCTGTTTGATAGGCTTTGCTAGTGTCCCAACATCTCATTCTCCTCTCCTTCCAGGTATAAAGAAGATGACATAGCTCTACGCTTTGAAGTTGGGTGTGTCCACGTGAGTAATTTGAACCAATGAAATATAAGCACAAGAGTCCAAAATATTGAACTGCTTGTACTCAAGGCAGCAAACACAGAGGCAGACCTGAACCTCCCGGTGAGACACCAGCACCAGAATCAATAGCATCTTGTCAGCCTGTGATCCTGAGTGATGCCTCCGTGCAGCAGACCTACTCCTGACCCTACACCTCCATCTCTAGCTGGCAGGTAAGCAAGATATCAACCTGTGCTATTTTAAGCCATTGACAGTTTGAGGTTGTTACTTTCCCCAGGATATCCCGACTGCCTCACTAGAGAAGAAAGCATCAGTGTTTCAGCATCTCAGCCTTTCCAGTCAGGAGTTGGGTATCCGAAGTCTTGGCAAGTGTCCCGAGAATCAAAGCGCTCACCGAGGCACTTCCTACAATACTGGCCTTGCCTGTGTTACTGGGTTCATGCCTCAGTTTCCCCTCTGAGTAGTGACCTGACTCTTCAGTAGCCTGGCTCTCTTGAGCCCTCCATAACATCACAATCAATGTCCCAATAAGTGAGCTTAAGAACACTTGATATGAGACAGAGGCTGAGAAATAAGCAGGAGCTGACAGTCTTCATAAGTGAAGTACATCGGTAGCATAGTCAGACCACTGTGCAAAGCAGAAAGTAAAAATTTCCGAATTGAAACATTCAGATGGAAGAAATTATAACTCAGGATCTTGCCTAAAGGTTGATATGGCTTTTGATGCAGATAACTTTTCTGGATTGGGCAGAAGGAGTGATAAGTGTAGACTTTGGTATGTTCTCAACCCTCAGGGTATGTATGGGGCTGCACTACTAGCTTCCATGATTCTGATTGAAGGATAAGGAAAGAATAGCTCCATCAGTCAGGGTCACCAAGAACTGTGTGTGCCTACCAAAAGTGTAGGAAGATTTGGACTCTTTCCATAAGAAGCCCTTATTTTTAAGGTAAGAGGAGTTAATATACATGAAACTCTCTGCAAGCATTATTAAACAACAGGTACTTTATTGTCAGCTTGCACTGATGTGCCTCTAGCTACCACAGGATTGCAGAGAAGACAAAGATGAATCACCGGGGAGAGTCAAACAATTTTCACACAGAAGGTAAATTTTTATATGGAGCTTACAGGAAGGGTGGAAATCAGATAGAGCAAAGGAAAGAATCAGTCTCACAAGAGAAAGAGAGTGAGCAAAGGTCTTGAAGTAACAAGAGGGAGTTGTGTTAGCAGGAAGTCAGCCAAAGAGAGAATAGGGGTGTTGAGCAGTGAAAATAATTTGAGATTGAGGGGTGAGGGGTTGTCTAGAAGGGAGCAAAACTTGGCAAGCAGCAAGCAGAGGAATTTACACTTGCTGGGGCAGAAACTGAAAATCCCTAGTACAATTCACCCAGAAGACATGCTGTGAAATAAACATCTGCTGAAAGTCCAGTCTCAACTTGGACACCAGCCTCATGAAGATGCTTAGCAATTCCGGAGGTCACACTGCCTGTGGACTGACAGCAGACCTGGGTTTTCAGCATTTGAACCCACAGTTCTTCCATTCTTGCCCAGCCCTCTCTAGCTTCTCTACGTCACCAGCCATGTGTCCTTGGGCACCTCCTGTCACCTATACTCTGACACAATCCCCTGGACTAAGCGGAGTGACTGCATCCCGATACTGAGGCTTCAGCAGGTCGGAAGCATATTCTCACCTGTTAACTCTGGCCCCTATTCCTGGACACCTAGAAAATTCACCTTTCCACCCTTGTTTGGAGCCCCAGGGCAGCCCAGGTCCTCGTTTTGCTTCTTGCTTTCAGAGAGCAGACAGAAGGGATCCATACTAAACTATAGGACCAGAGTTACACAGGGCCCTGAGGACTTTTCAAGTGAGAATCTGCCTCAATTTGTTGTGAAGTTCTTTGGTTTGTTGATTCAAGCCTATGATCTCTAAAATATACATATCTAAGCTCTAGTTCATGAACGCTTTATGTGCTAGACATCATATAATTCAATTCAATTTAAGAGTTAAAGTGGAAGAATCAAGCAATTTCTTGGCTAATTCAGTTCAGTTCAGTTCAGTTCAGTCGCTCAGTCGTGTCCAACTCTTTGTGACCCCATGAACTGCAGCACGCCAGGCCTCCCTGTCCATTACCAACTCCCGGAGTTTACTCAAACTCATATCCATCGAGTCGGTGATGCCATCCAGCCATCTCATCCTCTGTCATCCCCTTCTTCTCCTGCCCCCAATCCCTCCCAGCATCAGGGTCTTTTCCAATGAGTCAACTCTTCGCATGAGGTGGCCAAAGTATTGGAGTTTCAGCGTCAGTCCTTCCAATGAACACCCAGGACTGATCTCCTTTAGGATGGACTGGTTGGATCTCCTTGCAGTCCAAGGGACTCTCAAGAGTCTTCTCCAACACCACAGTTCAAGAGCATCAATTTTTCAGTGCTCAGCTTTCTTCACAGTCCAACTCTCACATCCATACATGACTACTGGAAAAACCATGGCCTTGACTAGACGGCCCTTTGTTGGCAAAGTAATGTCTCTGCTTTTTAATATGCTGTCTAGGTTGGTCATAACTTTCCTTTCAAGGAGTAAGCTACTTTTAATTTCATGGCTGCAATCACCATCTGCAGTGATTTTGGAGCCCCCAAAAATAAAGTCTGACACTGTTTCCACTGTTTCCCCATCTATTTTCCATGAAGTGATGGAACCAGATGCCATGGTCTTAGTTTTCTGAATGTTGAGCTTTAAGTCAACTTTTTCACTCTCTTCTTTTACTTTCATCAAGAGGCTTTTTAGTTCCTCTTCACTTTCTGCCATGAGGATGGTGTCATCTGCATATCTGAGGTTGTTGATATTTCTCCTGGCAACCTTGATTCCAGCTTGTGCTTCTTCCAGCCCAGCGTTTCTCATGATGTACTCTGCATATAAGTTAAATAAGCAGGGTGACAATAAGCCTTGACGTACTCCTTTTCCTACTTGAAACCAGTCTGTTCCATGTCCAGTTCTGTTGGCTAATTAATCTTTACCAATTTGTGAATATACGAATATTTTTAGAAATATTTTGATCTAAAATTTCCTGCAAATTCATGAAGTAGATATCCCAGACTATGGTGGCAGATGGTGGACAAAGGGACAAAAGGTTCAGAGAGCTGGGAAAGTTTGAGTAACTCTCCTAGGTATGGTGAAGGCTGGGATATACCTCCCAGACCCCTCTTTAGCAACAAAGGGCTTATTCCCCAGCTGCTTAGAGTACTAGCAGCTGATTGCCCCTAATTGTCTGTTCTTTCTAGAATTGCTCAAAGTGGAACAGAGCTGTCTGTCTCAGGGCTGGGCCCCTTCCTTCCCAGGGGCAGTCTGCACGCAGTGACCGTGATAGGCGTATAAGTGTCTGGCCCCCTTGATCCAACTCAGGACAACTTAGAAGGGCCTGCCCCACATCAGGGCCATCAGAACCACGAGGAATACATTAATGCAAGGGGCACCCACATCACTGAGAAATCAGTACCAGCTGTCCTCTGCTGACCAGAGGACATGACAGGAATTCCTGTTTTAAACTGCCTTCCCTGTTAGCAATGGGGATGCTAGCGTGGCTAGTGAATCAAAAGTCAGGGGGTCATATGTAACGATTAGGAGAGAGGAGGGTCTAATAATAATGAGCATGCAGGTCAGCAAGGCAACCAGGACAGAGAGCTGTGAGCTGGCTAGTAGAGCACAGAGTTCCCAGGCTTCCCACACTGTGCGAGCTGCCAGCAGGGCACTGCTGAGGTTATAGACAAGGGAATCAAGGATGAACAATCAAGAGATTTAGCACAGTTGCCTCAATGGAAGTATGACTCCTTGCCCAGTTTCTAGATCTGAGCCCATTGCCTGAAGGAGAAGCCAGGACCTATGAGAAGGACCCCAAAACGCCATGGCAGAGGTTGACAATAATTATTCCCCCAGCCCTTCCCTAAAAGTAACTACCATCATGATTCAAGTAACCACACACTAGAGAAAGGGAATATCCAGATATTTAAGGACTGCTGGACAGAAAGTTTGTGGTGATATTAATACTTGGGGGCCGAAAGTGGTGATATTGATACATTGGGGTCATCATGGCCCCTGTTAGAATGGGAGCATATGGAGGCCAGGTAATAAATGGAGCTCCAGCCAGGCTTGGCTCATAGTAGGTCTGCTGGGCCAATGGATCCACCCTGTGGTCATTTCCTTGATTGCTGATTGTATAATTGGAAGGGACACACTTGGCCAGTTGGAAGAATCCCCATATAGGTGCTCCTTGGACTATGGAGTAGGAACTATTGCAGTGGGGAAGGCCCCTGACCAAGACAGTGAATGAAAGATGATATGGTTTTCTATGGGAATGACAAAGAATAAAGCCACCCCTAAAACCTAAAGCATACGCAAGGTGGGGGGCCTCTATCACACCCTCACTTAATTCACCAGTGTGACTTCTACAAAAAACAGAGGGATCGGGTTGGATGATCCTCAAAACTCCACCAAGTCATAGCCCCAGTTGGAACCATTACACTAGAAGTGATATCTTTCTAGAGCATATTAAACCTTGGTTAATGATCTTAGTTAGCTCTTCTGGGTGAAAACACAGGTTTAGGTGCATAGTATAAGGGCATTGACCTAATAATGAGTTAACTCGTTTCTGTTTCTATCAACAAGGAGAATTAAAAGAATTCAAATGGAACTGACAGCAATATACATTTATAGTCTTGCCTCAAGTGATGCATACTTACCACCCTCTCAATAAAGTCTGAAAAGACCAGGACCTTCTGAACAGTCTACAGAACATATATGTTCACTATGTCCACAGTGCCTTGTTCATCCACTTGGATGAGC
Source organism: Cervus elaphus (assembly GCF_910594005.1). Taxonomy (NCBI): domain Eukaryota; kingdom Metazoa; phylum Chordata; class Mammalia; order Artiodactyla; family Cervidae; genus Cervus; species Cervus elaphus. The sequence continues at coordinate 70,866,782 of NC_057828.1, read as the reverse complement.
ATCCACCTGAATAGCAAGGACATTGGAGACTTTGTGGGAAGAAAGATCAACCTACTGATAGGTAGAAACAGAGAGCAAGGATGAGAATACTAGCTAAAGGAGGGGGAGGAGAGAGAGAAAAACTAGCTAGTGAGAGAGATCTCAAGAGGATGGAATGTAAAACCTTCTGTCAATGACAAACAATCATGGGCATTCCAGGACATCCCAGCCCCTGGAGATACTACATCTAATACCTCTCAGAACCAAGAAGAAGGCACCACGCGTGATAGGAGTCTTTGGGTTTGGGGGAGAGAGCACATTCCTGACTTGAGAATACACAAGTGACCAGGAAGGCTGCAGCTGTGAGTGGGCTCAGAAGGAAGGTCCATGCAGCAGGTTCAGAACGTGGTACGAGCAGCCTGCCACTTAATCTAGTTGACCCAGAGGATCATATGCACAAAAAGGATGTTGTGCAGAATGTACGGCAACCCCACAGGAGAATCATAATATACAGAACTCTAAGCTTTTGGAGCAAGGACATGCCTTTCATGGCAGAGAACTAAACACAGTTCAAAAGAGGACTCCTTGCATGCTGCTGGACCCGGTAGAGATGGATCATCTGATCATGGCACTAAGTGATCATGCAGCCAGAGCGCCCCGTTATGGAGGGTTTACTAGACCCACCAAATCACAAGATTGGTCAGGCACAAAGCCATCAGTTGCAAGATATAAATAGGACATCCAGAATCAGGCATGGGCAGGGCCAGAAGGTAAAAACTGCAGAAGCCCGTGGTGTCATCCACCACTGTTGTACTTGACCTTAGCTAACATCTCTGACCAGATGGGAGGCCCCTTATGACCACCTGATGAAGGCAGGAAAGAGCCAAACTTGGTTTATGGATGGCTTGGTGTGGGGTACAAGTTGAAAATGGACTCCTAATGAGCTGCAGTCACACGAAGTGGTGGCCTGCAGCAATGAGGGGAAATCCTACTAACGGGCAAAGCTTTAGGTGGTATATCTGATCATAAACTGTGTATGGAAAGAGAAGTCAGCCAAGGTAAGAATTTTCTAGACTCCTGAGTAACAGTGAATGGCTTGGCTGGACAGGGACATAACACCAAGATGTTTGCAATATCAGAGACAAAAAAAAAAAAAAAATCTGAGAAAGGAGCATGTTGATGGATCTATTAAGAGTGGGTGTAAAACACGAAAATCTTTTCATATTAATGCCCGTAAGAGAGTAAACACCATGGAATAAATAGACAACTAAACAACCAACTACTCATAATAACTGAGCTAATTGATATCAGCCAGCCTCTGTCATTAGCCACTCTAATCCTGGTGTGATGGGCTCATGAATAAAATAGCCACTGTGACAGAAATAGAGGGCATACTTGGGTTCCTACTCACCAAAGCCAACTTAGTTATTGCCACTGCCAAATGTCTAATCTGACACAAAAAGACCAGGGCTGAACCCATCCCTCAAGGAGACCAACCAGCCACTTGGTGGTAAATTGATCAAAGGGGATCCCTTTCAACCTGGATGTGGCAATTCTTGACTGAAATCAACACATATCCTATTTGCAAGACTTTGACCAGTTGACTACAGATGTTTAATCTACCGACATTCACTTAATATTTCACTTATTATCTACTTAAAATCCACTGAATGTTACCTCTGACTTTGGGACCCACTTTATAGAAAAGGAGGTATGGCAGTGGGCACACAACCAAAGGATACATTGGTTCTATTAAATATCATCACACACAGAATCTATAGACCTCATCAAGCAATGAAATGGTTTTTTGAGGGCACAGTGAAAGTGCTAGCTTAGAGATGAAACCTGCAAGAATCAAGTACCATCCTCCAGGATAAGACATATCTCTTTAATCAACAACCATCATATGTTGTTGTTGGGGACCAAGAAGTGGAAGGTGGAGTGCCCCTGCTCACCATCACTCCCAGTGGCCCATTTGAGAAATCTTAATTCTTCATCTCCACAACTTTAGGTTTCATGGGGCTAGAAGTCATAGTTCCCAGAGAGAAGGAGGGATTCCCTGCTTTGGACCAGAGATGGTCTTCAACGTGGGTGGGCCTGACCTACTCACCTGATAATCACGTAGATTATCCAGTGATTCCCAGCAATGTTCAGTGATACCCAGTAATAGCCAATAATGTCAGGCAAGTCCCTGAGGAATCCACATGTAACTGAATTTCCCTAGAGTAGAAGACTCTTGTGATTAATTTCTTGGGAGCTGTGAAGACAGCCCTAAAGGAGCATTAGAGACAGGCTTGCAGTCAGATATTCAGAAGTCAGAGTACACCTGGGTCCCTCTCCTTTCAGAGAGCCTCCCACGAGCACACTTGGGAAAAGAAGATCAGGGCTTCCTCACAGGTTCATGAATGGGTTATACAGGTGTGCAGGGAGGGGATCTTGCTCCCTGAGTCTGAGGGCAGCTGGGTGGGGTCTGCGGCAGCCAGAGAGAACCTCCAGCAAAAAGCAGCCTCTTCCAGAGCTCCTCATTAGGTTTCCCTCATGAAAAACTCGACAAGCATCTGAATGGAAGAAGGGAGGGTATGGGAAGCCAGATGAGTCCTAGAAAGATCTTGTTTTGATGCTGCTGACTTATGCATGAATGGATCAATGTGTGAATTCTCTGGATTTTACTTAGATTTCCTTACATAATTCTCTATAGAACTGTATTGTTTCTCTTTTCCATGGCCAATTAAATTGGCCATCAGATCTTACTCTAAGGAAAAATTCACCTGAAAGAGTGTCACCTGGCTAAGTGATGAAACTTGAACAGAAGTGCTGAGTCAGTTTAGAACTGGTCCTCACTCAGGCAGGCATTCTCCCTTGCTGGGGTGAAGGGCTATTGTGATATTGCCCAACAAATAAGAAAACATCTTCTTCTCTCTTATACTATTTGCCCTTGAGGTATAACTAACATACTTTTGAATCTTCCCAGGCATCTTTCTTCCCACCCACCCCCCTTGATGGTACCATATGCTTTCATCTTAGAAAGAAATGCTGGGTTTTTTTTTTTTCTTTCCCTTTGTTCACTGCAGGGCAGTGTCAGACAGTGCGTCTATCCAGGGAGTGAGATTCAAGGAGACTGTAGGGGAGAGGCATTGTTTCTGGCAGGAGGCCATGCTTGCTGAGCTTGTGGTCTACCTGGGTCCTCGTCATGGCCTTGGGCAGGCTACTTGACCTGGGCCTCAGAGGGATTCAGTCATTAATGTAGAGTGGCTGGTGGCATAGGGTGAGCTATTCTGATACCCAAAGAGAAAAGAAGCCTTGTGATTACCCAGAACGGATGCTGTGACAGGCTCACACGGAACTCCTCAACTCAGAATAGGAAGTTTCTCACTTCTTTGTGTGAGTTTTCTCTGGTGTTTGAGTCAGAAGCAAATACAGGCAAAGTTACACTGGTTCCGCCAGTATTACCAGCATTGGCTCTGAGGACAAAACAGTGACTATTCCAGATTTTCACTTCAAAACCAGTGTGTCGACTGTTTGTCTTCCCGCTGCTGGGTGGCAGGGTGAGCAGGGAGCAGGATGCTAAAGGGTCTTTTGTGTTTATCACCTCTTGTTTTTTATGATAACTTTATGTGGTCTTTCCCAGCTCCTGAACTCGTACAGATCAGGACAAGGTCTCTTTGCTTCTACTTTTCTCCTTTATAACAGCAAGCAGATTCTCCTGAGACCGGAAACATTTGTTTTCTCAGCCCACTAACTCCAACTACAGTACATTTCCTCCTTATCATCACTATTTAGTCTGTAATTATTCCAGTCTACTAACTCCCACAGAGGTTGGGGATAGCCGTGGCTAAATTGCATAAATCACTGATTTTGGGTCCTTCATTGTCATTAATAAATGCAGGACATGGGAATCCCTAGAGGTCCAGCTCCTCAAATTTGATGCACATTTATGTTTACCATCCAGGGACAGAAACAGAAGCTATTGGCAAGGACTTTGCCATGAAGATCAGAAGTTTCATTTAATCTATCATGATTGCAGGCTCTGTTTATTCTCTTGTCAAATGGCTAATGATAAGCTGATTTGACTAAGTTATGAGAACGACATCTAAAACAATGAAGAAGTGAAATTCTATTCAGGTACAAACCACCTCTTCCCAAAGTTATAGATTACCAGATCTCAAGTTACCCAGATGTTTGGCTTTACAGAGAATTGAAAGGAATCAACCTAAAACACAGTTGCTAAAAATAGCCCCTCCCATATTTTCATTTAACCTTACATATGAAAGCTGTTTCATTGGATGGTCAGTGAGCATCATCAATTGTTGGTGGCAGCAAAGGGGACAAAGCGACCTTTGGAGTTTTCCCTCAGTCTCAATTAGAAATCACACTGACCTGTAGAACTAAGCTCTGTATGATTAGATATGCATACGTAGAAGTTCTAAAAGGAGTGCTCAATAGTCATCTTCATCATCAGCCAGTCAACACACAAATTGCATTAAAGCCCTGGATACATAGAACAAGGAAGTCAAGAGCTACACAATACCCTGGATGCTTTAGAAGCATTTATCCTGCAGGAAGCTATGTATTTTTCTTGTGAGTCTTAAGTGAACTCATTGGCTAGAAATCTAGTTGTTTCGGATATTAAGACATTGTGGCACACAATGGCAGGGGCCTGGGCTGTTGCTTGGCTTTGCATTGGTTATCCACAGTGGGAAGAAGGTAGCCTACGGGAGCCCCTGTAGGGCTCCATGGAAGTCATTTACATACGGTCTTTAGAAGTGTCCCTCTCTCACCAGCCCTTGGGGACAAGACAGATGGCAAACAGAGAAGGCTCAGGGAACCCCAACATCTGGCCAAGTGGTTCCACGCAAGGAAAGAAAGTTAAATCTCTTTGATTAGAGTAGGTTACACACTCCTTCAGGACCTCTATCCTCTCTGCTTCAGGAACAATGCTCTTAAAGTTTTAGAGAGATTTTTGAACCCATTCAAAACCCAAGAATAGCTATCTCAGTAGGAAGAACTTATTAACCAGAGATTTTTAAGTAAAGCAAGTCAGTACGAGAAGAGACTCTAGGAGGAAGAAATGGGATAAAGAGAAAAGAGAGAGAATAAATAAATAGTTCAAATAAGAGTTTGACTTTATTTCCCATTGTGTACTCTTCCTAAACCAAGATTTTTATACATTGCATCTATCAATATGAACTGGTTAAAAAATAAAGGAGAAGAGATCCTTAAATAAATAGTAAAGCTAATAGAGACCCAGGGACAGATCCTTCTCTCAAATGCACAGCTTGCTGCTCCACATATAGTATCTTGAAAAATCTTACTGCCTTCAAAGATACAGCCGTTGGCACCAAGCACCATGCCTCCAAGTTTAGAATGTGGACCTCCATATTTATGTTCCCCAGATGGTGGAATTTATAAATGCACCATGGGGTGCTATTGAAATTAATAATTTAATTCATTTCCGTGATTGTGCCATGATTGCTAGTCATTATGGCAGTAGCAGTTAGCAGAGTCTCTCAGTTCTGGGATGTAGCTGAAGGGTAATCTCAGTGAGAGTAATTCCTCTGTCATCCTATTTCAAATGCAGTCAGTCCCTTCTGAATGGGGAATAGCCAAAAGTTTCTGGAATGGAAATGAAGGCAGCATCAACCTAGTTAGATGAAAATGGCTTCAATTTATGCGATTTCAGAAGTTTGAAAGCAGTCCTCTAAGGACCAGTGAAATGATCTGTGATTGTTTAGCTTGGAGAAGGAACAGATATGAAGAGACCCCAAGCACTGTCTCCAAACACACAAATCTCTCACTCTCTGTCTGTGGACAATCTACATCCAAATGCTTGAGAATTAACTGCACTTTTACTTTCTATTCCCACTTGCCTGCTTAGCAAGGGAATATATTGGCAGCTGGACTACGTGACTTTTGAAGTCCCTTCCAGAGATTCTCAGAGATTCCCTGAGTCAACGGTGGGGTGGAGGGAATAGTGGAATAACAGCTCTGTATTTCCTCAAGGGAAGTCCTTACTTCTCTCAGCCTAATGATCTGGAAGCCTAAATGGGCAAGAGGGAAAATTATTGGGCACAGGCACACATAAATTTGGCCAATGTAAGCCCACTGGAATTTTGAACCCAGGAGGCTGTATGCAACTGCCTTGGATTTATAAAATACCTCTTTTTCTTTGAGAAACTTAAACCAATTTCCATATTCCCCTCATTATCCTCAAAGTTTTTGTTAATCACAGAAGTAAGGCCTGACCTCGAGATCCTCATTCAATAGCTAAAGGAAATAATCCCTCAAAACATGGGATATAGATTCTGCTACCTTAACTCCTCGCTTTGGCTTCATCCATTTGATTTGGCCTTTGGACGACTCTGTTTCTGCCCAATTGTCAGAGCCTGGATGAGTGGGGGGAGGGGGGGGGGGAGCAGAATGATTTCTTACATCACTTCCACTGGCAATAACCCCGCAGGGGGCCCAAGCTCAGACTCTGCCCACCACTGCATCCAAGAGCAGGGAAGGGTCAGTTGGGAAACAGAAAGCAGATGAACACAGCTACTCCCAGCTCCCAAGAGGAGGACTGGAACCTAGCAACTCCATAAAGACCAGACCTCTCTCCTCCTTCACTTCACACTCCTGCCTCATGTGGGTCAAGGAGCTCTCAGGAGAGACCCAGGACTCAGAAACATAACCACCTTTTTGTCCCAACCTGGTATCAAAGAAAACGTCAAAAAGATTTTGGGTTTGGGAAAATGGCAACAAAAATTTGCCCTATAGTTATTGCTTTTCAGGAACTACCCAGTAAATGTCCCTGAGGAGCTAAGTACATGGCAACTACAAGCAGGACATCCCAGAAATTGTTCTGAGAGACAGTGGTGAGCATTGCACGCTACATGTCCAGGACTCCTTCTTTATCTACCTAAGGGTCTCACCTCTTGCTTTCCTGACAGTTTGTACCTCTTCACTAGTACTTCTCACACTCTGCTTAGACTGCAGGCTCTGAGAAAGTGTGCGCTGTGTGGCTCCATAGCTGCCCCCATGACACCAGCCCCGGGATTTCACACAGGGGAACGCTGGGAGATGTTACTGAATCACGTTCATCTGATTAGTGGAAACAGTAGGTTCCACCAAAGGGCAGGTGGTGGAATTTGCTCTGTAGTAAATTCTCTACATAGCAAACTCCGTTCCAAGAGCACATTCATAAGCCTAATTTGTTCATAAGTCCAACAAAATTAGCGTAGGTACCCAACTAATGCAATTAACTATATAGGACTGGACTGTAATAGGTTTATAACACTTTTCCCATGGATAATACATAAAAAACAAACACAAAAATTAAAGGAAACTTTTAACCTTACAGTACAGTACCTTGAAAAGTACAGTAGTCCAGTATAACAGCTAGCATACGGGGCAAGAAGAGTTACTGACCGGAGAAGAGAGAGGAGGTGGGAGACAGTAGAGCTGAAGGAGAATCAGCAATAGGAGATGGAGGGCAAGCTGCAGTTTCACTCACGCCTGACGTTGATGAGGACAGGTTCTCATCCTGGAAAGTTCACAACTTGAAGATTCACAGGCAGGGGACTTACTTTTTTTTTTTTTTGGTCATGAAAAGAAGATGTAAGGAGAACCCGAACTCCTGAAGTACACTGCACCTTAACTATGTGTCAGAAGAGAACGAAGTTAAGGCGGCGTTCTGAGAACCGCAGGATCCGCGCTCCTCAGCCACACCGAGGCCACGGGGGCGGGGGTGGAGATCTGCAGCCACTGGCTTCGTCTTCTCTTCCCGCTGCCCTCAGGCAGTTGTTGTTGTGGCCGCTGACAGTGACACTTCACGGGTCGTTACTTACTCTTGAAAACGCCTTCCAGTGACCTGGCAAAAGTACGTAGAAGACAGACCCTTGGACTAAAAGTCAAGTGAACCAGGTCCTAATTCCAGCACTTTCCCCAACCTGCCGTGTGAACTTGGGCAAATCTTGAGTTGACCTTGTTTTCAGTTTCCTCGTTGAGAATGCCATCATGGAAGGAGAGTGGGCTTGGGGGTTAAACGACCATGAGTTTAAACACCACAGCTTGCTTTTATAAGTTATGTGACTAAGCAAGTTAATTCACTCTTAGTCTCTAGTTCTTCACTTCTAACACGAGGTTAGCATATCCTGATGTAAAACCTTAAGGGCTTCCTTACATATCCTGATGTAAAACTTTAAGGGCTTCCTTACATATCCTAATGTAAAACTTTAAGGGCTTCCCTCATAGCTCAGTTGGTAAAGAATCTATCTGTAATGCAGGAGACCTTGGTTCAATTCCTGGGTCAGGAAGATCCCCTGGAGAAGGGATAGGCTACCCACTCCAGTATTCCTGGGCTTCCCTGGTGGCTCAGCTGGTAAAGAATCTGCCTGCAATGTGGGAGATCTGGGTTCGATCCCTGGGTTGGGAAGATTCCCTGGAGAAGGGAAAGGCTACCCACTCCAGCATTCTGGCCTGGAGAATTCCATGGACTGTATAGGCCATGGGGTTGCAAAGAGTCAGACATGACTGAGCGACTTTCACTTTCAGAGAAGAGCTTTAAATGAGCTTAAACACATAAAACACTTAGCCAAATACCTTCATAAACTAGGCATCCATATACGTTATTTGCTTTTCTATAAAATCGGTGTTATAGGCTGAATGTTTATATCCCCTGCAAAAATCATACATTGAAATCTAATGCCCAGTGTGATGGCATTGGGAGGTGGAGCTCTGGGAGGTAATTAGGTCACAAGAGTGGAGGATTCACGAATGGAGTTAGTGCCCTTATAAAAGAGGCTCCAGAGAGTTCCCTCACTCCTTCCCCCCTGTGAGGACACGCTGAGAAGTCAGCCCTCTGCAACTTGGAAGAAAACTTCACCAGAACCCAACCATGCTGGCACACTGACCTTGGACTTCCAGCTTCCAGAATCTTGAGCAAAATAAGTTTCCACTGTTTGTAAGCCACCAGGTCTGGGCAGTTTTGTTATAGCAGAATAAGACAATGGGGTTTCACCTCCTCCTTGTCAAGTTGCTCTAAGGATCAACCTGGATTATAAACAATAAAGTTCCTGAAAACTGAAAAACACCTTGCATTTGTATTCACATGGGAACGAGAGAAGCAGAACATAAACAATGGGTTGATGAGGAAGTTTCATCTCTCATGGAAAAACCCAAATAAAACTTTCTGGCCGACCCAATATCTAGTTACTATTGTATTATGCTCCAATATCCAAAGAAAAGTATCTAGTGTTTTCAAAGTATTTTTGAAACAAATTTTAAGAAGGAAAACAACATGAATTGTTTTTTATCATAAGAAGCCATTTGTAGGGGTGTGTAGCGAGAGGAAATGAAACCCCAAGTGTGATAAGATGTGGGATGATGACAGAAGTGGCTCTAATTCACACCTCGATCCTGGCTCACCTGTAAAGTGAGTTCCAATCCAAACTAAACGTGTCAGAGCAGGGAGATTGGTCCAATTCCAGTCAATCTTGAGTGCTTCATGCTCACTGAAGACCTTGTGAAGATGGGTAATGGCTAGAGGTCTTTTTATAAACTCCTGCTGAGTGTGCCAGGCATCTGAAAACACCGTGGCCACTCTACTTCAGTCACACAACTCTTTCCAAACTCTGATGCAGGGAGCACTTTTCCACGGAATGTTTATAGTGCTCTGGAGTCAACTATGTTTAGGAAAATCTTTACCCCTGTCTCAGATATTCATAGCACATATTGGTAGAGTAAAGCTTCTGAGAGGTCTTGCAGAATGAAGCACACTTGTTTAACTCAGAATTTCCCAAACTAATTAGACCATAAGACTTTCCCCCTTTCCTCTACAAAGTCACAGTTCATAGCTGCTAGAACAATGTTCCGTGTAAACACAAATAAAAGGAGAGATCTGTGCCCCCACCATGGACCCCACTCTGCTATACCGTGGCCTCAGACAGTCTGCCACAGAGGAAGGTTGGTGAGAAACAGCTTCAGGGCCTTTGCTGGAAAACTGTGCATATTCTCCCAACAGTGTTACAGAAATAGGATGTCACTTGGAGGAGCAGAGGTTATAGATGTATATTTCAATATAGCAAATATCACCACGACATGGCCACTGCAGAGGGTCTTGGGCAAGGGACACATATGTAGCTCCATCCAGTGCCAGAGAACATTTCATTCTCAGATGGAGACACGAGCAAAGAGGGATACAGAGAGGGAGAAAACTGAGGCACTGCCCTCATCCCGGAATGTTACGGCAAATGCACTGAAAGTCAACCCACACACCCTGCTCTCCCGCCCCTGCTCAAAACTGTTTCAGATCCAAACAGTAGAGCTCAACATAGCATTGAGAGAAATCTGGCATCTTAAAGGTGGTTATACAGTTTTCTAAATTCACTCTCTGAACATGGTTCTGGCAAAAGTTTAATCAAGTAGTAAAAAATCATATGGGATAATAGGACACAGGTTTCACATCCATTTTTCCCAGCGCCCTGTGCGCGCGCGCGCGCACACACACACACACACACACACACACACTTGTTCTTCTATTTATTTTCCTCCACTATTCAGATTCATTGGCATCATCCTTTCCTCCCAGCGATGATCTACTCCATTGTCTTCTTGCCACACAATCCAATTCAAGACAATTGTTTCTTATCCACAGTGTGCCAGGCACTGACTTAGAGTCATCCGTTCTCGGGGTCATCTTGGAGCAGAGTCATCTTGGACTCTGCCCTCTCATGCACAGTATTTAACTGATCACAAAATGCCATCGTTTCTACCTCTGAAATATCACCCCAGCATTACCAGCTCTACTTCCTTACTGTCCTCCCACACTCCTTCTTCAGGTCTTCATAATTTCTCACCCAGAAAAATGCAGTCACCTGATGTACCTTCCTGCCTCCAGCACCATCCCCTTCCACACTCAGGCAGCCAAAGATCTGATCATGAACTAATGATGCTCTGCATTATCTACAGAAAATGGCCCCAACATTAGACAGCAACATGAAGAGCCCTTCACAGTCTGGCCCCTCATTATCTTTATGAACCAAGTTTTTCAGAGCACCTGTCATCTCCCTTACCTGCATCATATATCACCCAGCAACAATTGAGTCTCATTCATTATTCTTAGTATATAATGCTAGGTCTGGCACAAAGCAGGTGCTTAGCAAATGTATGTCAAATAATATGTGGCATAGATGTATGGATGAAAAAGTAAATGTGTTAGTTTCCTACTGCAGCTGTAAAAAGTTACCACAAATTTAGTGGTGTGAAACAACACTGAGTTATTATATTTTAGCTCTAGAAGTCAGAAGTCTAAAATGGGTCAACAGGTTGCATTCCTTCTGGGGGTTCCAAGGAAGAACCCGTTTCTGTGTCTCTTCCAGCTCCTAGAGGCCACCTGCATTCCTGGACTTGCAGCCCCTTCCTCTCTCTTCACATCACTCTAAACTCTGCTTGCTGCTGCGGCTAAGTCTCTGTGCGACCCCTGTGGACTGTAGCCCACAAGGCTCCTCTGTGCATGGGATTCTCCAGGCAAGAATACTGGAGTGGGTCGCCATTTCCTTCTGCGTCCATCATCCTATATCCTTCTTCTCTCTAGATCTGACTATAACACTCCTGCATCCTTCTTATAAAGACCTTTGTGATTATATCATAAAGCCTCTCTGGATAATCATAATAATCTCCCCATCTCCAATGCTACAATTCAGTCAAATGCAAAGTTTCTTTTACCATGTAAGGTAATGATATTCATCAGTTTTGGAGATGAGGATGTGAATGTCTTGGGGTGGGAGGCATTATTCAGCTTTCCACACTGAATCAATAGATTAAAAAAAACAAACAAATGAGGAGTATCATAGTAGTATAAGCTGCCAGGGAAAGTTATACAAAGGGGAGTCTAAACTCTGTCTAGAAATCAAGGAAAAGCTTTAGCGAGTGAATGGTGCTTGAACTGAGTTTGAAACATACACAGGAGTTTTAAAGGGACAAAGGAAGGCAGCCCTTCCAAGTGGAGGAAGCAGCATAACCAAAAGCATGGGGACAGGGGCTGGGGCCTGATCTGATAGAAGCATAGGTTTAAAGCTCAGGGGACAGTGAAAGGGAGAGTGGACTGGAGGGCAAGGTGTTACATGCCACACTAAAGGATTTTGGAATTTAATCTGAGATAAGTGTGAAATCACTTGGGAAGCAAGTGGGGATATGACACAATTATGTTCCAGAAGAGCACTATCCAATAGAACTTTCTGCAATGAGGCAAATACTCTGTATCTACACTCTTCAATGGGCCACCATGAGCCACACGGACTGCTGAGCGCCTAAAATGTAGCCAGGGTAACTGAGGAGCTAAATTTTTCAATTTTACTTAACTTTAATTTATTTAAATGTAAATTGCTCTACGTGGCTAGTGGCTGCCATATTGAATGACACTGTTCTGGGACGATCATCTGGAGGATGGATTGAAGGTGAGTTGTAGATAATTTATGGGAAACTAAGGGCAGGGAACCCAGGAGGCACCTGCCCAGATGATACGTGAGCACTACCGGAACTCAAACCCAGGCAGCAGTGATGACAGTTGGTAGAGAGATTAGAGAGGGTTGCCGTACTAGGAGGATTTGATTGATTGAACATAGGTAAGTCAAGTCTAGAATGAATCTCAGTTTCTTACTTGGGTGGCTGGATGGTGATATTCACCAAGCAAAAGGAGCAGAGTTTAAAAGTTAAGATGATAATTTTAATTTAAGGTCACTATTAAATGGAGACATTCTAAAACGAATGTTGAGAGCTCATGAGGGGCAGATCTGGACTGAAGGTATTGCTTTGAATACTATCAACACACAGGTGAGGGCTGAACCCCTGGGTGTGATGGTTTTGCTCAAGAGGAGTAAACAGCCTAGAAAAGCTGAGGGCATAAGACAGACCCTCAGGGAGGACCAGCATGGGCTGAGAAGAATGGATTCACGAGCTCTGAGGAAAACTAGGAGAAAGAGGGGCTTGGACTCCGAAGGAGGAAGAAGTCAAGAAGGAAATGATGGAGTTTTCTTATAGAAGTCAAGTGACAGAAAAGTTGTCAGGGGATTTGAGACAGGTAACTTAGCAAGAGCAGTTCCACCAGAGTGCGGATGGGAGTTGAAGGGCAATTGGAAGCTGGAGGAGTCATGAATTAATTGTGAGGAAAAAGGCAGGGGCCTCCTTGTAGACCATAAGCATTAACTCTTGTCTCAATGAGCTTGCTGAGAGAAAAAGAGAAGTAAAGGGGATACAAAGGAAAAGATGGGTGAGATTGGCTCCCATTACATGCAGAAGACACAGAGCCTAAAGCTTGAGGGACGCTAACAACCCTGGAGAGAAAAAAAGGGGTGGGGAACACTGCCAGCTGCCCCAACCAAGCAGTCTATGCTTTAGTTCTCCATGTGATAAAAGCAAGCAAAACACAGATGTGTAGACTGCATTTTAAAAATCCCATTTGAAAAAATAATTATATGTGCATAACTAGTGCAGTCTAATGTAAAATATAAGGCATAACATAGATTTTGATCAGTGTGCTTTCCCTTTCAGGCCACTTTTGTTCCACAAATTTAATTAAAGAGCATCTGGTATCTTCTGTCTAAACCTCTGACACATCAGAGAATGTGTCTCTGATAGAGCAAGGCCTCTGCATCTCAGAGAAGATGCTCTTTGCCATTTGAGGTGCTATAGTCTGAATGACCTTCTTTCCAGAGGCTTCAGAGGAGACTTTACGGGAGCAAAGTGCCAAAAGTGTAAGATCACACTCAACTTGCCCCTCAGGTTCCCCCACTGATCCACTACTGCTACCCTCCACACACACTCACACACACACACTCACACACATTCACACACACACACACACACATACAGATGCAACTGTTTTCCGTAAGGATAGCGGTCTTAGTGGGTTCTGGCTACGAAAAATACCATAGATGGGGTGACTTACGGATGACAGCAATTGATTTCTCCCGGTTCTGGCGGCTGGCTGGCCTCCTAATTCAGACACGGCTGTCCTCTGCATGTACACGGCAGAAGGGTCTCTCTGGAGCCTCCTTTACAAGGGCACGAATCCCTTCGACGGGGCTCTGTCCTTATGACGAATCACCTCCCAAAGGTTTCACTTCAAACACCATCACGTTAGGCCTTAGGTTTCAACATGTGAATGGGAAGGGGTGGCGAGGGAGAGGAATACAAGCATCAGGTCACATCAATGGGGTAACACTCTTCTGACCTGGGCTCTCACCCACCTTCCCTCTGACGGCCACCAGTAGGCTGAGAGATGTCTCTGAGAAGTGGCCTCAGACCTCTCTGGTGGCTCAGTGGTAAAGAATCCGCCCGCCAGTGCGGGAGACTTGGGTCTGATGCCTGATGCGGGAAGATCCCACGTGCTTGGAACAACTAGGCCTGGAAGCCACAACTATTGAGCCTGCGCTCTGGAGCCCGGGAGCCGCAACTACGGAAGCCCGCGCGCCCTGGAGCCTGTGCTCTGCGACACGTGGAGCCACCGCAATGAGAGGCCCACGCACCGCACCTAGAGAGGGGCTCCCGCTCGCCACAGCTAGAGAAAAGCCTATGCAGCCATGAAGACCCAGCACAGTCAAGAAATAATAATAATAATAGTGGCCCCAGCAGAGTCACGGGAACTGATAGGAAGAAAAAATCAGGGAGAAAGAGAAGATGGAAATGCAGAAAATGCAGAGGTCCCTGCAGGAAGGAGACGGAAAGTGAGACTTATGACACTTGAGGGGAAAGGTGAGGAGGAGACTGCAGAAAAGACCAATGCAACTGTGGGCTGCTGCGCCCTGAAACCTTCTCATATCCCCACATCATCGGCCTGTGCATGCTCAATCATTCCGTTGAGTCAGACTCTTTGTGACGCCATGGACTGTAGCCCACCAGGCTCCTCTGTCCATGGGATTCTCCACGCAAGAATACTGGAGAGGGTTGCCATTTCCTTCTCCAGAGGATCTTCCCGACCCAGGGATTGAACTCAGGTCTCCTGCATTGCAAGTGGATTCTTTATCACTAAGCCAGCAGGTTTAGTTATCATCAGGCCATAGTCCCAGTCAAATGCTGGGGTTGAAAATCTGTTTGGTGCTAATGGAACTCTAGTGGGAGATTTCTATCGTGGCACTCCAAATGGTGCCTGCCTCAGTTCAGTTCCATCACTCAGTCATGTGCGACTCTTTGCAACCCCATGAACTACAGCACACCAGGCCTCCCTGTCCATCACTAACTTCTGGAGCTTGCTCAAACTCATGTCCATTGAGTTGGTGATGCCATCCATCTCATCCTCTGTCATCCCCTTCTCCTCCTGCCTTCAATCTTTCCCAGCATCAGGATCTTTTCCAATGAGTCATTCCTTTGCATCAGGTGGCCAAAGTATTGGAGCTGGAGCTTCAGCTTCATCATCAGTCCTTCCAGTGAATATTCAGGACTGACTTCCTTTAGGATGGACTGATTGGATCTCCTTGCAGTTCAAGGGACTCTCAAGAGTCTTCTCCAACACCACAGTTCAAAAGCACCAATGTGCCTGGCCAGGTGCCTGCTTGGCCCTATCTATTTATTAACGCCTGTTGGTCAACTCTGAAAGAAAAGACAGAGACCTTGCAAATGGCATAGCCAATGTGTCTTCCTGAGTCTCCAAAGGAGGGAGAACTTGCAAAACAGCTCAGATCTTTTTCTACAAAAAGTTTGCCAATAAACAAGAGAAAGAAGAAACTTCGAGCTGGCAGAGAAATTTCAGGTTACTTATTTTCAGATAAGGAATATGTGGCTCAGAGATGCATTATTAATGAATGGCCCAAAGAAATAAAACAGAGACCAGGTCTCCCGACTCCCACCTCACTCCCTTTCCACCTTCTTGTAGGTTTTCAGATTGGGTTCCCCAGAGGCAGCCTGGAGAAAATTGTGGAAGAAAGCCCGGTCCAGTGAGCAGACTCTGATTACCCAATCCCTTCAACCACATTCAAACAGTCATTCCTTGTTGTCTCCCCTATAAACACACACACACACACACACATACACACACAACTTCTGCACAATACTTCACTTGAAGCAAATTTCTGTCCCTAAAACTAAGTTTAAAAAATACTGCCTTATACCGTATTTCGATTTATCTATGCTTTACGTACAGCAAGAAACTAAGCCTTGTTTTAAAGACTTATTGCCAAACACAGAAGGCTTTTTTTTTCAGCATGAATATGATATGGAACTGATGAGGGTGAGTGGAAAGTGAATTCATGCAGCAAGATTCACATGTTGCAGGCACACCATTCACGGAAGTGTTTAACAGTAGTTCTCAAACTTTTTTGTACTTCGAAATCACCTGGAGAGCTTGTTAAAGTGCACATCTCAGGCTCCACACCATCATTTCTGATGCAGAAAGGAGGGAGTGGAGACCAAGAATTTTCAACAGGTTTCTAGATGCTGGTGGTCAATGAGACCACATTTTGTAGAACACAGACGCTAAAGAGGAGCCACTTCTAGAGGAGGTGCTCACTTCCAACTGATGCTTCCAAGTGAACTTCCAGTGTACATCAAGAACTTCTTTCTGAGGTAGTATTAATTCAATTGACGAAAATAATGTCTGAGACTTTTTAAGATACGGAAAAATGCTTATGTTACAGTGTTGAATGAAAAAGAATATGATTTCAATGAGAAAAGAGAATAGGAAAGAAACTGAAATGTGCTAATTAATTTCCTTTCTGCACAAAGCAGACTTTATTTGATCTCTAGACATTATGTAGATATGGTAGTTGGTGGTTGGTGTGGGAATAAATGCTTATATCTATATGTGTATCAGAGCTACTCATCCATTTAAAAACTATTCATAAACATTGGGGTCTGAGGTGGAAATAAATTTCTATTTATATGCATATGAGTGTCATATGCACTCATTCCTTCCACAAATATTTATAAATGCCTACCAGATGCCAGGCACCGTGCCAGGCACTGGGGAAAAGACACATGTTCATTGCCTGCAGTCCTGTGAAAGAAACAGGAAGTGAGATAAGAGCTAATCGAAGTTTATGGAAAATTCTATGAAGGGGGAACCATTTGGTTTGACAGATACTGAGGTCCATTTTGGACAATTTAAGTTTGGGTTTATGGAATATCCAGGGAGAGAGATCAAGTAGAAAGCTGGAACATGCAGAGCTCATGAGGGAAACCTAGGTTGGAGGTGTAGATCTCTGTCAAATTACAGGCATAAATGATCTCTCTGTGACTATGAGTGAAGTATGAGGAAAAGAATACCATCTAGATGAGGAGGAACCAGTAAAGAAGACTGAGAGGTTCACTGTGGGCTAATGGAAAGGGAGTAAAGACAAAACATAAAATTAAGGATATATTAATAGTCCTTTTATTAAACAACAGTGATTTGTTTGCTTGAAATCAGATTCTTTTAGTAATTTGGTCAGCATACCTTGAAGGAAAGAGATGATATGCTGAATTACTCATAATATGTCCTATACTTCCTGGTGAAATCAAACCTTATATTTTCATATAAGTTATGGTGTCTTACTTAAGTGAAGAAAAGATTGTCCTCACAAACATAATGCTAGAACCCTAATTAACCATCTTTCTAGGGACTTCCCTGGTGGTCTAGGGGCTAGGACATGGTACTTTCACTGCTATGGGCCCAAGTTTGATCCCTGGTTGGGGAACTAAGAATCCATAAGCTGTACAACGTGCCAAACATAATAACGATAATTTTTTTAATGGTTTTCTCCTTAAGGCCATTAGCTTTTGCTCATTTAGTCATATTTGTTGTTGTTCAGTCACCAAGCTGTGCCCGACTCTGCAATCCCATGGGCTGCAGCATGCCAGGCTTCCCTGTCCTTCACTATTTCCCAGAGTTTGCTCAGATTCATGTCGATTGAGTTGGTGATGTTATCTAACCATCTTATCCTCTGCATACACACATAGTATTGGTCACATGCAAAAACAAGTCAATTTTCATCAGTCTAAGGAGCTAACGGATCTGTAATGTAATCTCACAGATGCACACGTGCACACATACATGCACGTGCACACACATAAACACAATCTTTTCCCTACTTCCTACGACCTCATCTCTCTTTGTGTGTTTAAAGATACATATGCGACACTGAGAAGGTCACATCTCTAGTTATAGTTGTTATGAGATTTTAAAATTTTACATAAAAATCGTTCCTCCATCTGTGGTGTTTTGTGTTTTGGTCACTCAGTCATGTCTTGGCGACCCCATGGACTGTAGCCCACCAGGTTCCTCTGTCCATGGAATTCTCCAGGCAAGAATACTGGAGTGGGTTGCCATTCCCTTCTCCAGGAGATCTTCTGGACCCAGGAATCTAACCGGGGTCTCCTCATTGCGAGCAGATTCTTTACTGTCTGAGCCATGAGGGAAGCCAGGTTAATATTCAATTCAATGTACATTTAATAAGCTCTTTTGTTCATGTTGATACAATAGCAGGTTAGGTCACTGTTTCTATACTCATTGAACTTACTGAACAGTAAGCAGCCTTTTTGACAAAAGAAAGTTGGCTCTCTAGTTATTTATATATGTTAAAGTATATATGTATATTTAAAATGCATGGATGATGTTGTCTTTATTTTATGATATATATGGCTTCCGGATTATCAGGATTATCATTCTGGTCAACATATACAACATGTATATGTTGCACATGTGTGATATTCTATGCATAAGAATTTAAGATTCTCAATGTTTGAAACAATGAAACAACACAAGGAGCTGTTGAAGGTGATGAACCTGTTCTGTATTTTTAACGGAAATTTTTATTGTGGTAAAAGTCACATAATAGAAAAACACAATATTTTAACCATATATAACTGTACATATTTAAGTGGTACTAAGTACGTCCACATTGCTTGGCAACTCTCACCATCACCCATCTCTTGAATTCACCTTCCTGAACTGGAACCCTGTCCCCACTAAATGCAAACTCCCCTCCCCTGCCCCCCAACTCTGACTACCTCCACCCCACCACCCGAGTATCTACCAGTGTACTTTAAACTCTATGAATTTGACTATCCTAGGTATCTTGTATAAGTATCTTGATTGTGGCAATGCTTACCCAATTCTGCATTTGTCAAAACTACAGAACTCTACACCCCCAAATTTACTATGTGTAAATTTTTAAATAAACTTTAGAAATTTAAATGCTGAATCTGTAATAGCTGCTACTTCAAAGGATATGGTTTCCAATAAATTCAACTTGTCATTTTATGGCCAAACCACTAGCACACACACTCACTTCTCTTCACAGAACTTCCACAGAAAGTTTTTACTTGCTCGTAATCTTACTCCAGGGAAGTTCAGTTGACTTTCCCAAGATACAATGGAAGATGGCTGTTTGGCCCTTTTCATCTTCGGTGCCTCAAATTTCTACTTGTTCATTAAGAGAATTCTCCAGAGGCAGATGTATGGCAGCACTTTGAGAACAATATTCACACCCACTGCTGAAGGGGGAGAAGGGAGAGATCAAAGTTCAACTCTGGGAAACAATTTAGTACCCACATGCGTTACTTACTAAGTAACCATGGAGCAAGTACTGGGAAAGAAGCAATTAAAAAGGGTGACAAATATGGCCCAGGGTATATGGGGATTAAGACTTGTGCTCAGGTCTCCCACTCCCGCTTCTGTACACACCGGACTTCAAGTACACGTCTCTTCATCCACTCTGTTACCTCATGGCCATTACTTGCGGGTGAAGGATGCTGGTGTTCACAGAAGAGCGCGCTGATGCATTTTTTCCTGCCATTGTATGTAACACGTTTTCTAATTCTTTTGCTCTATTCAGCATTTGACCCCAACGATAGGGGATTATGGTATTAACTCTCTACCCAGCACACATTCTTTACAGACTCTCACTAAATACTGTAAGCCTGCTGCAGAGAGGAATAAAAGTGAAAGCATACCGTCTGGTCTTAAGCTGAGCACCCAGAGGGTCGTGATCCAATTGGAAGGGAAGCAGAATTTTTAAAAAGAAAGAGGTTTGACCAAATTTTAATCCTTGTCATTTTCATTTCTCTTACCCTGTGGATTTGGGTGATTTTATTTACACTGTCAGCTTGAGCCTAGGGATTGGAAATCAGGCTTTTATGGAGATTATTAAAAGTACATAGAGTACACTAAAGGTTGGGCTAACTGATATATGCTGCTAAAAATATGAATGTGAATGCCCTGGTATTAGATGCCACTGGCGTACATTTCATCCTCCTTAGAAGGTTATTCTTGGGAGCTGGACCTGCTGCGACGGTAATGAGATGCAGGCTGTCAGGATATTTCTAATAGGTAGCGAATGACCATGGATGGGGATGAATTAGCATTACTCAGATGAGAAGGTAGCTCTTTATACCAGTAATTCCAATGCAAAGCAATTTCACCACCCTTCTCCTAAAAGAGAGGGTACTGTAAATTGGGGGCGGGGGTGGAGGGAGGAGGAAGCCAGGGCTAAAGCTTCAAGGCTTATTGATGGCTTGGATGGGCTGCGATGTCCTCCAGGCCTCTAGGCTGGGTCTTGTTGGCCTGAGCCTCTTCACTCTCCAGATGCATGAGTAGTGACTTGGTTAGGTACTGTCATATAGTCCTAGATGACAAAGAGAAAGCTCTAGACCTCAGTCACAGTCTTTTATGATCTCAGCAGATAAAAATGAAGTGATTTACCCAATCTCGAAATACTAGGAGCAGTCACGCTTTGACGAATCAGGTTTAGGATCTCAAAGATATGGAGATACCACGTTACAAAGTAGCTGACTATGCAGGACTTGTGTCCTTGCAAGGTTATAGATTATGATAATCTTAATAGGCTTAAGAGGGTTTTAAAGAGATTCCTGGATCACAGTTCTATACTGGACCACCGTGAGAAAATGGGTATTTTAGGGACTTATTTCCAGTTATGAGTGGCAGTAGTATCCCCGTGCCTGCTGCATGGCCTCGTTGGGTATCACCGATCGGTCAAGAGTCATTGCTGTCCTGAAGTTTCAAGTGCAATCCACACCCGGAAATGGGGAGGAAGACATACAGCTGGAAACAACTGACCACGTGTTCATTTAACCTGGTGCTCTCATATCTCAAGACCTGGGCAACGATGTTCAGCTATGGACTGAGCTTTATATAGCTTTGTCATGTCCGAGATGCCTATGTATAAAAATGTACTATTCTGCCACAGAAAGATATGCTAAGCCCCAGTGTGCTATCCAAGCCACAGAAAAAGGACCACCCTGAAAAGTGGACCTTCAATGCCTTCACTGATGGAAACCTTAGCTCTGAACCACTTGTCCCAATTCACTTACATGCTACATCCTGACTTGTTCCTATCTATCAGAACAATCCTAAAAAAGGACTTTTTGAACCAAATGTGATGAAGATGATGGGGCAGGATGATGATTTCACTCCTTTCAAGAAAAATAAAGAGCTTTTCCAACTTAATGAACTAGTCTTCAGTTTAGAATAGTGTATTGGTCAAGGTAATCAATGAAGCTGCTATAAACACAGTTTCCAAATATAAATACTATCCTCAATACAAAGTGATTACTTACTCATAAATATCTGTTGTCACTTGGGCTCCTTCCATCATGCACGTGTGACAGTTTCATCTTAGAGTCCTATGCTTGCAGCTATTTAGATGGGAAAAAATGTAAAGAAGACACATGAGATCGTAACACGTTTGGCCTTAAAGTAACAGTCATCACTTCTGCTCCTATTCCATTGGCCAGCCCTTGGGATCACATGGCCCATTTAACTTCAGGGTGGCCCCCAAGAGGCTTCCTACATGTTCAAGCAGAGACTCAAAAATGATGATCCCTAAAAGTTTTATCAAAGTCTGACTTTCTGAACATCAAATATTCATTTTACTTTCCTCTTACTCACAGATCACACTCACCTCACCCCACAGAGGACAATGCAAAGTCCCATCCAGTCACCACCACCATATCAATGTCCAGAACAGCTGAGGAGGGCAGCATCTTCTCCATCAGTCTGATGTAGGACCTCTAGGTAGGTTCTACGTGCAGGACCTATGTAGGTAGCTTACATATTGAAAAGACAAGTAATCTGTACCCTACTTCCCCATCATCACAAGCCATTTATAATAATGGGGGAAATACAGGAAAATAATCTTGTTTGTGTAGGAAAATAACAGGTAACAGTCCACATCATGGTCCACAGCCACGCTGAGCCCCTGGGTCAGCACTGTACAGCCCACCTTCTGGGCATGGTGGATATGTGTGTGGAGTTGCTCTAGGAAGGACTCCATTATTTCTTCTTCTTCTTGGACACATGTGAAGTTGGGTTAGAGGGGACACCCTTCTTTCAGAACAGTACACCTGCAAAAGCCTGACTTCCATTCAGTCTGGAATGGGCTGGCAACTCGAGAATTGCTTTAAATCTTGAACAGGCAAGGACGTTTCAAGTTCAAGCCCTTACTTTCTTTGGCAATGCAATTCTAAACTTAGAAAACATATGATATATTTGCTTCAGTCAGGTCCTTATGCCAGTGACCACACTCAGAGTTATTTTCTAAACCTTGTTATCAAATTACTTTTTTTCTTTTTCTTTTTGCTTCTTCCCCTCCATGCCTTTTTCGCTCTCAAAATAATTACCTAAATGCATTGAGGTTATCAGAAACAATAGGTGAGAAGGCCATACTGCTGATTTTATTTTTGCCTCAAACAACTTCATTCGCGTGAACTTTTACTAGATATTTGTCACTTAAAGACATTGTTTTGGTAGCATGTCTTACTGTTGGAGCCTGAAGTCAGCTTATTTTTTTCTAATCCTACAGCCCCAACTTTTGGACTCTGTGTTCTATTTTTGCTAGCAAACTCATGAATTCTTTCCTGAGTCATCATACAGTCTAGATAAGCCCAAAATACTGCTAGGATTCTGTTTTCTAACCATTTACCCTTGTGATAAAAACTGTGATGTGACTACCTTCTGATCAATAGAAGGCAATAACTCTACCAAATTTGTCACTGCATAAACTAAATTTCCATCTTTCCAAGTTCTGGTTTTAACTTCTTTTCAGCCTGTTGCTGAACTCCTAAATGAATGATAATACATTTAGGCTGGTGTAACAGTCAAAGAATGCAATTTGGTTATGTCAGTACCCCACTTCCGGTACCAATTTCTGTATCAGAGCAATACATACCAGTTGCTATAATGACAATCTCAGTGGTGTCACACATAGGTTTATTTCTCCCTCATGTGACTGTCCAGTGAAAGTCTGGCAGCTCTCTTTGGAGGCTGTCTTCCAAGTAGACATTCAGGAATGCAAACTCCTTCCCTTTCGTGATGCTGCAATCACAAATCAGCGGCATCTAAACTCGCTGTGGATGGGAAAGCAAAAGCCAGGACATGCTTTTAAGGGGCAGAACTAGAGGTGGCTTATATCCTTCAGTCCTGACTGTTTTGGCCAAAGCCCTGTCACACGACCCCAACCCAACAAGGAGGAAATGAAGTGATCCTGTGTGCTCAGGAACAGGAAATGGGATGGGACTGAGGAGCTTATGGCTGTCAACCCTGTATTAGAAAGTATCATTCACTTGACTCTTCACTACTGACTGCCCAAACTGAGAAGAGATGACCTATGTTTTCTTAATCACCGATTAGATTATTGGATAATGATGACATTTAATTTTTATATTAAAAATGCAAGATTAAAGATTTTAAAATAATTTATGAGAAATTTAAGGCAAGTACAATATTTTACCACTTAAACAAGATAAAATGGAAATACTGAGAGATTCCAAGGGAACTGCTAAGAATCATCCCACAAGCCACCAGATCTTTGGCTTTGTAAAATAACTGTCTCTGACCAAATCTTCATAACACAGGCAAAACAGTGTACAAACCGGCCATAAATGTTAAGCATGACCATGCAGGTCCCCACAATGCTGACGGTTCAGTCTGAGATGATTATCTATGTGCTCTAGGCAGACTCAACAGTCACCCAACTCTCTCTCCTCTGAAAGGACAACTCAGCCCAAGGAGAGAGAGGACCTGACCCACCACCAAATAGTAATCAGCATAGCAGTTCACTGGAAAGAACACAGGTGCTGAGTGAACAAATCTAGGGTCTTCCATTGGTTGTGTGTCCTGAGCAAGTAATGAGCTTCTCTGAA
The DNA here is from genome assembly GCF_910594005.1 of Cervus elaphus. Lineage (NCBI taxonomy): Eukaryota > Metazoa > Chordata > Mammalia > Artiodactyla > Cervidae > Cervus > Cervus elaphus. The sequence goes on along the minus strand of NC_057828.1, from coordinate 70,842,689 downwards.
ACTCGGTTCCCTCATCTCTCTTCTATGAAATGAAAGGTAATAGATGCACCCTGTGTAATATTGTATTTCATATATGTATGTGTATGTGTAAGTGTGGCTGATATTCAGATAATATGAATTGGTCAGCGTACTCTCAATGGTCAATCTTCATGCTATACTAGGTATTAACTATTTTGCCATCATCCCTAAATGTACTCAATAAGTATATACCTACCTACTTATTTATTTAGGCCTACAGTATGTATATAATTTTTTAGGCATTATGGAAAATGCAAAGAAATTTAAGACCTAGATCCTGCCATCAGTCTAGCATTGAGGCCAACTATGTGAATTGAACTAGAGATTTGACAGAAATTCAGAGAGAGAATTCATGTCAGCATTGGCTGGAGAAGCAAAAGACGTCTCTGTGAGGAAGGTAATCCCATGAGTTTGGAGGACACCAGGCTGCAGATGGTCAGAGCAGAGGAAACATTTTAGCACAAAGCTTGGTAAAGTAGAGAATGCTGAGGAGATTAGCCAGACTAGAGAGAAAAGCGATTAAAGATAAGTGAACTTTATCACCAGTGCTACCAATTCATTCTAAGTAAAATGATACTTCATTTTATGAATTAAAAAGAGCAATATTCCAGTTACTGAAGATCTGTTGTATTTCCAGAGGGTACTGATATGGGTATAGCTCTAACAGATTCTGGCGTTCCCAGGTGGTGCTAGTCGTGAAGAACTCACCTGCCAAATGCAGGAGATGTGGGTAATGTAATATAATGTAAGAGATGCTGGTTCGATCCCTGGGTTGAGATGATCCCCTGGAGGAAGGCATGGCAACCCCCTCCAGTATTCTTGCCAGAGAATCCCATGGACAGAGGAGCCTGGTGGGCTATAGTCTATAGAGTTGCAAAGAGATGGACAGGACTGAAGTGACTTAGCATGCATGCATAACAGATTTCACTAACCACAAAACTTTTGCAGAGAGGCAAAATCATGCATCATCATGAGTTTGGTGATGTAAGGCGTGTTTGGTGATCTTCTAAGGCGATTAATCCCTGACTTTCTATTTCCCTTCTCCTGCTATGTTCTCTTTTTCTGCTCATCTATACTTGGTACCATAACAGAGACATGCCAAGTGCCCAGAATAGTGGCTTGGGACATAGGCACCCAATGAATATTTGTTAATTGGATTCAATAAAAAGTTCTGATTAAGTTCTGCTTGGCAAGATTGCAGCTTCTTGTTTTCTTCAAATCAAGCAAAGTGAGTAAAACGTCACCTCCTAAAAACAAAGACTGCTAATCAACTCTAGCAATGAGTTTATATGAATCCATAAGGAAAGGAAATTAGTAGATGCTTCTAAAGGTGAGACACAGTGAACAGAAAAGGCAGACAGCACAGCAAAGCCCCACCTTTGGAAGTTTCAGCATAGGCATTGTCTAAGTGCCACTTCCCCAGTCTCAGCACAAACTGGTTATATACTCACAACTTTAACAGGCCCTTCAGCCAAGGACCTTCCATCCCCAATATCCATAAACTCCACTTACATAGTCGATAACCAAGGTGGCATAATCTCCAAACTATGCCTAACAGATATCGTTTTTTAAAAAGTGAAATAATCACCCTTTTCCTTTAAACTGTGAGTCCTTATGGTTTCTATCCATCAAATCAATGTTTATCAATCTTCAAGTGAGGGGTAAATATCTGCTGAAAAAAAGGAAGACATTGCTCAGCTTTTACCAGCAAGTTACTATTTTTGAGGGCTTAATCAAATGCTAATCTTGAAAACTAAGCCTCGAGAAAAAGGGATTTCTAAACTTCAAAAACTCTCTTTATGTAAGCACACCAATACATTGAATGACTGTATAGAATTTTATAGGTATAGAGAATTTAGAATATGCCATAAGGGGCATTTTCACCTGTCTGGAGTGAAAATTGAGAAAGTTGTGCAGGAACTAGGATGAGGAAGAAATGGAAAAAACAAGGAAAAAAAGGAATAGCCAGTTAGGTATGTGCCTGCCCACCCATGCTGCCCACACCAGGAGTTCCCCAGAGCAATGGGACTCGCTCTCTGCTTTCCTGTGAACATACAAGGAGAGTATCAATCCCAACACCCCTCCTTCTAGAAGCCTGCACTTATATGAAACCTCAGCAACATGGTATCATTGCCAGATGGGTCACCCCGGCTGGAGGTGCTGTTTAGGTGCCTTTAAAGTAGAGCTTCTGACCTCTCAAGGCCTGCACTTGGTACACATGGAATCCGGAAGTTTCCATATACTCCAGTGGGAGGATACCACAGTACTGAGAGGCCAGAGGTTGTGCAGGGGCCTGGAGTTAAAACAAGATGGCCAGGGAGTACAAGGTCTCCACCTCCAGAGGCCAACAGCCAGGACCATGGGTGGGATTAAACACAAACCCCAGAAGACCAGGTGGAAGAGCCACTTCTCTGGGGTTACCAGCCCAAGGTACCCAGGAAAGGGACCAGTCATCCTACAGCAAAAAGCAGCCAGGAATCAGAGGTAACAAGCCCAGCCAAGGTCCCCTTCCCCACCCTCCCCCCGCCATGGGGGTAGATAAGTCTCCTCCCAGGCCCAGATGGTACCCAGATGACAAGTAGGAGGAAAGAAGTGAATGCCAGGAAGACTGGGCATTTACCCCAAAGAGGCTGATGTCAACAAGAGAAGGGGTTGTCTTTAGTTGTCAACAAGAAGTCTCTCTTCACTTCCCTATGAGAGAGAGATAAGGGGTCAGAGCAAGATGAGAAATTACATTGAAAATATGAAATGCTCTATGCTTTTAACTCAGCTAAGTGTAATGCATGTGATTTTTAACCCCAGACTGTGTTAATGATGTGAAGTCACTGGTCAAAATGCCCAGAAGCTCTGTCCCTGCTTTAAATGGTAGAATGCAGTCTGGATAGAAGTAAGTGTAATGTCATCTAACTTGAATAGCCTTGTAAGATTTTTCATCTATTAGTAAACTACTAAAAAGTTTTTCACATCATAGGTCCAAAGAGGGGGTGGGATTTAGTCACTACATTTTCATCCAAGAAATGCTATTTCCTTACCATCCATGGAGAGATTACAGAAAACACAAAGTTGCCCACATTAGTTGTGTGATGAGTCTTTATTTGGCATCTAGAAAGATAACAGGACAGAAATGTACAGGAAAGACATCATTGGCTATGTGTTGTCAGGCACTTTACACACACTCACTAATTTTCATACTCCTCAAACCATCATTGTTACCATGTTACTGATGAGGAAACTGGAACTGATGAATAAATCAAAATCTATTTGTCCAAGGTCATCGAGCCTAGAAGATGCAGAGCCAGAACTGGCACGCAGTTGCCTGACTATGGCGAGGACATATGCCTGCCAGGACACTTGCTACTTGCCCACATGGTCCTCTACCAAGCAAGTCACACAGACACCTGCCTAAGGGCTACACTCCCAGTAGACAGAGCTGATGCCTCCTGTTCTCTGGAAACGGACTCTGGAACTTCAAACCACCAACCTTGGACTTTATCGGACCTTACTGAAGACCAGCAGCCCAGGCTACCTTCCCTCCTAAGAAGGGGAACTTGCTTTTCCCACCCAAGTTCCCAGTTTTGGTGCTAGATGGAAAGATGTATTTTTTCCTCTATGACCACTATGTTTGCAGTCCCTCCAATTAGCACATTCACTCTTTAAAGACACACCCAAGTTGTTTCTTTGATTTCTCAGCTTCTCAGGCTCCTGGTCTGAAGGGTCATTGTCTTGTGAAGTCAGGAGTGTGGCACCCAGTGGCTGGGCCCCTCAGCCTGGCCCAGGTGCCTTCAGACACCCACGTGCTTCCCTAGACACTGAAAGAAGCGTGCAGGACCAGAAGGTAAGGCATCTTGATCCCTGGAACACAGCAGCCTGCAGGGCCACCCAGGGAGAAGTTGCAGGTCTCCAAAACACACTTTAAAAATGCTGTCTCATATGAAGGCATCACATCCTGGGGAGGATGGATGAAGCATGTGGTAGGACAATTATGGTGGGCTTTCTGAAGTTGGGAAAAATACTAAAAATGGCCCATGCCTTTGGACATAAGGAAAAATAGGCCCTGAGCCAGTGGAAACCAAGAAGTAAGCCAGAAAGAAACAGAAGCTTCTCTGCTTTTCTTTGCTAGTTCCTTTCTACAGAAAAAGCCAATTTTACTAGCATTTTGTCAGCCGGAGCCCTCTGTACACAAGTACTTCCAAATTCTCAGACCAGTAAAAGTGGAGGTTCATAAAGATGCTTTGAGGACTATAAACCTTAAATGCTTTTGCTAATCATTCATACAAGTTAAATAGTGGCTGCTTTTTAACCATTGAGTAATGATCCCTATTTTATGAAAACTAGTAATTCATACTTAGAATATCTAGAACATTTTGTTAACCAGAATATTTGACTTATGGGAGAATTTGGTACTAAATTGGCTAAAAATTGAGTAGCTAGCATCATGAAAATCTATGTACTTGAGAATTAGGGCAAGAAGGTAGCCTCTCAAATCTGATAATTTATTAACTATGTGACCTTCAGATCCTTTCATCTCCCTGTGTTTTATTTTTCTCATTTATAAGTGAGGATAATGATATCTACCCTTCCAGGTTATTAAGCATAAATGCAAGAGGCATTTGCGCATGCCTGGCACATACTTGCACATAGAAGACATTCAATAAATACACTGCAGTTACGATGACGATGATTAGCATCCTTTTAAATGCTGCTACCACCCATTGTGTGAGCTTATTTCTAGCCCTTTCCTCCTCATTTGACCAGCCTCTGCCCACCCTTGCATTCTAGCCTTACACACCTCCCCTGGAACCCTGAAAGTTCTCCCAAATGCTATGATCAGCCCTTCCTTTTTCCCATACAGAGAGTAAAGAGCGATTTGGGACTGTCTGAGCCCTCCGGGGCTGGCTCCCCCTTCCACGGAGACACCGCCCCTGCCTTCGTCTCGGTTCGTCCCATCATTTCCTCCTTCTCTGGGCCAGACCTGGATAAACTTGCGGTTTCCTTCCTTCGTGCTCTCTGGAGAGCTGAGTGCTGCACACTTGAAAGCCTAAAAACTTGTCATTTCCACCTTGAACTAGTGGCTGACCTCGCCAGACAGCCTGGGAAATGAATTAGTGTCCTTAAGCAGAGGCAGAATATGAGCAGTGACCCAGCTCTCGTAGGCAACTACGGAAACTGTCAGGCGGTAGTTAAAGTTCCCTTTTTCCCAACCCCTTTAATTATGTTGAAAACTATGTCATATTGTTTTTGAAAAAGTTAATGAAATAGTAGGTAAAGGTGAACCAAGGAACATAATTTACTTGGATTTCCTTGCAAGCTTTTGATAAGGTCCCCCATAAAAGACCATTAAGGAAAATAGATGGCCAGAGGGCTCTGGGCAAAAGTCTTTTTGGTGTATTAAAAACTGGTTAAGCAATTTTAGAAGGAAGAATCACTGATGCTGGTTACTTCTTGGAGTAGAGAGAGGTTAATCACAAGCTGTCCCCAGTGTTAGTATTTGGACTTGAAGTGTTTGAATGATTTATAAAAGAAAAGAAAGCAAAGTTGGTCAAAGTCACAAAACAATATCATAGTACAAGTACACATCAAGTATAGGGTGTCTGGTAGGAATGAAGCTTCCTTGCCCATCAACGAGGAATACGGTCCTTGGAGGTAACAGCTGGAGGCCTACCCTGAAGATGAGACCTCTGAAGATGAGAATGAAGCTCTGAAAACCTTTCAGAAAAAGATAGAAACATTCGTAGCCCAAGCGCAGCCAGGCCTGAGGCTGGAGGGCAGGACACAATGACCTTACAAGTGTCCTTCCCACCCTTCCAGCAGATGGTGGCTTAAAGCCATGAAAAATCAGAAATGAGTGGCATGGGTGGAAAGCAGTTAAGCAATATGAAGACACCATTTTGCATACTTTTCATTCCAAAATTGTAAAAGACTAATTCTATTGGTAAAGGAAAGCCAAAGGAATGTCACGGAGACTAAAATATTAAACACTTCTGAGTAATCTTTGTATTTGACTTGATGCAGCAGAAGATAAACAAGAGATAATGAGGACCTGTTTACTGCTTACTGAAGGGGCAACAGAAGTGTTTCACTTTTTACAAAAGAAGACAGACCTTCCTTGAAAGTGCTTATAGTCTAACAATATAATTATTCTCATATCATGGTCGCCTCCCCCCCCCCAAATATTTTCACTGCAAAAGGAAACGGAATTAAACAAATATCTGTATGCAGATGAGGCAAATCCCAGGTCCTCTCTTGGCCGTGTCCCTCATTAATCTTCATGACACTTCTTATCACGTCCCACTTGTGTTTCTTTAAGATCAAAAAGTCCAAAACCCAAAAGTCATGCTGCAATCAGGGGCAGAGTGAATTCTAATCTGTATTTGCCCAAACTTCTTTCCTTTTGCCCAGTGAAGTAGTAACTCTAGTTCCTGCATAGGGTGCCATTTACATAGTAGGAATGCATTTATTTTGAGACAAGGACACAGAGACAGAATGTGTTCAATAATACATTGGACATTAAAATGCTCTCGAAGAGTCCACCAGTGGACCTACACGAATATAGTCAACTTACCTTTGAAAAGATGCAAAGGCAATTCAATAAGGAAGGGATAGTCTTTTCAGCAAATGATACCAGAACAATTGGATGTCAATATGCAAAAAAAACAATGGAGAAGGAAATGGCAACCCACTCCAGTATTCTTGCCTGGAAAATTCATGGATGCAGGAGCCTGTGAGTTACAGTCCATGGAGTCACAAAGAGTCAGGCACAATTTAGCGACTAAACGACAACGATGCAAAACAAAACAAAACAAAACAAAAAACACCCTCTATACATACTATATACAAAAATTCACTCAAAATGGTTCATAGTCTGTAAATGTAATTGCAAATTTATGAAATTTCTAATAGTAAATACAGCAGAAAATCTTTACAACATTGGGCTAGTTGCAAAAAGCTCTTTGATACAATAGCAAAAGCACTGTCCACAAAAGAAAAAAAAGTAGATAAACTGGATTTAATGGAAATTCAAAGCCTTAGAATCTGAATTCATAAACAGAAACTGAAACAAAAATCAAAGCTTCCATTTTTCCAACCAGACCTGGAAATCTATATCTTTCCTTGGGAACATACAAAGCCGAGTGAGCAACCAAACTGAAAAATGGCAGCTCCTCAGCAAACTTTTCCCCAAAATGGGTCAGGCAGAAACCAGTGACCCTTGCCTCTGTTTCCCCAGTCATTTGTGGGCATGTGTGGTACTTCACACACTCGGTCTTCATCAGCTGTCATAGACTCATCTCATGTGCAAATGTCAGGGGCAGGGCCAAGTGTATGGCATCTGTGTCCTGCCAGAGGCTCATAGAGGGACTGATAGAGAAGGTGTAGTTAATACACGTTTGAAGAAAAAAGTAAAGAGGAGGAAAGTGAAGAAGTAGGAGAAAGACACTCTGTGAAGTGAGAAGGGGGTGGAGGAGAGGGAGGAACGGAAGAGAAAAGAGGAGAACAGAGGAGAGGAGAAGGGAACACAAGGAAGAAAGAGGGAGGAGGAAGAAGGAAAAGGAAGAAAAGCTGGGAGAAAGAAAAATGTGCCTCGGGTGAAGACCACGGGGATAGGTGCGATCTGGGGAGCGACGGGGCGTGTCTGGTACGGGACAGGGGCAGCCACGGGCCACCAGGCTGACCATCCGAGCCCTGGCACCCCAGCCAGCCAGCGGTGCTGTAGCCAGGCCAGGCGCCCTGAAGTCACTGCCACTCTTTGTCCCTCGCTCGCCGGCCCCGTGGATGTCAGCGGCCATCGTGCGGTCCAGCACAGGGCCAAGTCAGCAGCTGAGGCGGGAAGCAGGAGGCTAAGGCTGCTGGCTGGGGCCTCTGGGTCCGCTCCCCGGCTCCCCGGCTGTGGGCCCGGGTGCCGGAGCCAGGGAAGCCGGGTCAGGGTGGTGAGGAGCCGCTGGCACGGCCCGGCCCTCGCATTCTCCGCTTCCTAATGGCCCGGCCTTGCTGGGGGAACGGGAGGGGCCGGGCAGCCCGCAGCCGGGAGTGAGAACTTGCCCTTGCCAGAGCCAGCTGCTGGCTGCCATCTGGGTAGGGGCAGTGCCAGTTTCCCAAATCTGCCTTCCCTTTGGAAAAGAGGGGGAAAACTCTGTGCTGGGGAGATAGCTTCTCCTTCCATCCTGAGGCTCTCAGTTAAAAACCCAACAAAACCAGCCTTTGGAAAAAGAAGAAATGCCACAGGCTGGGCTGTTTCCAGAGGAATTTGCTTCTCCTGGGGCCTTTACATCCAATTAAAAAAAAACAAAAAAAAAAACCTCTACTTGTCCTTCTCTTGCTTCTTTCGTTTTCCTTAATGATGACCTTGACTTTTAAAAATTAAATCCGTTTGCACTCATAAAATGCCCATCTGCATGTCCTTTATCTTTGTCACGTAGTGATGGAATCATCCACCATACACTGGAATTCCCTGAGGGATGTGATCTAGTCTTTTTAATTCACCCTCCACCACGAATAAGCCAACAGCTCCCTAAACTGTATCTGATGCTTGGATACTTTCTGGAGGGTTTATTCACTCATTGAATGTATTTTGAGCACTGTTTAAACATCAGCACAGGATTGTCATGATGAAGGATTGAAGAAGATCTGGCTCCTGTTCTCAGCACTGAGCCAGTTGAATGGACGCACCCCCTCAGGCTCTGGGGGACACCAGGGCAATGGGGACCTGCTACATTGTGTCAGCACCACGTGAGGCCCCACCTGGAGCCCCTGTGCTTATTTCCCGTGATACCTCTATGTTCTCAGGAGGCAGATGGGAAAAGAGTTGGCACCAGGCAGAGCACAGAACCAAGAAGAGCCTCTGCAAAACCAGCAGCAAACAAGCTTTATCCAGGAGTGAGAGTCAGTACATATAATAAGCAGCCCACTGTGGCCACTGACCAATGGGAGCAGATTCTGACTGGGAAAAATCTGTCACCTTCATACCTACCGGCTGAATATGAATCCTGGCTTCATTTTTTATTATTGCCTTAGCGGTCAGATCCTTCTTCCACATGTTGATACCCAATCTCTTAGCAAAGAATGGAACCCACCCAACATCCCGCCATAGCAACTGGATGGATGCAAGGATAGAAGCACTTCATGAGGACCTCAGGTTCATGGAGATCTTCATGGAGAGGCTTCAGTTTGACCTTCTTGACTTTGCGGACATCCTGGTTCCAAAGCAGCTCTTCACATGCCTATTGTTCATGAAACAGTTGAAAGAGGAAGGTTGAAATTCAGGGAAGGTCCTAAGAGTGAGGTTCACTCTCTGAAATAATAGGGTTCATCCCAGCTGATGGTTAGCCTGAGGGCAATCAGACCCCAAGAAAAACTGGTTCATGTTGTTCAAACTCATAGGAACAACAGTATCTTGCATTTCAAGTGTCTCCTAAGCACAGCACAAGTGTATTTAACAATAATGAAAAATACACGCAAATGCAGCTCACATGAGCACTCATTATTGGATAAATTTGAAAGTAACCCTCACCATAGTCCCTGACATAGGCAGGGCAGGCATTATCAGTTCCCACTTGGTAGCCCAGCAGAGGTAAACACGTTGTCTCAGCTGGTGTAGTCAGTGGCAGAGTTAGATCAGAATTTAGATCTCCTGACTTCTAATCCAGTGTCCTTTCCATAAGTCAAATTACTAGCTGATAATATAAACTCTAGTGTTCTAGATGATACCTACCTGAGAAATGAAATTAAGATCAGAAATTCCCTTGATGGAAACATAGATGAAAACACAGAAGATCAAGTGGTGAAGAGCATGGGCTTTGACTTCTGGTGCTGCCTTTGCCAACCACGTGATGTGGAGCAAGTTGACCAGTCTCTGCAAGCCTCAGCTTTTTCATCCCTAGGAAAGAAACAGCACCTTTCTCACACAGTTGCTGTAAGGACTAAACTAGGTAATATAAGACCTTGATCACAGGGTTCAGCCTAGGGTAAGTGCCCCATATATAATACAGGAAGTACTCTACACATGAGTGAGTTCCATTCTGAGAGTTCCTACTTAAACCTGTTAAGTAGGTTGCTATCATTGTCCCCATTTTACAGACAGGAAAATTGAGGCACAAAGAGGTCAAGTCACACATATAGGAAATGGCAGAGCCAAGATTTCAACCAGATGGCCCACCCCAGAACTTGGAAGTTACCTACTAGATAGGGTAGCCCTCTAATTTTAACAAAAGATCTGTCTCAAAGAACTGTGTGGACTTGTTTGAAAGAGTTTCTAGGCAGTTACCTTCCTGAGTCTTTTAAATCTTATGATTTAAAAAAATCTCTCCCCTGCTTTCCTACCAAAACCTTGAGCAAATCTGGGGTGTCTTCCTAGAGGTTTCTTAAGCCTTAAGTCTTGAAGAGCCAGAGACACTAAAAGAAACTGACTTTTCTTAGAGTCCTCAGCCATAGATTCTTCACCAAAATCAATTTTCTCAGCGTTTGTGAAGACAGATCTTTCTGGCACACATTGGGCTGAGATATTACTTAGAAGGTGTTTAGGCTTACAGTTAAGGAAGACAAGACAGTTGCTGATACACATGGATTTCCAGTGGACGGGGGGTTCAGAGAACCTATGATGATCATAGTTATGGAGGAACCTTTGTTCTGGAAGGAATTAGGTCTCATGCTGCAAAAGCATTCCCTCGAGGGAATGTAAGCGGAGACTTAAACAATCATGAAAAGGGCAGGCAGAGTGAAAACAGGTTTGTTCACAAATCCCAAAACCCTGAACCCAGGGGACAGCTTCTGGTTTGAAGGAGGAAGTTTCAGGACAAATAAAAGGTAATCCTACTTCGAGACACAGGCAGTCCCAAGAGATGACATGGGGGTGAAACCATATATAGTTTCATAATGGTAGGGATGCTAGAGTTGATAGCATATGCTAAAGGGAAGTTTGGGGTGCTTAAGTTGCACTGTAACAAAGGCTGCAATGATACCTTGCTTTTGAATAGAACTCGATGTTTCATATACACCCAGGCCTGCCTGGGGTCTCATCAGGGACCTGGGAAATTGTCATGGCTGCTATTATCAGGCCCACTTTATGTAACAGGAAATGAAAACTAATATTTTAGCATAGGGATCGTGTCTAACTCCAAACGGAAGTTGAACTTGGCTTCTTGGGTAAGTGAAGGCATCTGGGAATAGCACATTCAGATTTTGCCATTTTTCTTCGAACCATCAGGATCCAAGAGGACCTTGAATAGAAATTTTTCTGGACCGGACCAAGCCTAGCCATTCACAGGACAAAACATCCTGCTCGCAAGCCCTTCAGTCTCCCCATTAAGGCTAGCCTCTCATGCATAACAGGCTCACGTGAAGATCTCATGGGGAACTAGGCTGTTGATTTTTTTAAAAAATAACACAACCTATGAATTTTATCTCTTTATCTCCTCAGTCCAGAGGGAAAAAAAGGGACACAATCTGTCCTACCAGTGGGACATCCATCTGATTAGATGTCATAAAACAGAGTAGTCCTTTAGTCAATAATGGCTGGAATACCTCCGACCCACAGTTACTGGAAAGGAAAAAAAAAAAACCTAACTACAGATAAACTCCCTAGGGTTTCAGATCCATTTTGCAATAAGCCATGTTATGAAGGAAACCTGGCCCCAAAAGATAGTTTGAATGCAAAATAAAGATAGTTCACATGCTTTGAAGCAGATACAGGGCTCCTGCGGAAGCAACAGAATCATATTTTCGGAGGATCATTATATTTCCTGCTTCAGACTTTATTTGGGTCCCACCGTTCTTTTATACAACTCCTATTTTTAGTCATCAGAGGCGCCGGGTCCCGCCAGGCAGGGGCCTCAGCAGGGCAGGGCTGGTAGGAATGGTGTGGGTTGGATGCCTGGGGATTCAGAGAGCTGGGCAGACAGGGGGCAGGTGAGCTTCAAGGAGCATGTGTGGCCCACAGGGCAAGACAAGGGTCTGGGGACACTCAGGGAAAAGATTTAGGGGGTGCACCCTGGGTTTAGGGAGCTGGACTCCAGGGTTCAGGAGGCCAGTGAATTATCAAGAAGAGGCTGGAATATTGACAAAGCAGAGGTGGGCAAGAACCCTTTGAGATACCCCATCACAAAAAAATGGGAGGGGCTTAAATGCATGGGCTTAAGAACCTTGAAGACGTTATGCTAAGTGAAATCAACCAGTTACAGGAGGACAAATACCACGAAATTTATCAAAGGTTTCTAAAATAGTCAAATTCATAAAATCAGAGAGTGGAATAGCAGCTGCTAGGGGGAGGAGGAAGTGAAGAGTTACTAAATGGTGGGTATAAAGTTTGGGTTGAGATGATACATAAGCTCTGGAGATCTGCTGGACAGCATTGTAACCTACTTAAATATATACATATACATGTATATATATGTATGTCTTAACAAAGTGCCTGCACGCTCAGTTGCTTCAGTCTGTCTGACTCTTTATGACCCCATGGACTGCAGCCTGCCTGGCTCCTCTGTCCATGGGATTCTCCAGCCAAGTATACTGGAGTGGGTTGCCATGCCCTTCTCCAGGGGATCTTCCCAGCCCAGGGATGGAATCCGTGTCTCTTACATCTCCTGCACTGGCAGGCAGGCTCTTTACCATTAGCACCACCTAGGAAGTCCCTCTTAACAAAGTACCTATACTTAACACAGTTAGCAATTCTGTACTATAAACTTAAAGATTTGTTAAGAGAACAGATTTTACATCAAGTATTCTTACCAAAATCAAATGCAATTTTTAAAGAATAAATAGAAACGCATGAGTTTCAGAAGCAGAGGTGCAGGATGAGTCTGATCCAGGCAAGGGCAGATATGGCAGGCTGGCTGGGAAATTCCTACAACCAGGCCATCAGAGAAGAAAGAAAACACCTATGGTCACTAGAAATTATCGTATAAGAAAACTGTAATCTTCACTTAGCATTCATTTGGACTTCCCTGGTGGCTCAGACGGTAAAGCGTCTGTCTACAATGCCGGAGACTTGGGTTCGATACCTGGGTCGGGAAGATTCCCTAGAGAAGGAAATGGCAACCCACTCCAGTACTCTTGCCTAGAAAATCCCATGGATGGAAGAGCCTGGTGCAGGCTACTGTCCATAGGGTCGCAAAGAGTCGGACACAACTGAGCGACTTCACTTTCACTTTTGTGTCCCCTCTAATCCTGTGAAATCTAGCTCTTGGTGAAAAGGCAGAAAAAAGAAGGGGTCTTTGAAGTGAGAATTATTAGCAGGGGGAAAGGGGAGAAATGCAGAGTTCTTTATCCTTACAGATTTTAGACTGTTTATCTGGGTAATGAGCCCCAGAATGTAGGCTGACCTGCAGATTTCCTTAGGTGTTGAATCAAAAGATACCCTGAAAAAAGGAAAAAAAAAATACCCTGACATTTCTTTCTGACTCCCACCATTTCATATTTTTTTTTTGGCATTTTTTTTCCATTTTGTATGTTTCAAAAATAAATAAATAAATAACAAAGAAGTCAAGAGGAAATGCCATGGCACAGAGCAAGAAGCAATATGAAAACTCCTAAGAGATGGATTTGACCCAATCATCCAGCCATCTTTATTTCCAAGTAGAACAGGCCTACCTTTCTTCTCTGTGGAATCCTCTCTTCTTGCCCACATCCCTCTCCTGCCCCTTCTGCCCTTAATACAATCGATATATCCCTATCTTTGTCTCCTGAAATCTTCCTTCTCCTGACCCTTGTGTGGTCAAAGGAGGCCTCGGGAGAAATGGGAACGAACAGGGCTGCAAGCAGTTCAGGCCCCACGTAGGGGAGGCTGGGAGGAACCACACTACTGGAGGGACAAGGTAGGGGTGGAGTTCCACGGCATCATATTCTAGAAAGTAGATCTTGGAAATTCCCTCCTGGATTCGCCTGATTCTTTATGAAGGAAGACACAAAGAGAATTAGAGAAGAAAACCCTACAAGCCAACTGGAGTAAAAAGAAAATGGGCTAGAAGTAGAAGGACACGAATGGCTGGGCCTTACAGAGCTGTCCATGCCCTGGAAGGCAGTGAGCGCACCAGTATTTCAGGGTCCAGCTGGCCACCCCATCTTACCCACTGCCTTCCTAAGGTACACAGACCAAGGTTTCATCATTTATCTGTCTGAATAGCCATGTGCCTTCTAAGTTCCAAATGCTGAGCTAAGTAATGGGAATACAGAGGAGATTCCTTACTGATTGGCAAGCATCTATTGAGGACCTACTTTGTGCCAAGCCCTGGAGAAAATCATGGGAAGAAAAGGAGGCTGAGAAGCACATAAAATCAATGGAAGATGGTCCTTGTCGTGAAACTGGATGAAGAGACAAAGTAAATCCTGGTGACGTAGCTTGCTGGAACAACTTGGGGAAAAAAACATATTTTACTTAGCAGTACATTCTCCTACAGAAAGAGGCTCATTTTTGTGGAAAAAAATGCTGGCTTTCCTCGACATTACGATCAGCTGAGGGCTTTGACGAAGAAATTCAGAAGCAAGCTGAATTTCTCTGACAAGGAAAGGAGGAGATGTTCAGTGGCTACTTTAGGGAAAGATTCAGAGGGAGGGAGAAGGAGACCCAGAGGCCCATGTTCTTGTTTAGTCACTAAGCTGTGACCGACTCTTTGCGACCTCATGAACTGCAGCACACCAGACTTCCCTGTCCTTCACTATCTCCTGGAGTTTGCTCAAACTCACATCCACTGAGTCGGTGATGCCATCCAAACTCACGTCCATTGAGTCGGAGTTTGCTCAAACACACACCCATTGAGTTGGTGATGCCATTGAGTCGGTCATGCCATCTCACCCTCCCCATGACTAAAGAGGAACTCTGACAAGAGAAAGTGAAGATCTTTGTCTTTATTTATTGCTGGGTGTTGTATCATGTAGCTTTCTCCTTCATCTCCCCATAAAATTGTAGTCAGTTCTACATTACTCACTAATGCTTCGTGGGTTGGATCTGTTTTGAGGAGATGTGATAAAGCCCAGAATCTCATTTCCAAGTGGTCAGAGGCAAAGGCAGAGGGTTCTCATGTGAGAAAAACTTCGTATGAGTTATTGAGGACATGCTTTTAGCAATGCATTTGCAAGTTTAGATGTGAAACACATGTGCTCAGGAAGTTCAGAGGGAAGTAATCTGAGGCTGAGTGGATAATCAGGGCAGTCTTCCTACAAGAAGCAAATTTTGAACAAAACGTCCCTTGGGAGATAGATTCAGGTCATGGAAATACAAAGGTACTTATGTAACTTCACAGAGACCCCAAAATACACATATGGTTTTCTGATCTCAGCTCAAGATACAGACATGTACATAGGCAGACACACATGCACACTCAGTTATGCCAACAGTTACAGTCGAGGGAGATATAGGTGTGCACCGGATCATACATCCCTCACACACAACCAGACAACACCTAGCATCTTTCAGTCTCTGCCAAAGTGGTCCCTGCTCTCACTGAGATGCACAAAAAGTGGTTCATTAGTATTAAAACCACATCACTGCCGAAGTGCAGAAGAGTCAGATTTATAACATTAGACATTTTTAGTGGAAAATGTAAATACATGGCAGAGAAGGCTGGGCACATGTCCCTTGAAACCATTACCTCACAAAGCTTACCAAGGGTCTAGGCCTTTCACAGAGAAAGACTATTCAGTCTAAGCAACATCCAAGATCATCTTATCAAAGCCTCATCAGAGGCTTTAAGGGACACAAGTGATCAACAAAGAAAATAAGAAATACTGGGACTTCCCTGGCTGTCCAGTGGTTAAGACTTCACCTTCCAATGTCGAGGGTGAGGATTTGATTCCTGGTTGGTGAGCAAAGATCCCACATGCCTTGTGGCCAAAAAACCAAAACATAAAACAGAAACAATGTTGTATCACATTCAATAAAGACTTTAAAAATGGTCCACATCAAAAAAATATTTAAAAAAAGAAAATAAGAAATACAAATAGCCAATAAAAAATATAAACACTATAGTGGCTCAGATGGCAAAGAATCTGCCTGCAGTGCAGGAGAGCCAGGTTTGATCCCTGAATGGGAAGGATCTGCTGGAGAAAGGCATGGCAACCCACTCCAGTATTCTTGCCTGGAGGAGCCCATGGACAGAGGAGCCCGGTGGGCTACAGTCCGTGGGGTCACAAAGAGTCAGACACGACTGAAGTGACTTAGCACAAGCACATATATAATTCTCTAATGTTATAAGATGTAAAAATATCTAAAAATACAAATACTGTTATATATAAATATATGAAATCAGCCTCACCTGAAGCTAAAGAAATGCAAATAAAAATGACATAATACCATGTTTGCCCTAATTTGAAAGAATAAAAAAGTTCAGCACTGGTTCAGATGAGAGTGTGGAGAACCGTTCTCTCAACCACAGCACTGGGGCTGGCAGTTTGGTCCATAATCATCTCAGGAGGCCACGTCTACCAGAAACACTACACACGTGCGTGCTCCCTGATCTGTAACTTCACTTCTATCTCTTGATGGAATACCCAGGTTAGCGCAGAAAGTTGTGTGTATCAGGCTTTCATTGTACTGGGTTTTGAAAATATGAAAAATTGGAAGCTATTTAAATACCGAGTAAAAGGAGACTGTTAAATAAAATATGGTATCCATTCAATGAAATACTATATCACTATTATAGGAATAATACAAGATTTCATGATGCTGAAAAATGTTGCAATACATAGCAAGATGCTGTAAATGAGAAAAGCAGAATCGATGCAGTACATAATCTGATACTCTTTGTAATACCAAAGCTAGTTAATGTATTCGGTGGTTAAACCAGGATATAAACTGCATTCTAGCAGTGGCCCTTTTGGCTAAATGTTAAATGTTGTCTAGAAATGTGCCTGGCATAAAATAGGCCCACAGTAAATATTTGTTAATTAAATATGTTTATACTTACTATGCACCAGGTAGTGTTGTAAGCACCAATAGAATATTTCAGTCTCTCAACAGCACTGTGCTCTAAGTCTTACAATGAACTCCACTGAGCCGTGAGGGTGTACGGAGAGGTTGAGTCAGCCAAATTGCCTCCGTCACCCAGTCGGTAAATGGTGAAGCCAAGATTCAGACTCAGGCAGCCTCAGTCCAAAGTCTTAACTCAAACACTCTCTGGACATGTGTGCAGAGAAAAATCTGAAAGGTTGTACACCAACACATCAGTAGCAGTGATTCAGGCAATGCTGGGTGGTGGGATTACTTAAGCTTTTGTTTTCCTTTGTACTTATCAGAGTTTTCTAATTTCTCTACAGTGATGTAAAATTTAATTTCTGTGTGTGTGTGTGTGTGTGTGTGCTCAGTTGGGTCCGACCCTCTGGGACCCCCATGAACTGTAGCTCTCCAGGCTCCTCTGTCCACGGAATTCTCTAGGCAAGAATACTGGAATGGGCTTCTGTTTCCTCCTCCAGGGGATCTTCCCAACCCAGGGATTGAACCTGCGTCTCTTGCATCTCCTGCATTGGCAGGTGGACTCTCTACAACTGTGCCATCTCCAAAGCCCTTTAATTTTATTTGAAATAGCATGCGATGTCCTTTAATGGATGCTTTCTCTGACCAAAACAGGGGAAAAGTAGAGCAAAGGAAATGGGTTCTTAAGAGAGAGGGAAAAGATGAGGAACAAGTAGAATAGGGGTCTCTAACCTCTGGGCCTCCTGTTAGATCAGAGTGGCATTAGATTAGAAATAAACTGCACAACACTACTCTATTTAAAGTGGACCGCCAACAGAAACCTGTTGTATAGCACACTGAATTCTGCTCAATGCTATGTGCCAGCCTTCATGGGAGTAGGGTTTGGAGAATGGATGCATGCGTATGTATGGCTGAGTTCCTTCACTGTTCCCCTGAAACTATCACAGCATTGTTCATCGGCTATTCCCCAATACAAAATGTTCTTGGTGTTAAAAAATAATGATAAAATTTTTTAAAAAAGAAAAAAAGCCATTGTATAGGAAGTCTTTTTATCTAACACTTATATTACTAGATGACCAAGGAAAATATATCCATTTAAAACGAAGACCAAAAAAAAACAAATGAAGACTGAAATTTGAGAGTAAACAATGAATAAAAATTATCTATAAGGGTATTATTAAAGAATAAAAATGTATATTACAAAAAAAAAAAGAAATAAAGTGTAGAATAAATGTAATGTGCTTGAATTATCCAAAAATCATTGCCTACCACCACCACCCTAGTCCATGGAAAAATTGTCTCCCACCAAAATGGTCCTTGGTGCCAAAAAGGTTGGGGATTGCTGAAGCAGAGGGACCAAGTTTCTGCAAGCAAGGTAGAAAATTTCAGAAACTACAGGCCCCCTAACTTCCCATGTGTTCTTTGCTGTGTCCCTCAACCCGAGAGGATTCCAGGACACTCCTTGGGGTTGCCACGCTTCTGGAGAGACACATGGTGACCCTACGTTCAGGGCCTCTTGCAAGGCCATCCTCATGTGGACACACCATTTATGGGTGGAGCTGCATTTGCCCAAAGACATTTCTTGAAGTTCTGTACCGGACGTCAGGTGGGCATGAAGGGTACGACTTGAGAAAGATATAGACCCTGCCTTCAAGAAACTCAGAAATTGTTGGGGAGACAGACAAACTGAAAACACATAAACTCATTACAGAACTAATAAAACAGAAGGAAATTCAGGATGTTATAAGAGCATCTGATTCCTGTAACATCCTGTACTTGCCTGTGTCATAGAGTTTGTTGTTTTTTCTCTTTTAATTGTGTGCTTCCTCCTCCATCTCTCCAACTGTGCACACACTCCTTAAGAATTGGCACTGAACCTCACCCATGTTTGTGCCCCAGCGCTTGGCACAGAGTAGGCCGTTTAATCAACAGCAGCTTTGCCTGAATGGTTATACAGAAATGGTTCTGTCGATAACTTTTCCAGTTTGATCCATCAAGGATCAGGTTAAAGGAGAGAGGCTACACTGAAAAAAAAAAAAAAAAACATGCCTGGAGATCTCTCTGGCTCCGATGGAGTGAACCAAGTGGACAGACAGAAAGAAAGAGGAAGGAAAAAACTCCTAGGCTGTGTGAATGCAAGTCCAAGATCGAGTTAAGAAGCAGCTGATTTGTTTCGGTCAAAATAAATGTGGCTGCAACAGAGATGAGTCACGGAGGGCCTTTTAGTCACACTAAGTTCAGATTTAATCTTCCAAGCTATGAGGATTCAAAAAAATGGAAGAAGAGAGATGGCCAGATTTGGCTACAGGAAAGTCAGTATGGTAGCACCATGGAAGGTGGAAGAAAGTGGGCAAGTTAGAGGGAAAGAGGCCAGTTCAGTTGGGAGGTCCCTGCAAGGAAGCAGCCCAGAAAATGATGACCTGGATGAAGGCAAGGCTTCCAAGAATGCAGAGAAAAAGACATCCCAACATTATTTCCCTCCAGGCCAGCCTGAAATCATTCTCAGGCATGCAGAACAGTTAAAAATGACACTTGTGTGTGAAAAAGGCAAAGCTGATCTTGAGGACTTAGCCATATTGCCAACTCAGCAGCACCAATCCCCCAAGGCTTCACACCCCACTAGCACCTCAGCGCCCACCCCTCCCACAGGCGGGGACGAAGACATCCCGGCAGCCAGAGAAACACTCCGAAGCAGCAGCAGAGGGGGGAGAAGTACATTACAGAGCCCAGCATCTGTGGCAAGCAGCTGCCAAGCAACCTCCATGTGCTCCCGCAGCTGTCGGCGTGATGGCAACGGAAGAAGGAACAGAAGGACGAAAAGAAATTTCAGCAACAGGCTCCGAGCGCCAGGCAGGTAGGCGGGCCCTGGGGCAACACGGGCCGATCCACTGGGGCTCCTGGGAGCTGCTGCTTGCCTTGGAGAACGGCCACAGCTTCCCGGGCTGGGCTTTGCAGGACACCAATCCCCTCACCTGAACCAGGGACCCAGCGGAGTGGAGACTGGACTTGCCGAGCCAGCTTCCTTAGTTTGATTTCAAGGTTCCTGTCTCCATCTCTCTGAAGGTGCAATATGACTTATATCACTTGGTGTTCAAATCTGTGACTCAAAGCTCAGTGTGGTGGGAGACCTGTTTGAGAGATTCATGAGCCCCCTCACCACCAAACAATCAAGGAGATGGCCCAGGGTATTTCACGCAACTAAAACAGGGAATTACTGATTTTAACAGCAGGTTGAAGGCATGCATCATGTTGATTATTCACTCATTCATCCATTAATTCAGAGATTTACCAAGTACCAAGTATATAAGAATATGCTAGGCTTTGTAGCAGCTAAAAGAGACATGGAAGGTGAACTGATAATGCAGAGTTTGTCAAGCTGTACAGCTTACAAAGAACTCTATTCATTATTTTTCTTTTTACAACTAGAGCTAATATTCAGTCATTTGCATAGTCCAGGCGTTACAGATATTTACAGCCATTTACTACCCTGCCTGGCCAGGCTTCCCTGGTGGCTCAGTGGTAGAAAGTTCGCCTGATGATTCAGGAGAAGCAGGTTTGATCCCTGGGTCAGGAAGATCCTCTGGAGAAGGAAATGGTAACCCGGTATTCTTGCCTGGGAAATTCCATGAATAGAGGAGCCCAGTGGGCTACAGTCCCTGGGGTCACAAAGAGTCAGACACAACTGGCCTGTGACCACCTCCCAGTAAGTGACACAGTTAGGATTAGAACCCACAAGTTGCTTATGATAAATTTGGAAGACAAAGATATCAGAGAGATATGAAACAATTCTAGGGTGACATGAAAACAAGTATCTGATCTTGTGAGCCACAGATTAGACACAATATGTGGGTGAAATAAAACATAAGGGGAAGATCACCGCATACACAGGCAAACTTAGGGGGGATGCCATTTTGTGGTGGGGCTTAACAGGTGATAGAGACCTTGAAAAAAAAATTGGGGATTTGGATAGGGTTTTGGTCCTGGTTGTCAGGGAAACAGGCTCTGGACAGAATGCCCGGGTTCAAAACTCAGCTTTCCATGTATAAAATGAGGATAATAATAAGGGTATCTACTAAAGGATTGTTCTAAGGATCAGGAGATGATTTAGATAAAGCGCCTGATGCAGCATGTGCTCAGTAAGGGAGAGGGGTCATCCTTTCATTTCCCGTAGTATAGATGGTAAGTGGTAGCCGTCCCTTCTGCAGAGGCTCTTCATTTCCCATATATAACATCCAGGATGCTTAGTTGTGAGCCACAGAAACCACCTCTGGCTGATGATGATCTATGAATAATTAAACGGAGAAAGAATTTACTGAAAGGTAATTCAAAGAAAGCTGAGCGCCAAAGAATTGATGCTTTTGAACTGTGGTATTGGAGAAGACTCCTGAGAGTCCCTTGGACAGCAAGGAGATACAACCAGTCAATCTTAAAGGAAATCAGTCCTGAATATTCAGTGGAAGGACTGATGCTGAAGCTGAAACTCCGATACTTTGGCCACCTGATGCGAAGAACTGACTCATTGGAAAAGACCCTGATGCTGGGAAAGATTGAAGGCGGGAGGAGAAGGGGACGACAGAGGATGAGATGGTTGGATGGCATCAGCCACTCGATGGACATGAGTTTGAGCAAGCTCTGGGAGTTGGTGATGGACAGGGAAGCCTGGTGTGCTGCTGTCCATGGGGTCGCAAAGAGTTGGACAGGACTGAGCAACTGAACTGAAGGGAATTGACAGAATCACTAGAAAGGCTGAAGAATCAGGTAAGAAAATGGGCAAGAGTCAAGGGAGCCTGAACAAACAAGACCAGCGGTGGTCAAAGCCAGGCCTGGAGAGCCACCTGGAGAGAATGTCAGGATGCGTGCTGGATAGAACTCCACGGCCACACACGACAGAGGACGCTGCCTCAGCACTGCCATGGCCACTGGCTTGAGTACCCTGCTCCCTCTTCCTGTTAGCTCCAGAATCAAGGCCTGGGAGTGGGCATCTGACTAGCAGGCCCCAGGCACATGCCTTTGCCCTAGCTGCCACCGGGCAGGGGAGAGCTAGCCTCTGAAAATCCCATTTCCCCAATGCAGAAATAACCTGGCCTCCCACCAAGATTCATGCATAGGTAAAGTGTCCACACATTGAAAAAGGATTCAGAGGCTGAGCAGCTTAAAAACAACTGTCCAGCATACCATGCCAGGTGCACCCGCAACCAAATTCCTGCCTGCACCTCCAATCCCAAAGCCTAGGGCCACCTGACTTCAGACTTTACCATCTAGTGACACTAAACGCAGTGTGCTCCTTCAGTCCTCTGGGTAGGTTTATTCATTCCTCCTCTGCTTTTATATCTGCTTATTATCTACATAAACTTCCAGATGCAGGTGTCACTTCTGTCTACTTGATAAGCTGCCTGTGACTTCTACCGGTCGGATTAGCTGCCTTTCTCGGCGTTCTCACGGCATTCAGGGTATGCCTTCCTCTACGACTTAATACACTGAATTGAAAGCATTGAATGAAAGATCTGGCTTAGCAGTTCTCAAGCGTTAGAAATCTCAGAATCACCTGGAGAGCTTGTTAAAGCACAGACCCCTAAGCCCCATTTCAAGAGTTTCTCAGTTTTTCTGAGGTAAGGTCTGATTATTTGCTTTTCTAATAAGTTTCAGGTGATTCTGATAACATTTTACTGAGGCTATTAGCCTAGGAACCACACCCTAAGATCCAGGGACCTAACTTATAACTTTGAACCAATGGTTCTCACGTAGGGGCTGCTATACCCCACCTCATACTTCCACCCCTGGGTACATTTGGCAATATTTTGAGATGTTTTTGCTTGTCCCAACTAGGAGGGGAGTGGCTACTGACATCTAGTAGGTAGAGCCCACTCCCTACCCCAAGGACTGGAGTGAGTTGCCATTGCCTTCTCTGAACAAAAAATTACTCAGGCCCAAATATGAGAAGTTTTGTGGTTGAGAAACCATGATATGGACCATAAAATTCCTGAGGGCAGACACTTATTCAGCATCATATTCCCACATCTAACGTGTCGTGTAGTCTGTAGTATTTGTTCACACTATGTTTATTAATTGGAATCACTTGACTAAAGACCATGAATGTATCTTCTCAACCCCAAAATTGAAATCTAAGAAGTACAAGAGAGCCTGGAACTGAAGACATTAAATAGGAAGCAGACATAAAACGCATAAAACCAAATTGCTAGAAGTGAAATCACAGGAGAAGGAGCATCCAGACTTCTTATTGCCTGGTCCACCCCCAGCCCCACACAAACACCCCTCTCTGCATACCCACGCAAGTGACTGCAGCCTTCCAACATTTTCTCCTCAAACCTGCTCATCAGGCCTGTTAGTGAGTCTTCAATGACCATCTCCTCTTCTCTTTCACAGGACACATGGTCACACAAATAAAGATGACACTTTCCAACCTTCCCTCCAGCTGGTGTGGAAAGACCCAGCCAAAGCAACGTGAGCAGAAGCCATATGTGTGACTTTGAGTCACATCCTTAATCGGAGGTATGTGTCCCCCTTCCTCCCTTCTGCTGTTTTCAGTGTGAATGTGGGGAAGAGGCACCTTGGATCAAGCTGGTATAGGCCATACTCTGCAAAGGCAGAGCAAAATGTCGGCATGATCCTGGGCCCCTAGACAATCTCAAAGAGCAAAGCTACCATACAAGCACTTCACCTTCTTCCAGACTGTTCCATGGGAAAGATATTTGCATTTTGTATAAGCTACTCTTGAGAGTCCTTTGGACAGCAGGGCAATCAAATCAGTCAATCCTAAAGGAAATCAACCCTGAATAGTCATTGGAAGGGCTGATGCTGAAGCCCAAATACTTTGGTCACCTAACGCGAAGAGTCGCCTCATTGGAAAAGACCTTGATGCTGAGAAAGATTGAGGACAAAAGGAGGAGGGGGCGACAGAGGATGAGATGGTAGGATAGCATCACTGACTCAATGGAGCAAACTTTGGGAGATGATAAAGGACAGGGAAGCCTGGTGTACTGCAGTTCATGCGATTGCGGAATCGGATACAACTGAGCGACTGAACAACAACAAAGCCACTCTTTATTTTGAGTTTCTACTACAAGCAGCTGACCTCATATGCTAGCAAATATTCCTAATCAAACTTGAAATCCAGCTAATTTTCTCACCATCAACATACATTCCTTTTCTAAATTAAAATTAATAAAAAATATTCTTAGAACAACTAAAAGGACAGATTTATCAATCTAGTTATGTTTTCCATTAAGCATGAAAATATGAATAAGATCAATTCTGATGAAGATGTGATAAATTTATAGCAGCTGAGGCACAGATACAGAAGCTATTAAGTTATTTTGCATTTCAGTGACAGACCAATATGTAGGTATATTTTTCTCCATTAAAAAAAAAAAACATACATTCCTGGCCCCTGGAAAGCTAGAATATTCTCTCTGTGTGGTGGGACTCCAACAGTTTCTACATAGATCTATCTCCCTTACCTCAAACCCTACTCCACCTACTGTCCCAAAGATTCCTGCAGGCTCTCTCTCAGAAAAAGCCAAGGCTTCCATCTCTGGTAAATTATAACCCCTAGGAGGAATAACACATTATACTATTAATCAGTTTTTGTACCTGTGAAAGGCAGAACTGAGAATGTTCTGCTAAGGAGGGAAAAAAGGCTTTAAAATAAAAATGTGGCACCACTGAAAACCCATAAACCTCACAAATTTGCCTAAGATTGGTGTGAGGGTAGAGTCAAACCAAACACTGCCACAGTGACCCCGCTCTATTACGAATAACTCCTAAGTCTTATGACCCTCTTTAACCACTGACGCTGGCCTCAGTAGCACTGATCATACGGAGGAGAGTGGGGCCTCCCTGGTAGAGCCCGCACCCTCTGGGGAGGAATCACCTGCGTTGCCAGTCAGGTAAGTTGTACAAAGTTCCTGTCCTGTCCCTGGGAAGGGGAGAAGGAAAGTCACGCTCTTCCTCCTGGCTTTCTCGGCTCTCTGGCTCTAGCAGATGACATTGCCCTTCCCCACTTGTCCTTGACTGAGTAGACACTCTAATTTATCTAGAAGTCACTTTTCTTTTCATTTTGGGATCTGGTAAATGCTACCGTCTGCAGTTGACTCAGCCTGCCCTGAAGTGAAGGAATGTGTATAGTCTGTCAATCTCCACAGCTTTGGAGAATGTTTTAAATGGCATTTGGTGATTGAAAGCAAGATACAATTGCCCTGTGACAAAGAAGCTAATGATCAAGGCTCCTCTAATAGCTTTTATATTACTGTTAAGTCACAACACTCTCCTGCTACTTTTTATTCATGCAAATGAAGTACACATCAAATCAAAGCAAACTGTCTGTCAACAGGTTGGCTTAAAGACCAGAATCCTCTTTTGCTTCTCATTTTAAATAAAGAGCAAACAAGGACAGAAAAGAAACAAGATGGCACCTTTTGTGCTTGTTTTCATAATTTTTTTTTCCCCTTCCTTCTGTCCTCCTCCTGGAGTAAACCTGAAAGGTCACAGATAAGGTTTTTCATTTGTATCCCTGAGCCCAAGGTATTTGGAGATGATAAAAAACACACGCACTTGTTTGTTTTTTCCTTTTCACTTGGAGTCCTCCTGTCAAGGTGCCCAGAATAATGCTTCTGGAGCAGATGGGGAAGGCAGACGAAGCCGTGCTGGGAAACCACGTTTCCAGACGCGGTGTTTGTGTCAATCCTGTTCTTCAGCAGAAACAACCTCCTGGGGGGGGCCTGCCCCGCCATCCTCTGTACCTGCACACGGGTCCAACAGGACCTCTCACACTCGGCTATTCATAATGCTTATTAATTTGGCATCTGCTTCTAGAGACCCTATATTTTTCACCAGGCTTTGGCCCGATAGTGCTGTTGGAAAGGATCTTGCGATAAAGAGATGCATGTACAGCCAGGATAAACGCAGTCGTACCGCGGAGCAGAACACTAGAGGTGCCCCGGGAAGACAGCTGTTCCCGTCAGGTGTCTGCAGGCCCCTTAAGCCAGGAGGGAAGGAATTGGTGGGAAAATGCCTAAGACTTCACTGTTTCACTTTCAGTGTCAAAGATCATTGTCTTCTTATGGATGTTGTGATCGGTATTACTCAATGATACCTCTGGACTAAAAGGATCTGGGGAAAATAACCAAGAGCATAACTCTTCAAACCAGCCACTGCCCCCCCCCCCCCATAGCATTGCTGTGCTATTTCATTACCTTAGCTAGACCTCACACCCAGGGCCAGATGGCTATGATTAAAACATAGTCAGTCCTGTTGGGGTCTCTGAAAGGGGTCAATAGATAGCGTCCTGCTTCACCTGAGACAAAGGACTGGCAGAGCGGAGCTGAAATAAAACCTTTATCACCAATAAAGGCCAACTGGCAGGACACTGCTAAGTGTAAGAGCCCCAGATTTAGGCAGAATTGCTCTCCCCAGCACAGGTACACTGGACGCAGGAAGACGGCCCGTTCAGTGTAGAGGGGGCAGAGAACCACTTCCTGCGTTCAGTGTAGAGGGGGCAGAGAACCACTTCCTGCATTCAGTGTAGAGGGGGCAGAGAACCACTTCCTGCATTCAGTGTAGAGGGGGCAGAGAACCACTTCCTGCATTCAGTGTAGAGGGGGCAGAGAACCACTTCCTGCGTTCAGTGTAGAGGGGGCAGAGAACCACTTCCTGCATTCAGGCAGAGAACCACTTCCTGCGTTCAGTGTAGAGGGGGCAGAGAACCACTTCCTGCATTCAGGCAGAGAACCACTTCCTGCATTCAGTGTAGAGGGGGCAGAGAACCATTTCCTGCAGGCAGGCAGATGGCTCTGCAGAAGAAAAAGGGGAGAGGTGGGTGGGTCACACACATTTCTAGTTTGTTTTTCCTGAATATACAATGTGATAAATCACTCCCCTGGTCACAGAGCACCGGTTTGAGCTCCCTGAGTCGTACACCAAAATGATGCTTTTGAACTGTGGTGTTGGAGAAGATTCTGGAGAGTCCCTTGGACTGCAGGGAGATCAAACCAGTCAGTCCTAAAGGAAATCAACCCTGAATATTCATTGGAAGGACTGATGCTGAAACTGAAGCTCCAATACTTTGGCCACCTGATGCAAAGAGCCTTCTCATTGCAAAGGGCTCCGATGCTGGGGAAAATTGAGGGCAGAAGGAGAAGGGGGAAACAGAGGATGAGGTGGTTGGATGGCAGCACTGACTCAATGGACCTGAGTTTGAGCAAACTCTGGGAGACAGTGAAGGACAAGGAATCCTGGCATGCTGCAGTTCATAGGGTCGCAAAGAGTCAGACACGACTTAGCAGCTGAATACCAACAATATCTACTTTACATATGGTAGTGTACATGTTGGGGTGAGAGGTGGGAGAGAGGTTCAAGAGGGAGGGGACATGTGTATACTTATGGCTGATTCATGTTGGTGTATGGCAGAAACCAACGCAATATTGTAAAGCAATTATCCTCTAACTAAAAAGAAATAAATTTTAAAAAAGAAGATAAATAAATGTGCTAAGTTGTGTCCGATTCTTTGTGACCAAGGACTGTAGCCTGCCTGGCTCCTCTGTCCATGGGATTCTCCAAGCAAGAATACTGGAGTGGGTTGCCAATCCCTTCTCCAGAGGATCTTCCCAACCCAGGGATCGAATTTAGGTCTTCTGCATTGCATGTGGATTCTTTACTGTCTCAGCTACCAGGGAAGCCCCAAATAAATAAGTAAAAATATTAAAAAAAAAAAAAATCACTCCCCTGGAGCAAGTGAGTAAGGAGACGGAGATGGTCCTGAATGCCACACCTCCTACTTGGAAAAATATGCCAGGAGTGGGGAACAAGCTACCCCTCCCAGCACCATTGCAGGGTGAGGGAACAGACCCAGAGAGAACTTAGGAGATCTTGCTTATGACACCCAATTAAAAGATGCTGTCAAGTCTTTGGACTGCCAAATCCAAGGGTACCCTGTTATCCACGTCAACTGACTCTTGACCACAGGAGGACATCATCCTCGTGCAGCCACTGGCCATTTCCGACCCTTCCCCATGTGCCACATCCTTGACTGGTTTGGCTTCTCAGTTTTCATCCAAGTGCCAACACTCTCCTTCTCTCAGTTGATACTTAGAGCTCTGCAATCACCACCCAATACCCTCGCAGAAGACCTATGTCAGAGACGATAACCCCAAATTCCTTACAACTCGATTTACATGAGAAGCATGGTCTGGAGGACTGGGCAGGTCATTTACAGCCCAATCCATCCTTCTTTGTCTTGGACTCTTCATAAACAGCACTGTCTCCTCCAGCTTGACATTAAGAAGAAATTATAGAACAAAATTCTCTATTTTATTAACTAAAGGGAGTTGTTGAAAACATTGCCCATTTTGTTTCTCAGTCTTCTGAAATCAACACACACACACAAACACCTCTTTTAGGACTAAGAGTTGTGTTGTTATTGTTGTTGTTTTTCCTAGTTAGGATACTCTTTTCTTAAGGTCACTATAATTAATGTAAATTTTGTTTAAATCATGTCAATAAATTATTTTCTCTCTTTGATTTGGTCATCAAGTAGCTCAAAACCAAATCTGTGGTTCTGTGCCAGTTGAACAATGTAGGAGGCAGAAGCCTGTGTATCTGCAACTTCTCCCTCTCTGGAAACTCTCCTTCTCACCACCCCCTTCCCCCTGTCCTATTTATAGTCTCAAGACAACACTGTTTGTTTTCTATTTTACAGTGGACTAGGTATTCTTGGAGGAAATCATAAATTCCATGGAATGACAGAAATGGATAAAATGTATCCTTAATTTTCTTCATTAATTTGCAATAAATTAATTTTAAATTTTTATTAAAATAGCCAATGGATATAAATTACCTAGACTTTTAAATTTTATAATCAGAACAAAAAATTTAGTTTCATGTGAATTTCCAAGAATTTAATGGGTTTTTATATTGTTCATCAAATTTACACAATCAAAATAGGATTTCTTTTTATAATATTTGGTTGCTGACTCATCAATTGTCAATTATATTCTATTTTTCAACACAGTGACTTATTTAAACTTATTTTCTTTTATCACTTGGCTAATTCACAGTATTAAGAGAAGTATTCAAAGGATGAAGTATTTGACCGTTAATTCTGTTTTATTTTTACTAGTATATCCTAGATTAAAATCATTAAATATTTATGTTGCCACTTTATATGCCATAGAAAAAATATTGGCTGTTAGTAAACTTTGACAAAAGATTCTCACTAAACACATTTTCCAAAGACTTTCTCTGTTGGCATCTGCAGCTAAACTTAATCTCTTTTATATCCCATTGCCTCTTGAGATTGGAAGGGACTTTTTGGGTTCTTGTTTTGGTCAGTGTTTTCTCCCAGAAATATCAACTGTTGCTGTCATTCTTACTGAAGTTGGTTATCTCATTGTTGGTTCTATAAGCCAAGCTTATTTCTTGCAAAATATTTTTTAATAATCCAAAGTCCAACCACCAGACCAGTTGTCATCAGTTTGGCCTTTGATATCAGAAGTAAAAGGGACAGAAAGTGAGACCATTTTTTCCTATATCTTCTTCTCTTGTTCACTTCAATTTATAGAGAGTGAAGTTAGAGTTTTTGTTTTGTTTTGTTTTTAAAAGTCAGGTATATGATAAAATTTATTTTTTAAACAGAAATGAGACACTGAGTTCTTATATTCTTTTAGATTTTCACACACCTGATATTCAAGAACTCATTTCTTCATCCATTCATTCCCCAAATATTTACTCAGCACCCACTCTGTACTGGCATCATCATGTGAACAATCAAGGGAAAAATAAGCCATATTGTAGAGGAAGGCAGAGGAAAGAGGAGCTAAAACACCTGTCCCTTGGGGAGCCAACAGGCCACTTTAGGAAACACGGCAGGTCAAGGACCTAGTATATAGTAGGTGCTACATAGATGCAAGCCATAATGAGCTGTAACCACAAAAACAACTTAAGGCTTCTAATTCAACCACATGTCCACACAGATATAGACCAACCTCAGGAGCTGTGCCTGCAGTAGGAAATGGCAACCCACTCCAGTATCCTTGCCTAGAAATCCCGTGGACAGAGGAGGCTGTTGGGCTATAGTCCATGAGGTCACAAAGAGTTGTAAGTGACTGAGTGATTTAGCACACATGCATGCAGAAGCTGTGGGTTTCTCAGAAAGCAAAAGGGTTAGACTGCTAATTTAAATTCATCCATTTTATTTAAATAAATTTCCCCATGCAGTCACTTCCTGTTTTTTCCTCCCTAAAACGGGGGAGTATTTTAAGAATATAGGCTCCAAAACTAGGCTATGCAAATAGTTTAAAGAATTAATATTATATAAATTACATATCATAAAATGCAAGATCTTAAGATATTGAGCATTCGGTTTGATGAGTTTTACCAGTTGTAAACACCTAGGTAACCGCCACTTAAATGACAGACCATTTCCATTATCCCAGAAAGTTTCCTTAAGCCCTTTACCGGGCAATCTCTTTCTGATTTCTATGACTATAGATTAATTTTATTCTATAATTTCAGGCACATGGAATCATGGAGCATGTATACTCTCATGTCTAGCTTCACTTAAATCGTGTTTTTGAGATGTTGTTGCATTTATTAGTAGTTTATCCTTTTGTACTGCTGAATTGTATTCCACTATGCAGATAAACTACTGTTTGTTTATCCATTCTCTTGTCAGTGGAAATCTGGGTTGTTTGCACTCTTTGGTGATTACGACTAAAATTGCTATCATCATTTTTGTAAAAGCCATTTTGTACACATATATTTTCATTTCTTTTTTTTAGTAAGAACCTAGAATTTAGTATTTCTGGGTTATAGAGTAGATATATGATCAACTTTCTAAGAAACTACTAAGTAGTTCTCCAAAGTGGTGGGTCATTTTTACACCACTGCCAACAGACATATCAAAGTTCTGGTTGTACCATATGCTCACACTTGGTATTGACCATCTTTCTGGGTTTTAGCCACTTCCATGTTGGTAAAATAGTAGCTCACTGTGGTTTAATTTGCACATTCTTGATGGCTACTGGCTTCCTTGGTGGCTCAGATGGTAAAGAAGCTGCCTGCAATGCAAAAGACCTGGGTTCAATCCCTGGGTCAGGAAGATCCCCTGAAGAAGGAAATGGCAACCCACTCCAGTATTCTTGCCTAGAAAATTCCATGGACAGAGGAGCTGACAGGCTACAGTCCATGGGGTCACAAAGAGTAGGACATAACTGAGCAACTAGCACACATGCAATGGTTTTTCATTTATTTCTTGCTATTTGCACGAGATCTTCTGTGAAATGTCTGTTCAAGATTTTTGCCCCCTTTTTTATTTGACTTCTTATTGTTGATTTGTAGAAATTCTTTACATATTATGGATATGTGATTTTTATATATCTATATATTACATTTTTTCCTCAGTCTGTGCCTTGAACATTCATTTTCTTAGAGATGGATCAGACCTCACCTGGTCCCTTTATAGCTGAGTTCTCTGGGGAGAAATTTAGAACTACAGTCTTTTTAATATCACTAATCATCAACCTTTTCTTTCATCATACAAAGAAAGACTTTTCTCTAATTCTCTTCCTCTCTACTCTCTGTTCCTTTGTTGATGGTCTTTGTTGAACTTAGCATGTCCCTATGTAGTCATCTATGTATCCCTAGTCTGAACTAATTACTTCATTCTCTAAACACACATAGCACTTTACTTATTTCTTCATTTCTTTCTAAGTTAATATTTTATATATCTTCAATCCAGACCACCATATTTAACCATACATAGGACTTCCCTGGAGCTCAGTTGGCAAAGAATCTGCCTGCGATGCAGGCGGCTAGGGTTTGATCCCTGGGCCGGGAAGATCCCCTGGAGAAAAAAATGGCAACCCACTCCAGTAACCTTGCCTGGAAAATCTCATGGAAAGAGGAGCGTGGCGGGCTACAGTCCAAGGGTTGGCAAGAATCAGACACAACTTAGCAGCTAAACCACCACAAATGCCTACTTGGACATTCCCCTCAAACTCTGCAGCCTCCAAATGGAATCCTTTACTACACCCCTTGCAAAGATAGTCCTTCTTTAGGCTTCCTGTTATTGTAAGTGCCAGCACCATATACCAAGCTCTTAATCCAGAAATCTAGCTGTGTTTTGATTCCCATATCCAATCCCTCAGGCAGGGTCATTGATCTTACGACCCTCACTCCCCCAAATCTTGGATTGATCCATTTGTTTCCACCCTTTTGCCCCATTGTGTCATTTCTCATCCAGATTTCTATTTCGGCTTTATCATCTTTCTCCCCACTATACTCCAACTATGTGGGCTTCCAGGGAGTTTCTAGAATATACCAAGATTTTTCTTCTCAGACTTTTGCATTTGAAGTTCCCTTTGTCTACAGTGCTCTTCTCTAGGGCTTCCTTGATCTGAAATAGCACCAGTCTACCCACCCGGAGTCTTCTCTTGTGTTGTTGGAAGAGGGTGTTTGCTATGACCAGTGCATTCTCTTGGCAAAACTCTATTAGCCTTTGCCCTGCTTCATTCCATACTCCAAGGGCAAATTTGCCTGTTACTTCAGGTGTTTCTTGACATGAAATTAAAAGACGCTTACTGCTTGGAAGAAAAGTTATGACCAACCTAGATAGCATATTAAAAAGCAGAGACATTGCTTTGCCAACAAAGGTCCATCTGGTCAAGGCTATGGTTTTTCCAGTGGTCATGTATGGATATGAGAGTTGGACTGTGAAGAAAGCTGAGTGCCGAAAAATTGATGGTTTTGAACTGTGGTGTTGGAGAAGACTCTTGAGAGTCCCTTGGACTGCAAGGAGATCCAACCAGTCCATCCTGAAGGAGATCAGTCCCGGGTGTTCATTGGAAGGACTGATGCTGAAGCTGAAACTCCAATACTTTGGTCACCTCATGCGAAGAGTTGACTCATTGGAAAAGACCCTGATGCTGGGAGGGATTAGGGGCAGGAGGAGAAGGGGGCGACAGAGGATGAGATGGCTGGATGGCATCACCGACTCGATGGGCATGAGTTTGAGTAAACTCCAGGAGTTGGTGATGGACAGGGAGACCTGGAATGCTGCGATTCATGGGGTCGCAGAGTCAGACATGACTGAGTGACTGAACTGACTGACCCACCCGGATACTCTCTATCACAATATGCTCTTTATCTCCTTCTGAGGATTTATCCCAAACTGTGGTCACATTTTCCCTGTTGCTTTCCCCTACAAGGTGTAAGTTTCCAGAGGGTAGATTCCCTTTTGTTTGTTAGTATATCTCCATGTCTGGCACATAATAGATACTTACTGAGGCTCGTTGAATGAAAGAAAGTTTTCCTCACCAATTCAAACGTAGGATCAGGTCTTTTTCATTTTCTATCCACCCCAAAATATTTCTTTGCAAATAATAGGTATTATAAATGCCTCCTTAAGTGGGTTACATTGATTTCCTTCAATGTCTCTGGCTGACTGCAACACTTTTCCCAAATTAGCTTTTCTGATCTTCATATAGCCACCAATCTATTCCCTCCCTAGCTTATCTATACCAAATCCCAGATTTGTTGTTTCTCTAAAGATCTATGCACGGCATACATACAGCTGTACCTACTAGATACCAAATAATTGCCTAAAGTAATTTCAGGTGGATTCTATCAATTTGGTGAAGAAAAACCAGCAGCCTACCAGAGCTGACTACTCAGCTCCATCAGACAGGTAAAGACTGCGTCCAGGCACAAACCCTTGCTGTTTCCTGCACCTTCCTCTGCTTGGTATCACGCTCGGCTCTCACGAGGGTGTTTGAGTTTGGTTCTCTCAGCCAAGTGGCAGATGGAGAAATTGTTTGTGATTGAGAAGAGAATATTTTATCAGACTTCCTACAAATGGGGTCCACTGAATTTTAATCTGACGAAAAAGGAGGAAAAGTCTCAACAGGACATCCTGTAAGGTCGCCTCAGGAATTGGTATGTTTTGGGTCAACACTCAGTCAATAGATGATAAACTTTCAAGGGCAACTGAGAGAGTCCTGAAACAGATACCTCCCTGGTCCCTCCAGCCTGCTGGGGAAGGCCGCGGGGCAGAAGGGAACCTGGGTCAGGAGCCAGGAAGTCTGTCTTCCAGACCTGGTTCTGGCCCTGACTTCTTAGGTCACTGCCTGTTGTTGATGTCACCGTCAGTGTCTCGGTCACCCCACCTGTACCAAAAAAAAAAAAAAGGAAAGGGTACATCCTACTCCTCCCAACTGGGTTGTGAAGAAAATTAATTGAGAAATGAATACGCTATCCAGATAGATGAAGCAAAAGTTGTTTTTGAAATTAATAATATTTTATTCTTTTCTCTGTCGTACAACTCCACAATAGGTTCTGTATCATATTGATAGCCACTGATGTTTATTGAGTAGTTGCTGTGCGCCGGGTACATGCAAATATATACATGCAAACTGCACTTCACATGAATTGTCTCCTATAATTCGCTTTAAACCCTGGGGAAGGATGCTAAAGAGGGCATAAAAATATGAAAAACGGCATATCTTTTAAATGGATTTCAACATTACCTAAGTGTTGGTCACTCAGTTGTGTCTGACTCTTTGCAACACCATGGACGGTAGCCCACCAGGCTCCTCTGTCCATGGAATTCTCCAGGCAAGAATACTGGAGTGGGATGCCATGCCCTCCTCCAAGGGATCTTTCCATCCCAGGGATTGAACCCAGGTCTCCTGTATTGCAGGCAGATTCTCTAATATCTGAGCTACCAGGGAAGCCCCAATATTAACCTAGGGCCTGATCAGTAAATGCTCCTGGAAACCAACGGCTGAGGCAGTGTGCCATGCCTCAGAAAATATTTTCACAGGCAAATTGAAATGATGAACGAGATATCCATCCCCCAACACTGCATTGCCACCACCTGTGAATTACTCCTCCCTGCCTCCCTCATACACAGGTACAGTGTACATACACAAACATACACAAATAATAATAGTCCAGATTATTGTGTACCGACTATGTGCCAAGTATTTTACATATATGATCTCAATTACTCATTATGTCAGTCCTTGGAGTAGGTACTATTTTTAGTCCCAAGATAATGGAACAGAGAGATGGGGAGTAACTTGCCCAAGATAGGGGAAAATGATAGACCAGAACTGGAGCCCAGTCTTTGGGCAATCAAGAGCTTGCTATTTTATCCACTACTCCATACTGCCTCTTGATGCATTTTTTTCTCATTTTAATATTTTTGAATTAAGTTTTACAACTGATTTGAACATTTAATATTATAACAGTGCATGCTCAGTCACTCAGTGGTGTCTGACTCTTTGCCACCCTATCGACTGTTGTCTGCCAGGCTCCTCTGTCCATGGAATTCTCCAGGCAAGAATTGTCATTTCCTCTTCCAGAGGATCTTCCCAACCCAGAGATCAAACCCACATCTCCTGCATCTCCTGCATCGGCATGCAAATTCTTTACCACTGAGCCACCTGGAAAGCCCCAGTATGGTAGCAGAGGGCTTTTTAAATCCTCAGAAAACAAACGGTTGTTATTCAAACAGTGGTACCTAAGAATAGAGGAAATAGAATGGGAAGAACACCACAGAGAAGAAGGGACACATAACTGCGGGGCAGGAAACCTGGCTCTCATTTCAGCTCGGCCAGTACCGGCCCTGTGACCCAGGACAAGCCACTTGGCCTCTCGGAGCCTCTGGTTAGAAAATGAGGGCATGTAGCTAAAAGATACTGAAACTTCACACATGCTCTAAACCCCTACATGGAATGTAGTGCAAGTGAGCGTGTATAGGACTGCCCTCCAATCAACAGGCTGGCCGGTGCCTCAGTAGCTCAGGGAGATTATCAGAGGCCCCGGCAGACCTCAGCCCCAGGCTACGTGCATTGCTCTCGTCCCGGGCCCTTTCTGCGGCTCTGAAAACACAGGCTGGATCCAAGGTGCCTGTTCCAGCATCACTTCTGTTTACCCCACCATCAGGATGGTGTCATTTAGCCAGAGCCATCATTCATAGTCACACCAAATGGCCCATGGAAGAAAAGTTGGTTACACTCGAAGAACAGATGACAAGTGACAGGCCCCGCTCCTGATTTTCCACAATAACAGAAGAGACCAGCAACTGCCGCGGTGGTCCAACACGCGCACAAACTACTCTCTTCCAAGCAGACTCTTTCAACTGACGTCTGCCCCTCTCTGGGGACTAAAGAGCATCCCTGGTCTCTTGCGAAGCTGAGCATCCCCATCCTTCCACGGGTAATCCTGGGAGACCCACTCCCAGCAGCCCCACTCATCTGAGTTCTGCTGCTCACTTTTATTTTGTGAATCAAAGTTAATCATATAACTCCTTTGCATATGCAGTGCTGCCAAAGGAAGCAGAACTGGCATAGGGTGGTGGTGAGACTGAACTGACAGCCAAAAACAAGAGGGGGAAGGAAAGAATATAGAAGTTCTCAGCCAAAAGCAGTAACTGGAGACAGCTGAGCTGACGCTACCGGACAGGTCTATACCCCTCTGTTTTGGCTAATGGATTGCAAAATGAGACTGTCTCAGTCAATGACCAGACACCTGTCTGCTGCCTACAGGATCATCAGAAGTTTCAGTGACTGAGAGCAAGAATTATCAGGATTTTTCTGGCCTGTTCTGCAGAGGCAGTTCAGTTCCAATGTTAACATTTTACTAAACAGGCTAGGTCCAGTAGAACCATTTTAAAAAATTTTATTGAAGAATAGTCAATTTACAATGTTGTGTTAATTTCTGCTGTAAAACCAAGTGATTCAGTTTATATATATATATACATATATATATATATATACACACATGCATATTCTTTTTCTTATTCTTTTCCATATGGTTTATCACACAATATTGAATATAGTTCCCTGTGCTATACAGTAAGACCTTGTTGTTTATTAGTTTTAACATATTTTTTTAAAGTTGACCCATGTAAAATTGCTATTTGCCCATTTTTGACCTACAAGAGTAGAAATATCGTGAGGTTCAACCTAATATTTTTTAGCAAGCCACTGTCCTAGGTGTTGAAAATATAAAGAGAGATAAGACACAATATGTCCTCAAGGGGCTGCCAAAAGACAACCTCATAGAGAATTAGCTGCAGGTTGGGTGTGCTGGATACTATGAGAAAGAGGTACGGAGGAAAGGGGGTGGGAAGTGGGGTAGAAATGCAGTGTCCTGAAGCAGGAGTTTGCTCCTTTCATTTAGCAGGAGTCCGGATCCATTGGAATAAACACTAGTGCTGCCCCCCGCTTCTTGCCATCTAAGCATCTGAGGACCAAACAGCAAAGCTAGAGTCTCCAAGCAAGTGTAAGAGCAGACTGAGTTCTGAACCTGTCAACCTTGACTGAGTCTCTTAAGCATTTGTTATTTTTATGGGCCCCTGAATGCTTCCCTTGAATATTAATTTTCCTCAATTCTTTAAGTATATATTAGTTATTACATATTTTTGATTAATATTTGATGGCCGCTTAGGCTGCTGAGAGCTCTCATAAATTTCCCAAGTGGATATCTGGCACTCGGTAAGTGTGGGAGACCCTGCGTGTAGAGCAAAGACATCAATCATTTTAAGTCTCTGACTCCACACCTTAATACCCAAAGATATATTGCTAAGAAGCCCATAACAAGTCATTAAAAATGAATGTCTTGTGGCAGTTTTCATGCCTGCAGAATTCCACAGCAGAGGGAGGGGAACCTGGGATATGGCAGAGCCCAGAGAGCACGCTAACACCTCTCTGGGCATGTTTTAAAATGCTCTATTTCCCACTCCATAACTAGCTACATCATTTGCGAGGTCCAGTGCAAAATGAAAATTCAGGGCCCTTGTTCTACAGTTATTAAGCACTCTGACAAAGCAACAGGGTTGCATTAAAGAAGCGTGGGACCTCTCTAAGTGTGGGGTTCAATATGACTATGCAGGGCACACACCCATAAAGCCAGCTGTCCCTCTCTCTGCCCTCCCCAGGACCCTCATCTCCCTCTGTCTGGAACTTAGTCTCTGTCTGTAAGTGTTTTCAATAAAAACAACAACAATAGCATTTTTTTGAGATACAAATGAGGGCACTCTATATTCTTGAACTTTTCATCCACTCATAAGATCAGAGAGGGTTCATCTCAGCTACCATAAAAGGATGATAATTACCTCTGTTCTACAAATGGGGAAATTGAAACCTGTGATGGTTAATTTTATGTGTCAATCTCACTGGGCCACGAGGCATCCAGATATTTGGCCAAACATTATTCTAGGTGCTTCTGCGAGTGCTTTTGATGAGATTAAATAGGTAGGCTGACTAAAGCAGATTGCCCTTCCTAATGTGGGTGGGCCTCATCCAATCAGTTGAAAACCTGAAGAGAACAGAAAGGCTGGCCCCTTTCTTGAGTAGTAACAGGGAACTGTTACTCCTTGAGGTTACTTGAAGTTACTCCTTGAGGAGTAACAGGGAACTCCTGCTTGACTAACTCTGAGCTGGGACATGAGATTTTCCCTGCCTTTGGACTTGAACTAAAAGATTAGTTCTTCCTGGGTTTCCAGCCTGCCAACTGCAGATCTGGGGCCTTGTGAGCCAATTCCCGTGCATGTACATTGTACATAAATGAATCAAGGTGCTCAGTCACTCAGTCATGTCTGACTCTTTGCAACTCCATGGACTGTAGTTCACCAGGCTCCTCGGTCCATGGAATTCTCCAGGCAAGAATACTGGAGGGGGTTGCTGTTCCCTTCTCCAGGGGATCTTCCCGACCCAGGGATGGAATCCCTGCAGGCAGATCCTTTCCCGTCTGAGCCAGTGAGATGCAGCACAAGGTAAAGGCAGTGATGGGGACTTCTCTGCGGTCACACATCCTGCCACTTCTTGCACAGCCTCGCCTCCTCCCCAGAGCTCTGCATCCTTCCAGCCTCGTTCACTTTTTCATTTACTTCCCTGTGCTTAGTCTTGTGGCAGTTATTTAGACAAGTAGCTTTTAAAACAGGGGCAATTTTAACCCCCAGGGAACATTTGGCAATGACTAAAGACAGTTTAAGTTGTCGCAACTATGGGGGTGCTCCTGGTGCTACTGGCAGAAGCCAGGGATGCTGCTAAACATCCCATAGCACACAGGACAAAGAGTCATCCAGTCCGAACGTCAACAGTGCCGCAGCTGATAAATCCTGATTGAGACCCAGGGTGGCAAGTTTCTGCCACGAGGGCTCCTCCTCCCCACTTCCCCTCTGTCTTTTGCTGTCACATCGAGTTGATCAGGGCATTCATTCCCTCTGAGCCCAATTCTAAACTCAGAGTCCTCTCAACATAGGGCTCCAGGCAGTTGCTAATAAGTGATAGGTGCTGAAATGGAAAACCCTTATGTCAGACACTTTCATGTTGGCCGTCTTTACCTAATGATATTGTAACCCTTTGAAGGAAAGATCGTGTTTTCTATATGATATAGTCTTGGAGAGCTCCGAGAGGAAGACAGAAATTGATGGGGTGGGGCGGGGAGGGGCGGAGAAAGAGGGAGGCGGACATAAAGAAAATTAAAGAGAAAAGAAGAGAAGAAAGAGAAACAGAAGTGTAGATGAAAAAGGAACAGAAAATAGAAGAAATAAAGTTCAAAATGAGGCAACATTGAGATGAATATCTCTGAAATAACTGAAGCAGCCTCTCTATTGGAGGAGTTTATTTCATATACTCTTTTTTCTTTTTGGCTTTGCAGGGTCTTAGTTGCCACACGTGGGATCTTCAGTTGCAGCATATGAGATCAATTTCCCTGACCAGGGATTGAACTCAGGCCCGCTGCATTAGGAGAACAGCATCATAGCCACTGAACCACCAGTGAAGTCCCTTTTGTATATTCTTAACATGGCTCCTCAAAGTCCCAGGAACCAGCACCATAATTTCCCTGTGGTCAAGAGGCTGACTCCCTGTCATGAAGACCTAGTCCCTATACTCTTTTAGTTCACACAGGCTCTGTATAAGAATTCTCCAGTCCCTCCCAGACCCCCCAGTGGCCCCCGGGTACAGAGCTTTCTTGCGAAGTGGTGTGGAAGACCTGTCATTTTGCTGTCATTGTCCCTGAAGGCCACAGAGAGTGCCCCCCAAAGAACTAGGTTCAAGGTTCTTCTCAAATGTCTGTGAGCCTTCACTTGGTGTGGATTGCGGCTTAAGACAAGGGCCCCCATCCTCGTGATAAACGGCCAGCAACGGTAACTTCGAGGGAAAAGAAAACCCTACGCAGTGCTGACTGTTGACAATCTCGATGGATACATTCTGTGTGCTTTTATAGCTTAGATCTTCAGAAAAGATATGGCAGGCCCTTCGTGTTTAAGGGTTTATGCCATGAGAGTGGCACAGTGACACGTCTGTTTTGAACTTTTCCCTAACAAGTGAGGAAATGCAGGCCAAAATGCTCATGTATGCCGAGGGCACTTCTGAGAAAATAACAAGGCTTGAGACTGAGTAATCAAAGTGATCAATTTGTTGGAAAAAAATACTCTTTGAAGGCACGTATAATTTTTGGCACCGTGCATCTTGGGATTTTTTTTTTCCCCCACAACATTGCCAACTAAAAGCCCAAGCACCGTCTGTGTTCAGATGCTTCCATTCGTCTCTACCAGCTGAACTCACCCTGTCTAAGGTCCAAAGCATTTGCTCAGTGTGCTTCCTGCCCTCAGCATCTACAGTAGCCAGACTCACAACCCCCTTCCACTGACTTTTTTAAATGTTTTTTTTTTTTTCTTGAACGTATTCCTATTCTCAGAGTCCATCTGTTAAGTCTTTTCATCAGTGGCGTATTTGAGACCCCATGCCATGCAAAATTCCACAAAGGAACCTTCTTTGTCCATTGTGAAATGAAGTGATTCCCTCCCTCCTCTCTGTGAAAGAGGGCTGCTTGGATGAGATCCCAATGCCTGGAGAAAGAAGATGGACGGGGCAGAAGAGACCGCCATCCTCCTTGGAGTCTTATTTCACTCCTGCTACTGCCTTTCCACAGGGTGGACCAGAGTGACACCAGTGACTGAACCTCACAGAACAGCTGAGCCATAGCATGCAGGTAATTCAGGGAAGTTTAAAAGGCTTTAGCCAAAGGGAGGGCCACGCGTATATTTAGCATCTGCACAGCCATGGCATTTTCCGAGAAAACTCCAAGAAAGAAAGTCACAGGACCACCGCACCTTTCCCAGTGACTTCTGAGCTGCTCGCTTTGTGCCCCTTTAGTTTGGAGGCAGCCAGGCCCACGGGGACCTGCGTGGGGAACAGCTCTGCCTCACTCCCACTGAGAAAGACAGGCATCTTTCGTCACCTTTGCCTCCTGTAGAGAAGGGGCTGGTTCTCATGTTTTCCCCCAGCTCCACAGCTCAGGGCTTTGCTAAT
Organism: Cervus elaphus; assembly: GCF_910594005.1. NCBI lineage: Eukaryota > Metazoa > Chordata > Mammalia > Artiodactyla > Cervidae > Cervus > Cervus elaphus. Next base: position 70,801,439 of record NC_057828.1, on the reverse strand, counting down.
CTTGCTGAACACTTCAGTTTTTAGATGGTATATCAATGAGGCATTCAAACAGAGCAGTTTATACACAAAAATTCTGTCTGCTTTGTAAAAGATTATCCTTTTATAAACACTCTGCAGAAAACATAAAAGCAAATAGGGGACAGCACATAGAACAGGAAAGATGTTAGCAGGGAGATTAATACTGAATGGGTCGAAATGAATGGCGCTTACTAAAACGAGGTCCAGATACTTTGGCTGCAGTGAAACATAAATAATGGGAATGACACATCGTTTATTCGGGATAATGAGTTGATGCAAAGTAGAGGCCTAGGACAAGAGATTAAAGATTAAATATCCATCTCCTGATGAATATCAGTTGCCAACTTTAACCTTTTCCTTCCAAAAGTACAATTTTCCTCTCACAAGTATACATGCTTCCGTTACAGTACAGAAATCGGATCTTTAAAAAACAGCAAATACCACTTGAATCACTTTCTGATCCTGGTGGAAAATGTTGTTTCTCGTTTCAAGACAGGAAGTGCAATTTTTTTCTCTTCCTAGTCTCTAGCCCCTGAAAACTGATTTAAAGAAAAGCTTTCCCGTCCATATTCTGCATTGGAGAACTCTAGTTTAGGGACTCTGCTCACATCTCCTCATTCATCCATTGAACAAGAAAGTTTTTCAAAACAAAAAGGAAAGGGAGACTGACTGAACCAAGTATGGATTTCATGTGGCCGGTGAGCCCCATAGAGTGAGAGCGTGAGACAAACCTTAGAAATCATCTTATCCTGACTCCGCAGCTGGTTGGGGAAGAAAACTGAGGCCCGCAACCGGGGCGTGTCCAGACAGAGTTCCACAGCCAGTGAGAGGCAGACCCGTTCTAGAATGGGACCCCTGGCTTCCAGCCCCCTCCCTCTCCCCTGCACCCCGCTGTCTCTTTATTCCCTCAAGTTGGAAATAATGACCAAAGCAGCTTGCTGGAAGCGCCAGCACCCCACATGCTAAATTAAAGCCCTGAATTCATGAAAAACTTAGAATATTGGAAGCTCTGAATAAATAAGGGTTGGAAACAAAAATAAGAAAAGAAAAGAAAAGGAGGGAGGAGGGGAGGAGTTGGAGCAGTGGGAGAAAAATGGAGAAGAGAAGGATGCAAAAGGAACAGATAGTGATCACAGATGCCCACAACGCCAGCCACAGGGCCTGCCACCCCAGGCACAATTTTGGAACTATTTCCTTAGTGGCCCTTCTCTCTCAAGGCATAAGAAGAAATCGTGTGGTTTGTCTATTTCTTAAAGCCAAATAGCTGTCCACTGCTCACAAGGGAAGACCAGGAGATTGGTTCTGCGGCTGGTAGATACCAGTGGAATGAGGAGAGCAACAAGATTCAAAGATAGCATTAAAAAAAAAAAACAAAACAAAACAAAAATACAGACCACAAACCAAGCTGAAGCAGAAAACCATAGCAGGTTAATTCCACAGCCACTCACCTACAGAGAGCAAGGTCAGAATTTGGCTGGTGTCCCATGTAATATCAGTTTGGTGGTTTCGGTCTATGCTCCAGGGAACATTTGTCTCCATGCCAAACCAACATGCATGCACGGTTGGCAGGCTGTCCTCCAGGCCAGGAATGAGGAGTGTGGAAGTGTATCCATTTTCACTTTGCAACTATCTGCATGCCATGCCTCCGCCACCGCTACTCTTTGGGCAAAGAGGGTAATTTATGCTTGAGAGTGAGGCTGTTTTCAGGTCTCTTACTCCACATGGGGGTGGTGAGGCTAGCAATTCCACTCTTTGCATCCCCTATCCTTGGGCGAATACTCTGAAGTTCATCATTTTGTTAGAGATGAAAATAACTGAACCACTTCCTAGATAAGAAAGGTAATACTGGGCCACCTGCCAGAACTGCTAAGTAGAGAAGAACTTTTTGAGTGCTGAAGATTGTGGTGCTGGAGAAGACTCTTGAGAGTCCCTTGGACAGAAAGGAGATCAAATCAATCCATCCTAAAGGAAATCAACCTTGACTATTCATTGGAAGGACTAACGCAGAAGCTGCAATACTTTGGCCACCTGATGTGAAGAGCTGACTCACTGGAAAAGACCCTGATGCTGGGAAACATTGAGGGCAAGAGAAGAAGGGGGCTCCAGAAGATGAGATGGTTAAATAACATCACTGACTCAATGGACTTGAGTTTGAGCAAACTCCGGGAGATAGTGAGGGACAGGGGAGTACAGTGTGATGCAATTCATGGGGTCACGAAGAGTCGGACACAACTGAGCAAATGAACAACAACAACCGTGTTTCCACTTTATAGGGGTAATCAAGAGAAAAGGCAAGATATTCATAGGATATGAAGCTGCCACTTTGGAAAAGAAAGGGTATAATGTTAAATAGAGAGCTTTAAAAGGGGCGTTCAGAAAGGGAGGCCATCATAAATTCAAACCTTGAGCATTCAGCATGCTCTGTACTAAAGACTCAGAAAAGAACCCCACCACCCAGCTTCCCTAAATTGAAAGGGTACACAAAAGAAAGCCCACTAATAAGCAGACACATCTACTATTTTTACCAAGTAATATGAGATAATAAGGTGCATGTAATAATGGAATCAAAAAGAGGGTAGCTACAAGGAGAAAGATTATAGAAGGACTTCCCAAATGCAGCATCACATTTTCATAGAATATTTTCAATGATGTCTAGAAAAAGAAATGCAAAAAAGCAAAATGGCAGTCTGAAGAGGCCTTACAAATAGCTGTGAAAAGAAGAGAAGTGAAAAGCAAAGGAGAAAAGGAAAGATATACCCATTTGAATGCAGAGTTCCAAAGAATAGCAAGGAGAGATAAGAATGCCTTCCTCAGCAATCAGTGCAAAGAAATAGAGGAAAACAACAGAATGGGAAAGACTAGAGATCTCTTCAAAAAAATTAGAGATACCAAGGCAACATTTCATGCAAAGATGGGCTCAAATAAAGGACAGAAATGGTACGGACTTAACAGAAGCAGAAGATATTAAGAAGAGGTGGCAAGAGTACACAGAAGAACTATACAAAAAAGATCTTCATGACCCAGATAATCACAATGGTGTGATCACTCACCTAGAGCCAGACATCCTGGAATGTGAAGTCAAGTGGGCCTCAGGAAGCATCACTATGAGCAAAGCTAGTGAAGGTGATGGAATTCCAGTTGAGCTATTTCAAATCCTGAAAGATGATGCTGTGAAAGTGCTGCACTCAATATGCCAGCAAATTTGGAAAACTCAGCAGTGGCCACAGGACTGGAAAAGGTCAGTTTTCATTCCAATCCCAAAGAAAGCCAAAGCCAAAGAATGCTCAAACTACCGCACAATTGCGCTCATCTCACACGCTAGTAAAGTAATGCTCAAAATTCTCCAAGCCAGTCTTCAGCAATATGTGAACCGTGAACTTCCAGATGTTCAAGCTGGTTTTAGAAAAGGCAGAGGAACCACAGATCAAATTGCCAACATCTGCTGGATCATCGACAAAGAAAGGAGTTCCAGAAAAACATCTATTTCTGCTTTATTGACTATATCAAAACTTTGACTGTGTGGATCACAATAAACTGTGGAAAATTCTGAAAGAGATGGGAATACCAGACCACCTGACCTGCTTCTTGAGAAACCTGTATGCAGGTCAGGAAGCAAGTTAGAACTGGACATGGAACAACAGACTGGTTCCAAATAGGAAAAGGAGTACGTCAAGGCTGTATATTGTCACCCTGCTTATTTAACTTATATGCAGAGTATACCATGAGAAACACTTGGCTGGATGAAGCACAAACTAGAATCAAGATTGCCAAGAGAAATATCAATAACCTCAGATATGCAGATGACACTACCTTTATGGCAGAAAGTAAAGAAGAACTAAAGAGTCTGTTGATGAAAGTGAAAAGAGGAGAGTGAAAATGTTGGCTTAAAGCTCAACGTTCAGAAAACGAAGATCATGGCATCCAGTCCCATCATTTCATGGGAAATAGGTGGGGAAACAGTGGAAACAGTAGCTGACTTTTTTTTTTTTTTTGGCTCCAAAATCACTGCAGATGGTGATTGCAGCCATGAAATTAAAAGATCCTTACTTCTTGGAAGGAAAGTTATGACCAACCTAGAGAGCATGTTAAAAAGCAGAGATGTTACTTTGCCAACAAAGGTCTGTCTAGCCAAAGCTATGGTTTTTCCAGTAGTCATGCATGGATGTAAGGGTTGGACTATAAAGAAAGCTGAGTGCTGAAGAATTGATGCTTTTGAACTGTGGTGTTGGAGAAGACTCTCGGGAGCCCCTTGGACTTCAAGGAGATCCATCCAGTCCATCCTAAAGGAGATCAGTCCTGGGTGTTCATTGAAAGGACTGATGTTGAAGCTGAAACTCCAATACTTTGGCCAACTGATGCAAAGAGCTGACTCATTTGAAAAGACCCTGATGCTGGGAAAGATTGAAGGTGAGAGAAGGGGATGACAGAGGATGAGATGGTTGGATGGCATCACCGACTCAGTGGACGTGAGTTTGAGTAAACTCCGGGAGTTGGTGATGGACAGGGAGGCCTGGTGCGCTGCAGTTCATGGGGTCGCAAAGACTCAGACACGACTGAGCGACTGAACTGAACTAGCACCAGTTGAGGTGATGATCAGCAACAAATAGTTAAAGACAGGATGTGGCACTGTGTTAGGAGTGATATTACACAGTGTCAGAAGAACGAAGCTATGTAGACAATGGGCCCATCCACAAAGGATTCCCAGTGAAATATTCCCAATACTTAAAGATGCAATCCACACTTTTCCAGGTATTACCAACATTCCCTCGTGGATGGAGCCTATTAATAGTTCCAACTATGAAAAGGCTGCAGCCTCCAAAATGATATCCTTGCATTTTTACCCTTCCAGAGACAATTTAGTGATTTGTAGAAGCAAAGATGGCTTCCCTCAAATTAATGGCCCCATGGTGAGTGAGGGATGGGAATGTCTTTCAAACTGGCACTGGAAACACTGACCTACTAGCAGATAGCTACTGAGGAACTCCCTAAATATGTTCTTCTTCCCAAATTATCAAATTCTTAGCACATGATAACACAAGGATCTTGATAGACCAAATTACCATTTTCTTCAAATACATTCACTGAAAAAAAATCAATGTTTTCATAGATAAGTGGATACAGTAAGTAAGAAAGAAAAAAAATACTCCCTTTTTATAGCCAAAACAAATGGTGAGTTCTGGAGGACTCTGACATACTTTCCAATTCTGGATCTGCCTGTAAGGTTGGTTTGTAGTTCAGACCAAAGTTAATTTTTTTTTTTTTTTTAATTTACAAAGGTACCTTAGGGCATGTTCTTCAGACTTGGACTTTCAACTCTGGAACAGTCAACTCTATATTTGTGTGAGGTCAGGTCAGGTAAGTTTGATCCTTATTAACTTGTTAACTCTATGCATTCTTCACAACTTGGACTTGGGCATCACACAGTAAGTGTTGGCTTCACTGAGAAGCAGCAGCAAGAACAGAAGTAGGCAGGGCCAAGACCCCAATGAAGGAAAATCGGAAAACCTTTCAAAGAGGTGTATTAAATGAGGGCTTCATTCAGACAGTGTTGATAGCCAACACGGTTATTAGCAGCAGAAGTCTCCAGTGAGGACACCCTGCCTGTCACTACAACTGCTCCTCCATCATCATTCTCTAGTGCAATAGCTCTCAGCCTAGTAGTCTAGGAGTTGTTTCAGATTCATCTAAGAAGCTTTTAAAGAACAAAGGTACCTTAGGGCATGTTCTTCAGACTTGGACTTTCAACTCTGGAACAGTCAACTCTATATTTGTGTGAGGTCAGGTCAGGTAAGTTTGATCCTTATTAACTTGTTAACTCTATGCATTCTTCACAACTTGGACTTGGGCATCACACAGTAAGTGTTGGCTTCACTGAGAAGCAGCAGCAAGAACAGAAGTAGGCAGGGCCAAGACCCCAATGAAGGAAAATCGGAAAACCTTTCAAAGAGGTGTATTAAATGAGGGCTTCATTCAGACAGTGTTGATAGCCAACACGGTTATTAGCAGCAGAAGTCTCCAGTGAGGACACCCTGCCTGTCACTACAACTGCTCCTCCATCATCATTCTCTAGTGCAATAGCTCTCAGCCTAGTAGTCTAGGAGTTGTTTCAGATTCATCTAAGAAGCTTTTAAAGAACACCCAAGCCCAAGCCTTAGACAGAGTTTCTGATTGAAGTGATCTAAGGTGAAGTGTGGGCGATGCATGTTCAGAAGTTCTTCCAGGGCTTCTAATGCAATCCAGAGTAAATAGTAGGCCGAATAATGTCTCCCAAAGATATTGGGTTCTAATTCCTGAAACCTGTAGATATTATCTTAAATGGCAAAAAGGGATGTTGCAGATGTAATTCAGAATCTTGAGATGGGGAGGTTATCCTGCTTTATTCAGGTGGGTTCTCTATATACTCACAATTGCACTTACACAAGAGAGGCAGAGGGAGATTTGACACAGGCAGCAGAAAAGGTGACATGGAGGTGGACAAGAGAGAGATCTGAAGATCTGGAGTGATACGGATCCATCTCCTGGGAGAGAAAAGGGCAAGAACTAGGAAGGAGATCTGGGCCCTAAATCAAAGGGCCATAGTCCTAACAGTGGGAGACTCTCCCCAGTCCAGACTGCTGTGGGAGAAATGAATAATGAGGGAGATTATTTACAAGGGGCATGAATGTGTACATTTGGTTCTTGGTTTGAGCAGAGAAGCACAATTCCAGACTGCACGGGCTACATGTCATGAGGATATCGATAGAGAACCAGGTTTGACTAATATCACCTCAAGCACTGAACAGGGAAAAGCAAGTGGGAACAACAACAAAAAGGCCTGCCACAGGCCTATCCAGAAAACTGTAGACACTGATAAATATTCAGATTATACAAGATACAGCTATCCTTTCATCTGCATACAAGATAGGACACTGGTTAAAATCCGTTAATCTCTAGGGGTTTCAGTATGCTCCCACTGTCCCCAGTTAAGTATGATCTATTTTGTTACATTTGTGCAGCATCTATTTTTAAAAATCACTTGAGCAAATCAAGAAAAGCAAGTACAATCCATTATACTGTTCTTTTTTAACTGCCTGTTCCAATGATAATACACAGACCCCAAAGGTAAAAATGATTGCCTGGACACTGCTTTGCAGGGTCAGTAACCAAGAAGATTCTCTCATCAGAATTTCCCAGGGATCTCACTCACTTGCTAGCCAGAGAAATACAACTGTGAAAAACCTAGAAGTTCCAGGACTAGAGAGAGAAATTAAGCAGCACTAAAAGCCTTACCTCCAACCAAAAATCTAGAATGATCAGGTAAAGGAAGAAGAGGTTTAGTAAAGTAGAAATACTCCAAGGGAGATTTCTTTGGTTGCAAGTAACAAACTTACCCACTCCTGCCAGGAAAAAAAATGGTGTCTTTTGTTTTGGTATGGTTTTACTCCTCCAATATGACCTCAAGAATGACCTCAATATGAGCCCAAAGAAAGGCAACACCAAAGAATGTTCAAACTACCCAAACTACCACATAACTACACTCATCTCACATGCTAGCAAAGTAACGCTCAAAATTCTACAAGCTAAGCTTCAACAGTACATGAACTGAGAATTTCCAGAAGTTCAAGTTGGATTTAGAAAAGGCAGAGGAAACAGAAATTAAATTGCCAACATCTGGCTGGATCATAGAAAAGGCAAGAGTTCCAGAAAAACATCTATTTCTGCTTCATTGACTACGCTGAAGTCTTTGACTGTGTAGGTCGCAACAAACTGAGGAAAATTCTTAAAGAGATGGGAATACCAGACCACCTTACCTGCCTCCTGAGAAATCCGTATGCAGGTTGAGAAGCAACAGTTAGAACCAGACATGGAACAACAGACTGGTTCCAAACAGGGAAAGGAGGACGTCAAGGCTGTATACTGTCACCCTGCTTATGTAACTTGTATGCAGAGTGCATCATGCGAAATGCCGGGCTGGATGAAGCACAAGCTGGAAACAAGATTGCCGGGAGAAATATCAATAACTGCAGATATGCAGATGATACACCACCCTTACGGCAGAAAGCAAACAGGAACTAAAGAGCCTCTTGATGACAGTGAAAGATGAGAGCGAAAAAGCTGGCTTAAAACTCATCATTCCAAAAACTAAGATCATGGCATCCAGTCCCATCACTTCATGGCAAATAGATGGGGAAACAATGGAAACAGTGACAGGCTATTCTCTTGGGCTCCAAAATCACTGCAGATGGTGACTGCAGCCATGAAACTAAGAGACGCTTGCTCCTTGGAAGAAAAGTTATGACCAACCTAGACAGCATATTAAAAAGCAGACATTACTTTGCCAACAAAGGTCCATCTAGTCAGTTCAGTTCAGTTTCGTAGCTCAGTCATGTCTGACTCTTTGCGACCCTGTGAACTGCAGCACGCCAGGCCTCCCTGTCCATCACCAACTCTAGGAGTCTACCCAAACTCATGTCCATTGAGTCGGTGATGCCATCCAGCCATCTCATCCGCTGCTGTCCCCTTCTCCTCCTGCCTTCAATCTTCCCCAACATCAGGGTCTTTTCAAATGAGTCAGTTCTTTGCATCAGTTGGCCAAAGTGTTGGAGTTTCAGCTTCAACATCAGTCCTTTCAATGAACACCCAGGACTTATCTCCTTTACGATGGACTGGTTGGATCTCCTTGCAGTCCAAGGGACACTCAAGACTCTTCACCAACACCACAGTTCAAAAGCATCAATTCTTCGGTGCTCAGCTTTCCTTATAGTCCAACTCTCACATCCATACATGACTACTAGAAAAACCATAGCCTTGACTAGACAGACCTTTGTTGGCAAAGTCTCTGTTTTTTAATATGCTGTCTAGGCTGGTCATAACTTTCCTTCCAAGGAGTAAGTGTCTTTTAATTTCATGGCTGCAATCACCATCTGCAGTGAATTTGGAGCCCCCGAAAATAAAGTCAGCCACTGTTTCCACTGTTTCCCCATCTATCTGCCATGAAGTGATGGGACCGGATGTCATGATCTTAGTTTTCCTATGGTTTTCCCAGTAATCATGTATGGATAATGAGAGTTGAACTATAAAGAAAGCTGAGCTTTTGAACTGCGGTGTTGGAGAAGATTCTTGAGAGTCCCTTGGACTGCAAGGAGATCCAACAAGTCCACCCTAAAGGAAATCAGTCCTGAATATTCATTGGAAGGACTGAGGCTGAAGCTGTATCTTTGGCCACCTAATACAAAGAGCCGACTTATTAGAAAAGACCCTGATGCTGGGAAAGACTGAAGGCGGGAAGAGAAGGGGACGACAGAGGAGGAGATGGTTGAATGGCATCACTGTCTCGATGGACATGAGCTTGAGGAAGCTCCAAGAGATGGTGAAGGACAAGGAAGCCTGGCCTTCTGCAGTCCATGGGGTTGCAAAGAGTCAGACACACCTGAGTGACTGAGCAACAACATCACTGCACAGTCCTAGGTCTTTCCCCTGAGTTACGCTTCCCTCAACCATAAGGGAAACCAGGCAAGAGGCCATCCAGTCTCCTTTTAGCCCTTCCCCACCCTGTACCCTAGAAAAGCCTCCTACTGTAGCTGAAAAAGCTTCAGTCTGGGTTCAAATCCCAGTTCTTGTGCCTATGATCCTGGGTGAATTCCTAAATTCTGAGTCTTCATTTCCTTATCTATAAAGTGAGAGAATTATGTCTGTTTTACAGGAAGAAATGACATGATGTACATTAAAAAAAAGAGCCTGGCACAGAAAAAGTACTCAACAAATATTAGTTCCTTTTCTTCTGAGGGAGAGTCTGCCGTGTCACCTTCATACACAGGGAGGATGGCATCGTAATAGTGTGTGGCTGCAACCAAGCAAAACACATGCGATGAACCAGGGAAATAAATGAATGGATTTGCCAGCAAGAGACATTGTTATTTTATCTCCCTGCCAAGCCTGATTTTCCCAGAGATAATGCATTTCTTTGGATAACTCAGCAACCACTCAATCCAGATATAGTCTCTCAGGCAGGCAACATGTTTACAGTCAAAATGCTCACTTCCACTTCAAGTTTCCAATCCCCTGCTGCTACTTTCTACAAACTTAATTAATTAGTTGCAGCTAACATTTGTTCAACCTCATGCAGCAACGGGAGACTGAAGGAAACAGGCTCTCATAAATTAAAAACATTTCAAAATATTGTCTTCTCCCAAGAAAACATTTCTTCTTCTTTTTTTTTTAAATTAACACTCCATTTGGATAACTTTAAGGTTTCAAAAGAAAACAAACATGGGAGTTCCAATGAATGTGGATTGTCTTTAACTATTGCATTGCCATTGATCTATGCCACCTAAGCACTGTCATCCCCTTAATAGATATGCAATGGGTCCTATACCTATCTCCTTTGTGATGCTTAGGTAATTATATCACATATGGTCCTGGTGTGAAAATGTCTGCCACACACTTCATCAGCCAGCAGATTAAGAGATGCCTAAACCCTAAGTGATAATGTTGTCTTAGAAAATTAAAAGCTCAACTGTCATATTGGAGGCAATGGTGTGTAGCAAAAGGGTATGGTAATTTTTTATTTTTCTTATTGATTTGGTTGTTTCACTACCAAGACATAATAACATTGGCTAAGATTAAGTAATAGGAAGAGCATCTAGGAAATGGCCCTCAAGCAGATGTCACTTCATCCCAACTGACTGATTCAAAGGGTTCAGATGGGGACTTTCTGATCTGTTGGCTTGGTGAAGAGCTACCTGTTGAGGATGTATAATCTCTTGGGGAAAGTTCCTCCAATGACCAACGAGTATGAGATAGTGTCCCAAGTGCTGCTTCTCCACTACCTGCCATGATTTTTAAACAGTGTTTCCTTTTCTGAAAAGGACAGTAGTATTCACCCTGTCTATAGCGCATGAGGTACTCTGAACAGTTCTACATAAACATATATTGCTGTTTTTGTTGTTACTCTTGTTGTGAGTAACAGTATGAAGAGCACTGAGCCTGGAGTTGTGACCTGAGTCCTAGTCACAGCTCCGTTTACAAAAGAATGGAGTCAGCACCTTGGGAGAACACGAGAAATCACAGTCAGGGTGCTGAAGAGTGTCACGGTACAAACCGTGATGGGGAGACCACTCGATATTGGGGGATGCTTCTACAAACTCTTGAAGATTCTTAAAACAAACAGCCATAAGTTATGTGTAATTATTAACCAGTTTCTTTTTAGTTCACTTTGGTGTATTTTCATCTTTTCATTTGTGCTGATAATAATTCTAACATTCAAAAATATATCACACACACAGTTTCAAGATCAGTGATTAAATCATGGAAGTGGAAGAGAACAAAGGGGACACTTAAGCATGCAGAAATTAAACCCCTGAATCACCAACTCAGTACCTTTAACTGAGAAATGTGATCATATGACCATTGTTAGAGATTCTTGTTAACAGTGATGTTTACTGGCCACTAGAAAACTAATCAGAGCCACTATAGCAACTGAAAAGCCTTGGTTTAACTTTGTGCAAATAACACCATAAAAATAGCTCCACTTGTGCCTAGTCACGCTGTGCATGATAATCAGCATCATATTTATTGTATCAGATTATTTTATTCTTATCTTTATTAATTTTTTCTGAGTTTTAACTAACTCGTGGGGGTGTGTGTGTGTGTGGTCAAATATATATAGCAGTAAATATAACAAATCTCTATATACGTATGTATAATATATTTTCATATATATTTTTATGATTATTGGAATACAAAGAGATAAGTATCTAGATATATAGAATCATCTCTCTGTCTCTCTCCACATATGTGTGTGTGGGTGTGTGTATCTGAATAAGAACACACACACACATACATGCACAAACATGTACACAATAAGAGAGAAAGAGAGAAATAGACATAAAGCACTAAAAATTGATTGCCTATGAGTTGTCAGCAGCCCTTCTCTTCACAAAAATAACCCAAATTTTGTTGGGTTGCTAATATGTCCAACTAAAAAAAGAAACAAGTAAACTATCAAGGGTGAAACAGATCACTAGTCCAGGTTGGATGCATGAGACAAGTGCTCAGGGCTGGTGCACTGGGAAGACCCAGAGGGACGGGATGGGGAGGGAGGTGGGAGGGGGGATCGGGATGGGGAACACATGTAAATCCATGGCTGATTCATGTCAATGTATGGCAAAAACCACTACAATATTGTAAAGTAATTAACCTCCAACTAATAAAAATAAATGAAAAAAAACAAAAAACATTTGCAGCATTGCTTGCAAAGAGGAGTGGCTATATATCTAACTGCTGACCAACAAAGTAGAAGAACTTGTGGGCTTGGAGCTTCCAGGGGAGCAGGTTAAAAGTAGGGCTGATGAGGTGGGCAAGCACGCTTGCTCCTCGCCTTCCCACTTCTCTCTACTTGTAGCACTGACACTACAGCTGCTGAGGATCAGCCAACTTGTGATTCTGATGTGACAAATCCATGCTATGGATGGTGAACTGGAAAGGTTGAGGGAGGCTAGGTCTTCGCTCTCATCAAGATTTGCCAAACCAGCTTTGGATTACTTGCCTCCATATTTCTCATAAATGAGAAAAAGCAAACTCCTGCTCAGCTGGTAAAGAATCCACCTGCAATGCGGGAGACCTGGGTTCGATCCCTGGATTGGGAAGATCCCCTGGAGAAGGGAAAGGCTACCCACTCCAGTACTCTGGCCTGGAGAATTCCATGGCCTGTATAGGCCCTGGGGTCACAAAGAATCGATCGCGACTGAGTGACTTTCACTCTCAATGTTTTAGAGCCACTCTGGGAGTTTCTGTTTTCAGTAGTCAAATATAATTCTTAACTGATGCAAGAAGAACATTGATCCTTACCCTCAAGGCATGTATATTTCCACTGACAAAACCAGGTAGGTATTCATGTTTGACCTGATTAAACAAGAACATGGACATGTACATGACTGCGTGCTTTACAAATAGCACAAGCTGTAAACGCTCCAGTACTTCAGAAGAGAGAGAAGAGTACGCACTGGAGTTTTTGGAAAACATCTTCAAATGGAAAGGACCTGCACTGGCCCTAACACACAAAGACATGCTAATAATTAGAGATTTAGGGAGTGCGTTCCAGGCATAGAGAATAGCAAGAATTGATACAAAGACCAAGGAAAAAACAAGCACAGTTTGCTGACTGACTGGGCCAGGGGAGGGGCCCAGACTGTGGGGTAGCCGAAGATGAATTTGAATAGGTAGGATGGGGCGGGGTGACAGAGGCCTTGAACATCAGGCTGTGGAATCTGGATTTACAGGCAGTGTGTAGCCGTTAATCATCAATTTTTTCCTGGCCTTTTGGTTACTCACTTGTCCCATGTTTATAATTGCTTATAAGATAGTCCCATGGGACATCCAATTGATCCCAAATATAAGCTGTCTAAAAATAGAACACATCATTTTCCTTCATCAAGAGACCAGTGGTGTTATCAATCACCCAGCCTTTTAGGATAGAAATTCTGGAGTCACTTTTGACTTATTTTTCTTCTCCCAACCCCTATAACCAATGCCTTCTAGACTCACCCCTCCTTCCTTCCTTCAAAATGTCTCGAGTTCATTTTTCTTCTATCCATTTCAACCATCTCCATCTGGTCTTTTAACCCTTTCTCCCCAAATAGCCCCCTAACAAATCTCTCCCTACTGACAGCCTCTCTCTGCTGTAGTCATTCTAAAATCACTGTCAAAAAAGTCTTCCTAAATTACTATTTAAATGACATTAGCCCTCCCCCACCCCATACTTTGAAGTCTAAATTTCTCTGCTGAGCTCACAAGACCATTTATATTATTTTTTAAATTTAGTTATTTATTTTAATTGGATGGGGGACCACTCCTATGATTACCGCTGAACCAATCTACCCTATTTCCCAGCACACCAGAACCTGCCACCAGTGCTGCCATCATCTGGACCTCCTCAAAGGACCTTCCCACTCTACCCTCATTCCTGGTTCCCACTCACTTAAAACGCCCACTGTTTTCCTTTTGGGTTGTCTAAATACTAGTTATTCTTAAGACACAGAAAATTAACCTCTTCCTCAAAGGTTATTTCAATCAACATTGATCTTCCCTTTTCTAAACTCCCACCTTGCTTATAGTTTATAACACAGAATGTATTATTTCTAATTGTTCATGTGTTTGTTTCACATTTGCCAGACTAAATTGCAAAAGAGTATGAGACCTCTGGATAACGGAAACATTTGCCATCCACTCACAGGGTTGAGGAACCCCTATGTCATGCATCTTCATGTAGCCCTGTAGAAGTCATCAGTCTCTGCCAGAGCAATCCAACGATGTGTTTGTGTGTGCTCAGTAACTTCAGACACGTATGACTGTTTATAACCATATAGACCGTAGGCCACCAGTCTCCTCTGTCCATGGGATTCTCCTGGCAAGAATACTGGGGAGGGTTGCCATGCCCTCCTCCAAGGATCTCCCCAACTCAGGGATGGAACCCACATCTCCTGCATCTGCTACACTGCAGGCAAATTCCTTACCACTGAGCCACCAGGGAAGCCCTAAATCCAACTATATACTCTTTAACTGAGTAAACATTCAAAGAGTATCTTACAATTAATAACTTAGGTAACTAACATGTAAATTTCTAACACTGTATTAGACCATTAAAAACTCAATAAATATTTGTTGATCATTTGATGACAACTGATTGAGGTTTATTAATACAAGTAATGACACCATGAATATATGCTTCGTTGTTGTTCAGTCGCTCAGTCACGTCCAATTCTTTGCCACCCCATGGACTGCAGCAAGCCAGGCTTCCCTGTCCTTCACCATCTCCTGGAGCTTGCTCAAAGTCATGTCCATTGAGCTGGTGAATATATGCTTTAGAGAGATTATTCTTGTTTTCCATATTCATGAAGACAGATTCTGCCGTGAGAGTTTTAGATACAAAAGCCAATATAGTTTACATTAAATATAAAAACTAAAAGAAGTTCCATTGTTATGCAGAATTTATTATGGTTTAATGACCATGATTACAGTTTGGTTAATCACAATTTGTGGACAAATTCACCTTGACTTGCTGGACAATTAATGATACCATTGTTCAAAAGGCAGTAATTATTTCTAGCTAAAAATTGGGAGGTATGTGCCTCCCCAGCTATGCCTATCCAAGATTCCCAATGAATTCTGAAGGCCCACCTTGCCCTTTTTCACTTATCAGATTCACTTGATATTATTGTAGTTTCCCCTTCTGATTCAAGGGAAATAATCCACTGGCAGGCACAAAGAGAGTATCTACTTAAGGATGATTTTGAGGAAGAAGAATTGCACCCTTAAAGAAACAATTCATTATCTTCTTATAAGTAATTAATACCTTTGCTAATTTCTCAAAAACAGGAAAAGTAGACTTTCAGTCAATATATACATAGTCTTGAAAAATGTATTATCACTAAATCAACTGTATTGCTTTGTTTTAGCAGGTCATATGATACATCAGGGAAAAAAACCCACTAGATGATGTGTTTTTAAAATTTTCCTTTCATCTTGACATCACTAAATGATTGGGAGTATTCACCACTAAGTTCTTTAATGACAATATCCTTTCCCTTACAAATGGCTTTGAAGTCTTCGACCGCCTAGCGCAAGTATTTGGATACCTCCCCAGCGAGGGTGGGCAGGAAGCCAACACAAGCCACCAGGTGCCATTATTACACCTGACAAATTAGCCACACGACTGGAAAAGGGTGGGTCCATCCTCCTGTTAGAGGTTCATTTCCTCTCATTTTCCCATGAACAGGAAGTCATTGGAATGGGGGAAAAAAAAGCTTTCCTTAAAGACCCGTATGACCAAAAGTCTGAACTTGTTAACTCCTTGCTAACAAAACAGTTTGGAAGCAAGTTCAAACTAATCACAAGATTTTATTTACATTGACTTGTTTAACCTCACTGATGGCTTGTGTTCCGGGCTGTGGTGATTCATTCAGTGCACAGAGTGTTCATGAAGCAGGTGAGAAGTGCCCTGTGGATGTCACATGGAATAATTACAACCGACAGAGGAGGCAGATCTACCACAGCCCTTGCACGAAGCTCAGGAACCTGAAGACAGAAGAGGTCTTGACAAGATCTGACCATGACCACAGGGAGCCAGAACCCTATTTAATTGACCCAATTCAACAAGGCTGACTTGAAGAATTTAATCAGCGTTGACTGAGACTCCATAAAATACTGCACTATGTTCATATAATATTCAATTCAATTACACCCCATGAACTAATGACTTGTAACTGCCTCCTAAAGATCAGTTATTCAGCTTGATGAGTGTTAAATAAAGCATAATAAAAGGGATATTTTCCAGCTGAAAAGTAATACAAAGAATAGAGATGTATACTTATACTCAGTTTAGTGCTATTCCAAGAGATGGCTACTATATAAGATAATGTCATACATTGGTGATGCATAAATAATTTTTAATAATTATTAAAATATATTTATACACATGTTTTTAAAAGCCTTACCAAAATGACATAATACAATGCATATTCTGCAACTTGCTTCTTTCGCCTAACAGCATATTACTGACATCCATCCTTTACAGTCTAGATATTCATTCATTTTAACTGATACATCCAGTCAACTCTCTTACTTTTTGCCAATCTGATACATAGAAAATGGCAACACACGTTCTCTTATTGTACTGTTTTTTTTTTTAACCACTAATGAGGTTGAGCATATTTTTCAAATATTTCTTAGCCATTTGCATTTTCTGCTGAGGATTATTTATTTTACATCTTTAGCCCATTTTAAGTGAGTTGTTTATATTTTCTCATTAATTTGACAGATAGTAACTCTTTTTTCGGTAATGTATAATTCAATTATTTTGTCCCACTCTGCCATTTCTCTTTTAACTTTATGATTCTTTTTTAAATAAAATCAACTCTGTTCAGTTCAGTTCAGTTCTGTAGCCTTTCCTTAATGGCTTCCGGATTTCCCATCTTATTTACAGAGACCTTCTCACCTGAGAATATTTTTTTAAATAGATTCATTCACATTTCTTTCCAATACTTTGTATAGATTTGATTTTTCTGTTTAGAGTTTCGTTCCATCTGGAATTTACTTCTGTGTATGTCATGAGTCCAGATGGAGAGCCAGTTGTCTCAGTACCATTTCCTGAACGGTCTATTCTTTAGCTACTGATTGGCAATGCTTCCATAATACCTGTTAACTTCCCCTATATTCTTAGGTCTGTTTCTGGACTCTAATCTTTTTGGTTATTTTCTCTATCACAAAAAAAGTGTGCTAATTGTATCACTACTATTGTGTATTGCTTCAGATGAGTACACAGTTTGCTTTGATAACTACTAAGTTAAGTCCCCATTCCTTTTAATTCCTTGTTTGTTTTTCATGGCTATTGTCATGCAGTGCTCTTCCAGATGATCTTTAGAATAGGCTGTTCAAGCTCCATTAACAATCCCACTGGAACTGGGACTGCATTTCAATGTATGAAAAAATGAGTGAAATTTTCCACCTTAAATGCAAATGATTTAAAACTCCAAGTTTCATAAAATAACACAGAGTGCAATTTTTTAAAGGTTAAACCATTATAAACAAATGGCATGTTTTGTCATGATTCTCATTATAGCACATCAAGGGAATAAATATAAACACTTCCTTCAGGTTGGCTGCCCAAACAGTAGATCCTCTGTGCTAGGAAATTACAGTTATGTTATAAGGACACAGTATATTGTATGGCTCCTCTCTTTGCAAACTTATAAACAAGTTAACACAATAAGACATATATACATACACATATTAAGGCATATTGACATACAAAATATGTATGTTGATATAAAGCCAGCTTATATTAAGAATCAAATGAGTTACTGTAGACAATAAGAGTTTAAAGGTAGGAATTCAGAGTTCATAAGAGAATGGTAAGACCTAATCAGGTTAAGTCATAGAGCTAAGGGCTAAGAGAAAGCATCAAGTCTGCTGATACCCATTCCAGTGACCAGTCTGCCATCTCAGGGTATCACCCTTTTATACACTTATTTGTAGACCATTTTAGCACAGTCTAGAAATCTGTGTCTGTGAAGCAGAATCCCTGGGAAAACGCACATTTATAACTGTGTCAATACCCATAAACTAGTTTCCCCAAATCAGTTAAAAATGAAAAGGTTGCATTCAAACAACTCTATTACAGGGCTTTCTTTTGATCTATGTGACATTAAATAACAGATATTAATGATGCTTCACTTTTCAACCAGTGGTTTTGACATTAGAACACATAACCTGTGTCTAGGTAATAAAATGCGAGAAATTTTTTGCCCCTTTAGGCAATTCATCCCCTTGCCACATTTTAAAGCCCTCAGGTAACAAACCCTAAGACCCACAGGAATCTTTACACCTGTGGAGAGAGATTTCTAAAACTCAACATCAAATTCACTTTTGATTTTCCCTTGAGTTTGTTTCTGTCAATGTTAGGCAGGTAACACATTTCAGCTTTTAAGCCATGAAGTGATCTTTTTATAGAAAAAAATTGCATTCACAGCTTTAATCTTATATTTCCATGCGTATTGAGTTAAATGTTGTAAAACTATCAATTCTGTCAAAACCTAGCAAAGAGAAAACAGGACACCATGCAATCTTAATGTCCAAACTGACTAGTGATTATCAGAAATTAAATGTGCAGGAATTCCAAATCTTTTTTGATCTGAGATGTCTAGATAACTTTTGTTTTTCCATAATTGTATGAGGTTTCTACATAGTATTTAAGAATCAATTATATTGCAATTGATGTAATTAACTCTAATAATCCATTAAAAGTCAGTAGGAGGGCTATTCAAGTCAATAGAAAAGAAGGAGTATATTATGAAGGTGTTATTAACCTATACAGAATTTTACCAGACATTTTCTTTTCTTACATAATAAATACACAGTGGTTAGGAAGGCTGTCATTATAATTTAATGTGAACAATAGTCCATCACTTCTTTTCCTGTGCAACCCTTAACTAATTCCATGTACCATGCACAAGTAAAATGAAACCTTTTTTAATCAGGGTACAGTCATATCAATCATCTGTTACTCCATGATGAAAGAAGTGTGCCTTTCCCAGCTGGGTGGAAGAGAATCAGGACAAGCAGAAGTTTCAGGCCCACCTCTTCTTTCAGTTGACAAGTCTCCATTTCTGATGGCCGTCTGTATATTGCAACTAATCAAAGAGTAAACAGCCATCCAGAAAGTTCTGTTTACAATAGTCTAGCAACCACTAAATTGCCTCTGCTAGTGGGGCTACATGTTCCCTGGAGTGTCAAGTGGACTTTGGAGCATTCTGGACCTTTTAAATTAAGTGAGAGGAAAACTGCCATTCAACACAGAATTCCTTATGTCCAGACTCCTTCCTCGGGGGTCTTGTTTGGACCTCCCTAGCTTTGAACCTCCCAGACATCTAACAAAACCAATCTCAACAGAACCGGCCCGGTTGTCCCTGGGACTCCAGGTCACCCAGCCAATTCTAGAGGTTCAGCCTGCTTCCCATTCCTTCAGCATTTCCAGTAAAATGAAATCAGGAGAACAAAGTTCACCCATCAGATGACTCACCCGTTACCAAACACACAGTCTGTCCTTCTCTGAAAGGACTCTCTTTTCTCACCTGGTACCCAGTTCTGCTCTTCCAGTTTAATAATGAGCACAAAATACTATACTCTGATATTTGCATGAAAGGACACATCATTATTAACCTTAGCCGCTTATTCTACTATAGACTTCTTTAGGAGAACAGACTTGCTTCTTCTGGCTTCCTGTATCACGGTAACTGCCCCCAGCCATGTGGACTGTAAGTCGTATCAGGAATAACACCTTCCACACAAATAACAGCAATGCCTGCCAAGGGATGGAGTTGCAGGGGTCATGGTGGGGAAGGGCAGAGCACCTGGAGTCACAGGACTTGGGATGAATGCAGGTTCTGCCACAGATTGGCTATGTGAGCCCAAGACTATTGCTTCCCTGTGTCCTTCTCCATAAAGGGAGTGGAAAAAGAACCCATATCATAGGACCACTATTAACATAGCCCCGTTACATTAGGATTAAATGAGATGAACATGAGAAATAAACTGCATGTGAGAAAACATGACGCAAATCTGAGATTGTGTTTGCATTTATAGCATTGTTTAAAGTCGCCAAGAACTCTCAAAGCCAAGGAGAAAAAGGATAAAGCAGTAATTCTCTAACTTTGATTCACATGAGATTCATCTCAGGACTTATTTCAAAGTACATAGGCCTGTTTCCCAGGTGATTCTGATTCAAACTATAGGCTGGGATAAGGGGTTGGCTGAAAATGGATTCCCATTCATCCATCAGATATTTTAAGCACTAGGAAGCCTTAGAGGATACAAATAATTACGAGATATGGCTCAATGTCGAGCAACTCCAGCTCTCCATGTAGAAAGAAGACAAACACCCAGAAATAGATAAAATACAAGCCTGTGTATATCAAAGCAGAAAAGGCAGCCTGTATATAAGACCCCTTCGAAAGGTTTCTCCCTGGAGCTCTGACAAACAAATCCATATTCCCCAGAAGAAAATTCTGGTTCTCTCTTAATCCTCAGATAGGCACTGCATGAACCTCACTCCTAGGCCCTGAGAGACTCCAAGAGTCACAGAGGCTCAGGCAGGAGTCAAGGAGAGTGTGTGGGTCCCATCCCCTCTCCTGGAGAGCCTGGCCTCACTGTGAAGTGGCATCTCTTACTGAAAGTGTTCATCTCAGAGATGGAACAAAGAACCCTTTTCATTCTGGAGAACTCCTGTTTTATGTGGTGCAGGTAAAGATTGAACAAACCCACCAGAGGCATGGGCAGCCGCAGTGACTAGAATATGAGACTTCCCCTCTGAAGGTTTCACTTTGAATCTCCTCCCTAAGGCCAGTCCCAGAGAGAGCGTTTGGACACAGCAAAGCGGTGACTTCAAAGTCACAGTCACTTTTCTATGTGCCTGGGAGGAGATGGAGAATGTCACCTTCCTTTTTTCTGAAACTCCCATCATCACTTTGTACAGGTCCCAAGAACACAGAGGAAAGAGACCTGGTCCAGGAGTCAAGAGACCTGGGTGGTCGTTCCGCCCCTGCCAGTGATGAGCTAGAGAACCATCTCTCTTTGCCTCCATCCTTTTCCAAAGAGGAAAAGTGAGGAACCGGCCATCTACCCTGGTTACCTCACTGGATTAACATGAGGGCTAGATGAAAACCTTCTTTGAAAAGTAAAAAAGGGCACTGAAATGTAAGAAATTAATATGAGAAACTCCAAAGTTGAACACGTCAGCTTCTGAGTGGTCCAATTTGATTATGAACCTTGTCCCACAAGTCATTCGAGTTCCGTCTGCCACCCTGCTTTGAAGGTGTAGGCTGCTGCTCTGATAAGTCACCACCATTGACTCCTCTGCAGATAAAGACTTGCAGGAGTGGAATGCCGGTCCTATTGAATTTTCTCCGCCTCTCACAGGTGTGCTTTCCTCACTCGGGGTCTACCTACAGGAGCTTGACATGCCCCTCCTCTCCCACCCCCAGCCATCACCTGATCACACAGGCCTGGAGGGCCCCCAAGAACCTCTGACCCCCGTCGCATTCATGTGACGCCTTTGTTCAGCGCCTAATTCACTAGAGAGGGGAAAAAAATACCTCAACCAGGAAATACATCTTTTACAGCTATTTCATCCTCCCCTCACGTGGCGCTGGAATATCGCTTTAAAGAACATTCTTGTGGCCTTTCCAGCACTTTTCCTTTAGGTCTGCAAACAGGACTAGCCCATCCAAGGGGAAACTACTCCCCAGCAGAGCAGTTCTTCAAAGGGGACTTCTTCGGGCAGGAAAAGGGAACGTCTGATACTGTAGCTGAATAAACAGACTCATCAAGCCCGGTGCCAGATTGGAAAACCAGGCCTCTGAGCTCGCAGCCCGCCAGCCATGCGCCCTCGCTCTGGCTCTCTCCTTCTGTCTCTCTCGTTTGTCTCTTCCATCCTGTCATCTTCTTCACCAAATGCCTTAATGTCCCCGGGTAGAGAACTATTGTTTTTATGATTATTTGTTGGCTGATCTAATAGGCGCTGCAAGTTTCCAAGGCTATTTTTGAATCACAAACTGTTCCATCATCTTTACCACAGAGTTCACTTTCTCTCCAGTGTTCACATGTTCCCACAGTCACCAACCTTCCTCAGACAGCAGCTCCTTCCAAAGGTGGGATGGACAAGTCACACACTCGACGTGGTAAGCCCTGGACAGGTGGCTGACAGAATCTTGGAGCTTGGCGGACCCTCCAAAGGTCATTATTTTCAGGAAAAACTACACGTTTATAGACTCAGAAATGTAACTGCCTACTCTGGACTTTGAAAGAATCCAGAATCTACACACCCATTTACAATTCAATTCAGTGTCTCTCAAGCCTTTGGTACTTCCAAATATTTAAATTTAATACTGTATTTAGTTATTTTCCACTTGAATCGGTGGTCATAAGAGAAATTCCAAACCAAGGTCATAGAAAGACTTAGGCTTTAGTAATGGGAATTTGTCTGTTCCGTATTGGGAAGGTGGTTTTTGTTTGTTTGTTTGTTTTTTCTTTTTTAAAAATTATACCAGCAAATGTTGTGGTTATTTGGATAATCTGAACAAGAAACTAGTTTTAGTTATCATTGTGTCTATCCATACATACTCACACAGAAAGAGGCAATCCTTTGTGGATTTCTCTCAACACATTACCAATACTATTAGAAATTTTTTTCAACCATCCAAAAACTAGACAGAGTCTCACTCTGATCGCTCTGTTCTTAATGTTTAAACCCTTTCTTAAATATTTATTTGAGATAAAAAGTCTTCGGATGATAAACATATTTGAAAAAAGTTCATAAAACTCGGCAATACCTACTCTAAAATGAAATGTCAACTCTTTAATCTACAAAACCTCTATCCACAATTGGCCTCTGGCTCATTTATTATCACACTTCATGACTGTATGATATAAAAAGCCTCCATAACTGGCTTTCTAAACATCAAGTTCCACTATAAACAACAACAAAGAGTCCAAAAAATGGGAATGATTAAGTAAATATTTGGTCAGTAAGAATATTTGAGACCTAAAGCATTTTTTCCCCCAATAATAAGTTCTTAAGCTCAACCATTCAATCACATTCTACTTCTTTCCCATCAACATTTATGCATAGGATGTTATCTTCTAAAAGATAGCTGAACTTCACATCATATGTTTGACCATTCTGAATACTTGTCAGTAATTACTATGGACTAATCACAAGAACAGTCTAGCTATCCTTGATGTCATTAATCAGTACCAACAATAAAAGTCCAGATGAACCTTGAATTAGTAAACTTATTTTAGTATTTACCTAGCACTATGTTCTGTCTATCTTTGGGGAAGAAGGAAACATTCTAATTAAGCCACTCAGATGCTATCTGATGAGCAACCCCAGATAGTTAGAAATAGCTTATCCAAAAATAGATTTCTAAAATGATTTTTGTATAGGCACCACCTATCAACTGCCTCTCAAACCAAGAAAAATAAAAGTCAGTGACTTTTTTAACCAGTAGGAGTCTAAAATGCACCTCCTCTCCATTTGACTTGCATAGATTAGGTTCTCAGTTATGCAATCTTTGGCGCAAACATCCCCTTAGACAGGCTCAAGGGACAAGGTGGGAGACATTCACTTCAGTTACCTTTGCCCAGGCTTTATTTGTTCTGCAGATAATAAACTTTGAACTTCTTTACCCAACCAGTCATCTTGCACAAACAGTAAACACCCTCAAAACTTTCTGTTCCCATGGGACCCTTGAGAAAACAAAATGAAAAAAAAAAAAAAGCATGATTAAAATCTACTTTCTTTGGTCAACATCCTAAAATTGAGCAATTTCTCAACATCTTAAAAGGGACTGTCCTGCGTCAGGTTGAGAGTTAGTAAACTACCTATTGATCAATGAACTGAAATCAGTAATAACTGGAGTCAGAATTCTGAGGTTGTAAACACTTGTTCTGTAACAATTTCCTGTTACTCCACGTAGCATTGTCAAGATCTCATCCACATTCATTCTTTATAAGCGGTTTGGTTTCTAACCTTTTAGATCATGTGCCTCTATCAGTAAAAAAATTTTGAGGCATATCCAATATGTGTATTTTTACTTACAAATTACATATGTGTTTCTATATTGTGTGCCTCACAAAATAAACACACCAAACTTTAAGATGAAATGTAAAAGGAATAACCCATTATATACAAATTGGAATTTGTTCATTCAATACCTTAAGTTTAGCAACATATTTAGTTTTCCTATTTTTTTTGCAATGATAAAAAGTGCTGTAATAAACATTCTGAAAAAGAATTTTGGCTTATATCTTAGGAATATTGCTTCAGAAAAAAAAGAAGTGTAAATTTAAAATAAATAAAAGATTTAATATCTTCTTTCTGCACTTCAATGGGTCATTTTGGATTCTCCATAGGGTAAGGATATTTTACTTCTGAACCCACTGCTTTAAGAATTCCGTGGCCTACCATTGTCCTAAATTCAATCGATCTTTTCCTAATCAAAAGTTGTTTTAAAAGAATATTTGCTAGTCATTATCATTTTACGTGGAAAGGACCCAGTATTATATCAATGCTTCCAACAGGATTTATATTCTAAATACGCGCCTCGTTAAGAAAAGAAAGCTTTATTCCATGTTAACGTAACACCAGGAATGTAGAAATCGTTCATCATATTGGAGAACAGGAAATGTTTTCCAGTGGCCCTGAAATCAGACAAGTTGAGATGCCCCTTATCTAGCAAATAGGCAGCAGCAGCACCAAACTGCATATAAAAGATTTTATGGGCAGCAAATTAGTTAGAAGAGGGACGAGCAGAGGTGACATGATGGTCAGGAGATTTTTCCTGAGGCCAACCTCAAGTTTCTACTTAAACTGTTTGTTCATTTAGGAAGTCTGAGTGGGAGGAATATTTAGACATCATCAAGGAAGAGATCAAGTCCTCCAAGCCACGCTTGCAACTCCCTTACAACCTATAAAAACAAAGGTTGATAAACTCCCAAAAGGCCAACATGGAAATGCAAAGGCTTGGTAGCCTCAAGTTGAGAATTAAGACTTCTACATTTCCAGGGGAAAGGAAAAAAAAATTTTTTTGCCTTAAATAATCAATTACAAGTACTTGTATAGTTCAAGTACTTATGTTTGTTATGAATCTATGAAAAGAACTTTCTCTGAGGAAAAGATGAGCAATAATCTAGACTATTTTCATCTTTGTGAAGTTAAGGTGCATTAAAAATCCTAATAATCCATTATAATATGTATGATCCAATTCATCATGTAATTATAAAATAGTTTACTTGATTTTAACCTATAAAAACCAAAAGAAAGTGGAACATAGAGCATGTCAATCAGCTCTTGAAAGAAGTCTCCTCTGTATGTGGGCATGTATACATGTACTACATGTATAATTATGCGTGTATATCTACGTACATTGGAGAAGGAAATGGCAACCCACTCCAGTACTCTTGCCTGGAAAATTCCATGGATGGAGGAGCCTGGTAGGCTACAGCCCATGGGAACGCAAAGAGTCAGACACGACTGAGCAACTTCAGCATACATACATGTATAGTTATGTATGTGTGAACATATATACATATGTAGTTGGACTTCCCAGGTGGCACTGGTAAAGAACCCTCCTGTCAATGCAGGAGATGTAAGAGACACGGGTTTGATACCTGGGTCAGGAAGATCCTCGGGAGAGGGGAATGGCTCCCTATTCCAGTGTTGTCTGGAGAATTCCATTCTTCTGGAGAGAAGAACCTGGTGGCTACAGTCCATGGGGTCAGAAAGAGTTGGACATGACTGAAGTGACTGAGCACACATGGGCTTTCCAGCATTCGACTGAAATGACTTCGTGTACGTGCGCATACACACAAACACACAGTCACACATCTGTGTATATAGAGAATCTCCTGCCAGTTTGCCAACTAATTGGACAAATTAGGTGCCCATGAAAAGTTATAAAGTGATATATCTATCATCAGGCACAAAATAACAACCTAACACAAAACACATCAACTAAGTATATGCTGGTCGCATGAAGAATAAGTGATTATTAACATCTATTATGAATTTCCAGGTCAAGTAGAAATAGGCATTTCAGACAGATAAGTAAATTAGCATCAGAAATGGAAAAAAGTTTAATTTAGTAAGTCATACCTAGGGGACACAAGATTCACTAGTATGAGACAAGTCTGCATATTGATGAAAGATGTGCTACAGAGTTAAAGTGAATGGATTGATATATGAGACTCACTATATGACAATGAGGCCAAAATTTGGTTTTGCTTGAACCATTCTTGTAATTAAGGCCAAGTATATATTATTGTTGTTGTTTTACATAAAATATCCCCTTAGGATGTCTTTTCATGCTAAGATAACATAGTATATAGACATAACCTAAGAAGGCCCAGTATGATACTGGTTTCATGGCAGGGAACTTGACAAGTGTGCACAGGACTTCTTCATACTCTTGGACCTTTTTGGGCTTTGACCTTTGCCTCTGAAATGTCAAGGTATCTCTTGTGTCATCATGAGCCCCCTCCCCCAGCCCCTCATAGCTGTTACACTGAATGGACACAAACTGTGCCAAAAACAATAAGATCTGAGAATTGCAGAACAGCACTGATTCTTCTGCAAACATTCCTGTCCTGAAATCTCCTTTTACTTAACAAACCTTGATCACCTTCCTTTGATGATACAAGAGACAAGAAAACGCAGGCCAATAACCCATTACTTCTCCCCGAAAGATAATTCTCTGGAGGGAAACTGAAAGACCCTGTCTGTCTAGTTTAGCAAGTGTTGTCTGGGTTCCCCTCTTGCTTGTCATCATCACCAGTTACCCCACCTGCATTAGATCAGAACTACTCAAAAGAATAGAAGATCATCAGGAGCAAAACCTGACTTCCCAGCTTCTCTCACATTCCCTGTTAGGAGTTTTAAAAAGCTGGTTTCATCCTCCATGCCCTGCAGGAACTCAAATGTGAAGACACAGATGAATATCCCAGTTTTGTTCAGATTATGTTTTTAAAAATACAGAGATGAATCAGCTCATCAAGTTTGCTATCAAGTTATAGATTAGATAACTACGAATTTCATTTAGTTGGGTTATTGAGAAAGTCAAAATGACCAGACCACAAATGACCAGAATAGCTGTTTTGTCAGTTTCATAACCAAATATACTTGAGTTTTGAGATCCACTGTTGGGCAATTGATTGTAAACAGCACCACATCAGACTAAAGATAATTAAGCTAGATTTTAATCTCCACAGGTGCCTGGTTTATTCAACACTTTTCCCCAGCACCTACCATAAGGCTTATCACATACCAGGTGCCAGAGGTAACTTGGTATTGAGGTGACCACTGTCATCTTAGGTGGTCATCTTTGAAGGTACAAGTCATTCCACCATTGTGAGGTGGAATCTACATCTGCAACTCTTGGAGTCCAAGAAGTAGATTGTCAAGTCTGGTGACTGCTTTGACAAACAAAAGAGAGAAAATGACTTCTAGGGCTAGGTCAGAAGAGGTTTTGCAACTTCCACATGAAGTCTTTTAGAATACACATGTTGGCCAGAGTTGGTCACAAGGTAAGCAGGTTGATTATCAAAAGATCAACAAGCTCTGAGAATGCTCTGAGAATGCCCAAGCTAATCATGTGGGGGGAGAGAGGGGGAGGCCCGATGAGCCCAAGGAGAGGCACAGAATGAAGGTGCCTCTGGTCTCTGCTACCATCTGACCACGACTGTATGAGCAACTCAAGAAAGAACTGCCCAGCTGAGCCCATCAACATTAAGAACTACACGTGGTAATAAAAAATTATTGCACTAAGTCACTAGGTTTTAGCGTAGCTTATTACACAGCAATAGATAACTAGAACAGTGTTCAGTGTTTATTGAATAAATAAATTAATTGATAAAAGAAGCCACTAAGAATAAAGGGCTCCCAAATGAACCCAGTGAAATCCATTAAATAAATTATTAGGGTGATGTCAACAACAGTAAAGACTATCAGAAAATTGGACAACTCTGTGGATAATTAAGGCCAAGAGGAAATCTGCTATGGAGTAGAGAAAGTAATTTTTTTGAGAGTGGAATTTTCCAGATTCACTAACCATCTTGACTGTATTCATTAGGTGATTGCTCAATGCCCTACTTCCCTTCACACAAAGTAAACTCATGATTGTATTTCAGTCATGATTCTAGGTGCAACGTAGGAGAAAATACATTAACCAAGAAGGAACATGGGTAATCAAGGGAAATAAACATCGTGAAGCCTGATTTTTCTATGAAGACGCTGACTCTTCTCTCTACTCTCTTAATTTTGTAAAACAGACTTTGGTCCAGGTACACTGTGTAAAACAACTAAATATAGCCAGAGATCAGGGTGGGTGGGAATGGAAAAGAGAGGCTAAATGCTGGGCACTCGCAGCTGTTACATCATCACATCCCCCATAATTGTGCTATTATGCACACAGCACTCTTCAGCTGGATCCAGTCACCACTTGATAATGGTAAAAAGATTAATTACTGACATGATCCATATCTTTCATTTCTTTGATGGTTGTAAATAAGTCTGAGTCACCCTGCCATTATTTTTACCATAGGCACAATAGTCTTACCCATTTTTTTACTGAGAAAAATAAATTTCAAGAGGATGTCTTTAATCTTGCATAGAGTTTTAACTCTGTGCCTTTTCAGAGGAAAT
This sequence comes from Cervus elaphus, assembly GCF_910594005.1. Classification (NCBI taxonomy): domain Eukaryota; kingdom Metazoa; phylum Chordata; class Mammalia; order Artiodactyla; family Cervidae; genus Cervus; species Cervus elaphus. The sequence goes on along the minus strand of NC_057828.1, from coordinate 70,772,689 downwards.
CACACCAGGTCCCCCCTTTCCTGAATATCTTTTTCTTACAGCTGAACAGGCCTTCTTAACACCCAAACCCACCTCATTCCCTTTTCATTTTGAATACTCCAACTTCTGCCCCAAGGTGAATCATAAACTCCACATTTCCAAAGAGATCCCAACTCTGGTAGGACATGAAGTTTCTGTCTAGAACCATATGAATAAAATATAGAAATACCTTGACTAACTTTACACAACCAACTTGATAATGCAGTTTAAAGCAAAAAAATATGTAACTGACAATCTCCTTGGATGCAATAAACCAGACTATTTTCAAATCCTTCTCCTCACTATGAAGACAGGACCTAGAACTCAAGCTTAAAGTCACTTGAGCAAACATCTCTCATGATCACTCTGAGCAGGTTAGGAAGGAAAAATGACTTAAGTTGGGGCAGAATCTAGGGCAGTCATTAGGGAGAATCATCAGATTCTAGGAACAGGAGACCTTGAAATCCAACTTAAAAAGGGGACAACTTTCTTCTTTGCTATTGATCCTGTTGTCATTCCATTCAAATCAACTCAGAACAATTTATTGTCTGGTACAATCTAGCACTGGGGATAGAGAATTGATTAAGATCTACCCCTAAGGAGCTTTCAAGAGAGAAGAATGACCACCTGAATTTCCTATGGGAAAAACAAGGAGCACTTGTATTAGAAATTTCTTGTCGAGACTCTGTAAGTACCATATTTGTCCTTCTAAGTGTCCCTCTGTACCACAAGGGCTGACAGCCTGGAAACTACATTTCCCAACCTCCCTTGCCAGTAGGGTTCTTGGTCGAACCTGCCATTGAGAGATGCCATCACCTGAAGGGAGAAGTAAAGACCATTTTTCTCTATCAGTAAGTGGCTACAAGCAGGTATGTGGGCGCTGGGCATGGAGCTAGGTGTGGGCTCCTGAGCACTCTCCCAAGAACCACCCCTTTAAGTCCTGCAGGCAGCTGAGGTCAGCAGCAGCCTGGCTTTCTGGTGATTCCTCAACTTCACCTGAGATTTTTTTTGAAAGTTAGTAACAACCCCCTTGACCTTTATTCCCCAGCTCTCACAAAGATCCTGTAAACCTCTAATTGCTTACATTGAATTCCTTCCTGATGGGAATATTTCAAGTACATTAGCAGAATGGGATAGGTATATTTCAGTAACAACCTCCAAACTCTGAATAGTATAACAAAATACTCCTGGATACCTATCTGAAGGAAAAAACAAAAACAGTAATTTGAAAAAATGCATACACCCCAGTGTTCACAGTGGTATTATTTACAATTGCCAAGATATGGAAGCAAAAGAAGTGTCCATCACCAGATTAATGGATAAAGAATATGTAGTGTGTGTGTGTGTGTGTGTGTGTTAATGGAATACCGTGCATGTGTGCTGAATTGCTTCAGTCTCTTTGAGATGCTACGGACTGTAGCCCACCTGGCTCCTCAGTTCACGGGATTCTCCAGGCAAGGATAGTGGAATGGGTGGCCATGCTCTCCTCCAGAGGGTCTTACCAACCCAGGGACTGAGCTGGTGTCTCTTATGTCTCCTGCATTGGCAGGCAGATGCTTTACCACTATGGCCACCTTAGAAACCCAAAATGGAATACTACTCAGCCATAAAAAGAATGGGATTTTGCTAATTGCAGCAACACAGATGGACTTGGACAGCATTATACTAAGTGAAATATCAGAGAAAGACAAAGACACATTTTTTTAGATTCCACATATGTTATCACGCGTATGTGGAATCTAAAAGGTACAACAAGCTAGTGAATATAACAAAAAAGAAGCAGATTCACAGATATAGATAACTTACTAGTGGTTCCCAATGGCAGGGGCCATACAGGGGTACGGGAGTGGGAGGAACAAACTATTGGGTGTAGGGTAGGCTACAAGGATGGATTGTACCACACAGGGAATACAGCCAATATTTTGTAATAACTCTTAATGGAATATAACCTTCAAAAATTCTATAAAAATTTTTAAAAAAATCTTTGCTAACCCACCCAAATAAAGAATAATAACTAACACTGAATTATTTTTAAAAATAAGGTTATTTCTTGTTCAGGATTTATGCTAAGTGGCTTCTACCTTGTAGCTACAATATCTGAATACATGCCCTCCAAACCCCTGAGGAAAAGAAGGAGAGAACAGAGAAAGCACACATGTATTCTTAACTTCCTGGACCAAAGGTGGCCCAGGACTCCTGCTGACATGCCATTACAAAGAACTGGTCCTGAAGCCCCAGTTAAAACTCCAAGGCAAGTGTGGTCTCCCACTGTGTCCAGAGAGAAGAAATGGTCTGGTGAACACATTGCCTTATCTCTGCCATGAGGAGGTTCTCTATTTTTCTGACTAAACTTGACCGTTCTATTTGGTACCAGATGTGGTGTCCTGTAACAAAACCCTAACATGTGTGGCATTGACTTTGTGGCCAAGTTGCAAGAAGCACATATATTAGTCTGGAGGGCTGGAGACCCATAGCAGGAAGTGGAAAAATACTCAGCAAAGCTGTTGCCTTTAGTAACTTGAAAGTCCTACCACATGACTCTTTGTGCTTACAGGTGAAAACAGCACATGCTGGCTGTTACTGGCTGCTCTTGACAACATCATAGAAGAAAAAGAGGATATCAGGAAATGATTAACTGGTTTTTAAGCAAAGAGAAAAAGGAAAAGTAAAGATTTCTGAAGCTTCCTTCTGGTATCAATTTCTGTATTAGTCAAGCTAAGTTATGTTTGCAGGTATAACAAATAAACCCCAGAGCTCACTGCCTTAACACGTGAAAGTGTATGTCTCACTCACCAAAGGTCTAACGTGGCCATTTCTGGTTGGGTGGCTGTCCTGGGCTGCTCTTCTTCAAATAGTGAGTCAGGAATCCAGATTCTTCTCATGTAATGGCTCTGCATCTCCTGTATATGGATGCTCTCAAGACTGTCCTGGTATTATCCAGTCAGAGGATGGAGAGAGGAAGAGAGAGGGAGACAGACAGACAAAGAATAGAGAAGCTAGACACAGTCTTAACCAAAGACAAAAGTGACAACTACCTCTTCAATTCAGCTCATATTCCAGGGATAAGAGCTCATCACATAGTCCCACATCCATGCAAGAGAGTCTGGGAAATACAGTCCCTGGCTGAGCAATTGATTCCCAGAAACAGTTCTGCACTGTGAAAGGTGAGGGTAAATCTTGGTGGGTCAGCTAGTCATCTCTGTTACAACAATGTAAAGTTTGTTTTTTTTTTCTTTTCTGTTATATAATTTCTTTCCCTATTTTAATAATATACATTCCTCCTATTTTTTCCCACTTTCCTTCCCTTTTTCCTTTGATGTGTACTTTCTTTGCCTCTTGCTCAATCTTACTTTCCTTTCTTATTTTACTGTTAGTGATCATTGTAGAATTCTACGTTCTGAGTAATTTCTAAGTATGAGGTCAAGGACAAAGACTTAGTTGTCAACAGAACTGAGAAAAGAAATTATGTCAGTGCCTTTTCCTTCTAACTCAAACCCATTTTATTCTTACTGTTAGAAGTCACAGGCAGGGAGAGGTTGAAACAAATCTAAGAGGGCACACTAAATATTTGCAAGATTGTTGCTGTTTTTCACACTTCCTTGTTCCATGTTCATCTGTTTTTTCAGGTTTCATTCGAGCTTTGGGGCAAAAGATTCAAGAGTTCTTTGATTTTCTCTTTATTCTGCTATGGAGACCCATAGAGACCAAGGGCAAAAGTGAGTTAGACAGTTTTCAACTGTCCAATAACACAAGTATAGTGTTTAGAGGGCTTTCTTTCACTCACAGATGCAGTTTCTATCCATTTTTAGTTTGAGGGAAGAAATACATTTTGGAAAATGGGAAATTTGAATATTCCATAATGTGCAAATGCCACATTCTTCCTTGAGTTATCAGCACAAGTAACTCTTTCTTCCTTACAATCTACCTCACCCTGTGCTTTATTTGGGGAGTTTAGGATAGAAGAACACAGCTTTCATGTCTATCCCCATAATTCCTATCCTTTGGAATCTCCAGTGCAACGAGCTGGGAGGGCCCACTCAGGAATGTGAGTTTCCTAACTGGAACTGAAATTCATGTTGACTGATACTCAACTCTGTCAAATCAGTGTCATGATTTGGCAGAGTCTCTGTCAAGTCATGGCCTCATAGCGTCTTTCTATTTCTGTGCTTTCCCTCTTTTCTGGTAGGGTAGCTGACATAAAACTAGAGCCCTGGAGCTTTGATAAGCTTCTAGGTGTCTCTTAGAAGAGTCCTACCCTGATAAAATTTGGAGCATCAAAAATAATAACATATATAACATGCTGTACATTCTTGCCAGACACTGCAAGCATTGTCTCATTGAAGCCTCTCAAGATGTTATGAAGTAGGTACTGTTATTATCATCCTTATTTTATAGATGAAGACACTGAGGCTTAAAGAAATTAAGCCACTTGTGGAGAAGATATAGCTATTAAATGTTACTTCAAGAATTTCAACTTTGTTCTGTTTGACTGAAAAACCAATAGTGTAACCACTCTATTACTGGCCTATTTCCATAAAGAATGACCCAAAGACCCAATGGTGACAAGAGTAAGGTAGGGTCAATCAGCAGAAAATGAGAAAAAAGTGAAAATTCCCATGGACAGTAATCATAACAACAATAATGATCAACATTTCTTGAGCATTTACCATATATCAGGCGCTGTTCTAAATCCTTTATCTGGCTTTACTCACAGAATCTTTATAACAAATTCTGAGAGATGTGTTATTTTTATTAGCATCATCATCATATATATATATATATATATGTATATATATATATGGAGAAGGCAGCGGCACCCCACTCCAGTGCTCTTGCCTGGAAAATCCCATGGGCAGAGGAGCCTGGTAGGCTGCAGTCCATGGGGTCGCAAAGAGTCGGACACGACTGAGCGACTTCACTTTCACTTTTCACTTTCATGCACTGGAGAAGGAAATGACAGCCCACTCCAGTGTGTCTTGCCTGGAGAATTGCAGGGACGGCGGAGCCTGGTGGGCTGCCGTCTATGGGGTCGCATGGAGTCAGATACGACAACGTGAAGTACAAAGGAATTACATTAAGGTATCATACAACTAAGTAGTTAGGCTAGAGAAGAGTTGAAAGAACATAATGAACCTATTTGTCCTCCATGGAAGTAACAATGGGAAAACTGGAAAAAATAGCTTTCAAAAGTTCTCCGGCACAATTTATTTTCTGTGACTTGCTCACAGAGTCAGAAATATCTGTAGGGAGCAAGGATTCAATGCCCTGGTGCACCCTCCTTCCTCAGAGTGAACGTAGGAAGTTTGGGATGACGCCTGAATATCCTCAGAACAGTCCCTTAACCATCCCTCCCTCCCCAGACCAGGAGGATTCCAGTGCCAAGGAGCTCTTCTGTCCTATTGAAAGCAAAGAATGGTTGCCTCTGAAATAAGTACAAAGAGCAAGCAAATTTAGTCAGTTTATGCAAAACACAAAATGGCATCTGCCATCTGGAAAAATACACCAAAGCCGTGAGCCGTCAAGGCCCTTTCAAGACTTTGGCATGTAAAATCAACAATTTTTTTTAAGTCTGAAAGGTCTATGTGAAAGGTCCCAGCTAAATTAAATGTAATTCCCTCTTCTCCCATTCCTGTGACTGGCCATCCACACTCCTATCACACACACTTCCAAGTTTAAAAATACATATATATGTAATATATAAAATACACGTATTTAAATGTGCTATCTAAAAATAAAATTTTTATTTATATTTTTCCCCTCAGTGGTGCAAAAATCTCTGAGAAGATGGATTTGATAAAGACAGTTTTTAAAAAGTATATGATGTTTTTGTAAAAATCCTTCTTGCATCTAAAATTGTTTTAAGCAAATAAACTTGCCCCTGTGTTGCCTATCTATATTTGGCACCTAGTTTCCCACTGACCTTCCTGAGGCTCCCAAACCGTGGGTGGATGCTGGAGCTGTCTTTGTGATCACGAGCTCCTGGTATTGCCTCCAATTGCACTCACTTCAAGGAACTCAAGACAGAAAAGAGCAAGGAAGTCTGCTCAGGCTCTGCCGTGGTGCCAGGCTGGGTAAGCAGGGTAGCCAAGCAGAAATGTGTCCATCAGACTGGAGTGGAAATAAGATGCTGGCCATGCTTGTTTAAGAGTTATGGGTAAATGAACAGGAATTGAGACCTGGAAAAAAATCACTGATGCGGTGTGAGGGGGAGACCAGTCAAACCAAATGGACTGAAAAGAGACAGAAACTCAGTTGACGATGAAGTTATCTATGGGCTTGGAATCGAGAAGGCTTGAGCACGGCCAGAAAAAGCAAGTAAAACAAGAACATGGGAACAACATATACACAGCCGTAGCTGAAAAGCAGTAGTGCTGCCCATGGGCCAGCAGCTTCACATGCAATAGCTCCTGTCACAGCTCTATGGGGCGGGGGGACTTTACATGTGAGAAAACCGGGGGCCGGGGGGGGGGGTGACGCTGCTGATGGCCGTGTCCAGACTTAAAGATGGTGGTCTGGTTTCAGAGTCGATCCCTGTAACTACTTGTGTTACCACCTAGCGTGTACCTGGATAGCCTGTGCTAGAAAGTTCCATGCTGTGCTGCTGTTTGCTCGCTCAGTCTTGTCTGACTCTTTGCGACCCCGTGGACTGTATAGCGTGCCAGGCTCCTCTGCCTGAGGGAATTTCCCAGGCAACAACATTGGAGTTGCCATTTCCTTCTCCAGGGGATCTTCCCATGGATCAAACCCCTTGATAGGCAGATTCTTTACCGCTGAGCCACCTGAGAAACCCCAGAAATATGTACACTGTGAGAATATCTGATGGGGCTTCCCTTGTGGCTCAGTTGGTAAAGAATCTGCCTGCAATGCGGGAGACCTGGGTTCGATCCCTGAGTTGGGAAGACAGCCCCCTGGAGAAGGGAAAGGCTACCCATTCCAGTATTCTGGCCTGGAGAATTCCATGGACTGTATAGTCCATGGGGTCATAAAGAGTTGGACATGACTGAGTGACTTTCACTTCAATGGAAGAAGAATAGGAGACTTTTATATAATGTTTCTTTGTATTTCCAAACTCTCTATTTTATAATCAAAATGTTTGAAGGGTTACTGGGGAAAGAGGCTAAAACTTGTTTAAGGAAAGGAAGAAGCTGAAACTTGATGAACGAACTGAACTTGGTTTTCCTGGGAACAGGAGACCACGGGAGTTAAGAAGCTGGAGTGAGGCTCCGCGTGGTGGCCAGCCTCAGTCCTGGCACTGTTCATGCCAGAGCTCATGGCTCTCTGTGACTGACTGAGATACACCTTCAACCTGTAACCATTCTGCTCTCCCCAGGTCCACCCCATTCCAAGGCAGATTCCCAAGGTGGGACCTTTGGGAGTATGGGAGGGATGCTAGGCTGGGGAACTGTTCACATGTTCAGGGCTCTCTGATCAGAGCATCAGATTCTCCACTTCTTTTCATCGCACAATCTCTCTCTGTTTGTTTAATCCCTGACTCATTCAGTCACCCCCTGCCCCCATTTAGAAGTACCTGGGGACAGGATATTTTTCAGTTGCATTAAAATGAATATACTTTTGATCATTTCTTTATCCTTTAGATTTACGGAGACATGCTGGAGTTTCCTAGCCGTTGATGTGGTGTATGTAGCCTGTTCTAATGGTAAGAGACATAATCAGACCTCAATTAAAAGTCCTAGCTCTGCCACTCATCAGCCACAGAAAATTTATTTCATCTCTTTGGTCCTCAGTTGCCTCATCTATAAAATGCAGGATGCTATGCTAGATAGAAGGTTTGCATTGGCACAATAAACAATAATAATTACTATTATATGATAATAATTAGCAACTGCAAAAACATTAGATGGTATCTACACACAAATTCCAGCAGAAGACCCATTCCTGCCACTTCTGGGAAGTTGCCAAGTTGCTTCAGAAATGATGTGACAATGAACTCCGATATATTATTGAAATGACATTCTCCAACTCCAGGGGCTGAGGAGCTTGTTGCTATCACAGAACCCCCTTTAGGCCAGTCTTTTGAGTGTCACTTACACCAGTTTGGAAGTAATCTGCTTGCTCGCCCTTCCAGCAAAGGATGTCATGATCAGCTAATGGAAAGTGACAAGAAGGGATATAATGAATGAGAGGGAGTTAAAGTTTGGGATAAAAAAAAAAGAGCCTTGTTCTTTTGGGGAATGCACAATGCTAAGCATACCATGTTAAATCGTGCGTGTCAAATAATGGACTAATTAAGAATCTTCATCCATTTTTTTTTCACATCTCATTTTTGTTGCCCTTTCAAAGATGTATTTTCAAATTAGCTCTTAGCTCTTTAAATAAGTACCAAGGGGAAAGAAAAAGGAAACCTTGACTATCAGAGAAGCAGAAGATAAACGCAAAAGAAAATACACAGAGAATGGAGATGGGGGCTTTGTGTGAGACGTTGGGAAGTTTTAGAATCGTAGCAGCAACTTCTCGAATAATGGAATTTAATAACATATAATAAACCATGATCCAGGAGAACTCTGATTCAATCCCACTAATTGTTTGAGCCAGTGAAATGAAGGCGAAGTTTATCGTGCCAACATGCTGCTACTGCCACAGAACTCCGCAGGGGACAGACCATTGTTCCCAGCTGCCCACCTCCTCACACCCAGAGGGCACATGGTCCCTGCCCTCCAAACGCCAGGCTGAATCTCCAACTTTCAATGACAGTCCTCGTTCTAGGACTTTAAAGTCACAGAAATGTAATTTTTTGCAATCAACAAACTATTGTATGAAGGAAAGAACAGAGGGGTAACTAGATACAAAGCCTTCAATTAAGTTAGAAAGAATAATAACCAATATGCTTTCATGCTAATGCCAAAAAGTACAAAAACCTATAATAAATCTAATTGAGCACATGATCATAAGCACTGTTTTTCTACCTACATAGTTCTGCTATATTAAGGTAGACTCCAAATAGAGAAACACTTTTTTTTTTCATTGTTATTGAAAAGGGTGGATTTTTTTCTTTTTAATTTGGATCATTTTACCAATGTCAAAAAATGGGAAGGTATAATTAAGAAAAAAATGATTGTCTCTATCCTTACTCATTGATTATATCTAAGCATTAAAAAAGGAAGGAATGGAAACAATTATCTGGATAAATCAGGTCTCCCCCAAAAGATTAGAGGTTTTTAATAAAAATATACCGTTTTTGCCTGAATTATTAAGATAATAGCCTTAGTTTCCACGTTATGAGTGTGGACCTGTCTATGGATGAAAAATCTTTTGTAACTATTTAAAAGGTTTTTTAGGTTTTTCTGACAATTAAGTATCTAATTTTTTTGTACCTAAACTTTAATGTACCTCAAAAAATACCCAGTCTAAAATTCTATAGAGCGTTTCTCAAAGCAGCTATTTAAATTACTAAACCTAAAAAAAAAGGTTAAGTATTACCTTCCTTTTCCCAAAAAGGTCCATGAAATCTTGGATACATTTGGAGACAGACGGGGGAGTGAACTACCTCTGAAAACTGATAGTCTAAAAACAGGAAAATTAGTATTGTGCCACGGCTATGAGCAGCTAATAAAGAGAACATGGTTAAAAGAGATTAAGGTTCAAATTAAGGTCAGAAAAGAGACTGATTGAGGAAAACTGCCATGTTCCGTTGCATGGCAGTTTAAGTGAGACGGTTTCCCCCTGAATCAGTCTTAGGTTGAAAAATTACACTGTTGGGGTTAATAAAGAGACCAGGCATTTGTTTGGACTGAGACTTCAATTAAAATGTTATTTGGGGCAGCCAGAGCTAATGTCTTGCTTAGAGGTAAACTGAACTGCCTTTTAAGAGGATGGAAAAAAAAAAAAAGAAGAGGAATAAAAAAGACCACCTAATCTGTCAAAGACCCTGAATAACTGGCAGAAAGAATTGTGTTTGCTGGACCTGTGCCCAACTCAGCAGTGAGCATTCTTAAGGGTTTTGTGACATCATCTGAGGCAGCTGAGGTTTTCTGAGTTTTTGATTGTTGCACTGGGTGAGGAATCTAGCGTTCAGCTGAGCCTTCTGAGACAAAGAAAAAAAAATCTGGTTAGTGTAATAGGCCAAGTTTTCTTTTCTTTTTCTTTTTTTTTTTAATGCCACAAAAGGGGTGGGACCAAGAATTCTGGGTCTTAGTCTCACGACTCTACCCCAGAGACAAAAATTGATGAATACAGTTAATTGAATTTCTCAGTCCATACGAATTTGCCCACAGTAAAACAAAACCACCAAAGTTTGCTTTCATTTCCCTTCTTTAGGGTGAGTGAAAATCCACCCTGAATAAGCTTCTTCCCTTCCACAGAGATTCACTAAACATGTTTACTCCGGCCAGCATCGGGCATACCTTGGCCAGCAAGGCAGACACGTTTCTCAACGTTTATGGGAAGGGGGACAGTCAATAAGTGAAAAGATAAATAAATATACAATTACAAATTGATAAGATCGAAGGAAACAGGGTGAAAATGGAAACACATTCTAATGCTCTTCAGTCTTTTTCTTAACCAATTCCATGAGCAGCAACTATTTGAAGGCCTCATTATTAGGGCCTGGGGTGGCTGGGGACACTGGTTAATGCTAGATAGAAAATGTGGGATTTTTCTGTTGGGGAGCTGGGAATTTGTCACAGGGGACAGTGATACGCAGAGAGAAGGGGGTGGGACAGTCAAAATAGCATGGATTAAAGCCAAAATGAACTTGGAGTATGAATATGGATTTTTAAAGACTTTACTTATCTATTTATTTTTCCTGTGCAGAATGTGGGATCTTAGTTCCCTGACTAGGGATTGAACCCATGGCCAACTTCAGTGCAAGTACAGAGTCCTAACCACGGGACCACCAGGAAATTCCCCTAATGTATGGATTTTTGTTGGCATTTCTTGTCCAAAGAGTGGTAGAAACAAATCAAGGAACTCCCATAGAAGTGCAGAACCAGAAAAGGCCTCTGGGGCAGAGAGGAGTGGAGCCAGGTGAAGCACGAAAGAAAAGGTCCAGAGACAAGGGTCCAGAGACAAGGAAAGGAGCCATTCCTGGGGCTCATTTCCTTTATGCTGTTTGATTTTTTAAACCAAGTCCAAGGAATGGACCCAATTTGTTTGGATCACAATCCACACTGATCTGCAAAAGTACTTTCATTCAAACTGAAGAAAATTATGAGGGCATGAATTTTCCTCTCTCCCCATCCCACCAAAATGAAAACAAAACAAAGTTAATTGAAGACGTTTACTCTTTGGCCTCTTCCTTAAGAAGTCCATCTTGGTTGAGAGAAAAGTGACAGACAGTGCCCCAAGTCCGAGACACACAGAGGCATAATGCAAAGCAGGGATGATCTGACACTATGAAAATGAAATGCCAATGATGAGATCATTGCAGTGGGAACCAGGGAACCAGGGAGCTGAGAAGTAACACAGCATCATGAGCGCTATGTCTGTCCAAGTCGTGGCGAAAATCTGCCAGGCCCAGATTGACTTCATTAGTCATTTAGAAGCACATAGATCACAGAAAAAATTCTCCTCCTCCTCACGGAGAAAGAGCTGATCATCAGTATAAATAGAAACTGATTAGAACACCAACTCTTCAAAGCATAAATATTTCATTCACCAACCAGTTGCAATTTTGCCCAGGGCAATTAAGAAGAAAGTATGCAAAGCGACCTCACAAAAGGTGTGACTATAGTCAACTTGAATAGGGAATTAGGTTTGACGTGGATTCACACTGGATATGGGGTGAATGCATAGACCGAATTGTCCCAGTCCTTAGTCGGGGACGTTGGAGAGAAACAAGCATGACAATACAACCCAGTTAGCCCTCTTCGGTATCCTTCACCCCTTGGGTCTACTTAGGTCAATGCGATTCGCATTCAGCAAACATTTATCAGGTACTCTCTAGATGCCAGGCACTGTGTTGGGTATTGGGAATTCTAGCGTAGGACACTCATAAGCCCTTCCTGCTTAAAAAAGAAAAAAGATATTGAAGTATAGTTGATTTACAAAGTTGTGTCAGTTTCAGGTGTATAGCAAAGTGGACACACATGTCCACTTTTTTAGATTCTTTTCCCATACAGGCCATTACAGAGTATTGAATAGATTTCCCTGTGCTAAATAATGGGTTTCTTTGGTGGCTCAGATGGTAAAGAATTCACCTGCAATGCCAGAGACCAGGGTTTGATCCCTGAGTCAGAAAGATCCTCTGGAGAAGGGAATGGCAACCCACTTCAATATTCTTGCCTGGAGAATTCCGTGGACAGAGGAGCCTGGCGGGCTACAGTCCAGGGGGTCACAAAGCGTAGGACACAATACGTTTTTTTTAGATTTTTTTCCCATATAGGCCATTACAGAGTATTGAATAGATTTCCCTGTGCTATATAAGTCCTTATTGGTTGTCTATTCTATACATAGCAGTGTATATATGTCAATTCCAGTCTCTCCATTTATCCCTCCCACTCCTTTCCCCCTGGTAACCATAAGTTTGCTTTCTACATCTGTAGCTCTATTTCTGTTTTGTATATAAATTCACTTGTACCTTTTTTAAAGATTTCACATATAAGTAATATCAAATGATATTTGTCTTTTTCTGTCTGACATTTTACCCAGTATGACAATGTCTAGGTCCTTCCTTGTTGCTGCAAGTGGCATTATTTTGTCCTTTTTCATGGCTGAGTAATGTTCTGTTGTGTATATGCACCACATCTTCTTTATCCATTCCTTTCAAAAAGGCACATGCACCCGTGTTCATTGCAGCACTATTTATAATAGCCAGGACATGGAAGCAACCTAAAAGCCCTTCCTTCTTAAGCCCATCCCCAGTTTATCTTCAGTTCTCTCTGTCTCCTTACCCATCTTCATTTTTCGCCAGAGTACATATCTACTTTGGTTTCTTATGCATTGCCTCACTTATTAAAATACAAGCACCACGGGCAGGCCCTTTGACTGCCTTACTGCACGTTGTTATCAACACCTACATTATGGGTTCCAAGAATATATGTCAGATAAATAAGGCTTGTGTTCAAATAACGTCTTCATTTCAATTATGATAAGCAGGAAGGATAAAGGAAAACTATAGGCGTTGTGAGTACGTATAATTAGGGAATGAGGGAGACCTTTCATGAGCAGAGGACTTGTAATAAATTAAATAAATAAAGTAAAGAGAGGAGTTTGTCTGGAGAAGGGGTTGGGGAGAGCCTTTCAAACAGAGGCAGCAACATGTATAAAGGTGCTCATGGTGTTGAAACAACGGGGGAAAAACAGCCAGTGACGTGGAGCCATGGGGAGTTTCAAGAGGTGAGGCGGGACTCTGGGGGATAGGAATGAGATGATGCCAAGTTTTATAGGACACATTCAGGCTTTCGGACTTTACTGAGCAATACGGAAAGTTTTAGGTAGTGACAGGATCACAAGTCCCAATTCAGGAATCTCTCGAATAAGCACCAGAGCGAGCATTTTAGCCTGAGCCTTCTGCAGTCACCTGGGCATAAGAAAGGCGGGACCATTTCAGCAGGCGGAGAAGAGGGCCGTGTGAGGGGTTGGCCATATTTACTGCGGACGTGGCAGAGGCTCCAGCTTTCAACAGGCAGCAGGGGGAGAGTGGGAACCGCACAGAGACGGGCGCCTTGGTCCCTGAGAGGCAGCGAGTGCTCGTGGAAAACGCCGAGGGAGCTGAGGAACCCCAAAGGATCGTGTGTGCCGTCTCCTTCCAGCTTTGAGGCCATGGCTGCCCCTTGCGGCCCCTCCCGGTCTGCCAGGCACGGAGGCGATGTGTCTCCTCCATGCCTGGCCCAAGTCACCCGTCACTGGACCCCTCAGAGCACCCTCAGGGGCCTCCTGACAAACGACTCGGTTCCTGCCCAGGACCCAGCACTGAGGCGACGTGGTAGGTACCCAAGGGCTACGTCAGGTCAGTGTTAGAGAGAGTGCTGAAATCCGTCCCTTTTCCACACCTGTCAAGCACACACTTACTGCAGGTTTGCTCTGCACCAGCCACGGTGTTGGGGCCCTTCCACGCATTCTCGTTTAATCTTCACAACAATCTCAAAAGGCGGGCATTGTTATTCTTCCCAATTTGCTGACAAGGAAACTATGGCAGTAACTTGCTTAAGATTTCTCTAACCAGGTACCAGGGACACAGACTCACTTCCCCTCCTCTCCTAAGGCCCTGGTCTGATTCATTGCTTGCTTATGTTCACCTCCTCCCGGAAGGCTTCCTTGATACTCCAAACCGCCATGAAGAAAAGCGTCTGAGCTCTATGAGTGTTTTCATAACTAGCTTACCTAATATCTTCCCAACCATTATGAATGACTTTGATGGGTCTTCTTTATCTTGTGCTCAACCAGTGTTGAGTACCATGTCTGACACATGAGTGTAAATGAATATTTGTTGAAGAATAAATGGATGGATAAATAAGCCCTTGCAAGAAACTCATTAAGGGACTTCCCTGGTGGTCTAGTGGCTAAAACTTCTTGCTCCCAGTGCAAAAAGCTCAGGTTTCTTCCTTGGTCAGGGAACTAGATCCCATATGCCACAACTAAGACTGGCACAGCCAAATAAATAAATATTTTTTAAAATATAAATCTTTAAAAAAAAAGTTTGTTAAGAAAACATACACAAATTCTAACAGATAAATTGAGGAATGATTATCACGTTAACAAGAATTCTATAGTTCCTATTTTCCCCCCTCCCCATCTACCACTATGCTCCTTTACATATTGGTTTCTTGAAAATCTGGTTCATTTTCAAATTAGAGACATTGTTCTGTTACAGAAAAGGAGAAAAGGGAATCATGAAGACACATGCATGACCACATATGAGTCCTGGGTCCACACACAAGCTGAGAGGAGGTCCCGCTGAGGATTCTCTGTCATTTGACTCTCCCTTTCGCACATCGAAAAAGCTATACCTCATTTAAAAGGACAGAACGATGAGTGAGAACACCTTTTAAACTTGGTATATAGCCCATGGAAATATTTAACCCAGACCTAAAAAAGCTGAAATATTCCAAACCAACCACAATTCAGAACTGAGATCTCCCTGATGAGATTACTATACCCAGAAACAACATGTTTCTTGTCTCCTAAGAGACATGACACCTAACAATTCATAACAGGGGGTCTGCGGGAAATAACTCACCCATTGTGAAGTCAATGTTCAAATCAATATCCCTTGGGGAGAAAAATATTGCTCATTGACGGAGATGGATTTTTCTTCTTCTTAAGAAATTCTCAAAAAAAAAAAAATTCTCAAGGGGTAAACAACATTTCTTTTTTCATAGCGAATGTAACTAAACATACCACTGTCAAGATCTACAATTTCCTGTCATCATTAACATGATGCTCAAAAATGATTAGTGTAATTATGAATGCCTTTTGACTTCTTGAAAAATAGATGCTGGCTCTGTTTTTTTAAAATCTCATTTTAATATCCAAGCAACGGGACCACCATGCAGATAATTTGATGTACGTCTTCTGCGTTACTTAACAGTACTCTTATTGGTGAGATGATTTTGATCTTTTAAAACAATAAAAAAAACTAGCACAAAAACTAAAAGTATAGGATCCTAGGTTTGTTTACTACTAATTAAATAATGGCTACTTTAGAAAAAAACTTCTCATTGTCCCTCTTTTATGTTTTCCACTAGCAATCCCCCCCAAAATTATAACAACATTGGATCTAGCCATTTATCGACTACCTTCAATAAAAAAAAAGAAGAAGTTTTAATGGTCAAAGGGTAAAGAGGGCTGAATATAATTAGTTTTATATTTAACATGTTGCTTCAGGCTGGTGAATCTTTCAGACTTCTTTACAAGGCTATAGTAGGTTCTATTGTCTAATTCATAGATTGTCTTCAGAGGCTAAATATGTGATGGAAAGAAAGCTTGCCTTCTACCCTTTTGAAACTCAAAGGTTGCATAAGAAAAGACAGATGGATGATTTGGGGAAAAAAGAAATGCCACTCAATTAATACTTGTGGAAAAGGGTGTCACAGATCATTGGCGGAATTTCTACCCATTGGCAACTCCCCCAAGCAGCCAAAGATTAATTGAGTGCCCAGACTACTGAGTTCTATGAGAAGAGGAGAATAATTGTGTTGACGATTACAGAGGCTGAGCTGTGGAAGCAACAGAAGCGTAGCTAGATGAACTATATGCAGGAATAACCACTGACACCCTAGTAGACAAGCATGTCATTTTTGTTGTTTTTCTCCTGTGATGGAGACGGATTCATACTAAGCCACACTCTCCTACCTTATTTCTCTCATGCTAAAAGAACATATTGTTCAAGTGGCTTGAGCAGATTAAATTTGGAGTCAAGTTCATTGATTGATGCACAATCATGACTTACAACTTGACTTTAGGAAAAACTCAGACTACACTTAGCACACTCATTTTTCTCATCTAATAGCTTAACTACAACCATATGGTGACACATTAAATACTGTACAGAAGAACAGCAAAGTAAAGCAAAACAAAAAAAAATTCGATTAAAATAAAATGCGAGACTTAAACCCATCTTTTCTAAAAATGTGCTTCTGTAGAAAGAAAAAAGACCTTGATCCACCAGAAGTACCAAGATCGAATCTTTTTAAGTCCTTTAAAGTCCTACTGCTTTAAGATTCAAGAATTATCTGCATGCTTTGGTAGGGCTGTGTGGCTGCTTACTGCTTACAACACAAGTACGCTTCGATCATACATTGAGGAGGAGCTAACACTGAGAAACAAGGAACAGAAATATCTATAGATACTGAGAATAAACCGCAGGCTAAGGTGAGCAAGACTGGGGAGACACATTACGGTCCTCTAGGGAGAATAATGTAGTAACCATCAGAACACATTTGGGGTTTGATTCAAACTGACCTGGAACTGAGTGGATCCCCAAGCTCTTCAGTACACAACACACACATAAACACACATACTGACATTTTAAAAAGCGAAATTTTGAAAAGTGACCCAAAGGCATTAACCTAAGAAAAGACTTCACTGGCAGATACAGGAATAGGAACTTTACCCCATTCTGTGGTGACCTGTGAGTGGACTGGACAGTGGGCTAAACAGACCTTCCTATCAAAAGGTCCCACCTAACCCTCCCACTCCAACAGGGTTCTGAAGGTGTCAGCAGCATTTGGTTGGACCGTTAACGGAGCTTCAGTTAATTATTGACTGATTAGGGATTTACCTTATCTTTCCATCAGAAGCTGGCTCAAGACTTAACAGTGAGCACTCTAGAGCCCGGGTGGACCTATCCACGTGCCTTTTTCTTCTTCTTCCTTGGGTCATTTAGTTGTCCTTTCCCTTAATTCACATTTGGGTCAGAATGGCCAGTCCGTCCTGGGTTTGGGAGTCCTCAAAAGGATTGCAGGGGAGAGGGGCCAGGTTCCTGGTGAGGCGTGTCCAGAGACAGAGGCCTAGAGCTGATGCTGCCTTTTGCAAAGCTTTGCTTATTGGCCCGGGTTTTCCCATTAAGTCCCCAGGAGGAGAAAAAAAAAAAAAAATCAATGACTTTGTATCTCTAAAAAATGCTGGTGATGCCTGTGGGTAATTATCGGGCCCCCCGCCCCCCCAAAAGGCGGGCGGCCTCTCTGCTGAAGGCCTCTTGGCAAAGCCGGGAATCGGCACAGGCAACGCAGGCCCAGCTGCCCCAGATAAGAGGTGGCCCGTGTTAATGTACAGGCTTCCTCTGCACCTCACCAGGGCCTTCCTTTTCTAAACAGTCTCCCTTTAATGTTGGCGAATGTTGTTTTTCCATTGACTCAACATCTCGCCTCTGGTAGTAAGCCAGCAGGGAAAGTTGGAGCGGGGGAGGGAGGAGGAGAACGGGAGAGAGCGAGGCCAAAGGCAGAGGAGAGCAGGACTGGGAGCCACGCTTCCAAACAAGCTGGACACCTGTTTTGGAAAGACAGTGACCAAGCCTAAACTTCTTGCTTCCTCTTGATTTGGATCAGCTTTTGTTCCCTGCATGTCTGTGATTGGCCCTGATGCCCCCTGTCCACAACGTTGCCACCTTTGATTCAACATGGAAACCACCAGGAGGAATTCCTAGCTTCCTTCTACCAATTTAACTGTCTTATCTGAAGGAGAGAAAGAATATGAGAGCTACTGGTGTGTACTAAAGGGGTAAAAGAAATTCCAGGAACAAGATGGGAGGAAAGCAAGAGAAGAAGGAAATGAGACAGGAAAACAGAGAAGGGGTAAGTGAGGGGGGAAGAGGTGTGGATATGAAAGGCAAAAAGAAGAGAGGAAAAGCACAAAGCAAAAAAAGAAGAAAGAAAAGGAGAAAGAAGAAAGACTACAGACAAATGAAATTTGAAATGAGATGTTTCCCCCAGGAGCGCCATTTCTCAAGAACCAGGACAGACAGCGGGTTGAGGATGGAGGGCTGCGAGTTCCCTTTGGGGGCTTCTCTGGGCAAGACAAGGTCAAGGGGCATCCTCAGAACCAAACGTTGATTAGAGCCAGCTAAATGTTTTGACTTGAAGGAGACATGAAGGATTAAAAAGCAAAATAGAGCAGCGTGGATAAGAAAGAAACAGGAAAAGAAAGAAAATTGAAAAAAGAAACAAAACTCATGGGAGACACAAAGGGAATGATAGAAAACACTTCTGAATCAGCTAGTCATCTACTAACAAGCTGCAAAGATTTCCAATGACAAGTTGTCACATTAGTTTAGTGAAACTGAAGCAGTACTTATCCCCTTTCCTGTGCTTAATCTCTCCCTGCGTGCCACAAAAACATGCTACCACGTTTAATAGGATTAGTTTCGTTCACTTTCTCCCCCCACTCCTTTTATTTTTTACAATTCTATTTTCAGCAATACAGGGATCCTTGAATTCGATTTCCTGCGGTGCACAGCAAAACCCGGTATGCATGGGTTTTACCCTCTAAAGACTTTATCTGAATCTGAAAAATGTAATTTGACTATTTTGGACTCCCTCCCCCTACCCCCAATGAATTACTTTCCCCTCCTAGACATCTCCAGAGCTTGGAGGGTGAAGGAGGGGTGTTGATGATAAAAGGGTGAAGACAGACCTGGGCTATGAAAAACAGCTGCCCAAGCCCCACTCTTGCCGAGGTTGTGTGCCCTGAAGGCAGGCAAACATGGGTTCTGATTCTGATGGCTATTTGTTGGCTTTGTGGCCTTGAACAGGTGGTGAAACCCTCCCCGCCTCTGTGTCTCTCTTTACTCATCCATACCATACAATGGGGATAATTCTTATCAGGGCTGTGGGGAGTACTACACCTAATGTATTTATTTCTTCACTACTATGATTCACTTTTTCTCATATGTTATTATGTTCCTGCAATCAATATGTCTTACAATCGATTGTGCATTTAAGGTCATTATGTTTTCCTTTTCTCCCAAAGGGCATCTTTAAATGGATGGTGTGTCTTATAGTCTATGGCATTTCAGAAAGAAGAAAATGGAAGTGCTGGGCATAAAGCATCTGGCACAGTTCTGATGCCGGAAGTGCTCAGCAGATGCTAGAATTTTCTATCACTGCTCATCACTATGCCTACGCCCCTCCCTCTCATATTCTCATAGAAAGACCACTTTGGAATATGGAGAGAGGGAGGTGTTGACACTTTTGCCCCTCATACAGCTTCCTTTAGACTCCTGCTCTTAATTGAGTTTTCAGAAACCTGACTGGATCCAACACATCATCACTGTCCATCCGTGTTGGATAAGAACCAAAAATCCTCCTGTCCACTCGCTCTCTCAACAGGGTCACCAACTGCCACGCTCAGCCGTGTCTTGCAAACAGTAATTATCTGTCGAATGATTCCATCTTCTTTGAGCTACTTTGGGTTCTGCAGCCCCTCCGGCCTGGTTCCCCCCAGGTACCACCCCAGAAGATTGGCACTAAGACAAAGGGGTGAACTCACCAACTCCAAGAGGAGAAAGGATGCGGCCTCCTCCTCAGGGACCTGGGGGTGTGAGGGAGCCACCCTGGGCCTAGGATGGGGATGGAGGGAGATGAAGCTGGGAGGAAGGAGGAAGCCGCTGCCTGGGGCAGGGTGCTGTAGGGACCCTGCAGTCTGAGCAGGGCTGAGGGAGCCCTGGGTGGGGGGAGGCATGGTGAGACCCCTCCCAACTGGACACAGCCCACCACTGGGGAGCCGGGCTGCCTGACCCTGTCAAGCCGTGGCCAACAGGGGGGCTCTGAGGTCTTCCTGCCAACAGACATCAGAGGGTATCCCAGAACGTCCCAGAGCCTGGCCAGGCTGGCAAAGAGGTGCACCCCTATTACCCATCCCCCCTTAGCCTGGAACAGGGTCGAATTTATCCTCCAGCCTCGCCTTCCCTCCCATCTCCCCCTCCCATCCCTCAAACCACACTTCATATCCCTTATGCCCCACGGGAGCCTCCTTGTTGACTGCCCCCAACCTCCTGCACCCCCGTGCTCCCCAGTTACCTGCTCTAGTCCACACCCATCTCCTCCTCCCTCCTCCCCTGAACTCCACTCCCTAGCCCCTAGCCCCACAAGCTATTCCCCCCCACCCCCCAGGTACCTTCTGCAGGACACCTACTTCGCCCCACTCAGCCACCTCACCCTGATCGCCCCTCACCTCTACCCAGCACCTACTCATACTCCCTCCCTGACCTCATTTTCCCACCCCCTGACACAGGCCTCCGTCTCCAGATCGTCTTATCACCACTGCTGTCCCTGCCCCGCCTCCCCCCCACCACAAGTACAGGCAGAAGTACTCCTCCCCCCAGGACTGCCAACAGGAGTGCGCTCAGGAGTAAGAAACTCAAAGATACCTGTCTCCCTACAGCCTGGCTCCAGGAGTGCGTTTCTCTGTACCTGTTGAGGGCCTTTGTTTTGTCCCCTAGAGTCACAGACATATCCTTCTCACCCCCAGAAGCCAGACAGCAGGAATCTTCCACACTGGCCCAAAGATCCACTGACCCTGGGAGGACAAGCATCTAGGGGTCATGCTTTCGATTTCCCTCATTCAGAGAGCAAAGGGGGCCCACTCTCAGCCCCTGGGCTCATTCACTAAGGGCTGGGCCCATGCGTTCCCTAAACTGGAAAAATCTCTTCGGTAACCCCTCTCCAGGGATACACAGGGATTACTAATCTCAAGCCTTCTGAGGATACAGCAAAGCACCCTCCTTGGGACATTAAGTAGCCACTCACGGCCATGTCCACATCTCAAATCATCAGACTTCTTGATCCCTTCTCTGCTGGTTCCATTCCTTTGACTTTCTTCCCCTCTCATCTGTGTAGAGTCCCAGCCAGTCATGGCCCCTTCCCACCTACCTTACTTTCCCTTCTCACAGCTGCCTCTGGCTGAGCTCTCCCTTAATTACTTTGGGGTGTGCTCCTATTCATTGGGCCAAACCTAACTTTATGAAGGGTTGTATCGTACATGACGTAGATTCGGGGGAGCTGTTCCTTCACACAGGTAAATAGATGATGTCCATTTGATTCGGTTTTACCTAAAACTTTTTTTTGCCTTCTTGCTTTTCCCTACTTGAATAGAACTATTTGTCCTGTGGTTTTGTTGGGAGTAGGCAGCTTCTGTAGGAAAGGTTTGTCATTTATAAAAGAGAGAAGAAAGGATGTAAAGGAGAAAGAAAGCAAGCAAGGATTTCAGATTGGTAAATGGGTGCCCGTGGGCCTGATGGACAATTCTAACTCCAAAAACACAGGGCCTAGCTTCTGCTTTCAAACATGCACCAATTCTAGTTTTCATGGCCTAAGAAATGAAAGGTGAGCATATGAAGCGTCCAAAGTAGCAACTATGCATGAGCTAAAATATGGATACATCAAATGACAGTCCTGTTAGCTTCATCAAAATATTGGGGGTGGGGAGCAGAGGTGTCTATGACGGGAGGAGTACAGGCCAGTGCAAGTGTGATGAACACACGTCTATAGACTGAACAGTTTCTGTTTTTATTGAGCAACATTACTCATGCAAAGCTCTCTACAATTAGGAGTTGGATAATATCCCCACTTAACAGATAAAAAGAACTGAGACTCAGATGGAGTGACATACCCACGGTCACAGAGTCAGCAACTTGCTAAGCAGTTACTGGAAGCACAGTATGACCCATGGATTCCCACATCCTCCTGCTGACTTCCTAGCTGGGGTGGCCCCAGAAATCTTTATTTTTGAAAAGCTCCCTTGGTGATTCTTGATGACTAGCCCTGTCTTGGGAACCGCTGCTCCACATCAAACCACCCCACTCTCCCTGTCACCAGCCTTGCCTCTGAGCAGCCTTCTCCACGTCGGATAAAACATTTAAAACATATTTAAATAGCAATTTTGAAAAACTATGCAGCATATGGATTTTCCTTTTGATCTCAAAATGATGACAAACAGACACTTAGATACTTCATAAAAGAAATATTACCAGAAAAATTATAGAAATCTGGCTTTCAACTTTGTCTTGCTCTAATTTAAACAAAATGCAACTTTCCAGAGTCACTCACTACCAACCCCCCCCCCCCCTCCCAAATAAATCCAAACTGGGAGCTTCCTTCTCTTTTTCCCTCTGCGCGCCTGGCCTACACCTATTTATTTCTAACTCGCTGGCGTCCAGATTAAAAGCCTCCTAAAATGGGCAGTAGGGATGACTTAAGTCCTAGCATCAAAGCCCCTTGAAAAGAGCACCTTCTCCGAAATTCACACCCTTGACTGAAAACTGTCCTAAGAAAGGCCAAATGAGAAAATAAAGGGGGTGGGCAGAAGGGGAGGTCTCCAGCCCTCCAAGCGTCCCCGCCCTTATCTGGGTCCCCAGCGGTGGCCCCCACCTTCCAGGTTGAGCTATCCCACCGGCGGCGGGAACGAGCCTAGACCCCGCAGCAACAGGAGGGCGGTGGGGGAGATCGCGGGGCAGCGCGGGCCGAGCAGCGTCGGACGTTCCCGGCTCCGCGCCGCGCGCGGGGAGCAGGTGGCTGCCCTCCGCGCCCGCCGGGCGCCCAAGCTCTGGCCCACGGAGCCGGGCGGCGGCCCCCGGGGAAGGGCAGGGCCGCGGGCTCCGGGCGGGGCGACCCGCACCCCCACGGGGCCAGCGGGCGGGAGGGGGCGCGCCCTCCGCCCGCTGCGCGGCGCCACGGCCGCCGCTACTCGCGCGCGTCGTCTCCGGGCCGGAGAGGCCGCGACACCTAGCGCGGGGCCGGGGCGAGGAAGGAAGGGCCGGGAGGGAGGAGGAGACCCGGAGGAAGACACGGACTCGGAGGCCCCGCTCCCGCCTCGGGGCTGCAGAGGAGACTCCCAGCCTTCCCACCCGACCCGAAACTTTTCCGACACATGCAGGCGTGTTCCTCGCGGGTTTGGGCGGCCCCGAGTCGCCATCGGGAAGGAGGCTCGTCAAACAAATCTGTCCCCGGGCACGCACGCGGAGGTACTCAGACACACGGGGCGTGGGGGGTCGGGGGACGACCGGGCCTCCGGGGAGGTGCTGTGGGCGTGCAGGCAAGCTGGCGCTACCGCCCGAAAGGGGTTCCCCACGTGCGAGACCCAGTGCTTAAAATCCTGCCAAAGCTCGGAAGTACGGTGGTGCCCAGAGGCTCTGCGTAACTTTGCCCACTGCGCCCCCGCGTGCAGA
Source organism: Cervus elaphus (assembly GCF_910594005.1). Lineage (NCBI taxonomy): Eukaryota > Metazoa > Chordata > Mammalia > Artiodactyla > Cervidae > Cervus > Cervus elaphus. Next base: position 70,749,111 of record NC_057828.1, on the reverse strand, counting down.
GGCGTACACACACACACGCGCGCGCGCACACACACACACACACCCTCACCCCACCCTACTCCCCCTGGCTGTGGCCCGAGCCTGCTCTAATATTTCAGGGACTCGGGAAGAGATGCTAATCCGCGCCAAAGAGGGAGGGGTGTAAATGGCGTGAATCCCACTCCCCAGCACCCCCAGATTCGGAGGGAGACCGCCCAGTTCTCTCCGAAAGCGTCCCCTTCACTTCTCTCTGCCCTTGGCGTCTTCTCTACCGTGGGCTGAAGACGATAAAGCCCAAGAGGATCGATGTATGGTTCCCCACCCCCCCCTAAAATCACAACCTCTCCAAATCCTAACCCTCAAAGAGCCCGGTGGGGTTGAAAAAAAGCAAGTTATTCCGGAGGGAGGTCGGGGGTGGGGCAACAGCACCCCTCCGAAGACACGCGCGTGCGGCCTGGCGGGCGCCTCTTTGGGCTCAGCGCGCCCGGGCGGAGTGGCTGGATTATGTAAGTAACAGCCCTCCATGTGCTCACCACCATCTGTTAATATCTTGATATTGGAAAGTTCGGTGCCTGAGGCAAAGCCAGGGTTGGCGACGCAGAGCTCCCAGCCTACTCCTTTCTACTCTAAGGCTGGGATCGTACCTCCCTTTGATTGTTTCGCCCGCTTCCATAAAATCAAGTAGTAGTGTGCCCCTTAGATCACTGACAACCAAGCCCCCCTCCCCAGCGCCAGTGTGTGTTTTTGGGGGAAGAGTGATTTTCTTCGAGGTCACTCTTGTAAGGAATCCTTTCCATGGATTTGTTTATGACAATTCTAGGCTCCTTGAAGCTTTGTATTGGACCCTGATTTGGGGGTGGGGGCTTTATTTTTTTTAATTACTTTTTCTGCCAGCACCCCAACCCCAAATTCTTGTAAGAGTTATATTTCAACTTCTTTGGAGTGAATCGCTTCTATTTACTTTGAAAGCTGTTGGTTAAACAAACATCACTCTGGAGGCTTCTAAGCAGTGGGGTTCCCAGGAGAGAAACCTTGCAGCTGCTACTTGCTACTGATCTCCTGGCATTTCACTTTTCCCCCCATTCAGAACAAATCCACGTTGATCTTGGCCTCACACTGGGCACAGGGATTGAGAGAAAGAGCAGGAATATGGCAAGCAGGCAGTCCGCCTCTAGACAGCCTGGAGCAGGCCGGCCTATACCCTAGAGTTGGTTTTTATTTCTTTTTCTTCCTCTCTTCAGGGTGGTGGCAGTAGTAGGTGGTGGGTGGTGTTAGGTGTATATCCAGGCTGGATCTTCAGCATCCTTCTCCTGAAATAAACATCCATGTTTGTCTCTCAGCTGGATCTGGTTGAAATTCCCAGAATTGGTTTGTTTAGGATCTGCTAACGATTGTTTGTAAGGTTTTAAAATTACTGATATGCACTCTTCTCTCCTACCCCCATCTACTGGCTTTAAGAAAGAACCGGAGGGGTAAAATACACCGAAGAAATATCAAGGAGAAGTGTGTTTAACCCAGAACCAGAGGCATAAGTGATAAGTGAAAGAGTTTGACTAAGAACGCACAGATCACCCTTCTGATAAATAAGTAAATGTAGACTGCATGGATGAGGTTTGTTGGAAGACCAGTCAGAACTTGTGTTAACTTTTAAGTTACTGGGGTTGTGTTGGCAGTAGGGCGGAGACAGGGACTGACCCTAAACTTGCCCGATGGTTTCAGAGATGGAGCCTGTATCTAGGCGACTTCTCGTCTCCGGGCTGACTGATCGCTTCTCGCCTATCAGAAAACAAACCGCGAGTAGCCCGAGATAGAGAGCTTGGGCCTCACGCCTTGATCCAGGGCGGCCTGAGACCCGGGAGAGCGCCGAAGTTCTGGCTAGAGAGGTTGCCAGAAGCCTGGCCTGTATGTCGCCCAGACTTTAGGAAACAGTTCTGGCTTCAGCATACTCAGCTCGCCTAGCTGGGCTGCGGACCGAGCTCGCTCGTCCAGCGTCGCGCGCGCTCCTATTTCACTCCACAAGCCGCTCTGGTGCCCCCAGTGCGGGCTGCGAACCGCCGCGGCAGAGCTGGCGAGCCGCGAGCCTCTGCCGCCGAGGCTGGGGGGTGGAGGAGCTTTCTTGTTTGCCAAGCGGGGTACCCCGACCTCGACTCGGGCCTGCCTTCCCCGGGGAGAGATAAAGGACTTACTAGGGCTCGCAGGGAACTTTTCCCGCCGCCAGTTCCCCAGCGTAGTGTGTGCAAAACGTGCACCCGGGAGCTAGGTGCAATTGACAGAAACTTGTGGGCTAAAGTTCAAGCCGTTTCCTCCGAGAGTCTGAACCTTTTCTCTCGCTCAGCTTCCTTTCTTCCCCCCTTCCCCGCCCCCCCCCCCTCCTTCCCTGCCCTCTTCCCTTTTAAATGTCAAACTGAGCAGATGGTTTTAAGGTGTGGAGGGCATGTAGCCTTTACTTCTGCCAGTTTAATTGTGGGCTGGCGCTATCAGGTACACACTGGGATACTTAAGATACTAGGACGAAAAAGAAAAAAGGAAGTAGCGCTGATCCATTCACAGAACCCACATTTCTCCGCTCAGTACACCCGCTTACCTCGAAAGGACCCTACCAATAGAAACACTATTCCATCCTGTATCTAATGGGCATGTGGCTAGACTATTTCTGTGCCCAGTCTAAATTGTCACATCTCGATTAGAACACTTGATACAGTGGCCGATCATTGGAAGTGTGAGTCTGTGTTTGCTAGCCTCTATGTTGTTTCCAAAATGGGTGGAGGGAGTGTCTGGAGGCATCGAAAAGGGAGAAATGAAGGCGGGGAGGATGCTCAAACAAGTCTTTTTTTTTTTTTTTCCTGATCCCCAACATTTAACCCAGCCGGCTTAATTTTTTCCCCTTCTTCTTCTTTTCAATGTTTGAATCCGGTGCCAAAAGTTTCCTACAGGGTATGGACTGGAACATACTATTGTCAGTATTCTTATTCAAAGATTAGACTTCTTGACAGATTGATGTATTTGAGGCTGAAATTGTCCCAGGAAAAGTGTGCGTGTGTGTGTGTGTTGCGGAAGGTGGTGGTGGTGGTTGGCCAGTGTACTTGTAACACACTTGACAAACACTCTGTTGTCACGACGCAACACGATTCAACCTTTGATCTGGTTAAATTCGAGGGACACACAAAAAATACTTGTTCCCATCCTACCAAAAAAAAAAAAAAAAAAAGAGCGTCTTATCGATTGGGTGTGAATGTTTCTGCTTCACAGCCCTTGCAAGTCCCAGCTTTTATAGGACCTTGAAGTCATAAACGCGGTTGTCTTATTAAAAGCCCGTTTACTGTGCCCGGTGAAAGAGACATCCTCGCTGCGGCTGGAACCTTGCGCTTCAACATTAGCAACTTTCAAATCCCAAGCAGCTCTTCAAGAGCCACATGATCTAAAGAAATCGCGCTGGTTATTTTTTGTCCAAGAAATGTCAAAACAAAGTGAATTTTCTGTGGCTTGATGCAGAAGCCCGAAATTTAAGCGCTTTAAATTTCTTACCTAGGAAACTTTAAAGTTTGTTACCCAGGCGTCAAAACGGTGTAAATCCTGCATGAAACCTTTCTCTAATCATTCTGGGGTGAGTGAGTTACTGAGCGGTAATCGGTTGGTAGTTATGTTTGTTACATCCCCCCCCCCCATAAAGGTTGCTGTACCTACAATCCAGATAACGTTGTTAGAGGTAACCAAGGACAAATATTCTTCTTCCTAACAATTTTGACAGATTAACTGGGATTCAGCCAGTACTGGTCTTCTCATATCTGATGCAGCGGAGCCGACGCCAAACCTCTGGCACCTATTATTTTAATCCCAAACCTACCTGTATTGTCCACCTCTCCTTTCAAAGAAAGCCAGGGTGACATGTATTCCTGATACTAGCTACGATCTTTAAAAATGGTTTGAGGGTCCCCGCTCTCTCCTCGTAGACCACCCCAGCCCCCCTTAACCCCCCACTTTTTCTCCAGAACACTTTTTCTATGCCTTCCTCCACCCCCCGTCCGAGGAGCGCTCACTCGCTCGGCCGCTCGGCGAACTCGATCAGCGGTATCTGAGAAATGAAGGGGAGGGGAAAAAAAAAAAAAAGGACCTGCGTCCTGGAAGAGCGAGTGTGAGCCGAGCGGCGCTCAGCACAGCGCCCGCAGACCGCTCGCTCCGGCCGCGGGCGCAGCGAGCCGGTCGCCCCGAAGCAGCGGCTGTTGGGCGCGGGTGAGGTGGGGAGAGGGGGGGCGGAGATGGAGGCAGGGGAGGGGAGCTCCGGGCCCCTCTCCCCTCCTCTCCTCCCAGCCCCTCACCCCCACCCCTTTTATATATTTTTTTTCCTCCTCCCAAGTTCTCTTGCCTCGCTATCCCCCCTTGAATCCGAAGGCGCCTCGCGATTGGGTGCTGGGGCCGGGTACGTCAGTCAGACTGTGACGTGCGGTCTTCCTGTTTCCTTCAGCTGTGTCTTAAAGTAAATCTTGTTGTGGAGCGGAGCCCTCAGCCGAGGGAGCGCTCGGAAATAATACACCATTGCAGCCGGGGGAAGCAGAGCGGCGCAAAAGAGCTCTCGCCGGGTCCGCCCGCTCCCTCTCCGCTTCGCTCCTCTCCTCTCCTCTCTCCCCTCTTCTCCCCTCTCACCTCTCGCCTCTCCTCCTGCGCTCTCCGCTCCTCTTCCCACCCTCTCCTCTCTCCCGTCTCCTTCTCCCCGCCGGCCCGCTCGCGCGTGCCCGCACGGACTCACCGTCCCTTGTCCAATTATCATATTCATCACCCGCAAGATCTCTCCCCGTGCGTGTGCGCGCGCGTGTCCTCCTCTCTCCGCCTGCCCAAAAAAAAAAAAAAAAAAAAAAAAAGGCTCGGTGGGTCCCACCGCTCTCTGCACCGCGTAAGTATCTTCTCCCCCCCTTCGCGAGTCCCCTCCCCTTTTCCAGAATCACTTGTACCGGCTTGTTCTTGAATGAGAAGACCAGAAAAAGAGACTCCCATTACTCTGACCCGTGTACACATCTATTCCTCCCACCCCCATCCCCGGGAGAAAAGGGTGTTCTTTAGATGAATCATAATTTAAGGGGGGAAAAAAATTAGCGTCTAAACAGTTTCTAAGCAGGAGCCTCAGTGGAACTCAGCGCTCCGCTCCTCCCAGTTCCTAAGAGTAAGTGATCCGCTTGGCTTTTTATTTCTTTCTCTTTCCTGCTGGTGGCTGGGGGGGTGGTGTTGGCGATGTGTGTGTGTGGAGGGGGGAGAAGGCTTGGTAGTGCTGGACTTGTCGCTGATCTTGTCACCTTTTGTGTGTGTTTCGGGGGCGGTTGGGGTGGGGGGGGGACGCGGTGAGGAGGCGTTCGCTTCCTTTCCTTCTTTCTCTGGCCCTCTTCTCCGGAGAGAGGACCGCGAGGGGGACCGGGTCGCTTTTTGTTCGTCTGGATCCCCCGGGTCTCCTCCCCAGCTTCATCCTTCCCATCTCGCCCGGAGGAAAACTCCTGGGCTAGTCCCCACGTCCTCTCTCTTTGTCTTGTTTATTATAGCTGCCTTTCTTCCAGGCTCTTCCAATTTGCTTGTCATTTGCATACCTTTCACTTCTCCTTTTTAACCCCAGCAGAGGGCCAGGGAGTAGGGAGGAAGGGAGAGAGGGGAGGAGGAGGGGGTGGGGTGGTGGTGGGGCGCTCGGCTACTTGCCTCTCAAAACGCTGTCGAAGCCGAAATGTTGAGATCGGGGTTGGAGCAGTGGAGAGATGGTCCCGGGCTACGAGCGCGGCGCCCCTCTCCTGAGCTCGCAGGACCCAGGGCTAAGTCAAGTTCAGTAGGGTAAGGTGGCACTGGAAGCCTCGGGTTGCGGGGGGGGGGGGGGGGTCGCGTGGTCGGAGGGGGAGCTGGGGCGCGAGCGCCGCGGGAGGATGGAAGGATCGCGGTCCGGGTGGGGGTAGGGGATGTTCTTGTCCAGCGGATCTGCTCGCAGTCAACGCCGGCGGTCGGCTCGGTTGGACTGCTTCCATCTGATCTTGGTTCGCCTGGGTGGTACCTACAATTTTGCCCCACTTCGGAGGACTGGAGAGGGAGGAATGGAGAGGTGAGCGAGATTGCTACTGGGAAGAAAAGTCCGGAGGAGGGGGAGCGGCTATCTTGCCCAAACAGACAAGGAGAGGGGGCGACGAGGGCAAGTGCGGGGGTTGGGGGGAGACATTCCCCAAAGCCCCCAGTTTAGCAAGTTGTTGGTTCTTCGGGTGTACCCGCCACTTACTCCTCGGGCTAAAACTCGAGGTAGGTAGAGAGTGTGGATTGGAGGGGCCGGGGGGTGGGGGGCGCGGGAGGGAAGTTAAAGGGAGAGTAGTTTTGGAGGGAGACTCACAGGTCTCCCGCCACTTTTCCACCCTTTTTTTTTTTTTTTTTTTTCGGAAGTTGAGAGTCCTCCGGGCAGGCCGAGAAGAACTGGGAGGAGGGGTTGATCGACAGTCTTAAATAACCCAAGGAGGCAGGTTGGAGTGTGAAACTGCTGTTCTTGGCAATCCAGAACCCACTCCGCCTGGGGGAAGGCTGAGAACTCACCTGCTTGTTTTTATTTTTCCAAGAAGGTCTGGTTGTCTCCTTGAGCTTATGAAAACAGTGCAAGCACAGGGTGGCCTTCTCTCAAAGTCAAGGCTAGAAGTCTCTTCTCTTTCTCTCTCCCCACCCCACTCTCTCTCCCATCTATAACCTCCCTTACCAAAAGGAAAAAAAAAAAAAAAAGTGCTTTCCTAGACTACGTAGGCAGAGGTCTATTAGCCCGAGGGCTGTGCATGGGCAGGGCCTGACAGGTGTGTTGTGTCAAGAAAGACAGGTGCAAATTTCCTCTGTGTCTGTGTGTGTCTATACCGTTCCAGACCACGGTGTGTGCTCCAGGGTTGGAGAGGTTTATGAATTTATGGTTGCCCTGGTTAATAGGATTGCCCGGGCTAATGGGAACTAGGCTGTTGTCATGTTTTGAGCCCTGCCATGTGAGTCCTTTGGTTGGGGGTGGGGGACAAGTTGGTATGTGTTTGTTTATTTTTCTTAAGGATGTTGGCAGGCTGCTAGGGAGGCTGTGTCTCAGGCTCCTGTCTGCCAGGCAGCTGAAATTACCCCCCACTTCAGGCAGCAGGTGGAGGGACATTGACTTTCTCTTTGCTTCCCTCTGGTTTACGCCTGTCTCCCAGGTCTGTGGGGGTGTTGCGGGGGAGTGGTGAGAGCTTTCTTTTGTGTGTGTGTGTGTGTGTGTGTGTGTGTGTGTGTGTGTGTGTGTGTGTGTGTGTGATTTGGACATCCATGGGTAGTATGTGTAACTGCCAAGAATACCAAAGTCAGTTTGAAAGTGTTACTGTTGTTAACGCTTATCTTTTTAGCGTGCTTTCTCCCTGCCCAGAAAGAATAGGTATGTGCATAAACTCTTTCAAGTCGTATGTTAAATACTCTCATAAAGTAGAATGAGCCTGTCATTGTACCAGACATGTGCCAGATGTCCTAGTTAGTACTTTGATGGAGAAGGAAAATCTCAAGTATGTGAGAGGTAACTGGTGCTTTTCTATTTGATGCAAGATGCAGGCAGTCCGCTCTCTGAAGAGTTTCTTGCAAGAACTTCTGAGCATTTTCAAAATTAAATGGGCTGTGGGTGGTGATGAAGAAAAAGGGGAGTAATTTGGTTAACCTGTCCATGTGCAAAACCGTGGACCTCTTTCTGCAATAGTAAAACAGATGAAGATAAGGACTGTGGGTTCATGTGTGAAGGAGGCTATTGAGAATTCAGTGTAGGCACTATATCTGGATTCTCAACATCTGATCTTTTATTTTTTTTTTTTCTTTCAAACAGGCTGCTTCTTGAGTTGCATAGAATTAGATTAGATGGCGAATGGTTTTTGCTGGTTGGTTTGGTTGCTTGGTGGATGATCATTGTTTCATGAAAATGAGAGTGTATGTCATTTATTCTTTCAACTTAAACATCCAAGTTCCTCCTAATATTTTTCTTGGATGCTTTTGTAGTTCTTTCATAATTAATATGTCATCTATGGATATGTTCATTCGCTTTATTTTTGATAAGTATTTTCTGTGCTGGGCACTTATTGATATTTTTATGTGTCCATTATGCAGAATTCTATTTAGTTTAATCACCACCTTGTGAGAAAAATGTCATGCATACGTAACATGCATCTTTGTTCTCACTTTATTCATTCCCTAACATCTTTCTTCTGTAAGTAGCACTTACAATCTTAAAACATAACCTAGCTGCCAGGCGTGCTCTTTATTTATTCAAAGTGAAATAGGCCTTTTTTCATGAATTTCTTATAGGTATTGTTTGCATTTGCAACTGTTGAGATAAGGAATGGTAAAGTTCAAGATTAATAAAAGCTTACAAAATGTTAGTAATTTAATAATAGAAAGATGGATTGTGCCTGATATGTTATAATTGGATTCTAATTAAGTATCTGTATATATTGTAAAGGACATATACATAAGAAATTTCTAAAACCTTATTGCCTGGTGTATTCTAAAGCTTCAAAGGACAGAGTATTTCAGTTCTCTTCAGAAAGAAAAAAAATTGTTTCTCCTTGAAGTTATTTCTCACTCCCTTTTGTTTACTAATCTGGTGCTTTTTAAATAAGCATTATTACTTTTTAAATAAGTAGAAATGAATTTTTAGGCATGTTCCAGAAAATTGCTGTTTTCATTTTGCAGGTGAAAAATGTATGGAAATTTTGATAGAATGGAGGAATTTTAAATGAAATGGTTCTGATTTGAGAACTCTATGATAGGAAAATGTAGAGTCTGTTATAAGCTTTTGACAATACAATCTTAATTAATTTAAGTATTAACTAATATCAAGTGGAGTATTCACAGTAAACACCAAAGGCTTTCTTAACCTTATAGCAGGAACATCTCCAAGGAGAAAGTTGCTAATTAGCAGAAATGAACTCTTAAATACAGTGAAGGGGACAGCTTGGTAGGGGGCCTGGGCGGGGAGGGGGGGGGGCAGTGGGGTGGAGGAGGGGAGTACCTAAATCAAATCATCTGATTTTCCCCCTTGAATTACTGATTTCCAGATGGATTCACAGTGTTCTTTGTTGGTGTTATTCCACTTGAAATTTCATAAGGGACTTAACTCAAGTAGATCAGAGGCCCACTTAAAGGTGGTTTTCTAAAAGAAGTAAAAGCATAGGCTTGAGCAATTTCTTCAAATCATTTTATCAATCAAGACTGATAATCTATATAATCCAAGCAGGAAACTATGCCAACCGTACCTTCTTCCCCATTTCATGAAAGATTTACCTGAACTATTTGAATAAAAACCATAGTGAACACATCTTTGTACAAAATCTGGACTCCAGATAGAGGCATAAAGGTTGCACCCCCTTCCCCAAATAACTTTTTTCTCCCGAACTTTAAACTTTTATTTTGTACTGGAGTATAGCCTGTTAACACTGCTGTGCTAGGTTCAGATGAACGGCGAAGGGACTCATCCATACATAAACTTAAAGCAGAGCACTTCACCACTTTCTACTTCACGCTGCAGTGTTCCTTTGAAATCCTTGCCTGAAAATTCTTTTCTACTGACATTATCATCAGCTTCCTTAGGATTCTCCTTGTAAAATTATCTGACATTCTTCAGATAATTCAGATTTTAATGAAGAATGTTGTGGAGTCCTTAAAATCTGACTTGATTGTACTTGGATGTTTGTTCTTCTCTTTTCTCTGGGAAGAATCTGCTAATGTTAAGATACTCCTCGTATAGAAGTTATTAAAGCATTTGTGTAGCTAGATAACAAGTGGTACAACCCAATATTTAATAATAAAATATTCTATGTAGATTTTCATATTAATTAAAAGGACTTTAAAGGAATAGAATATGTGTATCGATCGATAATACATTTATTTGGGTTCAAATTCTGTATCAGTATTTTTCTGCATACTTGCTGATATTGATGTTCACCAGTGCTGATCAGAAGGTTTCCCATTGCCGGGTTAAACTCAAGATTAAATATATAAAAATCAATAATAATTGTAGTTGAAACATATGGCTTAATACATATATTAAGAAATAAGGGAATTTTAAAAAATCTTTAATGGGCAGGTTGATATCACTGATAAATTCATTCCATAGTATTCTCTAAATTCTGAACTGGGTAGTCACGGAAGCACTTTTGAACGCATTTTCAGGTGATTTAATTTATATTATAGTCATTTAACAATGCATTTTCTTGTGTGGTAAAATATTTATATATACTGTTTATGAAACATGATGCTGATAAAATACTATAGTCAACCAGTTATTTTATTTAATCTCTCCTATAGCCTCCATGGGTTATAATCTCAATGTGTATGACTCCTATACCTTCATTTTTGAATTCAGCTCAAAGCTATATGGAGAGATTTATTTATTCACGCCTATTAATATAATGCCTTGTCTTGCTGGATTATATCATTTTTCCTAGTTTTCCCATTTGTTTTGTCCTGATTGTTATGTCTCAGTGTACATTTTACAAAAAGACCTAAAAGTATGTAATTTCCCTTAGCCCCAAACAGAAACAAATTATTATTTGATCTAAGAATGCTGACCAGTTGAAAGAGAATTGCAAAAATCAGTTTCGTTTGGGGAATTTTAAAGAAGTTACAGGATAGTTTCTTCTTGTAACACCCAACCATCATGTTTAATTAACACGCATTCGCCACTGAAGATGAGCGTATCATTTCTTTCCACCTTAGAAAGAGCACACTCCTCCTCTTGGCTCAAGCATGAGGTGGGGATGCAGCTGTTGATACCTCGGCTAGAGGAGAGGAAGTGCAGTTGACGCAGAGGTAGAGGCGGCTGGGAAAGGAAGGATGGCTGTGGGTGACCTTGTGTTCATCTCTTATACCAGCGTGTTGTTTCTGAGCCTCTCTTGCAGAGATGCTCTTCCTATAACAAGGATGGGTAGGAGGAAAATCCAGATAGGATGTTAAGAGGAACAGGGGAAGAAAATACTGCAGAAAGTTTATTCAACATTTTGATTGGAGATCTGTGTGCTTTTCAGTTGCTATTAAGGAGAAAATGATTTACACACAAAAAGACAAGAGGTAAAATTTTTAAAGAATGGCAATGAACTCTCTTTTTGAAAAGCTGATATATACACACAGAGTCCTCCTTGCAAAGACTTCCCCCTCAATATGCGAGTCTTTCTGAGGTTTAAAATAATTCATCTTTTTTCTTGTTTGTCTGTTTCCCCCCTTTTTTCTCTCACTTTACAGCTGTACCTGATTTATCAGATCTAACATGTTAGTGAAATATTTGCCATTGGATTCTTGTATTACTGAAGCCAATTTCATTTATTAATGTGTGAGGGGTCACAATCATCTTGAATTTAATTTTGAACCCTAATGCTGAAGTTATCAAGATCTGATTCCATTCCAAGTTTAGGAAATTTCATCCTGAGGCATACAAAAACTATTTTACCCTCAAGCATCCAAAAAACATATAAAGAAGCATCGTGTTGCTTTCTTGACACTCTGAACCAGGTTTTATTTAAAGGTTGCATCTTCATAGGAATACTGGGAACAAGGGTTGCAGGATGACATCTTTGTTGCTTAAAAAAAAAAATACACATTGCCATCTAAGCATTGAGCTTTTTCTTGATTTTTACAGGTTATTTCATGCTGAAATTATGCCTATTTGCATGGATAGTCATTCTTTAAAACTAGCCACAGATGCAGTCCTAGGGAGCACGTAGATGTTTTTACAGGTGAACCGAAAGAGATGGGAGCTCTTCCAAACACTCTGCACGCTGCCTTTGGCAATAGACCCTGTTATTGTGAAGATGTGCTCTGTTAAGCAAACGTGAAGTTTAATATTAGATAAACCCCGTGTGAAAAAAAAAATATTTTCATTTTCTTCTTAAAACGTCCATTGTAAGCAAGGAGATGTGACATCTTAACGTTTAGACAGAATTGGGGTTAGCATCACTGGTTAACACCACAAAATATGTCAAGTGCCTTTTGTAAAATGCAAGGAAGGATATTCTCTTTTTATATTGTGTTCCTAAGAAACAATGGAAGTTCATATGCAGAGACAGTATTTCCCTTTCTCACATAGTTCATTGACATTATCTTCTTTCTTCTTTATGTATCTCCTTTCAGTCTTTTTTTTTTTTTAATGTTTTAATTTGGCATGAGAAATAAGATTCACAAATGGTGTATGTTAAAGAGTTTCTTCAGGCATTTGAAGTATTATTTTGGCAGATTATAGGAAAAAAAACACAAAAACTAGTACTGATGATGTATTTATCCTTGCCTAACTCAATTTATTGTTCCACATATGGATTTCTAAAATGTGATAATGTCCTTCTTTTGCACTGAGTCCAACTTTAAAATTTAAGTCATCAAAAAGACAAGATAAAAATTTATAAATATCCTTATACTTACATTAAAATCCAGCAACAGACACCATCTTCAGATGTGATTTTTAGTAATAAAAAACCCCGCATATCTGTGCTAAATAAGCAGACTTGTAAAATGAGTATTTGTGCATTTATTTCCATGTTAAATTGACCATTTGTGTTGGAAAGATGCTGATGGGAGTGTTCTCTTCCCCATTTCACATATGACAAAAATATTTTAAAATTCAGTAATAAAGGGTGTATGTGAAATATTTGCATTCTTTAGACTCGTTTCCCCTTAATAGCATTAAAGCCACAATAATTCTATTGCAGAAATGGAATTTTTCATTCAGATTTCATGCATCCTCAAAATTTAACCTTATTTCTTAAGTATGGACCACTTTTATCTGCTTTTGTAATATGAATCTCAGTGCCCAAAATTTAATCAATTGGTTGTCAGAGGCTGTGTTCTTATAATCTACTGTTTCTTCTGAAGATAAACAGTATCATTTTAGGCATTTGTGAAAGAGAATCATATTACTGGTGCTTAAGCAGTTTTTGCTTTTTTTTTTTTTTTTAATCTTAATCCATCTTAAACCAGTGGAGCAGAAATATTTAAAAATGTTTCATTTCAAGCAGAGTGCATAATAAATTGCAATAATTGTAATGTGCCATAAATCCCAGAGCCTATGCATTTTGCATTTGATTCAGGATTGAGGTCAGGAAATTTGGAGAAATTTAAAGAAAATGATTCATCAGTCCTTTTGTTCTGTTGGCCAGGGTCCCGGGATTCTTGAGCTGTGCCCAGCTGACGAGCTTTTGAAGATGGCACAATAACTGTCCAGTGATGCCTGACCATGACAGCACAGCCCTCTTAAGCCGGCAAACCAAGAGGAGAAGAGTTGACATTGGAGTGAAAAGGACGGTAGGGACAGCATCTGCATTTTTCGCTAAGGCAAGAGCCACGTTTTTTAGTGCCATGAATCCCCAAGGTTCCGAGCAGGATGTTGAGTATTCAGTGGTGCAGCATGCAGATGGGGAGAAGTCAAACGTACTCCGCAAGCTGCTGAAGAGGGCAAACTCGTATGAAGATGCCATGATGCCTTTTCCAGGAGCAACCATAATTTCCCAGCTGTTGAAAAATAACATGAACAAAAATGGTGGCACAGAGCCCAGTTTCCAAGCCAGCGGTCTCTCTAGTACAGGCTCCGAAGTACATCAGGAGGATATATGCAGCAACTCTTCAAGAGACAGCCCCCCAGAGTGTCTTTCCCCTTTTGGCAGGCCTACTATGAGCCAGTTTGATATGGATCGCTTATGTGACGAGCACCTGAGAGCAAAGCGCGCCCGGGTTGAGAATATAATCCGGGGTATGAGCCATTCCCCCAGTGTGGCATTACGGGGCAATGAAAATGAAAGAGAGATGGCCCCGCAGTCTGTGAGTCCCCGAGAAAGTTACCGAGAAAACAAACGCAAGCAGAAGCTGCCCCAGCAGCAGCAGCAGAGTTTCCAGCAGCTGGTTTCAGCCCGCAAAGAACAGAAGCGAGAGGAGCGCCGACAGCTGAAGCAGCAGCTGGAGGACATGCAGAAACAGCTGCGCCAGCTGCAGGAAAAGTTCTACCAAATCTATGACAGCACCGATTCTGAAAATGATGAAGACGGTAACCTGTCTGAAGACAGCATGCGCTCCGAGATCCTGGAGGCCCGGGCCCAGGACTCGGTGGGGAGGTCAGACAATGAGATGTGCGAGCTGGACCCGGGGCAGTTCATCGACCGCGCCCGGGCCCTGATCCGGGAGCAGGAAATGGCCGAAAACAAGCCCAAACGGGAAGGCAGCCACAAAGAAAGAGACCCCGGGCCCAACTCGCTGCAGCCCGAGGGCAAACACTTGGCCGAGACCTTGAAACAGGAACTGAACACTGCCATGTCGCAAGTGGTGGACACGGTGGTCAAAGTCTTCTCGGCCAAACCTTCCCGCCAGGTTCCTCAGGTCTTCCCGCCGCTGCAGATCCCCCAGGCCAGGTTTGCAGTCAACGGGGAGAACCACAACTTCCACACCGCCAACCAGCGCCTGCAGTGCTTTGGCGACGTCATCATTCCGAATCCCCTGGACACCTTTGGCAACGTGCAGATGCCGGGTTCCACAGACCAGACCGAAGCGCTGCCCCTGGTGGTCCGCAAAAACTCCTCGGACCAGTCTGCCCCCGGCCCCCCGGCCGGCGGCCACCACCAGCCCCTGCACCAGTCGCCCCTGTCGGCCACCGCGGGCTTCACCACGTCCACCTTCCGCCACCCCTTCCCCCTCCCCTTGATGGCCTACCCGTTTCAGAGTCCAATAGGTGCTCCCACCGGCTCCTTCTCGGGGAAAGACCGAGCCTCTCCTGAATCCTTAGACTTAACTAGGGAGACCACGAGTCTGAGGACCAAGATGTCGTCCCACCACCTGAGCCACCACCCCTGTTCACCAGCACACCCACCCAGCACCGCGGAAGGGCTCTCCTTGTCTCTCATCAAATCCGAGTGTGGCGATCTTCAAGACATGTCTGAGATCTCACCGTATTCGGGAAGTGCAATATCCTTTCATTTGCCCCCCCACCCCAAAGAGAAAACAAACTGAAACCAAGAAGGCTTCCCCCCGAGGTCAGGTTTACCCAAGGGTTTAGAGTCATGTAGATTCCTGTCTCCTCCAGTCTGTTCTCTTTATTCCGAGTCATAGGCTTTTAGCAACACGTGCGTGGCACTTCTGGTTGCACAAAAGTGTTACAGGAAACCAACATGCCTGCAACTTTCACAAGTTGTTGATTGCCTGCAAGCGCTCCTATTTCATCTGTGATTTTACAGCCGTGTTTTTTCCTGCTGTTTCTTCCCGTATTATCTTCTTCTTCTTTTTTTCCCCCCAAGAGTATTTTTAGAGCATGGGGGAGGGGGGAAATCTCAGTGTAATATTGCACTCATCGCATTTTAACATAGTAAGTTTTATAGTGGAGTAAAGTCAGTTTCGAGATCCCCAAGATTCCATAAGAAAATTCTCCCTTTAGCCATCTAGAAGGCTCCTGGTTCGTTTAAAGAAGGCCTGATTAAATCTCATGAGGAACACTTTGCTGATGGGAGTCTGCAGTGGGAGAAAGATGGATGTGAATGGGGAGTTAGATGCTCTCCTTATCTTTAAGGGGGATTTTTTTTTTTTTTTTTTTAGGGAAATATACAGGTACTGATTTATTCAGACGACATCCGTCTCTCTCGTTCTCCCAAGGTCTGTTCTTCGGGTCTGGTGCAGCTGCCTCTATGCATGATTAACCTCTGTTCAGCCATACACAGAAATCTTTTGTCCTAACATACACAAAGCAAATTATTTTGGAAAGCGAGAGAGCACAATTAAATATAAAACTCAGCTGTATTCAACTTTAAAAATGCCTCTTTTTAGGTCTCTTTTATATTTTGAACCTGACTTTTGAAATGCCAGTTATATTTTTTCATTAGACCTGTCCTGAACTCTAGTTATTTTTAACTCGTGATTTTTTTTTTCTCTATAAATTGGTCCTTTTAGTAAATTTTTTAAAAATTGTGTGGTTGATATTTGGGGGGAGTAGAATAGTAGCATTTGGGGGCAAGTAGAGGCATGTTTCTTTTATAAGAAATTGCCAGATGGATATAAAATTTAGCTATTAAGTTGGCTGCTGCTAACGTGAGGGTTTTGAGCAATCGTCTTGATGACTAGGGATTGGCATTTTCATATCTAACCCCACTCCAGAGGCTGCCATGTAAGGGCAAAGTCCCAGCTGTGGTAGAAATGTGTTTTCCTTGATATGAAGGTCATCTTTTCCAGCCAACTCAGGATAGCAGTGAAGATTTCTGGTAAGGTGAATGTGTGATACACATGTGAGACCCACTTGGGCAGTTAAGCACAGAGTCTCTTTCTATAGAGAGGAAGAAGAGGATAATGTCTGGAGGGAAAGATGTGAGGACTTAAGACATAAATAGATGAGTCATGGTTTGGTTGCTGATTTACAAATCTAACTTTCGGAGATCTGAGGTTGAATCCCCCAGTCTTGAATCAAAGCTGTGCCAGGCACCATGTCATACACCATAAGCAGGCAACAAACATTGGTCAAATTGAAATATTGGTGATGAGAAAGGCAACGTACAAAGACACAGGCATTGATTTTTTATTTTATTTTTTTTACGCTTTGCAGGAGAGTGTCTTCTGGGGCTCATACCAGGCTCATGTCCAGGGCCAGACCCCATTGCTCCTTGGAGATCTCTTACTTCATTTTGAAGCCAGTTGTAGTGATAGTGGGTTCTCTCTCCCCTCACTCTCTCTGTCACACACACACACACACACACACACACACACACACACACACACACGAAAGGGACATGCCCATTTGGATGACTATTTGAAGCCAGGTTTCAAAGTCTTATAAGGCCATGCTCAACTCTTGAACTCAAGATGCTGGATTCTGGTGGTGGTTTTTTAAATAAGTTGAATCTTCTAAGAAAACCATCTTTGGATTGCTCTAAATGTTGCCTATGCTCTCTGTCTCACCCTCTCTAAATCCCCTGAGGAATTTTGAGGATTTGAATAGAAAGAACTTCCTTTTCTTTCTATACATATCAAAGGCTTTAAAGAGAATTTAGTTGCTTCTTCTTCAAAGGAATGAATAACTTCTCTCTCTTATGGTAGAAGATTCTGCTCAACAGGGATGGTTTGGAAACACCTGTGTTCGTATGAAATACTAGTTGCTTACACCTGGAGTTATTTCTTATGTGTCGCTAAATAGTTTTGGCCTCTTCCTGCAATTAATGATTACATTTCCTTCCTGCTGGCCTTCCAGCTTCTGTTTCTTTCTCTTTTCCCCTCCACAACCTCGCCCTGTTAACCATTTATCTCTTTGCTCTATTATTTCTCAGGAAAAAGATAGGCGAGTACCATTTTCTGGAGTCTGCACAGTTCTGAAGGCCGTGAGAACAGGAGTGTTTGTTGGGAGACTGGATCTCCTTTTCTACCGTCTTGTGTGGCCATGAGTTCTTCCCTTGACTTTCCTGATGATGGTGCCTAGGCAAAATTCTCAAGCTTTTAGTTTAAAGAACTCTCTAGGAATCAGAGCAAGCAAGCGGACTTCAGTTTAAGTAGAGAAGGCCATATCCGAAACTGTTAGGCAGTTATCCTTTGAAAAGCTCCATCAAAATGAGGAGAAATGGGATGAAATGGTATCTTCATGATTGCCATTATTGCTTTTCTCTTTAGTTCATGGCTTTCCAAACTGTAATGGATAATTGAATACTTAAGGAACGATTCTTTCCCACCCCAAAGGCATCATCTGTTTCTTTGAACAAAGGAGCCCAGATAAGAACTATCAAGGACACCAGCTTATCAGATAAATCCATTCCAAGCCCTGCGCATTAAGCATATATGTTCTATGTCATGAAATGCACTACCTTGGTATCTTTTCTGATAGAAAGGCAGTAGTGAATGTGTGCATGGTAAACTGAATGTCAGTGCACCTGCCCCAAAAGCTCATGTCTTGGATATAAAAAATTTGTTCAGTGTCTTTGCAAATGAATCTATTTAATCAAATATTAAGTTTTATTCAAATTCCAAAAGAAACAGACAGCCAATTGTTTTTCCTCCTGATGTTCCTTGTCATTCATCCTCTTTGCATCTCAAGAAAAATAGCCTTGTTCGGGCCTCAAACATTTGCATGCACCCAAGTAAAGCCCAAGAGCCATGTTCCAAGCGTGGTTAAGACGTGCAGGTGAAGAAACGGAGACTCTGCAGCCCGGCAGCCAGCTTTCCCTGTTGGACTTTTAGGGAGAATGTTAAAAAATACTTGAGGTTCAAAAAGGAAAATGGCTTAATAATTTGAAGCTAAAAATCCACCCAGAAAACCTGAATTCAAAGTGAATTTCTAAAATATGAATGAATCCGTAGAAGTTGATTTTTTACAATTTTGGAAGTCATGTGGGGCCACAGGAGTTCTATTAGGTGTGTTATCTGTAGGGAAACATGACTGTTAAAGACTGGAAGACTCTGGGTTCCTCTCTTCTCCCTCCCTCTGATTATGAAGTAAGTACATTTAAAAATAATCCATAAACTACACATCCCATTGATTATGTTAAACTTCTTAGTGGAGCCACAACTGGCTCTCTCCCTTTATGAAATGTGAGAATTTAGATCTTTTCTGCCCATTTAAGGTGTCTAAGGAGGAAAAGTCTCTTAGAAACATAGCAAATCAGAGCTTAAGGAGAAAGCTAAAATCCTCCAGATTTCAAAAACGTTTGAGAATTAGTACTCCCGATCTTTTTGGTTGGCCCTGCAGCACGTAAAACCTCTAGCCACAATTCAGGATTCAGCTGGGGAAAAAAAAGAATTTTCTTCCTGCAGCCTTCACAACCTATTATCCTCCCATTTGCCTTTTTGCTGCCTCCGCTGCTCCTGCGGCTGTTGTTTAGGTGAGGTTATATCGTGCTTGGTAAACAGACAACACTTACATCCTCAGGTTGTTTGAACACCGTTTTAGGTTCAGCTGCAGTCCCCTACTTCTCTGATCTTTTATATTCCCCAGCAGATGTCTTTCATTAATTTATGGATTTATCATCTTTTCTTCTTTTTTTTTCTTTTTCTTTTCTTTTCCTTTTTTTTTTTTTACACCTGGCAGCTGTCTCAAGTTTCAGCAGTTATTGTCTATTTTGCATTATACATAGAATTGAATGTCATCTGTCTTCACAAAGCTATGGCTAAGAGAATTGAGGCAAAGCCACATGAGCTGCCGGGACAGATCTTGTTTGCGCTCCATCCCCCCTCACCCCACCCCCCCCTTTACCTCCTTAATATTTATTTGTGCTCATTTTCTTTCCTGGCCTTGAATGGAGCTTAGCTCGTGTTCAGTACAGCTGTATGTTTACTGAATCTATTCCATCATGAGTCATTGTGCGTGTGTAAGTATCCTGGAAACAGCTAGTGCTTTCTTGGAAGAACAGTTGCTTTTCAGCACAAGCACTTAAAAGGGAAATTAACCAATTGGTCAGTTCAGATTTATTTTGAGGAGGAAAAAAAAAGGATTATCTAACTGTTGGCTTTTAAATCTTTCATTAGCTATTTTTAATAGTTTATTAGAAACATATATTTTATGGGAATTTTATCTTCATTACACGATGAGCAAGAAATAAAGATGTATTCTGTGTTCCGTTGCCACTGATCGATTCCAAGTATTTCCAACAGGAAGCATTTTAAAGCAAAAAAAAAAAAAAAGGACTTGAGAAATTCAAATTAGGATGATTTTGTCATGAAATAAAAAGCCTCTAAATCCCAATCAAAAGAAGATGGATACTTTGCTCTTTTGTTTTTTTTAAATAAAAATGATGAAAACATCTTAGCATAATTTAAAGACATTGAAAGCTCCAGGAAGTTTTGGTGGCTCAAGAAATCTCTGAGAGCCGCAGCAAAGCAGTTTGCTTTGTATGAGACCAAATTTGAAAAGATTTGGGACTTTTCCCCGCTAATAATTAAATGTACCAGGTTGTTTGAATGTAGCCGGTCTGAAAGAACAGATTAGAACCCAGATCTGAGCATGTTTGTTGAAGTTTGGACTTGCCTAAAACTCTTATCACGAGGCAATAGGAGACAGCTTGCAACTATTATTTCACTTATCCATTTGGACAGATGGTCCTGAAGTGTGCCGGGCTCCTTTAGTCCCCTCTCTCGGTCTAATGGAGGTTACTGGAGGGCCTTTCAGCTCTTTCCTTGGCACAAGAAGTATGTCAGTCATAAATTATCGTCTTTGTAATCATTAAGGATCTCAAACAAAAACACAAGTTCAGTTAAGCTGCTTTGGCTTACAGATCTCACATCAAAATTTCTTTCTTCGGTGTTTAGTGTTTATTTTCAGTGAAAACAAAAGGCATTAACTTTTCAATTCACAGACCAAGGTGATCTTTTTCAAATTGCATGATACTAAAGGGAATGCTAATTGATCAAATTCTCAGCATTATATTTGGTTAAGCCTCCTCTTATACGTAGTCAAGAGCTTATCAATATTAATTCAATTATGCTTCTCTAGGAACTTTCAGGTTTCCCCCTCTGTTCCTGAGATTGGGCATGCTGTACTTGATGGAGGTCATTTAGAAACCTTTGCCTTTCTTAAATATCTGTGTTTATTTGACCTTGCTTCATGTGGTGTGAAATGGTTGTGGAGCTTGTTAGCCAAGTGTGTGTGTGCTTGTGCATGTGTGCATACAACCACACATGCACATTTTCTTTTCTTCTTTTACCTTATTTTTTTTTTTTTCTCGGATTCTCTTTTAAGAGAAAATCCTTAGAGGAGCTTCTAGGAAGGACCCTTAATTGACCTTGTGGGGGACCACATTGATTTTCTCCACGTGCGTCTTCATTTCTGATAAATTATAAAGCCATTAATTTGCTGAGGAAATGGCAGGGCCAGGCTGCGGCACAGATGTGACCAGAACCATCCCCGCTCCGAGTGTGCTGAGGAGTGCCAAGAATCTGGGGGAGAATCAGGAAGCCGGGATTGTTATGGTTAGCCTCACATTCTCTTGGGAACTGTTTTAGTTGCTGCTGTTTACAGATCTAAAAGGTAATGATGTTTCCAGATAAATAGGCCTTCTTATTTTGGGTAAGTGGCCATTTATTGATCTGCTAACCCACATTTATTGATTTGTTAGCCCCAACCACTGTGCCACTCTCCAAGGAGTTAACTATAAATCCAGGAGAGGCAAATTGTATTTGGTTTTGGATCCTTGCTTTAACAAAAGCAACACCCCCTCCCTGTTCTCTCAGTACCCAAACTACCCCTCCCAAGTTTTAGCTATTATTGAAAAGGAAAACAATTAACAAGATATAATAATGAGATAGGAAGAAAGTGAGTCAAGATGCTCCGTTATATTAGCACTAAAAGGTAAAATGTGAAGCTTGCCTAACAGTGATCAAAATAATGCATTTTATATTTTCACTTACATTAGTATAATAATTGGATGTCAACTGCAGAGAGCAAAGAGAAGAACAAACAGAACTGTAATGCAAAGAAGGAAAAAAACTCTCATGATAAGAGCTGTGCAATACCTGTTGGACACATTTGTCTCCTTAGCAACAAGTGACCATATAGATAGCCTCAGGACCTCAAACAGGGGGAATAAATGTTTTGCCATCCTCACCAGGAAGTCACCAAGATCCCACAACTCAATTGTGCATCCTCACCGTTATGTTTGGCAATTTCTGACCAGCAATGGTCATTCTGAGCCAGCAACAGCAAGTTAGTGATGAATTCCATGGCCAGAGTCCTTTATCTTCCAGAATTCCCGTGGCTACTGGGTGGGCCTCCAGACTCCTGGCAGGGGGGAGGGAGGGATGGTGGGTACCTGCGTTTCAAGAAATTATCTCCTTAACCAATTGCATCCTACATGCAGGAAGGATTGTCACCCAATCACTTGAAAAAAGCAAAGCTCATGTTCTTTTATACCCGTTATCCCAGCTCCAACATGCTGAAGACCTACTTCTCTGATGTAAAGGTAAGGACGTTTTTCAGTATTTATGTTTTCAATTTCTGTGCATGAGGTAGTAATTTGAACTCTTAGAAGTTAATGGAGATGAGTATGGGGTCGTTTAGTGAATACACCTGTGTTGTAATTGATTTAATGCACTTGTCCTTCGGTCCAAAGCTGTGCCAAACAAGGAAGCTCCTTGTGTATTAAGGCCAAAGGACTGAGCGCACGGATTTTCGTTCTACTCCCGGAAACTTCTCCTCTGTCATTATATGTCTTAATAACTTCTTGGAAGAAATTTCAGCTGGTCCTGGAGGGATGCGCTTTAGAGAATTTTTTTTTTCCTTCCCTTAGCCACAGTGAACTGTTTCTGTTTTCGTTTCTGTTAGTTTCCCCATATTTGTGCTTAGGAAAGCAAACTCTAGCACCTCTTTTTCCCCCCTGTCGAAAGGAGCGTACATTGAAATTCTCTCTGCAGTAGCTGCTTAAAAACAAAAGTGATGATTGTCTCTTATTTACAACTTAATTTGTTGTTGATGTAGAGTACACTGAGCATAAGGAGAATGAATAAAGTGACAGATTCAGGACACATTATTCAAATGAGGATATGAAAGCTGTCGGCCTACAGCTGCAGCCTCCCTCATTCTACAGAATATGGGGACCTCCTGGTTCTGTGTGTGTGTGTGTGCGTGTGCGTGTGTGTGTGCGCGCGTGCGTCTGTGTCTGTGCGGGGGTTTTAAGTAATTGTTTGCAGCAACTTGATGTTGTGTTAATCATCTGTAACTTTTTAAAAGAGAGATTGGGTTTTGATGATGATAATGACACGCCTGGTATCATTATCCAAGGAACTCGATAAACATTACATTAGCTGAGATTAGTTTATTAGGGCTGGGTACTCTTCCCCCCCCACCCTCCCCTGCCCACCCCCCCGTGTGTAAAGTTCTTATCTCTGCCATGGAGAAGCCATGAGCTGCCGAAACGTACTCCTTTCTCCAGCGCTCCCCTCCCTCGGCGGTGGGTTTTGTGCCCAATGCCCGAGTTGCATCACTGGCCCCCTTTGGCAGGCCGACCCATTGCAGGCTCTCCTTCACCCATGTTTTACTTGGCCTTGAAAGAAAAGTTCTGTTTTCCGTCCTGTTGTGCTTTTGAATTGTGCAGCAACTTCAGCCTTTTATCTCTCTTCTTCCCTGGCCGAGCTCCTTAAGTGGAAGGCGTGTTTCCTCCTCATTCCGTGCCAGCAGACTCGGCAGCATGGGAAGGCAGAGACAGGCAGGAACTTGAACGGCTGGTTAAGCATCTTTAGTCAAAGAAAGGTCGAGGGCCACAGTGGGCCGGGATGGGGTTTGAACCTTGGTGGGGCACCATCGGAAGCTGACAGATTGAAGGACATTTGCCCATTGGCTGAGAAGCGACCAGTTTCTAGAGCCTAGTTCTTCCAGGAACCCTCCCAATACTTTAGTTCTAGGAGGGGAACATGGAGCAGAGGAAGAAAATTGTTACTGTGTGTGTGTGTATATGTGTGTGTATGTATGTAAAGGTGTCCGTGT